>NC_138077.1:2542381-4942381 GCF_964212035.1 Myotis nattereri | reverse complement strand
GGATCATTGATTAGAAACTTTAAATTCGTTCATATCCTTTGACATGCTAGTATTTCTAGGATTTCTTCCCCTCAGTGAATAATTGGACAGGTTTAAGAAGAACTTTGATCTTAATATTGGAAGTGTCCTAATTGTCTACTAAGGGTCAGGTGGTCCGGTCACTCAGCAATTTCCGCTCGCTCATGTGCTGTGTGCGAAGCAGTGTTCTTGTCGGGGCGAAAGCTGGGACCTGCCTTCTCTCTTGACCTCGTCTTCGAAGACGTGGTGTAGACTCCAATATATTCTCACAATCCGACTTTGACTTTCTTAGGCAGCTTCCAGGTTTTCGCCGTCCCAGACAAAATTATCCTTAATATTATAGAAGATCCATCTGATTTATTTCACATGAGATTCTAGAAATGGAGTTATCAGGTAGAGGGGGACGGTGCTGAGTGGAGCGCACATGGTTTCCCTGAGCACCTCTGGCTCTGGGTTCCTGCTTCCAGGAATTCGGTCCATTGATGGATTATTTGACTCTCCTGTCCTCCAACCAGCATGTGTGTGTGTAACAGCCCATACCCCCCGCCCCGTTTCTTCCTTCCTCTCTTCTTCCAGTTCCCGTGGAATCCCCGCCCTCACCCTAGAGTTACTGTTTCCCCACGGGAGTCAAAACACCGTTATGTTCAAAGAATGGAATCCTGATGGGTCACCGTTAACCTCGTTGCCTTAAGGCAGTGGTTCTCAACCTGTGGGTCGCCAACCTGTGGGTTGTGATCCCTTTGGGGGTCGAGCGACCCTTTCACAGGGGTCGCCTAAGACCATCGGAAAACATATAATTACATGTTGTTTTTGTGATTAATCACTATGCTTTAATCATGTTCAATTTGTAACAGTGAAATTGGGGGTCACCACAACATGAGGAACTGTATTAAAGGGTCGCGGCATCAGGAAGGTTGAGAATCACCGCCTTAAGGGAAATGCACTTGTGGGCTTGGGCCGACCCCCCGTGGGCTGATTTGGTCCCCCGTCCACCTGTTCGCACCCAAAGACCGGTGTCTCAGCCCAGGCGGTGACAGCTGGACGGAGTGGCAAAGACTGAGATGCAGGCTGCCCTCTTCCTCCCTTTTGCAGTTCTAGGCAGCGGAGGGGAGGGGCTCACACATGCTTCCCACTGATCTCCCCTGACAGCCGGCATAACAGGCAACAGGGACAGCATTTAGGAGGCAGGAGCGCAGGGTCTTGGAGGTATAAGGATGGGGAGATGCAGCAGCGAGGTGGTCCCAGACGGCTCCTGTGTCCTGACCCAGGTGACTGCGAGGTGAGAGGAACCTCGGAGGGACAGTGCCGAGTAGAACTTTGCGTTGATTTCGGAAGTGCCGCTGGTCACCCAGGGGAGATGTGTGGCCGGCGTTTGGATGGGCAGGTGCGGAGGAGCTCGGGCAGCCGTGGAGCCATCAGTGTCAGAGGCAGGGGACACCGTGGGTGTGAGCGTGTCCTTCCACGGAGAGCACGGGCAGGGACCTCTGCTTCTCTTTCCTTTCCTTCCCAGTGGGTCAGCCAGGCATGGCAGCTGTTCCTCCAGGAGTGCCTGGTCCATCGTCCCTCACCTGGATGGACGCAGTAGCATCTGACCTGGGAGCGCCCACCTTCCCTCTGTGCCTGGGCAGAGATGACTAATGCCCAGGGGAGGTGGCTGGAGAGGGGCCTGGAAGGAGGTCTGAGCCGTGTCCCTCCGCTCCCGGGACTGTCACATCACACCAGGGGAGACGGGTCTTGAGGATCTTCTTAGGTTGTCTCTACACATTTTCTTGGACTGTGTGAAATACAGCTCCTTTTCGGTTTTTCAAATTAATTTTTTGATGTCTTTCTATAATGACAAATGCTAGCAATTCTGCATCAACCTCCACTCCTCCCAGCAGCGGCTGAATGCCGGGAGCAGCATCTGTACCTTCTGTGATGCTTCTTAACTGGTGACGGTGGGTCTCTTTGTGCGGAATGAGTGTGAGCTCTTGTGTTTTGTAGGGTCTCTGTACTTTTTAAAAAAATTTTAAAATTGATTTCAGAGAGAGAAGGAGAGAGAGATAGAAACATCAATGATGAGAGAGAATCATGGATTGGCTGCCTCCTGCACACCCCACACTGGGGATTGAGCCTGCAACCCAGGCATGTGCCCTGACCAGGAATTGAACCGTGACCTCCTGGTTCGTGGATTGATGCTCAATCACTGAGCCACGCCAGCTGGGCCCTGCGCTTTCTTTCTTTTTTCACCCAGTGCGGTTTTTTGTTGTGGTTTTGGCTGTCCTTCCTCGAGGAAGACTTTCCAGCAGGAGGCTGGGGCATTCTCTGGTGGGAACATCCCCGCATTTATTCTCAGAAGCGCTCAGGTTCGGCTGGGACCTCTCTCCTTACCGCCTTCCTTACGTTTCCAGAACAAAGGACACTGAAGTCTTCGCCTTGGGGACTTCCACACCCAGGTGGCTTCCGTTTCCTCCACCTCCCAACGAAGGGAGACCTGACCTGTCGCTGCCTCTCCATGTTTTGGAGTCCCTAATCAGGGGACGTTCTGTCACCAGGTGTCCTTGGCTTGGTGTAATCTGAGCATGCCTGCTCGGGGCTGGAGCAAAGACGGTCAGCGACAGCTTCTCCCAGGCTCCACGGTGAGCGCGGCCCACGCCCAGGGGGCTCAGGGCAGCGAGAGCATGGAGCTCTGCAGACGAATCATTTGAAATGATCAGCAGTGAGAGGTTGCATAACTCCTCGCCCAGCGGTCAGCGCGTTGCCGCCACTTTGTGACATATTTGAATTTATCCTGTGTTTATAGAAACCCAAGCCAGAAAGACTCATAGTGTTGGCAGTTGATTAAAGCCATTTAAGTTAGATTTTTGACACTGTAATTAAATGTGAGCACATTCCATATCCCCTCCAGGGGAGAGGGCCGGAGCTGGCAGCCTGTCGCCGTCTAGCTTGGGTTAGGTCCCCGGATTCCAAAGAAAGCTTTGATTTGTAAATGGCTGGGTTGAACGGTGCCTTCCAAAATATATCTTTTAGAGGTATGAGCTAACAAAATAAATGAGAGAAAATTGGATTAATTTTAATAATTCTGCTGCTTTGATTCCAAATCCTTGAACACCTACAAAAACAAAGTAGCTCCTGAAAGCGCAGCCGCGCCTCGGACACTGGGTCCCTCTGTTTCTGTCCAGGCGCAGGGGAGCCAGACGCGTATTTTTAGATGGAAGGAGGCACCGAGGAGCCGAAGGCACCCGGGAAGGCCTTCCAGGGTCCCGGTCGGAGATCGCCCGGCTGCTGGGAGCTTTCAGAGCGAATTCCTTTCAAATTATGTTTTTTGAAACCTGATCCAGGCCCTCTCTGTTATTGATTGTTTTCATATGAAATAACATTGAAATCCAGTAGCAAATTGGGCTCGATGTAGATGAGTATTCCACATGGGTAACTGGGGTTTTATTGAGAATCACAATAATGAATGGAGTGAGGAGCGGCCACGAGCATTAAGCAGGGGTGGGAGCGCAGACAAGTTCAGGGCCAGCCTCCGGTGCGTGTCAGAGAGATCTGCGTTGCCACGCCGGCCCTGCCTCTTACACTCCGATCCTGGGGGAAGGACAGAGAGCCTGTCTGAGCCTCAGTCTTTTTATCTGGAAAATGGGGGAATAGCATGCCATTCATCGGATTATGGAAAGGATTAGCTCAGATGATTAATGTGCACGAAACGTTTACTGTGATGCGTGGCAGGTGATCCATTAGTGGTGGGTATCCTTGCTGCCATAACCAATGCCAGTCTTCAGATGAGATTGAAAAGAGAAGGTGTTTCCTTGGAAATGGTTTCCTGAGTATTTTTGGAGGCGATGCCAGTGACAGATGCTCATTGGAATGTTTATTATAAATACAGACTTGGTGTCTTATAAGCTAGAGCAACAATTACACCACTCCCTGGGTTCGGTGGAAAGGTACTCATTATGGGCTAATGATGGACCGTTGATCTGCGATGGATGGCAGCTGTCTGCTAGCTCATTAGGAGGCTGAGTGCCCAGGTCGGAGCGGCCACAGGCAGGACGCAGATGCGAACCCTGGTTATTTTTAGCATGCCCTCTCTGCCACCTCCGAGAGGTTGTTTTTTTTTTAAGAACCGTAGACCGTATTTCAGGGAGGGGACCTGGAGGCGTGCGATCCAGTGGAATTTAGTGAAATGATTCGAGTGGAAAACTGGTGTCACGCGGACACAAAGCCTCCTTTGATAAACCACGTCGTGGAGCCAGAGTTGCTCCCACATAAGAAATAACTACCGGCGCTCATATGGAACAACTCATTTCTTCCCCAAACATAGTTCACGTCCAAGAGAAATAGTTTGATGGAGCGGATGCTTTTTTGTTGTTGTTTTATGGCCATTCCTATGGTATCTAAACAGATTGTCGGAGCAGGATCGCTTGGATTCCTACTGAAGATTCTTATGAGAATAACACCTTTGTCTTGGGTTTGGCTTGGAAAATACTGAATTAAACAAGAACGCGCTCATTCCTTTTGTCTAGCCTGACATTGATTTATGAGATAGGACCTGTATTGAATTTTGAAAAATACCTTGGGAATATTTGATCGAACTTTCACATTGTAATAGGAAGCTACATTTAGATAATGGCTTGATGAAAATTAAATATTTTGACATTCTGGGTCTGCAGTATAGACTGATAATTAAAAATAGGTGGAGTGCTTTCACATTGCTGGGAGAGCCCTCATGGCCACGTCCATTCTGTAACTTTCAAATAGCCTTTATTGATTGTAACTTTACACAATCATTTGTCACATTGCAAAGAAGAGAATACAGTTTATGTATGGATTTTTAATTTATGATATCCTTTTCTTGCAATACCAATATAATCCATCTTTTCAAATGTTAGTAAATCAAGACAAAACCTTTTATTAGTAAATTTATGGATATAATAAGAAATGGAAAACCGAAAATGCATGTTTTGTAAAGACCATTACTTTACAAGTAAGTCTTTCCTTACATTGGAGAGAAAGTACAAATCTTATTTTACGTATTTAATTTATATTTTGCCAATGTTTGCATATAAAACAGGCCATACTTCTACCACTTCTTAAAAAGCAAACCTTTTTTTGTCTTGTAGGTTATTCATAGAGAGGGGACCATATATTATGAAAAATTAGTAATGCTACTCTACGTTTAGATTTAAGCAGTTCTGTAATAGAAAACTCTTCATTTTCATCTGGTGCTATTGGTAGTTATTATACATAACACGAATTACAGCCCTGTGTACTGAGAACTCTGGCTGATGACAGGACTCATTATCACATTTACCCACAGATAATCTGAATTTCATTCACACCCTTTTTTTAAAATCCTCACCCGAGGATATTTTCTCATTGGTCCTAGAGAGAGAAGAAGGGAGAAGGAAAGAGAGAGAAACATTGATCAGTTGCCTCGCGCACGTACCCCAACCTGGGATCAAACCCGCAACCCAGGCATGTGCCCTGACCTAGGATCAAACCCATGACCCTTCAGTACATGGGATGACGGTCCAACCACTGAGCAACACCAGCCAGGGCGCACACCATATTTTTAATATTCAAAACACCAATTGCAAGTGTGATCAAGGATTTCAAACATCAGGGTGTCTGGATCTGCAGGCGGTACCTGGAGCCCCTCTAATGCTCATCTGATCAAACGTGTTGTGACCCCAGTGGCCAGGTGATGACCGTGCCCTGGGAGTTGCAAGGTCCAAACTCTCGCTCAGAGGAGGATGTCATGGTTGTGTCTATTTTTGGCTGCAATTTCCTAAAACGTTTCTTAAGCTGTTTACGGTTTTATTTCAGTTTCCAAATGTCAAGACCAGAATTATGGTTTCTTGCAAACATACTCAATGAGCTTTCTTTCTATCCTTTTCCTCTCTCATTTTACTCATCCCTCTGGGGTGAACCGTCTCTTGTTTATATAGAGGATACCTTTCCTCACAACCCTGATACTGTTCTTCATTTGAGTTCCACACTCTGTCTGTTTTTTCTAAGTTTCATTTTTATGAGCTTCTTTGGTCCCAGAGTACCTTCCCCCCCCCACTGTGGAGGAGGCATCCCAGTGGTGTTTAAGGATGTGAAGTGTGGCCTTAGAAACCCTTTACTACAAGCCAGTCGCTCCCATCGGTACCTCCCTGCCTATAACCACCTCCCCGGTGATGTCTGAGCTTGGCGTGACTGTGGGCCAGTTACTTAACCTCTCTGTGCCGCTCACCTCTAGCTATAAAGTTCGGCTAATAATAGACACACCTAGCAAGGTTTTGTGATGGTTGGCCCAGGCCGTCGTCCATATATAGTAGCTGCACTTTGAGCTGCTGAATGTTGCCTGAGAAAACATGCAGGACTCGGCTGGCTGGCCTCCCTCTAAATTTGTGACCACAAATCTCCGACGGGCACTCACGGTGCGTGGAAAGCCTTCTGCCCCACCGAGTCATAGGCTGGCTCTTCTCCCTCTGCTCAGCCTCTAAGCGATGGACCGTCTCAGGCTCAGCCTCAATCACTCACCTCTGACCCCTAAAATCGCCTGGTTTAAACACCACCCAGGTTTCAATGATGCTCAGTCTTACCTCCCTGTTTATAACCATCTCTCTGAGTTGATAGCTCAAAGTGCATATCTATAACCACCTTAGACTTTAAGTACAAATCCTGATCTGTCCTCCCAAACTTGTATTCTCCAAGTCTCCCCGTCTCTGTAACGTGGAAATGCTATCTTCCCAGTTGCCAAGGCCAGACAAGGAAACCAAACAGCCAGAAACACAAACCACCTCTGCTTCCCTCCCCTCCCCTCCCCTCCCCTCCCGCCAGTCCTGGCAGCTGTGCCTCCAGGAGCTCCTGGTCCATTGTTCCTCACCTGGATGGATGCTGTAGCATCTTATCTGGGATCACCCAGCTTCCCTCCGGCACGTTGACAAACTCTTCCTTTACAAAGCAGCGGCCAGAGAGCTCTTACTTAGCGCATGTCAGTCAGATCCCACAATCTCCATTTGGTCTCCAGCCCAATGGCTTTCCGCCATGGGATGAAGTCCAAACTCCTCAATACGATGGGGCCTTGCCCACCTCACAGACGCCAATGAAATGACGCAGCCCTGGCGCGTGGTGCTACAGAATTCTGTCCGTGTGTCTGGTGTGCCAGGCTTATGCCCGGCTCGGGGATCTTGGACTAGCTGGTCCCTCACCTGCTGGGCTGCTCCCCTGCATCTGTAAATGGTTTCTATTTGTTGTGAAGGTTTTAATTTAATGCCACCTCCTCCGTGATGGCCACTTCTGGGTGCGGGCCACTTGTCACTGAGGGTCACTCCCTCAGTTCCTGGGCCCTCACCAAGCAGGTGACCCTCACTGAGGAGGAGTGAGGGTCATGAGAAGTATTTGTGATGCTTTGTATTCCTGCTCTTTACTTCTTCCCACCTGGAAAAAGTGGACTTGATACATTCTATGAGGCAAAATTGTCCCTTTGTCATTGCTGTTTTTCCAATGGTTTGTATGTCTCCCTATCCTATATAATAAAAGCGTCGTATGCAAATTGTCCCCTCAACCAGGAGGTCATCCAGGAGTTCGACCAGGGACAGGGCTGGTGGGGGGAAGGGAGGGAGTACCCAGCCAGCAGCTGGCAGCAGCTATGGGCCTCTAGTTGATTTATAAGGGTCCTTTACGTATTCTGGATATGAATAGTAGGTTAGATGTGTTCAAAATATCACCTTCCACTCAATGACTTGTATTTTTATTCTCTTGATAGTGTCTTTTGGTGCAAAGAAGTTCTTACATTTTTTTTCTAAGTTATAATGTAGTTCCACTTATATTTTTCCCTATATAGTTAGTGTTTTGTGTTTCATTCACAAACTCATGAATATATTCTTCTGTATCATGTCCCAGAAACATCACTGTTTTGCCTCTCACATGTACGTCTATAATTTCCTGGACCTGATTTTCATGATGGATTGAGGTAGTTGTCAGGTTTCTTTTTCCCATTGGATGCCCCATCTCCTCAGCATCGTTTTCCTAAGGTTTCTTTTCTTCCTTCACCTGCTGTGTGTGCCGCTTGGCCGGAAATCATGAGTGCTGGTATTTGTGTGAATCTACTGCTGGGGCGTCTTTTCTTGCCCTTTATTTTGTGCGCATGAACCCACTCTGTCCTCCTCACTGCGCCTTTGGAAGGATGTTTGGTGGGACAGGTTGTCCTACCTCACTCTTTAAGAGCATCTGATCCAATGTATTTTTGACCCTGCGCATTTCTGCATAAATGTTAGAATCTATTTGTCAAGTTGTATAAAAATCTTGCTGTAATTTTGATGGGATCTACATCTAATCTGCTGATCAATTTGAAGAGAATTGACATTCTCTACAGTGTTAAGTCTCTCAACCCATGAATATGGTATAGCTATTCATTTATTTATCATTATCTTTCAATTATATTTTGTAACTTTCTATGCAAAGGTCCTGTACATCTTGAAATACATTTATTTTCACATTTTAAGATATTTTTGATGCTAATGAAAATAGTATCATTTTAAAATTTCATTTTCTATTGATGCCAATATATCGAAGTAAAATTGAGTTTTTTTATATTGACCTACAGGTAGCAAACTTCTTAAAATCATTAATTCTAATGATTCATTTCTAATTTATCTCAGATTTTCTATCTAAAAAAAAACCAAATCGGTATTATCTGCTAATAAAGGTTTGTCTATTTCCCCCGTCTCATCCCCCAGTCCTTGGCATTCTATTTCATTTTCCTGCCTCACGTACTGACTAGGACTCCAGTACAATTTGTGACAGATGTGGGAATAGTGAGCCTGTTTGTCTTTTCTTCAAAGGGCTGCATTTTAGTATTCTACCATTAAAACGTGTGGTTTATGAGGGGTTTGATAGATGCCCTTTAGGAGGTTCATACAGTTCTCTTTCATTTCTCAATTACCAAGAACTTTTATTGTGAATTGATTGAATTTTATCAAATGCTTTTTCTTCATTCATGTGAGATTATTCTATGATTTTTCTTTTTTACAATGTAATTTTGATCATTGACATTGATTGAAATAACCTTGCATTCTTAGAATAAACCCAACTTGATGATGGTATACATTATTCTGGTTTAGATGCTGTTGAATTTGGTTTCCTGGGGTTTTGTTCAGGTTTTTTTGTTGTTGTTTGTTTTGTTTTTGCATCTGCATTTATGTGTGAGACCTGCCTATGGTTTTTCTTTCTCATCATGTACTGTATCCGTGTGATACCAAGTTTCTCTCTTTTCATATTATCCAGACACATTTGTGTAAGGCTGGCATAATTTTTCTATAAATGTGTTAGGATTTGCTGATAAGTCATTCTGGGTCTGGAATTTTTTTCATTTTTGTGGCATTTTCTTTTAAGAAGGATTTAGATTTTTTAATCCATGTCTTAATAATTATAGATTATTTTTAGAATAGAAATTGCTGAGTAAAAGGAGAAATTACCTTCTGATAAGGTATTAATCTGTGTTCCTAATAGACATGAATGAGAGTACTCTCTCCTCCACATTCTTGCCAATGCTACAAAAATTAAACTTCTTTCATTTTTGTCATATGGATGGATAGGCCTGAAATACGTTGTTGTTGGCTTCCTTACTTTGATTTTCTTTAATTTCCCTTCGTATTTATTGGATGGTTTGTAAATTGTGAAATCTTGTGATAGTAACTCGCTCTCAGCCAACTTCTTTTTTTCTTTATTTTTTATTGAGATATAATTGACATATAACGTTTTTTAGTTTTAGGTGTACGACCTAGTGATTTGTCTTATGTATATGTTATTGCATGATCACCACAATAAATTTAGTTAAAATCCATCACCACACATAGTTCCACATTTCATTTCATTATTTATTTATTTTTGTTTTGTTAATCCTCACCCAAGGATAGTTTCCATTGATCTCTTAGAGAGAGTGGAAGGGAGAGGGAAAGACAGAGAGAAATATCGCCGTACACATCGTTTGGTTGCCTCCTGCACGCGCCCTGACCAGGGCCCAGGCCAGGGAGGAGCCTGCAATTAAGGAGCCTGCAACCAAGGTACTTTCCCTTGACCAGAATTGAACCCCGACCCTTTGGTCCCCAGGCCGACACTCTGTCCACTGAGCCAAACCAGCTAGGACTAGTTCCACATTTCATTTCTCATGGTGAGACCTTTTACAATTTTCTTAGCAGCTTTCAGATATGCAACATGGTACTGCCGAGTGCAGTCACCACACTGTCCATCCCATCCCCAGACTTATCTATGTCGTCACTGCATGCTGTACCCTTTAGTCTCCTTCATCCCTCCTGTCCACCCCTCTCATGCCTCTGGCAACCACCCATCCGTTCTCGGTTTCTGTGAAGTTGCTGCTGTCTAGATTCCACCTCTCAGTGAGGAACCACACCATACAGGGTTATCTTCCTCTGTCTGAGTGCTCTCACTTAGCGCCATGCCCTCAAGGTGTGCCCACGTGGCAAGCGGCAGATTTCCTTCTTCTTCCGGCTAAACAGCCTTCCACGGTGTGTGGACATCACGTTCCCTGTATCTGTTCACCTCCGGGCGGGCTCTGGGGTCGTTCCAGGCCTGGGCTGGGGTGAGTGATGCCGCATGAACACGGGCGTGCAGATGCCTTTTCAGGCAGCAGGTGGTTCCCTGGGAGTAAACACCCGGAGTGGAGTAGCTGGGTCAGAGGTTCTCCTTCTAATGCTTTGAGGAACCCAATGCTGTTTCCATAGAAGCCGCACTGGCTAAGTTCCCGCCAACACTGCACGGGGGTTCTCTTTTCTCCACATCCTCACCGACACTTGTTATTCTTTTGTCCTGAAAATAGCCATTCTGACAGGGGTGCAGGGCTATCTCCTTGTGGTTTTGATTGGCATTTGGCGGGTGATGAGTGATGTTAAACCCTTCCCCACGTTCTGTTACGTCCTGTTGGCGGGGAGGGCCAGCACGCACCCTGGTACACGCACTCTGGTTTGCTCCTGTGATGTTTTTAGATCACTATGTCTCACCCCGCGGTATGGTCTCCATTGGCTGACGGTCTGTCATGTACACGTAGCCTGAACTGCATTGTGGAGCTGATCGAATGGAATCGCTCTGCTGCGGTGTCTTTCAACTGGGGTGCTTTTGCTTCTACCCTCAGGGCCGTTGGGCAATGTCTGGAGACAGTGTGGGTTGTCACGCCTGGGGTCAGGGGGTGCTCCTGGCATCTAGAAGCCAGGGATGCCAGCAGACAACCACCGTGCACAGACCCCCACAGCAAAGCCTCATCCAGCCCAGTGTGTCCATCGTGCCGAGGCCGAGACCCCGGCGGGCCACTCCAGCAACATCTCGGCGCTTCTGGAGTTTGTTCATAAGCACATCCTGTTGCAGCTCTTCCCAGGCAAGTGTCCGTTTTCAAAAATTCGATGCGTCTTATACTAGTAATTGATGAGTAAGACTGTCTTCTGGCTAATTTTGTTCGGCAGGTTTATTCTTTTCCTCCCGAGTGATACCTGAATCCGGGCGAGCGTTACCTCTGGCCACCCACAGTCGCGCCTTGGTGAAGTGTGGCCGCGTGCCTGTTCTGCCCTCCCTTCCCTTGGCAGCCTTCTGATCTCAGTGTAGGACTAGGACGTGCTACAGCAGGACAGTGCCATTGCCATAGTTCTCTGTGCTAGGAACCAGCCAGTCAGTGTCTATCCTTGCGTCTAAAGTCACTCCACTTTGGCCGGGCCAGCGTGGCTCAGTGTTTGAGCGTTGACCTATGAACCAGGAGGTCACGGTTCGATTCCCGGTCAGGGCACATGTCCGGGCTGTGGGTTTGATCCCCAGGGTGGGGCCTGCAGGAGGCAGCCGCTCCATGATTCTCTCTCATCATTGATGTTTCTGTCTCACCTTCTCCCTTCCTCTCTGAAATCAATAAAAATATACATTTTTTAAAAAGAAAGTTACTCCACCACCGTTGTGCCCACTTTAAGGTAAAAAGCAGTATTCAATGTCTGCAACAATTTTATGTTTGATTTCATGTTAAAATAGCTCCTCTCGGACCCCGCAAATAGGCGTAGTACGGGTGGAATGGTCAAGCTTAGTGCAGAAGGATGGGTTTCTGCCTCTGGGAGGCTCCGCCTCCTTCCTGTACCTGCGGATTGTTCTCCTTCACGGACATTCGTTACTTTCAGTTCAGGAGGATGAGAATTCAAATGGTTCCGCGTTAGGGAAATCCTTCCGTTTGCTAGGTCCTTCCCCCTGAGCCTCCAGGTTTTCTCACAGTGACAGGCACCCTGGGGAAAGGTACCAACAGGAGTAGCTCGGTTCCAGCGTCACTTCCCCGCTGCCGGGTTTTATTTTGTTCAAGGCAGCGGTCCGGATCCCTTAAACTACAACACAAGAGGACAGCCGCACAGCGCGGGGGAGAAAGCCTCCTTTCCCCGTCCTCTCGGGGAAGGTCTGTGTGTGTTCGGAGGGAAATGGGCTTTAATGTGTCCTGTCAGCTCTCTTCTGCATTTGTGAGCGAGAGAAAAGCGAGAGCGCTAGAGGGTGGCCGTCCTGAGTTATTAAGAGTGATCTGGATCAGCCCGGCCGCCGTGGGTCAGCCCCAGGCAGCCGCCGGTCCCTCCCATCTGCTTCTGGTTTGCACGGGCTGTGTAGCCCCATTGTTAGCGGGCGCCCCGCTCCCTGACAAAGAGCTGCCCGCTCCGAGGGCCCGGGAATACTTTTAACTCCAATTTACAGATTAGGCGAAACCTGTTAGGTGAAGGGTCACTGAAGGCAGTTGAAAAATTTCTTTGTGAACTTCCCAGTTTTCTGGCTGTTAAAGAAAATAATAAAATAACAAGAGCTCCCCGGTGCAAGAATTCCATAAAACGGAGAGTGGCGTGCGAGACACATTAATGGTTTCCATGCCCGATGAAAGCTGGGAACAGCTTTAAGGCATAGGGAATCAAATATCGCCGGTCCCAGCCCCGTGTGTATGTGTGTGTGTGCGGGGGGGGGGGGGGGGGGGGGCGGGGGGGCGGGGGAGGAGGGGGAGGGGCGCGAGGGTGGGCGCTCCGCCTCTGGGGTCAGAGCGTCGCCCTCTCCAGGAATTCATGCTGCGGGTCTCAAAGCCAGAGAGCTTACCTGCTTCCCAGAAGCCTCCAGATGTTTGGGGAGACGTCCCCGCAGGACGGTTGTTCAGCTCATGTTCCTTTGGGGGAGGGGCGCACAGGATTGTGGTTCTTGGAAAGTTCTTGTCTGGTGGCTGGTGGCTGGCAGGGCCACCTCTGCAGTCTTCCAGACGGCTCTCATTATAGTCGGCAGTGACCGATGGGAGGCCTTGGAGACCACACGGGGACGGGCCCCTCATTGCTAGGAGCTAGTGTTTCAGGGAAAATAATGACAACGCCTTCTGAACACTAGGGCTTTCTTTCTCGTAACTCTCCCCTGCTTCCCATCCCCCCCCCCCCCCCCCAGCACTGGGGAAGCCACAGAGGGGGAAGTCAGCGTGTTCCCACGTCTCCTTAAGAAAGTCATCTGGGCTCGATGGGCAGAGATATTTCTAGAAAATGGGCGTGGGGCACCAGCCATCGATGCCTGGGGGCGCTGCGGCCTTGGGTGTAGACCAGCGGTTCTCAACCTGTGGGTCGCGACCCCTTTGGGTCAAACGATCCTTTCACAGGGGTCGCCTACGACCATCGGAAAACACATCTATAATTACATATTGTTTTTGTGATTAATCACTATGCTTTAATTATGTTCAATTTGTAACAATGAAATTGGGGGTCACCACAACGTGAGGAACTGTATTAAAGGGTCGCGGCATCAGGAAGGTTGAGAACCGCTGGTAGACGGAGGAAAGTCGGGGTGGGGTGTTCCACCGGGATGGGGCCGAGTGACCCCAGGCACAGGGACACTTAGCGAGTGGAGAGAGGAGGAGCCGGGAGAGCTGGATGGCCGTGGCTTTGCCCTCTCTCTCGAGTCAGGACGCCGTGGCATAGGTTTCTCTCCCGCCAGCGTGTGAGGGTTGGCGTGTTTTTGGCTGAGGACGGCAGCCCTCGCACAGGAAGGCGCTTCCCCCCCGCAGGCTGCGGGATCGCCCTCTGAATGAGGAAACTTCTGGTGGCGTCCCAGTCGCTGCTCGCTGCGTGGCGAGTCACCCCAAACGGACTGGCTTCACGGCACAGTGACGATGTTATTCCTCGTTCCTCGTGGGTCCCGGGTGACTGGGCTGCCGTAGGCATATTTTGCTCAGGGTCTCAGAGACGGTTGCAGTCAAGTGGTGGTTGGGGCTGGAGTCATCTGGAGGGTTCCTTCGCTCCCAGCTCTGGGGGTGGTGCTGGCTGTTGGCTGGACGGGCGGCTGGAACACCTGTAGGTGGCCTCCCCGTGCGGCTTGGGCTTCCTCCCGTCATGGCGGTGCGGTGGGAGCGTGCTGTTTCCAGGAGCGCCAGGCGGGCGCTGTCTCACCTGCACAGGTCGCCTTGGAAGTCACAGTGCTGAGCTTGTGCTGTGGTCACAGGCCCATCCGGCTTCGAGGAGTGGGAACACGGGCCCCCGTTTTTGATGGAGACCCTGTCAGCGTCACCTTGTAAGGAGGGAGAGTGTGATGGGAAATCTTATTGGGCCCTGGGTGCTCGGGCAAGTGTGTAGACATGCAGTGAGTCTGCCAGCCTCATGGTTGGCAGCCAGTGCATGGAAAGCAACCCAGTGGCTGAAATAGTTTAGCTGGAAATCATTTTATAGTCAGTGTTGCTTTGGAAAATTGTAAGGGCTTGGTAATACACAGAGGGGAGCTGTTTTATTTTGAAATTCCAGCAAGTCTGCTATGAATGCATCATGCTGCAGGCAACATAGAGGCCATCTACTCATTCATTCATTCATTCATTCACTCATTCATTCATTCACTCAGTTGCTCATTCATTCAGTATTTTTTTCATTGAATATCCACTCACTGCCAGGTCCTGTTAGGTCAGTTATTGGGTGGGAAATTCCATAACATCTAGAGTCGGGAAGTCTCTTAGAGACCATTTGCCTTCTTCACTCCCCAGTACCTTGATCTGGGAAAATTGCTGAAGAAAGTCACCTCTATAGTTACCCAGAGCTGGTGGCCTGGACACTTGGGAGAGGAGTTGGCAGACTGTTAGGGGAAGGGGCATGGTGGTGAGGCAGATGGCCAGCCTCTCTTTCTCTGAATTTATCCATCCATCCATCTCTGCCTGTCTATCTATCCATTCATTTATCTTCATCTTCATCATCACCATCATCGTTTATTATGTGTGTGTGATGGGGGAGGCATGGGTGGCTCCCAGCTTCAGTACCAGCTTTCTCCTAAATTTTGAGTGAAGCTCTTCTCAGGAATTGGTCAGCAAGCAGTTGAAAACCAGGTGACGGGCACAGGTGCTGGGCACATTCTGTTCAGAAGTGAGGAGCGAGGTGTGTTCTGGGTACTGTTGGCCCTGGCCACACCTCCTAGGGTGAGCCACAGAGGGCTTGGGACTGTCCCAGGGCCTCTCAGTGTCAGATGTTCCTCCCCCATCTTGGTGGAGTCTCAGGTTCAAGTCAGACTTGGGGCCCTTGTGGGTATGTCCTGGGCTGGCCACTGTCCTTCTCCCGTGTTCCAGGGGCCCGGCCTCAGGGACATGCCTGCTCGCTTGATTGACTCACTCAGCAAATGCTTGCCGAGTGCCCGCCCCGTGACAGCCCTGGGGGCTGCGGGGGTTTGCTGTGCTCGGCCTGAGATGAACCTGCAGAGTCCTCTCCTTTTACACACGGACTATGGCATGGGAGTAGAAGACTTTGGGTCACTGAGCAGGTGAGGGTGAAGCCAGGCTGAGACCTCGCCATCCGAGCCCAGGCCTCGGACCAGGATGCTGCCCTGGGCCCTTCCTCTGAGGTGGTCCCCAGCCTCCCACCCCCGGGACGTTCGTGTCCTACACTTGCCGACTAGGAGTTAGCTGCGCACTCCCCCTCCGTTGCCACCTAAGCCAGCCGGTCACGGCAGGGCTGGTGTGCGGAGCCTGGCATCGCCTTTCTCTCCCGCCAGTCTCTGACGGGGAGCTGCGTCCCGGGGAGCTGGGCAGAGTCCACAGCGCCTGGTCCCACCCGATCCACTCTGTGCCATTGGCGTGCCCGGTACCGCTTGTTTCCCTTTAAGATCCCGTGCTCTTCCAGCTCTTGTGTCTGGACCCACAGAGGGTCGGCATTGGCAGACCAGCAGATGGAACGGGGCTGTGATTGTCCTGTGAGCACACTGAACTTGAACCTCTGCCCTGAGGGCAGGGACGGAGGAACACAGGCCACTAACCGCATGGCCGTTGCCCACACCCCGCCCACACAGCCAGGGACACAAGCAAATGGCAGTCACCCACTGACCCCACGCGGCCTTGGTGTGGGGACCGGAGCGCCAGGGAGAGAGGAAACGCTGCAGATCTGTGTAAGTGCCGGGAAGGGCGGAGAGAGAAAAGTTGCCCAGTCAGACACCTCTGAGGTTTTGCAAACGTTTCCAGGGCACTGCATTTTGCGTTCAGTGTTTAACCTGTTGATGTCGGTATAACTTCAGAATTATTTTCAAGAAAGCTCTCATATTTTGTTTTAAAGCTTATTTAATTCCATGTATACAATATATATATATAAATGTTGTATGCCCTTATTATTAGTGATGCTCTGCAGGCATGCCCCATGCTACACCTTTCTTTATCCTTACATAAATAGACATTTAGGTATTTTATATACAGGGTGTGGCAAAAGTAGGTTTACAGTTGTTCATATGGAAAATACTGAACTGTGTTTGGTGTACTCCCACCTGTAACCCTAATTTCATCCCCCCTGTAATATATATGTATGTACACACACACACACACACGTTATATACACACATACACATACATACACACACGTTATATACACACATACACATATACACACATGTTATATACACACATACATATACACACGTTATACACACACATATATACACACATATGTTATATACACACATATATGTTATATATGTATTCACACACCATGTGTGTGTGTGTGTGTGTGTGTGTGTGTGTGTGTGTATGTAATTGATTTTAGAGAGAAGAAGAAAGAGAGAGAAACAGCAACATGAGAGCGAAACATTGATCGGTTGCCGCCTGTCCGTGCCCTGACGGGTTGAACCCGTAACCTTTGGGTGTATGAGGTAGTGATCCAACCAGCTGAGCCACCTGGCCAGAGCTACGCCGTTTTTTAAATACGAGGAAGTACTACCAAGCCCCCTTCACACACTGTGTGCAGTGTGACCCGTGCTCTTCAGCTCTCGTTTCCGGACCTACAATCCCTGCGCTGAGGCCAGGGCCTGGCGCTGAGGCCGGCATTGTCTGCAGACAGAACGATGCTCTCAAAACGGACCTGGCGATTCGATGGAGCGCACTGGGGACGCATCCAGCCACTGAGAGCTGCTGAGAAGTGGGATATCTGCCGGGTTTTGAAGGTATTCCCTGTGGGTAGAACAAGTACACAAGCTGCATGGTCACATCTCGCCCAGAAAAACGATGCCTTTAGCCTGGTGTGAGACCTGCATTTTCGATCGTGGCTCCTGTGCACGCATCCTTCCTTATGCTCCATATGAGGAACAGTGGGCACTTTTGGAAAACAACTTCTACTTTATGAAATTTGGGCTTTAATTTTAATGGATAAACTGAGACTCATAATAGAAGCTCCAGAAATGTAAAGTTAAGAATGAGGCCTCCCCAGTCCCCTCTAAGGGTCTCTAGGGGACCCTTAGCGCCCTCTAGTGACAGCAATGCAAGCCACTCCCAGGGAATTCCCTGCCGCCTGCTGTCCCCTGGCCGGTGACCCAGTAGGGCACTGCTTCGGCCAGCAGGGGGTTGTTACCTGCAGCCCTGCGCAGGCAGGATGAGTTTTGTGGCTGTGAGTAAAGGATACAGTCACAGGCACTCGCAAACGGTGCAAAGTCGCGGTGACTATATGTTAAGAGGGAGCATCTCCGTGCCCCCCCCCCCCGCCCCCTGGAATGTGGGGACTTGTACTGGGATTAGGTGAAAGGTGAATTAATCTGTGTCAGAGCTTCGATTCCACTCAGCACGTTCACACAGAATTAAACGCACAGATGAACGGTGACCTGGGCGGAGCTGGGCTCCTTGATTTGAACTGCACTTCATCTAAAGCTCCTCTACCTCCTTATGCAGAAGGGGAGGTGCAATATGGAGAGGGGACAGTGCAGAGGGGACAGGGCAGAAGGGACAGTGGAGAGGGGACAGTTCAGGGGGACAGTACATGGGGGAGAGTGCGGAGGGGACAGTGCAGGGGGGACAGTGCAGGGGGGACAGTGCAGGGGGGACAGTACATGGGGGAGAGTGCGGAGGGGACAGTGCAGGGGGGACAGTGCAGGGGGGACAGTGCAGGGGGGACAGTGCAGGGGGGACAGTGCAGAGGGGACAGTGCGGGGGGGACAGTGCAGGGGGGAGAGTGCAGGGGGGACAGTGCAGGGGGGACAGTGCAGGGGGGACAGTACATGGGGGAGAGTGCGGAGGGGACAGTGCAGGGGGGACAGTGCAGGGGGGACAGTGCAGAGGGGACAGTGCAGGGGGGACAGTACATGGGGGAGAGTGCGGAGGGGACAGTGCAGGGGGGACAGTGCAGGGGGGACAGTGCAGAGGGGACAGTGCAGGGGGGACAGTACATGGGGGAGAGTGCGGAGGGGACAGTGCAGGGGGGACAGTGCAGAGGGGACAGTGCGGAGGGGACAGTGCAGGGGGGACAGTGCAGAGGGGACAGTGCGGGGGGGACAGTGCAGGGGGGAGAGTGCAGGGGGGACAGTGCAGGGGGGACAGTGCAGGGGGGACAGTACATGGGGGAGAGTGCGGAGGGGACAGTGCAGGGGGGACAGTGCAGAGGGGACAGTGCGGAGGGGACAGTGCAGGGGGGACAGTGCAGAGGGGACAGTGCGGAGGGGACAGTGCAGGGGGGACAGTGCAGAGGGGACAGTGCGGGGGGGACAGTGCAGGGGGGACAGTGCAGGGGGGACAGTACATGGGGGAGAGTGCGGAGGGGACAGTGCAGGGGGGACAGTGCAGAGGGGACAGTGCAGGGGGGACAGTGCGGAGGGGACAGTGCGGAGGGGACAGTGCAGAGGGGACAGTGCGGGGGGGACAGTGCAGGGGGGAGAGTGCAGGGGGGAGAGTGCAGGGGGGACAGTGCAGGGGGGTCAGTGCAGAGGGGACAGTGCAGGGGGGACAGTGCAGAGGGGACAGTGCAGGGGGGAGAGTGCGGAGGGGACAGTGCAGGGGGGACAGTGCGGGGGGGACAGTGCGGAGGGGACAGTGCAGAGGGGACAGTGCGGGGGGGACAGTGCAGGGGGGAGAGTGCAGGGGGGACAGTGCAGGGGGGAGAGTGCAGAGGGGACAGTGCAGAGGGGACAGTGCAGGGGGGACAGTGCGGAGGGGACAGTGCGGAGGGGACAGTGCAGAGGGGACAGTGCGGGGGGGACAGTGCAGGGGGGAGAGTGCGGAGGGGACAGTGCAGGGGGGACAGTGCAGGGGGGACAGTGCAGAGGGGACAGTGCAGAGGGGACAGTGCAGGGGGGAGAGTGCGGGGGGGACAGTGCGGAGGGGACAGTGCGGAGGGGACAGTGCGGAGGGGACAGTGCAGAGGGGACAGTGCGGGGGGGACAGTGCAGGGGGGAGAGTGCAGGGGGGACAGTGCAGGGGGGAGAGTGCGGAGGGGACAGTGCAGGGGGGACAGTGCGGGGGGGACAGTGCAGGGGGGACAGTGCAGAGGGGACAGTGCAGGGGGGACAGTGCGGAGGGGACAGTGCGGAGGGGACAGTGCAGAGGGGACAGTGCGGAGGGGACAGTGCAGGGGGGACAGTGCAGAGGGGACAGTGCAGGGGGGACAGTGCAGGGGGGAGAGTGCGGAGGGGACAGTGCAGGGGGGACAGTGCAGAGGGGACAGTGCAGGGGGGACAGTGCAGGGGGGACAGTGCGGAGGGGACAGTGCAGGGGGGACAGTGCGGAGGGGACAGTGCAGAGGGGACAGTGCGGGGGGGACAGTGCGGAGGGGACAGTGCGGAGGGGACAGTGCAGGGGGGACAGTGCGGGGGGGACAGTGCGGGGGGGACAGTGCAGGGGGGACAGTGCAGGGGGGACAGTGCGGGGGGGACAGTGCGGGGGGGACAGTGCAGGGGGGACAGTGCGGGGGGGACAGTGCGGGGGGGACAGTGCAGGGGGACAGTGCAGGGGGGACAGTGCGGGGGGGACAGTGCGGGGGGGACAGTGCAGGGGGGACAGTGCAGGGGGGACAGTGCAGGGGGGACTGTGCAGGGGGGACAGTGCAGGGGGGACAGTGCAGAGGGGACAGTGCGGGGGGGACAGTGCGGAGGGGACAGTGCAGGGGGGACAGTGCGGAGGGGACAGTGCGGGGGGGACAGTGCAGAGGGGACAGTGCAGGGGGGACAGTGCAGAGGGGACAGTGCAGGGGGGACAGTGCAGGGGGGACAGTGCGGAGGGGACAGTGCAGAGGGGACAGTGCAGGGGGGACAGTGCAGAGGGGACAGTGCAGAGGGGACAGTGCAGGGGGGACAGTGCAGGGGGGACAGTGCGGAGGGGACAGTGCAGAGGGGACAGTGCAGGGGGGACAGTGCAGAGGGGACAGTGCAGAGGGGACAGTGCAGGGGGGACAGTGCAGAGGGGACAGTGCGGGGGGGACAGTGCGGAGGAGACAGTGCAGGGGGGACAGTGCAGAGGGGACAGTGCAGAGGGGACAGTGCAGGGGGACAGTGCAGGGGGGACAGTGCAGGGGGGACAGTGCAGAGGGGACAGTGCGGAGGGGACAGTGCAGAGGGGACAGTGCAGGGGGGACAGTGCAGAGGGGACAGTGCAGGGGGGACAGTGCAGGGGGGACAGTGCGGAGGGGACAGTGCAGAGGGGACAGTGCAGGGGGGACAGTGCAGAGGGGACAGTGCAGAGGGGACAGTGCAGGGGGGACAGTGCAGGGGGGACAGTGCGGAGGGGACAGTGCAGAGGGGACAGTGCAGGGGGGACAGTGCAGAGGGGACAGTGCAGAGGGGACAGTGCAGGGGGGACAGTGCAGAGGGGACAGTGCGGGGGGGACAGTGCGGAGGAGACAGTGCAGGGGGGACAGTGCAGGGGGACAGTGCAGGGGGGACAGTGCAGGGGGGACAGTGCAGAGGGGACAGTGCGGAGGGGACAGTGCGGAGGGGACAGTGCGGAGGGGACAGTGCGGAGGGGACAGTGCAGAGGGGACAGTGCGGAGGGGACAGTGCGGAGGGGACAGTGCGGAGGGGACAGTGCGGAGGGGACAGTGCGGAGGGGACAGTGCGGAGGGGACAGTGCGGAGGGGACAGTGCAGAGGGGACAGTGCGGAGGGGACAGTGCGGAGGGGACAGTGCAGGGGGGACAGTGCGGAGGGGACAGTGCGGAGGGGACAGTGCGGAGGGGACAGTGCGGAGGGGACAGTGCGGAGGGGACAGTGCAGAGGGGACAGTGCAGAGGGGACAGTGCAGGGGGGACAGTGCAGGGGGGACAGTGCGGGGGGGACAGTGCGGGGGGGACAGTGCAGAGGGGACAGTGCAGGGGGGACAGTGCAGAGGGGACAGTGCAGAGGGGACAGTGCAGAGGGGACAGTGCAGGGGGGACAGTGCAGAGGGGACAGTGCGGGGGGGACAGTGCGGAGGAGACAGTGCAGGGGGGACAGTGCAGGGGGACAGTGCAGGGGGGACAGTGCAGGGGGGACAGTGCAGAGGGGACAGTGCGGAGGGGACAGTGCGGAGGGGACAGTGCGGAGGGGACAGTGCGGAGGGGACAGTGCGGAGGGGACAGTGCGGAGGGGACAGTGCGGAGGGGACAGTGCGGAGGGGACAGTGCGGAGGGGACAGTGCAGAGGGGACAGTGCGGAGGGGACAGTGCAGGGGGGACAGTGCAGAGGGGACAGTGCGGAGGGGACAGTGCGGAGGGGACAGTGCGGAGGGGACAGTGCGGAGGGGACAGTGCGGAGGGGACAGTGCAGAGGGGACAGTGCGGAGGGGACAGTGCAGGGGGGACAGTGCGGAGGGGACAGTGCGGAGGGGACAGTGCGGAGGGGACAGTGCGGAGGGGACAGTGCGGAGGGGACAGTGCAGAGGGGACAGTGCAGAGGGGACAGTGCGGAGGGGACAGTGCAGGGGGGACAGTGCAGAGGGGACAGTGCAGGGGGGACAGTGCAGAGGGGACAGTGCGGAGGGGACAGTGCAGGGGGGACAGTGCGGAGGGGACAGTGCAGGGGGGACAGTGCAGAGGGGACAGTGCGGGGGGGACAGTGCAGGGGGGACAGTGCAGAGGGGACAGTGCGGAGGGGACAGTGCAGGGGGGACAGTGCGGAGGGGACAGTGCAGGGGGGACAGTGCAGAGGGGACAGTGCGGGGGGGACAGTGCAGGGGGGACAGTGCAGAGGGGACAGTGCAGGGGGGACAGTGCGGAGGGGACAGTGCAGGGGGGACAGTGCAGAGGGGACAGTGCGGAGGGGACAGTGCAGGGGGGACAGTGCGGAGGGGACAGTGCAGGGGGGACAGTGCAGAGGGGACAGTGCGGGGGGGACAGTGCGGAGGGGACAGTGCGGAGGGGACAGTGCAGGGGGGACAGTGCAGGGGGACAGTGCAGGGGGGACAGTGCAGGGGGGACAGTGCAGGGGGGACAGTGCGGGGGGGACAGTGCGGGGGGGACAGTGCAGGGGGGACAGTGCAGGGGGGACAGTGCAGGGGGACAGTGCAGGGGGGACAGTGCAGGGGGGACAGTGCAGGGGGGACAGTGCGGGGGGGACAGTGCGGGGGGGACAGTGCAGGGGGGACAGTGCAGGGGGGACTGTGCAGGGGGGACAGTGCAGGGGGGACTGTGCAGGGGGGACAGTGCAGGGGGGAGAGTGCAGGGGGGAGAGTGCAGGGGGGACAGTGCAGGGGGGACAGTGCGGGGGGGACAGTGCGGAGGGGACAGTGCGGAGGGGACAGTGCGGGGGGGAGAGTGCGGGGGGGACAGTGCGGGGGGGACAGTGCAGGGGGGAGAGTGCAGGGGGGACAGTGCAGGGGGGACAGTGCAGGGGGGACAGTGCGGAGGGGACAGTGCGGAGGGGACAGTGCAGGGGGGACAGTGCAGGGGGGACAGTGCAGGGGGGAGAGTGCGGGGGGGACAGTGCGGAGGGGACAGTGCAGGGGGACAGTGCAGGGGGGACAGTGCAGGGGGGACAGTGCGGGGGGGACAGTGCGGAGGGGACAGTGCGGAGGGGACAGTGCAGGGGGGAGAGTGCGGGGGGGACAGTGCGGGGGGGACAGTGCAGGGGGGAGAGTGCGGGGGGGACAGTGCGGAGGGGACAGTGCAGGGGGGAGAGTGCGGGGGGGACAGTGCGGAGGGGACAGTGCAGGGGGACAGTGCAGGGGGGACAGTGCAGGGGGGACAGTGCGGGGGGGACAGTGCGGAGGGGACAGTGCGGAGGGGACAGTGCAGGGGGGAGAGTGCGGGGGGGACAGTGCGGGGGGGACAGTGCAGGGGGGAGAGTGCGGAGGGGACAGTGCGGAGGGGACAGTGCAGGGGGGAGAGTGCGGGGGGGACAGTGCGGAGGGGACAGTGCAGGGGGGACAGTGCGGAGGGGACAGTGCAGGGGGGACAGTGCAGGGGGGACAGTGCAGGGGGGACAGTGCAGAGGGGACAGTGCGGAGGGGACAGTGCGGAGGGGACAGTGCAGGGGGGACAGTGCAGGGGGGACAGTGCAGGGGGGACAGTGCGGAGGGGACAGTGCGGAGGGGACAGTGCAGGGGGGACAGTGCAGGGGGGACAGTGCGGAGGGGACAGTGCGGAGGGGACAGTGCAGGGGGGACAGTGCGGAGGGGACAGTGCGGAGGGGACAGTGCAGGGGGGACAGTGCAGGGGGGACAGTGCGGGGGGGACAGTGCGGAGGGGACAGTGCAGGGGGGAGAGTGCGGGGGGGACAGTGCGGGGGGGACAGTGCAGGGGGGACAGTGCGGAGGGGACAGTGCAGGGGGGACAGTGCAGGGGGGACAGTGCGGAGGGGACAGTGCGGAGGGGACAGTGCGGGGGGGACAGTGCGGAGGGGACAGTGCAGGGGGGACAGTGCAGGGGGGACAGTGCAGGGGGGAGAGTGCGGGGGGGAGAGTGCGGGGGGGACAGTGCAGGGGGGACAGTGCAGGGGGGACAGTGCGGAGGGGACAGTGCGGGGGGGACAGTGCGGAGGGGACAGTGCAGGGGGGACAGTGCAGGGGGGACAGTGCAGAGGGGACAGTGCGGAGGGGACAGTGCGGGGGGGACAGTGCGGAGGGGACAGTGCAGGGGGGACAGTGCAGGGGGGACAGTGAAGAGGGGACAGTGCGGAGGGGACAGTGCAGGGGGGACAGTGCAGGGGGGACAGTGCAGGGGGGACAGTGCAGAGGGGACAGTGCGGAGGGGACAGTGCAGGGGGGACAGTGCAGGGGGGACAGTGCAGGGGGGACAGTGCGGAGGGGACAGTGCGGAGGGGACAGTGCAGGGGGGACAGTGCAGGGGGGACAGTGCAGAGGGGACAGTGCGGAGGGGACAGTGCAGGGGGGACAGTGCAGGGGGGACAGTGCAGAGGGGACAGTGCGGAGGGGACAGTGCAGGGGGGACAGTGCAGGGGGGACAGTGCAGGGGGGACAGTGCAGAGGGGACAGTGCGGAGGGGACAGTGCAGGGGGGACAGTGCAGGGGGGACAGTGCAGAGGGGACAGTGCGGAGGGGACAGTGCAGGGGGGACAGTGCAGGGGGGACAGTGCAGGGGGGACAGTGCGGAGGGGACAGTGCGGGGGGGACAGTGCGGAGGGGACAGTGCAGGGGGGACAGTGCAGAGGGGACAGTGCGGGGGGGACAGTGCGGAGGGGACAGTGCAGGGGGGACAGTGCAGAGGGGACAGTGCGGAGGGGACAGTGCGGGGGGGACAGTGCGGAGGGGACAGTGCAGGGGGGACAGTGCAGGGGGGACAGTGCGGAGGGGACAGTGCGGAGGGGACAGTGCAGGGGGGAGAGTGCGGGGGGGACAGTGCGGAGGGGACAGTGCAGGGGGGACAGTGCGGAGGGGACAGTGCAGGGGGGACAGTGCAGGGGGGACAGTGCGGAGGGGACAGTGCAGGGGGGAGAGTGCGGGGGGGACAGTGCAGGGGGGACAGTGCGGGGGGGACAGTGCAGGGGGGACAGTGCGGGGGGGACAGTGCAGGGGGGACAGTGCAGGGGGGACAGTGCGGAGGGGACAGTGCAGGGGGGACAGTGCAGGGGGGACAGTGCAGGGGGGAGAGTGCAGGGGGGACAGTGCAGGGGGGACAGTGCGGAGGGGACAGTGCAGGGGGGACAGTGCAGGGGGGACAGTGCAGGGGGGACAGTGCGGAGGGGACAGTGCGGGGGGGACAGTGCAGGGGGGAGAGTGCAGGGGGGACAGTGCGGGGGGGACAGTGCAGGGGGGACAGTGCGGGGGGGACAGTGCAGGGGGGACAGTGCGGGGGGGACAGTGCGGAGGGGACAGTGCAGGGGGGACAGTGCGGGGGGGACAGTGCAGGGGGGACAGTGCAGGGGGGAGAGTGCGGAGGGGACAGTGCAGGGGGGACAGTGCGGAGGGGACAGTGCGGAGGGGACAGTGCAGGGGGGACAGTGCGGGGGGGACAGTGCAGAGGGGACAGTGCGGAGGGGACAGTGCAGGGGGGACAGTGCGGGGGGGACAGTGCAGGGGGGACAGTGCAGGGGGGACAGTGCAGGGGGGACAGTGCGGAGGGGACAGTGCGGAGGGGACAGTGCAGGGGGGACAGTGCGGAGGGGACAGTGCGGAGGGGACAGTGCAGGGGGGACAGTGCGGGGGGGACAGTGCAGGGGGGACAGTGCGGAGGGGACAGTGCAGGGGGGACAGTGCGGGGGGGACAGTGCAGGGGGGACAGTGCAGGGGGGACAGTGCAGGGGGGACAGTGCAGGGGGGACAGTGCGGGGGGGACAGTGCGGAGGGGACAGTGCAGGGGGGACAGTGCGGGGGGGACAGTGCAGGGGGGACAGTGCAGGGGGGAGAGTGCGGAGGGGACAGTGCAGGGGGGACAGTGCGGAGGGGACAGTGCAGGGGGGACAGTGCGGGGGGGACAGTGCGGAGGGGACAGTGCAGGGGGGACAGTGCGGGGGGGACAGTGCGGGGGGGACAGTGCGGGGGGGAGAGTGCGGGGGGGACAGTGCGGAGGGGACAGTGCAGGGGGGACAGTGCAGGGGGGACAGTGCAGGGGGGACAGTGCAGGGGGGACAGTGCAGGGGGGACAGTGCGGGGGGGACAGTGCGGAGGGGACAGTGCGGGGGGGACAGTGCGGAGGGGACAGTGCGGAGGGGACAGTGCAGGGGGGACAGTGCGGGGGGGAGAGTGCGGGGGGGAGAGTGCGGGGGGGACAGTGCAGGGGGGAGAGTGCAGGGGGGACAGTGCAGGGGGGAGAGTGCGGGGGGGACAGTGCGGAGGGGACAGTGCAGGGGGGACAGTGCAGGGGGGAGAGTGCGGGGGGGACAGTGCGGAGGGGACAGTGCAGGGGGGACAGTGCAGGGGGGACAGTGCAGGGGGACAGTGCAGGGGGGACAGTGCAGAGGGGACAGTGCAGGGGGGACAGTGCGGGGGGGACAGTGCGGAGGGGACAGTGCGGAGGGGACAGTGCGGGGGGGACAGTGCGGAGGGGACAGTGCAGGGGGGACAGTGCAGGGGGGACAGTGCAGGGGGGACAGTGCAGGGGGGACAGTGCAGGGGGGACAGTGCAGGGGGGACAGTGCAGGGGGGACAGTGCGGAGGGGACAGTGCAGGGGGGACAGTGCAGGGGGGACAGTGCAGGGGGGACAGTGCAGGGGGGTCAGTGCAGGGGGGACAGTGCGGAGGGGACAGTGCACGGGGGGGGGAGGGGCAGTGCGTGGGGGCCATTTCAGCAGCTCTATGGCGGGACTGTCACTCCCTGGCTCAGGTGGGGTAGGTTCCAGCTGGCGCTCCTGCGGATGGAAATGCGTTTATGAGGATCCTCTTGCTCCTTGGCCTCATTTCTGAGTTCTTTGTGGGAGAAGCCAGTGAGCAAATACATAAGCGCATGCAGGATGCGGAGGGAAAGGCGCGTCCATCGCAGACGGACGGACAGCAGCCTCTGGCGCGGGCAGCGCATCTTCAATCCCGGCTTCTGGGCCGGTCCTGTCACTTGCTGACGCTGTAGTGCAATTGCTTATCTTCCCTGAAGAAGGAGTGTGTCTATTTTTAAAAATGAGTTTATAAAATATTACTGATTAAGACAGAAGTAAACATTGATGTCCAATATCTTATCAATGAGATCGATGCATGCAAGAAACACATTCAAGTCTGACTAGTGATCAGATGGAAGTTAATTTCAGCGGCCCCAGGTGACTTCTCAGGGTGGCCGGGGATGGTGTCTGAGGACGGGAACTAGACACAGGGGTCCAGATCTGAGCAGGGGACAGAGGAGCAGGACACTAGGCAGGGTGCACCCCCAAATCCTGGGCCAGGGGCGCTGGAGCAAGCCCGTGGCGCCCTGAGGCAGTCAGGCGAGTCTCACCTCGCTCTCTGTGTGCCCCGCTCTGTGGACACAGACCTTCACATGCATTCAGTGGTTCCCAGATGGAATGGCGTGGCCAACAGGTAGGTTCACGGTGGCCCGTGAGGAGGAGAACACAGCAGTTAATGAGTGATAACACGGGAGTGAACTGTGTCTCGCGTCCTCACGGCTGTAAACTTGCTGTTGCAGCAGCGTGATCATCCACGCAGGCATGTCTGCAGGTTTCTTTCCTCTGATCGGCTGGGCCAGAATCAGTACTCTGCTCTCAGGGTATTCTTTAAAGCAGGGGTCCTCAAACTACGGCCTGCCAGCCACATGCAAAAACAAATATTGTATTTGTTCCCGTTTGTTTTTTTTACTTCAAAATAAGATATGTGCAGTGTGCATAGGAATTTGTTCATAGTTTTTTTTTAAACTATAGTCCGGCCCTCCAACGGTCTGAGGGACAGTGAACTGGCCCCCTGTTTAAAAAGTTTGAGGACCCCAGCCGTGACCAGTCTCCACAGGCAGAATCCCGGTCCCGGGTCAGCCTCCTGCACGTCTGGAGGCACGTGGGATGGGAGGAGCCGAGCTGGCGACACTGGCGATGAGAGCGACGCTTCGGAAACCGTGTTCATGGAGGCCGTTGCTCCACGGCGTCTCTGAGCTGGGCTGACACGCGCCTCGCAGCGAGGGAAGTTGCGCCGGGGTGTTGAGAAGCTGGGGACGGAGGGTGTGATAATTTCCTCCGTTTCCACGCGCTCAGAGCAGCCCAGGCGCTGAGGAGTATTCACTGCCAGAGACAGTGGTGAAACAATAGTTATTCACATTGTAATTGGATTATTGCTTCATGAGGGGCTGGGAGGGTATCTCTCTCTCTCTCTCACACACACACACACACACACACACACACACACACACACACGGTCTTACCCAATGGCGTGAAGCTGCGCTCACAAAGTCTGCTTTGAACAGAGAAACAGCTGGCCCTAGCTGGTGTGGCTCAGTGGATAGAGCATCGGCCTGTGGATGGAAGAGTCCCAGGTTCAATTCCCGTCAAGGGCACTTGCCCGGGTTGCGGGCTCCATCCCCAGTAAGGGGTGTGCAGGAGGCAGCCTGTCAGCGATTCTCTGTCAGCATTGATGTTGCCGTCTCTCTCCCTCTCCCTCCCTCTCTGAAATCCATAAAAATCTATTTAAAAAGCAAACAGAGAACAAAAGCACACACCAGAGAAACGGCTCCTCAGGAGGGAGCAGTGGGTGACATGGGGCTGGGCGTGCCCTGCGCTGCCTGCTCTCCGCAGGTCCCCGTGGCTGCGGGTGGAAAAGTCCCTCGGAGGATGGAGATTTCCACGGCGCGGCCGGTCCAGACGCCCGGTCCTTATCTGCGGTCTCAGGAGGTCTTGGCACGAGGCCCTGGGGCATCCTCGCAGGAATCTCATGAATAACCCACACGTTCTACGTTTTCAGATCCATGTGTCACCGTAGGAACAATACACCGCCCTCTGCTCCCATTGTTTTGCCCTTAAAAAGTCTGGGTGTCATGGGCCGGTCCCAGCCTCTGTGGTTTTGATGTGTGTGGAATGTGAGTTGATTCACAGACTTCCTGGCTGCTAGCCTGACCTCCCGGCACCCAGTGACTGGACAAAGCCCTGTCACCCTGCTTCCTAGTGCCGCCGGCGCACCTGGCGTGGAGAAGGCCGTTCATCGGATTGACGGGGCGGGTGAATGCGGAGGGAGGACCGTCAGGAAGCACAGGTGTCTCCTGGTGTCTTATTGCAGTTAATAAGGATTAATGGTAGACAGGCAAGGATTGTGCAGTTGGGTGTGCACACACATAGAGGCTGACAGCTACAGGGATCATGTGCTAACATGATACAGATATTTACAAAGAACAGAGAAACTTACGTTACTGACATACGTTTACGTTAAACTGTAATGTATGTTTGTTGTAAATGTTTTGAAAATATAGATGAACCAGCCTGGCTGGCGTGGCTCAGTGGTTGAGCATCGATCCATGAACCAGGAGGTCACGGTTCAATTCCTGGTCAGGGCACATGCTTAGGTTGTGGGCTCGATCGGCACATGCTTAGGTTGTGGGCTCGATCCCCAGTGTGGGGTGTGCAGGAGGCAGCTGATCAATGATTCTCTCTCATCATTGATGCTTCTATCCCCCTCTCCCTCTCCCTTCCTCTCTGAAATCAATAAAGACATTAAAAAAAGAAGACGAGGTGGAGGACAGTCGATGCAGACACACATTATCTCCCTTGGTGCCAGGTAGGGGGATGGCGGACCTGGTTGTAACGTAGCTCCCACTGTGGGAGCATCAGGCTTCCGTTAGCTGCCTGCTATCAGCTCCCTCCGCAGAAATGAAGTGGGATTAAAAGTAGCACCTTTTTAAAAAATACATATTTTTATTGACTTCAGAACTCTGCATTAAATATTTGGAGACTACTAGGCTGGGATGCTGTGGTGCCGTTCTAGGACTCAGCAGTTATTCTCTTTGAAGATGATGAGAATCAGTCAAACATTGCACCATTCGAAAGGAAGATTTGTTTTTTTACGATTCATTATCTCAAAATTAGCTTCTTCTGAGATCACTTTTTAAGTTGATATACATTTTAAAAATCAGACATAATGAAATGTATGGATATGAATTCAGGAAATCAATCAAATAATAGTACCTGGTTATGTATTTTTTCTTTATTCTTATTAAAGAATAAAAACACACACGTCTATGCATTTTACACGAATACACATGCACATGCATTTGACCTCAATTAGAGAGAAAACACAGAGCCAGTGATGTACATGACCCCAGCAGGTGGAGTAACTGGGTGAAGTGAGGATATTCAGAGTTCTTGGCATTATTTTGTGACTTTTCTGTAAGTTTAAATTATGTTCAAATAGAGAGTTTAAAACATGTCAGTGTTCAACAAAGAAGTAGTTCCCATCGGAATGCCAGGGCTTCCTGCTGCCGAAGCCAAGGGCTTGGAAATTAACCAGGTCAGGGTGATGGGACCACGTGGAAGTTTCTTCCATGGCAACGGCGTTGGCAAAGGGGTCCTCCTGAAGGAGCATCCTACTTAAGGCTGCTTTCTGAGAATCCACACTAGAGCCCTGCCTGTGTGGGTACCACAGGCGACACTTGAAATCTATGCTTCCTAGGAGAGCAAACAAGGAGCCTTGTAGGGGTGGGGGTGGGGGAGGTGAGAGGGGGGTGGGGGAGGTGAGGGGGGTGGGGGAGGTGAGGGGGGTGGGGGAGGTGAGAGGGGGGTGGGGAGGTGAGAGGGGGGTGGGGGAAGTGAGAGGGGGGCGGGGCCAGCCAGTGGATCAGGATAAAACAACTCAGTGCTTTGAAATTTCAGTGGAAACAAAGTTTTAATCAGCCGGCCACCATCTCCTTCATTGTTCAGAGATGAAAAGGGCGGAAGTCCACGTCTCTTCAAACCATGGGTGCTGGGAATGTGTCAGGTTGTGATTCTTACGCAGACCGAGACTTATTTTCTCTTTAGTTTTTTCTTCCTTTGTGTCTTTATGTCTTTCACTTTCTCCTTGGTCTCTGCTTTCTTGCCTTCCCTCCACCCTTCTTTCCTTTCTTCCTTCTTCCCTCCTTCTCCGAGCTCTTCCCCCCTCCTCCGTCTGTCTATCCTTACCTCAAGTGGGGCAATCGTGGGACAACAAAAGCCGCAGGAGCTCAGGCAGTTGATGGAGCCCTGACACACGCAGGCCCGGAGTCTGAGTGAAATCAGCTCGCTGGACATGCGCCCCCGAGACCAGGCGCTGCCCGTGACTCCGGGCCCGGTCCATTGTGTCCTGTGGGCCCCTGTAGAGACCACACCTCTTGACTGGGCCACCTTTCATGTAGCCAGATTCAAAGCAAAATGTTGATTCTTCCAGAGAACGAGTAATTTCCTGAAAATGAGTACGTAAAGGCCTGCCGTCCTGCAAGGAATGTCCAGGCCTACGCGAGCTGGACTTCCTTCGGGTGGAAAACAGACGAGTGGCCCTGAACTTTCGGGTCCTGAAACACTGGCGCAGGCCTGCAGGGCATGTCTGTGGGCCAGAGGGCCGGCGGGTCTGCATCTGAGGTGCGTCCGGGTGGGACCAGCTCTCTGCCATGTTAAAAAGTGTTCATCATGATTTTAGTTATTTGCATTTTATTTTTTCTACTTTCTTATTTTTAAATAAATTTCTATTGATTTCAGAGAGAGAGAGAGAGAAACATCAGTGATGAGAGAAAATCATTGATTGGCTGCCTCCTGCACTGCCCCACACAGGGGATGGAGCCCGCAACCCAGGCATGTGCCCTGACCGGGAATCAAACCGGGACCTTCTGGTTCATAGGACGGTGCTCAACCACCGAGCCACGTTGGCCGGGCTAGTTATTTGTATTTTAAATAAATGTTTGAGAACAAGGATTTGACAGGTTTATTTTTCTCTTTATTTCTCTAGCTTCCTTTAATTCTAGAGTCTTGGTGTTTTCAACGGGTTTATGGTGGAGCAAATAGAAATGGTGTGTTTGGAGGGGAAAAAAAAAGCGATTTTGGGCACTCCCCTGAGATGTGGACTACATGAAGGTTGTTAAAAACCTGAAGCCAGTGGCCATCATGGAACATCGCCCTGAAATAAGCTCTACCTGCACTTTCCTTTCGGGTGGAGGAAGGAGCAGAGGGCGGGCTCCGGCCCTGGGTCCAAGTGGAGCGGCAGCTCCAGAGGCGGGGGCGGCGCAGGCCCGGCACCAGCAGCAGCAGGTCCCCGAGGTGCCGGCGGCCCGTGTGAAGCCGCGTGGAGGCCCGCCACATCTGCATCCTGCCTCGGCGCGGCCTGTCACACCGGCACGCCGGGTCACACCTGCTGTGGCCACCCCAGGCCCAGGCAATGGATGCCTTTTTTTTTTTAATTAAAAAAAAAATCTCCTGGCTGCATATCATCAAGAAAAACAACATTGTTTTCGGGGTCTCTTATCTCTCCACTCCCAAATATCCTGTTTCTTCGGGTTGGGCGGCCAGGACCAATAGAAAGCTCTTCCTGCCATTGGCTGACTTCATTTCCCAGACTTAGCACAATCTCATCCGCTCTAAACAACCTCATCCAAACTACTTTCTGGTCAGAGAGAAGCAATAATTATTATTAACATTGATTAGCGATCGATAAACGTGATTGCATTATGGCCAGCACGATTAAGGTAAGCAGAGGGTACCTTTTTGCTTGGCAGGAATCTTGGGCTTCTTGCTCTTTTCTCTGGTTTCCTTTATCAAGGCAGATAAGTGAGGATTGGGCAACACCCCCACGGCCACAATAGAGGACAACAAGATTTCCTTTGCACTGCCTAGTAAATTTCCTTTTTCCTACTCCAACCATCCGCAAGGCTTAAAAACTTCAAACTCAGAAAAAAATTGGGGTTTCTAAATTCACGGTGGCGTGCCGTGGCGGACTTTTGCGAGGGCTTTTTGGAGCGCGTCTGAATTTTCCTGCTTCTTTCACTCTCCCTGACGGTCCGGACGGGCGGCCATGGACCTGGAGCGGCTGGAGGGCAGGGTCCGGGACAAGGATGGGCCTGTGGACGCGGAGTTTTCGGATGCTCTGGGATGACGCCCGGGCATCAGGGTGGCCCGCCAGGCCCCGTGGAAGAGAAGAGGTCCCCGGCCAGCGGCTGCTGGGCATGGGACGGACATGCAAATGCTGGCTTGCTTCTTGGACCCTCCATGCTGAGAACGGAGTGTTCTCATAACTCAGGCGGTGGTAATTGGGTTTGCTGCGTCATGTGTCCGTCTTCAATAAAATGCCTACTTTTCTGTGCCCTGGGAGTAAACTTCCTTCTCGGCGATGTTTGCTTTGTGGGGGTTGGAGAGGCATGGCCTGTCCGTGCTCCGTGCTGGGGGCTGTGAGGTCTGATGTGTTTTTCTTGCAAACGTGTCTGGTGTCTAGTGTACAAAGATGAAGGTGGACGTGACTCTGTCGGTGGGAACCTAAGTGCGGCCTCACGCCTGGAAGTGAAATGGATGTCACTCTTAGTGCAAGCCAGCGGCATGGAGTCCGTGAAGTGCCAGGCTGTTAAAATATGTTCCCGGCCACCGTGCCTTGGTGACGTTTGTAGAAAGGAGAAAAGTCACCCGAAAGGAGGAAAAATATATAGTTTTTGGTAGCTGCGTGCCTTTTGTTCGCTGGCATAGAGGTGAGAAGCATTCGGGTGTGTTTTCATCACTGGTTTTAGTTCACTTGAAAGCGCATGAAAACGAAAGTTTGCCCAGAATTGGGCCCAGGTATTTTCAGAATTCCTCCTTGGTTCGGGGCTTTCTGTCATCTGAAATGCTGGTAGGAGAGGACTCGATGAACGCCCACCCTATGAACTGCATTTCAGAAGCGCTGTTCAGTTTTTACTCCTCGAGGTTTGTTTTATTTCTCCACGTACGTTCAATAATACATCAGAATACTCATGCATCAAAGACTTCTGCCTTAGACAGACTGAAATGTAACTCACAGAGCGCAGTGGTGGAATCGGGGGTGGCGTGTGCTCCATTTCAGCTATATGAGTAGGAATTATTTTATTTTGTAACCCAGCATGCTACCCTCTTCATTTTATTTTCGCCCTTAATTAAGTCCCTATGTCACAGCAGTTAAAGCAGATACTCTTTGTCATCCTTGAATAGCTTGAGTGCGATTTTATGTGTGTTTGTGTGTTTCAAAAAGGCCGTGCATTAAAGGACATGAAAATAGCAGACCATCCTTCAGAATGTGGGTGCATTCGCAACACACACCAGTGTTACGCTTCTGAAGATTGGAAGCTGTTGTTGGAGCCGGAGCGTGTGTGGCTTTCAGAGCACATTTCGGGGCAGAGCACCCACTTGTCTGGGGGACCACGCTCGGGGTCCCGTTTTATTGCACTGCGTTATCTGTGGATTGTCTACGTCTCAGGCTGACTTTTAAAATGACGTCAAGTGAATTCTTTTTAATCCGTTAAAACAGAATGGCCCCTCTTTATAGGCAACTTCCTCCAAGATATGTTTCTGTTTGCCTTCCTGGGTAGAGTCAGGAGATGATTTTACTGACGCGCTTATAGGAACAGCCGTGGACCGCAGCTTTTATTATGTGAGTGCAGAGCTCCCATCGGCGTAGGGCAGGCTGAGGCTGGCCACTGGGTCTAGGACGCGGTCTTCCCTACAGGCGGTGCCAGGCTCACGCGCCCTGCGTGTTCTGTTCTCTCAGTAAATAAACCAGTTGGCCCATTAAGTGCCAGAGGCGCTGCCTTTGTGATGTGGCTTTGTGATGTGGCCTGGCACAGCTGAGGGGGTTTTGGCGTGGCTCTCGGGCCCCGTGAGGCGTGATGACAAGCTGAATGTTCCGATGCCGCCTTTGTGACCCTCACCCTTCTTTCCCCGTGCTGGTTTGGAATCGGGAACACACTGTTTATGGGAAGAAGTAAAGGAATTTCAGGAGCTCACCTTTATCTCTCAGTGTTCCTGGATTTTGAGATCAGATTACGAGTTGTAATAAAGCACAAGGACATTGAGGGTGAGGTCCCTGCCTGCAGTTCACGGGTCAGTCTGGTTCTGCGCCTTCCTCCGCTGCCCCACAGAACCGCGCCCTGTTCTCCTGTAGACAGCAGGGCCCGGTCACCCTGGGACTCTTTTGTGCTCCTGCTGGGATTGTTAATCCACCCCCAAGACTCCCCTGATCCTCTTCTTAAGCGGCAGGCCGCTTGGGAAGTCTGTTGCGGCCACGGTCCCCTCTCAGATGCTGCTTTTGCCTGGAGACGCTGTATCTAGTGAAAGTCTTGCTCTCCCTGGACTCCTTGGGTGGCCCAGGGACCCCGGTAACAGTCCCTGATTCTAGAGTTTAATTCAGCGGCTCTCAACCTGTGGGTCGTGATGCCTCTGGTGGTCGTGATGCCTTTCACAGGGGTCGCCTAAGACCATCCTGCATATCAGATATTTACATGACGATTCATAACAGTAGCAACATTACAGTTATGAAGTAGCAACGAAAATAATTTTATGGTTGGGTCACACCATGAGGAACTGTATTTAAAGGGCCAGAAGGTTGAGAACCACTGGTTTAATGGTCTTGAGTCTTTAAAAAAAAGGGGGGGGGGAAATGTGGGGATTTTCCTTCATCCCAGCGACCTGGTGCTGAAGGAGGAGGAGAGAGCCCGCCCAGCACACAGCAGGCTCGGATCCCACAGGATATGGAAAGTTACCACCGAGGCTTGATGAGGAAGCAGATATTACTGTTTCCAATCAGTTGTTTAGATGAGTCACTTTCTCTGATTTAACAGAGGTTGCCGGGTTTGATGGTCATTGCAACCTGCAGTGTTCATTTAAAAACAGACAGCCCCTTTTACATGCTTCATGCCTTGCACGGAGCGGGCGCGCGCGATATCGGCTACTAGGCGTGAGCACAGAAAGTTATTGAAAAGCTAAGGGTTCTATGAAGAAAGTTCATCTCCTAGGGTTTTTAAAAATATTTTATTGATTTTTCACAGGGAGGAAGGGAGAGGGATAGAGAGTTAGAAACATTGATGAGAGAGAAACATCGATCAGCTGCCTCCAGTGGGAATGTGCCCTTAACCAAGGTATATGCCCTTGACCGGAATCGAACCTGGGACCCTTGAGTCCGCAGGCTGACGCTCTATCCACTGAGCGGAACCGGTCAGGGCATCTCCTAGGGTTTTGATATGCTTAATAGCTCTGGGTGTATGGTTTTTGTCAACCCACCAGCTTATGTGGAATAAGAACCGTTTCATCTCTTGTTGTGGGGAGGGGTGGTCTGTGACAGTGGAAGGCATGGGACATGAAAGATGCCGCTGTCCTGCTCTGTGAGTACCAGACCCCCAGAGGAGGCCCTGAGAGTGGAATTCCAGGCCATTATTTCAATGGCTCGCGGTGTGCACTGCGGCGGGGCTCGGGGACACGGTTTGGTGTCTGAGCCCCTGTGCGCACTCGTCCCGGGCATCTGACTCAGTGTCCCGGAGAGCGGATGGAGCCACTGAATTTGTGGATATTCTTTCCCATTAAGTACATTCATGTGGGACTGCCAGGCTCTCGGGGAATTTTCTGAAACACCGAATTATTTCTTAATTATATTTTCTTTAAAGTGATGATTTCACAATTTTTTTTTTTTTTTGCAAAACACACCTTTATTTAAAAGAAAACCCTCACAAACACACTCCTTTATACACTTGTTCGCGGCTCCTGAAAAAGCGCACGGAGAAATGAAGTGAATGAGGGAACAGCCGTTACCGATGCCTCCGGGGAAACCCTGCTCCTGACTCAGCCTCTGAACCAGCTCCCTCCTGGGAGCGCAGCCCGCAGCAGAGAACCCCACTGGCCCCAGGAGCTGGCGGGACGGCCGAGGCGGAGGGGACACAGGCTCCGGCCGCGGGGCAGCTGGGGTCGGAGCTGCCCTGGGAGTGAGGCCTCTGAGAGGAGGCAGTCCAGCCCCCAGGCCCTTCCAGCGCTAGGGGTGTGCTCGATGCTCAGCTGGGCAGGGTCTTCTCTCTAGAGCGAGGGGAGCCCCACCTGCTGCAGGGGGCTCATCCCTCCTTTGGTGAGGACAGGATGGAGGACAGCTGTCCTCTTTGCTTATCTTCAGTGGCCACAGACACACCTGCATTTGAATCCGTACAGTCACGTGACCCCGGGCAAGGGACCTCGCCTGTGTGACCTCAGTTTCCTCACCTGTGAAAGGGGATTTTTAAAGGCTGTCCTGTCCCGGGCTGGTGCCAGTGAAGGCTGCAGAGCCTCTAGCACAGCGGTTCTCAACCTTCCTAATGCCTCGACCCTTTAATACAGTTCCTCATGTTGGTGTGACCCCCAACCATAAGATTATTTTCGTTGCTACTTCGTAGCTGTAATGTTGCTACTGTTATGAATCGTCATGTAAATATCTGATATGCAGGATGTATTTTCATTGTTACAAATTGAACATCATTAAAGCATAGTGATTAATCACAAAAACAATATGTAATTATATATGTGTTTTCCGATGGTCTTAGGCGACCCCTGTGAAAAGGTCATTCGACCCCCAAAAGGGGTCGCGACCCACAGGTTGAGAACCGCTGCTCTAGCAGGTGCTCAGCAGGTGGCAGCTGCCGTAGGACAGTCCGTTCCTAAGAGATCGCACTGGCCTTCTGGCCCGGCTCTGAACTCTCTGCTGTTTCGTTGCCCTGCTTCAGCTGTGAAACCCAGAGCCCCCGGAGTTTAGCCTAAAGCTTTTGAAGAGGTAGAATAGCAGGTCCCCTCTGCATGTCAGGGCAGGCACACGGGCCTGGGAGGCCGCAGCCGGGGGAGGGCAGGAGGAGGGAGCCTGTGGTGTCCTGGAATAAGGGTGTGACAGGGCAGGTACCGCACAGTGGGCAGCGGTGGGCTCTGTGCTGAAGGAGGCAGAGCCTACGACGCCCCCTGTCCTGACTCGGGCGGGAGCAGGTTCCTGGAGTGCTGCCAGTCCTTCTATTCTCAGGAATGCTGAAAAATGCACTTTGTTGTTTTTTTAAATGAAAAAACAATAACAACATTATAAAGTCAATGCAAATTGCTCCTCATTCCAACCAGCCAGAGAAAATGACTAACATTTGGTGTGTCTGCCTACTGTGTGTTTCCCTCTGACCTTCTGTCTACCTGTCCTGCTTTTCTCGGTTAACATTGTTTCACAGACATGTCCCCAGGTCACTCAAAATATTTGGTAAGGGTAAGCAGGCTTTTTATGCTTAATTATATTCCTTTAAAATAATATTATAATTTATTTAACTGACATCCTGTTGTAGGAAATAATAATGCTTTCAGTTTTTCACTAACTAGATTGCAGTTCAACTTCTGTCTAATTTTTTAAAATGCATTTTGTTAGTCCTGGGTCTTAAGGAAAGGGACTATTGGACCAATGGGTATACATAATTTTTTAAGTCTCTGCCAAATTTAAATATTTGCCAATTAAAAAAAAAATTGGCCCATGTACTCTCTGGGAAGGCTGTACCAATTTCCAGCTCTTCCAGCCGTAGATGAGGCTGGTTTCTTTGTACTCGTAACAACTCTGGATATTTTCCCCTTTGAATCGTTGCCACTCTGACCAGCAGAGCTGGAATCTCATTTCTATTTGTATTTCCTTAATTACAGGATTCCGTTACATTTTTGGACCGTGAACCCCTTTTCGCAAGTGGCCACTGTGACCCCTGGGCCTTTTTCTTATTCATCCTTCCATTCCTTGTTTGATCAAACTTCTTTCCCACATCTTTCCCCTATTGAGCTTGGCTGGGGCATGTCGTATGAAGTTTAAGATCATTCCTCATTCTGTCCGCTCTCTCCCGCTTCGCTTCTTTCCTGTCAGCACATTCCCCTGGCGTAGCTTGTGTTTGTGGACGTTCTCCAGAAACGTCACGTGGACCCTGTGTCAGCCATCGGACCCGCGTGCAGTGATCGGCTCTCCGTCGCTTGGGTGTCCTCAGCAGTGACTGGCAAACTGTAGGGGTTCCGTAAAAAATTGCTGAAAAAATAAGTTTTCATTAAGATCCTCTGAAGTCCTGAAGAGGAAAATGGAGACATTCTCCCCCAGCGAGGAGCTCATTCTGAAGTTCTAAGCACAGTAGTAGAATCATTCTTGTGGATGTTTAAATAGGAGTCGTGTTGCTTTAGAGATAGTTCTCCGAGGTAAGTAAAAGTGAAATAGAATTGTGTTGATGTTTAAAAGAGCATCGAAAAGGCAGCTGTTGTATCTCGAGTTTATCATCCCCCTGAACACCCTCCTCAGAACCGCTGGTTCCAGGCCACGCCGTGCTGGGCGCTCCCACCCTCTCATGTGCTACTCACGCAACCTGGGTGCTGCTCCGTTTGTACCAGTAGAGACAGAGGATTAACGAGGCTGAGAATGTTGCTCGAGTCACACAAATCTCTTCGTTTCCCCTCAGTTTATCATCAGATCATCTCCTTTTCCTGCGCGTTGCCCTAGCCTCAAATATTAAACTCCGGTGCAGAAAGAGAAATGATGTATTCAATGATATAGTCATGCAGTTCATTGGCTAACGAAAAGGATTAGAACTGGCTAATGTACGTTACTGCTTTTGTGTGAACAACGACAACAACAAACACAGGCAGCAATTATTACACGTTCGGTGGTGAATCAACCCTCAGGCCCCGAACCCTGCGCCAGACGCTGTGTTTGCCTGGGGACCGGGTTCTTCCCGTATTTGGTAGTTGGCCGTTTCCAAGAGGCAGTGGCTCTAGGTCCCGGACCAGCTGCTGATTGAAGTTTCCTCGCCCCAAGTGTCCATTTCCTTGCTCTCGTCTTGGGACTGAAAATGCAGCTCCGAGTTTTCCACCCGGTGTCACCCAACATGGAATTGACTGCGGGGGGGCTCGGAGGTGGGGGGGTGAGGAGTGGCGGGGGAAGCCGCTGCTGACCACAGATAAGTTCAGGGACATTTAGAAAAGAAGGGCCAAGGCCAAGCAGCGTCATTCATTTTAAAAGCCACATCACAGTCCAATCAGGACGTTGCCATCAGGGCTGCTGCGAGACAATGCATGTCGAATCCCGGAGAACAAAAGAAAGAACATTTAGAACATGTTCTACATGGGACCCAGCCGCCTTCCAGGCATTCTGCCTTGAGGATTTAGCATCTTTCTTTCCATATTGTGGTGTAGCCAATTAATCCTTTGGCATCGCACAAAGCCAGCACTGAAGAGGGAATTTCTCCCTCAACCCCCACTCATAGTCCCCCCGGCGGCCATGCATTCAGAGCGTGGGCCGACAGCGGTGGGCCTGCCTGAGTATCTTTGTTCAAGGTGAGCCCTGTGCCTGTGCTGCTCAGCGATCACCTTAGAGGAAGAGGAGCTGTTGAAACAACACTCCAGAGTGTGTCAACACGATTAGTTTGTGTCTCAATTTGAGGTAGATTTCCCAAGATGTTGCTCCAAGTTTAGAAAGAAAAAAAAAGCGTATGTGGTTTTATATTGCGAAGTCCTCTCTGGATCTATGTTGCTCGTAGGTGTTACCTGATGTGCCCAGAGCGTCAGAAATGTGGAGGGTGGAGGGAGCAAGCACAGCCCGTGTCTGTCTCCCGCCCAGGGAGGCCCTGGGCGCCTTTCTCCAGGGCCTCCTTAAAATAGCCTCTGGGGGGAAGGGCTTGGTCTTATCTTGCTCCCACGGAAAGGGAGGTGAGAGGCAGAGGCCGGTGGAGGACGTGGAGAGGGAGCGGGTGGCTCCCGCGTCCCTCTGATGCTGTGACCTCAGCTCCTTCCTGGGAACCGGGGACATGGGCTTCCTGACCTTTCACCCTTGCCCAGTCTCCGCCCAGGACACCTGGGCCTTTCCCTCTGATACACTGGTTTCTGCTCCTCGGGGTTGTGGCCAGATGAATGGAGTTGGGTACATTGTTCGCTAATTTTGTTATTCATTCCATTCAAATACATTTTCCTTGTAGGACTAACATCAGGAAATCCACACAAGCTGTGTTTTTCTTTCCATTTCTACGACAGTTTGTGAATTGACATTTTTTAAAAGCCAGTTTTCCTCTGACGCACATGTTCTTTGCTCTTTATTACGAAATAAAAACTCTTACAGAATAGTGAGTGCCCGTTGCTCCAAGCACTTGGTCGGCACTGCTGACTTGAGACAGGGCTAGGAGAGCTTGCTGCTGGGCTGGCCGTGGCCCCTGCTCAGCTGGCCCGGGATGACCTTCGAGCCTTTGTCACCCTCTTTCTCTCCGCGCTTCTCACTCTCACACCCCTTCCCTGCTCGTCGTCCTCCTGCTTTGCAAATAGCTAAAAAGCCAAGGGGAGATTTTTAAAAAATATATTTTTATTGATTTCAGAGAAGGGAGAGGGAGAGAGAGAGATAGAAACATTAATGAGTAGAGTGAATCATTGATCGGCTGCCTCCTGCACACCTCACACTGGGGATCGAGCCCTGACTGGGGCATGTGCCCTGACTGGGTATCAAACTGTGACCTCCTGGTTCATAGGTTGATGCTCAACCACTGAGCCACGCCAGCTGCACCAAGGGGAGTGCTTTATAATGTGAAAGACAGCCATGAGAATGAGGGGCTCCTAGAACATCTCATATGTTCAGGGGTTCCTCTCAGACCTGCTTTCGTCCACCTCCCTCTGCCTCTTGCCAGTACTGGGTCACTCCCCTCATCCCAGGATGTGGGGGACAGTTTGGCTGCAAACTGGGAGTCTGGACCAAAGAAATAAAGAGATGGAGCAGGAGGCTCAGCCTGGGTGAGGCCCAGCATCAGCAGTAGCTGCGCCTCGGCTTGTGTTCTACCTCTCCGCTTCATCTCGTGGGAACTCCTAGAATCAGAAGCATGTTGATATTCACATGTAAAATAAGAATATTGTCCAAGGTCAAATGTAAGTGACCTTGTAAGCTCTCTGACTTCCGGATTATCCATTCCACCATGTGAGGTAACACGGAATCTCGCAGACTTTACCTGTTCCAGGGGTGGGGAACATCCGGCCCGCGGCCGTAGAAGGCCCTCAAAAGCATTTGGTCTGGCCCTGCCGAGGCATTAATTAGGGCTGAGGTAATGAAATGTTTGACCCACTGTAGCAGGGTAATTTTTAGGTTGATAATTAGGCTAATTTTTAGGTGTAGGGCCCCCAAAAGATGTGATAAATATCCCAATGGCCCTTGGCAGGAGAAAGCTTCCCCACCCCTGTAATGCTCAAGCCTGCAGACGGCCAAGCCTGGGCCAAGCACGGTCCAGAAACACGGTTGCCTTGGCTAGAGGAGCGTCCCCGGGAGGGAAGCCGCCCCGTTTCTTGGGCATCTGAGAGGGCCCCTTCTGTGCTGCCCAGAAGACTGATAGTGGTGACGGCCTCTCCTTTGGGAGCCCAGTCAGATGGCAAACAGCTCTGATCAGAAGCTGCTGATGAGAAAGTGCACGTGCGTGTTTTCCAGCCTTGTCCTCGGAGATGGAAAACATCTTTTTTTAGCCCCGTGTTTACTGCCCTGGTAAACAGCAAAATGCTGCTGTAGCAATCACCTCGAGGATAAAGGGTCCGCAGACAGATACTTCCTGCGCTCACTTCCTCCGCCCGTCGCCAGCCCCCAGAGGCACGCGGGGCGGGAAGGGCTCCCCGGGACGCTTCCTCTGCGTGGCCTCATGGTCTCCTCTCCAAGGGGAATAGCCTGTTGCTGCAGATGTTCGGGCAGGATGCTCCGCCGCGGAGGAGGTGAAAATAGGATGCTTCTCAAGTAATGGCTTCAGCCCCTGCTCCTCACCTCGGGCTGGTCTGCTGGCTGGCTTTTACGGCGATGACTGTAACTGGACTAGATAGGTCAGTGCTAAGATCTGTGCCCCGTAGGCATCTCAGATGGTCCGTGGCCTTGTTATCATGGAGATGGATGCAAGCCTCTGCTTTTGTAGGTGTTGGGAAATGAGCCGCTTTGAGCTTCGGTTGAAGGTTTTCTCTGTGGTTCGTCAGGGTAACAGTCGTTTGAGATTTTGCTTTCCTGAGCTGAGCCGAGATCGCCAGATTTGGGTACAACAATCTCAGGGCACAGATTGTTCCCGGAGCTGACTTTACACTAGTTATTAAAGTCCAGCGGAGGCATTGTTTAGGCCCTTTGAACCAAAGCAAATAAAACCATAACACACAAACACCAAACAATAGGGAATCATCAATTATCCATCCACAGGATATGTCCTTACCCGACTGGCCCCTGTGCAGGGGAAAAAACATATCAAGTCAATAAACAGTAGCCCTGAACAATAAACTAAATAAAATAAATAGCACCTGAAAGCCACACAACTGAAGCGCTGGCCAAGCGCCAACGAGCGCTGTTTACCTCTCCAAGCACGGAAGCCCACGGAATCGTCAGAAAACCCAGCAGCCGCTCACTGTTGGCTCCCGTCTTGGTGAAACGCCTTCTTTGATGACAAAGGGCCTGTGAGCTTTGCCCTGCAATGGACCAGCGGACTGTCCCAGAGAGATTCCCCATTCAGCACCTCGCCCGTGGGTGGGGATGACTGACAGGTGGGGAGGCAGGTGTGTCTGACCCTGAGAAGCTGCCAGACGTGGTTCCATGTTGTCATGTCCTGTGAAGGTGCTAGTCCATGAATACACACCAATGACTGGTCTGCACACTCAATACACATATTTTGGTTGAACTGATGGTGAAGTTACCCAAAGAGACATTCTCTTGGGAGGACTCACTTGTTAATATACTTCAGCTTCCTGTAAAATCTCAGGACCCTCCTGTTTGAAGGAAGACTGCTTGCCTCTCTGTGTTTGTTCCCTGGATACCTCTATGGGACAGTGTTGTTAGCTTTTAGGGAACTCTGGGAGGCATCCCTGAATCTCCCAGCATGCGTTGCACAGTGACAGCTCCGCCCTCCCGAGTCCTCTCTGGTCCCAGCGCCCCAGATCTCGGCTGTGTGATGCTGGTGCAGGACCGTCCAGCCGAGACCCGCCTCTTTGACGCCAGATGGAATGGCACCCCTGTCGGCATTCCCCTGGAAATCACCTCTCTCTGCCTGAGGATTGGGAGGGGTGGGGGTGGGGGGTTTGTTTTATTTTTTTTAGCCCGGAGGGAATACAGGTCCGACCTATCCATTGAATAACAGATTGTTCAACAACAACAAAATCAAACTGTGATCTTTCCCCCCATTTTAAAACAATTTTGGGGGGAGATTAGGAAATAAACATTTAGAAAAAGAAAAGAAAGTGATTGGTATTACACCATCAAGAATCTTTTAAGACTTTATTCCTTTGGATTTAATTTTTTTTTTCCCCATGCACACAGACATGTTTTTTAAAAAGAATAATAAAATATGAGAAATCAGACTCATTTTTGATAGTTCTTTTTCACTCCCTTTTTTATAGGATAGTGAAGAAAAGAGGAGTCAGGGTTGCATGTGATACAATCTCCTTTAGCGACCAAGGCCCCGTATCTCCTCCTAAGGACTCTTCTTACAGAGCAGAACACGAGTGCTGGGGCAGGCCTGCCCCCACTGCCCTGGCGAGCTGACGCTTTCCCGTGCCTCAGTTTCCCCATCTGTAGAATGGACTCCATAATGATGATAACACCCACTTCCTGGTGGTGGTGCAGGGATAAAAGGCTTAATACATGTGCGTGCTTTGAACAGTCATGTGCATTAATGTGCAAAAGGTATTTTCTGTTAGGGGCTCTTTTTGGCCACTTATCCTAGTATTTAATTTACTCTCCTGTCTTACTTGCTTTTTCTGGTGTAACCCACTCGTGACTGTATTTGTTTCCAGGGTTTGCCTTTTGAAGGGACTCCTCCGATACCCTTTGGGTATTGATAGCTTCTGAAGAGATGAACGCACTTCCCTCTGTGTTATTTGTTTCTGTCTCATGCTATTCCTTGAGGACGGTAGAGACAACACAGTAGAGTTCCCATCATGAGTCCGTTTACTGGTTCAAGCAACATGTCGACCCAACTTCCAGCGGCTGAACTCAGCTGCATTTTCACGCGCTCAAGAGACCGATAGTGTGAGGCTGCAATGAAAAGCCACGCTGGAGGCCCGGGAGGTGTGCACGGTCTCTTCCCGAGCCTCCTCCCTGGCCAGCGAACGGGCAGGTTCTTCAGTGCGAGTGACAGCTGGTCTCTGGAGGGGCCTGGGGGTGGGAGGAAGGCGTCCACTGCTATTTGGAACTGATGACTAGCACTGGGACCTTCTGCAGAGAAGGAAAGGGGCAGGCATGGACTGGCGGTCACATTGTCAGTTAATGGTCATCATTCAGAATCAATGGACCTTACTGACCACCAGACTCTTGCAACTCTGCGAGTTCAAGCTGAGCACTCTCCACCTTGAGTTATACGTCTTGTCATCTTGTATCTGGGCCGGCCATGCCTGTAAGAATCAGTCGGTGTCGAGAGGATAAATACTCCATAAGTGGGTGGACATCTGCCTGGATGATAAGTGTGTGAGTGAGTGCATTCATTAGTGAGGTGGGACCTGATCCCATGTCATAGAGAATGCATTCGTTTAATCCACGAGCAGTTGCTGACTTCTTACATGCAAAGCATCCTGGAAGTGGCCTCTAGGAGATGGGAGAGAAGTTGTGCTGCTGCTTTTTTTAAATATATATATTTTTTATTGCTTTCAGAGAGATAGAAACATTAATGATGAGAGCGAATCATTGATTGGCTGCCTCCTGCACACCCCCCATCAGGGATCAAGCCCACAACCCGGGCATGTGCTGAGACCAGGAATTGAACCATGACCTCCTGGTTCATAGGTCAACGCTCAACCACTGAGCCATGCCGGCTGGGTGAAGTGGTGCTTCTTGGTCAGGAGAGAATTGCTACTGTGTCTTGGCCTGGCGTCTGCATGATTTGAGCGCCTATGTGAGACACAAGTGCCCGTGTGGCCTAAAGCGCCTGCCTGAGTTTGGGCGGGGGGGGGGGGGGGGTGTGATGGTGCGGCTGCCCGGAATGGGATTGGGTTTTGAACATGTGTGAGCACCTGAGTGATGAGCACAGACTCCGCTGGGCCATGGTTGGCGATGCTTCTGACACCTGCAAGCAGATCCACAGCCCTCGGGGCCTGCATTGTGTTACATGACACTTGTCTGCATGAGGCCAAACACCAGGCAGGCGTTTTGCTTTTACTGAGTGGCAACACCTCCCTGTGTTTACACAGCCAGGGTCTGCACTGGGTTATCTAAATGTTCAAGTGCTGTACGTCATGACAAGTTGTACTTAATGGACTCTGATGGGCGCTGTTGGCCTTTCTTCTTTTGGGACTGTAGTCCCTCCTTTGAGATTTCAGTGAAGCTGTGACTTAATCTCTAGGGCACATCTGCTCGTATCCACATGGTCTACACCGAGGGTTTCCGTGTTCACTGTAACCCAGGCAGTTCCTCCAGTGTTGCTACTACTCTTCTTTTTTTAATGTCTTTATTGATTTCAGAGAGGAAGGGAGAGGGAGAGGGAGAGATAGAAGCATCAATGATGAGAGAGAATCATTGATCGGCTGCCTCCTGCACACCCCCCACTGGGGAGCGAACCTGCAACCCAGGCATGTGCCCTGACCAGGAGTCGAACCGTGACCCATGCATGGTTCCTGGGTCAAAGCTCAACCACTGAGCCAACGCTGGTCGGGTGCACTGTCATTCTTGAATATGTGACATCTGCAATAGAAATGAGGTGCTAGAGCATCTTCATAAATAGCCAAGTTATTTGTATTCAAGTGCAAGATAATCTGCTTTATGATAACGATTAACCTCAATAGCCATTAACAATCAATTTAACTGAGTCAGATAATAAAATGGAATTCCCTACTGAAATTTTAAGTTTAACAAACGTATTACTTAACGTAACAAGCTTTACTGGTCAAACTATCATGAAGGCAGTGTTAATTAAAATATATCTGATTTTCAAAATTGAGCTATCAGCTATTAAAGTGTGTATTCATTTTGGGGGGACAACCCTGTATATAAGCTGAAGAAAATGAGGTCTTTCATAAAACCAGAAGTATTCTTCCATCTTGGTGAGAAGATTTTTTTGAACTGTTTTTCAATCGAATAATTTCAGAACCAGCCTCACCGCTGTTTCTCCTGTGTCCAGCACAGCACGTGGCATACAGAGTGTGTCTCCATCAATAGTTGCTGTGAATGAACATACGAGTGACCAGCCGGGTAGCGAAATCCTTCCCTGGGCGAAGCGACCTGGCGTGGTCGCTCTCCCAGCAGAACTACCGTCTGGTTTGTAAGGAGGTGAGGAAAAGGAAGCAGCTTTTGTTTGGGGAGTGCAGAAGCTGGAAGAAACCCGATTGGTTCTCTCGGGCTCCAGCGTTTCTCAACCCAGTTACACTTCGGATCCGTAGACTCATGTTATGGGGATAATTAGGAGCTCCTCAGAGAAGGAGGCTTTTTTGGGGAGTAATCATGAAGCAATCCAAATGGGACTAATTGGCCCACAAATGTTGGTCGGAAAAACATACTAAAGAAATTATATTTTAATTTCCATTTTTTAAAAACTTCTAACATTATTCTCAAATGAAACTCGGAGAGATTTGAAGATAGTTGTCAAAACACGTCCCCGCCTGAGTTCCATTAGGATGTGAAGTCGACGTTCCCCCCCAGCGGTCCGAGGGCAGCTTTCCTCAGCAGAGAAGGCAGGGTCTTGGCCACCAGAGGCGTTCACATGAAAAGGTTTCACAAAACGAGTGTTTTTCTGAAAAAAATTGAAGGCGATCTGGTCGCTGGAACCAGGAAGTTCCCTAATTCTTGGCATAGCCTGGCGCACTTTTGAAAGCTATTCTGACGCTATAAATCAAAGCGTGGGCCTTAGAATGCCCTAAAATGGCAACACTTTGGTTAAAAACACGATCCCTGGTCGCGGGTTAGCTTCCTAGGGCTGCCATAGGAACGACCGCAGCCGGCGGCTTAGAACAATGGGAGTTTCTTCTGCTGTCTGAGGTCAGCAGGCCAAGCGAAGGGGTCAGCAGGGCTGGCTCCTTCTGGGCCCCGAGGAGCACCTGGGCCACGCCCTCTCCCAGCCCCGGGCCTCCCACACCCTGTGTTCCTTGGATTGTAGATGCATCACTCCAGTCTGTCTTCACACCGTCTTCTCCTCTGAGTCTTTGCCCTCTGGGGCCTCGTTTAAGGATGCTCTCGGGAGCATGTAGGGACCACCTCCGTCTGTGTGGTCTCCTCTCCATCCTTATTTCACTCACATCTGTGAAGACATGGAGGCTCAGAGGGCGGTGGTGGAGGGGACGCCGCTGAACCCGCTGCGGGTAGGGGTCGGTGGGAGACAAGGCGGGTGGCCAGGGTGGCGGCTTCCCTTCTGGATGGAGCTTTCCTATTGGCCGAGCTGGACACCGCCCGCTGAGGATGCCTAGCCAGGGAGGCGCAGGGTGGGGGGGACCTGGGAGTCTCACGTTCCCACGGAGCTGTACATCGCTGGCGTGGAGATACCATTTTGGAATCTGAAAATGCTCTGAGTTTTGTTGAAAAAAAAATATACAACTTCCTCGCACCCATGTCGGCCGTGTCATCGGTGGATCCTGTCCGGCCATCAAAACAGAAATCACTGTCAGGCCAGTGTCCTCCCGGCCGCCGTGCCCGTGTCACCAGACCCCGGGCTGGGTGCTGCGGTCTCTCTCATCTCCTCGTTGTACGTGGTCAGTGTCAAGAAGTGCGGCGAGGTGGGGGCGGCCCCGCCAGCGCCTCCGACCCCGTGGGCACTTGCTGCTCAGGCAGCCTGTCACCCCCACACACAAGGCGGATGGGTGAAGGCGCTGCTCGAATCGTATAAAATGTATGCGGGGGTCTTCCTGCCCTGGAGTCTTCCAGGTGAGCACATGCTTCTGAGACGGAACTCATAAAACGGTGTTTTAATGGTGTCACTGTCGGGGCGCTGCGCTTTCATTTGTGTCTTCTGTCTCTCATAGCCACGGAGGTATATACGCAGGGGCTTGAGCCCAGAAACGTGGACTGCCCCCAGGCGTCCTGGGGTTAGGCATTGTCACACACATCTGACTCCGAGCCAAGCACTGAACTTCATCTGGTCACTGACGGGAAGGCTCTGCACGGTTTCCTTGGGGAAGAAACACATATTTAAACTGAGAACCAGAACAGGGCCGGGAGGGTGGGGGGGCGGGGCTCGCCATGCTGTTTGTGTGACCCTGTCTGCACCAGGGTCACAGGATGGTCCCTTGGGGATGGAAGCTGGCCGGCTCAGGTGCCTGTGTTCATCGCCCCCTCGCCTCAGGCGCAGGCTCCGGGGGAGCAGGAGAGCTGGGCCATGGCATCCTGTGCTTGGGGGACTCGGCTGCTAATGCCGATGGTGCAGCCCCTGCGGTGCAGGCGTCAGCCCCACGGGCTCCCTTTTCCCAGCTCCTGCTCTGGAGCGGAAGGGCGTTCTCTGCCGCTGATGGCGGGAGGAGGCGCAGCCACCAAGCCGGGAAAGCCAGACCCCGGGGCTGGGACCTTCGCCCTGGATGCTCGCACACCTCAGTCTCGTCCTCACTCTCCAGTGCTGCTGGCGGAGGCCGAGCTGAGACCAGCAAGCACGGGGGAGACGGGTCATGGAAACTTAGGCTTCCGTGTGCAGACATCCCTGAGGCGGGGATGTCATGGCTCAGCCGCTGGAAAAGAGAAACGGGTTCGAGGAGATGGACGATCTCGTGTTAGGACGGACTATTCTGAGAGCTGTCTTTGGCCGTCATGAAGACCAGATTCAGACCTCGGGAGAGAGGCATTTGTTGAGAAGATGCTAGATGCATGTTTCCATTTGCCCCCTTTAATTATTTTCTTAGTGTTTTTTAAACTCTGGGTGTGGTCACACTAGCAGACAGGCTGTTTAGGTACCCAGAGCACCTGCCCTCATGTTACTTTGTGTCTGTGCTTAGACACGCCTCTTGGGTGGGGGGGAGGTCCTGCACCCACATTGGTTTGTGCCCCCCTGTAAGGTGCATGGGTATCATCCAAAACGCAGTCTGGGGGCTCAGTGCACAGCAGTGCCAGAGCCAGCTCTTGCCCAAGTGGGGAGGTAAAGGGGTTTCAGATTTCTCCTCCGCGTGGAGAAAGCTGTTTTTAAGCGGAGGGTTCCCAGCCTCCTCCCCACCACGCGGAATTTCACACGGGCCGGCCTGTTCAGCCCCGTCAGCTGCAGCGCACACAGATAAGGTGCGATCACAGGTTGGCTCCCCATGAAAGCGAGTGACTTTTTAGAGATTAAAAAAAAAATCTCCCTTCTGTGACCACAACCTGCATCGCTCATGCAAGTGCTGCCGGGCTTGGAAGAGGCATCGAATTATCGAATTAGGAGAGGAGGGAGCTCAGTGCAGATATTCCTGCTGTGGGGCAAGAAGGAAAAGAGGAGGAACGCCCCCCCCACCCCCCCCGCCCCATTAGCAGACACGTTCATTAGCATGAAACCAACCCCGTCTGGCGCCCCGAAGCCAGTGGCTTTACTTAAGGACGCCCTGAGCTGTCTCATGTGAGTGACCTCAGCCCGCTCCCACGGTGGCCCGGCTACCGGAGCCACGCAGAGCCGAGCCCACCTTTGCCCCGGCACCTGGTTGCCCCTGCGCATCTGCAGAAAGAGGCCGTGGCTGTGGAATTCAAATCTGGTTGTTTAGTCTACGCGGAGGGGGGACGGCCGCTGTCTCTTTAATGTTTATAACGGTTGGACAGGGCTTGTCGGGTGAAGGTTAATTGCTCTCCAGTTTAAGCAGTTGTGTGCCCAGATGGGTTATCAGGGCTGAACACTCGTTACAAGATTAATCTCGTTTCCGACAAGACTTCCCTTTCCTTCAACTGATTTCTGCCCAGCTCTTGGAGCTGTCAGCGGCCGTTGAAAGCAGGGTGGATTGCTCCGGGATCCGAGAGCTGGCCTGGGCGAAACAATGCCCAGCGTGTCCTATCTCAGGGGACATCTTCAGGGGCACACATTCCAGGGCGGTGCGAAGATGGGGGCTCATCCACAGCGGGAGACAATGGGGCCATGCCAGCCAGCGCTCCCTGAAATCATGCAGGGCCGATGCAGCTGCCGCCTTTGTGCGGGACCCACTCTCAGAGGAGACACCGGGGCTGTGCTTGCTTCTGAGGGTTTTAGAACAGCCTCGCTCTGATCCCATCTTCCCTCCTCAGGCCCCTCCGCGCGGGGGACTGGCTCTGTTCAGTGTCCACACTGAATCCTGTGGCCGGGGCGCCGCTCCGGGGACCCCTCCCTGGGACACCCGTGCACTTGCCAGGCTTCTGCTTCGTGTCAGGGTCTCTGAGATGCCGTATCCCATGTTTTCCCCCAAACAGGGCAGATTTTTCTTCATTTGAGAACTAGTCGCTTCATTTCCTTGGTTTGTCGCAGGACCTGTTTCCACAGGCAGGGCCAAGGAGCATTGATCCCTCCGGGGTGTGTGAGTCAATTCATTTATTTAGTCACTAACCATGTCTCGGGCACTGGCGATGGCCATGGGCCTGGGGGACAGGCTCACGGGGGACGGGGAAGGTGTGCCAAATAGAACACGGGGCAACAGTGACGATAGACTGCGTCAGGAGGTGGGGAGCAAGCGTGACAGAGCGTGGGGGCGGGAGAACAGGTGTAGTCGGGTGATCGGGGAAGCAGACCTCGGAGGAAATGTGAGAGCAAGGCTGGAGGTCCCGGGAGCAGTGTGTGGGCCGAGGGAGTGGCAGTGGCCCTGAGGCAGGGTCAGTGGGCGCTAAGGGGAGCTGGGTCCCGGACGTGGGCGCCACGGCCTCTTGGAGCCTCATTTCCCAGCGGAAGCCGTAGGAAGAGCAATCCCACTCTGATAAAGAGGTCCATCTGCTTATGTGTCGTCAGGGGCCGGCGGGGACCAGGTGTGGAAAGACTGGGGAATGACGCGGCCCTGGGGGACGAGTGACATGGGGTCCCTTTTCAGGAGCCCAGAGTGAAAGACCTGGAGAGAAACTTACGTTACTTGGGCCACCTCCCCTTCCCCTGTCCTCCCCCTCCTCCCGTGGCCTCTTTCCACGGCTGGCCTGGTTTTCCGTGTTCTCCAGGTTCCCGTATGTCTGAGGGCCTTTGCAGCCACTCCAGTCCTCGGCCGCTTGGAGCAGTGCGCTCTGTGGGTAAACACACACCCAGTGGAATTAGGCGTCTGGGTTAGGATTCTGACACCAGCATTACGCTCCAGGCAACTTGCTGAGCCTCCGTTTCCTCCCCTTTACAATGGGCATAATGGCAGCTCTGGTTCAAAGGCTAGTGGGCAGGTTAGATGTATGAATTCACAGGGGCAGCTGTCACGGAGCCTGCCACGCTGTGATTGTGTCAGGGATGTTGGCTGTTGCTGCTACGAAGATCCCACATTGTCTGTGTTTCCCTTGCTGAGAGGCATCTATCTCCCTGAGAAAGGGAAGGATAAATTACCATTAGGGCCAGAGACATTTTTGTTGGCTAGAGACTTATCACAATGTTTTTTCCAGAGAGAGAGAGAGAGATTGAGAGAGAGAGAGAGAGAGAGAGAGGAGAGAGAGCGCGCCAGAGCCAAGGCTGTCATTTTGACCTGTTTCCGTATTCTCAAAACAAGGGCTAACTAGCCACTGCCTCCCCCAGGCAGGAATCGCAGTGTTTTTTCGTAGCCTGTAAGACCAAGTGTTTTATCTGCCCCACAAGCCATCACGTGGCTCAGTGAGATTTTTAAACCGACAAGAAGTGCATGGTTTTCACGGCGGAACGCGGCGGAGGAGGAGGGAGGCAGGATGGAGTTGGAGTTGCTGGTGCAGGGGCTCTTCCGGGGCCTCTGAGGGCAGGGCACAGGCCCCCGGGACCCACCAGGGCTCTGTTGAGCTGAAGATGCTTGGCCCACATGCAGCTCTGCGTGGTCTCCCAACACCTGTGAAGGTTGCACCCAGTGGGTCCCGTCCACATGCGCTTTCTCACTTCCCGTGTGTCCCAAGGCCTTGCCAGGAATGCACAGCCATGAGGGCTGGGAGGGGCTGGGGCCCAGGGAAGTGACCGGAAATCCTTGGGCATCACCCTTTATGTCAGTGGATTCCAGGACCGACAGCGGGCCTCACCTCTTACAGTTAGTCCGTGAATGACTCAGGCATCGCCAAGAGCCGCCCTCCCTCCCGGCGTCACTGCTGTTTGTGGGAAGGAAATACTCCCTAAAAGATAGATTTACTCGCAAGTAGACTGTTAACCATTCTCTGTTAGCCCCAACCTCATGCCTTTCTGAGGGGGAAAGAAATCTTTAGCTTATTTTTTTCAACTTACTTCCTCTTCTGATGTTATAGGTATGTGCTTATTATTTATTATATCATTATTTACATATTCTATATTTTATATATTATTTACATATATAAATATTTTAAAAAAATACTTCTACTTGTTTGGTTCCAAGCTCCCTTGCCATGCATAGGTAGACCTTAAGTGAACTCTGAAGTCCTGGCTGTACCACACATTTCAATGCAGCCTCATTCCACAGAACAGGAGTGTCGTCAGACTGCCTTCCACCCTTTCCCGCATCTCCACTGTGATTTCTGGTCCCCGAAGTGGGGTAGTCCCTTCTAGGCATTTGTAGATGCTTCTTGATTTTCCACACTCCCAATGTGGAGTCAGTTTTCCACTCGTCAACATAGGATTCCATTTGAACCATTACTATTTCATCACAGTTTGGTAGCTAAAATAATTGTTGTCTTATTTAAGGATTCTTAAAAAAGAAAAAAAGAGAGAACGGTTTCACATACGGAATTAAATGTAGGATCATCCTATATAATAAAGAGCTAATCTGCTAATTAGACCGAACAGCAGAAGGGCCGTCAGGACGACCTTCTGTATGAAGCCGGGCCTGCAAGGGCCAAGCCCCTTGCACGAATTTCGTGCATTGGGCCTCTAGTGTTAATATAAAAAAATGGGCTCAGTGTCCCACAGAAAAGTGCAAAGCTGAGCGAGACAGAAGAAGGGGAGTCCTCAGGCCAGATGATTTCACCGCACCCCTGCCCAGACGGACTGCGTGGCGTCGAGACGGGTCGAGGCGATTGGGAGCCCAGTGCAGGAAATGGCTCGATGGGCTCCATCAGCACGGCGTGTTCTTGGCTGTGCGTCTGACTTATGAAATCTGAGCCGTAAATTTACATTTCAGAGGCAATTAGCACCTCCTTAACCCAGCCCGAGCGGGTGCAGAGCGAGGGGTAAACGCAGCTTCCCGGAGGTGGCCCACACCCGGGGGCTCAGACCCCACCCAAATGGGGGGGCGTGGGGGAAGCCCGGGCTCAAGACCTTCGTCCTTCCGCTCAGAAGGTCGAGGCCTGCACCCTCCCCAGGCCTGAGGAGAATGAGCTGCGTTCCTGGCCAGGCCTGCTCCGGGGTCTCAGGCTTGGGGCTGTGGACCCCATAGGGTCTCGCCAGCTTGCCCTCTTGGCTCTGGGCATGTCAGCCTCCTTTCGGGGACCCACCTCCACCATGGTGCCCTCTTTCCGGCCCCCAGCCCCTGACAGGCCACACTGCACAGGGCAGCACGCAGGTGTGTCCCACCACCCAACCTGGGGCCACAGTCGGGGTTCTCCAATGTGGGGGGCTCTCAGGCTCTGTCCCCGTGCTGCCAGAGCCCTCACCACCCTCCAAGGCCCATGTCCCTTCTCACTGTATACACTGCATCCCGCCTCAGACTGCGCTTGGAGATGGGTTCCAAGATGATAGGATGTTTTGTTTTTTATTTCAGAGAGGAAGGGAGGGGGGGAGGGGAGAGAAAGAGAGAGAGAGAGAGAGAGAGAGAGAGAGAAACATCAATGATGAGAGAGACTCATTAATCAACTGCCTCCTGCATGCCCCCGACCAGGGATCAAGCCCACAACCCAGGCATGTGCCCTGACTGGGAATGGAACACAGACCTCCTGGTTCATAGGTCAACGCTCAATCACCGAGCCACGCTGCCCAGCATTTCATGAACAGAGGCACGGAGTGGGGGGACGACTGCTGTTCAGAGTCACCCCTCTTCCCGCCTTTCGGAGATCCATTCTGAGGCTCAGACCCCTCGTTTTCAGGAAGCATGTCATCGCTTTCATCACTCATGTGATGTTATGAGCCTGCTTCCTCTCATTCTGTGCAGAACAGACACGGAGAACAGTTCATGGACTTGGCCATGTTCACAGGACCCGTACGTATGTGGGGCACCAGGGGAAGAGATGCAGGGTAGGGGCAACCAAGACCATCCAAAAATGGCCCACAATCACCGAGTTATTTCTACAACTTGTTGGAAATAACTTGCAGTGTACGGAAGAGTCATCAAGGTAGCACAGGGAGTTCCCAAGACCCCTCTCCCTCACTCCCCCCGGTGTTTCCGTCTTACAGAACCAGGCACAGCGATCAAAACGAAGAGATTGACAGGGGTTTAATGTCATTGCCCAGGAGTCGGGAAACCTGGCTCACAGGCTAAAGCCAGCCCACGGCCTGCTTTTGTATGTGAGGTTTGATTGGAACATGCCATGCCCATTCGTTTCTATGTTGTCCTTGCTTTTGAGCTACAGGGTTAAGTAGTTTCCAAGGGGACTGCATGGCTTACAAAACCAAAAATATTTACTAGGACATATTGGCTCTTGATAGAAGACGACAATTGCCATCTCCCCCTTTTAAGGAAAAGATACACTTTTTTAAAATTCCCCCAATTTTCCAGGGATGTCCCTTTTCCGGTCCCGGATACCACATTGCACTGGTCTCCTTCAACTGGGACTGTTCCATGTTCTCTCCTTGTCTTTCGTGACCTTGGCCTCTGGATGAGCTCTGCTCCGGGATCTGGTGGGACGTCCCTCCTTATGGGCCGGCCATGTGTAGGCAGAGGTTCCAGGTGCTTAGAAGAGGGTCCCTGGGACCTGGTATGGGCATCTCACTGCGTCAGGGCAGGGCCACGTGGTTCCAGCCTGTCTTCCTGCTGGTGGCGTTGACTGGGATCGCGTGGTTCAGGGGCCGCCTGCCCGTTCTCTCCACCAGAGTGGCTGCTTCTCCCTTTCCATGCTCTATGCCTGAAAGCTCGTCACTAAGTGCAGCCCCCACTCGGGGAGGGGCACCCAGCACCATCCCATGGAGGGAGGATCGCAGAGATGCTGTGGGCATGTGTTAGCGTGACGGTAACTGATCAATATTGAAGGGAGGTGCTCCTACAGCCTGTTTCTCCTCAAGGTGGCAGGCGCTAATCTGAGCATCCTGCCCACAGCAGTTAGCCCGGAGTGCTGGTGCTGGTTCATACCGGCTGCATCCCTTCTGTGTCTGTTACGTGGGCTCCTCTGTGAAGAAGGGGCGTCTATTCTCCCCCCACCTATTGATTGAATTCCATCATTTATTTATAGCCGTGTAGGCATTTGGATACTTATTATCTGGGTTAGAATTGAGTACTCTCATTACTTACCTTGTTGCTCACCTGGTCCCTGTTTCAGTCACTGGGGGGGGGGGGGAGCGCTCTCTCTCTCTCTCTCTCTCTCTCTCTCTCTCTCTCTCTCTCTCGCTCTCTCTCTCTATCTCTCAGGTTGGTCCCTGAGCCCTTTTGACGCGTCTCCGCCTCTTTCTTGAGCGCTTCTTCCCTTTCATTTTGAAGCGCATTTCTGCAGGCTGTTCTGTATTCTGGAAACATGCTCTATGTCAACATCCCAGCTCAGAAGGAGGCAGGCAGGTCTTCGGGCATCGGCAGCCCCGCCCTGCTGCTGCCTGCCTCACGCCGGGGCTGCAGGCAAGGAGCCGAGGTCAGCCCAAGGTGCCGAGGTCAAGTGTGGCCCCCGGGGGCCCCTCAGAGGGAGCAGAGCGAACACCAAGAGACAGGCAGGCAAACCTCGACAGCCCCACAGGCCGGCGCTCAGCGTTGGTCCGTGTGCGGCCATGTCCTTCTTCTAAGGTCCTGAGAAAGAGAAGGGACTTCTGTCTCCCCTCACACTGTGATTCCGGAATGGATACCCTTTTCAGAATGCCCACTGTCTTTCCTGTCCCTCCTGGCTCTCAGACCTCCAATTCCTCATCTTAGGGCTCCGGCTCTCCGAGGAGCCTGCGCAGCACGCATGGCGCAATGCGGGTAGCAGACGCGTGTCTGTGGGATCCAGATGAGATGGTTAAGCAGACACACTCTGTGAGCTCATAGGAGGGAATAGGAGGGGTTATCATTCCTACTCCAACATCATGTCATCAGCATGAGTTTCTTACATAATTAACAATGCCCAAGGGGAAATATTTGTAATATTTCCTAAAAGAAAAGAAAGAGAATAGCCCAGCGCAATAAATACAGCGACTCCGGGGGAAACGATAATGCAGCTAATTGTACCCCTAGGCCCTCGGTCATTTTTCTCAGAGAGCAGGGCCTTCCCACGCACCAGGGTCCCGCTCATGCCGATGAGCTTATGAGCATGTGCGGCTGAGTTTCCGTGAACTGCCCCCATCCAGGGAGATGGGCATCTCCTTCAGCCTACGGCCTGCAGCGCCAGGTGGCCAGCACCCAGGTAGGCTCGTCGGAAGTGGTGAAGTTGTACCGCAGGGCACAGCTCAGAGTCAGGAGTCAGTACATGTTTGACCTGTGAATGAACGTGTTCAGAATTCGTAGCTGGAATGTTAAAAACAAGAGTGTTCCAGAGTCTGAGAAGAGGTTGCACACCGGCCCAAGTGGCTCGGATTCTCTGACCCCGTGGTCGGCAAACTCATTCGTCAACAGAGCCAAATATCAACAGTACAACGATTGCAATTTCTTTTGAGAGCCAAATTTTTTAAACTTAAGCTATATAGGTAGGTACATTGTTATTAACTTAATTAGGGCACTCCTAAGGCTTAGGAAGAGCCACACTCAAGGGGTCAAAGAGCCGCAAGTGGCTCGCGAGCCACAGTTTGCCGACCACAGCTGACTGAAAACGGTTTTCTTGGAAACGCATCTACACTGGAGATGGAGCGAATGACCCAGTGGCACCTTCGGTTCTGTCAGGGGACGGGGTGGGACCAGGGGCCAGAAGCTGGTCTTCCAGCCTCATCCCCGTGCTGGGAGCACCTGCCTTTGTGAGGCAGCGGGTTGATTCCTGTGGATCTGCGAGGTGAACGGAAGACTCCCCGCGGCTCCCTTTGGGCTGCAGTTGTCAGGGAGCAGACTGACGAATCTCAGAGGGAAGGGGTGGGGGCCGGAAGAGAGGAACCAGAGAACTTCGATGCACATATGCACTGCCCAGGGCCACAGACAATAGGGTGATGAAGGCCCGGGCGGCTTGGGAACCAGGTGGAGGGGAACAATGAGGGGAAAAGGGCGGGGGGACATCTGGAATGCTCTCAAGAGTAAAGATTTAAAAAAGAAAAGAAAGGGAATTTAGAATGTTCCCGTCTCGCCTCTGCTGTGACATGTGTTGCAGTTTCACTGACTGTGCTCACCGGGACAGCCAGACCCTCAAAGCCATTCCGTCGTCCTTGTCAAAGAGACCGTCCTCAGGGACTGAGGCCATGCTGTGGGCATTTAGGAAATCCTTGCTTCCCCCGAGTTTAATTTGTGCCTTTAGAAAGCCATTGAGTTCACAGTTTCAGGCCATGATACCCCCTCCACCCCCCCCCCCCCAATATCTAAGCACGTATTTTTCCCTCTGCACAGCCTCAGGCCAATGGGGAGAAGCAGCAGGCAGGCACGCCAGGCAGGTTCGGGGTGAGCCAGGGAGGTTTAGGGGTGAGCTTTAGAGAGGTTTGGGGGTGAGCCCAGGGAGGTTTGGGGGTGAGCCCAGGGAGGTTCGGGGGTGAGCCCAGGGAGGTTTAGGGGTGAGCTTTAGAGAGGTTTGGGGGTGAGCCCAGGGAGGTTCGGGGGTGAGCTTTAGGGAGGTTCAGGGGTGAGCCCAGGGAGGTTCAGGGGTGAGCCCAGGGAGGTTCGGGGGTGAGCCCAGGGAGGTTCGGGGGTGAGCCCAGGGAGGTTCAGGGTGAGCTTTAGGGAGGTTCAGGGGTGAGCTCAGGGAGGTTCAGGGTGAGCTTTAGGGAGGTTCGGGGGTGAGCCCAGGGAGGTTCATGGTGAGCTTTAGGGAGGTTCGGGGGTGAGCCCAAGGAGGTTTGGGGATGAGCTCCAGGGAGGTTCGGGGGTGAGCCCAGGGGTCAGCTCCAGGGAGGTTTAAGGGTGAGCTTCACGGAGGTTGGGGTGAGCTTTAGGGAGGTTCGGGGGTGAGCTCTGGTGATTGACTGGCCTGCTGGGGGCTGAGGGAGGCGCAGGTCCCCATAACCAGAGGCCTGGCTTGCCGGGCTTCCCCCGGGAACCCTTTACCTGGAGTACCGAGGAGCCCCCTGTGCACTCGGAGGGGCTCACCTTTCCTCCCTCTGCCCCAGCCTCTGGGCACTGGCTGATGGCCACTGACACGTTGTAAGAAGGCCAGAGCTGGAAGGAGCAAGACAAAGGCTCGAGGAACTCCCAGCGTGGGAAGCAGGCCACGGCACGAAAGGCCACGACTTGGGTGTGCGCGCAGCCCCCATACGTGGATGACATGCGCACACACACTGCACGGGGGCTTGTACATTGCGTTAATGAGGCCGACGTCTACATCATATGCCCGAAAAGTATGCTTTGTGCTGTTGGTATGCGGGCTTTCCTTAGACTTAACCAAGTGACTGTGTGACTTGCATTTGTATTGTTTCTCTGCTGTTGGCCCTGAGGCGTAACCACTGAGGAATCCTTGGGAGCCCCAAGCTCAAGGTACGAGTCCCTGGCTGCTGTCTGGCCTCAGATCCACGTCTTTTGGACCTGGCGCTCTGGAGAGCACGTGGCCAGTCACAGCACCTTCCCCGCGTGTCTGTTGAGGTTCTTTCTTAGTGGCGTGTTTCCAGTCCTCACGCACACCCTCCCGACCTCCTCTCTCTCCTTCCCTCCACCCCACTGCCCCTGCCTCACCTGACTTGTTAGGATAATGCATTTTCTTGGTTCTTTGAAAATGTGTCTTTCTGATTTCACACGGTTCTGACGGCTTTAGGGGGCTGTGTGGTGTTTGGAGACGCGGGGCCAGCAGGAGAGAGAGTTGTCTGGGGCCACGGCACAGAACCCCAGCTCCTGCCCTCCAGCGCGTGCTTGGAAGCGTGCGCAGCACACGACTTGTACACGGATGCGCCTCTTGCTTGGGGTGGTTGTGGCATGTCATTTCTGCTTTCACTTGGTGGCTCTCTCTCTGAACTACAAGGTGGGGCCTCATCCAGGTAAAGGACACGCTCCTTAACTCCATGACCTGAACCCCAAGTTTGGACCCTGATGCTCACCCGTGCATCAGGTGTTTCTTGAGGGAGCGGGAGGCGGGTTTCCAGCAGTGATCACGTGTGCAGGCCAGGCCTTGCCCGGAGCACCGGCCCCCCTGGTTGCCTGCAAGCTGCCTTCATTGTGCAGGTCACGCACCGTGACTGCAGGAGCCCTTAGTGAGAATGACAAGCGCAGGACCCCTCTTTGCAGGACTTGAGGGACCAGAACACAGTGGGAAGTTGGATTTTATTGGGGGGCAGCGGGGTGACATGGCAGAGTTACATTCTGGAAGAGAAGCCCTGCTTTTTGGTCTTTGCCTGACCTCATAGTTGGCTGGTCCCTACCATTAATGGGAGAGCGCCACCTGCCCACCCAGAGACGCACCGAATGTGCCCGGTGGGCACGCGGGAGCTGGGCAGGGAGTCTGTGCCCGGGCTCTCCAGTCTCGGCCCCGGGACAGCTTTCGGGGGGTTGGGAGTGGGTCAGTGGTCTGCAGCCTCTGCTCATTTCCTGCTAGCCGGGGCCCCTCACACGTCTCCTCCCACTTTGCCTTGGACACAGCGCTTTCACGGAGGCTCAGCTGGAAATGGAGGCCTGCAGGCAGCTGGTCGCCAGGACGGGGTGGGCAGCTGCCTCTATAGGAGATCCGTCCAGGGTTAGAGGCCGGGCCGGCCCTCAGCAGCTGGGGTGCAGGAAAATGCCAGCCCCCGACGCGTGTAAGTGCTGACGTGAACACATCAGCAAGTGCTATCAGTAAGTGGGAGAGCTGAGGTTGGCTTTTCTTTTCTTTTTTAATGAGAACTCTTGTCAACTTAGGGGGTTGGCCAACAGGCTTACCTTCTGTGTGACACTTGGTTACTAAAATTTGGTTTGTTATAAAACCTCGTGTCGCTGTAAGGCTATGGTGGCATCAGAGAAGGTAGACTGTCTTGGCCACTTTGTCATAGCTGCGGTCCTTGAACTTTTGGTCCCAGGACCCTTCACATGCCGAGCAGTGAGTGAGGATGCTGACCAGCCTTTGCTTAGGTGGGTCAGAGAGATTGGTCCTCACCGAATTAGAAATAGAAGCAGAGATGTTATTAAACATATATTTATGAATTCATTTAAGCATAGCAATAACAAACCCATCATGTGTTAATTTAAATAATGTAGGTTATGAAAAACAAGTACATTTTCCATAAAGATACTGGGTGAGAAGAGGCCCAGACTCCCATTCTTGCTCCTCTGGCTGAGTAGCAGGCTCACAGGCCTGCTGCCGCCCATCTGCTGGGCTGTCAGGGGTCGCACGGCCTCCGGAAAATCATTGCACACCTGGGAGAGGGTGAGCGCGGGAAAGGCAAATAATAGTATATTACGGACACAGCGCTGAGCAGCAGACTCCCTCGAAGGGTCTGGAGACCCCTGGGGGTTCCCGGAACGCACTTTGGGAACTACTGACCTAGAGTGCTTAGCCTGGTCCCCGGCGCAGTGCTAGGCCCAGGCGTCCAGCAGTGACACATCCTCTGCTCCCCGGAGCTTAGAGACGGTTGCAGGCTGAACTGTGTGTCCCCACACTCATCTGTGGGGGGTGGGGGGAAAGGGATGGGGAAGGGAGTCAGTAACAGTGAGAACTCTGCGCGGACAGACGGCTGCCAGACTGAGTGAGGGGACTGCACGGGAAGGCACATGATATCCCGTCCCTGTGCTGTATACCTGAGACCTGTAACAGTGGGTGCCGCCTGTACTTACATTAAAGACATGAAACAAGTGCTCCTTCCGAAGGCCCGTTTATCATCTGGTCTGGAGAGGAAGCGCTGGCTCTAAGCCTCCCTGCTGCAGCTTCGAGCTTCCACCCCGGCTCCGGCTCTGGCACAGGGAGGGCAGAGGCAGTGAGGCCACCAGCTACTGTGCGTCCCCAAGCTCCCTGCGTCCCCGAGCCCCCTGCGTCCCCACGCCCCCTGCATGTGCAGGCCTCACATCCACGGCTTTGCAGGGTCGGCAGGGACATGAGCTGGGGCACCTGTGGTGGGTCTCTGGAGGCCGCCCTCGGTAAGGGTGCAGGGCAGCCTCAGGAGGCGTTTCCGATGTGTGCAAACCCTTTAAAAGCGTCACAGCGGTGCGGCCTCTCTGAATGCAAAGTGCCCATTCCGACTGCCCGAGGCCTCTCTCCGAATGTGGCGAGTGGCTGGCAGCTCCCGCGGCACAGGGCACAGGGCACAGGGCAGCGCTGATGTCCTCTGGGGTGGGGCTCCGGTGTGCACAGGGCACGCAGCGCACCTGCATCCTGATCCTTGCATTTTGCAAATAATAAGATTCCAAAGAGTGTTCTTTTGCAGAGACCCTGCAAGGCGGAAAATATGAATACATCTCAGGAACGAAGACAATTCCTGGGTTATTAGTCACAGGATCTGGCGAGGTTCCCATTTCACTCTCAGTACAGCTCAGGCCCTGCCAGGGCCCTGCCCGGCTCTGCCTGCCCAGCCTCACCTGGCTCACCTCCCTGTCCACGCCACACACTTTCTCCCCTTCCTTCCTAGTGGCCACTCTTCCTCCCTGGTGGTCCCTGAACCCCGTGTCCCACCCTCAAGCCTCAGCGTCCACTTCCGGCCTTGTTCTAGCTGCTGCTGTGGCCTGGAAGGCTCGCTCCCCAGGAACCCACTGGGTCCTTCTCTTCAAGTTTGTTCAGGCCGCACCTCCTCCGGGAGGGCCTCCCTGACCGCTCCATAGTGAAAGCACCCATCCACCCCTCTCTCCTCCTGACCCTCCTCATTCAATTTTGCGTTTTTGTTTTCTTCTTCTCAGAGCACTTAACCACCTTCTGACCCAGTTCTCAAAACTCCATGTGTGTGCACTCCACCGTGTTACTCTGTTGAACCGGGTTCTAACTCTGGGGTGGGACCTGGGATTCTGCATATCCCACAGGGTCCCAGGTGCTGCGGGTGCGACTGGCCCAGCGTCAGATTTCGAAAAGCAAGGTTGTAATTCGCTCCAGAAATTGCATGTTTATTTTGCGTTTAAAACATTTTCTGTTGCCTGGCCTGGAGTGGATAATGAAGGGAAAGGCTGGGAGTGCCGATCTGAGGGCGTTACAAAGAGCGCAGTGCTGATCTTGGCAGGGCACCACCGGACCACACTGCGAGGCTTGGGGTGTGGCCCTGTGCAGTCCATCCATCACCCGCTGCCCCCCACCCGCCGGCACCGACATGAACACACACACATACACACACATACATGCACACACACACACGCACACATACACACACGCACGCACACTCTTTTGCTTGAAAGCAAAGTATGAAGGTTAGAGACATGGACCCAAGTGAAAATAAAGTGATTGGTAGTGATCCGCTTGGGTGGGTAAATGCGTGGAAGGGCCTCGCGATTGCAGAAAGACTGCCCCAGCGTTAAATGCATTAATAAAAAACTGGCCTCAGAGGTGGGGGCCCCTGGGAACCTGTCTGACCCCCGTTGGCCAGGACTTTAGAGGGGCTCCCGTCTGCTTGTTTTTAGATCAGGAGCTGACAGGTCAAGATTGGACCTCCGGCTGCACAGTCTGCACACCTGTGTTAACTGTTCAGTGAGGTTAAAGTGCACCTGTGCTTACGGTAGTGGTCGGTGCCAGTCCCCTGGGCTGAACCACAGGGAAGGCAGATCATCTTCTGTTCTAAGTCAGCTGCCCTTTAAGCAGGCATCACCACACTCGACATCCTCAAAGCTCATGTGCCAATTGGATGGGTGGGCGACTGAGATGACCTGCCCTCTGTGGGGAGGTAGCCCTGTCCAGGCCACAGGGCTGGCGGCAGGCGTCCATCCCTCGCCTGTCCGGTAAGTGTCTCGGGCAGCATGGGGCTGTACAGTGGTGCACACAGTCCGTAGCCCTGGCAACTTCCTCTTCCTCGTGGAAAAGCTGGGCAGACATGGACTTCCCTGGCTCTGCTTCCTGGGGGATTCGGTGTAAGGGGAACAGAGCTCCCTAATAAGGAGGCAACCCCAAACCGAGGTGTGGGCCCTCGTGGAGGCCCCATTAGGATTCACAGGCCAGCGCGCTGCTCTGCAGGTTGGATTGGTTTGGTATGAATGGATCTCCAGACTCTCAGGGCGATGTCGACTTCCCCACGGGACCCATTTATAGCTCTGCCGGGGAGCCCTGCTGGGTGTGAGCCATGTACGTGTTGTCTGCAACTGTTGGCCGCGTTTACAAGGTCTTAGGTGGAGCTCAACGCTCCCAGGGTCATACACATAATCAGGTCTTGCAGCAGCCAGCTCGCTGGCGCATGAGAATGTCCCCAACGAGACCGGGTGTCCCTGCAGCCCCGAACTGCATCATGGGAGAGAAGTGAGCTCAGGGCAGAGCAGGAACAAAGGCCTGACACCCCGGTCCCCTTCCGGGGCTGCACCAGGCAGACTGATGTGCTGGGAAGTCTGCAGCGCAGGACTTAGCCCCCAGCCCGGGGAGGAGGGAGGCGTCATGGCTCAGGGAGCCAGGGCCAGAACTCGGCAGGGGCGGGCCCTCACCGTGGGTGAGCGCTTGGCTCCCTCCATAGGGGAGTCCGCGTCCAAGAAAAAGAGTGTCCGTGTTGCTCTCTGCTTTATGCAGCAAGACCTGTGCCAACAGATACTCGGGGAGGGGAGGGAGGGGAAGAAGGGGATCTCTGGTGCCCCTGGAGAAAATGGGGGCTCCAGGCCTGTGCTCCTCCTTGGCCTGAGCCCCAGTGTCTTTTAGTCATTACGGTAGGTTTCTGTGCCCCAAGGGCTCCTGGACTGGGAGAGGGTGCAGGCTGGGTTGAGCCCCAAACCCCCTCCCCCCACCAGTGCACGAATTTTCTTTCTTTTTTTTTTAAAATATATATTTTATTGATTTTTTACAGAGAGGAAGGGAGAGGGATAGAGAGTTAGAAACATTAATGAGAGAGAAACATCAATCAGCTGCCTCCTGCACATCTCCTACTGAGGATGTGCCTGCAACCAAGGAACATGCCCTTGACTGGAATTGAACCTGGGACCCTTCAGTCCGCAGGCCGACGCTCTATCCACTGAGCCAAACCAGTTAGGGCACGAATTTTCATGCACCGGGCCTCTAGTAAAGAGTAAGTGGCATTGCATATGAGAGACTATGTACTTTTTCCTGGATGTGGCTTGTTAGGATAATGTGACTGGAAATGGATGGTACAAACCTCTGCCTTGAACCGCGGGGGGGATTTGGGTCGATCACATCAACTTTCTATAATGTGATCCTAATTAAAATACGTAAGTTTAAAGTTTATAAAAGCCTTTTCCATCTCTAGCTCAGTTGGCCCATTGATCAACCCTTTTATCGTTGAAGAAGTTGAGACTCAAACAAGAATAAACGTGAATATGCAGGTGGGCCCTGTCTGGCCCCCTTCGAGGGGGGATGCTGTTAGGAGGTGGATTTAGGGGCACCAGAAGGTCCCCAGGGGATACCGACAGCTGGGACAGAATCGGACTTCCCACTCGGGTTTTCTGATCCCGAATGCGGGGCCACGGGGCTCTACCCTGCTGTCTCCTGCATTTGGGTGCGCCTCCGTGCTTATCCTAAATTTGCTTATAAAAAGTGAAATGAGAGTGACCTTTGTATATCACCTGAATTATTTAAAACTAGGCATGAATAAGATGAAGGCTTTTGATGAATATAGTCAAGTGTCATGTGATGGCTATGATTCAAAAAGCAAAAATCAGTGCTGACTGTCAGCCCCTCACAGACCCCGGAGGGCTCAGGGGGACCTGCCGTGGGTGGACGGCACCCTTTGCACTCAGACTTCAGATGCACAAACAGGATGTTTTCACACATGTTTTTGCACTTTCTGTTCATCACCAGCAAGGACAGAAGCCTGTGGGAAAAGGGTGTTCCTTTGGCGGAGAACAAAGAAGCTATCAACATCCCTCACACAATGTTCCGGGGGTTGTTTTTGAACTGCTTTCTTAAGGCTTGACTGGCGTGCACAAAGCTGTATGTATTTAATGTATACGACTGGAGGAGTTTGGAGATAAGTACTTCAGACTCCATGAGCCCATCACCACAATCAGTGCCATACACACACCCGTCCCCTCTGAAGGTTTACTTCCTCTCTCTTGATTTTCTTTTCTTGATAAGAAGACTGAGCATAACATTTAACCTCGAGGCAAATGTTTGGGTTTACAGTAGGGTGCGGTTAGCGGTAGCGCTGAGCCGAGCTGTGGCTCTCTAGGACTTACTCCTCTTGCGTGTGTGAAACCGTGGGCCCTCGACTGCCAGGCTAAATAGTCCCATCGCGTCCTCCTTCCAGGCTTTTCAAAGCGCACCGTGCAGAGCGCCGAGGGAGGGATGGAGAAACTGGAAGGGCAGGCTTGTTGGGCTTCTTGCCTTATGTGGAACGTCGTCTTATGTTTCCCCGTATGCTCCCTGGCGGTGTGGGGTCCCTGGTTCCAGCCACGTGGATTTCAGGTGCAGCCTGCAGCCATGTGCTCGTGGTACCAGGACTGCAGGGAAAGGCCAAGGGCAGTGAGCACGGCCCAGTCCTCGCCCAGCCTCCCTGACTTAGTTCTGTGGTTAATACGGATACAGCACACATGTGAGGTGGGGAAGCTGTTTGGATGCTGGAACACACACAGAGGATCCCGCCCTGAAAATGCTTATATTTGAATCAAGGCGGAAGAGGGGCGAGAAGTATGTGAGCAAAGAGAATTCCGGGGCCACGCCCGAGCCAAGGGGAAGGCAGGGAGTTCAGAGCAGGAAACACCACTCCAGGTCCCCGGGGATCCAGCTCCAGGGCGTTCTCTGCCAAAGGGATGTGCTGAGCGGAAGGCAGGCACCTTCCAGGATGAGGAGGAGGCGCAAGTAGAGGCGAAAGGGGAGAATCCAGGTTGTCTCCGTCGCTCAGGCAACATCTGCCCTGGGGACCTGCTAAAAGTGCTGGGTGACCCATGATAATAAGGATGGGTAGATAGGTATGTCAGTGTGCACACATGTATGCATGTGCACGCATATGTATGTACATGTATGTGTATAGACACAATGTGTATGTATGCATGTGTGCGCTAGTATATGAGTGTATATGTGTTGCATGTGTATATGTGCGTCTGTGTATGAGTGTATATGCGCTGCATGTGTGTGTATATGAGTATATGTGTGCTATGTGTACCTATGTGTATATGTGTGTATGAGCTGTATGTGTACATGTATGTGAATGTGTTTATATGTGCATGGCGTGGCGAATGTGTGCGGATGCTCCTTCACACCGGTCCTGGGTCTTGTTCTCCTCCCGCCGGCGGCTATTGCGAGCTGTAAACTTGATTGACGCTGAAGTGATACCACATTGGAGAAATACGCTCTTGAGATGGACTTCGTTTGCCTATGTACATTTTTCCTTTGAGGCTAATCCAGGATTTTTTATATTTTTGAAGGACTAAAATAGCAACGTGTTAAATGAGAAAAACGTGAGCACAAAGCTGGATGCTGCGTTTAATATGTGGTTTTAATGTCTCCGCCACTGCAGAAAGGAAAAGCATGTCGGGGGGCAAATGGTTCATGCGCCGCATGACAAGGCATGTGTAACGTGTAACGCTGGTCTCAGCGGGGTCACAATGAACGGACACGCCGGCCAGATGGCATCTCTCGTACCCCTGATGCCAGCCCTGTCAGCATTTAGAGTAAAACCGAGGGACCGATGGGCACGCTGTTGGGCGGACGGTTCCAGGGGGCTCTTCCCAGGGGTGTTGTCTGTGGGGTTCGCGTGGCTTTTATCTCCTCCACGTGGGATGCAGAGGAGACTTTCCAGAGCAGCGGTCGCCAACCTTTCAACCTTGCGGACCACCGGCTGACGACCGCTGTTCCAGAGCATCTCCTGCGCTCCCTCTGCCTTCAGGAGAAGCCATGGATGTTGGGGCTTGAGGCAGAATAAGGGAGTTTCCAATGGCATTCGGCCTGCAGACCCCCAGTTACGGCCTCCGGGCGGCGCTGGCCGGAGCCTGTTTATAAACGGGGTTCATCCCTGCCCAGTTTTTCCTGTGTATCATTCGCTAAGGAAAGTCAGGCATCCACCCAGAATGAACGCACCCCAATATATGGCTGTCTGGTTGCAACTAAATAATCTGATTGACCAAAGGGAAGGACAGTTTGTTGATTCCAGCCATGAGGTGAGAGAGGATGAGGTGTGTCTGGGACCCAGGGCTGCACTGAGAGCCCTTACTGTTTCCAAGGACTTTCCCTCTCCCGGGCCTTGCCTCCCGGAGTTGGTAGTTATCCCCTCCCTTCTCCCACCTTTCCTTGCTAAGGCCTCTGTGCCTTTCTGGGTGGTTCCATCTTCTCCGTGATAGCGTCCCTGCTCTCTCCAAGGCCGTGACCAGCCGGGGCGGGGCTGAGACCCTCTGTGCGAGGCCTCCATGAGCCCAGCCTCCCCCTTCTTCTGGTCACGCCCAGGTAGCGAGTGTCCAGCCTTGGGGAGCGACTCCGCTTAGAGGCACACCCCCTGCTTCTGCCTCGTCCTCGCCACTGACGTCCTCCTCCGCCCTCTGAGGGCAGGAATGACAGCTGAGCTCACAGGACTGTGGTCGGGATGGAGTGACTGTAGTTCATAAAATGTGAGAGGCCCTTGGCTGTAAAAGGACCCATCATTGCATCTGCCACGAAGGAAGAAGGAACGCTGTGATGCGCTGTGACATGTCACCGAGTGTAAGATGTGCCCAGAGCTGGTAACACGTGGAAAATGGGATTCTCTGAAAAGCAGTGACATGGACATTGAGAAAATACTGCATGCAAAGTGCTTTCCAAGGTCACCTGGTGTATTATGAGATGGAGCAGCTGTTTCAGAGCCGAGAGAGAGAGAGAGAGAGAGAGAGAGAGAGAGAGCGAGCTAAGAGTTCTCTCGTGTGCAGTGCAGGGAGCTCTGGGTGGACCGTTGTGGGCTGGTTGTGCGCGGGAGGAACCCCAGGCAGGAAGGGTTCGCATTGGGCGGGAATGCGATGAGAACCTGCCGAGGAGAGGGAGCTGGTGGTTACGCTGACATTGGCTTCCCCGCGTGGACACTGCGTTGTGACAGCGAAGACTCTGGTTAGAATGACTTTCTGAAGCAGGACCTCGGTCTGAGCAGGCCTGCCCCACTCATCTTTCCCATTTTCTTTATTGATTAAGGTATCACATATGTGCCCTTATCCCCCCATTGCCTCCCCACCCCCACTCATACCCTCACCCCCCCACCCCCCCATGTCTGTGTCCATTGGTTAGGCTTATGTGCATGCATACGAGTCCTTTGGTTTACTCTCCCCCTCCTCCCACCCTCCCCTGCCTTCCCTCTGAGGTTTGACGATCATCCCACTTGTTTTCTGTAACCATTGGCGGTGCACGGGCCTGAGGAAACCGGAGAGCGATCTGGAAACCTGGTCCCTGCACAGCCAGTTCTGGCCTCTCCTGAATTTATTTTTTATTGATTTCAGAGAGGAAGGGAGAGGGAGAGAGAGGGATAGAAACATGCATGATGAGAGAGAATCATTGATTGGCTGCCTCCTGCATGCCCCCCACTGGGTATCGAGCCCGCAACCCGGGCATGTGCCCTGACGGGGAATCGAACCGCGACCTCCTGGTTCATAGGTCAAAGCTCAACCGCTGAGCCACGCCGGCCGGGCCTCTCCTGAAGTTTTGAAAACCTCCCACGGCCCACAACCCTGTGTGGGCTCCATGGGCTCCAGCTGTGAGAGAGAGCTCGTCATCCTTTAAGACGTTCGCGCTGTCAACACGGGACCGCACCCGGCTCGTCATGAACATGTAAGCGTGTTGGATCCTCTGTATTAACATCCTAGCATTTTTATGAATCATCATCGGGCACCACTTAGCACATCTGAGCCCAGATCCTGTTTTCTGATTCTTTCGCTGGAAATGAAGGGGCCTCTTGGAATACCCACCTGTTAGGAGAGGCGCCGGGACGCTGGCTGGAAATGGTAGTTTGCGTATAAAGTACGTGCGACGTTTTGCTTTTGCTTTTTTTTAGTGTTTCATGGAGGCATTTTGGATCCTTTGTTGTACCCAAATCTGTCTGGTTACGGAAAAAATAAAGGCATGGTTTAGTCTTACGGTATGAAATCCAATCTCGCCGAGTCCTCTCCACTTGCTGGAACTATGGGCCCACTGTTACCCTCTGACCGAAATCCAAAGGCGTCGTTTTCACATGCGATCGGTGTGTTTAGCATTCACACGGAACCGTAAACACTGTGCACCACACAGCGGGGCCGTTTGTTTGGGGGCCATTGGCTTAGGATTTATGTGCTTCTCCCACGTTCATAAAAAACGGCATTGGTCGTCTGCCACTCGCCACATCAGAATATCCCAGTTTTCCTGGAGCTACAGGAAAAAACACCCCCACACGCGCGCACACCAATCTAAAGTTCAGGTCTTTTTATAGCAACATAGAGGCAGGCATATTAAATTATTATGCCCCATTCCTGCCAGGGTTGGACTTTTGGGAATTCTCTGTTATAAAGCAACCAGTGCAGTCCCCAAGTCCTGCGGCTGGCCAAAGGTCCTGGGAGCGGAGCCTGTCCCGCACCGGAGGCGACACCGCAGGCAGGTAGGCAGGTGTGCAGTGAGGTGGCCCCGAGAGGACGGAGCGGCGGCAGGCGGGGAGGCGGGACAGCCTCCGTCAAGGCAGGAAGTTGCTGGCGGAGCCCGAGCAGGGGGCAGGCGTGCTCCTGGGTACCAGCCTGTGTGCAGCGCCGTTCGTTCTGGTTTTAATCCCACCGGCTAAGCCGCTCCCAGGTTTGAAGTCCCAGGGCTGCTGGGCAGGATGTCGGGAGTCGGTGATGAACAGAGAGACACACCTGGTCTGTCACGTGTGGTGTCTGTAGAGCTCATCCCGGTCGAAGCAGGTCTCTGGACCATCCTGTGGCTTCCCTTCACCCCCCACTGTTAAAACATGCTCCGTTGGCATGTGCACACACACGTGTGTGTGTGTGTGTGTGTGTGTGTGCGTGCGCGTGATTTCATTTATTTGTTTGCTTTCTCTTCCTGACTTGCACTTAATTCCACGTGTGGGGCAGTCTCGGGTGGGTTAGAACACTTTGGCCCGGCCGGCACGGCTCAGTGGTTGAGCGTCCACCTATGAACCAGGAGGTCATGGTTTGATTCCCCATCAGGGCACATGCCTGGGTGGCAGACTTGATCCAAGCAGAAGGCAGCCAGTCAGTGATTCTCTCTCATCATTGATGTTTCTCTCTCTCTCTCTCTCTCTCTCTCTCTCTCTCTCTCTCTCTCTCCTTCTCCCTTCCTCTCTGAAATCAATAAAAAAATATATATTTTTAAAAATGAGCACTGTGGTGGCTCTGTCTTTCTGAGATGTGGACTGCGTCTCGCTCCTTCGGAAACGTTCATCCTGAAGCCTCGTCTTTAGACTCTTTCTCCCTCTGGTGAACAAACGCACCTTCGCCTGCTCTGATCACACCGCCGCCCTCCTGTTTGTGCACCACGGACTCTGAGGAGGGCTTGGAGATACGAAGGAAAGATGTGTGTCTCCCTTATCTCTAGCTTTCATGCACGTTTTCCCCTAAATCGATCTCAATTAACTTTGATTCCTTCCTTTAGAGCACCATGTGCTGGAGTGACGCTCGGCCAGATGTGGGCGCGGGCTCCTCCCCCTCCCAGCACACGCTGCCCTCGTGTTAGCTCCGACATTCCGTCCGTTTCCAAAACCCCGCGCTCTGTGGACGTGGCCCTTCAATGTGTTCGCAAGGACACCCGGACTTCTCTCGGGGGCAGGCTGATGTGGGAGCATTGCTTCCCTTTTTGTCCTGAAAGCCCTTTTCTTTGTTTATTTGTAATTTTGAAATGAGCCCGGTTCTTCTGTCTAATCTGTTCCTGCTAATTTCTGATATAAATCACACAGCTGCTCACGTTCCTCTTGGCCGGTGAGCCAACACAAGCATCACCGAGTGTGTGACTCGCGCAGAGCCCCGCCGGAGTCGCCGGCCCGGCCTCGTTCCTGGTCTGAGTGTGTAAAACCTTTCCCTTTGGTGCCGCCACGGGCGGGGAGGGAATCTGTTTGGCTACACTGACTTCAGAAGCTGCCATTCTTGTCTTGATGAATTAGCACGGCTATCTCTATCCATGGAGCCAGTGTTACTTGGAAACCCACATCTGTGACAATTAGATGCCTCAGATTCACTCACTTCGTTCATGACCAGAAGACAGAGCCCTGCAGGTTGGGTCCCCCGACGTCGGCCGGCCAGGCTCTGCACCCCGAATGTGCTGGAGCCTCAGGCTGTTGCTGTCTGTCTGTGGCTGTCTTTGAGCTGCTGTGTGTCTGCCGTGCCTTTCTTGATTTTTCTTTCTTGTGCCTCATTCTGGCTCTCTGGCTGGCACAGCCTGTCCTTTGGTATGTTTTGTGGTACTGCTTAAGCCCTAGCTTACTGCTTCCCAAAGCGTCGCAGGGCTCGGATTCTAGGGATTTTAAAGCAGTCGAGGTAATGCCTGGCCGGTGTGACTCAATGGTTAAGCAACCACCTAATAACCAGGAGGTCAGGGTTTGATTCTCAGTCAGGGCACATGCCTGCATTGCGGGCTCGATCCCCATTGTGGGGCATGCAGGAGGGAGCGGATCAAGGACTCTCTCTCATCATTGATGTTCTATTTCTCTCCCTCTCCCTCTCTGAAATCAATAAAAGTATATTTTAAAAAAAGAAGAAGGAGTCGAGGTGGTGTGTTCACACTCTGCGAGCCAAAGCACTGAGCTTGGTCCTTGTCATTCTCCCCGCCCACCGATTCACAGCGTGAAGTTCACGTACTTGGGGAGCTATGAGAGGAGTCGGTCCTGGGGTCAGTGGGACAGAGTGGCCGGGAGCACTCCAAGCCGGGTTTGTGAAATCCCACGTGTTCCATAAAGATTCTGACACTTGGGGGTCGGGGTGTGGGGAGAGGTCTCGGTCCTAGGCTCCGTGAGGCTCTGTTACTGTTGGGGAGCATCCTTACTGATTTCCGTATAAACTCAAAGAAGAAGAAGGCAGTGCACATGTGAGCACATGTTCGAAATCAGGAAATAGAAGCGTATAAGCAGGGTGTCGTGGGCTGTGGGGCAGGAGGAGCAGATGGCCAGTCAGCTCCATCACTGATGCCCATGACCTTGGGCCGCTCACATCAAGGTCCGGATCTTTCCGATCCCAGATCCTCTCATTTGGGGCTGCGACGGCCTCCACAGTCCCCCAGGCTCCAAAGTTTCCGTTTTTAAAAACCGTGAGACGCAGCCTGCATCCGCATCTCTCTAGCTGAGAGCAGCCCTGAGTGCACCAACAGGCTGAAGCAGGAACGAGCCGCCCCGTGGGTTTTGTGCGTGTGATGGGTCATCTTAGTTGTTCCGTGTAGTTGTTGCGCCGTGAGTCACTCACGCGGGTGAAATCTCTGCCTTTGCTGAGCTGGCGGGAGAATACAGCACAGCCGTGGGCTAGCCACTTGTTTGACTTAAAGCCACGGAAGGATGATCCACCCATCACGAAGGTCTATTTCTTCTCACCAAATTATGCAAAAGAGCAAAGATGTCACTAGAAAGGAAGGGGGGAAAAGAGCGAGTCGGTGATCCAGATATTTTAAACACCCTGGTATTTGGAGGCATCTGGATAATTCACAGCTTTTTTTTTTTTTTTTTCTGGTTCATTTATCATCCAGATGTTCGCCATCATGGAACCACCACTTGCAAGCCTATTGCAGCTAATAACTCCAAAGTGGAAAAACTCATATCTGTGTGTTTGTCCTCCGTGCTCATTCTCCCGCTCTCCTCCCGAAGCCCCCTCCCTCCTTAGCATCTCCGGGGAACGTGGCCCTTTCGCCAGATGCTTAGGTGTGAGCCGTCACTTTGCCTTTTTTAATCTTCGTGGCCATCCTGTACCCTGTCTGCTTGAATTATAGATTGCATTTGTCAAATAATGACACATGCAATTGGATGTCTTCGAAGACCTTTGAAATCCAACTTCCTTGAGTGGAGATTAAAGTGGGTTTTCCCTCCGCGGCTGCAGTCGAGCCCGGGCCGCTCGGAGACCTGCTGAAAAGTTTCCCCGGGCCGGCCTGCTCCCGCTCCCATGGTCTGGAGGGAGGAAAACCAGCTCCTTTTTAAAAAAAAATTCTGGAAGGTAGACCCTCAAACTCTCTAAACTGTGGTCCCGGTTAGAAAGGGCTGTAGACCGGCCGCTGCTTAAAGCAGGCCTGTGCTCCAGGCCGCTGACTGTGTGTGTCTCTGGGTGTGCAGGAAGCGCTCTCGGTGGTGAGCGAGGACCAGTCGTTGTTCGAGTGTGCCTACGGGACGCCGCACCTGGCGAAGACGGACATGACCGCCTCCTCCTCCGGCGACTATGGACAGACTTCCAAGATGAGCCCGCGCGTCCCGCAGCAGGACTGGCTGTCGCAACCCCCAGCCAGGGTCACCATCAAGATGGAATGCAACCCTAACCAGGTGAACGGCTCCAGGTAAGCTGGCTCCTGTCCCCCCCCCCCCCCCCGGTTTCCCTGTCCCTTGTGGAGGCCACGGGGAGCTCGGACACTCCTTTCCACAAAGATCCTTTCGGAAAGGAAGGCCGCGGAGGGGTCCTGTTGGCCAAGGCTGAGAAAATGTGTTCCCCGATGGTTCTGTGTTGAGGACGGAGGTCGTAAAACTGGTAGTATATTCACCGAGCACTCGCTTTGAAGATGTGGTGTTCAATACAGTTTTCCAGGCGTGAGGGCGCTGCGGGAGGGGGGCTCGCACACATGTGGCAGAGTTCATCTCTGGGGTTCTATTGTCTGGAAAAGAAGGCCCTGCTATGTTTGAGTGGAGGGAGAGTGTCAGCTAGTGGCCAGGCGGTAGCATATGTCCGAGCCGTCTGCCCTCTCTAAGGGAGCTGCTTAGCCATCTGCCCCTCACCCACCCACCCACCCACCCCACTCCCTCCTCTGCCCCTTCCTCTCAGCGCTCGCCGCTGCTTCTCATCTTAACTTGCACGGAAAGCCGAGCGCTCCTCGCGCCGTGATCGCTAACGCCGCTGGGCTGTCAGATAGAATGTGTTCTCAGATGCAGAGTGAGCCTTGGCCCTCGCTCGAGAGCATTTCGTCGGATGTAGTTTTGAAAAGTGAAGTTGGTTTCAATTATGATATCATAGCCCATCTATATTCAGGAAGAAGCACATAAAACCTCAGGACAAAGAAAGGGTAATTTTTTAACACGTTGCAGGCTCCGACGTAGAGGCGTCAGACAGCCCGCACGCTCCAGGGCGTCCCTGTGCACAGAGCCCTTCTCCGCCAGCGCCCCGTGTGTCCCCCAGCAGCCCGGTGAGGGGTGCTCGCCCCCATTTGATGGACGAGGAAATCGAGGCGTAGGCTTTTCCTGGCTGACTCTGGATCACCACTTAAAGGGGCTCCATGTGGATTCAGACCCAAGGTGTCTGACTCTACCCTGAGGGCGTTGTCCACTCTGTTGCAGCTATAAAAGGCCCTTTTTGCTACGTATGTAGACAGGGTGCCCCAGAAAATGTTTCCACACCTTCGCAGCTGATTGACAGCTGAGTCACAGCCGAGTGCTCAGTTTTGAAAATGCAGTGTATTTTAATGAACACTGCCTGTACAATTACTCGAAGTGTGTGTATACAGTTTTGGGCACACCCTATATTTTAATGCTCAAACCGTGTTTATAAGAGCTGGAAACGGTCGTGTCCGCTTCCGGTGCGGCCTCCATGAAGGTGCCAAGTCACAGCACCGAGAGGGGATCCTAAGTGTGTGGAACGTGCCGTGCAGGGAGCTGGTTCACGCCTACCCCTCGTGGGCTCTGCGGGGCTGGTTTCTCCCTGAAACCGGGAACAGTCGCTCTGAAGTTGCGCGTGGCTGTGGCGTGGGGGCTTCGCGTGGACTTCAGGCCCAGGCAGGCCACGTCGGACCTCATCCAGGGAGTCATTCCCAGACTCCTGAGAGGTCCCTCCGGGGAGAAAACGCTGCCCCAGGGCCCCAGGGCCCCAGGGCCCAGGATCCGAGTCCTGGGTACTTATTGGATGTGTGTGATTATCCTACGGGTCAGTCCTATCCCACCTGCTAGTGTCTCCACCAACCAGGGGCAGGGTGGGGCTGAGGCAGGCTTACCGTGGTGACACACGAAGCACAGAGTGTACTCTTGTGCTGATATTTATTAATTGTTGTGTCATGTTCCATACACGCCCCCCCCCACAACCTCCTCCCCCCGTATTTCTGAGGCTTAGGAGGACGGGGTGTGGCCGTGTGGGGAGGAACGCAGCGGAGTGGATGAGGGGAGGGTGGGATGGCCACGGGGCCACTCAGTGGGTTCTCTCTCGGTGGCGTCCTGTGACCCCACGCACCCAGGAGAGTCGTGGCGGGGGGGGGGGGGGAACGACACTAAGAGCAAGAGGCATTTCCAGAGCTTTCTTCCTCGCACGCCAGTTTCTGGTGCAGGAAACGCACCGGTGTGTGTGTGTGTGTGAGAGAGAGAGAGAGAGAGAGAGAGAGAGAGAGAGAGAGAGAGAGAGAACACCACTTTGGGCAGAGAGCACCGAGATCCTGTCCTGGACCCTGTTCCCTGTTCCCAGGCTGGGCCACGGGCCAGCCCCCCGAGGCTGGTCTGGGTTTAGCGAGCCTCAGAGACACGCCGTGAGGAGGTGAGAGCGGGGTCTACTCTGTGCGGCTCCTGAATTAGCAGGAGGAGGAGGGCAAGCACCCACCATCCTCTGATGTGGGCCTGGGCTGCCTTCAGTAGCCAGTGCCCCTGCCCACCTGCCCTGCGGGGCAGCCTTCCCCGCCTGAGGGGTCCCCACAGGGTGTCAGGAGGAGAGTTGCAGGACAGGATCCGGCTTCTCCCACGCAGAGCACTGTCCTTGGGCACGGTCCTCCCCGAGCAGAGCACTGTCCTTGGGCACGGTCCTGGCTGAGCAGAGCACTGTCCTTGGGTACGGTCCTCCCCGAGCAGAGCACTGTCCTTGGGCACGGTCCTCCCCGAGAGGAGCACTGTCCTTGGGCTCGGTCCTCCCCGAGCAGAGCACTGTCCTTGGGCTCGGTCCTCCCCGAGCAGAGCACTGTCCTTGGGCACGGTTCTCCCCGAGCAGAGCACTGTCCTTGGGCTCGGTCCTCCCCAAGCAGAGCACTGTCCTTGGGCACGGTCCTCCCCGAGCAGAACACTGTCCTTGGGCACGGTCCTCCCCGAGCAGAGCACTGTCCTTGGGCTCGGTCCTCCCCGAGCAGAGCACTGTCCTTGGGCTCGGTCCTCCCCGAGCAGAACACTGTCCTTGGGCACGGTCCTCCCCGAGCAGAGCACTGTCCTTGGGCTCGGTCCTCCCTGAGCAGAGCACTGTCCTTGGGCACGGTCCTCCCTGAGCAGAGCACTGTCCTTGGGCACGGTTCTCCCCGAGCAGAGCGCTGTCCTTGGGCACGGTCCTCCCCGAGCAGAGCGCTGTCCTTGGGCACGGTTCTCCCCGAGCAGAGCACTGTCCTTGGGCACGGTCCTCCCCGAGCAGAGCACTGCCCTTGGGCTCGGTCCTCCCCGAGCAGAGCACTGTCCTTGGGCACGGTCCTCCCCGAGCAGAGCACTGTCCTTGGGCTCGGTCCTCCCCTAGCAGAGCACTGTCCTTGGGCTCAGTCCTTCCCGAGCAGAGCACTGTCCTTGGGCACGGTCCTCCCCGAGCAGAACACTGTCCTTGGGCACGGTCCTCCCCGAGCAGAACACTGTCCTTGGGCACGGTCCTCCCCGAGCAGAGCACTGTCCTTGGGCACGGTCCTCCCCGAGCAGAGCACTGTCCTTGGGCACGGTCCTCCCCGAGCAGAGCACTGTCCTTGGGCACGGTCCTCCCCGAGCAGAGCACTGTCCTTGGGCTCGGTCCTCCCCGAGCAGAGCACTGTCCTTGGGTACGGTCCTCCCCGAGAAGAGCACTGTCCTTGGGCTCGGTCCTTCCTGAGCAGAGCACTGTCCTTGGGCATGGTCCTCCCCGAGCAGAGCACTGTCCTTGGACATGGTCCTTGCTGAGCAGAGCACTGTCCTTGGGCACGGTCCTTGCTGAGCAGAGCACTGTCCTTGAGCTCGGTCCTCGCTGAGTGTCCTTACCCATTAGCCGCCCTCGGAGGAGAAGGCCTGGCTCTGGGAGGAGGGAGGGACCTGTTTCTGACCCTGTGGAGGAATGCGACCAAGCCTCAGCCCTGCCGCGCTCACAGGCTCCTGAAAGGAAAGGCAGTGGTGACATGGGGCCTCTTGCCACAATGTAGATCTCCTTAAAACACTGGAGGGAAGACGGGAAGGAAGGGACCACTGCTTGTGAGCCAGCGCCGACTCAGAGGGCACGGCGCGTGCCCACACTGAGCTGACTGCGCCCTGTGAGGACACGGGACATCCCTTCTCGGGCTCAGTGCTTCTCAGCCTCAGTGGCGGTGCCTCCAGGGGACGTGTGACAATGTCTGCAGACATTTTTATTGTCATAAATTGCGGGGGGTGGGGGGGTGTTCCTGGCATCTAGTGGGTGGAGGCCAGGGATGAGGCTCAGTGTCCTAAACACAGGGCATCTCCCCGCCAGAGAAATGAGCTGGCCCCGGTGCCCGCGGTCCGCACGGTGAGGTGAGGAGCCCTGGGCCAGAGCTGCGGGTTTGGGGTTCCTCTGCATCGTGCACGGGGCTGGTCGCTGTGAGGATGGGTTCAGAGGAGCTCAGGGTCCAGCAGCGGTGGAGATGCCCTGTGAGGTCACAGGGCAAGTGCAAGGACGGAGGGGAGTTCAGGGCCCTGCCTTAGCGAGGGGGAGAGGGTGTGACTCCCACCACCTGGGCAGGAAAGAGAGTCTGGGAGGAGTAATATTGAACAATATTTCTATAACACATCATGATTTATAATACACACTATGTCATCCAATTTCCTCATTAAATCTGTGGGACGGCATTGTGACTCGACCAGTGGCTCCCAACCTTTTGTTGGCCGTGCCCAACGTAAGCATCTCTAACATCCTGATGCCCCCTTCCCGCCGTGACATAGAATTCTTATTATTCAAAAAGTGAGCTCCTATTCACATGGAGGAAGCCTAAAAGGCCATTAATTTGGTCTAAACAAGATTCCAAAGAACAGGGCAGCCATGAAAGAGAAAAATAAAAGAACGGAAGGACAGTTGAAGTCCTGAGGAAGAAATCACTAAGAAATTATTTAAAAAATAATATGACAAGATATGAAAAAGTAGCAAATAAAGTTTCAAAACATAATAGAGAACTGAAATGCGTAAATGTGTCACAATATGTATTTATATGCTGTATATCTGGCCCCTGGAACCATAAGAAATGCAAAAGGTTCACGTTAATAACTCATTCTCCAATTCCCCCTAAAAATCAGGCTGCCGCCCTGTGTGGCATGTGCCCCACGCTGGGGACCATTGGACTAGACCCATTTCACAGATGGAGACCACGCGCCTCTGTCGTAGGCCGTGTGGCCACAGGCCTGCGCTCCTCCTCACGCCCTCCAGGCTCTTTCTAAAGCAGTGGTTCTCAACCTGTGGGTCGCGACCCCTTTGGCGGTCGAACGACCCTTTCACAGGGGTCACCTAAGACCATGGGAAAAGACATATATAATTACGTATTGTTTTGGTGATTAATCACCATGCTTTAATTATGTTCAATTTGTAACAATGAAAATACATCCTGCATATCAGATATTTACATGACGATTCATAACAGTAGCAACATTACAGTGATGAAGTAGCCATGAGAATAATTTTATGGTTGGGGGTCACCACAACATGAGGAACTGCATTAAAGGGTCGCGGCGTTAGGAAGGTTGAGAAACACGGGTCTAAAGTGAGCATCTTCGCTATCGGCTGGGACAGCCGAGGGTTCTCAGCTGACGGACCGGCAATGTGTCCTATCTCCTCTCCCCTGAGAGGCGTGAATCCAGACGCTATTGTGATCTCCTGTAGATGTCGCACAGGTAGAACGTTCCCTTACGAAGGTGGATTTTATTCTACCCCAGCAGCCAGTTCCCCTGCTGTCCCCTCCCCTCTCCTTCAGGAGGTGGCCCCCACCCAGACCACCTCCCAGAGAGGCCGTGTGAGGAAGCCCCGTGAGCAGAGCACATCAGTGGCTCCTCAGGTCCTTGTTGGGCTGAAGTTAAAAATAAAACGTCTTCGTTTCAGGGTGGTGGCTGCGCAGGGCCGCCTGTCACTGTGACGGAAGCGGGGCTGTGCCCCATCCCGGCTGCAGGATGGCGTCTCGGCGGGCGGTCTCTGCACATCGCTCTCTTGCTTCGTGTGCAGCTCTCTATTTGCTATTTGAAATGGGTCTGCTGGGACCCGTCCCTCCCCAGGCCTTTCCCCTTAGACTCATTGAGATTTGACTTCTTCTCCTCCCCCTGCCCTCCTCCCCCCTCCCCCCCACCCCTCCCCCCACACACACCACCGTCCTCTGAGACGCTGTGCCTCACTGTAGGGCAGTGAGAGTCACAACCGAGACCGCATTGCTCCTTCCCGCCCCGGGGTCGGCCGGGTTGGCTGGGACAGTTTCCCACTCAGGCCTGGCCGCCTTCCCAGCTGTGGGTGGCCCGTGCTGGGGACCCGCAAACGGGTGGTTTTATATGAGGTCGAGGTGCAGCATGTCCGGCTGGGAAATGCGAGGAAGGGAGGCGGGCTCCCCGGCCCTCGGTCATTGCCATCGCTCGGAAGTCAGATGACGGGCACCGCCTGTAGGAGGAGAGGGCCCAGGCGCCGGGGAACCCCACAGGGTCCCTGTGGGCATAGGCAGCGGGCACTGGGCCACTGCTTTGGCACTTTTTAGCCTCAGAGGGAAATGGTGTGGGTTAACCAGAATTTCCATAGCCTGTGATGGAGGTAAAAACGCAGAGCACCGTAATGGTTGGGCTTAAGTCTTTCCTCTTGAGAAATGAAAGTGTTTCCAGCAAAACAAACAAACAAAAAACCTCACAGAACAGAAAAGATGTCACGTCCCATCTCTGTCGTGTAACCATCTGTTGATACCTTGTCCTGTAAGCATTTCATTTCCAAGTGGTGGCCCCCCAAAAGGATGCACTGACCCCCAGGTTTCACCGCCTAACTGCTGGAGGGTCCTGCTCATCCCCATCTTCGGCTGTGAAGAGAAATGGGTACCTGTGTCCTTAAATAATGCGACTCTCCCAGGAACACTCAATGCCTCGGAGGACAAAGAGCTCCCTGTGGGTTGTGGTGACTTTTTAATTAATTTCGTCTTCAGCTTTCTGGGTGATGGGGGGTGGGGGGGCAGCGGGCTGGTGGGAAGAGGCTGCGATGCCAGGTGCAGGGGGTGTTTATGAGGGTGAGAGCAGCGCTGGGCTGTGCAGACAGAGCCCCAGTGTCAGCCCGAGCCTGGCCGTCCATGAATCACTGCGCTCTGCCCGCCACCCGGCCGTGGGGCTGAAGCAGCTTTTCCATCGCCTCTGATTCAGAAATAAAACAGACCCGCCAAGTACCCCGGGGCCCTCCAGACAACCCCCTCCTTGTCTCGGGCCTGAACGTACCTTTTGTGGTGACTTACCTCAATTCCTGCTCCAAACCTCGATCAGGCGTTTGTTCAGTCGCTTAGGGCTGAGTGTGGGCGCTCAGGGTTCTTAGGAAGAAAACCACGTGTGAAGGGAACTTTTAAAAGTATATTTTTATTGATTTCAGAGAGGAAGGGTGAGGGAGAGAGATAGAAACATCAGTGATGAGAGAGAATCATTGATCGGCTGCCTCCTGCACGCCCCACACTGGGGATGAGTCTGCAACCGGGCATGTGCCCTGACCAGAATCAAACCAGCGACCTCCTGGTTCCTGGGTCGACCACTGATGCACACCGGCTGGGCAGCAAAGGGAATTTGGTGTTGAGGCGTGAGTCGGGCCTGGGGTGCCTGCCGCCCGCGTCCCGGTGAGCCCTCCCCTGGAACTGACGTCCTGGGCTCGCAGGGTGGAGCTGCCAGGGAAACCTCCTGTTGCCCCCCTGGAGCTCATCACATGAAACCGCCCAATAAGCGAAAGGACATTGGTGAGGACAGTGGCGTTCTAGTCAGCAGTAAGGAGCTGGACTGCATGGGATGCAGCAGGGGCTTGCGTACCCACATAGGAGTCGGGGTGACGTGGATTGGGGTGTTTGGGGCAGAGTAGGGAGTCAGGAGAGGGGCTTTAGCCACACAGTCACAGCCACCGTGACAATAGGGACACTCAGGTATCCCCAGCATCTGGGGCAGTTCCTGGCAGACACACTCTCACTCTCTCTCGTTAATTCTCACCCGAGGATATTTTTCCATTGATTTTTAGAGAGAGTGGACGGGAGGGGGAGAGACAGAGAGAAACATGGATGTGAGAGAGACACATTGATTGTCTCCCGCACGTGCCTCAACCAAGGCCAGGGATTGGTCCTGCAACCAAAGTACATGCCCTTGACTGGAATCGAACCCGGGACCCTTCCGTCCGCGGGCTGATGCTCTATCCACTGAGCCAAACCAGCTGGGCCACTCTGTAACATTTGTTAAATGAATAATGACTAGAGAAGGCCCAGGGCCAGATGCCGGCCGAGGAGGATCTGGGGAGTGTGCGTTTATCCATAGGCGCCTGGGGTCACGGAAGGGCTGGGCTGCACGGGGCTGGCGGGTTTGTGTTTGGGAAGATCACTCTGCAGTGAAGCCCGGGACCCCCCACCAGCATGTGGCGGAGAGCAAGGCAGTGGGGCTGTCTCAGGGGCAGGAGGAATGCGGAAAAGGAAGGAGGCGGGTCTTAGAGGATGGGTCTCGGAGGATGGGTAGGTTTTCGAGGATGAGCGGCGCCTTTGCCCACCGGAAGGAGGGCCACTGATTTCCTCAGTTCCACGTTGGACTCTCTGTAAGGCCCGAGTCTCCATTAACTGTTCTGGACGGAGGGGGAGTCGCAGACTTCCTGTGGCTGGCGAGCCCGGGGTCGTGGCTCGGGGCTGCCTTAGGGGACGTTTTTGGGTAAATGAGGCCCATTCACAGGGCACAGACGACAGCGCAGGGCCAGGCCCCATCCCTGCCAGGCTCACGGCCACGCCTGCGCCCTTCGCTGTGGGCTCTTCCCATGATGGACCGCCCGCTCTCCGTAGACTCTGAAAACCAACGTCAGATGCCAAGTTCATTTCGCTTTTCAACAACCAAAGCCCTTATTTTAATTTCTCGGTACACTTTTACAGGCACATGACTCCCCCCCCCCCCAGGCCGCCCCTCCCTCAGAAAAGGCATTACGTATGGAAACAGCTAAAGGGAGCCTTTGTCTTGGGCTGCGTCCCAGGTGATCCTACAGACGTACATGGACTGCGTTCCCGGTGGCCCAGCCTCTGCCCTGGTCCTCAGTTCGCTCTGTGCCCAGGCCCGGGATCTGAGTGGGCTCCGTCCCACTCTGCCTCTCAGCCAGGGAGCTTCTCTGAGCCCCCCTCCCACTCAGGAATGTTGGCCCGTCCTCTGCAGAGCGCGCCCCACGCCGAGCCCCTCGAGGAAGGGCTGGGGAGGAGCGATGACGTTCAGCTGCACATTCAGGTGGCCAGCGTCTTTGGAGCCGGACTTACCACAATTCATGTGTGTGTCCAAGTAAACAGTGCGCCGCCCCTGTCGAGTTCACATCTGCCTTCCCCACGGCTGCCTGCAGGGCCCCTCCCAGGATGCCCCGTGGAAAACGCTCCGGAGTGAAGCCCGCACCGGGTCTTCTGAGGGGCCGTTCAGTCATGTTTTATGTCTGGGAGAGAGGCCACTCACATGGCCTTCCCAGGTGGATCCTATAGTGTGGGTTCAAGTACTCGGACTGAGGGTCCCCGTGGTCTAGGTTCCAATCCAGCGCCTCCATTGCTGGTCATGTGACCTGGGCTTCACCTGTAGCACCCCTGCTGCAGGTACTGACCTCATGGTGGCGTGTTGATGGAAAGGATAAGAACAGCTAACCCATAGCGTTTATCGTGGGTGCAAGGCAGCATTTTAAGTGCTTTACCCACCTATTTATTCTCATGTAAATATTACATGAAAGGGGTTTGGAGCCATCCCTAGCATGGCAGCCCTCCCAACAGGTGTGAGGTGATGGCTCACTGTGGTTCTGATTTGCATAGTAACTTTCATGTGCTCTGAAGAGTCTGGGAGAAATACCTTAACCGCGCTTATTTGCAGTAAAGACATTTATGCCCCAAACAGTAAGACAGAGGCACTTCACATTCCCCAGTGAGTATCCATTCAGCGAGCAGCTAATGACTTGCGTTGGCCTGTTCACAGCCGCTGCTGGAAAGCACCTACGTGAATACTAGGAATCCAGGACGTAAAGGAATGCTCTTTGCCGGGTGCATTTCCAGAGCAATGCGTGGAATGTGCAAACCCTTGTGATGTCGGAGTGGAGAATGCGTGGCCCTCCCTCCAGGCAGGGCCCGGTGCAGCGGAACCCGGGGTGTGGTGGGAAGTCCCTCCGTGACTCGAATCAGAATACGCGATGGCCATGCACAGGGCAGTCGGCAGAGGCCAGCCTCCGCAGTGTGGATCCCTTCTCCCCACACCTGGGCAAGGAGATGAAAATCGGTGATGGAGGCTTTTAAATGTGTAATTCCAGTTCTCGGAGTCATGCTCAGGTTTCATTTTGTTAAAGCCGGGCCTGATGGACATCCCTGGAAAATGTGCTTCTCTAGGAATTGCCTCTGTTTCTTATGTCTGTGTATTCACCTCCTGGGTGTGTCCGCCACCTGCCGTGCGGGGGGAGGAGCAGTCCCCGGGGTTGGCATCCTGGAATAGGAATGGCAAGTGCACTGCAGTGCTGAAGCCCAGTGGCACGTGGGTCAGGGAGTTCTTGATGCCTTTCTGAAATTACAGTCGTCTTTACCTTTTAAAAATATATATTTTTATTGATTTCAGAGAAGAAGTGGGAGAAAGAGAGAGAGAACATCAATGATGAGAGAGAATCATTGATCAGCTGCCTCCTGCACACCCCTTACTGGGGATCAAGCCTGCAACCTGGGCATGTGCCCTGACTGGGAATCGAACCGTGACCTCCTGGTTCATAGGTCAAAGCTCAACCGCTGAGCCACACTGGCTGGCTCCTTTACCTTTTAAGGGCAGCATCCCACCTTTCCTTGGTGCAGGGAGGGGCCAGGCAGTGACAGTGCGTTCAGACTGCCCAGCCTCTAGCCTGGCTCTGCGTCTCCCTGGCTCTGAGACCTGGAGCGAGCCCCTCTCTCCTGTCCACACCTCTGGACAGGGGCTGAGCTGCCCCCGCCACACCAGGCCCACTGCTACCCTCTCAGAACAGGGCCCGCACAATAGACACCACTCTTTTGCTGTTGAAACTTCCAAGAGTCAAAAAAAAAAAAGGGAGGAATGACTAAAAACTGAGACTAGGATGCCTTGGGCCCCTGTCGCCGATGTCGACCTTGAGTCCAGCAGGCGGCCCCACGGGCGACCCTCTCCCTGCCCTGTGGTTGGAGTTCCCATAGATTTATCACAACAGCTATTTGAAATGGTCAAAAGCATAGCTCCCTTCTCTCTTCCTCGGAAGCTAAAACAAGACACAGTGGGGAAAAGACTGTGCTTTCACGGTCCTGAAGGTGCGGCTGTTGCCATGAGGCTCCGGTGGCCTGTTTCACCACGACAGCGGGCGGGCATGGGGAAGCTTCGGGCAATGAATTATGTCTTGTGGTTAGAGCACGAAAACAAACGAACTTCGCTAAAACTGCCCCGACTTTAAATACTTGCACACGGTTTTGGAAAGCGCTGGACAGTGCGAGTTAAGGGCTTATCACCTCTGGATTTGATGGGGGTTCTGTTTTAAAGCCGTGGGAAAACTTACTGTGACCCATGCCCAGAGCACGTGTCCTCAGATACCGGAGGTGAAACTGTTAAGAATTAGAAGAAAATGAAAGCTTTGGTCTGAAGGGTCCATAACCCCCAAGTCCCCTATTTCTGTGACTCTATACACCGCTTTGACATTTCACTTATTAGGTAGGTAATGGCTTTGTTGGAGAAGAAAGAACTTAGGGTGCCTGGTATACAGCAGGCACTCAATAAAAATGGCACGGTCCAGCTGGTGTGGCTCAGGGGTTGAGCACTGACCTATGAACCAGGAGGTCACGGTTCGATTCCCAGTCAGGGCACATGCCCAGGTTGCAGGCTCGATCCCCAGTAGGGGGCGTGCAGAAGGCAGCCGATCAATGATTCTCTCTCATCATTGATGTTTCTATCCCTCTCTCTCCCTCTTCCTTCCTCTCTGAAATCAACAAAAATATTGTTTAAATGATGGCCTGGATGGCCGAGTGCATGAAGGACCTGGAACAGTCTCACCCTGACATTAGGGTTGTCACTGAGGTATGCGTCTCACCTGAGTCGCATCTAGTCTTTTCCCTGAGAAACCAGTTCCCTGTAGCTCTCTTGCCTAGTAGCTCTCTCTCCTCGAGACAAGTAGATCCAACCATACCCTCCACTCAACGGATGGAATTTTCCGAAGGGATAGGAAGCCAAGGCTCAAGCGAAGACACTCCGTGTTTTGATATTAGGATGGGTCTTGCGGAGATAAACGTGGGAAGCCAGGAAAAACTGCATCAAGAGGAAATAATGCATGTGTAGGCAGCGCTGGAAACTCCGCGGGCCCTCGCCATGGGAACGTTATTATTTTTAAAGTTCCTTCATGTTAGTACAGCTGCGAGGATGCTGTGGAGCAGGGCGGGGTGTTTCCAAGCCCATGGTCCAGCCTCAGGCCTGGGTGGCCCCGACTGCAGCCTCCATCCACAGACATAAACTGCTCCTCACTCAGGGCCGGCCCAAGCTCCCTCCATCAGCACCAGGCACATGAGCAAGTGGGACTGGGAACAAACTTGAATTTTCAAAGTCCCCAGATGCCGAGGGAATTCTCTCTGCCCCTCCTGGCCACGCCCCCGCTATGGCCTTTGTGTCTGGAACGACCTTCTGCATCCCACTGCAGCCCGTGCCACCCAGAGAGGGCCCTCCTGCCTTGGCTGGCTGTGACCTTCACAGACATGAAGGTCAAGTCCATGCGGGGTGACTGCCCATCCCCCAGTAACAAAGTGTGGAGGACACCCACACCCTCAGGCCTTGGACACGGGGAGGAAGTCTAAACTCCACTGGAGCCTGGAGGTGTCCTGAGAAAATGAAAAGTCATGTGTAGGGTTGAGGTTGAGAGGCCATGTCCAGAAACCCACCTGGGAAGGCATAACCTGAGTATGAAGACACCTCTGCAGTGATCCTGGGTTCGCCGTCCGTGGGTGAACCTCTCAGAAGGATCTGACATATTTTTCTGGTTCCTGGTTAAGCTGGATTTTCTATTTGGACTTTCCTTATTAATATGATTGTACCAAATCCTATAACTTTTGAATCTCAAAAAAATTCCCGTTTTTCTTTTTCCAGCAAGGCAGGCGGTCCTTATTCACACAGCCCTGGGAACTGTCCCCGGGGCCAGCGGCTGAGTCCCTCCGCATCCTCACAGCTCGCTGCGTGCCCCCTACCCAGCGTCCCAGAGGGCTGCCTCCCAGGGTGCCCGCCCGGCCCTCCCAGCCTGCCTGCTGGCACCCGAGCTGGGGACATCGTGAGGTTCAAAGTCCCATAACTAAAGATGGGTGTGAAATTGGAGTTTGACATTCCACACGCGGATGGTGTTCTGAGGTTTTGAAAAAGAGGAACTTGGTTCTAGGCTGAGCCTGGCGGAGGGCGCCGGCATCACTCCAGCATCTGTCTGCACGGCCTGTTTACTGTCACGCAGTGAGAACTAACGGCAGTTCGCCGTTTTCTGCACGTGTTTCCAATCCGTTGTTGCAGATGGAGCTTTGACATGACGGTCTCAGGAGGAGCTGCTGAAGAAATAGAAGCCAGGTGGCAGCCTTGCCCCCATGTGCCCGCTCCCATGTGCCCACTCCTGGCTGTGCCCGAGCCTGGGTGCTTCAGAGGGGTTGAAACAATAGACATGATTCCTCCCGGTGCTGGAGACTGGAAGCCCGGGGCCACAATGCTTCTTACGGGGCAGAGCGAGCTCTCTGGTCTCCTCTCTTTCTCATAAGGACACACGAGTCCAATACGTTGGCCTCACCCTTGCATCTTCATCTAAACTTAATTAGGAGGCCCACCTGACCGGCGTGGCTCGGTGGTTGAGCATCAACTATGAACCAGGAAGTGGTGGTTCAATTCCCGGTCAGGGCACATGCCCGGGTTGGGGGACATCTCTCATCATTGATGTTTCTCTCTCTCTTCCCTCTCCCTTCCTCTCTGAAATCAATAACAATATATTTTTTAAAAAAGAAAAGGAAAGAAGAAAGAAGGGCCCCATGTTTAAATGTCATCATGTAGAGGATTAGGACGTCAACATACGGAGTTTGGGGGACCCACCTTCAGTCCCTCGCGGGCCCTGTATTTGCATGATCATGTCTCCTCCTTTCTCCCCAGTCACCTCCACCTCACCTTCCCGCTTCCCTCTGTCTCAGGGCAGGGCCAGGGCAGCGTGGTTGCCAGTTGCCACAGTAATGGAGCAATTTCTCTTTCTCCACCAGAAACTCGCCCGATGAGTGCAGTGTGGTGAAAGGCGGGAAGATGGTGGGCAGCCCGGAGGTGGGCATGAGCTACGGCAGCTACCTGGAGGAGAAGCACCTGCCACCCCCGAACATGACCACGAGCGAGCGCAGAGTCATCGTCCCAGCAGGTCAGGTGCCCTTCCCAGGTGTCCCCGAACTGTCCTTCCTGCCTGTGGCGTCCGCCCCCTCCCTGGTCTGCAACAGGGGTTGTACATGGGAGCCAGCAGGCGTCTGTGCACAGACAGTGAAATGTTCACTGGTGTGTGTGTGTTTGGGGGGGAGGCGTGGGGGGAAGAGAATGTCCATGGAAAGTGACCGACAGGTAGGAGTTGCCCTTTCCCTGCGATTATGTGGTGTTAAAGATCTTTTCTTTAATGAAGTGCTATTTTTAACAGGTGGTAGCCTTGCTGGTTTTTTAAAAAAATTGTTCCTTTCCCTGGGAAAATAAACAGTGGGGAGCAGTATGCTGCTGGCCCGTAGAACCTAAATGGCCGCTCTCACTGGCCCACCGTACAGATTCCAGAACCAGAGGAGGTCTTCCCCGCGGAGTTCATTCCAAACCCAGCCCAGAGCATGACTCTGGGTTTGAGGAAAATGCCAGGAACTTACTTATTTAGCGAAACTAAAGGTGATAGGATGGAGGACTCAGAGCTCCTGGGAGGAACTGGGTGAAGTAAACCTAGAACTATCATGAGGACGGCAGCATCGGCCCTCCCTGCCTGTGGGCCTTGCTCTGCGCAGGGCGTTTCCTTAGTGATGGGGAGACGGCATGTCACGTCGTCCCGGGAAACAGGTATCTTATCCCCATTTCCCAGGAGGGAAAGGAAGGGAAGGTCGGAGAGGTCAACTGACCTTTCCAGGGGCAAACAGCCCAGTGGAGGCCACGCTGGCATTTGAACAGATCTGCCCGAATCCTTCATTCTCTCCTGTTAGGTGTGGGATTAAATCTCAGCTCCTGACAGTACCCCCTGTGGGCGCCTCCCATTATCATTCCAGCCATCTGGTCACCCTGCCGTTCTGCCTGGCGGCTTGCACTCGCTGTCAGCTCAGCCAGAGACCCTTGATTCCAGGTAGTCGGTCCTTCCCGGGGCTGTGCAAACACCTCCTCAGAGAGGCCCTTCCTGTCACACCCATCCAGTCACTCCCACTGCACCCAGGGGCTCTCTGTCCCCCTCCCCTATTTTCCTTTAGCGCATCCATTCCTATCTGTCAGTACAGCGCACTGAGGCGGGCGTTTGCTTATATCCTTCCTCCCTCCAGGGAGCATCAGCCCCACGAAGGCCCGTCTCCTGGGTCAGTGCAGTGCCCGCAGGTGGGAGATGCTCAGTGAATGTTGCTGAGGGAAGAGTGATGGAGGAAGCCTGGCCTCTGGGTGCATGCACCGGCTACTCTTTGTGGCCGTGGTAGGTCCTGAAAGGGATGCAGGGGTGATGTTTGTGCAGACTGAGCTGTCCCTCCATCCAGGGCAGTGTGACGGGCAGGCAGGTTCAAGTCCTCTCCGTGGTATGACTCCCACCTCTTACTCTGCAGAAGCTCACGTCCAGTGGAGTTCTATCTCCTTCCAAACAGGAGAGTAGAGAGAGCAGAGCACTTGGCCTTGGATTCGTGGGCTCGGTTTCTCTGCAGGCTTGTCACTGGGTGGCTCTCGGCAAACTAGGAAGCCGATTTGATGCAGTTGGTGTGGAAAGGATCATCCTTGGTGGCCAACCCTGACCTTGAAGTGCCTTGTAAGACTTTCGTAGGACACATGTGCCTTCGGCGAGGGTCAAACCGGTTTAATGATGATGGATGCACAGTGGACAGTTATACAGATGCCATGTATTTGGTTTGATCATGGCCGCTGAGGTGCACACCCAAGATGTGTCACCTGCCCCTGTGCCTTGGGCCAGGAGGCATCTCCTTTTGAATGGGGGAAATACAGAAACGAGCAGGCCCTGGGACCCATCCTGCATGTGTGGCGTCTCAGAAAGGCTTGTGCTGGGGGACAGGTGGCGGGGGCGGGGGGGGGGGCGGGGCTGCTGCGCCACAGGCACAGGCTGGATATGGACAGAGTGAGGCAGAAACCCAGGGGACTCCCTCCCAATCCCCCCCCCCACCTCCTCCTCCTCCTCAAGAATGGAATTGCTTCAGTTTAGGCAAAGCAAAGTCATTCGATTTCTAAGATGAGAGAATTGGTCTGAAGAAAGGTCTGCATGGAAAATTCTTGTCTTACAGGCCAGTGTGGCTCAGTGGTTGAGCATTGACCTATGAACCAAGAGATCACTGGTTCGATTCCTGGTCAGGGCACATGACTGAGTTGCAGGCTTGACCCCCCAGTAGGGGGCAGGCAGGGGGCAGCCAGTCAATCATGTTTCTCTCTCATGGGTGTTTCTATCACGTATCCCTCTCCCTCTCTAAAAATCAATGAAAATATTAAAAAAGAAAGAAAGAAAATTCTTGTCTTGGTTCCTCATGGAATCACAGGCCCAGGAGATGACCTGGTGCCACTTACATCCTTTGCCCAGTGAGGCCATGGCTCTGTCCTGCCATCGGTGTGCTTTGATGTCACCCAAACCCTTTCCGATGGGCCGACTTGAGGCTTTCTTTGTTGAGTACAGTGTTAGAAACCAGGAGAGATGTTCACACGGGCAAGTGGCAGAGAGCCAATTTAATCAAGTCTGAGCGCCCACCATTTCTGACCCATCGCTGGTGCCAGTGGGGTGGGCGGAGGGCTGGCGCGCAGATTGGTTCAGAGTGTTTGTGTAAAGGCCGGTTTCAGCTCCTGAGGCAAGTCCTCTTTCAGCTGCTCCCGCCTGGGGTTGCTTCACACCAGCGCGGGCAGTTATTCAGTTAATAGTGTTTGTAAGAGAGTTAATTGTGGCTGATTTTGCAAGTTGTGTCTTTCAGTTATTGGTCAAGCTTCATGTATCTGTGCTCATACACAGACACACAGATGAACATGCGTGCACGCACACACACAGCTGCATTGCACAATCCAGATCATTCCCCAACGTGGCCCTGAGGTTGCAGGACCTGAGGCCACTCTGTCAGCTCCTGCACTTGCACCTACACCCCTGCCTGCACCCCCACCTGCACCTCCACCTGCATGCCCACCTGCATCTGCACCTACACCCCCACCTGCACCTGCATCTGCACCCCCACCTGCATCTGCACCTGCACCCCCACCTACACCCTCACCTGAACCCCCACCTGCACCCTCACCTGCACCCCCACCTGCACCCCCACCTGCACCCTCACCTGCACCCCCACCTACACCCTCACCTGCACCCCCACCTGCATCTGCACCTGCACCCTCACCTGCACCCCCACCTCCATCCTTGCTCCAGGATCCAGGCCTCCCTCAGGCACATCTTGGGCATAGAGTGCTCTGCAGACAGAGAGAGGATTCTCCAGACCTGGCTCTGAATGGTTTATGTAGTTTGTCCTAGTTAGATGCTTTGATTAACACCTACGCGTGCACATCATAAAGTGAGCTCGAAAAAAACATTATTTCTAAGTATTTGTACCGTCAAGCACCTACATACCGACATTCATGTCCCAGAGCTACAAACAGTCCTGAGATGCGCTGGCCAGAAGAGCGGCGGGAGGCACAGTGGCACAAAAGCAGGCCCGGGCCTTGTCTGTGCTCAGAGGGCGCTCTGCTTGGCTCCCTCACTTCTCAGTGTCCCCGCCTGTGATGCCATCCTTAACTCCAGAGCTATAAAGTGGGTGCTCTTTGGCTCCAAGGTGTCAGCAGGCAGTGCAAGGGGACTCATGCCTCAGTATCCATAAGGTAAAAGGAAACTAATGTGGGAAAGAGGAAGCCCAGCTATTCATTCTGAGTCAAGAGAAAAATGTGTTCCTTGGTTTGTTATAGGAAGATTACAGGAAAGTCATGAGGAAAGCCCTTATTGGCGGGGGCCACCAGACATTGTGGGAGGCCCTGGCTTATGCCTGTTGCCCTGGCAAACTTGCTGGATTGTGCCTCTCCCTCTCAAAGCGTACTAGTTAGACAGTGAATCACAGCTGTACTTTTAATCTGTCTGTCTCTGCGTCATCGATTTGTCTGTCCCATATGTCTATCATCTGTCTGTCTATCATCTATCAGCTCTCTCTCATCTGCCTCTAGGATCTATACCATCTGTCTGTCATCAGTCTGTCTTTCTATCTGGTGTGCATATCTGTATGTCTAGGTCAGTATCTCACGGGTTGGCTCTTTCTGACATAGATGTACCTCAAAGTGGCTTTCAGTGACATCAATCTTAATCCGAGGGCCTGAAACCTGGCCTGGTAAACGGCTCCTGGTGGCTCAGCTTGATTGGAGCCAGACTAGAGGCTGTTCCCCAGGCCTGCTCCAGCCATTGCCACGAGGAACGCCGGGGGGCTTTGATTTAAGAATCGAGCTCCTAGACTTTCTGCCTCCAGGTGGGAGGTGAGGACCCTGTTAACATGCTCCTGGGCGGGTTTCACACATCATACAGTGTGAGAACCTCTAATCTGGACCGAAGACACTAAGCAAAGTTACTTTAACACGTGTTGATAATTCTTAATAAAGGCATGCTCTGTCACTTTTAGAAGAGGGGGTGGCACAAAGGAAGCGTGGAAAGCAGTAGTCTCACATTGACATTCCAAAGTAACCATCGTCATCATTATCATCATCCCCCATCTGGTAGGAGGGACCTTGGTCTTCCTAAAGTTTCTCCTTTACGATGTAGTTTTAGTCACTGGTGGGTGCAATCAGTTTGGTAAAGGCCATGGGTCAAGGCATGCCCAGGGACCCGGGACCAGAACACAGCTTGAGCGCCGAGGGCACCTCGCCAATGGTCACTGGTGTCAGTGCAGAGAGCCATTTGGACCAATTGGGTCAGCGCCATACCAGGCCCAGGTGCATGGTGCTGTGCTCTTATCAGCAGCCAAGGCCGCGCGAGTCCCAGGCTGGCCCCTGGCTCACGGTGTCCGCCGGGCTGCCTCCCAGGGCTGTGAGCACAGGCCCGTGTGTGTAAGTCGGCAGGTCCCCAGGGCACCGGGGAATGAGCGTGTTCTCAGGGGCGTGAGTGCGTGGCTCGCGAAGCTCCGCCGGGGATGCCATCCCTCTGGCCTGGGTGCCCCTGGCGGCCACTGTTGCTTTGTGGGGATTGACTTGTGCTGGGCGATGTGCTAACCAGGAGGCTGACAAAGAGGAAGGCGCAGTCTTCATCCACTTTTCTCAAAAGTTGCAAAATGCTGACCAGAACGCAACAGGCCCTCTGGTGCTAGCCGCTTACATTATTTTGAAAGATTTTTCTTTCTCTCTGTTCTTATTCCCTAAAATGGATACCGAAGTGTTGGGTTTTTCAAAGATGCTACTTTTTTTTTTTTTCTAACTATCCACCTTGAGCTTAAGAACTCGTGGTAATCATGAGTCTCGGAGAGAAGGAGTAGCCACATTCAGCTCTTCACTGGTTTCTCTCTTCATTCATTCATTCATTCAATCATTCATTCATTCATTCATTCGTTCATTCACAGAGCACTTACTGTGCTCCAGTCACCATGAATGAAAGCTTTTATGCAACTTAAAAACCCCTCTTCTTGGCCCTCAAACACACACGGTTGAAACTACTCATCGTGTTACTCAGACCCTGCGTGCTGGGGACTTTGGCTTAATTCAAGCAGCATTCACTGAGCACTTGTCACTCACAGGAGTCACAGAGGAAACGACCCGCCCTGACAGAAGGAGATAAGAACAAGTAGATAAGACGAGGAGGCCTATGATTAAGACTGCCATGAGTGATTCAGACAGATGCTTCAAGGCATCTGGGGAACGAGATGGATGTAAACATGACTGGTCAAGATCAGCTTCCTCTGTACCCCTCGTGACCTGATTCCCGAATCCCTTTGCCGCCCCCGCCATTTTCCTGCACCACGTCCGGCCCGCCAGTCACCTCCCTGCGTTTTCACAACCCAGCCTCTTCCTCTGTGCTGTCCCCTCGGATGGAGTGCCCGCCCTCCTGTCTGTGCCCACAACCCTTCTCCGCAAGGCTTCTTTCACACCCACCGTGTCCAGGAAACCTTCCTTGATCTTTTGGCCAACTAACTGCTTCTCTTACATCTTAGCAAGTCTTTTATTACAGCGCTTCATTTTGTTTTAGATTATAGTCTATATCCCTACTTCCATACAGATACACTATTTGGTTGCATGAAGGAGTTGAGATGCCTTGTGAAAGAAACTACAGATAAACATGTGAACCAGACTACCGTTCAAATGGAAATTAGGGGGCCGCACTAAGGCAATTAAAAATGTTAGTGGAACCCTGGCCGGGCAGCTCCGTTGGTTAAAGTGTGGTCCTGATATGCCCCCTTTCCTCCTTCCCCTCTCTCCAAACTCAGTAAATAAAAATTAAAAGACGTTGGTGAAAAGCCAGGCCCCCATGGAGGGGGAAGGCAGCCCTTTGACCCGGCTCGGCCACGATGCTGTAGCTGAGCTTCCAGTGTGGCTTGGAGTTTCCTAGCAGCCAAAACAAAAATATGAAAAGAGTTGTTTGGGGAAACAATTCCGTGTTCAAATAGAAGTGTCGCAGGGAAGGCAGCATGTGTCCCAGGGAGGAACCCCTGGGCTTGGCCCTCGAGCCGGTCCAGGCTGGAGACGTGACCCCCTTTCCTGCCGGTTGCAAAGCCCATCCCACCAGCCTGGTTCTTGAGACACCCGCCCTCGGGGAGCAGGGGTTACATCGGAGAGCCCAGCGAGAGTTGGCATGTGCCCAGCGGTTGGTGTAAAGTTGGGGTTCTGAGTCTCACACTGGCAGAGGCTCCCCCTGCTCTCACAGGACCTTCCCTACATATGGCATCTCTGGGCTGGGCTTCGAAAGCAGATGAAGGACAAGTGATAGAAGAATCTACTCTCTGACCAAGCCCAGATGGCCAACACGTTATGTCTTAATCTTATTTTAGAGTTGGTTATTTATGAGCCGGTCTATTCTCTTAGATTATAAGGTTGGTGGGATGGTGATTATGATTTTGCATCTTAGTCAGCAGACAGAGCAGCAAGCAGGGGTCAGTGAACGGCAGTTGTGGCTCCAGTGGTGGCCCAGTTTAGTTAGTGGGAGTCAGGATCACCGAGGGGGAGGTGCAAGAGTCTTGATGGTCTTTGTTCAACTTGGTATTAGGGTTCTTCACAGAAGCAGAGCGCCCCCTCTCTCTCCCTCCCCCTCTCTCATATCTGTCTCTCGTTTTCTCTCATCCATCTGTTATGAGGAATTGGCTCACATGATTACGAGGCTGAGTAAATTGTAGAATCCACAATCCACCATCTGCAAATTGAGATGGAGGAGAGCTGACGGTGGTGCCTTCAGCCTGAGTCTGAAGGCCTGACATCCAGGGACTGAAGGCAGGAGACGTTCAGCCCCAAGTCCGGCAGCTCCAGTCCTCCCTGCCTCCACCCCTTTGTTCTACTCAGGCCCCAGGTCAGGACTCCCTCCATCCAGGGGAGGGCCACCTGCGTTCTCAGGCACCAATTCACATGCGCATCTCCTCTGGAGACACACACATACACACCCAGGAATAATGTTTAACCACATATCTGGGCGCCCTGTGACCGGTCAGGGTGACAGGTATTACCTATCATGAACCTCTTCCTTTAAACATGGAAAGGTGTAGAGTAATAGGTAAAAACTATGCAGAAAAGGCTCTGGGCTCTGTGAGACGCGGAACTTAAAACCTGGAAATGCTGCCCAGAATCTAACATCCTGTTAATGCAAAGTCGGACTGGGAGGAAGTGAGTTCCTTAGAGACTAAACAAGGAGGGAACTGGGAACAGAGCAGCCCGTTCTCACGTTGGCACACGGCCAGCTTGGGGGGCGTGGGTGGGGGCGGGGTACCGGTGCCTGTAATACAGAGATTTGGGGTTTAATTAAAGATCAGTTAGGGCAAGGGATGAGATATTGAGCTTACACAGAGCAGGAATTTGGACCCGACTCCCTCCCCAATCCCTATCTATACGCACCTACACACCACGGCGTATCCCAGCAACCCCCAGGCTGAGAAATTAACCACTGAAAGGGGCTCATGGAATCCAGACAGAAGTAAATTCAAAATCTCCCTGGAGGGGCATGTCTTCCGTCTGAGCCTTACAGGATTCTTACAGATAAAGACCCACCGAAGCAGGGCTGCTGTGGCTCAGTAGTTGGTGTGGCCAACCCATGAATCAGGAGGTCACAGTTCAATTCCCTGTCAGGGCACATGCCTGGATTGTGGGCTCAATCCCCAGTAGGGGGCGTGCACGAGGCAGCTCTCATCATTGATTCTCTCTCATCATTGGTGTTTCTTTTTCTCTCTCCCTCTCCCTTCCTCTCTCAGAAATCAATAAAACATTTTTTTTTTTTAAGAAAAGACCCACCAAAGATCGCTCTGCAACCCCAAATTACAAAAATAAGAAGAGACAGTCTCCCTAGACCAGGGGTGGGCAAACTTTTTGACTCGAGGGCCACAATGGATTCTTAAAATGGATCGGAGGGCCAGAACAAAAGCATGAATGGAGTGTTTGTGTGAACTAATATAAATTCAAAGTAAACATCATTACATAAAAGGGTACGGTCTTTTTTTTTTTTTTTTTAGTTTTATTCATTTCAAACGGGCCGGATCCGGCCCGCGGGCCATAGTTTGCCCACGGCTGCCCTAGACCAAGATTCAGCAGAAACAGCAGTTAGCATGATTCAACTCTCAAGAATGGCAGATAATTGAAGTATAGGATGGGGAATGTAAAGTAAATAGACTTAAAAATGATGACATACATACAAGAAGGAACCAAAATGGAGAGAAATAAGGTAATTTGGAAAAGAACATATTATTTTGAAGAAGAAATAGAACTGCTAAAAACACAAAAAGAAAGATTCAAAGAAAGTGTTGGAAACTCAGTAGATGTGGTAAACAGTGGATTTGACGAGTGACTGAAAGGAAGTGGGCTTGAGGTTGCTGTCGGAGTGCAGCGCCGTGACAGAGGGAAAACATGAGACGGTCGGAGTGCGAAGGACTCGGGGTAGCGTCCTATGCAGATCTAATGACGTTCCAGAAAGGAGGAAACAGAGGGCGGAAGAGATGAAGTATTTGAAGAGATAAACACTGACCTTCCCAAAACTGATGAACAAGACCCGTTCCCAAATATAGGAAGCGCCGGCCAGGGAAGGAAAAAATAAGAGTAAGCCACAGCCATCACATTCTGGTGAGCCTGCAAGAGCAGAGACAGAGCACTTAAACGCTAACTCAGGAAAAAGCCCAGACCATCTGCAAATAATGGCAGTTACCAGGGCACAGACTCCTCAGCGACAGAGCAGAGGACAGGGGGCCGTAGACGAAAGAGCTCCCGGGACTAGGAGAAACAGGCATATTCTAGCTGCCTTCTGGGCTCTTAACCCGGTTTTTTGGTTTTGTTTTTCTTTTTTTCTGCCACAGCCCCAGTTCCGTAGCCAGGTGAAGCAATGGGTTTTTTAGAATAACGCGTTTAGATGGAGAAAGTAAACTTGAGAGGATACAAATGAAACAAGTTGATTAAGAGCACAGTCTAATCTATGAGGTCCATTGAGGGTTAAATAAAGACTCTTTCAAAGAGTGAATTTGCTGCTAACTGACCCCCCCCCCCCCCATTCAGGAAATAACAGAGGATTTAATAAAGAGAGAAAATGGATGCTAAGGGGAAAGGAGTGAAATCTAAGAAGGAAGTGAGAGCAATGAAATTGGTTAACATGAGGGCAGATTAAAGAGAAATGGCTATGAAGTGACAACCACAGCTTCCTAACTAGGGAGTACAATAATAAGGCAGAACAAAAACATTGGACAGCATTATCATGTAAGATTAGAGATGGACGATGAGAGCTGGAGATTTCTACATTCCTTGCATTCTTTGGGAAAGGGATGTATTTGATGATTAAATGTGTTTTGTTTAAAGGTTAACAAGTAAAGAAATAGAATAGAGCTAGAATGTTAAACAGCCAAACCAGTAGAGAAAGGGAAAAAATGAAGAAAAATAGATCAATCTAATCAGACATTTGGAAAAGAGAAATAAAGACCAAAAGCAAGGTCAGTAACACAAAATAAGATGGTAGAAATAGCTAAATCAGTAACGATAAATGTTAATACACCAAATTGGCTGTTAATGACAGAGAGTGAAAGATTTCTTAAAAACACTCCAAAATGACTTATGTACGTTCTACAAAAATATCTAACACAAAGAAAGAGTGACAGCAAACAGATGGAATAAGACATACTATCAAATTCTAATCAAAATAAAGCTGACAACAGTGGAAATAGAAAGCAGAAAGCATTACTGGGGATAATTGAGGATTATTACACAATGAAAAAAGATTGCATTTACAGAAATATATGACAATGACAAACTTGCCTATGCCTACTCAGATAGTTTCAAAATACATAAAAAACGGATGAATCCACTTTAGTGAGAGATTTTAATGTGCCCTTCTCAGTAATTGATAAATCAGTGGCATAAAAATTACATACAGGTTTCCAAACCTACACCTAACAGTTAGAGATTCTATAATTTTTAAGCACTCAAGACACATCTACAGAAATACAAAAAAAAAAAAAAAGAAAGAAAGAAAGGAAACAGCCAGTATGAAAGAAAATCCATATCCTATGACCTCATTCACCAGCTGAAGTGCAATAAAGTTAGAAATTAATAATGATCAGAATGATAACACCTCCACCCATAAGTTTGGAAATCAAGAGTTTCAGACACAGCCTTGAGGATAGGCTGTAAAGGGATCAAATTTCAATTTCTGGTGGATTAAAGCTCAAATGCAAGCCAGTGATCTCTGTTGGCTCTTGCTTACGCGTGCTATTGGTTCCCCAGGAGGGGTCTTCGAGATAGGATGCCTGCCTGCATGAGGGATTCGGTTTCCTGACGGTGTACAGTATGTCTGCAGCAATGCAATATCCTCCAGCTAATTTAAATATCCACTTAATACTTTCCTAGCAACTTCAGAACTCTAGGTCAGAATCCAGTTGCAGGGAAATGTGAAAAAAGAAAATTCAACCCTCCTCCCATCCACTGCCTCTCCACCCAGCCACCCACCCAGTACAGGAAACATTGCCACTTCAGAACTCTGTGCTTTGCTTTTATTTATTCTTTAAATTCCAATGTACTGAAATAGCATCCGTACAACTTTGGGATATTAACCATGTGGGCTAAGATGCGAATAAGAGATTTGAGAGAGAGAGAGAGAGAGATGGCTCCTTGTCCCCTCCCCTGTGCTGGGATTCGCCGCGTGGATGTCCGTGAAATGTGGAATGATGACACAGATGTTTTCAAAACAATTGGACTGGAGGCTGAAAACACCACTTATCTTTGGTGGCTCATGATTCATCTGACAGAAGCACCTCCAAGAGCTTCTTAAAATAAAGTGATAAATCAGACTTCTGTGCTTAAAGGAAGAGGCTGCCCGGCGATAATGGATGGCTTATTCCATTTTAGCCGAGTTTGCAATGCAGAGCCCAGGGTGTGGGTGCGTTCCGTGGCTGCAATACGTCATGTTGGCAGAGTGCTTTCACATACATTATCTCACTTACCTCTCTAGTCGCCCAACAGCTCACTGCTTAATCCCCCGCCGACAACGAAAACGACTCCCAGAGAGCTTAAGGTTGACATCCGGTAAATGGTTGAATCAGACCCAAATATGGGTATTCTGACCCCCAATAAAGCCTTTTATTTTGTCACCAAGTTTGTGGTGCTTGATGTAATTTAAAACATTCTTGGATTCCTCAGACATTTTCGATGACTCTGATAAAGTCCAGCTTCCTTAGCAAGCTATTCAGGGCTCCCCTTGACTGGACCCCAACGGTCATCTCCATCCCCATCTGTCTGTGGCTGGGATCCCTCGAAGCCCCTCCCGTCCAGCCACGCCCAGGTCTCCCTCAACACATGAGCTATTTCGTGCCTCAGTGGGTCTGACGCTGGTCTCAAGCTGTTCCCCTAAACTGCAGGGCTTCTCTCCTACTTCTGTCAAAATCCTTTCCATTATTGCAGACTCAAGCCACACAGGTGAAACGTTTGCCTTTTTTCCCGGTTGGGATCAGTTGCTGCTTCTCTGGACTTGCACGTCCTGCTTGGACAACACATTCCATTCTGGGCTGTGGGTCGTGTTTGTAGCTGCCTCCCTCGGGAGATCCTCACCATTTCTTTGTTGGCCGCCTCTGACCCTGGTGGTCCTTGTCAGTGACTCTTCCTTGAGTTAAAGTCATCTCAGCCCTTATCCTGTTGGAGTCATTTCTCGGGTCCTGGTTCTCTCCACTGAGGAAAACCTGGCTCAGTCGGAGGTTAGGTGACGTGTCCCGAGTCGCACCACTACCTGGAGGCGGACGGTGTGGTTGCCACATCTGAACGCAGGCACATCACTTCCCTGCCCAGAGACTCGCTCTAAATACTGACAGCTCCAGAGCAATGGAGGGCAGCCCCCAGGGGGTGACGAGTGCAGGTGAAGGTAGAAGTAGAAGCAGTGGGTGCTATGTGGGCACAAGCCTGGGTGTTGGCTCAGGAGATGGCAGCTGATCGTGTGGCTGTGGGACAAAGGGGTGGGGACTGTCTGGGAAGACCTCAGGGCCTCATGAGCTAAGGGCCACATGCTCCAGGCGGCAGAGTTTGGGCTTGTCCCTTGCAAACTGGTCTCTATCACACCACCTGGAGAGTAGTCCCAGAGCAGGGTGCCCAGATCGGAGAGGGACGTCCTCATTCACCCCAGCAAGGGGCCATACTTCCTTTTTAATAATTGTTACTTATAAACTATAGGGCAGAGGAGTAGAGATCAGATCCTGAAAGGACACAGATGTAGCCTGACTTCGTTTAATTATATTCTTTTCAAATGAAGCAATTCCCATGAACAAGCTAAGAAAGTGAGATAACAAATGTTTTAAAAATACGTTTTTATTGGTTTCTGAGAGGAAAGGAGAGGGAGAGAGAGAGAGAGAAACATCAAGAGAGAATCATGGATCGGCTGCCGCCTGCACACCCCACACTGAGGATTGAGCCTGCAACCCAGGCACGTGCCCTGACCGGGAATGGAACCGTGACCTCCTGGTTCATAAGTCGACACAATCTCCGAGCCACACCAACCGGGCCGAGGTGAAAATTGTATACCCTTGAAAGAAATTTTATAAGAACACTGTGACAAATAAGTACACATATAAATCTATATTTAATCATTTATAAGACCTTGTTTTGACTTGGAACAGGGGAGGATAAAATTTTTAAATAATTTTTAACCTATGCATTATCTGCTTTTTTTTTTTAAAGAAAAAAAACAGAAGATACCGTTTAGTGAAAAAGAAAAAAAATCTAAAAATCTCCATCGCCTTTTCCCCAGAAAAGGCAGTTGCCATTGGCTGCATATTCCTCCAGAATTCTTTCCTGGGACGTACTTCTCTTCCTTCACAAAATACAGCGCTGCTGCCATAGCATTTTCAGACTTTTCCACTGAATCCACCCCCGACGGTTTTTCCTGCCGGTAAAGGCACTCGGCCGTGTGGGTTTCGATTTCCCAAGCCCTGGGCACGCTGCCCTGGGGGACAGTTAGGGTGTTTCCAGCGCTGCACGGTCATAAACACCCCACAAAGGACATCCGTGGGCATAAATCACTTCCCACATCCTGTGCGATTTTCTCAGGATAAGTTCCTGGGAGGGGGTTGTAGTTCAGAGAACGTGCACCTATCCTTTAAGCAGGCCCTGGAGAGGTGTGGCCACAGGGCCCCCGGGTGGGGCGGACACGGCTTATACTCCTGCCCGGAGCCTGGAGCACGGCTGCTCCACCCACATCTCAGAGATGAGACGGTGCAGGTCCAGGAGCTGGTGCCTGGCATCCTGCCCAGGAGTCACTTGAAGGAAATTGAGCCGCAGCAGCCTGGCTCGGGAGGGAAGCCAGTTAACGGCACAGGGAGGGACTGGGCTGTCCTCCTGAGATGACCTGTCACATGGCGGCAGGACCCAGTGACTTTCAGGGGTTTATGTGTCATCCCTAGACTCTGGTCCTGCCGCTAAGAGGAGGAAGTCCCCGGGTGAACTGGTTTCTAGGCAGTGGTTACACTGGCCCTGCCCTGTGTGGCTCAAGGCAAAGCAAAGCAAAAAGAAGTCTCCTGGAGGAGTCACGGGGAGATGCCTTGGGGAGAAGGGGGGCAGGGAGGCTCCCTCTGAGCCGTGTCCCTGTCCTCTGCACGGCACTGAGGACGAGGAGGACTTGAGTGAGCGGTCCAGGCCACCGTTCCACGCGTGTCTGTGTGAGCATCATGACGTGCCGTGAGGGAGAGTAGAGAAGAGACCTGTGACCACAGTCTGGAGTTGTGAACGTTGTAACCCTGAAAGCAGGGTCCTGACCCAGTGACCAACAGCCGTCTGGCCTGGCCAGCATGGCTCAGTGGTTAAGCATCGACCTATGAACCAGGAAGTCACGGTTTGATTCCCAGTCAGGACACAAGCCCAGATTGTGGGCTTGATCCCCAGTAGGGGGTGTGCAGGAGGCAGCTGATCAATGATTCTATCCCTCCCTCTCTCTCCCTTCCTCTCTGAAATCAATAAAAACATTTTTTTTTAAAAAAAAGCCATCTGAACCCCGGTGAGCTGGAGAAAGTGAACCTTGCACCCCACGATCGGCTTGCAGACTCACAGGCTGTTCCCATGTGTTTGGACAGCGGAGCAGTGGGCACGCCTTCCTGTCAGCGGGCGGTGGGGGTCTTTGTAGATGTCCTCTCTGCGGGAGAGCTGGGCTCCCTCCGCCTTTGCCAAGTCTGCGCACTGATTGCTGATGGAGAGAGAGGGTAGAATATGGGTTGAAATCCAGCATAGCTGGTGCAGGTGACCAGGCACGTGCCCTGTGACCCAGCAACTGCACATCTGGGTATGCACCCTGGTCCAGGACTCCCCCAAGCTTAGTGTGCACGGGGCTCACCGAGGAGCTTGAGGAAATGCACACCCTGATTCAGCAGGTCCGGGGGGCGCCCGAGACTCTGCATTTCTTTCCTTTTAAAAATATATTTTTATTGATTTCAGAGAGGAAGGGAGAGGGAGAGGGAGATAGAAACATTAATGATGAGAGAGAATCATTGATCGGCTGCCTCCCTATTGGGGACTGAGCCCGCAACCCAGTCATGTGCCCTTGGCTGGGAATCGAACCTGGGACCCTTCAGTCCGCAGGCTGACGCTCTATCCACTGAGGCAAACCAGCCAGGGCAAGAGACTGCATTTCTAATTAGCTCACAGGTCATGGCGATGCTGCTGGTCCCAGGGTCACACTCTGAGTAGAGAGGCCTGGGGTAGGTGGCCTGAACCTGGGCTGCACATTGGAATTACCCAGGGAGCTTTGCACAACCCTCATGTCGGGGCTGCCCTCCAGCAATTAAGTCAGGACCTCCGTGGGCGAGACCAGGCAGCTGAAGGTTTTCCATCTCCCCGTGATTCTGATACGGACCCCAGGCCGTGGACCACGCAGACCCCTTCACATGTGCATGGATGCAGACACGGGGTGAGGTGCATCGATCAGTAAATTGGACATGTTTGTATGGGAGGGGTGCCGAGAGCTGCTTAGCTGGCTGAGTGTACCTGCGTGCATTAACTTGGGCACATCTTGAAAATACAGGGCTGAGAGCCCAAAGCCAATCAGCTGCCACTGCTGTTAACTCTAAGAACAGAAAACAATGCATGTCCTCGATAGGTGGAAGTATTGGCATCTATAGCCGTGACGCAAGCACAGACGTCAGTGGTTACTCCTGGAGGGTGCAGGAGGGGCTGGGGTGAGGGTAGCGCGCACTGGATTTGAAGGAACTTCTTTCTATTAAAAATACCCATGAAACAAGAACCCTGTAATTTCACTCACGTGGGATACAAACCAGAAAGCAACAAATAGACTCATAGACACAGACAACAGTGGGGCGGTTATCGGAGAGGAAGAGGGAGGGACGAGGATGACGAGGCTCAAGGGGGTCAAACATCTGGTGACAGAAGGAGACTCTAGACCAGTGGTGCTCAACGTTCTGGCCCTTTAAATACAGCTCCTCATGTGGTGACCCAACCATAAAATTATTTTCGTTGCTCCTTCATAACTGTCATGTTGCTACTGTGATGAATTGTCATGTAAATATCTGATATGCAGGATGGCCTTAGGCGACCCCTGTGAAAGGGTCCTTCGACCACCAAAGGGGTTGCGACCCACAGGTTGAGAACCGCTGCTCTAGACTCAGGGTGGTGAGCACACAATGGAACACACACACAGGTGATGCAGTACAGAATTGCACACCTGAAACTTACATGTTATTAACCAATGTCACCCAGTACAGGTAATTTTTTAAAAAGATGTGGAAGAGAAGGGAATGAACGAAAGAAGGGAGGGAGGGAAGAGAAGAGAACTCAGATACTATGACTGTCTGGAGATTTGTCGCTATCACTGTTTCTCCTGTAAACTTAAAATGGGTTTCACCGGCACACGCCATGCCCCATTCGTGGGTAGCCTGGGCGTTAGTAAGACCACGCAGCCTGAAGTGATCGGGTAAACAGTGATTCAGTAGGATGACTGACTCCCACGCCAGAAGGATTCCCTCGTCGTGACCAGAGCATCCCGCAGCCTGACCCCTGCGGGCCTGTGCGGAGGCCGAGGTCAGGGCTCGCATTTTACATGTAAAACAGAGAGAAGAGCAGCCGCCTGCAGAGGCCGCAGCAAGTTGAGAGGCGCAGGGGTCACAGCTCTGGGCTCCTGCTCCCGGCCCAGGTGTCTGGGAACCGAGGACCACAAGGGAGGAGCCCCTCTGCCAGTGGGCGCCCTGAGTCCCCGGCCCCCAGGCGTGAGGGTGGGGCGCCTGGCTGTGTTTCTGTTGGGGATCGCCAGCTCCTTCTCCCCAGTGCCCTGTCCTCCCAGGCCCCCTCCCTCACCTCAGGGGAGTGTGAAGACGTCGCCTGCCTGCATCCTGTGGGCGTGTGGGCGCCACAGCTGCGGAATGTGAGTCAGGGCCAGGCCAGCCCGGGGCCTGCAGGTGCGAGCTGGCTGCACAGCCATGTTCTCGGCAGGAAAAGTGCGTAGCTGGCGGCTCACCCTCATCAGGGCCAGCTCCTAGCAAGACCAGGGTTTACCTGCACTTCCTATCCCATTCTGTACTTTCAGGATTTTGTGTAAAAACTATTTGGGATTGTTTTGTAATCTATAATTAGCATCTTCCTGACATGTGTGGCTAACTCATAATTTCCTATAAAGATACTGGTCATGGGCTAAGGAAGTTTTCCATTTATTCATATGTATTTTAAGTGAAAAGGTTAAAATGAATGTAAATGGGGGCAAACAGTATCCGCCCCCGTCCCTGCAGGAACCTTTAGAGTATCCGGGCAACAGCGGGGCAGGCGGGGGAGGAAGCCTAAACTTCCAGAACAGTTCATGCTAAGGACAGTGATCTGTGTGTGTGAGTCAGTGGGTGTTTTTGTCTTTCCCCCAGACATTCTCTTTGACCTGTCCCAGAGCCTAGCTCCAGGCCCTGACCTCTCCTGGAGCCTGACTCAAGGTCCTGACCTCGCCAAGAGCATGGCTCAAGGTCATGACCTGTCTGAGAGCATGGCTCAAGGTCGTGACCTGTCCAGGGCTGCAGGCCCTGACCTGTCCTAGAGCCTGACTCAAGGTCATGACCTTTCCAAGAGCATGGTTCAAGGTCGTGCCCTGTCCATGAGCCTGGCTCCAGCCCTACTCCGCCCCAGAAATTCATGTCCAGGCGTTGACCTAGTATGTTTCCATCCCCTCTCAGACCCCACGCTGTGGAGCACGGACCACGTGCGGCAGTGGCTGGAGTGGGCCGTGAAAGAGTACGGCCTTCCGGACGTCGACGTCCTGCTGTTCCAGAACATCGACGGCAAGGAGCTGTGCAAGATGACCAAGGACGACTTCCAGAGGCTCACGCCCAGCTACAACGCCGACATCCTTCTCTCCCATCTCCACTACCTCAGAGAGAGTAAGAGGCCCCGCTCCGGACCGAGGCCCCTGGGGTGTGGCTCTTGTTAGTGTGAGCTGCACAGGGTTCTGTCCAGTTTGCGGACAGCACCTAACACAGTTCCCAGAGAGCATCTGAGCGAGCCGGTCGCTTAGAAGGCGACGCTGTGGGCGAACGCAGGCTGAGAAGCCCTCGGCACTTTTAGAGGAAGCCAGACAGTCACCTTAGCACTCAGCTGCCTCGTGCAGGGCCCCCTGGGCCTCGAAGACCCCAGGGAGAGGAAGCTTTATCTGCTCACAATATCTAGTCTCCACGGTGCCCCAATGAGCTGGAGACATGTGGCAGGGCTCCCAGAGGATGGGGTGGATGGACTTACCTTCCCTCGTGCTAAACCAGGCCCCCTTCACCCCACGTCCACGTGTGAGGGGCGTCCCCACCTGGCCTCATGAGACATGGCGGGACCGTGCGGAAGGGGAGGCGCGGTGGGGTGAGAGGCATGAACCACAGAGCCTGCTGCATGCTTTTGCTCCCCAGACGGCGAGCATGGTCGGGGGACAGGCGCAGTGCGAGCGTGGGGTGGCGGAACCGCTGGGGTAAACGCTTTGCCTGGCATCCCCACCACTCACTCCCTGGTCACCTGTGGGCCCCGTCTAGGTTTTAACACGCTAACCAGTCAGGCGGGGAGAGACGCCAAGCAGCCATGGTGGCGGGGAGGGGGTGTTTTTCTTCTTTTTTTTTCTTTTTAAGGAAGGTGATTCTCTCTCTTTTTCATTTTGACGTTGCTGTTTTGTTTTGTAGCTCCTCTTCCACATTTGACTTCAGATGATGTTGATAAAGCCTTACAAAACTCTCCGCGGTTAATGCATGCTAGAAACACAGGTAATCTGCCCGCCCGGAGGGCCGGGGGCTCCCGCAGGTGCATGCGTGCAGGTGGAGTGTGGGCCCGTCTGTGCGGCAGGAGGCAGAGGTGGATGCTTGAGGGGTTTTGACAGGTAGGAGGCGCTGTGCTGGCTGTAGTCACCAAGAGCATGTCCGGTCCAAAGGGGCCCTGAGCATTCTTTTTTTTTTTCTTTTCTTTTTCGTTTTTATTCATCAAGGAATGTTGACTAGGACAAGCAGCAGTTTTACTTTCTCCTCTGGGGTCCATCTTAGGCCACCGTCTTGCCGTTAGTCCTTCTAGCGCAGACTTGGCGCATCCGCGAAGGGCGGTCCCAGGGAATGGTGGTGTTTTTCGCGAGGGCCTATTGAGAGGGAGATGGTGTTAGGATTTCGGAGGCTATGAGATGAGGGACTAACCGAGTACCTGCTCTTCTGTCGCTAACCATGGATTCCACATTTTATTTGTTTGTTTCTCTTTGCCGGAGCCCAGTAGCCTGTAACATAAGTGCTTCTTCCAGGTTAACCTCCTCCCCCCCTCCCTCCCTCATCACAGAGGCTCCAAGTAGAGGCGGGGCTTCCTGCCCTGTATGTGCCCGAAGTCGGGGTCCCTTTCCCCCCTCCTGAGGAGACAGCAGCAGGAGCATAACCACCCCCCACCCCCCACTGCTCAGCCTGCGGGCACCCTCTGCCACCCCCCAGGCCCAGGCTGGGGGTAAAGCCAGTGAGGGCGAGTTTTAGGTCACCCCTGTGAGCAAGACAGCCAACTCAGGGTCAGCCCGCACGTGGAAACGCAGCCGTGTTCCGAAGACTTGCCATTTTATTTTAAAATGCATCATGGGAGTCCAGGTTGGAGTATTACAGTGAAATTGTCACTTGATCTTGGTCCTCGGCATTCAGAACATTGTGCTTCTGAAGCTAAAGTAAAGTTAAAAAGAAATGTTTTGTTTAGGATACTTTTCCCCGTGTAGGTTACTCTCCTTAGCTTAGTAATGACCTTGTGGCCAGAAATAACAAATAACTTCGACAAAGCCGTTTCTCCCTCTTAGGAAACACCTTCGAGTGACACGTGTTTTGAGATGATTTCGTGGTTATTTAGAAATTGGGACAGTGAGTGAAAGTGTCAGGACAGCTCCAATGTCATCCTTTTGTTATTGTTAAACACAGAAGTGATCGAAGACCGGGACACCCAGCTCCGCAGGGACTGAGCCGAGAAAAGGGAATATTTTCTGCTCACTTAACACACGTGTTGATGAGAGACAGAAAGGGAAACAGGCATTTGTGTGGAGATGTGGGTTCGTTTTTAACGCGATCCATATAGCTTTTGGCAAAAGGCAGTTCTTTGGGACTGCTTTCCAGAGCTCTCAAATATTTTACTTTGTGTGTGTGTGTGCGCAATTTCAAAATTAAAACACCCCCATAGGATTTTTAAAATAAACTGAGATTGCTGGGCACATGGCGGGGCACCAGGACGGCCTTCAGCAAGAAGCTGTAAAATCAAAATGCAGGGCACCCGCCCACCAGGGGGGCCCAGAGAGTCCCGTGTCCGCTCCCAGCGTCAGGATCTGCCTCTGGCCCCGGCTTCGTCCTTTCCGGCCAGGACGTGCTGCCCAGGCCGCAGGCCCCCTCCCTGTCGCCGGGCAGAGTAAGCGGGCGCTGCCGCGGAGATGGACCTCAGACGCAGCGGAAGACCTTCACTTGTTTGTCTCTCCTTTTGTCTGCAGGGGGTGCAGCTTTTATTTTCCCCAATACTTCCGTTTATCCCGAAGCTACGCAAAGAATTACAACTAGGCCAGGTACGGAAACACCCCTGTGCGCTGTGCTCCCCGAGACACCGGGACGGCCTGGGAGATCCGGGACCAGGTCACGCCACCCCGAGAGGGCCGATCCTGGGCCCGGCGGGGGCCCTGCACAGTCCTCTGGGGCCTCTGGGGGTTTGGAGCCGAATGTCATTCACAGATCACACTCCTCAGGGTGCCCACCGGCAGGCAGGAGTGCGCCTGCTTCTGAGTTCACTGAAGGCCTGAGGGTTAAGATTGCTCCTCAGGGAACAGTACAGGCAAGAGGAATTCCCCGACACATAGGGACACAGACAAGCCACCTCTCCCCGAAGCGCAGTCGGAGCAGGAGGAGGAGTTCCCTCCACCAGAGGCAGAGGGGGGCTCTCCAGAGAGGGACGGGGTGCCCCGGGAGGAGGAGGCAGAGGGGTGGGCATTTGAGGCAGGGGACAGCGTGCCATAGCCAGTCCCCTCCCCACACAGACAGCAGCCCCATGAGCTAGATGTCGTGCCAGCCTCACAGCTGAGCAAGCCGTGACTCAGGGCCGTGGGTCGCTGTTCCATGTTCAGACACAGATCTGGAACGCACACCTCCTGAGACCCAGGCTGTGGCCCTTGGCCCCCCACCACATGTCTGCTCCACGAACCTCATTGGAGCTGGGGAAGGCACTGAGTTTGGAGCTGCAGTTTCTTTCCAGAGAGAGAGGAGGGGGGCAGGGGGCCGAGGAGCCCGAGGTAAGAAGGTTCTGGGTATTGTTTGCACCTGACCTGCCTGGTAGCGTCCTGGTGCCTGGCTCCCCGACCACAGAGAACACGCTTGCTCCCCGGTCCTGGGAGGCCTGGTGGGACGCTTGGCCAAGGGCGCTGTGAGCTCCGACACGCGACAGATGGGCCAGGCCACTCAGTATGATGAGACCCAGGGTCCAGCGTACACCAGCCCGCCCTGCGGGACCCACCTGTGGACCGAGAGAGGCTCACACAGGCACGTTTCCCTCCAGCTCCACACTGGCAACGCGGCCTTGGGCAAGCAGGGAGAGCAGGAACATCATGATGGTTCTGTGAGCGTGCTAAAAACGTTCCCATCCTTCTTAAAGAAAGTAAAAGCGGTCTGCAGGGCAATGGCCAGGGCTTGCTTGTTTGTGAGAAGCTATCTCACGATGCCTCTGACTCTTACAAAAGCGGGGGGTCGGAGCTGGCGTTGAGCTCTGTCACAGGCCCACAGCTTGGCCAAAGGGGTTGGTGCAGCCCGTGGGTAGAACAGTGGATCCTGGCTCTGCTAGGTTTCCTATCTGAGGCTACGGTGGGTTTGGAAGATACACGACCCCTCAGGTGTACATGTGGCTGGGAGGGTGATGGCCGGGTCTCCATCTCTGTGCTTCAGCGGAGGGAACGGCAAGGGCGTCAAACTCAAATGCATGTCCCGTGGCTCGGGTCATGTCCTCCCTTCCGTCCGTCATTTGAGGGTGACCCGGGAGAGACCCCACTGCCGTGTCTCCGTTAGCCGTAGAGTACGTTTCTGAGACTAAGTTTGTGTCAGAAATGCCCGTTGTGAGGACTGCTGTGGTTGTGGAAGGAGATACAAACAGTGGGGCCTGAGCTAGAAAGAAGTTATGCCAGCAGAACAGGCGGAGAACTAACTGCTTGCTGCAAGCCAGAGGCGGGGACTTGACCTCGGAGCAGGGAGCAGGTTGTGGCGTTGGATGGGGCAGTGCTCAGCCTTGAAGGAAGGGTCGCGAGTGTGTGACAGCCGGTGACGGTGGAAGTGGGGTCCTTGTGACAGCTCGGGGGCTGCCAAGCTGACCCCTAAGCTGCAGGAGTCATGGGTGAGGGGTTCACTGGGAGTGTGACCGTGTCCCTGTGGTCGGTGGGCATCTCTCTGCGCTAAGAGGTGACGGTGGAGAGGGCCTGGAGCCCTGGATAGGCACCCGTTTCTGTGCCCGGCACCCTTGGGTGGCTGTGCCATGATCGGCGTGTCCACTCCAGTCCCCCACTCCCACGTCCTCCCACCTCCCTGTGTCCTGCCGCCCACCCACCTCCCTCCTTTCCTTCCTGCCTCGAGTCACCCATCCCTGGGCTGCTGCCCCCAGTCTACCCTCTTGTGGCTGATCTTCCCAAATGGACCCCTTATTCCAGAGTCCCCTCCCGCTTGCCCTGTCACGTCGCTGTGGCATTTCAGTTGGGCCCCGTGATCGGCCAAGACTTAGGGACCTGACAGGTAACCACACGCGGACATGCACTCCTCTGTTCACGCTTATCAACCCCTCTTCCCAGGCTGCTTCCTATGAACTTTCCCCCAATGTTCCCCATTCAGAATGCACCTCCTCCCTAACCCCCCCGCCCCCTCCCCCGTCCTTTTCCTACACATCAGCATTCAGGGCAGCCCCTCCCCCACTCCTAGGAGGTGGTAGCACGGAGGCGCGTCACTTACATTCCATTTCTGCGATCTTGTTACAGGATGTTTCATGTGTTCCTCGGGTTGTCAGTCATTAGCATCAGACACCCTCTCCCCACCCCTCCTCCGCTGCTGAGCGCATGCCTTTGGAGCTATGGCCCTGGTGGTCTCAGATGGCAGGGACAGAGACAGGTCTGACTCGTAGGAGCTTGCAAGCTGGTTTCTGACCTTGACATGTGCCGCCCACCTGGCATCTTGGGGGCAGTTCATGTGAAAGCCCAAGGAGGACGTTCTGTAAGCTCCTCCTCCCCTCCTCCATCGCCATGGCAACTCCAGCATTAATACCCATCTAGGATGTAATCAAGATAGAGTGGCGAGTTGAGCCTGGGAGTGCAGCCTGGACTTTCACTTTCCAGCGGCTGCTCGTCAAGGGTTTCTTGGAATTACGAGTTATCCCTGCCTTGGAGCTGGCAGCCTAGTGCCGGTCGGCACCACCAGGCACAGCCGGACAGTGGGGTAACCTTTCTCCCCTGTGGGGCGCTTTGGAAAGCCCGGATCTTAGCGAATGGCTAAGCACGCATTCTTCACTTTTCCATGGCTGTACTCTACCCAGAGATCTGAAAACCTAGCTGGGGAGGGCATGTGAAATGCCCCGGCTCCCCATGTCTTTGAGGGGGGCGGTTAGAAGGCTGTGGAAATGTCTGGAGGAAAACAGGAGAGCGACTGCATCGTCTGAATCTTCCTCCCATTAAACCTGGGTTATAGGTTGGTTCTGGCAACAGCTCTCGTCTCTCTGTCTTTGCCTTTGGCCTCTGGGTTCACCGGGAGCCAGCGAGGCCCGTCCTTCCCCATCCAGCCCAGCTGGGACCCCCGGAGCTGCTCTGTAAATGTGGGGTGGGTCCTGCAGAACGAGGGGGACTCGCCCACAGTCCTGGTTCTGGCCCTTGGGAAAGTAAGTGGGAGGGCGGACGGCAAGAGGGCCAGAGGGCAGTTCTTCCACGGCTGGAGGAGGAGCATGTGAACTGGGTGAGGTTAGTGCCGCAGGAAGGGCCGGGAGGATGCTGTCTTGGTTACTTGATGTCCCGGTGGGGGGATGGGAGGGTGGTGGGGAGGCTCTTTCAGGATCAGGAACCCATCCCAGCTCCCAGCAAGTACCCAGGGGTGGGGGTGTGGAGGGGCGACACCCTGTTTGTAGCTTCGTGTTTTTGGTCCGGATCCTGGCACATGCTTCTCTGTAACCCGAGCTGCCTGTGTAATGGGGTTTAGAAAGCTCAGTTTTTACACAGAGTCTGTTACAGAAAAACATAGCCAGCTCCCTGCTAGAAACCCACCTTCCCCGAGCAAGCCCTTCTGCCAAGAGTTAGCCGCCTCGAAGACCAAGGTTGGAGAGGCGTGGAGAGCACTGACGTGGCCCCTGAGCATGGAGTGTGCATAGACCCGTGTGAGAAGCCCTCCTGCTGTCACTGAGGGCAAGTCGCCCATGTGCAGGGAGCCGTCATTCTTCAGTAAACTCCACTGCCTCTGCCCCGAGGGCGAAGGTGCTGCTGGGGTCACCACTGGCCCGGGCTCACAGCTGGCTGTGCCTCATCTCAGGGAGGCCGACCCAGCGTTTCCCCTGTCACACCCCCTGGCGGGGGGGAGGAGCTGAGCACCCTCAGCTGTGATCGGCAGCTGATAAGGCTGCATCGGGCCAGAATGTCATGAAGGCAAACAAAGCCGGCTTATCTTCCGTGGTGACATGTTTGCGAACATGCCAGTCACTGTTCACGTGGACATCGCAGGTTCTTGGCTAAAGACCAGACTTGGTGTCATTTAGGTCCTGACTTACTTTCAAGGGAGAATGGACATGGTGACACACCCTAAGGAGGATTTTATCGGGGGAAATAGAGTCTCAAAAATATTTCTCTATTAGTAGTTTGGTGTTTAGTTTTTTCCAGCCGCCATACTTTTTTCTTTACGTTTAAAATAGCAGCAAACTAACCTACTGACACTTGCTATTAACTCTGTTAGTGTTCATCTATCTCAGATACAACCGTTCGATCTAGAACTCTTTGCACACACTTCCTTCTCTGTGTGGCCGCTCTCAGGCAGTGCCTCTGAAATGAGTGTCTGTGGGGCACAGCGTTCTGAACCAGAGCCGTGGAAAGGCCTGGAACAGGCTTCCTCCATGTCAGTGTGCACCGTTCCCGGGGTCCTGGTAAATGCAGGCTCCGAAACAGTCTATCTGGAGAGAGATTCTGAACTTCTCACCAGCTCCCAGATGCTGCCCGTATTGCTGGCATGCGGACTGCACTTGGAGAAATGAGGGTCTAGAATGTATTTCCACAGGGAGTTCCCCCCAAAATGTGTCCGCACTATAACAACCGATAGCTCCATGTTGAAAGTGAAGTGTATTTTAAAAACACTGCCTTTATAAGTATTCAAAGTGGGTGTATATACTTTTGGGGACACACTATATATTATCTTGCTTCAGCATTTGGTACACAGAAGGCCCTGGGGCCACCAGCCCCCAGCCCCGTGCTCTCCATCCCAGGACCCAAGTAGGACCAACGTGTGATCCCTCCTCCTGAATTGGGCTGGATGCTGCTAGGATGGCCTGGCCGGTAGATTCGTCTTTTGTTCTGAAACAGTTCTCACGTGGAAACTCTGGCTAACTAACCACTTTTCAGACAAAATGCAACTGGATGAGAATTCCTATGCACAATGCTCCCAGAAACTTAAGTTGGAATTTCGTTCATTGTAAATGGATAGCGGCTGCCGGTTTAATCCCCGCGGGTAACCAACCCCTGACACCAGAGAAGTGAGACCAAGGAGCCGGGTAGGAAAGGCTGGTGGTCGGTCCAACGATGCGACAATGCCAGCCGGCAGGGTGTGGCGAGCCGTGGCCGCGTTTAAACAGAAAAGTCGTCCAGCCCAACCGAAGCCGCGAGGGTAGGGTTTCAGCGACCACCCCGCCGGGAAGGCCGGCAGCCAAGCAGACCGAGTAAATTACGGCCACTCTGTGCTGACGTTCAGGTTACCTGTCACGGCCCTTCTCTCTGGGATTGAAAAGAGGGAGAGACACGTCTTCCGCAACGCAGTCCAGCTTCTGGGAGACGGACCCACCAGATTGCCAGCGTTAAGTAAAATGAGCTGCTGAAAGCGAGGCTCAGAGCAAGCGGCACTGCGCTGCCCTCCGAGGGCGACGCTGCAGCCGTCTCCAGGTGCCTGGCAGCGAAGTCGCCCCAAAACATCTGTCTGTGGCTTCTCGGTTGGCCCGGAATGACCCGTGGCACTGACCTGAGACCCTTCAGTCCAAGAAGATGTAGTTAGTTTTTTTTGAAATGGTTCTGTACTAAGATGGAGGTAGAAGCAGCGTGATATGTGCACCGTGTCCCTGGAATATGTTTTCGAAAGAAAATGACTTAGAGTCTTCTTAACCATTGCTAGAACTTGCACTGAGGATGCAGAAGTGGGTATTAAATTTGCATATGCAACGTGCATAGAGACTGATGGGGCGAGTGATCACACGTGGTCCATGCAAAGGAATGATGGGCCTCTCTGAGGCCCTGACGGTCACTGCTGGCACGCGGTGGGACACTGCCCCCTCAGCCTTGCAGTTTATGTCATGCAACTTTCTTTAGAGAAATTCTAAATTCATTTCGAGAAGGAGAAAGAGGTGACACCTGCATAGGAAAAGGAGGAGACAGTGAAGAGTGATTCAACATAAAAGGCTGAGATTGTAAAGAGAAAGTGAGGGGTGGCCGAGAGAGGCAGCCGGAGAATAAGGATAAGGAGGGAGAGCTCATTTCCACGGAAAAAAACAGAGAAGGAACGCGAGCATCATTTGGGGGTTGAGGTGCAGACCTCAGGCAAGAACTGGTTGATTGGTCAGAGTTGTGGGCTCTGTTCTGGATGGTCCTGGAGATAAAGAAAGGGCTGGATACAGGTCAGTCCCATTGGGTGCAGGACGCCTTCGACGGGAAGAAACGTTCAGTGTGGCCTGCCCTGTGGTTGGAGGTCACCCTAGGAGAGTCCGCAGGCTCTGGGGGAATCTGTCAGTGGGGGTGGCAGATTAACGGGTAGAAATGTCAGATCAGTAAAATACACAGAATTATCATTTGTAAATAAACCTGAATCTGATGGAATCCAGGTTGAAAATTTCTTTGGATGACTGGCTTTTCTTGCACAATATTTATTCAAATAAACACAAAACACATATAAGATATCTGTTATAAAAGTAAATTATTGTTCTTTTAGTCAATTTCTTCATCTTTACAGATTTACCTTATGAGCCACCCAGGAGATCAGCCTGGACCGGTCATGGCCACCCCGCCCCCCAGTCGAAAGGTGAGGTGTTGGCTCCGACTGCCTTGAATCCACGTGGCACAGGGTCCCTCTTGATGGAGTAACCATCATTTCTGTAGCTAATCTATGGTTTTCCCACATGGAAAGTGTTCCTCCCCTTGGCCAGACAGGCGCAGCTAGTCTTTAGGTTATACCCACTTCCCCACAAAGAGAACTGACTGCTGTCATGGACTTCGGTGCACACTCACGCGTGTCTCCTGGGGTGGCTGAGTGCAGATCAGACACGGAGTGATTTCCTGATCTCGGCCCTGTTTAAAATCTCCCTTGCTTTATTTCATTTTCCTGATCATTTCCCTTTTACTTATTTTAGATTGCGATTCATTTAAATCTGTTTTGTAAGCCATCGCAAATTCTTTTCTTTTGGGAAAAGGGGGCATAAATACATTTTTTTGAAATAATATAACGTGCTCTCTTTTTTTTCTTTTTGCTGCAATGTGCACATTTGGTTTCATGAGAAAAGAAATTTTTCCTCCCTGTAAGATGTTTCTTTTTATAAAAGGGAGACTGTTACATCACTAAGGTAGCTGGTGGAACGATGATACCACAGCATCAAAGACGAGTGGCCACATATAACTTACAGCTCATTGTCTCTCTTGTCTTCTCACGTTCAGCTGCTCAGCCATCTCCTTCCGCAGTGCCCAAAACCGAAGACCAACGGCCTCAGCTAGGTATGTGTCTGGGAGCCTCGGTGGCCATGAGCGAAGCAGCAGGTTGGGTGGCATATTTCCAAAATGTGTCCTTTGCTAACGAGACTCATGTTGCTGTGTCTTCTTCACAACTGCTTCATCTATCAGTCGGGGACGGAACGATCCGTCTACTCAGCCGGGATGACTGGGGAGCTGGTTAAAACGTCTCCACAGTCTGCACAGGGAATGTGGAAGGAAACATTCCGCTTGCACACAGGGTGTCTCTGTGTGGCTCATGAGTTCTTTTAGTTTCACCTTACTGTCCAGGCATACCACACCGGTGCCCTCGGGTGCAGCAGTGCCCACACGGTGCCCACACAGCACAGTGGGGAGTGGATGTTATCAGTGATGCTGTCAGCACGGCCCACATGGAGCCGGCCGGCTGGGGACTTAAGTCGTGTGCCCTATTTGTTTCCTGGGGTGGAGAGAGCGCGGGGCTGGGTGAACCCCGGGCCAACTCTGAGCTCAGCCAAACGAGGAGGCCCTGAGCAAGACACTTTACTCAGCTCTCCTGGGAGGTTTTATCTAACACGGGTGGCGCCAGGTGACATTGGTGTGGGGGACACGTTCAGCTCTGAAATCGGGGAGCACAAGACAGTCAGGAGAACGCCCACAGTGACATCACCGAGTCACAGCTGTGTCTTCGGGGTCTGACACCTTTTCTTTTCTCTGTAGATCCTTATCAGATCCTTGGACCGACGAGTAGCCGCCTTGCAAACCCAGGTGAGATACGGCCGGTGTGGTTGCTAACCTTTACGGCAGTGGTGGTTGTGAAAAGATACCCTGGCAAGGGTGACCAGTTCCTTCCACGGAACCAGTTTCAGGGTGAGGTCTCGCTGGATTAGTCGCCCAAGCGGAAAAATACGGGCTGGGATATAAATGAAGGTTTTAGCTTCCGCAAAGAGCCTCATGACCTCATCCACGCTGCCCGAATTTCCTAGGTCCACTAGAAGAAGGACACGGAGGCGGGCAGAGGCTTAGAAAACAAATGTTTTCTGTGTCAGTTTTGAAGGACGACGTCCAAGGTCAAGGTGTCTGCAGGGCTGGTTATCTTCTGAGGGTCATGAAGGAGGGACCTGGTGCAGACTCTCTCCTTGGCTTGTAGGTGGCCACCTTCTGCCTGTGTCCCTTCCCCTGTCTTCCCTCTACATGGGTCTCTGTTCCCAGTGTTGTCACCCTTTCATACCAGCACTGGTCATATCGGATTAGGGTCACCCTGATAACCTCACTTTAATGTGATCACCTCCGTAAAGACCCCGTGTCCAGTAAGGTCACTTTCTGAGGTTCTGGGGGGCTAGGACTTCAGCATGTGAATTTGGGTGGGGGTGGCACAATTCAACCTATTACACAAGCAGTTAAATCACATTTCAAAAAGGAGAATGCTTCTTACAACCCTACGATTTCAAATCCAGAGTTATCTTCAGAATGGTCTGTTTCTCCACTTTGATGCCAGGAGAAAGGGCGGGTTCTTCCCTGGCCCACTTGTAGCCCGGGCCTTGCGAGGGTGGTCACCTGTGGCCACCTGCCAGTGCCAACCCCGCTGTTTTATTGGTGATGCTCCGATCCGAGCCAGACGGGCTGCAGAAACCCACCACGCAGGCTGCGTATTCTCAGCAGCAAGTCAGACGCGAGGATGGCACGGGCGTCTTGCCGGCACACGCTGGAAAGTGTGTTTCCTAAATGTCGAGGCCAAGATCGGGCTGGAAATGGAAAAATTCAGATTCACACGTCCCCTCGAGGGAGGCTACGCTTTGGGGACATGAGATATGATGATGGAGAGTCCGCCATCCTGACATGTGCTATTGTAGCTCATGTCAACGAATTCAGCAAATGTTCTTGAAGCGTCTGACGGGGTGGAAGGGCCTGCTTTGTTTCCTGCCCTCCCCCGGGTCTGGACCAGGTGCTCAGTGATTTGAAGTGTTGAAGAAGTCAGTGCCGGAGCCATAAGATCTCGTCCTGACCCTCAGGGAGCGCACATGCGGTGGAGAGGGGGCGTAGGGAATGGCCACACTGTGCAATGAGGGCGGCCGCAGGCGCTTCCCGCATACCGAGCCCCGCCTGGTGGCCGCGTCTCCGGGGCCTCGGTCCCTCCCCGTGCCCGTGGTCAGCTTTCCGTCTGCAGGGGCCTCCACAGCCTTCGAACTGAAGCGATGACTGTGAGTGAGGTGCTTAGGGAGGCGGGCCTGGAGCGGTGCTCAGGGGAGACTCGAGAGAGGAAAAGACAGAAGCCAGATGCTGGCAGCGTTAATTCAGTGACCGGAGGCCACGTTCTGACTGCTCCCCCACATGATGCCTGCGCGGTGCGCACGCCTGGGGTCCTGGCAGCCGGAGGTCATTATCTCCATCCAATGGAAGGGGACTCGGAGGACCAGAGAAAGTGGGTAGCTTTTCCCGGGTCACGCAGCCAATCAGAGGGGAGGCTAGATTTGAACCCGGACTCTGTCTGCAATGTCTTTCATTGCCTTCCCCTAAACTCCCTGAGCAAGCCTGGGGAGGGGCGGGGCGGCGAGGTCTGGGAGAATGGGGAGCGAGAGGAGAGAAAGGAAGGCTCGCCATGCGGTTAGCAGCTGTTCAGGCGCACGGGTGGGTCTGAGGTCAGGGATGGAGGGAGCAAAGTGCCAGGGGTGCCACACAAGACCAGACTGGCCTTCCCACGCACACACGCGGGCCAGTGAAATACAGGCCCATGCCCATGTCACAGCGCAAAGGTGTGGCCTAGGGGAGAGGGGGGCTCAGAGAGTGGCCGGCCCATGAGCAGAGCCTCAGCTCTCACAGAGGCACGTGGTGCCCAGCAGCTGGGATGCCCACTGCAGGTAGAGGGCCTGGCGGAGGCGGGAGGCCTGGGAAGATGTCTTGGTACCTAAGCCAGGGACACTCGCGTCTCATGAAGGACCGCCCTGTACCCCTTTCTCGGCGGGCTTGGGGAGGCGGCGACACCCTACTTCTGACCTGCACATGAAGATTGTGTTCCTTAGCTTGTCATGACTTAGGCCTTCTCTCCACCCGGCCTTGGGCCCCATCAGCTGTATTCACGTGGCCTTTCCCCGGGACCAGCGTGTCTTTCATCTTTCTATGAATGCTCCTTCCTGTCGGGGTCTATTATTCCACGCTCTGAAAAATAAATCCCTCATCTCTCCCAGTGCTGGCTCTTTCCACGGTGTGCATTCTTTTCAGTGGGAAGATGACATCATGGAGCGTGAATGCACGGGCGCTGTCAGCATCGGGCCATCTCTGCCCCCAGCATTCGCTGCTGTGCACTTGGCCCGCATTTCTCCTGCTGGGAAAGGGTGTCCCCGGGCTGCCCTGTGGACCAGGCAGCTCCTCTGTGTCCGTCAGGCGGGCTGCGCATTTCACGTGGCTCATTGAATGGACCGAGGCCACCTTTCCAAGAAAGAGGCCTGTGGAGGTACGTCGGGTGGCTGCCTGGGGACACCTGGGGAGCCTTCCCTGGCAGCCGGGACAGTGCACGTGGCTCAGGGAAACCCGGCACCGTTTTAGGATGTGCTGGTCATTGTTAAGGGGTTCTGGCATGGCCAGTCTCCCACTGGGAACGTCCCAAGCTCCCGGCCCAGGGAGGGGACCCCTGGGAGGGGCTGGAGGGGACGTGCAGGCGTGGGCCTGAGAGCAGGTTTGTGCGGTGATTCGGGGCTGCAGCCTGCGGCAGGGTTCCGACCCTCGCTGACCTTTTGCAAATTAGTCACCTACGTCTCTGGCACCCGGGAAGCATCCAGTGGCTTCCTCCAGCTCCAGGCCAGGGACGTACCTTCCTTTCCACTTGGATTTCCAGCCCAAACCAATCAGAATCGGAGCGTCACCTACTGCGTTCATCCTCAGAGCGACCTTGAAGGTTGTGCTCTTGCCATCAGCCCGTTTTGCAGGTGAGAACATCGAGGCACAGAGCTGGGGGAGCTGCCCCAGGTCCCATCCGTGGTGGAGCCTGAAGCCAGCCAGCAGTGCTGTCACCACAGTGGCCCTGACAGCCGCTGGACACCCTGGCCCTCCAGCAAGTCCCTTCTGAGCCGCACTCAGCCCGGGACACGTGTCCTGGGGCCACGCCTGCTGCCTTGATTTCCACACGGTGGGGGCTGTGCACACGGTGTTCTGTGACACCCCAGCCGTGGGAGAAAGTGGCCCCAGATGACTGCCACCGTGGAGCCTCCTGGGCTCTCCGTTGGCTGCCCCCACAGTGTCCTGCTCAGGGACAGCCCTGCTGGTCCCACAACTGCTGACCCCCCCCCCCCGCCCCCGCCCCGGCCTGCTCTGCTCTGTGGTTTATAAACCGTTCAGATGTTCTGCCCTTTTAGGCTCAGTCTGGACCTCTTTGCTGCCCTGTTTCTCTTCTTTCCTCTGGAAAATGAAAGCATTGCCTTTGGGCCTCTTCCGAGCCCTGTGCTGCTCACCCCGCCGGGCTCTCCTGGAGGCGGGCAGCCCCCATGGCGCCCCACCGCGCAGGTCTAGCCTGGGCAAGCTGAGTACTCCTTCCTAGTGCTGAGGATGTTCTCGGGACCGTTGTTACTCACGAGGCGCAGGTGGTGATGCCTGTAGGAGGCTTGGGTCTTATAAGAGCTTCTCCTTTTACTTGTGTGTGTGGCCAGCGGGCGCCCCAAGTCACTCTAAGCTTCCCAAGCCTTAGGTATCTTGCCTTGGGACCCGTACCCACTAGTCTAAAATGCACCCATGTGGCACCATCAGCCTTATCGCTTTGACAGTAAGAGAACTGACTAGGTTGCTGCTGAAATTCTGTGGCCGCGAGCAATCCCTTTACCTTCCCAGCGACTGCGATTTCTTGGCTCCCATGTGCACCCCTGACCTTCTCGCCCGGTGAGGCTGTGAGCTCGTGCCACGAGGCGATGGGCGTCAGGTGCAGCCGTGAGTGAGCTGGACGTAGTGTCCGTTTCCTACGCGTGCCCTGAGCTTGCATTTCCGTGGGGTTCTCAGGTTTGGGAGCCGATGGGTTTTGTTTACAGATCTCATTCCCACAGACCCTGGGGATGCTCAGAGGCCGGAGCCCGGGTCCTAAGGGCTCATTTAGGGCAAATAGTGAGGAATGCTCATCCGTTTCTTAAGCTTGAGTTTCCAGCCAGGGTTTCAGTCCGGGGCAGCTAGTGCTTCTGAAGCAGGGGAGACGGGGCCTGGCTGTCCGCCGGTCCCGTGGTCCACGTTTGTACAGGAAGCGGCCGAGGGACAGGTTCCTGGGGGGCAGTGCCCAGGTTTGGGCAGATCCCGAATATTCTTTCAGCTGCGTAGGAAGGTCTGCATGTTTCTACAAATCTGTGGAATTGCTCTCTTCGCTGAGGAGGCTGCCTGAATATTTATTTTCAGATGATTCCCTGTTTATGCTAAAGCATATGTCAGATTGCTAAATCAAAAATCCGTGTTCTTCTCTATCCCCAGGTCCCATATGGGTTTTTTCTTTCCAAGTATTAATCCTTTGGTTACAATATATACACTAAAACCATATGGTTCTCCCGCTCCGTCCTTTGTGTGTGTGTTTAAAATGCATATTAATGAAACGTTGGGGGCAAGAAGACTTGATTGAGAACAGTTTGTGGTCCCGAGAAGGCAAAGGCTCCCAGTGTGACGCCCTACAAGCTGCTAATACCTTTCAAATGTGCGGCTGGACCGAACGCGATCGCCTTCGGGATGTAGTCGGGAAAGACTGATCTTTCTCACGGAGCCGGCGGGTGGATGGATCACAGACACAGCCCCTCCGCGTGGCCAGTGTGGGAACGAGGAGGTGCGAGCTGGACAGCTTACACAGGGAGCTGGTGAGAGGACTGGGTGGAAAACAAATTCATAATTGAGGTCTACGTGACATCGGTTCCCTGAATGGTTGCCAGTTAAAGTGACTTTGACCATCCGATCACGTCCCTGGGTTGTCGCTGAGAGTATAATGAAAGGTAGTCTTTGTGGCCATGAGCCCGAGGCCGCTGTAGCTGGGAGTCCAGGAGAAAGGACCTGCTTCTGACGCATTTTCAAAGCATCTTTAATCTGCTGGACAGCCCTGGGTCTCTCCTGGGATTCAGTATGACTGTCAGTATTGAATGCTTCTCCCCTTTAGCGAGCCGTGAGTCAGCGTAAGCCTTACGCTGGTGGTTCTCAACCTTCCTGATGCCGCGACCCTTTAATACAGTTCCTCACGTTGTGGTGACCCCCAATCATAAAATTATTTTCGTTGCTACTTTATAACTCTAATTTTGCTACTGTTATGAATCGTAATGTAAATATCTGATATGCAGGATGTATTTTCAGGGGTCGCGACCCACAGGTTGAGAACTGCTGGAAGGTATTGTAACATCCTGGTGAGGTGCCTGATTTGTCTCTGAATTTAAGAAAACATAAAAGCTGCATCTCTGAAAGCTGATTCCCATGGGGTCAGGAGAATCCTGACGGTGCACCCCATTCTAGCAAGGACCCCTCAGCCTCGTTGGAGCCTGCCTCCCTCCCCCCAGGGACCTGCAGCCACTCACTGTAGCACTTCTCCTTCCTTGGAAACTTGTGTGAGCGCAGTTGGCACGGCAGCGCGGGGCGCACACGTGGCTTTCCGTTACGATGCGTTTGCCTAAACACTGGAAAGGGGCGATCTGGTTTGTAAGGGGGCCAGCGCTTCTCTAAACTTCCTCATTTTGAGTGGGCGAGTTCTGTTCTAGGAAAAGTTTTGACAGAATGGCTTTCCGAGTGCCAGCGAAATGTTATGTTAGAAATAACGGTGTTTACTTCCATTCTCTTATTTTTTTTCCATAAACATTTTAGGAGTTCATTTCCTAAATCTGACTTTTATTATTTCATTTGACCTCGCCAATATAAATGGCATTAAGTCATTATTGCCATCCACATAACGGCCCATTCTGCCTCACAACATAGGAAAAATAGGCCCTCCACTCCCTACCCCTGCAAACATCGTGTTGACCTGGATGTTCTTCTGAGAAGTCAGGAGTGGATGGGACCAGCCTGCCATCCACTCGCCCCATAGAAATTCTCTGCTTCTTAGGAAGGACTTGGGTTTGTAACCAGACTGATAGTCACCAAGGGCCATCGTCCTAGGGCAGGTTCCCTGGGCGCAGAGTTTGGGATGAGGATCCTTGTGCGTGTGATTAGCTAAGGGCATGTTTTCGGGAGAGAGGGAGGGGAGAAGCAGGACAGGGCAGGGGAAAGAGGACCCTGGGGCCCTAGTGGACCCCTGCTTCAGTCTGATCTCAGGGAACCTCAGGAGCATGAACAGCTTCCCAGGCTGGGCCCCTCCCTGAGGCAGGAGGGCCTGTCTCCTGTAGCCTTGGTCTGTCCCTCTGGCCGCAGGCTGCTGGGAATGGGCCAGGCGGCTCCTGTCCAGCCACGGGCAGTTGTCAACAGAACAGGGCAGGCCCCAGCATCTGAGGGACAGGTGCTGGCCTGGGAAAGGGCCCTGGGTGCCCGGTAGCACCCCCCTGTCACTGAAGAACGGCCACCTCTCTGTGCACCCCGTCCTCACTGCTGTTTCCTGTCCCCCGTAGGGAGCGGGCAGATCCAGCTCTGGCAGTTCCTCCTGGAGCTCCTCTCCGACAGCTCCAACTCCAACTGCATCACCTGGGAGGGCACCAATGGGGAGTTCAAGATGACGGACCCCGACGAGGTGGCCCGGCGCTGGGGCGAGCGGAAGAGCAAGCCCAACATGAACTACGACAAGCTCAGCCGCGCCCTCCGCTACTACTACGACAAGAACATCATGACCAAGGTGCACGGGAAGCGCTACGCCTACAAGTTCGACTTCCACGGCATCGCCCAGGCCCTCCAGCCCCACCCCCCGGAGTCCTCGCTCTACAAGTACCCCTCGGACCTCCCGTACATGGGCTCCTACCACGCCCACCCGCAGAAGATGAACTTTGTGGCGCCCCACCCCCCGGCCCTCCCCGTGACCTCGTCCAGTTTCTTCGCGGCCCCGAACCCGTACTGGAATTCCCCGACCGGAGGCATCTACCCGAACACGAGGCTGCCAGCCAGCCACATGCCCTCTCACCTGGGCACCTACTACTAGAGCTGAGAGGGGCCTTTCCCAACAGCACACGGTCGTCGCCAGGACATTGCCACACACTCTGTTGGAGACCAGGAATCAAAAAAATAAAATAAAATAAAGTGCCTCAAGAGGAATGAGAAAGCTGGGTGGGGGATGGGGAAGGAAGCCAGGGACGAGACCCAAAGACTCTTAGCGGGAGGGAATGACCAAAGTATGACTACAGAGAGACAGAGGATGCTGACCATGGGACGTACACGGACCTGGGATCTGTGGGCCAACCTTGTAAAAGACATTGTAGGTAGAAGCATGAGGTCATAGGACAAAGTGCCAAAGAAAAAGTGGCCTGAAGATGTGTATACACTTCAGAGTCCAGGATCCTGCTCATGCAAACCAGGATAGAACCAAAGCAATCCAGAAAACACAGTCTGGACCTAACGTACCATTCCTAATGCCATTTGAAGGAAAACTACCTGTATTTAAAAACAGAAACATATCAAAGACAAAGCAGAAAAAGAAAAAAGAGACCGTGCAGCGGACGTGGATACGAAACTCATCGGCGCCTGCTGCTCCGGGTGAAATCAGATTCATTCCATTTGACGGAGGGCTGTCAGCTCTCCCAAGCTGTGAAGACGACCCAGAGTCTCCAACTCCTTTACAGTATTCCAGGGGCCAGGAGCCGGACGCGGGACTGAGCACGTGCGTGGAGAGAGTGTGGATGCAGAGGAGGGCTGGGGGATGTGCGGGCGGGTGCGGAGGGGCCGAGCCGGAGGAGGCAGGGCTGGGCGGGAGCTCAAGCCGTGCAGCTGGACAGGGGACGGTGTTGGGACTGTGGAGAAGGCATCATGGGGACTCGCGGTTGAATGCGGTCAGTGCTGCACCAAAGCCAGTGTGAGAGGGAGGACGTGGTGGAACGGAGCGAGGGGCAGTGGTGGGATTCAGACACGAAAACATGCATCTCTTTTTTTTTGTTTGTTTGTCCAAAGAAAATTGTAACTGGAATTGTCTGATATTTAAAAGAGTCATTCGGGACGGCATGGCTTCGTGGGGGCTCTGTTCCCCGGGGGGGGGGCGCGTCCAGCGAGAGACGCTCTGGGCCGCTGCGCTCCGACATCGCCTGGCTCTGGGCCAGGCAGGCTCCGGTGTCCCTTCGAGTCGCGAACGCTGTGCGTTTGTCAGAAAGAAGTATACAAGTCCATGCGGTCCCCCCCCCCCCCTTTTTATATAATAATTATATAACTTATGCATTTATACACTACGAGTTGATCTCGGCCAGCCAAAGATACATGACAAAAGAGACAATCAGTGGTAGAATGTGGCCTTGAAATCTCACTCTGTATGCTTAATGTTTACAATACGAAGTTACTAGTTCTTAGAGTGCAGAATGTATGTAATAAAACAAGCTTGGCCTAACACGGCGAGTTGGAGTCACCTCGGCGTCTGCATTCGCACTTTTTTGGTGACGGGCGTTGCCTGAGAGCAACCTGTGCGGATTGTTGTGGGTCTTGTGTTACAATCTCATCATCTCCGGGAACTGAGAGCCAAGCAACTAGGGTGTTTGGCGCCCAAACAGCGTGGGCTCTCTGCCCTTCTTGCCCCCCCCCCCCTCTCTCTCGTATTCCTAGTCCCTTCTAGAAGGACCAGAGGTTCCCCCCAGGGACTCCACATTCGTGGCCCGAGTGGAAAGAGGCCGAGGCGCTGAGGTGGTTGCTGAGGCATTCCGGATTAGCATGGGACACACATCACCCTGACTCCATTCTGTGGCCACAAAACATCTGTCGAATGGCGAGCTAGCTATTACTCTCGGTGCCAACTGTATTGCTGTTGGTAAACAGAGCATCAGACAGCTGCGATCCCTCACTTTAAGGAAACAGGACAGCTTCTCAATGGTCCACTCGCCTTTTCTCTCCGAGGATGTTGCCAGGTAGCCTGTGGCCTGGATCTCCCCGCCACAGCATTGTCTGGGTGCCACGGGGTGGGCGTCACCGGCCCCGGGCCTGGCGTATTACCAGACACGGTGTGTTTCTCGGACCTCAAGTCCGTTTCCTTTGACATCTTTTCTCTCCTCCGTGTCACCAATGCTGCCGCCCTGGGCCAAGGGGAGGGCAGTTTGAGAGGCGGGACACGAAACAACATGAGAGGAAGCCGGCCTGACCGACTTCTCGGCCTGAGCGGGCCATTGCACAGCTGGTTTGGGGCTTTCTTTGCGCCTTGGAGGAGATTAGGTGAAGTTGCCAGGCCTCGGTGCTGTGGGAATTTGGCAGTGGTCTTCAAAGTCCATGGGGTCCGATTCCACCACCTTACTCGGATTAAAAGAAGTCCCACCATCAATCATTTCCCAGCAGCCTGGGGAAAGCCCCCCAAGTGCTTCTATCTCTCAGGGGGGAAAGTAAAAGCAGGAAAGCTGGCAGCCAGGGGGCCCACGCTGCTCTGATGGACAAGATCAGTCATTTTTTCTGGGGTGCAAAGGCAGGCACACCTACATTCTACTCAGAAATGCAGACGTGCTTGGATAACCACTCAGGTCCACTCCTTCCATGTTGTATAATGAGCCAAATAATAGAAACAAGACGCGCTGATCACACTCAACCTCTCAGCTGTTTTCAGTTAGGTCCCCCTCCACGCCCCCGCTCCCCCAGATTATTAGCAAGCTTTCTGACATGCATGGTGATTTTGGAGAAGATGATAATGCTGAGTCCTCCCAAATAAATCATTCTTAAATGATGTCATAAAAGAACGTTGACCCTCTGCCCTCATCATAATCTGGTTTCAAAGCTCTCTCCAACGCGTGCTCCCAGCCCCATGGACCCCCGCGCGCCGTCTCGCTTCTGCTGGCAGGAGATAGGTCCTCTCTCCTCGTCCCAGTCTCCGGGGCACTTCCGGGAACCTGCTTACCCCCCAGGCTCAGCCAGAACTTCATTCTGTCTCCAGGCTGATGCTCTGGCTGCATCTCCGAGGGGTTCAAGGTGAGGTCACCGGTGGGGACTGGTGCACTTAGAGAACTTACTGTTGCCCCAAAGCACCTCTCCGCACTGACATCTGGTTACAGGGGCCCAGAGGGGTGCCTGGGGTGACAGGTGCAAGACAGACATCTGACCCTCGGAGCTGCAAAGAGGGGAAACACAGATGTCCGTGGGACCCAAGAAGATTTTTAACTGTAGATCTTTTGTGGAAACAGAACAATGTCGTTCTTTAGAAACCTGACTTAACTAGTCTCTCATCAGTCGCTTGGTTCTCAGATGACTAATTAGAGAATAAAAAGCACTTTGGATATACCAGGTTCTATTCCTTCTCTTTATTTTAACCTTGTTTTAATTAATAAAAATACATTTTTATTGATTTCAGAGAGGAAGGGAGAGGGAGAGATAGAAACATCAATGATGAGAGACAATCATTGATCGGCTGCCTCCTCATGCCCCCCACTGAGGGTCGAGCCTGCAACCGGGGCATGTGCCCTTGACCGGAATTGAACCTGGGACCCTTCAGTCCGCAGGTCAATGCTTTATCTATTGAGTCAAACCCGCTAGGGCTTAGCCTTGTTTTAAAAAATCTTGTTAACATGTTTTCATGTCAAATGAGGAAAAGGTTGGATACAGAAATCCAGTCCTGGAGATCATGAGGACCTCTTGACTTATCAGGACAGTGGCTCTCAAAGCGTGGCCCCCGGGGCCAGTGGCACCAGCCTCCCCTGGGGCATGTGTGTTCTCAGACCCTGCCCCAGACCTCCTGAAACTCAGCCCTCAGTTCCAACCCAGCCACTGGCTCTCACAAGCCTGCCGGGTGATCCTGATGCCTGATGAAGTTGGAGAGCCGCTGCAATGGAAGAAAAGATGATCTGTGTCCAGGTATGGAACGTTCAGTATGAAATCTCAATCCCTTGAAGTTATCTCTGTGCCCACATGGCAATTGACCATGAGGTTAAGCGAATTACTCTGAAGTGCCATCCTGGGTTTTGCTTCCTCTGAGCAACTCTCCTCCTGACTGTTAACTGGTCCTGTGTGTATTAGTTACCTACTGCCGAGTAACAAATGAACCCACTCTCCTCAGCATGAAACAACATACATCTGTTACCTCACGGTTTCTGTGGGTCAGGAGTCCAGACACAGCACAACTGGGTCCTCTGCCCAGGGTCTCACAGGCTGAAATGCAGGAGTCAGCCAGGACTGTGATCTCATCTGAAGCTGAGATCCTTTTCTAAGCTCACTGGTTGCTGGCAGAAGTCAGTTCCTTGCAGTTGTAGGACTGACATCCCATTTCCTTACTGGCTGCCAGCCAGGGGCCACTCTCAACTCTTACAGGCCACCTAGGGTCCTTGCCACGGGGCCTTCTCCATAGCAAGGCCGTTGCTCCTTCAAGGCCAGCAAGAGACTCTCACTTTGCATCTGACTTCTTTTCAGGGTTCTCCTGATAAAGCCAGGTCCACCCAGCATAATCTTTTTTTTTTTAATTAACTCATAGGGCCTTAATTACATATAAAACATTACTTTTACCATAGAATGTACCCTAATCATGGGAATCAGACTCCCTCACAGTCACAGGTGCTGCTCACATTCCAGAGGACTGGGCAGGGCATGTGCACCAGGGAACGGAAATCTTGGGGGCCATGTCTGAGTCTGCTGACACACCATGGGTAAGTATATCTTCTAGCATTTTCTAAGCTCCGTGTACCTGAGGCCCTGTGCTCATGGCTTCCTCTCACTGGCAATGTGGACCTCTGAGCAAATCAGATGGTCTGTCTCCAAAAGGTAAGGGGTAATGCCAGCTTCTCAACAGTATTTAATTTTCTTTTGATTTTGTTAAAAAGGGAGTCCAAGTTAGTTCTATAAGAGACAGAGCTATGCAGACTCTTCTAACCTATAATTTTTATTTCAAATAACTGTATAAAGCAAAATAGCTTCAATTATTTTTCTCATAAACATTTTTCACAAAATATTATTCTGGCGAAGCAAGACATAATATCACTTGATTGTGATTTGTGCCAGGACATGTTTAACTATACAGGAAGCATGTCAAATGTAAGAACTTTATTAAAAAAGTAAGAGTTAGTTTTTTTATGTTTCATGGACACATAATATGCTCCCTAAAGAACATGAGACAAAAATAGTAGTCAGAATTTTGTTTTGAGAGGCCTTCATAAAACAGTTGTGAGATTTTACAAGGTCATGACTGGCTGATTGGACATGGCCAGAGTACAGACTAACGATCAACACCCATCTGGAAGGGAAGTCCAGTGCAAGCCCAGTGGAGAGATGAAGGGAGTGAGGGGACCCAACCTAGGCCCTGGAGGAATAGCTGAAAGACTGTCTGGTGTTCCCACTGGAAGCAAGATTACATGTATGGTCCATCAACCCAGGGCCCAGCATGGTGCACAGCAATATGAAGCTACCAGGAAATGTCTTCACCTGTGTGCGTGAATGAACATCCAGAGAGGTGACAGTAGGGATGCCCAATGGCCAAACTCAAGAAAGAACTTTAAATTAGAGAAACACCGTATGGAACAGTCAACCTTTGCCCAGGAGTTCCTGCATGAGGGTGTGCTCATATGGACCATGTGACCACGCACCAGATATTTAGCAGCAATGATAGGTGGACTGCTTGACTAGGTCTTTTTTCGGTTCTATGCAAAATGATGAAATGTCATGTCTACATACATGGAAAGTTGGGGAGAGGGGTCTGAAATGATGGCTTGGAAGGTCACTCTTGATTGAAATCACTTAGTCTTCATGGCGGGAGCACATTTGGGAGTTAAACACTATATAAGCACTAGAACCCCTCAAATTTGCTTGTCCTGTGACTCTGTCTCCAAACTGATCTGAGCCCACTCTGCTCAGAGGTTAAAATGCATCCTAGCTGTTCCACTCCACGGGCCCAGGTGAAGGGTGAGAGGCACCGGCTGATGGGGCCGCTGAACTTCCACCCGCACTTTCTTCTAGGAGGAAGACCCCTCCAGCACACTGTCGCACTCTTCCATAAAAGCACACGCCTTGCGGTTGTTGGTCACAGTCTGCTCAGCATTAGTCATGGCTCAGCTGCCCCAGGGAGCCTCAACCCATCTCCAGACTAACCACTTCCACCTCCCAGCGGGCATCAGGCGGGCAGCCAAGGAGCTGGCTTTCCACTTATGAAGCTAAGGAAGAGATGGGGTGGGAGGTTAAATATATAAGAAATAATTTGGGCTAGAAGGTATGCAGCAGTTGGATAAAGTCTTTGATTAGAAGGCCAGGCTACTCCAAGAAGCCGGAAGAAGAGGTGCAGGACAGGGAGTGACCACCTGCTTCAGAGAGGATGGCCACCAGGCCGAGAGCCAGAAGAACCAGTTTCCTGCAGGGTAAGTCCCGCCTCTTCCTGTGGAGAGGGGTGGAAGGGGTGGGGAGAGAGTGAGGTCACTGCTAGAAAGGCCCTACCCCTGGAAACATGCTCCATCTTCACAATAACACCTGCCTCACATCGGTCGGGTCGACACTGCTCCTTAGAAGAAATCACTGCTCTCACGGTGTTTCCCGAACCTGAGATTCTGTGGCTCTCTGTGCCGCCCCGATGGGCATTCCTGTGCCACAGAGCGCTTCAAGGTGGAATGATGCAATGGTCACTGGGTTTTAAACCAGCACTCTCTGGTTCATGCTCACAGTAAAGCTGCCTTGTTTCATTGAAGAAGAAAACAATGGAGTTTCTAGATCGTTCACTTAAAAGAGGCTGAGCGCTTGTTAAAATCGTTTTATCCAAGTTCACGTGGCTCTTAAGCAGCAGGGACAGGGTTTGAGTCAGAGGCTCTCTGACTCCAAAGCTTCTATGCTTACTCCCTGTGTTGTTCTAGTTCTTAGGGGAAGCTGAACTAAGAGTAGGACTCACAGGATGGGCCACCATCACAGGACGGCAAACAAATTATTATTTATGTAATGGCAGGAAGCTGGGCAAGGCAGGAAGAAACTGGCAGGAGGAGAAGACAGGTGGAGGGGAAGTGACGGGAATTCAGGGGTGTGGCTCCTTGATGCCCCTGGAGAGCTGAAGCCAGCCCTGGGGACTGCAGCCTCAATGGAGGACTCCGCTCACACTGAAGCAAGGGTCGTCAGGTTTGGGCCCAGCCAGTGTTGCTCAGTCGTTGAGGTCATGGTTAGATTCCCAGTCAGGGCACACACCTGGGTTGCAGGCTTGATCTCTGGGGGGGGGGGGGGGGGGGTGCAAGAGGCAGCCGATCAATGATTCTTTCTCATCATTGATGGTTTCTATCTCTCTCTCACTCTCATTTTCCCTTCCTCTCTGAAATCAATATAAACACACACACACACACACACACACACACACAAACACGAACCCCGGTGCACAAAAATTCATGCACTTGTGGGGTGCGGGGGGGATCCCTCAGCCTGGCCTGTGCCCTCTCATAGTCTGGGACCCCTCGGGGGATGTTCACCTGCCAGCTTAGGTCTGCTCCTGGGGGAATGTGCCTAAGCTGGCAGTCAGACATCCCTCTGGCAGCCCGGGAGCCCTAAGCCGTCAGTCGGACATCCTTAGCACAACCGAGGAGGCGGGAGAGGCTCCCACCGCCGCTGCGCTTGCAGCCATCAGCCCGGCTTGTGGCTGAGCAGAGCTCCCCCTATGGGAGTGCACTGACCACCAGAGGGCAGCTCCTGTGTTGAGCATCTGCCCCCTGGTGGTCAGTGTGTGTCGTAGCGGCTGGTCGTTCCCAATTGTTCCGCTGTTAGGGTCAATTTGCATATTACCCTTTTATTATATAGGATATGAATTTTCAGGTTTGGGCAGTGAGTGTGCCTTGAAGACAAGAAGGCAATCAGTTCAGGCCCAAGGATGGAGAGGAACCCACAGTGGTGATGCAGTTCAAAGTTCTCACCAACGCTCTGTGAAGTCAATTGATTTTAAAATAAGAAGAATGTGATTTCTTCCACTAGATTTATGTGTCTTTATTAATATACTTATCTCTGTTATTGGTGATGCAATAGAAAAATGAAAAAGAGATGTAAAAAGATAAACAAACTTGACCTAATGGAGTTAGAGCACTCCTCCCAACAACTGAAGAATATAAATCCTTTTTAAACACACATGAATCATTTACAGAAATCACCACATACAAGGATGTAGGATTATTAGGCAAATCTCAACACATTTAAAGGATTAAAAAAAATGCTGTAGTCCTCCTCTGACCCAAAGGAATTATGCTAGATGCCAACAAAAAAGTTGAGAAATTATACTCAAGTAACATGACAGCATTTCAAAAAAGAAATTATAATGGAAGCTGGAAAATATTTATGACTTAATAGAATGAAAATGTATATCAAAATTTGTAGGATGTAGCTAAAGAAATACATAGAATTTATAGTCTGAAATGTTTACATTGGAATACAAATGGGATAACATTGGTGAAGTACAAGAACAGCAAAACAAACAAATACAAAGGAGAAATTGAGATATTGTAAACATAGGGCAGACATTGATGAATTGAAAAACAAGCTTAAAATAGAATTAACAACAAATGTTGTTCTTTGAAAAATTAATAAAATTGACAAACCTTTGGTAAAATTGGTTTAAAATGAGAAGACAAATAAGTAACATTAAGAATGAAAAGGAGCTAACAGTATGTTTGCTAGAGACTTTTAAAAGATTAGAGGGTATTGCAAAGCAATTTATGTCAGTTCATTTGAAAATTAGATTAAGTTGACAAATTCTTATAAAAAATAAGCTGACCACATATGACTACTAATTCAATTCCTTTAATGCCTTACAGACCTTAAAGAAATTGAATTAGTAGTCAGAAATTGTCCCACAAAGAAACCTACAAGTCCAATGACATCATCAGTGAAGTCAACCAAATATTCAAGGTACAAATAGTTCCAAATTTATCCAAAATATCGTGGGAAATATAAAAAGAAGAAACACTCTTCAGTACAATTTGTAACACTAAAATAACCTGGACTCAAAAATAGAAGCATCAAACAGACCATCAAAACTCAGAGGGAAAGCAGGGGAGGGTGGGATTGAGGGGTAAGAGATCAATCAAAGAATTTGTATGCATGCATATAAGCATAACCAATGGACACAGACAGTAGGGGGGCGAGGACATGTGCTATGGGGTGGGAGTGGCCAGGGAGAGGTCAATGGGGGGAAAAGGAGACATATGTAATACTTTCAAGAATAAAAAAAATTAAAAAAAAATAATCTGGATACCAAAAAACAAAAAAGACAGTGCAAAAAGGCCAATCACACTTAGGAATGTAAGGCGAAAATATTAAACAAATATTAGCTAACAGAATTCACCCACATATGACAAAGAAATTACATTATGACCAAGTTGGGTTTATCAAAATAACACAAAGTTGGGTTAATATGGGAATATGAATTAATGTAACTCTCACATGAGCACATTAGAGGGGGAGAATTATGGTCATCTGATAGACACAGAAAATTTATTTAATACTAGAGGTCCAGTGCATGAATTTGTGCACAGGTAGGTCCAGCCAGGGCGAGAGGCCGCAGGTAGATGGCTGGCCAGCCCCGCCCCCCATCGAACTACTGGTTGAAGGGACAATTTGCATATTAGCCTTTTTTATATAGGATAATCAAGCATCTATATATTATTAACTATTATCAAACTAAGAACAGAATGTGACTTCTTTAACTTGATAAAGTAAAATACAGCAAATGTCACATTTAAAGGTTTAAAATTGAAAGTATTTTCTTTGATGTCAAGTATAAGACAAAGATGCCTCCTGTTACCATTTCTATCCAACATGATTTTGGAGGTTCTCACCAGAACACTAAGACAAGAAAAAAGAAATAAAAATTATAAGTATTGGGAAGAAAGCAAAAAATATTTTGTTATGTATGGAAAATATGGCTGTGCAGATAGAAAATCCAAATTAACTTGTAGGCAAATTTTTCAAACTCATGAGTTTTACCAAAACTCTTGGAATAAAAGTTCAATTTTCTTTCTACATACAAACATATACACTCATGAAATTAAATTTAAAAATATTTAACATAGTATAAAAATAACAGTACCTAAGAATCTATACTAATAAAAGGGTAATATGCTAATTAGACTGGGTTGACTAGCCATCTTCTGGATATCTGACTTCCTTCCGGACAAAGCCATGATGGCGGGGGCTGAGTCAGAGGCAGTTAGGGGTGATCAGCCTGGCAGAGGGTTAGGGGTGATCAGGCCAGCAGGGGAGGGCAGTTGGGGGTGACCAGGCCAGCAGGGGAGGGCCATTGGGGGCATTAGGCAAGCAGGCAGGTGAGTGGATAGGAGCCAGTGGTCCTGGGTTGTGAGAGGGTTGTCTGACTTCTGGTTTAGGGCCTATCCCCCAGGGATCAGGTCTAAACCAGCAGTCAGACATCCCCCGAGGGGTCCCGGATTGGAGAGGGTGCAGGCCAGGCTGAGGAACATCCCCTCCCCCCCTGCACAAATTTTGTGCACTGGGCCTCTAGTAAATCTAATAAAAATATGTAAGATGTCTATGGGAAAATAATAAAATTTCATTGGGAGACATCAAAAAAGACCTAAATAAAAAGAAATACATTCTGCTTATAGATTTGATGATCCAGTATTATAAAGATTTCTATTATTTGCAAAATGGCCTGGAAATTTACTGCAACTCCTATCAAAAACTCCTAACATTTTTTTTTTTACAAGTTGATTCTAACGTTTATACAGAAGGCAAGTTTAGCCAAGACACTTTTGTAGAAAACACAGCTTATGCTTTGTGTTTTCTGTCCTCCCAGATACTCAATCCTATATAATAAAAGCCTAATATGCAAATAGACCGAATGGCAGAACAACCAGTGGGTGGAGGGCGGTCTGGTGAACGGGTGGCACCAGGCCAGCTAAGGAAGATGCCAGCAGGAAGAGGGATGGGATGGCGATCGAGGGACAGTGGCAATCGATGGTAGTGGGGTGATGGGGGGTGAGGCCAGCCGCTCACTGGCTGGTGCCATCCCTCTGATCGGCCCGCCAGTCACCTCCCACAGAGGCAATAGGCCCTCTGGTCGCCTCCTGCAGAGGGAGGCCAGACTGCGGCTTGGACATCAGTTGGACACCCCCTGAGGGCTCCCAGACTGCTAGAGGGCTCAGGCTAGACTGAGGGACCACTGCCCCCACAAGTGCACAAATTTTCATGCACCAGGCCTCTAGTCTTATTATAAAGTTATAGTATTTAAGAATCACAGTATGAGATGGCTCAGAAAGAGACAAAAATATCAGTGGAACAGAAGAGAAGTCTACAAACAAATCCAAAATAGAGGAGTAACTGATATAGTCAGAAATGATACTTAATGTCAGTGTAGGAAGAACGGACTTTTTAATAAATGGAGCTAGAACAGCCGTGGGCAAACTATGGCCCGCGGGCCGGATCCGGCCCGTTTGAAATGAATAAAACTAAAAAAAAAAAAGACCGTACCCTTTTATGTAATGATGTTTACTTTGAATTTATATTAGTTCACACAAACACTCCATCCATGCTTTTGTTCCGGCCCTCCGGTCCAGTTTAAGAACCCGTTGTGGCCCTCAAGTCAAAAAGTTTGCCCACCCCTGAGCTAGAACAACTGGACATCCACATTGGGAAAGATACAATGCCCTGCTACATAAAACCACACAGAAAAATCAGTTACACATGGTCAAGGACTAAACTTTAGAATGCAAAAGTGAGAAGATTTCAAAGATACTACAGAAAAATACCTTGATGACCTCGAGGTGCAAAAGAATGTTTTAAAACATGACACAAAACCTATAAACTATAAAGAAATACTGACAAAATTTTCTGTTAAAATTAAAAACTTCTTTTCATTAAAAGATTTCTTTAGAGCACAAGGACAAGCTGCACACGGAGAGAAGCTATTTGTAACCCATCAAATGAAAGCACTAGTATTAGAATGTACAACTATTGTAAATTAACTAGTGACCTGGTGCACAGATTCATGCACATTGAATGGAAATTAATTGGAAGGTGGCCAGCAGGGCGGGACTGGGTGAGATTGGCTGGACACGCCCTGGAGCCAACCTTCCATGGTCCCTCCCTGGCAGGCCACACCTGAGGTGGCGCTGTGGCTAGAAGGGGTCTGTAGAGTGAGCAGGGTCCCTCCAGCAGGTGGGGTCCCTAGGCCTGGCCTGCGGGGATCAGGCCAAAACTGGCTCTCCGACATCCTCTGGATTGCGAGAGGGCAGTTCTCACAAGAACCACCGCTGCCAAGTCACCACAGTTTGGCAGCTCCTGCGTTGAGCGTCTGCCCCCTGATGGTCATTGCACATCATAGCTACCAGTCTGACGGTCGGGTGGTCAGACAGTAGCTTATCCTTTTATATATATAATTAAGAAAAAAAAACAGTAGAAACATTGTTAAATAATTGAATGCCTTACTTCTTAACAGTGGACACATGATGGACAATAAATGTATGGGCAGTACGCAAGCTCCTGGTGATAAAGAGCATATACATTAAAACCAAAATGATGTTCGTTTTGTAGGATGTAGGACCGACATCAGAGGGAGCCCTCATGCTTTCCCGGTGGAATGGAGACTGGTCTGAGCTCTTTGGGAAGCCGTTTGGCATTCTTTGGCGTTCATTGGAGGACAGATAAACTGTATACCCAAAATTCTGTTAGGGAAATTCCAAAGGAAACTTGGAGTCTCCCACAAGTCCACTCTGATACACGGACCACAATGTCCCTACAAGATGCTTATAATAGTAAAAACTGGAAGCAACCCAAGATTCCATCAACAGTAGATTAGATAAGCCAATTTTGGTATATCGGCAAAAATGGAAATATATAAGCAACAAATGACCCTCACACACTTAATATTGAGCCACAGACGCAAATAGGAAAGCATATACAATATGGTTTCATTTATTTGGACTTCAAAAGCAGGCAAAGACAAGCATTATGTTGTTTGGAGATCACGCAGCCGTGGGTAAAAGACTATATGAAGTAAAGCAAGGGACTGATTATTTCAAAACAGGATAGGGACTCTCTCACCCGGAAGAAGAGAGAGGGGGTCAAGGAGGGATAGTAGGTCTTTAAGGACCTGACAACGTCCTATTTCCCATCATGGTGGTGATTTCTTTATTTGCTGTGTGTTCATTTTAATTGTTCTTCTGTATAGATGACGTAACTTCCAATGCAAATGTGTTTTAAATAGTGGGATAAAAGGGGTAAGCTCAGACTGAGCCCCCACTTCCCTCCCATCGGGGGTGCTGTGCTGAAGCAGTGGCTGGTGGTACTGTGACAAGTTCAGCCCTGACTGCCCTTGGCAGAGGGTACTCCGCTTCCTCCTGGGAGGTGGCTGAGCGTTCCCTTCCACTACTGTGGGGTTCGGTATTCCCCTGAAGGCCTTGCTTCCTCTGTAAGAGTCCTCTGTCAGTTACTTATTGTTTGTTTGTTTTTAAATATATGTTCTATTGATTTCAGAGAGGAAGGGAGAGCAAGAGAGAGATAGAAACATCAATGATGAGAGAGAATCATTGATTGGCTGCCTCCTGCACGCCCCTACTAGGAATTGAGCCTGCAACCCGGGCATGTGCTCTGACCTGGAATTGAACTGTGACCTCCTGGTACATAGGTCATTGCTCAACCACTGAACCACACCAGCTGGGCAAGTTAGTTATTGTATGAGTCCCTGTGACTTCTCCCTCCTTCAACAGCTAGAGCTTAACTCCCACCCTTCGAGTGTAGCCAGAATCAATGACTTGCTGCTAGTAAGTGGAGCAGATGCGACAGTGTGTGACTTCTCAGGTGAGGTGATCAAAGATGTGGTGACCTTCCCCTTGCTCTCCCTCTTGGATAAACTCGTTCTGGTGAAATGTCATGAGGACACTCCAGCAGCCTTATGGAGAGGGACACAGGCTGAGGAACAGACCCCCTGCCTAGCCAGTCCACCAGCCCCAGTTGAGCCTTCAGATGACCTTATTCTTGGTCAACAGTTTGATTGAAATCTCATGAGAGACCCTGAGCCAGAACCACCCAACTCAGCTGCTTCTGAATTCTTGACCCACAGAAACTGTGAGAAAATAAATTTGTTATTTTAAGCCACTGAATTGAGGCAGGTTTCTCACACAGCAATAGATGACGAATGCACCTTGCTTTCTCAGGACTGCTGCCTGTGAGTTCTGCCCAAACTAGAAAATTGCTGCAGACATTGAGAAGGCCAAGCTGATAGAGCCGGGGTGACCTCGGATCTGCAAGGTGCACCCTCTGCTTCTGAAATATCTTTGGCTGATTATTCTCTCATTCCACTGACAAAATATATATTGACACAGCTTTTCTGGGCTAAAGAATATTGTGTAAAGAAATACTCCCTCCCCCCGCCCACCCCCCCACCCCAAAGATAAAGGGACATTTCAGGGCTCTGAAATTCTGGGTTTTGAAGAGTGTAATGAAACTCCTGTTGGTTTTCAAACCCAAAAGTCATGCATTAAGTTCTGTCACTTGCTGGTTGTTTGGCCTTGGGTATACATTTAGCCCCTCAGAAGTTCTCTTATTTTTTGAGCAAATATTAGTCACCCAATCTCTCTCTATATATATAAAAGCCTAATATGCTAAGTGTCCAACCAAGCAGTCGACTGAATGGTCACTAGGATGTGCACTGACCACCAGGGGGCAGATGCTCCGACCAATAGGTTAGCTTGCTGCTGGGGTCTGGCCCATCGGGACTGGGCGAAATGGGGCAGGACACACCCTGGAACCCTCCCACAGACCCTCCTGTGGTCCCTCCCCAGCCACCGGCCCTGATCAGCCCCGATCACCAGCCAGGCAAAGGGACCCCACCCGTGCACAAATTTCGTGCACTGGGCCTCTAGTATACATATATGTTACTTAGGATTGTTGGTAGATATAAAACAGAAAAACAATAGCACATTCAAGGTAGAAGTTTGTGTCTCTTTCATGTCAAAATCCAAATGTAGATCTCATTCCATTGACAAAATATATACTGACACACAGCGTTTCTGAGGCTAAAGAATATTGTTTAAAGAAATACTCCCTCCCTCTCCCCCCCCCCCCCCAGATGATAGAGGAACTGGTATGGTATAGAGCTGGTATAGCACCCCTGATGTCAGAAAACCCAGGATCTTTATAGCTTATTCCACTGTGAGTGGTATTCTGGTCAAAGATAGATGCTCTCACTCCAAAATATTTGTTGAAAAGAGTTGGACTTGGGTTGTGTGTGTGGCGTTGCACGTGTGTGCTCTTGTTCTAGGGCCTGTGCCCCATAGGGAGAGCCCCTATGTCTCCCTATTTGGGACGTCCATTCTTGTAGACGAGGGACAAAGAACAAGAGTCAACCAGGCAGGGGCCCTCAAACTGCTCAGAGGTGGCATCTACTCACACCTCTTGAGCCAAAGCAAGTCCCATGGCCAAGTTCATACACTCGGCATGGGGGACCCAGGCAAGGCCCAGGTGCAAACTCCTGTGACAGTGACCCAACTTGCCCTCTCACTCTCCTAACTTCTCTACCTCTGTCAGCTCTCCCCACCTGCCCCCCAATTCCATTCTCAACTCAGCAGCTAGAATCAGCCCTTTAAAACCTTCATCCAATCAAAAACTCTCTCTGTTCCAATCCTCCAGTGGCGCGTGGTTCACTCAGAGTAACAGACAAAACCAAAGTCCTCAGGGAGACCACCAACACCCTGCAGATCTGCCCGCCAGCTCTGAGCACTTCTGAGACTCCACCCCCAGCCACCCCCTCCCTCCCTCCACTCCCTGCCTCAGGGCCTCTGCCCTGGCTGTTCCCTCAGGGCCCTTCAGCTCCACCCTGCAGAAAGCTGCAGCCCCGCTGGCACCTGTCCCTGCATCCTACTTCACTGTTTCCTCCGTGGCACCTATCACCGCTGTTGTCTTTACCTGTTTGTATGTTTTCTGTGTCCGCCACCAGAAGGAAAGTTCCCCCAGCGTGGGGACTATGCCTTGTTTTCAGAGCCAGCCACAGGGCCTGGAATTGCTCCCTGGGTCTCTGTCCTCCTACCCCATGAGGTTTTGGTTCCTTCAGGGCATTCGTTTCCCCCTTCACCTTTATTTCCGCTGTCCCTTGCTTCTCTTCAGCCACTCACTGTCCTGGCCCATGGCCTGCACCTGCTGGCAGTGACAGAGGAAACGGGCTGGAGGCGCCAGGTAGGAAAGTGAGGGTAGAGGACAGTGTGAAGGGGTGAGGCCTCAGCCCACACCCCGCACCCTACACCCTTCACACAGAGAACAGGTGAGCTTCCAGAGTGGGGCGACCTCTGCACCTGATGGGAAGCAATGGGCTGGCTCTACAGCTCCCGACGGGACTGAATCTCAGAATGGAGCCCCCAGACCAGCGCTGGGAGGGCCAGGGGCGTGGTGGACGCTGACCTGACCGGACCCTGGGCTGCTCAGCCTACGGGGATGCCTGAACCACAGCTCAGTGCCAGGTGCCTGCACCCCTGACAGGACCCTGGCAATGTATGTGTGAGCCGTACCCTCTCCTTTAGTTTTATTCTCTTGTTTACTAGTAATTCACCTATTTTTAACTTTTGAATAAGTAATGATTCAAACATTTGAAAATATGAAACAGTATACAGTGACCAGTCTTATTCCCAAACTGTGCCCCCTCCTCCCAGGTCCCCTCTCAACCATATAACAACTGTTGTTCAATTCACGTGTGTCTTTATAGTTTTTAAAACGGGTGTGCAAGAAACCAAGGATATAAACTCATATCTTCCTTGACATTTTGGATAAAGTATCGCAGAATATGTCCCCCACACACTGCTGTGTATCTTGCCTTTTCCACTTAAAAATGTGCCCCGGAGGCCTTCCCCATCCATTGGAGAATGCCTCTTGGTTCATTTTTCATGGCTGCGTGGGGTGCCATTGCTGGGATGGGCCATGCTTTATTTGATTTGTCCCCGGTAAAGGAATTGTGATGATTTCCAGCCTGTTGATTACACAAACACCACTGCAGTAAGCATGGGCACACACAGGAGAATTCGCAGAAGCCAGAGTGGTGAATTGATTCATATTTTAAAATATTAGCACAGCAAGTTTAACCCTAGATGTGTCTAAAATCGCCTTGCATGTCCAAAAGCACTGAAATTGTGATTTCACTGGTCTTATCTGGGGCCTAAGAGTCAGTCTTCTTAAAATTTTTTGGGGTCTATCCAGGGCATGCAGGCTGAGAGCCATGAGTTCTGGGGGGATTGAGAGTGCATGGGAAGGACAATAATATTTTGGGAAGCATTTTAGGGGGAGAGAGACGAGACGGGGGGGGGGGGGGGGGCGGGGAGAGAGAGAGGAGGTCAGGATTTGAGCAAGTCAAGTGGGTAAAGTTTGGGGTTTTTAGTAAATTTTGCTCTGTTGTGTGGAAATTTGCTCTATTTCCTTCAGTTAAAGGGCCACCTTACTTGTCAAGGGGTGTGCATTCAACGCCTGGCATCTGGTGTATTGCCATGGAGGGTGGGCCTGGGAGGGAAGCCACGCATACTGTTGACTCATCAGGTCTCCATTAGGCGGCAGATGCTATTCGCATCTTCTTTTGGGTGAGGAAGCTGGGGCTCAGAGAGGTTAAGTGGCCTGCCCAAGGCCGCGCAGCGCAGGGGCAGGACTCCCGGCCAGGCCTGCAGCCGAGGCTTCCTGCGGATGGAGCTGTTTCCTGCCCCGCGGGCTCTGGCATGCTAGGTCTGTTGTTTGTAATGTTTCCTTCTTGGGCTCAGAACCCTCTCTCGCTGCCTCTTGTAGCTTGGCCTCAGCTCCCGCAGGGTAAGCCTTGTTGGGACTGCAGGTTGTCCTGGCTAGCTTTCTTGTTCCCTCCAGGGGAAGGAGGCTCGGAGCCACTAGCTCTCACCAGGAAGGTCTTGGCAGCCTGTGGGCCCCCAGCCCCCCAGGAGGGCGGTGGTGGGGTGCCTGTGGTCCAGCCCACGACTTCCGCCATCGCCCTGATAAGGGCCGCAGGCAGAGAATGCAAATGTAAACTGTCCTCCAGGCTCCCTCCGGAAGATCCCCAGCTTCCCCATTGTTCCCTCTCCGGGGACCCTTATCTGAGGCAGCAGAGAAGGGGAGGGTTTTTTTTAAACCAGAGGCGGGACCTCGATAAGGCAGCTCGGCCATCAGGAATCACCGTTGTTATTGCTTCTGCCCGACGCTGGGACCTCACAAGGTTTGGAGAGGCCAGTGTGCTGTGGGCAGGCTGCCCCCATGAGCCCGGGCGGGGCTGCCGAGAGAGCCTGGGATGGAAACTGGGCACACACTTGTGGTTTTGAATGTGTGTGTGTGTGTGTGTGTATGTATGTTTCTGAGTGTGTATGTGTGTGTATGTCCCTCTGTGTGGTCCCTGCATGTGTGTGCATATGCATGTGAATGTCTGTTGTCTGTGTGTATGTGTGTGTGTGTGTGTATTTTGTGGCCTGCAATCTTAGTTCTAAGTCCTTTGAAATACACTGAGTAGCCAGATTATTATGACCACCCCATCAGTACAATGAAGTGAATTAGTTATGCAAATAATAATAATAATAAAACTTTGAGAGTTTTTGCTTAGGAAGTTTTCAATATTCAGTATTTTTGAGAGTGTCAATGAAGTACTGATGGGGTGGGCATAATAATCTGGCTGGTCATAATAATCTGGCCACTCAGTGTATATTTTCAATTCTTATCGACCGAGTTGCGCCCCCTCGCTGCTGGAGAAAGCCCCCCAAAGAAGGCGCAATGCTGGAACTATTTCTAGAACACACCTTGGGGTCACCAAGCCTTAAGAAGGACTGGTTGAGAGGAATTCTGGACCTGCAGGACTGGGTGTGTTGAATTCCGTCCTTCCACCAGGTGGCGCTAGAGCTGCGTGCACAGACCGCACTTCAGCTGGGAACCCAGACCCAGTTCCTACCTGAACCCTTGCCTTCTCAACCTGGGAGACTTGATTGTTAAGGCATCACTCCTCTCCCTACAGTGAGTTGGAGGCCAGTCCTAGATCACCTCCAGGATGCTGTGGGCAAGCTTCCCTGAGCCTGGGATTGGACCTGTGGGCACATGCATTTGGAGTGTGTGTGTGTGTGTGTGTGTGTGTGACGGGGGTGTGGGTGGGGTCTGCTTTGTCCTTCTCACAGTCAGGTGTCCTTAAATTTAAAGAGAAGGTTTGCATGTTTGATGGTGGATGCAACGGGGAGGCATCGTTCCTTTGTAGTAAGACGTCATCAAATTCAGAGCCAGAATCCCAGTCCCTCCCACCTGTAACCTGTTTCCAAATATTTGTGTTGTGAGAGACCCATGTTTTATTTCATCTCCTTTTCAGAAATAGTTTATAAACACAGGGGAAGTGCACGCACGTGTATTCTTAAGGGACGGAGTGCAAGAGGAGAGAAGCCGCAGATGGGCGGTGGCCTTGAGATTGTCCTGTTGTCTTAACGTGATACCCAGTCGGCCTGTCCTTTGTTTATTCGAAAACCAGGTCTTAAAAGAGATGGAGAAGAAAACCATGAGCTGAGCACTTCCGAGGGGCTGGTGCTCCCCCTGCACAGGCGTGGGTGTGGGTGGTCACCGCCCCTGGAGTTCACGGTTGTCAGTGGGTCTACAAGTGAGGCCGCGGAGACCTGCATCCAAATTGCCAAGAGTGTGTGTGTGTGTGTGTGTGTGTGGGTGGGTGTGTGTGTGTGGGGGGGGGGTGTGGGTGTGTGTGGGTGTGTGTGTGTGGGTGTGGGTGTGGGTGGGTGTGGGTGTGGGTGTGTGTGGTGCGCACTTCCCAGCGCAGCCCAGGCCACATCAGCTTCCTCTGCACACGCCCCGGACGCTGGCCTGGAGGGTGGACCCCACACATCAAGGGCAATCAGATGCCATCCTGGTACGTGCAGTGAGAAAGAACAACCACCGAAAACCTACAATTCTTTTAAAATATATATTTTTATTGATTTCAGAGAGGAAGGGAGAGAGAGAGAAACATCAATGATGAGAGAGAATCATTGATTGTCTGCCTCCTGCACGCCCCACACTGGAGATCAAGCCTGCAGCCTGGGCATGTGCCCTGACTGGGAATCGAACCATGACCTCCTGGTTCATGGGTCAATGCTTAACCACTGAGCCACGCCGGCCGGGCCCTGCAATTCTTAATACTTCCGCCCCGTTCTCAGTGCTTTAGGTATGAACACGTTCATGGGACAACAACCATTCTAGGTGGAATCTTCAGTCAGCCTCGTTTTACGGATGAGGACACCGGGGCACCCAGAGGTTTAGCCACTTGCCCAAGGTCACACGCCTGGAGGGCTTCGTGGGGTGGACCCTGCCAGGAGCTTGTGATAAACAATAATCATAATCCTCTCAGAGAGCTAGTTCTTCGAAAGTTTGGAGGGAGTTATATTTTTAGAAACCCGGACTGAAACCCGGAGATACCGTGAAAGGCCCAGTGAAGCTAGAGAGAGAAAGGAAGGTTTGGATGGGAGAAACAGGGGGAGAAGACACCCACGAACTTTACAAAGAAATAGTTAAGGGTGTTTTTCTGGGGAGAAGCCGGGGCGGTTGGAACTTGAAACTCCAGTGGAGAGAGGAAAGGAGAGGACAGCCGAGCCCACCAGGGCCAGAGTCAATGCCGCTCGCGTCCAGGAGATGGCGCTGGCGTTTCCTAAAAGAGAACCGGCTCCTGTGGCTCTGACTCCAAGGCTCCCCTGGTGCCTGCAGGCTCCTGTTTTGTTGGTCTTGTGCTTCAAACACCGCAGCCCTGCCCTGGGGGCCCCCTGTGGGGAGACCGCTGTGCCCCCTGGTGATGGCCCCGTCGCTGTCCAGACCCACAGCTTTCTCAGGGGAAGGCCCTGCGACTTCGGCCAGCCCCAGGCCTCGGCCGGACCAGCACAGCTCGGGCAGGAACGGAGGAAGGACTCTCATTTCTGTCCAGGGGCGGCCAGGTGAGCCGCTGCACAAACGCCTACCCCTCCACAGCCACACCGAGTGGGGGTTATCAGTCTTAATCCCGATGCACCGCCAGGAACCCGTTCTCGGAGGGGGAGCAGGGGCCTGAGCCGGGGAGCTGGGCATGGCAACCTGGGTCTGTGCCCACCCCTGCCCCCCACGCCCCCCGTCTGTGCCGTGCCCTGGGCCGCCAGCAGGCGACAGGACCAGGAGAAAAGAGGACAAAGCCCAGGTGCTGATTGTTTTCTCAGTCTTTGCTGTTCACTCGCAGGTGCCGGCCAACCCGACTAGCTGGGGCTCGGTTCGCTGCCTCGCCAACCCCGGGCTTTAGTGTACTTCCTGCTGGGAACGGCGGGGTGACGTGTCCCGGTAATCCACAGCTTAACCCCTCTTCCAGGAACAGGAGCAAGTCCCCTTAGGGGGTGAAAGGCAGGCGGCAGAGGGCTTTACTTCCAGGCTGTTCAATCCCCACCCTCCGGTCCTACTTGACATCATCCGAGCTCACCTGTGGAGACAGGCCAGGAGAGCAGGCGTGTCCTGAGGCCGCCCTGACCGTAAGAGGCCGGGTCTAGGGCCCTTCTCCCCCTTTTTTCTCCCCTCTCCTCCCCTCCCCTCCCTTCCCTTCCGTCTCACCCTGGATGCGAGGCCTGTGGACAGCCAGCTCAGAGGCAGAGCCCCAGCTTCTCTGTTTAACGGGCACACAAATGAGTCCCTTCAGGATCTTGTTAACGCACAGCCTCTGAGGCGTGGGTCTGGGCGAGCCCAAGGTTCCGCATGTCCGACGAGCTCCTAGATGACAGTGCTGGGTGATGCTCTGGGCAGCAGGGCCTGAGGACGCGTCAAAGGATAAAGGGTTGAGGCTGGCCGAGCCCCCTCACTCTCAGGAGGCCCAGCAGGGGCTGCTGACTGGTGAGTCCTGGCCGACGCATCATGGTGGCCCCGGGACAGCTGCTCTGAGTTCTGCAGCTTCACGCATGGCTCCCGGGAATGCTTGGAGCTCAGCAGGCTCTCATCGGGCCCTGCAGAGAGACTCCGAGGTGATGCCACCTTGCGGGAGCGCCCGCACTCCATGGTGGGGGAGGTAGGGGTGCCCCTTATAGGCAGCCTTCCAATTCCTCTAATCTGAGAGGGTCGGATAACACTCCAGACATGAGGTTGGGGTTTCCCAAAGTCTGCAGCGCCAAAGGCAGCCCCGGTCGGCATCTCAGTGTCGGGGAGGCGGGGTGGGGTGGGGGGGAGTCCTGGCCTGTTGACCTGCCTCTAGACAAGCTGCCAGGTGATTCTGACCTACACCAAAGTGTGGGACCTCCCCGCCCCAAAGTCATCTCCAGCTCTGAGTGTCTCTTTTCAAACTACTCGAGCTGTCTTCCCCCTGACATTGTGCAAGGCTGACAGGAGGTTCTGCCGTCCAGGATGCCCAGAAGCTTGGATTCCTGGTCTAAAGCACCTTCCTCAGACCACCTCCTCTTTCCTTCCCCAATGATGCCCCACGTAAGCACCGCACTGCCCCGCTCTCGGACTTCTGCCCGGGTCTGCACCTCCATCCATCGCGTTAATCCAGTCTTCATACCGATACCAGAGTAAACTTCTCCCAGATCCTTTTCCTGTCCCCACTCATTCAACTTCTGTTCCCAGCTCCTATATATAAAACATCCCAACCCCCTATCCTCCGAAGGTTCTCAGTGTCTTGCCACTTAGCGGTAATCGCCCGCCACGCCATTCTACCTCTTCCGGACAAACACCACGTTAGCTCCTCCATTTTCCCGATTCCTGGCGTCCTCAGTTTGCTCATACTTGGTAAATCCTCTACCCGGAGCTCCGGGCCCTGTATTTCTCCCCGCCAAGGACCTCTCCATCCTTCCAGGCTCTCCCTCTCTCGGGACGGGACGTTCGTGAGAAGTAAGCACCCACTCCCCTGACTTCCGTGTGCTATGGATGTTGCTGCGTAGCCAGAAAGCTCTTTGTATTCAGGATGGGGTCTTGCCCATTTGTCCTGCCCAAAGCCTGGCCCAGCACCAGGTATCCTGCAGGGATGAGGACACACTGATAGGCTGAGGGAATGAATGAACTGTTGATAAGTGACTGTGTATGAATGACCCTCCTCACCATTTGAGCCTCATGATTTCCACTGATTAGTGGAGGTGATTAGGCAGAATGTTTTTGCACCTCTAACCCCAAATATAAAAGCAAATATATATCAGTTTATCCTTCCCCCCAGAAGGGGGGTCTCAGTTTATCCTTCCCCCCAGAAGACAGAGGGTGACAGACACATGATACTGTTGTTGGTGGAAATGGGGTCTTTTCATGGAGGCTCAAGGAAAGCATGTCCGGGACCCACGTATGGGGGTTGAAGTTGTGGTGAGATTTATTGGGATAGACCTGGAAGGCTGCCCCAGGTTCCCGATGTGTCATCTCTGTCCATCCCGCTGTGGGACAAGTCCAGTCTTGTCTCCATCAAGCCCTGAAGAAAGGCCAGTGTGCATACCTGCTGTGCCATGGTTCAGTCCTGCTCAGTCCCTGTCCTCCTCCGGCTAACTTAGTCTGTGTTCCCGGCTGTGCTCCGGCTGCCACTGCATTGCTGTACCCAGGCTGGTGCTTGGGGCCTGCATTTGAGTTTGTGTGGCTGCTGGGCCAGAGGCAGCTGCTATGGAGAGAGAATGTGTGAATGAATGGAGAGAGAGAGAGAGAGAGAGAGAGAGAGCGAGCGAGCTTTATTAAGCTTGGATTATATTATCTCCGGCTTGGGAATGATCAGGTACCCACTATAACTAACCAATCAACTTCCCAATACTTGACCGGCTTGTGTTGGATCCTCCCCCTAACCAATCCATTTTCTAGGTCTTCTGGGGTCCAGCGTCCCTTATCCAATCCGATCCTTTTCTAGGGCTAGGCTCTGCCCCTTATAATCACCGTCTTAGTTCCTACTGTGCATACCTCAGAGTGGGAGGACCTTCTCCCGGGCCATCATGGCTTCCACCGGGCATGTCCTCACCCAGGGAGTTTCCCCTTTATTATTTGCTCCTTCAATAAACAATATGGATGGCTGTGCCCTGGGGGATGGACAGTGTCCTTTCTCCTACCCAGGGAGGGAGGGTGTTAATCCCCTTGCAGGGCGATGCTGTGGTCCCCTGGTTGATGATGCTGAATAATGTCTGATTCCCTCTCCTCCCTTCCTTTATTAATATCCGCTGCCTATGCTACAATCCATAAAGGATTCATGCAAAGAAGAGGGAAGAAAACAAATCGTGATTGTCAAATAAGTAAAGTTATCTGCGTTTTAGAATCATTACTCTTACTCACCAGGTTGATTCAGAGCTATGGAAACCGTTCATGCTTTTATGCCATGGACTTGAACTGCCTAAAACCATCTTCAAGGTCAAGTTGAACAGTGTAGACTTTGGTTGACATGACCTTAAAGAAGAGCATGAAAACAAAGCCCTTTGAGGTTCGCTCTGGGTAGACGTCAGAGATGGCAACTACGTTCTTCTCTGGGGAGTGTGGGCGACAAATCAGATAAAGTGGGTTCTCCTGTTTCATTTTGAAGCCTAGCCAGGCTCCAGAGAGCACAACCTTCCCACCTTCCACTTCAGGACCTCAGTGCACGCTCCGGCTCTGGAATTACCCTGATCGCTGACGCGGAATGATGTTTTCTTGGCTGCAGCCTCCTGGACGGGCTGTCCACCCTGCCAGCGGTCCCCAGGTAATTTGCAAACACTGCTCCACTCTGCTCCCCGCAGCTCCAGCCAGGGCCTGCGGGACAGCGCAAAGAGTCATTGTTTCCATAACTGTCCACGAGCAATTTTCTCACTTAAACCACATCTCTCTGACCCTCCTCTCAGAAAACAACCCAAACGGAGACTATGTTTTCTTAACAAACCTCAGTCAAATATCTTGGCTGGCCGGCCATTTTCTCTTAGCAGATTCCAGGAAACAGGGCCGTCGGGGTGGCTGATGAAGCCCAGCCCGCGAGTTCCAGACACGTGAGCTCCTCCCGTCGGGTGAAAGGGTAGCGAGGGGTCAGGTGCATGGGCCTTTTCCCTCTCCTCTCTCTCCCGGCCACACAAAAAGTATAAGCTCAGCTTTTTTCTTTTCTTTTTAAACAATGATTAATTTTTTTAAAACTGTGCTCATGAATTTCTTTCCTCCCACTTAGGTACAGATAGTGGCAATCTTGGGAAATTTAGCTACTTGTTTCTCTCTCTCTCTCTCTCTCTCTCTCTCTCTCTCTCTCTCTCTCTCTCAATTTGAGTCCAGTTTTTAATTGTTTATTTATTTATTTATTTTTTTAAATAGATTTTTATTGATTTCAGAGAGAGGAAGGGAGAGGGGGAGAGAGATAGAAACATCAATGATGAGAGAGGGTCATTGATTGGTTGCTTCCTGCCCACTCCTTACTGGGGACCGAGCCTGCAACCCAGGCATGTGCCCTGACCAGGAATTGAGCCATGACCTCCTGGTTCATGGGTCAAAGCTCAACCCCTGAGCCACATTGGTGGGACTTATTGTTTATTTTTTAGAGAATGAATGCCGAACGTTAATGTGCCTTTCATAGTGTTACCCTTGTTAGACCAGCTATTCAATGCCAACATTTCAATCCCAAAGGGAGCGTATTTGAAAAACAAATAAAGCTCCCACATCTGCATCACTATGAATACTACAGGCAGAGAGGAAGAGGTTCAGGTAGGCGACTCCTGCAAGGTCTAGACCAGGTTTACTGACTGTCAGTCGTTGACTACATTTTACAAAAATCAGCTTGGAGCAGGGGTCCTCAAACTTTTTAAACAGGGGGCCAGTTCACTGTCCCTCAGACGGTTGGAGGGCAGGACTATAGTTTTAAAAAAAAACTATGAACAAATTCCTATGCACACAGCGGTGGCAAAAACACCCGGTGGGCCAGATAAATGTTTTCTGCGGCCCGCATGTGGCCCGTGGGCTGTAGTTTGAGGACCCTGGTTCGAGGCTCATGGGAAGGGCGATGTGAAGGGAAAAGTTCAAGGACAGGGGTAGCATGTTGCTGCTAGAACCGCTGGGCTTTTCCCTGGGGCAGTCCCCAGAAGGACGGTGAGGCTTGGGACAAACTAGCTCATACAACATCGCATTCTTCATGCACACGTCTTCCATGGATATGCACACAGTTACAGCTCCTTGTTCCGAATGCCAACAGTGACAGCATCTCGAGGCATCTCAGCAAAGGCCCTGTGCTCTTCCTTGAGGATGGCTGGTGCCCTGGGCTGCAAGAAAGGGGGAGACCTATCTGTAGAACTCTCCCTCCCCCATGAAGTCCTGTCCCTAAGTTAGGCACCATTGTGCTCCCCAAGGTGTCACAAGCAGAGATGGTTCCCTCCCAGGATTTGGGGTCTCCCTCTTCCCTTCCAGCCATCAGGATCTTGGCTGCCCCATCTCCTGTCCGACTCTCAAGGTCAGAAGTCTCTGGTGTCCTGGGCAGCAGGAAAGTGTGTGACTTCGCCACCTGGCCTAGCACCCCAGATGGGGCCACGCACATGCGGTCCAGAGCCTCTGGGTCTGGAGGCCTCAGCAAAGAAAACCTCTCAATGGAGGCTAAAGACCACAGCTGCTCCTTCTCAAGGGAAACTCCTCAGGGGTCACAGGAGGTGCTGACCTCCCCCGGGAGCCAGTGGTGAGGAAGGAGAAGGATTCGCCGTAGAGGGGATGGCTTCATTCATTATTCATGTGGAAAAATGACTGTCCAGTGTCTGGGACTCTCTTCACATAAACTTCTTTCCTCTGCCTGACTTCCTCCTCCCACCAGCAATTTCCGAGGTGGGGCTTCCTTAAAGGAAGCGAAGGCACACATTGTTGTGGCGGAACAGGGACAAACATCTGCGATTCAGGAGCATTCCTCTCCGGGAAGGTCCTCAGAGAAGTCCTTGGGGCACTGGGCCGCTCTGCTTGCAAGAAAGGCCACAGGATTCACAGAGTGAGGACAGGAGGTAATGGGTGGCGATTCTGATGGTCTCAGGGATCCTAGGGCTGAAATCCACAATAATCCAGGAGAGATCAGTGACTATGGTGGCCACTAGATGTAATAATTGCGACCATTGCTTGCCTACTGCATGTCAGGCTCTGAGCTTATCTGTATCTCACGTATATCATCTCATTGCATCCTCTCAGTGACCATACTTTACAGAAAGACTGACATTTGGAAAGATGAATGAATTATACAAGGATTTAATCTCACAGTTCACAAAAGATAGGGCTTGGAATCTGTTATGCACTGAAATGTGTCACGCCTCCCAAATTCATATGCTGTGGTCCTAACCCCCAGTGTGGAGATACAGCCTATAAGGAGGTAATCAAGGTTAAATGAGATTCTAGTCTGATATGACTGGTGCCCTTATAGGAAGAGGAAGAGACCCCAGAAATCTTTCTCTCTCCATGGCCCACAGAGAAGAGTCCAGGTGAGGACACTTTCAGAAGGCAGCCATCTACAAGCCAGAATGAGAGTCCTTACCAGAAAGCAATAGTGCACTTTGATTTGAACATGCAGCCTCCAGACCATCCTATATAATAAAGAGCTAATATGCTAATTAGACTGAACAGCTGAACGACCTTCCGAACATCCTTCTGGATGAAGCCAGGGTTGCGAGGGCCAAGACCCTTGCATGAATTTCGTGCATCAGGCCTCTAGTGTAACAATAAGTGTTTGTTGTTTAAGCCACCCAATCATTGCTATTTTTGTTATAGCAGCAAACTAATAGACACCGTGATGCCTGGCCCCAACTTCCCCTCACACCCCCCCAGCTGCAGGCAGAGCCATCAGCCCCTTCTTGGGTGGCCTTCGTGGCAGAGGATGCCTGACCAGGTGGCTCACAGGCAATGACAGATCAGCATAGTGATAAAGCCCAGCACAGTGTCAGCTGAGGCTGCCACCCCCACATCACACTGGACTTCTCCCTCGTCCCACGCATGCTCTCCTTGTCCTCCTTCCACTAGTTTCAGCCTCTTAATAAGCGTTCTGTGCTCTAGACTCCATCTCAGGGTCTGCTCCCAACTTGTGACAAGTAGGAAATAGGGCAGATGGGATCATCCGAGATGAGGAGAATGAGAAGGGCAGGGGACAGACCTGCCAGGCATCATGGTGTCTACTATGCCAGTCCCAGTTTCCTGCCCTCTCTGCCTCATTTATGGTTCCACCCTCTCTCTTACACCTGCCCTGCTGATTTAATCCCTGGTCAGTCTGGAAAGAACTCCCTGAATACGTCTCTAGTGCTATGTGTCCTGACGATCAGGGTTGGCTGTGTCCCAGCGCATGGGATGCTCAATCTGTGATGCCAGACACTAGAGCAATTGTGCGTCCTTGGTCATTAAAGACGAAGAATAAAGGAAAAGGGACGTTCCTGTTTTTTTCCACTTGTGTTTTTTTTCCCCACCCCACAGTTCCTATTCCTCTAAGGATAATTCCTACAACTGGTTGATTATGTAATGCGTATCCTTGCAAAAGACACAGTAGCAGCACTCATGGGCCTTGCTTCTGTGGTACAGGTGGATCTCGGAGGGCTCCACCTCTCCTGCCCAGGTGGGCACAGCAGGCACAGCCCCTTCCTGGACCCAAGAGGACAGGGTGCCAACTCACGGTGCCAACTCCTGGCACAGCTAAAAGGAAAACATGGGTTTCTCAACACTCAGATCTTTTCATTCTTTTAGGTTTCAGGGAGAAGACTGGTCAAAGAGGAGTCTCCTTTTGTGTGATGGTTTAACTTTTGTGCAAACATCTTTAGTCCTTTTATTGTCTGAGGAGATTATTCAGGCTGTAAAACTTGAGATCATTTGCTTTCTTTTTGGTGTCAGAGGGACATGAATCTAGTATTGGCCACATTGTTCCGGCAAACCCCAAGGGAGCCAGAAAGTGTAACCACCAGCAGAAGGAAGCAAACAGCTCTGCGGAGACTTATTGAATGCACTGTTATTATGATGGCAGTAACTGTGATCATAGTTACTGTCATTCTTCTTGTTGTTTGGCCTCTGCAAAGATGGGCTCTGGTCGCAATAGAGTGAAGCCTTAAGCTGGCTTTTTGCTACGCCACTCACTCTCTGCTCTCTGCACTTGCAATATGAAAAAAGGCCTATAAATCCATGCTACCATCTCTGTTTTGCAGACAGTCTGAAGATTATTTTGACTGGACAAGAGATTGCTTTTAATTTTCCGCAAGTAGACACAAGCTCCTATCAGCCCAGCAACCTGGCAACGGCTGTGACTTGGGCGGCTCTTTTTGCTCCTTCCTTTCCTGTCGGCGAGCTCCTAATCTCTCTTGGCATCGGGACTCGCACTGTGGGACCCGCACCAGTGGATGTCACTCAACCAAGTGACCCTGAGCCGGACTCCACATAAACACGGCCCTCCTGAGCCAAGCATGGGGGTAAGTGATCAGACGCTGGGCGGAACACCCCGAACCGGGTATTGTTTAAGCGCTATCACCTGCTCCTCGATTCTCTCTGTCGCCCGGCCCACAGCCACACCAAGGCCAACATTTTATCAACACTCAACTGCCAAGTAAACACTCGACTCCTGGGCTTTTTCCTGGCTTCGCTCTGTGTGATAACAGAGGAAGTGTTCTGGGGAGAGAGGGAGGTGGTAGTGTCAGCAGAAATGACTGATCCAGCCTCAGTGGTGGTCAACCAGATGCTCACCAGAGTTTACCCTCCCTGCTGGGCCATGGTCATGGACGGGAAAGGCTATTTCACACCCAAGTCAACTGTGGCCTTTTTCACTGTGTGAAGCTGTTGTATTTGACTTCACTGAGAGTGAGGATGGGCTTGTTGATTATATTCTGAGCTGGGGAAGACTGACCAGGATTGCTTCACAGTCCACGTCAGTGAGACTTCCCGGTGAACGGGACTGATCTTCCATCTTCACTCAATCCCTGCCATGGTCTGAAGACCTACCTCTAGCCTGTATTGCCTTGGGGGCATTTATGAAGTCCGTGTCTCTCAAGCAAAAACAAGGCCAGAACCTGTAGTTATAATAAACATGGTTATGAATGTGTGATGACAGTGCATTGTGGTAGACAGCCTGCGTACTTCACAGAGATCTTTATGTCCTGAGTCGTGCTTCTATTTTATGATTGTTTTGGGAAAGTGAGGTGTTTGAGGTGGGGAAAGTGAATGGAGTTTGAGAAGATCGTTGTGGAGGGGATGTTTCCTCCTGGCTGGACCTCTTCATGTAGTCCTGGTCCCACCTGGAGATCCAGTAGTGAAGTAAGATGATAGAAGAGGTCCAACCCCTGTCATAGAAGCAGGGAAGAGAGAGTGGGGCCGTCAGTAAGTAACATCTTTGTAATAAGGAGCTGAGGTCTTCTCCAGGGCAAAGGGCCCGCAGCTGCTCCTGGAGACCTTCTGAGGGTGGCCTATCAGGAAGGGAGGAGTGAGCCAGGGAGGGAAACTTAGGATGGACACGACTCTATCCTTTCATGATCCTAGTAGACACAGTTTCTAGCAGAGGTGGAATTTTCCACTCCTTCTGGTCTACCTGACTATGATTAGAAGTGTATCTTTTATTAGAAACATTGGAGAACAGGGGTGCATGGGATCAAAGGTAGTACAGGTGAATTTATGAGGGCGATCTTTATATCTGGTTGGCATGGTGATGAGGTCCTGCAAAGAAACCTCTGCAAACTCTGAAAAATTAGAGTGAAAGGGCTAATAAACAGTGGTTTCCTGTGTTTGTGGGAGTAAAGAGCTCAGTAAACATCCTTTCAAATCAGAGTGATTATTCATTCTATCAGCACTTGTTTAGTACTTATTAGGTGTCAGATCTAGGCATTATGGATGAAATAACCTCACAGCTAAAGCGTTGCTGTGTGACTAGCTGGCTACAGACGTGGCTACCACAGACAACTGTATGCATTTTTCTGGAACCCTATCAGGCATCAAACCTTTTGGTGGAAACGTGTAAGATCTGAGTATGAGACTCTGCAAGCTTAATTATCTGTGTAACCTCAAGGGTCAAGATCTCAGGGTGAAGACCACCCTGGAAATATCCACTTAATCCTCCTGCCCTCTCCACGGCTGAGACTCTTAACTTTGCTACAAGGGGATGGGAACCTCCATCACTCCAGGGGCACCTTGGGCTCTACCACGGGTGTGTTTGGAACAGCAATGACTTACATGGGGCTTGTTGCCTATGGCACTTGGAGACTCTACCCACGTGTGTCCTCTGGCTGAAGTTCCGATGATCACATGAGGCTCTTTTCCTCAAAGGCAAACCCAAGGTTGTTCGATTAGCTAGCAGAGGGGGCTGCTGGCCCACAGCTAGGAAGCTGGCTGTGACTCAGGGTCACCAGGAGTGGGTAAGGGAAACCCTCCTTTATGAAAACAGAGAAGGGTCCTTGAGGAGAACGAACAGGGACCTGTGGTGGGGAATCTGCATCTTGGGGTAAAAATAGACCTGGAAGGAAAGCAACGGCGCCATAGCTGCCAGGAACCAGGTCTGCTGGGAAGTGCAGGGCAAGGGCCAGCCAGGGCACCTGGTCAGGAAGCCAGGGACACTTCACCCCTGGGCTTCAGGGAACCTCTGTTGTCTGGGCAGGAAGGTGCGTGCATAGTTATGGGGGCTCTGCGCTCCATGTCCCTCCCCCCACCCCCAAAGAGGACAAGTTATCTGACAGCTGTACATGCCACTCTGAGGATAACAGATCAACATATTGGAGGTAAGAGTCTGGACTCAGAAAATCCAGAATGTGTGGCTGTCGTGTTGTAGGAGGTGCCACTTCTTCCTCATCCCCCCGTGGAGGGAGAGTACATGCTTCGGTCTTCTATCTGCCTTACTCATTTTTCTTATTTACTAATTTCTTGAAAACATGGGCAGGTATGAGTGGTATTTTTTCCATTGATATTTATACGCCATATGGTTCACATACACCTTAAAGAATGATGAAAAATCTATCTACCCCTGCGGATATTTGTAAGTTAACATCTAAATATTTTCATTATAAGATTCAAACAGTCTATTCCTTGGTAGTAAATAAGACAAAATATATTATTGTATAAGATGATATATGATGATGATTTATGACAGCATGAATGTTCTATGACTCTGTAAAATAGGCTTTAAGTATTTTATTGACTAGAACACACCAGCTCTGAAAGGAATCTCATAAAATTTTATCTCCAGACTTCATGCAATGCATCTTGAAGAATCCGATAGTCCATTTTGTTTGCATTGGCAAGAATAGTGACCTTTACTGCCCTGGCTATTCTGTATTCAGAATATCCCACTACACACCCGCCACGCTGCTTCCAATACCAAGCTTCACCACAAACAGAAACGTCTATCTGATGGGGAGGCCAGGCAGTCCTGTGGATCCTGGGCCTTGCTGAGTCAGAGAAATAGTATCTTCGGGCCGTCGATGTGTTTCAGCCAAGAACAGTGAGACACAGTGATGGTTGAGGTGGGTAAGGGACTATCCTGAAAGCAGGCTCACTCTCAGACAGGTCAATTTCAGGAAAGGGTGCTGTCTTTGTATAGGCCCTTTGAGACAGACTCAGAGAGCAGGCTGGGGAAGTTTACTGGGGCGTGTCCTTGGGAGATATCCATCTATGGGAGGGAGGATGGTAGAACTGAGCAGAGGGAGAAACTGACCCAAAATGCAGCTATAATTGGTGCCTCGGTGTATCTATGGGAGCTCCACAGCCAGAGTGATCCTTCAGAATTGTCTCAAATGGGGGAAAGAAGATAAGTGTATGTGTCCCTGCAGAAGCCAGTCATTGGTGACAGTCATCCCCTGGGAGGAGGTCTAAGATTGGGCAGGGCAGGTCGCTGTGGCTGATGCCACTTCTCATTGAGGGGTGCAGCTGAGAGCCATAAGCAGTCACCGCTCCCATCCTCTGAAATGAGTGTGTCTCATTTCCTAGGAGCATCTGGGTGGAGACAAGAGCATCTGCTATGCAAGGAATGCTTGTGTCCTGCTGAAATCCCTGCATTGAAATCTAAACCTACGTATTAGGAGGAAGGGCCTCTGGGAGGTCATGAGGGTGAAGCTTTTGTGAAAGGGATTGGTACCCTCATAAAAGGCACCCCAGAGAGCGCTGGGGCCCGCTTTCTACCACGTTACTATACAATGAAGAGTCGGTAGCAGCCTGTAACCCGGAAGAAGATCGTTGCCTGAACCTGACTTGCTGGCACTCTGATCTTGGACTTCCAGCCTCCAGAACTCTGAGACATTAATCTCTGTCGTTCATACACTACCCAATCTGTGGCATCCTGTTATAGCTGCCCAAGCAGATGAAGAGAGTGTCATTACAGTCACTGCTTCGTGCATGGCTCAGATCTACTTGCTTCTTAGGATAAGTGTGTCCTTATGGAAAGAGCCTCTCTAAGACCCTGGTTGTTTCCTGGGCAGTTATATGAGAAGCACTTTTAGAACGACCTCTCCCACCACTGCCAATGGTCTTAAACTGGTGCAGTGACATTTCCTAGGAGTTTCTGAGGATGAGGTAACTTGCTATATGTATGATGTGAAGCCTAAAATTACGCTTCAGTATTATGTGTCCCTGACGTGTGTTCAAGCACCTAACATAGATCCTCTCCCCATTCTGCTCCTTCTGAAAAGGACCAAGTGCCGAGCTCACTTATCCCTGAGAGCTGGGCATCATTTCCCAGCCAGAGTTACTCAGGCGAGCCAAGCTCATCCTGGTGCCCACAGACCCAGGCTCATGCTGCCCGTTGGTTCCTATGAAGCCTGCCCCGGTGGTCCCAGCTTGCTTTCATCTGTCCAGAGTCGGATGCATGTGTTTGGTCAGAACCTAGGGCAGGCATCCCTCCCTCGCCATCTGGGTGAATAAGAGGCCGTCAGGACCATGTGTGGCATCCTGAGACACCAAGACACCAGTGTGAGCTCTCGCTGTTGTAATGACTAGTTTGGAGGAAGATGACAGTGTCATTTTTCAGTGAGTTTGGTCAGTGTGTTTAGTTCATAGCATTAGTAGGCTCTTCTAGGGAATGTTTCTGGAATGTTCCTTCCTCAGCCAGGACACACATTATTTATGCTCACACTTTGTTGGCCAGAACTAATCACATGTTCCCAACCTAGCTGCAAATGGGACTGGGACATGTGGGGGGAAGGGAGGGAGTGTCCAAGAAATATTGACAACTGCCATTGTCACTGCCAGGTGACCTTACTTGGGTCTTCTCATTTTAAATCCAGAATCAATATGGTCTTAAAGAGATATGCAATCTGCTTGCTCTTTGTATACCAGCCTACAGATGAAAACTGGGGGTAATGAACCATAATAAACCTTTTTCTCTGGATTAGACATTTGGCATTATCCCCTTGGCCTCTATGGTTTGTTAATTTTTTTTCTTTTTCTCCCTCTTCTTTAATGTAGATAATTCTACTGACTTATATTCAAGTTTAACTATACTTTCTTCTTTCATGTCTATTCTGTTATTCAACCCATCTGGTAAATTTTTTATTCCAGGTATATTTCTTTTCAGTTCCAACATTTCAACTTTGTTCTTATTTATATATTCTACTAGAGGCCTGGTGCCCTCTCACAGTTTGGGACCTCTCGGGAGATAATGACCTGCTGGCTAAGGCCCACTCCCGGGTGGCAGAGGGCAGGCCCAATCCCTAGGTGCAGCCCCTGGTCGGGCTCAGAGGAGGGCCGATTGGGGAGTTGGGGTGCTGCCCCCTGTCATGCACAGAGCAGGGCGGATCAGGAGGTTGCGATGCCACCCCCAGTCACGCTCAGGGTAGGGCCGATTGGGGGGTTGGGGCACCGCCCCCTGTCACACTCAAGGCAGGGTTGATGGGGAGGTTGCGGTGCCACCCCCTGTCACGCACAGAACAGGGCCGATCAGGGGGTTGGGGCACTGCCCCCTGTCACACACAGAGCAGGGCCGATCAGGGGTTTGGGGCACTCCCCCCTGTCACACTCAGGGCAAGGCCAATGGGGAGGTTGCGGCTCCACCCCGTCATACACAGAGTGGGGCCCATGGGGGTGTTGGGGAGCTCCCCCCATTAGGCACAGAGCAGGGCCGATCAGGGGGTTGGGGCGCCTCCCCCTGTCACGAACAGAGCAGGGCAGATAGGGAGGTTGTGGCCCCGCCCCCTGTCACACACAGAGCCGCAGGGCAATCAGGGGGTTTGGGTGTTGCCCCCTGTCATGCTGCTCCAGGGGCCAGGAGGCCTCGCGGCTCCGCTGATCCCAGTGCTGGGAGGCCTCGCGGCTCTGCTTGACACCAGGGCAGTGAGGCCTCGTTGCTCCACTGATCCTGGTGCTAGGAGGCCTTGCGGCTCCACTGATCCCAGTGCTGGGAGGCATATTACCCTTTTACTATATAGGATAGAGGCCTGGTGCACGGGTGGGGGCCGGCTGGTTTTCCCTGAAGGGTGTCCTGGATCAGGGTGGGGGTCCCGCTTGGGTACCTGGCCAGCCTGGATGAGGGGATGATGGCTGTTTGCAGCTGGTCACACCCCCTTCAGGGTGGGGGTCCCCACTGGGGTGCCTGGCCAGTCTGGGTGAGGGGCTGAGGGCCATTTTCAGGCTGGCGGGTGACTGAAGCTCCCAACCTCTCGTTTTTTTCTTTTTTTTATTATTCTGGGATTTATTTACCTTCTATGGCTGTCACTGGAACTGAGAGCCAGCTTTAGCTCTGAGGCTCGGCTCCAGCTCTGAGACCTCGGCTGCTGAAAGCAGGTATCTGGTTTGTTTGGGTTCTATAATTGTAACACTGTTGCAACTCCAGCTCGGCCGCCTGGGTGAAAGCATGGGGATTATTTAGCTTCTATAATTGCAACATTGTTTCTTAGAGTGCAAGCTCAGAGCCCAGCAGCGGCAGGCGGGGAACCTTGGCTTCCTCCTTCACTGGAGCAAGCAAGCCTCCTGTTCGCTTCAGCTGCCTGGCTGCCGGCCGCCATCTTGGTTAGCAGTTAATTTGCATATTGCCCTGATGTGTCAGAGGTATGTCTGTCTATTATTAGACATGTTTGTCTATTATTAGATAGGATATCTCTGTTGCGGTTTAAAATTGTTTTTCATTCATTTTCATTATATTTTCTCTACCTTATTGAGCATAGTTTTAACAATTGTCACCTCAGGGCTGACCTCTGTTAACTGTCTTTTCCCTTGAGAATAGATCCCTTATTCCTGGTTCTTCATATGCCGTTTGATTTTGACTTGAATCCTGAACATTGTTAGAGCCATGTTATAGAGACTCTGAGTTCTGTTAATGAAGTGGCTGATGTTTTTCTTTTAGTAGCAATCAACATGGTCAGATTAAACTTCAGACTTGATCTGTGGTTGGTGATGACTGACTAAGTTGGACTTTGCAGTCAACCCTGTGTGTGTGTCCTGGTCAGTGGTCACCCACATACTTTTCTAGAGTTTATGTATGCATAGAATTAGGGATTTCCATCCCTTGCTCTCTCCTTTCTTGAATCTCCCCCACCCTACAGTAGCTCTGATTGCCCTGTGCACCTTCCCTTTTTTTCTAAACCAGAAAAATGGTGGCCTTTCATTGGGTTTTATTTTATTTTTTTATTTAATTTCTTTATTGATTATGGTATTACATATGTGTCCTTATCCTACCATTGCCCTCTCCCACAAGCAGGTACATGAAACAGAGGCATGCAATATGTCAGAAAAAGAATTCAGAATAAGGGTCATACAGTTCATAAACTGGTTGGATGAAAAAATCAACAACTCATGTAAGGATCATTGGGTTTTAGTTAACATTTGACACACCACAGCTGCAATTGTCCTGAAGGCAAGGCTGAAAGATGTGAACTTCCCCCATGCCTGTGGCTTCCTATGAGTTTCAGCTCACCTCAGAAGGCTACTTGCTTCCCTTCACTCTATGGAATCATTGGGTAGTTGATTTTATGTATTTTTTCCCGTATAGATACCTGTTCTCTGAGGCAGGGTAAGTTTGTTACCACAAGCAGAATTATTGTTTGTGTAGTTTTGATTCCATTGATTTCTGTCTTGTTTTAGTATTTCCTTCCTTCCATTTATTTTGGTTTCAATTTGCTTTTATTTTTCTAACTTTTTGAGGCTGGAGCTTAAATCACTAATTTTAGACCTTTCTTTTTCTCTAAAATAAACATCTGAAACCATAACTTTTCCTTTGAGCACTCTCACTGATCCTATCTTTATTTAAAATGTTGATAATGAATTTTGTCTGCCATGAATTTTTTGGCATTAATTTTGATTAAAAAAATTGCTTCAAAATATTGTCTTTACTACTTAGTTTGTTAGCACCCCGTACATTTTGCACTTGAGGCAAATGTCTCATTATCTCACCTCACTTTATTCTAGTCTTATCGCAAGAACCAGTGGTCAGCCACTGACCTGAGTGAGCGAGGGCCTGGGAACAGCCTGTGGCAAGGCCTGGCTCTAGAGATACAGCTGAGCCATTGTGGGATGTTATCCAGAGACTTGGTAAGCTCAGTCACACTCTCAGGAAAGCCTTCTGAGAGGTAGGTGCTATGCATCACAGGGAGTCCATAAAGTGCCCAGGAGTTTATCAGGGACCCATAGGCATGGTCAAGAAAGCCCATCATACAAGGTAGCCAGCAGAGCCAGGGGAGTTGGCCAGGGACTTCTCAGACAGAGGGAGAAGCATAACAAAGGCCTGAGGCTGGAAAGGATGCAGCATTCAGGGAATTGCTAATAGTTCAGGCTGTTTGAAGATAGAACACGAAGGCAAGGGATGACACAGGAGAAGGTATTCAGGAGCCAGGTTGAGAGGAGCCATTTACTCCATGTTAGGACATGTGTATGAAGAATAAGCTTTGGAATAAGGGAGTAGAATGATTAGATTTTAGTATGACCCATTTTAGGATGACCACTCTGTGTACAGTAGGGTGAATGGGTTGGAAGGGAGAAAGGTTAGAGGTAGTGTAGCCACTTTAAAACTTCTAAAAAAAAAACACCCCATCACACAACACAACAACAACAACCGATGAGAGATGATGATGCAGGGAGTGCAGTCATCCTCCACAGCCAGCTCCCAGCATTCCTGCGCTAGCCCTGGTCAAAACACAACAACAACAAAAACCAATGAGAGATGATGATGGTTGATGACGGGAGCAGCAGTTCTAATGGAAGAGAAGAAATGGGCTTGAGAGCCATTTCAGGGGTGATGTGGGCAGAGTGATGGGTTGACACTGGTAGTGAGGAAGTGGGGGATGACCAGGTGGGTCTCTGGTTCCCAGTGTTAGAGGTGGAGATGGTCTGGGGAGGAAGACAGTGTATAAGAGCATTGTTCCTGGAACAACATGGGACTACCTGATGCGAAAAAATGGTGTAAGTGAGAGGACCCAACAGGCATACGTCAGCTTGTAGACAGGTGATGGCTGCTGAGACACCTTGAAGAAGCCTGCCTTCGTTGAAGGGAGGGTTCCTCCCAACCTTTATAGTAGGAGAAACAAGTGCCAAGAAATGACAGACACAGAATTATGAAATGCATCTAACAGTCAAGTACTTTCAAGTGTTGGGAAATCAGCAAGCTCTTCAGCACGTGGGAGGTGAAGCCAGTACATGATTAACTTGTGAGGTTACCGCTAGCCTCTGACCATTTGGAAATCAGAGTTACAACGTCTTCCTGTGTACAAACCAGTGAAGACCATTTCCAAGGGAGAAAACTCTTGCTCTCTGCCCTGAGAACCAGGAACCCTCTCAGGAGTGCCTAAGCATGTCGCAGCTTCTGAGCAGCTATGACCAAAGCAGGAAGGGCATCTGCTGGAGGCTAGCTTTGCGTGCTCTTCTGCAGGACTGGGAAGTCCATGGCAATGACCATGACTGAGGGGGAGTCCTTATCTCTTCCAAGGGGAAGAACAGGAGGAGGATTGAGTGTAGACAATCTGTGATGACATGGATAGGGAAGCATAGTGTTATCAGCTATTGTGTTCCCTCAAGAAGATATGTGGAATTTCTAACTCCCAGCAGTTTCGGATGTGACCTTATTGGAAAATAAGGATTTACAAAGGTAATCAAGCCCAGCTGGCATGGCTCAGTAGTTGAGTGTCAACCTACCAACCAGGAGGCATGGTTTGATTCTGGTCAAGGCTCGATCCCCAGTAGGGGGCATGCAGGAGGCAACCTATCAATGATTCCCTCTCATCATTGATGTTTCTCCCTCTCCTTTCCTCTCTGAAATCAATAGAAATATATTAAAAATAAACAAAACAAAAAAACCCCAAAGGTAATCAAATTAATCAATATGACTGGTGTCCTTATATAAAGGGGGAATTTGGACATGGACCAGACATTGAGGAAGATGATGGGAAGAGGCAGAGAGAAGCCATGGGAAGACGGAGGCAGAGAGTAGAATTATGCTGCCAAGTCAAGGAATGTCTGGGCCACCAGAATCTGGAAGAAACTGGAAGGGTCCTCCCCTACAGGTTTCAGAGGGACCGTGGCCCTGTCAACACCTGGTTTCAGACTTCACACCTGCAGAACTGTGAGATAACGAATGTCTGTTCTTCTAACCACCCAGTGTGTGGTCGTTTGTCATGGCAGTGCTAGGAAAAGATACAAATCATGTGACTCCTTCAGGAATCTGCTTTTATCTTCTTAGCACAATGAATGTTGCCAAATCAATATTAATGTGGAGACCACATGCTCTAAGGGGCTGGCTTGGTCATCAGGTCATTGTTAAAGAGCCTAGTTTGATTGAGTAGATATTAAATGAACAAGGAACCACTCTATCCGACAGTGAAATGCACACCTATGGCTGTGGGGGTGTGTATGGCTCCTGGCCTCCACCCTTGGCCTTGGGGAGGACTGACTGGTGCCCAAACTGTGGCTTCCCACTCAGGGGAAGTGAAGACACTGGATCCTCATCGAGTCTGCCTTGCCCTGGTCCTGCTCTCCTGGAACCCACTTTCCAGTGAGGAAGCCCTAGTGTTTTACCCAGTTCCATTCCCGTCTTGTCAGCGTCCTTGTGCTCCGGGGTCCAGCCTTAGGTTTTGTCTGGCTTCTCCTCTTTGCTGACCCCTCCCAGGAGCAGGTCCTGCCTCTGATGTGGGTCCTGGGTCTGGGTCCAGCTTCTGAACTGTACTCCCTTGGCCTTACCCTTTGCTGTGCATTCTGATGCACTTCCTCCCACAGGCCCTCCCTTTGCCCATCTGCCCCTGAAATGGACAGGTTTGCTGAGAAGTCTTTCCGAGCCTCAGACCCATCCTCAGAACCTCCTGCCACAGTCAGCTCCCAAGGACTCCCTTGTGCCCTTGCCCTGTGCTTGGAGCTTTGCTTGGTGTCTGGGTCCTGACCATTCCTGCTCTAGCCCTGGTCATTATCACAGCACGACTGAGTGTGCAGGGCCCACTCCCAGGCCCAGCAGGCCCCTGCCGCTCAGTATAGGATTCCAGCGAGCTCTGCTGATCCGTAGTGTTTGCTCATCTCTACAAAGCTCTCTCTGTCTCTCAACTCGAACGGCCAAGACCTTAAAATGAGACCTGTCTTAGAGTCCACTGCAGAGCTCAGTATAAATCCTTGCAAATCAGGTTCCCGAGCTCGGCCAAACATCTAGTTGGCAACTCCCCACTCCATTCACTCCAGCAAAATCCCCACGACTTGCACTGCCGCGCTTTAGCCTCAATTCAGCTTCCGTGAGTCAGGTGGGTGGCCACACAGCTACTCAACTGCAGTTTCAACTTCTCTTGATAAAAACACTTGAGGGCCATGCAAAGGCTTATTTGCTCCAAGAACATCAAGTACCAACGGTCTCCCAGCTCTTTTGGGTGCCCTGTGTGGTGGCCCACGCGGGAGGCAGGAGAGAGCTCGGGGAAGAAGAAAGGCTGTCACTCTGGTCAGCCCTGGGTTCTACGCCTGGCTCTGTCCCTTGCTAGCTTTATCACTTTGGACAAATTGCTTAACTTCTCGGAGCCTCAGTTTTATCATGTATAAAATGGGAATCCTAACAATGCCCACCTGTTTTAAGGAGATATGATGCAATTATGGACAAAAAAATGGTACTATGCCGAAACCGGTTTGGCTCAGTGGTTAGAGCGTCGGCCTGCGGACTGAAGGGTCCCAGGTTCAATTCCGGTCAAGGGCATGTACCTGGGTTGCGGGCACATCCCCAGTGGGAGATGTGCAGGAGGCAGCTGATCGATGTTTCTCTCTCATCTATGTTTCTAACTATCTCTCTCCCTTCCTCTCTGTGAAAAATCAATAAAATATATTTTTTTAAAAAAATGGTACTATGGAAAGTAGCCTCATAGAGCCACCTGATCCTAAATTCCTAACTGAGCAGGTCATGGAGAAAAGTCACACACCAATCATAGAACTTTGTAGTAAAAGGCTTATATTTGCCTTAAGCAAGCCCTGTCCATTGTTTCTGTGCATCTAGGTTAACACACGTTTGAAATAAGCATAACCACCCTCAAGAGAGCACATAATCCTGTTAGCTATCCTGTAATCTCCTTCCCACCTTGCTTTCCCACCCTCCTGTAATCTTTCTTACATCTTCTCCTTCATTTCAAATGCATAAAAGCAGCTGAAAACTGACTTTATGGAGCATTTGAGATCTTGCTCCTCAGCAAATGTTGTCAGTTTGGCTCAAATAAACTCTTGTAAAAATTCTCCTCAGGTTTGGATGTTTCTTACGTTGACACAGTCATAATGAGTGTAAGGAAACTTGAACCAAACTAAGTATATTTACTTGGTCATCACGACCTTTTTCTGAGATTTCTTAATCCTGTCCACTCCATGTCTATTCTTTGGCCAACTGTTTGACCTTACAAGCCTACAGCAGGCCTGTGGCTCTTTTTAAAAATATATATTTTTATTGATTTCAGAAGGTAGACATGATCTGAAGCACTCAGCTCCCATATTCCATGGGTTCAGCTCCTGAATAACAGAGTCCTGGACTCGCTAGGCCTTCATATACTAGTAATCCTTCCATCCCCAGCTCATGTTCCCTGGGCAGCTCATTCTGCCTCTCTGTGGCCCTGGTCTTGACCCGTCTCACACCAGATTCAGCTGTACAATGGGAGTCCCATGTTGTAAGTTCCGGGGATAGAACACGTGGCCGGAAGGGAAAGACCTAGCTCTCTGCATTGGCTCGCCGGGTCACACTGGGGGAAGCATTGAACCTTGGTGAACGTTCGGGTCTCCTGTAAAGTGTAGCAGCTGGAAATGTCCTACCTCCTTCATCGGGTCTAAAATGGACTATTAAATATTAGAAGTTGTGTGAGGCATTCAGAATGAGTATTGTTTGCTCTCTGCAAATCCAAGGAGTGACCAGAAGTCATGAGATGTGTGTGTGTGTGTGTGTGTGTGTGTGTGTGTGTGTGTGTGTCTTGTTTGAGCAGAAGAGGCAACACACTTCATAGGTAGCAGGTTCATGATGGGGGCGGTACAAGGGAAAGCACATAATGTTCTGTGTGGACGTGAGGCAGTGAGTCTTGTTTTAGCAGATGTGGCAGATCTTTACACACATGTACACAGTGCACAGGGGGATGGACTGTTGAGAGCAGGGGTATCTCACAAACTCAACAGAGACAGACCAAGAATGACAGCGAGGGCGGTCCTTGGGGCTGGAAAACACATTTGGGACATTCAACTATCCCACGTGCTGAGCAGTATCATGGACGTGTTACATTCAAATAAAGGGGTAGAAAACTTGAAAAATATTCAGTTTTGGGGAAGAAGAGGGACTTCTGCATGAAAATTTAACCATTAAGCTTGTTTGTTTGACATTTTTTATGACAGGTGAACAAAGTCAAGGACTTCTGAGAGGAGGGCCATGGCTGCCAGGATGCCGTGTTCCCAGCCCAGAACCCAATGCTGCTGTGACAATTCCCATAGTCATGGCCCCATCGCCATGGTGTGGTGAAGGCAAAGTTGTCTTATGTCTTGGACATGGAGGGTCAGTTCCCAGCCAAAGTCACCCCATAAGGCAAGCAGATGCTTGAGGCAAGAGTAGAAATAACATGTGTCTGGGAAATTCCTTGCAGATTAAAATGAATAAAGCGTGTCCTGCAGACGCGCTTCGTCGCTGTATTCCAGGTTACTACACACTTTCTGGAAAGCGTCTTAGTAATTTTTTCCCCCAAACAGCATCCACAAAGTTGACTTCCTGCTCTATGACCAGCCTTTCTTATTTCCAGCTGTCAACATGCTTACTCAAAAAACAGTCTTGCCACCACTGAGAATGGTGCAGCCAATGAGCCAACGTTCAAAGAGCAGGCTCCCAAAGAGACACTAGAAGCTTGGAGCTGTGGCAGCCACATGCCCATCTGTGCTCCTGTGGCAGCCACGTGCCTGCGGGTGCTCCTGTGGCAGCCACGTGTCTATGTGTAATCCTGTGGAAGCCACGTGCCTGCGGGTGCTCCTGTGACAGCCACGTGTCTATGTGTAATCCTGTGGCAGCCACGTGTCTGCGTGTGCTCCTGTGTGTTTCCCCAGGCAAGTGCTTCCAGGATGACAGCTGTCCCTGGGTGCTTATCTCTGCCATGTGGATGTTGAATAGCTGTGTTGCTTTACATTGTCACCCACACTGGTGTCTTTAAGGCTTATATAATTATGTTTTCTTTCTTTTAATCCATCAAAGTAAACGAGCTATGGGATGTAAGGGACTTTGGTAGGCAGTAAGGTGCTGAAAGGTTGCTGTGAAATAATGACTTGATCTTTAATCGTTTGCTAGAATGAAATGATCAATAGAGCGTCAAGGCCAAAATTTTTTAAAAAATAGAGGTGAGGCAGGGATTTCAGTTTTTTTCTTTGATGAGAAAGGAAGCAAAATGCAGACCTTTAGGCACTGATGGAAACTAACGTTGTAAGTTCTTAGGAGGGAGCCATCCACAAATGACTGTCGTTGCAACCATTGGAAACAGCTGTTTTGAGTGAGTTTACCTCTGAGCCCTCTCAGGAAATATTAGCTTCGTCTCCGCAGGGCACCACAACAGCACCGGCACCACTCGGATGAAATAAACAGATTCGAGACTATGGAATTGGCTTTATTACATTTGTATTTCCTATTGTTTCACAGATTAGAGTGATTCCACGTATTAACAAAGAAAGGTGATGGAGATCGTATGCAAACAAGAAATGGTTTGACAAATAGAGGTATGGATTTGTAGACCATGAGAGCACATCATTAAAGCTGATGCGGGATGCTTCGGCTCAGCGGTGACAGGGTGTACATATCGGTTAGTGTGAGATTTCCAACTCACACCCCATAGCAGCTCAACCGTGAGGAACATGAGTCACTGTTCTGCTAAAGGCAAATCCAAGTTTAAGACCATGTTAAGATCAGAGGAAAGCAAAGACACTTGCGTGTCACGGTATAGCGATCAGACATAGAGCGATATATGGCAGGAGACCGAGGCATGATCCAGACGCTGGTTAGAGCACACCGCCAGGCTTTGCCAGGTGTGGGACTGTTCGCTTGCAAAATCCACGTGTGACTTGGGATTTTAATCTTCCTAACAGTCCCTTGAATTCCAGTAAGTGGTATTTTGGAGTGGGTCCTTTTGGAATCCAGCAGTCTGTTTACCAAAACGTTCTTTTTTGTAACTTACAATTCCATGACACCCTACAGAAATAATTCTTCAAAAATAGATCCAAGTTGGCCGTTACCCTGCCTTCCTCTCCTGGCTGCTATTTTACACTCTGGCGGCGCACAAACACAGCTTCCTCTTGTGATCTGGAAGTTTGTTTTTGTAAAAAGTCCCTGGTACAGTCATACTTCCTGCAGCGATTTGTTTTAATACAACATCCTTACTCTTAAGATTTGATTGCAGATGAAAAATATAGTTAAATTACAGTGAATGAAAAACAAAAGCATTTCTTTGAACTCCTCTCCAAACACCTTCTTGGAAGCTCTTTACTTTGTAAACAATATGAAGGACATTTGCAATAGTGGCAATAGTAGTTACAATAAGCCAAAGAGATCACATTTCTTAGCTCAGAGTCAACAACTTCTGACTTTTTTTAGGAAATAGGTACTCTATAATCAATTGTAATAGCTCCATTGGAGTCTAATTTTGAGGGGCTTCTACCCTTAACTTGAGTATTTTTGGATATCTTAAGGGAGTGGGAAGGCATGATACTAGATAAGATTTGACCTCAGATAAAGATCACAGTGAAGCACTACATCATGAAATGAGAGTTGCTAAGCAACAACCTTGGTGATGGACTTTCAGGGTGATTCCTTCATCTTTGACTTTGCCCATCCACTGCTGGTCAGGACCACAAAACCCTTGGCTTGGCCTGATTCTCCAGCAGGGGGTTGGGAATGAGGGCTCCGTTATACCACGTGGAGGAGGGCTCTGAGCCCAACACTAGAGGCTTCTCCTTGATGGACGGGCTCAAATAGCGGCCTGCTCTATGCTGCACAGACTGTATCAAAGGCCCCCAGTGATTGGTTGACATTTATTTTACTAATTGAGCAAGCCAAGAAAATTTTCTTTTGGAATAGCTGTATGAAAACTAGCTTCTAAAGGAAGGGACATTTCTTCTTTGCTCTTCTAGAGAAGGGCATAGTTTGGGATTCTGTCAATACTTTCTGTAAGGTTGGCAGCATTAGCAAATAAGTATACAAGACATCCAGTTACATGTGAAGGTTTATTTTCTAACTACCTATGCAATTTTGTAATTTATTGATAAAAATGAAGATAGGACATTTAGAACATGTCAATAAAGTCCATCAGAATGCAGTACAGGACGTGCCCTGCATACACAGCAAGCCTGGCATTCCTAATTCTGGGATTATAGTCAGAGTTATATGGCATTTACATACATATATGACATCTTTGGCTTCTATAAGCATGTATCAAAAATGATGTCCTGCCCGGCTAGTGTGGCTCAGTGGTTGAATGTCGACCTATGAACCAGAAGATCACGGTTCAATTCCCAGTCAGGGCACAGGCCCAGGTTATGGGCTCAATCCCTAGTGTGGGGCGTGCAGGAGGCAACTGATCAATGATTCTCTCTTATCATTGATGTTTCTACCTCTCCGTCCCTCCCACTTCCTCTCTGAGATCAATAAAAATATATTTTAAAAAATGACGTCCTTATCTTACACAATCAATTCTTGTAATTTTATTAGGAATTACCCATCACTTCTAATCAAGAGCTTTTTCTTGGTCTTCTATGTTTATACACCAGCAACATAGCAATTGGAAAAGAAAAATTCCTATCTCCAGTTTTTGGGCATCTACCGTAATCGTCCAAGGATTATGATTTTGGATTGATTATTTTGAACCCACAGGATTATCTGACTTGATGGAATGGACAGCCAGGATGGAACAGCCAACCCCCACAGATCAAGCTGAGGGGACACCAAGTCCCCAGGAGACGGACAGAGGATGAGAACAAAGGGAAAGGGCTGAAGCTTTATTTCTGCCTCGTGCCAGTCAGCATTTAGTGGAAAAACTTTGGGGGGGAATTGGACTTAATCCGTCAGTGTTTCTGAAAGACTGGGAAAACTGGTCCTCCTGGGAAGCCAGAGGCATAATGACAGTCAGTTGTAATGTAAGATGAGGCCTAGCTTTGCCTGCAAAGAAGTTCTTGTCCGCTGGGAGAAGGGCTTACGTGAGAGGTGCTCAGTCAACCCCTAGCTTTCAATTTTTATACTGTTCTCAGTGCCTTCCTTACTGGAAAAGCGAAGATTTTGTTTTAGGTTCTTTAAAAAAATCAGAACAACATGACAAGAAAAACAGTTTACTGACAAATACCAATGCCTCAAGAAGTTAACTCTTTTGTTCTTTAAAATCTCAATTAGGTTCTCACATATCATTTCATTGCACATTCTAACTGTGCAGAGTCTCGGCTCTGCTCCTAGACCCTTCAGGCTGAGAACCAACACCCACCACTCACTGTGGCCCACAGGCCAGAGGTTTGGTTGATTGGCCGGTCATTCTGATTAAAGATAAACTGAAACTCACAAAGGGCAACATGTGCGCAGTTAATCCATTAGAAGTGAAATGTTAAGCTTTGGACCTTCAAGTGTACATCTTCCCAGGGGAAGAACATCAATTGTGCCTAGGATCTACCCAGGGTCAAGTGCGGGAAGTTGGGTGCTCACTCAGAGCTTGGAAACCAAGACTGCAAATGTTGATGCCTCTCACTAAAGAGTCCCGTCCCACGGAGCTATGATGAGATAACCTGGATTCAAAACTAGTTGTTTCAAAGAGCGGAGATTGAGAGACTGGAAGTCTTCCTCATGTCACGTGATCAAATGTCTTAGACCATAGTGACAAGGTAGTGAATGAAGGCCGAGGATGAGATGATCTTTACTGAGCTACCAGTGCAAAGGCCCTGCGCCTTCTTTGCCTTGCTTTTCTATTTCCTCCTTCCTCCAGGTGATATAAGAGGACTGAGGACCTAAGCAAGGGAGAAAGGACCATCCTGTAATAGAAGCGTCACATGTCTCTACACCTTACTTTACATTTCAGTGATAGCGAAATCACAGTCAATTAAAAATTGAAAATTTAACTCAATGTGTTGTGTAAATGCCTCTAAACATCTGGTCCGCTCACTGATGGCATCTCCCCACTTTGAACCAGCTATTTCAATTTCTGGTCTCCTCTCTGAGCGGTAACATCCCCATGAGTGGCGAAGGGCACCCCTGGATGCCTCCACCCCCATCCCAACGGCAGCCCACTGTGAGTGCCAATGAATGAAACGTTGCTATGCTTCTGGGACCACTGGGTACCATGTAAGTATAACTAACATCTTATTTCTGAAATAAGACATGGATTTGTGGTTTCTCTGATGGAACATGGCATTTTTGAATGGTCTCACTGAGAAGGCCTGGTGCATTGGAAATCCTTCAAAACACAAAAGCCTTTTTGGGTCAAAAACACTCCATTAGTTTGACTTCTTCTTAGTTGGAGGGTCAAGCATGCATCTCTTTCAGTCAGAAGACTGTTCACATAGAATCAGTTGGCCATCCGAATCCTTTTTTGTTAGCATGTCAACATTAGAGTGTTTTGTAGAAAGTAATAATAAACATTACTGGAAAATGCTAAGTTTCAAACCAGCCACGACTTTAGACCTACGTATGAAAAACTACACTGTAATATCACTTATTGACTTCCACGAGTATTGGCTTTTAAGACACTGCATGTTTATTCTGCGTTTAGTGCGAAAGATCACGTGATCACGTCTTGCACATTTGGCTGAAGTAGATTGCTAAGTGAACATAAAAGAGATTTTTCAATCTTGTGCTACATCATTGTACCATATACAATATAAGCAGGTAAGACCCCTAACCTTGATCGCATTCCAAGTGACATTGATGGCAATACTGTGAGAAGAATTTACTTGTGCAACGGAAAATCTGTAAACATGCCCCTGGGATTATTCTTCTGCCAATTAGACCACAATATACAATAAAAAAATCACACATCACAATAAAAGGGGTCATATCTAACTACATGTAATGTTTTTAAGATCGAAGACAATCTGCCATAAAATTATAACAGAAACAGAAGAAAACTTCCTGAATAATAAGACAAAAGCTCTTGTGCATTGAGATTGTTCTTTGAACCTTTACGACTTTAGCCCCATTATCCTGGCCCTGCGTTCGCTGGGCTGCTCCAGGTCAGTGGCGTCAGCCACATTTTCTGTTAAAGGACATTTGAAATCTGGGAACATCAAGAGACGACCACACTTGCCATTGGTGACATCCACATCACCATTTCACCGACAATCTGAATCCCACCACTTTCCCCATTTCCTCCAAGTCCCAGTGCTCCCCATCTTAGAGAACAAAATTTTAACTGCAAATGTCTTTCATTGATAATTTCCACCATCATGCTTCAAGAGCTAGGGTGTGCGTCCCTGTGTGTGTGTGTGTGTGTGTGTGCTTGCGTGTGCGTACACGTGCGCACGTGTGTGGCGTATCGTGTGCGTGTGTGTACTTAGTGTGAATGAGGCGACCATTACTTGCAAGAGTTTGATTTGGCTCTCGGACTGTCAGTGACGCTTCCCCTGTGGACAAGGTGTTTCACTAGATCAGGAAAGAAGTGGCTGAAAGGAAGCTTGGTGCAGTGAAGAACCGAAGGAAGGACAGATCTGGAGGCCACGTGGACAGGGGACCCTCACTGTCCCGCAGCTTCCGAGGTTACTCTGAATGCACTGCCCAGAGAGGAGCTTTTCAAACTCAAGTGTGCGTGAGTCCCATGGGGGTGCGGAGACATACAGACTCTGGTTCTCTAAGTGGGGCAGGGCCTGGGCCTCTATGTGGCTAATAAGTTCTCAAGGGGCTGATGCTGCCGGCCAGGGAGCCACATGTTGAATAGGAAGAGGCTAGTACATTCCAGCAAAAATTAGTGTTGACAACAGCCTCAGTTCCATCCGTACATGTTTTCACAACTGTTAATTCCTGATGGACCAATTTCACGCTGCACAATTAAATCCACTGGGAAAGGGCAGAAATGGAATTATTATATTTTGTGAGTACAGACTCCCCCTGCTCCATTTGTTGTATTAACAGATAGCCTCCAGAACATATACCATTTTCTCTGCTCGAAAAGAGTTTAAACCATGGTGTGAGTGAACACTGAACCACATTTCAAGGCCACAATGCCTTTGATATTGGATTGCATAAATACCTTATATTACAGCTGATAGCCTTATAGAGAAATGCCTTCCCTTCACTCTCAGCATGCTGACTGTCTGTCCATCCTGCAGGACATGTTTGCAATCGCCCTACCAAGTCCTGCCAAATGTAGCCCCATCTTAGAAAATCTGAACTTTGGGAGTTTGCTTCAGACAAAGCATTTAAACAAGGAACCGTCTCGAAGGTGGAGATTCTTGTTGAGCCACCAGATCAAAGGAGAAGATGGATTTAGCACATCTGTGCAGTGATTTTAGAAATGCATCCACACGTTTTTGTTCGAAGGAACTCGGATGTGGAAATGGCCGCAGAGTCAACTGAGGCCAGGGCACCGCCATCAGACATTGCTCTGTTGTAACAGGAGAGTCCGAAGTTCTCTCTCCCGCTGGTCCTCCTGCCTGTACTTCTCCTCCAGCTTCTGCTTCTCGGAATCCGCGCAGTAAAACGTGCAATCGGAGCTCTTCCGGATCTGCTCGAACTGACTGAAGTCAGCCACGTACTTGCCGTTCTTGGAGAGAGAAACCACGGGCACGAACTCAAAGCCCCAGTAGATCTCCTCTGGGATGTAAGACGTGCGGCTCTGGCAGACGGCGCTGGTGGACTCCACGGTGGCATTGAGGAGCACCACGAGCTCAAAGTCCTTCTCCTTCAGGTTCTGGGGGGTGAGATCTCTCAGGGGGCTGGTCTCATCCAGCACGTGGTAGAAGGTCAAGGGCAAAATGAGGAAGGGGCTCTCGGAAGAGGAGTCCACGTGGAATTTGACGGAGGCCTGGTTGAGGAGGATCCGCTCGCCCTCCTTGGTGACGTGGGTCTGCAGGAGCTTGCCGGAGAGCTGGCACTGGATCAGGAGGCTCTTGCGCATGTTGGCCACCTGGATCACCAGGCACAGCTTCCCGTTCTGTTTGGTGATGACCGCGCAGTGGCTGAACTTGATGGTCTCCGCCCGCTTCTTGGGTCTGGCGATTTTGGCCAGGAAGGTGCCCGTGATGAAGATCTCAATCAAGGTGGTGATGACCAGCTGAGCGACCAGCAGGAAGATGGCGTGAGGGCACTCCTCCGTGATGGAGCGGACGCCGTAGCCGATGGTGGTCTGGGACTCCAGGGAGAAGAGGAACGCCCCCGTGAGGGAGTCCACCTTCATGATGCAGGGGGTGTGGTTAGAAATGGGCTCGCCGGGTTCTAGGTCCCCGTGAATGAACGCGATGGCATAGTAGATCACCCCGAAAAGGAACCAGGTCATGACGAACGTGGCCGCGAACAGGGTGAGTTTGTATCTCCACTTCATGTCGATCACGGTCGTCCACAGGTCTTGAAGGTAGAGTAAGTATATGCCATCCACCTTGTCGATTCTCACGTTGCTGTGCCCGCTCTTGGACATGACGCGGGGCCTGTCCGAGTGCCTCACCAGGGGTGCACTGGACATGCTGAGGTGCACTGGGTCCATGCTCAGCCTCTTGGGACCACCTGAGGAAGCGACAAAGAGACACTTTATCACTGTCACAGTGGCAGACTGCCCAGAAGATGGAACCAGGGTAAACATGTGACATGAGTATGAAAGCATGTGGATGGGCAGAAGGAAGGAAACTTCTGCAGGCAAGACTAACCCACTTGGACTTGAGGAAGGCAGTGGGGTGAGGTGAGGAGCCCTGGAGACAAGCAAACCTGGGTTAAATGCGGACTCTCCCAGTTATCCGCTGTGTGAGCCGGGATAAGTTACTAACCTCTCTGGACCTCAGCTCTCTGATCTGTAAAATGAGAATAAAGCCTAGTCTTTAGGGTTTTGTGATGGTTAAATGAGATAGTGCTATAAAGAACCAAAACCGAGCCCTTCTCCAAGCCCCCCCGCCCCGCCCCGCCGTTTAAAATACGATGCTAATCGTCCCTTTGCAATACCATACGTGCATGCATCTACCCCACAGAGTGTTAGGAATGCTTATGTATATCCAGCTACCATAATATCCAATTGTAGAGAATTTAAAAATAAGTTGACTAAGCATAGGGTCAGTATAGATATAACTAAAATCTACCATCCACAGATAGTTCTTGATAAGCGATGGAGAATACGAATACACATTTTTAAAACTTGTAATAAAAATATTTAAAATTTACCCTTTTGCATGATATTTCCTATAATAGCCATTTATTCCCCCCCCCCCGCCGCAATCTAATGAATACTTTAGAATCCATGACCTCCCCTAGTCTTGATTACATGAGAAAAGACTAAGTTATCACCAACCCCAAACAAACACATAGTGAATAATTAAGCTTGACGAATAGCTTAATCGATATGCTGGTTAATCTTAGCAGTGCTATCAATATCCCATATCAGGTATGGCATTCCGGGGTGGCACGCACATTCTGCCTTACTTCTTTAGAACTAAGCGGAACCAGCGCAGGCATGCACTTTAAAGAGTTAAAGAACAAGTAAACACGCGCAGGATGGAACAGTGGGGCCAGCAGACCTGCCAGGAAGAAAGCTGGGCTCCCACGCTGCGTGCTGGTTCACAGACAGGGACACGCTGGGTGTGAGGCCACCCAGCATCTTATAGTACCTGCCTGGTGACTGAGATGAGTCACCCCTACATTCCTTGAAAAGATAATGGGAGTGATTAGGGGGAACTCTACCTGGTTGGCATGTTTATTTTTCCCACCCCAAATGGCATTTTTTAAAAAATTCTAAAAATCCCCGTGATAAAAAGGAACTGGTATGCAGCGGTCTGTGATTCATGCAATAATCTTGCTTTAGAGCAGCAGGACCTCAATAGGGGGTTTGAAAATAATCCTCCACAAATCCCTCCAAGGAAAGTGAAACTGTACCCATCCCAGGCAGACACGTGGGGATGCAGGGGACTGTGGGCTCTTAATGTTCCTGTTCCTTTAGCAAGAGGGTGTCATTTACTGAATGTCCCCTGGAATGATCTTTCTTTTTTCTTGGAAAGGAAAGTCATTTTCTCTTTTTTCCATTGCAAAGAAGGGCCTTGAGCTACTCAGAAGTTATTTTACCCACCGAAGCCTATTCCACTTATTGGGGATCCATTTAAAAGAAACGCACGAGGTCTAATGGATGAGCCTGGGTCTAGGGGGCCCGCCAGCCACACGTCTCCGTGGCCACCGGGAACGGGACCAGGGGGAATGTTTGGAAGTGAGGCCATGCTGGGTGCCCAAGTGCACAGTCAAGCTCAGAACTCCCGCTTCGCAGAGACAAGTAACTGCATGCACTTAAAAAAAACAAAAAACAAACAAAAAAAAACCTGCCCGGGAAAGTGCATGCCATCCCAGCACTGCAATCAAAACGGAGGCTGCAGTTTTGGAGCATGAGTGATACACAGGGTCCTGCGGGCACAAGCAGCTACTGGAAAAGTTGGCTGGGTGTGTGAAGGCTGTGCCACGAAACTCCTGCCTTAACCTCTCCCACAGGGGCCGCGGGCCAGCCTGGGAAGAGCTGCATCCGCTTCCTCTGCCCTGTTCCTGCAGGCCTGGGTCAGCGCTCATGACCCCAGCAGCGCCTCCTAGCAGAGCCGGGGAGCATGGCCTGGGGAGGAAGACCCAGAGCCTCTGGGTCTTGGCTTTAGCATCTCTCCGTGGAAAAGAGCAGCTGGTGGACAGTACTCAAAGGGAGGCGCTTTCTGCCTCCCTCGCTGCACCCCGTGCCCCCAGAGCTGCTTGCTGCCTGGTCACTTACTCAGCAGGTCAGAAGCCGTCTTCTTCAAGGCGGGCGCACCGTCCTGGCTCCCCTTCGCCCACCTGGCTACCATGGGGTGCTGCTCCTGCCTGGAAGAGAGAGGGACACGTGGGGTTCACAGGTGTTTACAAAGAAACTGACCCTTAACAACCCCCCTCCCCGCTCCTCCCTCCCCAAGGGCTGGGGCCTAGGATTCATCTCCAACCCCTGGCCGTCTGGCATGGTGCCAGGGCACAGGCTCAGGAGTGTTTAAGGATTAAATTGCAGCCCCAAGCCCAGCCCTCAGGAGGGAATTCTCACCCTCCGGAGGGAGTTTCACCGTAAAGCCCCCTGGAAAGAGGGTGAACTGGCCCCCATTGAGGCCCACTGTCCACTGGCCCGCGGGCAGGAGGCAGGAAGGGGAAGTGCGGAGGAAGTAAACACTGCGGACTGAAGGGAAGAGTCTAGAATATTTTTACCGCCTGTGGAAACGCATTCTTATTGTTGAGTCACAGGCCATCAGAGTTGAAAGGACTGTCAAAACCTAGGCATCTGACACCCATTTTGCAAGCGAGGCGGCTGAGACCTGGGAGGTGGGACACACCCGCCTTCCTCACACGGACGGTTCACGGTTCACGGTTCACGGCAGGAAGAATGAGGCCGGAGTTCTTAAGCCTCAGCTGCCAGCGTTGAACGTGATCAGTTTCAATTCAACAGGTTCTGTTACCTCCTGCTTTTCTGAAATGCCTCTTCCTGAGCCACGCACACACACACACACACACACACACACACACACACACTCGCACACACTTCTTATCCGTCTTACACAAAGAAAGGTACATACACTTCATGCTTCCTTTCTAATCCACCCTGATTGTAAATAATTGCAATCGTTGCTCTTTTAGCATTAAGAGGTCCCAGCTACCAGCCTGTGTAGCCTCTTCTACCCGCAGCTCTCCCGGGTGTTTTCTCCGTCATCCCTCTGTGGGGATCCAGCAGCAACCTCACTCACATGCCTGCTTTATCACTTACACTTTATCAGATGCGTTTTTAAAAAGAAAAATAGATTTTCATTGATTTCAGAGAGGAAGGAAGAGGGAGAGATAGAAACGGCTGCCTCCTGCACGCCCCCTGCTGGGAATCGAGCCTGCAACTCAGGCATGTGTCTTGACGGGGAATCAAGCCTTGACCTCCTGGTTCAAAGGCCAACGCTCAACCACTGAGCCATGCCAGCGGGCATCATATGCTCTTAATTTACAGTATTTTATTCCTTCTCCGGAGGAGGGAACTGAGGCACAAGCAGGCTAAGTGAATCACCCAAATTCTCCGCAGCTGTCCGGCGACAGCCCATGCTGGCCACTACCTGACACAGGTGCTCAAGCTTAGCGGCCTCAGAACCGCCTGCAAGGCTTGGAGTTTCTGATTCAGTAAGTCTGGGTGGAGCCCAAGAATTTGCATGTCTGACACATGGCTCCGGGAACACAGGTGGAGAACCTCCAGGCCGTGACATACAGGTTAAGTGCTACCCTCCGCTCCCCCCACCCCCACCGCCTCTTGGCATTCTCAGGTAAGACTATCGCACACAGGCAAGGCACGCACCTGTTGATTAGTTTCCAGAATGTCCAATCTATACCATCTTTCTAGGTGAATGCCAGCTACTCAGTGGACCAGTGCTAGGTATTAACTTTTTAGAGGATTAATGTGTTTTTTTGTCCTAGTTGGTGCAACACTGAGACCTTCTAAAAACCTAGAGCCCTGTTGAGTCCAAGTTTGGAAGTTTTCCACTTGCCCGTGCTGGGAAAACTTCTGTGTTCTGGTGGGGGGCCAACTAGGCCTTTGATCCTGCAGAAACATGACCAAATGAAAGTTGGGGAGGCAGCAGGTTCCCAAATCTGGACTTTCTCCTGCCTCAGAGAGTCCTTCTCTGTCCCTTCAGTGAGGTGGTGGGTACAGCTCGAACTGTAACTTTGGCTTTAAGCAAAATTTGTAAGAAAAGTTGCTCAAAAACTCAAAAAACTTTCTTGGATGTTAAATATTATTGACAAAACAATTTTTTGGTGATCTCTTTCTTTTTCCTTTTTTTTTTTTGCTATGAATCCAAAATACCTGGATTAAATTTCGCTTTAAAGGCACACAGGTTTAAATATTCAGTAGGCAAAGAAATGCTTGACAGGGGGCTCACTGGACTCAGAAGGTTTAAAAGTAATTGACAATAAAATCAGTGAGGCTTAGCTATCCTCCCTTTGGATCCTGGGACCGTGGCCGCACGGCACACGGGACCTCTGGCACTGGCCTCCTGCCGTGGTCCCCTGCTCCTCCCCGCCGCCCAGGACACGCTTCAGTGGCTGGTCTGACTGTTCTGAGTCCACTTCTCGATTCCGCCCATCTCCGCCGAGGACACGGATGGCTGTGCCCAGGTGGCCTTGGAAATGAACATACTCAGTAAGAAAGGATGAGGTGGCCCCAAGTTGACTCTCAGCGAATTCCCAAGGGCGGCCTCTGGTCCTTGTCTGCAGGGAAATGACTCTCTCCTCCTGGAGCCCCATTCCCTCCCTCGGGGCCCGGCGGACTGAGGGTGGCCGGCCGGAAGGGTGGCAGCTCCTGGGCGGCTGGGGAATCGGCCATGGTTCCTCAGAGAATCACACTGCCACTGGGGGAAGAACTAGCTGAGATTGTGGCACATTCACAGCCCCATTTCCTCTGCCCTAATGACCTTGGCCTTGAAGATATGAACTGGGATCTAACCCCAGAGCTGCGTTCATTGCTGTCATTGCTCTTTGTTTGTTGCTGCCAGTTATTGGCCACCAGCATTTGTCCACAGAATCCCTCCCTGGGCTTGTCCCTGCAGGGAGTGTGTTTTTACCCCTGTGTCCCATGTGGGAAGGTGACCACTTTGGTCAATGGAGTGTGAGGCGGGGTGACTGGGGCCACACCTGGACAGAGGGACGTAGCACGGTCTTAGATGAGGCTCGAGTTGGGCTGTACCTTCTATGGGGACCAGGAGGAGGGGACACTTGGAGCCAAGCTATAGCTGAACCAAAGCTGACTCATAAGATGGTGAGAAAAACTTCTGTTGCCACGAGCCATTGAATTCTTGGAATTGTCATTGAGACAAAACCCAGTGACTGCCTGGTTACAGACACCCTTTCTACAGATTTTGTGCTGTAGGGTGATGGGCTTGACCTACAAGGTGCTGTGCTTAAAGAAACATGTAAAGCCTTCGGCTATCCTTAATGTAAACTCTAAATCTCGGTCTGTGACAAAACATGAAATAGAAAAAATCCAAATGAACAAGATTCCAACTGGAAGAAGGAGAACAGAGGAAAGGAATGAAAAGTTGAATACCTTTTCTCATTAAATACTTCTCAATCAATATTTAAATGTATCTGTATCTTGACCAGACAACTTTTCAGGGCAAGGAATAGGGCCTTAGATACCATGACTCGAATGTTCTGTGGAGCAGGAAGCCCTTGGTTGGGGACGTGGTGGCCTGGCAGTCTGTAAGGACAGACACACTGGGCAGTGAGGGGGCCATCATCATTAGGTCGCTGCTGGCTTTTGCTGAGAAGGGGGCAACAGATACTTCTCAAAGCAGCTTCAGCCGAAACCGGTTTGGCTCAGTGGATAGAGCGTCGGCCTGGGGACTGAAGGGTCCTGGGTTCGATTCCGGTCAAGGGCATGTACCTGGGTTGCGGGCACATCCCCAGTGGGAGATGTGCAGGAGGCAGCTGATCGATGTTTCTCTCTCATCGATGTTTCTAACTCTCTATCTCTCTCCCTTCCTCTCTGTGAAGAATCAATAAAATATATTTAAAAAAAAAAAAAAAAAAAAAAGCAGCTTCGGGCAGTGTTCTAGCTAACCCTCCTCTCTACCTGGAAACAAAGTATTTTCTCAATGTTCTAAATGAGGACGCTAAGCTTAGATTAAATAATTCGATCTCGTTCATAAAGTTAATCCATGGAGGGCCATGTTGGCCTACCAGATCTGTCTGTCTCCGCAGCTGTGCTCCCATCTACCCACTGTCCTCAGATTCACTCACAGAGGGCACCTCTTCGCACATGCACTGCAACACAGTGTACCTTCATTTCTGCTCATTCTGAGTATCTGTTCTAGATAAAGAGCTGTGATTGATTGGTTGTTCATCCTGTGCCCGTTCTTACAAAGGCGCCATGTAGTAATTGAGTTCTCATGCACTTCTGAAAGACAGACTGCGATCATTCCTGTATTCCAGGTGAGGCAACTGGTGTAGAGCACAGGGTCTGGGCCTGAGTCCATGCTCCTCACCTCTGCACCCCTGGTTCTCCAAGTTCAGAAGCATTCGGATGACCTGGAGGTCTTGACCCACACTTGGCTGGGCACCACCATGAGTTTGTGACCCAGCAGGTCTAGAGAGGGGCCTGGGATCTGCATTTCTAATAAGTCCCTGGAGCTCCCCAGTTCTGAGACTGAACTGTGAGAGTGGGCGCTACACTTTTCGCCGCTCAATGAATTATGTAGATGGCATGGAAAATTCACAAGCACATACACTGGGTTGTCTGCAAGTTCAGACTCACTATCTTGAAACAAAGGAGTAGAAACAGAAAGTCCATGGGATGAAATAAACAAATATGGTAGCTGCTGGGCAAGTCTCGGGGGATCCAGGAGAAATGCCCCAGGGGACAGAAGTTCAGGCACACTGGCTTATTCTAGGATGGTGGGTACCATTCCAGAGAACATGGGAGGCCTGAGGAGGGAACCTGGATTCTGGGGCCATGAGAGCTGTAGCCAGAAGGACCTTAGCCGGCCTCCTGCTCAGCCTCCTCCTGTGCGTGGTGATTACAGGTGTTCCCAAAGAAAGTGAGGTGGTCAGATGACCGGGACGCTTTACCTACCAAACCTCTAAACACCCCACTGTCTGCACCCATTGGAGAATCATACCACGTGTTTGTACAGTAGAGGCTCTGAGAAGTCCTGCAGCAAAGACACCTGCCTAACTGGCATTTATCTGACATTTCCAGGACTTTGAAGAGTTCCAATCTGGTCTAAACTGTACTTTATGTCTGGGGGGAAGGGGGAGAGAATAAAAAAGAGAGTGATTTGTTCCAGGTCACTGAGCCAATGGCAAGGCTAATCCATTCTATAGGCAGACACCTCTCTTGGTTGTCATGAAATATCCTAAGATCCGTGGTCAGCAAACTGCGGCTCGCGAGCCACATCCGGCTTTTTGGCCCCTTGAGTGTGGCTCTTCCTAAGCCTTAGGAGTACCCTAATTAAGTTAATAACAGTGTACCTACCTATATAGTTTAAGTTTAAAAAATTTGGCTCTCAAAAGAACTTTCAATCGTTGTACTGTTGATATTTGGCTCTGTTGACTAATGAGTTTGCCGACCACTGCCTAAAATGAGTGGTCCATCTCACTGGACACTGAAGGTAGGTCAGCATAGAGTAGGGGGACTCCCAAGGGCAGCATGGCATCACTTGGGGTTCATTAGAAATGCCAGTTCTCGGCCCATACTTGACCTTCTGAATCACAATCTCTCAGTGCTGCCCAGGAACATGTCTTACAAGGAACACAGCCCCCCAGAGGCTCCCATGGCTGGTTTGCCTGTGATGATGGCCTGTGACTTGGCCAGCTCTTTCTTTTGTCCTATTATCCACTGGAAAATCAACAAGTGCGCCTTTCAAAACAAACCCCACATTTTGCATTGCATGGGAGCGTCTAATGATCCAATTTGCCTCTGTGGTCAAATATTTAGCCTTTTCCCTGTGTTTCCATTCCATTATTATTGTTTTGAATTCCATAAGTCCTAAAAAGTCCCTTTCCATCTCTAAATGCGGTTTGCATAGTTATACCCTTTCCTCCTCAACGCAGAGTCTTTTTTTAGTTGTGTCTTTTTTTTTTTTTCATTCCATAGAACATCAACCTTTCTCCACTCGGCAAAGACAAGTTTCAACAGATACTGGGTTCAACGGGAGGCGCATTTTCCATTTTCCATAATCCAAGCACCGGAATCAGTCAGAGGTATCGTTTGCCGAAAGTGTTTGTAAAGACAGTTTAATTTCAGGCCCTTTATTTGCGAGAGAGCTGGCTAACCCAAATAAAACATTATCCATCTGTCTGCTGTTACGAGTGACCAACTTCAGCTGCACGTTATTACTTAATAGCAGCTAACTTTCCTATATAGAGCAAGCCTGCGCAGCAGCCGAAGGGAGAATGGAAATTTCCTTTGGTCTACCACCCTGGCCTCGCCATGCTCTGACATGTGAAGAGCTTGGTAATCAGCAGTCTCCCTGTAATCACAGCAGGGCTCGGATGTGCATTGTTGTGAGATGACTGGGGAAACAGGGAAAAGTGTGTCTGAGGGTGGGGAGGAAGCCCAAGGCGGACCGACGGTGTTAGCCTTCCGGAGCCGCTGCCCCCACCTTCTCAGCAGAGAAGAGGCTCCTGGGATCTTGTCTGCGTTAGTTCAAAGGCAGCACAGAGAAGACAGCCCCGTTCCCATAAGGAGCACGTTGAGCGTTCCGCAGAGCTTTGGAGTCCTTCTGGTGCGACCTGAAGTAAGTGAGAGTGGAAGGCATCTGCTTTGGCAGACAGCACTGGTGGAAAAAGATTTTTTTTTAAATATATTTTTATTGATATCAGAGAGGAAGGGAGAGGGAGAGAGAGAAACATCAATGATGAGAGAGAATCATGGATCGGCTGCCTGCTGCACGCCCCACACTGGGGATGGAGCCCACAACCCAGACATGTGCCCCAACTGGGTATGGAACCATGACCTCCTGGTTCATAGGTCGACGCTCACCACTGAGCCACACCGGCCGGGCCTGGTAGAGAAGGATTTCATTCAGTGTATTCCACTTCAGGAAACCTCCAACTGGTCTCAGTGGGAGCATGAGAAAAGGGAGAAAAGAGCGGGGAGCAGGCACAGGTGCCGCTTCCTCTCACCCTCATGGTTGTCCTGGGAAGTGGCTCAGGACAGATTCCGGAGTGTTTATGAGGCGTCCTTGCAGAACTTGCAATGTCTCAAGGTGATTTTCCCCTAAGCGAACCTCTCACTCACTACGGCAGTGAATGCACCACCTTCAGCCACTCAGGTCTGTCTCTGTCTCGCATTTATAATATTTTCACGACGTGAAGGCATGGAGATATAGAAAGAGAATCACATTATGAATGCACACACTGACTTCAGGCCGGCTTGGTTTCCTGGCTGCATTCTGACCGCTTTTCCTTCTGTTTAACATGACTTTGGAACTGCTGGTCTCTGGCGGATGATTAGTGGACGTGGGTGTGACTCACCTGCGTACGAGGGTGGAATTCTTCTCCGTGGTGATTTCTATGCTCATTACTATCGTGATTAGAATCTCGTCCCGGAAAAAGGCAAGTGTGACTTTTGCTTGATTTGGAACCGAGTTACTTAACAAAGGGAGGAGTGTTCTGGAGGTTCTGAAATTCACTCACTGTCAGTCTAATCGTTGACCGCGTTGCTCTGATATGGAAACTGGATAGCACAGTGTCTCCCGGGAACACAGCTAACACCAACATTCTTGGATTGCGGTCCATTTACTTTAGGAACTGGCAGTATTTCCGAATCATCTGCTTGTCCCAAAGTTGAAAACATAGACGCTGTGAGCAGTGAGTGATAATAAGGAAATTTCACATGTCAACATACTTCCCTTCACATTCCGTCAGAGTCTGAGCCCTCTAAGTAAAGCAATACCCATCTGTCAACAGTGTGAGAAAACATGTTCTAACCATCGGTGGTTAATCAGCTTGAGTACTGTTGGTTCAATTTTGGTGTTTTTAGGGTCATCAGGTAAAATACAAGATGTCCAGTTAAAACTAAATTTCAGATGGACAACAACTAATTGTTTAGTACCAGTAAGCCCTGTGCAATAGGGGATATAAACGTATACTAAACATTATGCATTGTCTGTCTGAAATCCATCCATAGGTTCTCTCTAGATACAGTACAAAGGAGCTTAGGCCAGAGCCATGCCGGGAAGGGCTCAGTGAGCTCCCTGAGGACCACTGATCCTAGGAAAAGAAGCATCTCAGGGTTTCAATCACAGAAGAGAGAGGCTCAGACTTGCTTTTATTGTTTGTTTTGTTCATTCTCACCTGAGGGTATTTTCCATTGATTTTTAGAGAGTGGAAGAGAGAGGGAAAGAGAGAGAGAAACATTGATGTGAAAGAGACACATCGATTGATTTAGCCTCCTGCATGTACCCCAACCAAGGTCAGGGATCGAGCCTGCAACCAAGGTATATGCCCTTGATTGGAATCAAACCCAGGACCCATCAGTCCACAGGCAGTGCTCTATCCACTGGGCAACACAGGCCAGGCCAGACTTGCTTTTTAAAGTCATCACTTTGACCCAGCATGGGGAGTGGGTTGGAAAGACACAAGCATGGATGCTGAGAGTCTGGTGAACTGGTGCTTTCAGGAACCCAAGCCTAAAATGCTGCTGCCTGGACAAGGGGGTGCCAGCAGATCGAGAGAAGTGAGGACCCCATTCCAGGTGGACTCACAGGGCAACTCTATCAGGTGGGGGTTGCGGTGAGGGTGGACAGGCAGACGAGGTCCCAAAGCTGAGTCCTGACATCCCTGCCTGGAAATAAGGTGACCAGGGTGGTGGGAGTTTACTGGCTCCAGTGACGCTGGACCTTCCTCTGTAATTCAAAAAGCATTCCTAGGTTGTCAGGTAGCCGGTCGTCCCAATGGTTTGCTATCCTATGGGATTGGAGCTCCCTCGGTACTTTCCTTTTAAAAAAATATTTTTATTGATTTCAGAGAGGAAGGGAGAGGGAGAGAGATAGAACCATCAGTGATGAGAGAGAACCATCATCGGCTGCCCCCTGCACACCCCACACTGGGGATGGAGCCCGCAACCCAGGCATGTGCCCTAACTGGAATCGAATTGTGACTTCCTGGTTCATAGGTCAATGCTCAACCATTCAGCCACACCAGCCGGGTCTCACTCAGTACTTAATGTCACTACAGGAGGATCAGCCTGGGGTGAGGTTTGAGGGGGTGCACGGGGTTGCCTGGGACACCTAAGCAGAGATGAGATCCGGGTCTATGTGTCTGATGTTCAAGGAAGGGCCGGCCAACAAGACTGCCTTTCACGTCTAAGTCTACAAATGGAGTTTGAGACATGTAAACAGATGAATTCTCCTAGACAGAGAGTGTGGGAGAAGCAGTCCACACTGAGCAGGCAGCTCCGGGGCCGGTGAAGCAGGGCCATGGGTCCAAGAAACACAGCTAGTCACTGATCACAGGTTTTAAAAACCATGTCAGCATTCCTCACGGACAAGCCTATGGAGATGAATGGCTCTGTACATGGCTTCCAATGGAGTGATTTGGCGTCGCTTTTCCTGGCGGCGATTTGACAAGGTTTACTCAAAGTTCACAATGATTTCTACTCTTTGACCCAGTAAATGTATGTCTAAGAATGAATAAGAAATGTCAGGATTATATGTAAGCATGTTCTCTGCATTAGTTATACTATTAAAATATTCAAGCCCACCTGGGTCGCCCATAATATAGGATAGGTTTTACATTTATAAATATTGATACACTGAAATATTAGGTAGTCTTTAAAAATCATGGCAAAGCTAGGCAGGTGAAGTTAGAGAGAGGCGTAGGTAAAGCTGAGTGCACGGTGCGATCGCTCTCATGGTCGCTCTAAGCGGGATTAAAACGCAATGCCTCTAAAATGTTCACCGTGGTTATCTCTTCAAAGGAAAACAAAATTAGGAACGTTTTTCGATTGGATTTTCCATTTTAATGAAGTTAATCTGAAAAGTCAATTTCCCCAGCACAGACCATCCCCAAACGTCCCGGATCTTATAGTCAATGGGCAGCAGTGACTGCGCTCCTCCTGAGAAACTTCCCACCCGCTGTCGTGGCCAAACTGTAAGGAAGAAGTGACTCTCAGACACACTGCGACTGTGCAGATCCAAGGACCGGCGTCCAGTGAGTGAGGGGGTGACTGTTCATGTGAACACAGGCTCCTTCTCACTGACTCGGTTAGAAGAGTTTGCGCTTCACCGAAGAGGAACGCTGGCAAAGCCGCTTCCTGCCCAGGGCCTTTGCTCAGACAGGTCCTTCACCCTAAATTCCTGCTCTGTGCCCTGGGCCTGGAAAACTCCTATTCACCCCTGAATGTCCCCTCCTCCTGCTCCCAGGAAGACAGTTTCTCTTGTTCCTCTCTTCTGCCTTTTGCAAACTGTCCACACCTCACGACCAAACTCAAGGTGTTGATGTAATGATCTGTTTAGAAACTTCTCTTTCTCTTTAAACGAAGCTCTGGTGGGTATTTAATTAGTCTTTCAACCCTAATGCCAGTGCGAGGCCTGCCGAATGATAGGGACTTATTGTTGGAGGGAGAAGTACGGGCAGAGAGGCCGTCCCAGCAAACTCAGAGCTGTCCAGGTTTAGTAACTGGTGGGGCTCATATGAAGATATGGGATATGATGTTCTGGGTCAGAGGGGAACCAGCTCAGAACTAAGTAGGGTTGGGGGGTGGGGGTTGTGGAGGGGCACATATATGTCACTGACTTGAATGACCGAGCTAGAAATACAGACTTAGACTCGATTTGGATTCAGAGTATACAGACTATCCTTCAACGTTCTGGCTTGAAGAGAAAATGGGTTTTACATTTCTCAAGCTGACCAAGTTGATAAGCACTTGGGGTGTCATATATCCCATTTGGTCCAACACATCACTCTCCATGTGTGTTTCCTATCCCACGTGGCCTCGGGTAACCCTTGGTTTTATTTGCTTCCTTAGAGCAGGCATCTCTGATGTGTTGAGCCACGGGGATCCAAGAGCGGTCAGCAAGGAGGTAATAGCAATAGAATCGTTCAAATGTAGACTCTACTGCATCCTTTGAAATGTTTATATTTTGTGCATATTTAAAAATGTTCATCCTATGTTAGTACGGCACAAAAAATGTATGTATCGTTCGTGTATGTCTCCGTGTGTGTGTGTGTGTGTGTGTGTGTGTGTGTGTAGGGGGATTGTGAAATTTCGAAGCCATTGCTTTAGGCTAGTGGTTATTAAACTTTAATGTGCAGATTCCATGGGGATCCTATTAGAATGAAAATTCGGATTCAGAGGGTCTGGGCTGAGTTCTGAGAATGTCACTTCCAACAGGCTCCCAGGTGATGGGAGGCTGAGGCTGGAGGAGGCTGCCCTATGAGTGGCATCAGCCTTTTGCAACCAGGGCTGCTCATCTGAACTGTAGCACAGAACACAGAAGACAGTGTCCGTGACAGTCCTCATCTCTCCCACAGTGGCCATGGGAAAGCACCACTGCAGATGCTGGGAGAAGGCACCTCATTCAGGTGGAGGCCAGGAAGGCTGGTTTCTCTCATAGAACTTGGCCGAGAAGGGGCCTCTCAGAAGGTTGCTGGGTATAAGGCTTTAATTATGGTAGAAAGTTCAAGGTCACTAGCGGACTTTATGATGTTTTTTAAAGGACTGTTTATAAATCACCGTACAGTATTACAAACAGTCCTGTAGTCAGCAGTTCTTTTCCAGTGTTTGGCTTCTATCTGGAAAGTTCCTTTATGAGAAGCATAGCTGGAAACCAAGGTCTTGGCCACTCCCGATTGTCAAAGGTCCTGTGATGCTAATGTTAAGGGGAAGGGGGCTAAATCGGGAGTTTCTGACTAATAAGAGCTACCTCCACACACTCTCACCCTGATGGGCCACTGAGGTTGGAAGTCAATGGTTTTCAAATGCTCTTTGACCAAAGAAGAGGAGAAAAATGAAACACACATACACATAGTCCTCAATAAATGTGAGTGAACACACATATACACACATGCACTCATTATTGACAAAATTCTCTTAATTCACAAAGTCTACCCACTGAGTCAAGTTTGTGTGTCCTAGTACAACTTCCCAAAGACTACCTTGGTCTAGGTGGAACCATATGCCTCAGCCTAATTTCGGAGCCAGTATGTGCTATACAATAGTGGTTGCAAATGCATTTTCAAATATCTACATCATCTATGCTGTGTAACTGTTGTCAGTGAATAGTGACATATGACAGAATTATAAAGATGCTTCCCCTGAATCTAGGTCCACAACCACACACACATAATGCAGCCAAGCAGGACTTGGTCTCTAACCAACTTGACATCCAAGCAAGACCACACATTCCTGTTTAACACACACAATGGAGAGGTTGGGGACCCAGAGTCTAGGCTTCCTGAAGGTGGCATCTCAAGCTGTGGGAGTGGGGAAGAAGTGTGTCTAGTGAGGAGAATAATTTGGAATATAGGGATTTGGAAAAGTGCCATGTAAAGGAGAAGGAGAAGAAGAAGAAGAAGAAGAAGGAGGAGGAGGAGGAGGAGGAGGAGGAGGAGGAGGAGGAGGAGGAGGAGGAGAAAGAGAAGGAGAAGGAGTGGTGTCTGAATTGGTGCTGAGAAGGAGCCAGAAAAGTCATCACGAGGAGACCATAGCAATAGTATGAAATACTATGAAGTGTTGAATAAGATGAGGAACACAATGTGCCCACCGGCTGAGCTGCTAGTGATTCTGGTGGAATGTGTGAAGACATACTCCTGTGGGCTGAAGAGTCATCACACAGCCAATGAGGAAATGGAGGAAAGTGGCGTTTCTTTCCTCCTTAAAGGTCTTGTCCACACCCATTGATTCTGTTCCCCCAGGTGCGAAGTCAGTGTTCCCTGACAGGGAGTCAGCATTGTGCCACACCGCTTGCAACCCTTGACCATGGCCACATATCTTCAATAATATCACCTAGAGAATTCTCATTTCCATCCCCTGCTCCCCTGCCCTTTCATAGCTTCACCCTGCTCATCTCCGGCTTTTTCTTGACCTCCTTCCCAACTAACTTCCTTTTAAAGCCAATATCTCTAAATGCAAATATAACCTTTCAAAAGTCTGTGTTTCTTCCCACAGCAATCTCTTCCCACTGCAGGATCTTTTAGTGCCCCCCCCCCCACAACTCTCCTTTACCACTAATATGTAGCATCACCACACTTAGAGCAGAATTATGATTTTCTCTCAATGTACCTGTTTTTCCCTCCACGTGGCAAGTTCTTTGAGGGCAGGGTTGGGGCCATGTTCATCTCTATACCCACAGTAACACTGTTCCTGACATTCAATAGGTACCCCCCAAAAAGTTGTAATGACTCATACTCATCACTCTAAAATGAGTCAACAGAATAATACAAAATGGACTAATAATCAATCCATAAATTAAAATATGTGAGTGGTTTCAACACATTTATCAGTACATGTGAAGTTTTCTAAATTGCTTCTTTGGAGTGATTTATAATATTTACACATTGTTCTATCTCTGTGGGAAAGGAGTTTCCATAGTGTTGAAATCCCCTGGGCTAAGAAACACTTCTGTTATCTGTCCTGATGCAGGCACTCCCAGAAGCTGGACTAACCCTGTCACACAGTCAATGACGTCTGCTGTGGTTCACAAGTGTCCTCCCAGAGTACATGTCCAGATCTGGCTTTCCCCCACTGAGGACAGTGTATTTCTTATGGGGTGATGAATCAGACCTGGAGTTGCGGGGAGGATTGAAGATTTCCAATGGAGAAGCACAGATACTTTCACAGGTACACTGGCTCCTTGGTCCTGTGGATATCCATTCATTTGGGTGCCATTTTAGCAGCTTTCTTGACCACATCTTTAAGAGGCCCAAGGGCTTAATTTGAAGATCATGGCACAGTCATGAGGGAAAGAGGGAAGCCATGGATCTGTTGGGTGTACAGATGTTTCTCCTTATCCTCCCCCAGCCCCCTAGTTCTTCCCATTAGACAGCAAACCAGCCCATTGATCTCTAGGATTTGTTTATTAAAATCAAAGGGGCTAAGTTTATTTACCACCTTCTCCATCAGGAGGAAGTGGACCTAGTTCCTAATATGCTATTCTTTCACCATTTAAAAAAATGGAACAATGTTAGAGGGTAATTTTAAAACTCACACACAGCTTAGAACTGTAAATGATGACATGGGTCTTTGAACTTCCTAGAGACAGGCACCTCAATGCAAGGATACCCCTCTGCCCTGGCCAGACACTGAACTATGGCGCTATTTTCTTGGAGGTGCCACTCTACTCCAATGACCACTAGTCTCCAACATACCATTCACAGACTCAATTATTCAGCAAACATGTAATACTATTATATGAAAGATGTGGTCTTTGAAATACATAAAAGTGAGTGAATGATGCATGGTTCTGGCCCTCAAAAATATACCATCCAATAGAAGAGATGACATATACACAAATTGTTATTACACCAAGCAGAATAGAATCCTTCATGTCTAAGCCCTGTCTCATGAACACTTCTATACTTTTACCATAAAACTTACATTATTCATTGGTTCATATTTTTCTCTCATTCTAAATACTATAGGAGTACTAAGGCAGGGACCTTGTCTTATTCTACTCTATATTGCTGTATATAACAGTCTTCTCGACTCACATGCATGAATGAGATATATAGAAACATACTAAGGATTTCCAGAAGCGGGTATTCTTTCCAACTCAAAGAATCACAGAAGCTTTCAAGTATTCTGTTGGGAAGAAGAAGCAGGGGGAGGAGGATTGATTGCATGGGGAATTTCCCACAAAGAAGTATGGGGTGGTGGTAAAGTACTTTCCTGAGTACTCATTTGATGCATAGAGTACACCAATGATTCTCAACCATCTATACCAGCAGTTCTCAACCTGTGGGTCACGACCCCTTTGGGGGTCGAACGACCCTTTCACAGGGGTCGCCTAAGACCTTTGGAAAACAAATATATAATTACATATTGTTTTTGTGATTAATCACTATGCTTTAATTATGTTCAATTTTTAATAATGAAAATACATCCTGCATATCAGATATTTACATTATGATTCATAACAGTAGCAAAATTACAGCTATGAAGTAGCAACGAAAATAATTTTATGGTTGGGGGTCACCGCGACCTGAGAAACTGTATTAAAGGGTTGCGGCATTAGGAAGGTTGAGAACCATTGAAATAAAAGCCTATGTGGTCATGACGCCCTCACACTGTGACGCCCTCACAGCGCAACAAGCAGTCACCAGGAGGCTGCGTGCACAGCAGGCGCACGTGGTTGGGCAGGGCTGCATGCCCGCACGGGTGGATGGGGGCTTGACGCTGCATGTGCAGTGCAGAGATGGGTCCCATGGCTCCAAGCGGCAAGGCCTGAGGGCCGGTGGCTCCTGTGGCATGGAAGCGGGACCCCTGGCTCCAGCCTACCTCTTTGGGGCAATCAATCATAGGGTTCCTGCACTGTGAGAGGGCACAGGCCAGGCTGGGGGACACCCCCCTCCCCAAGTGCATGAATTTCATGCACTGAGCCTCTAGTGGCTACATAATAGAAACACCTAGGGAGATTTTCAAATGCCCAAATTCTATGGCTCCACCATAGGTCAATTGAATCAGAATCTCTCGTGGAGGCAAGGAGAAGGATATATGAGTAGGAGCCTGAGTTTTCTACTTTTTAAAGCTCCCCATTTTTTTCTAATGTGTATCCATGGTTGAAAATCACTATGGTACCTCAAGAAAGTTAGTATGAGGCCAGATTGGAAGCTACACTGGCGATAGATTTTAAAAGACCATGGAGGTTAAACTGAAAAGTTTGATCTCCCAACAGTTCAAAAGCAACCAGGTCCAGCTAGCCAGGTAGGTTGAGACAGTAGCTATAGAGAGATGACTTAGGAGGCTTCTGCATTCGTCCAAGCAATGCATGAACTTGGGAGCATCACTGCTTTGGGTTACCACCGGGTGGAATTCATGCCCCTATGAGAGGTGAAGTGGTGATGAGGGAACTGGAGCTGGGAGAACTATGGGATTTGGTGCCTGGATGAAGAGGAAACCTTGAATGATAAGGAGAAGGCGTTGAAGGCATCATGATGATGTTGACTCTGAGCTTGCTTGCATTGAGGTGCCCATCTCTAGGAAGTAAATCTGGGGCTAGTAGTGAAGATTTGGGAGTCATTGCACAAGAAGTAGAAGTTGACTAAATAAGAGTCAATGAGATTTGCAAAAAAGAAAAATATGAAGAGCAGAAGGCAGCTGAGAGCAGATTCTTGGAGACTGCCTGGATTGAAGAGGAGAGAAAGAAGCTGGAGAAAGAGCAGCGCGTGGCTGAACAGCTATGTCAGTTCCTCAGAGGGGCAACTAGGGAGGCAATATTTCAAAAAAGGGGACGTGACCTAGAGGTCCAAGATTTGAGAGTGGACAAGGAGGCACTGGTTTTCCAGGGGTGGGGTAAATCTTAGAAAGGAAGGGGACACCTATTTCCCTAAGACAGGAGGGAAAGAGAAGTGATATGTCCATTGCTTAGGTATGTATTGAACACATGTGTATATTGAACACCATTGCACATGTATGTATTGAACACAGACTGCTCTAGACACTGGGGATACAATCAAGATTCTTGCTCTCAGGCAGCTTAGGTTCCAGTTGTGGAGAAGGAGAAGAAAAGGTACAGAAAAAATGAGCAGTAGAGGGTGAAAATGGAGGAACTGAGCTCTTAGTCCAGGGAATGATGGTCCTTGGTGTAAGAGGAACAGGCTAAAGGATGGGAAGCAAAGGTGGGTTAGCTCTGGAGTAGCATGTAGGGATGGTAATAAGAGATGAAGAAAAGAATTCAGCCAACTGCAAGGGCCCCTAACGGCTCCCAGGCAGGAACTGGTATCTTCCGTTACACCTATGGTGTCCTTGCCATGGCCGGGCAGCCTGGAAACACTGCTGGGGTATGGAAGAGGTGGGCTGCCCAGAGCTGAGGATTGGCAAGGCCCCTGTGGTAATAGGTTACCGGGACTGGGGCTTACAAATACCACATTAGAAACATAAACATTTGAAAAACCACAGAATGTAAACGCTCAAGGTCGCAGCACACTCATCAGCTCATGGAGTCCGTATAGTGATTGAGCACATTAAGAAGCCTACTAGCTCTGCTATCTAGTTTTAGAAGAGCTATAATTTAGTATCACTAGGTATCCATTAGTCCTGTTTTCCTCATCTGTAAAATGAGAGGGTTGGGCAGAATGACCTCAAATTTCTCTTCCAGGATGGCCCATGGCGAATATTTGAGTGCACGTGAGAGTCTGAGAGTTAATTTACTTGTTTCACATTCTCATCGAATGTTTAACTATCAGTGTCCAGCCTTCAGCTGCAGAGCTAATGCTGCTCTGTGAGGTTAGTGCACACAAAGCCCTTTGTTCTATGAGCCATCCTGGATTTCAAATGAATTGCCCTGTGAAAATACACAACCTAAATTTTGGTGGCAGAAATCTCAAGTGCTATGGGTAATTGAATAAGATAGTTGATACAACATTAAAACAGATTGGCTAAAGTGATTAGAGATGAATAGGTTCTTATATTTGCAAGCTGGGGAAATTGCTTTGTGAATATTGGGAGAAAAGGGAGAGATATTGGTTAAAGGATATTGGAGGAGGAGGAGGAGGAGGAGGAGGGGGGGGGAGGCATAAAGGAGCTTTTCAAATATTAGGGTGGCCACAGCTAGGGATATTAAAGAAATTTATACAAATGTGACTCACCTCACAGAGCTGGGATTAATTTAGAGTAATATAAGTGGAATCTCTCCTCACTCTCAACAATTGTGAAGAAGAGCTAACCAGGCCTTGGGTAGATCCCGAAAACCTAAGGTAAAATGTGGTGGACTGGACAGAGTGTAGAGGTAACTGGCCAGCTGCTATTGTTTAACAATTTAAGAATGGTGTCACTTCTCACATGCAATGAGACTCGTGAATAGCACAAAATCTTGAGAGAAATACACCTAAGTAGCTGTGCCTTTTCAGACAGCTGGACTTGTTAGACATCTTCTCATTGGAATCCGGGTCTTTAAGACCAAAAGCTCCGCACTCACTCTGCCAGTTACTTATTTGTAAATGTAATCTGAACGAATAGCTAATTGCTACTTTTAGAAGCGTGTTTGAGGCTTTATTATTAGCTTCACACCCAAAGGCGTTGTTTATGGTACAGTGTTAATCACTTGTTTTCCTTACACAGTTAATGCCTTATTGGCAATCTCATGTGGTACTACTTGATCATTTTTTTTTTTTAACAGTTTCACAAGTCGCAGCTTCAAATCTGTAAGATAGACACTGGTCGAAATTAAAGAGTGGAGAGTAGGAAAAATGTTACGCCTGAGGTCAAGATGCCTCACTTTGGTCGAACCTTCCAGAAAGCCCGGTCCTCTGAGGTTTAAGTGCTTTATTTTCCCTTTCCTAGTTGATAAGTGGGCAGCGCTCCACTCAAGGGGTCTTACCTTGAGTCCAGGTGTTGGGGACCAGCTCAGCTGAAGATCCCAGAGACCTGGGGAAGTGAGGAAGGGCCCGGCTCTCTAGGGAGGAAGCTGGGAGGACCTGTGTGCAAACCAGACCTATGGGCTACTGCTTAGGTGACAGCTGAGGGAATGGGTGGAACACCCCTCCACCCCAGGAGGCGGGAGCTGGGCTGTGAGCAGCCTCACCCACCTCCAGGGCAGAGGTCCTGGGCACCGGGCTCCCAGCACGGGCCTTTGGTCTTAATGGGTGAAAGGCAGCTCCCTTGCATCGAAAGGGGTTTATATCCGATATAACTCCAGTTTTTTGTAAATTTATTTGACAACCAAACCTGCTAGCAGAGCCACCACCCAGGCCTGGAAGGGAGCGGTGTTCTGTCCCTTTTCAGACGTTCCTGGAGACACGAGGAATTCTCCCCCGCCCCCATTCTCTCTGGAGGGAAGGAGGGCGTCGAGCCTCACATGTTAGCATTCTCAGAAAGCCCTTAAGCTTTAACTTTCTATAAAGTAAAATTTCAAGTAAAAGCTCAGAGAGACTGGACTACAAACTTGAGCTCATAGAAGCAGGTAGGGAAGTTTTATAAAAACACCTGTCCTGGGCGTTGCCCCGGCTAGTTGTGCCACTAAGAGGAGATGGAAAGGTAAGAGCTCACTCAGCTCAGACCCCACTGCTTTGAGGGTTTTCTGGTGCCCATATGGAGGCAGCTCCATGGATGAGAGCAGGGATGCCCCTCAGGAATGTCCTTGACTATTGGAGAAATGGAGCTGTAAACATGCCTACTACATTTAAAATTTTTATGAGGCATGTGGCATGTATGGAATTATATGTGACCCAGATGACAATAGCACGAACGTGCTTATAAATCTTTCGAGCCTGTTACTATAAATCAAAGAAGAGGAAAGGTCAAGTGTTGCCTTGGTCCCATCATAACTACCCGGGGACAGCGAGCCACAGGCGTGGAAAGACATGGAGGAAGCATCAATGCCGATCAGTAAGTAAAACAAGCCGATCTGAGAGGACTACTGCATGACCCCAGCCATGTGACACCCTGGGAAAGACAAAACTGGGGCGATAGGAAAACACTAGTGGTTGCCAGGAATTGAGGCGGGGAGGGATGAGTAAGGGAAGCCCAGAGGATTTTAGGGCAGGAAAACCACCCTATGTGATACCATATTGGTGGATGCATGTCATTATACCCATAGAATGTACACCAGCAAGAGTGATCCCGATTGTCAACCAAGACTCTGGGTGATGACAATGTGTCCATGCAGGTTCACCCTTGGTCTGAAAGGTACCACTCTGGTGAGTGATGGTGATAATGGGGGAGGCAGTGCCTGTGGGGGGCGGGGGGATTTGGAAATCCCTGTCTCTTCCTATGAATTTAGTTGTAAACCCAAAATTGCTCTAAAAATAAAGTATTGAGAAGTAACGCATATGCATATCTAGGATTTTTATATATATTAGGACTGTGTGCGGCTCTGGTCAGATTTGCAGCTTGTTATCCTATTCCCTTGGTTCTGACAAAATGGGACGAATCATCACATATTCATCTAATATTGCCCCATGCTCAACTTCGTCATGAGCATATTGTTGATAGGGAAGCAACGCGATATAGTGGAAGTAAAGGTTGGAGCCAGATACGCAGACTTGGGTTCAATTCTCTGGTCTTCTGGCTGCAACAGTGGGGCAAGGTACTTAACGTCAGAGTGCTGTGTCCGGGCCGACGCAGGGAACGGGGCCGGTGACTTTGGACAGGTGATATCATCGCCCTGATTTTCAGTTTCCTCCTTTGGGAAAAGGGAGATGATGACGCTTGCCTGGTGTTAGACTGAGGTTACAAATAGTGAGCCGTGCCCCCAATTCAAGGTGCAAGGCAGGACTCAGCGAGGAGTGGCTGGTTCTTGCTCAGCCCCGTGCCCTGTGCCCTCGGCTGTCCAGGGCCCTGTAACCTGATTGGGGAAAGAGGTGGGGCCTGCACTGCTCACGTCAGGACATGGTAGATACATGCTTCATGGCACAGACACGGGCTGGGTTTGGTTCAGCCTAGAGAGATGAAATTCAGGGAGGACGTGGTCTGGCTCCGTGGGGAAGGGAAAGCCGAGCTTAATGGGCCTGAAAGGGTCTGAAGGGGAGAATGAGACTCTGAGAGGGAAAGGAAAGAAATGATGGCTTCCAGGAACGAGACCACACAGGCAAAGGCAACAAGGTGGGGACGAATCCAGACCAAGTGACTGGGCGGGGCTGATAGGGAAGAGAGGATGGCGGTGGGGAATTGAGGTCCAGTGATGGAGAACCTTGGCGGTCCGCAGATCTAACACAGCTCCAGGAGACCTGTTGGATGCACATGCTACTGAGGGTGCTCCGACCCAGAGAAGCCTGCTACTAATTGCAAACGTCCCCAGGTCCCAGGACACCTGGTGCTCTCTTGCTGCCAAACTTACTCCCTGATTTCAGAGAGCGTGTGGTTTCTTTCCATACCAGCCTGTGCAGTATGTACTCAATTTCTAGTTTACAGGGATTTCTCACACACCCATATGTGTTTTCCACTGGAGTCTGTACTTTTTCCTAGACCCACCCGAATTCCAGAGCATGGTTCACTTGGATGCCAAGTTCCTAGTCTTTCTCTCGGTCAATCTCCTCTCCTTATAAAGCTGAGGAGAAAGTTACCATTGTAATGCTGCTACGGGTTTTTAACAGAAGAGAATGGACCTCAAAAAGATAATTACGAGGGTGGTTTCTGCTTCAGTTTCCGTGGAGAACGGCAGTCATGTCTAGAGGCAAAGCCAGAGAATGAGTTTGTCCAGATCTCAACTTTTGTTCATGAAAGTTTGAGTAGCTATCAGGGCATGATCCCTTTTATAAGTTAAAAAGAATTAAAACAATGCTTTAAGGTTTTTGTAAGGGTGGTGACTTAGATTCTGAATTCTGAGTTTCTTTATAGTAAAATTAAAACAACAACAACAACAAAACAATAAAAACACAACCACACACACGAAACTGTAAAAGGGAAAGTAGGATCATTTGGGGTGATTTTGAGAATTCTTGTTGCCTGTTGATTCATAGAAGACAGAAGTAGCTTCCCAACACTTTCCCTGAAATCATCTCATTTGACTCCTCTGTTGTCCCCGGGGGTGGAGTTGCTCCAAGTTTACAGAAGAGAAACTGAGAAGTTAGGTGACCTGGGGGAGTATCACAAGCCAGGGCTTTCACTTCTAAGTGTAGCTTTTCTATTTTATTTTTTCACCAGCTGCATTGAGGAAAGCCTGTGTTGAGCTGGGGTGGGGGAGATGGTGAGGACTCAGAGCAGGAGGGTGGAGGCCTGCGGTGGGAAAGAAGGAGCCGACCTCTGCTGATCTTTCCCCACTTGCCCTGCAGAGCGCTACGACCCTGAGGCTCAGCTCCCCACCCAAGGGTGCTACGGCCAGGAGTTCACACACCTGGACTTCACCCCCAGGAATGTCAGGGCTTTTGCTCACTGCCTTCTCATCTTTTTATTTAAAAATATATTTCTATTGATTTCAGAGAGGAAGGGAGAGGGAGAGATAGATAGAAATATCAATGATGAGAATCATTGACCTGCTGCCTTCTGCACACCCCACACTGGGGACCGAGCCCACAACCCAGGCATGTGCCATTGATTGGAATCAAACCCAGGACCCTTCAGTCCACAGGCCAACGCTCTATCCACTGAGCCAAACCAGCTCGGGCATCTTTTTCTTTTCTTTTCTTTTTTCTGTAGGACTTCAAGAACTCTTATCAGGTATTTATATTCTCCTCTCCAGAAGTTTTCAAAATATTATTTGACATTTTGCTAAGAGAATTAAGGCTGCAAATCTTTTAACCCTACTCCAGGGTTTTCCAAACGACTAGACCAGCTATGGGCAAACTACGGCCCTCGGGCCGGATCCGGCCCGTTTGAAATGAATAAAACTATTGAAAAAAAAGACCGTACCCTTTTATGTAATGATGTTTACTTTGAATTTATATTAGTTCACACAAACACTCCTTCCATGCTTTTGTTCCGGCCCTCCGGTCCAGTTTAAGAACCCATTGTGGCCCTCGAGTCAAAAAGTTTGCCCACCCCTGGACTAGACCATAGCACTTTGGCTTTGCTGAAGTTTAACTTAGTTCCAGGACGGCACTGGGAAACCAGACGAAGGTCTCAGCACAGCACACTCCCCACCCCCCACCCCCGTGGGGACAAGGCCAGCAGCCATGCACTGTCCCGAGGGAACTGGCATTGTTCCCTCATTTGTGCGCCACAGTATGACTACCTTTGTCAGATCCTGTTTGTGTTCAAAAGGTCTCCAAGTTTGTGAAAGGCTGCACTTGAAAGTCTTGCTTTAATCATCACAGTAATTATCAAATTTGGACACTGCATTATCTTCCCCCTTTTATTGGAAACACGTTCAAGAACGGGCTTGTAGTTAATCCAGAGCGACTCAGAACACCCAAGCACGTAATTTGTCAAATCCAGGTGTTTGCCCAGTTCTAAGTTGCTGGAATCTTCCTCAGGAACACATGTAACCGTCCCTCCATGCTAAGCACACACTTTCAAAATCATGATAAATGTTAATCTATTGAATAGCTTGATTGCCTTCAAGGAGGGAAGGAATGTACTAGCCATACTTAGAACAGGAAATAGAGGAAAAGACATTCACCACTACCAGGCGTAGAACGAGCCTTCCCCCAGTCATCTGGGGACTCTGGTCTACCAGCCAAACAATAATCTCTCAATCCCTCTGACTTTCCCCTGGGAGAGGGAGTTGGGAGGGGGCTACCATCTTCCCTGTTGGCACCTTCAGACTCTCCACGGCTGCGTTCCTTCACATCCCAAGCGTGCTTCTCCCCTTCTCCGATTCATGAGTCAAGGTGGTACTCGTGGTAACCAGGTTTTACTCAGAAAATGCCCACTCTCGGCTACGACTGGGTCAGAAGACTCTTCAGTCTCCTATCTGCTTCTCTGATGGTTCGTTTTCTCTCTGCTTGGTGGATGTTTCCTCTTCCTCCTTCCTGCCCCTCGCAGTTATGTGCCCCAAAGTCTACACTCTTCCTCCTAGTTCTCTTCGCATTCTCGCAGCATCCTACACCCCACCTGACCCTCTTGCCCATGCCTAGCCCATCACTTCATGGTAGCTCACCAGGCGCACCAGCTCTGAGATCCAATCTGTGTCTCCAACACCCGCTGGGACGCCTCTCCTGGACAACTGCCCAGAAGTGACTTGTCCAAACGGGCCTCGTACTGTTCTCCCTAAGTCCAGTCACTTCTCCGAAGTTTTGGTTCCAAATGCTGGCCTCCTGCAGGTCCCGCCTGCCTACCTTTAACTCCTGCTCTCCTGCCTAATCCAGTGCCAGCCCCGAGGTTTGCCTTCTCCATGCTGCTTGCATGGTGTCTCCCTTCTCTTCCCCCGGCCTCTGCTCTGCTCCAGGGCTCCAGTCCTTTGACCCAGCCTCTCAGATTGTCCTTCCCCCAGTCCCTTGGCCACCACAGCCAGACTGGTAGTCTACCGTGCACCTCAGAACCCCGAACACCTGCAACCTTCAATGAGCCCCAAACATCCTTCCCAGGCAGCCTGCCCTTGAGTCCCACATCCCAAGGCATAACACGTAAGGGTGTGGCATTTAGTGGCCAATGATCTCACTTCAAAGTCCAGCTTCACCCCTCCTGAAGCCCATGACCCAAGCGAGTTACTTTGCCTCTGTTCCCTGCTTCCCTCATCTCTAAGCCAAGGCCAATAGGAGTGCCTACAGGATGGGTGGCTACTGTGTGGATCAAGGCGTACCTGGAACGATGCAGCCTTTAGTGAGCACTCAGCAGTGTGGCCATCAGTACCATCATGATCATTGCCATCTCTCTCCCTCTCCATCCCTGCAGCAGACAGCCCTCGGCACACATGGGCCTCCCTGTGTTTGTCCTCTGTGCACCCTGTGCCTGCGTTCCCCGGGCCTCTGACAGCTTCTCCTCCCGGGGTGACTGTGCAGTCATGCTCACTCTTCAAGGCACTCGCAAATGCCCTATGCCCTTCTTGACTGTCCCAAATGGATCTGGTCTTTCCTTCTTTTTAATTTTATTTATTTTTAAATCCTCGCCTGAGGATATGCTTTTAATGATTTTGAGAGAGAGAGAGAGAGAGAGAGAGAGAGAGAGAGAGAGAGAGAGAGACATTGATCCGCTTCATTGATCAGTTGCCTCTGTATGCGCCCCAAGCAGGTATCAAACCCAAAACCTGGGTATGTGCCCTGACCGGGAATTGGACCCAAAACCTTTTGGTGCATGGCTCCAACCTCCTGAGCCACTGGGCCAGGACTGGGCTTTCCTTCTTGACAGTCCCCAGCCCTTTGTGAGCCCTTGTGTCACGGTCCTCGCGTTTTTCTGCATCAGAGCCATTCCTGTGCTAGGGAAGTTTTTACTGTGTGTCCTGCCCCATTACCACCCCCTCCTCCCAGCAGCAGACGGAGGCTCCTGAGATCCAGGACTGGCCTTCTCCATGTGTGTCTCCTGGAAATTCCTGAGGGTTAGAATGCAGCTACCCAAATCCTGATGGGAGTTGATGAAAAACCTCATTAAATATACATTTCTACCAACTATGGGGCAAGTAAGTCATAAGCTGCTTTTTCAGATACTGAAAGCTAAGCAAAGCGCTGTACAAAAGCACAGTTTAGAGAACACTCCCAGGATATTGGGCTAGACATGTTAATATCCATCATTATGAGTTTTATGCTTAGATATACATACCCTCACGCAGCCCTCAGCTCTGAGACCCCATGTACTGGTGCAGGCTGCTCCCAGGCGGGATGAAATGCATGTGATTGTAATCACGGAAAAGTGGCTCTTGTAAGTGTTAGTCCTATAATATTTCATCTTTAAAATGGGCAAATCTTAGAACATTCTCTTCAACTTACAATTTAAAACACATTGAGAGCCAAATACCCTTATTGCCACAGGTATGCTAACATAGACCGTGTTTAAACATAGCATTCAAGGGAGACTGAAATCATGTGAATTCCCTTGTCTACTGGATGGACCACACCATGGATCAAATCACCTTTCCCACCCTGGACTGCAGCACATTCCTCCTTTCTTTTCTTCCCCAGGATCCAATGTTGAGAGCATGCTCGACACCAAACCCTGCCAGCTCGGCGCTTACTTCTGTTTTATTTCAATTTCCCTCTTTTCGGAGTACTCTGCATGTTTCCTATCTTCCCTCCATGGGCTTTACACAAGCACTATATTATAGGTACGTGGTGCCCTGTTTCTTGTCATTCATAAGCACGCGTCTCCCTCCTTAACCATCCTGTGGACGCCATTCCAGCAGCCAATCTATCCCTGTGTAATGTTCACCAAGAGAGGAAAGGCACTGGCCAGGAGTTTTCAGATCTAAGTAACTTACAAAACACTTCAGTTGAAAAGGTCTATGTTGTGTGTTTGCAGGATGGGATGGACATAGGTCATGACTCAATGGGAGAGGGAGTTATAAGAAAAATTGTGCCTCCACGTTGATGTATGCAGATTCAACAAACACCGTCTGAGGAATAACTCAGCCCAAGCTCTGGGAACACGGAAGAAGAATCAGGTAGAACCTCCATTGCCACTGAGCTTGCAACCCATAGGGGAGAGAGAGAAGTGGAGAGGCCATAGGAAGGAGGGCCAGGTGGGACGAACCAGCGGTGTCCGGGATTTGGAGGGAGGGCTAGAGAAGGTTCCTAGCTCAGGCCTGGCAAGTCACTGATGTTGTTCTGGCGGTGGTGCTAGAACAAGGCTAAGCCAAAGGAGAAAGTTTATAATCTCACTTATAGACAAATGCATTATACACATAGTAATGGAAAGAAAACAATAAGACACAGTCTTTCAAAAGAATTCTAAAATATGGTGCATGTAAAACTAGATTCAATGAGGGCCTAAAAGATCCCCAGGTTCAAACATGAAGCATCTTTAAACCCTACATTCAGTTCTGAAGTCGCAGATGAGAGGCGCTCTGTATGCATTTCATTCCTAGGTACCTTTAAAAATAGATAAAAATCATGTAAGTCCATTATCCTATCAAATTACCTCTTTGAGGCATACCCTAACTTTCTTTTCTCTTTTATACTAGTAGTTCTTTTAACTCGCATTACATTTGAGTGACAGTATTGGATGTGTCTTTGTAAACTCACCTACATCCTTTCCGGAATAAGATGGATTTAATGAAACTAAAGGTAAATCAATCTGGGGAGCTGCCTGCCCATGGCCATGTTGCAATCCCAAAGGCTGGCCAGTCACCTGCGGGGTAGCTAGGGTCCCCAAGGTACAGCTCACGGTCCAGTGGAGCATGGACTTTGTGACCTGCTCTTTCTTGGAGCACATGACACTTTGCACCCCACACCAACCACAGTCTGCAGAAGTGCCCCCAACGTGGTTGCACGAAATGCTAATCAGAGGAGTGACTGATGGTTGTAAGGAGGTAGGTGGCGGCGGAGACAGTCCTGTAGTCTGACGTGGTTGGACACCTTGGAATGCAAGGTTCAGGGTGCCTTTGGTGCAGCATTAATGTGGTAACGACAGCTGTGAAGTTCCAAGAGGGAACTACCCAGTATGACAACGAGACGGGCTCCCCCAACCTATCTGAGCACAGACCTTCTTCTTTCTTGTGGAGCAAGAATGACACAACACGCTCCTCAGGACTCTGCTTGCCAATAGAACCTCCCAGAATAGACGGTGCTTACTGTCAAACGTGATAGTGTTTCAGAACTCCCCTCCTGCCTTCCGGCCAGGGGAACCGCTGCTGCCCCCAAGCCCCTGAGACAGGAAACAGAAGCCCAGCATCTAAGGGGTCTCCCCACTTTTCCCAGGAAATTGAGTCATGAAGGCTGGAACCCTCCCTGCCCTCCTCTTCCTCAAGCAGCTTTGACCTGCCTGGGAGACGCCAGTCTTTCTCCTGCCCCTAAGGGACATGCAGGGGTTGGTGCCAGGAACTGGAACGCTGAGTGTGTCTCGGTCAGATTATCACAGCGTTCCTATTGCCCAGTCATGTCACCTGACACCCAGCTCCTTGGTTAAAGCGTGACGGTAAGATCAATGTCACTGTGACAGAACTTTTTTAAAAAACACTGTTTAGAGGAGAATTTTGGAGGACACTTAATTTTTAATAGGAATCTTAGGTGGAAACTGTAGATTTAAAATGTATTAAACAAAATGTTAAATGTATTAAACAAATAAAGCACCATTGTGTTGTGCCATTGTTGACACTGAGATAGTCTCACTACACACACACAGTCGGTTTCATGATGGTGAATACCCGCCCATGCCGCACTTGTAAATATGTGTCTGTTTATATACAAATTCTTTCCTGGACTTTTAAAAATGTGAAGCAGTCAGGGTGGGTCCTCATTCCTTGGTATTTAGAGAATTCGAGACAAAGGAGCAAGGTGTTCTCGAAATTTCCTTAACTCCCAGCAGGTGTGTGGGGATGGGGTTGTTAGGAAGACAATGGATGATGCCATATTCCATGGTGTTTCTAAGCAGAAGGTAAACTTCAAATGTGTCCTCAAGGGGCAGGAATAGACACAGAGGGCAACTGAGGAAGTGAGAAGCCAGAGGGGGGAGCCGGCTGTGCTCTTTGGCAAACAGGACGTGGAGGGAGCACGCTATCAGTCAGCAAATATTTGAAGACGTAAACATGACTGCGTGACAGCACGATGTGCACGGTAGGCACGAGGTTAGCAAACATTCTTCCCGGGAAAGGACACCCTCAGCGGCCATTGGGACTGGAAACAGCAGCGGCAGGAGCCGAGGAAGAAGGGGCTGTCTCTTGCCAGATACCAGATATTTCACTGGGGCTTGCCTCCAGTGACAGGAGAAGCCTGTGCTTCGTGCATTTGGAATCATTGTAAGTTCTAGGCTCATGGCTCGCCTGCTGTTCTTCGTGTTCTAACATGGCCTTTTCGCATGGAAACGGTGGGGCATTCATTTTAGAGCCCACACCCCCAGCTGCAGGAGACACAGAGCTTTCGTAGCATCTTACCCTTGGCCTGGTTATGACCCAAAAGGTCAGCCACGTGCAGGAAGGTCTACATCTCACCGCAATGTGCCAATGACACGGGAAACATTCTAGATGTTGCCCAGATCGATTTCCCACATAGCCTCACTGGTCACTAGGTATGTAGCACAGCATGATTATTTGGTATCTTTGCTGATCATTTCTCAGTTACTCAGAGGGCAGTGAGCAGCTAAAATTTATATCCATTAGTTCAACCATCGTTTCAAGAGACAAGTACGGGCCTTTACGATGTATGGCTCAGTGTGGGCTTGTCATGAGGTCCATGAAACTCATGCTGCACTTGCTTCCACCCTCTCCACAGCTTTGTACCTCATTTCATAGTCACAATTTTTCTTGAAGAGGGACCCCAAGCTGGATTGAAGCATCCATCTTATATAAAAACTGCTGTTTGAAATTTTAACGCTGCTATTTCTGGCTTCTGTAGATGCTTGCTGGCTTAAATAATAAGGAAAATAAGACTACTCCCGTTTCAGAGAGGCCATTAAACCTTCTCCAGATGAAGTTATCAGTGCTGGCATTAGGCCAAGCCTTTGGTTGAGTTCTCAAAGCCCCAGCACATAAGGCCCTTTAAGAACTTGCAAAGGGAACCGGAAAAACTCCATATTTGGGAGACAAAGAAGGTGGAATGGCATAAATACAGGAAACTTCCTATGTGATTTCACCCAGAATTTGAGACATTTTCCTCTGGGCCCGCGTGTAATAATAAATGTAACTCCATCTCTCTAAGCCAGTGGTTCTCAACCTTCTGGCCCTTTAAATATACTTCCTCATGTTGTGACCCAACCATAAAATTATTTTCGTTGCTACTTCATAACTGTAATGTTGCTACTGTTATGAATCGTAATGTAAATATCTGATATGCAGGATGGTCTTAGGCGACCCCTGTGAAAGGGTCGTTCAACCACCAAAGGGGTCGCGACCCACAGGTTGAGAACCACTGCTCTAAGCATTGCTTGGTTCTTCTCCGGTTTTTCTGTAACAGGATAACCTTCAAGCTCCATCAAATGTGTGTTGTGGTTTTTTAAATCCTCACCCAAGGCTATTTTTTTATTGATTTTTAGGAAGAGTGGAAGAGAGAGGGAAAGGCCGAGAGGAACATCGATGTGAGAGAAACACATCCATTGGTTGCCTCCTACACATGCCTCAACCAGGGCCCAGGCTGGGAAGGAGCCTGCAACTGAGGTAGGTGCCCTTGACCAGAATTGAACCCGGGACCCTTTGGACCACAGGCCGATGCTCTAACCACTGAGCCAAACCAGCTGGGCAAGCTTCATCAAACCTTGATCAGCCGCTGGTGCCGCTGGCACTGGAGAAGCACACGAGAATTTCAGCCAGAATCCTTCTTCTGAAACAGGATGTGGGTCGCAACCCAAACCCCACTCCTGGGTCCTCAGCAGCCCCTGGGAATTGTATCCTGACTGTGGTGTGTGCCCTCCGAGCCAGCTCCTTTGTACTTCAATGACCCCTTCTGACTCTGAGGACTAATGTGATCTGTCATCTCAGGGACATGGTCGGTTCCAGGATGTCATTTCCCTGAACTCGGAACCCTGGATGGGGGTGTGAGGGGCCAGGGCAGCTCTGTGGAGGAGCTGCTGGCCCAGTTCAGTGTGGACCATGCACCTGTGGATTGCTCTGAATTTGACCTGCAGGGAGAACTCAACAGAACTTACTCTGTGGCTAATTCATTCCCATGTTCCCTCTAGGCCCTCCGTCCGGAGGCAGCACAGACTCACTCTTCATTGCTTCCTACCACGCATGTTTTTGCACCAAAAAATCATGCACCGCGCTCTTCTTCCCGCTCACCTTCTGGTGCAGTGAGCATGAGCAGGCAACGCTGGTTCATCTCATCCCATGACAAAAATCCCTGGAGTTTTGTACTGGAGGCTTTTAGGTCTAGAAGCACAGACCGCATTCGGGACCTAGGCTGCATGCAAACGAGAGGCTCGCGGGACTGCAGCGACCTTGGGTTTCCCGACCCCCCAGGGGAGGCACAATGCTCGGGGAAGCGATGAGGCACAGAGTCCTCCGGAGCACGGAGCTTTCTTCATGAAATGAGCAGAGTCTGTTTTGGCTAAAAAGCCCTGGGATGTGGTGAGGGGTTCTGTGCGGACTCTGGCTGCATCACAGTGAGTGAGAGGACCACGCTGCCATCTGGGGGACCCCAAGCGCGCTTTGCAGAGCAGACAGCACCTCCTCCACAACTACTTCTTGCCTTGTCTTTATCAGGATGTCTGTCTGCTCTTTTTTTTCTCTTTCAACTCAACCAAATAACACTTAGCAAATAAAACTACCCCAGACCCTGATTTTTAAGATTATATACTAGCCCTGGCTGGTTTGGCTCAGTGGATAGAGTGTCAGCCTGTGGACTGAAGGGTCCCAGGTTCGATACCAGTCCAAGGGCACATGCCGGGGTTGCAGGCTTGATCCCCAGTGTGAGGCATGCAGGAGGCAGCCGATCAATGATTCTCTCTCATCATTGATGTTTTTTTCTCTCTCTCTCCCTCTCCTTTCCTCTCTGAAATCAATTAAAAAAAAATCTCTCTATATAAAAGCCCAGCAACCAGAATGGGGGAACAACCGGAATGACCCATGGCTATGATGTGCACTGCAGCAGCCAACCAGCCTGATCCGGGCCCCCATCAGCTCCCCACTCCCGGCCGGCCTCGGCCCCTCCTCCCAGCTGTCCCTTGCTCCTGAATGGCCCCCAAGACCCCGATTGGGGGCAGGGCTGGCCGGCCAACTGCCTGTGGCCCCTCCCCCCCATCAGCCATGCCAGATGGGCCCCTATTAGGGTGGGTCGGCCAACCCTTCCTGTGCATGAATTCGTGCACTGGGCCTCTAGCATATTTATAAAAAGATGATATGCTGTCTTCTCTCCCTCTACACCCTCTGTTCTCCCTTTCCAAGTAGGGGGCAGTCTTCCCTGTGCTCCTGTCCTTGGGGGAGGCCTGGCCCTTCAGGCCACAAGCCCCTCCAGGTCTGGATAACCTGCTCCAGGAAGCGGCCTGAGTGGCAGCAGAGAGCCGGGGTGCTGGGTCAGATCTGTGTCCTCCCACGGCACAGCATTCTTGAGGGGCACACACCCAGTGAACCCCCCTTGGCTCCCTGTGCTCCTTTGTTGTCCCGGTGCCCAGCCCTGCCACACAGCCCACCCTCCAAGGGCACCAGAAGCCCCACCCCAACGTGGCAGTCTGCCTGGAGGGGAAAGGCAGGCAGGAGGGAGGGGGGCGAAGAACCCCAGCCTGACCCTCATCCTGCACTTCCCTCCGTAAGCAGCACACTCCCCTCTGCACACACAGCAGCAATGCTAACCTGCCAGAGCTTCCTGACTCTCTCCAGAGCAGAGTTATCACCACTTCAAAGAAGAATTGAAACAGCGCGTTTGGAGACACCGATGTATCTGCTGGGATGTACTCGAGTTGTGGAGAAAAGACAGTAGCTGAGTTACTTCTAAACGAGCGGCTGAGGGAAGCGATTGGGGAGGTTGCAGTGCCTCGACCCAGGGTTCCCAGGGGCCGTCACAGCTGTGCGGGGCCCGGGGCTTGTTCTGCGGGGTCCTGAGACTCTGACGGGTTCACCGGGCAAGTCTACACCCAGCCCTGGCTTCTGAAGCCACGTGTGAGAGGAAGCCAGCTGCTCGGCCGAACAGAGGGGAGGGGGTCGGCAGGAAAGGAGATGTATGTCAACCGCTTGACATATACTGATTAGGTCCGAAACGCTGGCCTCTGCGCAGCGCCTAGAGCCACACCTCGGTGGTTTCCCTTGCACCAAGCATGTTGTTGTCATTTAGGTATATAATCACACACACACACACACACACACACACACACACAAATGCACACACGCACACATGCACCGAGACGAGACTGCGCACCCTTTCCAGCCTCCTCCTCACAGGCAAGTGCTGAGCCCCATGCAATGCAGCCAGCGACCTGCTTTTGTTGGCTCTCCGGGACAGTGAAGTGGGAAGGCTGGGGTCTCGCTCGCCCTCCCCCCCCCCACTCCCCTCCCCCCTCAAGCAGGGCTGTCCACACTGGTTAGAAGTGTGAAAGGCGGAAATTGGGGAAATAGCCCTTTCTCTAAGATGACCACAAGTGTTGGAGGGAGGCAGGAGCGGTAAGAGGGTGGGAGGACTTTTTAAAAATGTGTTTTCCTTAAGCAACCAGAATCACAGAATTCAACGGGGTCTATGTCTATAAAATCCCCAACGGTGTATGCGTTTATTTAACTCGGAGAAGAAACGTCAGCTCCGTTATCCCGTGAACACGTCTGAGATGTGGCTACTGGCAATTTGGTGAAACTCCTCCACCGCCTAACCTTTTGTGAAGACTGGCCACATGACCTCTGGGTCGCCTCTCTCTCGGGTAATTTATTATATTCGCAGCGAGGAGGGAGGAAGTCTGCTAAAATAAAGCCCAGGAAAGCACCGCCGGGAGCTGAGGGCGAGGTAAGTGCTTTGTTGTTCACATGGAAGTCTCCTGGTGTCTCGTTTTCATAAAGGGATGACATTGCAAAGGCATTGTCGTTGAATGTGACTCTTTTCTTTGGATTCCTAGGACAATTTTCAATGGAGAGAGGTTTCCACCCAAGGCTAGTGTTGATCATTACATATTTGCTTAAACATTTACCAGAGTAGACAGCCTGGGACAGGACCTGGGGTAGCAGCTGGTTCTGTGTGTGTGTGATTTTCAGTTTTCAAAAAAAAGAACTTTAAGCATCACTTGTAATGTTTTTCAAAGTCCTTCCTTTAGGTCAAGAGAAAAAAAAAAGGTTAAGGTATTTTCCGATCAGAAGAAATAAATCTAAGTGTTTGAATGGAGTGGGACCAACTTGGGTCTTTCATTTTCCCAAGTGAAATACTGCGTGTGTTGTAAGTGCCTGAACCTGGGACTGAGAAGCAATTGTGAGGTCAAGAAACATCCATTGAACAACAAACTCTTATTTCCTCCAGGCAGCTAAACGCGGAAGTGCAGGGAGGAGATTAAAACAAACTAGTTTCTCGGGAGGAATGTGGAAATTTCACCCCGTGTTACACTGATTAGCCGAGCAGGGTCGGGAGGCACTCGAAATCATACCCAGACGATAAAGCGCATTATGTAGGGGTCGGTCGTGGGCAAGGCTCTGAAAGTTTGCAAAGTCAGAACTGTTTACATTCCTTATACCTACCACGGAAAACTTACATAACTCTTTCTCGTAAGGATAGGTAGCAGACTTTTAACTAGTCCAGCGAGGTTTCGTCTTACGGCAACCTCAACTGATTTCTCTACCGACCAAGGAGAAATCAGAGCCGGGGAACGACCCCAAGAGCTCTCTAATCTCTGAGAATCAGTAACACACTCGCCCTGACCTGACAGACAGCAGGAGAGACCCACACGGACAGAGAAGTCGGAGCAGTTCTTCCCCCTCATCTAGCTCACTTACACCCGCAAAAAACAAGACAACATCTGGATACTGTTTCACAGGCAAGAATGAAGCACTTTTTTTGCCCCATCGTTAAGTAAGAACCCGTTTTCCACATGCAAACAGCACTTGTAAATTCCCGCAGATAAGCTTGGCCGTCTTGAATGATTCCAGGGAGTTTGAAAAGAATCCCACTCTTCCATTACCTTGAGAAGGGCCGTGTTCCCGAGCTCGCTCCCACAGGCTGCGGGCTCTGGGTCTGACCCCCGCCTGCCCCTTACCTGCAAGGGCTGCGAGGCACCCTCCTGGCGGGAGGTGAGCTGCTGTCTGGGCAGGTCGCCTTGGGAGCATAGGTGTTCGGGTTCCCTCGGAATGAAGACAGCTCTCCTTGCTCCCTGTCAGTCAAAAAACAAGTTGGTACAAGCTTGAGTAGGGTTTACCTGGAGGAGCTGAAGAGAGAAAGAAAGAGATTGGAAGAGACTGGGCGGAGGGAGGGAGGGCCAAGGAGGGAGGGAGGAAGGGAAGGAAAAAAAGTGAGGGGGAGAGAGAGAGAGAGAGAGAGAGAGAGAGAGAGAGAGAGAGAGAGACCATGATGTCAGCAGTGTGTCTTAAGGAAATCTACAGACCAGGAGAGAATGCTAATGGACACCCTGCTTCAGCTTTGCAGACACCTGTGTAAAAACACTATGCCCTTTTAAAGAACGCCAGTTACTCTTTGAAGAAGTTTCAGCCACTCTTCTCAAAGGCTGTTTAAGGTCCCTTTGCCTAAATAAACTATAAGTAAATAAGCAGATTATTTTTTCTAACTAACCCTCCTTTACCCCAAGTTCTCGCTCCCTTCCTGCTCTCCCCACTCCAAATGAAGAGTGGCAGTGAACCCTGCCCCCAGGAAAAGTCAAGACAAGCCCATGCAGATAATACACACACCAAATATGAATCTACACAATGGCACAGGGGGAAACTCGGTGTTTCTTAGCGCAATCCTCCATGGCCATGTTGATTTTTCCTATAGGCTGTTCTCCTTGATGGAAAAGTGTCAAGAAGTTGGATAGATGTGGGTCAAGGTGGGTTCTTCTGGAGCTTAGAAACTGGGTTTGGGCACCCGGGTTGGAATCTCGTGTCCAGCATCTATGCACAGAGTCTGGCACTTTTGTGAGAAATGGGCAGAAGTCCACTCTCAAGCAGGAGGCTGAGGGGGGGTCTCCCCGTCTCTGGGAGCGGAGGCAGGGAGCTTCCTCCTTGGACGAAGATGTGTCTTCTTCCTGCCGAGGGAGGGAGGCCAGGCCCATGCGGGCAACCACTTCCCAAGGCCAGAGCACGTGGAGAACCTGGTAGATTCTGAAAGAGGATGACTTTCCGCGGGCGCGTTCGCCACAGGATTCCTGCCCTGGTGCAAGGTCAACTCCGAGTAGACGCTCACATGTCCCCTACACAGGCACCTGGGCCAGGTGGACAAGGCTGCTTTAAGTTGGAGAGAACAGTGGGTGACATGCTTTATTGGAATCAGAGGAGAGATCGCCTCCCCTGAGTTCTGGGGCCTGGGGGGCAAGGTGTGAGGCCTCCTCATTTCTCCTCCCCTCTCCCTTGACTCAAAGCCCTGACCGAGGTCATTCCTTTTCCCCGCTTCCCCGGTGGGAACGCGAGCCAGTGTCCTTCCTTTTGGTTCTTCTCTTTCCCATGAAGCAAGGGTTTCTTCTTCAGCCGGAGAGAAAACGGTGACTCACCAGCAATGTCAGGGCTGGAGAGACTGAAGAAGCCACGCAAAATGAAAAGGGAAAACCCAGAACTCAAGACTCTAAGCATGTCCCACCTCAGAGGATTTGCACAGGCTGTTCCCTCTGCCTGGAATATCCTCAGGTCTTCATTCATCCGCCTGGTCCGTTATTACTGCTCAGGTCTTAGCCCAAATGGTAACTGCCCCCCCCAGGACATCATTCTTAAGGTCCTCCCTTCATATCATCCCAATCCAACTCTGTCTCAACACTCCCTTCTACTCTGGATGTCGCTTAGCGCTGTCTAAATTGTGCCGACTTGACTCTGTGTTTCACTTCAGAGCACCACCACACCTCACTCTGTGACCCTTGAGGGACATCTGACAGTGCACAGTCCCCCCAAAAATACACTTGTCAAGTAGATTGATAAAAGGTTATCAATGGAGGGTATAATTTGTTATTGGGGTTGAATCTTCATACTTATCTTCTTAGTTTTAATTCGTATTTGCAGTCCCTCCTTTAATTAGTAAACTAACACGTGAGTACTCTCTCTCCATCTATAAAGCTCTTTCAATCATGTTTTTAATTTTATGCTCAGGCCCAAAAGGCATGATTAGCTGCATTTTAAGGGAATGAAAGTGAAAACCAGAGAGGGCAAGTGATTTGCTCAAAGTTACAGAGCTGGAAAGAGGTGGATGGAGGCTCCACACAGCTTTTCTCACTCGCAGGCCATGCACTTTTCATTAGGCCACATTTTTCTCAAATTAGTCTATTGCGGGCATACATATGCATGTGTAGATTCCTTTGAGTATCAAGGAATGCACGACATGAATTATAATCATGCTCTAATATGCTGGAAAGTTTTATTTCTTGCAGGACCGTGCATGGTAGAGCTCGCATCCATTCATAACAGTCTTAAAAGTGATGAAAGAAGAAAATGAGTCCAAAGGAATATGAATCCATGAAATAATTTAAATGTTAAGCCAGTATTCTTCAGTTTGGTGATGTGTGCCTGTTTTCATTCTTTTTCATTTGGAGATATTAAAAAATTAGACATTGAGGTTGCCGAGCTGACAGAATTCACAAAAGGAGAGGCATATAAATGTGTGATTAAAGTGTGGAGAGGTGAGTGGGAAAGTTCTAGAATAAGCATCTACACATCTATGAGATTTCAGTCACTGAAGACAGAATTTATTTTACATGTTTTAATAATTGAATGATCTAAGTATTTCTGGAAATTTCAGGGCTAATAAGGGAAATAAGACAATAAGCAATCTTAACAAAAAATATTGTGTTTCTCAATCTTGAACTCATTTACTTCACAACCTGAGTCTAAGGAGTAGGGTCTGGGATCCACCATACAATAATTACTTCAAAAACACAGTTAATCATTTTGTAACTGAAGATGGTCAATGTTATTGGTCTTGTGGGCTAAAATAAAAAACAAACATGAATGGCTATTCAGTAAATCACCTTTCTTCCTTTTCTTTCTTTCTTTTGTACTTTCTTTCTTTCTTTCTTTCTTCCTTTCTTTCTTTCTTCCCTTCCTTTTTTCTTTCCTCCCAATTAATTGCAAGCAAAGTTCTTGCACGTGTCCAATCTAAATAGAACATACATCCAAAGTCTGGATTTTTACCCAAAGTTCTAAAAAGATGTCTAAAAACTGGGCAGAGAAGATGACAAGAACTAGCTTTTTCAAGGGAGCCATTTCCCAAGAACCATTTCCAAAAAAGAAAATGCTGTAGCGCGTCCAATCTCATTTTGGCTTCACTCGAGACATGAAAAGCTTTGAAGTGTGATGAGAGGGAATAAAAATACATTTTTACCTTTGAATAGATCTACTTAGGTTGGGTTAGAGATAGAACTATTGGGTGGGTGTGTGGGGGGGAGGGTATGTCAGTTTTTAAAATGTCATCAAAGCTTCCTATGATCCACACCAGCTTAAAGAGTCCTCCACAGGCCAGGCTGGATTTGGTCATTTGCCTTCAGTTTGCTCCCACCATCCCTGTCCTGGAGGTGTATAAATGTCACCCTGGAAGATAGGTGAACCATGAGAATGAAGGTTATCCATTTGAGGCAGGGACCTGCCTGCCTCTGGCCTGTCCAGAGAGAACCTTATGTTAGGAAGCCATGGAGTTGAAATCTCCTCCAGGAGTAGATATTCTAGAAGCAGATGTTGAGACAAACATTCATGTGCAATTAATAAAAGAAGTGCTCCTGGAGGAATTGGAAGTAAGGGAAGCAAGTCAGGGGAGGGAGGAAGTCAAGTAGGCCAAGGCCATTCACTGCCTGACTCTGGAGGGAGTTCTGGAGTGAAAACAACATCTTGGGCAAGGGAGCTGGGCTTCCGTGCCCTTGGCCCATTCAGCTTTGCTAAGAGTAGAAGGGGTGATGGGCATATCAGGATGATTCTCTCACCAGCTGAGCTACCTGGCCAGGGCCCATAACAAGAGGCTTTCTGTTAGCCAAACAGGAGGAACTGGACTTGTCACAAGGTCTAGGAAACTTTGAAAAGCCAGCTCACCCACAAGGCCAGCTTTCCCATTAGGTTTCTGGGAAGACCTTTTCTTGGCCTTGTTTGTTCACTGCTACCCCTGTGACTAGAGTAGCTGGCTTCTTAAGCTCTTCTTCAAAATTTGTTATTGTTGTTGATAATTTCAAAATGGCTCAGGTCTTCTGCCTTATTCAGGTGGGACTTGGTGGTTTGTACAACAACCTCACACCGTATGTTAAACACATGCAGATCCACTTTTACTAAATGGGCTGTTTTGTGGAAATTCCCATCAGTGACAGGGAGATGACAGCCTGGGACAGTGAGTAGAAAAGCAACATCTAAAGGGGAGAGGTGCCACTGCCAGGCCACAGCAAACAGAAGGATCCCACTCTCTGTTCTGAGCCCAACCATCTCAATGATGTGGCAATAGTTCAGTCTTACTGCTGTCAACTCTGAATGAGCTTTATGGGTAACACCTGTGGCCAGGGACCCTGTCCCCACCACATGGCCAAACTGACTATTTCACACACAGTAGGTTGAGCTGGAGTCCAAACTCCAAAAGCCACGTTTATTTGATTTATTTTTAAGCACCTCTGCAATTATTTTATTTATGTAATTATTTTTGTACTTCATATTGTATATGTAATCATTTTTATGTTTCTAGTTTTATTGAGGAATGATTGACAAACACCATTGTATCAGTTTAAGGTGCACAGCGTGATGGGTTGATTTACATGTACTGTGAGATGATTACCACAGTATCAGCCATCTTCTTGTATAGATACAAGAAAAAGAAAAGGAAAAAAAAAAGAAAAAACATCTGTTTGTGATGAGAACTCTCAGGATTCACTTTCTCAACAATTTCCCTGCATATCATACAAAAGCCACATTTAGAATATTTGAAATGGAATAGTATGGAAAATGCTGTTATCACCCTGAATAATTCCAATGATCTATGGGGAAGACAAGCGTAGTGAATTATTCTGCAATATGCCCTGTTTTCGTACTTTAGCGATTGGGTCTTAGTGGTGAAGCACATATTTCAGCTTTAAAAAAATCAGAGTCCATGGGGCATCTTCCTTCTTGGGTTAGTGATCTCAATGGACAGGCAACACGTCTGATTCTATCTGCGGGTGCAGCTCCCCCCTCCATCACCCAGTTCCCCCTAAGTGTCCCCACCCACAGCCTCACTTGTCCTGACCTTTTTTGTGGTGAGAATTTGGTCTCTGAGCACAGGTACAGTCTCTGTCCCACTTTTCCCAGGTTCAAAACCTGGCCTTGGGCACAACCCATTGAACGCACATTGCATGTTTTCCTGCCCTTTATTTGTTTTAGTGTTTAATGGCATTATTACGCTGGGACTTCCTTCTTTGTAATGATCTCAATAACTTCTTTGTGAATCCATGTCATTTCACCTCAGAACCACAAAGAAAAATGTCATCAAAACCCCGATTCTGCATTAGCACCCCATTTCTACACAGAAGGAGAGCCTTGGAGACTTCTCAGGACTCGTTATTAGCAGAACTGGGTAAACAACTAGGTTTTTTACTTTGGGATCATTTCCATTGCAAAGTTGTACCTTTTGCCAAATATCCTAGTTAGTGTGGAAAAACTGAGCAATTCAAAATTGGCTAAATTATGTGAAGTGAAAGAGCTTGGCTGAGTCGTGATAAATTCTCAAGGCCTTCACGCTGAATGCAGTGTAACCATAGAAAGAGGGTGCTGGGCCCTAGCTGGTTTGTCTCAGTGGATAGAGTGTTAGCCTACAGACTGAAGGGTCCCAGATTCCATTCCAGTCAGGGGCACATGCCTGGGTTGCTGGCTCGATCCCCAGTAGGGGGTATGCAGGAGGCAGCTGATCAATGATTCTCTCTCATCATTGATGTTTCCATCTCTCTCTCCCTCTACCGTCCTCTCTGAAATCAGTAATAAATTTAAAATATATATATTTAAAAAATCTATTTTAAAAAAAGAAAGAAATATATAAAATATATATTTTTTTAAAAAGAAAGAGGGTGCTAGGCACTCAAAACCTCAGCTATACACCCATCTACTGTACTCGTTACTAGTAATACCTTAGCAAAGGGGAGGGGCTAATTGGCAGCCCTGTCCGGAGAAGTTGCAAAAGTGGTCATCTGTGAACCCAAAGCGACACAAATTTATTACAAAAGAGGGAAAGCTGCCCTAACTGGTTTGGCTCGGTGGATAGAGCGTCGGCCTGCAGACTGAAGGGTCCCAGGTTCGATTCCAGTCAAGGGCATGTACCTTGGTTGCGGGCATATCCCCAGTAAGGGGTGTAGAAGAGGCAGCTGATCAATGTTTCTCTTTCATCGATGTTTCTCTCTTTCTATCCCTCTCTCTTCCTCTCTGTAAAAAACCAATAAAATATTTTTTTTTAAAAAAGGGAAAGCTGTGCACAGTCAGCCTTGGCCTGTCATCGCCCATCACCTTGCCAAGTACAGCGGTCCAGGCTACTGGGCCTCGAGCAGAGCTAAGAAGGTAAAGAATGCCAGCGGGAGGGCACATTTTTTGTTGTTCTCCTCCTTGATGGTCCAGCCTGAAGAACCAAAGCTAGAGGGTTGATTAGGAGGCAAGTCTGGGCTCCTGCAACCAAAGCCATACCACCCTTGACGGCCCTGCCTGATCTTGACGCCACCTGGAAGGCTGGGGATGGAGCCACCGGATGTTCCTTCTCCCCCTTGAGAGCAGCCCTGGGCCATGTCACCCGGTGCATGTGCGTTTTTTCTCCACTACATGCTGGAGAACATTCCTGTCTCTGGACCCTGCTCTGTCCCACTAGCTTTGGCTTGCCATTGCAGTCACCCTGACCCGGAGTGAGTGTGGACTTCGGACTTGCTCTTCTCCAAACTGCTTGCACCGGGGAACTTCTGGCAATCATTGACAACCGCCTTCATGCGCCTCCCTTCGGAAATCTGTGCGGACTCAGGCAGCCGTGATTCCGAAGAGGCAGCAGTGCGGTTGGTCAGTTAGTAGTGAACAGCGGTCACCAGGCGAGCATGCGCCCCCGCTGAGTGCCATGATGATGGGTTCAGATCCATGCCGATCTCCTGGGCAAACGTTGTTTTGCTTTCCGAGTTGCTGAATGGTTTATCTTAGTGAGTCAACTCCCACTTCACAGTGTGCAGACCCTGAAGCATGACCCTGAAAGGGAACCCTTATCTCAAAACAATGGAGCATTTCCTTATTTCTTTCTGGTGAGGGGGACAGTATAAGGGGCGGGGGGTGTGCATGTTTCATCCCGGATAGGTGTGGCTTCACTTCCAGACTGGCCGTGTACCGGCTGCACAACCTGGCCAATCCCTGTCTTCTCTGAACTGGTGTTTGCACGGGTGGACGAGGAGAACTCTACCTCTTGGGGCTCCTGTGCAGTGTGGCTGAGGAAGGGTGTGGGAGGTGGCCGGCCCCACGAGGTTAAGGGGGCATTCGGAGTGGAGTTCCACAGTGCAGGTGGCCAGCGTCAGGACACTCTTCCTGCCCATCCTGCTTGCCCACTGTGACGGGATTCTTCCTGGTTTTGCCTAAACCCACAGCCAGGAATGGTCACGGTCATGTGCTGATCTCTGTCCTAATACCCAGGTTCCCCCTTCTCCCTCTGCGTTTGAATTGTGGGAGGGGCTGGCGGGGTCCTGGGTCCCTCCAGGTCTGCTGGGCTCGCACTGGTTCTTGTAGGGAGACCTGAGCTGCCTTAAAATGCTCCAAATGGCTTGCAGACACCAGCAGTCCCACGGCTCCTCCCAAGGGCAGAAGGGTAGGTCTAGGCTGCTGTGGGTCTCCCTCTATTGCTTTTATCATGAACCACTTGAGTAGTCAAACAGTTTAGGTTCCGTGAATAAACAGAACGTAATTGATTGCTCCTGGGAAGCCAAGCAGTGCCTGGGGTCGCAGCGATAAGCTGCAAGGTTATGCCATTGAGGGGAGCTTGTTTCTTTGACTTTTATGGGACTCTGTATTCCCAGCAATCGAGAAGGAGAATCTACCTCCATCTTGGTTACAGAACCTAAACAAACAGTCGGCATTGCTCAGACACCCTCCTGCTCTTCATTTGCAGTGCCCGGCCTTGAATCAGGTACATTCATAACTAATTGCTGGTGTGTGCAGTGCAAAGACAGGGTGGGAGTGTGTGCTGTTTGCCATGTTTTGCCAGGGGATGGGCTCTCGCTGGCCACAGTACCCAGTGAAAACTCGCCCTGAATTGTGGCAGCCATTTGGGCTGTGTCAACCTGGGCCCAGCATGGAAACGATGACACTTGTCAGTTCACTGAGCCCAAGAGATGAAATCTTAGTTAAGAGGGAAGCCTGCGTCAGCAAGGTTCTTTCTAGTGTTTGTTAGGTGTTGGGTTTCTTCCAGCGAGGGGGTGGCAGGTGAGGGGAAGCGTCTTCCCACAGTTATGCATGCTGAAGCGTGTATGTGTCTGAGGGACACAGGATAACATGGGACCCAGCACAAGCTGGGACAAAAGTGACCACGGCCACACCAGCCTCCAGCCAGAAGGCTAGCTTTGCAGTTGGCCACCAAGAACGCAACTCTATGGAATAACCATTTTCTTTTCTCGCCTGTGTTTTATTAAATCAATCTACCCATGCACTCACCCACCCATGCATCCTTCAGTTTCTGATTTTATTCTGTAACTTTGCCTTTTTCTTAAAACTCAGGCCTAGGGTGACTTCCAACTTTAAAAGTCTCCTGTCAGGAGGGCTAAGTTCATGTCTGGCTCTCAAACACACTGCTTGTGAACAGCAAACCCCAGATGTTAAATTTGCAGAGTGGGCCTGGTACTGCTGTCTGGTAGATAACTGGGTAAACACATGTCCCTTTAACATAGACACACACACACACACACACACACACACACACACACGCACGTACAGGCTCGCCAGGGAGCAAGTACTGTAGCCATAATGCAGGGCAGCTTCAAACATAATATACCTCCTAAGATTAGGTTGGAATTCTGCTTGTTTGTAGTACATTCCCTCTTAAAAAACAAATTGAAATAGAGCATCAGAGAAATTCACACTTTGCCTAAATGGTTAACCTTGATTTCAACCAAGATTTCAGAAACACTCCCTCTGGGTCAGCAGAGGTCATCTGGTGACCCCAGCAGATAGCGGGGACCATGGAAATATCCGCATCCCTCACAGGAGCTGCTGGGAACCCAACACAAATCGAAGGCAGCCCTGGAATGTTTTGTGTTGGCCCGGGTTCTGCCGAGAGGTGCCTCCAAATGTCTGTCTTCATCGTCCGTCGGCAGTAACCAATACTCCTGGGTCTGATTGAACTTGGCAACACAAGAAAACTAGTGAGCTCACTGCTCCGAGAAAAATCAGGACTTCATTAGTGGGCTTGATTCTTCGTCTTGAGCCTACAACAAGGAGTCGGAGCTCTGGGCCAGACACACCACTTACTAGTACTGCAGTTCTATTAGTAACGGCTGCCCTTTGCTGAAGGCTCACAGTGGACTGGGGACTTGATTTAGGTGTTCTCTGCCCACTGCCTGGTTTAGTGATTGTGAAGCATTAAATTCACGATGGTGCTAACACATCAACGTCTATGAGATAAGGCTGGTTTTTACTACTTCATAGGTGAGAAAACCAGGCTTTTTGATGAAGTCCAAGTTCAAATAGTGAGTGATTGGAAGCACAGAGGTTCAACTCTTGGTCTCACCTCAAAGTCCACACAGAGAATCACTGTGTGTTACAGCCACCCATGACTTCACAGCCCGTGTGGGTCATCTCAGGGTTCATGGAGGAGCCTTCATGGACCACGCCATGAAGAAGGCTGAAATGGCCAAAATGACCACATGCATCAAAACTGAGTCCTGTTGGATCTCCAACCATAGATACCTTTCATCGTCTTTAAAAACATGAAGGGAATTATTTAGAAGGTGCAGCCTTCTGAGGAGGGTCCCCGTGAAGGAGTCAGAGATCACTGGTAGCCTTACTGCTTCCCGGGAGGATGTTTTAGCCTCGTGACAATAATAAAGTAGAGCTGTGTGTACCCCAAACCCAGCCACAAAATCACCCAGAGAGACTTTGTAAATGATCAAGTGATTCTGATGTATTTCGTTTGGGTGAGGCTTGGACATCAACACTGTGTTTAAGTCCTGAGATAATTTGTTTTTTGGTTTGTTGGTCTTGTTTTTATTAAATATATTGGGCTGACATTGGTTAATTAAGTTATACAGGTTTCAAGTGTACAACTCTACATCATCTGTATATTGCATTGTGTGCCCACCACCCAAAGTCAAATCTTCTGTCCCCAGACTCGAACCCCTCTTTTCCTCTGGTAGCTACCATACTGTTGTCTGTGTCTATGAGTTTTTGCTTATTTGTCTTATTTGTTTTCCTCCCAAAACTTGAAAACATTTTTCACAAAGATATGTGTACCCCTGTATTCATTGCAGCATTATTCGTGGCGGCCAAAGACATGGAATCAACCAAAGTGTTCTTTAATAGGTGAATGGATAAAGAAGATGGGGTGAACATAAACAATAGAATACTACTCAGCCACAAGAAAGGATGAAATATTGCCAGTGTGACAACATGAATGGGTCTTGAGAATATCATGCCAAGCAAAATAGGTCAGTGAGAAATGTCCCGAGATGGTTGGAATGAAGGCAAGGCTGAGAATCACAGAGGTGGACATGGAGAGAGGATGTTAGGAACAAAATCAGGATGAGGGAAACTTGGATTCCAAACCAGGTATCCAGCCCCCACCTCTACCCACTGAGCCTCCCCTCTTAACTCCTGTTTCCAGACCCTGTAATGACGGCGCCAATAGGAACCTGTGGTCACAGAAGGGCCGTGCCTTTCTCTGCACATCACCCATGAGTCACCAACCCCAAAAGGAGCATCTTAGACCCACAACGTCCATGTGGTCGTCCGCCTCAGGATGTGTCCAATTCTCTTAGCTGGCCCTTTGGTCTGCTCACAAATGATCTCAGGACTTACACACAGTCCACAACGCTGGCTGCTCTGATGACCTCTTATTAAGAAGAAAAGAGGCTGTTCTTAGTCCCAAGTACCTACTGCTTCCCATTAGTTCTGCAGAAAAAATACCTTAAATGTTCCCACAAGACGGATCCCCACTGTCTCATTAGCTGCAGTGCTTTGCCCCCAGGGCCTGGGACGAGACACAGTTTTCCAGGAGTCCAAGGAAAATATTCTCCTTTTCCCCACTTCCCTCTGTCACAGTGAACCTCAGAGTGAGCAGGGCCTGGGGAAGGACCAGTGATGGAGATCTTTCTGGTTGGGACTTAGTGGAGACAGCAGAAGACCGGAGCGTGATGGGTGGCTCCTGCCAGGGAGTCACCCGTTCTCCTAGACGCAATCTCCGGCCGCCTCCAGGTCAGACACAGGCGGTAGGCAGGGCGTGGGTAAACGGAAGGCACGCCCATGCAGAGGTTGGTTTGGTGACCTCCAAGAGAGGAAGGACAGTGGCTCTACACTCAGGCTCCCCTAAGGCCCTGTGCAGGTCGGGTTTCTGTGCCTACCCTGAAATGTGAGGTCCTCTCTGTTTGCTGGGTAATTTTAGACCCTCAACTAAGGGACCAAAGTCCATCCCTTTGTCCTCCCTTGTAGACAACTTGGATCCAAGGATTACTTGGGATTAGGCCTGGGGAGAACCAGGGAAGTACAGTCTGGTTTATATTACATATTGATCCCTCCTCCAAACACACCTCATCTGGTCCGGGTCCTTTCTTTCCCTCTCCTGATCTAGTGGGTAAGAAACTAGTTTAACCACAAAGAGCTTAGGGAGCCAGCGCTAGAAGCTTTGTCTCAGGTTCAGTTTACGTAAACAAGATGGTCACGAAGAGGGGATATCATGTTTTAAAAAAGGAAGACAAAAGGCAGTGTCTCAGTACATGCCAAAGTGGGTCAAGCTTTCGATGATCTAAAAATGAAGTGAGGACTCAAGCTTGGGAGTCGCTGAACAAAGTCTTTATTCAGGCAACAAATGGACAACAATAGAAACAAAATGAAAACTCCTTTAATGCCCAAACGTCTACTTCTGAAATGCAATAGAACCAAACAGTTTGCTTCTAGGAATGGTCACGGTATGTCAATCACGGTCTAGCAAACTGCACGGGGCCAGCAAACTACAGCCCACAGGCCATAGCCCCCTAGCACCTGTGTTCGTAAATTAAAGTTCCTTGCAACACAGCCATGCCCACTTGTTTATAAGGTGTTTATGTCTGTTTTCGTGCTGAGATGACAGAGCTGTAGAGCTGGAAATATTTACTATCTGGCCTTTGTCAGATAAAGCCTCCCAGCCCTTGACTCAGAGATCAGATTCTGTAAAATGGAGCATTTGAAACAAACTTCCTAAGCTCAGGGAGAAGAGGAGCTCTCTGGGGAGTGCGGGTTGTGGCGGGGGGGGGGGGGGGGGGAGTTCTTTTCAAGAAGCAGTTATTGAGCACTGAGTGCAAGGCTTGCCCTGTGACTGTCGGAGAATAAAAGATGCATATTCTATATAATCCTTCCCTTTAGAAAATTACAGTCTAGTAGGAAAAAGTCAGAAAGAAGATAAATAATTCTAAAAAGTTAGCTTGTAAAACCCTCCTAAAATCCTAACTTTTAACAGTTTTAGCCCAAATCTCAATAACTCAATAAGAGTGCAGACACTCTACTACAGGCTATGAAGGCAGCCATGAACACAACAGACCCCCCCCACCCCCGCCAATCCCCGCCCAGTCGAACTTCTAGCTAGACTAGCTTCTTCTCCCTTTGCCTTGAACTTCAAAGTCAGCATATGGACGTGCAATTCATCAGGTGAGAATGATGCTGGAGAAAGAGAGCAGGTGAGGGTGAGGGGACTTAATGATGTGGATGGGAGGTCAGAAAGGTGTCACCGGTGAGGCGAATTTTGGACAGAGACCTGTAGGGATGGAGGAGTTAGCCAAGGAGATAGAAAGAGCTTAGGAGGGGAAGGTGTGGAGAAGAGAAGGTGCTGGGTGGTAGGAAAGGTGTGGGGGTGAAGGCTTGGGGGAATGAGTCTTGTAAGAACTTGAAAGGAGGCGACTTAGGACATTTAAGATGGTTCCAATGTTGGATGAGGCACTCTCTCTTCAAACTTCTTGCCCTGGGTTTCTGTTTGGCTTGACCTAAAGGGTATGAGTGTGGGTAGTGTGGGAGGGGATCTTTTCCCCACCCAGCCCCATGTGACCTCCTGGTGCTCAGGTAATCACAGGTAACCAACACTGTGTTAGCAGCGAGTATGAGAGCAGCAGCGGGAGCAACGTGCAGTAGGAACAACTCTGAGTCCACCTGGGAAGCTACTCCCTCATTACATTGTCTTCTTGGGTAAACGACCCAGAGAGAGTGTGAGGAACACACCATCCTAGTCATGCCTCATAAAACAAGTGGCTGTGGCTAGAGGTGACAAGAGCCCAGAAGGACAGACTTGGCTCAGGGAACTCATGCTCTTATTTTTTTTTTAAATATGTTTTTATTGATTTTAGAGAGAGGAAGGGAGAGGGAGAGAGAGATAGAAACATCAGTGATAAGAGAGAATCATTGATCGGCTGCCTGCTGCCTACCCCACACTGGGGATAAAGCCTGTAATCCGAGCATATGCCCTGACCAGGAATCGACCTTGACCTCCTGGTTCATAGGTCAATGCTCAATCACTGAGCCACAGAAGCTGGGCCTCATGCTCTTATTAAGCACAATCCCTCTCTGGACAGCAGAAAGGGGCCTTACCACAGGCCAACCCCGGGTCTGTGTGGACCAAAGGACATAAGAGAGTCAGTCACTCTTGAAAAGTTTAGACTGAAAAGTGAGGACATTCAGGACAGGTGGAAAGCCCATCTTGTACCAATAGTACATGTTGCCAAAATAGACTTAGGCAGTTGCCTCAACTCTGTGCTCTGTGACCAGAGAGCCTGGATCAGGAAGCCCCTGCTTGTTTGTCCAAGATGTGAATTCCCCTGAGCAGCCAGTTCCCCTCATTGACCAGGCGAGAAGGGTGTCCCTCGGCCCTCACCACACAAGCTGCAGGCTCACGCATGCTGCCCACTGGCATTTGGAACCCCAGAACCCCGACCTCCGACGGGACGTCGGGAACCAAAGCCGTGCCTCACTGCACGGGAAGGTGACCTGGCTGCCGTGCACTTGGGGAAACTGCAAACCTGAAAAGGCTCAGCAAGAAAAACATGTCTCACCAAAGCGCAAACCAGACACTTGGCGCCCACGCTCCGTGACGCAGGGCTCCCCGACGGGCAGGAAAACCGCAGTAAAGAATTGATTACGCTGCTAGGACACATTCCACGGGCTGGCCAAGGCTATTTTTATTTTACAACAAGGTACACGCTGTTCCGTGATGCTCTCTGGCCTGGACTTTTTAAAAATTACATTTGCATCTTCATTCATCCCAGGAAATCCCGGAGAATTTGTCACTCAGGTGAACAGATGAACCTAATGGGGGAAGGGGGGCGGTCGTGGAATTCAATAGCAATGACACACATTCCTGTGTCGTTTTTATTACCATACTGATGGCTGGTCCCACCTGTGGGCCCTGGAAACCTTTCATGGGCGATGGGCACTTTGAGAAACTGAGTCCCAGGAGGACAGCTTTGCAGGCCAAATGCCGACATTTGGTCTTCTTTCTTTTCTCTTTGCAGAAAAGTCACTTGTGACAGTAGTGTTTGGTCAAGTGTTGTTTGGTCAAGAAATATACGAAACCCTTGTAATTTGACATTCCCAGAACCTTAGCCCTAGATGGTTTGGTTCAGTGGATAAAGCCTTAGCCTGTGGACTAAAGGGTCCTGGGTTCGATTCCTGTCAAGAGCATGTACCTGGGTTGCAAGCTCCAAGGGCTCGATCAGGAGGCAACTAATCACCGTGTTTCTCTCACATCGACGTTTCTCTCTCTTTTCCTCTCTCTTCCACTCTCTCTAAAATCAGCGGGAAAATATCCTCAGGTAAGGATTAACAAAACAACAAAACAAGAACTTTATGCATAAGAAAGTAAAGGTCCCCTGTTTTAACTAAGACGCCATAAAAATTGCAATTGTTTTGGAAGAAGGAATGGCTCCCCTGAAACATAATGGATATTCAACAGCTAAGATGCGTTTTCAGAGGACTTTCCATTCCCCTTGAGCGGAAAACCGGCGGGCGCTGTGTAAGACGCTCCTGAAACCCAGGCACACGGAGACGCACACTCAGGAGCAACTTCCCTGCTAATGCTTAACTTGTTATCATGACCGCTCTTGCTTTTTCAGAACTTCCTAGCTACTTTTTAACCAGTTTCAGCCGGGAAAAGTGGACAGAGGCCATGCAATGTGGCCATGAGGCCCTGGAGGAAGGTCTAGCCTTGATAAACTTTGAGAATTCCCCATTGTTTGTATTGTTTGCGGACCTTGAAAAACCTGAGGTCAGGAGAGGGTGAGCCATCTGCAGTGCCACGGTGGGAGCGGACTTTCCTTGATGGCCGTTACGTAAAGGGGGGGACAGTACCCCAGTGTGCTTTATTACGTGGTCCTGGGAGACGGGAGGGTGCTGCGAGGGTGGAAATAACCTCCCCCGGCCAATGTGAGTAATAAATCTCACTATTCCTAACAAAGGGCAGGAGTAGGGAGTGCATCCCACAACCAGGGCCGGGTTGGGACTGCAGTAAAAATAACGCTCACATATGCAAATTTACACCTCATAAGAAAACATAAATAAACCAAGATTCTCGTTCTCATTTTTTTTACCATCAATTTTGCTGACAAGATCAGGAGACTGGAGCCAAACATCTGTATCAAATGATAAAGTCACGGCAAAAATGTCCTTTTTCCACTGTGGGGCAGCCCCAGTGAGGAGAGGCAGACACCGGCGAAGCCGTCTGCTTTCACTTACAGCCGGGAGGAGAGTCCCCGCGTCCCCATGGGAGCCGGAGCGGGAGCGGGAGCAGCGTGTTTCCCTGGTCACCCCCCTGCTGCTGGCAGCCGGGGCTGGAGGAGCTGACCGGGGCCATCACTTCGGTTTGCTCCTTGGCCTGCAAAGACCTCGCATCTACGCTGTGCCCATTCATTGTCTAACTATTATTTTATTTAGCTTTTATGGGGTACCAAAAATGTGGTTGGCGTGCTGTCCCTTTTCTGCCTTTCCAGCTAGGATGGAAATTATTATTTTAAGCTCTTCAACAGCAAAAAAAAGAGGGGAAGGGAAAAAAGTAAAAATAAGTCGGGACCCCAGGAGAGGTTTTTCCAAAAGCGTGTTCAGATTCTTGCCAGCGAAGCCCGGTGGGTCCCCGGGACTCCCTGGGGAAGCGGGGTGCTTTGTGAAGGGCCCACGGGAGCTGGTACATTTGCGGTGCTTTCTGACTCGGTGCCTCTGTGACCCTGGGCTGACAGGGCAACGGCTACCCATGTCAGCGTTGTGAAGTAAATGTCAAGTCAAAGAGGTTGCTGGGAGAATTCTCAGTAGGAAGTGTGGCCAGGCCTCCAGAAACATCTGGCTCCCTGCAAAGCTGAAAACAAACCCAAAGCAGTAGCCTTGGGTCCTTCCTTCTCCAGCCGCTCTGTGGAGACAGGCCTTTTTTCCCCGCAACAGCCATCGGGGCGCACGGCGTCCGGTCCAGGGAAAAATGCTTGTCCCTGCAAGGTGACCTTCATCTGGGAACTCCCCAGATGTTTACTGTCATACTCGCCAGCCTGCTGGTGAGGTGTGAATGCACACACCTTCCCAAGGGACTTGCCTCCCAATTGCAGGGTCATTTTTCATTTCATTTACTCATTCATTCATTCATTCATTCATTCGTTATTTCTTACCTGAGGATATTTTTCCATTGATCTTATTTTTAGAGAGAGTGGGAGAGCGAGCAAAGGACAGAAACATTGATGTGAGAGAAATACTTAGATTGGTTGCCTCCTGCACACGCCCCGACCAGGCCCTGGGGAGAAGCCTGCCACAGAGCTATGTGCCCTTGACCATAATCGAACCCAGGATCCTTAGGTCCACAGGCCGACACTCTACCCACTGAGCCAAACCTGCCAGGCTGCAAAGTCATTTTTAACCAGAGAGCAACCTCTGAGTACAAAACTGCCTTGTGAGGGAAGGACAGGTCAAAGAAATGCCGAGAATGAAAGGGGTGATGTTTCACCCACCAAGTCCTGGACTGTGGTATTGGAACACCTTTATCTAATCACTAGAGGCCCAGTGCATGAAATTCGTGCATGGGTAGGGTCCCTAGCAGCTTCCCATTGCTGGCCCAGGCCTCCTTCCCCCTGGCTGCGCAGGCAGTTGGCCGGCCAGCCCCATTCCCTGGTCAAACTCCCGGCTGAGGGGAAAATTTGCATATTAGGCTTTTATTATATAGGATTCTCTCTCCCTGCTTTTCCTTCCAGGGGGCGAGGTTCTTCCTCTTATGGAGACTCTTTCAGAGGATGCCCCTTGAGGGTTTAAGCTATCCCAGACCCCACCCTGGAAGTTAGAACTAAGCTAGATTTTAAAAAATGCATGTGCTCATTTTGTCTTTGCAATTCACAAGCAGGTGTACATATCTTGAGATCGAGCTTCAGGAGCCCTGTGTTGTAAGTTAACACACACCCTGGGTCCCAGGACGGCCCATAGTGTAGCTCTTAGCTCTCTTGTCGAAGTTTCCCCGTGGCACCCATGTGCTGTGGAAAAGGCCACATTGCTGGACCTGGCTGTCCACCAACAGTGAGCAAAGTGCCCGAGCACTGCTGATCCCAGTGGGCAGCCAAGATCCGCCTTCAGGCCCAAATGAAGAACAGCCAGAGCGGGGAGCAGCTGCCCTGGCTCACCTCTCTCCACTCCTTCTGCACCAGCAGCCCGCCCTTCATGGGCACGGCTCACACACCACTTTTCTCAGCTCTGGGACCTGTAGGCAGAAGGCTGCTGAAGTAATAGAGTCAGACTCTATTTTTTTTAATCCTCACCCAAGGATATTTTTCCACTGATTTTTAGAGAGAGTGGAAGAGAGAGGGAAAGACAGAGAGAAACACACATCCACTGGTTGCCTACTGCATGCACACTGACCAGGCTCGGGCCAGGGAGGAGGCTGCAACTGAGGTACGTGCCCTTGACTGGTTAGGGCTGGACTGGATATTTGATGTCCGAATGCTTTCCAGCCTCCTCTCTCCCCTTCTCCCCTTCTGACCCACATCCAGGAAGCTGGTGAGAAAGCCCTGGTGAGAAGGCCCGGTGCCCCCTCCTTTGGCTTCAAGGGGAAAGGCAAGCCCACAAGCCTCTGTCCACAGTCAGGAACCTCCCCCGAACTCATCCCCTCTCCATGATTGAGGCCCAGGCAGCCTTCTTTCTCTGCCATCTGAAGCTGCTTTTGGATCATCTTGGGAGTCGGCCCGGCTCCCTGAATAAAACCTCACTACGTGTGTAATCCACTTTTCCCTGCCTTCTTGGTGAGTGCCTGCAGAGTAGCACCAGTCTCAACATCCCAACCAAATTTTCTGTGAGGGGGTCCAACCCACATCTGAAAATCTCTTTATCAGAGTTTACTTAACTGGATGTGTCATCTTCACCCACTGCCCTTGCCCTCTGTCTACTGCTGGGGGACCAGACATCCCTTTGACATGGAGAAGCAAGCCTGTGCTCAGAAGGGCTGAGTAGAAAGACAGAGGGCACCGGGGCCCCTGTTGGAATTGTGAGTTACCCTCCCATCCTAGCTGGCCTGCGGGAAGCCTCCTGAGTCACGAAGAACAAGCTAAGTCTATAGCTGAAGACGGTTCTAAACGTAGAGCTGGGACTCGATCACTTCTTGACCTCACGAATGGAAGCCAGTACTTTTGCTGCGATGTGAGCAGGTGAATAATGCTTGGACCACAGGGAGGACTAAGCCATCTGGAGTTAAGGGCAGTCATGGAGTATTCTCCGGGCTGGGGCTTGGGGTAAATGAGCCTGCATGAACTCACAGAGAGCCAGCTTTCACTGCTGAAAAATGGCCTGAAAATCAGTCCACAATAGAATTCCGAGAGAGTTCAGAATCAAGCATTTTAGTCAGGAGGCGACCCTAATATCTATCTCATGCTGTTAACAGGCCTAAGAAGCACAGTGTCGGGAAGAAAAGGGCCTAGTTATTGGGCCCCTACTCCTGTATGGGTCATGTACAGGGTATGCAGAGAAGAGAACATGGGCTCGCTCCCCACAACCCCTGTGGGGGCTGTTAATGCAGGAATACAAAGAAGTCATAAAGAGATTGAACACAGGTTGCTTTTAATAGCATTAGAATTGGATTTGCTTAACATTTAAACCATGAAGAACTTCTGGTATGTCTGTATTTCTGTAAATGGACACACAGGGCCTATAGAAGTGACAAAGAAAAATCAGGAAACGGGCCAGAGCCAGCTCCACCCTCACTGCCCTCAGTAAGCTAACCGGGTGCCCCTCCTCATGGGACGGCCCTTCCATGCCAGCACTTGTGAGGGGAAACACAGACCTTATTTTCTGAGGAAATGACTGAATTAAAAGTTTATGGACCCACACAATTGCAGAATAGAAAGATCAACACAGCCTGAATCATCTGTCTTTAGAAAAATGGCCCACCTGTTCCAGAGAAAATCACCTCTGATTGGAGTTCATCAGAGACCCAGCTCTTGTATGTTTGCATTTCTCTTGGTTGCCAGTAAAGCTAACACACCGCGTCCAGAGTGCTTCACGGGCCTGAGACACTGAGTTTTCAGGACTCGAGGGGCCCAGTTTTCAAAAGTAGTTTGAGTGCTTGGTCCTCGATATCTTAAGACTTTGGAGAGTCTACACCAGTGGTCGGCAAACCACGGCTCGCGAGCTACATGTGGCTATTTGGCCCCTTGCCTGTGGCTCTTCCACAAAATACCACGTGCGGGCGCGCACGTACAGTGCCATTGAAACTTTGTGGCCCATGCGCAGAAGTCGGTTTTCAGCCTGGGCGAGTCTATTTTGAAGAAGTGGTGTTAGAAGTGGGGGGTCAGGCGACAGGAGACGCAGCGCAGGCGGGCCGCGGGATATGCAGTGCCAGGGAGGTGCGCGCGATTCATGCACAAGTTGTTAAGGGAGCCAGTCAGTCAGCAGTCTCATTGTGCAGTGGTTAAGTGGTTAGTGCTAATTGCATCCTCAAATCGTGAGCGGGTGACAAAAGTACCTACTCGAAGCATAAAGTTACCTGTATTTTTCCAACCAGCTGCAAATCCTACAGGTATTTTTGTCATCAATTTAAGAATTGTAATTATTTTGTGTTGGTGGCTTTATTATTATAAAATGAAACTTATCTGCTTAGAGGGGTTTAAATGCCTAACCTTGCTAAATAACTTCTCTCGCTTACTGTTTATTTCCTTCCTTAGCACTCATGACAACTGCAATTATTTGATGTGACTATTTATTTATTTGAAGTTGATCTTCCTCACTAGAATGTAAGTTCCAGAAGGATGTCATGTTATCTCCAGCCTTAGACACATAATAGGCACTCCATAAATATATTAGTGTATTGAACTCATGTTGTTAATACTAAGTACTCAATCCAAAATTATTAATTAAGTTAATAACAATGTACCTACCTATATAGTTTAAGTTTAAAAAATTTGGCTCTCAAAAGAAATTTCAATCGTTGTACTGTTGATATTTGGCTCTGTTGACTATGAGTTTGCCGACCACTGGTCTACACTTCAAAGGCGAAATGGTTGCCATCCACATTGCTGACCGAGGAAACAAACCATCACCTTCCCCTGACCAGGCTCTTGTCACATCAATGGGGCAACAAAGAATGGGGGAGTCTACACCAACTTTTTCAGGAGTAACAACCCCAAATTCTGGCTCAACTTTTTCAGCAGAAGAAGAGAGAGGTTAGCCAAGACATCAAAGCAGTGTACTGAAGGGGGTTCTAACCAACAATGGCCAAAGAAAAAGGAGGAAAGTCTTATCCTACTATCAGAAAGGCCCCCTAACAGAGCTTCTGTGTCCAGAAAGCTATTAAATCTACTGGTAGTGCTCATGGACTGCACTGGTTTTCTCACTCTCAGCTGAACTCCCAGCATTCCTTGATTCCCTCAGGAAGCCCCCTTCCAGGGGGTGTCTAGACATCACACTGATTGAGCATGGAGGAAGCCATCTAGTCGCATCCCTAACCTGCCTGACGGGTATCGCCTCTACCTGGATGGCTTATTCATGAGTCAGAAAACACTGAAACACCATTCAGAAAGGATATGTGCGCCCCTATGTTCATGGCATCACAATTTACAATAGCTAAGATTTGGGAACAGCCTAAATGCCCATCAGCAGATGAGTGGATTAGAAAAATGTGGTACATCTACACAATGGAATATTACGCTGCTATAAAAAAGGAAGGAATTCTTACCATTTGCAACAGCATGGATGGAACTGGAGAGCATTATGCTAAGTGAAATAAGCCAGTCAATGAAAGAAAAAATACCACATGATAATCAAGACCATTATAAACTGATGAACAAAAATAGATACAGAGGCAGAAAAGCATTGAACAGACTGTCAAACTACAGCGGGAAGACTGGGGAGGATTGTGGGCGGGGGGGGGGGAGGTAAGAGATCAACCAAAGGACCTGTATGCATGCATATAAGCATAACCAATGGACACAAGACACTGTGTGTCGGAAGGTCATGTGTTGGGGGGTAGGGGAGGCCGGGGGAAGGTCAATGGGGAAATAAAGGAGACATATGGACTACTATTTGTAATACTTTAAACAATAAAAATAAATAATAAAAAAGCACCTCCACTGCCAGCTTTGCATTTCATTTAACTCTTAGACTTGTCTGCCTGAGGATGCTGAACAAGTTTTAAAAATGCAGGAACATAACACATTATAGAAAGCATTTGCTCATTATTTAGCTTCCCGAAATAGCAGATGTCTTTATGCGTAAACACATATTTATTGAACCCTATAGTAATGCTAGTGACAGCATGCGGGCCGGGTCTCTGTAGCCATAGGGACATCAGACAATGAAGCGGATGTGAAAGTTTCTGTGCATCAGTGGCCTGTCCAGAAGGAGCACCCACCTGCAAAGCTCTCCTTAGTGACTTGGAGACGATCTTTAGGCCCAGCCTGGGCAGGGCTTTGAGCGGATCCCGAAGTCCTGAGGTCCCCTCACTGCCATTGTTATTTCTTGCTAGGAAGAAGTGGTTTCTCTCTCTTTGTCTTAAAACAACACTCATTTTTATCTCACCGTTCCCTTGGTAAGGAACTTAGAACTGCTCTACAAATGAAGTCTCAAGCATAAATTATATATTTAAACAAGGTTCTATCAGTCCATAATGCTTCTCACAGAAGAAACTAAGGACACTGTTATTGGGTTTGTAACATAAACAGAGGTAACACGTATAACAATAATATCACAAACCTAGGTATGTACTCTGAGCAGAACTTGAGCCTGTAATCATTTGGTGTACAGGATGACGCTCCAGCCAAGTGAGACAAGGGGCAAAATCCAACACCTACTCATGATAAAAACACTCAACCAACTAAAATAGAAGGAAATTTCTTCAACTTGGTAAAGGACATCTACAAAAATATGCCAGATAGCATCATACTTAATAATGGAAGATTGAATGCTTCCTGCTCAGAATCAGGAACAATACAAACATGTCCACTCTCTATTAAACAGTGTACTGGAGGGTCTAGCCTGGGAAATTAGGCAAACAAAATAAATAGAAGCCACCTAGACTCTAAAGGAAGAAGGAAAATTATCTCTATTTACATATGTCATAATCTTTTATGTAAGAAATCCTAAGGAATTCACTAAAAGTATTAGAATAAATGAGTTTAAGAAGATTATAGGATACAAGATTAATGTTAAAAAATCCATTGTATTGATATATGTTAGAAATGAACAATCTGGAAATGAAATTTAAAAAAAAACACACCACACAATTCCATGCATAATAGTGTCCAAGAAGAATAAAATATTTAAGGATAAATTTAACAAAGTAGTTTCAGACTTATACGCTGAAAACTAAAGTATAAAACATTATTTTAAATATATTTTATTGATTTTTTACAGAGAGGAAGGAAGAGAGATAGAGAGTTAGAAACATCGATGAGAGAGAAACATCGATCAGCTGCCTCCTGCACATCTCCTACTGGGGATGTGCCCGCAACCCAGGTACATGCCCTTGACCGGAATCGGACCTGGGACCTTTCAGTCCACAAGCCGACGCTCTATCCACTGAGCCAAACCGGTTTCGGCATAAAACATTTTTGAAAAGAATTTTTAAAAACCCAAATAAAAGAGAAGACATTCCATGTTCATGGATTGAAAGACTTGATATTGTTCAAATGGCAACACTCCTCAAATTGATCTACAGATTCAATGCAATGCCTATCAAAATCCAAGCTGGCTGTTTTTCAAAAATCAACAAGATGATTCTAAAATTTATATGGAAATTCAAAGGACCCAGCATAGCCAAAACAATCTGGGAAAAGAACAAATTTGAAGAACTCATTCTTCTTGACTCAAAACTGATTGCACAATTACAATAAACAAGACAGTGAGGTACTGACATAAGGATAGACATAGATCAATAGAACAGAATTGAAGAGTCCAAAAATAAACCCGCATCTTTATGGTCAATTAATTTCAGCAAGGGTGCCAAAACAATACAGGGGGACAGGAAAGACTTTATCCCAAGTGGCGCAGAAACAATTGGAAATCCATGTGCAAAAGAGTGACGTTGGATGCCTTCCTTACACTCTACAAAAAAATAACTCAAAATAGATCTAAATGTAAGAGCTAAAACTGCAAAACTTTTGAGAGGAACCACAAAAGGAAACCGGTGTGACCTAGGGTTAGGCAAAGCCTTCGATACAACGTAAAAAACACACGTGACAAAAGAAAAAAGATGGATAACTTAGAACTTCTCAAAATTAAAAACGTTTATGCTGCAAATGATTCCGTCAAGAAAGAGAAGAGACAACTCACAGAATGAGAAAATATTTGCAAATCATTTATCTGACAAAGGACTTGTGTCTGTATAAAGAATGTTTAACAACGCAATAATAAAAATATAAATAACTAAACTAAAAATGGATGATTGATTTGAAGAGATGTTTCTTCAAAGACGGATAAACAAGACTGATCAATAGGAACATTAAAAAAAATGCTCAACATCATTAGCCACCAGGGAAATGCAAATCAAAACCACAGTGAGAGCCCATTTCACACCCACGTGGACAATTACAATAAAAAAAGACAGATGATGAGGATGTGGGGGAAAAAGGAACCTTCATTTGTGGCAATTTAAAGTGGTTTAGTTACTTTGGAAAACAGTTTGACAATTCCTCAAAACTAAAACAAAAAGTTATGGGAAATAGTAATTTTATTCCTAGATATATACCCAAGAGGAATGAAAATATACTTTCACACAAAAACTATTATGTGAATGTTCATAGCAGCTCTATCCAAAAAGTGGAATCAACCCAAATGCTCATTAACTGATGAATGCAGAAAGAAGACATAGTTTATTTATATACCATATTACTCGTCGATACAAGGGAATAAAGTACTGATGAATCCCATAACATGAATGAACCCTGAAAACATGCTGAGAGAAAAAAGCCAGATACAAAAGGTCAAGTACTGTACAATTCTATTTATGTGAAATATAAAAAACTAGAAGCCCTGTGCACGACATTCATGCACTGGGGGAGAGGGGTCCCTCAGCTCTGCCTGTGCCCTCTCTCACAGTCCAGGACCCCTCAGGGGATGTCCACCTCCTGGCTTAGGCCCAATGCCCCTGGGGAGTGGGGCCTAGGCTGGCAGCCAGACATCCCCCAAGGGGTCCTTAGCACTGCCTTGGTGGCAGGAGCCGGATGCAGGAGAGGCTCCCACCACCACCGCTGCGCTCGCCAGCTGTGAGCCCGGCTACTGGCTGAGCGGCATCCCCCTGCGGACGTGCACTGACCATCAGGGGGCAGCTCCTGCATTGAGCGTCTGACCCCTGGTTGTCAGTGCACATCACAGTGACCTGTCATTCTGCCGTTCTTTGATTTGCATATTAGGGTTTTATTAGATAGGATAGGCAAATCTATAGAGATAGAAAGTAGATGAGTGGTTGCCTAGGGCTTGGGAGGGGCTGAGGGAGGATGGAGGAATGATGACTAAAGCATATGGGGTTTCTTTGGAGGGCAATAAAAACATAAAATTGATTGTGGTGGTTGCACACTTCTGAACAAACGAAAACCATCGAATTGTGCACTCCAAATGTGTGAATTGTTTGTTTTGTGAATTACATTTCAAAAAAGGTGTTAAAAAATCAAATCCATATAAACCAGTGATGTAGTATCAGTTTTGATCTCTTTAGAAAAACCATTTGATATAGCAGCATTTATCAACATGATCACTATTGATATTTTGGGCTAAATCATTATTTGTTGGAAGGGGTCCCTCTGTCCTACGCATTGTAGGATGTTGAACTGCATCCTTGGCCTCTGCACTAGATGTCAGGTGCACCCCTTTCCTCAGTTACGACAACCCAGACTGTCAGTGAACATTGACAAGTATTCTTTGGGGGCCAAGGAGTTTCTGGTTGAGAACCACTGTGTAGAGTGTTTAATAGCAGTAATTAGACACAATCTGAAGGCTTCAGCTTTTATTAACACTTTATATTTCTAGAAGCTTAAACACTTGTCCCTTATTTCTCATAACAAAACTTAAGAATAGATTGTGTTTGTTACTTTCAGCTTATACCCTTGAGCTGAAGGGGAACCCAGTTGGGAGATTGGTCTAGGTACAACTAGAACTTTCCAGGGATTAGGGCCTGCACTAAACGAACTACCATACTCAGTATAGTAACACCAGTGAGTGTCCAGTAAAATATTGAAATTGCTTGCCAGACATTTAGCTAAGTGTCCCCTTAAGTTAGAAAATTAGAGAAGTAAAAACGCATTTAGCTTGTACCAGTGTTGGGTTGGTAATAGAATGACTATTATTAATACCTATGCAAAGTAAGGAAAATACCAAGCAGGACTCCATGGGGATTTGAATGAAAACATTTCACTTGAATTCTATTGTTTTTGATAGCTCTGACATGGAACCTCTCAATCTGTACTCAAGGACTTCAACAAAGACTCCAGTGTTTGGAAAACACAGAAGTTGATTTCCGAGTGAATCAAGAAGGCATGTAATTTATTCTACCATTATTTACCACGAAAGCTAAAAAGGAACAAATGACAAAAATTAACCATGTTGAATCCCCAGGAGAAACCAGAATCAGAACTCTGTGTCCTGGGGAGCGGGGAAGGGGGGGAGGAATGAGAAAACTGTGACAAAGGTGACAAGAGAGTGTGAATCAGTTACAGATAAAGGGAATGTACCCCTTTCTCACATCAGGGCTTTACACACACACACACACTCACTCACAAATACAGTGCTCATCACTGAGTTCAGAACACCCATTGTCATATACTTATTTCTATGATGAACACTGGTGTCTCTCATTGCCTCACTTTCCCTCTACAACCAAATAATGTAGTCTTTCCATGGCTGAGCTTGCAGGCTACCGCAATACCCAACCGTGCCTTCTAGAACATCTGTAAAGGACAACAGGAAGATGGGGTGGGCGGGAGGGAGCTGGTCTCAGAGTTTGCCTCCACACTGCCCCGTATCAGCCTGTACCACAACCAGCATCTTTCAGCTCCTTCGTGTTTCCTAGTGTTTTCTTGCCTCAGCCAGTGCTTATTTCTCGTTTCCAATCAATCCGGTTCAAAGAGACCATCAAGGTCATCTTCCTGCCCATCCCCTTCCACTCACACCCTGATCAGAATAGTTTGCATCACTTTTTTTTTCATCTTCTTGTGACAAATTCCTACCCTGGAATTTTTCATCTTAAAGTTCTACTCTAGCTATCATCCTGAGCCTCCAGTTCCAAAGCCAGGTGACCTTGGCCATGTGTGAAGGAGAACAGGAGGTCTGAGCCAACTGGACCCTCTTTGCTTTATCACTTACCACTTGAATGGATCCGTGTTTTTTCCTCTGGGAAGTCCCAACTCCAGTGCTGAGGGAAGGAGAGGGTCAGGAAGCCCTCCCAGGGGAGTGTGTGTGGGCACTGCTGTGCCTGCTTGCTCGCCTGGGTGTGTCTCTGTTGCTACATGTGGAGTGGGAGGTAGAATGGGAACTCAGATTCATCTAAATTAAGGCACCAGGGCTGTGGATTTTAAAGACTGTTCTTCTCCAGGTGATTCCTGGTCTCATAAGGATTTCCTTCCATGTCCTTGGAGTTGACAAGAATTGGACAAGCCTTTGCTTTACTACAACCCAGCACATTGGGCAGTCTAAGGACAGGGCTCCCCCCTCAATGTTGGGGTTGCCAGTTCAGGTGGAGTTCCGTTTTGGAAGAGGAAAGTCCATGTGAGGCAAAGCTGACCATGGCTGTTTTAGGGGCTGAGGCAGTCATTCTTAACCAGCCTGGGTAAGCAAAAGAGATGGTGTTTTCCCATCAAAGAGAGAACCACCTGGTGAGAACGTTCCCGCAAATGCACACTTCCCCTGCCTTTGGGTATTGTTTTCCTTCTGTCCTGCTCTGCTGTTGGGAGAACCACTTTTTCTTTTTCTTTTGAGGAAATTGAGCTAAACTAGAGTTGAGTTGATAAAAGATATTTTCCTGTGTTGTTTGGGACGTATTAAAGTATATCCGTTTCCCTAACCGCCTCAAACCTCACACAACTTCAGCCCTCCACCTAAAGGCTCCTTTAAATGACAAATGCTTCTTCTGGTCTCTGGTTCCTGACTCGGGAGGAGCACCCTGGAGGCTGGTCATACTTCTGCCACCTGCTGGGTGGTGGTGGAACTGTGTTTTCTGGTGCAAGTCACAGTTTCCTTGTTCTATGCCCGGTGCTTCCAAGAAAATAGAGACCTCAGTATTGACAGGTTTAAGGGACACAAATATCTAGTCATCACTGAAAACATCTATAGGGCCACTGAGGATGTGAACTTCATTCTTAGAGGTTGTTGTTGTGTTAAGAGAGGATTAATCCCATATTTTAACTCTCCAGTTTCACCAGTATGTTGAACCCAAGGAAACATCCTTCGATCCTAAGATCAGTTTGCATAACAGCCTAGTTCACTGGTCTTAAAATGTCAGGGTATTGTAGTGGCTTGGAGGACCTGAAAAGCCTCATGCTATAGGTATTTAGAAATCATAGCATTAAAAAATACGCATTGCTGAGCTTTCAATAGAAATGCTAGAAACGTGAGGCCCTAGTGGTAGGCAAACTCTTTGGTCAACAGAGCCAAATAGCAACAGTACAACGATTGAAATTTCTTTTGAGAGCCAAATTTTTTAAACTTAAACTATATAGGTAGGTACATTGTTATTAACTTAATTAGGGTACTCCTAAGGCTTAGGAAGAGCCACACTCAAGGGGCCAAAGAGCCGCATGTGGCTCGCGAGCCGCAGTTTGCTGACCACGTACTATAGGGGATGGAAGTGGAGTGGATTTTGGTTTTGGAAATTCAGGAGCCTACATTTCCAGTGCCCATACAGGGGCAGGAGTCAAGGGCCTGGAGCCAGACGAGGCAAGAGTGGAAGCTGAGCTTCCTCCGTTGGAACAGGACTGTGGAAGCTGGACCGGGAACGCCCACCCGCCAGTGCAGGGTCAGGAGGAAGCCTGTCTCACTCTGTCTGGGTTTATGTGCAGAGGTGGGAATCTCCGTTAGAAGCCATTAGCATAGCTCTTCCCAGGCCCAGAGACAGAGTTCCAGTGCGCACTCCCCACTGTGTCCAGGAATTCCCTCGTTAGGAAATTAGCATAAAAATTGTCTCAGACCAATGTGTCCCTTGGATTCTTAGTAGAAGCCCAGGTCAAAACCTCCCTTGAGAAACACTCAACATTGGGACAAAGCAAGGACACAACATACTCCACACAGGAGTAAGCACTACACACTGAAAAGCAGAATTAAAACTCCCATCCTCGGGCTGGAAGAAGACCATCAAAAGAGACTATAAAATGTGTTTGAAATGATTGAAGACATAGGTTTCACAAGAGATTCTAGTCCAAAGGAATGCACAGGTGGATAAAGAACACCCTGAGAAATCATAGAGGACTCCAACAGGAAAAGCAGGGCTGTTCAATGTCCTGTCCCGGCTTCCCTTTGCCTCCTTCAGAGATGATCACTGAATTACATCCCCACCCACCACACCCCGAGGCAATTGTGTCTTCTGCTCTCAAGAAAGGATTCATAAATGCATTCGCTTGAGGGTATAAATTATTGGTTCTCAAACTCTGATTTTCAAAGGCATCTCGTGGAGGGCTTGATAAAATTCAGAGCCCTTCACAGATCTACAGAATCAGACTCCCTTGGAACGAAACTTAGAAATCTCCATACAACCACCATCCCCCCTCCCCCAAGGCCACCCCATTCTAGGGTACTGGGTCAGGCAGTGAACACACCTCTTTGAGAAACACTGCTGCGAGCAACTGATGCGCCTGCAGCATTCCCTGTGAGAGAGCTGCACTTTCGGAACCCAGACCATCTCTGTAGACCAGTGAAGGTGAACCTTTTGAGCTCGGCGTGTCAGCATTTTGAAAAACCCTAACTTAACTCTGGTGCTGTGTCACATATAGAAATTTTTTTATATTTTCAACCATAGTAAAACAAAGACTTATATTTTTGATATTTATTTTGTATATTTAAATGCCATTTAACAAAGAAAAATCAACCAAAAAAATGACTTCGCGTGTCACCTCTGACACGCGTGTCATAGGTTCACCATCACTGCTGTAGACTAAAGCCAAAGGAATGAAGCTCTAACTGTGGAATCCAGGCTCTGGTGAGTTGGATGGGGGAAACTCTCCCTCAAATGGCTTCTCAGGGAGACTGAGCTCTTTGCTCCAGGAAATTGTAAGTTTCTGGGTAGAGCAGTTTTGTCTCCATATTTCAGTCCATGCGACTTTCTGATGCCCTACTGTAGAGGGTGCTCCCCTACAAGGAGACTGTCAGTCTAGACCAGGAAGCACGAGGAAGGCCGTGACACTCTGAGAAGGGCATCGTGAAATTCCGATGTATTTAATTCCACTTAGAAGTGCTATGCGTGTGCCCGGATAAATTGTGACTTAAAGTAGCCACCAGGAGAATGTGTGGGGAGCACACCGCATGTCAGGCCCGAGGCACTGTTTCAGAGCGATTCTATGCTTACCTTTTGCCATATGGTTTTTCTCACAGCCCAGCAGGTGGTAACAGAACCCCAAACTATGCACAAAATTGAGTGAAAAATAGTGACCCATTGATTTTATTTTTTCTATAAACTAATAAATTTACATCTACTTGAAGGCGGTCCTCAGACCAACTCTAGGGTTGGGTTGAAGATTCCTTTTTTCTTGAGGAAAGCCACATCCTCAGAGCTTTAAAATTATGTCCAAGGAGCCCCTAAATGAATATTAGTTCTTTTGTGTAGAGGGGAGGGGTGTGTTATAATATAAAAAAATCACCACTCAGTTTTTGCCAGTCACATAGAGTATTTTAAAGATGCTACCTAAATTGGGCAATGAAATCCTTAACAACGTGATAAGTAGAAGTGTTTAAAGGACATAAAACTAAAATTTCCAAGAGTTTAGGGAAATAGCGGCTTCCATTCCCGTACAGTTAAGAATATTTGATCCACTTTATTTTTTACATTCTTTATATATTTTATAATTTTATGTTTTACATTTTCTTGGGCATAGTATATTTATTTACCTGTAATAAAATTTACATTTCATAGTTAAATACTACATCTACACTAATAAAAGAGAAACATGCAAATTGGTGTCACTCTGCTACGCCCACCGGCCAATCAGAGCGACTATGCAAATTAACCCAACAAAGATGGCAGTTAATTTGCAAACACAGGCACGGAGTGAAGGCTGAAGGCTCCGGCTGGAGTGAAGACTGAAGACTGAAGATGCAGCAGAGAAGCCAAGCCTCGCTGCAGCCGGAAGGGAGAAACCAAGCCTCACTGCGGCTGGACCAAAGGCCTGGGTCCCGGGTGCCGGAGGCAGCCAGGGGAAGGAAGGCCTATTGCATGAATCTCTTCATGCAACAGGCCTCTACTATTTTATATAAAAACAAATTTGGATATATTTTAGATTCATCAAAATTCAAATAAATGTTCTAGAAAAAGCTCTAGATTTCAAGTAGATGTTATGTTTGCATTGGGTATCCTAGGGATTCTACCATCTAAACGCGTGATTAAATTAAGTGAAAAAGCACCGGATGGATCTGAATAGAGCCTAAGTACAATTTGCAGAAAAATGTACATGTACCAAGAAATGGTTACTCTGGTGGTAGAATTTGGAGATCTTCATTTTCTTGTACATGCCACAGTTAATTTTTTACATTTCCCACAAAGAACATGTATATTACATAACCAGAAGCAAATAGACAGCCCCTTGCCAGATTCCCGTGCACTTTCCTATTTGCTCAATGGCATTTGTAAGTCTGCGTCCCGCATGATGCTGTGAACTCCGGGAGGACGGAAACAGAGCTTTCAGGACTCAGCAGCTGCTGGCCACGGGGCGCCATTTCCCACCTTCAGGCCGATTATGTTCCCACCTATGGCCTGGCTCTCCAATCCCGTTTGCATTGTTCCCAGCAGACGCCCCTCTAGCTACCTGCACATTGTGTGCGCTTGGCTCTTTCATCAGATGGTGAGTAATTGACGTGCATTCCAAGGCGCTTTGAGATGGCCTTGGAAATACTTGTCCTCGTGTTTTGAAATCACCAAGTGTTTGATCCCTTTTAAGCTCTCTGCATTGTGGGGCGGGGCTGCAGAGTTCAAGAGCATGTCTCTCTTGGCAAGGTGGCCGGTGTGAGCTCCCGCGGAGAGCAGAGAGCAGGTGGCAAACTCAACCGCCAGTCATTCCGGCGCCCGTTCATCGCGCCAGGTGCCAGGTCCTGGTTCTCTGCACCAGGGAACCTGCTGGAAGAGGTGGTGGTGGCCATGTTTGACGGAAGTGCCACAAAGAAGGTGCCTCCAGGGACAGCGCCCAATGGAGGAAAGATGGTTAAGATTAATGAGAAAAGCCATAACCGGTTTGGCTCAGTGGATAGAGCATTGGCCTGCGGACTGAAGGGTCCCAGGTTCGATTCTGGTCAAGGGCATGTACCTTGGTTGCTGGCACATCCTCAGTAGGGAGTGTGCAGGAGGCAGCTGATCGATGTTTCTCTCTCATCGATGTTTCTAACTCTTTATTTCTCTCCCTTCCTCTCTGTAAAAAAACCAATGAAATATATTTTTAAAAAGATCAATGGGAAAAACCAATTCCTTATTACCTCATCTCGGGACTCTCATTAGAGTGTTTACTCTCGGGTGATGAGACTCAAGCGCAGAGGCTTCTCAGATGAGGGTCAGGGCCAGATGCTGAGTGCTGGCGTCCAGCTCATGGTTCCCTGTGTACTCGTGGGAGAGCCGTGTGCTCCCTCCTAGTTAGGCTCTGGCTAAGTGAAAGCAGGCCTCCTTACTGCTGTTTGTGAGCAATGCGTCGGTCGTCTTTGCTTAACATTTTCTTGCTCAAAATCCTTCAGGACTCGTGTTCTCACCCATGCTTTACAGTGGGAGATAAGAGAGATGAGGGCTTGTCTCCAGTTTGGGGGGAGTGAATCCAAGCACAACAGGAGAGGTGAGTTTTCGGGAGGCAACGCATGGTTGAGCTTGACAGCTTAGAGGACAGTCCACCCCTTTTCTCTCCAGACACTGATTGGCACCGCAGCATGCCCACCTCATCCATGCACAGCCAGGTCAGAGGCTTGCACAATGCCCTGAAGTTTACTGTGATGTCACCCCTGCCACTGTCATCTGTCCCCAAATCAGAGTCCCCCGCAAGGGGAGAGGAAGCCAGCGGCCACTGGGCGGACTATTCCCTGACAGGCTTCATGCACCGTCATTTCCTTCACGCTCTCAGTGCAGCTTTGAGGTTGGCATTACAGGTGAGCAAACTAAGGCTCCGAGAGGTTGAGAGAAAAACCCAAAGTCATATTTGTAGGCGGCAGAAGTGAGCTCAATCTAGGGTCGTTCTGAAGCCTGGGGTATTTTCCATGTGCCATGCTACCTGATTCGTGAACTTGCCTTTAAAATAGAAATGAAAGGAAACTGAGAGAAGGATAAACAGGCGAGAGAAGAGCTACTTGCCAAGGTAGTGGGTTTTCCTTCATGTACGGATGAAATGCTCAAGGTTCCTCTTTGCTTTCTCAAAGCTAGGATCCTTCAGCAAGGGGAGGAGTGGGTGTGTGCCCTGGGCCGTGTGCACACAGGACCCGTCCATAGGGTGGGCCCACCATACCCCACGTTGCAGCGTGCTCCTGAGACCAAGCCTGAAACAGATTCGATGATTGCCAGGCACCGGGGTTATTATTATCATGACTATTGCTTTGACAAAAGCTGGCCTTTGTGTGGGTGCAGTAAGGAAGGCAGCCAGGCGTTTCTTCTCCGCAACTTGAAAGCGAAGGAAATCATTAATTTGGTTCCTCTCTAGGCAAATAGTCCTAATTGATCGAGACTCAAAATATACAGTCTGGATATTTTCAGTTGATCAAGTATGCAAGTAATTAACTTTCCTTTATCTGAGAGCCAACATAACTAGGATGAGGTTGAACAGGAAAGTTCCGTGGCTCTGAGTTACTCGACAAACCCTAGTCCTCTCGGAGGAACAGAGAACCTGGGAGCCGGCACCCCGTTTACCCTTCGTGGCCGCAGCGCAGCTTTGACATGTAGAGCCACACAAATGTGTTTCATACGCCTGAGTTCTGGGAGCTATGGAATTTTTTTTTTTTCAAAAGGAAGTTGAAAGCGGAACGGGTGGGGGTGGGGATGCTCTGAGTGATGGGTGGAGGAAAAGAGCCCTGGGCAAAGGTGAACTCTAGGAGACAAGAGTGAGTCTAAGGCAGGGGTTCTCAACCTTCTGGCCCTTTAAATACACTTCCTCATGTTGTGACCCAACCATAAAATTATTTTCGTTGCTACTTCATAACTGTCATGTTGCTACTATTATGAATCGTCATGTAAATATCTGATACGCAGGATGGGCTTAGGCGACCCCTGTGAAAGGGTCGTTCGACCGCCGAAGGAGTTGTGACCCACAGGTTGAGAACCTCTGGTTTAAGGATTTCAAATCACCCAAAGACTCCATGAGAGTGAAAGGAGCAATAGCCAGTGTAACGGGTTGAGTAGCGTGCCCTCCCCACTCCCCAAGGTCAAGTCCATCTGGAACCAAATAAGCATTCGACCTTATTGAAACCAGAGTATCCGCAGACGTATGTCGTTAAGGACTGAGATGACCTCATACTGGTCAGCACTCTCCCTCAGCCCAGGGCCAGTCTGCTTGAAGAGGACACAACACCGAGAGTCCCACAGACGAGGAGGCCACATGAAGGGGGAGGCAGAGACTGTGCGATGCAGCCACAAGCCGAGGAAATTAAGGCTGGCTGACAGCACAGAAGCTGGGAGAGGCGGGAAGCATGCTCCCCTCCAGCCTACTGAGGGGCAAGGCCCTGCCCACACCTTGACTTTGGAGTGCTGGCCCACAGAGTCATAAGAGACTCCATCTCCATGGCTCCAGTCCCCCGGTTGGTGGGAATTTAAAGAGAGGTTCCTCAGAAGCGGGCAGGGAACATGGGCCCAGGAGCCGTTCAGGCTCTGAGCCAGCTCAGACACTGAAATGGCCACACCAAGGGGCCCTGCAGTCCCCTGCGCGGAGCAAGCAGTGCCCATCCCTCCCCAGGAGGCGTCCGTCCAGCTCAGTGCCGAGCCCAGGCTGCTCATCTCTCCCCGCCGGCCTTTGCTGCTGCCCCATCTGTCAGAGGACACGACCCCTCATCTCTCTCATTGGGGTGACAAAGGGAGCTACCAAGCTGGGGGGGACACCGGGCAAGTCTCCCCGTGGTCACACACTCAGTGAGCTCCGGGAACCAGCAGCCGTGCGGTGGAAACGCCAAGCTGGCCTTCCATTTCCCGTCACCACGCTCGTCACTGTTAGCCAACTGAGCGGCGATTCCCGGCCCAAAGCCTGAGTCTTGTCATCACTCCTCACATTTTAATCTATTTCACAGGGAAGTTTCCTTCGAGGACCTTGAGGCATTTCATTATAACAAGTTTTAAAGAAATTAAACTGTGCTGGAGAGGGAGGAGTAGCACCATGCATCTGCCCTTCAGGCGGTGAGGAGAAATCATTGGCCGCGTTCTCATTTTGCAGAGGCGTTTTGTTGTATTGCTTTACTGTCGTTGAAGTCCAGACAACTGTTCTTACCTAAAATTTAAGGCAACTTCTCTGTCTATTCAGAAACACAAGAATGGATTCAAACAACTTAAGCATAGTTTTCTGATAATTTCCTTATGATTTGTTTGATTCAGCCATCAGTCAAAGAAGATCATAATTTCTTTATTTTAAAATTCTCACCCAAGGATTTTTTTTTTTAGAGAGAGAGTGGAAGAGAGAGGGAAAGACAGAGAGAAACATTGATGTGAGAGAAACACATTGATTGGTTGCCTCCTGCACAAGCCCTGGTCAGGGCCCAGGCCAGGGAGGAGCCTGCAGCCGAGGTACGGGCCCTTGACCAGAATCGAACCTGGAACCCTTCAGTCTGTAGGCAAGAGCTCTATCCATTGAGCCAAACCAGCTAGGGCAGGAGATCTTGATTTCTAATTAAGGGGCTATGTTGTCCTTGTGTTAAAGTTTAACTTTGTCCATATTTAACTGAAAAAATATACACACTGATTAGTATTTTCTGTTTTGTTTATTAATTATTAATAAAATCATAAATGATAACTTTTGTAAAAGAAAACATTATTTTAATGTCTTCCTACTAATAATCCTTAGGTTCTAAATGAATTAAAGAAAGGACTTCATCCAGATGATGTCACATGAAGGGGTAATAGCAATATTAGTAGTTATTTAATGACCATGTCTCATACTCCTGCATGGTGCTTATACTTTGCATTTATCTGTTTGATTTTTAAAAATTTGTGCCTCACAGCAACCCTATCAAATGGGTAGTGTGTGTAATTGTTAATGGTTTATAGATAAAAGGAGTGAGGCCTAAAAAGTTGAAGAAACTTGCCAAAAATCACAGGTAAACCAGTTGAAGTGTACTGAATGCCTACGTGATGTGCTGTCACCCTGTTAGACATTTAAACTCCTGCCTCCCTCCACTCACCCTTTCCTCCCTCATCCTGCCTTCCAGCTCTCCCTTCCTTTGCTTCTTCCCTACCTTCCCTCCTTTCCTTCCTTCTAACAAATATTTACTGAGTGACTGCCGTGGGGCGAGCGTGTTTCCAGACACCGGAGTGAGAGTGATGAACAAGAGAGACAAGATTCTTGCTCACGTGGTATTTATTCTCTTGCAGAGAAAGTCAGGTTATGTCTAACTGAATGAATATGCACAAAGCGAGTGGTAGCACGGGCTATGGGGTAGGCTGTACAACTGAGTCACTGGGTGACTACTAAACATTAACTAGTCAGGGCTGGGCTTTCTAAAGCAGTGGCATTTGAATGACAAGAAGAAAACCCTGGAGGCCATGTGGACCCTGAGGAAAAAGATGCTACTGGGAAGGGCTCCCGGTGGCTAACGGGTCTCAAATAAAAACAAAAACCAGAGCCAGCAGTCATTTCTAAACAGGGGCCTCTCAGGCAAACTGCGCTTCAGGGAGAAGCCGGGACTGAACTGCCTGCCTGCACTGTTTCTGCCATCTGAGCAGCCCTCACAGAGCAGTTCCTGAATCCTATTTCAACCAATAGGACTGAGGCTATCCCTAGCCATCGGAGCTGTGCAACTATATTCCATCAACATCTTCACTGACCAATCAGAGCAGCTCATTTATGACCAATCAGGACAGTGCCTTCTGGACCAATTAAACTGTGAGTATTTGGAGTCCTCATTTGCATGAGGATGAATCAATCAGGGACCAGGGTTGGGTACTTCTGTGTATATAGGTGGCTCCCCTCTGGCTCCTTCTTTTCCACCAAAATCTGAAGACTGCTTTTCCTGGCTGGAGCTGAAGGACTGAAGATGCTGAAACACTGAAGATAGCTCCACAGATCGGAGCAAACCAGGAAGGAGCGCAGCTGTTTAGCCAGAGAGGGGCTTCACCCCAGGCCTCCTCACCCCAGGGCTTAAGGGCCAGGGCCTAAGGGCCAGGCTGTCCTGCTGTGTCACAATTGAGCTGTTTGCACTGAAAAGTTTCACTGCACCCCAGATTGGGGGTTCCTGTTGATGTTGAATTGATGCCAATCATCATTAATTGACAATCATCGTTAATGGCCAGGGACAAAGGCATTTCAGGCAGGGGGAGCCACTTTTAATCTTAATAACCATTTGAGATAAGAATTGTTATTCTCATTGAAAAGAAAAGTGGATGCTAAAATATATTAAATTGCCCCAAATCGTGAAATGAGCATGTTGTGGTGTTGGTGTCACTCGCAGGCATGCATACCGATTTCTAAAGTGTTGTTGTTTGCCGCAGCACAAACTACTGCTCATTTTATTGATTTCAGGGTCACACACAGACACACTCCCACACACTGTACATGTACAGAAAGGGGCGAGACCTGGGGATGTGGGTGTGTGTACATGCGTAGGTGTGTTTTCTCGTGTCTATAGCAGTACCAGCAGGTACTTGGTTCTGTGATACCACTATTCATAAAACTTTAAAACATATTTTTACGTCAATGTGGCTGGAACTATTAAAAAGAATAGGACTTATAAAGGGATAGCAAGTCAGCAAGAAAAGAATTTATTTACAAATATATATCTCAACTTCCTTTGTAAATAATAGCTCTTTTAAATGACAGGTGAGAGTATAGCACTTGCTTAATACTTGTTTCCTGAGAGGAAAATGCCTAAATCACTAATAACAGAAGAAGGAGTTTACTTTTCTTTGAGAAAAAAACAGAGTAATGATCTTTGATAAGCTCCTGAAGTTCAGGAGAGTGTGGAAGATCAGGTTTAAAGTCTGATGTGTAAACTGAGGCAGGTTAGGGCCTCTGGATGGCCATCCCAGGATACAGTCATCGTACAGGCATTGACAAACATACAAGGCACCACTCACTTTCTACATGTGGGCGTTTTTCCATTAGAGGATATTGGCTGCCTGCAACGCCCAGGCATTTTACATGGAACACTGCCTACCACGCTGTTTTGTCTGGCTAAATCTTTTCCATCCTTTTATTTCTTCTTCAGCTTATACTAAAAATCTGTAAGAAGCAGGGAAAGCCAAGATGTGTTGGTTTTCCTTTGGGTAGAATTTTTTTTCAATACCCAATTAGATCTTCCAAGAAATTTCTGAAGGAATCCATCAGAGCAGAGATTCATAGTCTGCATTTCACATTTACATCCCTGAGGTGTGGGGGTGGGGTTCAGAGAGTACGTGTATAGAAGAAAATGTTGCCCAAATGAACCTCCAGTTTGTTTGATGATGATGATGATGATGATGATGATGATGACAACAATGATGATGACGATGAGGAGGAGGACTTATTTTTGGAGCATTTAAAGATTTATAGTAAAATTGAGGGCGAAGTGTAGAGACTTCCCATACACAAGCCTGCACCCAAGCATGCATGCCCTCCCCCTTTATAAAGATCTCCACCAGAGTGATGCATTTGTTACAGTCAGTGAACCTCCACTGACACATGACTATCACTCAAAGGTCATAGTTTACATTACTGCTCACTCCTGGTGGTGTACATTCGGTGGGTTTGGACAAATGTATAATGACATGTATCCATCCTTATAGATATAGTACCAAACAGAACAGTGCACTGCCCTAAACATCTTCTGTGCTCCAACTCTTCATAACCTCCTCCTCCATGCCCCCAACCCTGTCTACCACTGGTCTTCTACTGGTGCCATGGTTCTCTACCTTTTCCAGAATTTCATAGCGTTGGAATCATGCAGCATGCAGCCTTTTCAGATTGGCTTCTTTTTCTTAGTAACGTGCATTTAAGGGTTCTCTATGTCTCTGCATGGCTTGGTAACGCATGTATTTTCAGCACTGAATACTATTAATTTTCTGGACCTGCCAGAGTTTATTTAGCCACTCACCTACTGAAGGGCATCTTTGTTGTTTCCAAGTTTGGGTGGTGATGAGTAAAGTTGCTCTAAACATCCATGTGCAGGGTTTTGTGTGGACATAAGCTTTTATCCATTTGGTTTAAAATGTGGTGATGCCAACAGATCAGGAGATGAAAAGACTCTTACAAGGATATTTGTTACTCACAGTCTCTAAGGGGAAGAGGGTGTGCCTTCCCATACAGGACCACACGGGGAAGCACCAGGGTCAGTCAGGGGCAGAAGGAGTGAGGGGGACACAGGGGCAGAAGCCTTTACTGTGGCTTATGTGGGATGGAGCCAATAGGGCAGGGCACACAGACTCACGGGCTTAGGATTGCCTGGGTTGGGTCATTTCACTGGGCTCTGGGTGAAAGGGCTGTCTGTATTTGTCTGGTATCTGACCCTGGGTTCATTAAGGCAGAGGAATGCTGCTTCCAGGAGTGCGAGGACCAGACAGAGAAGGTGTTTGGAGTGTGGGCTCTGGGTCGGTTAGTTTGCATAGGAAAGGCACACTTCCTGGAAAGTTGTTGGCTGTTCAGACATGTGGGATATAAAGCAAATAGCAACACATGAACAAACAAAACAATCACGTTCATAGATACAGACAACAGAATGGCGGTTACCAGAGGGGAAGGGGCTGGGAGGGAGGACAAAAAGGATAAAGGGGTCACATATAAAGGGTGTCCCAAAATTTTGATAGAAAACACAGGTTTATAATTAAAAATTGTAAATTTTTTATTGATTAATAAAGTATACAGTATAAGATTATGTATGGAATAGCATATCAGGTAAATGGCCTCCACAGTGCCACATGCCATACAGGCCGAGAAACAATTCAATTACTGCATGAGTTATTTCCTGGTCATGTAATTTCCCGTTTTGGTGATCAGAATTGGCCGCCCAGATCATGCGATTTAACGCCGTTGGACTTTTTTCTTTGGATTTTTTTGAAGTCTAAGGTTTATGACAACAAGCCCATGACCACCCATGCCTTGAAGGAGGAAATTGAGCGCTGTATCAACGAAATTCAGCCACATTTATGCAAAACGGTCATGGAAAAATTCAACAAAAAAGTGTGTATGTGCCAGCAAAGCCATGGAGGCCATTTACCCAATATGCTATTCCATACATAACCCTATACTGTATACTTTATGAATCAATAAAAAATTTACAATTTTTAATTATAAACCTGTTTTCTCTATCAAAATTACTTCTTGCGTAAATTTTGGGACACCCTTTGTGTGGTGGGAAGGGGCTGGTGGTCCTTTTCCACTGGTTGCCGGCAGAATGCAGCTCCTTGCAGTTGTAGGCCTGAGGTCCTGTTTTCTTGCTGACCATTGGCCTGGGGATTCTCTCAATAGCGACAGGCCATTCTGGGGTCCTAGCTGTGTGGACCCCTCAACAGGCAACTCAAACATGGCTGCTGGCTTCTTCCAGGCCAGCGGGAGCATGTCTGTCTCTGATTTCTATCTCAGACCTCAAGACCCTAAGAACTCTGCTGCTTAGTTCAGGCCCACCCAGGACAATATCATTTTCATTAATTCGACTATTTAGGGACCTCAGTTGCATCTGCAAAAGTCCCTTTGCCATCGACTGTAACGCAATCACAGAAATAACATCTCCTTTCCACAGTTTTCTCCCACTCAAAGGAGGGGATTGCCAAGATGCAGGTCATAGCATGTCATCTTGACATACTGCCCACCACAGAAGAAAATTATTCCTTTGGATACAAAAATGAAGTACAAGCTGTCAGAAAGATTTTCTCCTTTCCATTTAAAATGTATTCTGTATTTGAACTTGATGATCTACTGAAAATTAGCATCAAGTAATAAATGGTCCTTCAGCAGATGGAATGGACTCTCGCTTTGAAAGCTTCCCTACACTTGTGATTCATCTTGGGTCTAGTCTTAGGACCACCAACAATGCATGTACCCCAGGGGGCTGGGGAAGTGCCCCTGGGAAGTTTGCCCCATGGCTTTGGTGCATATGAACATCAGCTGAAATGTTCTCCCATTAAGAAATTTGGGTGCTGCTATGGACTGAATGTTTGTGTCTCCCCCCAAATGTTTATGCTGAAGCTTAAATCTCTAATCTGACGGCATTGGATGTGGGGCTTTGCGGAAGTAATTAGGTTACAAAGGTGAAGCCCTCATGAAGGAAATTAGTGCCCCACAAGGAGAGACATGAGTGATCTCTCTCAGTCTTGTGATGACACCATGGCAGTCTGCAAACTGGGAAGGGAGCCTTCACCAGCCCCTGGATCTGCTGGCACCTTGATCTTGGACGTCTAGCCTCCAGAATTGTGAGAAACCAATGTTTGCTGTGTAAGTCACCCAATCGTCTGCCACAGCAGCCCAAGCTAAGAACAGTGCTAAGAGCGTACTCCATGGAAGAGATGTTAAAGGGAATGGGAAAGGGGTGGTCTGCGCAGGGTGGCCCTTCCCCGCTTGCTCCGGGGTTTGCAGACGTGCATTCCAAACTCCATAAATTATCCGAACTCTGGGGCTTTGGCGGTCAATCATCATGAAACTCAAGCTGTCTGCTGCTAAGAATAGTTTAAAGGTGGTAGAAAGGCAACTATGAGAGGAATGGGGAGTGTTCCGTCCACGTCCACATTTATTATGCAGAAGATTTAGCGTTTTAATCTTTCTCAGCTTTGCTTCCAGAACGTGGGGGGCTCCCTGTAACTTGCATGCAAAGTGTGGGATGTTATTTTAGGCTCTTTCTGAAATCTCCTATGAAGAATATTAAATGAGGGAGAGAGAAGCCGTGTTTATTTATCAGACGTGTCTGCACGATCCTTCCCGAATGTCATGGTCTCCCTCACTCCATCCTTGAACCATTTCATAACTCATCGCAAGTCATTTGAGAAAATTAAATTAAGACAGTGCTGGGCCCCATCCAGAGGGCGAGGAGGGTTCGATTCCATTTCAAACGTGTGCATTGATTCTGGAGTTATCAGACTAAACCAATGGCTCTCCATAGAGAGTGATTTTGCCCCTGAGGGGGCATTTGGCAATATCTGGGGACATTTTTGGGTGTCACAATTAGGGAGGTGCTCCTGGCATTGATGGTGGAGACCAGGGCTGCTGCTGACATCCCACAGTGCACAGGACGGCCCCTACGACAAAGGCTTAACCAATCAAATAAGCCACCAGGGCCGAGGCTGAGAAACCTTGCAGGAAACCCAGCCCTTGGGCCTGCCCAACGCTGTGCCGCTTCCACGCAGGCAGAGCTGGTCCCTGATGCCACGGCCCGGGAGGCGGAGTTCCCGGAGTGTGATGCTTCCACTCCTCCTCGTGCCTCTTCCCCAGGGAGGTACAGGTGCCCCCGCTGCCAGGTCTGCTGCCTGAGAGGCTGCCCTGATCTAGCACCCATCCCCCCAGAGGTGCTCCGGGCAGGACACGGACAGGGCAGAGCTGGGGCCCAGGGGCATGTTGCTCACTGTGACCCTTGGGTCTGCTGCCCTCAGGGGTCGCAGGAAGGAGGCGACAGCCCAGGCGATCAGTGGGTTCTCGGCCTTCTCAGGACTGCGTTCCGGGCACATGTGAATCCTGATGAAACGTGGTGTGTTCCTCATTTTTCTTTTCAGGAGAAAAAGGTCCAGATCGGTCCAATGAACTGCTATTAGGATTCTGTAAAAGAAGGAAAGATCCTTGAAGCTAACGTCCTAACTCACAAACAACCCTGTTTGGACATTTGTTAGGTAAGTTCCAGAAAAAAGGAAAGAATAGAGAATATTTTGCTTTGGGGGCAGGGGTGGGGAGGCTGTGGGTGGTGAAACCACAAACCTGCATGTTTCTGGTCGCTCCCATCTCCGGGGGTGGGCAACAGGCTTGACCTCCTTGCACTTGACCCCGGGCGTGGTGCAGGGCTTTGGAGCCAGACCGACTGGGTGTGATCCCCTCGTCAGCTGTGTGTTTCTGGGCCCGTGACTTCACATTTCTGCCAATGGAGCCAATTATAGTGCCTTTGTGTAGGGTGGTGAGGAAGACGCGAATAAATATTTATAAGGCGTTTAGAACAGTGCCAGGCCTTCGGCAGCTCTTCTGTAACTGTCTGCTGATTGAGTCCAAGGTCTTTTTCAGCTGGGACCCCCCTTCCTGTCACTCTCTCCATTATCATGTCCTAGAACGGGTGGCCCCCAGTGCTGACCCTGGAGGCAGCGCCCCACTAGAAGCAGCCTGCAGCACCAGCGTCCCCGGGCGTGGCCCTCAGAGCTGCCCGCGCCTTAGGGGGCGCTCCTCAGGGTGAAGCTCAGGAGTGTCCACTGGAGCTGGGCTTTGCAGGAAACGCAGTTCCCCGGCCTCTGGCCCAGGCATCATTTTGGTCGGATTTTCCTTCAAAGTCTCTGTTCCCAGGCGGTGGCTTGTCACCTGCATCCCTTGTTCTGCTTCTTTCTGCTCCTCCTGGGTAGGACCCGATGCTGTTTTTGCCTTGGGGAGGGGGGTGGGGGAGGTAGTGCTGGAGACGTTTTTAGAAGGAGCGGGAGACAGTGAAAGCTAACAGTGAATCTAACAGTGAAATCTAACAAACAGTCCCATGAAGCCCTAGGGAGACAGAGGCTGGGGGAGGCGAGGGGCCGGCCGGCCTGGAGTGGCACAGGCCACCGGACCACACAAAAGTGACAGGCTGGTGGCCAGTCATCGGTCCTATTCACCTGCTAGTGAGAAGAGAGAAGAAAGTGGCCTATGGTGACCCCTGGGGACACTAGACAGGGCGGTGGGGGGTGGGGAGAAGGAGTACACCCTCTTCCCTTCCCCCAGCACATTCTGAATGGGAGGTGCTGCCAGAGGAGGGCGGCCAGGTCCCACCCTCGCAGCCACACAAACCAGGGACCCACCTGACTCCTCAGAAGTAGTGCCTGACCCTCCCTCCCCTGTCCTCTGAGCTCACAGCCTCCTCTGCTGGTGGGAGGGTGCTGTGCGCCCTTGTTCCACCAGCTGTCCTGGCCCAGCTCCTGACTGTGCCTCTTCCTCTCAGCGCTCCAGTTCGGGGAGGAGTTCTATGATTCACCCTGCACTCGGCATCCCCCGAAACTTTGCAGCTGGGGGTGGGGGGAGGGTGACTGTGTATCGTCCGGTGTGGGCATTAGGGGCAGCAGGTTGGCAACGGGCCCCTAGCCTTTCCCGCCCAGTGCCGGCCACGGGTGCGGCCAGAGGTGGGCACGTGGCGGGTGCACTGTGTTACCCAAGGGCTGGCATCGCAGCGAGGGAGGGATGGCACGCAGGGCTAGGCACTACCTGTGGTTCAGGACATCACGGCCCAAATTCCACACAAATCGCAGCAGGAACGTGGGCTCTGCCTCCAGGCAGACGCGGGGGAGGACCCGGAGAGGTCTTTGCCGTGTTTGGAGGGAGGCGTGGGAGAAGGTCAATGCTTTGCAGACTCTGCTGCTCAGCATCGTGGTAGACTTGCTGCGTGGCAGCCTGTAGGAACATCACGCCACCGTCAACGCCACGGGAGCAGTCATATGATTGCATTGCAGGCACACACACGCACATACATGCACACAGACACATACATGCACACACACACATGCACACAGGCACATACATGCACACACACACGCCCACACACTATATTTTCAAGGAACAATAACCTGTAGCTCGCTTCCCTCTCCCACTCTTTCCTACAATTACTTTAATGCCTTTCAAAATAATGAATACTTCAAAAGACTGGAATTCCAGCTGCCCCCTCAGAGCAGGGAGGACATGCAGACAGCGGCTGCTGGGTGACAGGTGTGTGATGTGTCTGGATGGGCGTGTGGGTACTGTGCTCCCCCTACGTCAGGGTCCCGGCCTCAGCACTGCCCCGGCCTGCAGAGGCAGGTCTGGCTGTGGGCTGTCCCGGGCACTGTAGGATGCTTAGCCGCTTCTCCGGTCTCCACCCACTAGATGCCAGAGCGCCCCTCCAGCGGGGACAACCAAAAAGACTCTAGACAGAGCCTCGTGTCTCCTGTCCAATGCGCAGCCACACCGGCCGGGCAAGCTGCGGGGCCTGCCTTCCTGCTCAGGACAAGCGCAGCAGCGTGCTCAGGAGCTCAGACCCCAGAGCCAGGCGGCCTTGGTTCGAATCCTGACCCCAGTTAGTCACCTGGACTGTGGGCAAGTGGCCCTCTCTGTGCCTCGATGTGCTCGTCTGTAAAGTAGGGGTGTGCTGTCAGCTCCAGCCCCGTGCCTTTGCTCTGAGGACTTGGCCAAGTATTGAAAATGTGTAAAGTATTTGCTACAGACCCTGGTGCAAAGGGGGAGCTTACCTCCTGTTATTCTAAGTCCCCAGAGAAGCAGACTTGTGCATCCACAAACCACCAAAAGGCAGAGCAGGAGGGTGAGGTGACCATGCAAAGGGTGGCTTTTCCCACATGGAGCTTTTATTTTGCAGCGAGTACAAAATTACAGCCCTCTCATGACAAAAGGGAGCAGCGTGCTGCAGGCTCTGTGTGCGTGTGTGTGTGTGAGTGTGTATGTCTGTGTGTGTGTCTGTGTGTGTCTGTGTGTGTGCATGTGTTTGTGTGTGTGTGTGTGTGATGTTTGAAAAATCCAACTTCCCTAACTCATGGTCAGAGGTCTGACTTTTCCTAGAATATGCAATTCCTGGGAGGAACGGGGAGCTCATCAAAGGTCAATGTCACCATCTGGACACCCAGTGACTTGGCAAGTGGAACCCAGGAAGAGTGCCTGCCCTCCGCGCAATCGAGGGCTGCTTGGCAAGCAGGTGAACCTGGGTGTAAAGGAGCCAAGTTTTCTAATTGCTGCTAAATCTGTTGGTGATCAACTTCTAAACCTCCTCTCCATTTATCGGCATTTGTCATCTTCTGCTTCCCCGAGTTTGGAAAGATGACCAGATAGGAAGCGGGCTGCGGCTGTCAGCAGGTGAGTGGCAGGTGACCCAGGCGGGTGAGGAACCAGAAAGCGGGCGGCAAGGAGCCCGGCCTGCCCAGCAGCCCGCCCGGTCCAGCGCCAGGGCCCCGCCGGGCTCCCGAGCTCGGTCCCAACACGTCGTCCCTGTGGCCATTAGAATGAGGCATGTCGCCTTCAGCCGAGGACAGGCGTGAGGCTGGCACAGGAAAGGAGGTCTGCGGGTGGCGAGGCCTGCTAGCTTCCGTGGAGCCTGCGGGGAGCCCGGCTAACGGCTACCTGCCCTTTAACACTCTGCACCGTTAAGAGAAGTCCTTGGTGCGCCCTTTCCATCCGTGTCCATTGTCTTCATCCGTTTTAAACAGAGAAAGGGGCCCTCCGTACCCCACCTTTCCCACTCACAAAGGCTTTGACGGGAATTCGTGGCGCAGGCGCCCAGCCAGAGCAAGGCCAGCCCCCGTGCAGCTCAGGCTCCTGAGAGCCGCAGCCAGTCCCCGTGGCTCCCCGGGGACCAGGGCGTGGATGCCAGGCGGCGTGAGCACGGGGGGGGGGGGGGGGGGCGCCTCCGCAGTGTTCTGGGTCCGCTCTCAGCCCCTCTCAACGTCCATCGGGAGGAACTGGCTCTGATGAGACAAAGCCAGGACGTTGTCTCCCGGGAAGATCTTTCTGGGGTGCAAGCCTGAACCTGAGTCCCTCCTGCTCTGCCAGGCCTCCCTCCTGGCCACGGGCCGGGGCCTGTGAGACGGAGCAGAGCAGCGCAGACCCCGTTCCGTCCCGTCTCCCCCAGGCCAGTAACCAGGCCAGTAACCAGGCCAGTAACCAGGCCAGTAAGCGTTTGCTTTGTGTGCTCTCCTCCTGCCTGGGGCGGGGGGAGAGATGTGTCTGGTCTCAGCGTGGGGGGCTCCCCTGGCGCCTCGGTCAGGAGACGGAGACAGAGGAGACAGGAGGGGAAATAGACGCAGATCAAAGACAAACTGGGAAAAGGAGGACGAGGCAGACAGTGAGGCCACTAGGGACGGCTTTGGGGTCACAAAGAGGTTGTTCCTATACCTTCGATTTGTGGGGAGCAGCCTTGTAGTCAGGAAACCTTCATGCAATCACCCGCTCTGTTACTTCTCAGCTGTGCTTCTCCAATGACCGGCTCGGCCTCCCCGAGCCTCAGTGACTGCCATACAGATTCTTAGGGTGGGAGGCGCAGGGCAGGTCACGGGGACCCCGAGAATGCGCAGGCTCACCGGCCCCTGAGCTTGCAGCTGACCGCTGCTGGGGGGCCGCGCTACGCGGAGCCCATCACAGGTTGTCATTGTTACCTCTTGAGAGGTGCCCCCTAAACCCGGGGGGGGGGGCGGTGAAATTGAAATTGAATAATATATCCTCTTGCACTTGACATTATTTTTAAAGAGACACTGTTGAATTCAAAGAGCAATACTTCCAGCTTGAGGGTTTGTATTTTATTTGAGTCAGTGAAGGTGATCTCAGGGGACAGAGGCTCAGACTGTCGGGTGGAGAGGAGGAGGAGCAGGAGAAGAAGGAGGGGGAGGAAGAAGGAAGATAAGAGGAAGAAGGGCAGTGGCAGCCATCAGTCTTGGGTCCAGTCTAGTGCCTTCCCGTCTGTTGATCTGGAGAGAACCGTGCAGGGATGGCCCAGGGAGGAGGGCCACTCGGTAAGGAGCCCGACGGGAAGCAGATGGTCACTCCCCCAGACCTCCTCACGGTCCTCATTCGGGGAGCCTGCCTGCAGGGGTGAGGGGCGCAGCGGGGGAGAGGCCGGAGCAGATGGTGGGCACGGAAGCAAATCTGCCCCATAAGCCAGCTGTGCCCAGTGCTACCAGCGGGTCCCTGTCACACGTCCATCCTTCAAGGAGTTCGTGAGAGCAGGTTCTGGACAACTGTGTTTGGAAAATGCCTCCGACCATTTTCCTCCCGTACAGTCAGGGTCTTCTCAGCACCTAAGGGCTCTGAGCAGCCCTGAGGTTAAAAGGGATGCTGACTCATCCATCACCCCTGAGGAATGGAATTCCGTGGTCGTAGTTCCCAAATCACGAGAAAAACAACAGTGAAGAAAGATAACACCTCACATTTGCACAGCAATTTACAGGGTGCCCAAACTTTTCGCCTATGACAAGTTGCTTTCATCTTTCTCCCCATCCTATGAAGGGGGGCTTATGAGCCTGACACCGATTTTACAGGGAAAAGGCCTGAAGTTTCGATGTTGTTGGGTTTTTTTTTTTTTAATGTTTATTTATTTATTTATTCTTGAATTTATTGGGGTGACATAGTTTAATAAAATTACATAGGTTTTAAGTGTGCAGTTCTATAACACATCATCTGTACACTGTCTCATGTGTCCCCCACCCCAAGTTCAATGTCTAAGCAGCTTGTCAAGGTCACCAGCGAGTAGAAGAGCGAGTTCGAAGTCTCCCCACACCTTTCCCTGTTAGACACAGGTTCCACAAAGTGCTGGAAATGTCCCCAGGGGCACGCATTTACTTGACACAGGAGGTTGGGGGCCGGGGCCGGCTCTGAGCTCCCAGGAACCACGGAGGGTGAAGGGGGTGCGGCTTCGCAGTGAGAAATGCCTGTGGGCACCAGGTGACTGGACTCGGATTCCGCAGGGGCTCATGCTATTTCCCTGACCTCCTCAGCATTACAGCGTCGCAAAGGTAACGTCTGGTGGGTGTGGGCTCTGGAGCAGTACCTGGAAGAGTCGCTCAAGGAAGACGCTTCCTTTGTTAAAGTGCACGTTCCATGCATTGAAAACACACGGCGCCTTGGCCTCTGGAGCGCGGGGTGGATGGTTTACATTGGCTGGGTCCCTGCAGGACCGAGTCCAGGCGCATGAACTCACTCGGTCTTGACGACATCCCACCAAGACCACACAGCCACCACGTGGGAGGTCAGAACTCGATCCAGACCTGCTCAGTTTCAAACCCTGAGCTGTCACACCCCCCACACAGCCATCCTCCCAGGACCGGCGAGGTGATTTTCAGGGACCAATGCGAAGTAAACAGGTTGGACCCCTTTACAAAAAATATTAAGGATATCAAGGTGGCGACAGCGGAGCATGGGTCCTTGTGTGCTGCTCCGGTTGCACCCTGATCAAGCCTGGCCTGCATCCCGCTAGGTCATACTAGTACACATTAGGAAGTGCCTTTCCTTCTGTGTTCAGGGAATTGCCTGTGAGAAGACTCACCCGAGGGTCCATTCCGGGGGGCAGGTTTGTTAGTGTTCACTCACAATTTTCTCAAATCTCTGATTGGGTTCTCAGTCAGAACTCTTTGCAGTGCTGGGTAGATGCAGTAAAAGAAACTGCCCACGAGGCAGCTTTAGAGCAAGGCCTGCAATGTGCCGATTCCCGAGGCGCTATTTTGGGGATGGTTTGCTTTTCTGTTTTGCTGACAGATGCGGTTTATCCAGGAGGGTGCTCTCTGCCTGCTTCACGGCTTGGAAATCAGAGGCTGTGGCTGAAGGGAAGATGGGCTGAGTCTCAGGCTCCCCTAGAAGGGGTTTCCGGACGCAGACACAGACCCGGGGCTCCCAGCGCAGTGCTCCATCTCCCTGCCCTGACGGCCTCGCTGGGATTATCTCGCTTTCATGTCAGAGCTCAGCCGTGTTTCCATGGCGTCTTCCTAGAGAGGCCTTCCATATGGAAACCGTGTCAGAGGCACTGTAGACACGTCTTCCCTAGCTTATTGCTGCCAGAGGGGTCCACGGCCCCTCCCACTGCCACCCTGCACCCCCTCTGGCCCTCGGAACTGTTGTCCCCTTGCACTTGAGACCCCACCTGTCCCAGCCACAACCCTGCAAAGCCAGCCTGCAGCGCTGAGCCTCCAGCCCAGCACCTGAGGCTGACAGGCGGCAGGAATGCGCTCAGGTGGGTGGAGAGTCCCGAACACCAGGTGTGATTCCGGGCATGTGGGCGTTACTGCTGGATTTGACTGTGCGTGGCAGTCACAGCTTTCCAAGGCTCCTTTAGAAGGCGGCCACTGGCTAGGACGAAGGTCAGGGGAAGACAGCATGAACCAAGTCAGCAGTGGCACATTTGTTATCTCCTGGAGTAGCGGTTCTTACCTTTTAAGGATGTAAAATCACCTGCGAATTTGTTGCATATCCCTGGGCTGTACATCAAGACAGTTTAGTGCATTAGCCCTTAGCTACAGCCCAGACCCTGGAGTCTTGGCAAGAACCTGGGAATTCTGAAGTGGGGATGGCTGGCCATGTTGGAAGAAGTGTGATCAGTGCCCAACAAAGTCTACGGACCCCCCTTTCATACCTTGGCCATATTCTGTGTCCTGGGCTAAGCATAAACTGGCCACACCTCTCCTTACCTTCTCACCTGCAGTGGATTCCAGAGTCCACTGCTTGCATCTCAGGGTTCCTAGGATTTAGTTACTTTCCAATAGAATGCGGGGTTAAGTCTGATGGGGAAAATCCTATGTTTCCTAGATATCACAGGAACTTTGCACTAACTCTGTCCACTCATGAGGCAGGTTTAAAGGGCTAAAAAAGTGTAGCTTCAGACTGAACGGTCTGACATGAGTTGGACTGGCTCCAACAGCCTGAAACATTGCCAGGTAAAGCCCCTGTTTCATCCACAATTCTCTTCCACACCGAGAATAGTGTCTGCTTAACTTGGAGTATAAATACAGAAGAAAATGGACTGAAGGTAAAAAAGGGGCTGAATTTTATTTTAAAGATGGGGGTGTATGCGTCCACAATCCTGGCGAGTTACACAGGAGGGTCTAAGAAAACTTTCTTCAAAAGACATGAAAGTGTAACCACCTCCCCCAGCAGAACTAGTTGGCACATTTCTGCATCGACCATTCCCAAAAGTTAAATAATGTTCATTGAAGGACAACAGACTGAGCCTTCTAAAGTCATCCCTTTCTTTTCCATGTGGTTGGTGCCCCCTAGTGGCTGAGAGGACCTTCCCTCATCCGGGAGGTGAGTGGTCTCAGAAGCAGATCCAATCCACTAACTGTCCCTTGAATTCAGGGTTTCAAGTTGATTGCTTGTGAGGCCACCAGGAACTGAGGACTGAGATCGGAAGTGGAAGAAATGTCACTGACCTGTGGCCACACTGTGTGCTAAGCATCTCCCATGATTGCCTCATTCAGTCCTTATAAATAAATCAACGGGAGAGGTACTATGGGTAGTTGAGCACAGGGGTCACTTGTCTAGTAATTCTCCTGGTAACTGGCAAGCTGGGATTCGAGGCAAGGCTGGCTGGTGGCAGTGCACACTCTCCCAGGGCCTGTGGGAGCAGCAGAAGGGACGGCATGGGAACGGGCTCCTGCTCTCAGGGCATCACCGCCTGGGCCTGGGCAGGGGCCGCTTTGCCAAGTCACCCAGGATGCAGGGGCTTCCCCTTTCCCAGGGGTTCCTGACACTTCCGCACCCCCCCTTCCTGAAGTGCCTGCGGATGGCACCAGAGAACTCTCGGGACTCAGTTTCCCTGTGGGAAAGCACTCTGGCCGCGTTCTGGTTTTAGCGCCTGCTGACGTGACCATCAGAGCTGCTTTTCCCTCTTTCTAGAAAATAAATCCACCCACAGAGATATTTTTCTTTTTTCCCCCCACACTGAAAACCCCTCTGATGGTCTGTGTCTCTGTGGAAATTGAGTCTCACCCTGAAATACACGCCCATTCTATCCTGTGAGTGGTGGGCTCTTCAATGGACTTGAATGTTGCTGGACTTGAGTCTTTGATTTGAAATTTCCTCAGCTCTTCCAGCATCTCTGTGAGCACTCAATTTCCTTATAAAACCTCAATCTCCTTAAAACATCGAGCGAGTGTGTGTGTGTGTGTGTGTGTGTGTGTGTGTGTGTGTGTGAACTCTCACTGATACAGTTCCTGATCTTCTCAATTAATAACACCAACATCTACCCAGTTGCAAAGAATAAAAATGTTGGTAGGAGTCATGCTCGACTCCCCATTGTTCTCTTAACATCTCACAGTCAGTCCAGCAGGAAGGCAGGCTGGTCTTCCTCTCCTGTAAGCAGAATCCCACTCCTTCACTCCCCGCCCCTGTCACGGCTCCCGTCAGGACACCGTCTCCTCCCGCCCCAGCAGCCTCCACAGTAGCTGCTAACTCAGCTTCTCCTCTTGTCCCATGAGAGTCCATCACCCAGGCGTTAGTCACAGTCACCTCTTTCATCTGCAAATCAGACACTTCAGTCTCCCACTCAAAACCTCCCAAAGGAATCTCATCTCAATGACAAGATCCAGAGCCTTTACCACAGCCTACAAGGCTCGAACCTCTAAACCCCTAAACCTCACCCCCCTCAATGAATTCTGTCCTTCAGCCATGTCCCTGCTCCAGCACCATTGGTCTCCTTGCTTGTAACACACGTCTGGTTGGCTCCCGCCCACGGTGTATTTAATATCTCCTGAGCCTGGATTTCTGTTTTCTTTACCTTCCTATGCTCGTTTCTCCTGTGCATTCAGGTCTCTGCTCAAAAACCTCCTTGTCAGGTAGGCCTTTCCAGACCATTCCATCTCAAATAGCTTCTCTCGCCATTCCTGGCCTGCCCCTTTGCCCTGTCTGGTTTTCTTTGTAATATAGTTAGCACTAGCTGGAATTTTGTTGTCTATTTTATCTAAGTTCTTTGGGCTAATCTGTGTTTCCACTAGAATGTCCACTCCAAGAGGGCTCAGTCAGCTAGTTCCCCACTGCCCCCCCCCCCCCCGCTTAGAATTGCACCTCACACACAGTAGGCATTCTATAAAGAAGTGATTGGACGCATAATTAGATTTCCTTGCTCCTCTTTTGAGAGACACTGAGCTTCTTAAGAAGCATCGTCACCTGGCCCCTCCCCACCCCAGGATATTCTTTCCGTTGGGTGGCCACACTCATAAGACTCTGGGAAGTCAAAAAGAAAATTCCCAAACTGCAAATTTATTGAGGACACAGACCACTTACCTAAATAAATATACCTGAATGCTTAACGGGGATTCTGCTGAAAGTACAGAAAATCCATTTAAAATGTTTCTGAGAAGCATTTTCTCTGCGCCTCTGTTGTTGAAAGTCATGTATGATACCCATAGTATGTCCACATTTAACATTCTTCAATTGGTAGACACAGCCCACAGTTCTCCAGACAAAGTCCACCTAACGGATCAGTCCTTGCTAAGCAAATGAATATCATGTGCCAAGGTCAATGTTGTGCACTACACTTGTACTACAATGGGGAATGGAAAGTCAATGGAGAACAGAAAGCAGTGGAAAATTACAAGTTAAAAAATAAAATAACCTAAAGGCCAATGGAACTTATTTGACTGCCAACTTTCTGCATTGCTGGAATTTTGTCTGAGGAGCCAGGCTTAGCAGGGGTGATTCAAAAGGCATGGAGCACCAAGTTCAGAAGGAAATACAAGAGGCAGGACCTCCAAGAGCTAGTAAATAATAGCATATTTCTGCGTTCACGGTTCCCCACTGCCACCGAGGCTATAATTGCTTCCATATGAAAGCTTCTTGAGATCAGCCCAGGATGCTGAACACTGTCTAGCTGCTCTGATCCTGATGAGCCCAGAGCTCAGGGCTGGGACTATGGGACAAGGGGTATCATGTTATCCCTGAAGCCAGACACAAAAGTTAGGCATGTGATTTTCCTAAGCCACACACTCTCCTCTACGCAGACTATGGTTTGACCCCTCATTTAAGCCCGTGATAAGGAGAAGGAGACACACTGTATTCGCGCTCATCTGAAAGCTGCATTTTAGTTGCTTCTTTTATCTTCTCTCCTGGCTTCTTCCTGAATGATTCTTCCTGTCCCCCCGCCTCGTGCCACACTTCGGACACGGCCAAAGCAGGTGTCAAACATTGTGCATGGTGTGTTATTGACAATCAACTCAGGTGCTCAGAAATATATAATTTTGCTCAGGGTTGTTTCATTGACTATTAATGCAAGACACATGTGTAGACATGAACTGGACAGAAATAACCTCAGGGCACAGGTTCTGTCCGTGCAGAGATGATGTCACCAGGCTATCTGTGATAACTGAGAGGCTCAGAAAGGTTACCCAAAGTCAATGTTTTTTCCTAAAATCCTTATCACCACATTACTCATATGTCAATATCTACTAAATGGAACGTTTCTGGGTGCAAAACACTGCTGGGCACTTCCCAAGCATTGATTTCTTTTTCTTACTCATCCCTGTTGTCGGTGTGATTGTGCCCAGTTTACAGATGTGGCAACTGAGGTGCAAAGAGGTTAAGTAACTAGCTCATATCACCTCACTGGTAAGCACTGGCGCCAGAACCTGGACCTCAGGTCACCTAGTCCAGTGGTTAGCAAATGTTTTCTGTGAAGGGCCAGAGAGTAAATATTTTGGGCTTTGCAGGCCATACATTCTCTGTTGCAACTGCTCAACTCTGCCGTGGCAGCATAAAAGCAGCCACAAAGATATGCAAGTGAATGAGCCTGGCTGGGTGCCAACAACACTTTTGTGGACACTCATAGATCAAGTGAAACCAGCAGCTGGCAGATTTAACCCATGGGCTGTGGATTGCCAATCTCTACTCAAGATCATCACAGGTTCTGGCTAAGAGAGAATTCCAGAATGAATCTAAGAATCGGAGTGAAGCATGTTATCCTACTAGCCTGTCATAAAACTCTCGTCACCAAGTCAACACTGGAAGGAAAGCCCTCATCTCACCCAGCAGTGGACTTAAGCATCAGCTAACCGGCAGCTCGGATGTTGGGATGTGTACCTGAAGAAAATGACTTTGACTGTGGCCCTAATGTTCTTTTTAAGGATTTTTGTGCTTCGAGTGCGGAGCAGAGAAGTGAGAAAAATGATAGCACCATTCAGAATGGAAGTGTGGAATGATGCCCTGAGAAGAGGAAATGTTCTTTCTGTGTGTTTTCTTCCTCTGTTCTAGCAAGACTGATACTGGGTGGTCACCTTGCCTTTTATTTTTTTATATAAGTATATTTTATTGATTTTACAGAGAGGAAGGGAGAGGGATAGAGAGTTAGAAACATTGATGAGAGAGAAACATTGATCAGCTGCCTCCTGTACACCCCCTACTGGGGATCAAGCCCACAACCAAGGTACATGCCCTTGACCAGAATTGAACCTGGGACCCTTCAGTCTGCCAGTTGATGCTCTATCTACTGAGCCAAACTTGTTAGGGCTCACCTTGCTTTTTCTATAAGAGTAGAGCAACTTTAAGATGCTGAAATAAATTAAGGAGTGTAGGTGCCTGGGACTGAAAAGGGGCAGCTCCACTTTCTGGGGAAAGGGGTCTAATAGGACTGTTGGAATATAGAGCTTGGGCTCCCCGGCAGCAGTAGGGACTACATACACCCTTAGAAAGAGGCGGAGTGGGGGGACATTATCCCAATGAGCTGAGCACTAAAGGCTGAGAAACTCAGAGTCAAATAATGGCATCCAATTAGCTGAGCTGAGCTCTTAGTGAGTCCCATTGTCCGCCCTGGAAGGAACGCAATGACCTGGGCTGGGACCGAGGTCAGAGGCTGTCCAGCAGTCCTTCAGGTGGGTGGGACCAGAGCTCCGTCTGAGCCACGTGGCTGTGAACACCAACCTCAGCTCAGCTCTGTGTGTAAAGTTTGACTACACGTGGCCTATTGGGATCACATCAACCCTCTAGGTTCCCAGGCCATTTGAGGAGGAGAAAACTTCAAGGGGGAGTTATTGGACTTTCAGACAAGATGGCCCTTGAAGGCTGAATCCATTTTTTGCTTGGGAAAGAACGTGAGAGAGATGTGCGGTGTTCCTGCCCAAGGTTTTCGAAGACTCCACTGGGTTGTATGAAGACCAGGTAAAACCCTGGGTATGGAGACTTCCTCACGTGGCCTGACACACTCCAGGGTCTAAACCTGTTTACCCCCTTGGCCCCCACTCTGACATGCCCCTGCCCGTAAGGAAGGCAGAGGCTCGCCAGGATGATGCAGACTCACTCCCTGCTGGCCACTGCTCTTCCGTCCTCCTGCAGCTGTAGACCTGACCTGGCCAATTAACGAGTCCACCCACCCCATCCACCTCTTCTCTTTCCACTTCTCAATGTCACACTCAGCACACCCGCCCCCCTCAGAAAACGGACTCCTCCTCTCTGGGCCCGGACCTCTTAGTGTCTTAAGTCCATTTCTCCCCCTCCCCCCCCCCCCCCCCCGGACTCACAGATTCCCAGCAGGGATAAGAGGGCATTGGAAGTGCAGGTCAAACTAGTTACCCAAGAGCTGGTGGACTGGGGTGGGGCACCAGTGGACTGAGACCTCTTCTGTGGGGCCACAGAACCCAAGCCTGTGAAGTCTCATGGACACTAATTCTGCTATTGATGTTAGGAAATAACAAAGTGAAAAGAGAAAAAAAAAAGTGCATTTGAAATTTTTAAAAATTGCTTATCATCTCTGCCTAATCACCAAGGAGCATTATCATGATTACTTGCAATCATCACGTGTCACGTTTGCTTTCTGTTTCCAATGTCATTTATTCACAAGTCTACATCTTTGAGACGGGTGGTTGCAGCTCAGATGGATGGGTTCTTGGCAACGGTTTCCCCCTCTCTCTCTGCCTCCTGGCCCACCCTAATGCTTCGCAGGTGACCCTGCATAGTGTAACTGTGAGCAACAGACTAGCTTTTCAATAGCAGCCATCTCCTGATCTGTAGGCCTCACCATATCTGAATAATAATAATAAATTCTACGTGTAACAGTGGGGAATTGTAACCCACCCCACCATTCTTTTGACATTGTTTCTGTAAGTGCTGACTCTAACATGTAACTTGTAGGTAAACAGCATGTTTGTATAAGAATCCTAGGAACTGACTTCAGAAGAAAGACTCTGACTTTCAGTCATTCTAGTTCTAGATTTGCTGACCTCCCACCATAGAACCAGGATGATATAGACCAGGATACATACAGCAGACTATCACCTGATCAGTTTCAAGGTCCTTATCAGAATAGACTGTACTGGCCTGCACATAGAGAACTTTTTAACCCCCTGCCCTTGATTTCTTTTTTCTGCTTTCCCTCTCCCTCCTTATCAAAACCTCTACCTCCACTGAGGTGGGGAGATGGGCTTTGGTGACCAGCACTTGAATAAACCTCTTTCCTTGTTCACCAGCACCTGTCTCACAAGTTTGGCTTTCATGGTGGCAGGCAGCCAAACCTTGGTTTCAGTTACATGCCTTTTAAAACAGTCACATCCTCATAAATTCTGCAGATTCTCATGCTCCTATAAAAGCTTACACAAACCTTCATGTGTTAAAGGTTTTCTACCAATGTGTGTAAAAAAATGGTGGGGGTGGGGGGGAATACTGGCTTTAGAATCAGAACCTGGGGTTTAGATGTGACTTCAGCCTCTTCTGCTATAGACCTAGGTGGGGACTGAACCTCTCCATTCTGTTTCCCTCATCTGCCAAACAGATGCTCAGCTAGGACCCACATGAAAGGACTGAAAAAAATACATCAAAGTTCGTGTCATACAATGAACTCTGAAAACTATTACTAAAGAAGAGCATTATTATTCCTCATTACCTATTTTCCTGGATTTTTTTTAACCAAATCTTACCTGAATGAAAATTTCCATTTTCCCTTTTCCTCAACTATTCTTCTAGACATTCAACTTAAATGTGCTCATTAGGAAAGGCACAGACATTCTCTTTAATCATTAAATCTGCAAAACCTTTGGGTCAGAACTTGACTCAGACAAGCAGTGTTTCCAAACTTGAACGCTAGGGCACCCAAGAACACACCTCCGCAGAACCCAGTTAGAGAAACACTGCATTAAAAAGTAGACACTATCAGTAGAAGTGATTGCTACCTGCCGACAGGATCATAAACCCTAACACAAATGGAGGCCCTGAATATCATGGCAATGCATGGGGCTGTCACCCAAATAATCTACCATATGAATATAAACAGATAAAGGTAGATAGCACCTAATCTAAATAAAACACAAAAGAGAAACCTTCTCATAGAGAGATCCCCATGGATCCCCAAGGACTGTGGTTATAAAGTAATTTGGATCATCTTATAAATTCCAAGAAATCCGAGGTGAAGCCTGTTTACACAGAACAACATTTCTTTTGGATACACAACTTTTATTAAAGTCAGCTTTCAAGAATGGAAAGTTTATCCAGTTCCCGACTTGTAAATCTCAGGTCTCTGGCAAGACAAATTCTTAATTGATAGTGAGAAAGGCATTGCTGGGACCACCAGTATTAGCTTCATGGGCGTGTGACCTATGCTGTACCTCAGGGCCTTGTGCTCAGAACGGTCACACACTTGGTTCAATTTTCTGCTGTTGCCGTCTTAAAAGCCTCACTACTTCTTGGACAAAGTGCCTGCATTTACATTTTTCAATGGGCCCCTCAAATTATGTAGCCATTCCTAGAGACACCCATTTTCTGGCCCCTGGACCAAGGATACAACCCAGGCCCACAGCAGCCCGAGAGGGAGGCTGCCTTGAGACCTGGGCAACGCCAACCGTCATGTCACCCGACAGGAGGCTGGCTGTTCAGGGAACCAGCCTTTGGTGGAAATATCGTGAGCACATTTAAATCATTAAAAATGTAGCTCATATTAGCTTAGAAAAAAATGCAGCATCCTAATTCAATTGACAATACCAGAACAAAAGGAAAATAAAAGGCCTGCATTTTCTTTCAAACCTTCCCAGCTGGCACTTCTCTTGTTTATCTTGGCATCTGATTCTTTATTTGGTAGCAAATTCATCTGGGTAGTGATCCCTATCGTTAGTCTTCTGAGAGGTTTAAAGAGTTGATTTTATTATAGGAGGCTAATGTTTTGATGCCCACAGCCTGCTGAAAAACGCCAGAGCTGGCAGGCAGTGATGCTGCCTGGTCTATACAAGGTCAATGGCCCAGAGAGCTAATGTCTTGTATCTAAACAGACAAAAATGAGTCCAACCCCAGTCCTTTTCTCTTTGCCTTTGGCATTGCAAGTGGTGAACTGGATCACGCTGGCGATGGGCAATCAGGCTGGGAACAGACGCAGCGATGATGTTTGTCCTCGGCACCTTCCCCTCCCCCTTTACGGTCCCTGCTTTGTGTTGTGAGCTGTCTCTGACCCCCAGGTCTCCAGTTCCTCAGATAATGCCGTTGGCTCTTTGATGCTCCCTTCCTACTGGGACACCTGACTGCCTTTCCAGTTTCCTGCTTGTCAAGTCCTGAATCCTGCACCCTCAGAGCTCCGACCTCAGCCACTTGTCTCTGGAAGACATTAGGCAAATAGTATGGCTGATGACATTGCCATGGCAACCAAGGAATGTTTGCATATTGTAAAAAAGGAGACTCCTGTCTATGGCACTGGAATCCACAGGGAATGCCCCACGTGTGGACATTTGAGGTATACTTCAACAGTGACACGGACATCATGTGGGAGGAAGATGGCCTGGGAGAAAGGCTGTGGCGATTTACTTGAAAAAAAATGTAAAATACTGTTTAAATGTTGCTTTGTAAACTTATGTTGTCAGAAAAGAAGATGGAAGACGGTTTGTGTAGCAGCTGAGGCCATCTCTACACACGTCCTCAAAAGCTTTTGTTAGGAATTGAGATGAACTTGTTGTCACCAGGAGTGGGGTCTGGCTTCCCATAGACTGATCTGACCTCAGCATACCTGCTCCACTGGTTTATTATTGAAAATTAAAGTTAAAAAATTAAAATTCTTTATTAAGATGGGCAATCAGAAACACCAAAGAATAAAGGTCATTATTTAAAGGAAGTCAACATCAAAATACAGTTGAGACAGTCAAGAAAAGTTGTGAAAGTCTTTGAAATGGGCAATAAGATGACAGAGTGTGCTGTCCAGGGCACCCATCGGGGCTGCCTCTGTCTGTCATTGTTCTTGAGCTACTTTATAACTCCATAAATTAGAGAAGACTGTTCTGCAATTGGCTCTTGTCCATTGAAACTCAAATGAATTGTATCCAGGGGAGACGCAGTTGACTATTGCACTGGGAATACTAACCAGTTTTGCTTTATTTGGTTTATTCGGATCTTCTATTTCCTCAAGTCAATTTTGTTAAATTATAATTGCCAGAAAATTATCTAATCTAAGATTCAAATTTATTGGACTGTGTTTCCTTGTGATGTTAAAGTATTTACTATATCCTTTAATTATATACCCCTTTTCACTCTTATTGTTGCTATTTTATGTCTTCTCTATTTTTTTCTGGGATAATTTCACTAAGGATTTATCCATCTTATTTATATTTTTAAACAACTAATTTTCAGTTTTCTTGATCATTTCTGTTATTTATTTTTATTTGCTATTTTACACTAACCTGAAGTTGTCTTTGACAACTTGTCCATGACAACTATATACAGTATATAAAAGCCAAGTGACCAGAATAACAGAATGACCGGAATGACCAGTCACTATGACAGGCACTGCAGCAGCCAACTGGCCCAAATGGGGCCCTAATTGTCCCCCCCCCCCCCCGATGGCCCCTCCCCTGGCCGGCACTACCCCCAATCGGTCCCCCTACCCTGATCGAGGGTGGGACTGGCCAGCCAACCTCCCACTTCTCCTCCCCCATGCTGGCCTAGCCTCGATCAGCCCCCATCAAGGCAGGCCAAGCAGACCCCACCCGTGCACAAATTCGTGCACCAGGCCTCTAGTAGAATATAAGAGAATCGCTCTGTGCTCCTTAAAATGTTTTCTACTTGAAAAATTTCATTATGTAAACAGGATACAAGATCAACTAGTATTTATAAAAGAATTATTTCCATTTTGTTTTCAATATTAGAGTACAGTTTGGTGAAAATTACACATTGAGCAAATCATGGTTTCAATAGGACATGGACTACATCAAAAACGTCACAATCAACAAGATAAATAGTGCAAGCAGGTGGCTACTGTATGAAACCATGAACATTGTAAAATATCTATCATCTCTCTGTCATCTATGTATCTCCCACTGGGTCTGTTTCTCTACAGAAGCCTGATGGTCCAGCTCCATGTCTATATATATAAAAGGCTAAGTGATCAGCTGACTGGCCGGTAGTTATGATGCACATTGGCCACCAGGGGGCAGACGCTCAATGCAGGAGCTGCTGAGCGACAGTAACTTTGCAGAGTGCCCTCTTGCACTCTGGGACCCCTCGGGGGATGTTGGACTGCCGGTTTCAGCCTGATCCCCACAGGCCAGGCTGAGGGACCCCGCCGGGCCTCTAGTTTCAATATAAACAAGGTTCCAATGGGCGTGGGACACAGGTGCCAGCCTGTATGTCTGCTGTGGCTGGATTTTGTGACAATTTCTATGCACACAGTTAGGACCATATGGGGAGTTTGGATGGGCTGACAGGGCTCTGAAACTGGGCAGAGCAGGTAACGTGATTGGAAACAAGCTACGTGCCCAGCCCCCTCGGGGGTGCTTTCTGGCCTCCAGTGACCAGAAGGTTTGGCAAATGGACCAATTCCCCCACCTGCCCAAGTTCTCTGCGTGATTCTGTTTATGGAAAAAGAAGAGGCACATCCCCCTTCAGCTCTTTGCACTCGGCTCTTCCCGCTGTAATTAAAGCTTCAGGGCCTTAAACACAGGGAGATTCTCTTAAGGAAAGACAAGAGATGTACAGCATCTCCGTCTTAATTAAAAAGGAGGACCTCATTACCAAAGTGAATACACTATGGGCTGATATCATTAACGATTCAAAAGAGCAAAGGGTAATTTCTAGTTAGGAAATCGGTGCCAGCGCACCCCCTGTGTAATCCATCACATTTTAATTTCCTTCTTATTTATGTAACTGTGGACAAGCTGCCAGGGCTGAGGATGGAGAACTGCATCCTTCTGCTCCAAAGTGGGGGGAGGGTGTTAAGGGGGGCTTTTGCTGTCACATAAGCAATTAAAGCCCCGGAAGGAACTGGGCCCTGGCAGGTAGAGTTTCCACTTCCCGCTCACTCATCCTGCCAACGCTAAGGGGGGTTCATCCACCTCACGCTGCTGGGAGCAGAGCTCACCTCCAAGCCTGGACCGTGTGCCTTCACTGCGCCGGATGAAGGATTGTTTTTCCCGAGGTGAGCACTGCCCCAGAGGCCCACGGAATCAGATGCCACCTGACTTCTTCCTCATTTTAAGCAGCCCCGGAGCCCCAGTTCCCCACCCACCCAGCGGGAGAGAGGCTTAGTGAAGCCACAGGGAGAGCCTCCCACCACTTCCGATGGCGCAGCAGTCGAACGGTGGCAAAGGATGAGCATGACATTTGAGTGCATTTTCTACGGTGTGGTTTTAGAGACCTACGGCTTCACCCAGGAGCACGGGTGCAGAGGGGAGCGGGTGGGAGGTTCGCTAAGATCCCTCAGTTTCTCAGTCAGAAGTTCAAGGGAATTATCCTGGGAAATCACATGAAGTAGGACAGGTACACGTATTGCTCATTCAGAGCAGCGCTCTCCAGAACCCTGTGCACCACAGCTCCCGTGTGAAGACATTGCCAGAGCCTTCCGGGCACGTGTGGGAAGGCAGATCTTTCTGGCTGAGGTCTGGCATCTCTCAATCTGCTCCCAGACAGAACATCAGGCAGACACCTGAGTCACGCAGAGATGCTGCCAGCATCACACCTGGGCTTCCTTCCCTCCCAACACCAAGGTCATGACTTCAGCCCAGCTACCTGGGGAAGCCGGTGCAGGGGAAGCTTGCTGAGGCCCCAGATGGCAGGCATGGGGCCAGAGGAGTCTCACGTCCCATCTTCCTGGTGTGTCTGTAAGCCACAGGAGCAGTGTCCTAGTCCAATAGGACTGGAGGAACCTGAAACTTTCCAGGTCAAACTCATGTCAAAAGGAAGGGACCTGAGACTGGGGCATTTAGGGACTCGTCCAATGTCCCAGAGTTAACAAATCCAGAGCAGATTACTATGTTGAGAACCAAGACATCTGAGCTTACTGAGCATCTTCTTTTAAAAAATATATATGTTTATTGATTTCAGAGAGGAAGGGAGAGGGAGAGGGAGAGAGAAATAGAAACATCAATGATGAGAGAGAATAATTGATTGGCTGCCTCCTGAATGCCCCACACTGAGGATCGAGCCCACAACCCAGGCATGTGTCCTGACCAGAATTGAACTGTGACCTCCTGGTTCATAGGTTGACACCCTACCATTGAGCCACACCAGTCGGGCCTGAGCACCTTCACTGTGCAAAGCGCTGTTCTGAGACCTGCTAGACATAGAAAGAAATGCATTATGGACTTTGCCCAAGCAACTTGCAATCATCCTGAAAAAATAGCTCTGAAGAAAAGATGCAAAGAGACCCAAACAAAAATTGAAGAGATAACTCAGGAAGCACTCGGTTGTGCCAAATATAATTACACAAATGTCACTCCATTTAATTCAGTGGAGCCAGTTCATATCTGCTTTAGCTGAGTTGCTTGGGGAAAAATTATAATATAAAATTAGATTTAAACTGGACTTTGAAGGATGAGCAGGTATGGACCAGGTGCAGTGGGAAAGAGAGGAATCCAGACAAGTACAGAGCAAGGGAGGACCAGGACAAAGAAAGAGCCTACTGCCTGATATAGAGGTACAGACCTGGTAAGGAAGACTGCCTGCCACAGAGAAGAATGTCTCGGGTTCAAATTCTATGGCTGGACTTGGCCAGCTCAGAGCCCTATAAGATCAGGTAGTGGCCCTCAGCAGAGAAGATTCAATGCCACCCTGAGAGCAGCAGCGACCTCTCTATGCTTCAAGCCCCCACTCCATGTCCGGGGCCAGTTGTGTGACCACCCCAAGATTTCTGCAAGTATCCAAGGGTTTAAATAATCATCATCACTTTCCAGGCTCAGCATCCCCCTCTCCAAGTTCTTGTCTCCCTCCCATGACTGAGTTCTTTGTGCTCATCTTTGACTCCTCCCTGAAGCAATGTGCAGGAAGCCACCATAATCAATGATAGGGGAAGATGGGGTATATGGAGGCAGGAGACATATTTGCAAGTTATTGCACTGATGGGTGTCTTATTTTCCTAGGGTTGCCTGAACACATCACCACAAACCAGGTGACCTGCAATGACTAGAGGAGTCTCATATTCTCTCATAGTTCTAGAAGCTGTAAGTCCCAAGTGAAGATGTCTGCACTGTTGATTCCTTCTGGAAGCTATGAGGGATAATCTGTTATGTATCTCTCCCTTAGTTTATGGTGCTTGCCAGGAATCATGGGCATTTCTTGGCTTGTAGACACATCATTCCAATCTCTATCTCCATTGTCACATGGCCTTCTCCCTATATGTCTCTGGGTTCAAATTTCTCTGTTCTTATAAAGATACCAGTCACTGGATAAGGGCCCACCCTAATTCAATATGACTTCATTTTAACTTCATTACATCTACAAAGACTATTTCCAAATAAGGTCCCATTCACAAGCATAGTGGACTAGGACTTGAACACAATTCAACTCACATCTCTGGGGGTGGCCTGATGACAATCTGAAGTGAGGACTGACAGTGAAAACGCGAAGACGGGAGGAGGAGATGAAAAGGTGTTCTGAGGACAGAACTAATTGCTCCTCCTGATGTGGCTTTGAATTGATGGAAAGGAGAAAATGATGTAGATATTGAGCATTGTCTTTTTAAATAAGAAAATACCTGCATATTATTTGGCAAGGACTCCATCATTTTTACAGCAGCCAGTGTAATGTATGTAAGCTCCATGAGTAGAGGTTCCATATTATTTTGTATCCATCCTCATGAGGCATTTGATCAAATGTGAGCAGAAGAGAGTGGGAGGGAGGGAGGAAAGGAAGGACCAAGTGAGGTTACAGAGGGGACAGAGGAAGACTGGAAGAAAGATGGGAATTGAGAAGGGAAGCCAATTGTGGAAAAAAGTAAGTTTCAATGTCAATAATGCTTAACACAGATTCTTGATGTCCAGGAATCAACTGGTAATATGGTACCAGGTCTCGGGCAGATGTCGCATATTCACTTGACATTGTGGATTGCTAATAAATCAAATGGACAACAATATAGCTCAGAAGTGGAGATAGAAAGGTTTGGGAATGAGTTTGGGAGTCATTGCCTCACACACTAGCCCTCACCTCCCTGGAGAAGGTGAGCCTATGGACCCCTGGGAGACTACTTGCTGAACAGGTGCCCTGACTCATGTTTATAGAGAGCATGACAGATCAGTGAAACAAACTTGAGCTATGGGCACATTCAGCCCCCTGAAGACCCTACCTGTCATGTGGAGGCTGTGAAGAGACCTGCTTCATGAACCTGCCTCCCTGAACCTGAGGAACATAAGTAATCAAGTCGCTGTGAGTTATTTAGTTTTTATTGCCTCAGATGAAATTGGACTGCAAATATGCTTAGAGATTTCCAACTTTAATTATGACTCATTACATTCAGGCTCATAAAAGAGCAAAACAATGCCCAAGGCCAAATGAGAGGAGGTGGTGGTGGAGCTCAGAGAAGTCAATTTACTCACCACTTTCACACTCACAGTCCAAGAGCCACGTCTTCCAGTTGAGACGTGTGTTAGGGGGTGTTGGGGATCTTAACCAAGCCTGCTGTGGGAGGATATGTGGGCTTCCCTTCTACTTCCTAAGGCATTCCAGGACAGAGCTCAGCTTGCTCATTTTTTTTCCTAAAAAAATACAAACTAAAGCAATGGGACCAAGTCTACATAGCGCTTTCCCTAGAGGGCGCCAGAGGGCAGGCCAACAACCCCACCCTCAGGGGCAGCCACCCCAACCTGAGCGGGCAGGAAGGTGACATGAATTACCCATTTAACCCTAAGTCTGGAGGTCTGGAATCACCACTCTCCCTGGCATGGGAGCCGCAACTTTTCAGAAACAAGCAAGGTATCATGGGGGTCAGGCCTGTTGATTAATATTCAGCAAATGAAAAATAAGCACCGTTTGAACGCTTACATGCAAAACTCTAGGGATAATTGTGGGGAATTGAAAATGGATAACATCTTCTCTCAAGAAGCTCAAAGTCTGGTAAGAAAGCAATATGAACACACATAACAAATGGTAAGGACCACAGATGAGCACAAATTAAGGGCTACAGAGAGCCCATCTGCTAGTGCCTGCCCCTCTTGTCTCTTCAGAGAAGAAGACTCCCTGTTTGAGACGTAACAATGAGGTCAGGAGGGGGCCGCTTCCCAGCTAACAGAAGGGGTGCTGCATCCATTTACGGCTAAGGGTTCAGGATCTGAAGAACGGGCTGCACACAAATGAAAACACTAGACAAGAAATGTGAATTTAGAGGCATGGGGGCCAGGCAAAAAACTCTCGCTAGTGGAGAAGCTCCCTGAAACCCTGGACCTGTCAGCTTTTTTTTTTTTTTTTAATATATTTTATTGATTTTACAGAGAGGAAGGGAGAGGGATGGAGAGTCAGAAACATCGATGAGAGAAAAACATCGATCAGCTGCCTCTTGCACACTCACCACTGGGGATGTGCCCACAACCAAGGTACATGCCCTTGACCGGAATCGAACCTGGGACCCTTGAGTCCGCAGGCCGATGCTCAAGGCTCTACCGGCTGAGCCAAACCGATTAGGGCTGGACCTGTCAGCTTTTATTCACTTGAATATACATTTGCTCTTTAGGAATGCATAGATGCATATCAAAGATAAAGTTTGGTAAACAGTAAAAGGATTATCAGGTTAGAGAATTGCTTTCAGTCATTGAGCCCATAGCAGGGCAATATTATGCTGATTTTTAGCCCTGCTGAATATCAAAGTCCATTGGCCTTCCAATGGGTCTTTTTGCATTTATGCTATCTACTGTTGGTTTTAGCCTCTGGCAGAGGGGGAAATGTCATCCTTAAAGAAACCGCTGGGACACTGGGGTTCTGAAGGGTTTGTAATTGTTAAAGGTTTTCTTCATTGCTGGGCCCATTTGCCTAGTACACAGTGGGCCTGGTACACAGTGGCCCTCACCCAATATTGGTTGAGATGAATTAAATTCTTCTTTAAAGTGTTAAATGGGAAAGGAGTTTGTCATCTGGAAGTAGAAGAAGCAGTTGTAAAATCCACTCCTCACCCCCTCAAAGTTGAAGATATTGAGCAGAGCTCATTGAATTTGACATTTTACAATTACCTCTGTTTCAGGAAGAATGAGTGATGTGACACTTTTCCTAATTTGATAAAGGCCACCATGTATAAGAATGCTCCACATTAAAAAATAAAACAAACAAACAAAACCAGGCAAGGGTGTGGAGAAATTGGAACCCTGTGCACTGCTGGTAGGAAGGAAAAAAATGGTGCAGCTGCTATGCAAAACAGGATGATGGTTTTTCAGAATTTAAACATATAATTATCGTACAATCCAGGATTCTAATGGAGGATATACACCCCCAAGAACTGAAATCAGGGTTCTGAAGGGGTATCTGTGCACCCATGTTCACGGCAGCATTAGTCACAACAGCCAGCAGGTGGAAATGACCCAACATGGGTAGGTGGATAAACCATAAGCAACATAATGTCGCTCATCCTCACAAAGTCAGGGCATTCTAGCACACGCTGCAACATAGAGGAACCTTGAAGACATTATACTCAGTGAAATCGGCTGATCAAAAAAGGATAAAGACTGAATGAGTTCACCTATAAGAGGCACCCAGAATATCACATTCACAGAAACAGAAGGTGGAATGGTGGCCGCCAGGGACCAGGGGAGGAGAATGGGAGATGGTATTGAATGGGGACGGAGCTTCAGTTTATGAAAATGGAAAGGTTCTGGGGCTGGAGGGCGATGGTGGCTGCACAGCAGCCTGAATGTGCTCAGTGCCCCTGTGCACTTAAAGATGCTTAAAACAGGAAATGTCATGTTTTATACATTTTAACACAATTTCGACAGATTTAAATTTACCTGAGTTCCAGGTACTCAGAAGAGTGATGTTCCAACAAACATTAAAGATAAAAGTGAAATAAGCATTAATTTGGCACCTACCACTGCGTATTCTCACTCAGAGAATTGGGAGATAAAAGCAAAATTAATGTCAATATTTAGAAGTATAAATAAATCTAGATTTTGAGATCAAACCAAGGAAGGTAAAAGTAGCTAGCCTTGGGACGCTCTGAAACAGAAGCCCGGATGCAGAGATGCCAGCAGCTCAGATGGTGAACTGCTGAGTCAGCTCATCGCCCTGATCCAGGCTCCAGTTCCAGGAACCGGAAACAGGGTTACACAGGTAGGTGATCAGAAAGTGTGTGTAACTGTGTTTATTCCCCTGGGGCCGGGTGGGGGGGAACACATGTGAGAGGGCGTATTTAAAGTCTCCCAATTGCTTATGTAAAGTGTTTTAAGAAAACGGAAACTCATTCCAGTTTTGCCCTCTTTGAGCGTTGGGGTGCCTAAGCTTTATTAAGAGCTGTGGTGTGACAGGGAGAAACTCTTATCCATTGTGGGTGGGAATGCAAAATGGCGCAGTGACTTTGAAAGTCAGCTTGATGGCTTTTTAAAAAAACTAAACACACTCTTACCATATGGCCCACTAATCACACTCCCTGGTGTTTATCCAAGTGAGTTACAGATGTACATTCAGTCCAAAACCTGCACGTGAATGCTTACAGCAGCTTTCATTATCATTGCCAAAACCTGGATGCAATCTAGCTGCCCTTCAGTGGGTGATTGTATAAATAAACTATGGTACATCCAGGCAATGCAGCATTAATCAGCAATAAAAGGAAACGAGCTATCAGGCCACGAAAAGACGTGGAAGAACCTTAAACATCTTACTAATTAAAAGAAGCCAATCTGCAACGTTACATGCTGTATGATTCCTACTGCAGGGGTGGAAAACTAAATTCCCTCTACCCTTCTAGTTTTTTAGTTGAGACTCCTATAATAAAGACAGAGAAAAACAAACAGAAATTTATTCATTAACATGTGTACATAGGCGATGCCCAGAGAAAATTGAGTAGCTATCTGAGGTGGCGTAGAATCCAGATCAAATACCATCTTAGTTGGGGATGTGAGCCTCTTAGTAGGGATGTGAGCCTCTCAGTGGTGAGTGGATGATTTTCAGGAAAGATGAAGGGCCCCAGTTGTGACAGCCTGGGACCAAGTTTGCCCAGCTGTGGTGTAGATCTTTATTAGTCTCCTCTCCATGATAAGAGTCCATCTTCCCTGGTTGATGGAGAGGGATTTGTGACAATTGAGTGCCTTTAGGAGGATCTGGCTTCAGGCAGATGAGGGGAGTCAGGGTAAGCCTTTCCCTGCATTTGCTGTTTTTCTAGTGCCTTCAGCTCAGAATAATCCATGTACCAAAGCAGCATATTTTGGGGTAGCACGTCCTAAACTCTTGGTCAGATCTTGGGGTGACATGCTCTGCTGCCCTTCACTGCCATATGGCAGTCCGGAAAATTCAAAACGATGGAAACCACAAAAAAACAGGGGCTTGGGGAGAGGGAGAGTTGAGTGGGTGGAGCACAGGGGACTCTGAGGGCCCTGTATTATTGTTCTGTGTCACACCGTAACAGTGGGTACCTGTCCTAACACATTTGTCAAAGCCCATATAAGGTGCAGCACAAAGAGAGAACTCACATGTAAACTCTAGACTTCAGTTAATAATAATGTATAATACATTTAGTTAATAATAATGTCTAATAAAAATAATAATAATTGGTTCATCCGTTGTAACAAATGTATCAAGTGAATACAACATATTAATAATAGAGGAAACTGTGGTAGGGGGTGGGAGTATAAGGAATCTTTCCGTATTTTTCATTCAGTTTTTGTATACCTAAAAATGCTCTTAACGTCTATTCTTTTTAAATGTATCCTAGCTTTTAATGCATTTTCAGCATATGCAGAGGTAGTTGCATACTTTTACTCTGAACTGTAGATATGATACATTAAATTCATACATTTCCTAGTGCGGAATGATTTTGTATTCTGGAATAATTCTATCTGATCATGGTATGTTCCCATTTTTATTTAGCACTGAGATTGATTTCTTAGAATTTCATTTCGAATTTTTGCACCTATATTCCTATGTGAGAGTCTCATGTGCTATTTTTTTAGTTGCGTGGTTTGGGTGCTATCTTTCTCAAGCATTGGTAGCAAGTTAGTCTCAGTTTATAAAAATAAATTGAGATTTAAAAATAACTATATATTATTATATGTGCTATATTACATATGACATCGAATGTTTTATGTGAAACCACTTGAACATATGGGGTGTAAATTTTCAAATCTCTGAACAATCTTTTCAGTAACAGTGATTGGCTTATTTAGGTTTTTGCTTCTTTTTAAGTAAAGTTTTATCATATATACTTGGCCAGAGAATTGTCCTTTTCATAAAAATATCAAATATATTTATAGGATGTGTATTTTTAAAGTTACCCTTATTTTTGTAGTTTCCTCTGAATTTGTAGTCCTTTTTTTTAACTCCCACATTTATGTAATTTTGTTAGAATCTAATTTATTTAACTAAAATGGGAAAAACTAAAAGTGAATGCATGTCTTTTGCTAGGTTTTTTTTTATTTGACTAAGTAGCTTTAAGATTTATTAAACAAGCAAACAAAAATTTCCTAGGCACAGACAACAGTATGGTGATTACCAGAGGGCAAGGGGGTGGGAGCAGTCAGGGGGATAAATGGGGATGGAAGGAGGCTTGACGTGGGGTGGTGAACACCTACAATATACAGATGATGATTAGAGAGCTGTACACCTGAAACATATATAATTTTATTAACCAATGTCACCCCCATAAATCCAATAAAAATTTTAAAAATTAAAAAAGATAATTTAAATCTTTTTAAAAAGATGTATTGTTTTTCAACTTTTTCCCCCTTTCTTGAAATAGATGAGAAATATCTCTTCCTCTACTAGTACCTGGCTTAGGTTCTCCCGCTGGGGCCTGGCCATGAGACTGGCCGAGACGGACCAGCGAGAGAAGCGGAACAGACGGTTACTAACACGGGCTTCGTGCACCTGCTCAGGGGAGTTCTCCGTCACTAAAGGGTTGGGGTTTAATACCAACGACAGGTAAGGGGTGTGGGAGCTTCTGGGCAGGGGAGGCAATCTGTGGGAAGGTGACCAGGGAAAGTGTGATGAACAAGGGCTGTGTGTAAGGTTCCTTAGGCAGGGGTAGGTCTGTGCCTTCGCTATGGCACAGGGGCGGGCACACTTCGATGACAGCCTGTACCTGTGCTCGGAGCTTTTCCCGTGCCTGCCAGTTCTCAATGACCTTTGCTCAAAGCAGTCCTTATCCCAAAGAGGTGTGGTTTGGGGTCCCGTATTCTGCTCCCCAACACTGATACTTTTTTAAATGAGCTATAACTGGCATGTAGCATGGTATTAATTGTAGGTGTACAACATAATGATTAGATATGTTTATATATGTGAGAAATGATCACCAATGTAAGTCTAGTTACTATCCATCACCTCATAGTTACAATTTTTTTCCTGTTTGTACCTTTTGCGCCCCGCCCCCATTTCCCCACCTGCCACCTGAGATCATAATAAGCATTCTTTGAGCTTCATGAGCCAGACACAAAAGTACCTTTTGAGTATTACCCTATTAATCCTCAAAATTAGCCCATGAGTTAGGTTTAGGATAACCCACACTATAGATGAGGAAATAAACTTTAAGGAGTTGGCATTTTATGTCTTTGTTTTCCTGTTTGCCTGCTTTTTTTTCTTCTTGTTTTCTCTTCTTTTGCAACTTGACTATTTTTATTTTTTACTTCAAATAACTAGAAAAAATATATTTTTAAAATTACCTCATAAGTTTCTTTACATCTTAAAACATGCACTGAACCAATATTCATCTAATCACTCTTGCCAAGACAAGACCGCTGCTCTCGATGCTTCTTTATGTAAAATTAGATCATTAGCCACTTTTTGTTCCTTTGCTCTTCTCCTTCTTCTAATTTATAAGTTGGGATTTTAAAGGGAAGTGTGTCTGTGTGAGAGAAAGAGGAACTTTCACTCTCAGAAATGTTTAAAAGCATATGCACCATGTTTTTAACAATATTTTCAATAATTATTACAATTTTTAAAAATGCAACCATGTTCTCCAATTTATCTGCCATAATTTCCACATTCTCAAGTTTGTGTATGGAGTTTTTTTACTTTGCTTTGATGCAATACATGTTCAGTTTTGTGTTTTTGTGGGGTGTGTGAGTGTGTGTGTGTGTGTGTGTGTGTGTGTGTGTGTGTGTGTGTGTTTCAGGAATGGCACAGAAACGAATTCCTTTCTACAGCCTTGACTATTTGCTTTTGCTCTTGCAGATGAAGGAACCCTTGTGTAGCCGGGTTCCTGGGTTCCAACCTTTCCCCTTTAAGCCTCTGTAAATGTTGTTCTTTGCCGGGAGCCGGTCCATGCTTGCTGTTTCAAAGGACCTGGCATATATGGCATACTGTTCTTAAAATGTTTGCTCACCTTCTTGGCACTATGTGTTTTAACCAAGGTCTCTGAGAAAGGTTGTTTCCCCAGGTAGGGATTTTCCCCTGAAGTTAGGGAGGGAATAAAACCTCTTAACTAAGTGCCAGGCGGGTAATTAATCACTTTAACTATGAACAATCATGCTTAAGCTACATAATCTTTACTCCCTGGAATGGAGATAAGAAACGCCCTAACCTTTGAAATAGAGATTGATAGGATTGGAATCAACTGGTATAAATACAGATGTAAGAAGACAGAACGAAGAGAGACAGAACCTAGGCACAGAACCTACACAGAACGTTCTCTAGAGACAGAAGAACTTCGCTGGAGAGAACATGGCAAAAGATCCTGGACAGAAACTGGCCTCAGAACCTAGAGACAGAACCTAGCGAGAGAACATGGCAAAAGATCCTGGACTGAACCTGACTACAGAAATTGGCAAGAGAACCTGACTAGAACCTGGTGACTGAACCTGGCTGGAGAACCTGGACAGAACCTGGCTGGAGAACCTAGCGAGGGAACTTGGCTACAGAACCTGGTTGGAGAACCTGGAGAACCTGGCTGGAGAACCTAGCAAGACAACATGGACACAGAACCTGGCTGGAGATCCTAAGCAGAACCTCTCTGGAGATCGAGACCAGAACTTGGCTGGAGATCCTGGCTAGGCTGCTGATCAACTGAATGCTGTCTCCGTGTCATTCCTTCTTCGCCGACTCCGTCTACGCCTTTGGGAACCCCTGGACCTGCTGGGGTTGGACCCCGGCATCTGGCGCCCGAACAGGGACCCCTAGGTAAGCCCCACTCTCGGGATGGATAGGACTCCACCGTAGGAAGAGGGTGGATAGTCTTCGCCGACTCCGTCCACACCTTTGGGGACCCCTGGACCTGCTGGGGTTGGACCCCGGCAGTTCTTGTCTATATCTGCTGGTCACTGCCAGGGACAAGTCTGGGACAAAGATTCCTTTGTTTAATTTGTAGGCAAATTACCTTTCCTGCCTGATTGCTTGGAGGGTGAGCTTTTTGCCTTGAGAGGTAGTGATTTCACAAAGTAGATGGTGATCTCTGTTTTTCTTCCCTTGGAAATCGGTAAAGCATTTTGATACACAGATTTAGATTCTTCAGGTGAAATGCTTGTTCTTTTATTTTACCTTTGCTCGTGGCTTCTGTTCTATTTGCTACAATAAAACACACACATGGGCAGCCTTGGATTTCTCAGTCTTTCATTGGGTCTGGGTTTTGAGTTTTTCCCTCCCTCCAAGATCGTTCCACTCGAGTATTTATATGGTTTCGGTGTTACATAGAAACCATTGATAGTTGGGGTTTCTTTCCGTATGAAGTGTATATCCAACTTTATCTTCTTACAATGAATGTATCTGTTCCAACACAAGATTTACGGGAAAGTTCATAATATCCCCATTCATTTGAGATGCATCCTGTATCCTATACAAGCATTCCATTGAGTTGGATGGATCTATTTCTGGACTCCCTATTGTGTTCCATTGGTCTGTCTCATGGGACATCTGTTCGTTGCTTTCATTGCAGAAGCTTGGTGGCCTATTCTATATACCTCACTGGGTTAAGACCCCCTTCCACCTCCTTCTCAGGGTTTCTTTGCTAATCCATACTTTTTAGAGTCCATATGAATCAAATGTCTGGTCAAGGGAATGAAAGCAAATTTGTTAGTATTTTGATTATGACTGTGCTCGCTTTGTTCACTGACTGAGGCAGAATGGGAAGGTGTTTAATGTTGAGTGGTCTATCCCTGACCAAGGAGTACCTTCTTACTGTCCAAGTCTGTTACGTGTCTTTCAGGAGTATTCATGGTCTTCCTCATTTCCTCCCACTTCTTATCATATTTATTTCTAAATATGTTCCTTTCCCCTTGTACATGGGGGTCTGCTTTTCCATTGACTTCTAATTTGTGGGTGTGGTCAGACCCTCTGATGTATAATATCATGTTTTTCCTGTACTGCCTGCCTTTGGGTCCCTGCCCTCCTTCACCCCCAGGCCTCCACATTGCCTTCCTCTTTCCTGGAAGACTTACCCCTCAGGTCCTGTGAAATTCCGGCCTTGTCTTGTCAATCCCTCAGCAGCCAGAGCCCCAATCCCGAGGTCTCAGACTGTTCCCAGTTCTGAGAACAGAGGGTCTCAGAACAGAGGATCCTACTTGGAAGAGGACCCTCTTCTCCTGGGGTGATGTCTCATTCTACCACTGTGATGGGGTTCAGGTCATATTACCCCGAAATATGGCATCTTGGCATATTGAATATTTTAAGCTGAAGGAGTTGAAGAAAATGACCGAAACAGGAAGGTCACTCTGACCTCCTCCCCATACCCTTCTCCCCTGAAACAAGTCACAAAACTCTCCTCTGTATACCTGAAAGATACCCAGACAAAAGGAGCATCTTTCTCTTCAAAGGCAAAGGGATGCCAAGAAGAATCTTCACAAATAGGATTGCTCTTTCCCTCCTTTCACCACTTACCTACGCTTCCTAACCTTCCATAATTCTCCACAACTCTTCACCAAGTCGAGCATAAAAAATACAGCTCTGACCGTCTCTTCAGGTCTTCACTTCCTTATGAAGTCTTCCCTGTCACCTTAAACTTATTTTAAATAAACTTGTGTGCCTTGCCCCTGTTAATCTGTCTTTGTCAGTTTTATTTTCAGACCCAGTCAGGGACCCTAAAAGGATATAGAAAAACTTTTTTCTCCCCCGCAACTGCTCTGTGCCACTCAGTTCTTCCATTCAACCCTGCCCCTTTCTCTGAACTCCTTAAATTACTGCGGCCAGGCATTTTCATTCATCTATTTTGTGATTCATGAAAATGAAAGATTGTCAAATTTCATGCAAGATTGCCTGTCAACAAAAACTATATCCAATAAGTACGAAGTTTATATGTGACCTCTGGTGAGCAAAGGTCAGCTCGTCCTTGGTGATTCCGAGGATTAACTCACAGCCTGACAAGCCAAATAAAAATACCACTTTCTTTTTTTAATATGTTTTTATTGATGAGAGAGAGAGAGAGAGAGAGAGAGAGAGAGAGAGAGAGAGAGAGAGAGATACTCAGTCCTATGGCTCAAAACCCAGTTCTTGCAATCTGTCTGCATCTTACTTCAAATGGGAACTGGGCTATAAATTATATGCCAACTTCTCTCAAATCAGCTACACAAGTGACAGCAGATTTTTTAATTTATAAAATATGTTGACTTTTCAGTTCCAAAATAAGTTAGACAAATCTTATTTGACGTTTTGTTCCTATTGCTCTCTGCACACAGGACTTCCCTCCTGGTTAGCTTTATCACAGCGATGTTGAGACATAATCATGCTGCCATGTTGCAGTTAATTCAACATCATTTAAGCTGCACTGAAAAGTTGGCTGTTACTTCTGACTGCATTGCTTTAAGATGCTGCTGGATTACATTCCATATTCCACCTCTGAGTCATTTATCCATCCATCAACGTTGTCGCAAGGGGCATCTACCCAGCCATGAACTAGAAAGAGAGCGTCAGCGTGTATTGATAGCACGTCTTAGTGTCTGAGGCATGTTAAGTTTATAAGCTAACTGATAGGCAAAAGGATTAGTGAACTGTAGCATCAAGGGGCATTTTGAATATCACAGATATTTCCTATGGTGGTGGGCAGAATGATAAACATTTATGTGGCATTAAACTGTTGCCAAGTCTCATCTTCAAATGATAACTCAACATTTGTAGAATATTTTAGTGTTTTCAAACTCTCTCTTCCTGTTATTTCCTTTGATTCTCAAGATAATATGTTGATGTAGATACTGAGGAAAGATGGAAGAGGGGGCCCTCAAATGGAGTTGGGAAATGGTAGTCTGGACACCAGCTTAAGGGACAAGGAGCTCCCAGTGGCCTGGACCTTCGTCCTCCCCTCTGTCACTCACTGGGTTCCACGTGCTTCACCCAGATACTCTGTAGACAGGCCCTCCTTTAAGACACCGTGTTTGGGTGGCATTCTATAGTCCATTTGCATGTTTTACAAAGTCTTGGGTTGTGCTCATCATTCATCTCTGGTGGGTCAAGGACCCATTTGAGAACCTGATGAAAGCTATTGATCCATTCCCTAGTAATTGTACATACACATCCTTCATTTTACACACAATTTCAGAAAGCGGGTCATTGGGAAACATCTCAGCCACTTCATTTCACTTCAGTTTCTTATTTTGGGCCATTCTTTCCTCCCACACTTGCCCACTACAGCCACCTCAGGGAAAGAAATAAAATAGAAAATGAACTTAAGTCAAGAGTGAATTATTCTCAGTCCTTTCATGAAGTTCTAGTTTCAATACTCTGCACTTCCATGCTTAGGACCTACTTAAACACGTGGGGAAAGGCTAGAAAGAGGAACAATATCCCAAAACGCTACTGAAGGAACAGAAGACCTGGTTTGTTGCTTTAAAATGTCCAAACAAGCCTGGTTGACCTGCCTGTGTACCAGATGATTACCTTCCGCATCCCTCTGCCTGTGCAGATGTGCCCAGCGTATAAAATGCAACCCCACGAGCATTACAGGCTGCTATAACACAGGAGTAAATACGGTGGACATTAAAGGCTAAAGCATCATTCATTCCATGGCATTTTCTAGAAGGTCAGCCTCCGTAGCCTTCTAGAAATTATATGCCAACTTAACGACAAATATCATTTCACATCTTGGTCAGTTGTTGAATCTGCAGGAGTGAAAGAGCTGACCCGTGGTCGGCAAACTGCGGCTCGCGAGCCACATGTGGCTCTTTGGCCCCTTGAGTGTGGCTCTTCCTAAGTCTTAGGAGTACCCTAATTAAGTTAATAACAATGGACCTACCTATATAGTTTAAGTTTAAAAAATGTGGCTCTCAAAAGAAATTTCAATCACTGTACTGTTGGTATTTGGCTCTGTTGACTAATGAGTTTGCCGACCACTGAGCTAACCTGTCCCTCAGGTAAGTCTGGTTTCCTCTTCTAAAGGCTGGAAGTTCAGTTTGCCTTTCCCAAGTGGGAGTATGGGAAAGATACTAATCATGTCACCCGCCAGGAAGTTGACCTGGCTTACAAAGAGCAGCTCGGCCTAGAAAGAGACCATGAATGCTTGCTCAGAGCACTCCACACTGGATTCACTGGATTCCCACCCACCGCCAGTCTGGCCACCCCTTCTCATACAAGGTCAGATTTTAAAACCTTAAGTTTTCAAGGGAACATGTTTATTAAGACAGTGGATTATTAGATCAATGCTTCCACCCTGACCCCTTCCAGCTCGAATTACCATGTTAACATTAATTTGGAGTTTGTTGACAAGCAAGTATGTGGGGAGAGAATAATAGCAGGCAAAAAAAAAAAAAAAAAAGAAGAGGAAGAAGAACAAGAGATATAACACCGGTTAACCATCTGAAATTAATGAATTCTAATTTTATAATCTCACCTGTTGGGAGTAATTTAAAACTCTCAGTGCTCATGAACAGGGATTTAATTTAGTCTCTCTTCCCCCAAAAATCAAAATATGAGCAGGGATCTCTTGCCTTCTTTTGAATACATTTGGAGGCAAAAAAAAAAACATGATGTGACTCAAATAAATATGGGTTTGGAAGCTCCTACACACACACACTCACACACACACACACACACACACACATACACACACACACACTTACATTTAGCTGTTCCATGCCGGTTATGCAGAATGACAAGAATAAACGATTGATCCTCTAGGCACTGAATTTAGGTCCCTGCTTTGAAAACTGCCTTAATTTTTCACATCACATTTAGCAGGTGATCATCTATCACCCAGTCAGATAACACTGGGTGCAGTTTATAATTAGCCAGCAAAGAGATTCTTTTTGCCAAGCCCCAAAATTAAGTTGGTGCTTCAACACTGTACAGACTGTAAGCAGCCAGAATTGGCCTTTCGTTGGCGGTTCACGGTGTGCGTTTTCTGTTGCCTTGACAACTGTCTGGCTGGGGCTTCCTTACTGGGGGAATGAGGCTGCTGTTGCCTGACACAACCCCTTAGAAATGAAAATCAGCGCTAAGCAAGATGATGCCAGCCATGGCAAGTTTGGATACATAAATATCAGAATTCTGCCTAAGTTACATATGCAAGGAGAAAGGGAGGGAGGGAGAGAGAGAAGACAGAGATGGGGAAAGGGTGGCAATTCTGACCAACTCTAATTTTAAAAATGGGATAAGGTCAGCACTCGGCACTGCTATGACACAGGGCTGACTGTACGAGGTGTAATGGTTTTGTGAAAATATCACCAGTACACATAACCCTGACATGTCATGAAGAAAACACCAGCGGGGCATACGAGGAAATGAAATCTCTTCTTCTGAGAAAGATGAGCAAGGTCGGAGAGATCACAACCAACACCAGGTATCAAACTATACTGCAAAGCCACTGTAATCAAAACAGCCTGGTACTGGCACAAGAACAGGCATCTAGATCAATGGAACAGAACAGAGAGCCCAGAAATCGACCCATGCCATTATAGGCGATTAATATTTGACAAAGGAGGCAAGAGCATACAATGGAGTAAAGACAGTCTCTTCAATAAATGGTATTGGGAAAATTGGACATGTACATGCAAAAAAGAAAGAGAGAAAGAAAGAAAGAAAGAAAGAAAGAAAGAAAGAAAGAAAGAAAGAAAGGAACTAGACCAACAACTTAAACCATACATAAGAAGAAACTCAAAATGGATAAATGACTTAAATGCAAGTCACAAAACCATAAAAATCCTAGAAGAAAACATAGGCAGTAAAATCTCAGAATTTTCATGTAGCAGAAATCTAAAAAAATATGTACAGGATCTGTATACTAAAAACTATAAAACTCTGATGAAAAATATCAAAGAAGATCTAAATAAATGAAAAAAATACACTATATTCAAGAAATAGAAGACAATCTTGTTAAGAAGTCAGTTCTCCTTAATCTGATCTATAAATTTAATGAAACTCCAATCAAAATTCAAGAAAGCTGTTTTACTAGCTATGAAAGCCTATTATCAAATGCATATAGAAAAACAAAGGAACCAAAATAGTTAAAACAACTTGGGAAAAAAAGAACAAAGTTGGAGGACTCATACCACCAATTTCAAGACTTACTATAAATCTACAATAACCTAAGACTATAATGTTAACAAAAGGCCAGACACATAGATCAATTGGACAGAATTGAGAGTCTAAAAATAGTCCAAAAAAATCGAACAGCCAATTGATTTTGAACAAACATGAAAAAGTGTTCAATGTAGGAAGGATAAGTTTTTCTGGCAAATGGTGCTGGAGGAAGTTGTGCAAATAAACCAAGAAAAGTGTGTTGAAGTAACCTTATACTTTATCCCAAAACACATCTCAAAGTGGAACACACACTCAGTGAATTATCCTATCTAATAAAAGAGAAACATGGCAATTAGCGTATGACTGCTACCCTTCCCATTGGCCAATCAGGGCGATATGCAAATTAACTGCCAGCCAAGATGGTGGCCGGCAGCCAGACAGCTTGAAACTAACATGAGGCTTGCTTGCTTCAGTGATGGAGGAAACCAACGTTCCCCGCCTGCCTTGCCGGCCTCTGAGCCTGCAGTTTGAAACACTGTAACAAATATAGAAGCTAAACAAAACCCCAGAAACCTGCTTTCAGCTAACCGGGATCTCAGAGCTGGAGTTATACATTGTTTCGATTATAGAACCCAGCAGAGGCCTCAGAGCTGGAGCCAGAGCTAAAGCTGGCCCAGAATAAAAAAGAAAAGAAAAAAAGGAGCAGTTGGGAGCTTCAGCCCTCAGCCCCTCACCCAGACTGGCCAGGCACCCCAGTGGGGACCCCCACCCTGAAGGGTGTGTAACCAGCTGCAAACAGCCATCATCCCCTCACCTAGGCTGGCCAGGCACCCCAGTGGGGACACCCACCCTGATCCAGGACACCCTTCAGGGCAAACCAGGCAGCCACACCCATGCACCAGGCCTCTATCCTATATAGTAAAAGGGTAATATGCCTCCCAAAACTGGGATCAGCGTGACAGGGGGTAGCTCCCCAACCCCCTGATTGCCCTGCGGCTCTGTGTGTGACAGGGTGTGGCGCCCCAACCCCCCCCTCCCCCACGGGCCCTGCTCTGTATGTGACAGGGTAGAGCCATAACCTCCCCATCAGCCCTGCCCTGAGTGTGAGAATGGCGGTGCCCCAACCCCCTGATCGGCCCTGCTCTGTGGGTGATAGAGGGCGGCGCCCCAACTCCCCTATCGGCCCTACTCTGTGAGTGACAGGGGGGAGCTCCTCAACCCCCTGATGGGCTCTGCTCTGTGCATGACAGGAGGGAGTTCCCCAACCCCCTGATGGGCCCTGCTCTGTGCGTGACAGGGTAAGGAGCCCCAACCCCCAGATTGGCCCTGCTCTGTGTGTGACAGCGGGTGGTGCCGCAACCTCCCCATCGACCCTGCCTTGAGTGTGACAGGGGGTGGTGCCCCAACCCCCCAATCGGCCCTACCCTGAGCGTGACTGAGGGTGGCATCGCAACCTCCCGATCCGCCCTGCTCTGTGCATGACAGGGGGCGGTGCCCCAACTCCCCAATCGGCCCTGCTCTGAGCCCGACCAGGGGCTGCACCTAGGGATTGGGCCTGCCCTCTGCCACCTGGGGGCAGGCCTAAGCCTGCAGGGCATTATCTCCTGAGGGGTCCCAGACTGCAAGAGGGCACAGGCCAGGCTGAGGGACCCCCCCTTCCCGCTGAGTGCACAACTTTTTGTGCACCGGGCCTCTAGTAAAACTATAAAACTTCTAGAAGAAAACACAGGATCTCCAGAAAGTGTTCCCCTGACATTTCAGCACCCACCTGGCACCGCACACAGTTATTACAATATTTTTGACTCTATTCCCTAAGCTGTTCTTTGCATCCCCATGACTATTATGTAACTACCAGTCTGTACTTCCTAATCCCCTCTCTTCCCCACCCAGAAGTATATGAATGTCTAGCCACTATGCTGTACACCTAAAATGAATGCAAACTAATATTGACTGTAAACTATAATTAAAAAACAAAATTTGAATTTAAAAAATGTTTGAAAATACTAAAATATAAAAAAGAAAGAGAGAAAACATAGGAGCAAATCTGCATGATCTATGTAGTAGTTTTTAATTATAACATCAACCCACGTTACATAAAGGGGATAAATGAGAAATTGGACTTTATCAAAATTAAAAACTTTTGCTCTGAAAAGGACATATTTAACAAAATTGAAAAGACAAACCACACATTGAGAGAAAATATTTGGAAATCGCATTTCTGATAAAGGACTTGCATTCAGAATACATAAAGATCTCTCAAACCACAAAAATAAGAAAATAAGCAACCCAGTTTTTTTTTTAGTGTGCAAATGATCTTAACAGATATGTCTCCAATAATGGCATATAAGCATATTAAAAATTATGACCATCAATCATCAGGAAAATGTATGTAATAACACAATAGAACACCACACCTCATCTATTGGAATGGCTAAACCCAAAAAAATGTGACAATACCTCATGCCAGCAAGAGTGCAGAGCAACCGGAGCTGTCACCCACTGGGAGCTGGTGCAGAGCGGCTACAGCGTTTGGACAGGTTCAAGCCTGGGACTAATGAGAGGGCACAATCTTCTCGTGGCAAAGCCACGTGCAAGTCCCAGCACAATTATAACCAAAGGCTATAGTTGTAAGCTTGACCTTATGGTCCGAACCTGTGGTCCCACGTGGCTGAGTGATATGGGCTGTGGGAGCTGCAGCAAGTAAACAAAGCTTGATCAGGTGCATGTAATTGAGTAGATTCGAAACCCTCGAGAACATTGAAACCACGCCCTTACTTTGCCTCGTGGAATCTGGTTATAAAATAAAGACTCGACATGCAGACTGTGGCGCTGTCTCTCCATCAGAGAGGGCAGCGTCCCACCTAGGCCCAGCTTTATTCTTTTGTCTGTCTTTTCTAAATCCTTCCCGGCCCCCTCTCAGGCTCATTAAACCTGGCTGTGCCGGCTGGGCACAGGAGCTGGCTGGTGAGGACGCGAAATGGTACGGTGTTTTGGTAAGAAGTTGAGCGTTTTCTTACAGTCAAACATACACCACCTACATGACTCAGCAATCCCACTCCTATTTATTTACCCAAGAAAAGAAAAACTTACGTTCACATAAAGACCTGGTTGTGAATTTTTATAGGAACCTTATTTCTCATTTCCAAAAGCTGGAAATAACACATGGGAACTCTAAACAAGAACGGATAAACCATGATACACCCACCCAATGGAATAAACAGGAACAGCTGGACTTACACAACAACATGCATGAACCTTGAGTGCACTTGGCTGTGTGAGGAAGTCTAGTCCCAAAGGCTGCACATTATAAAACTATGTATATGACATTCTGGAAAAGACCAAGCTATAGAGATGGAAGGCAGATCAGTGGTTGCCAGGGGCTGGGGGGAGGTTTGACTGTGAAAGGAATCCCGAGGGCATGGGGGGTGGGGAGCAGAAACATTCTCTAAGGAACGGTGGCAGTCAATGAAAGACTAGTTGTTTGTCAAAAATCCATAAAACTGTACGTTGTGAAGCATGAACTTGCTGGCTGTAAATACATGAAAACTTCAGCTCATCCATTCTAGCACCCACTGGAGGACCTTGACTGCAAACGCTTTTACTCTGGCTTCCAATGGTGGTTTTCGATTTTCTATCAACGAGCACGTTGGGTGGAGGGCGGGCTGAAGAGGGAACGCAGATCCTGAGAAGTAACTCCCAGAGCTAACTGCTGACCGTGGGAGAAGGGAGCTGACCGGGGTACCTTTGGGACCTGTCTGGACTGGGTCGTCCTGAAGGGCTAGAGGCAGAAAGAACTGGACATGACACTATACTTTATTTGCCAATTTGTTTTTCTCCGGGGTGTGAGTTAGCAATTTCAGCCATGGCATGTGTGTAGGAGAACTAAACAAGTAAGAAAGGGGTTGTAGACTCCTACCACCAATTTTAAGACTTACTATAAATCTACCATAACTAAGACAGCATAATAGTAACAAAAGGCCAGATGGAACCGAGTGGTGTTGGATTGGATCAAGATGGCCGTATCCTATATAATAAAAGCCTAATATGCAAATTGCCCCCTCCAGTGGTCGTTAGACCCGGTTCAACCACTCGCTATGACGTGTGCTGACCACCAGGGGGTGGCATGGAACATGGCAGATGTTGGTGACTGTGGCGCTGGCAGCAGAGGCACTGCCAGCCCGGATGGACCCCAACAAGAGCAGGACCACAAGGGATGGTGGAGCAGGTGAGTGGGTGGCACCAGGCCAATATGGGTGTGAGTGGGGGCCCGATTGCCCCGCCAATCACCCCACAGACAGCAATCAGCTGTGGCAGTGGGGGGTGGGGGGGGCTGCTGCCTGGCTCCCAGGCACTGAGGGAGCCCAGTGGGGGGCTGGGCCCCAATCGATCACCCTGCAGGCAGAATGGTGGAACAGGTGAGGGGGTGGCACCAGGCTAAGGCAGGGTGCCAGGCGGTGCTGCGGGGATGGGAGTCTAGGAGTGCGAGCTGGGGCCTGATCTCTACAGGCCACCCTGAGGGACCCCACCCTTGCATGAATTTGTGCACCGGGCCTCTCCAAAGCCATAGTCCTGGTTTCCTCATATTTAAGATGCTGCTAAGATTCTCAGGAGATTGTTTAAAACACCCTATTTTTCTGGTACTAATCATGGGGATCCCGCACACCTGCCCCCTGCTCCTTTCAGTTCTGGAATCTGCTGCAGGTTGTGTCTCCTCCCACAGCGACTGCCACTGGGTCCCCTACAGCCAGCCTGCGGAGGAGAGAAATAGGAAAGTCAGTTATTGTCACCCATCATCTCTATAAACTATGAGAAGTATTCCTGGCCGCAGGAGCCCTCTCTCCCAACTGTGGGAATTAAATGATCTCAGGGTGATTCCATTTGCACCAGATGCGAATCTTGTAGTGTCCCAATCTATTAAATGAGAAACAGCGGTCTCTGACTAATTATCCCACTGTTATCAGCCTCACAGTCTCCATAGATAAGAGGTAAATGCCGCTGGGTTCTGAATAAACGTAGGAAGCTCAGATGTGTTGCTGCATCAGCATTTGGCTGGCTTTCTCGGTTTTAGCGGCTGAACCAAAATGATACCTCACCCAGACGTGCTTGTCCTCCCAATGACATTGCTGCACTGAAGATGAAAACCAGGCTGTGCTCCCATCCAGGGGGCGAGGGAGAGGTCTGGAATGTAACGCCTGGGTAGCCAGCAAGCCCCCATTTCATCGGAACAGAATGAGAAAGTCCAGCAACACCACTGAGTTATTCCCATTTTTTGAGATAAGAAAAGCCAATAGACCCAAGCAGAATATATTGTTTTTTTATCTTTTCCCCCTTAAAGTTCAGTTCCTTTCAAGCGTAAGTGAGTCATAGATACTCAAGACTTGTCAGCATTGAGCCCTTGGGAACATGTCCACAGAATGGGGGTGTTCTGTGTGCCGTGATGTTGAATTCCTAAGGACTTCTGACTGGCCACCTCTCCCCCTGGCTCCGCACTAGGGCCCAGACCTTTCCTGTTTCTTTCTGCTTTATTTCCTGGGACTGTGTCTTGATCATCGTTTGGCTTCTTGGTTTCAACTTGTTCCTCATCCTTACTTGCCCTGAGATGAACACGTGTCACTGAGATTAACAGACACGTGTTGTGAGTTTGAGTCAAAATGAATATGTGCCATTGAGGTTAACCCGTTTAACATCTTAAATAAACTGGGCCATGAGAAAAAATGGCATTTTCATCTGAAAGCATGGTAAGTTTGAGTATTTGGTTTGAAAGCCAGCATATTTGGAAATGGTAAAGAACAAAACCATGATAGCCGGCTCATGGGGAAGAGTCAGTGGAAAATGATTTAGCCTTAGGAGGCTGAGTGTCGAACAGGGTTCCTGCCTGGTCTGCTTGGTCGTCTTGATCATGACATCCCACTGCTACTCCTTAATCTGGGACTCTCCAACAGCAGTGGCTGCCTGCACCCCCTCCTCAGCTCCCCTATGTTCCATCCTCAGTTCAGTTAGCCCTACATATGAAGCCAGGAAAGCCTCGAGAAAACACAAGTCCACCCAAGCCAATCTTCTTCCCATAAAACCATCAGCGGTTGTTTGTTACCAGTGAACCAGGGGCAGATTATTTTATTCAATATAACACCCTCTGAGGGAGCCCCTAGCCTTTCCCCTAGGCTTTATCTTCCACTTTTCCCACGTACACCTTCCCTCAGCAAAACGAACATAGCACTTTCTACCTGTCAGGGCTTTACTTTGTTAGAGTATAATCTTCAACAAGAGACTCCTGGGAAAATATAAAATGAACAAGTGTTAAAGATTTTATTGAACTCATTAGCTAATGAGGCAACTGGTAAGATGTTTTGACCAGTTCAGAGAACACCTGGGGAGCTAAGACATTAATGGGCAACTTAGTAAAGTAATGTTAGCCGAAACCGGTTTGGGTCAGTGGATAGAGCATCAGCCTGTGGACTGAAGGGTCCCGGGTTTGATTCCGGTCAAGGGCATGTACCTGGGTTGCGGGCACATCCCCAGTAGGAGATGTGCAAGAGGCAGCTGATCGATGTTTCTCTCTCATTGATGTTTCTAGCTCTCTCTCTCCCTTCCTCTCTGTAAAAAAATCAATAAAATATATTTAAAAAAAAAAAAGTAAAGTAATGTTAGAAAGAGATTGTTGAGTTGGATATAAAACTTGTAAATGCTGAATAGGCCATAAAACTTGAGAGTCATCTGTTCCGCCAGACATGAATGATTTGTATCTCTATCAGGCCAGAGCACTTAACAAGTCACTTTATGTTATTACTCTGAGCAGTAATAAACAATGAGATGAAAGAAGTACACTCTTCTAGTCAATCCTTGACTGGCCTCTGCCCCTGTATGATATTAAAAGACGTGCCACCCACCTTTTTGGCTGTGTTTCAAAATGTTGGATAATTTTTCCTGAAACATTGACAAATTTCAAACTGTTGGTCCCTCTGCACAACAATTATGAAAACTGACTCTGTTGGCCTCTCCTATGCATCCCAGGGATGAAGAATTGGGAGGAGGGGTGGCCTTCATGGTAAAGAGCTGAGGAAAGTTGCATCGGTGGGAAGCTGGGTTGCAGTTGAGATGGGGAGGTTGATGAATGATAACAGGAGAGTGAGTAGTTCAGTCTTGTTAACAGAGGTTCCCAGGGTCACAGTGAAAGGAATTCCTAGATTTAGTCTCTGGAGGAGGAGGGCTTCCAACACCAAAAGTAAGAATGGGAAGAGAGTCCAGGTGCGGAAGAATCACTAGCCCAGTGGTCGGCAAACTCATTAGGCAACAGAGCCAAATATCAACAGGACAACGACTGGAATTTCTTTTGAGAGCCACATTTTTTAAACTTAAACTATATAGGTAGGTACATTGTTATTAACTTAATTAGGGTACTCCTAAGGATTAGGAAGAGCCACACTCAAGGGGCCAAAGAGCCGCATGTGGCTCGCGAGCCGCAGTTTGCCGACCACTGCACTAGGACATTAGAATGGGATGGGGAGTAAGCAGGAGTCTAGAAATTAGGCCGGGGCAACATGCTAAGTTAGAAATGAACATGAGGATGACATCGGGGCAGGGAGGGAAAGGAACCTATAAGGATTGAAGGTGACAGCCAAAAGAATGCCTGTGAGATGTTGCCCAAAGCACATTATCCATCCAGTTCTTACTAATTAAATGGATCTTAGAATTCATTCTCATGGAATGTTTTGCTCTGGGTCCTGAGACGTGTGAATGTCCCAGCCTCAGGCTTTGGAGCTTCTGGTCCAGGGCTCTTTTAGAACCATTTCCCAGACCAAAAGATAAAATTGGAAAACAATTGTGTGATGTCACTAAATAGTGACCTTTCTAGGAAGGTATGACCATCGAGTGATGCTTACCGTAAGTGGGCCTGCGCCACTTCTTCCTGGTTAAAACGTGGGGACGATGGCTGAAGCTGTTAAAATCCTGGATTGGAGCTTCGCTCTTCTCTCCTGGAAGAGCGTGCTCATGTTCTCCTAAAAGGAGAACGGGGTGAACCACACAATGGCTGTTTTCTACACTCACCCAAGGGCTTTTGCTGGGTCTTGTTCTTACTTTTCCCTTTCAGAAACTCAACGCCAGTCTCCTTTTCATCCCCTAAAGTTCAGGTGGACGTGCCCCTCATCAGCTATACCACGGCCCACCAGTGTGACAGTGGGAAGATTATTCTCTCTAAGCCTCATTCCCCTTGTCTGTCAAATGAGACTAATAACAACATAGGGTTGTCATGACGTTAGATGTGGCAATGTATGTAAAATCCCAACAGAGTGAATAGCACATAACAATAATAAATTCACAGCTGTGTATTTACTCAACAAATGGTGATTTGGCATTTGCTGGGTACTTCAGACATGGCAAAGACAAAGCCAGATATAATCCTTGTTTCTGTGAAGTGAACTTTCTGATGGGGAAGACGTCAGAAGTACTATGTCATAAAAACAAGGTATCCCCCAGTCCTCTTGTCTTCTATTGTTATCCAAATATATGACACCCACCCTCATCTCACATATTGGGGGACATACAGAGTTCTCGCAAATACTCCTAAAGATCCCTGAGGTGTCTTAGGTTCTTTTGGTCACCTCTTTCCCAATCCTACTCCCATGGTTCCTGACCCCCTCTGAGACCGGCCCGCCTCCCGACACCACTGGATTCCAGGCAAGGACACAGCTCCTACTCCTACTTCTGCTCATTTTGACTAAGTGTTGGGGAAGAGAGAAATGGACTGAAGCAAAGTATAGAACAAAAGCCAAGTTCAAAGAGAAAAGCACAGATGGCAGATGAAAGACGGCCACCACATTTTGGCATCCTTCCCATGGAGAAGTGGGGTCGCTGTCCCCTCCCATTGAACCTGAGGGATCATGTGGCTGCTTTGGCTAATGGAATATGGGGGAAGTGGTGATGTGCAGGATTCTAACCCAGAGCTGGCAGCTTCCACTTCCTGTCTCTTGGGGCACTTGCACTTGGAGCCTCAGCTGCCCTGCGAGACACCCAAGTGCCCTGTAGGAAAGACCATGTAGAGAAGCCACAAAACCCACACAAGGATTTTGGTAAGGGAGACAGGCTGACCTGACCCAGCATCAGGTGAGTGGTCCCTCCAGACCAGACCAGCTGCCAGCAGAATTCCACCAAATCATCCTAGTCATTCCTCATGGAACAGAGGAATCACTGCAGACTGTGAACATCATGCAATGGTTATTGTTTTAGGCTACAAACTTGGATGTTTTTTTACCCAACAAGATGTAATCAGAGCAGCAGACAGCAGTGACACCTACTTCCTTGTAGCCAGTCCTCACCTCTGTGTCTAGAACCAACCCTCAATCCTCTTCCTCTCTGAGCCCCAAAAGCTTTTTTTTTAACCAGAGAAAACAGGTAAAATCAGAAAATTGGATCTCCTGTTCCAGAGGAGTTAGGTGCCAGGTGCCTACCACCAGGGAGTCTTCTAAACTGATGTGTCAACCTTGGTCTTTGAAATAATAACCTTTCTTTCATTACCCCACATCAAATTCTCTAGGAGGGACCCTCTCACCTCCAGCAAGACCTAACCCCAAGGGTGTCTCAGATGGGTATTTCTCCAAGCCACCCACAGCATACAATCTACGTGAAAACAACATGTTTGCTATACAAACACAGGCTCAAGGCAGCTTTCCTAATGTGCCTCGACCCAGTCATCTGGTTTTGGCAGGCAGATTTTAGCTGCCATCTTCATCAATAAACCAATATTCGGTCCTACACAGCCTAGAGACATAACCCCCAGAGGAGGCCCAGAGCTTTCTACTTCCAGAGCCTGTTGGGGCACCAGTCAGGGCCCTGCCTCAGCTTGTGCCTTCTATTTAATTTTAGGGGGTACAATAAGAGAAGGATGGAGGGGGAGGGAATGTGTGACATGCGATGAGATTGACTACCGCTGGATCAAGCCAGGTCAAACAGAGGGGCTGAGACATGAATCATAAAACACTATGGACATGAATCATAAGGAAGGCACCATGGACATGAGTCAGATGTGGCCTCAGGCCCAGGCCTGCCCTGGTTCACCATGTGAAATCCACTTTGTAGTTCATCCTTGTCATGAAAAAGGACTTTATTAAGTACTTACCAGAGGGTTGAAAAGCTTATGACCTCAAGCCAGCTCCTGCCTAAGAGGTCCCACCCAAGGGCCTACATAATCTTTGAAAAGTCTGCGTGTCTTTATTTCTGTGTTAGGTCTGGCTTAGTATTTAGTATCACAATTTAATAAAAAAGAGAAGGAAAATCATCAGGGCAACCCACACAGGCAAGGTAGTCAAATAAATACACTTTATTTTGAGCTAAACCAATTGCAAATAAAATTTTTAAAAAAACCATATTTTAAAATTTAAAGTAAAATAAAAATGGTTTCAGGTGCCTTGTTTGGCTTCCCATGGCTTCATGCAAATACTTCCCCTGTAAGCATTCCTAATGCAGGAAAGAGAAGAGAGGGCACTCACCATAACCTCCTTCCTCCTTTTTCGAGCAAAAGCCAAGCCATGGCCACTTTGGTTTATAACCTTTAAATATGCTACAGGTTAGTTTAGCTTCTAGAAGTCACCTGAGAACATGTCACACATGCACAATGAAGAGAAGGGGGCGGTCGGCCTCAGTAATGAAGTCCTGGGGGAGTTCTTCCTGGACGTCGCAACTCCTCCTATCATCAGGTCAGTGTGCAGGTGCTAACCCACTCCCGGGAGTGAAGAATTGGCCCACAGTCACTACTATCTGGGTTTTATTTAGCCATAAATTGCATGCATATATTATTGTATTCATGGTTTCTATATACCGCAATATACAAGAATTTTAAGAGAACGAGGTAAAAAGTACTACCATAAAAATTCTAGTTATAAAATAAAAACGTCATGGGGATGTCATGTATGCCACAGGGACACAGTCAATATTACCATAATGACTTTGTACAGTGACCAATGGTTACTAGACTTAGGCTGGTCATCACTTCATGTATAAATGTCGAATCCCTATGTTGTACTCCTAAAATAATGTAATATTGTATATCAACTGTACTTTAATAAAAAAATCTTCTAGTGTTTTCTTTCTCCTTGCGGACCGCTGAAGACTAGGCAGGGTACTGATCATTTCAGACAGTACAGTTAACTTGGCCAAAGGAAAAGAAATACCTTTAGCCCAGCTGACGTGGCTCAGTGGTTACCCATCAACCTATGAACCAGGAGGTCACTGTTCGATTCCCGGCCAGGGCACATGCCCAAGTTGTGGGCTGGATCCTCAGTGGGGGCGTGTAGGAAGTAACTAATCAATGATTCTTTCTCATCATTGAAGTTTCTATCTCTCTCCCTTTCTTTTCCTCTCTGAAATTAATAAAAATATATTTTGTAAAAAAGAAATACATCTAGAATCTGAGCCATCACATCAGCTCAATAATGACTGTCTCTGCTTTCAAGGTCACCTGGGGAAATAAGTTGTTTGACTCAAAACAACTGGCACCACACCCCCAAGAGCCTAGTTCTGTGATAAGGCTCACTTGCCAGCCTCACAGGTACCTGATAATAAAAAGATGAGAAGATTCACAAGGCCCCAGAGAGTGAGTGAGGCAAGCGAGTGAGTACTTAGTTACTGTTCTCAGTAAAACTGTTCATGTTCTTTCCCAGAGGCATCATTTTGTTCCACCTCCAAGACTTCCTCCTTACCGACGCCATAAACATATTTAGTACAGCCATAAAAATGCCATTTGCATCAAAATGACCCAGTGTCAACTCCCTCCTGACATCTGAATGTTTGGGTTATGACTCCCAAGTTGTGATCAAGACAGTACTAATGTAGAAAGATTGGGCTGGTGGGCTGCCAGGAATTTATTCTTCCTCAGAATCCCACCAATAAATCTACAGACCTACCAGCGTCTCCATCCGTCCTCTCTGCTTTCCTACCTCATGGAACAGCACCGGTACATTCCTTTGCTTGTGAGCTGGGTCCCATCTCTTGTTCCCTTCTCAGATATTCTACTCCTTGCTTAGTCTCTCTCTCTCTCTCCTAGATCAACTTCTCTCCCTACTAGATTATTCATATCAGCACACCAACCACATCCATTTTTAAAGGCACCGCTTGACCCTTATCCACCTCCGGACAAGACCTCTCCATTCTTTGTTCTTGTGTCCTGGGAATAAAATTGCAAGACTCATGAACTAAACTTAATCACCTCACCCAGCCACTCCTCGCCTCTTCATCTTGATCCTATTCATTCTCCATTCTCACCACTCTCCTAATGTGATCTTCCCCAAATCCAGGGTCTCCCTCACATTGCCAAGTTCAGTGGCACTCTCCTGTCATCCTCCCACCAGACCCTTAGCAGCATTGGGCAGAGTTGGCCACTTCCTCCTTCACTATACACACCCGTCTCGTGACTTACTCTGCTGTGCTCTCCTGGTTTTCTCCCTGCCACTCTGGGGCTCCTTCTCTGTTACCTGTGATGTCTCCTGCTCCACCCAACCTCCGACTATTGCAGCATCTTACCAGTGGGCTTAGTCGGCTTCTCCATGACACTCCCTTATCAGGTCTGCCCAGCTAGTCCCATGTTTGTAAATATCACCTGTCTTCTTTCTCGTCCAAAAGTTTGTCATTAGTTCAAACTTCTCTGTACCCAGAGTTACATAACCATTACCTGCTCGGTACCACTAACTTAAATATCTTGCAGGCATTTCAAACATTTTTTTGATTCTTACTTTTTATTGGATTTATTGGGGGTGATGCTAGTTAATAGCATTAACCAATTATTACATAATTTTATTATGTAGGTTTCAGGTGTAGACTTCTATAATACATCATCTGTATATTGTATCGTGTGTTCACCATCCAAAGTCAAGTCTGCGTGGAGGCAGAAGCCTGACATGAGACTCCCTGGGCTAACATACAGGTGTCAGCAGGGCCATGCTCCACGCTCCTTTTTGGAGCCTCTGGGGACAGGCCCTTTCGTTGCTCATTCTGGTTGTGCAGCAGTGTCTTCCTCGCAGTGACTGCACTGCACCCCTGTTCCTGGGTGGCAGCCAGATGACAGCCTTAGCCTTTCTAGAGGCACCCACACTCCTTGGCTCACAGACACCTTCCTTCACCTTCAAAGTCAATGGTGGTGGGTCAGGTCCCTCTCAGGCTTTGCATCTCTTTTTCTCCTTCCATTGCACCTCCCCGGGTCAGCTGGGGAAAATCCCCTGCTTTTAAGAATCCACTAGGTTGGCCTCACTTGGAATTTAGGGTGATCTCCCCATCTCACGATCTGTACCCTTAATCATATCTGCAAAGTGCCCTTTGCCGTGTAAGGTAACATATCCACAGGTTCTGGGAATTGGGCTTGAGATCTTCTGGGGCAAGTATTCTGCTTAGCACATCTCATCTGTTCTATACCCGACACACATCTCAGTGCCCAGTTCTCTGTCTACTCCCACCACCGTCCACCTTGCCCTCATCCCCTACCACTGAGCTGATCAATGGCCTCCTCGCTGGTCTTCTGCTTCCACTCTTAATCTTCCCCATGCAGTTTTCATAAAATAGACAAAATAATACTCTAAAAACTTCGATCACACAATCTTTTCTTATCTCCAGCTTAACTCACCAGTTTTCCTTTTGTTGTTGAGACCAAAATGCAAGTGCAAACAGGTCCTTTGTGAGCTGGCATCTGCCTCCCTGACTAGCGTCCCCCCCCCCCACACCCCCTGCTCACTAGACTGTTGTCCTTTCTGTCCCTGGGAGAGGCTTTACCTTCTCCAGCCCCTCAAGTACTCGGTTAGATCTCATCCTTTAGGCAGCAGAACAATGTTGTCCCTCTGATCTGCCTTCCTGGCCCCCTTATCTACATCAGACCTCCCATGTCACCCCTCCGATTGCAATCACATCACTCTAATTTTTACAAAGCAATGACCACAATGTTTATTTATTTTATCTTTTAAATGTATATTTAACTTGTTCATTATCTCTCTCCAGAAGCTGAGCAAATTGTAGGGCAACCATCACATCTATAACGTTCCCAGTCTACCCGGTGGGCAGCACAGTGCCTCTCCAGGCAGACACGTGATCATTATTTGTTGACTGACAGAACAAACCAATGAATGATGACCACTCACCAAGACCTAAGCGTAAATCACAGCTGCATAATCAGTAGGAGAGGAAAATCCTTACTAAGGGGCTTACGCATACCACCATTTTAGTAAAAATCAGCAAGAGAAAATAAGTCTGCTAATAACCGTAAATAACCCCAGATTTTGGAAAGTAGAAAACCAAACCAAGTGACATGGGGGAAACATTGCTCTGCCTTAAGAACTAAATTTTCACCTGAATTTTCACTTTGAGGAAAGCAGAGGTGAGATCAGGAACAAATTACACGACTCTGAGCTGGTATTATAATCAACTACTGAAGATCTGTGAGAACGATTACCAAAGAGTTATGCGGGTCCTGCTCACCAGCCCTACATTAATGGTGAGTGCGACGAGCTCTTGCTTCCCTGCGTATATATGGAATTTTTTTCTATTATTGACTTCTACCATTTTGTACTGTTCTTCTAGAGACAATTTGTTCACTGTTTCAGAAAAAAAATAATGTTTTACCCAAACAGTGAAGGTCTGCATGGCTTGGTTATTTGGCTCCCATCAACACACATCTTTTCTGAGACAACTTTATGGCTGTGTCAGTGTTTACCCAAAATCTATTTCTGTGGTCCGGCTCCCATCCTGATGAAGGATGCAGCCTGGGCTCCCCTGCTACTGGTCCAGAGCAATGGCTCTCAACTGGGACAATTTTACCACCCAGGGCACATTTGACGTTGCCTGGAGAAGTTGCTGGTTGTCACATCTTAGGGACAGGGGAGTGGGACTGGCATCTGGCAGTTAAAGCCAGGGATGCTGTTAAGCCTCCCTAAGCCTCCCACAATTGAAACCGAGGGTCCTCATAAATTTCTTTGGGCCAATGTGTACAGGCAGGATAACCAAAAGGAAAACATTGGGGTTCCTGTGACACAGTGAACAGGACATCTCTTCACAACAAAGAAGAATCTGGTCTCAAATGTCAGTGGTGCTGAGGTTGATAAATCCTGTGCTCAGTCATATCCTGGTAGCATCAAATAGAGTTGAGAGGGGATAGGATGTACTCATGCAGCAAAAGCACATGTGGCCACTCAGAGATGGAACCCCAACATTTACTCCTTTTTATAACAACTGACCTAAAGATTAGCATCCTCTGCCTAAATAACTCATAATAAATTACTCAAGTCTCCTTATTCCAAAGCAACAGATAGATCAATTGAATCCCTCTGCAGCATCTGACACTTCTGATGGCTTTTCTGTCTTGAAGCTCCTCTCCTTTTGGTCTCCATGACAACACTTCCTCCTAGTGACAACCTAGACCACTTCCTCCCATCTCCTTTGTGAGCCTCTTCCTGCCCACCCACAGAGGGTGGCATCTCTTCCTTCCACTTTCTCTCCCTAGACAATCATATTCACTTTATATTTTTAACTCTACCTATGTGTTGGCAACTTCCAGAAGTACATGTCTAGGCCAGACCCCCTGCTGAGCTCCTGACTTTAATGACCAGTTGGTTCCTGCTTATTTACATGAAAGTCCCTTGACCATCTTAAATTCAAGGCCTCTAACATTGAGTTTTTATCTTGCTTTCCACCCACAGACTTGCTCTTTCTCTTCTATATTAATGAATGCATCGGAGACAACTTTATGGCTGTGTCTCTACCCAAGACCAGACCCTGGTGGTCAATCTTGCCTCTTCATTTTCTTGCACAATATTTGCGAACTTCAATTCTAATCATGGATCAAGTCAGGTCAGATTTTCTCCTTAATGTGTCTCCTACTCCTCCCCTCTCTCATCCTCACTGCCATTGCCTTCAGTCAAGTTATCGCCATTTATAAATCACTGGAGCTATCACTTTCAGATTCCAATTTTTTCTTTTCGCATAAGTTCTCCTCTCACCTATCAAAGTGACCTTTCAAAACCAAAAATCTAGTCATTGCAATCCACCACTTGAAGATTTTAATAGTTGCAGTGCACCAAATCCCTAGCCATGGTCTGCAGGGCCTACCAAGGACTGACCCAACCTGCTCCAGTCTTGATCTTGATTCTCTTTGTATCTCTCCTCAGACTGAGCTTCTTATATTTCTCAACCTTCCCTACCTGTTTCTCACCTCATCACCTTTCTGGTCTCTACCTGGGATTATCATAGCTGCACACACACATACACACACACACACGCACACACACACACTTCCTCTAAAACCTTTCCTGGACACTTTCCCATCTTCCTTCCATTTGCAGAACTGGGCTTCACTGCTCTGGAAGATAACTTTGTTATGTTGCCAATGATTTATTGTTCTTAGTTGGGTACCTTTATGCCTCCTTTTATTTTTAATTTTAATAAAAATTTATTTGCATCAAACAGAAGATACAACAGATTGAGATAAATACTTCTCTTGTGTCATCTTTTAGGCTGTATCTTTTGTGGTGGCAAAGGGGCATGTTGTACACTGTATACCTTGCAAACAGCACAGTAGCAGACAGAGCTGGGACAATAATTATCTGTTGAGTTGATTAATTGAATAAACATCGAATTTGCTCTAAAAACATTTACAATTCTTGGCTCAGTTAATCTTTGGGACTGAACCATCAACCACTGTGGCTTGAAATACAAGTAGCCATCATCCTTTTTTGTGTCATGTGAAAGCTTAATGTTCACTAGGGCTTGTAGAAATTAAAAACATAAGGAATGCATTAATATCCCTGGTCCACAAAAATAAAAGGCCATGATAGACATTTATGTAAATCAATTTTCATCTTAAACCACCTCACTTTTTCCAATTACAGTCTCAGGGAAAGTCAATACCACCAGTCTTTCAGAATTTCCTAACCATAAAGTAATTTGTAGTTTCCTATTCATTTATGCAAGTCATTATTAGTTTTATAATTTATAGCAAAGCTGAAAGCACCCAATGCCCATTAATGCTAGCCTTTGCATAAGCTTATGTTCATGTCTTTCATTTCTCCGTCCTACCATTCCCCAGACACCTCTCCTCCAAATACAATGAGCAATTTAACTCAAAGAAGAAATGACTCTGATGATTTATTTAAATATTCCTTTATGAATAAAATTTTAGTTAACAGTATCTTTGGGTTCCTCCATCAAAATATAACCAATGACTCAAATATGTCAAAAATCATCACATTAACTTTCTCTCAGAAGTCTCTAAAGCAATGATAATAAGTATAAAAACATAACTATGCTGGCTTATAAAGGGAGAACTGATAGTGTGTAGGCCTTGCCCATGAAATTGCACAGCAGGTAGATATATTAATGAGGACTCGAGTTATAAGCAACAGACCCTAATTCTGTCTCACTTAAACAGGGTAAGGGAGAGTTTATTGGAAGAACATCAAGAGCTCACGGTATCCATTGAGGGAGATTTGAGACTTGAATTTGGAAATAGGCAGGAGGATGGGCAGCTCCAAGAGACAAGATTGTGGATCAGTAGGCATGTCCTGCATCAGGAGGGGTCGGGCCAGGGTGCTTCCGTCACAAGTGAATGGACTCCAACTTTTTTGGCTTTTCACTACTCAGATATGCTTCCGAGGATAATTCGTCTAAATAGCTTGGGTTGGGTTATACCTGCCCTTATCTAGGGGAGAGCAAGACACTATGTCAGTCTAACTTAATCAGCCTACGTTTCCATAACACAGTACTAGAGTTTGGGTGGTTTAACAGAAATTAACCTTCTCACATTTCTGGAGGCGAGGAGCCTGAGATCGAGGTGCTAGACTTGTCTGGTTGTAGCAAGAACTCTCTTTCTGGTTTACACATGGCTGCCTTATAAGGCATAGCTGTGTCCTCAGATGAAAGAGAGAGAGAGAGAACTCACTTGTATTTATTACATATAAGGGCACTAGTCCCATCATGAAGACCTCACCCTCATTATCTTAATTATCTCTCAAAGGCCCCATCTCCCAATAATATCATGTTTGGGTTTAGGGCTTCAATACATGAGGTTTTGGGGGGAGAAAGGGCAGGAGGAACACAGGCATTCAGTGTATATCACAATCCCTCTAGACTATAACCCATAAGAAAGAAGTAATTGTTCACCAAAAGCATCATCTGCCTGGATGGCCAGACAACGAACAATTAAATTAGTGAGTGAACTGATGGGGTGTGTGAGGTCCTGATATAATTGTGGGTTATCATAAAACATTGGCAGATGTGATTGAATTAAATGTTCAAGCAGCTCAGTTTGTGAGGCTTCGTTACCGCAGCCTGAGAAAACATGTCTTAGAATTCCATTTGCAGAACTGGAATCCAGCCACACAAGGAATCACACCATCCTCTAAACATGCCCCAAGGTTGAAACCTGGACCCACCAGTTTCTCCCTCAAAAAACCAGTGTCTTTCCAATAACCCTATTTCCATGTACAATCAAGTTGGTGTGATTCCTTGAAGGGTAAGCACATAAACAGCTGCTACAAACCCTGATGTGGTCTGAACAAAGTTCAATTTCATGTCTTACCTGTTCTGGAACAATACCAGAAAACATTATTCATCCAACACCTCAAAGACTCCTTACTACCACCAACTATTTTAATATCTGCAAACTTTCTTTCAGACAGAGAGCTTTGTTCACTTGATACCAAACAGTTTAGAGCGTGGGAATGTATCTGTGTGCCAATTTAACTTACAGATTTTTGGAAAGAACAACCAATTTTGTTCTGTTTTTATCTTTGAAGCTTGCTTTAAAAATCACATTGTAGCGACTCTTCATTCTGCAAAGTTTTTCCAATACCTTTTAAGCTAAAACCAATCAAATTTCAACCTGAACTGACCCAACGATTCCCCCAAGACAGGAGTCTGTTTCCTCTCAGCCTCTCTTGTTTGATGGATTCATAGAGCCTGCCAGGAGGGTATGAGAGATGAAAAGAGGTGGGAGAAATCAAATCAAGAGGATTTGCAACTTAAAGCAAATTTCCCCTCAAAGAAACCTTTTCAGCCTGACAAGGGGTGTCCTTTTTAAGTACTTCTACCTCATAGAGAACTACCTTTGCATTTCAGATAATGGCAAGAAAGCAAGCCTCAGATGTATATTAATTTTCAACCCTTAGTGTGAAGCCAGTAATAACCACCCTCTGGCTCTCTTTTTCCCATTCTGCAGTAAAATAGACACATTTAGATGAAAATGCATCCTTTATTCAGAGCTGTTACCATAAGACAGTCCTAAGGGCAAGCACACAAACAGTCGCTATCTGATAAGTGAAATCGCTGCCTGGCGATGTTACTACAGGAGCCCAGCCCCAGCCTGAGACCAGGGACACATTCCCCTCACTCCTCGTGCTGCTAGGTCAGCGAGACGTTCTCATTTTCCTTCTGTCAGAGTTCATGCCATCTTTGGTATCGCATTTGCTTCATTTGTCCTGGGTGTATTTATCATCTTTCTGGTGACAGGTCAAAGGGCAAGTCATCTCTGCAGGAACAGGATAATTACGACCCTGCGTCGGTTCAGGGGTGTGGTATTTGTCCTGGCCTTTGTGTATTGGTGGAATGATGAAGAAACAAAAAGACTGAAGATTGGTTAAAATCTTCAAAGACTGAAATTGTGTGTTTTTTTAAAACATGGAGCAACACTACATACAATTGATGTAGAGTTGAACTGTTCTCTGAGAGTCCTCTATCATCTCAGCAACGCAAAGGGATGCAAATGGCCATGAAATCCAGCCACACAAGGAACCTCACACCATCCTCTAAACATGCCCCAAGGTTGAAACCTGGACCCACCAGTTTCTCCCTCAAAAAACCAATGTCTTTCCAATAACCCTATTTCCATGTACAATCAAGTTGGTGCGATTCCTTGAAGTCATTCATTAATGTCACAAGTCACTAGGTACAAGCTGTGCAACGGGGAACTCCCAGCCCGGGGAGGAAGTAGAAGCCATTCCGACAGAATGTGCTACCATCACAGCAGCAGAGCACGGAAGGGTCTGTGGATCCCCAGACGAGAGATGCTCCAACCAGCCAGAGAGGTGGACATGGCCTCCTCCCGTATATCTGATCACTTTCCGAAGAGAAATAGCATTGCGCTTCCTTAGAACAACCCGGAGAAGTACATGCACCTCACCTCTCCTGAGAAGGAAGCTCCATCAGTGCCCTGTTATCACTTCCTCACAGAGAAAGAGCGAGTTTTATTTTCTCAAAGCCAATAAAAGGCAAGAAAAAAAAGATTTTTCCCTCCTCCACTGAAATATAAGTGCCATGAAAGCAGAATTATTTTCTACTTTGTTCACACTTGACAGTTACTAAGCGCTCAATAAGCATCTGTCGAGTGAATAAATGAATGAATGTGTAAATAAATGAGTGGATTTTTTCTCTCTTCCCATGGCCAGGGTAAGTCATCAATCCTGAGCTAGTGCGTGTGTTTGGGAGACAAACAGGGCCTGGGGTGGGCTGTGCTAAGGATGTGACAACCCAGAGGAGAGGGCTGAAGCCGAAAACACTAACTACCCCTCTGACCGCCTGCCTAAGCCAGGTCCTCCAACCCAGTGCTTATCACTATAAGCTGACATTTTCATCCCTACAAGTCTGGCTCTGTATATTTTGCTGGTTCAGAAAGTATGTGAGCAAAAGAGCGGTATTACTTATTGACCCCCTAACATCTCCCCTATTTGGTATTTAAAATATAGAGACATCTGGTGTATAAGCTGGGAATCATGAATAGTAAATGAGAACTTGTGAGACTGAACAGATTGTTGGTGGAATCAGGTCAAGTAGCTGCTGGGAAGGGCTGCAGGATCATCACAACTACCTCCATCACCACCATCACCTCCATCACCACCATCACCTCCATCACCTCCATCACCACCATCACCACCATCACCTCTATCACCACCATCACTACCATCACCTCCATCACCTCCATCACCTCCATCACCACCATCACCTCCATCACCACCATCACCTCCATCACCTCCATCACCACCATCACCACCATCACCTCTATCACCACCATCACTACCATCACCTCCATCACCACCATCACCTCCATCACCACCATCACCTCCATCACCTCCATCACCTCCATCACCTCCATCACCACCATCACCTCTATCACCACCATCACTACCATCACCTCCATCACCACCATCACCTCCATCACCTCCATCACCTCCATCACCACCATCACCTCTATCACCACCATCACTACCATCACTACCATCACCTCCATCACCTCTATCACCACCATCACCACCATCACAATCATAACCTCCATCAATACTATCACTTCCATCACTTTCATAACCACCATCACCTCCATCACCTATCACTACCATCACCATCATCACCTCTATTGCCTCCATCACCACCAAATATTTAGGTACTGTGGCCCAGCCAAATTGACACATAAATAACCACCCCAGAGACTATGATGTAACTGGTTGGGGTGCATTCTGGACCTTAAGTTTTTAAAGCTCCAATATGTTTTGAAGGTACAGGCAAATGTGAGAACTATGTTCCAGGAGCACAGATTTTTGAAGCATCAACAGCATCTTTGGTTCAGGGATCTTCTATCATTCACTGCAAACCAGTGTGGGGACCTGAGAGAAATCATCCGAACTCCGGACTCATAGGCAATGAAACCTAAATGGGAAAGAGAGGCTGCCACCGCCGCACATGTCTATACTCTGCAAGAAGATAGCCTTGCCTCAAATATGTCTCCAAGCGTGTCTCCTCTGAAAAAAGACACAACATGTACAAGTAAACAGTGCCATTGTGGAGCGTTGGAAGGGAGATTTCTTGCAATGGACTTGACTTCTTAGGCAAGGAAGATCTGGCCCCATGGTATCCTGCAAAGATGAAACCACAGATGATTTTTCTTCTCTGTCCACCAACCTGCCCTCAGAGCCCTTGGAGCTTCCACATCAAATCTGACAGCAGTAACACAGGCCCAGGTTTTACCAGGTATGATGTCCTGAGAAGCAGGTTTGACTTGAGCTAGCTGCCCTGAGGTCAGTTATTGATGTAAGGTCAGTGCCGTGATAAACCCGTGGGTCCCGTGACCTCTTTATATTCTTTAAAGTGGGAATGAGAAACTTACTAATGAACTTGAAAGTCCTAAAGGCATTAAGCCTGTTATGATACATGGCTGCCCAGTCAACACACAGTTGTTGAAAAAATTTAAAAAGACTCTAGTGGACAAAAAAACAAATTAAAGAGGATTTTAATTCCATTGAACATTAATTTAAAAATTTATAGACCTTGGACTTGGCTTCAAAAAAGCAAGAGTATTTAATTTTGGACTGTACTTGCTTCAGACACAAAATTAGTTGAACTTTAACTTAAAAAGAATATTTAATATTTGTGACCTTTAATTTTTTCCCTGAAAACGTGTGCTGGTCTTGTCTACACAATTCTGAGCCAGGGGTCACATTACAGACCTCAGTGCTGCAGAACAGAGACCAGCTGACCAGCGAAGTCTATGGAAATAACCCTCCCCAGTGTCAGTCCGCTGAGATCTGGGATGACTTGTTATTTCAGCATAACCTAGTCATTCACTCTAAAGGAGAATTTAATAAAAGAAGACCTTTACATTCAATTTGGAGCCATCTCCAGGTTGTTGACATTTTATCCCCAGATCACCCTAGTGTTGACATTTAATCACATTGCAGGATCTTACATAAGCTACATTGAATCATATGGCTGGGGAAAAAATGCAAAGAAATAAAGAAAAGAATAAAGTTTCCACCTAACGCCAGTAGGCTCAAAGTTAATTTGAATATTTCATTATTTTGATCCAATTGTCACCTTTCCAGTGGTAACCCTAGGAAGGAACCCCAAGGACCAGGTGGGTTGCTGGAGGCAGGAGCAGTGCCAGCCTGATGGGCAGCCCAGAAGAGTAGAACAGCACATGCCTGGCCGACCAGCGCTAAATGCTTAAATCCAATGGCCAAGCATTAAGAGAACAAAAGCACGGGGCACTCTCGTTCCCATTCCTCGTGTTCACGTGGGGGTGGATGACAGTACCCCTCCTGGCCCTTGTTCCAGCCTCACTCACTGCTCGCTGTGGAGGAGCGAGCGGATGGCGGCCGTTGGCTTATATCCACGATTGCTTGCATGCAGCTGACCCATCAGAAGACTGTAAGCAGCAGAGATTCTATCTCCTTCCTTCCCTCTCCATGCAGGGAGATTTTCTTACAGACCCTAGGAAACTGGGGGACATGTTTCAAGAGGAAAAGCAGGGCTGTAAAGATAAGGCGACCTCAAAGCCCAGATGCATCTATTACTCAGAAAGGAAGATACATTTTGAGTGCAGATCAAGGACAGGACCTATCTGAAGGGAGACAGTGTTCCAGGGCTCATCTTTGCAGCATCCCAGGGGGAATTTTGCAGCATTCCAGAGGGAATTTTGCAGCATTCCAAGGAGGATTTTGCAGCATTCCAGGGGGGATTTTGCAGCATTCCAGGGGAAATTTTACAGCATTCTGGGGTTAATTTTTGCAAGGACAACTACAGAAAGCAGACCCTAGGAACTTACCAGTCTTAGATTTTTCCCACCATCTAAACATATATAAGGGCTGAGGTTAAATGTCAGAGCGGTTTTTCAGGGTGTTACACCTGCCGCTCTCTCAGGTTGCCGGCCATCTAAACAATAAAACACACCAAAGATTCCACCTCCTCTCTACTTATTGGACTCTTGTCAAATAAGAGCAACAGGACCTTTTTGTGTATGGCTTCAGGTTGTGTCTATTTCTCCATCCCTTAAACCTGGGCTTAGACATTTGACTTATTCTGGCCAATGGGCTATTACAAGGTGATGTCAGCAGAGACTTGAGAAGTGCTTGTGCATTGAGGCTTGTCCTCTCTGGCTACTCATAGGAACTCTGCGGCCACCACTATGTCAATTAACCCAGATAGCCTGCTGGATGACCAATAGCCCATAACCTGTGACCTCTGTCAGCAGAGCCATCAGTAGCCCTGTGAGTGAGACTGTCCAGCCCTCAGCTAGCCTGTCAAATGGCTTCAGCACCCCCAGCTGACTGCAAGCACCTGTGTGAGCCCAGCTGACACCATATGGAGCAGAGACAAGCTGTCTTGTCTGAACTAAGCCAACTTGCCCACCTACAGAACTGTGAGTAAATATGTGATTGCTGTTTCGGGCCACTTGTTTTGGGGTGGTGTGTTACGCAGCAAACGCTAACTGATACAACAGCAGCTCTCTTGCCGCAGCTCTCATGGTCCCTCTTGCCTAGGCCTCACTTACCTTCCTGTGCTCCAAATTGTTCCATATGGATGTTAAGGAACAATTGTTATTGTCATTTTAATGTAGTATTCTGAATTTTTTTTAAAAAAAAGATTTAAGGCCTTTTAAATTGTAGATGGTATGTGTTAGCTTTACTTTTCATTATTAACACAGTTTGCAGAGAGGTGGCAACAGGGTTAGCATCCATACTGTCCCCTGTACTGTGGAAACTGTCTGTGCCTGAACCTTTTACATCTGTGACTGTCTCAGAGTCACAGAAATGGACTTGAAGAAACTCCAGATACAACCTCCCTCACTGACAAAGAGGAAAAGGGGTCCTCACAACTTCTCAGGACTTCACTTTTTAACATTTTAAGGTTTATTTTACAAAGTTTAATTTAGACAATGTCAAGAATAAAACAAGATCAGTGCCTGTAATATCGCTAGTGGTCCCTCCCAAAAGATATGCGATGTTATTTATGGTCCTACCATAGGAGGACAAATTACAGGACACGGGTGCCTAAGCCAACCCATCCTCCTCTCTCACAACACCATTGCCTTTCGATCCCGTTACAGTCAGAGCAAGCAAGCCCGGAACTCAAAGCAAGAGCTGAGCCCATCAGTCAGCAGGAGTTTTACCTCGGTGATGTCTGCGGTCCTCCAGCGTGGCTTTTGTGCTCAGACACTGGAGGCGGCACCCTCCCGTGGAGAATACTAATGCTGACATTCTGGTCCCAAGTGGCACTCGGTGTCGTCACCACCAACTGCCAACCGTGCCCCAAAGTTCTTGAAAACCAGCTCGTCAGATGTCAGCAGCGCAGCGATGAGTCTGCGGAGCCATTTAGAACGCCTGCTCCTTCCCATCTGTACTCATCGCGGTCGGGATGAGTGACGGCAGGATGATGCTTCTGTCACTTTAGAGATATGAGCATTGTTAACAATGATGGCTTGATTGCAAAGCAAACACTTGGGGGTGATTTTTCGGAAGAGCGCTCTTCCTGCTAGCCCATCCCTGTGCACAGTGTTTGACAACAGTTAACAATCAAGGCCATGCAAACAAGTCTGAGAAGCACTGATGTTTGATTTCTGGGCCTGAGGCCCCACCCAGGACTTCACCCTTGGACCTTTTGTGCGTGTGTGTGTGTGGGGGGGGGGGGGGGGGCGAAAGATAAAGCTCTTGGGTGTTCTCCGAGCAGATAGAGCAAGGGAGCGTAGACACAAAGGGATAGCCTACACCTGCAGTTGATCAGCAGCAAGTCACCTGGACCTTTTTCAGCAAATCAGCATTGAGGCCCAGAGGCCACGCCCCTTCTCTCGCAGGGAGTGTGCCAACCCTCCCACAGAGAAACAGAGCTAATGGGAGAAGTTGTCCAAACCTGGGGGTGTGGTCCTGGTTGGAGGCTGGAGGCCAAGTCACATGTTACTGCAGGGACATTCAGGAGTGCCATGCATAGATGCGTTCACATCACCAAAGGCTGTGACCCAGGAAACTAAATGAAAGGGAAACAGGACACGCTCCTGAGTGAACTTGCCACTGAGGGGCAGGGTCTTCCCTGGAAGATCCCTGAGGCCCACACCCGTGGGAGACACCCTCCTTGACCCTTTTTACCGAAGGGTATTGTTCTTATTTTCATGACCTGCTACTTACTCTCAGCTCTGCTGTTTCCCACCCATTCAACCAAGGAAGACCCTGTCTTTTGACTGGGGCTGTCCATAATGGACCCAGGACCCCAGCTAGCCCTGACTTAACACGTACTCAGCAAATGGTTTGGGTTTGTTGTTTTCTGTTTCATTCAGAAGAAGAACGTTTTCAATTCCTCTTCTTTGTCTTTATTAGGCAGAATCGTCCCAAATGAAATCTACAAGCAGTTATTTCCATCTACAATTTGCAGAATTGATCTTGAAACAGAGCCTAATCGATACATAAACACGGGCACAGCCTTTGCCTTCTTCTTTCGCTGCTGTTATCTCCTCCCTGAGGATGTGTTTGGCTGACGTTACTGACATCGGTAATGAGCAGTGTCTGTGGACATGGCAATAGATCTTGATTACCCAGAAAATCCCTTAAAAGACACCATTAGTAGCAACTAGATATTTTTTTCTGTTTTGTTTTAGAGCAAAAAAGAAAATAACAGAACCAAGATGATATATCATATTTTGGTTAAATATAGGTTTTGTATCATCATCTTAGCTGTGGCCTCCAGAGCATGGTATGTACACACACACACACACACACACACACACAATGCAGAGTGTTCTTCTAACACTGAGGAGTTGGAAATAAATGAACCTACACCAAAAGGCAAGGACAGTAGGTACCATGTATTATGAATGTGCTTCGGAGATCTAAACGTAACATAATAGAGAATGTCCCTTCCAACTGCCCCAAACCAAAGTGGCCCTTGGAGGACTCCAGGAAGGACTCCTACTTGCCGGCAGAGCTAAGACCCTTGCTCACCGGGGCTTCTCACTGTGAGGGTCTCAGAAGAAACTGTGGTCTCTTAGCTGCTGTGAGAGTTTTGATATAAGAAACCTGGGAAGCTTCACGTGGCGAACAGATGAAGAGATGCCCCCTGGACAGGAAGACTCACAGTGGCGAGCGCTTCCTTCAGTGTGGCCTGCCATGAAGCCGATGCTCAGACAGGATGAGACATGCATGGGGTGTGCCGAGGGGGAGATAGGGAACATCCTCAAGCCTGTTGCCCCTGGGGAAGGAGAGGGAGGGAGAAGGAGTGGGAAGGATGCGTCTCGGGCTGCAGAAAAGCTCCAAAGCTTTTGGCCAGGCCGATGGGCTTTACCTGCCACCTAATTGATAAAGTGCTATGAAAAAGATTAGGACAGAATCATCGCCATTAATATGAAAGATAAAACAACAGGGGCAGCCGAATCTGCTCAGTTCCACTCAATGTATCTTCCAAATCACCAGCACCTTGTCCTCTAAGTGATTTATGAAGCTCATGGCTTAAGCATCACTCCTGCCGCTGGACACAGAATAGCTCCCAGAGCCCGGGGAAGGCACAGTTTGCACAGGGCATGTTCTTCCTTGTTTTTGAAGAAATATACTATGTTCCTTCCCAGTGTTTGCCTAGAAATACAAAAATTAAACCCAGAGTCCAGGGCTCTGGTTTCTTTCAGCCAGCAGGCAAAATGTGGTATAACTCATAGCGGAAGGAATATGCCATCACAGCTGAAACTTCCTACTACAAATATACTTTCATGTTATTGTCATTTTTATTTGAAACGACACTTTCCCATACTCGGTCGACCAGTAGAACCCAAACATACTCTGTGGTTGGAACTGTTAGATGGGTCTGAGGTTTCTTTTGTACACTGCATGATACTTTATACGCCAGGAAAATGGGGCAGAAAGTTAACAGGCTTATTCTCAACTAGCCCCTTCCATTAGGTGAAGCCGTCACTGTGTTATTTGTGTCCTGTCTCCAGTATCACAGAAAGACTGTTTGACTTTGAAGTGCAGTCATCTGTGAGGATTGGAAGTAATTGGTTGTACACAATCATCACAGGAGAAAGAGGCCGGGGTGTTTTTCCATCTCAGACTTTCTCAGGCTTTGAAGCCTGAGCTCATTAACAGGTTTACCCGACGAGAGAGCCAGGGACGTGACCCTGCAAAGAACTGTTGCTGTCGTCAACACAGAACTCATGACTGCGTTTAATGACCAGGGACCCAAGAACGCCTGGCTCCTACCCTGCTAGTCACTCCTCCTCCAATGGGCTTCCCAAAGTAGCTACTCAGCCAAGAACAATAGCCCATGCAAGCCAGAGCATCACGTTAGTAACAGCTGCTGAGCCCCTCCAGAGCTAGGGCGAAGGATGCGTTGGATATTTAGGAGACCCTATATCTGCAAATCTCCGCATCTGTTCTGACAGGACCAGGCCCAGGATGTAAACGTATCACCAGGGCCCTGTCCGTCTCTGCCCTTTGCTTGTCTTTCTTCCAGGCCAGCTTCCTTCTCAGGCAGCATCTCTGCGTGGGAGCCCAGTATGCGCAGGAGGACATTCCACTGCTCAGCCAGCATAACGAGAGCTGTGGTCCAGCTAACATATGGGACCCACTCGGATCTGGTCTGACGTGGGCCGCATGCCCAAGCCCCACCTGTCACTGGACAGGAGTTTGGAACCTGCTGACCAGCAGTCCTGGTTCATGCATTCCTACCCGGAAGCGGGTCATGTCATGCAGGGAGTCACACAGACCAGCGGTGGAGAGGGGACAGCTCCCTGAAAGAAAACTGTCCTAGTGCCAGCGAGAGAACTGGGAGAGGGAACATGAGAAACAGCAGATATCCATTACAATACACCTCAAATCCAAATCTTATGCCATCATAGCTGAAAGTTCCTACTGCAAGAGAAAGAGAGTGAGTAAGAGAGATCAACAGACAGAGATAGGGAGGCAGAGCGAGCCCTCACTAAGCAGGTTGGGGAAGGCATGATGCTCTTTCTCAATCCTGGTGCTGGGCCTGCATTGCTGTCATTAGGTGACAGACAGTTCATCGGACCATGGCTGTGTCCTTCACTTAACCTTGGGCATCCTGCCGTCAGGAATGTGCCTTTATCACCTCTAACCACTCCACATGGAAGCTGACCTCTGTAGGCACCCAGGAGGCTTGTGGAGTGAGTTTCCAAGGACATGCAAGGGCCACAGGAAACACCCTTGCAGGCGTTTGCTTGGAACTGAGGAAACGATGGTGGAGAAGCCCACAGGCCTGGTTCTCTCTCCCAGCAGAAGCCGTGAGCCTCGCAGCGCAGTGCGACTCTGCGCCTTCTGATAGGCTTCTTTCCCTGATGCTACCACGCAGCCTGAACAAGTTCCTAAGAAGGTACCTCGTGGAGGAGACAGCACGGCTCAGTGGGAAAGCGGGGGGCTGGGGCATCAGATGGCCTCAGATCTCAAACCACCTCTTCTCAGAGCTGGGGAATCACTCAGCCACTGCTCCTTCTCTCCCCTGCCTGTAAGGAGCAGGGGGCGGCCTGGAAGTGCCTGGAATGTGAGAGCCACACAACAGCTGTTGACCCCGCCAGGCCTTGGAAGGGTACCTACTATGACCCAGCCACTCAGACTGGGGGTGGGGGTGGGAGGACCCTGGGCACCCAGTGGTGAGGCGCTGCTGCTGAGGGAACGGCTGCTGGGAGCGGGACACGAACCATCGGCCCAGCGAGCTGGCTCCTGGAGTCTGCTCTCTCCCTCCCTATTCCTTTATTTTCTGCTTCTGTGGAATCAGACTTAACGGATAGCCTAACTCTCAGTTTCCCATCGTGGGGGACAGAACACACAGAGGGCCCGACACTGGTTCATAAGTTGACGCTCAACCCCTGAGCCATACCGGCTGCACAACAGTTTTATTCTTAAAGTAAATCAGGCAATGCAACAAGGAGAGAGGACTCTGACAACCAGTCAATTTCATGAAACAAACAGCGATTGGTGGATTAAGTCGGCTGGGCATTTCATCTCACGAAGCAACACTCGTTCCATTTATCCATGACTCGCATGCCTCATCTCCACTGGGTTTCTTACCCGCTACAGTTGCCTCCAGGAGTCCTGGCCCCGCTCTCTCTGTTCATCCAGCCCTTCCCCACGGCTGCTTTTCCTCCTGTTACCTTTGTGTGATTTCTCTCCCTTGCTTATCCAGCCTAATTTATTTTCTCCCATTCGCTTTGTGCTTCTCTGTGAGTCATCTTTGTGAGAGTAATTAACAGGAAGCCCGGCTTTGCTTAGCAGGTGCTTGCTGGCCAACACTCCAGAGATGTCCGAGCTTGGGGAGGTGAGGCCTCATCATGCTTTGCTTGGTGGAAACACTGCCCTAGGTGTTTGTGGGAGGACGCACTGGAAATAGAAACGGACATCAATGGGCCCCGTTGCCGCAGGAAGACCCGGTCACAGGAGTGGGATCCAGGCACAGGCGGGGGTGGATCTGCAAGGGATGGAAAACTTTCCAGGAGGCAGTGGCCTCGGCCGCTCGCTCTCCCCCGGGTGCTGGTCTCGGCTAGATGAAGGATTGTGCTGGAATGGGCAGGGCGTGTGGCCTGAGCTCAGTGATTTTCTGCAAAAGCAAATCAAGTACAATGTGGGAGGCTGGGCTGGGCAGGGGGAGGTTGCGCCACTCCTTTAGGCAGCACGGGTCACTGGGTTTGCTCTAGGGGCGAGGTCACTGCAGGCACTCAGCAAGGGCCACTCGCTGAGGTGCAGTCCCTGCCGCCTTGTGAAGGGGTCAGGCAGCCATTTGACTTGTGGCTGGTTGCACAGTGTGGCCTCAGATAGGACACATGTTATGATCCCTGATGATCCTCAGTAGAGGGACCCTTTCTGAGCTTATCCCACTGAAGTTCCAGTGCTTTTCATCACCGTGACCTCCTCTCCTGCACTTACAGAAGGTGCATAAAGTGGTAGGTGCAGCATGAGGTGCAGGGACAACCGAAATCTTGGGTTCTGTTCGCTTACACATTAAAATGACCACCATTTTTGCATACAGTATGCATCATGTCCTATATTATCCACTAACAGGACAATCCAAGACAATCTGCTCATCCCAATCTGCTCTGCTACTCTTGGAGGCTGCCCTGACCTGAAGATTCCTGGTGACAAATGCCAGGCAGCCCCCAGCAGGAGAAGCGAGGTGCAGGAGGGCTGTCTTCCATCCTGCAAAAGCTGCTCCAACTCAGGATGAGTGCCTTGGGTGAAACCAAACTTACTTTCTAGGAAGCACCACTTTGGACCTGGGCTCAGAGCTTGTCCTGAAGCAGAAGTGTGGTCCGTGTAGGTGAGAGGCCAATCGCTCCTCAGGGGACAGACATGGCTTCTGCCCAGTGGCTGGTTGTAGGTGAGCATTTGCATGTGCAGAGATGCAACATGTATGTCTCCTTGGCTGAGCTCAAAGTGCTCATGAGCCCTCATTCCTTCCAGTGCTGGGAAAATCAATGTGTAATGTTGACTCTTCCAGAAATGTGGGCAAATGCTCAGACAGGACGAGTGTTGGAACTTAATCATCCACTGCATATCATCACACCTGTTTCGATACAGGGATGCACTATTTTCCAAGCGATCTATTGCATGCAGCAACGTCCTTGTGCACCTCACACACTCCAGTGGGGAAGGAAGCACCAAATGACTGGTGCTGAGGTGGGGCTAGGAGGGGCTCTGCTTTCCCCATAATGTGAGCTTGGGAGGGGGTGGGGTAGGGATGGGGCCATTTTGCAGTCAACCCATTTTACTTCCTGTTCTTTCCCCCCAAAGGGAGCAGGAGTGGAAATATGGAATTTACTGGGTCTGATTTTATAAGTAATATGCATATGTATTTAAGTTAAGGTTCTTTAAGGCAGGTCTGGGTCACTGTACCTTTAAAGGCAAGTGTCTCCCTTTTCCTCCCCATCTGTTTGCATGTTCTCCCTGCTCTTGTCTCCTGCGGATAATCACCTGGGGTCATTTACCAGAGGGCCAAGGATGGGTGCAGGTGGCCGATAGCAGTTGTATTAGCTTCCTGTGGCCGCTGTAACACATTGCTGTAAACTTATGGCTTAAAACAACTCAAGGTTGTTCTCTCACAGTCCTGGGGACCAGAAGCTTGAAATCAGGGTTATTGGATCAAAATCAAGGTGTAAGGAGGGCTGCACACCCTCCAGAGGCTTCAGGGGTGTCGGGCTTCTTGTCTCCCCAATCCCTTGTGGCAGATGGCAGGCATTCCTTGACTTGTGGCCACATCACTCCAATCTTCAAGGTCAACTTTTCAACTCTCCTTCTGCTTTACCTTCCAGTCACCTTCTCCTCTGTTATCAAGTCTTCCTCTGCCTCCTTATAAAGAACACACGTGATTGTAGTTAGGATCGACCTGGACAATCCAAGACAATCTGCTCATCCCAAGATCCTTGACTTATTTACATCTGCAAAGACTTTCTTTCTTCTTCTTCTTCTTCTTCCTTTTTTTTCCATACAAGATCACATCCATAGGTTCCAGAGATTATGATTATCTTTTGGGGAGCCGTTTTTTAAGCTTCCCATAGAGGCCCTTCTCTGGACACAGGTCAAAACTGTGTTCCCATCAAAGTGTCCCAGAAGTCATGCATCGGTGTGGGCATTGGGCACTGGCCGGACAATTAACATAACATCTGGCCTTTATTGGGAAAGTAGTCTTTGAGTCTATACTACAGTGACTAGAATCCTAGAGGGAGGGAGAAGCCTTAGGACTGGAATTCTTCATCAAGTTTTCTTGACTGAACCATAGAAGGTTCTATTAGAAATGGCCATTGGTTATGAATAAAATCGGTCCTAGGAACCTTTCCTAAGATTTGAATCATAAGAACTGATAACTTAAAGACCTTATCTAGAATTGTTTTCCAACTACAAATGAGTTCCAACTTGTGCTCAACTGACCTAGAAATGAATTTTTCTGGAACAGAGCCTGTCTGTATTGTGAGGACTGCATTTATTCCAGAAATAAGTTTGCCCTAGTTAGGGTAGGAAGGGATTCTGACCACATTTACTATTAAGAGCAAGGTAACAGTGACTGAAGAGCCAACTCAATATTATCAACGGTCTTTTTTGAGCTCTCAGAAAGCCAGTTGGCAGACAAAGGCTGCCAGTAGGGAAGTCTTTGTGGTAATATTCTCACTGCCAACTCTTCTCACTTGTTTGTGAGGTCTTTGTTGTATGTCATTGGCTTTCTCACTTCCTTGGCACACATCTGAGTGTCTCTTTTTGCAATGAGCAGGAAAGACACTTGTAACATCTCATTCCCTCATGTCCTTCCTTCAAAGACCCTCAGTCAACCAGGCGATGTCTCATTTGGTTTTGATTTGCATTTCTCTAATGACAAGTGATATTGAGTATTTTTTCATATGCTTTCTGGGCATTTGTGTATCATCTTTTGGAGAAATGTCTATGCAAGTCCTTTGTCCATTTTTTAAACTGGGTTCTTTGCTAGTTTGGGGGGGTATTGAGTTATAGGAGTTCTTTATATATTAACCAAAGAACTTATATGCATATATGCATTACCCATGAACACAGACAACAGGGTGGTGAAGGCCTGGGGTGGGGCGGGATCTGGGTGGAAGGGAGGAATGGGGGTCGGGGGAGGAAACGGGGGACATCTGTAATACTCTCAACAATAAAGATTTAAAAAACTACTATATAATATGATTTTTTAACTAATTACATAGCTATATAAACCAAATTATTTATCATGGTTATTGGTGAGTGGTGATACTGGGGCAATTTTTAATATTTTAACATTTTCTAACTTTTCTACAGTGAAAACTTTATTACAAAATGTCTAATATAATAAAGACAACAAGGAAAAATGGTTGTGTTCTCAGTGATTGTTTGTTAAAATAACCAGAAGCCCCTGGACATTTAGCCAGCAGAGTGGCCAGCGCTCCCCATCTCAACGCGAGCCACGTCATTCCTGGGCTGGAGCGCTCCATCTGGGGAGCACAGATGGCCGGGACTCCTGCCTTCCGGTGCTTGCGTCTGCGTGCGTCATTTGCATTCACGTGTGTCATGTTCTAAAATGTTACTATAATTTCAACAAAATCTAAATCGGTCCTTGAATCGCTGCACCAAGTGGCCAGAGTCAGACCGAATGCCTCCGTTTTGTGTTTCCAAAAGGCCGGCTCCCAAGTGCGAGAGGTTATTCCCAAGAAACCCCTCTGCCTTCAGGAAGGTCTGCAGACCCCGAGCCTCAGTGAAGCTGCAGACACAGCAAGCGACGGTGTTGAGAATGAGGGTGAAGGTCTGTCCAGTGAAACTGGGAATCATGTGGGGGGTGGGGGGGCGCATTTTTCATTAGAACTGGCAGGTGAGGACTGGAGAATGCAGAACGGGTCTTTCACTTACAACCAATAGTCCATCCTAGTCGCACCGTGAGTTCCCCAGCCTACCCACCACCTTCATAAACCCTCCCACTGGGACCAACAACACAGGCCACCACTAGCTGAGGCTCTTTCCATATTGCCTTTTTATGTGGCTATATTAATATCTATTTCTATGTGTTTCTTGCCTTTAAAAAACTGAATTGATTTAATTGGGCAGCATATAAACACAAAGCTTAAATTGCTTAACAAGAGATGGAGGAAAGCTGAGACGCCCTGAACGGGGAGAAGCGTCACAGACTTAATGTGCAGGTCACAGGCGTGCGTGATTTGACCCTCCCTTGCAGACTTGGGAAATCTACCTCTACAATGTATTTTTAATCCATGGCCTGGTTTCCCTTCCCAGCCTTGTTGCCTGAGACCTGAATGATTCTGGAACTTAACCAAATCATCTTCAGCTTTCCCCCGTATGGATTTCAGTAAACTCTGAATAAATAAAACACTTCCTTTTAAAAATCAAATTATTGCATAAAGTATGCATCATTTCCTATATTATCCGCTAACAGGAGCTGCTATGCCTGTAGGCTACCCCTGACCTGGTGATGGGGGGAGGGAGGGAGTATTAGAGGGATGGAGGGATTGAGCAAAAAAAAAGGAGAAAAAGAGAGAACTCATGGACATGGACAAAAGTGTGATGACTTGGGGAGGAGCGTAGGTGGAGGTGGAAAAGGACATAGAAGTGACAAATGGTGATGGAATAAAAGATAATATGCATAAAAACTCTTTGCAAATTGAAAGCATTATACAAATGTCATAACTATATTTGAATGAAGTCTTTCTAAAATTTTTCCTTCACTCAAAAATAAGCATACTGAAGAATTTAAAAAAAAACTCCATTGAAGATGAAGATTCTGTAATATACGTGATTAAAAACCATTGCTCTTGATGCTTTAAGACCTATATTTTCTATAGACATAATTTCCACTCTCTTGGAACCTGCATTGTGTCTCTGAGAAACCATGAGGATCACCAAAGCCGTGTCACATGGGGAGGCAGGGCTTCTGAGGAGACGAAGACCAGAGCAGAAAGGTCTCTGACTATATTTGAACTGACCGACGGAATATGAAGTTCTATCGTCGACCATCTCAGATCCCTCTGAAAAGTAGCTGAAGGACATAAATGTAGCAGGATGTTTAGACATCCCTCCAGGTACAATAGATAGGAAGTTCCTAATGGAAATACCAGAGATGAATCGCAATAGATTTAGCCCAAAAACTACAAGCAGAAGCGCTATTCATGAACCTCTCAACACCAGGTGGGGAAAGGTAGGAGGTGACAGTGGAGACAGGTAAGACTCTGAAGAGAAGTCGCTCAGCATGAGCCACACTGCGAGTTTCACCCCAAGGGTGAGGGGTGAGTGCCTGCCTCTCACCCAGAACCGAGTGAGAGAGTCCAGAAAGGTCCTGAGCAAAGCTCGCCTTACCTGGGTGGACCACCTTACCTGGGGTGCAGTGGAGGGGGCAGGCACATGTCTGATTCCTCTTTCGACTTCTGAGGTTCCAGAGACTGGCTGGCTGGCTGCTTGCAGAGCATTCTAAAAAGAGATGGCAGTCGTGTTGGGATTGGCCTCCTCCCAAGTTGAAGTTCAAGAGAGAAAGGATGTGCGCGTGCAGGAATCTCATGGGCTTGGATTGGGGCCAGCACTGCTGGCACGGAGCCAGCATGTAATGAGGAGTCTGACTCCCTGTTGGTGTCTGACTGCCGACTGCTCTCAGCCTCACCCCCTTTCCCTTGTGCCCCACACCTACACAAGCTGCTGAAAATGCCTGGGGGCTCCCTCCACTGGGGCTGGAGGGAGGGTCAACTCATGCACGCCCATGATCTGCACATTAAAAGCCCAGGCCTGTGCTCACTTCGGCAGCACATATACCAAAAATGGAACGATATAGAGAAGATTAGCATGGCCCCTGTGCAAGGATGACACGCAAATTCGTGAAGCGTTCCATATTTAAAAAAAAAAAAAGCCCAGGCCTATCTCCTTCTCTTTCAAGACATGTGGGACCTGCTCAGGAGGCCTCCCTGCTCTCCCAGAGACCTCAGTGATGAGACCTTCCTGGAGCCCACTCCAGTTTCTCTGAGTAAAGCATGGTGCCACGCCCTGGGTGCTGTGCTCTAGACGCAGGGTGGGGGCTCCAGCCAGGAACAGGGAGAATTGCTCCAAATTCCCTCTCCTCCTAAGAATCAATATCTATCCCTAGAATGAGCATGTCACCGATGATGTGCAGTGATTTGTGGTTTACAAAGCACTTTCCCATAGCTATCTTCAGTTTTTATAGCAGAATCAATACGTACAATGCAACACATACATTCACATAACATTGTAGATTGATTTGTAGTCTAAAAAACACTTTCCAGATGCTATTAGCATTTATGACAGCCACATAAGCACAGTAGAATCACTTCAACATGCTAATAAGTAGAACCTCTCATCTTTCTTGTAGATATTGATACTGGAAAGAATGTGTCCCCTTTCCATATTTGCACAGGGACTTCCAGAGCATGAGTGCAGCTTCGTTAAGAAATTAACCCTGTCACATTTCATTTTGGAAGGTTCTGGATATCCAAGCCTGTCAAGGTTCTCATAGGCCTCCCCTCCTGCATGAACTTGAATCACTGGGAGACAGCAGGGTCCTATGATTAAGACTCTGGGCAATGGAATCAGACAAACTGAGTCCAAATGTTGGCTCCTACCCTTTGTGATGTTGGGTATATTTCAGTTCTTTGCGTCTGCTTGCTTATGTGATCATGGATTCATTATAATGTCTATCTGCTATGAGAATCAACTGTGGTCATCCTGTACAATGCTTAGCACAGCCTGGAAGACGGTTAGCCCTTATTCACTCACGGTTACTTGTGTTTGTTACAGCTGCAGTGGTGATCATTTGAATGCGGTTGGCTTCCATTCACTGGTTGACAATACTGAAGACAGGCACTGCAGCACCCAGAGAGAAAAATCCCCCAATGTGACATCGATTAATTTATCAGTCATTTAACATAGAAACTAACTTCCCTAACTTATCGTGAAGATGGCCCATATTGTTATATTTCTCCAATCTACAAACCTAGTGATATCTTCATTTCAACCTTTTGAAAATTTCAAATTACTTTGTTTTCATCATAAGCTCATAACCTACTAATGAAATGCTAAAATAAAGCTGTCCACCAATTGTTTTTTTATTATGACAATCAAAATGGAGTTTCCGCCAGTTATCAATTCTTGGGTCCACAATGTCAAAGTGCGAATGTGGGAGTGAATTAAAGGAAGAACTCATTCTTGGCTCCCGCCTGCCATTTGCCTGGACGTCTTCCTGGTTGGGATGATGACTTCAAAATCCATGGCCATCAGCCTTTAAAAGTAATAAAAGAGGAAATGCTACCATTTGTGACAGCATGAATGGGCCTTGAAAGCATTACACTAAGTGAAAAAAGTCAGACAGAGAAAGACAAATAGTATATGATTTTACTTTTATGTGGAATTTAAAAAAAAGCAACTCACAGGAAAGGAGATCAGACTTGTGGTTGCCTTGAGTTGGATGATGGGGGAGGGAGAATTGGAGGAAGAGTCAAAAAGTGCAAACTTCCAGTATAAATGAGTAGTAGGGATGTAATGTACAATGAAATGGCTATAGCTAACACTGCTGTGTGATGCATAGGAAAGCAGTTGAGGGAGTAAATCCTAAGATTTCTTATCACAAGGAGAATTTTTTTCCCTTTTTTTCTTCTGCTTATACCTCTACTAGAGGCCCGGTGCACAAAATTTGTGCACTCGTGGGGAGGGGTGTCCCCAGGCTGGCCTGTGCTCTCTCACAGTGAGGGAGCCCCACAAATGATCGCCCCAAAGAGGTAGGCCCTGCCCACCCATCCAGGGCTTCTCAATGGATTGCCCCAAAGAGGTAGGCAGGAGCTGGAGGTCCCGTCTCCACAGCAGGCGGGGGGCCACAGGAAACCCAGTGGAAGCCATACAGAGTAGCCACCGGGCCCTGCCTACACTGTGCATGCAGCCATCTTGTGATGGCGTGAGGGCATCACAGCGTGACAGCATGAGGACCACCTAGGCTTTTATTAGTAAGATAAGATGAAATTTAGTTGAACATATTGTGGTGATCATCTCACAATATGTGTAAATGAAACCATCATGCTGTGCGCCTTAAACTGATACAAAGATGTATGTCAATTCTTTCTCACTAAAACTTGGAGGAGGGGAGGAATCCATGTCCTCACACTGGAGATACAAAAAGAAATTTTGAAAATCATGATAGACTGAATGAGGTTAAACAAATGCACAACTTGTCTGATAAGGGATATAACTAGGAATTGATCCAACCCAAACATGGGGGAATAGATAGAAAGTGAGGATGAGTACCTGCTTACAGGACTCTGAGGCAGGAAACAACTACCAACCCCATGAATAAAGGAAAAGGACACCCCCTGGGGCATGGCAGCACCAGTACGAGGGTTGGGGGGACCCAGCCAGCAGAGTGCATTGCAGTGTAGCTCACACGACACCTCAGCTCATCCTGCAGCCAAGACCCTGACCACCCTCCTTCTAGAAAACCAGCCAAACTCCCCCAGTGGCCACGAAGCATGGCATTGACCAGAAACAGCCTGGGCATAATGACACTAAAGCTAAACTATACGTGTCATCCCTTTGTTTATTTTACCAGGAGTCTGACTTTCCTCTCTATTCAGCTCTGCACAGCTGATGTGGACAAAAGCGTCTAGACTGAATGACATGAACAATTCTAGTTAAATTACTTTGTTTAAATTAAATTCACTGGGCTGACATTAGTTAACAAGATGATATAGGTTTTGAGTGTACATTTCTGTGATACATGATCTGTACTTTGCATTGTGTGCCCACCACCCACAGTCAAATCACCTTCCATCGCCATATATTTGACCTCCTTTACCCTTCACTATCCCCCACCCCTCTTCCCTCTGGTAACGACCATACTGTTGTCTGTGTCTATGAGCTTTTGTTTGATTGTTCGTTTGTCTCGTTTGTTCCCTTGTTGCTTTCAGTTTTATATCCCACGTGTGAGTGAAATCATACGGTTTAATGTCTGTTTCAGAATACAGACTTCACTGTTGGCTTCTAGTTGCATTTATGTCGCCATCATGTCTTACAATTGTTCCTCCTGGCCCCTCCAGCCTGGAGGTGACATCAGCTCTTCACTGTTGGTGCTCAGAGTCTCTCTCTGTCCCCTAGTGTCTTGCTTGCCCATCTATAAATATAAAATCCTAGTATGCAAATAGACCGAACAGCAGAACAACCGAACAACCAGTTGCTATGACGTGCACTGACCACCAGGTGGCATGTGCAGAACATGGCAGGCATCAGCCGCGGCGGGATGGTGGAGCAGGTGAGCAAGAACACCAGACAAAAGCGGGTTACCTGTTGCTGTCATGGAGCGAGCCTCTGGTGATTACTGAAAATTCTTTGCTCCAGCATGCTGTGGTCCCATTGGGCACTTGCACCCACTGCCAGCACCCGGCGCCGGTCCCGATCACTTGGCGCTGTCAGGGGGTGTGAGTGGTGGCTGCCAGTCCCAATCGCCCATGAGGGTTTCTCCACCTCCTTGCTGACGCTGGCCCCAATTGCCCCACACCATCAGCAAGTGGAAGCAGCAGGCGGCAGGAGCAGGAGCGGGGCTGCTGGCAGACAGGGGACTGGGGGCAGTGGCGGGAGGGGCTGGGCGGGGGCGTGGAGGATGGTCCAAGACCTGCCCTTGTGCCCACTGCAGCCTCACAGCCCACAGTTCCTTTCAAGGTGCACAAATCTGTGCACTGGGCCGCTAGTAGCTTTATAAATAGCAGTGTTATTAACATGTCCTCAGTTACTCCATCTGAGCGTGTCATCTGTTTCCTTCTAGGACTCTGACTGATGCAGCTTCCCTTTCTATTTCTTTTAATAACATAGAGTTAAAAAGAAAAGAGACATAACAATATAAGTTTACGGCATCTGAGGACTCGGTTTTATTAGGAACCTTATAAGTGGGTTTATTCAATAAAGATGCCTCTAGTCTTTATGAGGAGGGCTTATGGATTATGGCTTAGTTATTGTGTTTGAATTCCCTCATAGAAAAGCTCATATTTGGTAATAATCTGAAGCAATCTTTCGCAGTGAAGGAGAGTTCCAAAAATGTGAAATCATATTGGATCCAAGAATGGGAGGTAGAACCTAAGATTTTTAATAATGCCCCTAGAAGATGGATGCGGAGAGAAGGATAGAGCTATCTAAAAGTAAACTACGTCCCAATGAAGTCTGTTTAATTCATTAATGGCAATGGACCCATGTTGGTTTCCAAGTCTGACAAATGTACCTGGTGCCTGAAGGTGCTACCACCAGGGGGCGTGGGGAACCTGGTGAGGGCTGTCCAGGGGAGCGCTCTACACTGTCTGCAACTATTCCCAAAGTCGAACCATATTTCAGACTTTACAAGTTCATTTACCTTTTAAACGAGAACACCTTTGATTATAAATTATTTAACCTGTTCTCACACATTGATGACTAAGAGATTGGAGTCTTCTGAGCAAAATTTAAATTTCTTAAAAGCATGCTTCTTATGAACATCCACCAATCTTGTTGTTCCTGCTTTATTTTTAGGCTATTTTCTAGATTTTATACAATAAACATGTATTACTCTTATAAGAAAATAATTATATTTTATGATAAAATCCGTTTCTGTTTTAGTTTTAAAAAGAAAGAGCTTTGGTGTGTAAATGGGAAGCTGCCCACCTGCTCTGTCATCCTACATGAAAGTCATTGCCTGTTGCCAGAAAGTCCCTTCTCAGGTTCAGACTCTGTTTCCACTTCAGGGTCCACTCTACCCCTCTCTTTCCCATCCCAGTCCCACATCCTTTTCCGTGGCCCCTCCTAAAAACATGATGCCAGCTGGCACTCAGGTTGTTCCTGCCAACCCCCCACTCCCACAACAACAGCTTTCCTCACAAAGTTCCCAACGGGGTGCACCCCCCGGGGTGCAGACACGCCAGAGTGTGAGCCCTGACCCCATAGCGAAGCTTGGCGGAGTTCTGGGGTGACTGGAGCCTCCGGGTCTGTGGCCAAACTCAATAAGCCTTTTCATAGTCATCCCAGTTTGTCATAAGAATATTACCATTTTCTATGTGTATTATAATCCAAAACGTATTGGGAAGTCCACCTAAGACAGGCCACATTAGGGTGCATTGTGGTTGAGGGGCTACTGTCTGTACACTGACCTCCCCCACGCCACCACCTGCTCATGCAGCCAGGTGAGCCCAGTGAGCCAGGTGAGCCAGGTGAGCCCAGTGAGCCAGGTGAGCCCAGTGAGCCAGGTGAGCCAGGTGAGCCAGGTGAGCCAGGTGAGCCAGGTGAGCCAGGTGAGCCAGGAGTGTTACCTGGATACCCACTGCTATTCTCCAGAGCCACTGCCCCCTCTCCACTTTGAAGTCACAAGAACAACTCCAATCCCCACACCACTGCTCACCAGAAATTTTCAGAACCTGATTAAGCTAAAATGCATTATGAACCATCAAGATGGGCTCATAGTTCCACAGTAAATAGCCTTAAAAATTCTGGGTTAAATATTGCTATTGCATGTCTCAAAAAATTTAAAAATAGATTTACCATATGACCCACTAATCCCACTTCTGGATATATGCCCAAAAGAGTGGCAATTGGGGAGTTGAACGGGTATTTGCACACCCATGTTCACTGCAGCATTATTCACAGTAGCCAAAGGTGAAACCAACCCAAGTGTCCACTGACAGATGAGTCGATAAACAAAGTGTGTATATTCATATAATGGAATATTAGTGTCTTAAGAGACATGAGATTCTGACACATGCTACAGCATGGATGAAATTTGGAAACAGCAATGCTGAGTGCAATAAGCCAGTCACACAAGGCCAAACACTGTGTACCCCCACTTGTATGAGGAACAGAGAATCAAATCCATCGAGACAGAAAGTAGATGGTGGGGACTGGGGGCTGGGGGCTGGGAGGAAGGATGGGGAGTTATTGTTCAAAGGGGACAAATCTCAGTTTGGGAAGATGAGAAGTGTCCTGAAGATGGACGGTGGTGAGGGTTGCAAAACAGTGTGGACGTCCTTAGTGAATTATATACACTCTAAAGTGATTAAAAGCATAAATTTTATGTTATGTATCTTTTACCACAATAAAAATGTATAAGTAAGCAAAAAATATTGCTGTTGCATATTGATGTTTCAGGGAATTGCACAGGAAATGTGGTCTTATAGGACTATCAGAAGTCATACTCCACGCTCTTCTTTTTTAATATTGTTATCATTTTTAATTAAACTTATTGGGGTGACATTGGTTAATAAAATTATATAGGTTTCAAGTGAACAGTTCTGTGATACGTATTACAGTGGGTGCCCACCACCCAAAGTCAAATCTGCTTCTGTCACCATATGACTAAGAAAACAGATGCAAATCCTTCCTCCTTCACAAAAACAGAAACAAAACAGCACAACCAGTAGAGCAAACAAGGGCCCGGACAGAATGCTTAGGCTGGTGAGAGGAAGCTCAGGCATCAGGCACACACGCCCATTGCCCACTGGCACTGGTCACTGTTGCTTTTCACGAGATCATCCCAGCCCTCTCATTTCCGCACACGTGACTGATTGCACCCTTCTACCTCCTCTTGAAGTTACAAGCGGTCATGTGACTTGCAGCAAAGCCACCTGCAGAGGGAAGCTTTAAGAACCTGGTGTAATTTGCCACATTTTGTTTCTCTTGCCGAAGCCACCACGGAAGCACAGAGCTGGCCAGGGGGCCCCAAAGAAAACAGTGTCACAGAGGCCCCGGCCGAACTGCCATGGGCATGTGGTGGGAGCATGAAATAAACCTCCGCTGTTTCAGTCTCTGAGAATGTGGAGTTATTTGTTACTGCAGCAGAGCCACGCCTAGCCTAACCGACCTGTCACTAAAGCTGGATCCACTCTCCAGCATGTAGCAGAGTGTTTTAAAGAGAAGCAAAACCTTCAGGAGAAGATGATTGTCAAAGGAGAGAGTAGGCTTTTGGCATTTGAGATACCAAGTCTGAAAACTCTGTACCTATTCATAAGGGCCTTGAAGAAAGAAGCAACCAATTCTAAGCTCAACAGCCTTAGGCAAGAATGGCACATGAGCAGAAGAGGACCACCAGAGCAGGACCCGTGGGCAAGAGGGTTAGATGGACTAGACGACATGCTGGTTCTTCCGTCATGCTCACTGTGGTTAGCCAGGGCCTCCTGCTCCCCAGGGGACACCAGAGGCACAGGAGACAACTAGATCCTGAGAATCTTTTCAGGCTCCCTCTCCTTCCCCACGTATTCAAACCAGACCCCAGAGGTTCCAACGTCAAACCATAGCCAAGACTGGCATCACCTCCATACTTCATATTCCACCTGGAGTCCTTTATGACCTCCCAAAATATTTAGGATTACTTCCTGTCGGCCATCCAGCACGGCTGAGTGTTTCTATATACTAGTAGGACAGATGGTGATGAGGAGGAAGAGGAGGAGGGAGAGGAAAAGGAAGAGGAGGAGGATGGGAAAGAGCCTTAAGTAAATTCAGGCTGTGACTACCTGGTGAGTAAGTACTGTCTCATGCCCAGCGTAAAGAAGCATCTAGTAAATGTTGGTGAATGGATTGCACAAAGTCCTTTAATCAAGGTTCTGAGATGGGGTGAAAACCGAAATTGGTTCCCCTGCACCATGGGCTCATGCATAGAGCGTGCTGACATTGGTGGTTTTAGCTAAAAATTAGTAAATGGCCGAAACCGGTCTGGCTCAGTGGATAGAGCGTCGGCTTGCGGACTGAAGGGTCCCAGGTTCGATTCCGGTCAAGGGCATGTACATGGGTTGTGGGCACATCCCCAGTGGGAGATGTGCAGGAGGCAGCTGATCGATGTTTCTCTCTCATCGATGTTTCTAACTCTCTATCTCTCTCCCTTCCTCTCTGTAAAAAATCAATTAAAAAAATATTAAAAAAAAATAAAAATAAATAAAAATTAGTAAATGATATAATCATTTATATCTATTAATCAACTGAAGTAGAAAACCGGACATGTTAGGTGGAATCATATGAAATTGCCAATGTTCATTATTTCTGACCACTGTAGGTGACAATTTTTACAATTCAACCCTAACAGTAGTTCAGAATGATTCACCTGATGGACTTGGAAACCAGACCCGGTAGCTCTGGCTCCAACCAGTTGTTGCCACAGCCCATTCCCAGCAGGGGCCTGTAGGGGCTGCGCCGAGCTGTGGGCCCTGGGATGAGTGGGTGAACCCACGGCCCCATCTCCAGCATCTGTGTGCATCCTGAGGCTACCGTCTGAGGTGTCTCCATCCCTCCCCCAGCCACTGATCGCGCTGCTGGCCATGAGAAGCAGCCCCTCCTCCCAGAAAGACCGGGACCCTGCAACGGGAGGCGCAGGGAGATTTGCAGCAAAGAATGAGCACGCTGCCCAGCGACACACACGGGAGCAGAAGCGAGGAGCGGTAGAGCAGACCGCTGCCTCCCAGCCGGCATCAGGGAGGCCAACAAACTGCTCCATACCCGACACCCTCCACGCCTCCTGTGACCCTGGGAAGTGGGTACCGCGGCTGCCGACATCCCACTCTACAAAGGAAGAAACTGAGGCACAGAGACGTCAAACAGCAGTAGAGTGAGGAGCTGGGATTTGAGCAGAGACAGCCGCCCTCGAAAACACAAGCTCCTCACTTCTGGGCTATAAAGAGGATTGTTTCCAAAACAGGAGGATGGACGATATAACTTTTCCAAGGGGGAAAAATGCAAATCAAAGAAACATGCTCCAGGCCCTAAAAATATCCCATGGCCACCCTACTTATTCATCGGAAGGAGGGGCCGGCAGTCAATTCCCAGTGCAGTCGCCTGCACGGAAGTAACAGGTTTGATGTGTTTCTTTGACAGCCTCCTGATGTATGGAGTTCAGACATCTGTGAGGACGCCGAGCTGTCCATTCTGCAGTCCAGCGTTCTCCTTGCAGTTAACAGGCTTGCCCTCCTCCTGAGTCTCCTTCCACAGATTGACTAAGCGTCAGACCCTCATTCCCGCAGCTCATTTCCCAGGCCATCTGTCAGGCGCCTTGCTGGTTGCCCTATCGTGGCTGAAAGCCAGTAGGTCTTCCTAGTCGTTAATCTTGCACAAGAGGACAATGGGTTTAAGATCTGGAATAAAACTGGTTAGCTCATTCTGACGATCAAATGATGATGACAAAGCATCATCTCCTCTGCATGTTAAAAGGGAGTTGCTCTCGCCCGGCTGGCGTGACTCAGTGGGTGAGTGTTGACCTATGAACCAGGAGGTCACAGGTCGATTCCCAGTCAGGGCACATGCCCGGGTTGTAGGCTCAATCCCCAGTGTGGGGCATGTAGGAGGCAGCCAATCAATGATTCTCTCTGATCATTAATTTTCTATTAAATTTCTATTTCTCTCTCTCCCTCTCCTTTCCTCTCTAAAATCTATAAAAAATAAAAAGGGAACTACTCTCTGCTTTTTCCAACTGTATCTCCTGCACATGTCCCTGTGAGATTGCCTTCAGCCACGTGGTCTACTCGTGCCTCCCAAGTCACAGGTTTTCCTGTGGCTTCCGTCTGTCTCCGGTCCCTCCAAGTCCCACCGCCTCCTCCAGCCCTGCCTGCGGGTACTGCTGCCCTGCCTCATATAGTTGAACTCAATGGCGATTACTAGTTTATGGTCCTGCAATCTCTCTTTCTGGGGTTGTCTGGAGCACTTCAAGTCTCATCCTCGTTTCGAGTTTCTGTGCTTCTGCGCAAAAATCTGCACCCGGATTGTCACCTTTCTGAGGCAGAGACCAGGCTCTAGTGTCTTCGCGTGTCCCGGAGTACCGAGCCACTGCCCTCCCCGGAGAGGTGGGCCGGAGGGTCGCTCATTTGTGGATTTGCTCCCCACCCTTTGCTCCTCTGTCTGGGTATCACCCAGTCTTCACAATGGAGTAATAGTGCAGCTCCATCCAGTCCAGCAAAGCCTCCCACTTGGCCATGAAATGAACCTCCCTACTGTCCTCATCTCCTCCAGACCACCCACATCTCTGCGCCTGGGGTACTGTCACAGTCTCCTCGCTGGGATCTTCACTCTTGGCTTGCATCCCTGTAGAAGGTTCTCCGCAAATCACCCAGAGCAAGACCTTGTTATATGATTTTATTTATTTCAGAGAGGAAGGGAGAGGGCGAAAAAGATAGAAACATCAATGATCAGAAAGAATCATCGATCAGCTGCCTCCTGCACACCCCCCACTGGGGATGAGCCCACCACCAGGGAATGTGCCTGACCTGGAATTAAACCATGACTTCCTGGTTCATAGGTCCATCCTCAACCACTGAGCCATGCCGGTCGGGCCAGAGCAAGACATTTTTAGGTGTTTTTAACAACCTTATGGAGATAGAACTGCACACCATGAAACTCACTCACTTAAAGAGTTCAATTATGGCTTTCTGTGCATTCACAGAGTTGGGCAACCACCACCACAATCGGTTTTAGAACACTTTATTATCCCACAAAGAAGCCCTGCATCCCTCAGTCATCAATCACTTTCTCCCTCTCCCTGGGGCCCCGGCAGCCACTCATCTGCTTTCTGCCCCTGGATTTGCTGGGTCTGGACATTTACCATAAACAGAATCATATGCATCATGGCCTTTTATATCTGACTCTTGTCACTCAGCATAATGTCTTCAAGGGTCATTCACGTTTTAGCATTTATCAGTTCCTCATTACATTTTATTGCCAATTAATCTTCTATTAGATGGATATAATGCGTTGTGTTTCAATATCTGGATGGCTACTATTTCTGGCTACTCTGAATAATGCTTCTATGAACATTTGTGTGCAAGTGCCTGTGGGCATGGCCTCATTTCTCTTGATCATGAACCTACGAGTGCAATTGTTGGGACCTCTGGTAAGTGTATGTTTTACCTTTGGAGGAACCCCAGGCTTTTCTAAAGCAGCTGCACCATTTTACATCCTCACCAGCCATCTATGAGGGTCCCAATTTCTCCATATTCTTGGCAACACTTGTTACTCTCTGTCTTTTTCAGGATAGCTACCCTGGTGGGTGTGAAGTGGTTTTGATTTGCATTTCCCTTTGTAGGGTTAGCTGTGTTGAACACCTTCTCATGCTCAACATCATTAGCAATTCAGGAAATGCAATTTGTATTGGCCATTTGTCAATCTTCTTTGGAGAAATGTCCATTCAAATCCTCTGCTCACTTAACTTTTTTATTAGTGAGTGTAAGAGCGCTTTATTGATTGAAGATATAAGTCCCTTGTCAGACATAGGATTTGCAAATGCGTTTGCACATTTTGTCTCTTCACAATGTCTCATTGCTCCTCTGGCATGCCTTTTCTAGAGTAGGCCCTTGCAAGAACTTGGATTTGATAAGCACCTATCTGATCTGCCCCTCCCATTACCAACCTGGCCTGGTCTCAGACTACTGAACCCACTCACTGCTCCAACCACATAGGCCTCCTAGACAGTCCTCCTGCCTTTGCCATTCCCTCCTCCCCCAGACGTCTGCATGGCTCCCTCCTCTCCTCAAGTCTTTATTCAAATGACAGCCTCAGAGGAGCCTTCCCTCCCCATTTCATTGGCAACCACCCCTCTACCCTGGAGCCCTCATCTGCATCTTTGCTTTGTTTTTCTCTGTAGAGCTCATCACCACGACATACTACATATTATATTGATTTCTCTGTCCACTTCCTGTCTCCCCGAACTGGGCTCTAACTCCATCAAGTTGGGGTTTTAGCTGTTTTATCTGCTGTATCCTCATTGCCTACAACAGGCTCCGAGGATTTGAAGTAATTATTGTGTTCGTGAAAACCTGCAGGGAAGCCGAAGTTCCAACATTCAGAACATTTTCAATTCAATCGAGGAGCACAATTCTTAAAGTAAATGTGTTCTTTTTATTATATTTTCTTAGTTTAAAAGGGGGGGTGGAGGTTCTTTCAGACCTGCACATTTTATATTTTCTCATAGATTTTTATTTGTTTTATTTTTCACAGAGTGTAATTGGACCACCCAAAGAGGCAAATATGACAAGCCAAAAAAGTGGAGGAGGAAGGAAAAGAGCTATAATACCAAGCAGGGATCTAATTTTCCTTCACGCTGCGGAAGAGGACAATGGTGCTATGCTCTTGACGGATCCAGCAGACCAGCTAGCAAGTAAACAGAAGTGGTTCTGCCTCAAGGTTCAGAAGCACCTCTCTGTGTTTGTCCACTGAACTGATGGGTTTTTCTTTCTGTAATTGGAAAACCAAACCCATAAAGCAATTTTATGCTCTTAATTACTTGTGTTGCTTTCTGCCATCATTTATGATGAACCAGCGACTGGATTAATTCTGGAATTTTATGTAGATGGACAGCTGCAATCCTTTGACAAGGACACCAGCCATTTCTCTCGCTGTTTGCAAATCAATCTCCAGCAAGCTGCCCGCAGGCCCTCTGCTCTCACCACTCCTTGGTCTATCTTGTTTTTATTTAAATTCTTTATTGTTTAAAGTATTACATAATTCTCTTTTTTCCCCCATTGACATCTCCCCTGTTGCCCCCAGCCCCCAGCACATGCCCTCCCCCATCCCCCATCTGTGTCCATTAGTTATGCTCATATGCATTCATACAAGTCCTTTGGCTGATCTCTTAACTGTTTACCACCACCCACCCCCCCTCGCCTTCCCTCAAAGGTTGGAACTGGAGAACACTATGCTAAGTGAAATAAGCCAGTCAGAGAAAGATAAATATCACATGATCTCACTCATTTGTGGCATATAATGATCAACATAAACTGATGAACAGAAATAGAACCAGAGTCATAGATGCATCAGATGGTAGACCTTGGGGAAAGGCCTCCAGTCAGGATGGTGAATGGTCCCAAACAGTAGACAGACCTTCCCACATGTCCCTCATCCTCCTGCCACTTCCCTGCAAGGACAGGAACACAGGAGGGGAGGGAGCTGCAGGAAGGAGAACCAGCGCCATGGGTCCTCTTGACACTGTCCTGGGGGCAACACAACCTGCTAAGGCCTGTGAGCAGCACCAGCGTGAAGAGGCTCCCAGATCCTCAGCTCTGACCTGCCATCCCCTCCTTTTTCTAAGCATCACACCCGCTGTGTTTTACTTCACTGGGCCTGGGCTGGTGCCTTCTCTCCACAGTGATCTTGGCAACACTCCAGGGCTTCTGTGTCCTTCAGACATCCTGTCACTGTCTGTTTCTTCCCTCAGAGTGCCCACCAGGCCCGGCGCCAGCTTCCCAGCGGGTGTCCAGCAGGCGTTGGCTGAGGTCAACCCACCGGTGTGCCCACTCTTCAGTCTCCCATGAGTGACATGTTGGGGAAACGCATGGGGATCAACCCAGAGCTGGGAGCAGCATCTTTCCAATGGAGCCTATAAAAACAGTGGGAGTGGAGACAGCGATCGTTCCATCATGGAAGGCCTTGTGCCAGACTTTCGCTAAGCCTGGGCCTCGCCTGGCTTCCGTGGGACTGTTCCCAGACCCCTCTAAGATCCCTCCAATTACAGACAGCAACACAAGGGAAGGCCCATCCTCTTGCCTTTAAGGAATCAGAGCTTCACGGAAGCCACATTATGAGGGTAATCTCAAAAGACAACTTGGTTTTGCAGCTGGCATGAAGTTTGAGGCTCTCCTTTCCAGCCTAACTCCTTGAGCCACACTGCTTTTTAATGATTTTTTTAAAGCCCTATCACCTCTTCCAAAGGTCTAACTTGATACTCAACAACAAAAGCAATCTGATTCAAAAATGAACAAAAGACTTGAGTAGACATTCTTCTAAAGTTGATATGTGAGTGGCTAATAAGCACATGAAAAGATGCTCAACATCACGAATCATTAGAGAAATGCAAATCAAAACCACAATGAGATACCACCTCACCCATCAGGATGGCTACTGTTTAAAACACCAGAAATGATGCATCCACTTTGGAGAACAGCATGGAGGTTTCTCAAAAAAAGTTAAACATAGAACTACCTGTGGTCCCGCCTATGAGCCAGGTATGTGCCCAAAAGACATGAAAGTGGGGTCCGGAAGAGCTATTCCTACACTGATGTTTACAGCAGCAGATTCACAACAACTCAAGTGTGGGAGCAATCCACGTCCACCAGCTGATGAACAGATAAGCAAAAGGTGGTCTATGCATACAATGCAATATTTTGTTGTTGTTGTTAAGCCTCATTTAAGGATATTTTTCCAGTAATTTTTTTAATTCTTTATTGTTTAAAGTATTACATATGTCTCCTTTTTCCCCCATTGACCTCTTCCCAGCCACTTCCACCCCCCCTCAACACATGCCCTCACCGCCCTCCCCCCCCCCCCCCCGCCGCCCCACTACTCTCTGTGTCCATTGGTTATGCTTATATGCATGCATACAAGTCCTTTGGTTTATCTCTTCCCCACTGCCTCCTCCCTTGCCTTCCCTCTGAGGTTTGACAGTCTGTTCAATGCTTCTGTGTCTCTGGATCTATTTTTGTTCATCAGTTTATGTTGTTCATTATATTCCACAAATGAATGAGATCATGTGATATTTATCTTTCTCTGACTGGCTTATTTCCCTTAGCATAATATTCTCCAGGTCCATCCATGCTGTTGCAAATGGTAAGAATTCCTTCTTTTTTACAGCAGCATAGTATTCCATTGTGTAGATGTACCACAGTTTTCTAATCCACTCATCTGCTAATGGGCACTTAGGCTGTTGCCACATCTTAGCTATTGTAAATTGTGCTGCTATGAACATAGGGGTGCATATATTCTTTCGGATTAGTGTTTCTGATTTCTTGGGATATATTCCTAGAAGTGGGATCACTGGGTCAAATGCGAGTTTCATTTTTATAATTTTTTGAGGAAACTCCATATTGTTTTCCACAGTGGCTGCACCAGTCTGCATTCCCACCAGCAGTGCATGAGGGTTCCTTTTTCTCCACATCCTCACCAGCACTTGTCATTTGTTGATTTGTTGATGATAGCCATTCTGAAAGGTGTGAAATGGTACCTCATTGTTGTTTTGATTTGCATCTTTCGGATGATTAGTGACTTTGAGCATGTTTTCATACGTCTCTTGGCCTTCTGTATGTCTACTTTCAAAAAGTGTCTATTCCAGTCCTTTGCCCACTTTTTGATTGGATTGTTTATCTTCCTTTTGTAAACAGTATGAGTTCCCTATAAATTTGGGAGATTAAACCCTTAGTTGAACATAACTGGCAAATATGTTCTCCCATGCAGTGGGATTTCTTGTCATTTTGTTGATGGTTTCTTTTGCTGTGCAGAAGCTTTTTATTTTGATGTAGTCCCATTTGTTTATTTTCTCCTTAGTTTCCATTGTCCTAGGAATCATATCAATAAAGATATTGCTATGGTATATGTCTGAGATTTTGCTTCCTAAGGATTCTTCTAAGATTTTTCATGGTTTCCCACCTTACATTTAAGTCTTTTATCCATTTTGAGTTTATTTTTATGTATGGTGTAAGTTGGTAGTCTTCTATTGATTTTTAGAGACAGTGGAAGAGAGAGGGAAAGACAGAGAGGAACATTGATGTGAGAAAAGTGAAAAAATGGGCAACTCCATTCTTTTTTGCATTGTTGTCAAACTGTTAAGGGGGTACAGTTCATTGGCTTGAGTCACAGGACCCTGGATTTTCTATGATGAGATGTGGGCTTCATCACATGAACTTCCGCCTGGGAAATCACTCCTTCACACAAGGCTGCTGACATCCCTCTAGCTGACTCCCGCTCCTTGGCAGACATGCCCTGCTCTGGACTTGGGGACCCAGGACAAGTGAGCAGGGGTAGGATTGGCCAAAGGGAAGTGCCTGCAGACTTTCTGCTGGAGGATTTGACTGAATGTAAAACAAAACAGTCCCCTGCCGGCCTCTGGGGTCCACCAGCACAGCCGGCTCCATGGCAACCATTGCCAGCCTCTTGCTTAGACCCTGTGAACATCTGTTAAAACATGTTCGCAGCAATATTACACCTGGACCGGAATTAAAAATGCTTATGACCTGTCAGACGGGCCACTCAAGGGCCCAAGGGCAAGTGAATTCACCATGAAACAAGATCTAGGGAATAAGAGGAAGAATGTCCACCAGGGAGAGTAAATGTGAAGGACACAAAGGGGAAAAGCAAACCGCAAGGACGGCTGCTTCCTCTGACCTGCCGAGGGCCCAGCTCCTTGTCCTGGCACACGGGGTGCCCTGCGCACCTGCCATAAATAATTAGTGAAGTCACGCAGGATCCTGCTCCAGCCCATCTCCAGCAGCTTCTATGCACTCGCCATATTGATAGAGTTCACCCCACGGGGCTAAGGAACAGGCTGCGGACCATACGGTAAGGGAATACTGGTGGGAGGAGGAAAGAGGCAGCCTTTGAAGACCAAGCTAGACTTTTTTATTGTGGCAAGAGACACAAATCAAATTTTCCTCTGAATAATTTTTAAGTGTATTTTCAGGGGTGTTTAGCACATTTAATTCATCATTGCTGTGGGACCATCACCATAAAAGTCTTAATCTTAAAAAACTCTATCCATCAGAAACTCTCTTCCTATTAAACATTAGCTCCCCTCTCCACTCTTCCCCCCAGACCCTGGAAACCACCATTCTACCTTCTGTCTTTATCATTCTGACCAAGTCCCTCCCTGGCTTTAAGCTGCCTCTGAGGTGAGCCAGCTTCTTCCGAACCTGCCGAGAGTCCCCACGCAGCTGTATGATGGCCTCTCGGGCCACTTGCATCTCGGCCAGCGCATCTTGGCAAGAACGTTTTCTCTGGTCTACAAACTGTAATTCTTGATTTTTCTCTCTCTCTGCTTAGCCTGCCAGTAAATTGCCCAATGTACTCCTCTGCCTTTGATAGCAGCTTGTTCCTGATGTTGGGTTCTCTCCATGAGCATCCACAAGGCCATGTAAGAAGCAGCCATCGAGGCCATGTGGCTTCTCATTGGATGCGATGTTTGAGACCACAGTACCGATGGTTTCACTGCATCTGAATTTGGGCTGTGTGCTCTAGGAAAAGGACAATTCAAAACTTTCAATGAAATGGACCTATGAAACACTTAACCACAAAGTATTAAAAACCTTGCTTTGGGATCAAGAAAACCAGGGTCCCCACTGTCACAATTTCTACTCAGTATCTTACTAGGGGTGTCACCCACTGCTTCAAGGCAGGAGAAATAAATGAACGTTTAAAGAATTGTTAGTAAGAAACAAATCTCTCATTAATCACAGGTAATAGCATAAGTTAAAAAAATCCAAAAATACAACTACAGAAAATCTAAAGGAATTAGCACCACTTTTAAAACTTGCTGGATATTTCTATTACCAAGGAAAAGAGTTTCAAAGTGAAATTTAAAGTTTCTTAACTTTTTTTAAAAAAAAATCAAATATCTAGAAATCTGCCAGAGGATATGCAAAAGCTCTAAGGGATAGATCAATGGGAAAGGCTGAGAAGCTCAGAAAGACACACACCACCACTGACTATTGGCTCATATCAGAGGAGGCCGAGGAAGGAGAGGAGGGAACGTGAAATATAGGAACCCAGCCATGAAAGAACAAATGCCACTGGGCCCTGCCGCAAAAGTCTTTCTCTTATCAGGGTTCTCCAAGCCATCCAGATGTCATCGTCCAAACCTCTGGCGAATCTTGGTCTTATTTGTTTGCTAGTTTGTTTTTATGTTTACTTGTTTGACTCTCTAGCTATAAAACCTGTCTTCATTGACTGGAAGACAGAAGATAAAGGATGTGCTATCTACCTTCTTATTGGAGAGCGCTGGGAAATACATGTGTTATAGATAGCAGCCAAAGTCATCTATAATAATAAAACGGTAATATGCTGATTAGACCGGATGTCCTTCCTGACGAAGCTGGGGTCACAGAGAAGCCAGCCTGGCCAAAGGAGGGAAGCAGCCTGGGTCCTGGGTGCCTGCAGGTGGCCGGAGGAGGAAAGCCCATGTCCCTAGTGCTGGAGGGAAGCTAGTGCCAGCAGTGGGGAGAAGGAAGGCCTACTCTTGCACAAATTTTCATGCATTGGGCCTCTAGTTGACATATAAGATTAATGTGATGCTCCGTCCATTCAGACCTTAGCAAGCCCAATCATGATGGAGTTCAAGTGCTCCTGTGATGTTCTATCATCCTGAAATCAAAATAGTTCTGGAGGCTACACATCCAAGATCAAGGTATTGGCAGGACTAGTTCCTTCTGAGGCTGTGAGGGAACGTACGCTCCAGGTCTCTCCCCCAGCTTCTGGCGGCTGCTGGCAATCTTTGATGTTCCTTGGCTGCAGACACATTAGCCCAATGTCTGCCTTCATCACCACAGGGCGCTCTCCCCGTGTGTCTTTCAAATCATGCTATTATCAAAGGACATTGAATGACCTAGAAAATGTTTCAGAACTTAGTACTGAATTTAAAAACAGGCATGCAAAGCAGTTCTATGGTCCCAACTTTATAGAAACCATAATGGGTGTGCATTTCTTAAAGGGTAAAATAAAACAGAACAAAAGACCCAGTGCTTATGCCTGGCTTATTTTCACACTTGTGCTTTGTAATTTTTTCACTGAGAGCAGATATACTTTTACAATATGAATAGGAAACAAATGGAATAAAAGAAATGTGGGTAGAAATCCTTGACATAAGAATGTGTGCATGTGGGGAATATATGTTCCGCATGACAACAACACCCACAACAATAAGCACTGGCCGTATGTTGAGCGATGCTCTCACAGCCTTGTGTGTGTAACTCGTTTTACCTGCACGAAAGCCCATGAGGCCGACACCTCTCTTATGCCCATTTCGTAGATGAGGAAAGAGCAGCAGGGTCAGCAGGTCCAGGGTAATTCAAGGGTTGAGGGAGCACCCCTGGTTGAATTCATTGGAAACAACGTGCTCCAAGGTGAGGAGCTTTGTTTGCTTTGGGTGGAGATTTATAGACATGGAAGGTAATAGAGGTGGGTGTCTTTTGTGATCTCATAGAAACGAAGACATAGAGTGACTCTAATAATACCGGTGTTCCTTCTAGACACCATGGAGTTTACCTAAACCAGGGGTTAGCAGGCATTTTCTGTAAGGACTCGATAGTAAATATGGTGGGATTGGCAGCCTTAGGATCTCTGCAGCAACAACTCAACTCTGATGTTGTAGCAGGAAAGCGCCATAGATGATGCATAGAAAGTGGATTGTAGCACAGGAAAGAATTGGAGCAAAAATCACCAATGCAGGCCTGAGCGGGCTGCAGAGATAAGTGATATGAGTTCCTACTGAAGTGTAATTAAACACCCAATCAGTGTTTGCTTTCCTTCCCTTTATCCAATGAGGTTATTAATTTATTTAATACAACACAGTGGAAGTTCAGTACTCTATTGGCTGCCTTACAAAGTTTAATCTTCCAGAACACTATTCCTAACCAGCTTTCAGCCATAATGCAGTAGCCCAATGAAGATATTCAAAGACAATCGATAAAAGTCATGGTCTATTTTTCTCATATTTCATCATTCCAATCAATTCAGCAAATTCAGTTCTATCATCTTTAATAGACTGGGTAGAAAAAAAGAGAACTTTGTATAGAGAGCTCACAAATAAATCTGATGATGGAACATTGGGTAATGAGCTAATTATTGAGTTTATTTTCTTTTCTTCCTGGGTTTTCCTCAGGTCACAAAGGTGAAAGGATATGACACAATGATTTGAGAAGACTGGAGATGGTCACCTGTTGCCCACTCATAGGTGATGAAAACCTAATATGATCTTTCATGTGATGGTAATTTAATCCAGAAAATATTACTATAAAACATTTTATCAGTGAATCATAATAGCAACTGAAAGGGGCTAGCTCTTAAGTTCTTGTAACTCATGATCATAAAGACAGCCGATTCTAACAATAATGGAGGAAATCCAAAAAGAAATCATTTACTGCTTAATGTATTTATCCAACTCTTATACCAGAAATGCCTTCAATACCAAGAAGAAAATGTTCTTTGGCTTTAAATATCAACATTAATTCAAAATATTCTGCTAAAAATAAATCACATTATATAACTATTAAAAGACTAGGTAGATATATGATAATTAGCAGTTAGGCTCAATAGAAAGCACTGTGGTATCCTGAATATAGACACACATAAGGCTGTTCAAATGATGAGACATGTAATTGCATAACAGGACTCAAACCTTCTGCACCTTCTGGGAAGCAAGGCATCGATGGTCACTTTGGGAGGGAAAGCAGGAGGGTCAGGCACCAGCTCCGAGGAGCCTTGTCCTGGACTAACTTCCGTTACTTCGTCCTCAGCATGTCGGTCAGGAGCTCTGTCTGTCTAAGTGAGCACAGAGACAGTTGTGAGCAATAATTCCAATACGTACTGCAGACACCAATTAGAACTGCAAAGGAAGCTGCTAGCCATTGGTTTAGCAGGTGAACCTGAGTCTGGAGCATAAGAGAGAGATCAAGGAGACATCAGCCAAAGAGGGAAAGGAAGGAGAGAGAGAGAGAGAGAGAGAGAGAGAGAGAGAGAGAGAGAGAGAGAGAGAGAGAGAGACATTCAAAACCCAACTACCTACCTGAATGTCATTTGGGAGACGTGGCTTAACAATAGCAACGAGGATTGAGAACCAAAACCTAAAGGTCTTAGGAGATCATGGGCCAAGTATGAAGCATCCAAGAGTAAATTTTAAATTAAGTTATATGAATAGAATTATTTTTTTAAGGAAAGGGGGATGCCATTCTGTTCTTTTTAAATCTGTCCAAATTGCAGTTGGTAGACTATATTCAGATCTGAATAATGAGGGAAGAAGAATCTGGAAAAAATTAGAATATGGTCAAACTGAATACATCAGGCTGCAGAACTACCCTTCTCTTTGGTGGCTGGGAATATAGATTTAGATTAGATAGATGTAGTATAGATATATAGATATAGATATAGATATAGATATAGATATAGATATAGATATAGATATAGATATAGATATAGATAGCGAGAGAAAGGGAGACTGTGTAAGTGTGTAAGGGTGTGTGCATGTGAGAGTATGAGTGTATGTGAGAGTGAGTGTGTGTTTCCTAAGTTACCAGTGTCTTTGTGCCTCAGAGATGTGAAACCTTCTCTAGTCTTCCCTTGTGACAAGCACAGACATTGCCAAGGACCATACGCAGCCACTGATTTGCTTCTACTTCCGATCACAATCAAGGAGCCAGGCAACTCTCGGAGACCCTTACCTCATCACCCCATGCTGAGGTCCCTCTGACATGAAACATATTTTGGGTGAATTGTTTTATTTCTGCTGATGTAGTAATGGTACTGTAATTGCTGGAAGTCACCCTTGGGTTAGGGCAGTGGTCGGCAAACTGCGGCTCGCGAGCCACATGTGGCTCTCTGGCCCCTTGAGTGTGGCCACGAAGTTTCAATCGCACTGTACATGCGTGCCCGCACATGGTATTTTGTGGAAGAGCCACATTCAAGGGGCCACAGTTTGCCGACCACTGGGTTAGGGGACTGACCTTGGCCACCTGCAGAGCTCAGTGGCCATGAGGGCAAGGGCGTCCTCGGCTTGGGTTTGCGAGCTCAGAGCCCAGGGGGACTGCAACCAGCCTGGATCTTGTTCAGAAGCGTGTGTTGTCATCCCCATCAACAGCACATTCTTCTGTGAGAGTAACTTTTCCTTGTGTAATTTCCAATGTGATACAAATTAAATTGGAACGGGTGATAAAATTTAATATTCTTGAGCCATGATTGAAAAGTAATGAATTTTCCAAAACTGGCTAAACATGTAGACTTCATTAAAAGACCACACCTGTTACTGTCAAGGCCAGCAGCACACGGCGATGATGTTGACGCCTGCACAGCCGACCCTCTGCGCCTTCCCCTCCTGGTCTACCCACCTCCCATGTAGAGGCTACCGATGCCGGTTCACCTTCTCAGCGGATCAGGGCTGCAATCCAGTCGCTCTGGCCTGTGGGGGCAAAGGGAAATTCTACAGAAGTTACTAGAAAAGAATTTCCTCCGTGAGGAGAGAGGATAGAATAGAGGAGAGACGGTGCCTACGGTTGGGTTTTTAATATTCATTGTTGTGTATTTTAACCTAAATGTGCCCACAGGATGGATGTTCTGGGTTGGACTCAGATTTCTTATTAAATACCTTGTAGTAAAGAATGTGCCCAGCCCCTTGCCGGGCGCTTACCCAGGAGGTGGCCTATGGGCTGGTGGGGTTTCTCCTGCACAGGGGCCCTGGTACCCCAAGACGAGGGGCAGAGAGAGATGGTATTGCTTTGCTTTGAAGGACAGGAGGCAGTCCCCTCCTTAAAGATTGCCCCTTACCCCAGGCTCTTGGGGTATAAAGAAAACCCCCTCCTGGGAGCCAGGGAGCTGAGGGGGCTGAGGTCTGAAGAGCGGCCAGTGCGCACCTGGGCAGGTAGCCTTTCCTTCCTCCCCGCGGCTCAGGGCTTAACTAGGCTCCTCTTGGGGCCGTCACCATTTCAACCTTTGGGGGACCAAGAAGCGTCTTAATATCCTTTTGGGTTTTTCGTCTTTGTCTTGTTTTTCCTCAGAAGTGTCACATATACCTACAAGAACAGTCATAGCAGTACTTACAGTGGCCGGAAGCTGGAAACAGGTAAGTGCCCATGAACAGCAGGCTGGTAAGGTCGGCTGTGTTTACACCGGGGGGCGCTAGACGGCACGGAACGCGAAGGACCCGCGTGCAGGGGGACTGTCTCACGCGGGTGCCGCTGAGGACAGCATGTTAGCCCGAGCAGAGTGCCTCCTGGCAGTTCTGTGCATGGGAAGGGCAGTTCGCACAGAGTTCACGTGCGGTTGCAGGGCAGGGGGTACTGACTACAGGGGCAGGGCGGTGGCTTCTGGAATGCCAGAAACACTCTATTCCCTGCTTCGTTGTGACTTTGGCAGGAGCGCTTAGTATGAGATCCTCCCTCTTAACAAATGTTTAGTGTCTGACACCGAATTGCCAACTAAAGTGGCGGTCGCCAACCTTTCAGACCTCACCGTCCACCGGTTGGCGACCGCTGCTCCAAAGGTTTCCTTAAAACTATTCATTCATTTTGCGTAACTCAAGTATTTTTGCCTGTTGAATAATGACTCCCCAATTCCTCCTCCCCAGGCCCTGGCACTGCCATTCTACCCTGTTTCTATGAATGGGGCCACTTCAGATCCCTCATGTACGTGGAGTCAGGCAGTATGGGTCCTTCTGTGACTGGCTTACTTCACTTAGCATCATGTTCTCGGGGTTCGTCCATATTGTGGCATATGACAGGATTTCCTTCATTTTAGAGCTGAATAATATTCCACTGTATATACGTGTCACATTTTCTCTATCCCTTTATCTATCAGTGGTCATTAGCCAGCTGGCTATAGATCTGATTCTCCTGCTTCATGAAGACACTTTGACCTTGGACTTCTACCCTCTACAACTGTGATAACATACATTTCTGTTGTGTAGCGGGATCTGTGATAGCTTCTTGTGGCAGACCTAGCAAACTAATAAAGATGCCAAACGGGTTGCCATGGAAAATACCTTGTCACAAATATACTTTGGTGACAAAGGAGGCTTTGGCATACTCGTCACTTCATTGAATGTGTATCCCGCCCCACAGCTTCTCCAGAAACAATGCACTTGAACAAGAGTGGGGACATACAGTCTATAGTCTGGGCTCAGCAGAGAGAGCCTGCAGAGAGAGCCTGAAAGCTATGTGTTCATGGAGCATTCCTCCCGGGAGCGCTGGGCAGACTGATAAGTGGCTGCTGCCCGTGCCGACTATACAAACATTGGAAAGAGGGCCAGCTTACTCTTTTCCCAAGCAGGTAGAGAGTTTTACAGGAAAGAAAAACTGTGAGCTATGACTTCTTCCAGAATACACCGTCAGTGCGTTAGGCAACCTGGAAGGCAGCCACGGGCAAGCCATTCACCCCCAAAACAAGTACATAGTCAGAGACCGCCCCAAGCCCCTGCCTGGGGGGCTGTACCAGAAAGCAGAGAAAGGACTGCGTGGAAATAAAATGCTGATTATGGGGAGAAATGAGCGATCCGCTGTCTAAACGCACGGTACAGGGAGTAATGACTTGTGCAAATATTAACTAGCAAATGTTCGGCGACCGGGCCTGGAGCTGTTCGCGAGCTCATTTAGGTCATGTTTTATGGTGCCATCCACCTGGAAATGGCTCTGGCGGGCTGTTCTGACGCAGATAATTTGGAAAGTCGCAAGCCTGGAATGAACCCAGCAGTCAGTGTGTAATTAGAGCCTTCCCCTCCCAGGGAGAGGATATTGGTGACATCTGCGAGCTGAGTCAGGAGGCCAGGCGTGCCGCTGCCTGCCACCTGACAGGCCAGGCGAGGAGGCCTCGGACAGCGGGGAAGCCGGGGCGGGGGAGACAGTATTCCTTAGAAAGTGAAACACACAAGGCTCTGGAACAGTGGCCGATCCATTTGCGAATCATAAGGGCGCTGTTTTAAATACACTGAATAGCCCGGTCGGCGTGGCTCGGTGTGTGAGCGTCGACCTATGAACCAGGAGGTCACAGTTCGATTCCAGGTCAGGGCACATGCCTGGGTTGCGGGCTTGGTCTCCAGTGCAGGAAGCAGCAGATAGATGATTCTCTCTCATCATTGATGTTTCTCTCTCTCTCTCTCTCTCTCTCTCTGAAATCAATAAAAAATATATTTTTAAAAATAAATAAATACACTAAATGCACTAACTGTCCTTGTTCTTAGATCTACATTGCAACTGCTTATTAGATATTGATTTGGGCACAGCCCTCCACCCCTCCACACCCTACCTCCCACCCTGTAGGCTGGCAGCCAGTGGCCCTGCAGGCTTGCCCCTGGGAGATACAAGCCGCAAAGGCCTGCAGAACCTTGGAGAGACTGCAGCCTGGCAGTCCAGATGCGCCCTCCCAGCCGGCTGGTTCCTTTTCCGTGTTCTCACACAGCCGTTTCTACAATAAAACCACGCACACTTCATCCCACCTGCCGCAGGCAGCTCGGGGACACAGGCAATGTATGACTTGGTTGGTGTGCCAGGATCCTCACTCGAATTCCCTTCACGGTGCTGCACAATCGGTGATGGCCACCCTTGCCCTCCCTTTGGGAGCTGCTGTCACCAGCAAACGGTGGGCATTGTCCTTAGTGCCCCTGAGCTAGGCGAGTTCCTCAGAGAAGACAGCTGCCACGCTCCGCCACAGGAAAAGCACTAACTGCTCCGATGCCGGATGCCACCTAAAGATGTGGTTTTCCCCGCTTGCTACCGTGAGTCCCGCGGCCCACAGGGCAGAGGAGCCAGCTCGCGGGGGACGTGCAGCTATAGGACCCGGTCCAACACCTCAGGCCAAAGGTAGGTCACAAACAGGATCAGGCCCTGGCCGGTTTGGCTCAGTGGATACAGCGTCGGCCTGTGGACCGATGGGTCCCGGGTTCCATTCCAGTCAAGGGCACGTACCTCGGTTGCAGGCTTCTCCCTGGCCCGAGCCCTGGTCGGGGTTCATGCAGGAGGCAACCAATGGATGTGTTTCTCTCACATCGATATTTCTCTCTGTCTTTCCCTCTCTCTTCCACTCTCTCTAAAAATCAATGGAAAAATAGCCTCAGGTGAAGATTGCAAAAAACAAAACAGGATCAGGACATCTCCCACTGAAATAGTCACCTACTTGTGGGCTCAACCATCTGCATCCACCGCCTGGAAACTGTAGAAGGGCCACCCACCTCCAACCAAACACTCGAAAACACACTCTGTCAAGCAGAAGCTGCAATCCGTGCAGCCCCATCTGAGGGTCGAGTAGTGGGAGTGGGGAACAAAGGTGACCCAGAACCATTCTCATGGTGGCCAGGACTCCTGTGGCCTGCACATTCTACCAAGGTGCCGAAAATCTCCACTTAACAGGAGCAGACGCTCTGGAGACAGAGGGCTAATGGGGAGGATGGTCAGACTCCCAGCCACCTCATGTTGGAGGGCGTTTTCAAGCTCCAGGGCCCCAGCAAGATTAAAATGGTGTAAAGTCATTCCTCCCTGACTAGCCCTGTGGGCACGCCAGCAGCTCCTCTGCCACCAGATCAAGAAAACGACCAACCGTCAAGCATCGGTCACTGTCAAATGGGGAAATACAGATGGCGCCCCAAGTCCCTTATCGGGCCGTCAGCACATCCCGAATAAACTGGAGGGTGCCCTTCACATTCTTGGCAATGAGGTTCTGAGTACAATTATTTGTTTCCAGCCCCAGCTCACAATTCGGATCATTCACTGGAATTGTGTCTGAAGCCTGTGGCACATGTACCAATGGCCAGGACACAGTCTCGTTCGCTCATCTTCTTGGCCAGACCAGTGATCACAGAGTGTTGGGATTGTGTACAGGCGGCGTCTTGCGGACGTTCAGTTTTGAAAGCTGAGTTCACAAGCAGAGAAAGGTGGTGTCTGTGCCTGTCATAACAGTGATGGCAGAGGAGGCTGAGTCTAATGACTTCTTGAGGCTTAACTTGATGTTCATAATAATAAAGGAGCCTGGACAATTAGAGCATCATGGACATTAACTGTTATCATGAACACTAGAGGCCCGGTGCACAAAATTCGTGCACTGGGGGGGAGGGGAGTCCCTCAGCCTGACCTGTGCCCTCTTGAAGTCTGGTATCCCTCGCTTCTTACCGCCTGCCTGCTTGCTGCTCCTTACCGCTTGGCTCGCTGCTCCTTAGCGCTGCCGCGGAGGTGGGAAAGGCTCCCGCCACCACCACTGCGCTCACCAGCTGTGAATCCGGCTTCTGGCTGAGTGGCGCTCCCCCTGTGGGAGCACACTGACCACCAAGAGGAAGCTGCTGCTTTGAGCATCGGCCCCTTGGCGATCGGTGCGCATCATAGCAACCGGTCGGTCTGCTGTTCTGTCGATTTGCATATTAAGTTTTTCTTATATAAGATTAACTGGTGACTTTACATTGTTTTGTTTTCTTTTACATTTGCTCACATACAACACACAACATTTTGAGCAGGAAGGAGAGAAGAACTTTTCCTAAATTCAGATTCAGTCAGCCTCTTGAATTCTTCTTAATCTCACTCATAGCCTCAGTTCCTTCCATCTCTCCTCACCTAAAACAAACCAAAACAGGCTCCTTTGCCCTGAAACAGAACAGAGGAAGCGAGTCTCAGGGAAAGCAGCAGTCAGAGGCATCCGAGGCTGCATGTCTGCTGCCCCCACCTCCGTCACATGAAGCTCACATGTTAGGCCCGCCTCCTGTTCTGGCCGGGCTCTCTGCATGGTTCTAACCCAGCCTTAGGACCAGCCTCCAGACACCTCACTCTCAGGAAGACCAGAGGGGAACAGGCTGCCCCGGCAGAGTGGCCACGTGGACGATAGCGTTACCCAGGCACCTCCCTTAGCACAAGGGCTGAGCTTTCCAAACGAGCTGCATTTAATCATAGAACAAAGCGTGGATGTGGGAGTCAGGTGGTCCTGGGTTCCAGTCCTGCCTCTGCCATTTATTGGGTGGTTCTGGGCAAGAACAAGGGCACTGAAGGTAAGAGGACATGCTAGATTGAACAGCCCAACACAGGAAAAGGCATCAGGTCAAAGCAGGCCAACCCTACACACACCAGCAAAGGCAAAGTGACCATCCCTCACCCTGCACTGCAAACACAGTGACCACGCCCCACCCTTCACTGCACACAGTGACTATGCCCCACCCTGCACTGCACACACAGTGACCATCCTTCACCCTGCACTGCACACACAGTGACCATCCCCCACCCTGCACTGCACACACACAGTGACCATCCCCCGCCCTGTACTGCACACACACAGTGACCATCCCCCACCCTGCACTGCACACACACACACACACACAGTGACCATCCCCCACCCTGCACTGCACACACACAGTGACCATCCCCCGCCCTGTACTGCACACACACAGTGACCATCCCCCACCCTGCACTGCACACACACACACAGTGACCATCCCCCACCCTGCACTGCACACACAGTGACCATCCCCCACCCTGCACTGCACACACACAGTGACCATCCCCCACCCTGCACTGCACACACACACACAGTGACCATCCCCCACCCTGCACTGCACACACACAGTGACCATCGCCCACCCTACACTGCACACACACTGTGACAGAGATGAGACAAGAAATAATAATTTGGAAATTGGGGCCAGGCAGGAGTCCAAAGCAAGAGGGAGGACTCAGCTTGTGCTCAGGCCTTGCCATCCTTTCATTCAGTTTGGAATACATGCATAGCCCTTAGGCAGGCAAGTTCCAGTAACAGACAATCTTATGAGTAAGGATTTACATGACTATCTAGTGAGGAAGTTGCTTCAGCTACCATTGTCTCAACTAAACAGTCAGTGCATAGCCCTCACCTTTGTCACGGCTCAAGGGTCACCAGCCTTCAGGGTTCCTTGTCCACACCTCTCTGCTAGTGAAGACAATGGGCAGCTTCCCACATGCCCACATCAAAGACAACGTATCTGCAGACAATCAGTGGGTTACATGCTGTAGTCCAAAAAGCCATCTCAAGCCAACATTGTTAAAAAGTCAATTCCTTGTCCTGACCGGTTTGGCTCAATGGATAGAGTGTCAGCCTGCAGACTGAAAGGTCCCAGGTTCGATTCCAGTCAAGGGCATGTACCTTAGTTGTGGGTACATCCCCAGTAGGGAGTGTGCAGGAGGCAGCCGATCGATGTTCCTCTCTCATCGATGTTTCTGACTCTCTATCCCTCTCCCTTCCTCTCTGTAAAAAAATCAATAAAATACATTTAAAAAAAAAAAAGTCAATTCCTTGCCTGGCCTGAGTGGTTCAGTGATTGAGTGTTGACCTATGAACCAGGAGCTCACGGTTCGATTCCCGGTCAGGGCACATGCCTGGGTTGTGTGCTCAAGCCCCAATGTGGGGCATGCAGGAGGCACCAATCAATGCTTCTCTCTCATCATTGATGTTTCTATCTCTCTCTCTCCCTTCCTCTTTGAAATCAATAAAAATATATATTTTTTCTTAAAGTCAATTTCTGGCTACGTAAATCTCGTCATCACATTCCTATAAAGCCCCGGCTGACTTTTAACATCAAAGAAAACACGGAGGCCATTAGCTCCTGGCATGGCATGCCCTCCCCCCACAAGAGGGCCAGGTGGTGCAGAGGGCAGGGTCTGCCTGCTCACTGACCCCTCGGGATGGGCCCATGGCCAAGCCGATGAGTCCACCACTGGTTGCATGCTGCAATAATGAAAGTCATGAACACTCAAGTTATCATTTTGAACTGTTACATTCAGACAACTCCAAAATTAGTTCTTCAGCCACGAATATAAATGGGTAGCAGCAGAATGCATAGGAGGAACAAGAAAATTAGATTTTCATGGTCTGAACTATAGTAAAATCCATCAAATTTACCTCTTTCTCATCAGTGTTTGAGAATAACAGAGAAGAAAAGAAAATAATAAAAATCTGTTCTTTTTTATGTACAAAATATGAGTTACTGGAATGCAAGGTATCACTTCTCCTTTCTTCCTATTTTTCATCTTTATAGCTTTGTGTGTGTGTGTTTGTTTTTGTTTCCAATTAGCAAGTGGAATGTTTCCTCCAAATAAATCCACTGGTTTATTTAAATGCATCTCATGTCAAGCTTGTGCTGAAGAAAATAGGTAAAAACACACGTGAACCCATCATTCCACTCGCGGAGCTCATAAAACACTCTGATGGAGATCTGCAAACATTTTCCGCAAAGCAACAAAGTCTCCAATTTTCGGTCACATCAGCTGATAATGGGCTCCATTTCTTATCTCTTTGATGAAGTTCTCCATAAATTTACCACGAGTAGAAATCTTAGTGCTCAGAATTCTCCGCACACCGAGCAGGTCGGGGCAAACTCCTAGGAGCTGGGCGGTGGGACTGAGGGGAGAAGGACATCCCAGATCAGGGCAGAGGGGACAGAGCCCGCCCCAGAGCCCGCCCCAGGGCCCGCAGGAGGCTGTGGCCTCGGAACAGGCCAGAAAATCCTTGGGGTGGGGAGTAGCAGCCCGTGCCTCCCACTGAGACCCCCTCTGCCTCCAGCAGCTGATGGACCGAGTGGCCTGGGCAGCCAGCAGCGGGCTGAGCAGAACACGGTTCCAAGCCCTGCTGTGTCTCCGTGAACAGGCCTCAGGAGAATTTCTGAAGAACCAGTAAAGAAGAATGTTTAGGTCACACGCTAGCTTTCCCCTTACCTTCATGTAGACTCTGAAACCAGTAAATGTATGCGCAGGTGGTAAGGGGTAAACACGAGAAAAGGGGGAGCAGAAGGGAAAAGGAGAGGAACATAAAGAAGAGAAAGAGAATGGAGGGGAGCAGAGATGCCTGAGGTGGGGAGGCCTTGGGAAGAGTCACGGCCTCAGCCTCACGGCCCAGGATTCCTGTGTGCCCAGGTGTTCCTGTGCCTGTGTGTCTTCATGTGTGTGTATGCATGTGGGTGCATGTGTGCATGCAATGTCAGCAACTTAAACTATGACGACTTTCCTTCTCTTACTTGCTGACATCAGGCAAGTGTCCACTTGTAGCTCCACTGTGGGTTAATTTAACTTGATGAGTGTGTCTTCTGAGGAGGGAAACAGTCCATTTCCACGGTTGACCAGAAGCCACCTTTCAATGTATAATTCCTTTTAAATGGAATTGGTCTCTACTGTCCAGCAGGCAAAATAGATTCACTCTACTGTGCCCACACATACACTTAATAGACACAATATATTATACATAATATATACACAAATACACTTAACATACATAATATATTATATATACACATATACATATCTAATATGTTGTATACTATTTACATACATGTGTAATATATTAGATATGTACATATATTATATAATGTATATGTTACATGCATGTGCAATATATTAGCTATATATGTATTTAAATGTAAATATATTAGATATGCATGTACATGTAAATATATTTGATACATATGTGTGTAAATGGAAATATCTTAAGTATATATGTATGTCAATGTAAATATGTTAGATATGCATGTAAGTGTAAATATATTGGGTATATATGTATGTAAATGCATACAGGTTTACAGGTAGGACTCACTGCACACTCAGTGTAGGTCCAGTCTCATGTTTTTATAAACATCATCTCACTCAATCCCCTCAACAACCCTATGACAAAGGTCCTGTGAGAGTCACCAAATTTCAGGTGTGGACACTGGGGTGTGGTCTAAGTCCCCGTCCAAGGCTCCGACGCATCGGAGCGGTGTTGGGAGCCCCATGTGAACATAGGCCACGTGTGTCTCTGTATTTTGTGCGCCGTCTTTTAATAGTTGCCCAAGGCCGCACTTCCTTCTCTTGAAAGCAATGACTGGGGTGCAGTGTCTTGTGGCTCATGCCCACCTACCGCCCTAGTGATGTTCACAATCCACTTCCTCCTCTGCTCTGGGCTGGGCCCTCAGCCCTTCGCTGCCTCGCCTGCTGGAGGGAATTTAAATCATAACTTGAGAACGCGTGGGGAGCCCATCTGCTTCACGGAGCTGTGCTTGTCCCCTCCACCTGCACTGGCCTGGAGATTTAGACCCTCTCGCTGAGAGGCGATTGTTAGGTTGGAAAGAGCCCAGGATCGGATACATGCAGACGTGTAATGAGATAATGGACCCTCCCTGGTATTTCTAACAGAGCAGTCTGCCAGACCCAGATACCGGCTTCTCCCCGAATCAACAAGACCCCCACACAGATACTGACTCCTTCCTGAATACTCCTGCTGACCCCCTGCAGCGGGAACTTCCTCAGCTGAATACCTCAGCTCATGACCCCGCCCCTCACCCAACCGCAGTATAAAAACAGCGCCCCCCCCTCCCAGTTGGCGTGAATCCACATGCCCTGTCTTTGGGGTCTGTGGGTCTCCCGGGGATGCAATAAACCTTTTCTTTTCTTTTCTTTTCTTTTCTTTTCTTTTCTTTTCTTTTCTTTTCTTTTCTTTTCTTTCCTTTTCTGATTCACTCGACTCTTTATTTCTTATGCCGCCTCCTGAGCCACCTAACCTAACAGCAATGAACCCCACCCTGGAGGGGGAAACATCAGCACAGGACAGCCTGGAGGAGCACATGCCCACCCCAGGACCATGGAGTGTCCTGGCTCTGTCCCACAGCAGCCAGGAGGGGAGGAGTGAAGCCAGGAGACGCTCACGTAGTCACCAGCATGACAAGTGCCAACAGGGCCCTTGAGACCGTCTGCCACCCTGCCACACAGAGGGCAGCCTGCTTCCAGGGGCTGAGGAATTCTGGACATGAGCATTCCACCCTCGGTCCCCTCCATCCTCACTGGGCTCCTACTCCCTGCAAGCCCAGCCAGCCCCTAGGAGGGAGATAGGCTCCAGCCTTGCCCAGACTTCCTAACGCCCTCCTGTTCTCATAGCACCCACCTGGGAGGCAGGGATGGGTGTGGCCTGCTTAAAATGCTTCCAAAAGCAAGACGCTGCTGGTTTTAGTCACATACAAGCACATCCAGGGATTCTTTTAAAAGCATAACCTTCACACCAAACCCTGCCATTCCCAAGCACCTCGTTCCAAAGAGACTGAAGCGTGTGCCTAGGGGTTTCCAGCAGCACCTATGTCCTGGCTGTGAAGGGGTGCTTTAACTCGCCCATTTTTAATGTCACTTCAATGCCATCGGCACTGTGTCCTTTTCCCGTGCATCTGCTGGGCCCTTCCCTGGCCTCCCTGGAGAGCCTGGCTTATTGTGCTCATAAATAAGAAATGGCGAGCACGCGCTCTTTTTAATAAAACAAAGGCACGTTTTCTTTCATTCAAACACAGTGAGTTCAGCTCATCCACCAGCCAACGTTACATAAGACAGTTCCAGGGAGGAAGAAAGAAATCGGCACTTAAATCAGAATCCCCATTTGACTGGAAGAAAGAGAACAGAGAAAGGTGAAATTCAAGGTTCCCTTTGTGAATTTTTATTTTTGCCTTAAAGGCTCTGCTCAAATGCTCATTTAGGTCTTTTTTTAATTTTATTAAATTTACTAGAGGCTGCCGAAACCGGTTTGACTCAGTGGATAGAGCGTCGGCCTGCGGACTGAAAGGTCCCGGGTTCGATTCCGGTCAAGGGCATGTACCTGGGTTGTGGGCACTTCCCCAGTGGGGGATGTGCAGGACGCAGCTGATCGATGTTTCTCTCTCATCGATGTTTCTAACTCTCTATCTCTCTCTCTTCCTCTCTGTAAAAAATCAATAAAATATATTAAAAAAAAAAATTTACTAGAGGCCCGATGCATGAAGATTTGTGCAAGAATGGGCCTTCCTTCCCCTGGCTGCCAGCACTGCCTTCACTCTGGCCCAGAGCAGCTGAGGCAATGTGGAACGCCCTGCCCCCAGCCACTTGGTGCCTGCATATGCAAATTAGTCCATCATTTTTGTTGGGTTAATTTGCATACTCACTCCTGATGGGCTGGTGGGTGTTGTGAAGGTACAGTCAATTTGCATCTTTCTCTTTTATTAATGTAGATTGGGGTGACATTGATGGATAAGATTATATAGGTTTCGGGTATACAGTTGTGTAACACATCATCTGTATATTGCATTATGTGTTCAACACCCCAAGTCAAATCTTCTGTCCTCATATATCTGACCCCCTTTACCTTTCTCTACCTCCCGTCACCCCCCTTCCTTCCAGTAACCACCATATGTTTATGTGTCTATGAGGTGTTTTTTTTGCTTTCAGATTTAGATCCCACAATATGAGTGACATCAGATGGTTCCTGATGTTTTTCATCTGACTTATTTCCCTTAATGTGATATTCTCAAGATCCATTTGTGTTGGGGCAAATGGCAGTCTTTCATCTTCTCTTATGGCTGAGTAACAGTCCATTAAACATAAGTACCACATTTTAAATTTGAAAACATTTACTCATAAAGACACATGTACCTCAATATTGATTGCAGCATTATTTATGTTGGTCATGACACGAAGACAGCCATGTACCTCTTCAGCCCGGCTGATTTCCCCCCTGTGCCCAGAGCAGGGAGCCGAGGACCAGGGCATGGGCACCGCCTAGAGGTGTGAAGGCAGGAGATGGAGAAGGGCCCTCAGAGAGGGGGCAGAGCTGGTACAGGTCTCTCTCCCCAGGGTACTACAGTTCTGGAAAAGAACTTGCCACAACCCTAGTTCTACTCTGGACATTTCCACCCACCTGCATGAAATGTTTCCCAGCTTCCCGGCAACCCCTCGCCCAGTTTACTGCTTGTCAGAGCACTGCCGACTGCCATCAATCAGTTGCAGGCTTTGAACATTCCGCTGTGCTGTTCCCAGAACACGGGCGTACCTGGAAGTGGTGAGTTTCAACAGACGCCGTGACCTCGGGTTAACGAAGTACGACCCATAACTCTGCTCTCCAATTACTGCCATTGAATCCCCACAGCAAGAGCCTGCAATTTTATCATCATTGCAACACAAGTTCCTTGTAATCACAGCTGCATAGCCCCGCATTGGGACATTTCCGAGGATTCTGGCTCCATGTGTCTGTGGGCTAGCTTTGGTCGTGGTGTGGTGGTGTTTCTCTTGTTTTGTTTTGTTTTGTTTTGTTTTGTTTTTGTTCTCCCAGAACAAAGCAGCCTCTTTCTTTGATTTGTTTTTCAGCAGGAGTAAGGTAAATTTGTAGTCACTTTTACCAGGTTCCTTAACCACCCCGTTCTTCTTGATATCTCTCTCTCTCTCTCTCTCTCTCTCTCTCTCTCTCTCTCTCTCTCCATAGCATGCGGCTGAGTATTGTGAAAAGAGATCAAAGCAGAAAGCCTTGTGCTAATCTCTTTCTAGGTAACAGAAACACATCCGGAACCTTCACCCCCAAAGCAGGCAGGACCTAGAATCAGAGCGGGAGCCCTTCCTCAGCACCCGGAGCCAGTTCTTCCAATGAAACAGTCGCTCTTGTCCAGGTGGCAGAGCTGCTAGACTTACCAAAGAAAATGACAGGATGTCCAGTTAAATTTAATGTTCAGGTATCAATGAAAAATTTGGCATATGTCTGTCTAAAATATTACATGCGATACTAAAAAAATGACTTATCTAATGGTTAAATTTAACAGGGCATCCTGTATTTTACCTGTCAGGCAGAGATGCCCAAGCCTAAACCAAGAATTCCATGGAAGGTCTGCTCTCTGTGCTCAGTTCTTGAAGTGTCTAAATGGACTTCAATAATAATGACCAGAAATACAATTTCATTGAGTCTTTGCTTTAATGGACTAGGTCCTTATACTAACTACTTTCCCTGACTCGATCATTCATCCCTACAGCTCCTTACCAGGTAGGTATTATTGTTACTACCTTTTCACAGAGAAGGAAAAAGAAGGTGTAGGAAGGTTAAGTCCATTGCCCCGGACTCTGAGCCATCCCCCTAAATCTGGTATGCAATCCTGCCCTCTATATATTACTCCTTTCCCCCAAAGTCATTGCCATCGAGAATAACCAAGAGAGAGAGAGAGCCAGCGATACACACACACACCCAGCCTCTGCAATTATTTATTTCCTAGTCCAGATTTAAAGATACAGAAGCCACCTGCTAGCAGACATTGGACTAGTTCCATCAGCAGCTCTCATTGTTTCTGCAAAGTTTCTGTTGAGAAATCAGCTGACAGTCGTATGGGCGCTCCCTTGTAGGTAACTAACTGCTTTTCTCTTGCTGCTGTTAAGATTCTCTCTGGGTCTTTAACCTTTGGCATTGTAATTATGATGTGCCTTGGTGTGGGCCTCTTTGGGTTCCTCTTTTCATTGATTCCCCCACACAGTGTTCAGTCTCCAGAAGATGCTCGTTAAGTGCCTCCTGCATGAACTGGGAAAGAACTTGAAAATGGAAAGGACTCAAGGTCATCTGAAACAGTGGCCCAGGTTGACTTTTGTTGTCAGAGTAAAAGGGATTTTCCCTTTAAGTACATATAGAATAAGTTCTTTCTAGAACAAAAGATCTAATATCTCCCCAAGAGATTGTCAGCATCTCACTGTGGGAAATGGGCCTCTGCGATCCATTCCCAGCATGGTAGGCTTTTGATGGAAACGGTTGCTGAATTTCCCCAGGGCAAAGAGAATGTAGGGAGGAGGGAAGAGGATGCAAGAGCAAGAAACTGAGGGTGTGGGCCATCATCATGGTAGAAACCTCTGAGGCACCTACCTCAACTAGACAGGGGGGGGTGGAGACAACTACAAAAGGCCCCAGCCCAATTTTTTTAAATGGCCCAATGGGAGACAGTAAGACCTAGGCGACGTATGAAGAATCAGATGACCCCATAGTACTCAGCCAATAGGAACCGGAGGAGGGACTGAATAACTAGGCTGTGTTCGCTACCCCAGATGTGCCTGCACAACCGGATGGGCAAACATTCTGGAGGATTTATTAAAAGTCTCGTTTTTGCCATACTTCCGTCTCCAAGTCTGTTATTTGAATTCGGACAGATGAGCATTTCTCACATCACCATGTGAAAGGGAACCAGGAAGCCGGTGCCCAGACCATGAAGCAGGAACAGGTGGTGTCTGTGCTGTAAGGGAGCTGCCCAAGCACAGCATTAGGGCCCCGGTGGCTCATTTGAGGGTCTGCGTGTGGTCCTTCCCGGTGGCAGCTGCCTGTCCTCAGCTATGCTGAGCGATGGCCCTTGCACCTGCCTCCTCACCCAGGGAAGGCATTCTGGGGACTCCCTGGCTTCTTAAACAAACCCCTGGGGTGGCTCCACCCGTTGTGTGAGCAAGGGCCAGAGGTGACAAGAGAAGGGACTGGCTGTATCAACTGCTAACAACCCCAGCCAGCTCTCTGCGATCCCCATGCTGGAGGAAGGGGCCCAGCTGCCTCCCAGTGCTGGAGGCAACCCACCACCAGGAACTCAGCGGAGGTGTAGTGCAAGGGGCCGCAGTAACAAAGAAAACCAAGCCTTGGAGATCAGCATGTCTTTAACTTACAGTCTCACACATTCTGCATACTCTGCTGGCTCCCCCTCAACCCCTGCCCATTCCTCCAGCCAGGCTCCACCCCTGTTCACCTCCCACTCCTTTGGCTTGAGGCTCTTTCTCATGGTGTTTTTATGAAAGGGGCACAGAGAGCCCATGGTTACCATGGTTACCAAGCCGGAGGCCAGCACAGGTTCACCTATTGGAGACATTGCTCCACAGATGGTCCTAGCTTGTGTCAGTCTGTGGCCTCAGGAAATGTGGCAGATCCCAGGCTTCCTTCCTTCCCTTGTAAGGCCCCACACCCAATAAACCCAAACCTCTGGGGGTGCCCCCTCCCCCTCACAATCTGTGTCTTAACAAGTCTTTTAGGCAATTTTGCTGGCCATTAAAGGTAAAATTCACTTCATTATAAGGTAACCAGTCATAATATCCCTATCGCTTGATGACCATCAGAGGCGTATCATGTTGATCAGTGGGAGAACCCTTGAGAAAGAATCACTGCCCTGACGATGACAAGGGAGGCAGGACGAGCTCCTTTGCTCACTTCTCTTCAAGGCCAGCCGTCCCTCTGCATACTAAGCAGACCAGACAACAACATCCGCCACTATTTCCTTTTTGGATTAATTAAGATTCATGACCCTTGAGGATAATGGACTCCAACCTAAGAGGGCTTATATGAAAAGGATAATACATTGCAATGAAGTGGGATTTATCCCAAGACTGCAGACTGGTTTAATATTCAAAAAACAATGCAATTCATCATATTAACAAACTAAAAAAATAAAAACCATCTGATCATCTCAATAATTGCAGAAAATGCATTTGACAAACTATAACATTCATTCCTGATTTTTTAAAAAAATCTTTGCAAACTATGAACAAAGAGAACTTCCTCAACATGACAGGTCATTTATGAAGAAAAGTTATAAGAACTAATAAGTGAATTTAGTAAGGTTTCAGAATATAAGAATAATATATTAATGGCGATTGCATTTCTGTATACTAGCAATGAACAATAAGGAATACTTAGAAAGAAATATTATAAAAAATATGAATAACCTCTACACTAAAAACTAAAAACAATGATGACTAAAACTAAAGACATAAATAAATGGGAAGATAAGCCTCTTTATTCAAGATTACTAAAATACAAATTTTTCCCAAATTGGTTGATGGAGTCAATACAATCAAAATCAAAATCCTTTTTTGTAGTAATTGATAAGCAGGTCCTGAAATTCATGCATTAATGCAAAGAACTTAGAATAGTCAAAACAACATGGAAAAAGAATAAAGTTAGAGGACTAACACTACTGATTTCAAGAATTATTATAGCCGAAACCGGTTTGGCTCAGTGGATAGAGCATCGGCCTGCGGACTGAAAGGTCCCAGGTTCGATTCCGGTCAAGGGCATGTACCTGGGTTGCGGGCACATCCCCAGTGGGAAATGTGCAGGAGGCAGCTGATCGATGTTTCTCTCTCATCGATGTTTCTAACTCTCTATCTCTCTCCCTTCCTCTCTGTAAAAAATCAATAAAATATAAAAAAAAAGAATTATTATAAAATATAGTAATCAAAACCAATGTGGTATTTGTGTAAAGACAGACAAATAAAACAATAGAACAGAATAGAGAATCCAGAATCAGACCCACATATAGGGATTATAACAACAACAGTAGAATCCTGTATAATAAAACGCTAATATGCAAATAGACCGAACAGTGGAATAACCAGAACAACCAACCAACCAACCTGTCGCTATGATGTGTGCTGACCACCAGGGGGCGTGTGTGGAACATGGCGGGCGTTGGTTGTGGCGGGATGGCAGAGCAGGTGAGTGAGGGTGCCAGACCAAGGCAAGGCCCAGTAGCTGTCATGGGGTGAGCCTCTGATGGTTACTGAAAATTCTTTGCTCCCGAATGCTGTGGTCCCGCCCAGCACTCACACCCACTGCCAGCACAGGCCCCACTCACACCCACAGCCAGCACCAGAGCCACCACTCACACCTGCTGCCAGTGCCCGGCGCTGGTCCTGATCATTTGGTGCTGTCAGTGGGTGCAAGCGGCAGCTGCTGGCCCTGATCGCCCCTGAGGGCTTCTCCACCTCTCCCTGCTCCTGAGGGGCAATCAGGGCAGCAGCCGCCACTCGCACCCACTGACGGCGCCAGCCCCAATCGCTCCGCGCCATCAGCGGGTGCGAGCGATTCTGGTTCTGTCAGCGCATGGGAGCAGTGGTGGCAGAAACGGGGTTGTCTGCAGACAGGGGACTGGGGGCCGCAGTGGGAGGGGCCAGGTGGGGGTATGGAGGGTAGGCCGAGACCCACCCCTGGGCCTACTGTAGCCTCAAGGCCCACAGTTCCTTTCAAGGGGCACTAATTCATGCACTGGACCACAAGTCCATATATATATAAAAGCCTAAGCAACCATCCAACAGTCCGACCATCCAACCGGTAGCTATGACACACAATGACCACCAGGGGGCAGACGCTCAACTCAGGAGCTGCCAAGCTGCGGTGACTGGGCAGCTATGGTTCTCTGGTGACACGCCTGGAACCAGGGAGGAAGGAGCCCAATTCCAGGGTGTGTCACCTGAGAACTGCCCTCTCGCAATCTGGGACCCTTCAGGGGATGTCAGAGAGCCAGGTTCCGCCCGATCCCCACAGGTCAGGCCAAGGAACCCCACCGGTGCACAAATCTGTGCACCTGGCCTCTAATATAGGGAATATAACAACAATAATCTCCTAGAATTTTGTCATTAAAAATGCTTCCCATACAGTGAAGTAGACATTTCCCACCATGTATTATTTGTTTATTCTGTGCTACAAATTCAGCTAAGGGCTTGAACATGCTAAAAAAATTATCTGTTTTAATCTATGAAGCACATTTTACAAATGAGTGTACTGGAATCAGAGATATGAGTGCACTTGTCGGAGTCACCCAACTGCAGTGGTAAAGCTTGGATCTGATTATAAGATCTATGTTTTTACCACCTGTGGAAGAAGGTGAACCACATTTAGGGGCCAACTTAATAAGCATGGTATCTACCCTGTCTGATCAGGCCCCTGCCTCACTCTTCAGTGTCGCCATGTTGGAATGGTTCATACACGTGCAGGTAGGAGTTCCCCGTTCTCAAAGACTGGACAGGGGTGGGCCAGGTGAGTGCTCACTTCCCACTGGGCCCACATGCAGCCTGGGTGCAGAATTGCATCTAGAAATCCACCCAGCTGGTTTCATGCCCTGGATATTTATCCTCCTGGCCTCCCATATATTTTAGTGACCCTGTTGCCAGCAGAAATGGAGGCAGCCTAAACCATGAACCTCTCTGCCCTTCTCTACCTTCACCGGGGTATCTGGCCCAAGGCCAGGGTTCTGACCTCTCTGAGCACCACTGAAGCTGATGATCTGGAACAGAAAAGGTGTGGTTGGCTGCCTTTCTCAACAAACCAGCACGCCAGCCTGCAGTTTATAACACCCAGTAATGAGGACTAATGACAAATTGTCTCTCACATATGACCTTGGGGGATAAAGTGTCTAATCACATCTAGGCTGATGATGCCAATTGGCATTTCGGAGTCCCCTTCTGTTTCCTGAACGAAAGCCTGTCTCTGGTTTGTAAGCGGGAGCAATGATTAATGTCTTCTATGAACACTTGCATGTCAAAATCCATCTACTGACTGAGGGGACTCTCTGCAGAAGACACTTGTCATTGTAAAAAATACTTCCCAGAATCTTGGCTCCAAAGGCAGCTATATGTTATGCAGAGAAATTGAAGAGCATGAATAAAATGTTTACAGAGGAGAAGATAAAAAGAGGGACATATCCTGTGTTAATATCCTGGTTATTGGGCGCTATCAGCTGTTGTTGTATATGAGTTATCTCCAGATAATCAAAACTTCCTCCTCTAGCATCAGAATTAATTTAAATAATTGAGCTCTTTTAATGGAAATTATTCTAAAGAGCACAGCATGGTTTCCTTCTTTCTAAAAAGAGAACAATGAACGTGATTTCACATGTTCTTGATGGGTCATGGTTATTTAATACAGCACATTCAATACGTACAATGCCGCTTTGCTATCAGCAGTATTTCTGCTGTCGGTGGGAATTCTCCCCAGACCTCACTTGTGCGCACTTGCTCTGGGCTACAAGTTTAAATAATCGCATTTGTTAGGATTGTGTGTGAAGTAAAGGTCAACGAGGAATACATAGTAAAATGTGTTATTTTAGCATCCAGTGCTTTGGGAATTCTATTTTCTGTATCAAAGGCCTTTATTTGTGCACTTAGGCTTGGGTTCTAGAAAGCCAGGTGTATGGAAGGAATGTTTCTACCAAATAAATGAAATGTAGGGAATACAACAACAACAATAACCGAGAAATCTATAATAATAAAAGCATAATATGCTAATTAGACCAGACGTCCTTCTGGACGACCTTCCGGACGAAGCCAGGACTGCGAGGGAAGCCCGGGTCCTGGGTGCCTGCTGGTGGCTGGAGGGAAGCCAGGGTCCCAGGTGCCAGAGGGAAGCTGGTGCTGGCAGCCAGGGGAAGGAAGGCCTACTCTTGCATGAATTTTGTGCATTGAGCCTCTAGTTTATAATAATAACGCTTTGTATGCAGTGGTTTTTCTAATTCTCAAAACTAAGTCTTAAGGCAAGTCAATGACTCTTTAAAGTGGCCCTTCACTGTGGGGTATGGGAACTCTGACCCAATGCCCATGTGTTTATAAGAAGCCAACGCCTTGTAAATCATGAAATTCCAGGTTCGTATTGAACAGAACAAGTTTTCAGAGACTGTCCTGAATTTGGTGTCCATTTGGGTCAATCTCTACACCTTTGCATCTGTTGCATCTATATTCATTGTAGTTTGCAATGAGAAATTTATGTAAGGAAGAGGCAACGCTATTAGCACACCTAGGAACCCTCAGATAAATTATATTTATCATATTCAGTATACTTATGATGATAAGTTTCTCTTATGATACCTCACACCTTGTTTTGTAATAATTTACATGCTGACCAGGTGATTCATTAACACAACACCCCTCCACTGCTCTAAATAAACATAACTGTATGCAGGGTGGGCAAACTGTATCCCTGTTTTTATCAATAAAGTTTTATTAGAACACAGACACACTCATTGATTTACCTATTAGCTATGATTACATTTGCCCTATGAAGTAACAGAAGTAGACTAGAGGGCCCACAATGGCCAAAATATTTACTATCTAGCCCTTTAAGAAAAATGTTCCCAACTCGAGATTTATGTTAAATCATGATAATATTTTCCATGCTGACATTTGAAACATATGGTCTGAAATATCAATGTACTCCCATGATAATACTTCATTTACTCAGCAAATATTTATGGAGTGTGTCCTATAGGTCAGGCACAAGACGGGGAGCAGTGATGGAGAAAGTAAACCAAACCCTTGCCCTTCAAGACAGACACCAGTCACATAATCAAAAATCAAAGTAAAATTACAACTCTGGTAAGTGTCACAGAACAAAATAATACACATTTGGAGTTTATCGCCAGGAATTGGTTTAGACCACTGTGCAGGCAGGCTGGATTCTCTCAGAACGGAGGGCAGGAAGGGCAGCCAGGAACTGGTCACTGGGCCCTGGTTGCAGCCGAGTTCACAGGCGGAATTTCTTCTTTCAGGTAAGGCTCGGCTCTGCACCTGCAGTCTTTCAGTCAGGCCCACCCAGATCATCTAGGAAAATCTCCTTTACTTAAAGTCAGCTGATTATGAACCTTAATCACATGTGTGAAATATCTTCCCAACAACACCTAGATTAGTCTTGATTGAATAAATGGGAACTTAACCTAGTCAGCTGGACACATCAGAAGACTATCACAGTGCTAAATATTGCATTTTGCTTTACTTTTACAGAGATATTTATGTTTTCAACAGCTTTATCAAGGAATAATTTGCATACAATAAAATCCACCCATTTTAATTTTTTCCAGTTTTATTGAGATACTAGAGGCCCAGTGCACAAAATTCATGCACTCAGCGGGGTAGGGTGGGAGGGAGTCCCTCAGCCCAGCCTGAACCCTCTCGCAGTCCAGGAGCCTTCGGGGGATGTCTGACTGACAGCTTAGGCCCGCTCCTTGTTAGCCCGGCTCAGGGCTTCTTGCTAAGCGGTGCTCCCACTATGGGAGTGCACTGACCACCAGGGGGCAGCTCCTGCATTGAGCGTATGCCCCCTAGTGGTCAGTGCACATCATAGCGACCAGTTGTTCTACCATTCAGTCGATTTGCATATTAGCCTTTTATTATATAGGATAATTGAAAGATAACATTGTGTTATTTAAGGTGTAGAATAATAATTTGATATTTGTATATATTGCAGAATGATTACCACACTATGTCTAGTTAGCATTCATCCCCTCACATAATTACCAGTACATTTTTTTCCTTGTGATGAGAACTTTTTTAAAAAATATATATTTTATTAATTTTTTACAGAGAGGAAGGGAGAGGGATAGAGTGTTAGAAACATCGATGAGAGAGAAACATCAATCAGCTGCCTCCTGCACACTCCCCACTGGGGATGTGCCCGCAACCAAGGTACATGCCCTTGACCAGAATCAAACCTGGGACCCTTGAGTCCGCAGGCCAATGCTCTATCCACTGAGCCAAACCGGTTAGGGCATTGATGAGAACTTTTAAGATATTTTACAAGTTACCTATTTTAAGTGTGCAGGTTGATGAGATTTTATTAATATACTAGAGGACCCATGCATGAAATTCGTGCAAGAATAGGCCTTCCTTCCCCCAGCTGCCGGCACCGGCTTCCTTCTGGCACCTGGGACCAGGCTTCCCTCTGGTCACTGGCAGGCACCCAGGACCTTGCAGCCCCATCTTTGTCTGGAAGGACATCCAGTCTAATTAGCATATTATGTTTTATTATTATAGATATGTATGTATGTGTATGTGTGCATGTGTGTGCAGATATCACCACAGTCAATGGTGGTGAATTTTTATGCCCCAGAAAGTTCTCTTGTGTCATCTTTGGGGGTGGTCATTATTCTGCCAACCACATATAGTGTATTGGATTAAATGATTTTGAGATTTTTAAACCTACCTTGCATTCCTGAGATATAATCCAGTCAGCCCTGGTGTATCATCATTTTTTATATACTATTGGATTCAACTGGCTAAAATTTTGTTTAAAACTTTTACATCTATATTCATGAAGGATGTTAATCTCCAGTTTTCTTATGATGTCTTTGTCTGGCTTTGGTATCAGAGCAATGCTGGCCACATAAAATGAGTTCAGAATTAACTCTTTCCTCCTCTCTTTGTTGAAAGAGAACTAGTAACCTTTTTTCCCCTTAATGTTTGCTCAAACTCACATTAATTATTTTTTGTAGGGATATTTAAAATTACTAATTCAATTATTTTGTTTTATATAGAAATATTTAAATAATCTGTTTTTCCTTGAGATATCAAGATAGTATGTATTTTTAACGGAATTTATCCATTTCATATAAGTGGTCAAATTTGTTGAGATACAATTGTTCATAATATCCTTTTATCATTCTTTTAAAGTCTATGAGGTTTGTATCATCCAGGTACTGAGAATATGTGCATTTTCTTTTTCCTTCATCAGTGAGTTAAAGGTTTTTCTATCTGATTAATATTTTAAGAACTAGCCTTGATCCCAACCGGTATGGCCCTGTGGTTGAGTGTCGACCTATGAACCAGGAGGTAATGGTTCAATTCATAGTCAGGGCACATGCCCAAGTTGCAGGCTCCATCCCCAGTGTGGGGCATGCAGGACACAGCTGATCAATGTTTCTCTCATGATTGATGTTTCTATCTCTCTCTTTTCCTCTCCCTTCCTCTCTGAAATCAATAAAAATGTATTTTTTAAAAATAACTAGCCTTGATATTATTAATTTTTCTCTACTGTTTATTCATTCTCTATGTCATTGATCCATTCTGACGTTTTTTCTTTTCTGCTCAGATTTTTTTTTTTTAATTTGGTCATCCACTTCCAGCTTCTTAAGGTGAAAATTTCAAGCACCCATTTTGTATCTTTTTTTTAAATCCTCACCAGAGGATATGTTTCTATTGATTTTGAGAGAGAGAGAAAGAAACATCAATTAGTGTCTCTCACAGGGGATCCAACCTGAAACCTTTCAGTGTATGGGACAGCACTCTAACTGACTGAGCCACCTGGCCAGGGCTCAGACCTTTTTTTCTAAAGCTACAGCTTCTCTCTAAGATCTACTTGAGCTGCAGGCCACACATTTTGTTATGTTATGTTTACATATTCACTTATAGTATTATTTCCACATACTTGGGGATTTCCCAGATCGCTCTGTCTCTCCTTGATTTCTAACTTACATGATGATCAAAGAATATACCCTGTATAACTGAAATATTTTTAAATTGGAGGGAGGGGGGCTTGTATTATGAATGAGCACATGGTTTGCTCTGGTGAATGTTCTATGTGCTTAAAAGAATGTCTATTCTGCTCTTGTTTGGTGAAGCATTCCATAGTTGTCACTAAGATTAAGTAGGTTTATAATGTTGTTAAAGTGGTCAATATCCTACTGATTTTCTGTCTGCATGGCCCATCAGTTACTGATGGAGGAATCGTGAAATTCTCAACAATAACTGTCATTTGCCTATTTCTCCTTTCCATTCTGTCAGTATTTGCTTCATGTTTTTTGTAACTCATTGTCAGATGCATTTATGATAGTTGTATTTTCCCACTATATTGAACCTTTTATCATGATAAACGTCCCTTTTTGTCTCAAGAAATACTTCTTATATTAAAGTCTATTTGTCTGGTACACACACCCAAGCCCTCTTGTGTTTCTGTTTGTATAGTCTACTTTTCCTTTTTTTCTGTGCAACCAATTTGTACCTTTGAATTTAAAGTGCATCTTTTATTGGCAGCACATAGTTGGACCTTGATTTATTTTACTCAGTTTGAAAATATCTACCTTTTGATCACAATGTTTTGTGCATTCATATTTAACTAGAGGCCCAGTGCACAAAATTTGTGCGGCGGAGGGGGGGGGCGGGGGGGGCAGGGGGGCGGGTCCCTCAGCCCGACCTGCACCATCTCCAATCTGGGAGCCCTCAGAGGATATTCTACTGATGGCTTAGGCCCGCTCCCCATGGTTCTCTGCTCTCTGCGGACCTGCCTGCTTGACACCACCACAGGCCCTGGTGTCTGCTCTCTGCAGGGGCCTGCTTGCCCCTCAGTGCCGTGGCCAGGGGCGAGCTGGGCTCGGCTCTGTGCTCACCACAGGGGACTGCTTGCCCCTTGCCCTCGCAGTGAGGGTTTAAAGGACTGGGGGACTCTGGTGGTGCTGAGGGGACTGGGTGCTGCCATCTTGTGGCTATGGGCGCCACCATCTTTTGTCACAAAGCGACAGTCAATTTGCATATTCCATCCTCATTAGATAGGCTGATTATTGTATAGTTAAATTCAGTTCTGCCACTATGCCAATGGTTTTTGTTTCTTTTTTCTTTATTGCCCTGTTCTTCTTTTACTACTTTCTTTTGTGTTAAACAAATATTTCTTAGTATACAATTTTGCCAGTGACATCTTAGTTATATTTCTTTGCCTTTTTATTTTCAGTTGTCAATCTCCTGATTAAAATATTCATCTTTAACATATCACATCTTTTTCAAATTTATATTAACTTACTCCAAGTAGAATATAGAAACTTTGAGCACGTGTTTTGGCTTAAACAGTGACCCCATGTTATTGTAGTCATGTGTATTACACAATCAGGAAGAAACCCTCTTGCATTTTGAAAAATTCCCTTCTCTGAGGTCACTAGGTTGATGTCGAGATGGGTTTTGCCAAGGAAAAATGGCTCCCCATCCATGGTAAACACCTGTTTCCTTAGTGACAAGAGACCCTTTAAAAGGACCTTCCTAATAATGGCTGATTAAGTTCTTTTCCAAGAACTTTGTTTCTCCATAGTCATAATTAAAGGGAAAGAAATGGTATGACCTATTATTCAAGTTAAAAATATAATATTATAACAACACCTAAGATTGCTTGATGAATTGCAGTCAATTGCTTGGGAATTTTCTTGTGTGTGTGTGTGTGTGTGTGTGTGTGTGTTAACTGTGTTGCTTTTTATAATTACCTGGAAATCAGAACTGCTTAAAAGCACATCCTTCAAGTATATATTTTCATCCTAAAACCCTATGAATACTTTAGTAGATCAATTAATAATTCTAACCCTTTGCCGTTCTGACAGAATTTATTATTATAGGTAAAGGAACAGTGTATGACTTGTTTCATTTCAAGGAAATACCCCATATCTGGCAACCCAGTGGTTGATGGCTTGCACTGTTTCAAATCATAACATGCAGCCTGGCTGTGAAGGGAAAAGTCATCAATCAGAAGAGAAATACAAGTGTGGAGAGATCATTTCATGCTTCCTGGGAGAGTTGAACAGTCAGGATCGGTGGTGCCATGACAGTGACAATCTGGAGCCTGAGTCTTTGACTGTGGTGCCATTGCAGCAAGTCACACCTGTGACCTCGTCCTAGTCTCTGGGCTCTTGCAACTCAGGGATGAGCCCGTCATTTATTGATGTGAGCCCAAGTCCACCGGGCACGTCACTCCCTACCAATTTATTTCACACCCTACTTGGCTCAGAACAGTTACCTACAAGAGTGGAGCTCCTCTTTCCTTTTTGCTTTCCCTCAGTTCAACATGCTCCAAAATTATTTTCTTTTAGTAAGGAATTCTCATTTGTCTGAATTTATGTGTTAATAGTTCTAGTTTGAATACCCTTTGGGGTCCATCCTGCTCTGAGCTAAGCAGTGGGGTCACATAAAAGAACCAGGAGATGTACCCTATTGCTCTCCGTTCTCAAGTGTAAGGGCTGACAAATATATAAACAAACAAATAACAATGCACATTTCTGAAGACTGCTATATTATGAGAAAAGGTCTAGCTGCTTTTGTAGCTGCATGAATTCAATGTTCCCAAACATTCAACATTGCCAATATTGCTCTAATAGAATTCATTACCTAGTGTCTCCTGGTATTTGTAACTCTCTTTGTCTACTGAGTGAGTCATTTCATAATTAAGAATTGATTTGTCCACGATTCCTTCTGTTCCTACTGAAATAATTAGGTTATCTAGGGTTCCCAGAATTCACTAATAATAAAGAAGCCAAAATAAAACAAATAAATCATACACACCTACATCAAAATAACAATGCTTTGAAAGCCAGAACCTAAACTTCCATTCTATTATAAGCCTCGGGAATGGAGTGATGATTGATGTTTTGACTTGCAGGGATCTGACTGGTGATGGCATTTGATGGGAATCAAATAAATGCTTCCTCCTGATGATATTGTCCTGCCTATAAAATCAGAAACACTCTGACCTGGAGGCTGGGTCTAATCCTAACTCAACCTCTCTTCATGGCGTTCACGGCCTCTTGTCCAGTTCCCAGACTGAGTCAGCTCTAGACCCAGAGCCCCAGGATGGAGGAGATGGAGGTCAGGTCTTTGAGGAAGAGCTCTGCGGTGTGGCCACAGACATCGAACAGGGAAGCGCATGGAGCTTGGACAGATCCTGTAGGAGAATCACAGGACAGACTCCTAGGCTTGAGATGGGAAGGCAGGCCCTCTTCTGCTCACAGCAATTTTCCATCTAAAAAGCAACTCCCTGCTTGATTTGGGGTTCCAGTAAAGACGGATGCCCACCATGGGTCACCGAGTAGCCATGAAACTCAAACCATTTTTCATTAACTGGATGTGATCTGACTCAGGGAATCATCCAAATGGATGGATTCTGCTGGTTTTCCCTGGGCTCACTGGGCATGCTGGGATTCACTGGGGCTGACTATTGGTGGAACAGTGTAGCATGTATATACATATGACGGGTCCTGTGAGGTCTGGAAAGTATGAAAAATCGGCCCAAGCAAATGGCCAAGACTTCGCTGGTCATTGCAACCACTCTTCTTGTCATCAACACACACCTATTTTAGATGGCTTAAAAAGTGAAGTAGTTTGCCCAAGATTGCTTAAATTTCTAAAGGCTATAGTATTGTCTTGTTATCCCCATTAAATATTTGGGGCGGGGGGGGGAGAATCCATCTTGATATTATTTTATTATCTTGTATCATTTTTCTCTCCTGAATTATATTCATTTGAAAAGCATCATATAACTCTGTGGGAAATAAGTTTGTGCCTTTCATATTTGTAGGATGATAAATACTCTGTCTGATGCATGATGGGACAGACTGAGAAGATAGGAAATAGGACAAGGAGCGAGCCAATGGAGGTCCAAGTCAAGAACATAGTTTCAAGGAGAGGAAAAATGACTCATGGGGGGAGGAGGCAAAGGTAAGAAATAAGCTAAACATGTAAGAGTTGGGGTCAAGGGCTTTGACCTGGTCCAAAAGTGCTCCCAGCCCACAAGTTGGAAAGTGGGAATGAATCAACATGTTCAGGTGATACAGGCAGCCTGGGGGTGTTCGCGGGGGTCAGAGAAAGTCTCATGGAAATTGAAAAGGGACAAGCTAAACTCTAAGATGCGTTCCGAGTTCTGTAGCCTGCAGATCTAGCACCTCGACGTGAATGCCTGTGTCAGACTGCAGCATCACTAAACTTTCCAGGCCGACGCTTCTTTCCTTGTGCACTCTGGGACTTTTACTGACTCTACCTTTCATTTCTTCCACTTTAGTGCTAAACAAAGAGAACATGGGAGGAAAGAGCTACCTAAATAAATCACTGAGTGCTGAGAACCACTATAGCAAATCAAAGTGGACCCATTATCAATGGTTCCTCAAGTCTCCTATGAGCGGACGAATAGATATTCACTGAAAACAAAGAGAGAACCAAACTTTCTTGCGTTGCAATTAGACGGTTAATAATACTTACTGAGCACTCACGGTCCTCTCAGCCCCTTTCCTGTCAGCCTGAAGGAGAAACAGTTGATGCAGAACCTTGGGTTCCTGATGTCCCTGTTCCTGAGTCAGAGTACCAGACATGGGTGGAAATAGATGCTGGGCACCAACAGACCATGTCTAGCATAGCATCCTCTCAGCCACAGTGACTGATTCAGGGATGGGGCTTGTTGACCAATCAGAAACAAGAAAAAAAGCATTTTCTTATGTTATTAGTACTTTAAGAAGAACTTGAACTGGGTTGATAAACATATGGAGCTTGCCCTAACCCGTTTGGCTCAGTGGATGGAGCATCGGCCTGCGGACTCAAGGGTCCCAGGTTCGATTCCGGTCAAGGGCATGTACCTTGGTTGGGGGCACATCCCCAGTGGAGAGTGTCCAGGAGGTGGCTGGTTGATGTTTCTCTCTCATCGATGTTTCTGGCTCTCTGTCCCTCTTCCTTCTTCTCTGTAAAACTTCAATAAAATATATATGGAGCTGCTTGAAAACACGCAATCCTGGGTTTGCTTATTCATAAGAATCACAAGGGTCATCCTATATAATCCTATAGAATAAAAGGCTAATATGCAAATTGTCCCCTTGACCAGGAGTTTGACTGGGAGTTTGACCAGTGGGTGGGGCCAGCCCGCCAACCACCTGCAGCCCCTTCCCCCAAGGCTGGCCTGGCCTGATTGGCCCCAATTGGGGCGGGGTGGCCAGACCCCACCTGTGCACGAATTCGTGCATCAGGCCCCTAGTCCATTAATAAGTAGCTGGCATTTATGAAGCAGTTATTCTCTATCAGACCCTGTGCTCTGCTTTGCACATGAACTATGTCACAGATATGGCGACAGGAACCCTATGCACAGAGAATGTTATCACCCCCATTTGCAGTAGGCAGGGAGGTGGGTCCCCAAGAGCCCTCTTCAGGAAAGGATGTGGCTTAGCTGCTGGAAGACTAAGTAGACATCCTTTAGCCATCAAATGCAGGCTATTTTGATTCAGTACAGAACTCTAATGGTTCCTCTTAGCTCCAGAACTCCCCATGGGATCGGCCAAGATTGGTGTCAGTCCTGCGCCCCCTTCTACCCACTCACACTTCTCTTTCCTTCCCTTCCATAAAGGTGGGTCCCGTGGACATAACATCCGTTAGAAATGTCCCCCAAGCACCTCCAGCACAGTGAACCCCATATCCATGTCTACTTTCCTACGAACCCTGCAACACCACATTACAGATAAAATGATAAAGCAGGGGACCCCTGGCTAACCTCACCACCTGGCATGGATCCTGGGGGCTGAGATGGCTGAAGTATCAGAATCTTGTTAGGACCACCAAGGCTGACCTGGAAGTTGGGACTGGACTCTGCACTGTGACTCTAGAAAAGAAGGTTGGTAAGACCCCAAGGGGAGCCCGGGAAGCCTGGCAATGCTGGGCTGGAGCTCCACCTCGCCTGAAAGCGAACAAGATCCAATCCTTTGGTGACTGCTTGGTGTGCAGGTGACGGTAGGACATGGCGCATGGACAGTGGCAGTGGCCACAGGAGAAACTTTATCTCAGTCTCTCCAATTCAAAGCCTCTGCTAAGGATGCCAGGGAAAAACAGAGGATCTGGGCATCTTAGCGAATGATGAGCTGCAGAGAGAGTGTCTTACAAGGGCAACGCCTTCATGTTGGCCTTCTGTTTTGGTTGTGCAGACTCCATGTTAACTAACATCGTTTCCAGTAAGAGGCGCAGGAAGAGTAATTCACACAATTGTTTGCAATCATCACCTTCTGTGCGATCTTTTGAAAAATTGCATTTGGAACGATTATGATTTTTTAATTGCATTTTAAAGGATTCCTTAGGGGTCGCGCTGATTCAACCCAGTGATGCCTACTGAACAATGATCAAACAAAACATTCTCTGAGATCAAATTGTCAAATGAGGCTTCAGATTGCACTCATTTACCAAGTCATGGACCACAAATAAAAATATATCATTTCGGAATGTTAATTAGCATATAATTTAAGATTAGTAGGACTAGTGAGCGGAATTCCAAAGGAAGGAAAATGTGTAGGAGCTAAAACTGTATCAAAAAAAGGAAACTGGAGAATAACAATGCGGAAGATCAGCACTAAAATGCTCAGTGCGCTAAGAACCTTTCTTAGCAACAGTATTCATTTGTTTACACTTGGAGATATTTATTAAGAGGGTTTCTCCAAATTTGTAATCAAAATCCAAAGAGGAAATACAATAGCTTTTTACAGATAGTCCCTGAACATGAAACACGGATGAGACCCATCCATCCCGTGGGACATGGAACCATGGAATAGAATAATTTTTATATTTCTCTTTCTTGATGCTCTTTTTTTATTATTGATTTCAGAGACAGGAAGGGAGAGGGAGAGAGAGATAGAAACATCAATGATGAGAGAGAATCATGGATTGGCTGCCTACTGCACGCCCCACACTGGGGATCAAGCCTGAAACCTGGGCATGTGCCCTGACTTGGAATCAAACCGTGACCTCCTGGTTCATAGGTTGATGCTCAACCACTGAGCAACACCAGCTGGACTCTTTCTTTATATTCTTAAATATGTCCTTTTATTGTTAAAATATTTAAAAATTATACATCCATCTCAGCATTTTAAAGATGCTGTTTTCTGTGTTGGGTTTTTTGGTTTTGATTTTTGGTGGGGAGAGGTGGGTGGAGGCAGTGAAATGGAAGAGGAGCTGGGTCTCCACAGCAGCCTACTGTCTTAACTGTAACATAAGTAGACAGAAGTAAAGACAAGGCAGAGACCAGAGACGGCACCCACCTTAGTTCTGGTGTGGGCCTGCCCACAGCCCGGCCAGAGCTACACGTGGGCAGAGGAGGTAGATTGGATTGTAAATTGCCACAATCAATGATGGAGAAAAATGAGATGACCCACAACAAATGATACCCAGTTGAGGTAATTCGGTTTGTCAATTGTGCTACTAATAAGCCTCCATTACAGTCTGATGTGTGAGGGGGAATCCAGCTTCATCTATAAGAGGATCAATCAATCCTAAAAGCCACCGTCTGTATCAGCTTTGGAGCACTAACCGACCCAGAGACGGGAGGACTAAAGGCTCGGGAACCCCCACCCCCAGGCCTGGCCTTTACCTGAAGTCATAAACAGATACGTAAGTGAGATGCCAGACGTGCTGAGCACAGTTAGCTGAGAGACCGGGCTCTAGGGAGCTAAGGGAACTGAATATGTTTGCCCGGCTGGCCTGGCTCTCAGAGGTCTGGCGACTCCTGGTTCCAGCCATGCCCATCACTGCCTGCGCTCCGTGGGGAATAGATGGATTCAGTTAAGCCGGTTGCTCTTCTCTCTGCCGAGTTGACGTGATCCATCTCCTCTAACACAAGCTCCTGCAAAGCCCAGGAAGAGCTGCAGCCACAACCCTGGCAGCTGCTTCCAGTTAGGGGGCTTTTCGAAGTGTTCACAGGAGGCACGTGTGTTGTTATGCTCTCTCCGCTTACTTACTTAGTCTGATGTGTTGTAAGAAAGAAACTCTGTGAAGTCCTTCTGCAGGTAGGAACCTATGTAATCAAATGTTTACTATTCTGCCGGGGTTCATGTCCCAGCATCAAGAAGGGTTCAGGAATCTGGAAAAGGCTGTGCGTAGATGACAAAGGAATCCAGGGACTAATAAAGAGTCCAGAGACAAGATATAATTTTGAAAGGCATTGGGGGTCAGAGGACCTTCAGCTAAAGGAACTGAAGACTCCCTCCTTGCCTAGGACCCTTGCTTTTATTCACACAATTTGTCCTAAGGCAAGGTGGAGATCATACACTTCAAAGGGTAAGGTTTCAAAGGGTACAGAGGCATTGTCAGTTTGGGAATAGCCTACGGCTGTTCAGGTGTTTGGCCAGTAGGAGGCAATAGCATGTGATTAAGATGCCCTTTAACTGTCTGGCAGCCACAATCAGTTTCCTATTCAGGTTGGGGGAAATGCCTTTAGCCATTCCCAGATGCAGGTGACTACATGTGTGACTCAACCCTGTTGAGTCCCCAAGTCTCATCAACCTTTTGATGAAACTCTTGAAATTATGGCATGCTGGCATTGGTCTCCGGCACTCATCTTCAGTGGAAATGTTTAGCAGCTTCACAGAGCAAACAGGATGCTCTTTAGACAAGCAGCCGATGTGCGTCATTCCTTTAATGCTCAAGGGGCTGTTCCCCCCCCCCCCAAATCCTGCCCCTTGCATCCTTACCCTGGGATCCCACAGTCACGTGGAGCGTAGTTGTTCTTGGTTCCTCTTTATCTACGACACAATCACTACCTCGGAGTCACAGATTACACACACTGCTCTCTCCTGCGCCTGTGCTGTGTGAGTCAGAAGTAGAAGCAAGTGGGAGCACAGCCACAATACAAGCGCCAGGCTGTGTGTGCGGCTGATTTGTACACAACTGACGATGATGATTGAGGGAGACACCTCTCCATACCAAAGCCATCCTTCTAGGGCAGGCAGCTCTCTGGAGGGGCTGGGGGCTGTGTGGGATGCATGGATGTCCGATAAAATCATCTCGGAAATAAGAGGCCTCCATCAGCCCGCCCTATGGAATGGGGCCGCCTTCTTGGAGTGGCAGATTCTGTGTCTTGTGGAGAGAAAGCGCCTTACAAAGTGGCACGGGAACAGCCAGTCGTTGAAAGGCCCATGGCAAGACTACAGGCCAACGGCACTCTGTGCTCAGACCCTGGAATCGGCAACCCAGGGACCCCCCTCACCCCCCCCCCCAGAAAGACGACCTAACACAGTACACTGGCAGAGGAGAAGCCAGCTGTGGAGGGGCTTTGGAAATGTGGGGGTATTGTTTGTGGAGACCCTAAGAAAAAGAGGGGGTGCAGAAGGGAGCTCGGGGAGGTGCTTCCTGGTAACCCACGCCAGGCCAGTTAAAAACCAAAGGCGGGAAGCCCAGCGGGTGTCACTCAGTGGTTGAGCATCGACCTATGAACCAGGAGGTCGCGGTTCGATTCCCAGCGATTCTCTCTCATCATTGATGTTTCCATCTCTCTCTCGGTCTCCCTTTCTCGCTGAAGTCAATATTTAATTAGAGGGAGTAGTAGGCCTTGTCCACAGCTGGACAAAGTCAATTTTTAAGGCAATCCGGATTATTCGTGAAAAAGGCCAGAGTGTCTTTGTCTCCAACGTCACCAGAGACATCAGGATGGGGAGGGGGGGTTCGGGGTGGAGGACGGGCTGAGTCCTGGGGGGTACCTGAAGCGCTGCGCCCCCTTCTGGCCACGCGGACAGCGCGCGCTCCAGCTCCGGTTCCCGGGGCTGACTCCATTCCAGCCCAGAGGGAGCCGGGACAGGACCCTCTTTTTCCTGGTGTCACAAAACCTCACAGAAGGAGCCCCTCCGACCAGCGATAAAAGCTGATCCCCGAGTTTCGGCTTTTTCCTGCTCTCCAGGCTCTTCTCTGGAAATGACTGACTTAGTGACATGGGGGTAAAGGTGGGGACCGAGTGGCTAAACCCAAAGGTCCTCCCCCCGTTTCCAGTTTCCTGTTGGGGGTGGAGGGGTTGGCTTGGTGGTCCCCGCGCCAGCTCGGGTTTGGAGAGGGGTCGGGGTAGTGCCGCCCCCTCCCAACGACCACGAAGGTGAGGATGGGCGGCGGGAGGGCGCCTGGGTCTCGGGCTCCATCCCTTCCGCCCCGCCCCGCCCCGCCCCGCCCCGCCTCTCCGGAGGTCCCGTGCGGCCGCGATTCTCCAGCAGGTGGCGCTGCGCTCGCTCTCATCCCGCGGCCGCGTCGGTTCCTGCGCCGGCGGCAGCGGGTTGCAGCCGGAGGCTGGAATTGAGTAGCGTCCCCTGGATCTGCGGCTTTCATGACGTCTCGCTGCGTGGTCCAGCACTTTTCCTCCAGCCGCGGGGTTGTTTTCCGCCCCTCTTGCCTTTCCCCTCTTCCCTCCACCCGGGCTCCCTCCCCCGCCTGTGCCCAGGCGCACACCCCCGCCCCGCCCCTGGCCCCCGCGCTCAGCCCCGCTCTCCGCTCGCGGCCGGAGGGAGCCAGCGAGCCGGCCGCACCTGGCCGGAGAGGGCGGGCGGCGGGCGGCGGGCGGGATCCGCGGGACCCGGGAAGCCAGACCCAGAGCCGGATGCACCGCGAGGAGGATGGAGTCTCTTGACAGCCTCCGGGGGCTGCTGTGACCTTTGACCATCTGATTCCAGATTTTTTTCCTGCTCTTCTTTTTATTTCCTCCCCTCGCCATCCATCCATCGTGCAGTCAATGACTGACTCTCGCTCCGTTCCGAGAGAGGAGACCATGATTGAGTGAAGCCACCCTGTCTGCAACCAGGTAAGCGGCGCGTGGACTTGCTCGAAGGCGAGGCGCTGGCATCCATGTGGGCAGGACGCTCCGTGCCCCGGGTCCCCTCTCCCCCTCCCCAGGCGCCGCTGCCGCTGCGGGCACCTCCGCGCGAGGAGCAGAAACGAGATGCCCAAGTCAGGGGAAGGGAGAAGCCGTTACATAACTAACAGAAGGGAAATCGGCTTCACACGGTTTTCATGAGCAACTGGAAACTCCCGGCAGGGGCGGGTGGAGAGGAGAGGTCCGCATTCACAGCCTCGCACAGCCGGGGCCAAGACCCAGGCGCGATTAACTGGCAGGCGCGCCGGCATGTATCCTTGGGGAAAGCCCATTGTCTTTGTGGAAAGCTGAGAGAGAGAGAGAGAGAGAGAGAGAGAGAGAGAGAGAGAGAGAGAAGAGAGAGAATGAGGAGGAGGAAAAGGAAAAGGAAAAGTGAGGGGTTGGGGAGAAACGGCCAGAGAATGGAAGCAATAACTCCCAACTGTTCCCCATCAGCATAACCAGAGGTGTGATATGATGGCTACAAGCTCTCTCTAAAAGTCAATGCATTATTGGGGGGAGAGGGGGTGCGCCTGCAGATCAAATGAGATGTCATGGCATTAGGGAGTTGGGTGAGTCCGCTGCCTTGCTCTCTCCTGGGTATGTTTTTATTTGCACGGAGACTTGAGGTTGGGTTCGTTTGGACAGACATGGCATTAGGATTCCCAAACCCCAAGAAGCCTGGGGGCGAGCCACAGGTGCATCTCTGTGTCAGGCTCAACATGGAGAGACTCGGGGCGGAGGCGTATTTTAATAGGAACAGCCACACAGAAACGGGGTGAGGTTCATGGAGAACCAGAATACCAGAATTTTCCAAAGAATCCCACCTCCACTCCTATAAAAGGAAGGGGTGGGGAGAACCTCGTGTTGGGGAGCTGGAGATTTATTGTATGTTTAGAGTGTCTCCTGCCTGTTTTTATCCAAAGTCAGGCGGTCCGAGGGAGCCCCCACAAAACAGGGTGCAATGCCAGCCACATCCCTGCCAGCACCCTTACCTGCCTGCCTTTCCCCTGCTGAAACCCGGAGCACCGGGTGCCCAGGAGCTGCTGAGAGGAGAGGGGGGCTTGCTACAGTCCAGGCTGAGCTAACTAAGCTTCGCCCATTTTGCCTGGAGAGAGAGCTCGAGTCTCCATGGCGACTCAGGTGGGAGGGGAGAAGGCAGCTCCAGTTACCAAAAAAAAAAAAAAAAGATTGGACAAAACTTTCCCAGCTCCAGGCAAAGAAGTAAATCAGCCGCGTGCCCTGCGGAGGGTCCTAGGGCACCGGCTCTTCCTAGCTTCCTTGCCGGCGACCCTCGAGGGGGCACCTGGAACCCAGCCGGTGCCCAGCGAACCTCCCAACGTGGCCCGGAGGCTGAGATGGTCAGGGCCCCGGTTCCGGTTTCAGCACCAAGGCCAGAGCACAGTGCCCGGTCCCACCTCTGCGGACTGCAGCCCCAGCCAGGGAAGTGTTAGCTCCTTAGGTGGAGAGCAGTCACTTTCTCCAAAGGACTGACTCCCTTGCCCGGGCAGAATCAGAAGAGCTGATCCTCTACGGGATTGCGTGGGACGGAGAGGCTGCAAATCATCCATTTCACGCATGGCGGTGCATCCGAGTAGCTATTCAAAACCAAGAACCCTGATACCGCCAGAGCTCCGAGATGAGCTGAGAATGAGAAAGATCCGGTCCTTAAGGGAGAAAAGGGACACAGGCACACACACACACACACACACACACACACACACACACACACACACGCACGCACACACCAAAGATCAGTCCCTGAGGACAGTTTCCTCGGTTCAACCTTTGGCTTCAAAAGCATCCATTCATCCTTCACTCCCTGGCTCTCCTAACTCGAGGGGATGGGGGTGCACAGGGGTGCAGATAGTAGAAAGGCGCTTGTGGGAACATCCTGGTCTGTGAGACACCAGCCAAGTCCTGTCTAGGGGTCCTGAGACCCCCTCAGGAGAGTGGAGACATAGTTCACTCTTAGTCGGGACCTGGCGGACTCCTGGGCAGTGCTGGTGAGCCCCAGGAAACGGAAGGTGTGTTAGTGAGATGCGACCAGGTGACTGTCTTCAAGCCAGTGTGTGAGCAGCGTGGCTAAGTGTATGAGGTTGTGGGCCAAGGAAACAGAGGGCAGGACTCCCTTTCCTTAATAGAAACAAGGAAGAAACTGCAAGAGGGGGCAGGTTATTATCACCCGGGGTCCATTTCCACCTCCTCCAGGGAGCACAGGTAAGTCCCTCTCGCATGCTGCCCTCACCTTGGGCAAGGCTGGTCTCTGCCCTGCTCTCCGCGTCTTTGGTAGTAGTTCCTGGTCCTCCCACCCCCCAAAGTGATGCTGATGAGGAAATTGGTAGGGAAGGTGACAGCCGCGTTTCGAGTAGGAAGTTGTTGCAAGTGGCATTGAGGTGTCACGGGCACGGTTTGAAGTGCAGAGCCCAGGCAAGGTCTGGCAGCTGGTTGGAGGTGCTAATGAAGCCTCCAGAATATGCTGGCTGCTTTTCTCTTTTGAGGATGCCCTTATGCGGCGTGGTCTTGAGCTGGTTCTGGCTGGTTGCTTTTGAAGGTAAACAAGACAGATCCTGGTTTTCCTTGCTGGTCGTGCTGCTGCTTTCCGACGACGATGTACGCAGAGCACCGGGGACCTGGTTAAAGCAGCGTGTTTATACCTTCTAGCCCTTTGCAGGGGAGGGAGGGTCTATTTTTTCATGGTGGCTAGTGAAGGCAGAAGCAAGCTAGCAATCTACTGCAAACCTGGGCGAAGGATGAGCTGTCACACTGCCTCTTCCATTTAGTGTCTGATGGGTACAGGCAAGTTTATCTCTGGTTTAATGTATGAAAAGTGCTGCTCAAGAGAAGCGCTGCAGAGTGTTATGACTTAGAGCAGCTGGGCCCTGGCGTTGTTCCATCTGATACTGTCAGCAGCAGGGAAGTAGAGATCACTTAGGCAGATAAAGCCATGCGAGGATATGGGTTATTAAATAAACAAAGCAATGGTGAGTTCTAAAGTTCCGTTTCTCTGATGAATTAAAAAATAAAGACAAGAATGTAAATGATCTAGGATACGACATTGCTCGATCAATAATCCTTCGTTCTGGTAGAGCACAGGCCCATGTGTTCAGTGCTAATTTACCAAACTACGACTTGCTTTCTTCCTCAGCGGTTAATTGCTGAGCAAAGTGTCGGTATGTCCTTATGACAGTCAATACATACTCCAAAATCATTGTCTGCCCATTCCAGTCAGATCTGTTACGGAGAGCAACTTAAAATGTATCCCTGTGCGCTCAGAGCCATTTTGTCATTTTTTTATTTTTTTTTTTAGAAATGTAATACTGTGCCCTGGTATTTCATAAACACCAGTACATAACATATCCTCTTGTATGGCCCAGGTCTTTATTTACTGCATCAGCTGTTTCTGTGAATATACACAAATGCTTGAATTTGCTCTCATGTTCCTCTCTGTCTTCTCACAAACTATCTCTGCTTTTCAGGATAAAAAGAAAGTAAGACATGAGAATAGCTGTTTAATAATCAATAAGAAAAAAATCATTGGAGATTAAAAATAAGTAAATGTAGCCTTACGGTAGCTTAACCCCATTCACTGGTTTTCACAAGTAGAAAGTATTACTTTCCTCAAGAGTAGAATGTCGATCATGTGAAGCTTCATGAAAACAAGATAAACCTTCTCAACCAACATGAGCAGGTGGGCAAGATGAAGTGCTTCTCCTTTTCATTAATTTTTCCTTCATCAAATGATCTGTACGTTACATGTAGATTAATAAAGGAAATGTACCAGCAAGAGGCAGGCTAAGGGGAGGGCCGAAATTAGGGGAAAGCAGCTATTTATTTTTACCCATTTTAAATTGAGGATATTTTTCAAAGCAGGTCTTTTTTCTTTTAATTCATTGTATCAGAACTTGAAGGTTAGTGACATTGAGATGTTTAAATTGAACAAATTTGGATTTCTAGCTTGTTAAGGTGGCACTTATTATTTCTTTCCTTTATTTTCAATAATGTTATTTAGGTCCCAAAGAGAATTGGTTCGTCTGGAGTTTTACAAAATTATTAAATTTTATTCATTAATATCAATAAAAGGAGAATTGGTAGTTAAGTTCAAAAATCACTGAGACACTTTTGTTGCATTACGGCTTTATTTTTAGTTGTAGTTCAAGTATTTAGGGGGATAGAAAAATAAAATGAAGCCATTTGGGATAAAAATATGTTTTAAATGTATTTTAAATAATTAGTTCTAGAAAGAATTAGGGTCATGTGGAAAGAAGTTGTCATCATAATTGCAGTCCATGCTCTACTGGTATTCTGCCCCTCGTCTGAGAAAACACTATACACTCCACATATCGGTATCATTTGACTACCTCTAATTAATAACACAAAGTTATTTTCCTCAAACAAAGAAGGACCATGTCATCCTAAAAAGAATGTTCACATCCCCTAACCTGTAGCCTTGATCAGTCTCACATTTCACATTTCCTCTCCATGGCTGTGCTTAGGACCGGGGACCTACAGTACATCTATATCGTACTGTAGTTCTCTTAGTGATTAGATTGTGACTAGTATTCACCGGCCATACTCCCAGTCAAAGGGATGTGGTTTCTGCTATGAAAACTTTACAAAACGAGCCAGTGAGTGAATCTACGGATAAAAAGACCCACGCCCTCGCCAACAGTTGTTTTGTGGGACTAAATCAGAGCATGTTCTGTGCAACATGAGAGACAGATCTATAAACTCAGTTTGAATCCTGGCGCTATAGCAGTTTCCTCTGTTAATTTACAAGCGTCCACTTTTTTCCTACCCAGAATGAGAATTGATTTTTTAAACGATGTTTTATATGTTTCTCATATCATCTAACAGGAATTTGTACAAGTGGAACATGAGCTGGGGAGATGTGGCCTGGTGATAAGAGCCCAGGCTCTGGTGTCTATACAAATGCATTAGCATCGAGCTCTAGGTGTATCCATCAGCATTTACTAGGTTAAGGGTGGTGACAGCCATTCCGACATCACAGTGGCTTACAAAACAAAGGGTTATTTCTCCTTCACGCCACATGCCTTTGCTGGTCAGCGTTGGCTCTGCCCCCTTGTGCCCTGTCTGATCAGGGACATTGCATTGCAGCGTCAGAGGGAAAGGAGAATGCCAAATTAAGCAATGGCTCTTGCAAGTCCTGCTCAGACATGGCACAAGTTATCCACTCCCATTCCGTTGACCAAAGACAAGACACACGTCACACCAATGCCAATCGTCAGTGAAATGGAGTTGTACATTTCTCCCACAGTGAGGTGCTGCATGTCATATAGCAACAGGTAGAGACATGTAAGCTTCTTGCAGAGAGAGAAGCGAATAACTGGGGGCAATTATATAATCCACTACACTAATTGTGTGACTTTGATCATCTTTAAGCTCTTGGTTTCCTTGTCTATAAGATAAAAAATAATAGTCTTAACGTCTACCCCAGAAATGTTATGAGGATGCATGTGATCATGTAAGATTCCTAGTACAATGTCCAGCACAAAGCAGGCACTTTATAGATTGTAGATACTATTTTCCACTTGTTACAATGTGTCATTAGGTTTAGTCCTCGATGAGGCTATGTGAACTGTATTAATTAGATAGCTGCCGCAACTGAAAGATCCCTATATCTCATCAGGTAATCGAATGGAAGATTATTTCTCCTTCCTGCAAACCTAACTGGATGATGCCATCAGGGACCCAGGCTTACTGTCTCTAGCACTTGGCTTCCACAGTCTCCTCAGTGTTGACATCCAGATGTGGAAAGAGGGGGAGTAGATGATTATGTAGCAGCTGTTTGATGATCCAGGCCTGAAAGTAATTGTATCACTTCTGCCCGTGTTCTGTGGTCATACCTAACTGCAAGGGTAGCTGGAAATTGTAGTTTAGCTCTGTGTCCAGGAGGAAAGGTAACTGTAGGGTGAATACACGTGAGTCTTTGGCATATATACCCAATGTTAGACATGCCCATTTGACTTCTTTAATATAAATGTCTGGCATCAAAGAAATACAGCTAATGTGGGTCAGGAATAGAGTGGGGCAGAGCAGACGATTTGTGCCAACGCTGAAAAGATCGCTGGTGGAAGTAGTATATTGTTGAGCCCTAGAATCATACTTCAGTGGTGCATTTTTTAAAAATAATTCATTGGGATCTTTTGACTTTTGGAGTGGGTGGATTTGATTCTTACAAAAGAGATGCAATTGCCTATTGTTTGACTTCTGGTAGCTGAACCACTAACTACAAAGAAGAGGTGACTTCACACCCCATGCTCAGGATCCCATGTCTGATCTTGACAGCTACTCCCACACCGAGTCTAAGAATGCTGAAGAATTAGGTGCTGTCTCCCACTATCCAGTCCTTGCTGTTGGCTAGCAATTTGCATTTTTGTTTTGCTTCACGTAAACATTTACAGGTTAGACACATGCTCTAAGTTTACGCTGAATTAATCTAACGTTAGTCTGTGCCTCCTGAAAGTTGACCGTGTCTTTTGCAAGTAGTCTTTGAGAACCCCTGCCTCTCTCAAGACAAGCAGGTACCCTTGGAAACTTAAATCTATACCTTTTCGTTAGAAGAGAGAGTCCAACTTTAATGATAAACTTACCATCTAGGAAAGAGAAATGTCAGAAGGAAATATGAGAAAGCTGTGAGAGAAAGAGCCAGAAGAAGTATGGTGGTGGTTCATAATGCTGCCAGCTCCTTTATGTCATTTCTACTCCTCAAACCTGGGTGCCAAATCCACCCAGAAGTTTTAAATTTCTATTTCAATGTAATAGTCTCATCTATTATTTTTTAAATAAAAGACTCAATCAGTGCAATAAGAACGGTGCACTCTTGAGAAAAGCCACATTACAAAAATGAAATAGAGGGCTTGTCGTGGCAAACCTTCGTGCAGTCAAGTGAAGAAGAATCATAGTTATACAATTGTTCACTTTTACTTAACATATCTCTTGATGCTCTGCATATTTCCAGAATTTGACCTTTAATAGCTACACCCTATATTGTTATGGCTCCTTGGACCAGTCAGTCAACAAATCTTTAAGTGGATTTACTATGTAAAGAAGACAGAAGGGATGCCCTTAAACCGGTTTGGCTCAGTGGATAGAGCGTCGGCCAGCGGACTGAAGGGTCCCAGGTTCAATTCCAGTCAAGGGCATGTACCTTGGTTGCGGGCACATCCCCAGTAGGGGGTGTGCAAGAGGCAGCTGATCAATGTTTCTTTCTCATCCATGCTCCTAATTCTCTATCCCTCTCCCTTCCTCTCTGTAAAAAATCAATGAAATATATTTTTTTTAAAAAAAAGAAGAAGGAGAAGAAGACAGAAGGGGAAACAGAGAAAATGTCCAGATACCAGCCCTCAGAGGCACTAGACGTTAAGGAAATAAGAGTATCAATAAAATAATAATGTAGAAAAAAAGAAACATGGCATTAAAGAAGACAGGGCTGGACTCTAAGGGAGAGGGACGTTAATAAGGGCGGGTGTCGGTAGGAAGCACCTGCAGATATGGTGGAAGGTTAAGGAGTCTCAAAGAAGAGTAGGGTTTCAGTGGGAAAGGTGGCAGGGGGGCTTTCCAAAGGACAGATGCGCCTGCATCCACGGAGTATTGGCAAAGAGGGTGGATCAGCAGAGGGACAGAGAAAACCGAGAGCCAGGCATTGGCATGAAACTTGAGGTCGTGGATCTTCGGGAAGTAGCTGCTTCGAGGGGAACAGGAGGAAAGATACACAGAGATTCTGACTTGGCAGCCATGGGACCCTGAGATCCTGAGACAGCTGGATGCTGGCAGGAGGCAAGAAGAACAAAGCGCGCCCAGAGCAGTGAGCTGGCAGCAGAAAACGGTCCCACGTGAGTGCCTCCGGTGGTGCCGAAATCGAAGATCACTCCTGAGCGGAGAGACCAGCCGATGATGGACTCAGCCCAAGGAAGCTCTACCATCGCACCCATGAGCAAGAGGGATCGCACGTGGCCGCCGTCCAGGTGGGGAGTTGAGGTCATTCCAGTGAATAAATAACGCGGAGGGAAGAAGGCTGAGTGAGCCCTGCCGCAAAGAGTGAGAGCCGAGGTGAGAGCAGCGGCTTGTCATGCTCACTGCAAACCACTAACTGCAGCATTTAAGTGCAAGTCCTTGGGGATTTATCCTTCCTGGGCACTGTAGGGACAGGTATGCCCAGGCTTACGAATGGGATATTTGTTCATTCTTTTTTTTTCAAATATATTTTTATTGATTTCAGACAGGAAGAGGGGGGAGAGAGAGAGAGAGAGAGAGAGAGAGAGAGAGAGAGAGAGAGAGAGATCAATGATGAGAAAGAATCATTGATTGGCTGCCTCCTGCACGCCCCACACTGGGGATCGAGCCCATAACCCGGGCATGTGCCCTGACAGGGAATTGAACCCAGGACCCTTCAGTCCTCAGGCTGACACTCTATCCACTGAACCAAACTGGCTAGGGCAGATATTTGTTAATTCTGAAGATAACAAGAAAGACCATGTAATTTTGAGATATGAAGCAGAGAGGAGACAGGACTGTTATCTCGTTTGCAAAATCGATGTTGCTTGATATTCATCTCACAGTCATTCAGAGTTATGCATATCAAACAGCAGCATTCTCTCTGCCCATCACTTAAGGCAGTGGTTCTCAACCTTCTGGCCCTTTAAATACAGGTCCTCATGTTGTAACCTGACCATAAAATTATTTTCGTTGCTACTTCATCACCGTCATGTTGCTACTGTTATGAATCGTCATGTAAATATCTGATATGCAGGATGGTCTTAGGCGACCCCTGTGAAAGGGTCGTTCGACCGCCAAAGGGGTCGCGACCCACAGGTTGAGAACCGCTGACTTAAGGGTTCATGGGGGTCCCTGGGGTTTTGCCTGGCTCGGAACAGCATGAATGAGGCCACAAGAAACCTGGAGCCCCAGGTGACTCCTCTCAGAGTTCCCACTGAGCTGCCACCAATGAAAAAACATAAAATTACACACACCCCCCCCCCCGACCCCCTTGTCCAGAAATAAACAGCAATGGGCATTCAGCACAACGTGAGGGGTAGGTCAGTTCTAGAGCTACCAAATGAATGAAGATCTTTTTTACAAGACCTCAACATCACAAAGATAATGGGCAAAAACACCTTGCCCTGGACTTTGTTTTTCAGGGAAATTGTTGGGCGTGCATCATTGAGATAAGAATTTTGATTCTCTCTTCCTGTTGTGCGCGTAAGTGGAGTTTATTTTAACCAGCATTGCTGAATCCTTTGTGAGTCATGGCTGTGGTGGGGAGAACAGCGAGGTGATGCTGGGCTCGGGGTCGTAATGGCTATTATGATGTGGGGTTATTGGGTCAGGAAGTATACCTTGCCTGAAAATTCCTTGTTATACATAATCACCAAAGCAATCCCAACCTCATCCATAGTAGCCCACCTATAAAGTGTGTAAAACCTGGATTTTAGGGCAACTGATGAAGAAAACACTGTGGTCATAGTGACACACAGAACTAGAGATAGGGTAATGTAACTAAAATCCACCAAGTATTTTCAAATAAACCCTCAATTTTTGTCACTGAGTTAACAAGATTTTCTTTAAATAAGCAATTGTTAAACTATAACTAGATCTTTTATGGTTACCCCCCAACACACACGCCAACCGATCCAAAGTAGACTGTCCTTTTATTGCAAAAGTAGCATCAGGAGGCTGTTAGCACTGAGGAGGGACCCTGGGTGTCCTTGTGAGAAATCAGAATCCTCATTCGACTGCCCAAGATCTTACAATATGCAAGTGTTTTTCTGGTTATTCCTTTATCCACATAAGGAATTTGGACCCAAGTTCCTTCTTTTCTTGCTAAATTTCCAGATGAGCTGGAATGAAGCAATACTGGCCCAAGGAGAGCCACAGACAGAGCACTAAGCAACAAGCCTGCATACCCATCATGGCTTCTTTCCAGGCCAGTTCCAGACATAGGGAAGCTGGTTGGGTCATCTGTGCATCATATTCTAACCACAAAACAGATCAAACCACTCTGAGCCCTTATAGCACCCCCAAGGTTTCATAAACAACCATTACCGTAAGAAAAAACAAGAGCGTTCCCGTTGAGTTGAATAAGAAAGGAACAACCTTGGGTAGGGCCCTGGAGCCCTTAGCACAAGCAAAGGATCTCAGAGAGTGGGAAGAGGATGGACAGAATTCTAACAAGCAGAGAGAAGGTAGTCCGGAGATACTTGCAAGAGGGCCTCTCTGAAGCCAGAGCTTCTCACATTGGGCTGCGTTTCAAGGGAAGGGAGGGTAACTTTTTGCTGCATCTCAGAGAAATCAAGAGGATAAGCTAGGTGATTCCTTGAGTTAAAAGCTCAGCCCACTAAATATGAGATGTCCATTGGGGTATATTTGAAAACGTCACCAAAATCAAAGGTCGTGTTCTTACGCTTGACCTTTCTCCCACTCACTATGGCCACTGTTCCATAGGCCTCATGGTGCAGCCACCCCACGGGCTTGTGCATGCCTGCATGCTTTACTTCTGTGCCAGGCTCGAACCCCTTGCCAACACAGGGTGGACTTAGACATCGCTGCTCACCTTCTGTGTTTCTCCCCAGGGGTTCCATGAAAGAACCCTTCAACGTATGGTGTTTGAATAATATTTCTATAATGTCTAATGTGTGCTGACCCCCATAAAACTATTAGAAACTATTTACATGATAAAAGCTTTGCTTGGAAAATGAATACAGGCTATATATCCCATGCAGTCAAATGATAACCATCTCTAAAAGTTCAGAGAGGACCCACTGAACAAGAAATAAAACACATAAATTCTGTGAATCAGAGGGAGATGTAAGAGGAAAAGAGGTTTTTTTCCCTTACAGACATATCCCAGTGAAAACATCTATTTAAGTGTCACTCAAGCACAGTATCTGAACGGAGGAGGAGAAGGAATCAGTGTGTTTCCGGTGGGACTAGGAGGTAGTGCGTGCTTCCCTGAGCCGTGTCAAAGCGGAGCTCGGTCATTCCCGGGTCATTGGTTCCTGACAGGCCTGCGCTGCTGTTTTCCTCTGGGTTGCTCTAAAAATCTCCTAAAGCCAAGCCTGTGCCACCAGCTGTAACCACAGTTCCTTTCATGAACCCTGAGAGATTGGAGTTCACGTTGAGTCATGTGATCCTGTGGAGTGGGCGTTGACAGACGCTGAGCCCTGGTAAAGGAGCTCTTTAACTTCTGTCTATACCAGGTTTTCCAGCCATCAAATAGGGATCATTCCAGAAAACAAGTTCAGTGAATCAGTAAGCTATTTTCTCTAGCCTCTGCTTCTAAGAGGACATGGGAAATTATAATCAGCAATTGAATGATCTTACACTGTTTTAAAATGCCAAGTATACATGTTACTTCCAGAGGCAGATGCTACTTAGAGCTTGACTTGTAGGCCTTGATGAAAGAAACAAGCCCAGCTGGTGTGGCTCAGTGGTGGCTCATCAACCTATGAACCAGGAGGTCACGGTTCAATTCCCAGTCAGAGCACATGCCCAGGTTGCAGGCTCCATCCCCAGTGTGGGGTGTGCAGGAGGCAGCCAATCAATGAGTATCTCTCATCATTGATGTTTCTATCTCTCTCCCCCTCTCCCTTCCTCTCTGAAATCAATAAGTAATTTTTTTTTAAAAAAAGCAAGAAACGAGTTGAAGAGTAGAATAATGATTCAGGTACATCAAGGACATCCACACCACCAAAGACTGGCCTGTGTCTGGCACAGCACACTCAGCACACAGGGAAGTGAGCTCGTGGTTTAGAAAGACCTTTAACAACTGCACTGGAAATCCTAGGTTGTGATTTTGTTTACTCCCGAGTTGAAGAGATAATCCAAATAACTCAGGTAAGCCAGAACACCCCATTCCTGAAGCAGTTTCAATCATCCAAGTTTTATAGCAAAGTCAATCCTGAATCCTGTGGGTACAAATGGCCTTTATCACATGCATGGGCTGGTGAGTATGGCTGGGAAAGACCTCCGCATGTACGTACACCTGTCTGACCACAGTGTATGTCCGTAGTCTCCCTACAAGGTCCATCCCCGGACCCTCCCCCCACGGAATGTAAGTCAGTGTACGTGGGGGCAGCCTGCCTCCTGGAAACCCATCTTCTCTTTCTCTGAGGTCACGCTTCCCTTTAAAGTAAGTTGCCAATCTTCACTCTCCCATCGTCTTCACATTTCAACAGAGCCAGGAATGTTCATCGCTAATTCAGAAAAGTTAGTAAATTTTGACGTTAATGAAGCCTGCACTCAGGCAGCTTGACCGAAGACAATAAAATCCAGTCAGTTTGCTTTACCTGGGCATGTCCCATTTATTTGTTACACAAGTAAGCTGTATGCAAGGTAGAAAAAAATTCAAATGAGCTAAAAGAATTCAGGAAGGAAGGGGGGGTGGGGTGGGGAGGAAACAGTACAGACAGTAAATATCTGTAAATATGTTTTCACTAAAGCCAGATCCTCTGGCTTACACTATTCTGTTGCCTGTTGGTTTTTAACCGGCTAATAGGTCATCAACTTCTTTCCAGATCAGTCATGTGATGGTTGTAGGTTTCTTTGGCTCCACTTCCTTCTTCTGTGGCCTCGCTCCCCACACTCCAGCCCCTTGCCAGTGGCCTGGGCAGTTCCAGGGCCATGAGGGAGACTTGCTTCCTCAAGGCCTCTTCACTCCCTGTTTCTTTTGCCTAAAAAGATCTCCCCCCCCCACCCCCCCCTCAGATTTCCCTTCCTTCCTTCAAACCCTTAGATTTGCCACCCTGTCAGGGAGGGTCCCATCTGTGACCGCACCTACCCTCCACCCTCTCCGCCATGCCTGCCTTCCCTGAGTTGATGTCCCCGTGGTGTTTGCTACCAGCTAACGTGCTGCCTAAATTAGATGTTGATTTTCATTCTATCCTGTCACCTGCAATAGAGAAGGTCAGCTCCTCCGGGGTATAGTATTTGCCTGTTTTGTTCACTGGTTGTATTTGTCAGCGTTCTTTGGAGAAACAGAACCAAAAGGAGATTTATATCTATATCGGTATAGATATAGGCATAGATCTCCCTTTTGTTCTAGGTATCAATGAATGAAATATAGACATAGGTAGATACAGATGAAGAGATTTATTAGAAGGAATGGCCCTTGCAGTTATGGAGGCTGAGAAGCCCCAGGATCTGCCGTTTGCAAGCTGGAGACCTAGGGAGACAGCGGTGCCGCTCAGCTCAGGTCTGTGGGTCTGGGAGCCAGGGGATCCGATGATGTCAGTGTCAGTGTGAGGACAGGAGAAAGCAGAAGGAGATGCCCCAGCTCAAGCAGTGAGATGGGGATGGGGGCAGGGAGGGGGGCGTAAATACCTCCATTTTTCTCCTGCTGTTCTACTAAGGCCCTCTGTGGATTGGATGAAGCCCACCCATATTGGGGAGGGTGCATCTGCTTTACTGAGTCTACTAATTCAAATGCCGATTTCATCCTAAACGTCCTCACAGACACACCCAGAAATATTCAGTCTGGGTATAGGAAGGGGGCGTCAAACTGACATAAAATTAACCATTGCCCTGCTGTATCCCTAGAATCACAAACATTGCCCAGCACATGGGAGACACTCAATATGATGAGTAACTATAGGCTATTATTGTGATGGCTGCATTGCAAGCAGTTCTAAAACATGTTTGCTGTGCATCTGTAACATTTTGGACTCTTGGTTGTTTTCCTTCTTTGTTGTTGTCAACACTGCTATTATCAGCATCCTACACACACCATGCACACCGCATTGGAATGTGTCTTTAGTGTGAAGTATTATAAAGGTAATGGCTGGGTAAAAGCTCTTGTTCCATTTCACCAAATTGCCCTCCAGAGAGGCTACACCTATTTCCCTTCCACCAGAGCCCAACAAAAGGACACTCCCTGATCCATTGGTCCACTGACCGCATTAGCAACCTAACTGGATGCAAAGATGTTTAAAGAAACCGAACCAGGCCATAGCCAGTTTGGCTTATGGACTGAAGGGTCCCAGGTCCTATTCTGGTCAAGGGCACATACCTTGGTTGCAGGCTCGATCCTGGGCCCTGGCTGGTACATGTAGAAGGCAACCAATTCATGTTTCTCTCTCTCTCTCTCTCTCTCTCTCTCTCTCTCTCTCTCTCTCTCTCTCTATGATTAACCAAAAAAAGAGAAAGAAATTGAACTGGTCCTTCTCAGCTATGAGAATCTGTGTCCACTTGAACCACTCAGCCACACAGACCAGACCAATTATAAAGAAGAAATTAATATCAGACATTGGGCAAAAACTTTCCTATGGTGGAACTTATATGAGTTTTCAGAAATAGAGACTCAGTCATTAAGCCAACTGATTCTCACAAACCCCATGAAGAAGGGCACAGGGTAGGTACGTAATATGGGGTATTGTCCCATTCAGTAGATTGTGAACCAAAGACAAAGTTCATATAGGTCGGTCGTGACTTGTACTCAGTCACAAGTCCTAACATTTGGCCTTGAACTCTTCCCACCTCTGCTCTTTCAACATTCTCCCAATCTGTGAGTGGCCAAGATGTCTTCTGGAGAAGAGGTTTGAAGAGTCAATAAAGCTGTGGTAGTATATTAACTTCTTAAAATACTATCATGACTTTTAGACTTGAGGGCTAGGGAGCTGGAGAAAGAGAGGAGGAGGAGGAGGAGGAGGAGAGAGAGAGAGAGAGAGAGAGTAATCCAGTCCAGCTAGGGGCAGTTCCCTAACAATAGCTTTGTAGTCTACTTGGCCATAGTTCAGGGCCAAAACAGTTTTTCCCTCTGAGTTCACAAACTATTATTAGTTCCACATGCGCAAGAATATCATGAAATATCATGCCCTGATTTGTACTGAGATGGCACACAAAAGGTAAAAGTCTCTTCCTCCCACCACCCGCGGTCACCCCTCCCCAGGCGCATCTCAGCAAAACATCTCTCCCTTATTAGCTGCTTTCCCCTTAAAACATAAGACAAGTACACTCATTTGAGGGTTGAAGGTTTTTACTTCTGAACAAAAGGAAAAAAATCCTGTTTTTTATGTGTGAGATTTTTACCTGTCTTATTTAAAACATTGAAAAGTACTTTCTTGTCAAAGCAGGATACTTAAAAGTTTTATCTGCAAACATCAATGGAGAAATAGTAACAAGATGGCAGCCATGATTAGCATCTGTAAACTTAGCATAAACTAACAGGAAAATAAATCTCTTTCTCTGACCATGACTTTCATTTTAAAAGGTCAGTTGCATAGATATTATAATGAGTCAGTTCTCCCAATACCTGTGACACCCAGTGCTTGAGTGTCACCCATGTTTGACGACGGAAGGACTGAAGCTTAGGAGGAAATAGCATCCACCCCCAGCAATGCATGAAGTTCATGGATTCCAATCTGTAACTCTCTCCACCAACTCTAGCCTTTCTAGAGCAGAAAACAAAAACAGCAGCACTTATTGGCATTTATTTTTAATTTAAACGAAATGAAATCCACTGGAACAACCTTTGAGAGGCACTTTGCAGTGGCCCATCTGGAGTGGAATTTTCCATGGCCAGCACAGACTCGGGAGCCAAGCAGATGACCACTCCAATGAAAGACAACAGACTCCCTGGGTGCCAGGCTAGACTCAGCACTGAAGGGGCTCAGGCAAACACTGTCCCAGGGCAACCTTGGCCCACCGGGCTGACAGCTGTCACAGGTCTGTGGTAGGCCACACACACACACAGACATACACTCTCACACACACATACACTCTCACACACACACACTCTCATACACACTCTCTCATACACACACATTCACACACTCATACACACATACACTCACACACGCACGCACACACACACACACACACACACACACACACACTGCTGCTTCCTCAGAGCCTCCCAGGGGATTCGAAAGGGCAGCCAGCTTGGACAGCCCACAACAGCGAGTGCCCGCAGCCCAGTGTTCAAGCTTTGCTTTAATGATAACATGCAGACTCTTCCCTTAGACTTTCTCAGGAAGTGCATTCTATCTCACCTCCCTGGTCTTCACTCACTCTGCAAATGGGGATTGGGTCCTACTGGGTCCCAGTTGCTGTGGGAGCCCAGGAGCCAATAAGCAAGGCTTGTCTTCCTGGTGGGTGGAGCAGAACGCAGCAGCTGTGCACTGAAGCTGTCCCCGAGATGGCCATTCCAATGGGCACAGTGCAGCTGTCCCCGAGATGGCCATTCCAATGGGCACAGTGCAGCTGTCCCTGAGATGGCCATTCCAATGGGCACAGTGCAGCTGTCCCCGAGATGGGCGTTCCCAATGGGCACAGTGCAGCTGTCCCCGAGATGGCCACTCCCGATGGGCACAGTGCAGCTGTCCCCGAGATGGCCATTCCAATGGGCACAGTGCAGCTGTCCCCGAGATGGCCACTCCCAATGGGCACAGTGCAGCTGTCCCCGAGATGGCCACTCCCAATGGGCACAGTGCAGCTGTCCCCGAGATGGCCATTCCAATGGGCACAGTGCAGCTGTCTCCGAGATGGGCGTTCCCAATGGGCACAGTGCAGCTGTCCCCGAGATGGGCGTTCCCAATGGGCACAGTGCAGCTGTCCCTGAGATGGCCACTCCCGATGGGCACAGTGCAGCTGTCCCTGAGATGGCCACTCCCGATGGGCACAGTGCAGCTGTCTCCGAGATGGCCATTTCCAATGGGCACAGTGCAGCTGTCCCTGAGATGGGCGTTCCCAATGGGCACAGTGCAGCTGTCCCCGAGATGGCCACTCCCAATGGACACAGTGCAGCTGTCCCCGAGATGGCCACTCCCAATGGGCACAGTGCAGCTGTCCCTGAGATGGGAGTTCCCAATGGGCACAGTGCAGCTGTCCCCGAGATGGCCATTCCAATGGGCACAGTGCAGCTGTCCCCAAGATGGCCACTCCCAATGGGCACAGTGCAGCTGTCCCCGAGATGGGCGTTCCCAATGGGCACAGTGCAGCTGTCCCCGAGATGGCCATTCCAATGGGCACAGTGCAGCTGTCTCCGAGATGGGCGTTCCCAATGGGCACAGTGCAGCTGTCCCCGAGATGGGCGTTCCCAATGGGCACAGTGCAGCTGTCCCTGAGATGGCCACTCCCGATGGGCACAGTGCAGCTGTCCCTGAGATGGGCGTTCCCAATAGGCACAGTGCAGCTGTCCCCGAGATGGCCATTTCCAATGGGCACAGTGCAGCTGTCCCCGAGATGGCCATTTCCAATGGGCACAGTGCAGCTGTCCCCGAGATGGGCGTTCCCAATGGGCACAGTGCAGCTGTCCCCGAGATGGGCGTTCCCAATGGGCACAGTGCAGCTGTCCCCGAGATGGCCACTCCCAATGGGCACAGTGCAGCTGTCCCCGAGATGGCCATTTCCAATGGTGACAGTGCAGCTGTCCCCGAGATGGCCACTCCCAATGGGCACAGTGCAGCTGTCCCCGAGATGGGCGTTCCCAATAGGCACAGTGCAGCTGTCCCCGAGATGGCCATCTCCAATGGGCACAGTGCAGCTGTCCCTGAGATGGGCGTTCCCAATGGGCACAGTGCAGCTGTCCCCAAGATGGGCGTTCCCAATGGGCACAGTGCAGCTGTCCCCGAGATGGCCACTCCCAATGGGCACAGTGCAGCTGTCCCCGAGATGGGCGTTCCCAATGGGCACAGTGCAGCTGTCTCCGAGATGGCCACTCCCGATGGGCACAGTGCAGCTGTCCCTGAGATGGCCACTCCCAATGGGCACAGTGCAGCTGTCCCCGAGATGGCCATTTCCAATGGGCACAGTGCAGCTGTCTCCGAGATGGCCATTCCAATGGGCACAGTGCAGCTGTCTCCGAGATGGCCATCTCCAATGGGCACAGTGCAGCTGTCCCTAAGATGGGCATTCCCAATGGGCACTGCACAGATCTTGGGTGGAGCCAAGGGTTACAAGCAGAGGTGCACCCCGGGAACACAGGCATCCAAGGTGGCCGTGGGGAAGGAGGAGGCCGGTGGCTGAGGGGGCAGAGGGCAGTGTGACAGTGAGGTCCTCGGGCCTGGTGCTCTAGGACCAACACCTGCGGTTTCACCTCAGCGGGGAGCCAGTGCACGACTGCAGACACGGCAGTGGAATGGGCAACTCCGCTCCTAGAAAAGCAAGCATGTTGATTCACGGGCAAAGTCAGTCGCGGTACTTACTCTGTCCGTGAGATAGGCGGGTGTGAGGAGCAGTGAAGTTATTTTTAGAACCACCATTTCCTGGCACCCCAGGCCCAGCCCAGCCCTGGTCCTCCCCTGCTGAGGCCACACCAGGAGCTGTTTCTCTGGGACCGGCCTCTGAGGGCTTCTCACTGGGCCTGAGTGTGTGAGTGAACCGTGCACACAGTGGTTTGAGGGGGAGCACACCAGGTGAGGGGTGACAGGACATTCCTCCCGCCATGGGCGGCGCTGGTCGGCTTCTCCCTCGCCATCCCCACCGCCTCACCTGGTGGCCTGGCCCTCACCCAGTTAGTGTCCCAGGGGTCCTTTTCACCCTCCGTGCTGGGAAGCACCGTGGACAGGGCTGAGCCCAGAGGCAGGCTGGGGGCCCACCCCACCCAGACGTCTATCTGCAAGGTGGCAGCAGTGTGGGCCTCTTTTTGAGCTGTCTTCCACAGATTTGCGGAGCCGGAGCAGCCTCCCAGTGTGCAGAGAACCTGGTTCCAGGGCTTAGATGTTCTGTTAAATCCCTCAGCAAGATGAGGCCCCCGTGCTGGTTCCTGCGGCAACCTCTGGCTTCTGCACCAGCCCATGCCTTCCTGGCTCCGACCCAGCCCAGCCGCTGGCCTCCCTGGGCAAGAGCCAGCAGCGGTGCCCGCCTCCCGAGATGAATTCCCAGTGGCCCCGGCAGCAGGCACAGTTCCTTCTTTTCCATTTTGAAGTTCAAGTGCATTCTCCGAGGCAAACCCCAAGCTCCAGGCACTGTCTCGGCTCGCATCTGTTTTTGGAAGGGAGGTGGCTGCCGCGTGGTGTCCCCGCAGCCTCCGTGGCCCAGTTCATTCTCTCCGAAGGCCGTCAGCTCACCTGGTCCCCTGAGAGATGCTAGCTCCGGCCAGGGAGGCATCCTGAATGTCTGGTCCGACAGGCCTTGAATGAGCATGCTCACCTCCGAGCCCACCTGCTGCCTGCAGGTCTCGGGAGTGTTGGGGGCCCCACCAGCCATGCTGTGGCCTCCAGGTTCATGCTGAGGCCCAGAGAGGTCACCTCTGCACCTTACAGCCCCCAAGAAAAGGCCTGTCCATCCCCAGACGCCCCAGTACCACCCAGCTGCGGCACAACCGAACCCCAGGAACAAGTGCCTGAGAAGCCCCAGGCCCCACACAACCTCATAATGACAAATGGAAACGAGTTATGAGATGGCTGGCCATGGCAAAGGGCTTCGGAAACATCTGCCATTTATGGGCTGAGAGACGCTTCGCAGACTTCTGGGAGAAATAGTCCTGTTTCTAGTGTGATGTCACCCGGGGAAGACCTTGGCGACCCCAGGTGCTATAGTGAGGCTTCGCCCGCCTCTCCACCCTTCAGGATGGGGACTGGACCAGATGCCACTGTCAGGCTGGGGGCAGGGTGGTCTCTGATGCCCTTGTCTCCAGCTCACAGCCCCTCTGTCCCTGACCAGCCTCCCACCACCACCACCACCACCACTGGCCCCCACAGAAGCGCTCGGCAGGTGATGTGCCCCCCCCCAATCCTGGGCGACTCCAGGCCCCTCCCACTTTGCAGAAGCTGAACTGGGTGGGTCTTGATCAGTAGACTTTTGAGGACAAAGCCATTTGCCTCATAAACCCGTAAGAGAAGTCTTTCCCTCGCTCATCCCTATCGGGACCATTATGGGATTTTAGGAGAATGCTGACCTGGCATTACATGTAGGCTGGGTGTATTTCTCTTCCTCGCTTGGCCTATGGATTCTCAGTTAGAAATCAGGAAGCGTGACACTGTGTGCACAGTTTTTTAAAAAAAAAAGTGATCATCGTGAGGTGCCTTTGGAAAACATGAACTTGGAATCACCACTCCCATGTTAACAAACAAACAAAATTGGAGAAAATGTGGATGTATGGGTGCTTTTTTCCCTAAGTACCTCATATTTAGGGGACCCAAGAGTGGCCCCCAGAGTTGCGAGCCAAGTGTTCCGGCTGTATGTGAATATTGAGTGTGGGAGTTGAGGGGTACAAGTGCTGATCTTGTGTTCCAGTTAGTGTTTCTCAAAGTGTGTGCTCAGGAACCCTCGGGGGCTCTGATGAAAATGCAGACTCCGATTCAGTACAACTGGGGTGGGGCCTGGATTCTGAGTTTCCTTGGTGATGCGGGGCTTTAAGACCATAAGTCACGGCCACTTGTTTGCCGAATGCCTGTTCCCTGAGTGAGTTTAGAGACATCAAGGGAGGAGAAATAAGCCCCTAGATCTGAACTTCCCAGGCATCCCCTCTGTTTGTGTTTTGAATGGTTAGGCAGGAACGATACGGCTTTCTGAAATTAAAAAGTGATTACGTCACAATTTGACAGATGGCGTTAGGATGTCGGAGGGCAGGATGCTGGGGGAATCGGAGAAGGGGAAGCCACGAGGCCAGCGCTGAGCCGGGCTTGTTTGTGTCTGTTTCTATTTTTGACACTGCTCTGGGTTATGACTATAGCGTCTCCTGCCAAAGTGAATTACAGGAATTTGGAAGAGGTTATATATTGAAGTATTTTGGAATTAAATTCCACCTTTTACAATCTTTTTAAAATAAACATCTTCGAGCGGAAGGGCCAGGGGTTTCTCGGCTGCTGTCCTAGGAACAGAGTTCAGAGTTCTGTTGGACAGAAATGTCAGAAAGCAGCAATTCCAAATGAGGGAGGGCGGTCGGTCGAGAAAGGTCCCCCTCCCCCCCTCACCTGCCGTCACTGCCAGGCAGCACAGTTGGCCGTTTAAATGGGGTGTTCAGGGGTCGGTTCTGACAACAGGCATCAACCTTCTTCTACAAATAGGAGGGCAGCATTAAAAGGGATACTCAGACACTTAATGCAAAGCCGCAGAAGGAACAGGATGGGGCTGATATCCTCAGGATTGCTCACTTTCCCGATTAGTAGTTCTTCATAATAAAATTCTTACACACTCCTTAATAAAATCATTATAACCGCGTTGCCTTGCCAGCAGTAGACAAGCAGGAGGTTGCCTCAGCCATCCTAAGCCTCACACCCATTCTGCACCCCTTTTCCCAACTTGTCTCCCCAACTTTCCCCAGCCTTTAGTTTCTACCATTGTCTCCACCCAGTTCCCTCACTTATACTAAAGAGTGACTGACCTGGTGTATGTCTAAATGAGCAACATGCCTTCTAAACACGTTTGCCCAAATAAGTTCTAAATTTCCCAACCCATCCATATCTACCATCTATTTTTAAAAAGCCACATTTTCAACATGAATACAGAAGAAATGTGGTGGAATACTAATGTCCATTAACTCTGGAAGTGGGAGCCCGAGTATGTGAGTATTCTGTGGCCCCCCGGAATGTTTGCTATACTTTGTAAGAACTATTAAGAGATGAAGTGAGTAGCTTTATTATCGGCCAGATTGATGACAAGGCTGTCCCTTCCGAGGAGGTGGCACCACCTGAGTCTCCCTCTCACCATTACCTGCACTTAATTGGGAAGCTCCATGTGACCTGCAGCGGTTCTGCACCCTGCCTGCCCATTAGCATCTCCCGGGGAGACTCTATAATACACCCCTGTCTGCTTCTCACCAACAAACTAATTAAATCAGAATCACAGCGAGGAGCAGCCTCTGCATTGGTGTGTTTTAAAAGCTCCCCACATGGGTTCAGTGGGCAGCCAGGGCTGAGAGCCACTGGTTTAGAGAACAATCATCAGGAAGCTTTAAAAAGGAGCCTGCAAGTTCTTAGCATTTAAGCTCCCAACATGAACATATTTTATTTCATTGCCAAAGATTATTTGAAAGTCATTTGATGTATATCCCCATCCCTACCATCCTATATCCCCCTCTCCACCCCACATTTACCACCCTCGACCCACACCCCCCCATTTCTTGCACCACTATCACCAACACCATCATCATCACCATCACTGTCATTACCACCACCACTGCCACCATCACCATGAGCTCCACTACCACCATGACCATTACCATCATCATTACCACCACCACTACCATCACTATCATTACCTTCACCATCACCACAACCACCACCACCACCACCACCATCATCACCATCACCATCACCACTATATCACTGCCATCACCTCTATCACCACCACCGCCACCACACCTCTATCACCACCACCATCACCACTATCACCACCACCACCATCATCACCACCACCACCATCACCACCACCACTATCATCACCATCACCATCACCACTATATCACTGCCATCACCTCTATCACCACCACCGCCACCACACCTCTATCACCACCACCATCACCACTATCACCACCACCACCATCACCACCACCACCATCATCACTATCATCACCACCACCACCATCACCACCACCACTATCATCACCATCACCATCACCACTATATCACTGCCATCACCTCTATCACCACCACCGCCACCACACCTCTATCACCACCACCATCACCACCACCACCATCATCACTATCATCACCACCACCACCACCACCACCACCTCCACCACCACCACCACCATCTCCACCACCACTACCACCATCACTACCTTCACCATCACCACTACCACCACCATCACCACTACCACCATCATCACCACCACCACCACCACCTCCATCACCACTACCACCATCACCACCTCCACTATCACCACCTCCACTATCACCAAAACCATTATCAGCACCACCAACAACAACAATAACAAGAATTAAAAGGGGTAAAATACAGAACTAAGGTGCTTATCTTGAATTATCAACTTTTGTATTGGGCCGTTCAAACCTTTAAAATTTATATAGGAAAGGGTCATCCTGGGGGACTTGGAGCTGGAGTTAAAACAGGTGCAACCTGGGCACCTAAGGGTAATACGAGGCTGAACTGGTATAAGAAACCCTGGAATTAGTCCCTTTTATCCAAACAGCCTACAAGTTGTCAATCTATCAATCTCCCCTTACACAAAATTAAAATATGTATTAAAGTTTATTATTTTGAAGTTTTAGGGACACATTTCTAAGCAATGCTTAATAATCCTTGGTTTTCCGGCTAGTATGAATCCTTGATAGGTGTGAGGCCAACTTTTGATCAATGTATAAAAGGTATTTTTGCTATAACTAAAATGATATATTGTGCAGGGTGGGCAGAGAGAGAGAAAGAGAGTGGGGGGGGGGGGCTAACTTGCCAACTTGCTCTTGTAACCAGGTGTTCACCTTTAATCCATGCAGCATGCACTGCTGAGAGCCCCCGCCATGAACAACTCTGTGAGAACACACAGGAGCAACTCCCCGGCCCGGGCCTTTGTTCCTCTTGTTCCCTCTACAACCACCTTTCTGGGGTGGCTGAGCATTATTTACTTAGACTCAGGAGGTCAGGGCATGCCCTCAGAATTCCTTGTGTTTCATTTCAGGGAGAACTTTCTAGAATCTAACAGACTTTCCATGCACATTATTTTACAGGAAACATTTGTATAGAGTTGCCCCCACATGCCATCTTGCTATATTTGATTCTGAAAGCTTTTGGGGGAAATGCAGTAGGTTGCAGCTTCCTGTGGGCTGGCTGTTTGCTGTCTTGCTTGGATGGGGGCAGGTGGGTAGAGCGACAATCACTTCCCTCCTGGATCGCACTGACTGAGGTCCTTCCCAGGCCTGTGGGACGTGCAGGGGAACCTTTTGACACACGTTCTGTTCTCCACTCCCCATTCTACTTCTTTGTGTGTGATTTACATTTCCATGGCTCTTTCTACCCCAGGAGTCAGAAGTCCCGGGGTGTATTTCAGGGTGTGTGGGAGGTCTGAGTCCACTCGCAGGAGGAGAGGGTACAGTTCAGACTCACACTGCCGGCCAGGTGAGGGGCCTGGAGCTGTGTGGCCCAGAGCTGCGGGGGGCCTGGAGGCAGCGGCCTCTGTGTCAGATGCTGTCAGCTAGGTGCTCTCTGGGAGAAATGGGCCCCTCCTGGGAGCCAATGCGCACCCCTACCGGCCTCACCTCACGTCCTGGCCTGAGAAATGTGAACAGACTACAAAACACTTAGAGGAACGTGGTGAGCCCCACAGCCTGATTTCCCTGAACCCGCATCCAGACCAGGAAGCAAGGCGAGTATGTACTGGCCGGCTAGGGCCAGCTCACCGTTAGGCGTGACCCCCAAAAGATATGCGGAGTCCGTCCTAACCCGAGTACCTGGATGCGGCCTCCTTTGGACACAGAGTTTTTGCAGATATCATCAAGTCAAGATGTGGTCATTGCATGGCCCTAATCCAATACGCCAGGTGTCCTTACAAGACAAGGGAGGAGACAGGTGACGAGGAGGGAAGAGGCCCTGTGCAGGCGGAGGCAGAGGCTGGCGCGATGTGTCTAAAATCCAGGGAACACCCAGAATTGCCGGCAGCGCCAGGGGCGAAGAGGGAGGCACGAAGCAGATCCCCCTCAGGCCCTCAGCTGGTTCTGCCAGCACCTTGGTTTGGGGCTTCTGGCCCCCAGAACTGTCGGAGAATAGATTTCTGTGGTTTTATGTCACTGGTTTGTGGTCCTTTGTGACAGCGCCCCCTAGGAAATGGATGCCCTGCCCAGGAACCTCCTCTCGGGGTCAGCCAGCAGGCCCTGAGCAGCATGGGGTGCAGCTGGCATCTCCACAGCCCCTCCCTCTGGCCCCTGCTTCTGCACTAACCCCTTCTCCCAGGACCCTGCACGGACATTCTAGCGAGCTGGGCGCACCCCGAGTCTTGTTTCTCATTGTGAAAGGAAAGGCTCTCTGCCTGTGGAACTAATTTGTAAGGAACTGCAAATAGGAATCTCATCATCACAAACTCACAGCTCAGAGGCGAAACTTCCCCAGCCTGCACCCCACACAGGCCCCACTTTCTGGGAAGCAGCTGAAAAGCGCCAATGTGCGGGCAGCCCAGGGACCGTGGCTCCCATGTGTGCTGGGCTGCTGCCCGCGCAGCCCTCCCTGCTCCCCCGCAGACGCACCTGGGCTTGGGCAAGGCTGGCGCAGTGATGACCTGCTGCCCTGTCCCCACCTCGGGCTCCTCCTCCCGCCTAACCTCCGGTCTCTGCCGGCCCTCCAACTCCCAATGCCGCTCCGTCTAGTGTCGGGCTCTCTCCCGGGTTTGCAAGTTCGCTGGGCCTGCCTTGAGCAAACCAGATGCCAACCTCCTCCACGTTGCCATCTCCACATCCACCGCCCGCCCCTTGAGGTTCCAGCTCAAGGAGATGGCTGGGTGAGCCCACGCTCACCTCACCAGTCTTCACCTTCCTCCCACCCCGAGGGAGGGAGCTGATCTCCACTGGCGAGAAACTGCTGCAGTCATCGGATCTTCCCCCCAGATCTGGGACTCACACACTTTCTGCTCCTCCATCCTCCAGCTCCAAGCCTGCCATCTGCAGCCACACTCCGGGGAACTTAGACATCAGCCTCGCTCTCGCGTTCTGGGGCCCTGGCGCCTGAGCCCATTGGGGACGGCACAGCCAAGAGCATTGCCCTCTGCCTCGTGGTGTCCTTTTGTGTCACCTTCCCTGGCGGAGGAGCTTCAACCTGTGGCTTGAAAGGGGGCAAGGCTAAGGGTGAGGGCATGAGGAGGGACTGGCAATTCGTGGGAGCCCTAGGAGGAGGGAATAGGGAGAGAATTGGGGGAGTCACAGTCTATCAGCACCCCAAAATCGCACCCTGTAGAGAACTGCCTGCAGTACCTTCACTGTCTCTCCCCCAGACAACCCCACTGAGCCTAGAAGAGCTAACCCTGACTCTGGCGGGCCTGGCAGGGAGGAGACTGGAAACCGCCTACCTCAGTTTACATGGACCCCATCCCATCCCTCCCCCAGGTTTGCTCACAGGTCCCCAGACATGCAGCCAGGGCAGCAGCAAGATGAATCCTTGGTCTGGCTGGCCTGGCCAACCGTCTGAGCCCTCTCAGCTTCAGAACGCCCCTGCCCCGTGGGGACCACCGTGAATGGCCCAGGAGGTGGAGCGCTGGAACTTTCCTCACTCGCACCCCTCCTTCTCTGCTTTATCCCGGGTCACCCGATTCTCCTTCCACATTTTCAGGGGGACAGAAAAGAACTGTATCTAAATCATCAAGACATCTGTCATGGTGAAGGGTTCGAAGTCAAGCAACGTGCAACCTTAGGACCTTTGCACTCTCCTCTGCCTACATCACTTTTCCTCCCCCTGGAAATGGGCATCCTATTTCTTCTCGAATGTCATCTTATCGAAGAGGCAATCTCACTGTAAAATAGCCACCACCCCATCACTCTCAATCTTCTTACCTTCCTCTAATTTGTGCAAATGCCATTTCCTGAAACTTCCATCTATCATATGAAGCGCTCATTTCCTGCTTTTATCTCCCACCAAAATGTAAGTCCCCTCACCCCGAGGATAAGGACTTCATCCCATTCGTGGCTGTGTTCCCAGGACCTGGAACAGTTGCTGGCATAGAATAGGCACTTAGTAAAGATTTGTTGAATGGATGATGACAACAACCACTGAGAATTATAGCAAAACTTGAATGGGGATTGGTTTTGCAAGAAGCCACCATGATTGATTAATAACTGGGCCAAGGAGCTTCAACCTGTGGCTTGAATGGGGGCAATTGCGGCTACGGGCGGGAAGAGTGTCTTAGTTAACTCGGGCCCCTGCGCTGACTCCGGGGTAAGGTGTGATCATAAGACAGAGAATCCTTCCCTAGTCACACAGAGCTGGCCCACAGCCATTTTCCTTTGGGAGCTTCCCATGCACAACCTTCACCAGGACCTCAGCAGTGGGGCCCGAAACTCCTCGGTTCCAAGTTCACTGGAGGGTGGCCTGACCCATTCAGGGATGTCTAGGGAGGTGAGGGCTGAACCTGCCTTGCCACTTGCCTAACTCAGGGCGCTGCTCAATAAGTCACTGCAATCCCACAGAGCTATTTGCTTGGGATTTCAAGTCACAGCTGAAGGAAAAAGGTAGAATATGAGCATATTTATAAGAAATACTAGCTCCGTTCCTTTCTAAAGAAGGCAATTCTTTTAAAAAATAAGAACATAAATGCAGCAATAGTCACGATGGGATGTGACATTACAACTCCACGCGAGTTTGAAACGAGCGTTTTTGCTGAGTTTTCTCCCTGGAGCCTCGGCTATGCAGAGCTGAATGCTTCCTGCTCTCCCTGCAGGTGGACAGAGGACAGGAAACCGCAAAAGAGATCAGCCCCTCAAGGAAACCAGGTAGCCATTAAGGCCTATTGAGGACTTTCTAAAACATATATTGTTATTGATTTCAGAGAGTAAGGGAGAGGGATAGAGAAATAGAAACATCAGTGATGACAGAGAATCATTGATCAGCTGCCTCCTGCACACCCCCTACTGGGGATCGAGCCCGCAACCCTGGTATGTGCCCTGACTGGGAATTGAACCGTGACCTCCTGGTTCAAGGGCTGATGCTCAACCACTGAGTCATGCCAGCCGGGCTATTGAGGACTTTTTGACTTAAACGCTTTCTTTAAGAAAATCTCATGATCCCTTTTCTTTTATTTTTTCTTCTCCAACTTTTGTTTATCTTGCAAAATGTCAAACTAAGTGTATGGACTTGTGCAGTGCTCTGAAGAAAGGGGTAGACAATTAGACAATATTGCTCCCACATTGGCTCAGCACCTGGTGCTCTGTTAAGGTCAGACCAAAACCAAGTGTCCCAATCCACTGTCCTGGGAAAGAAGGCCTCTAGGGAGGGAGCGGGAGGGAGGCAAGCAGCTTCCAGGCACAGCTTCGGACAGCCGGACAGGGGGTGGGTGGGAACACACGGGGTCCAGCCACATTTCTGTTCCATCTCTGCAAGGAAAAGCAGCTTTAAATCACAGCTGCCTGCCCAGCGGGGGTGGCTCAATGATTGAGCGTTGACCCATGAACCAAGAGGTCATGGTTTCATTCCTGGTCAGGGCACATGCCCAGGTTGGGGGCTCGATCCCCAGTGTGGGACATGCAGAAGGCAGCTGATCGGTGATTCTCTCTCATCATTGATGTCTCTATCTCTCTCCCTCTCCCTTCTTCTCTGAAATCAATAAAAATATATTTTAAAAATAAATAAACCGCAGCAGCCTGTTAGCCTACTCAGAATTTAATGCCACTCATTCCACCTTGGGTGTGAGGAGCCAACAGCATATCCCAGCTCTTTCCTTTCATCTGGGAAGCAAATCGCTTATCGGATTTTATACATTGGGGGAAAAGCACTCCCAGACTAGTGATGTTTTTCCCATGTGCGTCCTACCGAGACCCACTTTGATGCCATTATAAAAATCATAGAATGTTCACATGTGGTCGGCTCTCCAATCAGCCATTGATTGATGTCTAATTACAGAAAATGCCAATGGCAGAAAGCAAGGTTAGTCCTGCTTTAGACACTTGGAGCTGTTGGGGGAGGCCTGGGAAGGAGAGGGTGGTGAGGGGACTCATGGTTTAATCATCAGAACTGAATCCGTGGTTGCGGTTTTCAGAGTGGGTGTGGGTCCGTTCGCCTTCTCTGCGCTCCCACCGCCGTGGACTGGCCACTGTAAGGCATAGCTCTTCTGTTGTAAGGACCTTGGCTACACAAGAAGCTAACAAGGGAAGCTACTGCGTTTACAGGGAGACTGGTCGAGCTCGAGCGCTTGCGTTCAGTGTTGGGTAGTTGAGGCATCAAGTCTGCTATGGGGGGCTCTTGTTTGATCTTTCCAAAATATGCAATTTCAGGCTTAAATGATGCAAAAACGCTGCTCTGAACTTGGACTTAGCCAACTTGCTGGTTTGCCGCTGGGTTGTCCAGATTGCGTTCTTACGGGTCTACCCATGAATACTTTCTAGTGTATGTTTGTTCAGTTATCAGTCCACAGGGATGCCAATCCCTGACTGGCGTGTTGAGTTTTTATGTATTTACAGAAAGATGTCTCTGAAGGTGGTTGAATCCTGACTCCCGATTATTAGTTGGGTAACTTTAGGCAAGTGATGTCACCTCTGAAAGCCTCAGTTTGCTCATCTGTAAAATGGAAATAAGGAGAGTTCTCATCTCGAAGGATTTGGTGAGAATGAAATGAGACCATGTGTATAAAGTGTGTTCTTCAGAGCCTCACACGGTCGGTGCCCAGTCCCGGCCACCGTTCCCAGCATCTGCACCGGCCCATGTGTGGGAGGACCCCACCCTGGTCTCACGCTCTGCTGGCATCATCTGGAGATTCCCCAACATTTTTGAGCCAGGGACCCTGCATTTTCTTCCTGCAGTGGGCCCCGAAAATTATGTAATCTGAGCCCAGAAATGTTAGTTCATATCGATCATTCCCCCTGGTATTTCATTATTGCCAAGCTCAACACACAGTCGAAACTCACAGATCATTATTTGTTACCCTGTAACTGCATTTACCACCGAGCAGCGCCATTAGAGCTCTGAATCATCTAGTAATAAAACATAGCTTAGGGGTGGAGAGGCCGCGGGAGGTGCCCCTGCTCAGAAGCACCTGTGAGCAAACATGGGGAGCTCCGTTTTGGGGAAGATGGGGCATGAGCTGCTGGCAAGGCGCTGGCCCTGAGCTGGCTGCTATGGGAAAGGTCAAGACTATCCTTCGACCTTTGAACCTGATTCAAAGAGAAAATTACTCAGCTTTAATTTTCACATAAGCACTGAAGTGTCAGACTGGTAGAGAGGAAAATCAAAACAATGAACTATTAGCTGCCACATTTCCAGCCCAACCTCAGGAGCATAGGACCACCAGCAATTAAACCAGAGCAGACTGAGGGTCTGGTGTGGCCTGGCCTACAGGGGGATTGGAGCCTGGTCCCTCCACAACTCCATCCACCCCCACCCTCACCTGGCTCTCCAGGTGGGTGGAAGACAGAAGCACTGGGGGGCAGGGGCAGGATTTGCGTGGGGGCGGAGGGAGGGCTTGGCATTTGGGATTCATAGGAAAGGTGGGGACTCCACACTGGGAGCTGGGCTTGGAGACACAGAATGAATGCAGCAGGCTGCAGTCTAGCCCTGGGAGGCAGGCTTCTGCTTTTGGTTCTTTTTCTCTTTACAAAAGTAACACTGTCATTGGCGAGAGTTGTGCTCACTCTGGAGGGGCTGGCCACGTCTAGAATCAGTGGTAAAGGGAGCAGACCCCCGGCCGGGGCTGGGCTGAGGGCAATGGAAGCACTTGTCTCTCACTGGTAGGTCACTGCTTTGGGGACCTTAGGGTTCCTCGGAAGGGGACTGCTGGGCCTCAGGGTGACTGGCATTGTCGGGGAACAGAAGGAGGGTTTGGGTCAGGAGATTGCAGAGTCCCAACATGTTTTTAAGGGACAACCATGGCTGCAGTGTTGAGACGAGATTTTCAGGGACAATGATGCATGCAGAGGGGATCAGGAGGGAGGTGCTGGAGTGGGAGCTGTGGCTGTCTGATGCATGAGTCGGGAGATCAAAGGAGGTCTGGGCCGGAGATATAAGATATAAGTTATAAATTTGACCGCCATCAGCACTTAAACCAGAGTGAGAATGTCTGAGCCCTGGGGCATCGCAGATAATGAGGAATGAGCAGAGAGAGAGAAAGAGAAAGGAAGGAAAAGAGAGAGAGAAGCACTGAGAAGCCAAGTAAAGGCAACGTGTCAGGAAGAGGGCGTGATAAAGTGTGTCACCTGCCACTAACAGTCAGCAAGAGCAGGACTCCTTTACCAGTGGTGACATCTGTGCTGCTCTGTCCTGGGAGATACACTCTTTCTTGATGACCCCTGAGGAAGACATGTCAGGGAATGAATTAACCAGCTTAGCTCTCAAAGGGCAGCCTCAGGTCTCTGCCTTGGCCGTACTGATGGATCAACTGATTGATCAAAGCAGCCTTTAGGGCATTCACGCCTTGTATGTATTTATTTTGGCTTGTGTGTAAACATTTGTTTGTTTAATAATTAAACTCCACTCCTCCCCCCCTTCCAAAAAGAGCTAAACTATACTTTCATAGGGAATTGCCTTTTATTTAAAAATACATGCATTTTATTTTTTTTTAAATGAACTCCATATGTTTATAACTTTTTTCACTCTAAATCTATCAAAACATTTTAACAGTTGCCTAATGCCTAGGAATCATTTTGATGGTTCCTAATAGGTTCTTAAAAAGCTTTCCCTTCAAAAATAAAAGACACAGGTGGCTATGCTTTAGGAATGGGAAATATATCCAAACACCAGGCTTCTGTTGCTTTGGCCACATTTCATGCTACAGACTCACCTCTCTCCATCACTGTTTACCCAGCAATCCCCCATCTGTCTGCCCGTTCACTCATCTGTTGACAAAGCACGTTGTTCTTTGAGTGACTTCTTCCTCATTGGAGGAGGGAGCCATGACTCACATGAAGACCCAAGAGGACAGGTCCTGCCGTTTCTCAGGAAGAAGTCCCAGAGCCCAGGGTGCGGTTGTGCCCAGGCTCCTGTCCTCTTGTCAAGGATAGCGTTGGCCTCGGGCCCTCATCTGGCTCTCCCCTGGCCCTCCACCCAAACACTCTGCTAGGAGGGTGGGCGGGGTGTGCACAGGGCCCATGTCAGGCTTGCATTTCACGTCGCGCTTCCCATCCACCCACAACACTCAGCCCAGACGGTGATCTGAGCTCTAGCTCATTAGTCTGAGGTTGTGGTGAAAGGCAGAGCAGAGCAACAGGATCGGAGGAGTGGACGAAACTCACATCCAAAGTCAACTGTGGCTCTGATGCCCCCTCAAGCTCTGTCTTCAGGCCCAAATCCACAACTCGACTAGCTCTGCCTATCCTGTCACTCCCCGTGTTAGGTCTCATCAACTCAAGACTGTCCCTCCACTGCTGTGAAACGCATGTGTCCGTGGCCGTCATTCACTCACAGTCAGCAGGGTCCTCAATCGGGACGGGAGAAGAAACTAGGAAATGGAAACCCATGAACGAGAAAGAAGATTCGGCAAAGTAGGAAGGAGCCCTAAGTACCACAAAGAAACCTGGGGAGGCAGAGATGATGGTGCATCCCTAAGACTAGAGATTGGTGTCTGAGTCTGTGAGATGGACAGGGAATTCCCTCAGGTCAACTACGGGCTCTCATGAGTGTCCAGACCCAGCTGCAGGGCCAGAAGCAGAACCCAGCGGAGCATCAGGGGCTGCGGATGTGAGGACAGAAAGACCGTGATGGACAGTGGCCTCATTAGAGCCCTCTTGAGGAGTCACCCCAAAATTTACAAACCTCTTCACAATATAAATAGCTGATGATAAAGAAACCTGCACATTCAGGCGTGCATTTCTTGTGTGCACGGTTTCTCTGAAATGATGTCAAATCATTTAAATACCTTCCCAATCTGATGTTCAAAACAAAACATAACATTGGTGGCTTGTTTCCGCATTTTTAGTGCACCATGTGGGATAGCTCAGAAGTGTTCCAATAGCACTCTGAAACCCAGAAGGACGATTTTCCATTCTGGCCGACTGGACTTTTTAGATCGCAAGAGGCAAGCCTGGGGATGGATTTGAGTCCTTGCCAGCGAGGTACTTGGGCCTGAGCCAAAGAGATAAATACTGGGCTTTTAGTAAAACAGATGCTTAAAAGGTCTGTTCCGCTCCTGAGATCTCTGTTTAATGGTGGCTATTGCTGACATTATTGCTTTCAAATCTTTAATTTATCTAATCAGACGTACAATGCTGTGCGTCCATCTGTGGTTCAGTAGGCCAGAGAAACGCCATCAATTGCGTGCCCTATTAGCTGCTGCAACAAGTATATGAGCCACAGAAAAGAGACAACTAGGCATCTAGCCAAGGCTCCTGCCTCACACTCTTCAAGGATGTAAGAAGTTACACCGTAAGATGCCCACTTTGGAGAATGGTGGTCTCACTTTTTCCTCCCCACATCTTCCCAGGGGCCTGTGCAATTCCTGGTCTTGGGGTGCCTCTGCTTGTGCTCGGGTTTTGCTTTTTAACTCCTACTATCCAGAGCACCTCACCCCTCAAGCCTGCCCCTTAGAAGAGCACAGTCCCTCATGTAAACTGATTCGTGTCTACTAAAGGGGCCACAGCCATCTGGTCAACCAACATGCAACTGAAGACAATGAGTAGGCTTTCCCAGGCTCACCCCTTAAAGGGTCCTAAATAGAACTTTGCTGCCTTATTTGCAAGTATGAGTGGCACAGTAGATTTAAAGCATATGGAAGGATTAAGGTGCCATGTTACCTGAAGAGTGGGAGGAGCTACAAAAAGGTAGATAAAGCCTGTTTACATACTTTCTTCAAATCACTACAGGTCATCAACCACCTACATCAGATGTATAAATTGTTCCAACTCTTGATGGGGTGTGAAATGAGCAGAGTGTGCTAAACCCCAATTACACAAACATGTGAAGGCCTGAGGCAAATGTTCCTATCGGAAACCAGCTTAACCAGATCCAAGAACGACTGAAACTGACAACTCGGGAAAGTGGTCATACAGTTAAAGCACAAGCTAGCTAATTTACCTGATGAGTTTCTCCACTCAAGTCTGTAAAAAACACCTCTTGGATTATTTCCATGAATTAATACATGGGTGGCAATGCCTGGTCTAGAGTGGGTGCTCAATAAACATCAGCCATTATTAAAATTAGAAAAGGGGCCGCTCCTATGAGGAATGTGCCTTGGAGTCCATGGAAATGTTGGTACCAGCCCTGTATCAACAGTAGCTCATCACAGGCAGGAACTCCTATCCCTTCTCTGTATGTGATTCATTATTTACTCCCGAATCCTCCAGGCAATTGACTCAGGCTGGTTTGACAATCCCAAGAAACAATTCCCAGCCCAGCACTCAGCCCCAATCCGCAAAGCCTGGTCTCCGCCTCCCCCATCCAAGGGCCACTGGGAATTCTCGCACAAGGTACACTTTGTCATCGATCCCTCCTCAATTTTTCTGTCTTCTAACATATGAGCCAGACACCAAACACACAGCTTGAGGACCATGTTTTAAAACTGTCACTCATAAACAACTTCCAAGAATTTTCTGTACTGCAAATGCTGAAGAACATTTTTGTCTCGTTTGAAAATTGGCAGCTGGTTATTCTTCTCAGGACTCGGCACTGGTCTTGAGCTCTGAGTCACCCAGCAGTGGCTCCCCCGTGGGTCCCCATGCCCAGGGCTCTGAGGCTGGTCCCCTGGATTCTCTAGTTATGCCCAACACCTTCTCCCCTTTGTCTAACCACAGGGCTGCTCCTGCCTCAGAACTTTTCAAGTTCCTTTGTATTTTCCCCACTCATCCCAGGGGGGTATTCTTACTCCTTTGGAGCTCAGCTTTCTAGATCCTTCTCTTCACAGCAGCCCCAGGATAATAAGAGAGTTGATATTTTATGTTTCCCAAACACTTTGCTTGACAGAAGTGTGATATACTTCCTGTAGGCACACTGTTTCTTATAGAGTATATCCACATTCAACGGAATCCTGTGATGTTTTCCTTAAAAGGGGCTTTAAGAAGATCTTTTAGAATTCTGTTCTGGACAGTACAAATCTCAGTCATCACAGATCCATCCAGCTCACCCTGAACTTGGGGCACTCACCTCTCCCGCAGATATTGATAGTAGCATGTGCCTCCCTCAGCTCCATTTCTCGCTTGTTTACAAAGTGACATGGCTATCCCCTCCCTCCCCACGCTCTAGTGACAAGATGGCCAGGTAGGAAGGACACGGAAGGAGCAGGAGACCTGGGCTTCCATCTTCCTTCTCCCAGCTGCCTAGAGCACCTCAGGGAAGCGTCCCCATCCCTGCCCCAGTGTTTCCATTCAGACAAGAGAGTTAGCAATGTCACTTCCTTGGCCTGCCCCCACCCCCCTCCAACAGGAAGACCAAGCGGTAATGAAAGCAAACCACCCCGGGATCTCTGGAGACTGTAGCCACATAATCCACAGTGAAGGTGGCCTCAGCATCTCAGAACTGGAGACCTCTGGTGACGCCCCACCCCACGTTTCCTTTCTGTCCATCCCTCTCATTAGCTGCCTGTTTGTGGCTGAAGATGTTTACCATGCAGCCTTCTGTTGCTTTTATCCTATGGTTTTTCACCATCTGCTCTGTGGTTCTGCTGATGACATTGCTCTTTGCAAGGTCTGACCTCATACTCTCTTCTGTTACCATTTGGTCCATTTCAAATGTGGGTTTTGAGAGCAGGTCAAATATAAATCACAAATGTTTGTATAAGTAGGAGAGACAGAGAAGGCATTGAACTCTTCTTCAAAAAAGCAACTATAAAAGCAACTCGACATTCATCTCAAAGGGCAAGATAAAGGACCTGGATTTTACATTATTTAAAAACTAGATATAAAAAAGTTCCTTTTATTCCTGTCCCTGCTGCAAGCAGGCTGTGTGGGCCTCCCTGGGGTGGCTGCCCCTCACTGTCCTCGCTGGGCAGGTCTGGTCCCTTGCCTCTGAAGACGATGCTGCCCGTGGCATTCCCCTGTGTGTGCCCTCAGGTGTTGTTAGAGGATAATTTTTTAAAGGTAAAATCATGACTGTCACACAAATACACAATAAACATGTATCAAATTTTTATTTAACTTATTCATTAAATAAGGAAATCATACTGATAGCACAACAGGTTCCAAGAAGTCAAAGAACCACAAGTTTATATGGAGTAACAACACTGAAATGGTTTTCCTTTGGGAAGGGAGATGGATTTAACCCCCACCTGACAGAATGGACATGCAGGTCTATCCACAAGAATTATTTTGCATTGCTAATTGTCATTGCATTGCCATCGGTTCTCCACAATTTACAAATTATAAAAACAGCTCCATGGCAATGAACAGCTAGAATCAGAAAACCCACCAGGGTGTGTTCTAAATAATGCATAATTTTCCACTGAAAACATGCAGTAATCTTCATTGGTTACTCTGAAATTTCCACACAAAACTCAGCTTCCCATTTGTGCCCTCTGTTCTCCCTCGGGGAGGCATTGGCTAGCTCCAGCTCATCCTGCCACCTCCCATCTTGACCATGACCTTGTGGAGGTAAATGTGCTTTCTGCACTGAGTTTCTGACCTACACTTCTCTGGCCCAGTTTCCCCTTCCACTCAGTGGCTGTTAGGCAGTGAATCAATGTCCAATCAGTCATCACATTAGAATCCAACCATGGCCTCCGTGGCCAGCAAGAGCCAGGTCCACTCTTTCAACAAGAGCTGCACAAAAGTACACAAGAGGTCAGGCTCTGGTTCCATGAAGTAAGAGCCGTGGTCCTTGGCCTCCCAGAGCCTTGCTTTCGCTCTCCATCCACATATTGGGAACCTCAGGACACACTCTCAGCACGTCAGATCTACTTGTTAATTACAATTGCTCCCTTGGTGTTTCAATCAAGTTCGACCAGAGAAGCAGAACCAGGAGGAGAGATATAATTCAAACTTTATGGAAATCACAGTCACTGGTGACGCCAGCCTTCCTGACACTCCATGGAGTCTTCAGTGCACAGGTTAGGTCTGAGGCTGGACCAGGCTCTGTCCAGGAAGTACCGAGGGTCCAGTCCTAAGCACGGGAGGCAAGAATGCCAGCATCCTGGTAGCTTCGTGGGCATGGAGAGCATCCGTTTTCCTGCTCACCTTTTCTGTTTGCTTATTTGGGGGGAGACTGGAGGCTGATGGGATCCTAGGGGTATACTCTCTGGTCCCTTTGCTTCAATAAAAGTAAGACAAAGCATTGTCCTCTCCATTCTAGGAGGGGGCATTGGCCAGGCATATGTTTGCCTGGAGCAGGTGTCTTTGGCAAGACCACTCCTGTGACAGTTCAAATTAAGGTGATCTGGTCACGTGACCTCAGCAGGCTGACTTCTGTTAGGAGCTGACTCCCTCACACCCCTCAGCCCCAGTCTTTTCCTCACATCTTTGTCTTGTAAGACACCGACTCCCCAATAGGGCTGCCAAGCGTGGGAAAGCTGTTGTTTACCTCTGTCAGCTTTCATCTCTTCCCTGACTTGCTTTGCAACGCGTTGAACAATCGCAAACAAATATTTCATTTGAATGCTGGCATTTTAAAAAAGAAAAGCTATTTGAAAATTGGACATTCATTTACTGCTTCTGTCACAGACTTTCAGGTAAGGACTGATGCATCCACACGGGCTGCTCTCACACCCGCCTCAACCCTCCAACACGGCCCATGACACTGGCCGTGAGAAGCCACATTTTCCAAGGGTCTCTCCCAGGTGCCACTCAATTCAGACAGTTTAAACTCAACCTCCAAACTGCCCGTATGTGTCAGCTCCCCTCCCCACCACCCTGCCAAAAAAATAACAGCCTCCACGCTTTCAAATTGCTTCAAAAGATAATACAAGGCAATACGACTTTTAAATCATGGAATAATTTATTTCTTACACAAGTCAGAGCAATGCCTATAAGTAGCAGCTGAACGTGATTTTAGAAGTGAAACTTTTATGTATAATGGGTTTACAAACCCATTAGCTCTGAATTCCTGATAATTATGCAGTGTGTCACGTGTAGTCAAGTGCCTGTGAAAACCTATTCTAACAATATCTTAATGTTATTTTTCTTATGCACAAAATCAATTTTAGATGTCACCCACACACTGTGAATAAAGGAAAACTGAGTCTAAAACATTAAAAATATGACTGTCTGGCACCAGATGTACTTCCTAAAAAATGAGCTCCCAAGGGCACAATCATGAAGGAGACAGCCTTTTCCAGCTCCGCACCCCCTGCAAACCTGGTACCTGCGAGGTGTCCATTGAGATGAAGAGGGTGGAGGTACAGCACGTGACCAGAGAGCTGGCCCGTTTCTCCTCGTTTCGCAGCCACTATCTCAGTTACTTTTGAAGGCACCGTCCAGGCATTAATTCTTGTTCTTACAAAGTCAAACAAAGACAAACGAACACATCAGGCATTGCTCCCTCAAATAATAGTGAATCGAATAAAGCAAAATTTTTAAAGGAAAGGAAGAGGAATATAAAGCATGTTTGCATCACCCCTCAAGTTTCTGGATTGACCTTCGGCAACAGTCTCTTCCCAACTGTTAGTGTCAAGTGTGGCCATGGCCCGGGGGCACTTGCTCTGCTCTTGGCCCTGTCTTGAAGTCACCTTGTCAAAATCCCTTTTGCCTTTTCAGGAGTCTCTGGTCGGCCACCTGGAAAGCTGCCCGGCTGTGGTTATTCTTGTGTAAATCTGACCCCTGCATCTTCGCTGCAACTCCTTTTTGCTTTTTTAGTGACAACATATAATGTCACACGCCAGTCAAGATGCCTGCCCTCGCTCTTTCCAATTAAACCTCCGGCCTGTTGAAGGGAATGACTCAGCAGCCTACATTTTTCGGGCATTGGACTCTCACAAAACACTAAAATGGGTTCAACCAAACCAGCCTGCCAGGCAGCCCCAGGGGAAGAGGAAGAACCCGGTTTCCTTTCATTCTCTGACAACCCCTCCCCGTGGCCCCAGTCCCCACAGTGGTGTCCACCCAGTGAGTGCCTGGAGCACAGCAGGCCCCCAGAGCTGCCAGATGATGTCTCGGGGCTTTTCATGGTATTGTAGCTTGAACTAGGATTATAAGTTGCTCTGCAATTGGAGCTACTTCATAAAGCCTTCCCCTTTCAGATCTGAGTTAGGTCCTGGGTCCTCACAGGGGTCAAGGCAAAACTCTATGCGGGTGCGGGTGCGTGTGCGAGTGCATGTGTGTGTGTACGCGTATAAAGGTCACATTTACAAAACAGAAAAGATAAATCCAAATTCCTTGCTTGCCAAAAGTCACTGACTGTTTACTTTGACTGTGACCTCTCCCTCCTTGTTCATTATGCATTTAAGCCGGACTTGGATTTGAACTTCACTGGCAACCTTTGTGGGATGTCACTGCCGTACAGAGTGAGGTTTGCCTGTTGTAATTAAGTAAAACATGGCCCTCTCCTGCAGCGCTCCCAGGAGATAGCCACCCCAGCCCTTGGAATCCCGACACCTCATGTACGGTTGAAAGCCGGTTCGAGAAGGGCTGTCTTCCAAGCCTCCGTCGAGTTGTCAGGGAGCAACACCATGGACAGGGCACTGGTCCGTTTGGTTAGAACGGAGATCTGTCCTGCTGTGGGGCTTGAACCACCCACTAAACTGAGTGCTGGCCTGCTGCCTGCTCCCGTCTCCTTTCCTTAATTAAATTAAATTAATTTAAAATTAAATCAGAGCCTCCTTTCCTTCCCAGTCCCCAGTCCCAAAAAGCCCATCGGCTCCTCAGAGAGGCTGGAGGACCCCTTCTTTCCCCTGGCTGTGAAGGGGTCCTTGAAGACCAGCTTGGTGCTTCTCGAGCACTGGTCATGTTCCCCACTCCATGTCCACTGCCCTGTGCTGCTTCGGGGACATGGACAGAGCAAGCGACACGGATAGGAGGTGCCCTCATGCTTTCCTTGGGGAGCTATTGGGAAACGGGAATGTGTTGAACGGGGTTCTCACTGCTGAGTTAGAGTTCAGCAGGTTGTAATGCTTGTCCCCCAGATGTTATGGCTGAATTGTGTCCCCAAATTTCATACGCTGAAGGCCTAGCCACCAGCCTCAGAATGTGACTGTAGTTGGAGATAAGGTCTTAAAAGAGGTGGATAACGCGGTGCGGACCAGTAGTTTTATTGCTGGCTTTACCCAGTGGCCAGATAAGTTTCTATTGAATGAGTACAAAAAACGTTTTACATGAATGTTAAAGGCAAGCTTTAAAATTAAATACCCATTGCATTTTGAAGTTACTTATTGCATGTTCTTAGAAGCTAATATCTTTTTAAAGTATGATACTTTGTAAAACACTGTGTAATATGACGTGAGAATTCTCGTGATCCGTCCCCAGTGTGTTAGTTTAAAATGAGGTCCTTAGGCTGGGCCCTAACCTTGTATGCATGGTGTCCTTGTGAGAAGAGAAAATGAAGACCAGATGATACAGAGGAAAGACTATATGAGGACTCAGGGAGGAGAGAGCCACCTGCAAGCCACGGAGAGAGGCCTCAGAGGAAACCAACCCTACCGACACCTTGATCTTAGATTTGTTGCTTCCAGAACTGTGAGAAAGTGAATTTGGTTTTTACGACCACTCAGCCCGTGGTGCCTTAGAAAAATGAATCCACCAGTGTTGATAGTCTAAGGTGGGGACTCCAGTAATAATGAGTGAATAATTACCAGTTTTATGATAAAGGCTTATGTAGTCCTCATCTTCTGTCTGCCACCCTTCTAAGTGCTTTTTATTCCTTGTGGCACTCCCACAAGCCGCATATCATGCTAAACCCATTTTACAGATGAAGAAAATGAGGCAGAGGGAAGCTAATTAAGGACTTGCCCAATGTCACACAGCTTAAGTAATGGCACTGAAATTTAAACCCTTGCAGCCTGGCTCCGGATAAGGTTTCCATTCTCATACACAGTGAAGATGAACATTGTGAAGATAAATTAAGCAGGGGAAGGTTTAGAAAATGATGAGGGTGTATTGAGGAGCTCTACCCTAACTAAGATCCCAGGGAAGGCATCGGAGGAGAGGACATTTTAACCATGACCTGAAGGAGGTGACGGACAGAAGCACGCAAGGACATGGAGGAAGTGCAATGGCCCCAGGAGGAATGAGCGTGTGGGAGTGCGTTGCAGGGAGTGTGCTTGGATATCCTGCGGGGACTGCGGAGTCCCCTGCAGCTTAGATTCTGTCACTATAGTGTGGGACATCTCTTGATGGGTAGTAAGCCGGAGAGTGGGATGATGTCACTTATGCTCAAAGCCAACAATGGCTCCAGCTGCCACTCGGAGAATGAACTACAGGAGGCACAGGAGGGACCGCAAGGGGGCCAGCCAGGCACAGGCCAGGTGAAAAGTGATGGTGTCTTGAACTCGGTCCATAGCTGTGAAGATGGTGGGAAATGGTCAGATCCTAGAGCCCCATGTTCTTCCCCCCTGAGGAGGCTAAACTGGGGTTGGAGAAAAACGATCACAGATGAGGTAACTTGCGAGATGTTACCTGGGCGTGTAAAAGGACTCTGAGAGAAAGGAGTCAATATAGGAATGAACACCAGGTGGGTTTGGGGTGATTCCCAACTGGGGCGACAATGGGAACAAAGATGGAAATAGAATCAGGCATGTGGCGAACAGCCCACCGGACAGTGCGGTGGCTAGACTGGGACCGTGTTACCTTGGCATCCAGAGCCAGAGAGCAGAGTGTGTCTGATGGAGAGCCTGGAGGGACCTGGTGGGAGGGATCGGTGGGGTAAGACAATGGGGAAGAGTGAGCATTAAAGTACAAAGAGCCCAGAGTCCGGGAGATAAGCTAAGACACAGTCTATTAATTCAGGGAAGTTGAAATGGAGACACTCTAACATGAAGACAAAATCGACACGGTAACACAGAGTCCGAAGCCCCCGTACTTGGTAGCATTGTCATGGAGATTCTGTTTTTACCATTTTTTAGTTGACTATAGCCTTCTATTGAAACCAGGAAACTTCAGACTCAGGTAAGTCAATACGACCATCTGCTCGTCTGCCAAACCCCACATGACATAGAGGGACAGCAATCCTCATCTTTATCCTATCGCTGAGGCTCAATAAAATAGCCATTAGATTGTCTGGAGCCCTAACATGGAAATCCAGGCTGCTCAGCCCAGTGCAGGTCAGAATTACCTGTGTAGCTTTTGAAGTATTCCATGAATTTTGAAGAAAGTCATAAGAACCCACAGCTAAAATACAAAATACAAAATCGCAGACAGTGAAACTACTCCTGGGCTCCAGTTCTCCTTCTGCACCAGAGGCACCTGCTACCAGTTACCAGTTTCCTGCAGATCCTTCCAGAAATGAATGATTCATAGGTTCACACATATGTATGCATGTGTATGTGTGCATGTACTTAGTTATAGAGCCTATAAAACTTAAAGTGCACGTATGTACCTCCTTAAACACAATGGGAAGACTACCCATTCACTCCCTTTTAGACACAGCTTTTTTATTTAACTGTATATCTTGACAATTCATCCATAATAATTACCAAGAGCTACAGTTTGGTCTTTTATTTATTAGAATTGTTATTTACATTAAGCCTTCAAATCTTAGAAATACATTTATTGTTCTTTATCTTTCATTTTCCGTTCTGTGTTTGCTTTGCTTTGATGTGTATGGGTTTTGCGATTTCCAATTTTGCACATTTGGCAGCCCAATAGTGTCATTGGAGTCTTCTGTAACCTACACTACTGGTATACTTCCATCTCTGTTCTTTAAGCAGGATCTATGGCCCCCACTATAAATGCAGGTTCTTTGATCTTCACACACCTTACCTCTTCCTCCTTTACTTTCTAATTTTGAATGGTGATGCTAGTACTCCTAGTTTATCTGGTCTTGACTTTTATTCCCTTAAATAATGCTGTAATAGTTCTCCACTGGATATTCTAACTGTAAATATAGCTGATCCTCCTGCTCTGTAAGGAATGTAGCTCTCTTTCACGACCTTCATCCTGTCTTCCTCCCCACCACCTGGATTCTTTAGTTACATGGTTAACATTGCCATAGTTTATGCCTCTCTATTCTGTTCTGTGATCACAATTTCCATGACTGGCTTATCCTTAGATCTCCATGTAAATGGTTTCATCCCTCACTGCAAAGTTTTGTCACTATTTCTCCATTTTTTTCTTGGCAGCTGAGGTTTGATATCTTCATGATGGCTCCAGAAAAGGTTCATGGTGAACTATGTTTCTTGAGGTTCCTGGTTTGATTCCCAGTCAGGGCACATGCCCAGGTTTTGAGCTCGATCCCCAGTAGGGGATATGTAGGAGTCAGCCAATTGATTTTTCACTCTCACATCAATGTTTCTTCCTCTCTCTCTCTCTCTCTCTCTCTCTCTCTCTCTCTCTCTCCCTCCCTCTCCCCCTCTTCCTCTCTCCCTCCTCCCTCCCTCTCTTTCTCTCTAAAAATCAATCAAAATTCTTTTTAAAAATTATGCTTTACCTGAAAATTCTCTTAAATGATATATTCAAATATTTTTTCTGCTAATGTATTCTGTTTTATTTCCCAAAGACACAAATTCTGTTAAGTCATCTTTGCATGTTTTTCATGTCCGTTATATACTGTTCAATCTTTTTTAAACTTTTTTGTTGTTGTTGTTCATTGGTTTGTTTTCTTTTTATTTTGCTCTATTTTCTCCGGTCTGTCCTCTGCATCCCCAGTTATATTTTCACCTGTGTCTTTTCTCATTCGGCCACTGATTTGGAGTTGCCTGACTCGCTTATCTAGGTAGAGTCAGAGGGACAAGGCCAGAAAGGCTGGCTCTACCTGAACTGCTTCGCACGTGTGGGCCAAAAGCACGAGGAGGAGAGAGAGAGCAAGAGAGATGATAGTGGGGTCTGCAGAGGAGAGGGTCCTGGCACAGGAAAGAAATGATAGGGTTTAAGCTGCTTCCTGTTGGACGCAGTCATTCTCCCCCTCACCCACCCACCCCCCACCCCCCACCCCCCCCCCCACCCCCCGCACACACACACGTGGGAGCATGGCCAGTGAATGCCAGAACCTAGAGCACGGCAGAGAGCTGCCTCTGTGGTCTTTAGAAGCTGACTTGTGTGATTTTAAAATGCAGGGAGCTTGAAGAGCTTCAACAAAAGCCATTGGAACACCCCAACCCTATGCTTCCGGCCATGGCTCCTGACTGATGGAGAAAGCAGGCACCATCTGCCCAGTGCCCAGTCCCAGGAGGATCAGCCCCGGGAAAGGATGTTTGCCTGGAGCTCCCTGATGCTGCCTCCATCCCTCCCCCTTGCCTTCTGCTGTCCTCCGGGACCTGGAGCCGGAACAGCTGCTGCCCGGCAGAGACCAAGGCTCCCGGCCGTGCTTGGCCAATGGCCCACCTTGTAACTGACAGTGGACGAGTCATTCTCCCTTTCCTAGTGATAATTAGCAAACAACGGGGGTCCGCTTGTCAGTGACACCGCATCATTGGGGGTACATGGTTCCGAGCGATTCGCCACGTGTGGGCAGGACTAGGCTCATGGCTTAGAGGCACTGAGAGAGCAGCGCGCGCTTATGCAACGCCTGGTCCCCGGGGCAGAGGGCCCCCGCAGATGCCCTCACTCTCCACTTCTGCCCTTTGAGTTGGACATTTGCGGTTGAATTTTTCAGTCTCGTAAAGCATACGGAAAGCTATTTATTCTGCTCCATTTAATTTTTCTGTCACAAAGCTGCTGAAATCACACAAATGATGCAAGTCCATTCTCAGTGACACAGACTCGGATTTCAACCACCCTGCTCTCTCCTCTGGATGTACCTAGGAAGGTCCCAGGGACCGTCAGAGTAGAGCAATGTGTGTGTGTGTGTGTTGGGGGGGGGGGGGCAGGGGGTTCCTCTTCTCCAGGAAGAGAGAGAGGGTTCCGGCAGAAAGGCTGAGGAACATTTTGGAAAGGTCTATTCCAAAGGCACCCGAACCACATCTCACGCCATAAACTTCCCGGGAACTACGTTCTCACCGCACTGTGATGGGTCAGCCCAGGCGGGCGGGGCGGAGAGGGTGGCACAAAGCAGACAAAGAGGGAAAGGAACAAGAAGAGGGGAGAAAATTAACTTGGGTTTTTAGTTTGATTCCATTGTGGTCAGAGAACATAACCTGTGTGACTTCCGTTATTTTAAGTTTGTTGAGGTCTGTTTCGCGGCCCGCTATCTTGCTATACATCCTGTGGACACCTGCAGAGAACGTGTATTCTGTTGTGGTTAGGTGAAGTGTTCTACGGTGTTGATTCAATCCAAATGGTTGATGGCATTGCTGAGTCCCTCTATCTGTTAACGGAGAGGAGACAGGCTCATCTCCCCCGGTTGCTGTAGGGGTGGAGTGAGCCAAGAGTGCAAGAATCCCAAGAGAGCAAATTCCTTTTTTTGACGGGATTGTGTATTCCCAAATGTCTGCACGTTTGTAGTGGCCACGCCCATTCTAGCCAACCATCTCTGTCTCTGATCCCATGTGTGATTGTACCTTCCCTATGTCATCGCAACTTTACTGGGCATGTGTCTGTCTTGTCTTTGTTGGATCCCTTCTCTCCCTGGGGAGTGTGAAATTGCAGCTTCCTTGTGAAGCTGCCAAAATGACATGCCAATGATATCCAGCCTTTTTTTTTTTTTTTTTTGCTCCTTTCCTCTTATTAATAACTAGTTAATTATAATGGTGTTATATCCTTGCTGATTTTCTATCTGGTTGTTCTAGCAATTGTTGAGGGAGGCACCCTGAAGCTTTCAACTATATTGGAATATTTGTGTATTTTTTCTTTTAAAACAGTTTTTGCTTTATATATTTTACATCGCTATTGTTTAGTGCATACATATTTAAGATTGCTATGTATTCTTGGTTGGCTGACTCTATAAATATGTAATGTTTCTCTCCATCCTTGGTATTTTTTGCTCAGAATTCTATCCTATCTAATAAAGCAGAAATATGCTAATTGACTGTCATGCCTTCACAAGATGGCGGCACCCACAGCCAATAAAGAGGGAATATGCAAATTGACTGCCATGCTCTCACAAGATGGCAGTTCCCACAGGCACAAGATGGCAGTGCCCAGTCCCCTCCGCCCCACCTCATCCAGCCAGAGTCCCCGAGTCCCCTCAGCCCCGCCTCATCCAGTCTCCACAGCATCCAGCCTCATCCAGCCCCAGTCTCCCAGTCCCCTCAGCCCCACAGGGGAAGGCAGTTGGAGGCAATTGGGCTGGCAGGGGAGGGCAGTTGGGGATGATCATGCTGGCAGGGGAGCAGTTAAGCATCAATCAGGCTGGCAGGGGAGCAGTTAGGGGGCTATCAGGCTGGCAGGCAGAGTGGTTAGGGGCAGTCAGGCAGGCAGGCGAGTGGTTAGGAGTCAGTAGTCCCGGATTGTGAGAGGAATGTCTCACAATCTGATAGGTCCTAAACTGGCAGTCAAACATCCCCCGAGGGGTCCCAGATTAGAGAGGGTGCAGGCTGGGCTGAGGGACACACACCCCCTCTATGCACAAATTTCATGCACCGGGCCTTTAGTTCTATATAACATAGCCACATCCACTTTCTTTTGATTACTATTTGTGTGGTATATCTTTTTCCATTCTTTTACTTTCAACCTACCTATATAATTACAGAAAATACAAAGTCTACTGTATTTACCTATATATTTGCTCTTTTCATGTCCTTTCCCCTTTATGATGCTCCAAAAATCCTTCTTTTATTATTTTCTTTTTGCTCAATAACTTTCTTTCACCATGTTTTTGGGGTAAGCCTCCTCTGACAAATTCTCTTTCATCTGGCAATGCCTAATTTCCCCTTAGATTATGATGGATATGTTTTGCTGGTATAGAATTCTGGATTGATGGTTCTTTTGTTTCAGTAACTGAAATAAACTGTGCTACTTCCTTCTGGCCTCCATGATTTCTGATGAGAAATCCACTGTCATTTGTATTATTTTTCCCCTGTTGGTAATGTCATTTCTCTGGATTTTTTCAAGATTTTTTTTCTAGTTTTCAGAAGTTTGATTGTGATGTGTCTTTTTGTTGATTTCTTTAGATTTATTCTTTATGGGATTCACTCAGCTTCTTGGATCTGTAGTGGTTTTTGTTTTGTTTTGTTTTGGGGGGGGGGGTGTTTTGTAAATTTGGGAAGTTTTCAGCCATTATTGTTTTAAACACATTTTCAGTCTCACCCTCCTTCTTCTTTCCTCCTGATGCTCTATGACATGAATGCTAGATCTTTGGTTACAGCTCCATGTGTTCCTAAGATTCTGTTTTAGTCTATTTTCTGTCTATTGTTCAGATTGAATAATGTCTATTATTCTATCTTCAAGTCCACTAATTCTTTCCTCTTATTTACTCTTCTACTGAGCCCACTCATTTTTTATTTCAATTATTATAAATTTTTGTTCTAAAATTTTCAACGGGATCTCCTCTATACTTCCTAATTTTTTGCTAAGGTTTACTATTTATTAGCTGAGACTAAAAGAAATGTTTCAATATGTTTGTAATTGCTTGTTGAAGCATTTTTATGATGGCTGCTTTAAAATCCTCAGATAATTCTAACATCTGTCAATGTCAGTGGTTTGTCTTATTTCATTCCATTCAATGTCTTTTTGGATTCTTTTTGTGACAAGTAAATTTTTTCTTGAAACTTGACATTTTGGGTGTTATTTTCTAAGACTCTGGATCTTATTTAAATGTTATATTACAGCAGGCCTCCTCTGACACCACTCCGGGGAGTGAGTGGAGGTTCCAGCTCATTACTGCCTAGTGCAATGTCCATCTCCATCGACACCAGGGTGGGGAAAGATCCTGTTACTGCTGGGTGGGAAGAGCGTTCAGGCTTTCCATGGGGCCTCCAGGACTATGACCCAGGCTGGAACAAGAGGGGCACCTCATTAATGTGTCCACAATGGTCTCCACTACTCTTTGGGGGAGTTGCTGATGAGTGGCAGGGGAAGTCCTGACTCTACACTAGGATTCTTCTAATATTACCCAGTGGAGATGGAGAGAACTATCTAATTATTGCTAAATCTGGAGAGAATCCAGGCTTCCCATGTGGTCTCAGGGGGCCTCATACCCCCTCAGCAAGGATGAAAATCTGGGCTTCCCACTCTGTCTTCTCCGACACACCCTGGCAGGATGTTTGGGGTGCTTTGTTACTTTCCTGAAGAGTGGGAATCTAGGGTCCCCATGCCTCCTCTGCTCCAGGATAGGCTTGCAGTTTTTCTGTGGTATTTGGTTGGAATAGAGTGGTGATTATATACAAGATTTGTATCTTCCTAGGCTGCCTCTTTCCTGGTCTTTTGGCTAGAGAGGTGTTAACGTAAAAACCATTGAAACCTGTAAAGAATTTTTGTGAGTTTATTTGAGCCAAACTGTCGACATATGCCGGGAAGCAGAACCTCAAGGAATTGAGATAATGCTCCGGAGAATGGCGGGGTTACATTTGTATTTATACATTTGCAATCAAAGAAGGGATGTAGGTGGGTTACATGAAATTCATTGGTGATAGATTAAGGAGGAGGGATAAAGCAAAGCAGGGAAACCCCTGGGATTGGATAAAAAGTAAAATGATGGACACACACTTAGGTGGGTATAGGAACAATTAACATGATAATGAAGGAATTTGTGGTATCTGTCCTGGCACCCAGCACATTTGGTTGTGCCCCAGGGGCTCCAGAAAAAAGGAAGTTACAAGTTACTTAGACATTTCAAGGGTGTGTTATCATAGATGCAAAAAGACAGATAGGCTCAGTTAACGTAAAGGTTGACCTTGTCAGTGAAGATACCGGCCTCGGACGTAACTGCCCACCATCGCTGCTTTTAGTTACAGTTTAATTTCAGACCATCCTTTGTGGTGACTTTAGGTCTCTGAGTTTGCAAGACCGCCATGCAGGCCTCCCCTGAGCTTGTCAGGTCAGCATGCGGCCCCTTTGGTCCACAGAGGGCAGACTTTTCTTGAGGCGTTTTTGTCTGTACCCATTGACATTTTCAAGTTGCCAGCTTCTCCAGCACAGTATCCAGTCTGGAATATAAGAAACGTGGAGAGAGAGAAAGAGAGAGAGAGAGAGAGAGAGAGAGAGAGAGAGAGAGAGAGAGAGAGAGACTCACTACCATGTTGTTCCTCAGGCTCCAAGGTCTCTGGCTGGTTTGTCTGATGCTCTCTACGTTATATATTTGTTTTATATACAACATCTGGGGTGAAGGGGGTAGTTGTACTTAGTGGGAAGAATAGGGAAAAGTACACCTACTCTATCTTCTCAGAAGCTGAAATAAGAGATGAACTATAAATATAGAGAAAGAAGGGACAGAGGAACAAAAAAAAAGGAGAGTGGGGTGGTGTTTTCTTCTCAGAGATCTGTGCTGCTGAGAATCAGTTGTGAGGTATCTAAAGAAGGGGTACCATTTCTCTCCTTTCCCTCCTCTGCCCAAACAGAAGTTCAAGCTTGAAATACGTGGCAGGAAGCACAAGGAAATGATATGATTTATATCAATAACTGTTCCTCATTCTCCAGCCCAGTAAATGTCACATTTGGTTATGAAATTGAATTTTGCAAAGTAATATTTTTCAAATATTCTTTCAGATTAGTATCTTTTATCACTATTGACACAGATGACAGGTTGAAGAATCACAGCTCCTTGTTCCCTACACCATTTCTGGCATGCATAAGTAACAGGCTGACTTCCTGGGTGACTGCAATAATCGGGGCTCTCAGATGCCCTTTTGGCTCCCCGGTGACCCAGTACAGTAGGGATGGTGTTCTGTTTCGAGGACAAACACTTCCCTGGACACTGAAAGTGCCCAAGAATGGCCTAGTTTGGGATGGAATTGTTATTGTGCTCCACTGGGTTTCCGTCTGATTGGGGAATTTTCACATGGGTTATCCAATGTTGGGCAGCTTAGTCTTGAACTTCAGTATTCTATTATTCGCCTGTCAAAAAACTTGGTCAGGGCCCTCCCGGAGGCTGTGCATTGTCATAGCCTCACAAGGCCAAGCCATGAATTAATTAATTAATTAATTAATTAATTAATTCCTTGCTCTTCATTACAGCTTAGTCAGTTCTTGAAGGAGAACACGACAAGTTGTGTCACACCGCAGAGTATAGCACTAGGTAGGAAACTGGCTCCCATGAAAACTATAAGCACCAGTCGAAAAGCAACTGAACAATTGATTTATCTGGGTAACCAATAACCCGCCATGGTGCCTTTGCATAAGGAACCCTAACACAACATTGCATCAGTAGGCACACATAAGGCATTCTAATGACCACATTAATCTCGCCACTGACCTGAGTGACTCCTTAAAACAGTGATGGCGAACCTTTAGAGCGCGGCATGTCAGCATTTTGAAAAACCCTAACTTAACTCTGGTGCCGTGTCACATATAGAAATTTTTTGATATTTGCAACCATAGTAAAACAAAGACTTATATTTTTGATATTTATTTTATATATTTAAATGCCATTTAACAAAGAAAAATCAACCAAAAAAATGAGTTCGCGTGTCAGAGGCATAGGTTCGCCATCACTGCCTTAAAACAAGGTCAACCTGCTAGGTCAGGTGATTTTTTTTCTAAACATCCCTTAACTGTCAAAGTAACTAACTAGTCCGTCCCTACCATCAATCCCATGTCATCTCCACCACTGCCCCACCACTCACCTCTGACTGAATAAAAGAAACAACTCCATATAAACAAAACCAAAAGGAATCGGGAATTTTTTCCTCGAAGTATGACCACATCCCTAAAACAATTTTAGAAGGCTTCTTACAAGTCATTTCATTTCACCATTTTCTGGAGCAGAAATTCTTCTGAGACCTTCTGTACAAATTATCAGTCAGCATCCCATGCCAGGAAACTCATGACTGCTCCAGGAAACGCTATTCATTCTATTCATTCTTCAGTTTTGTTTGGGGATTTTGTGTTTTCTTCTTTGGAAACAAAGGGATTGATCCTTCTTTAGTTTTCCAATTGTTCCTGAAGTTGTCTTAACTATTGCCTCTGGCTTTCTCTGTTACTTTAGAAGTCACAGCTCTAGGAAGTTACAACAGACATATGCACAGATGCTGAGGCTCAAAGAGAATGGTCCTGGAAAGGGGTAGCCAGAGACAATGTCAACCAAGAGGTCAAATCTAAACTGAGTCCTCAAAGACAAGTAGGACTTAACTTTGCAGGAGAAGAAAGATAGGATGGTGCATTGCAATGTATTCAGGTACCAAAGGGGCTCATCTGGATGGACCATAGTTTAGACACCAGGAGTGATAGGGAATGAGCCTGGGGAGGGAGGTGTAAGCCAGATCTTGAAGGGAAGGGTCCTGACTTGCTATAGAATGGGGCAAAGCTGGGAATACAGAGCAACTATTGGAGGACTCAATGTGTCCAGAACTTGAATCACGAGCAAATTAAAAAAGTGAAGGTAAAAGAAAGGAAACAATATGTCATCTGCACCCTTTCTTCTTATGAACAGAGCGGGGGGTAGCAAAGCTTGTGCCTCACATGAAGATAGGTGGGAGAGGCATCGAAAATTGGAAGTTTAGGAGTCCTAGAAAACAGCCCTGGAGGCAAGACAAGAGTCTCAGAGAGCTGCTGGCCCAGAAAAGAAGCAATAGGCTGAGTGAAGTGAGGCCGAGAGGAGAGTCCCTGCTGCCTCTTAGATTCAGCACTTTGCAATGGAATCGTGGGGAGCACATGGCAACCTAGTGCAGATGCCTCCTGGGAAATGATCCGCTGGTGGTGATGTCAGCAGGAAGGGCTCTGGGTGTTTCAGTTGCCCAGGTCTCCTCAATATCTCCCTGCAGTCTAGCTCAGTGTTTTCTTTAAAGGAACCTTCTTGATGTAAATTTGGTGATCATGCTTGTCCTATATTTTATGATATTTCTAGGATCCAGGAAAGGAGGAATGAGTCATTCATCAGTCTTCCAAGAAACCAACCACCTGGGCATTGAGGAAATGTGCCTCAATATTGATGCAGTCTAGAGTGGCCACGGGGCATCAAGCAGGGCAGGTCACATTGCAGCAGAGGGGTTCTGAGAAATTCTGTCCACTGTGTGGTCCAGCAGTTCTCTCTTAGTTCCACAACCTGTTCCTCTTGGCAGGATAAGTTAATGTGCTCAACATGCTTCCAAGAAAACATGAGGGTGATGCTCCCAACCCTTTTCTCCCACCTAAGACTCCCTGTGAAGCAAGATAAATTGAGGTGATGTCAGTACAAGCACAGCCTTAGGTCATGTTTAATTTCTCTTTGTAAGACATCCTCATACCTCAGCATATTGGGACCCTCCTTAGTCTGGTCAACATGGCCAGAGTGATGGTATCACAGGGAACCCAGCAGGGTGACCTGTACCTAAGGGACCTTAGGGAGGGTGTCCGGTTGAGGCAGGGCTCTCAGCCTTTTGCACCAAAGGTTCTATTACCAAGAGCATCTTGCATGGCCTCCTCAGTAAGAATTCTTTAAAAATATTTTTTATTAATTTCAGAGAAGAAGAAGAGGGCGAGAGAGATAGAAACATCAATGATGAGAGAGAAATATTGATCAGCTGCCTCCTGCACGCCCCTTACTGGAGGAATTGAGCCTGCAACATGGACATGTGGCCTGACCAGGAATCAAACCATGACCTCCTAGCTATGGGTGGACGCTCAACCTCTGAGCCACACCGACGGGGCTGCCCAGTTAGAATTTTACATTCTCCTCCCAACACTCCCCTTCAGATATTTTTTTGCCCCAAATCACAAAAACTTTAAGTCACCTTAGAAGCCTCTTACTGAGTAAATCTAGAATAAAATTGTACCACTTTCGCCCTAGCCAGCTTGGCTCAGTGGATACTGCGTCGGCCTAAGGACTAAAGGGTCCCAGGTTCGATTCTGGCCAAGGGCACATGCCTGGGTTGCGAGCTTGATCCCCAGTAGGGGGCGTGCAGGAGGCAGCCAATCAATCAATGATCCTCTCTCATCATTGATGTTTCTATCTCTCTCTCTCTTTCTCCCTTCCTCTCTGAAATCAATAAAGAAGTATATTTAAAAAAAAAATTGTACCACTTTCTGATAGACACATTCTTAGTTCTTCACACCGCCATGCCCCTTGGCTTCCAAGAGGGAGTACGCTGTCTGGGTTTCCCCACGGTGCTCTCACAGGTTCAGGCCTTGGCCCCCTTCCTCCTCCCACAGCTTCAAACATCCCCCAGCTCCAGCCCCCGTCTCCCTCCTGAGCGGCTCAGCCTGGCGCCATGGCCTGCCACAGTTTACTCCCTAATTTGTTAAGCTAGTTCCCTGCTGCTCTTCTCACATTTGGCCTCAGTTCACCTGTCACCTGCTGTTCCTCAGACACCAAGGTTCCCATCTCATGCTGTACTTTCCACTAGCTCCTCTCCTTCCCCATCATTCTTTTCACTTTCTTCCCACGTTGGCACTCTTCCTCAGTGAAGCCTGCTCTGGTTCCATGAGTTAGAACTTTCATGAGTTTGATACCCCACGTCTCTCCTTACCAGCTGTGTGACCTGGGGAAATTTGCTCAACTTCTCTGAGCCTCAACTTCTCCATCTGCAAAGTGAGAATGACAGTACCAATTTCATAGGGTCCTTGTGAGAATTAAATGCGATAATCTAGTAATGCACGTATAGTGCCAGGCCATGATCAATGGGAAGTAAATGTTAGGGGGATTACTACTTTTGTTGTTCCAAACCATAGTTGCATGCTGACCACTTATTTCCATTAGTTTTTCATAGATAAAAAGCTAATTCATTGTTCTTAGATATTCTGGCCTATATTTTGCAGCAGCAGCTCCAGGAAACATATATGGTGCCATATTATAAGAACACTTATTTGATTGGTTATATGAGGGTGTGATGTCTTCCTTTTACATAAGTCCTTAGGCAACCTGCTATGGCATCATGTCAGGAGAGAGGAAGTGGGCCACAGTGAGCCACAGTGGGCCATCTGCAGGGAACCCTAAGAACAAGGTGGGAGATTTGTGGGCCCTGTTTGAACCTGGAGGTGAACTGCAAATGAGGGTACCAGGCCATGAAATAGCATTGTTATTCCCCACTTTATAGAATTGTTTCTTTAAATGGTTGTGACTTGAAAAAAATCACAGTTTTCTGATGAATATAAGCACACATTTTAGAGAGATAAAAATATCCAAGATGTAAGCAAGTCTGGCTGGTTTGAAATATATCAACTATGATGACTTTTCCCTTCATCCTTAAAAGCCAGCTTCTGGAGAGCAGAAAACAGGGCACCAGCTCTGCCCAACACGCAGCCTCACTCCAGTCACCGACTCCTGCTGTGTGTGTGTGTATATGTGTGTGTGTGTGTGTGTGTGTGTTTGCAAGCCCCGCCCATAGCAAAGCGCCCCCTCCACCCTCTGGAAGCTATGACTCATGAGTCTCTCTCTCTCTCTCTCTCTCTCTCTCTCTCTTTCTCTCTCTCTCTCTCTCTCTCTCTCTCTCTCACACACACACACATACACCAAGCAAACCACTGAGCTTTTATTTCCATTTCCAGGTGAGATGGAGAGAATCCATTCAGACAAAATGAAAATTACATACCCACTGAGGATCAGTACTCTCCCGAGGTGTTTTATATGATTTTAACAAGACACTTAGGATTTTTTTTCCACATCTGTGGGCATGTTTTGCTTAAACATGTCATCATGAATCCCCAAAACTTCGAATGTTTCTGCTTTCCATTAAATGTGTGACAGTACAGTTGTAAGTGGACTGCCTCCTAGAGCGAAAGGACCCACCCAGCTCTTCCCAGAGGCTTGTCCAGGTTCTGGAAGGTTCTATTATGATGGAGGAGATTGGAAATGGGCATGGTCACTAGCTGTTGACACTCATGATAAGTAGACCCCTGGCAGGCAGGAAGCCTTTCAGTGGTGGAGACTTCTGGTCTACCATGCACTGCCTCCCAGCCATGGCTGTGCCGGTGGGGGCCTCCAAAGGGCTGTTGGGAGGCAAGACTTGGCTTCTCCAAAGGTGCTGGGATCCCCTATCACCAAAGCACATTACACAATGTGATACACGGCCACACTGGAGCACGAACATTTTTAGAAATAAAATTCGGAAAGATGGTCAGGAAGAGGAGGGGGAAACTGGAGGTTAATGATGTCCAGTGGAGTTTGTAGGATGTGTTTGGGGAGCACAGGAGGAAAAGGAAATTGAGGGTTCTAGGCAGAGGAAGCAGGGATTGCCAAGGCAGGAAGGTACCTCTAACTGGAGTGTGAGTGCGGGAGACAGAAACATCCAGGCAGCACCCTGGCTGAAAGGCAAGGAGTGCACCTTAGATGCTAGGGAAGAATGGAAAGATTTCGGGCCTGGGTCACATTTGTATTTTAGATAAGCCTTTGGGGGCTGTTTCTGGGCATTTCCTTAGTGTTGCAAGTGAGGCTAGAGGCAGGTAGAAGCCACAGTCACAGTCCCTTTAAGATACATCAGTTAAGGGAGGTCAGATTTCATATCCTAGAAAGAGAAGTGGGGTGTTCCACATTTCTGGCTTAGGCACAAGGTGGGTGGTGACCCCACTAACCAAAGGCAGAGAATATAGAAAGAAATATCCAGGCAGCATCCTGGCTGAAAGGCAAGGAATGCATTCTTAGATGCTAGAGAAGAACTGAGAGATTTCGAGCAGGGGCCCCTGGGTCACATTTGCCTGGGTGGGAGGCGCTGAAGAGGATGGGGGACAGGGCTGCTGGTGGAGAGTGTTGGGGAATAGACCGTAGCTTTGCCTGTGTTGGCATCCACTGAGCATCTGGTTGGGGCTATTCAGTGAGGGAGCCAGAGTTCAATGGGAGGTCAGAGCTGGATAAATGAATGTGAAGTCATCATCCATTGGTGGAAATCAGGGATACTGTTGAGAATGAGATTCCTTGGACAAAGGACACAGAGAAGGCGAACACAGCACCCGGGCTGTTGTAGAAGGAATCGTGTCTGTGTGTGGTAGACCTCGGGGTCTCTGGGGCAGTGGAGGCTGTTGATAAGGGGAAGAGACCAGCCTGGTGTAAATTCTCTTCTCGGCATAAACATCAGTTTTTCCAATTGCATCGCCATGGGTTGGACCTGACAATCTCTGAAACACTCCTTTCCATGTTTAATGTGCTCCCATTCCAAATCTCTTCCCGGCGCTGAAAGCCCAGCACATGTACTTTGGAGGAAACTCTTGGCTTTAAAAAAGGAGGACAGTCTGCCTGGGATTGAGAATGAAATGTCAATGCCTTATGGGGACACGTGCCAGGCACTTGCGAACCTCAACTTCCCGATAATGAGGGAAGGACATACGGAGTTTGAAGACACCCCATAGAATGACTAAACGACTCACCCAGAAACATATGTCATGATTTCCACCATAAGCTACCATATAGATGAGTCAAACAGAGAGTGAAATTTAGGATTTTTAAAGGTCCCCTACCCCATCCATGTCAGTGGTTTCTGTTTAACTCCAGGGAAGAGAAATGTGCCAAAATCGGTGGTGTCTGATTTCTCAGGACTAGGCTATCCAACACACCTGACTAGAAATAAATGCAATACCTGGCTGCCATACCTCAGTGGTTGAGAGCTGACCTATGAACCAGGAGGTCATGGTTCAATTCCTGGTCAGGGCACATGCCCGGGGTTTCAAGCTCCATTCCCAGTGGGGGGCCTACAGGAAGCAGCCGATCAATGATTCCCTCTCCCTTCCTCTCTGAAATCAATAAAAATATTTTTTTTAAAAAATAGCTGCAAGGACCACCCAGCAGGAGACTGGAGCACAAAAGGTGGCAGGGCCCTAGGTCACCAGATGCAAAGTGGTGGCCACAAGAGGACAGGCAGACTGGACAGAGCTTTATAAGGATGAGACGGGAGGGACCTGGGAGCCTCTGGGGAGTCTCACCACTGGAGCCATCGAGGAGGACTGAGCCAAGCTAATCAGTGTCCCAGAGTGAGGACTATGGGGCAAGGCGCCAGAGAAGGCGGGGGGGGGGGGGGGGGGCGGCGGGGCAGGACACAGGAGAGATGAAACCACAGCAGGACTGAGAGAGGGAGTGGAGAATCCAGGACGGAGCAGGCAGAGACAGGACGAAGTCCCAGAGGTCAAGGACGAAGCCTGCTGAGCTCTCACCATGGAGTTGCTTCTATGCATGAATTCTCACAAACCACCGGGGTCCACCTGTCTTTGAGGAAGTCTGTGCGCTCCTGTGGACCCGCGTGGCTGTGACAGGCTCCTTGCTCCTGCCTTGTCTCTGCTACACGACACTCTTAGCCTCCCCAACAGCGGGGCTACTTCTCTGCATGTCGACATAAATCCCATGGCAGGCAGGATGGTGGATGATGGGTCCTTAGCTCTTTCTGTTCTCAATGATTAGTTTAAATAAGAGATGGTGGTGCCCTGATTTCACTGCTATGAATACAGGGCTTGTGAAAATCGAGCATTGACTTGTGATGTTCAACGTTGTTTGTTGACACTCAAAGCAGACTCTTTAGTTTGGGGATAGTAACACCAGACCATGAATAATGGGGTTGTTAGCTGTCCTTCTACACTCAAGCTGTGACACGTCACTCAGGTGCTGGCCAGGCAGCAATGGTGAGCTCAGCACTGCGCTATGGCCGTGGGCAAAGATAGCTGCCTCCTTTGGCTTCTCAGACATTGTTGTTGATGCCACGGGGGCTGGGGCACAGCACCAGGAAGCTGAGCGCCGGGGATGTACCGATTAGCTGGGACAGAATGCCTGGTTGTCCATAAAAGTGTCAGAGAAAGAAAAAGGACAGAATAAAATAGCAAGATCCCACTTTTTTATTGTCACTTTGGCAAAGAGTGGGGGTGGGGGGGACGTAGTAATGCCATTCGCAAGTGACAGGAATGTAAGGAAACAAACACTTCTATACATTATCAGACCTGAACTTTGTGGGGACAGTTGTCAAAATTCTTAATAGTCATACCTTTTGGCCAAGCCATGCCTAGCCCTAAGATTTACTAGCCCTTAGAAGGCCAAGTGCACAAAGATTTGGGCTCAAGGATGCTTCCTCGCAGCCTAGTGTTAAACAGTGAAAAGCTATATGCAAATAAACTGGGACCTGGTTAAGGAAATTGTGGGATAACCAGGACAGATGCTTCGCAGTCATTCAAACGATGATGCTGCATTCTAACATTGTTGCCATAGAAAGATGGAGGATGCGGTGTTAAGTGAAAGAGCAACTTACAACATTGTATGCAGAGTATACATATTTATATTTATAGAAATGGGATCGTAGTGCCCTGACTGTAAATATTCACAGGTATTGAAATGAAAACAGAAATGTGTTCACCAAATTATAATAGTGGTTTCCTCTACAGGTGGTATTATGAGATGACTATAATTTATCATTTTTTCAATATTTTCTGTGTTTTTAAATAATGGGCATGCGTTCGTTTCATAATCAGAAAAAGAATATGGCTTCAAAAAGTAAAATAAGCCCTAACCGGTTTGGCTCATGGATAGAGCATCGGCCTACGGACTGAAAGGTCCCAGGTTCGATTCCGGCCAAGGGCATGTACCTTGGTTGCGGGCACATCCCCAATAGGAGGTGTGCAAGAGGCAGCTCATCGATGTTTCTCTCTCATAGATGTTTCCAACTCTCTATCCCTCTCTCTTTCTCTCTGTGAAAAATCAATAAAATATATTTTTTAAAAAAAGTAAAATAATAGTGGCCAGAATTTCAGTTACGATCCATGTCAGGAACCCCAGGAAATGAAAGAAGCATGAAGGCAGTGAAGGGAGCTGTGTAGTAGCGATGACCATCATTCTTAATCTCGCCTACATAACTTCTTCCATGGGACAGGTTCCATTTCTGCACACATCCTTGGCCCTCACACTCAGTGGGCCGCCACCTCTATCCCAGTTGAAACAAAATGTTTTTAGCCCAAAATAGATAAGGTTATAAACCCATCAAAAGTGACGACCTTTAAAAAAGATTTCAGGAAGTCAAAAAGGCAAGACAAAGAAAAATGTATAAAATCTATTTAGCTCTTAGGGAAAAAAGAAACCAAATGACTACAAAAATACCAGCTCCAAAAATACCAAAAAGCTTCCACAGGAGAAAATAGAGAGCAAAGGACTGGCATATGGATGTCAGAACTCCCGTGTCAGAGAGGTTCCGGAAGCCGGCCGTGCGTCACCAATTATATTTATCCAAGATCACTGCGACAGACGCGCACTTCCAACAGCAGGGCACGTTCTTTAATGGCCCCCAAATCTCTTCTCTGTGACCAACTGATCGTATAGCTATAGTGTGAGATTTTTTTCATTCCTTTCATCATTGGCGAGCACATTTTAACGTAGGAAAAGAAGGGAGAGAGAGAGCTGTAACAGACCCATTGTGTTCATGCATATCTGAAACGTGTTTCCTACATGGCTGTCTTTTCTTCTCCCCTCCAGGAAAAGCACAAAGAAGCACCTGCAGCAATGGCCAAGCTGACAGAATCCATGAGTGAGTAACTTGGAATTTATTCTTGATTTCTGGTTTTGCATGGGAAACCGCAAACTCTCACACAACCCACATGCCCTTGTGACGATCTGACTTGCCTTTCACTGTTGCGATAGCCAAGGTCTGTTTGACACAGGTCGCCTTGTGTCGATGGTACATGGTGCATGATTCAGAAACCCATCTTGCACGGGGTCAAGTTCTGCGCCAAAGTGGTTACTGAATGTACGAATCAAGACCCAGAGTTATTTCAACCTGACCTTGGGCAAGTTTGGACCAGGTCAGCTGAAGTTTTTGGGGCAGATATTGCATAGGCTGGAGAATCGAAAGAGAGGGAAGGATGTCTTATTTATGATCATTAAACCTTCCAGGTGTTGATCCGAAATTTCAAACAGAACTATTAAAAATGGAGTGCTTGAGGTGTAAGTGGCGTGGAATGATTTAGCTTTGGTGTGGATCAGTGCTATAATGCTCTAAGCTCTTAAGCTACATAAATAGAATACATATTTTTTAAGAAGAAAGAAGAATTAATTAAAATAAATCCTCCCACAAAATGAGAAATGCAATTCTATATGTTGAAGTTTAAATATTAAAGACCATGTGGCACCCTAACCAGTTTGGCTCAGTGGATAGAGTGTCCGCCTATGGACTGAAGGGTCACGGGTTCGATTCCAGTCAAGGGCATGTACCTTGGTTGCAGGCTCGATCCCTGGCCCCAGTCAGGCTGCGTGCGGGAGGCAACCAATAGATGTATCCCTCTCACATGGATGTGTCTTTCTATCTCTCCCTCTCCCTTCCACCCTCTCTAAAAATCAATGGAAAAATATCTTTGGGTGAGGATTAAGAACAAAAAAAGACCCTGTGGCTATGAAATAAGCAGACAATGCGGACTGTTTTTGTTTGAAAATAAACACTGTCCCTGGTGCTAGATTTCATCTCTAAAGTTTCAAGGGAAGCTTGCAAACACTTCTCCATTCCCATTAGGGCCATGAACACCTTATTCAATTTGACCTGCAAAAGTCACTATTAATCTTGCCACATTTAACTGGGCACCTGCTTCCTCTTCTACCACTCCTCAATTCATGGAGCTATTAAAATACAAGTGTCCTTGTGTAGCTGGTCAATGAGCCCTTATCCCCAAAGGTCTGCCCCTCACCTAGAAAAGATAATGTTAAAAAGTTCTTTACACTGCGTTTCTTTCATTCCTCACCCAGAACCCCTGGCCAGTTTCATCCGTCTTGACACACACTAATTCCAGCATTTACACAATGACTCAAAGGGATGGGTGAAGACCAACTGCCCACGATATTTACTGCCTCTCTTCCACTCTCTGTTCTGTATCACCCCCTGCCCTCTCTGCTCCACCCTTCTTTCTACATGAAACATGTGCAAAGGCTTTGCCACGGGGTTTAAAGACCCCCAGATGGGTTCTCTGGAGGGGAAAGGACCTTAAAGCTCTTCTCCTGCCTGACTGGAATGCGTAGTGAGGTTACCCATACCACTGCAAAGCTGATGAGCCTGTGTCGTCAAAATACGGAGTGGGACCGCGGACAGCACCAACTAATTCACAGTGTCAGTACTTTAGCAGACTCAGTTCTAATCTCCAAGTCCAAGGACACCAACGCAAAAGACTCGCAGAGCCTCTGAGAGCTGGAAAGATGGCTAGCTTGGAGCCCGGCGTCACTGCCAGCGAAGGGAGTTTTGAGTGTGTAAGGGAATCACGCTAGTGTAGCACAGGAGTTGTAATGCTGGTTTCACAATGAGGCTCCTGGTAGAAATTCAGTGAATGTTACTTTTAACTCGCCTTACTGAGCTGTGAAGCACTGAAGGCACTCTAAGGGGCCTACTGGTTCTTCAATAATGGTATATTAATTTTTATACTTCTATTGGATCCAAATGCATTTAAATGAGATCTGCTCGTTGGACTTCTGGTTGGTTGGTTTTAGGTCTCAGGTTTGCCTCTGCAATAACTGTAATGACTGATCTATAAATCCATTGGCTTAAGGGAATTCTGTCAAAACTGAATTCCAAACCCTTGGGTAGATGAAAGGGTACATTCGTTCTTCTAAGTTGCTTTGTCTTTATGAAAAGATCACACAGCCCTGGCCGGTTTGGCTCAGTGGATAGAGTGTTGGCCCACACGTGGACTAAGGGTCCCAGGTTTGATTTAGGTCAAGGGCATGCGCCTCAGTTGCAGGCTCGATCACCAACACTGGTCGGAGCACGTGTGGGAGGCAACCAATTGATGTGTCTCTCTCACATCGATGATGTCTCTCTCTCTGTTTCTCCCCCTACCTTCCAGGTCTCTAAAAATCAATGAAAATATATCCTCATGTGAGGATTAACAAAAAAAGAAAGAAAGAAAGAAAAATCACACAGATGTGTTCAATACACAAGGAAATTCAAAATTTGAGACCAGACTTTGGAATTCTACTCACCATTACAGTTCACCGATCCTTACAAAGATATAGAACATTATAAAATACATAAGACATGCTCTAACTCTTTTAGGCTCTCGCTATGAGAGTTCATCAGGCAATCAATACTGATAAATATTTCATCAAAGTTAAACTCATGAATAATGTTATATACAGCTCCACATTCATTATACATAGGAAATCTATAAGGAAATAAATACATAATTATGTAGGGAGAACCAACCAGTTAATCAAAGGATTAACACACAAGTGCTACACACTAAATTTGATGGGAGCATAAAACCCAAGGCCACCAGAGGAAAGGGACATAAACAGAACCACAAATGCCCAGGACACGGTGCACAGAATGGCTTTCTTGAGCCAGGAAATGCTTTGCTTGTTCAACTGCAGAGCAAATGCCATCTGGTTCCTAGAACATCCATGTTTAACTAGAACTGGGGGGAAAGCCCGAGTCTTCCATCACCATAGGGGTCGACTGCTGCGGGTGGCTGGGCAAGGCCGAGAATGGCGTGGGTGACCTCTTCATCTTCTAGAACAGGAATGGGGATGTTCCTTTCTCTCATGTGCCATTAATCAACTTCAGTCATTTTTTTAAAAGGCAAACAAGCCCAGCTGGCGTGACTCAGTGGTTGAGCATCAACCTATGAACCAGAAAGTCACGGTTTGATTCCCAGCCAGAGCACATGCCTGGGTTGCGGGCTCGATCCCCAGTGTGGGGCATGCAGGAGGCAGCCAATCAATGATTTTCTCTCATCATTGATGTTTCTATCTCTCTCTCCCTCTCCTTTCCTCTCTGAAATCAATAAAAGTATATTTTTAAAAAATAAAAGGGCAAACAAGAGACATAGATATTAACAGGCTTTTAAATGTTTCATTGAAATCAAGTTTAATAAATACAGGGTAATACTTCAAAATATTTTTATGTTACATTGTTGACATGAAGAGGGAGCCTGAAAAGGAAGAAAAAAACACAGAGAAAAAAGAAAAACAGATGTGGAGGGAGAAATAGAGAGACAGCAAAATTATACATGACAAAAACACACAGCAAAACATATATGTGAAAAGGACCCAGAGAGGAACTTCAAAGCAGGAAAGAGGCAACTCATAGGAGCCAAGAGAAGTCGGTGGCAAGGGAGGGAGGCAGGAGGGGTGTGACTGGGGTGCCCAGTGGGTCCTCACTCACCTGTGCATCGTCCTCACTCGCCACAGCATTCGCTGTGGACTTCCACCTTCTTACCACTGCCCTTTGACACTTTAACCTCTGCTTGCATCTTGGAATGGATAATTTCACACGTAGACTTGCTCCAAATAGTGCAGCCGAAACCCCCAGATTGGAGGAAATTGCTGTGAGCGTGCCGGTCCATGACCAGCACTTTCTTGCCCAGCCGCTGACCACAGTGAAGCGACAGCCTGATCTCGTAGAGACCCCCGCCCTGCCTCTAAATAGGCAGACGGGGACCCTGCCAAGGACACCAGTCCTGCTCCATGCTGTCATCAGCGGTAACATGGAGCAGGCAGGTCTGTCCCGGGCCTGAGAGCTAAGTCAGGCGGTGAGGATTGGAGGTGTCCAGAGGTGTGCACACAGCCTGGAATTGTGGTCCGAAGGGAACCTTGGTAGGCGGGTCTTACATAAACTTTTGTAATAATTCACTGCATGGTCGTGGCCGGCTGATGTATCTCCCCCACACCCCGAGCTCCTGGGAACATGTCAGCTACAGCAAAGGAGGTCTCACCACGTGGGTGCATTGGCAGTGTGGATTACAATCACATACCTGGTCTTGTGCGTGGCAGCAGGCGAGTGGGACAGGGAGGGAGGCTTGGCCACCATGCCTTCCCCGGGCTGTAGGGCCCTCTGACCCCGTGTTCTGCTGCCCATCCTGGAGCCCCACTCCCACTCCTGTCTGCGCCATTCACGTGTCTGCAGTGTGGTGGCTGCCTAAGCCGCATGAATTTCCTGAGGCCCCCACGGGAGGATGGGGGTTCGTGGAAAGCTTTATTGATGATGGAAAATTCCGAGGGTCCCATCTCTGCCAGGGACAAAGTCCAGCCGTGTCCTTGGCGGGGCCTGAATGAAGGCCCCTGCCCACCGTGTCTGCTCCCTGTGAGAGCACAGTCCAGCCCCGCGTCTGGCCGGCTCAGCTTGTGCTCCCAGCCGCAGTCCATTGCCTGTGGGGTCCTCGCGGCCATGGCCATGCGGCTGCTTAAGGCCACAGGGCTGTGGAGGGAGAACAGGTGCGCGCACAGGCGAGCGTGAGTCCTGGAGCAAGAGAGAGCAAGAGCAAGAGCATGCAAGAGAGTGGGCGCTCGTGGGGATTTTAACTTTGCAAGATTTCACGCGTTTCTGAGGTGGCCCACCTCCTGGCCCATCCAGTGTTCCCCAGCTAGACTGACAGGCCAGCACCTTCCCTACATCACCCCAACTTCACTGCACCTGTGCCCCTCTCCCCCTCCTCCCCGCAGCAGTCCAGTACGGGGGGGCGGGGGGGGGGAGCAATCCCCTTGGAGCAGCAACGTGTGTGAGCTCCCCAGGTGACCACGCCCACAGGGACTGACTCCCCTCTGCTTCTTCCCTTTATTGATATTAATAACTAGCTAATTGCACCGATCACAGGAGTAACCCTTCCCTTACCCAGAAGTTCTGCCGTGTGCTTCCGAAACGGGTTCTGGAAGCCCCGCCTGGAGGCAGGTTCTCTCGCCCTCCCAGGACCCTGGTGTCCCATCCCTCCGTCACCCACCCACTCACACCACTCACCAGACTGGCTCCGTCCTCTCTACTCTGGCCGACGCAGTCTCCTCTGCATGTTCACTCCTGGGGCCCTGTGCCCAGCATGAGGGCAGGGAGGCTCCAGAGTGGGTGCTGAGAGGGGCCACCTTGCCGGAGCCTCAGGACACAGATCTATGCAGATGACCGTATTTGACCTTGGTCCCCACACAGCCTATCGTTTCAGTCCCACTGTTAGCAGACAAGCACCCTTTGATCCGAGGCAGGAGAGAGCAGTCACTATGAGGCATGTGCTTGTCCTTCCTGGAAAACATCTTTCAAGTTCAAGGACACTTGCTCCTGGTTGAGAGTATGAGTATGTTCAGTTGGAATCGGAGATCCCAGCTCTGAGGTCACAGGGCCTGAAACGAACTGTAATCCTCATGCAATTTAATGGCCTGAGCCACGTCTCCATGGACGCGAACATCCCCTCTTCTCCCCTCCATGTCCTTCCAAGTGCTTCTGTCACCTCCCTCTGCTGTCCCCTGCACTCACTGCCAAGTCCCTCACCCTATGGCCCGCTCCGAAGAACTCAATCTCCTCCCCTGCCACTCCGGAGCCAACATGAGTTTAAGGGATTTTACTGGTAGAAACACACAGCCATGTTCAGAGCAGCACCACAGTGAGGAAAGCTCAGCCTGGGTGCCTGACGTCTGTACAGGTTGTCACTGATCTTCGAGCAAATGGGAATGAGACGAGGTCTGTTTTCTCACACTCATTCCCCTTCCTTCTAAGGCAGTGGTTCTCAACCTCCCTAACCCTGCGACCCTTTAATACAGTTCCTCATGTTGTGGTGACCCCCAATTTCATTGTTACAAATTGAACATAATTATAGCATAGTGATTAATCACAAAAACAATATGTAATTATATATGTGTTTTCCGATGGTCTTAGGCGACCCCTGTGAAAGGGCAGTTCGACCGCCAAAGGGGTCACGACCCACAGGTTGAGAACCACTGTCTAAGGTCTTGGCGATCACCTGGACCCTCACCTCCTGATGAATGTCCCTGACATGCTTGGTGAGAAGCTCATCTCCGACACCTGCACCTTCTCCCTGGCACCGGGAAGGGCTGGACCGGGGTTTCTCAGCTCGGGTGCCATTGACACTGGGAGCTGGGCACGTCTTCCTTGTGGACTTCTGCGAGTTGCAGGATTTTTTAATGGGAGCCTTAACCTCGGTTCACTAGATGCCACTTGTGACACCAAAGGTCTTTAGGCATTACTAAGTCTGCCGTGTCGGGAGGCTGGGACCACTGCTCTAGGTAACGCCAGGCAGGAGAAGGAAGGCTGAGCAGACACCAATCCTCTTCCTCTGCAGCAGTGGTGGGAGGTGCCAGAGGGTGGCGGCCCTGCCCCGGGCTTCTAGCTCCAGTATCTGTCCATCTGCCACTCCACCCCCACTAACTTAGTGCAGGAGCAGTCAGCCTGAACCACCCCTGGAGGCCACGCAAAGCGTCCGTCGGCCTCAGCTGCCTGATTTTGGAGACAACCAAGCCATTGGTGTTTCTGTTTTACTGATGATGCAATGGAAAGATGAGGCGATGTTTCCAATGTGATGATGTTTAAGAGGAAACATGGAAATACCCAGCAGTTCTTGGCAGAAATAGGGAGGTGGAGAGTGGGTGGAGAGGGGAGACGGAGACCCTGTTTCTCCCAGGAGCCAGTAGGAGGGTCATTCTTTCTAAAACAGCAGTTTTTAGGACCTTCGGCTCCCTCAATAGTAATGTTTCTCGCTCACTTGGCCTTTTCGAGCCACTGGCGGTGTGAATCCCAGGTGTGGGTCAGCCACATCCTCTCGGACCCGATCTCAGGGGCACAGGTGCCATTGACACGTTACTAAAGTGTCTCCCTCTCTCCTTCAGGGTCATGGGCACTTGGGTCCTCCCTCATTCCCCCTTTTATAGGAAGTAATCACACACAACGCAGACATTCAGTGCGGGAGTGACATGATCCCAGCCCAGCTTGGCAGGTCAGAGGCAAGGCCTTGAATCAGGCTGTCCCACCACCACTGGGGCTGTGAGCTCCCCAACATCTGTCTGTCTCCAACCCCACACGTTCCCATGCTCCTGGGGCCCTCTGCCACGCCAGTGGGTGCTCAGGTGACACCCAAGACTATGGAGGAGCCACAGCTCCCTCCCAAGACCCCAGTGCAGAGCCGGCTATCCACGCTGGTGGCCCAGGCCCATAGGGGACAGGAAGCATGCCCGGCACCACTTGCCTTTGCTCTGGCCCAAAGCAAAGAGGAAAACAAACACATTTTAAAACTCTCTTGCCTCCCACCTCTTCCATGCGCCTTCCCTGCCTCCCTCCAACTGCCACCCGGCTCACTGTCCTCCCCTCCCTCCTCCCACGGGCTCCCAGAACCTGCTCCACCCTCCACCACCTGCCACCCTGTCAGGATGGTCCCCTCCAGGCCTTGGGAACAGCAGGTGTCATGGAGGAAGTCAGGGGGTGAGAGGACATGTCCCCAGGGCTGGGGAAGGCCCGGCGCTGGCTGGGGGCTGGCACTTAGAGTCTCAAGCTTTATTCTGCGCCCTCAGCTTGCAGCAAGTAGGGTGCCCTGCCTAGAGGGGTGACGATGAGAAAGGCCAAAGTGTAGGAGACAGATGGCCAATGGGGCAAGCACGTGTGGCCAGCCCAGGGCAGGGGGGCACGTCCGTGTGCATGAACGTGTGCATGTTTAGGAAGCGCTGAGCCTGAGATAACTGGGGATGTGAGGGAGCAGATGGTGGAGGGAGAGCAGGGAACACTGGATTCTGAGGCTCCCTCTCTGGAGCTCAGCCGCAGGCTGGAGGGCCGCCCACGCCCCGCACAGCGAGCTCTAGGCCTGCACCCCTGTGAACCCCAGGGGGAGTGTGCTCCTTGCCCGGTGCAGTGCCCTCTGAATCAGTTATGTGCCCTGAGAGCAGCTCACTCCAGGGCATTAGCGTCACCCACGGCTTCCCTGGCACAAGGAGCTGTGCCCTCCTGCTCCTGGAGGCAGGTGTGTGAGCTGTGGCAGCGGCTCCCGGGGCCTCCCTGGGTGCAGGGAGGGGACGCACGCAAGGGGGGCCCTGGGGGAGGTTAAAATCGGGCAGAGGTGGGTGTCACCTGGTGGGAGAAAGTCGCCTCCCAGACTTCCCCGAGCTGAGCCGTGGCTTCGCAAACAGAGGGGGGCGTTCAGCAGGGAAAACAGCGCGGCCTACATTTCTTGTGTTTTTCTGCTTTGATGTAATCTCCCTCACAAGATATTAAATTTCAGGCTCAAAGGCGTTACAAGGGGGAGGCATCTCAGAGTTTAAATATTGACTCAGAGAACAGTGCTACCGCCCACAAGTGCGTTCACGGAGGTTTCTGCACAGTTAGCACATCAGCCCTGGTGCAGTGAGGGCAGCCTTACCTGCCCCTCAGGGTGATCTGTGGAGGTGCAGAGCCCCTCTGATGCCACCCAGCCGGCCCCCAGCTGGGAGGCTGCATGCCAATGACTTTACCCTCTTGTCTGAGTCTCTGCATCTGAGCATAGCAGCTCCCTGGCAGGGTTTGAATAATGTACACACAGCTCATGCATAGGTACCTACACGCTAACAGGTGTGTTTATGTGCATAAATGTGTGTAAACAATTGCATTTTCATATGGATATGCATGTCTAAGCTAATAGGTACATTGAAGGCTAACATATGTATATTAAATATATATATTCTATATTGAAAGCTAATATATAATCACTAGAGGCCTGGTACATGAAAATTCGTGCACTCGGGGGAGGGGGTCCCTCAGCCCAGCCTGCACCCTCTCGCAGTCCAGGACCCCTCAGGGGATGTCAGACTGATGGTTTAGGCCCACTCGCAGCCATCAGTCTGGCTTGTGACTGAATGGAGCTCCCCCTGTGGGAGCACACTGACCACCAGAGGGCAGCTCCTGCATTGAGCGTCTGCCCCCTGGTGGTCAGTGCACATCATTGCGACCGGTTGTTCCAATATTAGGGTCAATTTGCATATTACCCTTTTATTATGTAGGATGATAACCTAAGACTTTTTTACGTGAGAGGTAGCAAGCAGTTATTTAAGATCAAGGAATAGCTGTGTGGGAGGCACTGATTCAGGCAGAAGCCAAAACTGTTTTGATGAGGAGACAGAAGTGATGGGTGCTTATAGGAAAGGGAAGGGACATTGACATCCACAGAAGGAGGGCATTGCTATCGGTGCAGGTGACGTAACAGAGTGACGCCAACTCTCAGTAATGTTTTTAATTTTCAGTCTGGTGGTCCTCATGTCTGCTTTCTTGTTATCCTTGCAAACAGTTCTTTGGGGCACAAGGTTGTGTGGGCCTAGCACAAAGGTGAGTTTGCCCTGTGCTAACACTCCAGGATGTGAGGCATAAGGTATGCCAGGCCATCTTCCTGACATGGCAGCTCCAGCTCCATTGCAAAGGGCTCCATTTCCTTTTTTTTTTTTTTTCTTAAAACTCAGATATAAAACCACATTTCCGGTTCCTCCTAACTTCCCTTGCCTAACGAAAGTGTTCAAATGATGCAACCGTTTGACCATATACATTCTAATCCTATGACAGTAAAGCTCATCATTCAACATTCCCCGTATATTAGCTGTGTGTCTGCCTTTTGCTGAATAAAGTGGAGGATAGAGACTCTGTATGGAGTAGACCAGCCGTGGGCAAACTATGGCCCGCAGGCCGGATCCGGCCCATTTGAAATGAATAAAACTAAAAAAAAAAAAGACCGTACCCTTTTATGTAATGATGTTTACTTTGAATTTATATTAGTTCACACAAACACTCCATCCATGCTTTTGTTCCGGCCCTCCGGTCCAGTTTAAGAACCCATTGTGGCCCTCGAATCAAAACGTTTGCCCAGCCCTGGACTAGACCCTCCTAGTTGACTAACCAGATTCAGCTGGGCAGAATCTTCCTATGACCATATACAACCCATTTAGGAAACAATAAGAGACAGGAAGAAAGTACTCGACATGCATCCCTAACACAGTAGGCATAAGATTTGCTAAGTGGAGGACTGAAAACAGAGATTTGACTTAAAAATAATTACCCTCTGAATTGCTTAATGAGTATGGGTTTCTTTTTGGGGTAATAAACATGTTTTAGAACTACTAGTAGACAGGGGTGGCAGTTAAACAACATATTGGGAACGTATTAAATGTTCACTTTTTATGTTATGTGAATTTAACCTCAATTTTTAAAAATTATTACTTTCATTATGATGTCCTGAGGACAGAACAAATTTAGTCACAAAACCATGGAACAGTGGTCCGCTACCTGAAAGGCTGAAAAGTTTATAACCCAGTAAATCACTGTATACCAGGAGCCTTTACTCCAATAAACTATTTGAGAAAACAAAAGTACTTCCAGAAAAGTCCATTGGCCCTTTCGATCCATGACCTTCTACGTTAGCATATTCACTGTGGAGTCTGGGCTGCTCGAAGCCTTTCCCATGAATATGGAGTCCTCAGAACGGAAAGGCTGTGACATCCTTGATTTCCTAGGCACCGTAGCTCTTTTCCTAAGAGAAAAATCTCACTTTGTTGAGAAGACGCTTATGGGAAAGGGAAGGGCCAATGGTTAACCAGGAGTAAACTGCTGGTTAGTTCAGGAGTGAGCAAACGTTTGACTCGAGGGCCACAATGGGTTCTTAAACTGGACCGGAGGGCCGGAACAAAAGCATGGATGGAGTGTTTGTGTGAACTAATATAAATTCAAAGGAAACATCATTACATAAAAGGGTATGGTCTTTTTTTTTTTTAGTTTTATTCATTTCAAACGGGCCGGATCTGGCCCGCGGGCCGTAGTTTGCCCACGGCTGGGTTAGTTAGTTGGCTCAAGATGGGGGGGAAAGAAAGGAAAAGCAAGAAACCAGCTTGAAGTACAAGCCTCCAAATTTCTGTGTTGAGGGAACAATTTTTTACATGAAAGTCAGGGTTGACAGGGGTGTAGAAAAGAATAAAAACAATTAGAACTGCAACTTGGAGGATGGGCAGAGCTCATGTGCCCTATACGTTGATGTCGTTTGGCAGAAATCAGGACGCATAGCCGGGGAAAGGCTTGAGCACTTAACAACAGAGCTGGGAGGGACATGAGACGTTTGACAATGATGTGCTCTGAGCAACCTGTGCTCGACACAGGGGCAGTAAGAGCAGACGCTGTGCGTGACTTGTCTTGTCGTTATATGGGCTTTGTGGTAGCATACAGGCTACATCTGTGTCTTGGTTGTGTGTGCCTTTTGCAGAGTAGAGTGGAGGCTAGAGACTCTGTATGGAGTAGGACCTCCTGGCTGGCTCCAATCTTTGTCCTGGGTCCGGGCACAGAGCTTCAAGCCCCATGGAGTTTCCTGAGTGACCAGGGTCTGTGTTCTGTTCTGAGGTGACGCATGTGGCCTCCAGGCAGCTTCAGGATGGGGCTGGTCGCCGGAACTACCACACCTGACCTCTGTGGGGAGGGTGGGGCTGGAGTCTGAGTCCAGTCCTGTGGCCAGTGATTTAATGAATCGTCTCAGGTAAAGAAGCCCCAACGAAACTGGTCATGAAGCTCAATGGGGCTTCCGGTGGATGAGCCGTTGACATCCCTAAAGCCACAGGCAGAGGGCACGAAGCTCTGTGCCCCCTCCCAGCCCTTGCCTATGTGTATCTTTATAACAAAATGACTCACAAGTATTGCACTTTCTTGAATTCTGTGAGTCACTCTAGCAAATTATTCAACTGAAAGGGTCATGGGAACCCCAACTTTATAGGCGGACGTGTGTTCAGAAATAGAGACCATTGGTGCAGGTGGCCTGGGGACCCCAAGGGGCCCCTGGTGTCTGTGGTAAGGGCAGGGTTGTGGAGAACTGCGCCCTTGATCTGTGGGTCTGGAGCCATTGCCAGGTAGTGCCGTCAGCATTGACCTGCAGCACACCCCGTGAGGGTGGAAACAGATGTTATGTATACATTTCCATTTCTCCCTCACCAAGCAGAGTAACACCCTCACCCAGGTGAGATTCTGACAGTTTAACTTTGGGACCCAAAACAGGGAAACCTCCTTCAGAACTTAACTATGCAATTTGTTTTTATTCGTGATGATGATAGCTGATATATGCCAAAGGCAATCCTTGGTGCTTATTTTTTCCAAGCAGGAGAAATATTACTTCTATTCACATGAAATCAGAACTGTAGGCGGGTTTTTTCAATCTGTTTTTCCTCTCAGCAAGCTTTTCAGGTTTTTCTGGTGGGAAAATTACTTGGACTTTAATTAATGACTTCTTGGTACCTTTGCTTTCCTGACAGCCAAATATCAAATATAAATGAACCAATTTTTGGCATTTTGAAAGGCATACCTGCATTCTTTTAGGAGCCTGTACTTACATCAGAACCAGCAGCATAATAATATAACAAAAGGCCAAATCTTAAGAAGGAGACTGACAGATTTACTTAAAAAGTATAACCACATAATTTTATAAGTGGTGTGTGATTTGAGAGGGAGTATGGTTCTTTTTCTTTAAATATATAATTTCCTTTCAGATTTGTCAAATGGAGTTTCAATTCGCAAACACTCTCAAACAGTGATCTCTTGCCATGTTCACTAACTAATAATAATAAGGAATGATGAGGTGTTCAGACATCAGGAGTGAAGGAGTCTAAGAAGCAACAGAAGAGCAACCTTAGGTTTTGAGGCAATGACATTCTGATTTCAATTCTAAAATCGCAGCCAACGTAGCACAATTTGTTCTTATTTTCCTAGCGCTTTCCAGGCAAAATGGTCGATCAAATTGAAAGAGATTTGGCATATTCCCCTATTTGCTGCCCCAAAACTCCAAACAACAACAAAAGAAACTATAAACAAAGAGTAAAACAGTAACCACTGAAGGCGAATGTTTAGGTGATCCAATGTGGGTGAGACCCCATAAATTGGAAAACTGTCCAAAGATCCAGACAGCGACCATGATAGTGAAGTTGCTGTCACAGTAACAGAGGGGCCCAGTATCACCCTGTGGAAAACACCTGTGGCCTCAATGGCTTTTAGCTCATGAAATACCTGCTTTGTCCCATCTGTCAATATTTGTAAGTTTCTAAAAAAAAAAAACTTAAGTCTAATGTCTAACTGTTTATGCCTTTTGCTATAAGTGTTTATAACTATTTACTCCCTGTCCAAGCTGCAAACAGGTTTAATATATATTGTTGAGAGCCTTGGTCCCCAGCCTCTAATGGAGAAAAGGTGGAAGAGAGGGAGGGAAAGATTTTTTTTAAAATCAGACTACTGCCCTGGTCAGTGTGGCTAAGCTGGTTGAGTGTCGCCCCGTGCACGAAAAGGTTTCCAGTTCATTCCTGGTCAGGGCACATGCCTGGGTTTGGGGCTGGATCCCCAATAGAAGGCATGCAGGAGGCAGCCAATTGCTGTTTCGCTCTGATATCAATGTTTCTCTCTCTCTCTCTCCCTTCCTCTCTCTCTAAAAATCTTTAAAAATTAAAAAAAAAATAAAAATCTGACTATTCCTCTTAAAATCACCTCCGTTTCTCAGTGGATTGAAAAATACACTGTGATCAAAGAACAAGAGAAAATACATGCTGAGCACACAAGAGACCTGGAAGCAACTGGGCTGGGAGAGGGGGCGTTCTGTTGTGATGTATTGTTTTTAAATGGACCATTCAGGTTACTATAGAGACTTCCATTTAATGGCAAGAGGAGTGGCAAACCCACTAAAAGCTGCTTGGCAAACAAAACCTGCACCCAGTAAACCTCCCAAGGGGTGAAAACATGGGATCCAGCATCATGCAGATGCCACTGGCAGTTAGGGGTCCCCAGGAAGGGACCTGGCGCTCTAAGCTGGTCGGTGCTGTTTGGTTGCCTTATCAGACCTCACCCACCATGCAGATGATGTGTTCCATTCTGCAGAAGCCACAGGGACCCAGAGGCTGGTTTCCATGGAGACGGTTAGCAGCGTTGCTGGTATACCCTACAGAAGGGAGAGAAACTCCCACACATGCACACACACACACACACACACTCAAACACATACACACTCATGTGTTCATACACACCCATGAACACTTTTCAGTTAGACAAATTGGTTATAACTGCTATATATGTATATACTAGAGGCCCGGTGCATGAATTCGTGCACCAGTGGGGCCCTCAGCCTGGCCTGTGGGATTGGGCCGAAACTGGCTCTCTGACATCCCCCGAGGGGTCCTGGATTGTGAGAGGGTGCAGGCCAGGCCGAGGGACCCCACCAGTGGATGATCAGCGCTGTGGAGAGACATGGGAGGTTGGCCAGCCAGGAAGGGATCGCAGGAGGGCTCCAGAGTGTGTCTGGCCCTTTTCGCTCAGTCTCAATCAGCTGGACCCCAGCGGCAGCTAACCTACCATTTGGAGCGTCTGCCCCCTGGTGGTCGATGCACGTCATAGTGACTGGTCGACCAGTCGACTGTCTGCCCCCTGGTAGTCAGTGCATATCATAGTGAGCAATTGAGCATCCTTAGCATATCATTAGCATATTACGCTTTGATTGGTTGAATGGATGATCAGACAACCAGACACTTAGCATATTAAGCTTTTATTATATAGGATATGTATTTAATCTTAACAGTTCTATGAAGTTGGTGGTCACAGACTTTTAGATGAGGAAACTGAGGCACAGACGGGTAAAATAATTTGCCCAAAGCCGCACAGCTAGAAGTGAGGGGACTGGATTTGAACTCACACTGCAGGCTCCCAAACAGCCAGAATGGAGGACCTGAAAGGATATCAAAAGCAAACAAAGACCCCTGCTCCCCAGTCTGGGCTCTGAGCGCCCTTCAGAGAAGTACCCGACCTACTCAGGGCTTCTGGGTGCTCCACCAGAGACGCCCACCTTTACCCAGTCCCACCTAAGCCCTGTCATCGCTCCCTCCCCATCCGCCTGGGACTCAACCTGATGGGGAGCAGAATGGATGCTCAACGGTTGCGTTGGCCAACTTGGGGCTGCTCTGCCCCTGTCCTGGGCAAAGCCGATTGGACCAGACCTTTTCCTGGAGCGCCTGCTTCCCACGACCTCCCCGGGAAGACCGTCTTACCAGAGCCCTGCTGTGGACACTCAGCCCGGTCAGCTGCTCCCTACAGCTTGTGGAGCTGGCGAAGGCAAGATCCATGGTCACATCGCATGGAGCCAGCCAGCATCGAGGGACTGTCACATTCGATTCTTTAATGGCTGAGTAAGAAGACCCTCAGCTGAGGCGTCAGGTTGAATGGCTTAGCTGGACCCATGGAGATCAGTGGGGCCTGATTGCTCACCACTCCCAGTTTCCAGGGGCGCCCAGGGCAGGGACTCCCCAGCTCAGCCAAAGGGGGTGCCAGGCCACAAGGATCCCTCTGCTGCCAGTGACCAGCCCTGCTAGGATTTCATCAGAAAGTTTTGTACGGCCAAAGGATTTTTATTCATAATTCAGAAGTTGATTCCACATTCTTTCCAATTTCACAGGCCGTGTCCCTGCAGTGGCTCAGCTGTCCCCGTGTGTGAGACAGTCCCCGCCTCTCCACCTGGGCCACGTCAATAGCCCGGCCACCTCATCGCCTCGCAGAGTTGGCAGTGTTGCAGCTTATCCATCAGGGACCTCTTTCTATTTGCAAAGTGTTTTAGCAATGTTGACTCTTGGCCAGTTTCCCGTCTCCACGGGGTTTCATTGCGTAATTGCCTCTCGGCCCTCCCAGGAGCTGCTGCCGTGTTAACCACAAAGCCGCTCCCTGAGAGCCTGAGGTTGGGAGGACGCTCTCGCGGCATCCGGCATCCGCAAGCTGGGGCCCCCCAAAGATCACTTGAGTTCAATGCTTAGTTGTTATGTCAGTTTCAAAACACATTTCACTGGTTAAAAAACAAACAAAACAAAAAAAAACACAAATATGGAAAACAAAAGACAAGCTCCTGCAAATGAGTATAAACAAGGCAAACCACTCCTGCAATAGAAAAAATGTCCAAAGATACAAAGACATCATTCACAAAAGAGGAACCACAAATGAGCGAGGGGCAATAGACCTCTGAGAAGAAGATCAATATGAAAAGTAATAAAGCAGAGGCAGATGGAATCACCACTATGACCTCCTCTGTTACTATAAGGGCCAAGATTCTGAAGTGTGGTGATGCCAGGTGGGTGAAAGCGGGAGAACAGGTGCTCCTCAGTGCCTGCTCCGTGGCTGGTGGATTATCTCGGCTCTTGGAGGCAGCGTGGCAATGTGGCTCACACCTGTCTCCTGCCGACACTTTATCCTGAAGCTATAATTGGACAAGTGCACAGAGAGGTAGACATGAGGCTGTTCATCTCAAAGTTGCTTGTGATAATGAAAAATGGAAACAGACCAAATTTGTATCATTGATGATGATTTGTGCCCTGCCGGCGTGGCTCAGTGGTTGAGCATTGACCTATGGACCAGGAGGTCATGCGGGGCCTATGCCTGAGTTGGGGGCTCAGTCCCTAATGTGGGGCATGTAGGAGGCAGCCAATCAATGATTCCCTCTCATCATTGATGTTTCTTTCTCTCCCTCTCCCTTCCCCTCTGAAATCAATAAAAATATACTTTTTTAAAAAAAAGATGATTTGTGATGTAGTCATTCCATGGAATGGCATGACACTTTTCTAATGGTGAGATGTGTGTGGAAATGTCTGCACCTGAAACAGTTGAATGAAATGGATTGTGTGTAGTCTGATCCTACTAGGGAAAATTGTTTGCATTTGCGTGGGTGCATATGTGCCCAACCTCACCTGCACAGGCATCACTCACAAAGAGAGACCTGGAATTATACAAAAGTAGGCTTACAGTGGTGAATACAAAAAACAGCTTATTCTTGTATTATTATATACTAGAGACCCGGCGCATGAAATTTATGCCCTCGGGGGTGGGGAGAGGGGCCTTCAGCCCGGCCTGTGCCCTCTCACAGTTTGGGAGCCCTCAGGGGATGTCCAACTGATGGCTTAGGCCTGCTCCCTGTGGGCTCTAAGTCACACAGAGCCTGTGTACCTGTGTACCTGGTTTTCCTATCCCAGGGATCATGTGCCCTCTCCGTCTGCATGCTCTCACCTTCCAACATCAGTCAACAAGTGCATTCAGAGATCTTAGCCCTTGAAAGCTCATCTTTCTGTTCTGACATCTTGGATCTCTAGGGCACAAAGTAGGGTGATATTATTCAATCTGATTTTTAACACAAAGATAAGTCACTGCATTATTTAGGGATTAGCTGCTGTCTATTTAAAAGTGCACACAAGGCCAGGCATAATCTCCTAAAATGAGTGATTTGTGTGTTTCTGGGACAGAGCACTGGGAAAGCTTACTAAGATTGCATTCAAGTATCAACAGTCCATCTTGGAGTTGTTATTCTTGCTCGTGATCTCTGCTTCAGACAGACTGTGATCCCTTCGCTCCATGTTCAGAATAACCTGGCAAAGCGAACCGGGTAACCCCTGACAGAGATCATCAGCCCAGCTGGGGTCCCCCTCAGAGCTATATCCACGCTCTACACATAAGGCTCCCATGCCCTGCAGTAGCTGAGCTCCTTGGATTCCAGGAGACACAGCGTTAAAATGTATACTGAGGACATCTCACTACCTCGTTGCCGTTTATTATTTAATTCATGAGAGAATCCATGCATTTCACGCTAATCTTATTACATAGCAAATGTGTGACCACTTAGAACTCTACAGAGAAAGATTTTGGCAGTAGGGAGAGTCACAAATTTCCCTAACAGCCCGCCAGCATCCCAGGACATGGCCTCTGCTGTGGCCCTTCGCGCCTGGCTAGTTCCCACTCACCACTGCCCGGGGGTGCAGGCTACTGCCCAGGCAGGTGAGGTTCCTCTAACCCAAGGCCTCGAGGCTCTGCAGAGACCTCAGGCCAGCGAACCAGGGCTGCCCCGTGTGCTTCTCAGCCAGAAAAAAAAGGGGCCGAGGCATCCAGTTCCCCACAGGGGCTCTGGGCCTGCAGAACCACAGCATGCTGGTTATACCACTGAATCCCCCACAATTCTTGACCTTCACAGTCACATATTTGTGACTTTGGGGCTTGAGAGCCTCCTTCCAGGGCGAGATGGCTGCATTCCTTTCACTAGTTTAATTTAATTATGGCATGTAGATTTCTGTTCATTTTTCTCAAAGCCCCAACAACACTAGCAGTTCCTCTAATGAAAGTAATTTTTCCAAAGATTGTAAAACATTAGTTTAACTGCACTCAAGGCTCCTGGCATCTGAGGAAGTGTAGGTCATTAGAAGTTAAAGGCTGTCCCCAAATGCACAGATAGATTAGCAAGTGCAAAAGAAGCCCATTCTCACAAAGATTTCCTGGGAAAATGGAGACAGAAATGGGAAAACAATCTTTCTACGTTGTTACAGAATGTTGTTAAAGAAAGTGTGCTGCAAAAGAAAACATCTTTTATATCCTACTAGAGGCCACTGGTGCATGAATTCGTGCACCAGTGGGGTCCCTCAGCCTGGCCTGCAGGATCAGGCTGAAACTGGCTCTTCGACATCCCCCAAGGGGTCCTGGATTGCGAGAGGGTGCAGGCCAGGCCAAGGGACCCCCCCAGTGCACAATTTGGGCCACGGAGGGACACAGGAGTTTGGCCAACCAGGGAGGGACTGCGGGAGGGCTCCAGGGCATGTCCAGCCCATCTCACTCAGTCGTAGCATCTGCCCCCTGGTGGTCAATGCACATCATAGTGAGTGGTTGAGTGGCCTTAGCATATCATTAGCATATTATACTTTGATTGGTTGAACGGGCGACCAGACACTTAGCATATTAGGTTTTTATTATATAGGATTAAAATTATTTCCATTTACTACCCCCAAATCATAAAACAGTGTAACCTACAAATATTTTATATACCTTTAAGAAATGTTGGCCAGCTACCTCACTTGCAAAAACTGAATGCAAAAACTCCTTAGTTACATTTAAAGCTTAGTTATCCATGTTTTATTCATTGGTCATCATATTCATCCTGGCAATTTATTGCCCTAAAAGAGGCAAGAATATGTTGCATACATTAAAATAGTACTTTTGTTCTACTGATCAGAGAAAATTTTTATATTTGTGAATTTAGATCAAAATTGTTATAGTCAGGGACTAGAAGATGAGGCTATTGAATTTTTCATTGAAAACTTGAGTTTATAAAGTAAGTAGATCCTGATCATTTGTCAAAGCAACTTGAAAGGCCCCTGGAGTTGGGAAACTGTCTGATTGATCAACAGACCCCCTTGATAAGAGGGGGAGTAAGACCTTGAAATCAGAAGTCCCAGGAAAGAATTCTGCCTTTTACTAAGTCACCTGGGCCATGTGTTCTAACCTCTGTGTCCATGTCCGTGGCCTAATTTTCGGAAGTGGGGGTGCGAACACTCGTCACCCCAGGCTGTGGCGAGGACTGAATTGAACCACGTGTGCCTGACTCAGGCTCTTCATTAGGCTCGGTTCTCTTCCCATCTTCTCTCACTCAAGGTTGAAAGACCCTAATGGAACCCCAGGTCCCCGCTGTGCTCCCTCCTTGGGGTAAACCTCTTCTCTCTCTGGTCCCCTCACCTGTGAAACCAGGGATCAGCATTTCAACTGTCCACTGGCCTTTAGCTGGAAGCAGAAGATTGATTCGCTCAGCAAACGTCCTGGGGTCTTGCATGCCGGGCGCCATGCTGAGGGGAATGTGAGTCGTGTGACTTAGCACAGACTGGGTGGCTTACCACGTGGGACTTTAATCCTCACAGTTCTGGAGGCCAGAGGTTCAAGGCCAGGTGTCCCCTGCTGGACGGCTCTTCCTGGCCTGTCCAGCGGTGGTGGCTGTGACTCCCTGGCGCTTTGTCATGTAGCCAAGTGCCTCCAGGTTGGGTGATCCTCTCCGGGAGTCCTCACGTCATCTTCCCTCTGCATGTCTGTGCAAGTGCCCCTCCTGGATTAACCCCACCTGCACCCACTGTGACCTCGTCTCACCTGAATGCTTCTGCGAAGACCCTGTTTTCTAATGGGATCACAGATGCTGGGAAGTAGGGCTTGAATATGTCTTTAGGGGGTTGTCTGTTCTTTTTAATCTGAAGCAAATGGCGACCCGTTTCTTGTCTCTCTGCCTCTGGTCTGTCGTCTGACATGAGGAAGCTCAGAAGTCCCAGGGGTGGGTGAGCTCCTCCACAGCCTAAGGGAGCAGTCAGCTCCCCACGGCAAACTCACCTCGAAAAGCAGAGCCCCACGATGCACTCCTGGGCAGCACTGTCCTAGGAAGGGACGCGAGCCAACCAGAGGCAGGAGTTGTGACAGATGCTGTCGGTCTGACCCAGGCAGACTGGCTACAACCCATGAATCGTTTGGTCACATGGGGCCCCGGCGCCCACAGACTTACTGCTGTGATGGAGCCTGTCTTGTTCTATGACGCACATTCGAGATCATTCGGACGCATGTCATGGGAGGTGTGGACTTGAGGTCATAGATGGTCAGCCGGAGCCGGATGAAAACCCTAAAGTGGGAAGTGAAGCTCTGTGGCCCGCTCAGCGCTCGTGGCCACTGCGGCTGAAGGACGGGCTGATTTTCCTTTTGCTCCCATCACATCCCTAACTGTCAAAGGCTTGATGCTGTACTGGGTCCCTATGCTGTGGACCGAGAAAATCACCTACGTCTTCAAACCTCACCGCCTTCACAGGTTCACGACATTTTTGCCGAGTCTGATAGAATGGAAAGCCCTGCTGATACCCTGGGTCAAACGAGTCAGGGGTGACGGTCGGAGTGAGGGTGCTTGAGGCACAGGCTCCCGCTGGCCTTTGTTTGGGTGGAAGTTTCTAGTGTCCGCGTGCAGATTAGGCTGTCAGTGCCGGGTAGGTTCTGAAACGGTCGCACACGCCCCTCCTCTCCCTGTGCACTTGCTCCTGAGGTCTGTCCTGCCATGTTCTCACAGGAGCCTCCAAGTGATTGCCTAGAACTGCGGTCGCCAATCCATGGTCTGTGGACCACTGGTGTCCGTGAGGTCTGAAAGGCTGGCGACCGCTGACCTAGGACATCCTTTTCCAGAGGGGGAGCTAGGGACCACCTGCCTGTGTGTGGGTTTAGGCCACTAGGTTTGTGGTAACGCGTTACAGCAGCAATGCAAAGCTGATAAAGATGTACTCTCTTATAGCTCCTGTGGTTAGGACTCTAAGATGGGTTGGCCTGGCTGAGTTCCTTGTGGAGGCTCAGGGAAGAATCCACTTTCTTGCCTTTTCCAGCTTCCGGAGCCTCCCACACTCCTTGGCTCATAGCCCCACTCTTCGTCTTTAAAACCATCAGGGTACATCTTCCAATATCTCTCTCCCTCTGTCTCTCTGAGCTTCTGTCATCATGTCACCTTTTCCTTCTCCGACCCTCTTGCCTCCCTGTTGTAAGGACCCTTGTGGTTACCTTGGGCCCATCCACATAATCCAGAACAGTCTCCCACCTTCAGATTCCTCACTGAATCCCATCTGGAAGGTTCCTTTTTTCCATAGGGTAGCACAGTCACATGTTCTGAGAATCAGGACATGGACATGTATTGGAGGGGCCATATTCAGCCTGCCACAGGCACAATGATGTCAGAGCCGCAAAGGTTCTCTGTCTGTGAAAGGAACCCTCCCTCTCTTTACTCCAGCCTCTCTCTCCCCCACCCCCAAACCCCTGCCCAGGCATTCACTCCTCTGGGGGTCAGTCTCTCTCTGAGTCACAGATGCTGCCTCATCATCCATCGCAGGGGGATTGCAGGGTGAAACCTGGAACCTTGCAGTAGATCAGGTTTCATGGAGATCGGGTTGGGTCCCCTCCATCTCGGGGGAAGTTGTTGATGGACGATGACCTGGCGGAGTTGGGCCCGTGCCAACCAAAGAGGAGGAAGCGATGGGGAAGATGGCACGCAGGACGAGCCTTCAAAGAGAGTGATGTAAGCCTCGCCACTCAAAGCAGCCTCATTCTGCAAGCAAGATACTCGGCAACATGGAATGGACTTTTCTTTGAGGCAAATCACACCTTCTCTGAGCACAGTCACTGTAGCTACTATTCCATTAACTCCTTTAGGGGACTAGCTCTTTCATACCCACCACAAAAGGTGACAATAAGAGTCATTTCAAAGTAATTTACGTTGAAGGAGCTTTTAGAAATAAAACGCCAAATACATGTAGGGTGTCAGACCTTATCTTCTTTGTCCTGATCACAACCCTGTGAGTTGGGGTGAGGAGAGAGGCTCCACTTCAGGGGTGGACGGAATCACAAGAGTTAGAGAGCCAGGGTGGAGATGAGCCTTCCACAAGCTGGAGGGACGTTTACACATAAAAACGCTGCAGCCACAAGAAATCAGTGAGCCCTGTGAAAAGTGCCCCGTTTACAAAGCAGGCCAAGCGACCAACAGCCTAGCGACCCGAAGTACTGCTTTGAATCTCAGTAGATAGATTTCTCTAGAAGGTGTCCAGGAGGAAGCATGTGGGCGGGGCCTTTGTAGAACCCTAATTGTCTTAGATTTTTGAGCCATGGGTGCTCAAAAAAATGTTCATTGGGTATCAAGCTTCAGACACTACATGAAGCACAGAATTAGAACTGTTTGCGAGATTACTCAAGCAAAGGGGGGTGTGCTTTGATCCAATATATCCAGGAGATTGGGGCCAAGTGGGCGAGGTTCAAATATTCTGATTATGCAGGCGGATCCGGGTTATCTGAGTCTGAGAAGTTGGAAGGTGGAGTGGGAAGTGGGGGTTGTCGTAAACCAGAGTCCTCCCGGAAAGAACTGGCTGCTTGTAACACTTGGTCCTCCCGTAAGCATAGCCCTCCCTCCCTTTACTCCAGCCTCTCTCTCCCCCACCCCCAGACCCCTGCCCAGGCTTTCACTCCTCTGGGGGTCAGTCTCTCTCTGAGCCACAGATGCTGCCTCATCATCCATCGCAGGGGGATTGCAGGGTGAAACCTGGAACCTTGCAGTAGATCAGGTTTCATGGAGATCGGGTTGGGTCCCCTCCATCTCGGGGGAAGTTGTTGATCGATGATGACCTAGCAGAGATGGACCCGTGCCAACCAAAGAGGAGGAAGTGATGGGGAAGATGGCACGCAGGACGTGCCTTCAAAGAGCATGACGTGAGCATGGGAGGCTGTCGAAGGCCTTGGAAATAAAAAGCCCTGCGTGTTTTTGGAGAGCTGGCCCTCTTGTGACCTTCCTGATAAGCTCGGTGCGCAAGTTAAAAGCTCTCCGCTTGTACTGACATTCAGTGTTGCCAGAAAAATCTCCCGGATGGAAAGAAGCACTGAATTCCTGCGTTTTCTCTCGGAACTCATGCCTATCTATAATTATAACCGAAAGCACGTTCGATGGATGATACATTTATTTCATAGTTATTGTTCCAGTTTTCAAGATAAAGTTCCAACAGTGATACTTTTTCTCCTGTTCAGCATGAAGCTTTAGTTCCCATTTTACTGAAGTGGATTCCTTCCTGGCCTCTCGCCAGCCTCCTGAGGGCTTCCCACACCTGCCCTCCCTGCCCACCATCCAGTGGGGAATGAGTGGGCACCTTGGCTGCTGCCAGCTCACTCTCTGCCCAGGTAGCCCTGCCTAGGTAGCTCTGCCCCAGGTAGCCCTGCCCTGGTTGCCCTTCCCAGGAAGCCCCAAGGAAGTCTCTACTCCAACAAAACTGGACACACTGTGTTCTAGCCGTGTCTTCCTTCTGCCCTTGGTAAAGGCTCCATTCTGAGTTCTTCTAAGACTTTAGCTGAGAATTAAACCAGGAGAGATCTCAGAGACCATCTCATCAAGCACTTCACTTTGTATAGGAAAGAGCTAAATCTGGAAGTGAAATAGACCCAATTCTTCCCACTGAAATGAAGCTCGTCTATCCATGACTGCTCGAGTCAGGCTATGGGCCTTGAGCCGGCCGCCTTGAACTTCCAAAGTAGCCGGCACTTTGCCCCTTAACATTGACGCCAATCATTCCTGGAGTTCACAGGCTTAGTCCATTTAAGTGGATTAATTCATTTTAATATCACTTTAATTTTGCTTAGTTTCCAACACACCAACCTCCTCAAAAAGGGTAAAGAAAACCATTGATCCAGCTAAAAGCAAATGACATCGCTTTTGCTCATTTGTCTTGGCAGCACTTTAGCCTTTTCACCTCCAAGGGGAGGCCATTAAAAAAAGTGAAGAAAATCTAGATGCAGCCCTGGGTGAAGGCAACATGAACCCCACTGTCTGCCCTAAAGCATCAGCACGGCCAACTGCAGTTCTGGCTGTCATAGCAGATTCCCGCTCTTCCCCATGTTAGTCCTAACAGGCGGTCCCTCCACCTCAGTCTCCCCTAGCACCTAGAATTGTCCTACATCTTAAATGCAAGGGGCATTTTCTCATATTACATCATATGGCATCAAAACAGAAAAATCCCAGACATTTGATACCTGAGATGTAACTAAATGCTTCAGGAAAATTCCTTAACACCTCATGCCTCAGTTTCCTCACCTATAAAATGGACAGAATGAAAGCATACTCACTCCAAGAGATTATTTAAGACCCAAAGAAATGATATCATTTCCTTCCTTTTTTTTTTTAAATCCCCAGGAAACTGTGGCTGACTTTCATGTGGGGAATCTCACCTTCTCAGGGACCTAAACCAAGGAAATCCCCTTTTCCTGAACAAGGGGGACCTGCCCTGAGGGTTAACATGGCCTCTTCTCCTGCTAGCTTCCTTCTCCCCAGCACCACGGGCTGTGCAGACTGTGACTCAGGAAAATTCCATAAATCGACCTTTCGTCTTCCCACAGCATCATGGGAAAGGTCTCCCCGTGACTCAGTCTCCCCAATAACACGGCGCCGACCTGCACGGTGCCGACCTGGGGTTGCATGTTAAGATCTTGATGGAAATTTTCTAAAAGCTTTGCCATGTTTCTGCATCTTTTTAAAGCAGAGTTTAGACCACGTATAATCTAACCTTCTCTCTATGAGTTCCTGTCTGTGTTATGAACATACTTTAAGACAGAGAGTTATTTGCATTTTAGTTTTGCTGTTTCCTGCTTCATCTCAGCCATGGCTGCCTCTGAACCCTTTATGCCATCCCTGCCCCAACCCACCTCACCCGCAGGCAGAATCCCATCCGTCTAGTGCAGGGGTGGGCAAACTTTTTGACTCGAGGGCCACAATGGGTTCTTAAACTGGACCTGAGGGCCGGAACAAAAGCATGGATGGAGTGTTTGTGTGAACTAATATAAATTCAAAGTAAACATCATTACATAAAAGGGTACGGTCTTTTTTTTTTTTTAGTTTTATTCATTTCAAACGGGCCGGATCTGGCCCGCGGGCCGTAGTTTGCCCACGGCTGGTCTAGTGGATACCCACGGCCTTCGTTGTTTAAAGGTTATTAAACAGCAGATGTGGATGCCTCACTTAGGAAAATAAATACATTGTCCAAAAGTCACTGGTAGTAATTGGGAAATGACAACAATATTATTGAGGTCTTTAGGTTAACACTTCATCAGTATAATTTCACCCAGTTGCTAAGGCAATTCTTTGAGGTGCGTATTATTTCGCTATGTTCACTTCATAGACTTCAGAGGAAACTGAGGCGTGAGGGGTTAAGGAATGTTCTCAAAATCAATTGGCCAAGGAGAAGATCTGACCAATTCAGAGGTCATCCCAGAGACACAGCCCCATTAACCAGGGTCTGTGACTAGGGTCACAGCCTGCAAATTGAGAAGCGCAGCGAACTTAACTAGCCCTGAAAAAAATGACAAAGAGTCAAAAGGAACAGAAAATCTCTCAGTGCAGGGCATGCGGTAGAACAGGACACTTTTGGGTCAGGTCTATACACCCTCACACAGACTTTACACACCCATGCACACGTTTCCGTGAGCGTGTCCACGGAGTTGCAATGAAAAATAAATTTCTTACTGTGAAGTATCGTCCAAAGAAGTTTTAAAACAATGCATTCAACTTCAACTACTCAACTATAAAACATTTTTCTCTAATGGAGGATTGCCCTTTTTTTACATCATGCATGTATGACTTCCTGCCTTCCATTTATGATAAGGGGGGTGGTATTTCTTTATTTTAACAAATGTCCACGTCAAATGGCAAATTAGGCACCAGCCCTTGCCTGAGCTGAGTGGTGACATGCTTAAGGCCTGAGGCTCTGGAATCAGATTAACCTCAGCTTAAACCCCAGCACTTGGCTCCCCCACTTGCCCATACCTGGCCTCCCTGGGCATTGGGTCCCCCCAGGAACTTCCCTGGCATGGTTCTGGCCAGGACTGAATGAGACAATGCACTTTGCAAGTTCAGTAGCCATCCCGGTACCCGGGAGCCTTCCAGACTCGGCAGCTCTTGCCTCATGAATCCGCACATGTGCCCGGGGAGTAGTGGCTTTATTCTGGGGCGTTTGTCTGTGAAGCCTGAGGCAGCTCAGCCCACATCTGGGAAACATGGGAGAGGGAGGGGCCTCATGATGTCACAGATGTGGTTGCCTTCATGAGGTGGCCCCTCTGGTTGGGTGGATACCCATTCATAGCCAACACCATTTCCTTGTGCATAAATGAAATAACTTTGCTTGACAACCTGTGATAAACCAGCCTCTCAAAAAGAAGGAGCTGTTCGTTAAAGGGTTGGGAACGTTCTAGAAATAACTCTTAAACCATGAAAATTTCTAACCCTAAGTCACTTCCCACTTCCTTGGGAGGAAGCCCTCTCATCCTGGTAAATGGAAAGAGTGACTTTCCCCAGATTCTGATGGGGGACCAACATGGAGCTGACAAGCCTTCCACAACAAGGCTCCTGGCGGCCCAGAAAGGAGCAGGCCACGTTCCCCACGAACACCCTTCCCTTGTGCGACAGCGAAGCGGCTCATAGCCTCATGACCTCGTGTCTGGCCAGGCCTCACCCATCACAGGACCCCGGTGGGCCTGCTTTGTTGAAGTGGCTGGACCACTAGGAACCAAGAGAACTTCCGTGGAGAAAGCAGCCAGCTTCCGTAGAGCGCATCAGAGGGCACAGACACGCGCATGTGCATCTTGTCTCATGTAACCTCAACTGGAAGACGCCCTCTGATTAAAGTGGACAGATTCTCGTGGCCAACAAGATGGCAAGGGCGCAGGAGGAGTCGTGCGAGCAGGGCTGTGGGAGGCCTTGTGTAACTTGCAGGAAATTACTTGCCCTGGTGGGACTCACATTCCTTCTCTGCAAAATGTAGTGATAGCTAACCCTATTGTGAGGATTAAATGAGATAACAAGCATGAAACCCTTAGCACACAGGAGATGCTCGATAAATCGTGGGCGCTTACTCCCTCTGGTTTTCTCGCCCCACACGGCTGGGCTCAGAACCTGCTCTCTTCCCATGATGTTGCATCAAAGTTTGCTTTGCTGCTTGCAAATGTTTAACACTGTGCTCTTCAAAGAGATGGGCACAGCCTGGCCGGTGTGGCTCAGTAGTTGAGCATCGACCCATGAACCAACAGGTCACCGGTTTCATTCCCAGTCAGGACACATGCCCGGGTTATGGGCTCGATCCCCAGTAGCGGGTGTGCAGGAGGCAGCAGGTTGACATTTCTCTCTCATCAGTGTTTCCCTCTCTCCCTCTCCCTTCCACTCTCTCTCTAGAAATCAACAAAAACATTTTTTAACCCTTTGCGGTCCAATGTTATTTTTGGAATTCAAACAGTCTGGTCTAAATTAATTGACGGGATTGAACGTTGAACTTTTTAATGTTCTTATTGCTCGAGGTTGGACCTGCTCCTAGCGCCTGGTCTGTCGAGTCAGCCTCGAGGTTGGACCAAAAATAAAAGAGAGAGGGGCAAACACAGCCATTGTTGTGCATTTCACAGTAGGCGCCAAGGATAGACACAGAGAGGGGGCTTGAACTCCAAGGAAACAAACATAATTAACTTGGCAGTGGCTCCAGGCAGCTGGTGGCTCAGCCAGGGTGTGAGCTGAGGAGCTGTAGCACCACCTGGAGTGGGCGGGCTGGAGTGGCTGGAGACCCGCTCTGTGCCGGAGACCACCAACCACGGAGCAGCAAGTTCGGTGGCAGCAGATGCCCCGGCATCGCAGATCATGGGCTGGAGTGTTGCTCACTTCTCTCTTTTATTTCGCCTTCGGAGCAGCCCACTGGCCCAGCAGGATGCACACTGTGGAGTCACAAGCAGTTAGACCACGAGAGGACTCAGCCACTGAGGGAGAAAGACACATAAGCCCTGCCTGATTCCTATGCCGAAAATCAGGTGGGAGGAAACAGGGACATTTTTAAAGCAGACTAAAAATAAAAACTTTAGTCTTTGCCAACAGATTAGAAAAGCAATGCTGATCGGCCTATTTACTGGCCTGTCACCTTGGAGAACAAAAAAGAAAAGAAAAAACAAAGAACGGTGAGGGATAAGACCTCCCATCAAGGAAAAATCTCTTCAAATGTCGCACAGCTGCATCAAAAGTTCTAGAATTATGCATTCTTCTGTGTACCCTGGTTCTTTCTTTTATTAGAATTAAATTATGCCAAGAAAAATACTGCTGGCCCAGGCTGCCTGCCCAACTCAGAAGGTATTCTCGAAACCTGTCTTCCTTCTTGTCCAATGACAATGTGATTGTTCCCCGCCCCCCACCCAGAGCCGTAGCGAGCCTGGCCTCCAGCTCCGTGCCCTGGTCACTCTGGTGTGGACACGAGAGCGGCCTGGAGGACAGTCAGCTAGCCGTGTCCGAGTCTGGGTTCAGAGCCCAGATCAGGGGCACACTGTCTGGGAGTGACACCATCCTCTCTCTGCATTTTGGATGCGCAAGGGAATGTTCCATTTGGTCTTTTTTTTAATGAAGGGTTCATCGACTCTGCCCTGGAGGGGTGGAGAGGACTAGGCATGTGTTCAAGGACAGAGTCCTCCTGTGGCCTCGCGGCTGGTCCCCAGGACGTGAGTGGCCGAGGACACGGCCCCCTCAGATGCTCCAGCAGCACCGTGAAGCCAACACTGCGATGAGGCGCCCGATTGGATTGAGAGACAGATCTAAAAATAGACAGCAGAGCCCCAGCGAAGGAGAAATCACCACGTAAATTGGCTTTTGCAATCCAACCGCGATGAACAGTGGGACGTAATGGAAATGTAATTGTGCGGCCTTGGATGAGGTATTAAGCTTTGAACAGAAAGGATCCGCATCCGCAAGCACCGTGGTGAGCCTTCGAGGGGGAGGGGGTGACTTTGACTTGATTAGCCTTCCCTTTTCCGTCCGTTTGCAAGGTTTCCTCCAAATGCTTGCAAAAGGGAGGAGGGGGAGAAGTTCTCCAGCAAAATATGACTCTTGAGTTTTGGAGACACTAGAACCATGATCCCCTCAGTCTCAGGTAGGTCACCTCCAGTTAGTGGAAATCCCCATTGGTTCTAAATCACTTGGTGTTGTCATACCAACCTGTGAGGCGAGAAGCAGCCAGACGTGTTGATCCTGACTCTCCCGGCGTGGTCTGCATTACCGGGGGCAAGATGCTTCATCTCTCTAACCTCAGGCTCCTCATCTATGAAATGGGGTAACACCTGTGCCTGAGAACTAAATAAGAGAATTTGTGTAAAATATTCAGTGGTGCTGCCAAAAAAAAACCACCAATGCTAGTTATTAGTTTTCCAGTTCCTGGGCATTAAAGGGCAAACAGGGCCAGTGGTGTGGCTCACTGGTTGAGCGTCGACCTATGAACCAGGAGGTCATGGTTCAATTCCCGGTCAGGGCACATGGCTGGGTTGCAGGCTCGATCCCCAGTGTGAGGCGTGCAGGAGGCAGCCGATCAATGATTCTTTCTCATCATTAATGTTTCTATCTCTGTGTCCTTCTCCCTTCCTCTCTGAAATCAATAAACATATATTTTTATAAAGGAAGGAAGGAAGGAAGGAAGGAAGGAAGGAAGGAAGGAAGGAAGGAAGGAAGGAAAGAAGGTTGGTTGAAAGGGCAGACAGGAACCACTCCCTCCCTGCTGCTTCCCCATTGCCCTCCATCTCCCTTTGATGAGAACATCTTGGGAACCGGTATCTTCTCCGAGGCAAAGCTGAAGGAGCCATTCCTGCCGGTCACAAGTCAAGAAGTCACAGCCCTGTGCCCCAAGAAGCCACAAGAGGGACACTGATTTCAATGTAGTGATCAGCAGTGGAAAGACTAGGCTGGTCACTGTTGAGACTACACTGTAGTCCATGAAAAGCTCACCAGAACCTCAAGATGGTCCTTCCCCACCCTGAATTGACCCCCTGCCCTTCCCCGACCCGTCACTCACACACCTGGACTTGTGTGGCCTTGGAGATCACCAGTGCTGTGCAAGTTTCAGAGCCAGTGGTCTTCCATTTAGACCACAAACCAACGGGTATGTGTCCCAAGGGCCTCCAGATCCCACGGATCTGAACCAGAGGAAAGCTGCGTCTACCGGCATCACCTAGGGATGCTTTGGCCTGCAAATAACAGAGAAGCTTCTGGACAGTGGACTAAACCATGGGGAGCGGCATGCTTTTCTCACATCATATAAAATTGGTGGCAGGAGTGATTAGCATTGAGTCTATCTAAAGTAGAGACTCTTTCTTCTCTGTCAGTCGTAGCAAGTTAATCTTTCATTCTCAAGCTTGTCCTCGCTGGGGGTGTCTTAGTCAGCTCCAGCTGCCATAGCATCATTACCAGGGACTGAGGGCTTAAACAGAAGTGCATTTTCTCAGGTTTCTGAAAGCTGGAAGTCTGAGTTTGGGGTGCCAGTGCGGTTGGGTTCTGGCAAGGACTCTCTTCCTAGCTTACAGACAGCTGCCTTCTGGCCATGTGTTCCCATGGCCTTTCTTCGGTGAGTGCTCAGGGAGAGAGAGTGGCCTCTCTTCTCATTCTTGTAAGGCCACTAATCCTATGAAATTAGAAGCCCACCCTGTGAGTCATGTAAACTTAACTGCCTCCAAAAAGCCCTCTCTCCAAATGCAGTCACATATGGGGCTTGAAGTTTGACATATGAATCATGGGGGCGGGAGGGGACAATTCAGTCCATAGGAGGTGGGAAAGTGGCTACCATAATGCAGGCATTGCATTTGTGGCAGGAAGAAGGAAAAAAGAAGTGCAAAACATAGATGTCCCTTTTTCAGGAAATAACTCCTTGACTTTCCCGTATGTCCCATGGTCATTCCTAGCTGTAAGGCAGACGGGAAAGTGAGGGGGAGGTGACTGGGGAGGAAGGAGCTGTGTCCGCAGTGTGCCCAGGTTGATGTAGCTGTTTGCCATGATTTTTCTGAGAGCAGTGAAGTGATAAAGCTTCCAGAAGAAGCTCTGATCATTTTGATGGGGATCATTTTTTCTTTAAGGGGTTCTTGGTAGATGGGCAGCACCCCTCTTAGGCACTTCTGCTGCATAACAAACCACCCAATGATGGTAGTCCAGTGGGCGGGCAGTCTGGGCTGGGCTCCTCCTTTCGTCTTGGTGGGGCTCACACATGCACCAAGGTCTGCTGTCCGGTTGGTGAGGCTGTTGAGGGCTTGCTTATCTCTGCTCCACATGGTCTCTCCTCCTCCCGGACCAGCCTGGGCATGGGCACATGGTGCCTGGGCAGGTTGCCGGCGAGGAAGAGCACAGGCACCTGGTCCTCTGCCCATTGCATTGGCCACAGGGAACCACAGGTCAGTCCAGGTTCAAGGGCTTGGGAAGCAGACACCACCTTTCACTGGACAGAGATGCAACGTCACATGGCAGAAGTCTTGTCTGTGGATCTGGGGCCATGTTTACCATCTACAGGCACGCTGGTCACATTACAGGAAGCATGGTGAGCAAATGCGGAGGCAGGAGGAAGAGGGATGTTCCAAATCGGGGTTTTGTCGAGCGGCATTCATGAAAGTTGTGCGAGTTGAAGTGAGCCTTCTGCACTCTAACGAAAGAGCAAAAAGAAGCTCCATCTTGCATGACTGGCTCCTGGAACCGGCCCCAGCTCTGCTGAATCTCCATGTATTCACCTTTCATCAGAGCGAAACGGCAAGCACTTTGATGAACAGTATTTGTCTAAATTCATGCAGGACTCGGGAGGAAAACTGGGAATCCGTGAGCAGCTCGTTAAGTGATTGGTCAGCAGGCACTGGCCGGGCTAAGTCGCAGGAGGCAGTGCCTGGAGCATACAGCTCTTCCTCTCGTCTTCTCGTGTCTGCGCACGATCTGTGCTTGAGAAATGGGAGGGCCAGGCCGCAATCACGTCAGCTTTCTGTCCCTGACCCGAAAGAAGAGGTCTCTCCACGTGGGATGGCGATGACACCAGGAGGGCAGAGGTCACCCAGCCCCGCGATTCTTAATTAAAGGCACTGCTCAGAGACTCGTGACCTCAAGGAAGACAGCCCTGCCCTTTCCGTGCCTGGGCCCACGTGTAACTGTGCGGAACATTCCCCCCAGCTCTCCTGCCCATGCTTTCCAATTCCATTCCAGACACCCTGCTGATTGCTTCTGAAGGCCAGTCCCCTGACGCTTTCAAAAATCATCAGTATCAGATGCCCCCGGGCGACAGCAACCACCTTTTCTGTTTTATTCCCAGCATGACTGTATCCACTGAAATTCACTGCACGCTCCCAAAATATGTTCACGTGTTGGCGGGGGGAGGCCGACCAGCCCACATGTCCTTCCTCTTGCCCGTGTCTCGTGGGATTCCCAGGGCTGCCAGACCCCCTCTCCTCTCAGGAGAAGATGCCGCTGCTTGACATCCTTCGGCGTTCGCCTTCCTGCTGTCTGTGTGAGCTTCGGCAGTGATAGGTCCTGTTCTGATTGGTTAGCAGTGCATTGTCCTGACAAATGCACGGTATCCTGTGTTAACAGCATGTAAACTATATGTGACGACGGCGAAAGCCCAGGGCACTGAGATGCGCCATGTGCCGGCACCGTCCTGCTGGTGGCTGACGCGGATGCCTGTTACTGATGGGAGGACAGCAGTTTCCATAGGAACCGGGTGGTTTCCTTGGGCCTGCACCGTGCGGGTCTAAAACCTCCTGTTAAGGGAGTTTTGAGCATGTCTCTGCCTGCGTTTTCCTGGTCCTCTTTCTCTCGGTTGTTAACAGTGAGAACCCGACTTTGCAGGTTCTCAGAACGGGCTCTCGCCCTCAGGCTCTCCCGGAGACCATCGATAACTCAGGAAATTGCTCCCCCTGGGCGGGCTCCGGGGTCTCAGGAGGCGCCTCCTTTGCGCCTCTGGTTTCACTAAGACACCTGCTCTAAAAGGGGGAGATAGGAGTGTGGGGGCTTTTAGGCAACATGGCCCTAGACAGCCCCAAACTGTGCTCAGAATCACGCATCCCCTCCGTGGCTGAGGCTGAGACGAGCTAAGAAACAGAGAGGAGTTTCTGGAGGAAAATATTAAAGTTGCCTAGAAGAACCATTTGATGAGAATCCTGAGAGCATTTCTAAGACACGAGTCCTAACAAGCAGATGGAGGAACTGGGGTGCTGGTTGGGAATTTTAACAACCGGGTCTGCCAGAAATCTGCACGTCCCGGGGCCTGGCAGGCACACACTCCGGGCTGAGAAACACAGACCCAAACCCTCGACCTCTGGGCAGCAGAGTGAGTGACAGGCAGCAGCCTGGGACATCCGGGACTCTCACAGTAATGTCTGCAAGCTGCTGGGTGTGGAGATGCTGGGGAGGCGCCCTGCTAACTAGGAGGAGTCCTTTAGGGCAAGTGTGAAATCCAGTGCCTGTTCTGCCTGGGGGTTTGGGGGCCTGGGCTGCCATAATAAACCACACAGACGAGGCGGCCAAAAACAAGAGAAATTCACTCCCTCCCAGTTCTGGAAGCCAGAACTTTAACCTGAAGTTGCCAACAGGGCCGCACTCCCTCCTAAATCTCTGGGGCAGGGTTCCTCCCGCCTCCCCAGTCTCTGGTGGCTCCTGCTGCTCCGTGGCTGTGGCCACGTCCATCATCCGATCTCCGCCTCTGTCATCACCAGGCTTCTCCCCTCGCCGTGTCCTTCCTCTTCTTAGAAGGAGAACTTGGGAGCCACCCTAAGTCCAGGATGAGCTCATCTCTAGGTCCTTAAATGATTATCCCTGCAAAGACCCTACCCCTATGGGGTCACATTCTGAAGTTCTGGGTGGACATGGATGTGGGGGCACCATTCATTCCCCTGCACATCGTGAAGCCCAGACTCCTGGGCATCAGAGGCCGAGGGGTGGGTCTGGCCGAGGGCGGGAAGTCTGCAGACAGGAAGTCCTCCGGCCGGCGCCCGGCTCCCAGGAAGCCGGCAGATGCTCACACTCCTCCTCGTTTTTGCTAGAGCGCCGTGCGCCCCTCTGTGAGCGTCAGTCTCGTCTTTCTCTTAGCGGTACATTCGGGTCTGACCATAGCAGGGAGGCCGCGCTCCAGGGCTGCTGTGTCCAGGATGTGAGCGCACCGTTTCTGCCTGGACCCCACACCGGGGGCTCTGGGAACACCTCCCCGCCTGGCTCCTCTCCCCAGCCGTTGCCACGGTTTGGATCACGCTCGTGTGTGAAAATTTTTGTCACACAATCAAGGCAGCTCAGATTCTCTACAAACGAGGGAGATCACACCTGACAGCCCAGGGGAACATTTGCCACGTCTAGAAGCTTCCGTCACGACCCACAGTATCGAAAACTCTGTCTGACTAAGAGCAAGATGGGTGGCGGGTTGGAAAAGGGAAGCGGGCTGTTCCCAGCCTGGTTGACGGGAACAGACGTGTGACGTGTGCCAGGGGACAGATCCCACACGTGATGGAGCCATGCCTCAGCCCTTCCCCACCACACTTCCCTGCCTAACGATTTCTAGAGCGAAGGCCCTTTGCTGAAAGGTGAGACAGGCTTCTCTCCTCCTTACTCTCTTTGTAATTGTAGACTTTGCCTTTTAGAATACTTTCAGATCTGTGTGGAGCATAAAGTCCAGGTCACCCCATCACAGTCTCCCTGTTCTTAACATCTTGTCTCGGAGCCGTGTATTGGTTACAGTTGGAACAATATTGATGAACCAATATTGATACATTATTAGCAACTGAAGTGCACACTTGGTTCTGTACCTTCGGTGGCTTTGACGAACGTGTACGGACGTGCCCACCACGTGTAAAATACCCTGGACCCTACGGGTACCTTCACGCCCTAAATTCCTCTGTGCTCCGCCTACGCGTCGCCCCTCACAGCCCTGGCAACCACTGATCTCTCTCCTGTCTCCATCGTTCTGCCTTTTCCAGAAAGTCACCTATTTGGAGTCATACAGCGTGTAGCCTTTCAGATTGGCTTCTTTCGCTGAGTAGCAGGCGTTTCAGTCTGCCCCGTGTCTTTCTGTGGCTTGCGAGCTCATTCATCGCCCAGGGACATTCACATTCTTTCTCTACCCTGTTCTCTCTCGGTAATAATTCTGATCCATCTCCATCCCCTCAACAGGCTGAATGACCCCAGACCAACAGAGGGCTAGCAGGCAGGGACCCTTCCCCCATTCCTCCCTAGCCCAACCCCCTGCGCATGCACACACACACACACACACACACACACACACACACACCCCTGTGCAGGGAGGTGGCACCAGAGGTCTCCACAACCTGGCAGGTGAAGAATCCAGCTGTGAGCCAACCTGAATCACAGAGCCCAACAGCATCACATTCAAAGGCATACACGTTACACGCTGCACTTTTATTTCAAGAGAAGATTCTACACATGCGCAGTTTTATTTGTGACTCCAACGTGTTCATCTCAGCGCCGCATGCAAACCTTCAGATTCCTGTCATCGGAGAATCAGTAGCTCGTGTTCTTTTCCAGAAACACCAGCTCTTGTCAGAGCGCCTTCCTGCCTGAGACAGACGCTCCAGGGACCCCACCCCTCTGTGACCTTCCTCCGGCCCCTGAGTGGGTGTTTTTTCCCACCAATTCTTCTCCCACACAGCCTCCAGGATTCCCCCGTCACAGAAGCCCTAAACGTATGAAGCAGAGAAATTCACTCCCATGTGCTGTGGAGCCTATAGGCAGACAGGTCAGGGGCAATAACAGGGCTTTTCACAAGTTCATGGTCTCCTCGTGGCTGAATAACCAACTTCTGCCCATCACATTGCTGCACCTGGAAGTAAACTCATCAACAGGCACCTCAGTGTGGTACCTGGGAAGGCGAGGAGAGTATTCGCTACAGACAGAGGTGACCTACACAGCTCAGAACTGTGTGGGAGACGGGACGGGGATGGGGAGCTCTAGTGAGCAATAGAGCAGGTGTGGCCCTGGCAGAAGGACGCCCGCCTGCAGGGACCGCTTCTGGCTGGAGCTACAGAGAAGGTGCTCGGAGCCCCAAGGCCAGCATAGGGAACGTGGGAGGGATGGAGCACAGTAGCCCAGGATGATGAGGGGGCAATAGTCCCGGCTATGCGCCCTGATGCAGGCATTGGTGCCACATGCAGAGGAGCGGAGACCATGACAGCAGTGTGCGGCCTGTGCAATGCCAGCTTCCACGTGAAGGATGCAATGTCAAAGAAAAGTCAGCAATCCACCCTCCCCTCCAAAGAACCTGCCTCCATTGCGTGTACATCTACCATATCCTTTCCATTCATCCGTGGAGGGACACTCAGGTTGTTTCCAGATCTTAGCTATTGTAGACAGTGCTCCAATGAACATAGGGGTTACTCAGCCATAAAATAAAGGTGACATATTGCCATTCGGACAACACAGGTGGGCTTGAGGGACTAGGGTAAGTGAAATAAGTCAGATAAGAAATAATAAGAAAAGGATCAAAACTGCATGATTTCACTCACATGTGACATAGAAAACAAAAAAAGAGACAAATGAACAAATATCCTATATAGTAAAAGGCTAATATGCAAATTTTCCCCTCTACTGGGAGTTCAACCAGGAGTTTGACCAGGGGGCAGGGCCGGAGTCAGACTACTTGAGAGTCTTGGTGGTCATCATGCAATAGAGAATCCAGATATTGAATTATAATGTTGTATGCCTGAAACTTATATAATGTTATTAACCAGTGTTACCTCAGTTAAAAATAATAATAATAATTGGAGGAGGGGGAAAAGAACCCACTCCATGTGGATGCACCATCCTGTGTCGTCAGGAGAGGGAGGGGCATGGTGTAAGGGGTGGGATGAAGGACAGGGATCATCATCCACAAATAGTTACTGAGCGCCTACTGCATACAATTCACTGTGTAACAGCAGCCCTGGGACTCAGAAACCCATAGGCCCTGAGACTGCCTGGAGGGGCTAGTAGCTTTGTAGAGCAACAGATGGGAAGGCGATGCAGGCGATCCAGGTGGCACCAATGCCTGCATCAGGGCACAGAATAAGATAGGCCTCCTCACTAATTATGATTTTCTTCGTGGATGAAAAAGATCTTTCAAATGAACTTTCATTATTTTTCCTGAGAAGATGCAATCATTTCACAGTATCCTTGTTGAGTTAATGCGGTAGCCTAGCATATATACAGCATATATAGTATAGCATTAAGAAATGAAGGCAGATGTCTTTATACTACCAAAATATGTAAATTATCCATTTATATTGTTTTAAATGTACTTTATCAGATTTAGTAAAGAATACAAATTTTTATGATGTAAAGTAAGAGATGTAAAAAACACCATAAAAGTAAAAGATGATAAGAAAGCCAAATAAACTCCCCGAAAGTTTTGGCTGGAAGATAGTAAAGAGCAAGAGAAACATATGCTATACAGATGAAAATTGAAAAATACTGAGGTGGCAGCATAATCACAGACATTCCACCCAAATCTCTGGAGCTTTATAATTTAGTCTTTTAAAATTAAACCCATTTAGAATATTTAATTTTGCAACATTGCTTGTTTCTTTTTGCACTGCTGGAAAGATCGGAGAATAGAATTTAAGGATATGATGATTTAAAAATAAGTACTAAGTGCCTGAATTTAAAAATAAAAACAGGTAATTTCCATCTTCCGTAACCTGTAAATTGGTTGGATTTCTACTGTAAAATGTGTTGTGCAAGCATGCACAGGTGTGTGTGTGTGTGTGTGTGTGTGTGTGTGTGTGTGTGTGTTTCTACCAAGGAATCCTGAATGTATAAACTAGAAGGTTTCTGCTTCACCAAATGGCTGTAAATACAATAATATCTGCAACCAATAAATTCTTAGCCTGCTCTGTCTCCACTGAGCATCCTTTGGAGATGAGGGTATGAAAGTTATTTTTTCAAATATGATTTTGGATCGTGTTTTAGTTTTTTATTATTTGTCTTTATTATAAAATATCTTTAGAAGTAGGATCATTGTCTAATTATAACTTCCCATGGGTGAAATGATAAGCAAACTAATGGGATAAGATACTTCCCATTCAGAATTTTATTTATGGGCTAGAGCTGTGTGGATAGAGTTTCCTAACTATTTCTCATGCAATTTAGTGTTGCAGTACCCACGGGCGGGGGGGGGGGGGGATAATTGTTACATATTCAAATACATCTCATATTATGTTCACTTTTACACCTCTCGGGTCCAGTAGCATTGTAAAGGCTATGAGAACTCCCAAAATACAAATCACTTTATCATAATTTCTCAAATGTATTTAGCCAGAGAATACAAAATAGCATACTTGTATATAAAGCTATATCTATGTCAATGAGAAAAACATTAATTATAATAAAGGTGGTCATTACAACATTATTTACTCTAAATCAAAACTGACCATCTGAGCCCGGCCGGCGTGGCTCAGTGGTTGAGCATCGAGCTATGAACTAAGAGGTCACATTTCGATTCCTGGACAGGGCACATGCTTGGGTTGCAGGCTCAATCCCCAGTGTGGGTCGTGTAGGAGGCAGCCAATCAATGATTCTCTCTCATCATTGATGTTTCTCTCTCTCTCTCTCTCTCTCTCTCTCTCTCTCTCTCTCTCTCTCTCTCTTCCTCTCTGAAATCAATAAAAATAGTTTTTGCATTGACCATCTGAAAAGTCTCCTGGGCCCTGAGCCCCACTTCTGGGATTGATGAGAAGATACCCATTTCACACCCACCAGAAGTTTAGACCAAGTGCATCAGTCAAGGTTTTCCAGAGAAGCAGATGTTTCCTGCAAGGAATTGGTGAACGTCATTGCAGAGGCAAGTCTGAAATGCACAGGGTGTTTGAGGAACAACAAGCTAGAACTCTCGGGCTCGAGCTGCAGCCTCTGTCCACACACAGAACACAGTTTCAGCTCTGCCTTTAAAGACTTACAACTGATTGGATCAGGCCCATCCAGATTATCTAGGTGAATCTTTTTTACTTAAAGCCAACTGATTATGAAGTGTAATCACATCTACAAAACACTTTCATGGTAACTTTGAGATTAATATTTGAGTAGGTAACTGGGGGCTGTAGCTTAGCCATGTTGATAGATGTCAAAGATCACCATCTTTGCCAAATCTTCATTCTTAAAGCACCTGGACTGTTACCAGTCCTTCAAGTATTAGGTTTTGCAACTTTCCATTGACTTTAGTCACCCGGCACCGTAGTACTAGGAGATGCTTGAGAAGATCTCCTGTATTCCAGACATACTCTTTGTCACCTCCATTGTGTAGGAGCAATCCAATTTCCCCTTGGTAATCAGGATCAATCTCCCCGCATCAGTACATTAACCGCTTCCTTTACCTGTTGATTCAGAGGCATGCGGCACTCCAAGTGGCCAGTGGCCATCACAACTTCCAGTGCAATGGATCTACTGTGTCTCCTGGTGGAAGCATTACTGCCTCTGGGAGTGAGGCCTCTAGACCAGCAGAACCTCAGGTTGAGAGATGGGAGGCAAACATTTTTCTAGTGGTTCTCTAGGGGTCATAGTGAGTGGATCTGTGAGTCCTGGCTATGGGGGAATCCGCACCATATACCGCATCCCAGACCTCACTACCCTGGCCCTGCAAGGTATTTCCACCTGGTGCACTCTTTAAAAGACCAGCCCACCATCTTATAAGGCCACCATCTGTTACAGAATTCGGTAGGGAAAACAGTAAGACTAGTGAATTCCTTGAGCATGGCCCATTACCATGCTTCATTTGTTATGAAGTAAATTCCTTGATCAGAAGCAATGCCATAGATCATGACAGCAGATGAGAGATTCTCTAAATTCCATGGATTGCCACTTGGGCAGAAGCATTGCTTGCAGGGAAAGCAAATCCAGACTATGCATCTATTCATATAAGAACACAGTCCTGCCCTTCGTGGTGGAAGTGGTCCAACGTTCTTGAGCCCATTGGACAATGACAGGAGTGGCTGGGGAAAGAGGCTGACTGGTATCTACAGGATAGATCCTCCTGTCCATCTGATTATTAAAGTCTTCCTCTGCTGAGGTCAGCTGTTGATGAGCATTTACATGGGACATAAATCATTTCACATTTTTATCCATTCAGAGAGATCTAGCCACATGCCTTTTCCCAGACCTCCTTGTCACCAATTTTCTAATCACTTTCCATCACTATTGCCACAGTCCATGAATCTATATAGCCTCATACCCATGGCCATTTCTCCTTCCAAACAAAATGAACAAGCAGGCATGCTGATTGACGTGTATGTGATTCATAGACAACCATCTCATATATATCACCTCCATTTGTTAATGAAGTTCTGCTGTCTGTGCCCAACTCTATGGCTTGGGGGATCAGACAATAACCAATTCATCATGGCCTCTAAGTACACATGGTAACTCAGCATCCCATGGTTATGTGTTTGGTCTCTCCCAACTTGGAGGCCAAAAGATTTTTTTTTCAAAAGGAGAGTAGTTATCCACAGAGGATGGCAGGGTTTTGCTACCAAGCGGTAAGGATCTGCACTGTGATTCAACTATAGAAATATGCCAACAGCTTCAAATGGCATCTCTATCTGCCACTGACACTTCAAGCATGTGGCTTCGGATATGCCAGATCATATGGTCCAAGTGGCAGAACAGCTTGTCTGGCAGCCTGGACCTGTTGCCGAGCCTTCTCTTGTTCTAGGATCCACTCAACACTAACAGCTTTCAGGTCACTCAGCAAACAAGCCAGAGTTGCACATCCAACTGAGGAATGCATTGCATTGCCTCTAAAATGTAATGAGCGCCCTAGGCATTGTGCTTTATTTCTGGTTGTAAGTGGAGCCACATTCAACAATGTATCCTTCACCTTAGAAAGGATATCTCCACATGTCTATCCCACTGGACCCAAGACATTTCATTAGGATATAAGTTCCCTAAACTTTTGTGTAAGATTCCCCAACCTCTGGCATGCAAATGGATCACCAAAATACTAGAATAGGTGCTACTTCTTGCCCAATCAGCATGTCATCAATTTAATGAACCAGTGTGATGTCCTATAGCAGGGTCCCTGAAGACTATATTAGAGTCGATATGCCCCTGAGGTAGGACAGTGCGTGTTTTGCTGGCCTTGCTAGTTGAAAGCAAACTTTCCCTGGTGGTCTTGATTAATAAGTCTAGAGAAAAAAAGCATTTTCCAAATCAGTAGCTGCATACTAGGTACCGAGAAATGTGTTAATTTGTTCAAGCAGCAAAGCCACATCTGGAACAGCAGCTGCTACTGGAACCACCTTCTGACTGAGCTCCTGGTAATCCACTGCCGTTCTCCCACACACCTCTGTCTCCTGTGCAAAGGCAAGTTGAGTGGGGTGTCTTGGGAATCATGACCCCTGCACCCTTCAGACCTTAATGGTGCCACTAATCTCTGCAATCCCTCCAGGAATCCGATATTACTTAGATTTACTATTTTTGTAGGTAGAGGCAATTCTAGTGGCTTCCATGTGACCGTGCCTACTAAAATAGCCCAAGAGTCAGTGTAGGGATTCTGCCAGTTTGTAGGTACATCTATTCTAACTATGCATTCCTGATGGGGGAAATAACCACAGGCTAGGTTCCTGGACTCACTGAGCCCACTGTGAGATGCACCTGACATTGATCACCTGACCTCCGTGAGCTCCTACTCTGACTGGTGAACCGCAGTGATGTTTGGGGTCTCCTGGAATCGGGTCAGTTCAGACCCAGTGTCCAATAAACTCTGATATGTCCAGGTATTTCCTTTCCCCGATGCATGACAACCCTGGCAAAAGGCTGTAGGTCCCTGTGGAGAAGGACTAACAGTATAAAAGTTGGGGAATGTGCTGGGGTCCTTCCTCAAGGGGACCTGGGCTACCCTTCATTAAAGAGGTTCTGAGTCTGTAAACTGGCCCAACGCTGGGAATTGTTTGAGGATCCATAACTCTGCTTTGGACTAGATCTAGAACTCCTCCATGTAGATGGATCAAATAGAAATTCAGCAGACTGTTCATCTGTTTCTTTTCTAAAGACACCATGATCACTGGTCAATGCTGTGGTTCTCTGTGAGTCAGACTATAATGGCTACTGCTTTGACTCCTCTGTCCATTAGAGTAATCTCGACCACCTTATATTTTGCAATTATGTGCCAACACTTGGCTCCTATCCCCTGGGATCCAATTATTCTCATTGCACTTGCGGATTTAAGTTCAAAAGTAGCAGCTAGCACTGTCATTTCTGTCCCACAGAAAAGAGAGAGCACTGAACTCTTCAAGGATGTTGGAGTTCCTCGCACCAATTTATTTCTCACATTCATGGTGGAAGACATGTCCTGTGGGCTCCCGCCCTGCCCCCCCCCTGAGTGAGTGAGCAGGTCAGAGACACATTAGCACCTTTTTTCCTGTGACCCTCCATTTTCAGGAGGATTAGAGAGTTCGGTTTTCATCTCTTAAAACCTCGCACGAGCTCTTAGGGGAAAAGACTTTGACATGCAGGGCTGTGCAAACTGACAGCATCAGCGCAGCTTAACCTCAGCGTAATAGCTGGACTTCCCCAAAATATGTTTCCACATCAACTCAAAGATAAGTGCCCTTTCCATTCGACTGTGCTGTGCCCTGTCCCTCTGTCACCCACCTTGTACTAAGAAGCAGAGAACTAGGGGAGAACCAAGATGGCGGCATAGGTTAACGCCGGAGTTTGCTGCTTTGAACAACTACTTCAAAAGTGAAACTAAAAGACAGAGGGACATCACCCAGAACCACTGGAACGCTGGCTGAGTGGAAGTCCTACAACTAGGAGTAAAGAGAAACGCACACGGACACTCAGAGGAGGCGCAGTGCTGAAGTCAAATTCTGAGGTGCGGAGTGCGCGCGCGGAGCGGGCTGGCGGCGGAGGGTGCGGTTGGCGTTTTCAATCCGGAGGGAGTCGCAGACTCTGAGCTCCAGATCCGGGCGAGTCTTTAGGGACCCAGACTCAAACGGGAGAAGCGGGACTGCCTGGCTTTGGTCAGAGCGAGTGCAGCTTTCCCTCCGAGCTTTGCAGCCATTGCTGGGACTCAGAGAGGCAGAGCCCCTGGGGACAGGACTGAGAGCGGCCATAACTGCTCTCTCTGGCCCACCCTGTTGATCCTGTGCGGCCAGCCCCGCCCAAGCCCTGCACAGAGGCATTTGCCGGATAGCCTCAGGCAAACGCCAGATTAGCACCTCCCTAGAGGACAGAAGTTCTCTCACTGCTGACACAGCTGATTCTCATAGCCACTTGGCCTGGAGGGCAAACCCTCCCTGGAATTAGCTACAAGATTTAACTATAAGACTGCGCACAAAGACCACTAGGGGGTGCACCAAGGAAGCATAACAAAATGCGGAGACAAAGAAACAGGACAAAATTGTCAATGGAAGATCTAGAGTTCAGAACCACACTTTTAAGGTCTCTCAAGAACTGTTTAGAAGCCGCCGATAAACTTAATGAGATCTACAAGAAAACTAATGAGACCCTCGATGTTATATTGGGGAACCAACTAGAAATTAAGCATACACTGACTGAAATAAAGAATATTATACAGACTCCCGGCAGCAGAACAGAGGAGCGCAAGAATCAAGTCAATGATTTGAAATGCGAGGAAGCAAAAAACACCCAACCGGAAAAGCAAAATGAAAAAAGAATCCAAAAATGCGAGGATAGTGTAAGGAGCCTCTGGGACAGCTTCAAGCGTACCAACATCAGAATTATAGGGGTGCCAGAAGATGAGAGAGAGCAAGATATTGAAAACCTATTTGAAGAAATAATGACAGAAAACTTCCCTCACCTGGTGAAAGAAATGGACTTACAGGTCCAAGAAGCGCGGAGAACCCCAAACAAAAGGAATCCAAAGAGGACCACACCAAGACACATCATAATTAAAATGCCAAGAGCAAAAGACAAAGAGAGAATCTTAAAAACAGCAAGAGAAAGAAACTCAGTTACCTACAAGGGAATACCCATACGACTGTCAGCTGATTTCTCAACAGAAACTTTGCAGGCCAGAAGGGAGTGGCAAGAAATATTCAAAGTGATGAACACCAAGAACCTACAACCAAGATTACTTTATCCAGCAAAGCTATCATTCAGAATTGAAGGTCAGATAAAGAGCTTCACAGATAAGGAAAAGCTAAAGGAGTTCATCACCACCAAACCAGGATTATATGAAATGCTGAAAGGTATCCTTTAAGAAGAGGAAGAGGAAGAAAAAGGTAAAGATACAAATTATGAACAACAAATATGCATCTATCAACAAGTGAATCTAAGAATCAAGTGAATAAATAATCCGATGAACAGAATGAACTGTTGATTATAATAGAATCAGGGACATAGAAAGGGAATGGACTGACTATTCTTGGGGGGGAAAGGGGTGTGGGAGATGCGGGAAGAGACTGGACAAAAATCGTGCACCTATGGATGAGGACAGTGGGTGGGGAGTGAGGGCGGAGGGTGGGGCGGGAACTGGGAGGAGGGGAGTTATGGGGGGGAAAAAAGAGGAACAAATGTAATAATCTGAACAATAAAGATTTAATTAAAAAAAAAATAAAAAAAAAATAAAAAAAAAATAAAAAAAAAAAGAAGCAGAGAACTAAATAGCACAGAGAAAAGTCCTGTGTGTGAATTCCAGGCCAGCTTCACACCAGAAACACAGGGACGACCCCACCCTGTGCCTGTCACCTCAAGGTTTTATTGGAGATAATAACACCTACATCCAAGAGTATATACAAATTATGGCCAGCCAGCATGGCTCACTGGTTGAGAATTGACCTATGCACCAGAAGGTTACAGTTCAATTTCCAGTCAGGGCACATGGCCAGGTTTCAGGCTCAACCCCCAGTAGGGGTCATGCAGGAGGCAGCTGATCAATGATTCGCTCTCATCATTGATGTTTCTGTCTCTCTCTCTCCCTCTCCCTTCTTCTCTGAAATCAATAAAAATGTTTTTTAAAAAAGTATATATACATTAAATAAATAATGTGTAGCAAATTCATAACACAGTGTCCATGGCACATCACAATTGTTCCCTTCTTTTCCAAACAGTAGGAAAATTGAGAGGGCTCATAGTGCTATGTATTATGTAACTCCAGCACCACCTTCCATCTTGTAGATTCAGCTGTTTTATCTTGAATTGCTCAGTTTTTCATTTGTCTTTCTTGATTGCTCAGTTTTTCGTTTGTCTTTCTTCCTTACTTTTTTCTTTAGCTTGACAATTTGGTAAGAATAAGAGACTGCCATGCTGAGTGTATTCTTGTGTATGGTGTAAGTTGGTGGTCTAGTTTCATTTTTTTTGCATGTCTGTCCAATTTTTCCAACACCATATATTGAAGAGACTTTCTTGACTCCATTGTATGCTCTTGCCTCCATTGTCAAATATTAATTGAGCATAATGGCTTCGGTCGATTTCTGGGTTCTCTGTTCTGTTCCGTTGCTCTCTATGCCTGTTCTTGTGCTAGTACCAGGCTGTTTTGATTGCAGTGGCTTTGTGTATAGCTTGGTATCTGGTATTTTGATTCCTTCAACTTTGTTCTTCTTTCTCAAGATTGCTGTGGCTATTTGGGGTCCTTTTTGGTTCCATATAAATTTTTGGAGTGTTTGTTCTAGGTCTATGACATATGCCATTGGTATTTTGATAGGGATTGCATTGAATCTACAGATTGCTTTGGATAGTATGGACATTTTAATGATGTTGATTCTACCAATCCATGAGCACGGTATATTCTTCCATTTGTGTATGTCTTCCTCTATCTCTTTTTCAATGTCCTGTAGTTTTCCAGGTATAGGTCTTTTACCTCCTTGGTCAAGTTTATTCCTAAGTATCTTAAATTTTTTGTTGCAATGGTAAATGGGGTTGGATTTTTTTCCATTTCTTTTTCTGAGAATTCATTATTGGTGTATAAAAATGCCATCGATTTCTGGGTGTTAATTTTGTATCCTGCTACGTTGCTGAATTCATTTATTAAATCTAGTAGTTCTAGACCACCAACTTATACCATACACAAGAATAAACTCAAAATTGATAAAAGACTTAAATGTAAATTGTGAAACCCTCAGAAATCTCTCACAGCAATATGTTTACCAATATATCTCCTAGGCCAAAGGAAACTAAGGAGAATATAAACAAATGGGACTACATCAAAATAAAAAGCTTCTGCACAGCTAAAAAACCATCAACCAAAAATGAAAAGAGACCCCACTGCATTGGCGAACATATTTGCCAATGATACATCCGATAAGGGGTTAATTTCCAAAGTATATAAGGAACTCATAAAACTTAACAAAAAGAAGACAAACAACCCAATTTAAAAATGAGCAAAGGACCTAAATAAACACTTCTCCAAAGTGGAGATACAGAAGGCCAAGAGACATATGAAAAAATGTTCAAAATCACTAATCACCCGAGAGATGCAAATTAAAATGACAATGAGGTATCACCTCACACCTGTCAGAATGGCTATCATCAACAAATCAACAAACGACAAGTGTTGGCGAGAATGTGGAGAAAAGGGAACCCTAGTACACTGCTGGTGGGAATGCAGACTGGTGTAACCGTCATGGAAAACAGTATGGAGTTTCCTCAAAAAATTAAAAATGGAACTCCCATTTGACCCAGTGATCCCACTTTTAGGAATATATCCTAAGAAGCCAGAAACACCAATCAGAAAGAATGTATGCACCCCTATGTTCATGGCAGCGCAATTTATAATGGCTAAATTTCGGAAACAGCCCAAGTGCTCATCAGCAGATGGGTGGGTAAAAAAGCTGTGGTACAATTACAAACTGGAATACTATGCATTTGTAAAAAAGAAAATACCTCTTACCATTTGCCAGAGCATGGATGGACCTGGAGAGTATAATGCTAAGCGAAACAAGCCAGTCAGAGAAACACAAGTATCGCATGATCTCACTCATATGTGGAATCCAATGAACAAAATAAACTGATGAACAAAATAGGACCAGAGACATAGAACCATGAACAGACTGGTGGATTTCAGGAGGAAGGCAGAGGTGTGGGGCATGTTGAGGAGTGATTCACAGGGAAACTTAGATGCATGTCTGGACACAGACAATAGAGTGGTGAAGGCCTGGGAGGGACAGGTGCGGAGTGGAGGGGGTCACTGGTGGAAAAAAAACAGCAAACAAACAAAGGGGACACCTGTAATACAACAATAAAGGAAAAAATAAAATAAATTTAAATTTTTTTAAAAAGAGACTGCCAGAAATTTGAGATACAAGTGCAGTAACTCCTAAACTACTTAAAAGCCTTCCCGTTGTGTTGTTATTAATGTGTGAATTCAGAAGCCATAATAGAAGCACATGGTCCCTCAGAGGTTCCCCGAATCTCTGATGCCCCCGGCTGCCCTGCCACCTGGAGATGTCCCTGTTTGACACATTGCACAGTAGTTGTTTCCGGCGGCCGTGTCACCATGACCTGCATTGGGGGGACGGGGGGGGAGCCTCCAAGAATTAACCCTACTAACCAGGCAGCTCAGGCAGGACACGTAGGCTGACATATGCCTGAGAAGAAAAAGTCAGACAACTCGCGATGACTCATACAGACACTTGAAAATAAAAAATCCACACACAGCCACCTACAGTATTTTAATTTAAAAATTCTACCCTAGTCCCTTGCAAATATAATTGTCATGCAAGCCCACATATCTAAAAAGGTTTTCAGTTCTCACATACAATTCCGCAGACCTCCAGACTTCTGCGTCTCCCTCTAAGTTCAGATCCTTTTCCAAGTTCGGTGCATAAAATACAAACAGCAATGTAAGCTGAAATCGAATCACTTCACTTTTAGTGGAAACATGGAAATTAAACTTAAAATCTCATCTCAGAGTTTTTTTAAAAGGCAACTTCAGGATTTGGGAGGGAGAAGAAGAACAAACCTTTGGCCACCATCTCTTTCCTGCCCTCTGCCCACCCTTCTCCTCTTGGCTGGGAAGTGGGGGCAGGGGAGGGGAGCAGCCTCTCCCCTGGGGAGGTCACTAATCGTCTCTGTTTGCTTCCTTCTCTGTGAAGAGTGGGATTTGAACTAGAAGGTTCCATGGTTCCTTGCAGATCTTATAGACCACAATTCTACTCTCTTTGGGCCTCCGACCCCATCCTGTGTTGTCATTTGTAGATTTGAAAGCCAATCTGGGAACACAGATGATGACACACACCTGGCATTTCTCTGGGGTGAGGACAAAGTAATGTGAGCCCTGCTACGCCCCTTCTTTCTCACCAGGACGGAGATGTGGGTCCCACATTCTTGAAGCATCGGGTAGTGAGGCTCAGCAGTAAGATGTGATGCATTGGGGGCGGCCTCAGAAGAGTTGCATCCATGTGTCTAGATTCAGGCTTTCCTTCCTTTGGGCATCGGAACGGCAGGTGAAGCTGCCTCTCCCTTCCTTGGGGGCCACACACTGTGGGTGGCTTCCCCTGCCCCAGTCTCAGCAGAGCGCCCCATATTCACTTCTCGCCCAGGGCTCTCCCAGATGGACCACAGCAGGGTCTCGTGGATTACATGCAAGATTGAAATCTTGCCCAAATTCCAGGCGGTGACTATGTCCTGCACTCATCCCGGTCTAGCCTAGGGATGGCCCACCTGTCTCCCAAAGGCTCCGTCTCAAGCCCTGGAGACAAGCCTCCAGGGCAGGTGTTTAAGGAGCAGGAGGTAGACGTTCAGTGAGCCCCACAGCATCGCAGGAGAGGACCCCACTCCCCCCGGCCCTGAAACCAGCGCCGCACGCATGTGCATGCAGCCCTGCGTAGCCCTCCCCGGAACAGGCTGCCCAGGAAGCACAGGTCCCACAGCTGGGAACCCTGGGCCGTCAGGTCCCTGTCCTTCACCTGCTGCCAGGGACAATGTGCGCACAGTCTGTGCTATAAAGCCACTGTGTTTGTTTGCAAGAGAACCTGACGACCTGGTGTCTCTTGCTTTCCTTTTCTGGTTTTGCTGAAAAAAATTAAAAGACCACACACACAACTTTCCTCCCTGATGAAAGGCTCAGGCAGCATTTGAAGGTTTGCAAGACTTAGATAACAAAGGGGAAGTCTCGGGAAAGCGCCTTCTCCCTGGGCACACTTCTTGCCTCCTGTGAGGACCTCCACATGTGTCATTGTATTTCCTCTTTTCGCTACGCCCCTGAGCATATATATCCCAGAAACAGAGAGCCAGGGGCAGTGGGAGCCAGCCGCCCCTTTGATCTTCTCCGCTTGCTTGTCATTCTATTCCTTCCTTGGTGGGAGGAAATTCCATTTCTCCTGATGTTCAATCAGCTACTCCAGTTATGAACTTTTTTCCTTAGATTTATTAGTGGGCCTCCTGTGAGTCTTCAGGGACCTCAGGCTTGTTTCTCAGGCAGACTTTCCATCTGTGGGTCTCACTGCTGAGCATACCATAGAGCTGCTAGCAAAAGTCCCTTAGAGCTGGTGAGCTGGTAGACAAGGTCCCTTAGAGCTGGTGGAGAAGGTCCCTTAGAGCTGGTGGAGAAGGTCCCTTAGGGCTGGTGGAGAAGGTCCCTTAGGGCTGGTGGGGAAGGTCCCTTAGGGCTGGTGGGGAAGGTCCCTTAGGGCTGGTGAGGAAGGTCCCTTAGGGCTGGTGGGGAAGGTCCCTTAGGGCTGGTGGGGAAGGTCCCTTAGAGCTGGTGGAGAAGGTCCCTTAGAGCTGGTGGAGAAGGTCCCTTAGGGCTGGTGGAGAAGGTCCCTTAGGGCTGGTGGGGAAGGTCCCTTAGGGCTGGTGGGGAAGGTCCCTTAGGGCTGGTGGGGAAGGTCCCTTAGGGCTGGTGGGGAAGGTCCCTTAGGGCTGGTGGGGAAGGTCCCTTAGAGCTGGTGGAGAAGGTCCCTTGGAGCTGTTTTGCTGCGTGTGGAGAGGCTCAGTCCTTCGGGAACCTTTGGAAGCCCTGAGATGCCTCCCCTGCTCCCATCTCAGCTCCACTGTTGCTCAGATGCCAGCCACATGGCTAGCGACCCTGTAGCCCTCGACCGGATTAAACTGGCTGTGATGTGTGGTGTCTAGTCGCCCGTACCCATTGTTATTAAAGGACACCACCTCTCCATGGGTTGTACAAGTGGCCCACGAGGCTTGCGCAGTCCACCCAATGTGTGTGGGGGCGAAGAGGGGTGCTTCCGGTCTTGGTCTGAGCAGCTTTATGAACATTGCACGGTCCACCCAAAGGCACGGGACTGTAAGCGCAGAAATTCACTCCTCTTGCTCTGGCTGAGTCTCCAGGATCCCCATCACCCTGTGTCCGTTTCCTGTTGCTGTTCTAACAAACGGCCATACACTTAGTGGCTTACACAGCACACGTTTCCTTTCTGATGGCCCTGCAGGCTAGAAGTCTGGGACGGGTCTCAAGCAGGTCTTTGTCACCTCTGTAGGTCCTAGATTACATGGCCTTGGCTGTTCCATCCTGCAGATGCTGCACGTGACTCGTGGCTCCCACTGCCCTCAGCGGAACAGCAGCCAGGGGCCAGTCCTTCCTCCACTTTCCTGCCCTCGTCTGCCTCCCTCCTCTGCGTACACGGGCCACCTGGATGGTACAGGACCATCACTATCTGAAGGTGCCTTTGCCACGTGGCATGAATGGTCACAGGTTCCAGGGATTGCAATGGGAACATCACAGAGCCATTATTTTGCCCACTATTTGCCATACAGAGAAGTGGGAGGTGGAGGGTGGGGACACTATATTCTAATTTGTGATGCCAACAACCCAGCCAGATCCTTATACTCTCTCCTGCTGTCATGGCTGTGGCAGTGCCTCCTCTGCCTTCCCCCACCCTTCCCCCACCCCAGGCCTGCTCTCTGATCTTGGACCCCTCAGGAGCTTGTACTGGAGAGGCGGCACAGGAGGTAAAGGGCCGGGCTTCTGACTCTGCGTTACTTTCTGCTGGCCCTCAGCTTGGCAACCACCTAATTCTCTCACTTAAGTTATCGCTGGGGGCGCAGGGCAGTCCTTCGGGATGGGCTCTGGGATGTTGCTCCCGCCACTTTCATCGCCTTTTCCCTTCTCAAGAGGACGTGGCTCGGCTAGTGGACAGGCTCAGAGCCTGAAGAGACTTTTTAGCTGCTTGGACCTCTAATCCTTTCTCTTCCTAGTGAGTCGCAGATCATCTGCGTTGCTTCCTAGTCACGTCCCGGAGGTTCTTTCTGCTGGGAAAATGGGCACCCGTGACATCCATTACTTATAGGGCCATGCGCGCGCTTATCGATTTGGGAGAAAGTGAATTTTCCTGCACAAAGTTCAAAGCATCTTCATGAATATATAACATCTTACTGCCCACAGAATCTTTGTAGGATTAATGTCACCCATGGAAGGGGGAATCAGAGTGGAGGCAAAGGATATAGCAGCAGTACTGACCACACTTGAAGGGAATCGTGTAGTTTTTTAATGGTTTCCCTGGCTGCCCCATGGGAGGTAGGTGTTGCACTTTTTGTTCAGGCCACAAAATCAACCTGGCATGTGACCAGTCCATCTGCAGACATGTGTGTGGAAACAGACACATTCATAGGATTTCATCCATCCACCAGCTTACGCCTTCAGGCACCGTCTACCGAGCCCTGGCTGTGTCTCTGACACTGTCACAGACACTGCGCTGTGGGGAAATGAGCGAAACAGGGTTTCTGACCCTTGATAGTTCAAGGTCTTCCAGGGAAGACCGGCATGGAAGCCAGCCATGGCCATAGGATGTGCTGAGCGCTGTCCTTGGGGCAGGCCCTGGGTGGTGGGGACAGGAGCCAAGCAGGTTGGGAGCTCTCTGGGTGGGGGATGTCAGCTGAATCCTGAGGTCAGGTGAGTTGTAGGGGGTGAGGAAGAGCACGGAAGTGTCATGTGAAAGGACACATGCATGAAGGACCAGTGCCTTAGAGAACCCTGAGCTCTGCACCATGTGAAGAGGAGATGGATGCTTCCAACAGAGGGAAGCCACGGTCACAGGACCAGCAGCATGGGGAGCCCTGATAAAGCCCTTGGACATCACTGGGACCACTGAATGATTTGAAGTAGGATGGGGACATGATTGAAGCAACAGGGGACAGCCCACTCTGAGACTCTGAAAAAAGGAGGTGGGGTAGGAAAGACTTGGAGACCAAGGCAGGAATTCAGATAAAAGCTGGTGTGCAGGACGAGAAGGGAAGCAGGCTGTGGACAAATTCGGGGGGATCCCAGCACTGCAGTGGGAAAGCAGGAGAGGAGGTCAGGGAAGGTCACCAAGAAGGAGAATTGACCACAGACCTCGAGGCAAGAACCAGAGTGTTCATCAGATGTTCAGTCACATGCTGAGGACTACCAGCAGATCAGGCAAAGGTCGAGACCAAAGCTACAGCCCCAACCAAACATCGATAGCGCTTGAAGGTCCTGGTCTTTGTGGGCACCTAAGGAGGGGCAACGGGAGAAGAGTCACTCATGGTCACAGCCTTGGACTTACTTGAATACACTCTTCAAAGTGGTCCCAGCAAGCACCCTTGACAAGTCGCTCTAGAGCAGTGATGGCGAACCTATGACACGCGTGTCACCTCTGAACTCATTTTTTGGTTGATTTTTCTTTGTTAAATGGCATTTAAATATATAAAATAAATATCAAAAATATAAGTCTTTGTTTTACTGTGGTTGGAAATATCAAAAAATTTCTATATGTGACACGGCACCAGAGTTAAGTTAGGGTTTTTCAAAATGCTGACACGCTGAGCTCTAAAGGTTCGCCATCACTGCTCTAGAGGAATTGACTTGGCGGGATGGAGCAGGGTGACAGACTGTGTGAGTGTCAGCACAGGCGATGTCACCAGAAGCTGGAACCATGACTCGTTCCTTCAGCACTAGATGCCAAGGCCTGGTTATTTCTTTTCATCCTGGGGAATTTTTAAAGGAAAAATATATTCAAAGTAAATAGATGGGACAAACAGTGCCTGAATCAGAGGACACACTACCTTCTTTCCACGCCCTGCTGTGCACAGCACCAACATAAGATGCTTCTGATGTCTAGTTTCTCCAGCCAGGCAGGGGTCAGGTCCTTGTTGGTTAGAACGTGTTCGAATGATCTGGCTAAATGGCCCCAGCTCCCAAACCAAGATGGAAACTTGTCTACACACATATGTCAACAATCTCCCAACCTTTTCAATTAGCTGTGCTCAATTCCAAACCCTTATTAATGTTTTCCCCCAATTACAGAGCCCTTAACTTAGCTGCTTCCACAGGCAACCCTTTTTATCTGCCTGAGGCTAGCTAGTAGACTATTCCTAGACACCACACTGAGTCCACTTGCAGCCACTGGGAGGGGTGGGCATGGCTGAGTTCTGAATGTTCTATAGCCTCCCTGTCCAGTGGAAATACAACACCAGTTACTTGTATTACCTTAAATCTAGTGTGCACATTTAAGTAAAAAGAAACGATATTAACATAATGATGTATTTGATTTCACCCAAATAAACAGAATGTGTTCATTCAATGTAAGCAGCATGACAACCACTGGTGGGATGTTTTGCATTGTTACTTTTCACATTACGTCTTCAGAACCCCCTGTTTGCTGCAGACTTGCAGTGTATCTCCATTCAGATCAGGCTCATGTCAAGCGTTCAATGGCCACACATGGCCAGCAGCGCCTTATTAGACGGCACAGATCACAGACACCAGGGAGCTTCCTGTCCCTCCCCTGGTGACAATGGCAGAATTCTCTCCAGCAAAAGTCACTCATTTCTCCCAGACACAATGAGCCCATCGGCCCTGTCCTTGCTGGGACCGGGAGTCTCTGGGTGGGGCTGGGGAGGTGGCTGACACAGCGCCCATCGCCTGTGTGTCCGCAGCAGCGTTGCCCACGTCAGCGCAGGCCACATCACCGGCAGACGCTGGGCGCCGACACCAAGGCCTTGTCGAGAGAAGAGCCCAGATTTCTAGTTTCCCTTTTTAAAACAACAGAGCCCATGTAATTACTTCAGTGTGTGTACTTGTGTTGAGAATTCAATCAAGTGCCTTTAAAGAAATCGAATCAGCCTTTGCCGGAGAAGAAGAGGCCAGAATGATTCAGTGGGAGGCTGAATGCAGCACACAGCCGTGCCAACAGGCCCCAGGGGAGGAGCACAGAAGCAGCAGAAAATGTAATTTTAAAAGGACCACATCCCGAGCGCCCGGATCCCAAACAGCATTGCAGCAGACAGACCGCAGGGGCCGGGAAGCACAGGCCACGTGTCCTCTCAGGGCTGTTAATAAGTCAGCCCCAGGGGACACAGAGCGCCACGTGGAGACTCCCGGGTGCCCCCGACCACCTGTCACCAGGGCCCGGCCAGTTGTCCTATGAGCGGAGAATCAGAAAGAGCTCACAGTCTCATTGTCAAAAAAGGGAGCGTGATGTGAACATTGAACGAATACACTCAGAAAGCCCTGGAATTCCAGCCTGGGACCATCTTTCTACCCAGGCTTTCCCGAGAGCTGAGCCCAGACAGGTATTTCTGATGCCTGTGAGCATCCCCGAGTCCCTCAGGTGGAAGTAGGGACTCGCCTCCAGGAACTAATGAATAATCTGCACACATCCAGCTGGCTTCTGGCCATGGTGACCCCAAGTGAGACTTTCCCCTCCAGCAAACCCACCCAGAGCGAGGCCAAGGGAACTGGGTCTTGTCTTGACTTCAGGCCCTGACCTGGAGGGAGGCCCCCTGGGAGAGAACTGGCTGTGCTTTCTAAGGAAGCTGCAATCCCCACCCCATGACGTGCCGACACGGCAAGAGAATGTTGAGGACTAAGAGGGAAAGTCGGGCAGCAGAAAGCAAAGCTGTGGTGCACCCCACGCAATTTGTTGGGAAGGTGATTGCAGAAGAAAAGCTCGGTGGTGGCAGCAGCCCAGGACAGCAACTCGGGCCTAATTTGCATAAGAATATTGTGAAGCATGGCACCACCAGGCCAGTGGCCATGAAATGTTCCAGTCGGCTGATGCCCGTAGCCATTCATCACAGTCCGGGGTTATTAATGACTCACCAGACGTGGGAGCCTGGCTTCAGGGCCACTGTTGGCCCCGCAGACTGTGGAGGTAGGTGTCCCCCTGCCTGGTGCCCTCACCTCTCTCCATCTCCCCATGGGGGCAGCAGCCCTGGTCAGGCATCCCAACATGTATGTCACCAGCTGCTGGGGGCACAGCCCTGGCTCTCAGGCTAGGCAGATGGGGAGCACAACCTTCCAGATGTTGGATTTCTGCATTTTTCCATCCTGAGCTCCTTATTTTGCACAACATAAAAACTGATGGTGCGAGTTTGCATCACGCTACAGAATGGCATGCTATTTAAAACTTATGAATTGTGTGTTTCTGGAACTTTCTGTTTATTTTCAGACCACAGTTGACTGTGGGTAACTAAAACTTCAGAAAGCAGAACCATGGACAAGGGGGTACTCTGTGTATGTCAAATGCATGTTCTACAGATCCTCACTGTGCATAGGTTGGCTTGAGCTTCAATGAGCTTGAGAAATTCTGAGGAAAATAAATTTAAGCATATTATCTATATATATAAAAGGCTAAGTGATTGACCATACATCTGTCCAACTGACTGACCAGCCAGTACATATGATGCACACTGGAAATTTAAGAGTAAATGTTGACTCGTGCATGCATGATACATATAAAGCTCTCACAGGCGCCAATCGCATGCATGTTTTAATTTTATAATACTATATTATATATATATACTATTTTAACATGTAATTTTTTGCAGTAACATAATTACCACATGAATCTTTCTCCTAATTAATTTCCTTTCGATGTGCACGAATCCATGCACCGGGCCACTAGTATATATATAAATCAGAATCCTTAGTATGCTAACTTGCTCTAGAACTCACAAAGAAGCTGACAGAGTAGACTGCATTTCCTAAACTTATCAGTCCTTTATTTCCCTCCCACTCCACTGTCACTCCCCATCACCTCCCAGAAAAACAGGGTTCCTTCACCCCCATGTCAAAAATGTAGGACTTGACCCAGGGGGTACTGAAGTTAATACCAGCTCATGAGAGGTGATTGTTAAATATTTGGGCTTTGGGGAGCTGGTCAACTGTTGATAGTTTGAAATCAGCCATAGTGGAAGTTTTTACACCACAGAAATTGGCAAACGCTCAAATCAGGGCTTTTGTTTGTTTGTTTATTTGTTTGAATTTTTCTGTAGAGCAGCTTCAACAGCAGGCCACTGGACTTAGCCCAATTATAGTCTCCTGGCCTTAAAGGGGGCACAGGGGGTCTGAGATTCTCACATCTTGCTCTCTCCTCCATAGAATCCTTAGCCTGGGCTCCCCTCTGTAGAGAACATGAAGGCCTCAGCAATGTCTCACTCCCACTGGAAAAGGGGAGATACATGCATGGACCCACATGCTACTTAACTCCTCCCCAAGGGACACCCTGAGATCATCCCCTCACTCTTAGCCCATCTTGGGTGTTTATCAGGTATCCTCAGCCAGTGAAATAATTTTAAGAAGAAACATGATATTCCTGGACCCTGGAAAAATAGAGAACCAGAAACTCACGTCTCAGAATCCTGAAGATTCAGACTCTGCTTGCCAGCACTCCAGCCATGGGTGGGTAGCGCACCGTGACTCAAGCAAACGAGACAAACACTTAACGCGCAAGAGATTGCTGCAAACGAAGCCCACGAGGTTGGCCACTCTCACTCGGAAGAGAACCCAGAACGGGGTGCAGGCTCATAGGAAACCGAGGTATCCAGAAAACAGAGACAGAGCGAGGAAAGGGCCCCCCTGCATGTCTGATGTGTGTGGGGGGGGGGGAGTGGGGGGGGGGTAACTTCTCCTCTGGTACCTGGGAAATGTTTGCCTCTCGGAATATAATCCTCCTTGTCAGGGGACGGGAGACTCTCACACCCGCCGAAACCTGTCAGAGCCTTTTCAGAGTGTCAGGCTAAGAGATAGTTCATTTGCTTTCCAGATAAAATCAGCATTCACTCATTGGACACAGGTCATTCTAAAGCAAATTGTTGGTAGTGACTATTTATCAGGGGGAAAGACCACAGGGTGTCGTCCAATAGTCCTTGGAGGAGAGACACAAGATGTGGGGAAGGTAGGCCAAGTGGTTATCTATCTGAAGACTTGGGTCTTCTGCCCCAAATCCAATGCCTTTCCCTCCATAAAACCCCAGACAGGGAAATGCCCATTTTTGAGAGGAAGGCAATGACTGCGGGTGGGGGGTGCGGGAGGGGGGGCTGATTTCTCTCCAAAACACCCTGAAATTCCAACTACAGATTCTTCCAGAACAACTCAGACTTAATGAAGTGCACATTGTAAGCCTTTTGTATTCCAATCAGGTTTCACCAGGAATTTAAAGCACATCTCAGTAGAAGTAATTCTGTTTTATTGATGCGGGAATTAGCGTGTCTGCTGGACCACATTCGGAGGATGCGAGTCTTCGTGGGGAGCGAGGGGCCGCACTGGTCTGTTTAAAATGCCAGCTCAGCTGCAAGTGCAGGATTAAACAGCACGAGGCCCGTAGAGTGTGCATTAAAGGCGGAGACGAGGTGGGAAATGAGGCGGGGAAATCGCTGTTTTCTTGTGAAATTAAACATACCTCATACCTCATTAGAGCAGAGAAAAGCCCTGACCGCCTGCTCTCCAACCTCCCACCCCTTTTGTGCTGGTATCAGGTGATGCCACCCAACAGGTGTTTGGTTGTGGGGTGCAGTTATCCTGAACCCTCAATTACCTGGTCGCTGCTCAAGCAAATTAGCCAGGACGCTTCTTCTCAGTTACTGGCGCCCCAGGAGGGGGACAGCAGAGGAAGTGACATGCAATTTCCCAGTTGCTAGAATTCTTCACAGAAAAGGGTTCATGGGAAGTGCGCTGAAACCTGTCTAAAATTGGAGTTCTGGCTCCTGGGAGGCGCGGATTGACTACTCTCTCCTCCGCCTGAAATCCCACCACGTGTGTGGTCTGAGAGGGTCCCAACCGGTCTTGCCCTAGAAAATACAAGGAAATGTCCTGCCCACCAGGCAGGGAGGGACCGGTTGCTCTGAAAGGGCTTCCCTGCCCTCACTCCAGAGCTGAGCCACCCCTCTCGGGAGGCTTGGCGGTCCAGGTTCTAGAACCTGCACGTGGGGGCTGGGGGCTGTCTCAGTTCTGCTAGGAGCTAAGAGCCCACTTTCTAACCTCTCCCTGCGCCCCTTACCCCTCCTCTGGGAATCCGCTCCATCCTGTGGGCTCTGCAGGGTGGGCGACCACAGCCCACAGGCAGGAAGAAGAAAGGATGGAGTGGCTCTCTCTTCTGAGCTGGGCAGGGTCTTGTCACCCTGCTGTTCCTTGCATGGCGTCATCGCAGACAGGCAGGGGCTGGTCTTCTTTCTGAGGTCAATGCATAGCCTTGCATTTCATTCCTTCCCCACCCCTGAGGGAGGCCATGCTCACTTCCTTCCAGAATTTTCTATTGCTCTTTTTCACACCCTCCTCCTCTCCCTCATGTGGAAGGACCACCTGCACCTCCCTCCTCACCTACAGATAAAATGTCCCTTCAGCCCATGGTCACCCCCTTCCCCTACAGCCTGACTTTCATCCTGACCACTCTCTTCAGAGTGGCCACTGGTCTCCTGGCTGCCAGACCCAACAGCCCCTCTTCTGCTGAATGCACCACCTTGGCCTCCGGGACCTGGACCCACCCTGTCGCTGTGCCTCCTCACAGCCACTTCCTACTTCTCCCTCTCACTTCCTACCCCTCCCTCTCACTTCCTACCCCTCCCTCTTACTTCCTGCCCCTCCCTCTCACTTCCTGCCCCTCCCTCTCACTTCCTGCCCCTCCTCACCCATCTCTGTGCTTGTCCCTGGGGTACGTGTGCTCTTCATTCTTCAGTAACACAAGAAGAATGAAGAGCACACTCCACACCCCCATTCTCTGGGATGGTTCCTGCATTCGCTCAGCTCTGCTGGGCTGGGGTGTTGGCATGTCCATCCTGGTTGGTTCCTGGAAAGAGCTGCCCACTCGGAGTGCAACACCCTGGACCGGCTCTGCTGTGTGGCCTTGGTCAGGGTGTCCCGCCTGTCTCACACCAGTGATGCAACCGCCACAGAGTCGGAAGTATGGGAATCAACTGAAATGGCCGAGAAGCCATGCAGCTCAGTGCAGGCACGTGGTAGGGTTCAACAAAGGTTTATCCCGCCCTCCAACTGCCATTCCCTCCCCAATATAAGATTTTATAAAAGGCACCAGAATTCTCCCTCTTACCAGACTTCTTTCTGACACATTAAATCCTTTTTTTGACCCTATCCCTGGTCCTCTGTCTCCACCATCCCCACTCTGATGTTGACCTTTGCCCCAGGCATGACCCTCAAGACCATTGCTCCTTTATTTTCATTTCTTCCACTCCACGGGGTAATTCATGGAACCAGAGTGGGGCAAGATCCTTCTCGTTTCCACTCTTCTCCTCACATTGTGTATACACACACACACACACACACACACACACACACACGCTTCCTCTCATCTGTCGGCAATGGCAGAAGAGAAAGAACATGAACTTCAGAACATGACGGAGAGTCCCAGTTCCACCACATGTCAGACGTGTAAGCTTCAGCAAGTGACTCAGCCCTATGGGCCTCCATCGCCTCATCTGTAAGATGGGCCAACACTTCCCCTGTGACTATGGTGCCGGCCCTGTACTTGACACATAGCTGTTCAGTAAGAGTTGGCTTTCTTCCTTTCCCACTTCGGGGCCACAGTCATTCCCCAGCTCCTTCCCTTGGCTAATCCGTCCAGCCCCCGCTGACCTCTGCCTCTGGCATGCTGGAAGTTCTTCGTCTCGTGTCCACGGTGTTGCAGGCAACGGCACGTTGCTCTGGGCACTGCAGGTCCTGTTAGCAAGCAGGCTCTGAGCTTCCAGATGGGCCTGCCCATCTGTGTCTTAGATCGCTTCTGAATTTCCCACCGTTTCCAGGACAATGTTGGGCTTATACAAAGAGGGATTATTATAGCTACAAATCGTGTGCCTTCTCCGACCCAGACACTATCATAATTGCTACCATTTGTTCAATGTCTGCTCTGTAGCAGGTGCGACGCTTGCATGATTTATTTCTTTCTCACAGTAACCCTGCAAGGTAGGTCTTATTATTCTCATTTAACAATTGAGGAAACTGAGACTCAGATGTGATGTGGCCGGAGCAAATGCACACAGATTGCAGATGGAACAGCAGAGTTCCAACCCAGACCCGCCTGCCACCAAAGCACATGGCCCTGTCACCGGGCTACCTGCCAACAAGAATTATGTCCCTAATCCTCCCCTGAGCCCAATAGGGTAGCATTCACCCCGTTTGCCAGTGAAGGACCTGTGGCTCCTGGTCGTACTGAGTGGGCAGCAGAGCAGGGACCCCGTCTGGCTGACTACGGGCCCACTCCACAGTAACCAGGAGCAGAAGGGATTCTTGCTCCAGAGGGAGACCATCAAGTCCAAGTTTCCTGAGGGACAGAAGCACTCTGGCTCTGCCTCCTGCCACGCAAGTTGGCTTCTTTGGGTGTCACTTTCTTTGTGCGCAACAAAAAGTGGAGGACAAGGAACTGAAGCTGACTGAGGTCACGGGACTGCTCTAGCCAGGCAGCACCTTGAGCAAATTGCAGCCGGTGGCCTGTCCTCTGAGCAGACACAGGCCTGGGAAGGGGGCCTGGTGTGGCCGGCAGAGCACAGCCCCCTCGCTGCCCTTGTCTGAACGCCACTGTGCAGTAGACAACCCACCCGGCTGTGGCAGTCAGTGGCCCCGAAAGGTTCTGATGGTTCTAACTGTCGATGGTTCTAATTCTTGAAATCACCTTTAAAAGAGAAATCGGGATATAGAATGTCAGTCTCCTTCCTCCAGCCCACAGGGACCTGGCATCTCTCTCCGTTAAGCAATGAAGTGGCACATTTTACGAAGCCATCTCCCACACCTGGAGCAGCCAGCGTTAATCCTCTGGCCTCACAGTCGGTCCTAGACATTCTAAGTTCAGGGTCACAGTGTGAGCCCCTGGCTAATTTTAATAGGACCCTGGGCCCTTTCGTAGCTGTCAGGAGTTCCCAGCGGGCAGAGGCACTGTTCTTCACATGTCTGTGACATTACACTTCCCGTCTGCCTGGATTTCTGATTGTGGTTGTCTCCCATAGTCCCAGTAACTCAGCACAGCACAAACCAGCTCACCTCCCCGGGGCATATGGGACACAGATGACAAGCGTCCCCACCGGTCCCCAGGGAGGGGAAATCCTCAGGTAAGGACTCACACAAGAAGACAAGCATCGGGCAAAGGGCCAAAAGGAAACTTCCAATCTCACACGTCAGGCATTGTTGGCAGCGACCGCTCTGAGCTGTCCTTCAATGTCTCGGGGGTAACGTGGGAGCCCGCATCACAACAAGACAATCTCGGAGAACCCCGCCCCGACCTCAGTCTGCAGCAGCGTAGCCCGAGGCCACTGCCACTGTGCACCTTCCCTCATTTAGAAAATACCCATGCTTTTCTTTTCCTAAGACAGTTTCTTTCTTAGTGTGGTGAAATATACATAACTTAACATTTGCCGTTTTAACCATTCTTTTTTTTAATTTTGTTTTATTGCTTAAAATATTACGAAGAGTAGTACATTTGTCTCCTTTTTATTTTCCCCCTTGACCTTCCCCCAGCCTCCCCTACCCCCCAGTGTCTTGTGTCCATTGGTTATGCTTATATGCATGCATACAAGTCCTTTGGTTGATCTCTTACCCTCCCCACTTCGCCTGCAACCCTCCCCGGCCTTCCCGCTGTAGTTTGACAGTCTGCTCGATGCTGCTCTGCCTCTGTATCTATTTTTGTTCATCAGTTTATAATGGTCTTTATTATCCATGAATGAGTGAGATCATGTGGTACTTTTCCTTCATTGACTGGCTTATTTCACTTAGCATAATGCTCTCCAGTTCCATCCATGCTGTTGCAAATGGTAAGAATTGCTTCTTTTTTACAGCAGCATAGTATTCCATTGTGTAGATATACCACAGTTTTCTAATCTATTCATCTGCTGATGGGCACTTAGGCTGTTTCCAAATCTTCACTATGGTAAATTGTGCTGCTATGAACATAGGGGTGCATATATCCTTTCTGATTGGTGATTCTGGCTTCTTGGGATATATTCCTAGAAGTGGAATCACAGGGTCAAATGGGAGTTCCATTTTTAACGTTTTGAGGAAACTCCATACTGTCTTCCATAGTGGCTGCACCAGTCTGCATTCCCACCAGCAGTGCAGGGGTGTTCCTTTTTCTCCACATCTTTGCCAGCACTTGTCATTTGTTGATTTGTTGATGATAGCCATTCTGACAGGTGTGAGATGGTACCTCATTGTTGTTTTGATTTGCATCTCTTGGATGACTAGTGACTTTGAGCATGTTTTCATATGTCTCTTGGCTTTCTGAATGTCCTCTTTCGAAAAGTGTCTATTTAGGTCCTTTGCCCATCGTTTTAACCATTCTTTAAGTGTTTGGTTCTGTAGCATTAAGCACATTTTCACGGTTGTGCAGCTGTCACCACATCCATCCCCAGATCTCCCTCCTCTCCCCCAACCCACATGCCATACCCACGAACACAAGCCCTCCCTCCTCCCCGGCCCATGACCATGGCCACTCCACTTTCCGTCTCCATGAATGTGACTCCTTAGATACCTCAGATCAGTGGAGTCAGACAGTGTTTGTCCTCTTGTGACTGGCTTATGTCATAGCACAACATCCATCTGTGCTGCAGCAGGTGTCAGCCTCCCTGCTTAGGCGGAACCCTATTCCACTGTGTGGATGGACCACATTGCGCTTATCTGCACATCAGTTCATAGACACTTGGTTGCACCCACCTGTTGGCTACTGTGAATGATGCTGCTGTGAACATGGGTGTACAGATATCTGCTCACATGTCTTCTCTTGAGCAGTAGCGATGGGAAAGCATCGCCTGGGCTGTGGTTAAGCCACGTTCTGCTGTTTGCATTGCTAGATACAGATTTGATTCAAGGAGTCTGCTGAAATAGTTTTCCTGAAACTCATGCTGGAAAGTGAGCCAACATGCAGCGCCTCCATGACACAAAGCCTGAGAAAGACGTCTGAACATTCTTCCCAGCTGCCTCCTCCCTCCCCAGCTCAGCCTACCTTTCCTACCTTTCAGGGAGCAAGTTTCATCCCTGCGTCTGCATGTCCTGTCCCTCCACCTCTGCTCCCTGTTGACTGCCACTCTCTCCAACACCTCACTCCGCCACTGCCCCTTCCTTATAACGCCAACCTCTCCCCTTTGGCTTCCTCTCTGCGTGTAAAGGTGCTCTATAAACACCCATCGAGAGAGAGAGAGAGAGAGAGAGAGAGAGATCCTTCTAGCTCTCTGTCTTTAAGCACAGCCTCTCCACATTCTCTCTCTCACCCTCTCCCACTCCAACCAGTCCTCCCCACCTGCAGCCTGGCTCCACAACCCACCACTCAGCCATCCCCCCTCTCACCAGAGTCACCAGTTATATTAGTCTCCTGTGGCTGCCACAGTTAACTCAAAGTGGAGGCCTAAGACAACAGAAGTGACTCCTTAGATACCTCACAGCCCTGGAGAGAATCAAGGTGAAGGCAGGCTCGTGCTCCCTCCAACAGCTCTGGGGAGGGTCCTTCCTGCCTCTCTCGGCTTCTTGGTTTGGAGAACATCACCCCAACCCCTGCTTCTGCGCTCAGGTGGCCTCCCTGTGTCTCTGGATGTTCTTCTCTGTCCCTTATGTGAATGCTCAGTTGGGCTTGGGGTGCAGTATGACCTCATTCATTACATCTGAAAAGACCTTATTTCCAAATAAGGTTACAACCTGAGGTTCAGGGTGGACATGACTGTGAGGGAGACACTACTCAACCAGAGTCCCAACTTCCAAGCCCAAAGACATCGCTCGGTCTCTGCAGCATCTGTTCCGGTTATTCAACACAGAAATGGCCTCATGTTTCCTACTTATTTTTTAGATGATAGAAGTATGTTAAGGGAAAAGCTAAATATAGAAAAATCAAAGAGAAAGCAAAAACACCCACAAACTTTACAACTCAGAGATGGATCAAAATGAACATCTTGGAAAACATTCTTCTACACACACACACACACACACACACACACACACACACACATTCATGAACACACACATTTGCAAGAAGGTAATATATGCAGAGTGGATTCTATGTTCCTTATTCTGCCTTTTCGCTTAGCGCTATGGCTGGGGAACCAGCCAAGTCAATGAACACATCCCCATTCATTCAGTAAGAGGTGCTGTCTGCTGGGCACTTGCTCCAGGGCCTGAGATCCATCTGTGAATAAGACACACACTGATCCCTGCCCTTGGGGAACTTCCCTTGCCACAGGGGCCAACAGGCAGCAGAAAATTAAAAGAGTAAATAACCTCTCAGGCTGAAAGGTGGAAAGTGCTACAAAGAATTGCACAGCAGTACCAGAAGGGGCACCTGAGAACCGGGAAGCTGTGTTTACAGTTTCCAAAGGGGGGTAAACAGAGGCCTCATTAAGAAGGTGGTCTTGCCGAAACCGGTTTGGCTCAGTGGATAGAGCGTCGGCCTGCGGACTGAAAGGTCCCAGGTTCGATTCCGGTCAGGGGCATGTACCTGGGTTGCGAGCACATCCCCAGTGGGAGATGTGCAGGAGGCAGCTGATCGATGTTTCTCTCTCATCTATGTTTCTAGCTCTCTATCTCTCTCCCTTCCTCTCTGTAAAAAATCAATAAAATATATTTAAAAAAAAAAAAAGAAGGTGGTCTTTGCACAAAGAGGTGAAGGCCCCGAAGCACTGGAAAATCATTTTTCATGACCGCATAGTATGCCATTGATGATATGTGCAGAAATGTGTTTAACCAATGCTCTGCTGATAGATACTTCGCTCGTTTCTAATTTTTCACTGCTATATGAGAGGCTGCAATATAGCCCTGTGTACAACTGGTGAACGTTTGTGGAATTATTCCCTTGGGAGGAATGCCTAGCCCCTAATCCAAGACCTCTAACCATTTCTAAATCAGAAGACTTCCTGTCACCTGCCCTCCAGAAAGACTGCCAGTCAACACCTACAATAACACATCTGAGTTCTCAATCCCACTGCCTTCCCAACACACACTCCCCATCTGTCGTTTATTTTTAATTTTGCTAACTTTGGGGGGAGAGTGTTATGATATTTGCACTGCTTTTACTTTGCCATAGTTGGACAGTCTTTCCATTTGCTTGACATCTTTGTGTGCTTTTTCTCCTGTAAGCCCCTTATCCGTTTCCTGTGACCATGTTTTCTATGGGACGTTTGCTGCTTTTGTAAATTGGGAATGTGTATGTGATGTGTTGCCAATATGTTTGCTGGTTTGTCTTCCCACTTTCCTTACAAACATTTAAAATTTTTATATTGACAAAAATAACAGTGTTTTAAAATACTTTCTGGATTCCTATCATGGTTAGAACAGCCTTCCCAACTTTTAGAATTATAAAAATACATCTCCACTCCCTCTGTAGTTTTATTTTTTTCTTTGCATTTAAATCCTTAATTCACTTGGAATTCATTTTGATATAAGAAATAAGGAAGGGCCCAGCCAGCGTGGCTCAGTGGTTGAGCATCGACTTATGAACCACCAAGCGCCCCGCGGCCCCCCTCAGGACCTCTCACATATCCTCTTGTGCGCTGTACACACTTCACTGTCAGCAGTTCTTCTGCGTTATCCCGGTCAACCTACGTGCACGATGCTGAAGCACGTGCAGCCGGGCGGGGGGTGAGGCTTGGGGGGGGGGGGTGTCCACATGGACAGCCAGCGGGCCCTGGGGCCGTGGAGGGCTGCGGCCGAGGTGGTGAGAGGTCGTTCGCACCCAGGTCTGCGCAGGCATGCAGGGAGGATGTCTGCTCTCCAAGCCACAGCTGCAGCTCACTGTGCCGAGCAGCTCCAAACGCTCTTGCAAATGCAATTCAGATCACCCCTCCATTCACACCTGGGGTTCCGGGGAAGAAAGAAAGGTTGAGAGCCCTCGTGAGCATTCCCTTCTGGGTCCCGCAGATGCCTCTGCACCCCGGAGCTGAGGCAGCTTCTCTCCCCTGCCCAGGGCCCCTGCCATTGCCCTGGACACAGCCGCCAGCTGGGCCCCCTCTCCACACCCCACACCCCTCACTGGCCTGGCCCACTGCCCCTTGGACTCCGGCTTCAAGTCTCTCCTAGTCCCCAGGTATTCCCGCCTCGCTAGAATTTTGGTTTCTCTGGCCTCTGAGCCTGTTTTCCCACCAGCCACTATAGAGGCCCGGCCTCCCCTCCCCATTGCAAGGCAAGAAAAATTCCCCTCTGCCCGCAGGTCTCTCGGGGGCCTAAGAACTAAACGGAACATAAGTCAGATTAGCAGGAGGAAAGCAGACGCGTTTTATTGAATTTTCCCATGTGCCTGGGAAGCTTCACAGGAGGCCCCAACGATGGGACCGAAGCAGGAAGCCCTGAGGCCTGTAGACAAAGAATAAACTGGGAAGAGCTGGCAAGACAGGGAGGCTGGGGCTCTGGGTGCTGCACGGGGAAGGAGCGACCAGGTCGGCCTGGTTTGTTTAACGCGGTTTGTTGATGCGGACTTCTCGGCCCTGCATTCCCTGTCTCTCCTGAAGCAGGGAGCGCTCCTCTGACACGGGACTTAGCTCCTGATTTCAGGAGGACAAGGCTGGTCAGCGTGTGCTTCTTGCACCGGCTGCTTCTTGGGCACCTTCAACTCAAAACAGTCAGCATGCCAGTGGCAGGTTTGGGGTGGCACCTTCTGAACCCCTTCACCATCTTCCCAGGGACACCCCTGGCCCGCACCCCGGCCTCAGCCACAGGGCACCCCGGAGGCTGCCTTCCCACCACGCTCCCAAGATCGTCTGGCTTTCTCAGTTTGTTTGCTTTTAAAAGGCACTTGAGTCACCAGGACTTACCTGTTCCACCTGCTGGTTCATTGCAGGTGCCAAACGCAAACGCTCCGTCTCCCCTCCGGTCCCCTCTCCCCGCTCTTTCCCACGCAGCGCCCTCATCACGCTGCCCTCGGCCCGCGCGTGTCAGTGCTGCTGCCCATGAAGTGAAAGGTGAGGCTCGATTTCATTCCAGACGCAAACTGCATAATGGCTCAGTGCCGGGGTCCAACCCCAGCAGGTCCAGGGGTCCCCAAAGGTGTGGACAGAGTCGGCGAAGAAGGAATGACACGGAGACAGTGTTCAGTTGATCAGCAGCCTAGCCAGGATCTCTAGCCAGGATCTCCAGCCAAGTTCTGGTCTCGATCTCCAGAGAGGTTCTGCTTAGGATCTCCAGCCAGGTTCTGTGTCCATGGTCTCTTGCTAGGTTCTCCAGCCAGGTTCAGTCACCAGGTTCTAGTCAGGTTCTCTTGCCAATTTCTGTAGTCAGGTTCAGTCCAGGATCTTTTGCCATGTTCTCTTGCTAGGTTCTGTCTCTAGGTTCTGAGGCCAGTTTCTGTCCAGGATCTTTTGCCATGTTCTCTCCAGCGAAGTTCTTCTGTCTCTAGAGAACGTTCTGTGTAGGTTCTGTGCCTAGGTTCTGTCTCTCTCTGTCTTGTTACATCTGTATTTATACCAGTTGATTCCAATCCTATCAATCTCTGTTCCAAAGGTTAGGGCGTTTCTTATCTCCATTCCAGGGAGTAAAGATTATGTAGCTTAAGCATGATTGTTCGTAGTTAAAGTGATTAATTACCCGCCTGGCACTTAGTTAAGAGGTTTTATTCCCTCCCTAACTTCAGGGGAAAATCCCTACCTGGGGAAACAACCTTTCTCAGAGAGGTGACCTTGGTTAAAACACATAGTGCCAAGAAGGTGAGCAAACATATTAAGAACAGTATGCCATATATGCCAGGTCCCTTGAAACAGCAAGCATGGACCGGCTCCCGGCAGCTCAGACACAGTCACTTCTTTTCTGGTTTCTAGTCAGACGGCAGCTCTGCCACGAGCACAGGCCCCAGGCCCCTCCACTCCCCATGGAAGGGCACGGGCACAGGGGGGCACATGCACTCTTTAAGGGCAGAAGGGGCCTCGGCCCGTGGCCACGCCTCCTCAGAGGAGGCCAGGAACTGTGCTCCGTCCTGAGCTAGCAGAGGGGGGACAGGTTTGGAGGCTCACTGGCAGCTCCCGGGACTGTCCAGAGCACTCACCCCACTCACTCTAACTGTTCACACAGGCCCCCCAGCTCAGAAGGCCCGCCTGGAGCGGGTGAGCAGCTGAGCCAGGAAGGGGGGAAAGCAGCTTCACCGTGGGTGGCGGGGGCCGGCGTGGACTTCCTCCCTGACATTTAAAGTATGAATCTCGCTGAAGACGTAAAAAGCAGCTAATCTGACAAGCGGTCTTCTCCACGGAAGGGCTCCGGGAGATGAGGGCGCGGGTGGCTTTGCACCGTCAGGAGCTTAGCAGCTGGGTCAAAGCAAGACACTCGCCAGGTCTGCAGCAAAGGCCTCCCGCCTGCCGGGGCGTGAGCCCAGAGCTGGTCCCACTCGGGCCACAACCAACAGTGGGATTTCAGCTGGGACCACTCGGGGCCACAATCATCGTGCCTTGTAGGGGGTGTCGTCAGTGAGAGGGACGTCACCCGCACATCCATCTAGATCTCCACTCACCTCCACCCCGTCCCAGCCTCAGCTGCTACCCTCTCACTCCTGTCCTGATATCTGTTCCAAGAAGGAGGAAGAGGAGGAGGGGGAGAGGAGGAGGAGGAGAAGAAGAGTGAGAAGAAGGAGGAGGAGGAGTGGGAGGAGGAGGAAGAAGAGGAGAAGGAGGGCCGGGATCTAAAAGCCAAAGTTGCCAAAACGAACCGTCTGCTCTACAGACCAGATGGGCCTCCTCCGGGGGCTGAAATATAAGAGCAGACCTAGGCCACTGATGTCACGTTGGCACCACCTAAGTCCCACCCCCAGCTGTTTCCTTAACCAGATGAGGGTTTTCTCGACAGCTGCCTTTCTCTGTGGTTAACCAAGGGGACAAACTGTAGGTGCCATGGACAAAACGCATGACAGAGTCAACGGACACAGGAGAGCCTGGGGGAAGAAACGGCTCATAAGCCCCTTTGGGAGCTTGGAAGGTATTGGCTGAGCACGTAGCTTCGCATGGTGGCTTCTATGTGTGTGGTAACAGCGGCCATGCCAGACTTCCCCTTGAACGCAGATTCTAGAAGAATTTTCCTAATTCTTGAGTAACTGCCGATTCTACCAATGCTTTCATCACAGGGCCTTCAGCAAAACATAGCCACACGCCAGGACTGCAGATAGTCAATGTGGAGGCAGCAACCAAATCGAATGTGTAAACACTCAAAAAAGAGATTCCCCCACACTGTTTTAACCTTGGTATGAAATCAACCAACAAAAACCAGACCTTTTTTTTAAATCTGAGAGATAATGTAAAGATCTTGCCCTAAACATAAAGAAAGTAGCAAAGGAACAATTTAGTTGAAAGGAAAATGTATTATGTGTCAGTTCCAGGCAGGTATGTGGTTTCATCCAACTACAACCCCATGAATTGGGCATCTTGGTCACCACTTGGTAAATGTGGAAGCTGAGGCTCAGTGAATTCAGATAGTGTGTTAGTCTACCTGGGCTGCCATAACAGGGACCACAAACCGGGAGGCTTAAAGAACAGAAATGTATTTTCTCACAATTCTGAGGGCTGGCAATTGAAGATCGAGGAACCGGCAGGGTTGGTTTCTGGGGACTCTGGTTGGTCTGGGAGACCTCTGCTCCTGGCTTACAGACGGCCGCCTTCCCATGGCCCTCACATGTCCTTTCCTCCAGGTACACATCCTGGTGTCTCCTCCTCTTCTTATGAAGACACCAGCCCTGTAGAATTAGGGACCCACCATATGACTTCATTCAACCTTACTTAACTCCCGAAAGGCCCCCTCTCCACATTTGTGGGGCAGGGAGAGGGGGGCGGGGAAGTGATATAAAAAGTAGCACGTCCAAGAGCCCACATTTGGTAAGTGGAAGAGCGGAGACTGTCCGAACCCTAACATCTCTTTATCCGCAGTGTGCAGCTCCCTGCTGTGGCGTCTCAGGTGAAGCGGGAGACCCCTGGCTGAGAGCTGACTCTCAGAGCTTGCTGGCCTGGAGACGCTTTCACAGCCGGGAGCTCTGTCTGCTGGGAAGGGGGTTGAAGTCCCTACACAAAGGTACAGGGCAGAGCACAGAGTCCAAGTCAACTCGGGGCCTGTCCAGACGATGCCACATAAAACTCGCTCTGTCTACTTTGTGAATAGCTACACACATGGTGTTTGGTTTGACGTTCATATCCCGCACACGGTGTGGTTTCCATGATCCCCTAAGAGCCAGCATTTCATTCGGTCTTTCTTTTCTTTTCTCCAAACCACCAGCTAACGTCCTGGAGGGCGACTCCATGGACCAGGACGTGGAGAGCCCCGTGGCCATTCACCAGCCAAAGTTGCCTAAGCAGGCCAGGGACGACCTGCCGAGACACATCTGCCGAGACCGGACCAAAAGGAAAATCCAGAGGTACGTGCGGAAGGACGGGAAGTGCAACGTGCACCATGGCAACGTGCGGGAGACCTACCGCTACCTGACCGACATCTTCACCACCTTAGTCGACCTCAAGTGGAGGTTCAACCTGCTGATCTTCGTCATGGTTTACACAGTCACGTGGCTCTTTTTTGGGATGATCTGGTGGCTAATAGCGTATATCCGAGGAGATATGGACCACATAGAGGACCCGTCGTGGACTCCCTGCGTCACCAACCTCAACGGGTTCGTCTCTGCTTTTTTATTCTCAATAGAGACAGAAACCACCATCGGTTATGGCTACCGGGTCATCACGGACAAGTGCCCGGAGGGGATCATTCTCCTCTTAGTCCAGTCGGTGTTGGGGTCCATTGTCAATGCATTCATGGTGGGGTGCATGTTTGTCAAAATATCGCAACCCAAGAAGAGGGCAGAGACCCTGGTGTTTTCCACCCACGCGGTGATCTCCATGCGGGATGGGAAGCTGTGCCTGATGTTTCGCGTCGGGGACCTCAGGAATTCCCACATCGTGGAGGCCTCCATCCGAGCCAAGCTGATCAAATCCAAACAGACCTCAGAGGGGGAGTTCATCCCCTTGAACCAGACGGACATCAACGTCGGGTATTACACCGGGGACGACCGGCTGTTCCTGGTGTCGCCTCTCATCATCAGTCATGAAATCAACCAACAGAGTCCTTTCTGGGAAATCTCCAAAGCCCAGCTGCCCAAAGAGGAGCTGGAGATCGTGGTCATCCTGGAAGGGATGGTGGAAGCCACAGGTAAGGCCTATTCCGTCCTGGGGTGTCTGTGGGACCCAGGCTCCATTCTCACATTCTTATTTATGGGGAAGCTGCACCACACTCACTGTTGACACCGCCCCTCGCTTCATGACGTAGTATGCCCATGTAGCTTATCCCCTCAAGTCTATCCACCAAGAAGGCTAGCCGTCGCTTTTTAAAAGGCCTTTAGAAACAGATTGATAAACAAGTGTTTTAAAAACACTGCTATATGTTAAATTTCCAAGTGTTTAGGTAAGTTAAAATTTCTCGCTAAAGCACCTTTTAAATGGAGCTGAAACATGGTCAATTTAAATACTTGGGGTTATTTATTGCCTCGCCAGGTGGAAGACGGGAAGGCTTTCAGAGGAAGCCTGACAAATCGCTTTAATAAAAATGCAATTTCCCCTCTTCTTTGGGAGCTATTTGCAAGGCCCATAGCGTTGTTTTATGTCGAGTGAGTGCTTGGCGTCTATCTCCATAGTCTACCTGCTGAACCCCCGGCAGACACAATCCTGCAGCCCCAGTAAATAGCTCCAGCAGGAAAGCAAAAAGTCGAAGATCCATTCGTCGCAACCCCATTGGCCTCTCATTGGTGTGCTTTAGGGAAGATCATCTGCTCTCAGAATAGAGAGCTGGTCTGCTTTTATTGAAGTCTTCACTCATATCTGAACTTTACACGTGTTATTCATCCCACCAGCAAAACAGGTTCTGCCCGTGTTTATCTGTAACTGTCCACAAAACAGAGCCGTAAACTCTGACCGAAGCTAGCAATGGTGTCCTCCAGAAATCATATAAACTAGAACCCTAACTCATCAATTTCTTTACTGTTCTTCTGAGCATCGATAGTAGCCTTGGGATCCTGTCTAGTTATGCAATCTGCCCTTCTGTGCTTGGAAGTCTTCAACTGGAGGCTCGGGGTTGGTTTATCTCGTCTGAAAATACATGGCCCACAGACAGGCCCCAGATTCCTCCTCACCCCCTAACCTGGCCTCCGTCATCCCTTCAAAAGAAAGTCCTTGGTCCTGTGTCTCCGCCTGCCTGTGCCCAGCAGGCAAGGTCATCCCTCTAGCCAGTTTCTCTCCTGGTGGAAACGTTGCCATCAGTCTGTAAATGCAACCAGCAATGAAAATGTGAGTGGCGGGCTTTGCATGGAGCTCGGTGGTTTGAGTGGGCTCCTTTCCATAGAACTAAAGGAACAGGGACCTAATCCGAAAACAGCTGTAAAGAATAGCAAAAGAATGATTGTGGAATACTAAAAGATTGCTACAGATGTGAACAGGGCTATCTGTTACTTTAGCCTGACTTCGGATGTATTCCTGAAGTTATGGTTGTGTGTTTGGGGGAGTGGAGAGGCAGGAGAGAGGGAGGGAGCAATTTAAACCGGGAGCCCTGTCATTTCCCACAGACCAGAAACTTCTCCCACAGGGCTGAGCACAGGGACTCTGGATCCCCCTAGTGGTGGCCCCTGCGACACAGCCTCTGGCAGCATAAACCAACCACTCATGATGCAATTCGAATATTAGATTTCTCACTATCAACTCTCCCAATAGGACCTGAGGGAGGGCAGTGGACAAGCCTTGTTATCGTTGCATCTCTGAGCTCAAGAAGCAAAAGCCACTGGAAATATGTACTTTCTGGTTAGTGGTGTTCATCTGAGCTTCAAACTGTAGGAGCTAAGCTTCATGCTCGCTCCACCCAAAACTCAATCTCAAAAAAATACATGAACCCAGAATAAGCAAATTATCCTGTGATGTCCCTGAGCTGGCATTCTCCCTGGGGCAGTCCCTGTCTTTCTGAGGACCATTTATAATGCCTGAACCTTTCTAAAGAGAGGGGCATCGTCTTCTTGATAATTCACAGTGATGCTTGCCACGGCCTTTCTACTGCTTTCTTGGAAGAAAGGGGGAAGGTGCTAGCAAAAAAGAAAAGATTCACCGAAACCGGTTTGGCTCGGTGGATAGAGCGTCGGCCTGCGGACTGAGGGGTCCCAGGTTCGATTCCGGTCAAGGGCATGTGCCTGGGTTGCGGGCGCATCCCTGGTGGGAGATGTGCAGGAGGCGGCTGGTCGATGTTTCTCTCTCATCGATGTTTCTGACTCTCTATCTCTCTCCCTTCCTCTCTGTAAAAAATCAATAAAATATATTAAAAAAAAAAAAGAAGAAGAAAAAGAAAAGATTCAAAACACCTGCCTTTGTTCTTGGAAAAAGGAAACCCCTATTAATTTTCTATTTAAAAAAAAAAAGTTTTCTAACTTCTGGAAAGTGAAGGGAAGAATGTTCTAGAAAGTCCTGGGCTTGTCTGGAAGCTGGACATGTCTTGTTCCTTTCCTGGTGGGATTCATATAATTCAGTGCTTATAGCACATCTGATCTCTTAAGCTTCAGGGGAATGCTTTTCTTTGTGAATGAAAAACACAGTTGGTATTTATGGGCATTAAACAGACCCTTAGGGGGAAGAAATGCTTCAATGAGTCAAAGTCACAGGAAAAAATTAATGTGGATCAAATGCGCACTGAGAAAAACAAATTCGCAAGGGCCTAATTATTCATTGGAGGGCTGGATGGGACACCAAGAGCCTTGACTACAGTGAGCTGGCACAAGACGGCTTCCGCTCTACTCATTTCTCCTTTCAAAAATGTCTTAGTTGACCTTAAACTACTATCCGTGATCTCAGTTAGCGGGCCTATTTTAAGGACGAGCCCCACATTGCAACCCTGATGCAGTGCCCTCTCCCTGTCACCCACATGTTGGCATACGTGGATCAGAACATGGTATTTCTGGAGAGCTGAGCTGCCCTGGGGAAGGCTGGCCACCCGGTCCTTCAGTCAGCTGGGTCCCAGGCTCAGCACAGAACATCTGGCAGATGATTCCAACGCCAGTGGCACTGCAGCAAGCCTTTGCCCAGCACTCAGAGTCAGGCTCATTTTTAGAAAATGAAAGTAAAAACCTTGAGGGTAGGGTGTGCACTTGCCCAACCCCGGTGCCCTGCAGGTCATGACCCCAGGCCTTCACTCGATGAGTTCTCTGGCCTCATAAAAGGCAGACTCGCATCCACAAAAGACAGACCCACATCCTCAGGGGATGGCTTCAGTCTGATTCTGCCCAGACTCGGAGAAATGTGTACAGTGACCTCTAAGAACCTTCCAGTCATGTGATTCTATTTTTGAAAATGAATCAAACCCTGCAAAATTCTGACACCCACCACCCAGACATCTGGGAACTGGCGTGTCTCATCCCACAAATATATTTTTTAAGGGAGCCCTTTATGTTCCTGACACATGGGTGATTTTGAGATAGTGATGTTTACAGAAGGGTTCATAGCTACATAAACAAACACGCTCAGCAGCTGTGGAGAATGTGCATTTAAATAGTAAAGCATTCACATGGACGGTTATTTATGGTGGGTAAATTGGCCTAGAGGCTAGATGACAGCCACACAGAGCTGGGCCCGTTGCCAGCCAGCTCCTCACCATAGCCTTTCTGATTGATGAACTTCCATATTTACCCCCAGTGATTATGCAACTATGACAAGCAGCCCTTTCCAACCCCTCTGCCAATGTGCTCCATAGATAAACCCCATCAAGCTGGGTTTTTTACACTTTTTATTATGTAAACTATAAAATGTATACAAGAATTGGCCAAGTAGTATAACCCACTCTCGTGTACCCATCATTTAATTACTATAATTGTCAATTTATGCCCAAAACTTGTCCCACCTATATCACCACTCACTAACTGCTCCCAGCATCATATTTTATCTGCAAAATTTTCAGTATGTATCTTAAAAGATAAGGACCCTTTTAAAAACATAACTATAACACCATTAGGACCCCAAAAATAATTAATGACCATCTCTTCAGATCTAATATCTAAGTGTTCCAATTTCCAATTGTCTCATAAATGTCTTTTTAAAAAAATTTTTAATCTGCTGGTTTGACTCGGGATGCAAATGAAGTTAACACACTGGTTGGTTGCGATCTCTTTTTAGCTTCTTAATCTATGACTTCCCCTTAATCTATGAATTTTTTTTCTCAAAGAAGAAAACTTCTGAAAGATTTAAGTACGGCATGAAAAATTGGGGAAAGTGGAAGTGGGTGGGGCAAACCGGAAGTGTGTGGTGGCAAAGTGGAAGTGGGTGATAGTGAGCCGGAAGTTGGAGGTAGTGAACCGGAAGTTGGTGGTGGCAAACAGGAAGTGGATGTCAGCAAGCAGTTCTTCACCACTGGGAAGCTCAGTTCCATCGCTAGAATAATATTATCCACATGAAGAAAGTCAGCTCGCAGGTCATAGCATTTTTAATTGGGAGGAGTCCTTAGTGGATTCTTAGCTGAGGAAATGGAGGCCTGGCTAAGGCCCATTGGCCTCTGGCAGAGCCGGAAATGGACATCCAAGGCCCCTGACGGTGGCTCAGCCCCGGGTTTAGTGCCTTTTGCAGCGCGAGGGCTGCTGGTCCATGAAGACTCGGTAGAGAGACGCGCCCGAAAGAGACAGCTGGTGTTTCGTGGGCAGACGGGCTTTCTTCTCCTCGCCTCCACCGTTAGCTCCTCTTTTGCTGTAAGGTTTCTCTGTTGGTCTCCCATGTTACCGACTCATTTTAAAATTCTTTATGCGTTCCCATGAGTTTTTAAGAGCCGTCTATTAAAAAGAGGTAACGCCGCCAAGAAAGTTCTGAAATTGAAATTAGGTAAGCAATGTCTACAAAGATACGCCTGGGAGAACAGGCTGCTCTGTCTGCTCTGATTTCCAAGCGCCAGCTTCCCTTTCTGCCATCAAGAAGCCACTCGGCTGTCACCGGGGAGAACCTGAGCCCGGGCAGCTGGACAGTGGCTGCCCGGATAAGGCGGCTGGGGCTTGGCGTCTCAGGACCTTAAGCTGTTTCTAATAGCGATGTTTCATAGCCATTGCCTTCCACAGCCCTTACTTCCTCCTTTTGATAAGTAACTGCTAATCCCTCAAGTGGCAAGCCATTTTCTCCAGATTTACTGCTTTCCTCTTAAGAGTTTCCAACCCCAGCTACCTGCCTACCTTGGGAAAACAGTTGGTTGATGAGACCTGAATGGTAAGCACTTGGGTAAAAATCACCTCTATGAGGAGTAACGTTTTTAAAAACTCAAAGACGTGAATGCATTTTTCCTAAGTAGAAATCTACTGTCAACATCAAGAAATCTAACAGTCCCTTCTTTGGGCATTAGGTTTAAGTGACCTATTTGGGGCCTCCTTTCAAATGTCCACCGCAGTGTAATACACCGGGAGTGTCATTAGCTGTATGAAAAGTGATAACACCTGCGCCCCAGATATGCTGAACTTTTTGTGATCCTCCCCAGTTTGGGGACACTGTGTTCTGGTTCATCAGATGTCCTAACAATCTGAGGTCGGATGCTGTAGGGCACACATGGAGTTTTAAAGTGTTCCATCATCCCTCCAAAAGGAAGAGCACTGCAACTCTGCTAAGCATTATGACTCTGTGAGACATTTCCTATCATTTAAAAGGCATTGAATGGCCCATAAGAGGTAGTGCATCAAGGTTACCCAATATTATTGTGGTTGAAAAGGCCAAAATACTGGATAATCATAAAAGTTTTTCATTATTAAAACACCAGTTCCAGAAAATTCATTGTCCTTCGTTCTCCCAATAGGCCATGAGGAGCTGCTAACATGGAAGCTCAGTAGAAATCAGTGACAATCATATGATATAAACAATTTAGAATTCAAACCCAAGGGAGCTGGGGGTGGGGGGCGGAGGGGCGCGGGAATGAACTAGCACCTAAACATTAGCTCTGAATCAAACTCTAAAGTCAACACTCATGTTAGAAAGAAATGCACATTCAAATTAAGAGAGGAGAGTCAAATAGTGGGAAGTCTCTAATTAGTGTCTCCTTAAATAAATAGAGTTTTATTATTCCCTAGGGCATTCAGTAATATGAGTATCGACAGCATGTGCCAGTGAAGCAGTTTTACCCAGAAATTTCTAATGACCAGAAGAGAATTATTGGAGGAAAACACATAAATTACACACACACGCACACACACACACCTAAACAGCCAGGGGTACTTCTTCCCCAGTTGAGTATGCCCTTGTTCCTCATCCTACACCAACCTACACACAAATCTTGTTTGTTCTATTAATTATTTAGTACACCTCTTTGTTTAAAGTAATCTCAGCTATAGCTCAGTCTAATCTGTACTTCTTTGTATTATTTAGTGTGTTGGATTTGAACCATCTTGGGTTCAAATCATGGTTGCTACACTCACTGGCTTATTCAACCTCTCTTGTGCCCCAGTTTTGCCACTCTAAAATGGGAACAAACGTGGTACCTACCTCACCGGTGACCTTTCAGCATCCCAAATTCTATCAGATCATTTCTTCCCCCACACACTGCACAGGCAGGAGAGGGCAAAGCTTGAGGAGGATGGGAAGCCAGGCAGTAAGAAGGGCCAATCCCAAGGAGTGGCCCCACTGTTTGCAGGAACCTTGCAGCTAGTGCCTCCACAGAATGGCCAGCGCCTCCCCTCTGAAGGCCCTCTGAGTGGTCAAATGGCAAGTGTTAACCTGTGGTGATAGCCAGCACAAGAATGCACACTCACCACGTGAAGAATAGATGCCAGCCTGGCCTCTGCCCCAGTTACCTGATATGAATTACAAATCAGCGGATCTGAATTAATGAGAATCACTGGGCTCAGAAGAGACTCCGCATTCCTATAAATAGTAACATTTCATCGTTATCATTTCTGCCTAACGTGGACATGAATATAGATATTCTCAGGTCTTCTAAGGCAACTGCTCAGTGAGAACAGGACCAATAGTCTGCATCTGAAAACAACATTTCTATGATCCCAATTCCCCTCCCAGATTTTTCATAAAGTACTCTGAGATATCAGTTGAAACCTCAATTTAGAAAATGTATTTTTGTGCTGCTAGCTCAACTAAGTAATATTTACTTCCATAAGAAGCCCTTATAGATACTCCCCTTAAAAGTATACACGTACTTCAGCAAAGCAGACTGTACTAGTAGAAGTTAATTTCTACATGGCCAACTTCACTGTTCTCTATTTATGAAGGATGATAAATATACTGTAGCAATCTGCTTCAGCTGAGTCATGCTGCAGTAACAAACAACTCCAAGGGCTTAAAACACAAAGGGTTATCTCTCATTCACAGCACATGTCAGCTGGCGCTCTGTTCACGTCCTGCTTACTCCAGGTTGCTGACCAAAAAAAACATGCCGTTCTCATGGCAAGAAGGGAAATGGCAAAACACCTCACTTCTACTCACCATCTATTAGTCACAGCAAGTCATATGGCAGTGCCTGATGTCCATGGGCAAATCTCATTCTTTCACAGGGACTTGAAATCAATAATTGAGAAAAATAATATAATCACAGATACCCACGTGCTTTCGAAAACCAATAGACTGAGTTGAAAGCGTTGTGCAAGTTAGGGTTTAAAGCATGGGGTGTCCATTAGTGTTGTCCACCACATATGCCCGGCTTTCATCCTTCCAGACACACATCAGGGTCACATTTTCCTGTTCCTTTTGACCATGGTCTTGTGACTCACATTTGCCCCAACATTATAAGCATAGCCATGATTATCACTCTCATGGAAATGTTACAAGATAACATATAACATGCCCCCCCCCACGTTTATGGTTCTCACAAAAACACAGGTCTCTGTTATCCCAGACCCTTGGCTGGCTTTGAAGAGTAGATCCCCCACCAAGTCACCTGGTCATGTAACATGACTGAGAACTAACCTTGTGTTAGGTTAAGCCACTGAAGTGTGGATTGTTTGTTACCACAGTAAAATCTAGCATAAGTTGCCTGATACAAAATGTCACATAACATTTTGACTAGTTGCACACTGCTATTAGCTCCTGAATGGCTGTGAAATGAATTTGTGTCTAGCTATTTTGCAGAATTCCTCCCTCCTTTAAATTCCATCTTCACTCACTGAGACTTTGAGGTCAGACGAGCTGAATTCAATTTTTGTCTCCAGCTTTGATAATCCGTGTGATTGGACATACCACATTCCTATCCCCAAACCTCTTCTTCCATTCCGAAAAATGGGAATGACACATACAGAGAACACACTGATGGTTGCCAGATGGAAGGAGGCTGGGGGTCTGGGATAAAATGGTGAAGGGATTAAGAAGTACAAATTGGTAGTTACAAAACAGACACAGGGATGTGAAGTACAGCAAAGGGAATCCAGTCAATAATATTGTAATGACTATGTATGGTGCCAGGTGGGCACTAGGCTTATCCGGGGGAACACTCAGTAAGCTATAGAAATGTCTAACCACTATGTTTTAACCCTGAAACTAATATAATATTGAATGTCAGCTGTGATTTAAAAAATTAAATTTAAAAAATAGGAATGATACAAGAGAATTCCATGAGATAATACATGCAAATCATACATCCTCGGACCCGGAACAGAGTGAGTGTTCCGTAAATTTAGAGAGTGAGTCAAAGATCCTGTAAGCCATACTATTCTCACCCACCACTCATTAGGTGCCTACTGGATACCTAGTACTTTTTTAGATGCTTTATATAGATTATTGTCAATACTCGAAATCTTGAAAGGTAGGCATCATCCCCATTTAACAAGCAAAGAGGTTGACTCTCAGTGGGGAGTTGGGGAGAGAGTACCTTGCCCAAGCTCCCCCAGCTGGTGAGGTGGTACAGCCAGGATTCCATCTGAGGGCTGCCCGCCTTCCCAATCCACCAGCCCAGAGGACAGTACACAAAGGCACACTTAGATAGTAGTTTTGATTAAAGTTTATTAATGCACTGATGATTAGGACTCCATCATATACTCTCTATTCCCGGCCTTAGCTTCCCCATCAGGCTCACCTCACCAGACCGCAGGAGGCAGGCGGGGGCAACCCGCTCTTGCATCACAGTTGGCATTGAGTCTCTTGAAAGGGCACCTACTGGCTCATGCTCTCAGACTCTGCCCAAGTCACTGTGATAAGGTGACTGTGCCAGTTGATGCTCTGGGCCATCCCAAACAGCATGGTGCCATGCCAAGAATAACCCCAAGTACAACCAAGCAGCCAGCTCACAGGTCCATAGGGGAGAGAAAGATAAAATTCAGCATTTGGGGGAAGAATCCATTTTGGCTCTGCTAGGAAGCACTATAATACAAATATTCAGGCTTTGAGCAGCCCCGTCTACAATACGTTCAACAAGGCATTCTGGGGGCTTTTGATCATCATCATCATTTTTCTCTAGTCACTGAGACCATTCTTAGAAGACTTTACTTAAACATTTGCTAAGTAAATATATTTTCTTTTCAATTTTCTCAAGCATATTTTGTACAGGGTGAGTATTAGTAGAAACCTGTGGAAGTTAATGGGTCAGGGAGGGACTGGTGGATAATGACATAAAACAGTGGTTCTCAACCTCCTGGCCCTTTAAATACAGTTTCTCATGTTGTGACCCAACCATAAAATTATTTTCGTTGCTACTTCATAACTGTAATGTTGCTACTGTTATATATCGTAATGTAAATATCTGATATGCAGGATGGTCTTAGGCGACCCCTGTGAAAGGGTCGTTTGACCACCAAAGGGGTCGCGACCCACAGGTTGAGAACCGCTGACATAAGAGAAGAACACAGTAGGGAGGACCAAGGAGACAAGACCAAAGGTTGAATCGAAAATGGATTAATGCTATGTTCTCAACGGACCAAACTGAATTCTGTTTTTACAACTCAGAGAGCTAACGCAGGAATAACGTATTGTCATGTGTTTGCTTTAGATGCTTGGTTATATATATCATGTCTCTCCAAACAACGTTGCTTTAGATGCTTGGTTATATATATCATGTCTCTCCAAACAACGTTGGAAAGGTGTACAACCTGAGGGGAACAAAAATGATGCTGGTCCATGATTCTTGCAGAAACTCTTAAGAATCCACAAGGTCCAACTTGAGACAAGAAAGATTCCAAACTCTGGGTCTTTCCAGCATGATTCCCCTGTGTTCACCCAGAGGGGCCTGCAGACCCCTTGTCACAGCCCCCAGGGTGAAGGGAAGAAAGAGAGTCCGTTCACTAAACCAACACAGATGGATCCTGACTACCTGAGGAGGCAGGCAGCTTGACAAGCCATCAACAAACCAGGCCAAGAGCAAGGAAGGGCAGGGATGTGTCCCATACAATGTGACAGCCTCTGCTGCGAAGGCATCTGAGTCACTCCCTGTGCTTGGGGCCTCACCTGGGGCTGGAAATGCATGTCCCTGACATTGAAGAGGCTAGTGGTGGGCACTCTGAGTTCCCAGGCCGGCAAAGCAAAGTGTCCTCCATTGTCACACTGAAGGGTAGAATGACACAGTCACATTTCTTGCCTAGAGTTCAGTCTGATACCGGCCCAACCAGGGGAAGGGGGCATCTCATGAACAATGAGCATCCATAACATGGGAAGGAAGGCGGTGGCCCGGTGGGCAGGAGACAGAGAAGGTGTTAGACAAAAGTGTGCCGCTGTCTTCAGTTCTTCTCACACGGCCTGCCCTAGGGTCTCTTCTTGTGATGAAATGAAATCCATAGGTGAATCCAAGAAGCATGCATTTAAATTTAAATACTTAGTCTGGGTTTTTTTTCGATCCACCAAAATCATGATTTTCACTTTCTCATCTCTCTTCACTCTTCCAAAACCACTTCCTCTTAGATAACAGCCTGGCTTCACTCTTAGTTGAGAAAATAGAGAAAATCAGACTGGAACATTGGCATCCTCACAGGACTTTACCCGCCGCCTGGGCCCCTAAGCACTGTCAGTCTTCCCTCCTGTTGCTGCACAGCCCGTGCCACCCAAGGCCACTCTGGATCCTAGCCCTTCGCCTGACCCAAAGACTTTTAGACGGCAGTCTCTTCTTCTTTCCTCCACCATCAGTTCCTTTCTTTATTTTTAAAATATATTTTATTGATTTTTTTACAGAGAGGAAGGGCAAGGGATAGAGAGCTAGAAACATCAATGAGAGAGAAACGTCGATCAGCTGCCTCCTGCACACCCCCCACTGGGGATGTGCCTGCAACCAAGGTACATGCCCTTGACCAGAACCGAACCTGGGACCCTTCAGTCCGCAGGCCGACACTCTATCCACTGAGCCAAACCGGCCAGGGCAGTTCCTTTCTTAGTAGTTTATTTCCATGAACACAAAAACATTCCCTAAGATCTGTCATCTTGAAGAACAAACAAAAATAGAACTATACTTGTCTTGGGATCATGGAATGTCCCATTTCTCAATTCTCCTTTCCACGTCACTTCTAGAAATAATTGTCTGTCATCTCCATTGCCACTTTTCTACTTCCCACCCCAAACGGGCTTCTTACTCCCAACCATTGCCCAAGCGCTGGACTGCTGCCTGCCATAGTGCTCCTTTGTCAAATGAGGAAAGGGCATCCCTGCTCAGGGCACTGGACTGACATCTGCTGGGAGCCTGTGTAATACAGATACCCCCTTAGATGGAGCGAGTTGTGCAGTGTCGGCCTGCACGGCTGTGTGTGGCAGCCCTGGCTAAGTCTGTCTCCAGTACCCAAACATCCCCTCCGCTCCAGCGTCTGGCCACAGCACTGGCTCCCCACCAGTGCTTGCCCCTGCACCCCCGGCTTCCACACCAGCGTCCCTACTGCAGGTTCTCGTTTCTCAATTTCCCCTCCTCGCAGTTGTCAACGTAAACCGTGTAACCTACACAGCCCGTCCCCTCACGCAGACATTCTCAGTGGCTTCTGAGTAGCTGCAGGACAAAGACCAGTCTGCTTCTCATGTGACGGTCATGCCACTGCCCGGGGTCCTTGTCACGTTCTCCACGTGTGTGGGCGGCTGCAGCTCCGAGCACACCTGGCGACTTTGCCGCTGGCCTGCGCGTGGGCTATGATGTTGTCTCCACCAGGAATATCCTCCCCCATCCACCCTCCCCATAACTCCTACTCGCCCACGGGGTCTCCTGGCAAATGCTGCCCCTGTGGAAGCTTCCTGGCCACCTGGCAAAGTCAGGGGTCCTCCCTCTCTGCTTCCCCTGCATTTCTACAAATCTCCATGGCGTCTCGCTGCGTTGTGGGTGATTGGCCACATGGCTGGATGTCCCCACCAGACTCTCCAGTTTTGAGGATAAAGATTATGCCTTTGATTTTTTTATTATTATTATTATTATTATTATTATTATTATTATTCCCAACAACTAGCACAATCTGGCACTTGGTAGGTGCTCAGCAAAAGGATGAATACATAAATGACTATTTAAAATGAAGGATCTGGCCTTTCTAAGTGTGTCGCATGTTACCTCAACTCCACCAAGAGCCCAGGGCTACATCTGCCTTCCCTGGGAGGCTGTTCCATCATTAAATTTAAAAATTAAAGACACATTTTATTGAAAAAGCCTGTTTATGCTTGGGGATGCTTTCCCATCCAATATTCACCATGTTTCTTATAAACACCATCCCAGAGAAGTACAGATGGTGCAAAGCAGGGATCCTAAAGGAAAACTTGTCCCAGAACTTGGTCTCCAATCACACAAGAGGCTGTGCCAAGGAGAAGGGTCCCTGTGCCTTTTTTTTAAGGCGGCTCTGGTCCCCTGCATGCCCTTGGGGCCAGGAGACTGGACACCGGAGCGAGTGTTCCCCGTGGCTTCCCTTCCGCCTCATTCCGTGCATGGGTGATGGTGTCGGTTCCACTCACAAATCCCCTCCTTCTGCCACGGCTCGCAGAAGCTCAGAGTTGAAGGGTGATCCCTTGATCCAAGTTTCTACCCCAAAAAGAAGGGCTCTCACTGTACCTCACCCGCTGCTGTAACAAAGGATGAGGCAAACAGCCTGCTCCAGGCCTTTCTGCAGGTAAAACAACAGGCAAGGCGTCTTAGACTGAAGTGTATTCCATCTGCAGGCAAGGATTTGCCAGAACCTTCCATGTGCCTGGCATTGGGCAAAGTCAGAAAAACAGTCCTGCCCTTAAGGAACTCACATGTTAGAGCAGGGGGTTGGCAAAATGTTTTCTGTAAGGGACCAGGTAATAAATATTTCAGACTTGGTGACGTCCCTGTCACAACTATTCAACTCTGCCAGCATCGCGCTCAAGCGGCCAGAGGCAAACGTTTAAAAATGAGCGTGCTGTGTCCCAATAAAATTTTACTTCTGGACACATATCACTTTCACGTGTCATAAAACATTATTCTTCTTTGGCGTGTTTTCCCCCAGCCATTTTAAAATGTCAAAAGCGCTTTAGCTCTCCCCAGCGCTAGTGGATGGGACTGACATGAAACAAATTACTACCCAATGCAAAGTGGACAGAAAGGGAACGTGTTAAATGGGGAGGTGGGCCCGTGGTATGTGAGCTCTCCTCTCTACTGCGGGCCAGATGCCCCCACATCATCATTGCCCACTGCAGCAAGGGGCACCTCCCCGAGGGAGAGGCAGCCTATCCACCCAGAGCTGAAATCATTTGCATACACTTTGTATTTGCATGCACTTTGCATTTGCAATTCCCCAGTGAGAATATAATAGGGAGCAGAGGTTTCCTGACCTTTGAGAAGAGCTAAAATTGAACTTCTGTTCAAAGCAAAGATTCATCAGTAAACAGTACTATTATTAACTTCGTGTTTTAAGGGAAAGAATACAAGGCGGAACATTTTTGTTTCACAAGTGTTGGCACTGACTCTCCCGTGTCCTTCTCTGCTTGCTCTGTTGTTCTTGGGGTGAAAGGTACTCCCGCTACTTAAAGGGTCCCAGCCCTTCTCCCAGCAATATTTATTCTTAGGTCAATCCATTTGGAGATTGAGGACCCTAATCCCTGTTCCAACCCAAAATAGCCTTTCTTTGTCCTAGGGCAGCACCCACACCCCTTGTCCTTAGGAGGCGGGAGGGAGCATACAGTAATTAGCATAAATGAGACCACTCCAGGTTGGCTATAAATCACACAGGCACACGACACAGCCCTGCCTCTCGCTCTGGCAGTTACGGGATTCAGTCTACCCAGAAAGGTGTCCTTACAAATTCCTCAGGCAGCTTGCTGTCCACAGTTCCCAAAGGGACACTGCTCGGCCCTTCCAGTCACCGCCCCAACCCAATGTGCTCAGTGGGAAGACCTCCCAAAGGCCCACCACGTGCTTTAACTGTACCCCTTCCCAGCCCAGGGCCGTGGCTCAGAGGTACTGTAACAAACTCTGCCATCACCGTGGCACATCGCACTTTCCGTAATGAGCACCACTTTCCCTAGAATGGGTTTGCACTGGGAACTCCCTCTCAGCAGGTAAGCAGAGCAGCCAGTCATTAGTGAGCCGGCTTTTCCCAAGCCAGGTACATGCTGGAGAGTGGGAAGCCTTGATATATAAAAAAAATTAATGAAAAATTATAAACCTGTAGACATGGAATAGTTCATAATGATGACAAAAAATCAGTCATTGGTAATTTTTTCATATACATGGATATCTTAAAGCAATTGATAACATGTTGGCATAATACTATACTGCCAAGGAAAGGGTTTTTATAAGGGCAACCTCAGGTTGATTGCAGTGAATGTCTTTCATCTTTCCAAGGCATCCATCCAAAATTAAGTTCCCTAAGGATACAGTAGCATATGTGTACATATACATGCATATATGGACACTCTATGCATTCATACATGCAAATAGACGCATTTATGTATGTCCTCGGCACATATTTAACGATATCTTCACTACAGTTGAATTCTATTCGTTCAATAGATCTGCAAAGACTTCTCCACACAATCTCTGTGGTGCTCTTTGACACTCTAGCCAACACTTCCATCCCTGACGTCACTGTGTTGGTTAAATACCTTTTCTAAAACACTAGAAGAGAAAATACTTACTAGCCAGCCAAGTGCCTGGTTTTCTAGCCAAGTGTCTTCACAAACAGGCCTTCTTCATGAGTAATGTCAGGGATCTCCTCTGACACCGCATTCCTCTACCGCATTCAGTCCTCCCCACCTTGTTGGCCATTAGAATTCAACATCGCAGAGCAAACCCTGCCAGTGTTAAGGGGAAAATGGAGCCCGACAGTAGTCAAAGCAGTAAAAGCAGATTTTAATCAGGAACTATTGCAATAGCTCAGTACAGAGCTGGGCTCAATTCCAAACACGGCGCAGGCGAGCGGGGACTTGTAACCCACTTGTCAGTGGAGGGTGCCAGTGAATGAACAAATACTAAGAGAAAACATCAGGGTTTGGGGGGATTCTGGCTAAACTGACCTAATAGGATCCTTGCAGAAGGTGGGCTGGGGTGACCTGCCATCATCTGGGGGACGGAGGAGGATGAGAAACCCAATCGGGAGTTGATGGTGATCAGATATTGAGGGTAGGGGATTCTGGCTGCACCAACTTAACAGGACTTTTGATAAAATTGGGTGATACAAAGGCATGGAAGGTCAAGAACTAGTTGGGAAGAGGGCTCATAGGGGGTTGACTAAAGTTGGGTCGTGGAGAGTGTTTGTCACCAGCAGTGGGTAACATTACCAGCTCCATTGCGCTGAGAAATGACTGTGAGGTTCGCCAAGGAAAGCTCTGGCGTGTTCACAAGACACGTTCACACCTTGACCCTGCTGCTCTTGTCCTTGACCAAGATGTCTGGTTTACCTAGACCCCAGATCCTTTACCAGAGGAGGAGGGATAGTACCTGCCCAGCTTGGTTTGGGTGATTATTGAATGAAGGATATAAAAGAACGTAGCATAGGCCTGGCCATTGTGGCTCAGTGGTTGAGCGTGAAACTATAAACCAAGAGGTCATGGTTTGATTCCCTGTCAGGGCACATGCCTAGGTTGTGGGCTTGGTCCCCAGTAGGGGGTGTGCAGGAGGCAACCAATCAATAATTTTCTCTCATCACTGATGTTTCTATCTTTCTCTCCATCTTCCTTCCTTTCTAAAAAATATAATTTTAAATATATATATATATATTGCTAATATGCTAAGTGTCCAACTGTCTTGGTAATGGCATCATGTAGCAACACGTGGCTTCCTCTCCCTAGCAACTAGCCTCCTTGCAGTTTCTTCAGCCCAGGAACACGACTTGCTTTATAGCCAGGTGGAGACATTTCACACTTTAACCAAATGTCTATGAAGCATTTTCCCAAGCCTCAACTCATTTGATCTTCACAGAAGTTCTGGAGTAGGTAGATAGGAGACTCGTTGGAATCCTATTTTCTTTTCATTAGCCAGAAAACAGAGATTTTGAAAGCTTAGAAACTTGACCCGACTGAAAAGAAGTAAGAAATGGTGGACCTTGAAAATGACTTCAGGTTTTCTCACTGCACAGAATATAGTCAAACACTGCTGCAATTAAATATTTCACCCCTTGTTCTCCCTGCATGATCTATAATAATAATCTGCTTCATGTTGATGTTTATTGCTGTGTTGCTGGCAATTACCTGAAAGAGAAGTTGGGGTGCTTCACTAAGCTGGAAAAAAATTAGCTAAATCAGAAAGCAGGCCTAATTCAGCAAGTTTATTCTATATCTGTAAAAGGCTAAGTTGACTCGCGCATGTATGATATATATAAAGTTCTCACTGGCGCCAATCGCATGCATGTGTTTCAATCTGTCATTGTTGATCGTGAATTTGACACTTCTGTTATAGAGAAAGGATGACTAGCAATATTAAAATATTTCTTCTAATTAATTTCCTTTCATGTGCATGAATTCATGCACCGGGTCACTAGTAAATAAAAAAAAGAATGTAGCTTACATCCTGAAATGTAGTAAATGACTGAAAAACAAAGGCTGCTTTTAATATACTGGTATATCCCCAGTGCTCGGAAGTTCTGCTCACCTGTGCAATGACAGATGGTTCGAACTTCTAAGAATGTCAAGTTAGAAACGGTGCTCCTCCTCCCATCAGCTGGCAGCTCTGCCTCGGGTTGAATCTCAACACGATGAGCTGGGAATCCCATCGCATGTAATTCAACTAGGAACATTTTGGCTCTAAAATTAGCTTTATAAGGGAAGAAGCACCTGTCTCCCAAGCCTTTACAAGAGTCAGGTATATGAAAGCGTGAAGAAGTCTCACTTCCCACTCAGTGTTTTGTTTGTTTGTTTGTTTGTTTTTTGTTTTGTTTTGTTTTTTAAACATATTTTATGTATTTTTTACAGAGAGGAAGGGAGAGGGATAGAGAGTTAGAAACATCGATGAGAGAGAAACATCGATCAGCTGCCTCCTGCACACTCCCCACTGGGGATGTGCCCGCAACCAAGGTACATGCCCTTGACCGGAATCGAACCCGGGACCCTTGAGTCCGCAGGCCGATGCTCTATCCACTGAGCCAAACCGGTTAGGGCGCCACTCAGGTGTTTTATACCTGAAACAGGTCAGACAGGAGGGACGCCTTCCATCTTGGTTGGTAGGACTCAGTGAACAAAAACATTTTAAATCATCCAGAATCGTTGAAGATGCTGTAAGTAGAACAAAACATCTTTTGGCTCATCTGGCACTTGTGTATCTGGCAACGTGCTCCATCCAGATTCCAGAATATGGCTGAGGACCCAGCAGTGACGAGAGAAATGCAACCATGAGAGACCTCACGTGTCCATTCATCCAACATGGAGCAACCCAGCCAGTAACTGAGACTCCCATGAGGGCCCAGAGCCTGCTCCTTTCTTTTCTAATAAGAAATCCTGGTGCCCAGCCCAGAGAAGACCGGAAGCAGCCCATGGCCAGAGGAGATGGGTTTGCTGGAAGCTGGCGTGGACGCCGCGACGGTGGGGTCTGGCGCTGCGTGGAGAAGCCGGAGCTGTAACTTCAAGGCCACAAAGCCCAGCCGCGCAGCCGTCTGGAGCCACATCTGAGAGAGGGCAGCCGTCCCAGGTCCCGTGCCATCTCCGGGGCCGCTCTGCGCGGCAGGACAGACGGTCCTGAGGGCTTCGGAGGCGCAGGGAGACACACAGGCCCCTGCAGGGCCCTCCCTCGTGTGCTCCCCGCGAAGGAAGGAAGCGCCCCGCAGTTTAGCAAGATGCCTGGCCTCACTGAGAAGCCGTTTGTGTACATACACATTTAAGGGGGAGCCTTGGTCACCTGGAAAACCCGTCCTGTGGCCTAGGCCCCCGCGATGCTGAGCTGTTGGCTGGGCCCACTCAGCCTTCCCGGCTCCCGGCAGCTGTTTTCCCGCCCGGCCGTCCCAGGCCAGGCACGCCTGCCACACTGACCAAACCAAACAAGCGCCGCTCAGGGCCTGGGCCGCGGCTCTACCTGGTGTGGGCGATGGATCCCTCAGCCCTCAGGGCCTCCCTGTCCTAGAAGGGCACCCGGAGTGAGTGAGCAGTGACCGCCCCACTGGCCGCCAGCATTTCCGGCTCCTGGGCTCAGTGAGGGGACCGTGTGGCCTGGAGGATGGAGCTCCTGACCGGCCAGCATGGCTCCCCCATGGGTCCCCGGGCCTTTCTGTGGCAGCGCCTTTCTGAGGCTCTCGGATCCGCACGCCTTCAGGGATGGCCTTACCCCCTCCTCCCCGCCCCCCCCAGCTCTCATTTCACTCTCCCCTCCCACCTGTCCAGTCTGTGGCCAGGCGCCTGGGGCACGGGAGCGGAGGCCTTTGTCAGGTGCAAAGGTCCATGTCTGCACGTGTGTCCTGATGAGTAGCGAACGAGAGGGGGGACGTGTGCAGGTGACAAACTGGGAACCCCAGATCCGAGGCACACTTGCCTTCCCGCATGAGCGCCCCTCACTGCCGACTGCGTAGCCGGTGTGACTTGGGTGATGGGCCCCCTTTCTCCGCTTCCGTCTAAAGCGGTTAATTGTGCCGGCGTCCGAGCTCAGCCGTGTGTTAACGGAGAGCTCCTCAGAGCCGCACAGAGCAGACCCGTTTATGGCCGGGAGGCGTCAGCTTCCTGTTCCCCATTTCTTTAATTGTAACTTTAATGCCTTTACATTAAAGTAACGCTTGTACACGGTGTAAAAGAACAGAGTGAAAAACATCCCCTCCCACCCTCTGCTCCCCGTCCCTCCCCCGAGAGGACCACCAGGCACGGTCGCGTGTCTGCCTTCCAGAAATGCCCGAGACCCAGGCGAGCATGTCCGCACGCACGGACACGCACTCCCATTTCATTACACACACGGGGCGTGCATTTTGCCCATGGCTAATGCTTTTTGAAAGATGTAACGTATACTATAAATCTTTATTAGCACATTAACATAGTTAAACTGCAAAATAATGTTCTATTTTATGGATGTATTTTATTCTATGGATGGATATTTAGATAGCTTCCTACATTCTCTCTATAACCAAAGCACTACAAGGACTTTGATTTCCATAGGCTAGATCCTAGGAAGTGAGATTTGTGGGATACAAGTGGGCCTGCATATTATGGGGTGACAGTTATTGCCAGCTGCCCGCACAGGTTGTGTTGGTGTGTCATCCTCCCAGGAGAGGCGGGGGGGAGGAGGAGGGGGCCTGCCGAAACACGCCTGCATCACCCGGAGCACGGACGGCCCGGAGCGCAGGGCACCTTGTGACAGCTTTCCTGGTGTTTCTTTCCCGGCCCTCGTCTTCCTGGGCCCGTTTTTGCTCCTGGGTTTTAGTTCCTCCATATGGACTTGGAAAGGTTTGTCTTACATGAAGGGAATGAGCCCTCTGTCCATTGTAAGTTTTACAAATACGTTTCACAGTCTGTCCTTTGCCTCGTGGCTTCCTCTGTTCGTCGTACTTGTTATTTTGTTAAGCTTTTGCCTGCGGAATATTTTTATTTTTGTAGTGAAACTCATCAGTATTCTCCTTTATGGGAGCTCAGTTTTATGTCATAGGAATGCTTATGTGTTAGGGATATAGGAATCGTTTATGTTGTAGGAATAGGCCTTCGCTATCCCTAAATTATTTAACATAAAATAATCCTGCTGTGTTTTCTTGTAGTCCTTTAACCGTTGAACTTCTCGTATTGATTCTCTTGGGGTGACATGGCTAATAAGATCACGTAGGTTCCACGTGTGCATTTCTAGGAGACGTGATCGGTGCATTGCATTGTGTGCCATCACCCGCAGTCACCGCATCTTCCGTCAGCATACGCTTGGCCCCCTCCCCCCGCCCCCCCCCACCCCCCAGCAGGAGAACTCCCAGCGCCAGGTCTGTGTCCAGGGGCTCGGCCGGAGCCCACGCTGTGCTCTGAACGGCGGGCTGATTGTCCGACACTGGTCACTCATTACCCACTTCTGTCCTCTGACTCGCATGGCCTTCAGCTTTGCACCCCACCCTCTTCTGCAAGAGAAAACAAAAGTCCACAAACACCCTGACCTGGGCGATGGAGGCTACTGCACCCTCTGGCAGCCCACGCCCCCCTCAGCGCCTGTGCCACGCGGTGGTCACGCTTGTGATGGCTGAATTGTGCCCCGGATTCTTGTGGTGAAGTCCTAACCCCGCTACCCAGGAATGTGGCCTTGTTTGGAAAAGGGGTCCCTCGGATGTGATTAGCTGAGTCATCCTGTAGGGGGCGGGCCCCATCCAACGGGATGCTGTCCTCATTGAGGGAAATGGGCACAGACATGAGAATCTTGGAAATGGAGGCTTCTCCACGCCCCCGTCCGCCCGCCCACCCGTCGCATGGGTGTCCACGGGCATTTCTGTGCCGGGGAAGCCACATGTGCAGCCGGCTCCATCTTTCCTGCACATCTGGTTTTTCTGTGGGGCTTGCCGGGCACTTCGGTGTGCATTTTTGGTGATGTTCTGGGCTGCCGTCCTCCCTCTGCGAATACACAGCTGAAGAGATTATGATGTCACTCAGGGTGGTGGTGTGAGTCAGGACCTGCTTCCTGGAGAAGCGTCCCTAGCGGAGGGAGCTGGGGGGCTCGAGCGAGAGCTGGTGAATGCAAACGCCAGAGCCCTGCCTCCCCACCCGCACCCCCAGCCCTGGAAACGCATCACCTTCCCGGCAGGCTGGCCACCACTCTGGCACCAGCCCATCTGTAGGCGGTGGATGGGTGACCCCCAAAATATGCAGTACCTCTGAGTGTGACCTTATTGGGAAAAGGGTCGTTGCAGATGTAATTAATAGTTTCAAGATGAGATCGCTGTAGAGGCCCCTACATCCTATGACAAGTGTTCTTATAAGAGACAGAAGAGGAGACAGGAAAAGGCCCCCTGACGATGGGCGCAGAGATGGAGCGATGCAGCCACAAGCCAAGGAATGTCGGGAGCCACCAGAAGCTGGAAGAGGCAGGAAGGACCCTCCCAGGAGCCCTCAGACACCTTGGTTCACACTTCTGACTCTCCGATGTCTGAGAGTAACTTCCCGTTGCTTGAAGCCACGAGGTCTGTGGCAATTCAGAGAGCGTCTAAACAATATTTGTGGAGTTAAGGACCCAACAGGACAGTGGATGAGAATTCCTGAGATGCACAGGGTGCTGGGTGAGGGCACTCCCAGGGCACAGGTCCTCCCTCCCCCCCCCCCCCACCCCGTGCACCCTTTCCCTCGTTGGCGTGGACATCCCACTCCAGAGTTGGTTTCCGTCTCCATTCACTCAGCAAGAGCTCCTCTTCCCCACTCTTCTCCCTCTGCCCAAATTCAGGCACTTCCCACTAGCAACCGTGAAAGCTGGCATTCACCGAGCACTTCCTGCGCCAGGCACCCAGTGCTTTCCGTGAACTAACTCACACAATCCTTCGGATCCTCCATGATGTAGAGAACATCGTACCTCAGTTCTATACAATGTAGATTGCCGGGAGCCGGTCCATGCTTGCTGTTTCAAGGGACCTGGCGTATATGGCATACTGTTCTTAATATGTTTGCTCACCTTCTTGGCACTATGTGTTTTAACCAAGGTCACCTCTCTGAGAAAGGTTGTTTCCCCAGGTAGGGATTTTCCCCTGAAGTTAGGGAGGGAATAAAACCCCTTAACTAAGTGCCAGGCGGGTAATTAATCACTTTAACTATGAACAATCATGCTTAAGCTACATAATCTTTACTCCCTGGAATGGAGATAAGAAACGCCCTAACCTTTGGAATAGAGATTGATAGGATTGGAATCAACTGGTATAAATACAGATGTAACAAGACAACAGGGCACAGAACCTAGACACAGAACCTACACAGAACCTAGAGACAGAAGAACTTCGCTAGAGAGAACATGGCAAAAGATCCTGGACAGAAACTGGCCACAGAACCTAGAGACAGAACCTAGCGAGAGAACCTGGCTGAAGAACCTAGAGACAGAACCTGGCTACAGAACCTGGATAGAACATGGCAAGAGAACCTGACTAGAACCTGGTGACTGAACCTGGCTGGAGAACCTGGACAGAACCTGGCTGGAGAACCTAGCAAGAGAACATGGACACAGAACCTGGCTGGAGATCCTGCCCAGAACTTGGCTAGAGATCCTGGCTAGGCTGCTGATCAACTGAACTCTGTCTCCGTGTCATTCCTTCTTCGCCTACTCCGTCCACACCTTTGGGGACCCCTGGACCTGCTGGGGTTGGACCCCAGCAGTAGATAACATTGTTTTCCCCCCAGTTATGTGGGTGACAGGAGGACAGGTCCAAGGGCGCACCTTGTGTTAAATTATCAATCGTTGCACAAAGTTGGTGGCTGTAAACAGCAAACGTGTCTTCTCGCAGGTGGAGAAGTAGGCGCTGCTGCCTGGGTGGTCCCGGCTCAGGGCCTTAGACCAGGTTGCAGATACAGCCAGGCCTGCGGGCAGCTGGGGCTGGACGGGCTGGAGGGTCCCCTCCAATGTGGGGACTCCCTCACTGTTGGCTGGAGGCCTCAGTCCTTGTCACATGGGCCTCTCTCTCAGCTGCTTCAGTGTCCTCACAACGTGGCAGATCATTCTCCCCAAAGCCAGTGATCGGAGAAATAGAGCGAGAGCCACGGGGCCTCTAACGACCTCACCTCTGAAGCCACACGAGCGTCTGCTTCTGCTTCTTCAGTACAATAAGTCACTAAGCCCATCCATACAGGGGGCGGGGGGCAGAGGGGTTACGCCCCACCTCTGGAAGGGAGGATGTCCCAGCGTGCAAATGGAGGAGCTGGGGTTTGGACCCCTCGGTCTGGCTCCGAAGCCACGTGCTTCATCATGAGGAGTTTGCTGGGTAACAGGGGTCTCTCAACCACGTGTGTGAAACTCTGGGGCTAGTGGGGGACCCGCCCTTCCCGGGCCAAGCGCCCCACCCCTGCTCACATGGGGCTTCCTGAGTGTTGCTGGGAATTGAGCAACAAGCGCGTGACCCCAGACAGAGGTTTCTAAACCTCACGGAGAATTTCAACACTCAGGAGAGCGTCGCCCGTGTCTGTGGTTTTGCTGTAGAAGCCACAGCTCTCAGCCTCCTCTTCCTGCTCCCAGAGGAGTTCATCTCCAATAAACTCAGCACTGACCACGTCATTCACCCCTCAGCTCCTCAGCAGCTCCCCGTTGTTGACAGTCAATGCACATTCCCGGGCTGTCATTGGGGGCCCTTCACAAGGCAGACCCACACACCTGTGCCCCCACTTCGCTTCAGTAACCCAGGTCTCAGTCCCAACAAACCCCTCACCACCTGTTCCCTCTGGATAAATGCTGGTCCCGCTGCCCAGCACTTACCCCCAAGGCTCTCCTGATGAGCCCCCTCCACTTTGAGATCTTCCTGATGACCCCCAAGTTAGCCAACAGCTTCTTTCTGGTCCCACAGGGCTTTGTACAGACCATTCGACCTGCATTTAACACTTCGTATCGTGAATGTCTGGTCCCCATGAGAAGGAGGTCTCTGTGAGAGTAAGACCTGCGGGCCGGGCAGGCGGCAGGCACTCCAGGTGTTTGCTGATGAGTAGATGGATGGACAGATACATGGATGGATTGTTGGCTGGATGGGTGAATGAATGGATGGGTGGGTGAGTAAGTGAATAGGTTGATGAATAGGTGGGTGGGTAAGTATATGAGCAAGTAGTTGGATGGATGGATGGATGGATGGATGGATGGATGGATGAGTAGGTGAATAGGTTGATGAATAGGTGGGTGGGTGAGTATACGAGCAGGTGGATGGATGGATGAATTGATGGATGGATGGATGGATGGATGGATAATGGTTGGGTGGTGGGTAGTTGGGTGGGTTGGTATATAGGTAGGTGGATGGATACATTGAGAGACAGCTTCTGATCTCATGGAGCTTACAACAGTCAAATAAAAACAAGATTATATATTCTGGAGAAATTTACAAAGGAAAAATGTTATGGAAAAAGTCTAATCAGGATAAAGCTAGATGAAAAACAGAGCATACATGTTTAATTCAACAACAACAACAAGAGGGGAGCAGGAAGGAGGGAGAGACCAGAGGAGAAAGGAAAAGGCACCGCTATTTTGCAGACCCAGGGTGTTGCTTTGCTTGAGGAAAGTCGGGCTGTTCGGATTGCTTTCAGGGATTTTCCCCGGGAGGATTGGAAACGAACTCTCCTGGCCAACTTGCTCTCTGGGTGGGACATGGAGGCTGCACATGCCCAGTGGCAGCAGGATGGGGGGGCAGGAGCTGCTCTCCCAGCTGGAGCTGTTGCCATGGAAAAGCCATTGTCTCTGAGCTGTGTTTACCAGAGCCCTCTCCCTCCCCGCCCCCAGGCTGCCTCGCTGCAGCCAGTGGGAGCCTGCCTCCCGCCACAGGAGGGACGGTCCTGTAGGCAGAGGCCACAGGCCGAGGCCAGCAGGGCAGTGGGCACCGGCATCTGGAAAGAGGGGCTTGAACCAGTTATGGGGGTCTCCCCTGGACAGTGAGGGCTCCCCGCACAGCCTCAGCCCGGCCGGTGCTCTGTCCCCACAGCCAGCCAAGGTCTCAGGTGCCAGCACGGGGCACAGCAGAGCCACTGAGAGACCAGAAGTCCGCAGGCAGTTTCCCGGGCGTGGACCCCGTCAGCCTCGCTGCTCCCTTAGACCAGACCCTCCCACCCCTCCTGCCAAGCCTTCAGGTTTGAGGATGCAGGTTTGGGAATCTGGGTTCTGCATTTCCCGCCAGCTCCAGGGGGCTGCCCCTGCTGGCCTGGGGACTACACTGGGGTGCAGGGTTAGGGATTGGGTTAGGGGGAGAGATAGGGTTAGGGGGAGGGATAGGGTTAGGATTAGGGTTAGGGATAGGGTTAGGGTTACGATTAGGGATAGGGTCAGGGTTAGGGTTAAGAATAAGTTTAGGCTTAGTGATAGGATTAGGGTTAGGGATATGGTTAGGCTTAGTGATAAGGTTAGGGTTAGGAATAGGGTTAGGGTTAGTGATAGGGTTAGTGATAGGGTTAGGGTTAGGGTTAAGGTTAGGGTTAGGATTAGGGAGAACATCACACAGATGCACCAGCCTCCCACAGGCATGGGTACTTGGCACATGCGCCCTAAGGATGACTAGCCGTAGGAATTTGGGGTTTGAGGGCTCAGTGACAAACTGTTGAAGGGCAAACCTCCAAATCCTCTTCCCAAACGCATGGATGTCTGCTTGCTGGCTTGAACTGCTTCCAGGAGAAGCAAAGGCTGGGCTCCCGGTGGCAGCCGCAGAGGTGGCCGGGGAGGGGGAGGGGGGAGCTGTCCGCTCTCGCCCCCGACCCTCTCCCGGGGTCTCAGGCTAAGGTAGAGCCGAGCACCGGGACCCAGGCAGCCTCCCCTCCCAACCCGGGTCCCAGGAAAAAAAACGAGGAGCGGCCCCTCCCCGAGGTGCCGGGACCGAGGACCCGCGAGGCAGCTGAGCGCCATCGAGGGCCCCTTCCCTCCAGGCGCTCGCGAGGACATCCCGGTGACAGCGGTGCTCCTCCCCGCGGGTGCGCAGCGGCCAGGAGGCAGCTGGGCGGTCGGGTCCCTGACACCAGGCGAGCGCGGGCGCCACCTGCTGGTGCCGCGGCCACACAGCAGCCCGAGCCGGCCGCGCGCCGGTGCCTGGCCCGGCAGTTTCTAAACCCCGTGCGGTGGCCGGCGCTGAACACCCGCCACGTTTATCCCGTCCTCCCGGCCGCCCCGGGGTCTCACCTGGGTGGCACGCGTGTCTCCCGGGCGTGGCCAGCATCTCGGAAAGTCAGAGAGGGGGAACGGACTTTGGGGATTTCACTGACCGTTCGTTCAAAGGTGACGGAGCCCCTGCTATTGAGACAGATCATGGTCCGCAGCTCCAGAGCTCGGTCCACGGGGGACGCTCAGAACGCGGTGGGAGGTGCGGCTGCGCTCGGCCCGGGGACCCCCCCCCCCCCCCCCGGCAGCTCCCAGCTGAGCCCGCTGGGGGCTGGCCTGAGGCTCCGGGCGGGTTCTGCTCTGAGCTGGGGGCGGGGGGCAGGGGGGCGGGGGTATGGGGGTGAAGCAGAGGGTGATGAGGTGCAATGTGCAGTTTTACAGGATCGTCTGGCTGGCACTTGGGCGAGGAGGACCTGGGTCCAGGTTTGCCTGGGACCGAGGAGCGCCCCGTGTGGTGGGACATCCGTCCCCAACCTGGGCCGGAGCCCGCGCAGCTTGGAAGAGTGGGTCCGCCCTTCCGGGGACCGCAGGCGGCAGGGCTGCGGGGGGTGGGGGTGGGGGGCTCAGGCGGGAGGAGGGGGGCGTAGGCTGGGCCGGAGCTGGGAACCCCACAGCCGCTCCTGGGCAGGTACCGGGCTGGTGGGCCCCCCTCGGCCACACTCCAGAACAGCCGGTTTCTTCGCTGTCTCCGTGGCCCTGGCGAGGAGGGAGGGAGGCCCGTGGGTGGAATATGTTCTCATCACCAGAGGGGAACCGCAGGCTGAAAGCCACACCCAGAGAGCGACGGAAGCCCTGCTCTCCAGCCACCTCCTCTCCCAAAGCCCCCCTCCCCCCTCTTCCCCCCCCCCATGTCTCCCCTGCGGCCGGGACAGGGCCCAGCAGAGCCTCTTCTTCTCCCTCCGCTGACCCACCCGGCAAACTCCTGTTCATCCTTCTAAGCCCAGCCCGTCTTTCCTGAAGTCCTTCCTGCCTCGCTCCCACCCAGCGAACCCCTCCTGCTCTCTGCCCACTCTAACCCCGAACAACCTCTAAACCCAAACACGCCGTCTCTCTGGCTGCCATGCGCATCCATGTCTGGTCCTCCCATCGGCCCGGCGCCCAGAGCAGCATCCAGTCCACACGTGTGTGTGATGAGTGAGTGGGTCCGACCACACAGACACACAGACACACAGACACACAGGCACACAGACACACAGGCACACAGGCACACAGGCACACAGGCACACAGACACACAGGCACACAGGCACACAGGCACACAGACACACAGACACACACATGGACAGACACAGACACACACACGGACACACAGACACACAGGCACACAGGCACACACACAGGCGCACACACACGGACACACAGACGCACACACGGACACACGGACACACACACGGACACACAGACACACACACGGACACACACACGGACACACACACGGACACACAGACACACACACGGACACAGACACACACGGACACACAGACACACACACGGACACACAGACACACATACGGACACACAGACACACACACGGACACACAGACACACAGACACGGACACACAGACACACACGGACACACAGACACACATACGGACACACAGACACACACACGGACACACAGACACACACAGAGACACACACACACGGACACACAGACACACAGACACACACATGGACACACACACGGACACGGACACAGACACACATATGGACACACATGGACACACAGACACACACACGGACACACAGACACACACACGGACACACACGGACACACACACACACGGACACACAGACACACACACGGACACAGACACACATACGGACACACATGGACACACACACGGACACAGACACATACGGACACACAGACACACACACGGACACACGGACACACAGACGGACACACAGACACACATACGGACACACAGACACACATACGGACACACAGACACACACGGACACACAGACACACACATGGACACACAGACACACAGACACACACACGGACACACATACGGACACACACGGACATACGGACACACAGACACACACACGGACACACAGACACACATACGGACACACAGACACACACACGGACACACAGACACACACGGACACAGACACACACACGGACACACAGACACACATATGGACACACGGACACACACACGGACACACAGACACACACACGGACACAGACACACACACGGACACACAGACACACACAGACACACACGGACACACGGACACACACGGACACACGGACACACAGACACACACACGGACATACAGACACACAGACACACAGACACACACACGGACACACACACACAGAGACACAGACACACACACACGGACACACAGACACACAGGCACACAGACACATAGACACACACACGGACACACACACGGACACACACACGGACACACAGACACACAGGCCCAGGCCCTGGCCCTGCCCCGAGGGGACGGCTGGTGGGGAGAGGGAGTTGGCCGCCTTCCGGCTCCTCCTGTGCGGAGGGAGCGAGGGAGGAGTGTGTGTCCGGAGCGGGAGCAGCATCCCGGGCGGGAACATGCTGGGGGCGGCGCGGAGAGAGGCCCGGGGGCGGAGGGGCCGGGTGGGCGGTCTGGGCTGGTGACGCTGCCTGTTTCCCCACCGGCACCAGGAGGGGGCGGCCCCCGAGGTCCCTGCCGCCCCGAGGAGGGGGGTCCTGCGCCAGCGAGAATGTTTCGGGCTCAGCATCTCGGGTTCGCGTCCCGGGGCGCCCCGTGAACCAGCACAGTATTCGGGTGCGGTTTTCCCTTTCCATCCATTCTGCGGGCAAAGCAAGAAGTCTCCCCCCGCCGCCCCTCCTCCCCCCCCCCCCCGGGGCTCCAGGCGCCCTCCCCCTCGCCGCACATTCTGGCAGATGGAGAGCTTTCCACAGACGGTCGGTCGGTCGGTCGGTCGGCGCCCATGTCAGGGGCTGCGCGCGATGGCATTCGCAGGGACCTCGGTTTTCTCGGTTTTCTCGGTTTTCTGGGTTTTTTGGGTTTTCTGGGTTTTCTCAGTTTTTCGGGTTTTCTGGGTTTTCTGGGTTTTCTGGGTTTTCTGGGTTTTCTGGGTTTTCTGGGTTTTCTGGGTTTTCTGGGTTTTCTCGGTTTTTCTGGGTTTTCTGGGTTTTCTTGGTTTTCTGGGTTTTCTGGGTTTTCTCGGTTTTTCTGGGTTTTCTGGGTTTTCTGGGTTTTCTGGGTTTTCTGGGTTTTTCGGGTTTTCTGGGTTTTCTGGGTTTTCTGGGTTTTCTGGGTTTTCTGGGTTTTCTGGGTTTTCTCAGTTTTTCGGGTTTTCTGGGTTTTCTGGGTTTTCTGGGTTTTCTCGGTTTTTCGGGTTTTCTGGGTTTTCTGGGTTTTCTGGGTTTTTCGGGTTTTCTGGGTTTTCTGGGTTTTCTCGGTTTTTCGGGTTTTCTGGGTTTTCTGGGTTTTCTGGGTTTTCTGGGTTTTCTGGGTTTTTCGGGTTTTCTGGGTTTTCTGGGTTTTCTCGGTTTTTCGGGTTTTCTCGGTTTTCTGGGTTTTCTGGGTTTTTCGGGTTTTCTGGGTTTTTTGGGTTTTCTGGGTTTTCTCAGTTTTTCGGGTTTTCTGGGTTTTCTGGGTTTTCTGGGTTTTCTGGGTTTTCTCGGTTTTTCGGGTTTTCTGGGTTTTCTGGGTTTTCTGGGTTTTCTGGGTTTTCTGGGTTTTCTGGGTTTTCTCGGTTTTTCGGGTTTTCTGGGTTTTCTGGGTTTTCTCGGTTTTTCGGGTTTTCTGGGTTTTCTGGGTTTTCTGGGTTTTTCGGGTTTTCTGGGTTTTCTGGGTTTTCTCGGTTTTTCGGGTTTTCTGGGTTTTCTGGGTTTTCTGGGTTTTCTGGGTTTTCTCGGTTTTTCGGGTTTTCTGGGTTTTCTGGGTTTTCTCGGTTTTTCGGGTTTTCTCGGTTTTCTGGGTTTTCTGGGTTTTCTGGGTTTTCTCGGTTTTTCGGGTTTTCTCGGTTTTCTGGGTTTTCTGGGTTTTCTGGGTTTTTCGGGTTTTCTGGGTTTTCTGGGTTTTCTCGGTTTTTCGGGTTTTCTGGGTTTTCTGGGTTTTTTGGGTTTTCTGGGTTTTCTGGGTTTTTCGGGTTTTCTGGGTTTTCTGGGTTTTTCGGGTTTTCTGGGTTTTCTGGGTTTTTTGGGTTTTCTGGGTTTTTCGGGTTTTCTGGGTTTTCTGGGTTTTCTGGGTTTTCTGGGTTTTCTGGGTTTTCTGGGTTTTTTGGGTTTTCTGGGTTTTCTGGGTTTTCTGGGTTTTCTGGGTTTTCTGGGTTTTCTGGGTTTTCTCGGTTTCCCCTCCGAACCAACTGCAGTCCCGCTTGTCTCCGGGGGCCCGCCGCTGCCTCCTCCTCCACTCGCCCTGCGCTCCTGCCATGCGCGCTGCTCTGGCCTCACTTGTATTTTCCACTTCATCCCTGACACGCGCGCGGGTCTCGGTCACGCGTGGCCACCGGGACATGAGGTAGCGGGGTCTGCAGTGTAGACTCTAAGCCCCGGTCCCCACAGCAGTAAAGGAGTGAGCGGCGCGGTGACGGCCACAGAGGAGGGCAGGGGGGGAGTGAGCCTTTCTCAATGCATCTGGTAATGCTGCCTTCATTGCTGAACCATTTAAACCCGCCGGTGAAATACAGATGGGGACCGGAACCTGGCTGGGCCTGAAGTGGGCACCGCGGCCACCTCGAAAGAACCACGAAGGAAGAAACTCGGCCACGGGGCTCTGGGGATCCCACCTCCGGGGGGTGAGCTCCGATTAGGAAGAGCTGCCAGGCGTTTGGAATTTGACCTCATGGGCCTGCGGTGGATCGCGTCAAAAGGACAGAGAGCAGCCGCGTCATCGGCAAAGGCGGCTCCAGATCAGACGAGGGGGCGGCTGCTGCCGCTCTCCTTCCGGGAGAGCCTCGGAGGACTTTCAAAGGAGAGTGGGTTTTATGGACCAAAAGGAAGAAATCTTAAGACAGTCTTTGACGGATGGGCGTCCTATCAGAATAGAGTTTTCGGAAGCGGGAAGCTTCCTGATTGGCCTTCAGGTGCATCTGACAGTCCTGGTTGGCCCGCTCTCGCCTGGCCCGTTCGGGGGCTTTCCGGGCTGGGAGAGTCGCATGGGTTTCCCTGTGTCAACCTAACCAGCATCTGCTCCTTCCTGTGAGACCCACATCCGGCGTAGCCAGTCCCCAGTAGGGTGCTGGACGTGGCCATCCCCACACTGCTGGGTGTGCCTGTGGGGCAGAGCCGGTGAGACATCTATGGAGTGTGGGGAGCCGGGAGCTCCCCGCTGGGGACGCGCGCGACACAAGCTCCGCACGGGAGAGCTGGGAAGAACCCTGGGGTTTGCGGTTGGACTGGAGACTCTCCCTGATTTTGCTAAAAAGGGACGGAGGTGGCTTGGTGTCTCCAAGCAACTTCCTAGAGAGCAGTGCCCCAGATTTGGTCAAGAATAAACACACTTGTGCAGAAGACAAGGAAAAAAAAATGCACAGGCTTAGAAGGAGAGCTGGTAGAAGAACACAAGGGCAGGTGGGAGAGAGGGGGGACCGGAATCGGCAATGGTGGGCAGGTGTGGTGGGCAGCCAAGGTCCGACCCCAGGGGCAGCTGTTTGGGCCCCGCTGCTTCGTCCACACCCCATTTTATCTTGTAGAATGTAAGTGGGGGCACTTCCCGGAGCTATAAAGATCCTCATTAACACATGGTCCCCGTCTTCAAAAACAAAGCTAATAGTGTGCTGATGGAGGGCCCCGGCTGTGGAGCCCGACTCACTAAACTAGAGCCTTGGGTCCACTCTCGCTGGGGTTAGTCGGCTGCGTTGGCATCACAGCCCACAGCCTGGGTGGCTTCACCAACGGAGATGTATTTTCTCACCGTTCTTGAAGCCAGAGGCTCCAAGATCACGGTGCCGGCAGGTTGGTGTCTGGGGGAGCCTCTCTGCTTGGCTTGCAGACGGCCGCCCTCTCACTGTGTCCTCACCTCGCCTCCCCCGTGCACACAGGACAGAGCTCTCGGTGTCGCTCCTCTTACAAGGACACCAGTCCTATTGGATTAGGGCTCCACCTTCTGACCTCATTTAACCTTATGTTCCTCCCCCAAGTTCCTGTTTCCACCTACAGCCACGTCAGGGGGTTGGGGCTTAAACCTACGAATGTTGAAGGCACACAGTTCAGTCCATAACCCTGTGTGACCCGGGATGGTTAACTAACCTCCCTGGGCTTTAGTTTGCTCCTGTGCAAAATAGATGCAGCAGCACCACCAGAGAGGGCTGTGGTAAGGATGTGAGGGCCCAGGCACGGAAAGCATTTGGCACCTGGCATACCATGCACGCTGATCACAAACACTGGTGTTTGTGACTTCATTCAATACCTGATTTGTGAATTCATCAACCACTTGGCGAGAGTAGAATTAGGAGCACGCAGGTAGATGCCTTTTTAGACATTTCAACTTGTTCTTGCGAAGCTAGTGGTGAGGCCCACTGGCCCGCCAACGTGTGGGCCACAGAAGGGGCAGCAGCGCTCCCGGGCGGCATCGTGCACCGGGGCCAAGGAGGCTCTCGGGGTGAGTGAGGAGCACGGGCTGCACTGGCCTGCTGGAGGGGAGCGTTCTTCCAGGACCGCAGAGATGGCAGCACCGCCCCTCCCTGTCACCGGCCTCCCGGGTTCTCCCACACGGACACTCCGAAGCACCGTGTGCGGCACTTTCTTACCGCACTGACCCAGGGCTGCTCTTCCTGAGGGTGAGGACCAAGAGTGAAGGAGGGTCACGTCCTGCAGCCTGGCGTTTGCAGTGAAAACTCTCGCCCTGGCCAGTGTGGCTCGGTGGGCAGAGCATCGGCCTGTGGACCAAAGGATCCCGGGTCAAGGGCTCCTCATCAGCCCGGGCCCTGGTCAGGGCTGGTGCAGGAGGCAGCCAATCAATGTGTTTCTCTCACATCGATGTTTCTCTCCATCTTTCCCTCTCTCTTCTACTCTCCCTAAAAAAAAAAATCTATAGTAATAAAAGTGTAATATGCTAATTAGACTGGACAACCTTACAGATGACCTTCTGGACGAAGCCAGGGCTGCGAGGGAAGCCTGGGTTCCAGGTGCCAGAGCGAAGCCAGTGCCGGCAGCTGGAGGAAGGAAGGCCTACTCTTGCACAAATTTCATGCATCAGGCCTCTAGTAAATAAATAATTAAAAATTAAAAACATTAAAAATAAGCCCAGAGCATCTCCAGTGCAGTCCTGGGGTCTGAATACTGGCAACAGATTAATTTCACAGGACGCTAAGGGGGGAGGGGCCCACCCCTTTCATTTTGCTGGAGTCAGATTCTTGGAAATGCTGATCCTTTGTCTACCTGCTGAGCAACTCCTCTGGCCTTTGCAAGGGGGAAGGAGGCTCTCTCTTGAGGAGGCTTCATGGCGCTGGCATTCGGCATAATGTCTCCCACCTGATGTGCTGCTGTGAATCTAAACATGGGCTCTGCCTGCCGAGACCCTGGCGTGCGGGCCTGGCCCGAGGCTGCTCGGTGCCTGTTCCAGATCCCTTCGCTGCCTCCATGGCTTTCCCGGCTTCGCGGTGGGGCCGTGGGAGTGGGGCCTATGCAGCTAATGGAGAAGTCGGCCCTGAAGGAATGACTGAATGGACGCCTCCGTGTCCCGAGTAGTTTTGCAGAGATGGCGGGGAAAGCACGCCAACTGCATCCCTGTATTTTACACCAAGCCTGTGGGCTAGTCCTCTCTCAGGAGACGGGTGGTGATTCCCTCAGTCTGACATTTCATACTTAAAAAGAAGCTACTCCTGGCTCAGGTTCCAGTAGGACTTAGGCACAGTTGGGGTGGGGGAGGTCAGAGTCATGACCTCAGGGCTCTCCCAGAGCACATGAGTGTGCTCCTGTGTGCACGGGCCGCTGTGTGCATGGACACCTGTGTGCATGGGCCCCTGGGCCTGTGTGTGTGTGTGTGGCCTGGCGGGCAAGTGCAGCTTGATGAGAGCCAGACTCTCACGTTGCTCCCCTGAGCGCCCCTGGGAGGCTTGGACTCCCCAGCACACACACGCTCTTGTGCATGCTAGCGTGTATCTACAACATGGGCAGCACCTCCATCGTTGTGACACCGTGTGCAGGTCACAGTGGGAACAGCCGCAGGCAGCAGCCCCGCCCAGCTCCCCGAGGGCCCCTGGGGACAGAGCCCACACTCACACTAAAGCCCCCGCTCTTCCCTCCGCAGGGATGACGTGCCAAGCTCGGAGCTCCTACGTCACCAGCGAGATCCTGTGGGGCTACCGGTTCACCCCGGTCCTGACGCTGGAGGACGGGTTCTACGAAGTCGACTACAACAGCTTCCACGAGACCTATGAGACCAGCACCCCCTCCCTCAGTGCCAAAGAGCTGGCTGAGCTGGCCAGCAGGGCAGAGCTGCCCCTCAGTTGGTCTGTGTCCAGCAAACTCAACCAACATGCGGAACTGGAGACCGAAGAGGAAGAAAAGAACCTCGAGGAGCAAACAGAAAGGAACGGTGATGTGGCCAACCTCGAGAACGAGTCCAAAGTGTAGTCCCCCGGCCGGGCCTCTCCTCCCCAACCTGTCCCCAGGCCAGCCGCCCCCTCTCCTGTCCCCACAACCTGTCCCCTGGCCAGGCCACCCCTCCCCCTGTCCCCCCAACCTCTCCTTGTCTCTCATCCTCCTGCTTTCTGCCTCTCTTACTTTGTTCTTTATTTGAATTTAATGTTGGCATTACCGGAAAACAAATCTTCAAGGTGTAAAATCTCTGCCTGCCCTCCCTCAGCTCCTCCGATTGCAGAGGTAGACACGGATCTGGTGAAGGTGTAAGGTGCCCTCGTTGATGGCCCCAGCCTGTCTCCTCCCTAAATTCCACACACCCGACTCCCAGAGATTTAAGCTACGTCCCTGCATGTGCTGTACAAGACCAGACCAGTCACAGGAGTGTGGGGAACATGTGACCTGGGATACACATTCGGCCCAGTGCCTGTTCGTTCCTGCAGCGAGACACAGAGGGTAGCCCTCACTTTCCTAGATCCCCACACATTTCATCTCCAGGGCAGGTGCTTGCCCCCCAAGGGCATCACAGGTGTAGGACCCAGGTGAGGCAAAGACAAAACACTGTACATATATATGCCTTCTGTAAGTATTTTCTTTGGCAGTTATTAACAAAACCCAGCATGTACAAAAGTACCGTAGAACACAACTTCTAAATAATGTACATAGATATATCATCAGTGTAGGTTTAGATATATAACTTTAGAAATAAGATGAAAGAAACAAGATTCTCACTGTACAGGAGGCATTTCCGTTCCGATGTCTTTTTCTGAATTGCTTTGGTCCCATTGACTGCTGGCCCTTTAGTGCATGGCCTCTGTTCTGTGTCCCAGATTGGCAGCCCGTTCAGGTCCCTCACTGATCCTTTCGTTGAATCTAATAAGCCATAGGTCTGGGGGGCGCTGGGAGGTCCAACAGATGGCAAAACGCACCACCAATACACTGATATACTGTGAAATGTTTACAAACTGAGGCCTCTCGTTTAAGACAACCAGGGCCTCACTGACCAGCCTGGGGAAGAATTCCCCGAGGACATTCTCGGGCTTGTCACCAATGGCATGTTCATGCTTTTCACACGCGCGCTCACCCTTTGTAGTTTGGGACACTCTTCTGCAAAACCACTGATTCTCCAGCGGTTCCATTCCGTAGTCACGAGAAACTACAGACTTTTACAAGGAGACGTGGCAGGTGAGCAGACGATGGTTGGGTCTGGAGTCATGAACTTAAAGGCTCGTAGTGTCACTGACCTCACACACTGACTTTATCCTGCACTCTTTCCTGACCCAGGGGCTTACCCATCAGCTTCTTGCATTGTTATTTATTCTATCCTTTTATTATTATGAAATGACCAGAGTTCAACATTCAGAGATTACACCAACACTCTTGGTGACTACGAAATCTCTCAAAAGTATGCCACAGGTTAGAAATCAAATCCAAAGTGTCTCCCAAGCAAAAGAAAACAAAAAACTACAGCCTTAATTCATTTCAATCTGCAAAGATAAATGTAGACAGAGAGAGGAAGAAAAAGAGGAGAGAAGGAAGGAAAGAATGGAGGGAGAGCTAAAAGGGAGGGTGGTATTTTGTACTGAAAATCTAAATTTCAATATAAAATTTTTTTTTTCAAGTAAAAAAAAGGGAATCTTACATGAAAACATCAAGGGCAGGTGGAAATCTTGCACTGTGAAGATCTTTCACATTAATTTTACTCTTTTAAACTGTTTGTCCCCTAACGCAGTCCGCCCATCATCAATATCCACCGACTGGATGCAAGTTCATTGTCGGCTCCCACAGCTGTGCTCAGCTTGAGGCTCTGCACCGTGGAAGTCCAAGAACTCAAACTAGCCGTCCCTCCCTGTTGGCCTTGCTCTCCCGCACCAGATCACCCAGCCTTCGCCACAGTGGAGGGACCTTGTCTACTAACAAGCGTGTGTGGGAGATAAGGAAAGCGGCTCCTCCGTCGGTCACGGGGCCACTCTTCTCCCATTTCCAAGGCTTTGCATCAGGACAACTGCTTCTTGGCACTGACTTCCTGGAGAACAAACCTGTTGGCCATAGCCCCTTCCTGTTTGCCAACATCTCACTCTGCGTTGAATATCTGTTGAATCGTTTATTCTTTCCAGACCCTGAGGAGGAGGTTGCAGGCAAAGAGGAGGAGGGAGCCCCACACGCTGCCTGCCAGGCTGTGGGAGGAACTGTGGCCTTTCCTCCACGTACGTACGTACGTGCGTAGCCTTACACAGGGCGCTCTTGACTCGTGGGCGCTCACCCTGCAGCACCCCCAGAGCTGCAGGGCGTGGCCTGGTAGCACAAAGCGAAATCGAGCAGGGGTTGCAAAAAGACTGCTAATTTAGCTCTTGAAGACTCACTGGGCCTTTTTAAAACAGTTACTAAGGCTTAAAGGACCACACACGCCCTGTTGTCTGGTGGGAACAGCAGCTCGGGGCCCGTTAGCACAACTGAACAAAGAGCCTGACAGCCCTTGGTCACGCACATGGCAGTCGGTTCCGTAGCGGTGACAGGGCCCCGGGGTGAGGCCCTCCCTATCCCCACTGTCTTTGGTGTCCATGTAGTTGGAGACAGAACATGAACCAAATCTCGTTTTTGTAACGTGAGCCTCTCTCTCAATGAGGATGTTCCAGGAGACCCTTTTACTAGAATGTCCCGCGCAAACATGTCTATTTTTCTACAATTATTGATAACAGTTTAACGGTGTATTTTGTGTCAACTGTTAAAATTTGGAACGGAAAGCAGCTCATTAAGACTGAATTTTCTAAGCAGCAAGTACTGAATGGTGTTTTTCCATTAAGACAGTTCCACAGAGATGCCCCCTCGATTTCCAGGCTCCACACTCCGTATCCAGACCCCCTTCCCTCGGCCACTTTGTTAGCAAACCAAGTGCGATGAAAATAAATAAGCCTATTTTAATGCAACAGCACCCATAAGGAATAAGAATCACTCTCGATTGGTATTGTGGTGTCCGGTTGGTGTACTGGAGTCTCTTTTCCATAAAACCATGGGGGGTCCATTCGCTGGAGAAGCACTTGGAGCCGAAGGTGGCCGTTTGCTCCAGTTGACCCCGATCTGGAGAAAAGCGCGGATTCACCCCAGGGCGCTGAGACCCTCAGACTCTCACTCCCGCCCGCCCCAGCGGCGTTCCCGCTGACAGAGCCCTCTTCACCTGTGTCCGCTTCGTGTAGCTGCACAGGTGTTGGTGTCTCGGGTGTCCCCTGGCAATGAGCACATCTGGGTAATGCCAGGTCATCGCTTTGCTGTTCCTTGGAAACCGGGCATCCCAGCCACTGGTCCAGGAGAAGGTGCCCTGTGCCCACCCCTCCTCCATCCGTCCCTCTCCTGTGTTCTTTCCTCCAGTCCCAGATCCGTTCCCGTGGTTCAGTCACTCGCGTTTCCTCTCCGAAATCAGCTACTGTCCCTGAAAGTGCCAACCTGTCTCTCAAGCACAATTTCCTCTTCCGGGTTTAACCAGGAGAGGGTGCTAAGGTCTGTTTTCCATTACATCCTAATTTCAAAATTACTTATGACTTCACATAAAGCCGAAATGTTGAAGTCTCCAAATGTCTTCCCTCCCTACACTTCCTTATATTTCGGTTTCTTACTTTTTTTCCTCCCTTTGCTTTTTTTTAATTTAGGTTTAAGCAGGTATCTTAGGGAGGTTCAGAAACTATTTGTAAAGATGGATAGAGAAGAAGGCTATAAAAGTGCTGTTAGAAACTATACTTGAACTCGCTGCAAGAAGGTGAAATCATTTGGTTAGCTGAGCAATTCAGGATTCTTTATCCGTAGTCTTTTCCGAGACAGCTCGCCGTCAGTCTGACAAGTCTTCAGCCTTCCTTCCCTCGGCCTGGGCGGTACTCTGTGGTTCACAACAGGGTGGTCGGAAATGAAATGTCCTGCAGACACGGTAGATACTCTCTCCCAGGAGCTCCTTTCAGTGGATGGCTGTGAAGTCAGAAAACAGGCAACACAGACAATTCATTGATAATATTGTCTTGTTTCTAGACTTTAGGGCCAACCTATACTTACGGACAGGTTACCCTTTAATTAAAATGGAGTAAAGCACGCCTCTTCCTACTCTCTCTGCCCCTGCTGTCCGGGGAGCTGCAGGCGCAGAGCGGCATCTGGAAGCAGAGCTCGCTCAGGCCACTAGAGACACTGAGGAAGCACAGTGTGTGCAGTAACAAGACGGCATTATGCCCTACTGCGCGCCGTGTCTGAGCACTTACTCAAACTACCCCACTCCATTCTAACCCCTCGGGGAGCTGAGTGCTAGAATTTCCATGTTATAAATGGAAATCCAGGGGGTAGGCAAATCCAGGGGGTGGGCAAATCCCGGCCTGGCCCCCAGGTCACAAGGCCTGCGAACCACAGGCCCCGGTCCAGTCCAGGTGCCGAGGTGTAAGCCCTGGCTCTTTTTACTACGAAAAGGGTCCGCAAAGCAGATCTGCTCCCAGCCCCTGGCCGCCGCCTGGCTCTAGAAGCCTTGCAAGCTAGGAATGACTTGACATTTTTAAGTTGTTGGGGGGAAAGTAAATTAAAGAAGACTATTTTGTGACATGTGGAAAGTATATGAAATTCTCACTTCAGTGTCACAAATAAAGTTTTATTGGAACACGAGCACCCTATCCGTTATTATTGCTCCCACACGCTAGCAGAGTTGAGGTCATGTGGCCAGAGGCTACAATATTGAGAATCTGGCCCTTTACAGGGAAAGTTTGCTGCCCCCAGTACATACTACTAAATGCTGTTCATAGCCGTAACTACTATTAGTTAGTAAGCATTATGCTGCAGTGTTAAGAGATGCCAGGACAACTTAGAGCAATACGCTCTCTCCCAGGATAAACCTGTGCGCCGCCCATAGGTCTGTTCAAAGAGGAAAAATACACATGTTTTGGTCAGCGGCCAACTGCTTCACAGGACGGTGGTGGCCCAGTCATAAGTCAGGTCTCAAAGAAAGACTTCTTCCTTCCGGGAACCCGCCCCCCAGAGTGGTGAGCAGCGGGACAGCCAGCCGGGACCCAGCGGCCAACTCAGAGAGTGAGGCGGGAGCACTTCCCATCACTGAGCAGCACAGAAATGGTGGTTCCCAGGCAGGGGCTGGGCTAGAGCTTCGCTGGGACCCACAGGCACTTTACTATGTAGTTGGGCCTCAGTGGGGTGAGCTGGGCTTGCAGGGGAGCGTGCAGCCCCAGCTGCCCCGCTCATCCCAGCCCTCCCCCCCCCACCCCCATCCCAGCCCTCTCTCCCCTGCTCTCTGGCAGGAAGACTGCACTCATCTCTGAGCTGTCACTGGGTCCCCCCTCTCTCCCACCACCCCACCACTCCCGCCTGCAGTGACCACGTGACAGATGTAACCCCTGTTGGGGTTACATGCACTAGTCTGACCCCCTCCAGTAGCTCAGCGAAAAGCTTAACATGCAAATAAGGACGTACATGCTTCTCTTGGAAAACCAACAGGTCCTTTGGAAAGAGCCGCAGGGGAAGCGAGAGTAGGAAAGGGTGGTTACTGGGCTGCCCGCTGCTTTCTGAGGCTGGGGCAGCAGAGATGGGTGATGACGGAAGTGGTGGACGGAAGGGGCCCGGACAGCGGGGCTTCGCGATGAGTCAAGAGGAAACGCGCCCTTCGGTGTCACCGAGCTGAGCCTCCGGGCTTCTAAGAAGCATTTCCAAAGCCAAGCCCAGTGGTTCCCTCTTCAGTTCTACTGAAAACGACATCGAGGTTCCTCATAACCGCTCTCCTAGAAATGACGTGAGAGAGGAAGTATTTGTAACAAATCACTGAGAGGTTGTATTGCCAAGAGGTGCATGATGGAAGCTGAGGTGGACTTGCTCCTGGGTCGGAAACTAGGGGAGGCCATCTGCAACGCGGATCACGCGAAAGGTTCGCAGCCCGGCAGCGGCATGGAGCCCTCGGTAACTCAGTGGGCGGGGAAACTCTCCACGTTCGCCACCATAAAACCCAAATAAATGCAAAAGGAGTTAAACTTTTACTTGGCCTCATTGCCTTGGTAAAAGGAAGCTTCCGGCATCCACCTAGTTCAGAGTCCTGGGTGAGGGGGACAAAATACTTCAAGACACCAGATGGGTTCACTGAGGTCCCAACGTGACTCAGTGATGGAGACCGATCACCAGTGAACATGGGACTTGCAGACTTCTTTTTAGACGCTCCCCACCCCTCCCCACAGGCCCGAACCCTAATGTGCCCTGTGGCTGGCCAGAGAAGTGTGACCACATAGGCCACAGGTCTTGATTTCAGAGAATGACATGTTTCTACTGACAGATGAAACGGAGCATTTTCAGAATAAAGCCCTGAGCTCACACTGGGCTCACACTGGGCTATAAGCACAGGAAGGGCTGTAAGCAGCGGACACTGCGGAAAGAGATGTGGAACCCATCATCATTTTTAAGAAATCATAAAACATCCGTCCAAAGAAGCAAGATAGCCCAGGAGCCTAAGATCAGACCTCGGTCACCACTGACACCCCAGACCTGGCTGACGGCCCACGGAGAATGTCAATGTGGGGTGTCTCACCGCCACACACACAGCCACCCGCTGTGCGTGAGCAGGGCCTCCGGTCCTGGGCCAGCATTGTCAGAGGGGGAGGGGGAGCGCTGTTCTCAGGTCCGCCCAGCAGGTGCCGTTCTGGCATCAGCTCTGGCACAGCTGCCCGTGAGACGGAAGGAACAATGCCCTCCCTTGGCTCAGCCTTGGGTCGTCCAGAAGCTTGGCCATGCCCACCTCTCTGGGTGAGCCTCTTCTTCCAGGCCTGGTCCCTGCCCATCTAAACAATGACATCCCCCTACCCCACCCCACCCCCACCCCAGAAATGTCTTCCGGGAACCCTGTGTCTTTGAAGCTGACCTTGGCCAGCACTCGACCCCACAGAACACCCACCTGGGTCAGGGAGACACCTCGCCCTACAGGAACTAGTATAGACCCTTTGAGTCCCCTGTGCACACGAAGTTAAAGCCCAACAACACTGATGCATGAATGAAGTACAAGGAAGTCCAAAAAAGGTCTCATTTTCCCATGGCGATTGCTGCAGCCTTTTATTCCCCTTCGCAAGTCGCATTCTTGAAACTCTAGGAATTGTCACTTTGGCGCATCATGACGCCCTGCGCACAAACTCAGCAGGCTCATCCGACGACCCCAGCCGTCTCCCCTGACGGTCTGACCCTGCTCCCTCCTTTTAAGAACGGGGGCTGGGTCTGTTCAAACCCACCCCACCACCAAAACAAGTGCCGCCCTGGGCAAGCAATGGTCACCCCTCCCTTTCCTCTGGCAGCCACCCAACGGGGACAGCAAGGCCCAGTCTTTTCTGATTTGCAGGGAACCCTGGGTGGCCACACTTGGAGATGCAGCTGGTGGTGTCTCCAGGAGCCCAGCACCCCAGCCCACTGCAGGGTGTCCTCCAAGCATGCCCAGCACCTCTTTCTGAACCCCCTCCCTCTGCTCACCACCAGGAGTTGCCTTTCCTTCTTCTGAGTGCCCATGCCACCCTTGAGCAGCAGCCAAGAACCTGTTCCTGGGGCTACTCCTATCTCTTGCCGTTTCTTGTCCACCCCCCGTTTTAATTGAGCATGTACTATGCTCGCAGTCTGACCACCTGAGATCAAAAATGTAAAAGAGTTTGTACCTGCCCCAGAGACACCCGGAGAGCCCACGGGTGATGGTTGGGCATTGTGATGCCAGCCCATAGCTCAGCAGAGGGTAAGGGAGGTCTTGTGCCAAAGGCCAGCTGGACTTCTGCAGAGGAATCTTCTTGTCCCTTGAAACATCTGAGTAGGCAGGGGCTTGCCAAAGATGGCCCTGAGTTTCTTTCTTCATCCCAGGGGTCCATATCTAAGACGAGAGCCACCCAGGGACAATGGTAAGCGCTCACACCTTCCAGGGTTCCGAAATGATGACAAATCCCTGCCTGTGTTGGCAAAGTGGTCTCCCCCACTCCCCTCCCCCCCTCCCCCTGTCTGCACAGACTGTGCTCCGGGGAGAAATCCTAGCACCCATGTGGTGCCTGGCTACCCAGGACCTGCAAGGCTGCTGCCGTGGCAACCTGGAGCCTGTCAGCCTGGACCCCTCCATGGGGTCTGAGGACTGCCAGAGGCCCGCTCCACCTGCAGACCTGGGGAAGCCAAGGTGATGTGGGCAGTGCCCAGGCAAGCAGGTACTTACTCAGTATGCCACGTGCGGATGTTCCTGCCCTTTCTTCCTAGGAGGGCATGTCCTTAGGTGGCCAAACTGCTCCTAAAAAAAACCTATTCTTTATTTCCACACCCAGATCATATTCATCTTTTTAAAAAGATCCCAAAACTAAATTCACATAATCTGATCTAACGTATGTCCATAGAGCTGCTCGTATTAATCATTCAACTCTGCCTAAAAGATTAAAATTGGCCCCCAAATATAGTTACACAATATTCCAATAATAAGCCTAACTACAAACCAAAGCGATTTAAAATGTTTACTTACAAATTATTTTTTTAAACCTGATTTCATTGTTTGATTCTTATACGTGCCCTGACCAGGGATCAAACGCCCAACCTTGGTGTATCTGTAGGAGGGTCTAACCCACTGAGCCACCCGGCCAAGGCTGTGGCGACCTCTCGCCGGCCGCTATGAACAGCTCCATCAGCTCCAGCAGGTTGTTGGCAACTCCTTTTCACCTGAATCCAGCGCTACCTTCCCTGAAGCAAACACCCAGGACCCAAGCAACAAAAAGTAATACTCAACCAAGCAGAACAGAGCTAGGGAGGCAAAAACCATAAACCTTCGTAATATTTTAATTCAACTGATTTTTTTCAGCCATATCCCTCTTTTCCACTAATAATTGAAAGACAATTCATCATATTTTTCCTAATAAACTAGCACAACGCTAAGGCTGAAATATTTACTACGGACCATAAAATATGAGGTTGTCCTGTGAGCCATTTCCTGAGACAGAAAGAAAATTATTCTGAAAAGTTACTCACTAGGTTAAAAGTCCACAGGAGCGCCTACACTTTCCCGGCCTTTTTCAATGCTGGCTCCGTGAAACCGAAGACGAATCTGAATCTAGTTCGAGGGCTGCATGTGCGTAGACATTCATATTTCCATTGACCTGGAAGTTCCTTTCTTACCAACACACGGAACTGTCAGGAACCTTTTAAACCAAGCACAGCCCGGCCTCCCGCAGGCCTGGCTCAGCAGGCGGGTGCCTCTGGGGTGCGCGCTGGTGTCCCCGTCCCCGTCCCCGTTCCCAGAGGACGTACATCTCCTAAAAAGAAACAAGGCACACACCTGCTCTTCCGCGCTGTGCCCAGACATTTTGGGGGGAACTGGAGATTTTGATAAAATGCTCGCAGCCTAGAGAAGTAAAATGTTTTGTTTTCAAGGAGCATGAAGCTCGCCAAAGCTGGGAGCGGGTGCGCACTCATGTTTCTGTCCTCAGGGACCCAAGCAGCCCGGGAAAACCAGACAAGCACAGAGCGCCACCCGGCACTCTGAGAGCTGGCTGGTGCCCTGGCTTGCTGCTCACCATCTGCACTGGCTGGACTGCGGGCTGGTCCCCACACACCCACAGGCAGCGACACCCTAGACCCGTGGTCGGCAAACCGCGCCTCGCGAGCCACATGCAGCTCTTTGGCCCCTTGAGTGTGGCTCTTCCACAAAATACCACGTGTGGGCGCGCACGTACAGTGCGATTGAAACTTCGTGGCCCATGCGCAGAAGCCGGTATTTTGTGGAAGAGCCACACTCAAGGGGCCAAAGAGCTGCATGTGGCTCGCGAGGCGCGGTTTGCCGAGCCGCAGTTTGCCGACCACTGTCCTAGGCAAGTTGTTGGGAGGACTCCTAGGAGCAGTGGCATCTGCCTCGCCAGCCTCCTGGCTGCCAGCTCTCCCACATGGCAGCTCTGTGCCAAGGGCCTCAGCCACACCGAAGCCCTGTGAGCAAACACCGACTCCACTCTACCGAGGCAGACCCTGAGGGCTGCCGGGGAAGCTAACTTACTCGTCTCAGAAATAAGGCAACCGAGTTAAGAGGCCAGGACAGCTGTTATGAAATTTAGCGACGGCAGGTCAGCCTCCACATAAGCCATCACGGATGGTTTCCTGGGGAAGGAAGGGTGTTTGTCCTGAGGTTCCTCACGGCTGGGTGGCATTGGGGGATGGAGATCCAAGACAGAGGGCCCTCCTTTCCGTCTGAGGGGCCAGCCGAGGAGAGGGTCCAAAGACAGACGCGCACGAAGTGAGTCTGGGTGGTGCCGAGGCCAGCCTGGGTGGAGTGGGGTGGGGTGGGTGGCTAATTGGAGAATTCAATAAAATATGCATTTTGAAAACTGGTGTGAGATTGTAGGGGACTCAGGCTCCGGGCTAAGGAACCGGCTGGGCAGGAGAATCACAGCAGATGCATTCACAAGCCCGCCCAAGTGCTTAAAGGCTCGTGGGTCCTCAGGAAAAACAAACCTATATAATAAAAGCCTAATATGCAAATCGACCGAACAGTGGAATGACTGGCAGAACGAATGGTCGCTATGATACACACTGACCACCAGGGGGCAGATGCTCAATGCAAGAGCTGCCCCCAGCCCACAGGCCCCAGGCCAGCCAAGGCAGGTGCCAGCTGCCCCACCCCTACCCTCCCACCCCCGATCGCCTTGCCAGTCACCCCACAGATCAGCCCTGATCGCCGGCGAGGCCTAGAGACCCTATCTGTGCACAAATTTTGTGCACAGGCCTCTAGTAATAATAATAATAATCTTTCAGTGGAAAGAAAGCCAAATCTCCTTGACCAAACTGTCAAGTGGGTTGAAATGATTCAGCGAATCTGAGAAAAACGGTGGAATTTCTACAGCCTTGAGTAGTAGACACCATGCCCAGCAAAACCATAAGACAAGGGTTACACAGGGGAGACTTACAGATATTAACCAACCCGATGGCAAAACAAGGCTTCAGCGAGGGGCAGTGCTCCTTTAGAGATGAGCCGAAAGGAAGGAGGAAGAGCGCGCACACCTGCCCAGGCTCTGGCCTCCCTCTCGCCCCGTGACTCAGGTTGGCTCTGAAGTCAGCCCCCCTTCCCACCGCCCTTCCAGCCACCCTTCCGGCCGCCCTTCCCACCACGCTCTTAGAAAAGGAAAGCCAGGCAGGGCTCCAGTAAGGTTTGGCTCCTGACCCACCTTTCGGTCCTTTTGTAACTCCCTTTGCTCAACTCTTAGTATGTCTGTGCACGGACATGGAGATGAAAGCATGCCAAATGCAAAAGCACAAACTATGTGTTGAGAAATCATTACAATGCCAAATTTTTTTTAGAATAAAACCTGTATCTTTAAGAACTTGCTGTGTTAGGGAAACTGTTTACATACTGAGGTGTTCCTCCTTTTTATGACTGGAACAATAAAAAAATTAACATGGCTTTGGCTTCTTCTGTGTGTGTGTGTGTGTGTGTGTGTGTGTGTGTTCAAAGAAGGCAGTCTTTTTTCCAGGTGGGCAACCTCCGCTGAGGCCCTCCTCGACTTCCTCCCCATAGTTCAAGAATGAACTGGTAAGAGTTCCCAGGCTTCTGCCCAGCAGGAGATAACGCACCCCTGCTCCCACAAAAAACAGCAACAAAAACACTGGGCCTCATCATATTAACACGCCCACAGCACCTGCTGAGCTAGGGTTAATTATGCCCATTTTAGAGACCAGGACACTGAGGCTCATGAAGCTTTAGTAAGCTGTCCCACGCCTCCCAGCTAACAAGCAGAGGAGCCAAGATTCTAGTCCACATTCTGACCAAATATCTGCACAGAGCAACCTGGCTGTGCTCCCCAAACATGTCCAGACCCCTCAGATGTCGGGAACCACGATTTCCATGCACCCAGAGCCTATTAGCTAACAGAAATTTCTAGAAGCTTTGAATGCCTGCATGGTAATCATCTAACTGTAAAATAATTGTTTCCGGTAGGTCTGCCTGTCAAATGCCTGTGGAGCCCAGCTGTCACCCCAAATTAAGGATGTCAGCGGTATTGACCGGGGAAACTTGGAGCGGCCACTTCCAATTATTTCATTAGCAACTTCCTGCTCACCATCACCCGAGGCGAATATTTTGGGCATTTTCAAAGCCACCATTTCCTCCCTAAAGTCGCGCTCATGTTAGCTAATCCAGCCCGTAAATTGGAAGTTTATGCATATTAGGCTGAAAGGGACTGAGAAGCTTAGGAAATAAGCAACCCTCTGCTTCTGGGGAGTTCTCAGAGCGCTGGGCCCAGCTGTGCACACCCCACCCAGTCCAGTCCAGGCTGCCCCACCCCCAAACCCTGGCACCTGACAGCACCTGAAAGCAGGGAGGGTGGACTTGGTGTTGGGTAGGGCAGCGCGGCCTGCATCTGTGTGGTTTTGCCCTTAAAGAAGCAGGAAGCCAGTGTGACAACCGTGAGGACTCACAGAGCTGTGTGAGGGACCTTCTCCGTGTACCTGAGACTTACTCCGCACGTTAAGGAAACGGTTCCAGGTGCGTGGGATGCAGCGGTTCTCAACCTGTGGGTCGCGACCCCTTTGGCGGTCGAACAACCCTTTCACAGGGGTCGCCTAAGACCATCCTGCATATCAGATCTTTACATGACGATTCATAACAGTAGCAACATGACAGTGATGAAGTAGCCACGAAAATAATTTTATGGTTGGGTCACAACATGAGGAACTGTATTTAAAGGGCCAGAAGGTTGAGAACCACTGAAAGGCGTCTCCTCCTCTCAGCCCAGCACTGCCCCGCACAAGCATTGCCACGCCCCCCCCGCCCCCCCCCCGTGTCTCACACCCCCTCCCCCCCCACACACGCACATGCCAGTCTTACATCCCCTGCCCGCCCTCTCCCCCTGCTCCTCTCTTCCCCTCACCCCCCCTACTCCCCACCCCCACGTATCTCACACCTTGGCCTTGACACTGCCGGGCCCCTGCGAATCAGGAGAAAGGATGAACGGTAAGATTCCCAGGCTTCTGCCCAGAGAGAACAGGCAGTGCCTGCCCCGCCCTCTGAGACGGCTACCTCCCGCTGACCACTAGGTGGGACCGCAGCTCGCCAGATGCCGACTGCACACGCACATGGGATTCTCCCAGCAGCCGTTCTGCAAGGGCTGAGCTCAGGGAGCTGCTGGAGAAATTCTCTGTGTGTGTGTTTCTGGCTAACTGTGGTTGGAGGAAACATGCAACTAGCATTGGTGTCCAATCTGTGCCCGGAGCAAACTCCAGCTTTTCCTCGTGTCCCTCATGCCCATCCTCTATCACTGCACCGTCACCAGGAAAGAAGCCTGGGCGGAGACTTTAGGGGCTCACCCCACCCCACAGTGAGCAGCAGGCAAAGGGGGTGGCTCAGCAGAAGAAAGACCCTGGCCAAGACCCAGGGGGAGGAATGGGTCCTGGAGGTGAAGCCCAAGGTCACCCAGTCAGTCATCTGCGTCAGGGGTCCCAGGGGTGTGGAGTTTGAGGACCAGAGCTTGAGAAGTGGGTAGGCGTAGGGTCTGGGAGATCCTAGAACACACCCCACATTCAGCATAAACATGATGGAGCTCCCCTCTCAATAAGTATTGGAGGAATCCAAGATATTGTAAATGTGAAGTTTGCATCTTAAAATACCTGCAAATGTGTGAAATAGCTGCGATTTGCTCTTGCAGATCAGGGAAGCCATCCTCAGCTCACTGCAGATCCCGTCAAACACCCGCCCACCCGGGTTCTGACACAGAACCGCAGTCGGCAGGGCGGGGGCCGCCTCCACACCCACTGAGGATCCCCATCAGATCATGGGGGGTTGTCAGCATGTTTGCGTCTCAGTCAGAAAAGATTTGAGAGGAATTTCCACAGAGAGAACTAAAAGACATTCCTTCAGATGAGAAAGGTCTTAGATGGGATAATTCTCCAGCAAAAATATCTGAGAACAAAACAATAACAACAGAATTCACAGGGCCTGGGCTAAACTGATCAAAGGACATTTAGGAACTCAGTCTTAACTGATGAGCAAGTTATTCAGGCACATGGAAGTCTGAGCGGCCGTGGGAATTTACAAACCCCACTCATTCACTCGGGGGATCTTCACGGGGACCTGTGTGGAATCAGGCACAATGCTGGTCAGTTTCCGTGCTCAGCGCATCTACAGACACAGAAGCTGAACGGTCCAAACCCCCTTATCCAAACTCCCGGGAAGCTTTGCGACGCAGAATGTTCCAATTTCCCAAAGAGAAGACCTGACGCTGCATAGCAGGCCCGATGAAGTCCACAGCAGAGCCTGCGACCAAGCACACAGGCCAACAGAGACCAGACAGAGCCTCGGTTCAGGCCAAGGGTTTGCTGCCAAACGAGTTTGCTGCTTTCTGGTCTTCGAGCTTCCTGGGCTTTCGGACGGTGGCTAAGGGGTGGTGAATTGTGGGCACAAGCTCCATGTCCAGAGAGGCTCGGGACTCCTAGGAAGCGAGAACGCATGTGGCTCAGCAGAGAGTTGGGATCACAGGACGTCAACTGCTCAGACTCTCAGCCAGGGTACACATGACATTCACATCCTACATGTGTGACTGACCGAGGGAAAGACACGTCTGTGACGTGTGATCGCCGAGCCTTTTCAGAAGCAAGGAGCACTAGGAGCTTGGATTTGCTGAGAACCCAAGCTGGGGAGGACGGGGTGGACAGATCAGGATCTGCTCAGGAAAAGGCAGACAGAGAGCGGAGAGGAGGATTCTGGGAGGGGACCTGAAGTGGGACCCGGTACTAGTTTTTGTGCCATTTTGTTTTGCAATTTGTAATTTCTTGTCTCCTCACAAAACCATCCCACACTCTCGATATCTCACCAGTATGTTCCAAAGTTGGATTCAACTCAATGATGCATGAAGCTGCTGAGACCAAGCCAGTGGCCCACCACCTGTATCCGTGTCAGTGAGTGAATCTACAACACTGTTTGACATCCAGGACAGCAGCCCTGGCTCAGGCATGCTTTGTCAATATACTTTGGAACAGGAAGGCATGGTGTTGTTTTCCAACGGAAGGAATCTAAATGAGCTTCCCAACAATATACAAAGGAACCACCAAATAACATTCAGAACAGGATACTGACATGCTCCAAAGAAGCCCTTCCAACGAACAGAGAGCAGGTCAAATGAAGGGAGAAATAAAAAAGCAGAAGGTGCCAATGGAGCGATTCGAGAAGCCACCAGGAGGTGGGTCGTAAGTGCTGGTGCTGCACAAGTGTGAGCAAGGTGCTTTGGAGGAAGGAGGAGAAAGGGGGGACCCAGGGAAGGGACTCACATTAGAAGGCAAAGAGGTGTCCGAGTGGCTCAGAGAGGAGAGGCATAAATTGCAGAGGACCTAGGAAGGTTTTGTGTTTTTCACAAAAAGAAACCCTTTGCAACTCTTCCATAAATAGGACAAAATAGAGATGATTCTTCCTGCTCTTCTCCTGAAATTGTTATTAAAACTAATTTGCTGGCTTTCTCCCTCTGGTTGGAAATTGCTCGAGTTTGGCAAACCAATAGATGAGAAGGAGCTTCATAAGACCGCCTGGTCTTTGAAGCCTGGTTTTTTGCAAGAATATTGGATTGTGGGGACTCAGGGCGGTGGGGTCCTTAATACCAGGGAGACCCCCTCGGAAGGATAGGCCAGGCGGGGCAGCCTGGGAAATTCTGAGCTCTAGATGCACAGGACACCACCAGCGAGTCCAAGCGTGGCGGGGAATGTCAGAGCCAAGCACAGAAAGGACCCTGGGACAGCACACACGGGTTCAGAGCCCAGGAATACGCCTCGTTCTTCTGTGCTGAGTGCCTTTGCAGCCACTGTTCCACTTGCCTGAAATACTTTCCCCTCCTCCACATCGACCAAGTCTGCTTTGGCTAAAAGACCCTCTCAAGGGCCCCCATAGAGCAGCGCTGGAGCCCCGAAGGCCAAGTAAATAGCTTTGGCCCCAGCACGTTCCTGTGCTCACTGGGGCTAAGAGGAAAGACTGGACTGGGGGAGAATTCTGGGATCTGTTCCTGCAGATCGCGGTCGGTGCTCACACTGTGCTGGGAGCTGCGAAGAGCTGGAGGAGGGGGGGAGGGAGGAGGGGTCTATTCAGGCGGGGAGGTGGGATCCTGAGCAGGCTGCCCTGTGAACTCACTCGGGAGCTACGGCTCTGACTTCTCAGACCCGGGAATGAGGCCAGCAGCAGCCTGCCACCTCCTGCCGGGAAAGAAATGTCTGCAACTGTGCGTCCCTGTCGAGTTTCACTGCAGGTCCGCCTTGGGAGCCCGGCTGTGGGAGGGGTCGAGTGGGAGGCGGGCGGTTCTGAGGCCCGATCTCCGTCCCCAGGGGAACCAGAGTAAAAAGCAAGTTGGGGCTGGGCTCGGACCGGCGGGCGGGGGAGGAGGGGCTCTGCGCGCATCTTCCTGGAAAGGTGCCCCCAGGGCGGCGAGAGCGCATGCTCGCTGGGCATCCTGAGGACGTCCCTTCCCCACACGGCGCCGAGGACCACGGGCCGTGGTGCGCTCCGCGCCCGGGTCCCGGGCGCCACGATGCCGCAGGCGGCCCACTCAAGGGCGCGTGAGGACAGTCTCCGCTCGCAGCGCCGCCTCGGGGCGTGGTCCCGGAGCGCCTGGCCAATGGGGGCCGCGGACGCTTGGTCACGTGGCCGCCGCCGAAATGAGGCTCTTCCGCTCTCCGCCTTGGAGCTCCTCCCAACGCGGCTCCAGGCCGCCGGCTCCGCCCCGCGAGGGTCTTCTCGCGAGAGCAGCCCAACCAGCGGCTCCTCTTCCCTAGGACACGTAGGACGGCGTCCTGCAAAGAGGCTGTGAAATGCGGTGGCGCCAGCATGGAGCGCGGGAGGCGCCCGCGGAGCGAGGGCTCGGCAGCCCGCAGCCCGCTCGCCTCCTCCCCGGCGGGACAGCCGCCCGGTTTCATCGTGTCGCATCCAGTCCGCCCTGAGGCCTCCAGACGCTGGACGGGCCCTTGCCCGGCTGGGATGACGGGCGGCAGTGGGGGCTCATTTGTATCGTCATCACCTCTGCCCCTCCACCCACTGAAAACCCTGCGCGAGAACGGCCCTGCAGGAAACGGGGTCGACCTCAGCCGAGAGGGGTGCGAGCACCTCGCGCTTGTGTATCCCAAGGCTCCAGCTCGACCCCAGCTTGTCCCATCCTGCAGGGCAGCCTTCGTCGTCCCAGTTAGAGACGAGGACGCCTGCGCAGGTGGCACGGAGCCGGACTTTGTATCTCATCCACGTGGTGTCTCCAACCAGAACACCCCATGTGCTGCTTCTATCCCGCAGGTGGCAGCCGCCAGACCCAGCCTCCAGGCCGCAGGAGAGGGCAGGCTGTCAGCAGTGATCCCAGGGCAGAGTCCCTGCAGCCTCTGGCCTGGGAGCCCGGTGTCTTGCTGGGGTGCAGTGAGGATGCTCAGGCCAGGAAGGGGCCACTTCTTAGCCACGGAGCTGGCCAGGAGTGAAAAATGGGCCCCTCAGGTACATTTCTCTGAGGGAACTCCTAAGAGGGTATTAAAATTGTCCCAACTTGTAGTCACTCATGCCATCCATATATATAAAAGCCTAGTATGCAAATTAGCCCCTCTGGAGATTGACTGGGAGATGATTTCAATCGCCCGCTATGACATGCAGTGACCACCAGGGGGTGGCGCGGAACAAAGGGAGGCCCTGGCCCGTAGCCAAAAGGCCCCGATTGGCCCTGATCACCAGCCAGGCCTAGGTGTCACATCCAGCATGGTGTCGCACCATGCTTTTGACTCGTATCTTCATCTGCTCAGAATCCTGCTGATATAAAAGAAAAGCCCTAGTTGGGAGTGTGGACATTGCAGAAGGGGTGCTGGTCATTTTCCATCTGAAGAAGAGATCTGACCGCCCCCTCCCCTTCCTCACCATTCTAGAAATAGAGTAGATTAGGGAGCAAGAGCACCTCCATAAATTTTAAGAAACGTTATCTACATGAAGCATATGGTCCAAAGGAAATTAAATCCATGTTCGGGGCCCACCACCGCCAGCAGCAAATGCTCAGGGGGTAGCTGTGCTTAGCAATCTGATCAGAAGCAACCTGATGTGGATCCCTGAAGACAAAAGAAGTCACCCTCTCCTGATAGCCAATAACCATACTGACCCCCAATAAAGATGCCATCACTTCCAACTACATGAGGGCCAGTGCACCCAGAACTCTTAGGGCCTTTTACATCTTGGTATGGGCCATCCTTCGCCTTCCCTCCTCCTCCACTCCATGGCACAGGGCAGGTGCCCACTAAACCTCCACTGAATGGGCATCAGCTCCACAGTTAGGGGAGTAGGGAAGTGGCCACTGGGAGCTGGGAGTCAGCAAAGATCCAAGTGGGTGGTATCATGGCAGAAGGAATTATGTTTCCTGGACAGCTGATAAGCTAGAGCTGTCCTAGAACAACTGGAGGATTTTTGATGAGTCAGAGGTATGAGAGGGAAGTGAGAAAAGTGTGATGGGGGACACTAGAAACCACATGGATGGGTTCACCCCAAGGACGAGGGTCGAAGTATACAATCCACACTGCAGATATGCATCGCCTGTTGTATCCCAGTAGGTGAGCAAGGCAGACAGAAGTCACATTATCTTGGAGATTTCCTGCTCCTGTGAGGAGGTCCTCCTTAGGGGGGCGTGAGGAGCACAAAGCTCTTCTTCTGAGCTATCTGGTCTACCATCGATTCATCCAACAAACATTCTTTGAGCATTTCCCACGTGCCAGCCCCGCTTTGGACACCGGGATCCTAGGATGCTCAGGACAGCCTGGGAGCCCACCGCCGGAGCTCATGTTCCACTAGGGAGGTTGGTGATGAACACATGCATTTCTGCCGAGGGTGATGAGTGCTTTGAGGAAAAGTAAAGCAGAGTGTGCCGTTGCAGATGGAGGAATCAGGAAACGACAGATGATAATGGACTTCCCTCAACTTCCCTGCCTTGCACCACTGGTCAACCTTCACCAGAACCAACTGAGGTTTTGGGGCTTCTCCTTTGCATCTGTCGGTAATACTAACAGCCGTCCCACTGCCACAGAAACCATTCCAGATGTTTGCTCCCATTTGCAAAAGTTACGGCTTAGCTGTGCTTGCTACAAGCATTCTTCAGCTGTTCACCACACTGTTTACACAGACAGGCACATGGCAGCCTTACATATTAGGGCCCTGAGAACACGACCTGTTTGGGAGCTTGCCGAACGCTGTTCTCACAGAGCCCTCCCGGGGCCTCCACTCCCTGCATGGCTGTGCGGCCAGGCACAGACAGCGATCAGTGGGCTTGGTGTTGCTATATTTAGAAACAGTGCCGGTCTTTTGGGTCCCACTGAGGGCACGTCCACCTGTGGGTATCTTCTGGCTGGGTGTTAGCCTTATAAAGGCACGCACATGCCCTCGCCGCTCAAGTGGAAGGAATTCAGGCATGTGGCCTCGGCTGACATAATCCTCTCGGTTTAGGGACGGCAGAGGGCAGCTCCGCTTTCTGAGGTTGTGCAGCACTGGTTCCTGTGCTTAAATGTCAACAAGGCATGTGGGCCTGAGACCCAGAGGTCCGGGCGCAGTCTGAAGAGGAGCTGGAATTCTGCAATTACAGGCCCCGGGAGCTCCGGCTGCGGGCGGGCCCGCAGAGCACGCTTTGAGAACCTGCTTACTGTTTCACAACCAAAGGCAGTGTTGGAGGCAGGCGTTGTGAGATGCCACCTCCCAGGGCAGCGTGCAGACAGCTGTAAAGAACATGAACAGCTTCCTTTCCAAAACCAAGTGCAAAGCCCTCCAAGGTCTAAGCAGAGAGAGGTCAAGAGGAGCTGTGGCTGGACGAGTGTCTTTTCCCAAGTCATCTCCAGGGTTCCCACTCTTTCCTCCAAGATGCCCCTTCCATTTGGAGGCTTTTTCTTTTCTTCACTCTGATGTCCATTATGCTCATCAAAATCCCAATCCTAGATCAAAGTCTCTTTCCTCTTCTCCCCTGAGTATAATCAAAAGTAGCAGCTCTTGGCAGAAGAACTTTAATACTACTGACGCTGCAGAAAACTAAGGGAAGTTTATTGAAAATACAAATAGCAACAAACATGCAAGTGTCCGAAGTGTAGGTTTCTGATGCTCAGATGACAGCCCACCATAGTGAGTGGGTGTCCCCATTCCCCTCCCCCTCCCATGTTCTCACCTCCTGCTGGCCTGCATCCCTGATCACGTTCCGGTCAACACAACTATCGCCTCCTCTGAGAACCGAGGCAGGAAGGATGGTTTCTTACCCACATACACACCTCCTCTGCCTCTAGACACCCACCCCCTCTCCCCTGTGCTGGTCCCACCCCAGGCGCCCCTGGGCTCTGCAGGGATGCCTTCGCACACATCCCACTGATGGCACGCCTGTCTCTGTGGGTAAGCAGGACATACAGGCCAAAGTAATCCATACCCACAGCAGCTCCCACGTGTGTTCCCCAGAGCTACCCGGTATCTGGTGAGACGCGATATACAGAATACAGCAAAACTTTGGTCCACTTAGAATCGTCCAGCTCTCCAGCCAAGAACTTTAAGTCTAACTCTTCCCTTGGCACTCAGCCACACCTCCAACACTTTCCTGATTATCCTTGGTCTTAACCTGAAGGAAAAGGCCATGCCACACCTAAAAGTAGGTGTATAATTGTGAGTAGGTGAGTCTACTCCTATACTGTAATTTATTATTGTAATATTTTCCATACATACTGTACATCTATTTTTGCAGTATTTTCATTTTAAAAAAATTGAGTGTTGACATGCCAAAGCACGTGCTTGGATTTGTGGGTTAATTTATGTGTAACATCGTGTAACTCCTTAACATGAACTTGCATGTGGACAAGTAACAGGTCACCTTCGCTAAAGAGTCAGAGTCCACAGAAGGGAGACTGTCCTGAAAACCTGGCTGTGTGGTTGCCGTAGTAATCGATGCCTTCTGGAACAAATCCACCCTGGGCTAATTACAGCCTTCTATTTTTAAACTCCTCTCCATCCTTCCCCCTCCCCAACATGGCTCACACGACTTCAGCAATAAAACACTCTTCTGCTGCGTGCACAGCCCGCACTGATCTCAGAATAACTGTTTCCAGCCAGCCCCACGGCCATGGGAGGCACGGCTCGGGCTCCCTGAGCGCGGGAACTGAGTGCAGGGACAGAGGGCCAAGCAGACACCTGCCTGCAAAAGAGCCCAACTACTCCCCAGGCTCCCGGGGCAGCCGCCATCTTGTGAGCACCAGGCCTGGGGGCCCGAGGAGGCCTGTGCAGGCTGCCTGCCCCTCCCGGAGGCCCACCGGATGGTCAGTCCAGAGCCTGTGGGGCTGTCAGGGCCGAATACAAGGATGAGAAGAGGCTGTCGGCCTTCTCTCCGTGCCCCAGAAAGCCTGGGTCCTGCTCACTGGATCGCGAGCCTGTCCTCCCCAGGGCTGGGTGGGTGAACAGATGAAGACACCCAGTGAGGACAAGCCACGCCTCCTAGGCAGGTGCACAGCTGGGGAGCTGCACCATCTCCTGCTGCGTCCGTGGGCGAGGCTGTCCTCGCTCAACAAAGGGCCACAACCGGGGCCCAGAGCAGAAAGGGAGCCTCTCTGCGTCCTGGCGGCCAGAAGTCAGGTCAGGCGCCCAAGCAGGGAGCGGACATGCACGGTGAGGGCTTGTGCAGTAAACATGCAAAGATGAGACTGGAAATCGGAAGCACTGGTCAGCGATTGCTGCCTAACAAACAGCCCCAGGTTGCCTCTGATCCCCGTGCTGCAGGGAGGGCTGCCTGGTGGATGGAGGCTCAATTTGGGTTCCGGTCTCTTCCCCTTGTTCTTTTCGTCGTGAGAGAGGCAAGGAGCACCACACAGGCCCTTTACGGCCTCTGCTCGCATCCCGGCTGCTAACATCCCACTGGCCAAAGCCAGCCGCCCTGGCGACACAACATCCGTGGGCACAGGTGTCTGCAGTGAGGGGGTTATTGCTGAGCAACAGTCCACATGACCGTTTGGGGCAGGGACAAGAGAGCAGCAGAGATCAAATCTATGGGGGGGAAAACTGGAGCAGCACCTTCCAGAAAAGTCGCAAGTGCTGCTTGGATTTAAAGTCTGGTGTGGGAGAGACCCTTAGGGAGAGATTTTAATACGATTCTTCTACAATCATAGTGTCTTGCAAAACTGACACTTATTTCTAACTACATTTTGAAACATTTATTAGATTAAGTGGAAAGAATGTACATTTAGTAAGAAAAACCCTAACTCAAGTCGGGAGACCCAAGGACAAGTGAACGGCGGCCATCCCACCATTCACCCCTTGCTCCTGCGCAGGAGCACGGGGCTGCGCGGGGCTGCGGAGGACGCCAGCACGAAAATGACCCCTTGCCAACCACTGAGTCCAACCGGGCGGACTTGAACAAGTGCTCGCACACAACCAGAACTTGAGGTGGAAGATGATAAGTGTCGCTTTCAAACTCGCAGGTCAGATGCTCTGGGGACGTGGCAGAGGCAGCACTCTCCGGAGGGGGGGCAATGGTGGGGTGGCGGTGAAGACCAGGAAATTCCCAGACCGCTCCAACCCGGAGGGCGGCCCACCCCAAACCTGTTTTACACGGGTTCCCGAGGCCGGCCCGGAACCCAGGCCCGTGACAGGCGGGCCCCCCTCACTGCTCTCCCCAGCGCCATCTCTGGGAGCCGCACCCCGCCTTCCCGGCACCACTGCAGTTCCACCCGATGAGAAACGGCCCGCTAACAGGGTGGCATTTACGGGGGGGAGGCGTGCGAGAACGTGGGTAAATCCATAGCAAGCCCGCGGGAAACAACAAAGGGAACACTGGCCAGGAGTTTAGGGCCCGGGAGTCTTTCTTACGTTCACTGCCGCGTGTGTTCATCCAGGCTCCTTGTTCTGTAGCCGAAATACCCAGAGACACGCTGTCCTTCCACACGAGGAGCAGGGATGTTTCAACGATCCCAATGTCTTGTGCTAAGAGCCCTTTAAGGGTGTGAGTTATGGGGCCTTTCCCCTGCGTGGTGCCTCTAAATTATGCTCGCAGCTGGCAAAGAACTGGTAACTGCCTGGCCCATTCATCAGGCGAAGCCGTAAATCTCTGCCTCCGCCTGTGGAGAACCCTGGGAGACTCTCACTCCGAGACTGGGGAGCTCCCCGGAGACCGATGGCCTTGCCGGGTCAGCATCCCCGTGCGCTCCGCTGGGGGCGACACGCGTGGCCCTCCCGCTGTGGTCTGGGGCCCTCTCCATGCAATGGGAACAACCCTGTCTCCCTGGACGTTGTGAAAGTTAATGACAAAGTGTGTGAACCAGAAGATCAGGACATCACAATGCCCTGCACCCTGGAGCTCAGCACAGGCACCCCCACAGGCGTCCCCCACGGACACCCCACAGGCACCCCCCCCAGGCGTCCCCCCAGGCACCCCCCCAGGTTCCACTGCAGAGGCAGACTGCTCCCCCCCCAGGTGCTGGGACAGCAGCCCCGGCTCCATGGGGCCGAACAAGGCGGTGGGCCGGCATGCATGGGGACCCAGCTTAGTCCCTTTTCTCTCTGGAATTTCGGTGGAGCACACAGGACATAGGAGAGAGGACACAGACATCCTCGCCACAGCTCGGGAACAGGCCTGGTTTCCCGGGGTGCCCCTTCCCCCGCCTCCCCCCGCCCCAATCCAGAGGGCACTCCTTCCTCCTGATCTTGGTGGCAGCCCTGGTCCTCCCCAACCTCCTTTGGGAGGGAGCGCCTGCCAGGGTGTCTCAGGCTGTGGCCACTCAGTCCCACCCGGCAGCAGCTGCGCAGTGAGCTCAACTGGTGCACAGTGTGCGACGGGGACTCCAGACCCTCAGCCTGGGCTCCGGCCACAGCACCTAGGGTTCCCACCCGAGGGCTGCCTGCTTCCAGGGGCGCCCGGACACCCGTCAGGGTGACCCTGAGGGACGCGAGTGGGTGTAAACTCAAACCTACAACTAGATGAGCAGGGACAGGGAGGCCAGACCCAGCCGCTGTCTAAGACCAGCAGATGAGGTTGCCTGGGTGTAAGCGATCAGCAAAGCCTGCCCCTGCAGGGAGTCCGGCTCCCCTCCGCCCGCCACTGGTAGGCCATCTTTGCCAGGAGCGCTGGGACCCTCTCTGCGGACAGTCCTCGGCCAGGACCCACACAATGTCCAACCTGGCTTCCGCGATCAGAGAACCGCGGCCGAGGTTTCTCAGCACAGCTGTCTGTTTAGCGGAGTGAAAGTAACGGCTCGGAAACTACTCACAGTCCCCACCCTCCCTCAGCCCCACTCCTGCTTCCTCCCGTAATCACTGTTTGCAGTTCAGTGGCATTGCTTTTTGAAAAGTATCCTGGGTGCCCCTTGCATCTGAAATGTGGCCTCACCAAAGATTACACATTTGAGGTTGAACCCATCTTTCTAATGTTAAACCTGTTCCTTACCTATTTTTTAATCCTTACTCAAGGATATTTTTCCCATTGATTTTTAAAGAGAGTGGAAGGGAAGGAGGAGGAGGGAGGGAAGGAGGGAGAGAGAGACATTGATGTGAGAGAGACACATCAACTGGTTGCCTCCTGCACCACCCCGACCAGGCCGGTGAATGGGGGACGGGAGGGGGGCTGTGCCAGGGCTTCCTGTGCCCGAGGGCCCCCACTGGGGGCTGTGCCAGGGCCTGCTGCAGCCTCAAATGGGGAAACGTAAGTAACAGCAGCAAAGAGGACACAAGCTGGAATGGTTCAGGAAGACAAGGACGGGCTTCCCTGATAATCACTAAACCATAACGAATCTCATTTCTTCTTCCAACGTTTCCCTTGGCTCAGAGTCCTACGGGGCCTCCCTCTCTTCAGTGCAGAGGCCTGGCCCGGGCCCTGTCACAGGAAAAGGCCTGAGTGGCCACTCACCTGGATGGAGTGACACTCGGTGCTGGAGTGGGGGGACAGATGGGATAGACAAGAGGGGAGACTGTCCGTGGATGCCATGTGGGGGAAGCAGTCCCGTAAAGGGTTACCCGGCTGTCACACCACCTTGGGGACACCACTGCGAGGAGTCGGAGCTGGGATAGGAGTCACGGGCCCTGGGAGACAGAAGGGGCAGCTATTACCGCGGGGGAAGGGATGGGGCGGAGAAGCCGCTTCAGAGGAGAGGACAGAACAGCACGACCCCGTCCTGACCCTGCGGAGCCTCCTAGAAGCTATTTTAGTTCCTTATGAAAGTCAGAGATAGACCTGTTCAACATTTCCAAGGTTGGGAAGGGCCTGCCACGCAAAGCCCTTTAGGCGCCCTACGTGTGGTCCCTGAGGACAACAGTCATTCTTCAGCAACCCCGCTCACCTGCCCATGTTAATTGAGTTCATTGACACTTGCCTCCCCCATCACCACCTGTAGGGGCACAGCTGGGACGATCATCAGCTGTAGATGGTGCTGTGTGACCTCAACGTCAAGGTCAGCCTGCAGAGCTGGAGAGAGGCCTACAAGCAGCGGAGACTGTCCCTGGTCGGCGTGTCATCTTGAACAAGTTGCTTAAACACTCGTTTTCTCAAGTGTAAAGTGAGGGGTAGGTCAGTGACTCCCAATCTTTACCATCCATGTGAATTACCCGGGTGCCTTGTTCTAATGCAGACTCTGAGTATGTCGGGCCCGGCCTGAGATTCGCTCCCAGGGGATCCTGATGTCACAGGACCCGACTCCACTGAGCGGCGAGGGGCTAGATGACCTCTATCCTCTTGTATCTAAAACGCCATCTCATTCACCACCCTTTGCCTCCGTAAGGACCGAAATCCTGCCATTCCCCGCGTCCTCGCCTCCAATCCATTCGTTTACCTCTAATGCCATGACAGCTCCTTAGACGCCCTGTAAGCCCTTAACACTCCAAGTTGTAAACCAAAAGCACGACTCATGGCAGCCTGCTGTCCCTTTAATGTCCCCACCCCAGTAAACAGCGCTGCCGCCGCCAAGAAGCTCCAGGGACAAGAAGGAAGCCCGCCCTCTCCACTCGCAGCCCTCCCACCATCCAGTCAGTTCCCAAGATCTTCCTAACTGGCGCCGGGCCCTGTCTGCTTACAGAGCGACTCGGGCAAGGCCGCTCCACTGCTCATTCCACCAGGCTTCGAACTCACGGCTTCCTTCTCCTAGATTCTCGCATGTCCCCGCGGCCGGGATAACCCCTCACCCATTAAACAGGAGCATAAACCTCAATTCCTCAAGGAAACCCTCCCCAACCCCTGGGTCAGAACAGGGCCCCTGGTCACAGCCGGCTCTGAGACACTTGGCTTATTTGGGGTTATTCACCCCGTCTGTGCTCATGCTTGTTGGTGGAAACCTTAGGACATAGCTACGTGCCTTGCACACGACAGGTGTTCATTATTTCTGCCTTAGTCCTCATGTCAGCTGCCAACACCCCCACCCCTAAAACTTTTCACTTTGAAATTCCTTTTCCAGGATTCTCACCGACTGCTTAGATTTGGAGTGTCTCCTGCAGAAAGCAGGGGGGATATTTCAAGTTCACTGTTTTAATCCGACAAGTAGAGCGCGCTGCCAGGTGGCTTCTTGGATCTAGTGCCCAGTGGTCCCCGCTCCCGGGAAAACGAGGCAGAGCTCGCATCTGCCGAGCAGCCTGAGCTGGGGAGGCCACAGTAAGCGGAGGCACATGGGAAGCCTCGCGGGACGCGCTCCTGAGTTTTCTGGACGACAGAGGTGGTCACTGCCACTACCCGACAGGCAGATGCTGCACGTGGCGCGAGCCTGGGTGAGAGCCGTGCTGGCGGCAGAAGGGATGCTGATGGAGAGGGGTGCTAGGTGTGTGTGAAGGGGTAACCGGGTCCTGGTGTGGCGCGAGCCTGGGTGAGAGGTGCTAGGACTTAAGTGACTGTAAGCGCTCCGTATCTAAGAGTGGTCCTAGCCATGAGCCACCCCAGGGGGCCTCTCCCAGAGGTGTGTCGGCTGGGACTCCACTGGCCAGGCCCTCCCTGCCAGAGCCACATCCAGAGAACAAAGGGCAGGGGGAGGCCAGGGCTGGGGAGAGACATGAAGACCCCCAATTTATTGACAACTACAAGGCTGTCTGTGCAGTTGGTGTTTTTGGTGCGTGGGGAGCGCTGCCTCCCCAGAGAATTTCCTCTCTTAGGTGGACACTACACCGCATGACTAGATGCGCTGTTTCCATCTTTACCAGCCAAAGCCACAGGCCGCCGCGTGCAGATGCTCCTGTGAGGAACACCAGTCACCCACAGGTGAACGCAAAGAAAAGGACTTTCTGTCCTAAGAGGTTTCTGTCCTCTCGTGCAAGGAAGGGAGGTCACCTTAGGAATGGAGAGAAAGGGGGTCACATGGAGAGACCCCAAGCTGATGGATGTACAGGGTCCCCTAACATATCAACAAAGCAAATAAATAAAAACAAAACCCACCAGCAGCTGGCCCCTTAACAGCTTTTAAAACGTGGGGTATAACCTCTGAAGTTGTGAAAGCTTCCCCGCTTTATCACTGCTTAAGACCTCAAGCACTGATTTCCACGTACTCTCCTTCTTCCCTGATCTAAGTCAAACCTCTGGAGGCTCAAAACACAGCAGACGGGCCGCGGGGCGGTGGGGGCCCTGGCCACAGGATGCCCAGGCCCAATGGCAGTGCTGTCAGGGCAGGCTCCCTTCCCATCACCCCTCCAACAGCCTCCGTGAAGTTGTAGAGAAAAATGCAACTGAAAAACCATCCTCTTTAGAACATTTACATACCACACAGTACATCAAAGCAAAGGGAACTACGAAGCACACAACTCCGAGTTCTAAAACAGACGCAGGCACTGCACATAGCAAAACCCAGTACTAGTGTTAACACCCAGCTGGACTCCAGAAATAAAAGTAGAATACGAAACAATCCGTTAAATCATTCACGGAACACAGTACTCACCAGTTCCCCACACCATGCCGGTCAGATTCGCACAGAATCCATGCTGTGGACTCGGGCTCTCTTCACTTCCTACACCTCCGGCCTGTGCCAGGTCCTCATGCCAGGACCCCAGCCAGAGCTGCAGAAGACCCCCAGGTGGGTACTAGTTATTCCTCTGGGACAAAAAGACGAGGGTAAGTTGCCCAGGATAAGAGGAAGGATTTGGACCCAATTCTGGGGCTGGAAACCGCAGGCACTGCGTGGCAGGGCCTCACACCAGTGGCGAATGCCCCAGAGACACCCCCCCTATTCTCATGGAAGACCTCTGAGATTTGGGAAATCAACTTAACACGTGCCATTCACGGGACACCTGAGAGCTACTGACAGGATGTCACATCCACACACTTCGAGAGATGACAAAAAGCAAGCAAACTCTGAGTCTCATATACTTGCACCTGGTAATTTCTGCCTTTCGTGGAGGCCTGTTTTAGAACACTGTGTGATGCCATGCGAGTTGTGAGTTGTAATTATTTAACTACAGAAACGGCAAAGAGCACTTAGAAACGCGCGCACACTGTCAGGCGAGCCACACGCTCCTCCGGCCTCCTGAGCTGTGCCGGCCGCAGGCGCAGCATCCCATGGGGCGCTTCTCCCCACAGGCGCCCGGGCCCCTCTCACAACTCCGGTCAAAAACCCGTGTGACCGGCCCACCTGCGACTGTCAATCTGCAGGTGAGGCTGCTGCGTAGCAGAGTGGAAAACTCCTGTTTGATTGATGATGCTGATGCAACAGTTTAAGATCACCTGGAGTTCACCAAAACCGCCTGTTCGTAGGTCTTGCTTTCCGAGTTGCTGGGCAACGAAAGCGGGGCTTAAGTGAGCACCCCCACCCTCCTCAGCTGTCCTGGCCTCGCAGCAGGCCAGCTCGCTCGGGATGTGCGTGAGAGGGGCCTCTCTCCTCAGGGTCACTACTTCCCTGCATGATGCTAAGATCGTAGAAACAGCCATTTTCATTCCAGAGACTGAGAAGCCGTCCTCCGCTGTGGCACCGGACGCAGTGTATCTAGGAGAGCCGTTCCCCAGTCCGCCACCTCGGCTCTATCTGAACCAACTCGGCCTTTCCTGCCGGGGAAGCTGCCCTCAGGCCCAGCCCCCCTCCTGCCTGGTGGTCAGGCCCGGCCCCCGGACTTTCCCTGGCCCTGAACCTCCCACCTTTACTGCAGTCGCAGCTGAAGAACGCAGAGCAATGGCAGTGACTAATGAGCTAACACCCGGAACAAGCCCTTCAAGAAAATCCCCCAGAATTCCAAAGGTAGCAATTTCCAAAAACTTAATTAGAAAGATAACCAAATGAACTGTGGCCCAATGACAAAATATTTTATTAAAACCCGCACAGCCGTGCTGTGCTACAACCCAAAAACCCTCGAGGATCTTTCGGGAGCTGAACACACGGTTGCGGACAGCATCCCACTGGCACCAGGACCGGGCCACCCCACCATCTGCACCACTTCCTCTTCCTGCAGCAAAAGCATGGCCACATTCCCGGCCTTTTTTAGTCAACAGGACTCCTGTTCCATCGCTCTGCCCTTCAGCCAGGTGAGGCTGGCAGTGGCACCTGATGGCAGTACAAGGAAGCAAGTCCATGGTGCAAAGTCCTGCTGCACATGGCAGGAAGCATGCAGGCCGGCCCTGACATCCATACGTGCAATTCCCACCCCTCTATAATGCCTTCCGTAAGTCCTCATCAAGGACATACAGAGAGAGAGAGAGAGAGAGAGAGAGAGAGAGAGAGAGAGAGAGAGAGAGAGAGAGAGATACCCGAAACCCATATATGATCCCCAAGTGGGCATCGAACCAGTAACCTTTCTGTGCACAGGATGATGTTCAACCAAGCCACTCCAACTTAATAAGTGGACTTACCCTCAAGATGGGAAAATATCAAAAACCACTGTTTTGGGGTAACAACACAGGAGCTAGAGAAGCCAGCTGTATATTGTAACCTGTGGGGTTCCCAATGCTCAGTTGTTAGGTTATTTATGTGTTTAAATCACAGTGTTTTCACTGGAGAGGTACCTTCCTGATTTTGAAGAAAATCTAGGGTAGGAAACTGGGAAAAATTAACAATGACAAATACCTGTGCTCTCCGAGTTCAGGTGAATATTACCCAGCACAGCCATGACGCCAGAAACACCCTGGTTCATCATCACTTCTTGCCACGGGCAGCTGACATGTGGGACCTTGGCTGTTCGTAACGCCAGAGGAAGACACACACACAAGCCAGCGGACCACTTACCTCACTGACTCTTCCACAGAAAGTGTGCAGTGCGTTCAACTCAGCGCCACGCAAAGTGACCAGTCCAGGGGGCAAGCGGCTGACGTCCAGGGAGTCCCAGTGGACGCACTGCCGGGACCACTATGCATGGAGAGGGATGACAAGAATGAGATCAGCGTTCTTCTCAGGGTCCTCCTTGCTCTTTGTACTAAAACTTACTTGAGGCAGGTCCCCCCTCCTGGAAACACGTCTAGAGGAGCTGTGGTTAGGAAACGAGGACTTCTGCTCTCCTCCTCCTGGCAGTGAAGTCTCCCAGGACCAGTCCCCGCCATCCCTGGCAGGTTCTAAGAAATCTGAATGTGGTCTCAGGACCCCAGTCAGTTTCACCCAATCTTAACCTCAAAACTTCACTTTTTTCATTTATGTCACTAAGAGCAAGTTCTGTATCTAAAATGAACCACTTCAAAAATTAATATAAAATGAGGTCTGAACTTGTATTCTGAAAGTAGTAACAAAGGCAGGCCAAAAGGAAACGGGATACTAGCCTAGAAGAAATCTGGCATTTGCTATCTCACCTGTGAATACTGTTATTTCCTTATACAACTTATGACAATAAATTTAACAACACGGGTCCTAGAAAAGAGGGCACAGTGGCAAACCCAGTGGTTCTGTGGGCTCACAGAACGACTGCAACCTGAATGACCTTTTACTCATAGTTCTAAATTCATTAAATAAAAGCCTAGGCTGGTGGAGTGCAGGTCGTGTGCAATATGCTCAGACCCTGAGAAAGAGCTAAAGGGAGTTTCTTCTTCCATGTGGTTAAGTGTAAGAGTCGTATGCAGACAACCTCAAGTTTACGGATAACATTCAACTGTGTAAGTTTTTGCCTTCTGAAAGCCACCTTAATATATACGTATGCAGAGTAACTTATAGGAAGAGAAGACATTGGGTGAGAAATTCATTCATTGCAGCAGGATTCCAACACTCTGTACATGAAAGCTCATGACGTGCCCAGACGGGGGTCGGGGAGGAGGGCCGCTAGGGTTTGTATGCCTATTGCTTCCAAGCAGGTCGCAGCCTGTCAGAGACATCACCTCGCGCTCACATCCATCCTAAACACGAGACTATCAGCACTGCATCCGAGAGACACCGTGAGCAACATCACCGTTCATATAAAAAACCGGCTTTAAAAATAAAAACAATCCGTTAAACCTCCAATCTTTCTGAGATTTTTGAAGCCTAGGCCGATGTACCTCTTCTCCTTTTGGCACATGTGACTGAACTTATACTCATATACCGACCAGACCATTACCTGGACCAGGTGAGCTGCATAGGAAGATTTTACTATGTTCACATTGTTCTGAAATTAATTTTAAAAAAGTATAGTAAAGAGTCTGAGGACAAATTATTCAACTGTTTATCATACATAAGACCGCATGACTATAATACAAAGGGGATTCTTTTCATTTAACGTTACAATATACACAGCAAGTCCGGACCAGATCTTACAATCTGCACACAGGTATTTAACCTTTTCCATGCTGTTTATGTTTACAATGCACAGAAGTCCTGTAACCAAACCGTGTAGGAAAGCACACAAAACTGGACTGTAACGTAACACAGTGTGCAGAAGCATTGGGTTGTATGACTTCCTTTATGTAAGTAGCGGTTTAAAAACTGCTTTCGTTTTTTGGTGCTTTTTAAGATGTGGCAACCAGCACAGAAAAAAATGACCTGACCCATATGGTATCATTACCTTATATTCCTAAACAGCAGTAACTACTGAGTTCCTTTTGATATTGCTATACTCAAGATGATATCCTTTTATTCACTGTAAACCTTTATGAACTACCAAGTTCAAAAATCATCCACAGGCTTGACATTTAATTACAAAATAAATATGGATTTCCTGATTAACAACAAAAAAAATTTTGTGTGGTGTATAAAAACGGATTATTTCCACGTTTCCATTCACATTCACATAGTTTTCAGCCTTTCTTTTATCACTGTTTACATATAAAAACCTGCTTTTGTTCAGAAAAAGGTTGACCTAGTCAGCCACATGGAATTGACCAATAAGAAGTGGTGTGGTGTTCTGCTGAGTTGTTTAGAACAGGGTTATCGGCAGAGGTAGATTACTGCTTCTTTTCTAGGCTTCTTTTGATCCTGGACAGGTAAATTACTCATCTTCATTCTCCCGATTCAACCGCTCAAAGGTATAACACTCTACAAGTGGTCAATTTAAAATGGAAACACAAATTTAGCAACTGCCAGCCTGTGCTACATTAAGGCAGCGTAATCTCGGAACTAGGCACCTGCCCACGCCAGCCTGCTCGCTGCAGGTCACGTGCGGGGCCTTGCTTCACTCGTGCTCTTATTTGGACCTGTTGGTGCAACCAAGGTCTTGCTCTCAAGCTTACGTGTAGGTCAATCAGGAATACAAGAATCAACTGCTGGCTCCACAGCTTCTGGATCCAGTGTCCCTTCCCTTCCGAAGCCTGAACACATTTAGAATGTAACAGGTGTTGTAGTCTTGAGTTAGATGTCAATCTATTATGTTCAGTACACAGATTGCTGTAAATGTATTGGCTATGGGTTCAACAGTTCCAGTTTTGTTTAAGCAATAGTACAGCCATAATTTTCAACTGACATTTAAAAATGGTCTAGTTACACCTTGTGTCAAAGTGCAGAACTGCTACATTATTGGTTACAGACATCTATGTGCTATAAAAACAGCTTTGGTACAATAAATTATCAAAAAAGAAAATAAATTTTTGTAAAATTCACAGCATAATTGTGAGGCAAAAAAGCAGTCACATAAAATTCTGCATTTTTTAAAAAATGTTCAGGATGAACAGAAGACGTCTTTGTGCAGAAGAAATGGTGGAGATACCACGTGCCAAGAAAAAGCAAAAGAAAAGTAAAAAGCAGGAAGGGACACAGCTGTAGCTATTTCCATCAGAGCAAACCACTACCTCTGTGGCCTTCAACCAATAAGTCAGCTTTATGACACACGCAAAGTGACCTTGCAATACCTTACAATTAGTGGGTCACAAAAGTCTATTTTAAAAGAAAGGCCTCTTGAATTACCCATTCTCTGTGTTTTCAGCATTAAGGACTGTCTGCAAAAGCATGTCCAAAGTGATTGCATCTGAAATGGTAGGCTCTTCTAATTTCGAGTCCAAATCCATAAGGCCAAAGGTTATCCCAAAGACCACCACTCAGACCTCCCCAGGACTGGCCGCGACTGACCCGTTGATTGCTTCTCAGTGCACCTTGGTTGGGAGACCAGTCACGTTCCGTTACTCTCTTACTGTGGCCTCTCCAACAGGAGACCCACAGGATCCCATGTAATTGCTGCTTTGCTCCTCAGTAGGTTCAGACAGGAGAGTTCTGATCCCCGCCACTTAGCATGCTTACTGTGCCTTACACACTCCAATACCACCGTCCCTTCCATACAGCTGAAGGTGATGTTTGTGTGAGCTGGAGGTCCCTCTTCCTGACAGTACTGCATATCCGTGCCCAAATGTGTTTAAAGGACTTAAAAACCCAAATTCCCCACCCCCACCCAAAACAAAACAAAAACCCAAAAAAAGGGGGGAAAAAACACCCTCATGGGGCCCTTTATGCAAATTAGGTGCAGTGCCTTTTTATTTTAAAATTAGTTGGCAAATGACCAAGACCAACATCTGAACATTAACTTTTGTGGAATAGAAAGACAAAAAAACCCACTACGACTGGGATGTGGCAAGTTAAAATGGGGGAGGCAAAAAGAGGACACCTCTGAGCTATCCATGAAGATGGGTTTGGACATGGCTCTTTTAAAAACTTCATCGTCCCTTTGCAATCTTTTCAAGTTAAAAAAAAAAGTCAGCTTTGCCCTCTTGTAGCGGTTCAGTGTGTTAATCTCCTTCTGATTCAAGCAGCTTTGCACTTTGTTTTTTTTTTTGTTTTTTTGGAAAAAAACACCACTTCTATAAAAACACACAAGAAACAAACTCAAGTTTCAATTTAGTCACGAGCTAGCTACAGGACTCTGTTGCACACAAACTCCTGTCATGGGGGACTCTTCTCTATCAGCCCCTTGCCTCATTGTCAGAGGTCCTTCAGTCATGTAATGTGCAGGACCTGTATTAGCAGAAAATTGGTATGTTTGATGTCCAGCTATGCCAGTCTCTTGGCGGGGATTGGAGTAGACGGTTAAATTAACGTCCATAGCTCCGTTCTGTCCAAAGTCCAAGGTGTTAGCAGCCACTGGGCGATTCTGGTAGGCCTGATTGCCTTGATTACCAGTAGAGGAGGAAGATGTAGAGGAAGAAGTAGTTGAGGAAGACAGAGATGTCATGGAGTGGTGACTATGGCCAACCTCCATAGAATCCTGGGTAGAGGAGCTATTCGTTGGAGAATTGTAGACCCTTGGCCTGGTCCGGTTACCCAAGGCTTGTTGTCCATGGTGGTGGTGGTGGTGATGGTGGTGGTGGTGGTGATGGGAACTGTTTCCATGGTGATGATGCAATGCATTCTGTTGAGGGGCTACATGAAAGGTTGTTTCTTGAACAGGATGAGTTTCGACAGTGACCTGTGTAGGAGCTTCAGTGCCTGACCAACCAAGGGGAGCAGGAAATTGCTGACGCACCTGTAAGAACAGACGTTTGGATTTATACAGAGTACTGTTTCAAAGTTTTAATCTTCAATCAAAAGCTACAACACTAGCATTTACATCAACTAGAGAGGAAGGTTTTGAAACTTATGTTAGTTCTATTAATGCAAAATCCCAAACATGTTCAAGAGTGCAAAAATATTTTATTATGAAAGCTACAATTTTTAGCAAGTTATACCCATAAATAGACTCATGTATTTCACACGCCACTTATTTTTCCTTGAAAGTACCATCTATGCCAAGGACAAGTAAACTTTTTTCTGGAAAGATAGCTAAGTAAATATTTGAGAAAGTCCAAAAGGAATTCTTTACTTTCCCCCTAAAGCCCTTCTCTCCATTCTTCTGTTCCAATATAAGAAATACTGTCCATTCAGCCGCTTAACCACTCCTCCATCCAAACCAACACAATACTGTTGATCCCAAACCTGGACACTTTTCTCCATCTCCATCCGAGGCCACTATCATCTCTTGCCTAAAATTATACAACGGCCTCCTCGATCAACTTCCACCTTCCATCCTTGCCTTTTTCCAATCTATTCTCCAAAAAGCCAAAAGAATAATCTTTTTAAAAACACAAATCCAAATTAGGCAAAGAAAAGAAATAAAAGGCATTCAAATTGGAAAGGATGGTATAACACTATCACTATTTGTAAACGACATATTCAGAAAATCCTAGACATAAAAAAAACTGTTAGAATTAACAAATTCAGTAAACATATTCAGTTAGAATAAAAAAAATCAATACATAAAAATATGTTGCGTTTCTATACACTAATAATGAATTATCAGAGAAATAAAGAAAATAATCCTATTTATAACTGCATCTGAAAGAATAAAATAGCCCTGGCCAGGTAGTTCAGTTGGTTAGAGGTTGCAGGTTCGATCCCCAGTCAGAGTACATACGAGTCGTAACCAACCACGAATGCATAAATAAGTAGAACAACAAATCAATGTTTCTCCTCTCTCTCTCTAAAATCAATCAATCAATAATAATTTTTAAAATAAGCATTACACTCCTTGATTTCAAACTAAATTATAAAGATATAGTAATTAAAACAGTATGGTAATGGCAATACAAAAAGATACATAGTTCAATGAAACAGAGCCTAGATATAAACCCATGCATATACGATCAATTAATCTATGACAAAGGAGCCCAGAATAAACAATGAGGAAAGGACAGTGTCTTCAATAAATGGTGCTAACAAAACTGGACAGCCACATGTAAGACAATGAACTTCGACCACTACTGACATCATACACAAAAATTAACTCAAAATGATGAAGACTTGAATAAAAGACCTGAAACCATTAACTCCTCCAGAAGAAAACAGGGAGAAGCAACTTGACACAAGGTCTTGGCGACGATTTCTTTAATCTGACACCAAAAAGTACCAGCAACAAAAGCAAAAATAAATAAGTGGGCCTACGTCAAATTGAAAAGCTTTGGCACAGCAAAGGAAGCCATCAACAAAAATGAAACAAAACCTATCAATCAGGAAAAAATATTTGCACATCATATATCTGAAAGGGGTTATAATCCAAAATATATTAGAAAATAAACAAAAATCTCACAACTTAATAGTAAAATGACAAACGAAAAAATCCACAACAATCTGATGAAAAAACAATGGATGGAAGATCTGAATTGACATTTTCTAAAAAGGATATACAAATAGCCATCAGGTAACTGAAAAGATGCTCAACATCATCCATCACCAGGGAAATGCTAATCAGAACCACAATGAGATATCACTTCACACAAATAATAATCAGAATGGCTATGATTTCAAAACAAAACAAAACAAAAACAAGTGATGGCGAGAACGTGGAGAAAAGAGAACCCACATGCACTGTTGGTGAGACTGTAACTGGTGCAGCCACTATGAAAAGCAGTATAGAAATTCCTAAAAAATTAAAAATAGAACTACCAGCCTGGCCGGTGTGGCTCAGTTGGTTGGGTGTCTTCCTGTGCACTGAAAGGTTGCTGGTTCAAGTCCCAGTTGGGGCACATGCCTGGGTTGTGGACTCAATCCCTGGTGGGGGGCGTGCAGGAGGCAGCCAACTGATATTTCTCTCTCTCTCTCTCTCTCTCTCTCTCTCTCTCTCTCTCTCTCCCTCTCCCTCTCTCTCCCTCTCCCTCTCCCTCTCCCTCTCCCTCTCCCTTTCCTCTCTCTCCCTAAAGGCAATAAACTATTATTTTTTAAGAAATAAAAATAAAATAATATGATCCAGCAATCCCACTTGTGGGTATTTATCCAAAGAAAACAAAAACACTAACTCAAAAAGATACATGCATTCCCATGGTCACTGTAGCATTATTTGCAATAACCAAGATACAGAAACAATCTAAGTGTCCATTAATGGATGAATGGATAAAGAAATTGTGGTGTATATAAAATGGAATAGTATTTAGCCATTAAAAATGAGGTTTTGCCTTTTGCAACAGCATGGATGGACCTCAACAGTATTATGCTTAGTGAAATAAGCCAGGCAAAGAAGGTAAATACTACATGATCTCTCTTGTATGTGGAATCTTAAAAAAAAAACAACAAACAACAACACAACAAAAACCCTCACAACATTCATATATATAGAAAGACTGGTGGTGGCCAAAGGTGGGGGGGGTGGGGAAGATTGGTGAAGGGGGCCAGAAGATAAAAAGAAAAATGCAGTTAATATAAAAGCACAATCCTAATCACTTCACTACAGTGGGGCCTTGACTTACGAGTGTCCCGACTAACGAGTTTTTTGAGATACCAGCTGACTCTCAGCCAATTTTTTGCATTGAGTTGATAGAGTAATTTGAGTTAACGAGCTCGGTCTCGGAAGGAATTAAACTCGTAAGTCAAGGCCCCACTGTATTTAAAATCTTTTAATGACTTCTCATTGCACTTAGAAACTAACAAAATAATCTAAAAGTCATCCAATGGTCTGCACAAATTGGGCCAATGCTCATTTCTCTAACCTTTCCCGCTAGCCATCCTTCCTCCCCCTACCTGGGTTCCACCGCACAGGGTCTTCCTTCTATTCTTCTACCGGGTTAAGGTCTTTCACATGTCACAGGGCATCTGTACATCCTGTTCCTTGCTGCCTAGGATGCTCTGATTTCTAATTTCTGCTTGGATGCTTCTTCATCTTCATTTCAGTTCCAGAGTCTTCCCTGACCACTCTGGCTAATGCTGCGCCAACTCCTGTGGCAGAGACTGCTAGCTGTCCACAAAAAAGCTACTCTTCTTCTTGAGCACATGGCTGCACTACACTTCCCAGCCGCTCCTGTACTTAGGTATGGCCATGTGACTCAGCTGTACTCAATGGAATGTACATAAAAGTTTCTATGTCAGGGCAGGACTTGGCCCACAAAATACCTCCCCAAATCCTTCTGTCTGCTGAATGCTACAAACAACTAGGCCTTAGGGAATGAAGGAGCCACACAATGGTAGGAGCCCAGGACACAAGGAGAGCCATGTCACTAAGTTGAATACCTACTCTGGACTGTTACATAGAAGAGAAACTTCATATTCTAAGCTATCATGTATTGGGGGTCTACTGCTCCATCTGGCCTAGTTGAATTAATACATCCTACCCAACAAATAGCCATTTTCTATTACACTAGAGGCCTGGTGCAGGAAATTAGTGCACTCAGGGGGCGGGGGGTGTCCCTCAGCCCGCCCTGCGCCCTCTCACAGTCCAGGAGCCCTATGGGGAACGGGCCTAAGCCATCAGTTGGACAGCCTTAGCGCTGCCATGGGAGGCGGGAGAGGGTCCCGCCACCGCAGCTGTGCTCACCAGCCCAGCTTCCCACAGGGGGTGCACACTGACCACCAGGGGGCAGCTCCTGCATTGAGCATCTGCACCCTGGTGGTCAGTGCGTGTCATAGTGATGGTCTTTCCGCCGTTAGGCCGAAACCAGCTCTCCGACATCTCCTGAGGGGTCCCAGATTGCAACAGGGCGCAGGCCAGGCCGAGGGTCCCAACCAATGCACAATCGGGGCCGGGGAAGGATGTGGAAGGTTGGCCAGCTGGGGAGGGACTGTGGGAGGGCTCCAGGGTGTATCTGGCCCATCTGGCTCAGTCCAGATGGGCCAGACCCCAGCAGTAAGCTAACCTACCAATCAGAGCATCTGCCCCCTGGTGGTCAGTGCACATCATAGTGAGCAGTTCAGTGGCCTTAGCATATCATTAACATATTAAATTTTGATTGGTCGAATGGCCAACTGGACGACCGGACACTTAGTGTATTAGACTTTTATTATATAGGGTTACCCTGCCTTATCTTTGTTTTAACAGCCAATGGTATCTGCACTTTCTATTCCTTTGGTTAATGTTGCTTATTTACTGTATCACTGTAAGCTCCAGGAAGGCAAAGCTTGTCTCTACGCCAGCAGCTGGCACAGATCATTAAGTATTCGCTCAACAAAGTGGTCTGAGAACCAAAATTCAAAAACACAATTGAAAACAATCCAGTAGAAAAACAGGCAGAAAGTCCTCAGAAAATACTAATGGTTCATAAACTATGAAGCTACTAAAATTAATTCATAAGAAGAAATACGCAAAATAAAACTATACTTCAATAGCATTTTTCATGTCAGACTGATCCAAAGGTGATCACACTGATTGTTTCTCCAAACTCTGCTCGTGGGAAACGAAACTGGCACAACTATAGAGAGGGCAATTTGGCAACAGCTATCAAAATTAAAAATCACACTACTCTCTGCCCCATCAATCTCAGGCCTAGCAACTTACATCACAAACTGCGCATGTGTGGGATGACATGTGTGACTTACTTATTACAGCATCATTTGTAGTGGTAAAAAAAAAGCTGACAATAAGCTAACTGTCCATTAACAGAGGACTGCAGAGGTGACTTATGGAATATCTAAGCAACAAAATACTGTGCGACAATTTTTTTTCTAAAGAAAAAGCTATCTATGTACTGATATTAAAATATCTCTAAAAATATATTAAACAAATATGTAAAACATGTTAAGAAAAAAAAGATGTGAAACTGTGTATCAGATACAAAGATTAGGTGAAATGCATATATATTTTGTTTGCATATGCATGAAATATCTCAAAAAAAAACTAATAACATAAATTAGAAATTGAGGGTCTACAGGACATAAAAGGGTAAGACTTCATTGAATCCCCTTTTATATTATTTATTTTAACCATGTGAATATATCAACTATTCAAAACCTACATAAGAAAGGATTTGAGGCCCAGCAGAGGCTGGCCAGTGCTGATGAACAGTAGCAACTGCGCACCTGATGTGCGTGGTCTTCCCCGTGGCATTCGGGAGCCCAGTCACAAGAATGGGGGGTGAAAGTCAACAACTTTATTGTTGCTTCCCTCAAATGACACACTGGTCTCTCATTACAAAGTACCAGTACAACAGTGTTCAGTGATTTAATTTATTATTTTACAAAGCAAGGTTACCACCACCATATGCTTCACCTCAATTTTTTAAAAAGTTATTACTTAAGTGAGATTCTCTTCAACAGGTTTAAAACCTAAAAGGAAAAAAAGACAAAAAACAAAACAATGTGGAGTTGAAATCAAACTACAAACTGATTCAGAACATAGGACTACTGGTGCTGAGAGACCACAGGTGGGGCCCAGCCAGCGTGGCTCAGTGGTTGAGCATCAACCTATGAACCAGGAGGTCACGGTTCAATTCCTGGTCAGGACACATGCCTGGGTTGTGGGCTCGCTCCCCATTGTGGGGTGTGCAGGAGGCAAGCCATCAATGCTTCTCTCTCATCATTGATGTTTCTCTCTCCCTCCTTCCCTGGGATCAATAAAAATACATTTAAAAAAAAAAAAAAAAAGGAGTTCCTTTCAACAGTGTTTAACAAAAACAAAACACACATGTGGGGCAGAGTGTAGTCATTAAGACAGTGACCCAGGGAGTCACTTAATCCAGGAAGTCTCAGTTCCCAATGTAAAATGAAAATCCTCAATGCATAAAGCTGAAAATTTTGCTGTAGCAAATGAGATAAAGATGGAACAAAAAGCAAAACAAGAGACATTTCCAGCAATGGCTAGTGTGCACCCAATAAATGTTAACTATTTATAAACGAGGGGGGACTGGATGTGCTTCTTCAGTTATAATTCCTTATGGAGGAAGCTATGAACCTTTAGAGAACATGACATTCATTCTACAGGCACTCAGCACCCAATACCACTAGGCCTGAGTGTGGCAGGAGACGTGCACCAGGTGGGGAGAGCTCACCTGGGGACTGTGTGTCTCACAGTCCATGGCCTGCACAGCGGCTGAGAAGTGCCCACCACTGTGCCGATGCTGGTGCGTGGGGTCCGACCTGGCTCTCCCACTGTTGCTTGTCCCCGATGACCCACCTAAAGTATTGCAACACAAAACAACTGTGAGTATAAAGTCAGTTTTGTTCAAGTTTATCGTCTAAAACTGTAACGTTAAAATTGAAAGTGTGTCACACACAAAAATCTGCATTAAGAGAAAGTCACCGGATTTCTGATTCAGTTCTTGTACATCAACCCTGAACTACAACAGATCAAGACGGTTTCGCTAGGGGAAGCTGAAGCATGTGGACAAAGTATTTCCATTTAAAAAACAATTTAAAATTTTGGTTAATAAGGAGTTTTGTTTCAAGCTACCAAGCAGAACTTATTACATGTGGGAAGGGGACATTTTTACTAACTGCAATGACTAGAGGTAGGTGAAATGAAGCCTCCCCACCCCGTGAACAAATGCCTGAGAACACTTTCAAAGAACCCTGCCAGGTAAAGAGACAGCAAACGTTCTGAAGCCTCGTCTGCGTCCGAGGACAGACCTGAGCTTGACGAAGTACTGGAGGTGGTGCCCGAAGACTGGGACTGCTCCATCGCAGGGCTCGTGGACACACTGTTACTTGTGTTTGTACCTTCATCAGCTGTTTTCTTGAAAAAACTGTGCTGCAGGGCATAGTAAGGTTGAATTCGTGTTTTGGGGTCATAATCAAGCATCCTTAAAATGAGGTCTTTGAACTTCAAGTAGTCAGCTACCGTATGACCCGACTCCCCAGCACGACGCCCACCAGGTCCTCCTGTTTCTACTCCAAGAATATTGTGAAGTTTGCGGGTTCCTGGTGGTTTATACTCCTAAAGAGAAGAAAGACAAAAAGGCTTTCTCTAAGTCTGATGGGATATGTAAACGTCTACTTAATTTCAAATATGCTAAAATATATTACAGATTGAAGCCTTTATTGAAATCTCTTTAGATTTACAGTTAAGTCCTCTAATGTTTTTTCACATGTTATATGTTATTATTCCAAATGCACTGTGGTTAGAAGATTTCAAAATAATCTTGAGACCAAAAATTACTATAAAGACCATCTTGTAATACTTTAAGCAATAAAAAAGACCATCTAAGCCTGGGTCAACAACTATACAACTATGATCTCGTCCAGGGCCTGTCTTTGTACGGCCTCAGGTATGGTTTTTATCTTTCTAAAGGTTGTAAAAACAACAACAAAAAACAAATAAGGACACACAACGGAAACCCACAAAGCCTACACATTACCATCTCGTCCCTCAGGAAGGAGGCGTGTGGGCTGTGCTCCAGCCCAGAGGTCTGAACCTCCTCTCTGCCTATACACCCGGCAACCTGGGTGCACTCCCTGCAATGGCAGTGGTTCCAGCTGTGGCGACCGCACCGCGTGCACTCCAAGTAAATGATCATGGTCTACCCCACCTGCTCATGTTTAGATAAAGAAACTAAAAGCACATCTTACTTAAGCCCTTTAGAGAATGTTTAATAATGAATTACCTTGACATGTGTTGAGGTTTCCTGCAAACTCAATTTTTAATAGATAATAGTATAACCCTTAAAATATCTAGGAATACTGAATTTATTAAAAATAAAATCACTGGATTTTGGATTCTAGTTACAATGTAGAAATCTGCAAAAGACCACCACTCTCACTCTAAAAGCAAAAACAAGCCTGGCAGGTAAGCCACAAAAAGCATTGCTTTTTAAAAATCCATCAGAGAGCTGAGGGCTAAAGAAACCAGAATTAAGTACATTCTAGAGACTATGCACAGCTCTTCCTACGAGAAGCAGGGAAGGAGCACCTGCCATAGGTCTGGGTAAGGAGAATTCAACCCAGCTCTGAAGTGACTCCTACCAGCTGCATGTGAACAGGCCTGGGGATGGGAGCAGCATGGATCCAAAGAGGCAGGAGCCCCGCTAGGACCCCCAGGGCACTGGTTAAGTCTTGGGGCAGAGCAGCGGGATGAAGACAGAAGGCCTGAGGCACAAGGTAGAGGGGCTGCTGGTAGGGCAAAATGAAGAGAGATCACTCGGCCTCCACCAGCACTACTTAAACACTATATAGAAAGTGGAGACTAGACTCCAAGTCAAGCAAACAAAGCCCTCATGCAACTGGAGCCCCACTCGCTGTAGACATTTGAAATGATAAAACTCTGGCATACTGTTTACAAAGGTAAACACACATATTCCCTATAACTTGGCAATAATTCTACTTCTAGGTAGTGACCCCACAAAAATGAAAACACATATATAAAAGATTTATACAAGAATGTTACCAGTAGCCTTATTCATAATTTCCCAAAATGGAAATAGACCAAACATCCATCAACAGGCAAACATAGATATTACAGTATTTCCATTCAATGGAATACTAGGAAGCAATAAAATAACTCCTGAGACACACAATATGAGCAAATCTCCAAAAGCAATGTTTGTAAAGTGAAAGAAACAAAATAATAAATACTATGGAGTTCCAATTATAGAAATTTTGCCTGTGAATGGGCAAAACTGACCTTTGATGATAGAAATCAGAAAGCAGGGGTGAAATGAGAGAAAGGGGGACATGCGGAAACTTTTGGGGCAGCAGAAATAAAGGGCTGTGCAAAAGTAGGCTTACAATTGTTCAAATGGAAAAATACATACAAGTTATGATTATTATAATAGCTTTATTAACTCAGAAGAATGTCACAATGCAACTGCAAACCTACTTTTGCCCACCCGTGTCTTATTTTAGGCAGTAGATACCATATCTACACTAATAAAAGAGAAACATGTAAATTGGTGTCACTCCACTATGCTCACCAGCCAATCAGAGTGACTATTCAAATTAACCCAAAAAGATGGTGGTTAATTTGCATAAGCAGGCACGGAGCGAAGACTGAAGACTGAAGAGGCTTGGCTTCTCCACTGCGGCCGGAGGGGAAAAGCCAAGCCTCACTGCGGCCGCAGCTGAGAAGCCACGCCTCGCTGCGGCCAGACCAAAGGCCTGGGCTCCGGGTGCAGGAGGAAAACGGGTGCCAGCAGCCAGGGGAAGGAAGGCCTATTGCATGAATCTCTTCATGCAATGGGCCTCTAGTCCTATATAATTAAAGGCTAATATGCAAATTGACCAACAGCGGAACGACTGGTTACTGTGATGCCCACTGACCACCAGGAGGCAGACGCTCAACTCAAGAGCTGCCCCCTGGTGGTCAGTGCGCTCCCCCTGTGGGAGCCGGGTTCATGGCTGGCGAGTGCAGCGGTGGTGGCAGGAGCCTCTCCCACCTCCGAGGCAGCAGTGGGCCTAAGCTGTCAGCTGGGCAACCCCCAAGGGCTCCTGGACTGCGAGAAGGGGCAGGCCAGGCTGAGGGATTTCCCCCCCACCACCACACCCTCCAGTGCACTGGGCCTCTAGTATATAAAGATTAAAACTCAACAAATGAAACACTTAAACTGCATCTAATTGTATAAAAATTATACTTTTAAAAAAAAACACAGCCGAAACCGGTTTGGCTCCGTGGATGGAACGTCGGCCTGCGGACTGGGGGGTCCCGGGTTCGATTCCGGTCGGGGGCATGTGCCTTGGTTGTGGGCACATCCCCAGTGGGAGATGTGCAGGAGGCAGCTGATCGATGTTTCTCTCTCATCGATGTTTCTGGCTCTCTGTCCCTCTCCCTTCCTCTCTGTAAAAAATCAATTAAAAAAAAATTTATAGTCTTAATTCTTCATCCTCCTACCCCACCAAAGGAAAAAAGAAATATATAGTAGGTATGGATTTCATTACTAGGAAGCTAAAATGGGCTCATGAAACATAATGAGAAATTAAAAGTAAAAATAAAATCACTTATGGTTAAAATTCCTGTACATCCTTCATAATGTAACCATTAGGCTGTACATTTGTGGGGGGTTGGTTTGTGTCATTTTTTTGAACAAAATTTATTTCTGTTCAAAGAGAAATAGTCACTTTATACTTTTAAAAATTAAGTTTCTTAAGTTGGTTGCTACTTGTGGCTATGGGAAAACTCATAAAAAGATAGTTAAATATAGGTTAAAATACTTTTTAGTGACTTATCTGTGGTTTCATAAGGTAGAGATTTGGGACATAGGATGGGATGAACATTTTATTTAGAAAAAGAACAAAAATAGCATAAGGAAAAAGACAACTTCAAAATAGAGAAAGAAACAGTAGCCTGCAGAGAGAGATAAAACATAAAGTGGGTTCCATGTCCTCCATGTAACAAAAATCAACTGGAAGGGCTGCCATGGGTGCTGGTGAAGCTGAGGCGGTTTCCCAGGCTGTGTTTGGGTTCAGTGGGAAAGGGGCCATGGCGGACAAGCTATGTGATCAAAGGGAAAAGGACTCGGGATGTTCGCTTGGTATTTTCCATCCCTTCCTTATGGGGAGTAGGCATAAATTAGCTGTTCAATATTGCAGTGCCTGGATCTTAGAGAATACGGCAGAATGCAAAAAGTTTAAAATCAGTTGTGAAAGATACAATTACATATAGATTCTTAAATATTCTAAAAAAAAAAAAAAAATCACTTGATATTAAAGGTGAAGGCTCCATAGCTATATGAAGGTGAATTAAAGCCAACAATAATCTTCAGTTCCCTGGGAATGGCACATGGTGGCAGCATCACTAAAATGCAAGGGCAAAATAAAAACTAAAGCAAAAAATAAAATCTCTTAAATGTTAGAAAGGCAAAACTACACTCACAAGGTGTCTGTTATATATCACACACAATCACATATTTAACAATTATATTCATTTTGTAATAAAACAAGCTAGATTACAAAATACATGAAGGTAAATCACTCTAAACAGTTTGGGCATCTGAAAAAAAGCTCTCAAATAAAATAAAAAAATCACTGAAACAAACCTAGTGTTTCAAACTTCACTTTTAAAGATTTTAGAGATGTGAAATTCCTGCTATCCAGTCATCAAGCTAGGAATATAAAACCAATCAAAGAACCATCTAGTCAGTTCATATTCTTGTCACACACTGCTTAAGTAAAAAATCTTTTTCTTCCATCTAAACGAAAAAAAAAAAAGCCATTTACTGCAATTATGACTGCCACTGTTCACAGCTGCAGTACTATTAACTGTGAATTTACTATAAACCCAAGTTCTGAGAAACAAAGGTCCAACTTATTGATTCTACTGCTGAAACAAGCCCTGGTGCCTGACCAGCTGCCCAAAGGCAGACATCCAGTTGTCATAATGAAGCCTCAGAGAGAACTCTGACCACTAAGCGAGCACTGGTCCCTAGAGTTCAGGTCAAACTATACCCAGCTTTTGAAAAAATTATATACTAAGTTACTGAAACTGTTAACTCTAACACTGATTTCAAATAAATATAAAATGAGCTATTAAAAGACAGCTCCAGTGAAAGAAATAACAAAGGCTCAAAAAAATATGTCCCTGTTTTACCCGTTTTCCATCTTTGGTCTTCTTTAAGTTCCAAGTGCCATCTGGCAACTTCTCAAAGAACTTTCTTGCTTTTGGTGCTTGATCAAGAATATGAGCAGGTGGAATACCCAGAACTTCCACTATTTTGTTCATCTGATCTACCTGTATTAAAAATAAAAATAAAAACACCTGTAATTTCTATGGCAGTACATCTACTTCTCATCAATTCGTTCATTCACTCATAAATTGTAACTAAATAAGTTGAGCATCTCCTGTGTGCCATGCACACCTCTAGGCAATGAGTATACAATAATGAACAAAAGAGATCAAAGTCCCTGCCCTCCCTGGAGCCCAACATTTCAGAGGGAAGGGCAGACAAAGAAATAAATACATAAGCCTGTGGTATGTCAGGTGGTCATGGATACAAAGTAGAAAAAGGACTGGAGGGAGTGTTAGAAGTTTAAGTTTTTAGAGTTTTAGTTAAATAACCATAAAAAAATTGCAGGGGCTTAATACAGTGTGGATCTAATAAACTCTTTTTTAAGTGCAGATTCATTCAAATAATGAGTCTACTATATGCTAAAAACCATGCTCAGTTGAATATAGTAGTAAATAAAACAGACAAAACTCCCTACCAGAGTTTGTATTACAGGGGAAGAGATCACGAATAGAAGAATACTAAGTATATTATGTCAGATGACAATGAGGAACTATGGGGAAAAGGAAGAGGGGATGGGGAGTGAGAAAGGGCAGCACAACTCAAAACACGGTGTCATGAAAGGTGCCATGAAGATGGAGCCATGCGAGCACAGACCCAAAAGCAGTGCAGGAGGCAGCCGAGTGCTTTCTGGAGGAAGCACTTCAGGCACAGGGCAAAGGCAAAGGCCCTGCTATGGCCTAGGGCTACTGCTTCCAAGGAACCAGACAAGGTTGTGTGCTGGGTCAGAAAAAGGGAGGGGAGATGATGAGGAGGAACAGGTGGGAGAGAGGTCACAAGTCAGAGGAAGGAAGGGGGGCAAGGACTCTGGCATTTACAATGGGTGAGATGGAAGCCACTCAAGTTTCAGGTGGCCCTGATATTGTTTAAGCCATGAAAAGATACCAATTTACAGTAATATTATTTACATTAAAACAAAAAGAAACACACACTATGGCAGTTACTGCCAAACAGTAGCTCTACCTATTTATTAACAGTTGTATAACCCAGTACCAATCATTAAATCTCATTGATCTTTCTTTTCTCATTCATAATGAATGGACTGATCAAAGATGCAAAGGTTAACTTTTCTTTAAAAATTAAAAAACACAGGTTTTTTTTAAGGAGGCAGATTATTATTTTTAAAATTAAATTTATTGGGGTGACATTGTTTAATAAAAAAATATAAGTTCCAAGTGTACATTTCTATGATACATGATCTTTATATTGCATTGTGTGCACACCACCCAAAGTCAAGTTATCTTCCATCACCATATATTTGACACCCTTTCCCCTTAACTCTCCAGTGAATAGTTTAAAACTAATGAAAGCCCAATTCCTCTGCCTGTGAGGGAACTTGGCCTCTCTCTTGCCCTTCCAGGTACTGCCCTCTGACCTTCAAAAATCTTCTAAGAACACAAGACAGAAACCCATGGACTAGAAAAATTACTAGAGTCTATAGCTCTAAAATCCTCTAATACTAATTTACCCTAAATTATTTAGACTCAATATCCATCAACCCTACTGGTCATGACCTTTTTTTTATTTGTTGAAATTATTAGATATGTCTCCTTTTTCCCCAATTGACCGCCACCACGCCCTCTCCCCTCCACCATCCTCCCCCCAGGACAAGCCCTCACCACCCGAGTGTCCGTGGTCCATTGGTTATGCTAATATGCATAGATACAAGTCCTGCCTCTGGTCATTACTTCTTTCATTCCAAATCATACTCTCAAATTTATAGCAAGCTTACATCATTGTCAGGGCAGCCCTCATGCCTTCGTTATCATCATTTTCTATTATTATACTTAAAATCTGTAAAATTTGTACCAAGATACTTAACATTTTCTTATGTTTTACTGTTCTCCTTTATTAGCAGATTAAAAGTTCTCACTTCCCACCTCACCATTATATAGTAACTGAAAAAATTGATAATATAATTCAAAACTACCTTAATATTTGAATGATTACATTGGTAAATAGACATCTTTTCCTAAAAACAACTTTGATTCCACTGTCACAAACTAAAATAAATAAATTATGAACACAGAATTTTCAAAGCAATCCACCACATACCTCATTGGCTCCACTGAACAGCGGTTCTCCAGTGTGCATTTCAACCAAAATACACCCAAGGGACCACATGTCGATAGCAAGGTCATAAGGCATTCCCAGTAGCACCTCTGGAGACCGGTAAAAGCGACTCTGAATATACTGGTATATCTGAAATATATTTCAAAACAGCATTAATTACAAAATAAGTTTTAACTGTAGCCAGTATGGGATTAACACTGATTTAATATTAACCGAAAAAAAAAAAATTACTAACTCCTAAATTAGGGATCCATTTCCTGATTTCAAAAACAGCCTATGAATATTGTTTAAAGAACTAAACATGTCCCAGGAATGGCTAATCTGCCTGTGAAATGCAAACTATACACAATTCAAGTCCTTTCATTTAGCTCAATCCTAACTGGTAATCAAGAGACATCTTAAAACAAATAATTATGCCTTCCTACAAGAAAATATTATTGAGAATAATTTATTTTCCTATTAATTATTCTTGGTTGCTATGGCTGGCACTTGGTTTACCATTAATTTAACAGCTAAACTGTATTTATGAATTGGACTTCTTTAGGTTAACTTAGGTTAACCTTCCCTGGGAAGGCTGTGACATATATACATATGATATACTATCCTAGCATCACAGATGAATCCTAGAGACACTGCCACATAAAGATTCCATCAGGAGTTGTTTCTGGTTAACCACTTCTCTGCCCTGTCCCCCTCCCACTTCAATCTAAGACTTCTTACAAAACAAAATATTGAGGTGGGTTATTTTCAATGAAGTAATCTGAAAATGTCTTCACAGACCAATTTATCTTCACTTAGCCATTGTAATTTCCCATCTAGAAATATCAGCAAAGCAAAGAAAGTTTTCTGAAAAAAGACAGAATACGAAACGAAACCCTCCTAAGTACACTTTCTGTGTGAATACTCAAACCAGGCAGCCAGCAATGCAATGTTGTTTCTAACCAGTGTTTCTGTGGCTCCGACCTAAACCTACAGCCAGGTCTCCAAGCGTCATCTCAGGTCAGCCCAACCTCAAGGCCTCTCAGAAAAGAAAGTCTCATTCAAAGAGACCAGGAAGAACTATAAGGTTCCAGATTTTTATAAGCCAACATCATCAGCAGGCCCCAAAGACTCCCTGCTACTAAGATTACCTATTTCCCCCCTGACACAAGTTAGCAATTACCTCTGGTAATGACCTCCACACTGCATACACATTACAGTGGGGCCTTGACTTACGAGTGTCCCGACTAACGAGTTTTTTGAGATACCAGCTGTCTCTCGGCTGATTTTTTGCATTGAGTTGATAGAGTAATTTGAGTTAATGAGGTCCTTAACGAGCTCAGTCTCCGAACGAATTAAACTCGTAAGTCAAGGCCCCCCCTGTACTAACATCTCACATATCTACTGCCACTATTTTACCTAATTCTATTTAACTCACAACTCCTGAAATGTACTTACCCGCTGCCCCAATTGACAAGAACTGCCAAAGTCAACAATCTTGATTGCACTGCGTTTGGGGTTACACAGAAGGATATTCTCAGGTTTTAGGTCACAGTGAATGATACTAAGTTCTGGAGTCGCGAGGAAAAGCAGTGCAGTGCACATCTGCTGTGCAAACTTTCGTGTTAGGTTCAAAGAGACACCTCGAAAATTGGTGTTCCTCAACAAGTCATAGAGGTTGTAGGACAGCATTTCAAAAACTAAACAGAGATGGTTTCGAAACATAAAGTGGCGTTTCAAATGCACTGAAAGAGAAAAGAGTTTCCATTTAAATTATACATAGACCAATAAAATGAGAATAATGTATGCATGAACTCTCAAATAATCTAACATTACAATGTCAAATGCAGAGTGAAAATCAAGTTAAAATTTGGAGATCAGCATTCTGCACTAAAAGCAATTCTTTAATCAGTTAAAAACAGCTGAACTGTTCATCTGCTGAACTAGTCAGGTGCACTGCCTGCCAGCAAGCAACATAATGGAAGCAGTACCACCCAAATGCCTTGTTTTAAACGAGGTAAGTCAGGGCTCAAAACACGAGTAGCAACTTGATGAACAGTCCTGGAAACAATCAGGAGCGGCCCTCACTCGGGAGAAAGCACCTTTTATCTCCTGACGCCCTGCCTCACAACTTGTCTAAGTACCACCCCAGGATGCAGGTCTGTGACACTGCTGTCCTGGGCAGCCCTCCCTGGGAAGGCTGTGACATATATACACAATCTGCTTGGCTGAGCCTTACATTTCACTAGTAATTTTCTGTAACAAATCGAAGGAAAATACAGATTTTTCTTTCCTTTAGGCAAATGTAGCAAATGTTTGAAAATCATGCATTAGAAGGTATAGTTCATAAAGCATGTAATTATGTTCATCAAACTGGTACATGGGACATCTTGCAACACTGAAGGTTTGGGGAAACTTCAAAATAAAGTTCAATTACAGGAAGAAATTATAAGCAGACCTATGAATAGGGAAAGAGTAGAGAACACATTAGTTGCTATCCCTGTTGACCCTCTACAAAGGCTTAATACACATGAAGCTGTTTCAAAGATTGTACTTTAAGTATTAACACTGACTTCACATCAAATGAGGTCATTCAGTAAAATGCTGCCCTTCACTATAAAAATTCTTACATACACCAAACTGAGCACCTCTAACTCAGCTGGAGAGATATGAAACCACCATTTATCAAGGGTACCTTCACTTTGGTGTTTTGTATCATAAAACAGGTTTCTCTACAGATCTATCTGGAGTAACTATGACAGTATTCAATGTCTGGTCCCTGAGGATGGGGACACATTGAGTTGTCCTGGTAACAATACTGCTTGTAGATCACTCCTGATACACATGATCTAAAATTAGAATAAACAACTCAATATGAATACTACATGACTCTGTAGGAGTCTGTAGTAGAATTCAACACTCCGCAAATAAAAAGAATCCTTAAATGTTACATAAGAATATATAACATCTGCTCTAATCACTGAAGTTCACGGGTTTAAAACTAAAAACACAGCTCGTGTGACAATAAGACACCCAAGAAATAGTCCATGCAAAAGTTTTAACATGAGAAAGCAGTACCTACAAAAAGAACGCAAAGGTAGCTGATGTCAGAGTTCCAATGTGATTATGAAAATCCCTCTACGCAGCTGAGATCAGACTGCTTCTAACAGAAGATAATCTACTCAGCTCCACTTGCCCTCCCTACTCAGCCCTCACTCACTGAGTATCAACAACGTGCTAAGCACTAAAGATGCTGTCAAACAATGCTCCAACTCAAGTATACCTGGTTAGGCTTTTAAACTCAACTTTGGGGAAAACAGATAGAAGGTTAGCAAGACTTTGTTCTACACCTAAATGGAATTTTCTTTTAACCAGACCCTGGCAGGTACTAAATAATCCAGGGAAGAAATTATGCTAGATGGTAAAGCAGTAGCTTTTTAAGAGTTCAAAGACTTAGACTGTAAAATCATCTGAGTAAACTACATTGGTCAACCACTTCAAAATATAAATAAATTATTTACATTATAATAGAGCAATAGGACTTTCAGACACCTTAAATTTAAGGTATCAAACTCTACTGGTATGTCTGCGTCCAATTCTAAAGTTCTTCATTTGTTGTTTTCCAATATATACAGAACCTCAATTTCTTGCGACACTGCATTCACAATCCCAAAAGTAATTAAAAACTCATCCAAAAGAATATCTGTAATGACTTATAAACAATTAATAATCATTCATCAGTTTACCAAAAACAAAAATGATTGCTGTTATTATGTAAGAACTGAGTAGCTAACATTTACTGAGTACTTACTATATGCCTGCCATCTCTTCTTTCAATAAAGCAGGGTTAAAATGTTACAATAACACATCAACATTTTCTCTCAACTTCAGCAAACATTCAAAATACAAGACACAAGAGTGAGAAGGAGGAAGATGCGCCCAGATACCACTTTATAAGCTGAGCATCCTTAGAATGTCCTTCTTGTGCTTCTAAAGCCCCTTGAGTGGAAATGGGCTTCCCTAATACTAAGTTATAATCATAGTGAACAGCAAATGTTCAGTAAGTCTGAATAAAAAAGGTTTTAAATACTAATGTTATTACTATGAATTATATCTGATATCTAAAGAGAAGAAACCAAGGAAGAAAAAGTAACAGCATAAGCTCTTTTTATTGTACAATGGGGAGTGAAGGGTGTTTCATAAATGGAATCTAATCTGAGTATCAGGACATTATACCTTTAGCATACAATCTCTTGTTTCCACCACATTCGGGGGGACTAAAAAAACCATTAACACCACAATGTCCTCCCTCATTTTCTTAAAAAGGAGCTTGCTAAGTAAAATTTAACCTCATGTTTATCAAGTAAAGCAGCATTTCTGAACTTAAATTGCTATGGATATATACCTACAGGAACTTCTACAATTAATTGATTCTAAGGTCTCTATCATAAAACGGGACGGCATCTTACATTTATACTGGGCAGCACATAAATTATTAGCGTCTCACAATCACTGGCATCTTAGATTTGGTTAAGAAGAGCATTAAAGAATGTATAATTAAATGTTTTGCCCATATACTAATCAGCCCTAGACGTCACTATTTTCCTAATTCTTCTGTCTCCTCATTTTGTTTTCATAAGAAAAACACATGACAATGAAAAAAACGGAGTTAGGCAGAGGTAGGGTCACATCCTATCTCCAGAGCCTGGGACCTTGGGGATCGTTACTCTTTATACAAACCACCTGTGAATAAAGATTCTACCACTTTCCTTACAGGACTGCTATGATTATTAGAGAAGATGGAAGAAAAGCACAATATGATAGGAGTTCAATAAATGGTGGCTATTATCTCTTTTCTGTTGTAATAAGTCCAACAGCTTCTAATGCTGCCAAACTTACAAACAGCCTGAGGAGCTGGGATCCTGACTCAGCCATACCAAAAATGGTTCTATAACCATTAAGAACAAAACATACTAGCTTACTTTTCATTTCTGATCTATATTAGAAATGGTTAAAGTTACCAGGAAGAAGATTTTCTGGATAAATGTCCATGGTTAAAGCAAACAACCGGGACTTTTAAGTCCCCTTAGCCACCCAAAGTCACTATTCTCGTTTGTTTCCAAACTGTACGCCATTTGGAATGCACAGTCCCCAAAACTTAGCATATTACTGCCAGATCAGGTAATTTATGTAAATCCATGCCCACCAACAGAAATAAACAGCTGAATTTTTAGTCAATCACTTTAAAGAAAAAATCCACATAGTTTCATATGAAAATAACCATTAACTCAAATTTCTGGCCTGGATTAGGCTTTGTCTCCTGTTTGTTTACCTATGTAGTATTTCATTTCAGTGTCATGTTTGTTCATGAGCTCAAGAAGCCGCACTTCTATCTGGGCTTGATTCAGAAAAGCCTTCTTGTTCTTTATTATTTTAATGGCAACCCATTCTTGCTCCACACGATCATATGCCTTTACAACCTAAAAGAGAAGAAAGGAGGAATAATTCTCTATTTCACTAATGGCAACAATTTCCAGCAGTTACAATTCACCTAATTGTACATTTACCTAACTCATTTCATGACGTTCCTACTTAGAAGAGATCCTATTCCTTTCCATTCAATATCATTCATTTACTATTTTACAATCACTTTAAATCAATCTTTTCTATTGAATTTCTTTTGCATCCTTATAGTATTTTGAAATATCTACAAAATAGATAGCTTTCTTAACAAAATTGGATTAACTATTTTCCTGCTTCAAAAATAAATTAATTTTAACAAGTGCTTTGGTTTTTCATCTTCCTTATTAAATAACACTGTAAGACAATTCTTTTATATTCTTTTAATGAGAGAAAAACCTGGTTTAAATCTCAAGTATTAGTGTAAAATATATCAAAAGTTCTGAGTCACCTGAAAAATGTAGATAAAATTTCTAACTTTAAATTAGATTTTCATAGATAACATCATAGGTATATAAAATAAAAATTAGTTTACACTAAAAAAATCAAATATAAATTACCAGGAAAGTTCCACAATACAGGAGTGGGCAAAAGGAGGTTTACAGTTGTCTGTATGGAAAATAATACAATCTAATCTAATAAAAGACAAACATGCAAATTGACCGTACCTTCGCTATGCCTTAAGCCACGCCCACCAGCCAATCAGAGTGACTATATGCAAATTAACCCAACCAAGATGGCGGCCAGCAGCCATGGAGCTGAAGCGAGCAGGAGGCTTGGTTTCTCCAGTGATGGAGGAAGCCAAGCTTCCCAGCTGGCTCTGAGCTCCACTGAAGGCAACAAAGTTTCAATTATAGAAGATAAATTAACCCCAGATACCTGCTTTCAGCCGGCCGTGGCCACGGAGCTGGAGCAAGCAGAAGCCGGCTCTGAGCTCCACTGAAGGCAACAAAGTTTCAATTATAGAAGGTAAATAAATCCCAGAATAAAAAGAAAAAAGGGAGAGGCTGGGAGCTTCCGTCGCCGGGGGGCTTGGCCAGCCTGAAAATGGCCCTCAGCCCCTCACCCAGACTGGCCAGGAACCCCAGTGGGAAGCCCCCACCCTAAAGGGGGTGGGGCCAGCCTGAAAACAGACATCAGCCCCTCACCCAGGCTGGCCAAACCTCCATGGGGTGAGGGTCCTCACTGGGGGGGAAGGGGGGGTTGACCAGCCTGCAAACAGCCATCAGCCCCTCACCCAGGCTGGCCAGGCACCCCAGTGGGGACCCCCACCCTGAAGGGGGTGTGACCAGCCTGCAAACACCCATCAGCCCCTCACCCAGGCTGGCCAGGCACCTCAGCGGGACCCCCACCCTGATCCAGGACACCCTTCAGGGAAAACCAACCGGCCCCCACCCGTGCACCAGGCCTCTATCCTATATAATAAAAGGGTAATATGCAAAATGACCCTAACAGCAGAAAGACTGGGAATGACTGGTCACTATGACACACACTGACCACCACGGGGAAGACGCTCAATGCAGGAGCTGCCCCCTGGTGGTCAGTGCACTCCCACAGGGGCAGCTCTGCTCAGCCACAAGCCAGGCTGACGGCTGCCAGTACAGCGGTGGTGGTAGGAGCCTCTCCCGCCACTTCAGCAGCGCTAAAGATATCTGACTGCAGCTTAGGCCTGCTCCCCGCTGGCAAGTGGACATCCCCCGAGGGCTCCCGGGCTGCCAGAGTGATGTCTGACTGCCAGCTTAGGCCCAATTCCCCAGGGAGTGGGCCTAAACCAGCAGGTGGTCATCCCCTGAGGGGTCCCAGACAGCGAGAGGGCACAGGCCAGGCTGAGGGACACCCCCCCCCCCCGAGTGCACAAATTTTTGTGCACCGGGCAACGAGTAATTAATATAAGAATAAACTGTGCTTCACAACTGTAAACCTACTTTTGCCCACCCCTCTATACACTTAATGTCATAGAGAATTTTGATAGTTTTAAAATGAGAATCAGTGCTAACATAAGGAGTGTTCATGACTAAATCACCATGCACACATCTCATTTTAAATTTACTCATTTAAAAATGTGTTTCATGTTGACAGAGATATTTACATAAAAATTAAGAAATCAATATAGATAAAAGAAACTATCTCTACTAATCAGCAATAGCAACTATAACTGATTAAAGAAGTTATATTTATAATATCATACAGAATCTGCACATTTAGAAAGTCTGGAGGTGCAGGTAGAATTACAAGTGATTCCACTTTGTAGGTTGAGTACCACTGAATTACAGAAGAGAATGGAATGTATGTTCCAGGATTTACATCAGTCAGGATAAATAGATTGTCCATGACAGAATATGAACAGCTCAGCTGAAATGAAACGTGGAATAAAAAGTGCAGTATCTCTAGTTCTACCCAATACTGAAAAATACTACCTACAGTGGGGCCTCGACTTATGAGTTTAATTCGTTCCAAGACCAAGCTCGTTAACTCAAATTACTCTACCATCTCAATGCAAAAAATCGGCCGAGAGACAGCTGGTATCTCAAAAAACTGGTTAGTCGGGACACTCGTAAGTCAAGGCCCCACTGTATTGTCTTTTAAGGCAGAGGCTGCCCTATAAACACCTGACTAACTAACTGCCTGCACCAGGAGTTGCAGTTCAGTGTGTCTATCCCAATAGGATCCAGGACAAAGGCCATTAACAGGGCCCAACTATTTACTGACTTAGCAAATAGTTAACCACTAAATGCCAAAGCAATGGTTTTTAACCCTGAATTGCACATTTAATAGGCAGTTTTTAAAAATACCAATGCCCAGAATGCAGTCACAGATTATAATTTAATTGGTATGGAGCCTAAGCATCAGTCCTTCCCCCCTACCCCCCCGAAGCTCCCAGGGAAATTTCAACATGCAATAAGGATAACCACTGGCTAAAGAAGTGAAGGAGCCCTTATTTAACAAGGATCTGGCAGAGACCTCAGAGAAAGTCTAACCGAGACAATGGAGGACATTATCTGGAGAGTGGCAGGTCCTGAACCTGAGCACACCACAGCATGTAAGAGAGGCATCAATCAGACCTGCCTGGTGAAGTGAAGTTTTATGTCAAAGAGGCCTACATTTTCACAGGTTTACAGGAATTAGAGTAGAAGAAAATTAAAGTGAAAGAGGAAGAAAACATCACTCTGAGCTCAGAGACTGAGTATTTAGGGAAAACGAAGTTTAGAGAGTAGGCTACTTGGCCATAATTTTCATGGTGGACGTCACACAAGTAAAAAAAATCCTGTTGATAGCAATTGCTTACACATTGGTGTAATTTTCAAGGTGGAGACAACAATCCCTGAATCGAAAGTATTGAGAATCACTCTCAAAAGCTGGTTTCAGAAGTAACTTACCTTAAGAAACTTTGAGAGAGAAACAGAAGCTGCTTCTAACAAAACAAATAATCCTATATACTAAAAGCCTAATATGCTAAGTGTCCAGTCATCTGTTCAACCAATCAAAGCATAATATGCTAATGATATGCTAAGGCCACTCAACTGCTAGCTATGACATGCACTGACCCACCAGAGGGCAGACGCTCTGACCAGTAGGTTAGCTTGCTGCTGGGGTACGACCAATTGGGACTGACCATGACGGGCCAGACACGCTCTGGAGCCCTCCCACGGTCCCTCTCCAGCTGGCCAACCTCCCGCGTCCCTCCCTAGCCCCTATTGTGCACCAGTGGGGTCCCTCGGTCTGCCCTGCACCCTCTCGCAATCTAGGACCCTTTGGGGGATGTCAGAGAGCTGGTTTTCGGCCCGATCCTGCAGGCCAGGCCGAAGGACCCCACTGGTGCACGAATTCGTGCACTGGGTCTCTAGTGCTTTCATAAAAGAGGGACTCCCTACACACTGAAATACCTATGACTAAGAAGAAAACGAGATTACAAATCAAGGGAAAAGCCCCTGCATTATGTAAAATCACTAAAATTCCTTGAAATCATGGAAGGGGCAGACATATAAATGGAACATCAGGGCCTGGCAAAGCCACACCAAAGCTCCGAAGGTCTTCTAACAATCTTGCTCATGTTTCCTTTACAAGCTTATTTAATAGTGTAGATTTTTCTGGGTCTACACCCATGACTGCTAACGCCCTACAGTATACTTTTTGTCCTAAGCATAAGACTGACAAATGACAAATGTGTTCCACACAGATTAAAAAGAGGCATATCTTACTTTCTCTCAAGGTAGGAACAGGTAAGTAAATGCATGCAGGTTCCATAGTTAAAGAAAAACAAAAAAACAACAAAATTTTAAAAGGTAATTCAGGATGAGTCATTTTGAGACCCCTTCTATCCTCATCCTTAAGAAGTCAAAAGAAGTAATTGGAATGCACGTTAATGACTGACTCATAGCACAAAGGTTGCAAGATAAATATTCTGGGATTAACAGTAAATCACACCTCAAACAAAACAGAGCTCTATGACTCAGTGAGATAGAATTTACAAGTGCAAAGAGATGGGGGAGCCACAGCCACAGAAAACGCTTTTTAAAAGTGCAAGGAGGAAGACTGGCTAGCTATTGGTCTGAACACAGCTAATGAAAGAGACTACTGTATTTAGGTTTTTGTGCTTTGCGTTGGGGCTGGGCGGGCAGGTGAGGAAGGTAGAGTAATGGGTAAAGAAAGAGGCCAGGAATGAAGAGAAAAAAAGTTTCCTTGGAGTTCCCAAATTCCTTGTTGTTCCTGATAGAAGATCCCCAAATGATCCTCTCAGAGCATCCAACTGAGCCCTCACACTCTGAGCAATGCTGAATGCTGTGAGGACTGGAAGAGGAGGCTTGATAAAGTCAGAAGATGAGTTGAGAGAAAAACCCAGGGCATAGCCCTTGGCTTTCCAAGCCTCCAAAAAGTGAGAGGGCACCTGCTGTGCCAGCTAAAAATAATAATTCTTTGCTCCTTGAGGAGGAATATCAGACAGGGGTAATTATCTCTAGCATTCATAATGGAGAATCAGCCACAGACTACACAAAGCCCATATGAACGGCAGGCCCATATTCATGATTAAAATCAACTTCTCAGTGCCGGCTGGTGTGGCTCAATGGCAAGAATCGACCTATGAAACAGGAGGTCACGGTTCAATTCCTGGTCAGGGCACATGCCTGGGTTTTGGGCTGTATCCCCAGTTGAGGGCCAGCAGGAGGCAACAGATCAAAGTTTCTCATCATTGATGTTTTTCTCTCTTTCTTTCTCTCTCTGAAATCAATAAAAATATATACTTATGTATATAAAAATCAACCTCTTAGTAACATAAGTACTTGGTAGCTGTATAAAGTAAATAAAGAAAAAAAGGTCCAAAGGGATTTTGATAGCTGATACATTTTACTATCTTTAGAGAGCTATGACAATCCAAATACACACCCATTGTTTAGATCTACTTACAAATACTGAAAAGTATGCCACTGAGGAAAGGGTATAACAACATCATTCACTAAGAAATTGAAATTTATTAAATCCAGCATTTTCCATTACATTACCTGTCCGAAGGAACCTTTGCCTATTAAGGAATCAATTTCGTAACGATCCATCCACTTTTCTCCGTTTTTTACAATGTAATCATAGTTATCATCGTCATAACCATCATTGTAAACCTTCCGCTCTTTCTTATGACTAGAATCGTCTCCCTGGCCCTGTTGGTGTCTTCGCTTCTTTTTTGCATAGTAAACCTGAAATGAGAACATATAGTGTTAATTGTATAACTTAAAACATTGTGGATTAGGGGAGCATCTATCAAGAGACAAATCTGCTATTAGCAGGAAATTAATGAATTTTTATTCTTTATAACAAATACAAAAAATAAAATAAAAATTTCCTATAGTTGGTATTTGAATTATAGAATGACACTGATACATAACCAATGAAAATTGTCTACAGTAAAGTTCACTTTAAAATTACACTGTTTAGCCCTGGCCAGTGAGGCTCAGCTTGTTGGAGCACTGTCCCATGAACCAAAGGGTCGCAGGTTCTATTGCCTGCCGGTCAGGGCGCATACCCAGGCTGCAGGTTCCATCCCCCGGTTGGGGTGCATACAGCAGGCAAGCAATCAATGTTTCATAAGGCAAAAGATTTTATAAATGAAAGTTTAAATGTATATAAACTGATGTTTTAGTAATATAAAAGGCCCTCCTTTTATATTAGTAAATTGAGACATGCTCAATTTTTAAGCCTGTAATAATGTAACAATTAATGAAAAACATCCTCTCCCCTCCCCACCCCCGCCCAACACTAAAGGCCATAAACCTGGAGGCTGATCATAGATTGGTTTATTTTCCTTGTTTCTGTTTTTCTTACAAAATAGTTTCTAAGATCAATAAAAAAAATTATAGGTGAACTAGGCAACAGTCCAAGTAATTGGTAACTAACTTTAAGAAAATTATAAATTAGGGTTTCACAGAACAGCATTAGAAAAACTCTAGTTTACAAGGTAGCACTACACTTAAAAACAAGCTTCACAAAGTTACTGTTAACAACAGATTAACAGCTTTTTCATTTATCAGATATATTTACACATTGACATTGATAAATTATTAACAATTTATCAGATATTCTTAATATTCAAAAGCTAGTTTGGCACCACATCCTTTATAACACATTAATTGTGTACAATATTCAACTCAGAAATATTCCTCATTGCATTCATTCTAATTTTATCTTGTCACATTAACATAATAATATCGGCATTAAGCACCATCAAAGTGCTGTAAAATGTATACATCCATAGAACAGCTTTTTAGCTACCTGGCTGCAATGTGAAAAGAGATTGGACTCACACTGGGAGAGGGAAGAAAGCACAGGCATGTGCTCTTCCCCAAAGCTCCCTCAATCATTAATAATGGAGCTGGGGCTGAGGCTAAGCAGCAAACGCCAATCAAGTCAAAGGGCTAAGACACTAGAAAAATAATTTTTGGTGGCAAAGAACCAACTTGGAAGATGAGTAATTTGAAATGCTGTGTTTTTTATCCTACCTACTTCCACCCAAAAAGGCTTTTAGATATCTTACAAATAAAAGGACACCTAGAAAATTTAAAAGACAACTTAAAAACACAGAACTACAGATCAAATACATTAGGCCAAGCGCCTGTTAACTAGTTATTAAATCTATCTCAGAGTTTCCTGACATCCATGGCAAAAGCAGAAACAGATATATAAAAATTTAAGCAAAATTCTAACTAAAACATGCTTTTATAGTGGTCACTGTGCTTTCATGTTGCCCTTTCTTGTTTTGGAGAAGTTACTATAAAAATGATAACTCAGCATTTATTAGGTACAATTCTGGAAAAAAAGGGGAAGCTATCCACAAGTAATTTTTTTTTGCAGTCCTTGTTAGTATATCTTCTTTATTTTACATAATTATATCGTCTATAAGTCATTAGTTTACCAGTCTTCACAATAATCATCCAAATGACAATCACTGGGGTAAAAAAAAAAGTTTAGCATGTTTAAATAGGTCACAAAATAATTTTTTCCCTATTCTATTGCAAAAGAGATGCTGTTATAATAAATCAATAGTCTTACCTCATTAATATGTTTATATGTTTTGATCAAGTCAACAGAGAGTTTTCTCAGCGGAGCAGTTGCTGGATCACGGAAGGTTTGGGGCATCCGCCTCTGTAACATGACAATATCAGGCATCACCTTAAATAGACAGAAAAGACTAGCACTTTAACTTTACTGTACTGGTATAAACGCCCTCTTCTGTATCCTGTGTATATGTATCTTTTAAAAAGGCATCTACATTAGATGATTATATGTTCTCTCTGTTATTTCTTTCAACAGATTCCACTGAAGACAACCACTGGAACGAATCAATGAAATTAGCAGATAAATGCCCAGCTGCCCAAGGCGTCAATCCTGTTCCCCATATTAAACAGTGGGATTATAGAGACACCCCTGGTTTAAGAGACTCGCGAAGTGCTGCCCAAGAGGGCTTCTCCGCCATACGGCTAGCCCAATGAAAACCGCTTCTGAATGACTCCTAAAACCTGGCCTCATTCAAGACTCGCAGCTGGCATCACAAAGCTGGCCTCGGAGAAGGACTGGGGCTTGGTGCTGCAGAAGTACAGCTTCCAACAACGAGACTGCCCTCTGACAAGCATCTGCCCTGTAAGCAAGGCTGAAATCTGCTCTCATTTCTTTAACACAACTGAGTACAACATGTCCCCCACTTCTCCCCTTTCCCGCTTTCCCTGCTCTGTGACTCCCCGTAGCACTCAGGACCATCAGACACATTACATATTACACACTTACTGGTCTTCGTGTTTTTTTTTTCTCCTTTTCCTTCACTACAAGGGAAACCTCCATAAGGGCAAGAAGTTCAATACTGTATTCCCTTTGCCTCAAACAGTGTCTGGCACACAGTAGGTGTTTAATAAATATTTGACTGAACAAATGGATCCATAATACCTATCAATATCCTTACTTATGATTACAATAGGAGCTGACCACAAACAAGTTCCACGGGACACCTTACAGCTAATGAAACTTTCTTTTAAAAACCTCATTTCAACCATACTCCATTCACTCCTCCCAACCCCAACCGTAAGCCACGTCTCTTTCATCATCCAATAGGCAGTCAGAGTTTAACTATGAGTTTCCTGCTAGACAGGAACACTGCAACTAGCACATCCTAACCTGCTGTTCGTGCCCCACTCGGGTTCCCAACAGGCCTTTTGCAATCAATAGATCCTCAAACCCAATTAATTACATGAAGGTACCTACAGTCACCACCACTAGCTCTCCCGGGGTTCCACGCCAGCTCTTACAGACACTTATGCCAGCCAAGTCTATGGAGTCAGAAGCTGCTAATGCAGCCCCTCTCAAAGGACACTCAGGTCAATCTGAGGGGCAGAGAGACAGTTAACTACATCATACCAAGCAAGACCTCCCGGAAATATCTGGAGTCTTGGGATAATTAAGCAAGTTTGAAAAACAGAGGAGGAAGGTTGGAAGGTGACAGTGGATAGGACAGAAAAAAATCACCATCCCTGTGGTATGAAAAGATAGTTATCATAGCAGTTACCTAGGTACTTTCTTTTAAACCAACATTAACATTAGTTTCTTCTGCACCTACACTCAAACTCTAAAACGTTGTTATCCAGATAAATAGATGGAATTACTGTTAATAATTATCTCTTCTCATGATCTTCTACTTCTTAAAGTTCCAAGTAAGGTTTAAGGAGGAAAAAAAAAAAACCAGTGATTCCAACTATTTGTCTGAAAAGATAGTAAGAATAAGAACATCTGATTGGTTTTGCTAATATACAGTTTTCTTTTTCTAAATATAAATACAGGTACAGCTACAGTCACCACCACTCGCCATCCCAAGTGGGGTTCTCACACTGTTCCTTGAAGACTTACTTTAGTGATAGACAGTATCAGTACTAAGCAGGTCAATTATTTTTATGTGAATGAACGCTATAAGCATTTAAGGTAATAAGAGATTTCCCTTAGCTTATTTCCTTTTTATTTTTTAAGACCCTGGCATTATTTTCATGCCGGTAATTTACTCAGCAAGAACCTGCTCGGACTACTGGAGTAGAGCCTCACTGTGAGGTTTCACAAAATCATTTTACAAATGAGAAACCTGAACCTCTGGAGTAAAACCACTTGACAAAGTCCTGGAGCCAGGGCCACATGCAGGTGAGGAGAGGAGAGGAGAGGAGAGGAGAGGAGAGGAGAGGAGCCGGAGGCCGTCTCACACCTCATCCTGGCTCTGAACGAAAGCACTAGGCCAGGAACCCCTGATCACTTTTAGGCCTCAGGTCTACCCTCTGCACCACAACACTATGCCAGGAACCCCTTACCACTTTTAGGCCTCTAAGTCTACCCTCGTGGTTGAATCATTTTTAGGCTGTTTGTTGGGCAAAATAATTGTCATGCACAATAAATACTAATAAAATGAGCATACGCACTAATTAAAATTAGTTATGTACAAAATCGTGAATGTATAATTCCACTGGTGTTTCAAAGATCTGGAAAAAGCATACACCCCTGACTACATCTTTCCAGGACAAATTATGCTCACTCAAAACACCAAGATCACACAATCGTAACATAACACTGGGTATGAATGTAATGCTGACTGAGTAATGATGTTTTTCTGCATTCAACATGAGTGTATACTATGTGGTTGGCCCTTCACAAAATATTGCTAACCTCTTCCACAACTGGCCAGACTCTGCCTGAAAGGCCCAATCAATTGGCTGATTCTAAATATTTTACTTTTCTTAGATACCTCTGGCAGCAGAAGTTACTATTTCAGGGGCACTTGTATATATAAACCAGATGCGTTCTGTTTACAAAAAACATTAGCCTTCGGACCAGGCTGTATTTCACCACTTCAGCACAAATCCAGAACTAGAAAATAACTTCTCCAAATACTCAGTTACAAATTTATATAAGACTCAAGGCCAGCCCTATGTGATGCTGTCTCCACTTCCTGCTTTGTACAGCCACAAAGTCGGGAGAATGTATAGAAACGGGGCAAGCACCTTTCTTTCTTCCCTGAAAGCCCATGGTGCTCAGAAGACCTAAAAGCTCAGCAAGCTGAAGGCGGCGAGTCCCCCACCCCCAACTCCACTCCTCTGTCCTCCCTGCAGAAAGGGAAGTTGATGAGATACCCTCCTGCTGCATCAACTATCTAGCTGTGGGACCCAGAAAAAGCCACACCCCCAATGCTCACATCTCTCCACCTTTCTGTGTGAAGACACAGACCACAAATCGAAAAGTACTTTCTACCTCCTGCTGAGATCAGTATCAAGAGCTAAAACAACCTTTTTTCCCCCTGAAAAGACTCCATAGAATAAGTTCCAGAACTTAAACTTTGTTTTTTTAGTTTAATGTCTATTCTGTCCATTTTACTTATATTATCTCATATTTTCATATATGATGCAGAATTAGAAACACTATATTCTATCTTCTTGCTATTTTGAGAGCCATTAATAAAGGTGACTAGCATATTTAACACATATCCAAAGTACTGGTTTAGTTTAACTATGAAAGACACCCTAACAGCCCATAGGCTCAGCATTCCAAACACCAATCATACTTTCCTACACTTGCCTTTACTACATTTCTCGTTTCCTAAATTTATCTTTTGAACAAACTGTGTTAACTTGTATGAAACATTAACTACCAAAAATAAAATGTTAAAATTAGCTCCTTTTAATTTATTTTACAATAAATCTTATTTAAAAGACACTGACACGATGATTAACAAGACAAAATGGAATCTAATAATGAAATTATAGAAGTTTGGAGCTAGAAGGTGGTGGTGTGGGCGGGGGCTGTCCTAGTCTAAGGTCCCAATCTTACATTAGAGTAACAGAAGAGTCCAGGTGACCCGATTCAAGGCATACAACCAGCTCAGACAATAAAAACTTGAACCCATGTTTTATGACTTGTAGAACATACCACAGCAGCACCCAGTTTTAGTGGTTTACACTTCAGTTCTAGGAAAAATGTCTTCTATCTGACTGCCGTATTAGGTTCACAAATCTGTGGTGCTTAGCAGATATACTGGGCTGAATATTATTTTATATTACAAATATTGAATATGAATATTATACTTAAGACAATCTTATATCATATAAATCTTTAAAAGTATTTTACAGATTAAAATGAAAATACTAAGTGAATTATCTCATTTTAAAATAATCCACAAGGTATTTGTTGTAACTAAAAATAGGTACTTTGCTAAATTACCTACTTACAAGAACCTTAAACTAACTTGAAAGGACTGGAATCTGTCCTAGCCCTCCTAGATGCCGGTGTTAGAACTCAAAGAGCACTGTATCTGAGATGAAAGACGCCTGGGCTGGATCCGAGTCCTGTGCTTACACACTTAAGGAAGTCAGTCCCATCAGCTGGGAAACAGATAGAAACAGGCACACTGCCTGACAGGCTACTTTGGGACAGAGGAAAATGAATTGTTTCATACTTTGTTTCTTAAAAGTACAATGCAATTGAATCATGGTGCTATTACTACTTTTTGGATGTCAGAGAATTTTCTTCTGGTATACAATTAAACACTTTCCGAACTTGAACATTCATTCTGACCAACTGCTCCAATTCCAAACATCCAACTTCTCAATATACTGCATAAAAAAATTCTTTAGTCCTGCCATAATTCATCTTACTGATTAACTGAACGGTTACTCACATGCACATTTCATAAATAAAAATCAAGCTCAACTAGTGACAAAATCTTATTATAATACATACAAGGTTGTCCCCTAATAATGACATTATTTAACTGTAGCCAAGCACATTACCTTGAAATAACCCAGTATAAGAAATACTTTGAAGTTTTCTAAGTTTTTCATCCTCACTTGATATATTAAACAACCTAAACAAAACAGTGGCAAACCAAATGCCCAAGTACATGGAAAAACAGCCATTTCAGACTCATCACAGACTCAATCCCAGTGGGGAAAGAAACTGCCAAACGATAGCTAGTCAAAACTTCTCCGAAAGTAAAAGCAAAATCAATGTAATGGGTGCAGATAACTCAGGAAAACATGAAAAATACACATACACGTGCATATGTGTATATATATGTATGTATATCCAGAGATTTCAGCACTTATTCTCTTTACACTAAGTATTTTATGGAAAAAGCTGAATCTCTGTCTAAATATCAAAATGAACAGCATGATTAATTTGCATTACATATTTTTGTTTTAATTTTAGGGAGTTTTGTCCTTATTTTTATAAATATATGCATACTAAAGTAGCTTATAAAAGCATAACATCAGCTATGTAAGTTTGCTATAATGAACTCTGACTTGTCCTCCTATAATTTACATTTTTCTACTTAACCGCCCTTTTCCATACAAATAAACTTTTGGGCCCTGGCCAGAGTTGCTCAGTAGTTAAAGCATTGGCCCCAGCACTGAAGGGTCGAGGGCTTGATTCCCCGTCAAGGGCAAGTGCCTGCGTTACGGGTTCACTCCCCTCCCTCGGTGGGGCACATGCAGGAGGCAACCAGTCACTGTGTCTCTCTCACATCGATGTTTCTCTCGCCCCATCCCTCACTCTCTCTGACAAGCAATGGAAAAAATATCCTCATGAGAGGATTAACAAAACCAAAAAATAAGCTTTCCGTTTCTTTAATATTCTTTAGAAAAATATTTTTCCTTCCCTGTCATAGAATAAGATTATGTGATTACATTCAGTGTGTTTTAAGTGAAATAAAAGAAAAAAAAAACTCTTTAAATGCAAACTTCTTAACACCATACTATGTCAATCCAGAATTCCACTTGACATGTAAAACTGAAAACCATTAAAGCATTTGCCTATTTACCATTTTAAGGAATAAACTACCATTCCAACAAATTGCTTTGATATGTCATGAACTTACCTGGTTAGTTAGAGGTTGCTGAATCTGGTCAGAATAAGATAAGGCAGAAACCTGCTGGTCACTTATGTTTGGCTGGCGACGGTCACTGTACTGATGTGAATGGGGCATCTGTCCAGCCATCTGAAGGCCAGCAGCATGGAATGAAAATGACGGTGCAAGCCGAACAGATGAAGGTTTGCATGCTGAAGTCTCTCCTCCTGTGAGAAGACAAGGGAGGTTGGTGACAGGATGTACTCGGAGCCTGGTGCTTGTATCCTCGGACCTCTCTGATAGTTCTTTACATGAGAACTTCAGGGTGGTCAATGACATTAAAAACCTCAAAAACTACAAACAATATGTCACTCAACAACAGTTTTAGTATAAAATACAGTGATCAAATGAGTATCTATAAATCTGTATTAAGAGAAAAATCTTAGTTTTTTCATAAAGCAACAGGAATAATCTTTAATATTTATTTTCACATATGAGATCTTCATCAACTGAGAACTGTAAATTATGTAAATAGTGCCGAGTTCTGAAGGGCCTCTCCAATGAATGGGGCTCCTGAGAAACCAATTCAAAAGAACACGGCTAAGATGCTGCTTTGCCCCTGGCAGGTGTGTGGCTATCAATATCCGCAGCAGCGCCCAAACCAGGTGAGAAGATTTGTTCTCATGGTGCTCACCACCACACAGGTAATTAAAGGGTGAGCATAATACACAAAAACGACTCCACGGAATGCTGATTTCTCTGGACTCTTCCTAAGAGAACCTGGACCTGGCAAACTTATCACAATGAATGATCAATCGTTATCCCACAGGTAGGCTAGGACCATCCATGATCATGATGTTTACTGTAGAAATGAAAGAGAAACATTTTGGGTCTCTGAAAGTATTTGGCAGCTAACTAATAAAAGTTACTTAAAGTGGGGGGAAAAAACCTTCTTATATTCAAGCAAACTTGCTATCACAGACTGAAGCCTCAAGGCAAAGGGAAAACCCTGGTCAGCAAACTCTGGGCCAGCACACTGTGCTTGTCTCCCTGAATAAGCCAGCCCTCTCCCACCACAACAGACACCGCGAGCACCAGGGTGCTGTTCCTGAAGTCTGCATTTCTTGAGACTTACAGCAGCATTGGCCCAAGAGCAACGAGCACGGATTCTCAGCCACGCAGTTTGAAACTTCAGCTCCACATTTACCTATTCCTTTAGGTTTGTTGTGAAGTTTAAATGAGATATCTATACACCTAATTTCCTGATAATGACAATATCTACCTCAATAGGCTGTGGTGAAGGTTGAGTGTTTTATTTAATACATGTAAAGTGCTGAGAACAGCTCTGGCAATTCCTGAATGGCTCCTTATCAACTGCAATTACAGTGCTGTACAGTAAAGGATGATGAGACAGTGCCCCTTCCAGGGGAGCACTCAATCTCTACATGAATGCTCACAGACGCTATACACTGAGAAAAATAAAGCTTGATCTTTCCCCAACGTAAGTTTCACTCCTATTTCCTCCCACAGTGGGTGACCTGTCTCCCACCCAGGCCACAAGACTCAAAGCTCTGGGAGTCTGCTAGTCTTCTCCTCCATCGGCCACTCAAGCAAACAGCCGCCCAATCTTGCTGATACCACCTCCCATAGAACACTCCAATATAACCTTCCCATAGAAGACATCAACACCACCTCTTCCTTTCATCTCCATTACCCTGTGCCTCACTTAGATGACTAAATAGATTACTAACAGTTATTCGTCTTTACTATGCCCATCTGCAAATTGGCATTTCTTCAATAACATGACTAGTGACTTTCTAAAATGCAAATCTCAATCTCCCACCCTATTAACTTGACTACCACCTGCTTTAGTACTTACTGCTTTTAGACCTTAGCTTGTCTCCCTCCACTACAGCATCAGGGGCTTGGCTGACCCATAGTACATAATAAATATCTGCTGAATACGTAAGATGACAATGTAACTGTGATGGTAGACGAGATAACTTTTCTAAACATTTCATTACTCATTATAAAAAATACTCAATATAATTATGTGGAGCAACTTTGTTCAGTTTAAAAAAAAAATCAGAAATTTATCCTAAGGAAGTGACTGATGATGTGCACAAAGATAGAAAGGGAAAATGTTTATCTTAGCACTGTTTGTAACAACAAAAAACTGGAAACCTACATGTCAAATAATGGGGAGAAAGGAGGCTTTAAATCTGCATTGTAAAAAATAAAGGGGGGGTGGGGATATAAATAGCTCTTATAAGTAAACAGTAAAAAGACTGAGGCCCTGAATGGTAAATAACTTAACCACTCTGGATCTTAGTTTCCTTATCTATGAAGCAGATGTATTATAACGCTAACCCTAATCCCTGAGGTTTGTTATGAAGTTTAAATGGACACCACAAGCAGACATGCAGAATAGAACCTGGTATATAAAAAGCACTGTTTAAAATATTACCTCTGTTTCTATCATCAATGCCATTATTATATACCATAAACTCATCTATATATGTAAACGCCCAGCAACCAGAACAGCAAAATAACCACAACAACCAGAACGACCGGTGGCTATGACACACACTGCAGCAGCTAACCAGTCTGATCCGGGCCCCAATCATGCGCCCCCCGCTCCCCCGCCAGCACGGTCCCCAAATCGACCCCTACCTGTGCATAATTCGTGCACCAGGCCTCCAGTTTATTATAATACTAAGACCCGGTGCATAAAATTTGTATATGGGTGCGGTCCCTAGGACTGGCCAGCAATCGAAGCAAAAGCGTCTGCCGTGGAAGGGCAGGTCCCAGCTGACCTCTGGGCCTGGGCAGCACCAGGGCCCCTGTGCCCCCATTCGCGCGCCCCCCCCCCCACCTGAGTCATGGCGCCTAAGTCCCCACGTGGAGATGCAGTGAACATGGCTGACCTGGCACTGCCCGTTCACCTGTTCCACCATCCCGCCACAGTCCTGCTCTCGTGGGGGCCCATCGGGGCCAGCGTCGACCGCCATGTTCCACACCACTCCCTGGTGATCAGTGCACATAGCAAGCAGTGAACTCCCGATCAAACAATTTGCATATTAGGCTTTTATTATATAGGACTAGAGGCCCAGTGCATGAAATTTGTGCATGGGTGAGGTCACTAGGCCTGGCTGGCGATCAGGGCCTATCAGGCTATCTCACCCAGTCCCGATCGGGGCTGGGCCAGTCGGGGCCTGCCAGCTGCCGGACAAGGGGAGGGGCGAGGGAGGGACTGTGGGATGTTCGCTGGTCGGGGAAGGGACCAGGGAAGGTTGGCTGGCTATGAGAGAGCACTGACCACCAGGGGGCAGCTCCTGCGTTGAGTATCTGCCCCCTGGTGGTGAGTGCACATCATAGTGACTGGTCGACTTGTCGTTCCAGTTGTTCTGTCATAACGGTCGCTTAGGCTTTGATTGATTGATTGATTGATTGATAGATAGATAGATATAGAGGCCAGTGCAGATAGATAGATAGATAGATAGATAGATAGATAGATAGATAGATATAGAGGCCCAGTGCACAACATTCATGTATGGGGGCGGGGGGGATCCTCAGCTCACCCTTTTGCAGTCCGGGAGGCCTCGGGGGATGTCCGACTGCTGGCTTAGGCCCGCCAGCAGTCAGACATCCTTAGCGCTGCGGCGAAGGTGGGCCGCTGCACACACCAGCCATCAGCCTGGCTTGTAGCTGAACAGTGCTCCCCTGTGTGAGCGTACTGACCACCACCAGGGGGCAGCTCCTGTGTTGAGTGTCTGCCCCCTGGTGGTCAGTGTGCATCATAATGACCGGTCAATCGCCATTCAGTCGATTTGCATATTACCCTTTTATTATATAGGACTAGAGGCCCAATGCACGAAATTCGTGCAAGGGGCTTGGCCCTCAGAGCCCTGGCTTCATCCAGAAGGTCATTTGGCTGTCCAGTCTAATTAGCATATTATGCTTTTATTATTATAAATATATATATAGATGCAGGAAAAGTACAAAAGTCATTAGTACATAACAAACAATTGTCATCAACTGAGCCTGTGTGTCAAGAAAAAAAAAGAATGGCCATCATCCTTGAAACGCCTCCCCACACTACTCAATGACCCTTCCCAATCAATCCAAATTCCCTCTTCCCCAAAAGTTAGTATCTTGATCTCCAAAGCCAGATTTGTTTTAACTTTATATAAATTGGTCTCTACACTTAATGACATGTTCATAGGCTGGTTTGTTCATTATCATTACTTTATAGTATCCAATTATATGAACATATGACAATTTGTTTATCCATTCTATTTTTGATTGACATTTGGATTATTTCCACTCAGAGTTAGTATGAATACTGCCACTAGGAAGACTGTTAAGTGTCTTTGGTATACACAGAGATGCTGTTCTGTTGTTTTTCCAGTTTTTTAAAAATTCAATCTGTTTTTCCACTAGCAGTTTATGAAAATTACCTCTGCTCCACTCTTACACCAATACTTGAATCATCAGCCTTTCTAATTTCAGTCATTACAGGAGATGCGTAGTGCCCACTGTGATTTTAACTTGTATTTTTCTGGTGACTATGAGCATCTTTTCATTTATTTACTGGCCATTTGGATATCCACTTATGTGAAATGCCTATTAAGACTTTCTTTACCATTTTTCTATCAAAAAACTTTTTCACAAAATTTCTAAAATTAAAAAGTTTCTATTTTTAAACATGTTAGATGTGAGCATCTTATTGCTTAGAGATGATCTGCATCGTCATTCTCTTAATGGTGTTTTCAATTAACACAATCTCTTATCACTTTTGCTTTAGAATTAGAACTTTTGGTGTCTGATTAAATCTTTCCTTATGCCAGAGACATGAAAAAATTCTGTTTTCTTCTACAAGTCGGATTTTACCATTCACATTTAGATGGGCAATGCTCTTGAATTTTATTTCCCCCCAAAATAAACATCCAATTGACCCCAAAGCAATAAATAAAAAGACAAACTTTTCCCACTGCTCTGCAATGCCATCTTTGTCATAAATCACATGTCCATACATGCTTGGATCTGTTTCTGGATTCTCTATTCTGTTCTACTGGATACAGACTTAACTAGATTTCTAGATCTTTGTACAAAAACCAGACACTGTCTAAATTATGATCACTTTAGAAGTTTTAATATTTAGTAGATAATTTTATTCTTTAAGAATGTTTTAGCTATTCTTATCCCTTTGCATGTCCATATATGTTTTAGAATTATCTCATCAAAAACAAATGAACCCATGTTGGGATTTTGGTTGCACTTACGTTGTCTCTACTGAACAGCACTGTTCATCAGAATTTTCTGCCATGATGGGTTGATCTGCACTATCTAATAAGTAGCTACTAGCACTACTGGGCACTTTAAACCGTTTTATTTTTTCCTTCCCAATCTTTATTCTTCCCTTTCCCTTATTCCACTTGCTGGGACCTCTAGAACAGTGTTAAAAGAGAGAAGCACCACTGTCTCTTTCCCAATCTCAGAGAAAGCTTTCAACATTTCTCCAGTAATGTGGTTGCTGTAGGTTTTTAATTGATAACTGTTTTCAGAGTAATGATGTTCCCTTCTAGTCCTAGTTTGCCAAAACCTTTTCCCCACAAATGGATACTGAATTTTATCAAATGCTTTTTCTGCATCCAATGAAATGACATGAGTTTTCAGATTTACTGCTAATGTGATGAAAAACATTGACTGAGTTGTGAATGTTGAACCACCTTTGGATTCCTGGTTATCCTCTTGTGGTAGATTTACTAGCGAAACCATGTGGACCTAGAGTTTTCTTTGTAGATTTTTCAATTAAAAGTTATTATTTATATAATAGAACTATTCAGATTTTGTATTTCCTGGTGTCTGTTTTAGTAAGTTGTATTTTTTTAATAGTATGTCTACTTCATCTAAATTTCAAATATACTAGCATCAAGTTCTTCATAGTATCCTTTCATACGCATTTTGATCTAGGAAGGTATAATTGTAGTGATATCCCTTTTCAACTCAAGATTGGTTAATGAGGCCTTCTCGTTCTTTGTGATCAGTCTAATGAAAGGTTTATTAATTATCCTCTTATATGTTGTTTCTATTTCTGCTCTCATCTTGTTCTATCAGTTAGCAAGAGAGATGTATTATAAATCTCCCATTTCAGTTATGGTATTAGACTACATACATTTAGAGTTATACCTTTCTGATGAAAAAATTCTGCTCCTCTCTATTTCCAATAATGCTTTTTACTCTGTCTGAAATTAGTATAGCTACACCAAATTTTCTATTAATCTTTGCATAGTATATCTTATGTTCAACCTTTTTATCTCCTTATATTTTATCTCTTGTAAACAACATGTAGTTGTGTTTAATTTATATATGAACACTAATAACTTTTCTATGTCCCTTTCTTATTTTCTACTAGATTGAAACTTTAACCCCCCCTGAATACAAATTACTTTATTTTTACTTATTTTGTACATTACACTATCAATTATGTATCCTCCTCAACTCATAAAATCGAATTACTTCTTTAATTTGTAATTCCATTGTTGACTTCTATATTTACACACACACACACACACACACACACACACACACGATCACAAGACCTCTACTCAACCATCCAGCATGAGTAGAATCAGACTCAAGATACATTTGAACGGACAGATGGGTAATTTTGTGATTCCCACATAGCTATCAAAGAATTACAAAGAAATTACTAGCTTCTGCTTGATTATTATTGTTATTACTATGCTCCTAAAATACTTCATGTTCTGAACCTAGAACCAGTCGACTACATGCATTAAATTCAACAAGCCTTTACTGTGATAATACTATGACACTGTTTACTGGGGTGCCAATGACACTCATGATCTATAACAGCACTTCTCAAACTTTAATGTACTTACAAATCTCCTTTCAATCTTGTTAAAAGTGGAGATTCTGCTTCAGGAGAGCCAAGGTAGGCTTGAATCTACATTTCTAACATGCCACCAGAGGATACTAACGATGCTCTGAGTAGCACCTAAACTACAATTTAATGGCTCACCTTAATAAAAGAACGCCACTTTCCAGCTAATACAAGTAACAGATGACCCAAAGGTATGCTGTATTCTGACTATGCCATACACTACAGGGCTTTTCCTCCCAACAGATTGCCTTCCTAGACTCAAGGGCTTGTGCTTTGTTTTTTAAAACTAATGCACACTCCCGCGCATAAGGCTGATATGCCAAATGAAAAAGGAAATTTTCTTTTTCAAATCTGCTGTAGATAATCTGAATATGGGTTAACAAGAAATAACTGTTTTTCACTTGTGGGAGGACTTCCTCTATTTAGGTAAGAGTCCAAGACAAACTAATACAGAAATTTCTTGTCAACCTGATTTTATTAATTAAGCAAATCACATGATTTGTATGTATTCTTCCTAAAGTTTCCATCTTCCCTTTTAATTCAAATGTTAATAAGAAAAAAAAAAAACTCAGTTCATCCTATAATAGGGATGAAGATAAAGTATTAGGTTGAAAGTGCTGATATTAGAACTACTATAAAATTACAATTTTATATGGTTTAACCTGCTATCTACCATATTATATATCTTACTCAACTAAACTTAAAACTAGCTCATCAGTACTAATAATATTTTACTTACCCCGAGAATATATCACAATACATGTAGCAATATCAGATATTGTAATTTAATAATGAACTTATAATATTTAATTCAAAACTTTCTTCAAAATCATTACTTAGAGTTCAATTCCAAAATAATACTTTAAAGTGCTGCCAAACAGTACAAAAGGCAAGCTGGAAAAAAGAATATGCATGTGGGTCCTATCTAGTTTTTCATATCCTGTATGAATCTGTTTTACCACGAGCACATTTCTGTAACTTTTTAAAAGTTCGTAAAAATTGTGTTGGGCCCTAGCTGATTTGGCTGAGTGGATAGAGCACTGGCCTAAGGACTGAAGGGTTCCAGGTTTGATTCTGATCGAGGGCATGTGCCTGGGTTGCGGGCTCAATCCCCAGTAGGGGGCGTGCAGGAGGCAGCCAATCAATGAATCTCTCTAATCATTGATGTCCCTCCCTCCCTCCCTCCCTCTCTCTCTCTCTGTTTCTCTCTCTCTCCCTCTCTCCCTCCCTCCTCTCCCTTCCTCTCTGAAATCAATAGACACATGTGTATTTTTTTTAATTGTGTTGGTAAATAGTTTACTAAAAAAAGAAGTAGCGTTCTCACTCTATTCAAGTTACTATATTTTACTAAGAAACTATAATAAGTAAAGACCATACCACTAATAGAGATTGGCAATGATTCCACAGAGAAACATTTCATGAACAGATCTCAGAAAGTGGAAGATGGTGGGTAAGACTTCAAAACGCAGTAGTAGCCCTAACCGGTGTGGCTCAGCAGATAGAGCGTTGGCCTGCAGACTGAAGGGTCCCAGGTTCGATTCCGGTCAAGGGCATGTACCTTGGTTGCAGGCACATTCCCAGTAGGGAGTGTGCAGGAGGCAGCTGATCGATGTTTCTCTCTCATCGATGTTTCTAACTCTCTATCCCTCTCCCTTCCTCTCTGTAAAAAATCAATAAAATATATTTAAAAAAAATAAAGTTAAAAAAAAAACACACACACACACACAACGCAGTAGTAGACGGAGGAACTGTCAACTAGAAAAGCCTGGAGAAGACCCGAGTGAAAGTCACTGCCACTGGTCTGGTTAACACCCACATGTAACTCCGCTTACAGGCAACCTGAATTTCTTTTTGTTATTAATATGTTGATTGGAAACCACTCTTGTGACAGTATAAACCCACATTAGATTTTAAAGAGAAAGAACAATATTAAGAAAAATAAAAATAATTCAAGTTAATTAAAACTATGGCATCCAAAATGTGGAAACTTTTCTGAGGTCAAGCTTCTGGGACAGAATCCCATAAGAAACGGAGGAAGAAGGTGGGGGACAAGCATATGTGGGAAGCACCCTGAAACAAGACCTACTCTAAAGGAAACAGAAAGTGTTAAAGGAATATGCAATTGTGCTTTTCATGGTGGCTGGAAGTAAAGGTCCACAATCAAGAGGGGAACTGAATTTAAGTCCGTGAGTAACTTTTGTTCCTCATGATCTCATTAATCAGTACCAAAAACAGTGCCTGGCAAATGGCCTGCATTCAATAAATATTTGTTCAATGAAACAATAAACTGAATCCATCAGTAATATTTAGAATGTGAAGAAATGGTTGAGAAAGAAAGGGAGTGGGCTGAAGGGGGTAAGAATGAAAGAAATATTTTAAAAATGAGGGCTCATGAGCTAGAAATAAAGAAGTCTAATCATAGCACAGGCAAGAGCTACTGCTTAACAGTCTCTCTTACTCATTTTTATATCCCAAACACATAGCACAGTGCCTGGCTCCACAAGTTTTAAATAAATGTAAATGACTATGTAAATTATCTAATGGTAAGGACAAATGAACTGATTTCTTATTAACTTCTAGTTAGGGGCCAATACATGTCACTACAGAATACGTGAGTGTCCTCTCTCTCTCTCTCTCTCTCTCTCTCTCTCTCTCTCTCTCTCTCTCTCTCTCTCTCTCACACACACACACACACACACACACACACACACACACACACAAAATGAGGCAGTCAGCCAAATCACTGAAAACCAACAATAAAGAAAAACATTGTAAAAGCAGCCAGAGGAGGGGAAAGTACCCAATGACATACAGGAGAACCACTGACTTCTCGTAAGAAACCACACACACACACACACACTAAAGTACCAGCTTTAAAATGATAGAGGAAAAAGACCTGTAATCGGCAATTCTATATCCAGTTAAAACATCCGTGAAAAATGAAGGCAAAACGCTTTTTAAGACAAATGAAAGTGCAAAAATTTGTCAACAGCATACTTATACTCAGAAAATGTATATAGTTTAAAAAAAAAAGAAAATGTATCTAGTTTAGAGAAGGAAAGTGATTCAAGACAGAAACTGAGATCTACACAAAGGATTAACGACCACCAGAAATGGTAAATATGTAGATAAACAGTAAAAAAAAAGTTACCTTGTCAATATTTTTAATAACTATTTAAAGCAAAATTAATATTGTATTGTGAAGTTTATAACATACAAAAGTAAAACATGTGACAACCAGAGAGGTAAAATGAAAATATTTCACAGTACAATTTAAGGATGCCTGTGATAAGCCCTCAAGCAACCACTAAGATTAGAAAGAAGATGATAGATAGATAGATAGATAGATAGATAGATAGATAGATAGATAGATGGATGATAGGGACAGACCAACTAACGAGCCACTAGAGGAGACAAAGTAGAACACTAACTGTACTTGGGAACTAAAAAGAACATCTTGATACTTTGAGACCAGCATACATATGCATGCACTTTAGTCACACTATTTAACAAGCACCCATTCTGTTTGAGGTGCTATACTATCCTCAACAACTACATTATAAGAACATCTTCCTGAACCCTATAAGAAATGAGTGCTTAACCCTTTCAATTATAAAAGACAAACCAAATTCTTACAGCTGAAATTAGAGGTCAAGAACTTATTTTTAGTCATAGCATCTGGAACAAAAGAAAAAGACTAAAACAGTCACCCAAGATATAGCTGCTGGATTCCACAAATTATTATACTTTACACAGTATAGCATGTAATATGGGTAAATTTATTATCTTCCTCAATATTCTAAAGTTTTTACCTATTTTTAATTAGTAAAAATAAGTAAAGCAGGTAATACTGCCTGATATTTCATAAGCAGTCATGAAAACTTCAAGTGGAAAATCTTTTTTATAGTATCCATAATAAAAAAAAAAAATGTTTACTCATTACTAAAGCCATTTAAATAAAAAATTTCCCCATTTAGTAGAAAAGAAGGTGCCAAGAAGCTTTGAGATGTTAATTTCTATGAAGGGGGGGGGGGCTTTCCTTTATTAAGGTGAGCCATTAAATTATAGTTTAGGTGCTACTTCGTCTGTTTAGCCCAACATTTTTTAAAAAAACCTTTTCCCTCTACCCCAGGCAAAGAGCAGAACCATACACATACTCCTCATTCATTCTTAGTTCTACTGAGACAGCTGTTAAACATACAAGATATATTTAAATCCAGCTAAGTACTTGGGCACCTATATTGAATTGCAGCATAATACTTAAAATTATCCAATGAGGCAATCGTTTGGCTTTGTGATTCCAATTAAAAGCAGTATATTTACAGGGATTTTCCATTACAGAATGCCCAAAAGGCAAGATATTCACCTGACCAGACACTTTGAAGTTAAGCATTAAGCAAATTTTAACTGTTCAAGAGAAGTTATAAAATTTAATAATATAAAAACAGTAACCCTTCACTAAAAGTATATTTATATAGCAAATATACACATCATTTCAGAGCTCAGAATTAGTTTTCCTTCTTCCATACCTGTGCAAAAGTGGTTAAAATTTGCACTTCAGTCTATACCAGATGAAAACAGTCTGGAAAATGTTACCGTCCAAAGTATTATACAAAATCCTTAATCTCTAACAACACAATTACAAGCACTAAGATCTGCCCCGCTCTGGGAAAGAATCAGGCAAAAGATGCAACTGATATGTAATTCGGGTTGCAACAGAAGCCACAACCAGTGATCAATTAGGGGCTTATTTCAACAGTCCAAGCAAAGGATTGAGAGAGCCTTTCAGAGGTTAATATTGAGAAAGAAAAGGAAAGAGACCTATGAACACACATAGGAAGAGTTAACCAAAGAGTTAACCGGACTTGAAAACTTGTTTAAATATGGAAGATGAGAGCCGACCTGGATTCAAAAATGACTCAGAAGTTTGGAGCCTAGGTGACTTGGAAAAACAGTGGTGACATTAGTCAGAAAAGGGCAGAGTAGAATGATGGTATCTCCTTAAATGCATTATGACTTGAACTTCGAAGACTGCCTCTGAGTGTAACTCAGCCGTTTTTATTTACCAAGCATATGACAAAACTTGGTTGAAAACAGAAAGGGAAAGGCGCAAAGACAATACAAAGAGAAGGAAAGGGTGTGGAGGAGAAAAAGAACAGGCTCTGGTCTAAACTCAGTAACCACTTGACACTGGGGAAAACATGCCACCTTCCCAAATAACCCCATGACATACAGAGGGAGTGCCACTATGTACCTGGGGCTCTTCAAATTACATGTAACCACTGTCCCCTCTCCCTCATCTGCAAAGCATTTTGGGGGGAGGGAGCCTTTTGACAAGTATAACTAAACTGCTCTGCATTCTCAGGCAGAAAAAGAAGGTGAACACACCTGAATAACCATCTCCACAGTCACTTTAAACTTGACATGATCCCTTTTTTTGAAGATCTAATTGGCTTTATGGAGTGGTTCATGGAAAGGGCAGCACCCCATCTAGCAACTAGAAGTGCGTTCCCTGACATCACATTGCCTGACAAGACCACAATCAGGACTGGAAGGCTGTCTCAAAAGCAAGGGTCTCCCATTTCCTAACTAGCTCAATATTACATCTCTATCCATATACATGAGGCACTCATCCCAACACAGCCAAAAGCCTGCCACCTTCCTCAACACCAGTGCCTCTGCCAGCGTCAGATTCCCTTTAAAGTCACCTAGGTTCCCCAGAGCACATAATAGGAATGTCTAGGTCTTTCTGAGATACTACACTTTTGAATGCCTGTATGATACTGTAACTGGATATTTTATCCCAAGTAACAATGATATAAAAACAAGTCAATATTGGAACAGCTGATGTCTTCCATGAATCCTATGGGTATATTCATGATTACAATACTTAAAAAAAAAAAAAAGTCTGTAAAAGTTTTATTTACAACATCAACACCTAAAAATGTGAGGTCATAATTTCAAAATCTGTTCAATTTCTCTGCCTCAATTTGTACAAATTCATTATACCAAGTGACTGCCACAGCATCCCAAACTACTACTATAAGCGGCTCTCCTCCTCGTCTATGTATCATCCTCAAACAGACCTTAGTTATTCAGAGTAAAGTAACAGACAGCACACCCCATAACTTGAGACACTACGTAAAAGACTGTTTAGGACTCAAATATGTATATGAAGGACTGAGGGATAATTTGGAAAAATAATCTACTGTCTTTTGATTGTACAATATGTAATTTTACAAAATTCCAAATATAATCACAAAGCTAAAAATCATATTCAATTGTTTTTAATACAGAAAATACTTATTTTTCTAATTGAATGACACATGCCAATAACACTTCTTTCCACTTCCCACCTAAAAAGACATCTTATTTTAAAAAAAGAAAAATGTTTTGGCTCTCCCTCCTAGGAGCTCACCCCTCCACCCCCATCTTTACCCGCCTCTCCCCTCTTCCCCACCAGGTGTTTTCCTTACCTCTTCCCTAAGCTCCAAGGGCCCTCCTTTTGTCTCTGTAACTTGTTTCCTAAGCCCATTTCTTCTACCACGCACTTCTACCTCTATGATTTTCTAAATAAACTTTCTCTTATAAAAAAAATGTTTTAGTTAAGATATAAGTGACATAGCATTATGTTAATTTCATGTGTACAAATAATGCTTTGATCTGTTCTTTTTTAAAGTCACTAGGAAATCAATGCTGTGTCTTAGACCTGACAGGCACTAGTCATCGGTGGCTAGTGAGAGCTTGGAATAGTTAGCTGGAATTGAGGGAAGGACTGATCTTACTTGTTTGTGTATTCTAGCTACAAATGCAAAGGCTACAGCAGACAATGAATGAACGAACGGGTGAATGAAGCAGAGAGTGATTCCTGAATCCCGCCCACAGCACTCTCACCCCCTTTCTAGTCTGAATGAGCTAACTCCTCATGAGCTGTCTGCATTCCCACTCACCCACTGAACAGCGGGAAGGCCAGGATGTCTTACTCATCTCTTTTATGCCAGCACAAAAGGACTCAATAAATATTTATTCAATGAGTGAGTGGATGAGCAGATATTAACAGACATCAAAGTTCTTCACCTCAATTTACAGAGGGACAGCAGCAACTCAGAGAGATTTAATAACTTGTCCAAAAAGGTGAGTGGCAAAAAAATCAAGACTAAAACACAGTTTTCTATCTCACAACAGAACATGGGACCTTTCATCCTGATAAAAAGGTCCTAAAGTAGTTGTTTGTCATTTTTGGTCACTTGGTATCTCTGGACACCCATTTAGGTTTGGGAAAATCGTGAAAGACAACAAAAAAAAAAAAAAAAAAGCCATGCTCCCTACTATAAAAGCCAAAGAGTAACAAAAAAATCACTCTTCCTTTCGCCCTGGTAAACTAGGGTTTTGCTAAAAACCAAAGTTTGAACAGTCAAGTGTTTTTGCTCAGAATTTTTGATCTCGAAGGTGCAGGAACAGTGAGAAACATGTGCCATGGGGAAGGGAAAGGTGAAGTTCACGCAGCAATTCACTGCAAAGTGCCAGGAGTGGCATTCTAACCAGACTTGGGCCTATGGCTTCACCCTGGCTGTATCCTCTGCTGCCTGGCACTTTGGTTCCTACTTAATTTTCTAGCATAATCTCCAGCCTTCCAATCAATTATGTGAACTAACTTGCAGCCTTCAATTAAATTCATTTTCAGCCCAACTTAGCCAAAAATGAGTTTCTGTTGTCTGCATACAAAAACCTCGACTATCATACATAAATGAACAATGAGGGCCATCTCACACACACACACACACACACACACACACACACACACACACAAGATCACAGGAGAGGGGAGTAATTTACAGAAACATGGGGGAATGAGGAAAGGAGCAACAAAAGAAATAATATGTAAAATAAATCAATGTCTTACTGGTGTTTATGACGGCTGTATTGGCCACATGGCCAAGACTGCTAATTAATAACCAAAGGCACTTCTTTTTCCTGACTGAGGCAACTAGTCATTTTCCAGGCTCTCCCACAACTAGCAGACCTGCGACTAAGATCTGGCCAGTGGAGTACCAACAAGGGCTATGTGGTGCCACCAAGCCTAACCCATAAAAATCTCTCTGAGTAAACCTCCCTGCTCTTTCCCAATACAATAACTGAATGCCAAAACCCAGGGCGACCTTTGGACACCATATGTAAGTAAAATAGGGAAAATGCCCACAGCTTGGTCCTGGAATAACTAAGTGTACAGTGTAGAGCAGGTATCCCCTGGTGTAACAGTCATTGGGCTAGTACATGAGCAAGAAATGAACTAATTTAAACCACTGAAATGTTGGGTATGTTTGTTATACCAGCTAACCTACCTTAATGAATACAAAAAGAAACATCAAGTTAAATGGTTAGTAAATACTTACAAGAAATTTTATTCCCAGTTTGAATACACTGATCAGATGTATGCCACTTCCCACTAGTAAAGGTATGGACTAATACAAAATTACCTCCCAACAGTTTAGAAGTGTGCTTTGGCTTTTGAAAGGGTAGACTTTTTCTTAGAGAATAGGTACAAAAAAGTAGAGGTAGGAGTGATAAAATTGGCATGAACCAGCAAATTAAATTATCCCTCTATTATATATATTTCACTCCTTTGTTCAACATTTCAATTCAAAGAAATGTAGTATACAAATTTTTTCCAGAATAAATCACGACAAATACTCAACGGTTGTTCAATCCCTATTCTTAGCATTTTGAGGGACCGAGTCAAACAAGGGGTCACAATGGAAAGGAGTATGTTCAGAAATACAGATTTTTTAAAAGTACTGGTAGAAGAGAATACTAGAGGGAAAAATCCATCTCTTAGCAGCTCTTAATAATGAATACTTCTGAAGAGTAAGACTCAGAAACAGGGGCAGCTTCCTTTATCTGATTTATAAGGACATACCATGCCTTAGGGCAGCGGTGGACCACTGGCGATCCATGAGGTCCAAGAGGTTGGCAACCGCTGGCTTAAGGAAACATTTGGAGCAGTGGTCACCAACCGCTGGTCCGTGGACCACTGGTGGTCCGTGAGGTCCGAAAGGTTGGCGACTGCTGCTTTAGGACATACCATGTTTTACTGCGCTTCGCTTTATTGGGCGTCACAGATGTTACCTTTTTTGGCGATACCTGCTTTATTGCGGTGGTCTGAAACCGCAGTATCTCCAGAAGTATTGTATATAGCGTTATTACTTTATCATTAATGTACAATTTTTAAAACCACTATACACAATTCACATTTACTAGAAAACACCAACAAGAATAAACGCTCCACTGAAAGCACAATAGGTTTCCCATCTCAAAGCTAAGATACTTCGTCACCTCTACCTTGACTCACCATGGTGATCCTACACCTACAGCACAGAAACTACCCGCTCCAATAATCTGTCATTTCTGTTGGCTACTTAAATCAGCTTTATTTTCTAGCTCTGAAGTTGAACCATACCTTCGAGTACAATGGCTGGCAAGGTACTGAGGAGGGATCAGCCAACTTCTCCTTAAAGCCAGAGTGTGCATATTTTAGGAGCATACAGTCTCTGTTGCAATTAATCAACTCTACTCTTGTAGCACAAAAGCAGCCAGAAAATACATATAAACCAATGAGTGTGGCTGTGTACTGTTTTCATAAAAAAGAGGCAGCAAGCTGGATTTGGGGTCTTGAGACTTTAAAAGCAGCACCGTTAGTATGAGGCACCCTGAAATTATAGTGTGTGTGTGTGTGTGTGTGTGTGTATTTTTTAAGTCATTATCTCTTAATGACCACTACAATACAAAGCCCTTAAGGATAGAACTGCTGCTTCATTCACTGACAAATCTTTAGTGAATGGGCACAAAGTGACACTCAAAAAATACCATTGCATGACTCAATTAACTCACCTCAAGAGACTTGAACACAGATTACTAGAGAGGAGGGGAATGAATACGAAAGAAAACATTTCTCCTATTAGGAGAATAGAAAGATTATTATATATGAAGTTATGCTTCCTGGTCAGATGCTAAGTGGTCCCCCCTTCCCTCCCAAGCAATGACTGTCCCTGAGAGGAGGACAAGTGTTAATAATGAGGAAGGGGAGGAGGGTGACACTAACATCAAACAGCAGAGCAGGACTCTATCAAGGTCACCAGAATCACTGGGGGAGCCCTGGGAGCAGAGCTCCTGCTGCTGGGCCTGGATGCTGCGCTTCAATAGCAAGAAGGAGGGCTGCCAGCCAAGGACTCACGAGTGTGGTGTCTGTACCATCCAGAGCAGAGACCAGGCACTGAGCAAATACTGCAGCAAAAAAAACAAATTAGCCTCAGCACTAATTCAGTGTGACCTTCACCTTCTCTCCAAGGCTCAGTAGCCCTCTGTAAAGTGGGGATGAGAAATCATTCCAACACTCAGGGGAGGTTCACAGGAGCTAACACATTTGAACACACTTTATAAACTTGAAAACACCCCACAAATTCAAACTAAAGGATCTGAAAGATATTTTCATGCTATGGATTCTCAAGCTAAGGATAATAATATTTCAATAGCTTGAAAGTAGTGTCAATTTTCCCATTAACCACTTTAATAAATAAAAAAGTCAATTAAAATGCTTTTAAATTTCCCCCACGGACCTGAATTTTCATTTTCAGTTTTTGAAAGATGCAACTTGTCAGTTTTGTTTTTTGGGTTGCACCTGCTGCAGTGAGTATTTAAAAGTGAATTTAGTTCACTGTGTTTAGGGAAAAGTAAATATGCCTATGTTTTCAGAGATATTATAATGTTTAGAAGATGTTTAAAATAATACAGTGCAGTGTAGTCCATTATATACCAAACGAGTAAACGGGAAGACCTACTGCTCAATTTTTCAAACTTTTACAAATTTTCAGTTATAAAATGTTCTTCCACATTAACTACTGACAAATATGAAAGGTATATATCAGTGATGCGAACCTTTTGAGTTCGGTGTGTCAGCATTTTGAAAAACGCTAACTTAACTATGGTGCCATATCACATATAGAAATTTTTTGATATTTGCAACCATAGTAAAACAAAGACTTATATTTTTGAAATTTATTTTATATATTTAAATGCCATTTAACCAAGAAAAATCAACCAAAAAAATGAGTTCGCATGTCACCTCTGATACGCATGTCATAGGTTCGCCATCACTGGTATATATGGTTCCTAACAAGGACTTTCACCAACTAAATTTTTCTGCACATTACCCCATTATTTTGCCTCCTAATGCCTCAGGCATTTTTGTAGCAAATTCTACTCAATGTTTTAAAAGCAGGAAAGCCCTTACCCCAAAATGAATAATAAAAATGTTAAGACTGCTAATGCTAAGAACAGAATGCTAACCTCCCGCCTTTCCTTGGCTCTGTGACAAAATGGATAGCGATTACAAATGACTACTCTTTTATATGGAGCTTCCTGGGCTTTCAGATGAGCAACTGTCATTCCTCTACTCCAACTGGGGAAAAAGTTAAGTTGTTCATGATACAAGAATAGATTTGGGTCCTAGCCGGTTTGGCTCAGTGGATAGAGCATCCGCCTGCGGACTGAATGGTCCCAGGTTCAATTCTAGTCAACGGCAGGTACCTCGGTTGCAGGCTTGTCCCTGGCCCAGTCCCTGGTCAGGGCTCGTGCAGGAGGCAACCAATCAATTTGTTTCTCTCACATCGATATTTCTCTCTGTCTTTCCCTCTCTCTTCCACTCTCTCTAAAAAGAAAAAGAAATCAATAGAAAAATAGCCTCTGGCGGGCTTTTAAAAATAAATTTAAAAAATAATAACTAAAAAAAAAGAATAGCCCTAGCTGGTTTGGCTCAATGGATAGAGCGTCGGCCTGCAGACTGAAGGGTTCCCGGTTCGATTCCGGTCGAGGGCTTGGGTTGTGTGGGCTTGATCCCCAGTGGAGGGCGTGCAGGAGGCAGCCAATCAATGATTCACTCTCATCATGGATGTTTCTATCTCTCTCTTCACTTCCTCTCTGAAATCAATTTTTATAAAAAAGAATAGATTTGCAAAATGTTGTGCATCACAGAGTATGGCACTATAACCCAGAATATTCCAGAGATACATATATGTGTTCATTTGAAACAAGTCAAACGAAACTGAAGTAAAGCACTCCCTTGGAGAGATCATCCCTGACCTTCTAGGGGGAACAACAACAAAGAAAAGCAACTGTACCTTCCCCAACCATCTACGTATTTAGATGTTTATAATGTATCTCCATCCATTATAATGTAGGCACCATGAGAGCAATGATTCTGTCTCACAGACAAGTATAGACCCAGCACCAAAAGGAAATGCTCAGCACAATAAATGTTCAACAAATATTTGTTGCTTGTCTCACATAATCTCTCATCATTATCTTAAACCACCTGACATCTAGCAGAATATCCGTTAGTTACTAACTAATCATGCATAGTTCCATTGTTTTCAGATATGCATTCTATAAGTTGTATAAATTTAACAGAATTGCCTTGATTTCCCTATATTTATTTTTATTACTTATACAAGGAACAAGTGAGGCTGATGTTCTAACTTTATAATAATACTAGAGTCCTGCTGCACAAAATTTGTGCACAGGCAGGGTCCCTAGGCCTGGCTAGTGATCACAGCCAATCGGGGCCTTCTGGCTGCCAGCCAGGGCCTTCTTTCCCCAGCTGCCGGCTGCCAGCAGGGCCTTCCTTGGTTCTGCGCCGCCCCGGTGGTCAGCGCACGTCACAGTGAACAATCTAACTCCCGATGGGACAATTTGCATATTAGGCTTTTATATACAGTATATAGATATAGAAGATTAATTTCCTTACGAAAGAAACAACGAATTAAATAAGTGAGTAGATTTAAAGAAGTATATTAGGGGAAACATAGAATAGGCCTAAAAGAACAGACTGTGGAGCCAGGTTTAAAGTATGGCTCCCACACTTACTAGTGTGTCCTCCAGCACCTTTCTTCACTTTCTGTGCCCCAGTTTCCTCATTAATACTAGTAAAACAGAAATGAGCAGCACAGTATCACCTCCCAGTTCTCCAGCCCTTTCCAGGAAAGCCCTGCTCTCCACTCTACTGTCAGCCCCTCCACCCAACTAACTGCTCATGCTCTCTCTTCCTTTCATGGTAAAGCAAGACCAACACATATCGACTCACTATTCGTTTCTGGATTTTCTGCAATATGGAATTTCTATTTAGGGGTTCTACTTACCCTATTTAGAAGCAAACAAATATAACTCTGCCCCCCATCCAAGAGAACGCCTTTGCCTAACTTCCCTTTTGTACTAACAATACTCTCCCACTCATCCAAACTTGACATCATGGTCCACCCCATGTGACTAATCATCCTCCAAGTTCTGCCTAGGGTTCCTTAGGAAATTCTTTCATATCCTTCTTCACTGTTCTTTTACATTCTTTTTCAGACAGTAAGTTCCATAAAAACAGAGGCAGATTATGATTATTTTCACACGTGAAGGGTTCTGTACTTATGTTCAATAAGGCACAATTCCATAAACAAGTCCTCTCCTGTTCTTCAAACACATTACAAAAACTATCAGAGCTAATACGTGATCTTAGCAAGGTTGCAGACTGTAAGATCAATATATAAAAATCAGTTGTATTTCTTTTTATGTACTAGCAATTACAATCAGAAACTGAAATTTAAAAACCATTTATAGTTACATAAAAAACATAAAATAGGTATGAATCTGACAAAAGATGTGAAGGACTAGTATACGAAAAAGTTTTTAATTAGAGCCATGACCCATGTGATTCAGTTGGTCAAGTGTCATCCTGTGCACCAAAAGGTTGCCAGTTCAATTCCCAGTCAGGGCACATGCCTGGATTGCATGGCTTTACTCCCCAGTAGGAGGTTGCAGGAGACAGCCAATCAATATTTCTCTCTCCCTCTCTCTCCAAAAATCAATATTTAATTTTTTTTTAGTTTTAATTAGAAAAATTAAAGAAAAATCTAAATAGGAGAGATGTACCAACTACATACCATGTGCATGACTTTGAAGAATCAATATTAAGATGTCAGTTCCTCCCCAAAATCATCTATAGATTCAACACAATCCCAATCAACATCCTAGTAGACTTCTCTGTAAAAACTTACAGACCGGCACACATATGGAAGACTGATTTTTGACAAAGATATAAATGTAATGAAGTGAAAAAAGAATAAGTCCTTTCAACAAATGACTGTAGAATAACTGGATATCCATTTGCATAAAAAGGTGATCTTTTAGGTGCACCTTGCAATACCATTTACAAATATTAACTCCAAATGCATGCCAGATTTAAATGTAATATCCAAAACTATGAAGTCCAAAGGAAAAAATAACCATGGGAAACCTTGAGACAAGTGGGCAAAAGTTTTCCCAAAAGCATCCATAAAAGAACAAATCAATAAAATGAGCTTCATAAAATATAAAACATTTGTTTTTCAAGACTCTTTGTCAGATACATAATTCACAAAGATTTTCTCCTAGTCCAGGGCTTATCTTTTTATTTTCTTTCTTAAAAGTATCTTGTGACAAAGAACTTGTATTCAAAACAGATAAAGAATTCTCAAAGCCCGATAATGAAAAGGAAAAAATAAAAAAACAAGTTGGGCAAATATTTGAACAAACATATCCCCAAAGATGACTTATAGAGGGCAAACAGTTCATGCAAACATGTTCAACATCATTAATCACTGGGAAATGCAATGAGACATCACTGCACATCTACCAGAATAGCTAAAATAAAAAGAGTGACCCACCAGATATGGGAATGGGTGGCGGACTGTAACTCTCTGTGCAGCTGGTAGAAATGTAAAATAGCACAGCCACTTTGGAAAATGATTTAATAGCTTCTTAAAAAGTGAAGTATACACCAGCCATATGGTCCAGTCATTCCACTAGTAGGCATTTACCCAAGACAAATATAAACTCATCCACACAAAGACTTGTAAATTAATATTCATAGCAACTCTGTAACAAGCAAAAACTGTAAACAACCCCAATGTCCTTTCAACAAGTGAGTGGATAAACCGTGGTATATCCACACAATGAAATACTACTTCAGTAATAAAAGGAATGAACTATGATATGTGCTACAGCATGGGTGAATCTCAAAATAATTATGCTGAGTGAAAACAACCAGACCAAAAAAAGACAACATATTATACGATTCCACTTACATAAAATTCTAGAAAAGGTGAAGTAAGCTATATTGATGGAAAGCAGAGCAGTCGTCTCCCAGGGATTGGGGGCAAAGGGGGAGGGAGGCCAGGAAGTGGAATTACAAAGAAGCACAAGCAAATTTTTTGGTGGGGAGGGATAGATACCAGTATGTTCATTGTCCTGATTGTGGGTGATACATGTCAAAATTCATCAAATATGTGAAGTTATTGTATGCCAAGTATAATACAATAAGGCTGTTTGAAAAGTTTCAATCTATCCAAAATTTGATCTTTTAGAGGCATACTCACCACCCAAAGGTATCTTCTCCTACTCCATATCTCATCTCATGTGATGGTAACTCAAACCTTCCAGTTGCTTAGACCAAACACCTTAAAATTATTCAATATCATATTTTCATATTTTAAGAATGTCTTTTAATATTTGCAAACATTCATAAGAAATGTTTTTTTAAAAACACCATGGAATGCTGCTCTGAAGAATTTTTAACACCCCCCCCCCCTTTTACAAGAAAAACTGCAAAGTCTGTTTCCCGTTCTTCATGGCCCTCAACAACACAGTCTCCTTTACCATCAACCAAGCTTTCTCAACAGGCCTTCACCTTCAAAGGGTACCATGCACATTACAGAACCTCCTGTTAAAATCACATCCCCTAGAGCCATGTGAAGCACCACTCTAACCAAGAATCTCTTCCTAGTCCCAATCCAAAAAGATGCCCCCCCTTCTAAATGTCCACCTCCCTTGCAGCATAATGTGATGTAGTTAAGACACAGCTCATCCACCTCCGGAAAATTATAAATGTCCTGAGTGTGGTACCCTCTGGACTCTGTGGTACAATAAAGTGTTTCCAAACCTTAGTTTTACAATACGTGTTCAGTGTATATGCCTAGGAAAGCATAATTAATAATCAAATGTTCTGGTTTAATTTTTGTTATTCTCCACAAGGCTGTAAGATTGTCCAATTAGCTTGTCTGTCTACTAGGCCCTTAGATGAAGGAGAGAATAAATAAATGTGTAAACTTTTTAGAAAACTTGATACAGACATCTAAATTCACAGGGATTATTTTTGTGACATTCTGTGTTTCAGTGCTTTAAGGCCAAGAGAGAGGGAGGAAGTAAGTTAAAGTCTTAACCAACAGACAAAAAAGTGAGGAGAACTGATTGCCACAAAACCAAGTGGAGAAAAGCCAAAGAGAACGAGAGTTAAAACAGTAAAACTACAGGTCTCGTTTTAACTGAATGAGCAGCCTACTTGGGCACTGAAACCTCTCAGACTGGAAGCCTTCATCACCGTGACCACCTGCTGTGCTGGGTAACTAAATAATACAAGAAATACTACCTTTGTTCAAGTATCACCTATTCTTCACACTAAAATGTTCTTCCTTCCTATTACTCTCCAGCTATTCGAATCCTAAACACATTTAAAACCTTAATGCAGTTCTATGAGCTTCCTCTTTAAGCCTTTCCCAGTATACTCAACCCGTTTCCCATGACCCTACCCTCAAAACACCTGGTGAAGACTTCTTCCCATACTCTTCCAGATAAATCCTTATGGAACTTTCCGTATGGTTATCTTTTAGCTAACTTTGCATGTATATATTCTCTACCTCTTATGTTCCTTGAACAAAAAGATTGAGTTTATATTTCCTACAGAATCACCCACCTACCAGTACCCAATACAGACTTACTGAAAACCAAAGATAATACAGTATAAGCAATAGCTAAAATATCTGATTAAATATGAAAAGTAATAGTGGAAGGTGGTGAATAACAACCAAATGAACAGAACATCATGAACAGGGTTTCAAGTTTATGCTCCTATTTTGCTAGATTACATGAGCAGCACGAGACAAATCCTGCCCAAAAGCTTGCACCAATTTATTGAAAACAAACATGTACTTTTATAAAAGGTCAAAAACATGAGAAAAAATCAAATATGCTATTCATTGCAATGGTACTATTTCTAATCTGGAATTTTAAAAAAAAGATCAATTTTACTAAACAATTTTAGAAAACCTGTATATTGTTCTGCTATCTGGGTTATATTTTAAAAGATAAAGCTAAAACATTTCCCTTTTATGTTATGAAAGTACTTAATTAGGTAAAGATTTTATACAACTTAACTTCTATAATATAATACACATATTTTGGTTACAGGTATTTAACAGAGCAATTAAATCCTTATTTCCACTTCTGTTCTAAAATCCGCCTGCCCGCAGTGAGTGGGAACTGCTGCAGATCATTAAACACTCATTTATCAATGTCTCTCACCAGGCAACACAATGCAGCAGAACAGCACAGGGAAACCATCCCGAACCCCAGCAACAGCGGCTAATTAGCATAGCCTACCACTAAACCTACTCCATATGATTGGAACTGTTAGCTGGAATGCTAGCCAATCAAACTAGGTTATGCAAATAGCCTATTTTAGTTGCCAGGGCAGGGCTACTTCCAATTGTCCAATAGGAAAACAAGCAATAAACAAGAAATGAAATTGAGCTTTGTCACATTTTCAAGTTGCTGTTAACACTTTCAGGTTTAGAGCAAAATTAACAGCAACTGTAAAGGATTAGAATCATATTCTGCTTTCCAATCCAAAAGCAATCCAATGATAACACACAGTATACATACGGTTAAAGTCATGCATTTAATTTTAACTTTTTACTATATAGATATGTTTTTCTAACAGCTGCAATCAACATTTCAACTTTCTCCCCCACCGACTCAAAAGCAACGTTCTGCAATGTCTTTCTATAGATTCTCAAACATTATAGAAAAATCCTACAAAGCATTTTTATTCTACTATGAAAAGACTAAAAGGTGAGCATAACAGAACATCCACTGGGAGTCTCAAACAAGCTTTATTAGATTGAAGAGAAATTAACATTTTGTTTTTTATTATGACATATGTTATACAACTTCAAAAATAATTTAAAAATAGTAAGACCCAAATTAAGTATTAACCCATAGGCTTAAAATATACAAATTAAACCCACATAATTAATACTCATCTCTTGGAATCAAATTAAACTAAGATATAGGCATAATATAAGCATATTATATTCCTATGTGAAATTTCTAATAATAAAACAAAAAAACTACTGTCAGTACATACTAACAGCTACAAAAATAGTTTTAAAGAACATCAGTGTTCTGACAATTCTTAGTAGTTGAGAGAATTTCTTTAATCTCATTTTCAGATAAATGCTTTGAAACATGTCAAAGAGACACAGTTCCCATTTGTGCCTTATAATTGTATCTTTATAAAAGATACAATTTTATTTTAAAATAGACTGTGTCCCACCTATCCTAGCAATTATCTCCTAAATGAAGTACAGATTCAACCCACACCAAGAAGTTAGTGATTTTTAAATATATTTTCCATCGAAGGTCTGTAAATGTCTCCAGAAAAACTTCTAGCACTTGTAAAATATACTGAATTAAGACACAGAGCAGATTTGGGCATCAGATTCAAAGAAAACAGCATGTTGGTCCTATTTCTATCGCTGCCAATTATCTTCCACCTTAAGAAAACTGAAGCCACTTTTCCATCAGCTCCAAGCACCCACTACCCAACACTTGTCTCCTAATTTCTTCTCATCGTCTCTCTACTTAGGGATTCTAGATGAAAACCACTTAAAATCCAATGAAATCAAACTAGAGTCAGCTTCTTAGAAGAAGCAAAGGGATCAATAACTGAACTTTAAAGATAAAAAAACAACTTTAAATATCATCTAATAGTAACCCCTCATTCTGTAAACCAAAATAAACAAAAACCCACATTTAGAAAAGCAGCATATAAGATAATAACCCTATAGATAAAATCAAAGCCCTCCCAAACTATCTTCTAAGAGTATTATGAATAATCAATATATCAGTCAGGCATCAGCAAGTCTCTTGGTTTGTTTTAATATGAACATAAACTGAAATATAAGCATTTTTTAAAAGATTAGCTCAGGATCATTCTCCTTGTAATCATCCACAGCATCCTCTAACCAAGGCTTCAGGAAGGCTTGAAAATCACCTCTAACCCAAAGCATTTAACCCATCCCCTGAAAGACTCAATTTATATCATCTGGTATGTTTCTGAACTACTTGGAAAACTACACAAGCCCCTTTTAATTCCTAAGGATAAAGGCAAGAAGAGAAATAAAAGGAAAGATTTTTTTAAGCCAATTTTTTCACACTTTTGCTCATAAACCTTTAATACTGTGGTTAATTCCCCTTCCCCCCCCCCCCCCATAAAGCAATTCTAACCCACCCTATCTTCCAATCTATAGTAGTGAACAGGGAATTTTCCATGTAATCAAGGACTGTATAAGCATTCTTTATATCGCAAAATTTTGCCATCCTTGAAGGAGAAAAAAATTAAAACCTTGGCACTCCTATTTCCCTTTGGGAAACACCTTCTGCCTGATGATAGATGCTCTGGGATAAAACACCCTAAATTTAAATGTTGTTCAGTTTATCTTCAATGCTTTCAAAAGCTACTTACATAGTGGAATTTAGAAAAGTACCAGCGAATACTACTTTTAGAACCAGAAATTAAACATCTAGAACACTTAAAAATAGTTAACTCACTAAATTAGAATCTTCATTACATAAAGTATGTATTTGAGAAATTCTAGTAAAGAAAATAAGTTTTCTAGGTATACAATTAATCATTAACTTTTGTAAAAAACCAGTATCCTATATTATAAGAAGAAATACATTTAGGATAAATAACTGTTAACTTCTCATCTGCTAATGATGCTCAAGATATATAAATAGCCTCTATCCTCTCAATGGGTAACAGGCCATTATTATGCCAAGTAATAAATTACCCAAGATCATCTCAAATGACAAATCATACAATACAAATGATTTTGAATTTTAGGGAGAAATTTGATATTGTTTTAAAGTTTTAAAAAATGGCAAGTGGATAAAATGTATTTTCCCTTTTTTATTTAAAAACCATCTAATCTGGAAAAAAATTTTTTTAGTTCTGAGCAACTACTTTGATCAAGTTTGTAATTCCTTATTCTATAAGTGAGGTTGCCACCATATTGTTTAGCTGAACATCTTTTACAAGAGATTAAATAAGCCCAGTAGAGATCTATAGTCTCCAACTTCAAAGCCATCCTAACACATTTTTCCCTCTCAATAGGTCTGCTTATAAAAATAGAAGGCTAACTGCTATTTAAACCTGAATTATAAACACAGATTTTAAAATTTTGGGCTGTATTCTTGTGGATCAACTAATTCACGTTTGGGAAATGGTCCCATTCTCATCCCCTCTTCCACTCCTAACCAAAAATGCACTTAGAGCCTTATGAATACTCACTGTTGTATATTAAATATACTTTTGTTCCTTCATTCAGATATCACGGAAATATAAAAGTTGACTAATCAAGCCTTTATTTAGGTAAGTGTTATCATAACTAATGCACACTGCTAAAACAAAAAAGGTTCTTGCAAATTATTTTTGCCATTAAAATACCTTTCTGAATTGTGCTTATCAAGGCAATCAAAGTTTCGCCTTCCTTAAGCATATTCATCTATATAAACTGCATTAAGTATTTTCTTGTCAATTTTCATGTCATCTGAAAACAAGTACAGTTTTGAAACCAAGAAAGCTACCTAGTTCTTAATATATGCTCCCAGAATTCACAGTACATAGAGAAGCAAGGACAGCCACAACTGGAGGAGTGCTTGAAAACATTCTACCACCAGCAAGGAACCAACACCACACCTAGAAGCTCAGTGTCTTAAGTTGGGGAAGGAGCATGCTTCTAAAAAGAAAATCTAGAACACTACAAAGGTCAAGCATACTCATCTTCATCCTCACTAATATCCACCAAATCAGCAGTAATGAATCACAAATATAAGATCAATTATTTAAAGCATGGGATGGAGACACACCAGTGAACCAGATTCCGACAGATTTCAAGACTAAAGGCCAAAGGGATGGTGCCAATCATGTCAGCGAGACCTAGAGCCGAAAGCTGGCACGGGGGGGGGGGGGGGGGGGGGGGGGGGGGGCGCGGCAGTGGAGGAGGAGGAGGAGGAGGAGGAGGAGGAGGAGGAGAACTTGGCTTGATTACTACGAGACAATGAACTGTGCTGCATGATCAACTGGATGCAGGATGCATATCATACAATTAACTCATTATTTAAGATCACCATTACATTGCACTCCACCTCAACCCAGTGTTAACATTTCTCCCATGGGTGGAACAAACTTAATGACAGTATTTCATCTCTCCAGCTATAGTTGCTAATACACTATGTGTTCTTCCAGTGTACTTTTCTGTTTTCAATTTTCACACAACTCAACACACAAAACATGTAATTCAATTACAGTTAAGGACAGGTGTGTAAGTGTATAGACTTACATACAATGTAAAAGTAATTGTCTGGTGGGTAAAGGGCGAGAGGCAAAAAGTAATATAAAGGGTACTAAAGCCCTCATTTCATATCTTGGGAGGTCAAGAGAAACTGTCTAAAACTGAAGCATCAAGAAATAGATTTAAGTCAGTTTTATAAAATGTTAATAATATCAAGACAAAAACTTTTTAAAAGGAAAATAAATTTGCAGGAAGAAAGATAGCATAGAGAGGTACTTGACTTCATTTTTCTGGGAAGACAGTCTTTTTTAAGTAATAAGACAGCTATAAACACATTATTGTATTAAAGTGATGAAAGTAACAAAGGAAGAATATAAAAACTAAAAATTAAAAGGGATCTTACTACTAACATGAGGAGGAAAACATATTTCATTTTTTATTTCCAAAAGAGATTAAATTTATTAACATATGCATAAATATTGAGTAATTAATGTTTAATATAGGACAAAAGTACAATCTAAATTTAACCTGTCAGTTAAACATAACCTGAAAGAATACGACTAGTAGGAAGAAAAAAGACTGGCTGCAACCAGTAGGCTACAGAAACGCAAGCATTTAACTACAAAAAAATTGTTTTTGCTTTTTTAGTATTAACAAGATAACATTTTCAAGTGTCTACTTTTTGAGTACTTGATCCCATGTAGTATATTTTGTGCAGAGTGTATAAAAATGAAAATAAACCTATTTGTGCTTTTCTCTAATGTAATCTCGCACACAGACCCATTTAATACCAAGGGTCTCTGCACTTATAAAGACTAGAATAACGGATATACAAGCCTCAACCAAACTAACGAGGGACCAGTAGGTAGCCTAATGTCAACCTCCAAAGGAAATGGGAGAAAAAAACACTAAACAGTAAAATCTTAAATTGCACTTTTGGGGAAGTTGCTCTACACTACCCAAACCTTAAGCAGTAACAACTTTTTACATCAGCTTTCTTAGTCTGTGTTCTTCCTTTTAAAGTATCTTCTTAAAGTAAACCAAAATTTATTCAAAAAGCTTTTAAAACAATGGCCAAATCTTCCATTTTCTAAAACTCCTAAAACCAACTCCACCAAATTATTCCAAGAACCAAAACAAATATTTTATTTCACTTGAATCTACAATTCAAATCACTGTCGATAATACACATTCTTCATAACTCATATTTGCTTGTTTAAGAACACATGTTCCTTTTTAAAGCAGTAATTACTTCCACAGACTTTCCAGAAAAGCTAATACAGATAAGCCTATTGTATCTTATCAAAAGCAAAGAGTAAATTATTTATGAAGCCCTTGATAATCCCTTTAAAAGAGGAAATATAATACATAAAAGATCACCACTGTTAACGGATTATTAATGGGTTTATTTCTCATTTGTCCAACCAATATTTGAGAATCAATCATGTTCCAGGCATTACACTAAAAAATAAGACCTAGTCCCTCCACACAAAAACTTAAAGCTCCTGTATAAAAAGATACTATTAGCAAAATTAAAACACAAATGCAAACTGGACAATGTATTAGCAGAAGTAACAAAGAAGGAACATATTAGTTAAGAGTCAGGAGTCATGTTCCTGGGTTTGTATCCTAGCTCTACTAGCCTGGGGCAGGGTACCTAACCTGAGTTAGTCATCAGACCTATCTCAGAGTTATCATCAAGAGAATATTCTACATAATCCTATATAGTACAGAGCTAATACGTTAATGGTCGTGACACCCTCACACCAAAACTTCCGATCAGCAGGAGGCTGCGTGCACAGCAGGCACGCACGGGTAGGCGAGGTTGCAGGCGTGGCTAGGCGTGAGCAGGTGGGCAGGGACTTGACTCTGGAGAACTTGACCGGAGGCGCAGGCGGATTTTCTGGTCCAGCCCCCATGGCAGTGGCGGCAGCCATGGGACTCTTTCTGGGCGGGAGGGCGGGGCTGTGTGTACAGGGAGGCATGCTCGGGAAGGGATTCCGGAACTCGCATGATTTTGCACGCCAGGTCACTATTAAGTTAATAAATATAAATCATTTAGAATAGTTCTTGGCATACAGTAAGGTTTCAATGAGGAACTCTTATAAATTAACAAGAAATAAAAAATCCAAGAGAAATAATCAGCAGAGTGTAGAGGGCCGCCTGGGAGGCACCTAGGCATTTCCTTATAATTATTGTCAGCTGAACTCAGAGCATAGGCAGAGCGACGCCCTGGGAACATGCTTCCCCAATAAGGCTGGACATGTTAATCAGGCAGGGGCAGAACTAGATATGTAAATCTAGGCCTTTAAAATAAACCTGCTGTGTGGCTCAGCCCACTTTTGCCGCCTCTCCATCAGAGAGGATGGCGCCCACCTGGCCCCAGCTTAAAATCTATTTCTGCATCTTGGTCTTTCTTTAATTTCTTAATCCCCAGCTCCTCTACTCAGCAAATGGACTGTTTCCTTTTCCATGTCCCACATGGAAAAGAGAGAAACAGCCCCCCACAGCAGAGAATATTGAAAGGAAATTCTGCCCTGTCCAGTTAGAGCTCTGGCCCTCAGACCAAAGGGTCCTGTGTTCCATTCCCAGTCAAGGGCACTGTCAAGGGCACATACCTGGATTAAGGTTCACTCCCCGCCCCGGGGCGAGTGTGGAAGGCAAACAACGGATGTGTCAGTCTCACATGGATCTCTCTCTCTCTCTCTCTCTCTCTCTCTCTCTCTCTCTCTCTCTCTCCCCCCCCTTCCCTCCCTCCCTCCTTTCCACTCTAGAAATCAAAGGGGGGGAAATATCCTCTGGTAAACATTAAAGAAAAAAAAAAGGAAAATTCACAGAACATATGAATAACAAACATGGGAAACTTAATCTCACTAATATTCAAACAAATGCAAATTAAAATATTAAGCTGTGTTTTGCCTATCAAATTGGCAAACATTTTCAAGTACCCAGAATTCTAGAATATGTGAAAATTATTGCTAGTAGAATCGTACATTGTACTTTTAAATGACATTTGAAAATACATATCGAAAGTCTAAAAAATATACATATCCTCTAACTCAACAATTTCAACTTCTAGCAGTTGGACCTAAAGCAATAAATCAAAGAACACCACAAAGACTGTCACAGTAGTGTTCACATAAACATTATTTATGAACTAATAAGCAACAATGAGGACTAGATTAAATAAATAGCAGCTGATCTATAAAACACTAATTAGGCATTAACATAACGCTATAAAAGAATATTAATGGTAAGAAATGTTTAAATTTTAAAAGACTATAGTAAGTTATAAAAAAATTTTAAAAAGACTAAGTCAGTAAAGTATCAAATGGTTTTAAGTCAGTGGTTCCCACCGTGGGGCACCCTCCCCACAGGGGGGTAATTTGATTTTTAAGGGGGGCAATTCGAGAATGAGCTATTAACAGTGAATTTTTTGCATTTCTCATGGTTCTAGGGGCCTCATATATAGTATATAAATATACATTGTGACATATTTATGCATTTCAATTCTGTATAATATGTCTTGAAACTTTATTTGCTATCTATTTTTTAGTTTCATATTATTTTTTAACAATTTCTTAGTACTTCAACTGTCCTTTCGTTCTTTGATTTTTCTCTTTCATGGCTGCCATGTTCTTTGGAAGCTTGTTTAGACCAAGTTAATGGACTTGTAGGCTTCTTCTACATGAATAGGAGTTCACTTTTTGAGTAATAAAAATTATATGTCACAAGGGGGGCATCAGGATTTTAGAGATGCTTAGGTGGGGCATGGCCAAAAACAAAGATTGGGAACCACTGTTTTAAGCAGTTAAATTCATATATAAAAGAAATATGACAGCAACATAAATTAGCATAATTTAAAATAAATTTCTAAGGCTATTCGATCTCAAACAGTTACAGTTCTGTATGTTCTAGAACTATTTCAAGTTTTAAAGTAACTAACCTATCACTACTGTGTAATAATTTTAGTTGTTAAAGAAGTCCATGGCAACAACAACAAAAAAGAATGGTATCAACTGCTATGTTCAACAGCTTTTCTCAAATTTATATCCATTAAATGTTAATGGGTATAAACAATAAATAAATCAGAGGGTAGGACTTTTTATCAAATACATTTTAAAAATGCAAGAGCCTTTATGTTAATCTGAGTCAGTACATCTTCCAAATTTAACCTCAGAAGTGAGTGATTCTACATCCTAAATCAGGGGTGGGCAAACTTTTTGACTCGAGGGCCACAATGGGTTCTTAAACTGGACCGGAGGGCCGGAACAAAAGCATGGATGGAGTGTTTGTGTGAACTAATATAAATTCAAAGTAAACATCATTACATAAAAGGGTACGGTCTTTTTTTTTTCTTTTTTAGTTTTATTCATTTCAAAGGGGCTGGATCCGGCCCGCGGGCCGTAGTTTGCCCACGGCTATCCTAAATAAACGGAATTTGGTCACCTCATAATTCAAAGGGGTAGAGTGGCTCCCTAGTTCCCAGGATGATGGTGAGTACAATGGTGTCACTATCACTAACATGAATAAGTGGGAGGTGAGGGCGGTGTGCAGGAGAGACATCCAGGGGGCAGTTACACAAGTAAAGAGCCCAGGAGAGAGAACAGCTGGGCACAAACACAGATTTTTTTACAACATCGGTATTTAGGTGTCAGGAAACCATTACCGTGATTGCTATTAACCAGACAGTGTTTCCTGTTTTTAGTCTAGATGCCTTAAATTCAATAGGTCTTAAAAATTTACCATAAACGCCCATTGCACCATTTGTTTATATGTGTCCCCTCCTCCAGCTGAAATGTGTTCCTTGATTCCTAAGCACAAGGATCCTTGTGGGCAGAGTATCTAGTCAGTACCCAGTACAAAGCAAATGTTAGCCAAATAACTGTCCTGTCACACATGATTTTTCTTCCAAAAATTAACAAAACAATCCAATTTTACCTCATTTATGTTCTAATTATATATTAAAATATGTGAAAAAACCCTCAAATTAACAAGTACAGGAATACACACACACACACACGCGAGGCACATCAAAGTTTAACTCTGGCGTGGTGTTCAGTAAAAATCGATTAAGCTTTGGCTTTTGAAAGACCAGTCAGTGCCTACTTCCACGTCCTACCTAGCATCTGGAGCCTGCACCCAATCAATAAATGGTAGGAGAATGAGGTATCAGCGCATCTAACTGACATAAAGTCAGCACCACGAATGCCTGAGGAAAACAGCATATTCGCTTTCAAGTGTGCATAAGCATTCTAGAAACAACTTTCATTGAAAACACCTTATGAGCCTTTCTGTGGTAAATTTCTACCAGTTGAAGTATAATAAATGTGTGCATGATAAAACAAGAGCAAACTACTGCACTCATTAATGATTATTATGAAAGCTGTTAATTTTATGTTCAAAAACAAGTATTAACTTTCAAATTGTTTAGAGGGAAATACATCAATAGCTAATACATTTATTAGAAAGAACCAGACCTTCTTTCTTGATTTTTGTCCTTTATAGCCAATAAATGTTGAAAATTTTTAAAGAATACAAGGCCAACTAAGAGAGACTGTATTATGTCATAAGTCTAATATCTGTAGATTTTTTTGTGTGTTCTAGCATTCATAAAAATAACAAATCTTCATAAACTGTATTTACTCTTTACGTATTTCAGTTCATTGATAAACCTTTCTAGAGAAAGCTTTCTGAAAACTCTTCATATCTTACAAAGTAAAAATACAATAGCAACTTTGCCACTTCAAACTTTCATAAGGAAAAATCATGATTAATATTCATGAGTAAGTCTATGAGACACCCCAAAAGCACCTTGTTCCTCTCCTACCCTCAGTGGAAAGTGAGCATCTGTTGGGCATAGCCAATATGCAGTGCAGAGATAGCCAATGTGCAATGCAGGGATAGCCAACGTGCAGTGCAGGGATAGCCAATGTGCAATGCAGGGCCCAAAGAGCAATCAGGAGCAGGCAGTGCTGAGAAACTCTTCCTGCAGCAAAAGGTCAAACTTATAAAATCTGACAACAAAATGTTCATAAAATTCTAAAATTTTCTCTGAAAATGTTTCTATTTATTTCTTTATGATGGTGATATTCAGCCTCAGTATCATGTTGACTTTATCAGCCACTCAACTAGACTGTGTACAAGGCATACATCTAATATGTTCAGGCAAATAAGTGTGTGCACGCTTGAGAAATAGATTACAGATAATTACTCACCCACCTTTTAGTTAAAAAGGATTAGCATCATATTCTTTAAGTCCCTCATGAATGTAAAATATTATTTTATCTATAATTTAATTTGCAAATATGTTCAAGCACACTTTTTCATACAAACTGGTACACCTGAGATATTTTTATAAATCCACTCCAAAGTTTAAAAAAAATGTTAATTTTTCCTTTTTTAAAACAAAGATCACTAAAAACAAAGCCAATGACAAAATGGTTAACAGCTACACCAATAATGTAATTAAATATCTATCTAGGATTTATGCACTTACTTCTTTTCCAGTTAAAATCACATTTTCAAATTATTCATAAATATAATCAAGTAAGACCATCTCTGACAAAGTCTACAAAAATAAGCCACTTGGTTCAACAAAATGCCTCATAATCGGCCTGATTTAAGAAGATACAAGTTTAAAAGTTAATAACACTTTATCCATTAGCTACACTACATTTTCAAGAGTTTGAACATAGCCATACATGAATTAGCCTCAATTTTTCCATGTATGATTAAGAGCACCTCAATTAATTTATAGAACAGTCAAAATTATTCTTTCAAAAATGACTCCATACTGCTTTTCCTATATAAATGACAAAAAGGATGGAAAGGAAGGAGGGAGAGAGGGAGGGAGGGAAGGAAGAAGAAAGGGAAGGAGGGAGGATCAAAATCCCAGACCATATTTTATAAAGGGATCATACATATAGGTATAATATCCTTAAATTAATTTCAGATACACTGTTAAGTCCTTAAAAGACTTGCTCTAACAGGGATCTGAAGGAAACATACATTCAACTATAAAGGGAATAGTTTATTTTTAACAGAAATACTTCAATTCTCAAAGTATTAGTCAACCATCCACTTTTAAAAAGGTTAAGTGCCAGCAATTATTAAGCTGTATTTGTATTATTACCACTATAAGTCACTAATTATCAAACTGATTTCCAAAGTCAAGTTAAGTAAATAGCCCAGCTATTTTTACATTACAGATCTAAATAATTCTCCCCACTAATACTGTTTACCAAAAAGCTCCCCCATTCAAAATATTCCACATTCTCTCAGACAGCCACAGTCTTATTGTATTTTAAAACTTGAGTCACCTGTATGCATCGTCTTCTTTCAAGTCTCATATCATCCTGATGGGGTGGGGGAAGGGAGGGAAGAGTCCAGCAGCAAAACTATAACACTGTGTGAAGAAAAACAGATTATGATGAGAGATAAGGATGCAAGACAATTATCCCTAATTGAGGAGTATCTAATGTAACTACAATCCCCAAAACAGACATAAAATTAACTCAAATTCATTACTAACATTTATTTAAGCTTGAAAACAAATTTTATTAAAGTATTCAATTGTCAGGAAGAAAGACATTTTTAAATCTGCCCACTACCAATAAAAACTTCACACATTTATAGATATGAAATAAAAGTCAACATTCTATTATTCTACATAATTTAACTGGGGGGGATCTATATATTGTAATTTCCATCAATTCACAAATCAGTATGAATGGGAGTTCACTTTTCATCATGACTTACTATCAGAGGTAATCATAGGTAATGAAAATTACTTTATAGGAAAGATAACATGTCAATCTACCACAGTTACTTATAAATGACGTCTGAGAGACTGTTCACAACTGCTCCTTCTAAGCCCACAAGCCCTCTTTTGCTCTCTGAATGGCTTCTCTTACTTTAGTTTTTTTACTGTACTTCCTACTTACTGCTTCCCCTGAAACTTCATGATTGACCAGCAAATTCCATAATGGCTGATAGGAAAGCAAAAGCAACCTCATTGCTGTTATCAACTGAGAGCACATGAAAATAGCAGAAGAGACAAAGACACGCACAGGCTAAAACCTAACTTAGAAATGAGTTCAGTCTAAAAATGCATTCTTTAAATTGATACTATGGGATTCAATAAATATTCCTAATAAAACAATGTTGCTTATCGTGGCCAAGTTCCCAGGCTAGCCAAAAGAAACCTATTGATTCTCAAAGATACTACTGGTCATGGGCACTAGGGGCCCTGCAGAACAAACACAGGAAGTTAACCAATTCTAGATCCTCTGTATTTGGACAAATTCTAAAATTGGTTTGTTTTTCTCTGTTAGCACTCTCTCAACTCCTATTACCTGTAATTCCCTAAATTCTACATTATGGCATCCCAATCATCCTGCTTAATAATAATCCTTTCCCCTAAGTACATTCCCAAATTACCATCCAACACTCTTATTGCCTCAGTGTAGTTTCACATCAGGTAACTGACAGAAAGAAATCAACTGGGCTGAAATAATTCACTTTAACTAAATTTGCAATTTTCAACAAGGATGCTAGTTAACCCAAATGAACCCCTAACTGACAGAATTCTAATACTGTTGCAATAAAAAGCAAAAAACTACTTAGGCAGTTTAAAGAAAAACATTTTAGGGAAGGGGATCATAATTTAGATTTGAGTCTATATTTATTGACTCCAAATATTTCTGCTCATTTATTTCTCTTACTGGTGAACTTACAAGTTCATTAAATGCTCTAAGTCCAAACAGCAGCAACTGGAAGAGGAGCTCAGGGACAGGGGTTTAAATGTATCAATTATTTGTAAATTGGGAAATGCCTGTCTAAAATCATTACCTATTTCCAGATTCCATTTCTATAGAACCATCTTCTAGTTCAAATGCCAGTATGTTAGCAAGTAAAACCCTAAACAGTATCCAATTTGAGGATTGTATGGATAGATGGATGGATAAACATTAAAATACTCCATCAAAATAATTTTATTTGCAAAAATAATACTGGAATAATCAAGATTAAAGGTGTTTTTTTTTTACTTCAAAGACAGTTCTCTAACAACTTTTCCCCCACATAAATGTTCAGACTTTTCAATTCTAGCACAAACCATGGAAAAAGAAAATATAAATGAAATCTCTAGCTATACACTATATATCATCAAATACTTTAAGCTCTAAACATCGTATTCTTTACATATAAAATGTTAGTGCTACCTACACCCCAAGAACGTCAATGGTTTCAATAGAAAAAGATATTACTGTTACAAAAGCACTTTATAAGAAGAATCAAATAAGACATCAGTATTCTTTTTATTTTATTAAAAGTTTGTTAGAAATTAGCAGATCATTGCATAAGTGTTTTAAATATCTAAAGATAATAAGTATGGGTGAGCAAGTGGCACATGCATGATGCATTTGACTATAGGTCATCAAAATAGTCTGACCCTAAATCTGACATCTTTTAAATATATGTTATTGATTTCAGAGAGGAAGGGAGAGGGCGATAGAGATGGCAACATCAATGATGTGAGAGAATCATTGATCAGCTGCCACCTGCACACCCCACACCAGGGATCAGGACGGCAACCCAGCCCTGACCAGGAAATCAAACCGTGACCTCCTGGTTCATAGGTCAATGCTCAACAACTGAGCCACGCTGGGCTGGCAACCTGACATCTTTTAGAAGTCATCCATTAATCACTCCTCATTTGAAAAGCAGCCTTTAGCAAGGGGTAAAATATCTCTACAAGTTACAAAATGTGCTGCTGACACACACAGCAATTAAGTCATTATATACTGAGTATGATAAACTCAAGTCTTGACTGTGGATTGCTTTAAATAGGATTCTAGTGCTTATTCTAAATATCCTCGAGGGAGGTTAATTTTCTTTCTTTCTTTGTGTTGTTTTTTTGGTTTTTTTTGAATGTTTACTGATTTTTAGAGAAGGAGGGAGAGAGAATCATTGATGTGAGAGTGAAACTTCGATTAGCTGCCTCCTACATGCTTCCTACTGGGGACTGAGCCAACCACCTGGGCATATACCCTGACTGGGAATGGAGCCGGCACCCTTTCAGTGCATAGGATGCCACCCAACCACATGAGCAACACCAGTCAGGGCCAGAGTTGTCACTTTTCACACTCAATAACAAATTACATGAAAAGAACGCTCATATTTAAATTTTCCTGAGAAAAACCTATAGTGAATTTTTCATCTTTTCCCCCAACCATTCACAAATTATGTAGCAAAGATTAGATCAGTGGTTCTCAACTTTCCGAATGCCGTGACCCTTTGATAAACTTCCTCATGTTGTGGTGACCCCCAACCATAAAATTATTTTCGTTGCTACTTCATAACTGTAATTTTGCTACTGCTATGAATCATCATGTAAATATCTGATATGCAGGATGTATTTTCATTGTTACAAATTGAACATAATTAAAGCATAGTGATTAATCACAAAAACAATGTGTAATTATATATGTGTTTTCTGATGGTCTTAGGCGACCCCTGTGAAAGGGTCGTTTGACCCCCAGAGGGGTCGCGACCCACAGGTTGAGAACCACTGGATTAGATGCTAATGAAAAGCATCTCCTATCCTAACTACAAGAACCTCCCATAATCCTGAGAACCTCTTACACTATGTCAGGGGTGGGCAAACTTTTTGACTCGAGGGCCACAATGGGTTCTTAAACTGGACCAGAGGGCCGGAACAAAAGCGTGGATGGAGTGTTTGTGTGAACTAATATAAATTCAAAGTAAACATCATTACATAAAAGGGTACGGTATTTTTTTTCAATAGTTTTATTCATTTCAAACGGGCCGGATCCGGCCGTAGTTTGCCCACGGCTGCACTATGTTTTAGCTCACATTTTGCCAAAGGCAATATAACAAACTAGGGGCCCGGTGCACGAAATTCGTGCACTGGGTGTGGGGTGGGGGGAGTGTCCCTCAGCCCAGCCTGCCCCCTCTCACATACTGGGAGCCCTCAGGCGTTGACCCCCATCACCCTCCAATCGCAGGATCGGCCCCTTGCCCAGGCCTGATGCCTCGGACAGAGGCATAGACCCCCATCACCCTCCGATCACCTGATCGGCCCCTTGCCCAGGCCTGACGCCTCCGCCAGAGGTGTCAGGCTTGGACAGGGGACCCCCATCTCCCCCCGATCACTGGCTCTGACCCCTGCCCAGGCCTGAGGCCTCTGGCCCAGGAATCATGCCTGGGCAGGGGACCCCCATCTCCCTCTGATCGCTTGCTCCACCCCCTGCCCAAGCCTGACGCCTCTGACCCAGGCTTCAGGCCTGGGCAAGGGGACCATCATATCCCCCCAATCCCCGGCTCCGCCCCCCACCCAGGCCTGATGCCTCAGCCAGAGGAGTTGACCCTCATCACCCTCCGATCACCAATCACGGGATCGGCCCCTTGACCAGGCCTGAGGCCTCCGGCAGAGGAGATGACCCTCATCACCCTCCGATCACCAATCACCGGATCGGCCCCTTGACCAGGCCTGAGGCCTCTGGCAGAGGAGTCAGGCCTGGGCAGGGGACGCCCAGCTCCCCGCAGTTGCAGGCTCCACCCCTGCCCAGGCCTAACGCCTCTGGCCTAGGCGTCTGGCCCAGGCAGCAGGGACCCGCAGCTGCAGCGGCCCCGCGATCGTGGGCTTCGCTTTAGGCCCAGGCAAGGGACCCCTAACTCCCGGGACTGCCAGCTTCGACCGTGCCCAGCTCCCATCGCTGGCTCCACCCCTACTTCCTGCTATCAATGGCCAGGGCAGCAAAGGCGCCTGATTCTCCGATCATGGCTGGGGGGCAGGGCAAAGGCGGCCCCAGGGCCGCCTTTGCCCTGCCCCCAAGCTCTTAGCTCCCCCCTGGGTTTCCGATCACTGTCAGTGGCAGGGGGCTTCTTCCTGCTTTCCCTTTGGCCTCCCTGCATTGTGCCTACATATGCAAATTACCCGCCATCTTGTTGGCAGTTAACTGCCAATCTTAGTTGGCAGTTAACTGCCAATCTTAGTTGGCAGTTAATTTGCATATAGCCCTGATTAGCCAATGAAAAGGGTAGCGTCGTACGCCAATTACCATTTTTCTCTTTTATTAGTGTAGATGGTCAATGAACAATCTAGGAACTGAGCTTAAGTGGTTTGAAGTTAAATTTACAAACCATTTTTTAGTTGTCTAAAAATCATTGCATAAAATTAATGTACAGCATATCTTCAGAGATGAGGGGAAAGGAGGGAGGGGAAAAGAGAGGAAGAAAAGGAAAAGGGTGAGAATATCAAAACACACAGTTATGCACGGACATACTGAGATATATAAAATAATACTAATCTACCTGGCCAGTGTGGTTCAGTGGTTGAGTGTTGACTTATGAACTAGGAAGCCACTGTTCGATTCCCAGTCAGGGCACATGTCTGGGTTGTGGGCTCAAGCCTCAGTAGGGGGCATACAGGAGGCAGCTGATTAATGATTCGCTCATCACTGATGTTTCTATCTCTCTCTCACTCTCCCTTCCTCTCTGAAATCAATAATAATGTACTTTTTAAAAATTAATACTAATTGACCAAGACCAAGAGTGGCAAAACTGTGATTGAAATGAACAAATTGGCATGATATGGCAAATCCAGATTAACTGAGGAGTTGATGAATTAAGTGGCAGGTATGATGTTTTCTCCAATGTCACAATGTTTTGCAATGACACAAAACTAAAGATCCTATCTAGTTTCAAAGTAAAGTAATAGAGAAACATTACAAGCAGCAGGTGAAAATAATTAGTATGACACAAGCTTAAAAAGTTCTGGTAGGTACTGTTTTACTTCTCAAGCTAGTCAGAAATACACAGACAGTTGTTTTTTACTATCATTAATTTTACATTGTATATATACTGTGTGTGTGTATATATATGTATATGTGTGTGTGTGTGTGTATATATATATATACACACACACATATATGTATTCTTGTATAATTTTGATCCCACAGGAAAAATATAATGCACAATGGGACTTGTATGCATGCACATAAGCATAACCAATGGACACAAACACCAGGGGGATGAGGGCATAAGCGGGAAGGGGGGGGTGGACAATGGGGGGATAAGGACACATATGTAATACCTTAATCAATAAAGAAGTAAAAAATGACAACACATGCAGCAGCTATTTAAAAAAAAATAAAGCTGCCAATTAAGAATAAGCTTCCCCCATTAAAAATGGCGGCAGAGGAGGAGGATGCTGCACCGACATGCTCCCAGTACAAGCTGGAATTAAACTGAAATACGGAAAAGCTTCCTGAATAATCAATGGAAAACTCACAGGAGAGAACCCTGATAACCCAAGGACTGAAGGTGGAGACCACATAGAGAATGGTAGGAGGGGCAGAGGGGCGAAAGGGCTGGCCCGGCACCCACAGACAGCAACTGAAGTCCTGGAGAGATGACTCAGCTCTGGGAGGTTGCCACTGAGAACTCTGGGATCTAATCCCGAAGCGGGGCTCCCCAGCAGAGAGCACCAAACTGAGGAGGATACCCACATAACATCTAGCTGTGAAAAGCAGTGGGGTGCTGTCTGCCAGGGAGTGGCAACTGAAAGTTTGGGCATCCTCTTAAAGGGCCAATACACAAAAACTCCCTGTGGAGCCACCCACCTTGTGCTCTGGCAGAGGGAGGGTGAAGTGGGTTGGAGCTGTGAGAGCAGAACCCAGGACTGGGGACTTGGGGGATAGAGCACAGAAGGCAGACACCCCAAGATTCCTGGGCTGAGTCATTCCCTCATGCAGCAAGGACAACTTTCCCACATAGACATCTGCCTTGTGGGGTGGGGGGTGAGGGGTGGGGGGGAACACAGTCGACACACCCTATTGGAAAATACCTTGCCCTGAGGATGATTGCCTCGGGGCAATTCAAGTTGGAGGTGATCTCTAGAGGCTTTAAGTCTTTGCCTGATCCAATTAGTCAGAAACAGCCTTTAACACTGTCCTGCACTAAAGTTTGAGAGGTATAGAGAGGGTCCACCTAAAACATAGTCACAAACCCAGACAACCAAAATGAGGAAACAAAGAAACAACCCCCAAATGAAAGAACTAGCTAATTCTCCAGAAAGAGATAAATGAAGCAGAGGTAAGAAATTTATCTGAAACAGAGTTCAGAGTAATGATGTTAAAAATGCTCAACAGTATGAAAAAAGATATAGTAACTATGAAAAAAGAACAGTCTGCGATAAAGAATTACCTAACACAAATAAAGAACACATTGGAAGGAATACACAGCAGATTAGGGGAAGCTGAGGATCGAATCGGTGAATTAGAAGACAGAGTTGAAAATATCACTCAATTAGAGAACCAAAAACAATTAAAAAAATAGGAGGACAGCTTAAGGGAGCTGTGGAACAATGTGAAACATATTAAAATAGTAGGTGTGCCAGAAGAGGCAGAAAGGGAGAAAGGAATAGAAAAAGTGTTTGAAGAAATAATGGTAGAAAACTTCCCTAACCTGGAAAAGAAAAAGTCACACAAGTTCAGGAGGCACAGAGAAGCCCAAACAACAAGAACCCACTCTTCTGCCTCAAGCATCCCAAACATGAAATAAAGCTTCTAAGTAGTAAATTAACTTGTAAAAGGCATTTCATTTAGGAGAATGGAAGCAGAGAAATTTTGATTACAGCATATCACAGACTGTTATATATTCCCTTAAAAAATTTTTTTAAGAAGATAAACTGCAAAGAGGGTAAGACCAATAGTAGTTAAGTCATTTTCGCACTGAAACGTTGAGCAAGCTATAATAGCACGAAGAGTTAGAAACCTGGATCTTGAATTATATTTACAACTCCAAAGGCACGTTGGAAGTGGGAGTAGCTGAGATATGTAATAAAGGGGATAGAAGGATATGATTTCTCATGAAATTATATGAAAAGAACTAACAAAACCATGAGTAAACAGCTGAGAGAAGTTTCAAGAACTAAGAGCAGAGAGGAATAAATAAATATTGCCCCAAATGTTTGCTACATCAAGTTACTTGGCCTCTCTAGGACTGTATCTAGGCTCAAATGAGACCAAATTAGACAATGAATATTTGGGTACAGCATTAATTACAGGAAAACAGGAGGGTAATTCATCCTCATATGCATGTTATCCATAATACATAATGCACTGACAAATATTTCTTTTTTTACTGGATGAGACTGAAACTCTCAGCGTTAAGTTATCATCAATTGGAAGAAAGTACAGTGCCCTGTCACTAATTCAAAATAATAAACTACCACTGATATTCTATTTTGCTTGCCATCCTTTATCTTCCATTAGCTGAGTGTGAAAACATAAAAGATTTGCACAAGTTTATATCAACCGTCAAATCTGTCAACATATTTACATGTATTCTCTTGAATTGAGTTCCTCAAATATGAATTCTTAGACCACAGAACTTTTGAACATCCCAACTCCCACTACTGGAGAGTGGTTGCTATATAGATACCAGGAAAAACCTCTACTATAAGCAGACCTAAGTTCCAGAAGGCTCATTTCTAAGACAGTTGGTTGAAAGTCAACATTATATACTTTTTAAGTTATATATGGAATTAAGCAGACTTTTATAAGCTGGCTTGCCTCTAGCCCACCTCTCTCCATAGAATTCAGGTCCACATTTCTTAAAGCCTAGTGAACTGAGCTTGGATGCCTCAATTACTGTTTCCCAGTTATTACTGCATATGAGGTATCTTATCTTTAATGGACACCTATTTCCTTAATCTCATAAACAGTTGTAGAAGGTAGGTAGCACTATTATCTCCATTTTACAGGTGAGGAAACCAAGGCTAAGAGAGGTAAAATGAAGTTGCTCCAAGTCACACATGACTAATGGTAGAGAGATAAGATTCAAATCCAACCAAACTGACTTCAAAACTGCTGCTGCCAGGCTCCATGTTAAACTGAATTTACCATCCATCTCTCCATCCTTCTAACCTGCTTAAAAAAAAAAAAAAAAAAAAAAAAGGCAAAAGACCAGGGAGGACAGAAAATAATCCACTTCTTCTTGTATTCTCAGTCTTGGTTGATGGGTGTCACCATCACCCAATCTCCCAAACTAAAACCCTAATCATCTAGGACTTTTCCTGTTGCTTACCCCACATGCAATCCACAAATTCTTGTGTTGGATTTCACCTCACAAGTTTTTCGAACTGACCTCATTACTCCATTTCTACAATTCCTATCAAAGGGCCCTTCTTGTCTGTTTGCACTCCCTGCTCAAGTCTACCCACTATAGCTCATTCTCATCAGAACTATATGCCTTCGAAACAAATCCTGTCACCATTCCAACCCAATTGTGTGCAATTTTGTTGTTCAGAAGCTGGAACTGAACAATAGTCTTTTCTCCATTTAAAATTAAAAATCTCAAGTTTTTCTCCCATCATTTATCTGAAATAAGGTTTATCTGATTATAAAATATTATATGTTCATTGCTTTAAAAAGGAATAAAGAACTAAAAGTCATATAAAATTTCACCACCCTAAAATAATAAATCTTTGCTCTTGTTTTTATAATTTTACATCTTTACATCAACAATTTATACTTGTATGATTTTAAATAGTTGTATAGTACTATGTACAGAAGGAGGTTTACTTTAAGCAAACACCTATTGCGGAATATTTGGGTTGTTTCCAATTTTTCACTACCATATATTTTGAAACTTGAAACCTGCTTTTACCCACTTGCTAATGGAACCAAGAGCAAAGTAATGTAAACAAAACACCAAGATTTTTTTCAATCTCTTCTGCTGATGTGCTTCTTGAAGATACTATTTTATACTAGAGGCCAGGTGCACCAATTCATGCACGGGTGGGGTCCCTCAGCCTGGCCGGCGATTGGAGCGATCGGGGCCATCTTGCCCAGTCCCAATGGGGGCCAATGGGGGCCAGCCAACCAGAGAGGGACCACCGGAGGGCTCCAGGGTGTGTCTGGCCCTCTTGCCCAATCCCGACTGGCTGGACTCCAGCAGCAATCTAACCTATCAGTCGGAGCGTCTGCCCCCGGGTGGTCAGTGCGCGTCATAGTGACTGGTCAAGCAGTTGACCAAACGGTCAACCAATCACACACTTAGCATATTTCGCTTTTATTATAGTGGATCGCCTATACATAATGTCCTCAATTCAAATCAATCCTAGTTCATAAGAGGAATTAAAAAGGAATGGCCATGGTTTGGCTCAGTGGATAGAGCGTCGGCTTGCAGACTAAAGTGTCCCAGGTTCGATTCCGGTCAAGGGCACATGACCAGTTGCGGGCTCGATCCCCACTGGGGGCATGCAGGAGGCAACCAATCCATGATTCTCTCCCATCACTGATGTTTCTATCTCTCTCTCTCCCTCTCCCTTCCTCTCTGAAGTCAATAAAAATATATTTTAAAAAATAAAAAAATAACATAAAAAATAAAAAGGAATGGCCGAGCCCTGCCGGGATGGCTCAGGTGGGCGAGCACTATCCCATGTACCAAGAGGTTGCTGGCTCGATTCCCAGTCAGACCATATGCCCGGGTTGCAGGATGGATCCCCAGTAGGGGATATGCAAGGCAGCCGATAGATGTTTCTCTATCATTGATGTTTCTATTTTCTCTCTCTCTCCCTTCCTCTCTAAAAACTCAATAAAAACCTATTAAAAAAAAAAGGAATGGCCCAATGGCCCATTTTTTACATTACTTTTAGGTGCTCAGAGAATAACACAAGGATGTGATCCAGTATTTCATGTTCTCCCTGGTTAATTTCCCTCCTTAACCTAAACATCTGGGGTGATCTCACTTGTGTATGTATTTCGTAAACAAAAAAAGTGCCTCTTGCCCTAGCGGGTTTGGCTCAGTAGATAGAGCATTGGCCTGCGGACGGAAGGGTCCCTGGTTCCATTCCAGTCAAGGGCACATGTCCGGGTTGCAGGCTCAACCTCCAGTCAGGGTCATTCAGGAGGCAGCCAATCAATGATTCTCTCTCATCATTGATGTTTCTATCTCTCTCTTCCTCTCCCTTCCTCTCTGCAATTAATAAAAATATTTTTTAAAGTGTCTGTCAGAAGACACAGGAAGAATATGTTCAATCAATAGCTTCCAAACCCTTCTCATAGTGTCTATGAGAACCTTTCCAGTGCCCTGGAAAACCATTCTGTTCTCTACTGCCTGATAACACTGACTTTTCTAAATAGGATGGTCTAAAGTATAATAATACATATACACACATATAATTTTATTTATAAAATATACGTTATATATAATTTATTTACATAAATGCATGCACACATATACTTAGTTGGTAATATGTACTTTTAGACATACATAATTATATGTAATTTTATAAACCACTGCTTTTAATTATCCTTGCATTTTTAAAAAATACATAAAAATAACAAGGCCCAGAATTAATTAAAAAACACACACTATTATTAACAGCTTACATTTTCTTCCAATAAGCCTATTACTAAGAGTTATAAAATGAGTTTAGTTTTACTTGTTTTCCTGCTACAATTTTGTGTTACTTACAAAAAGGTTACCTCCTCAAAAAATCCTTAATATGTGTGCTCTTATATTTCAGACTACCAGTTATCCTCCAAATTCTCCATCTCTCTTTTTACTTTTCACCCCAACCTCAGGTTACCTCCAATTCCTGGCCCCTCCACTCATTCCTCTATAATCTTTCTCTCCAAAGGAAGTACTTCAAACGTTTACTTGAAACTAATTATTCTGATCTCTTTTTCTCCACCCTAACTTCTCACTCAGTATCTAGACCAGTGGTTCTCAACCTTGGCTGCACATTAGAATCACCTGGGAATTTTTTTTAAAATCCTGATTTCTGGGCCTCATCCTCCGACCTCATCCTCCAAGATGAAGCCCAGAAATCAGGATTTTAAAAAGATTCCCAGGTGATTCTGATGTGCAGCCAAGGTTGAGAACCACTGATCTAGACCAACAACAAGCTGCTTGGGTCACTTCCAGTGTCACATTACTACCACAATTCACTATCCCTAAAACATCCTCACCCCTTCCTCACACAGCTCACCTTCCCAGCTCTATCCCAGCACTGCCATGCTTCTAGAGCAGTGGTTCTCAACCTTCTGGCCCTTTAAATACAGTTCCTTATGTTGTGACCCAACCATAGAATTATTTTCGTGGCTACTTCTTAACTGTAATGTTGCTACTGTTATGAATCGTAATGTAAATATCTGATATGCAGGATGGTCTTAGGCGACCCCTGTGAAAGGGTTGTTCGACCGCCAAAGGGGTCGCGACCCACAGGTTGAGAACCGCTGGCCTAGAGACTTCTTAAAAACTGCTGACTTCATCTACTCTAAGTGGTCTCACTAAATCCTATCAATTTTGAAACGCCTCAGGCCTTTCCACTCTTCTCCATGCCCAGTGCAATCACCTGATCAGGGTACATGTCTAGGGTTTCAGGCTCAATTCCCAGTAGTGGGTGTACAGGAGGCAGCCGATTAATGTTTCTCCCCTCTCCCTCCCTCTCTCTCTCTCTCTCTCTCAAGTCATTAAAAACATTTTAAAAATTAAATAGCCATTTCATGATAGAAAATACACAATTCACATACAAAAGTGTATCATTAAATGATTTCAAAAATAGAAAAAATAAGTATGTTCAAGACAAAAAGAAAAGGTGGCATAGATTATGGTACATTCACATGATAAAATATTATGTAATCATTTACTTCTTATGATAATTGTATTACATGAGGGAAAAAGTCATATACAGTGGGGCCTTGACTTACGAGTTTAATTCCTTCCAAGACCGAGCTCGTTAAAGAGCTCATTAACTCAAATTACTCTGTCAACTCAATGCAAAAAATCGGCCAAGAGACAGCTGGTATCTCAAAAAACTCATTAGTCGGAACACTCGTAAGTCAAGGCCCAATTGTACCAGAAAGAGCTCAAAATCTTCCCCAAAGCAGAGTTCCAAGAAAGTAAAATAACAGCACAGAAAAATCCTGGAAGAAAATACATAGTTATTAATGATGAATGTCTTGGGCCTGTGGTCAGCAAACTGCGGCTCGCAAGCCACATTCGGCTCTTTGGCCCCTTGAGTGTGGCTCTTCCTAAGCCTTACAAGTACCCTAATTAAGTTAATAACAATGTACCTCCCTATATAGTTTAAGTTTAAAAAAATTCGCTCTCAAAAGAAATTTCAATTGTTGTACTGTTGATATTTGGCTCTGTTTGACTAATGAGTTTGCTGACCACTGTCTTAGGCTAATAAAAGTCTGAGTGATTTTTAATTTTCTTCTTTTTACTCTTCAGTGCATCACAACTTTTGTAAGTAAGCAGGAGAAAAATGGTCCAAGAAATTCAGCCTCCATTCTATATAATAAAGAGCTAATATGCTAATTAGACCAAATAGCCAAACGACCTTCCGGACAACCTTCCAGACGAAGCCAAGGCTGCGAGGGCTAAGCCCCTTGCACAAATTTCGTGCATCGGGCTTCTATGTTAACATAAAAGCCATCATGGAATCTAGCTAAAGGCCACAACTATGAGGACAACCTGTAAGTACGGCCAATTTTAAAACTCCATTATAGGGTAAATCTCATGATAATAAACTACTAAAGATCTTTGTGTTTAAAAATCACTTAATATATTGCTAGGTGACTATCCCCAAAAAAGCATTTAATGTTGCTTAACCCAGTCGCTATTCAAGGTCCTAAACCAGCCGTGGGCAAACTTCAGCCCGCGGGCTGGATCCGGCCCGCTTGAAATGAATAAAACTAAAAAAAAAAGAAGACCATACCCTTTTATGTAATGATGTTTACTTTGAATTTGTATTAGTTCACACAAACACTCCATCCATGCTTTTGTTCCGGCCCTCCGGTCCAGTTTAAGAACCCACTGTGGCCCTCGAGTCAAAAAGTTTGCCCACCCCTGCCCTAAACCATCAGACTCTTCAGCCTGCCCTCGTTTAACCTCCTGGCTCCACAACTTACTGGGTAGCTTCAAGCAAAGTTCTAAAACTCCTAAGTGACTGAGTGTCTCATCGACACAGAGAGGATAATCCCATAAAACTTTGTATTATCAATGGCTCAGCACTCATACAGCATTTAAATCACTGCACAGTAAGTGCTCCATAGACATTCACTTCTGTATACTGTAATATTACATAGTCATTACCACCACCTTTCCAGTCTTACCTTCTGCTACACATTTTCCCCAATCTACACTACAACCCCAAAAGACAAAGCCCATTCCCCAAATACCACGTTTGCTCAGGTTATTATTCCTTCCTTACCCATCTCTGCCTGTCAACACCATTCTGGAAGCCCAACACCAACGCTTTCTCCCCCAGAAGTTCTCCCACCAGCATCCGCTACAGACACTTCCTCTTCAGCCCTGCCACAGCAGTATTTATATGCCTTTATTGCGACCCTAACCCCACTCTGCCTTGAACTATAGGTAACTGACTATATGCACATCAGCACGTAGTCCCAGAGAGTAGGAAAAGCCTTGTTCATCTCACCCTACAGGACGGCCAGCTTCCTCAACTATAGCCAATTCTCAACAGAGAGAGAAAACCATCATCAAACCAACTCATCTCCTAAAACATGGCTTTTGGTTGCTTTGTTGAAACAAATTGATTAAAAATTTTAAATTCTTAAGATGAGATATTAATATTAAGCACAGTTAGGTCACACCTGCAATCTAATGGTGGGAAAAAATGAATTTGCCATGGTTTAGCTCTACTAGTATAACTCATTTCAATGCAAAAAGCACAAAATCCAGTACATTTGCTGTAGAGGATAATAATTATATGAATTAAAAATATTATAAATAATCATCAACTAAACAAATGGCCATAATAAAACTTGAGCATCGATTGAGCTGAGATTTTTTTTGTTAAATACCAACCCACTTTCTAAAGAGTACTTTTACATTTGGTATTACTTATATTAAAAACTAGAGGCCTGTTGCATGAAAAGATTCGTGCAATAGGCTTTCCCTTCCCCTGGCTGCCGGCACCGGTTTTCCTCCGGCACCCGGGACCCAGGCCTTCGCTCGGGTCGGAGCAGCCTTCAAAGCCTTCGCTGCTCTGGCCGGAACCACCTTCAGTCTTTGCTCCGCCGCTTTCGTGCCTACGTATGCAAATTAACCATCTTTGTTGACGGTTAATTTGCATATCTCGCTGATTAGCCAGTGGGAGGTGTAGCGGAGGTACGGTCAATTACCATGTTTGTCTATTATTAGATAGGATAACAGAAAACCAAGTGGGCAAAATATTCATGACTGCCAAAACAGGATAAGGACATGGAGGCTCATTTTATTATTCTGTCCACTTTTGTGTATGTTTGAAGCTCTCCATAATAAAAACTTTTTAAAACACTAAGAGTGAGTTCTCGTACTTAGCGCCATCTTCTTAGAAAACTCTGCGCCATGAGCGCCAAGTGGAGGAAGAAGCAAATGCGCAGGCTGAAGAAAAGAAGGAAGATGAGGCAGGGGTCCAAGTACACTCAAGTTTGTGCACCCGTGAAGGCACAAGAGCAGAAAAAAAAGGGAAGCCAGAGGACAGGGACACTGGTACAAATTGTCAGCCTGCATGTCTGCTGATGAGAACTTCTCCATGGGACCTAGAACATACACACGCCACCGCCTTTTGGGAGACAACCCTGCTCTTACAAAAATATTCCCTTGTCGATCTTTGCCCTGGACCTGTGACATTCTGGATTGGTCTGTTCTCAGTTGTAACAGTGTAACATGTACAATAAATCATCTCTTCTGTCTTAGCTGAAGAAAAAGAAAAAAAAAGAAAAAAATAACTAAATAGTGGTATTTTTTAAAGGATTAGAAATATGATTATTTAAACTACACAATGATTAAAATCAGCGATTTTCAACCTTTTTCATCTCAGGGCACACATAAATAAATTACTAAAATTCTGCAGTACACTGAAAAATAAATTTTTGCCAGTCTGACAAATATTGGTATGAAAAATTATTTCTGGTTAATCCTCACCTGAGGATATATTTTCCATTGCTTTTTTCAAAGAGTGGAAGGAAGGGGAGAAGAGAGAGAAACATCAATGTGAGAGAGACACATCAACTGGTTGCCTCCCCTACTCAACCTGACCAGGGGCAGGGAGTGAACCCACAAGCCAGGTACCGGCCCTCAACCAGGAATCAAACCTGAGACCCTTTGGTGTGCAGGCTAACACTCTAAGCACTGAACCACTCCGGCCAGGGCAAAAAACTTGGTATAATTTTGATTCATTTATACTGAATGGCTCTTGTTGTGTTGGCTGTTGTCATTTTTTTATTTGACAATCTAACAAAGAAGTGGTCAGTATGCCCCTCATTAAATATTGCATGTTTGAAAAATTTTTGTGGCATACCAGTTGAAATGATAAAATAAGTGAATCACTAGACAAAAGAAGCTAATTTACAAGAAACCTAAGGATTCAATAACCTTTTATGACAACAGAGCTTACAAACATACCATGACAGAGTAAAAGTTGCATTTTTATTCTTTTGTTTGTTCCCCTTTGGGAAAAGGAGAAAAGGGGTTAAAATTGTTTGGGAAACTATTTTCCATAAAAGGTTGTTTTTAAATAAATCACTAACAAAGATTTACCTATGTAAGTTTTGGTTTCCATAAAAAAAATTTCTAGGGCATTCACTGTGTTAATAAATGTACCCTGTGGCCTTAGCCGGTTTGGCTCAGTGGATACAGTGTCAGAAAGCAGACTGAAGGGCCCGGGTTCGATTTACATCAAGGGCACAAAACTCAGTTGCAGGCTCAATTCCTGGCCCTGGTCAGGCCATTTAGGAGGCAACCAAACAATGTGTCTCTCTATATCTCCCCCTACCTTCCACTCTTTCTAAAAATCAATGGGAAAATATCCACAGGTGAGGATCAACAAGATAGATAGATTAGATTAGATAGATAGATAGATAGATAGATAGATAGATAGATAGAGCCGTGTTTCCAAATCCACTTTGTATACTTTTTTTAAAACACTTATTTTTATTTTATTTTTATATATTTTTATTGATTTCAGAGAGGAAGGGAGAAGGGGAGAGAGATAGAAACATCAATTATGAGAGATTGATCGGCTGTCTCCTGCACACCCCCTATTGGGGAGTGAGCCTGCAATCCAGGCATGTGCCCTTGACCAGAATCGAACCTGGGACCCTTCAATCCGCAGGCTGACATTTTATCCACTGAGCCAAACCAGCCAGGGCCACTTTGTATACTTTCTAAAAATAAAGATAAATAGACAAACAAACAAACACTGTGATAAGAAAATTCAGGGAGTTGGGTTGAAATTCACTTTAGGATGTCATCAGCTAGCTGATGAATCAATCAAGAGCAAATTTCCTAGTGCCAAAGTCCACAAAAGACAGGTATCACTACTAATTTCAAAAGCTTATATTCTCTAGTCACTTTTGGAGAGGGAAAATTTGAGCATTTTAACAACTTACCCCCAAATTTCCTTTTGCTATCCAAAGTCAATTTTGATTTTAATCTTCCTACTTTTTCATATTAAGCAGAACACCACACTGTTCATGTCTAATAGAGATGAATTATATAACATTGAATTTACAGCTAAGAAATCTTCAACTTCATTTCATTCAAATCAATCCTTTAGCAGAAGTGGAAACCGAGAAATCATGTATGTGCCTTACTTATGACTAATCTGAAATAAAGTAAGCACTGAAAAAATCTGATTATCAAACCAACTGCTATTGTAATTGAGCACTCAAACTCCATTGCTACAAAGAAATATCTGCAAAGATATATATATAACAAGAACATACGTATACTTACTTATAAATGAGAAAAATGTCCAGAAAGGTAACTGCAAACCTTTAGTAGCAGTGTCTCTATTTAAGGCAATGAGCTAAGAAGGTGGTGGTGTAGAAGTGAGGACAAAGTTGAGAAACAACCACACATATTTCTGTATACACTTCAAGAAGTGCCATCATTTACGTCTACTGAAACTGAAAATGGTATCAAGTAACTGCACATACACAATATCCTAAAAATCAGATGTCATGACATGATGTAGAGTTTTGAATTCATCATTCATTTCAACAAATATGTGCTAAGTACTAAAGTCATAAGAGTAAGATTTACTGTCACTGTGCCTGCCACCAGGGATCTCATAGTCCAACTTGAGAAACAGACAAAAATCCCAATATTATGACTGCAAACTTTGCTAATGATTATGAGAAAAAGACTGCTAAAAGAGAATATAACAAGGGGAACCAATTTAGATTTGAGGGAGGGGGAATATCAGAAATGATCTTTCCAACAACCTGACAAGTGAGGCCTGCAGTTATATCTGTAAGGTTTCTTAAGTTTCCAATCCTTTTAATTTCTACATCTACATAAAGAGAGGTGAGAGAATTCAAACTTCTGAGAAAGTAATAGATGGGTGAGGATCTGGAAGTACCAAGACAATGGAAGACTAAAGGAACAATGAATAAATGTCTCCAAATAATAAGACAAATCTCACAAAAATAAAATGAATTGACTTGCTCCCTGTACTTCAAAAAGACCGACTAAAACCAAGTTTAAGTACAATATTACAGGAGAACAGGTAGAGAATGAATAAAAGAAGAAGGCATCCAATGGAGTTGTTTCATGTATAGCAGGCAGGCAAACCCGCCCTTCCTCTCTTTCCCCCACCCGATCCCATCATTGCATGTTCCTGCAAAGCCTGGCACTCATAGCATCTGCCTGGCCATGATTCCAACACTAAGCGGGAAGTGGGGTTCAATTACTTTTTACTCTCAGCCCACCACCCCTCTGTCCTGACCTTCGCCGAAAGGATTACATCACAACGATACTATTTTAACATCTGTCCGCTCCATTCAATATAATCAGGGAGACAGCTAGAATTTTAGAAGAAAATCGTCTCCTCCACTGAAACTATATTTTTATCCTGGGGATAATTCACCAACATGGTGGAGGGAACTGAAGTCCAAGCAAAGCATGGCAATCCTGCTAAGATGTGAAGGTAAAGACTAGAGTTCCGAAGAGCTGGAATCTTTGGGAAATGGGGCAACAGAGAGATAGGAGCTGTGCAGAAGGGGGTCACCAGAACTCTGTGTAAGGGACCCAAGAGGACCAAAATGCACATGGACAGGGTGAGACTACCCAAAGCTTAGCAAAGTGACTTCTATGAGGTCAGAACAGAAGTGACAGAGAATGAGCAGGCCTGGGGGAATTTAGTGTTCCTGTCCAGCCACAGCAGAAAAATCGCATTAACAGAATATGAAGGTTAATTTATTTTTTAAAGCAGTTTATTGATTTCAAAGAGGAAGGGAGAGGGAGAGAGATAGAAACATCAATGATGAGATGTTTCTGTTGGGGATTGAGCCCCCAACCAGGGCAAGTGCCCTTGACCAGAATCAAACCCAGGACCCTTTGGTCCACAGGCTGACATTCTATCCAATGAGCCAAAACAGCTAGGGCTAAAGTTTAATTTAATGTGTCAACTTAACTGTGCCTTGAGTGCCCAGGCACTTGGCCAACAAGTGTTACTCTGGGTTGTCTGTGAAGGTGTTTCTGAATGAGATTAACATTTGAATGGTAGACTGACTGCCCTCCCCAATGTGGGTGGGCCTCACCCAGTCAGCTGAGGATCTGAATCAGGGGTCCTCAAACTACAGCCCATGGGCCACATGCAAATACAAATATTGTATTTGTTCCCATTTTGTTTTTTTACTTCAAAATAAGATATGTGCAGTGTGCATAGGAATTTGTTCATAGTTTTTTTTAAAACTATAATCCGGCCCTCCAACAGTGAACTGAGAAACAGTGAACTGGCCCCGTTTAAAAAGTTTCAGGACCCCTGAATTCTAAATAGAACAAAATGGCTGGGACTTTTTATCACTTCCACAACTCCTCCACTCTAACTGTGTTAAGTTGGGACATAGATCTTTTTCCTCGCCTTTGAACTCAAACCAAAACATCAGCTCTTCTTGAATCTTAAGTCTGACAGTTTTCAGACTAGAATTTACACCATCAGCTTTCCTGGGTTTTCAACTTGCCAAGTGAAGATCTTGGGACTTCTCGGCATCCATAATCATGTGAGCCAACTCCTATTGTATCTGTTTCTCTGGAGAATCCTGACAAATATATACCTTCACATTCCTTTCCCTCCTTCAAGACTAAGGCCACACCCTGGAGTACAGCCTACTCCAGACCAATACGAATTAATGTTTAAAGCCAAACCTGACAAAATCCAGAGAGAGACCCAGTGTGGAAGCCATGTCCCACCCAGATTAAAGTGGATAGGAGTCACTTTGATTTTTCCATAAATCTTGCAAAATAAAGCAAAAAAACCCAAACCTATATAAATTCAAGATAATCAATCAGCCTTCTAGAACAAACATTAACACTCTCAAAAAGAAGAAAACATGATATTCAAATCCTAAAACTATAATCAAGCAAAAGAAACAGAAAAATGTGATCCACAGTCAATGAGTCAACAAAACACCAACACCAGGACAGATCAGATGTTTGATTGCACAAAGACTTTAAAGCAGCTATTTTATACAAAGAATCAGAAGAAAATATGTTCAAAATCTTTAAGGAACATATGCTCTTCAATGTATGAGCAAAGTGTCTCAGCAGAAAAACAAATTATAAAAAAAAAAAAAAAGAACACAAAGGAAATTCTGGAAGTAAACATAATATCTAAATGAAAATTTACAGGATGTTTTTAAGAGCACATATTAAAGATGGTAGAAAAAATAAGCAAACTTAAAGACAGATCAATAGAAATTATCCCGTCTGAAGGAGAGAAATAAGACTGAAGGAAATGAAGAGGCTCTTAAAGAACAGCAGAATAGCGGAAGTTCTAGCACATGTAAAAGAAATCAGAAGACAGTGAGCAGAGGAAAATAAATATTTAAAGAAATCATGGCTAAAAACCTCTCAAATGATAACCACACCCCGGCATATTATAGGGGAAAAGCATAAAAACCAAAGATGAAAAGAAAATCTTGAAAGTAACTAGAGAGAGAAAAGATACTATAATTTTTCCCTCAGTATCAACAGGGGATTGCTTCAAGGATCCGGTAGATACCAAAATTCAGATGCTCACTTCCATTATATAAAATTGCATAGAACAATACGTGCAGTCAGCCCTCTCCATTATCATAAATGCCCAAACTCAGATCAAAAATACTGTTTTCAATCCACGTTGGTTGAATCAAAAGATGTGAATCCCACAGATATAGAAAGTTGACTGTGTATATAGAAAACAAAACAAAACAGTAATATCACTGACATCTCATCAGAAACAATAAAAGCCAGAAAACAATCAATCTGGAATTCCATATCCAGTGAAAATAATCTTCAAACATAAAGGTAAAATGAAGGCATTTGCAAGATTTTTTTTTAATCTAAGATAATTCTTTGCCAGCAAACCTGTACTACAAAAAAATGCTAAAGAATGTTCTTCAGACTGAGAGGAAATGATACTGATGGAAACACATATCTATACAAAGGAATGAAGAGTGACAGAAATGGTAAATAAGTAGGTAAATTCTCACAAATGAGTATTTTTCTCATAAGTTAAAGATTGAGTGTTTAAAACAAAAATTAATTGGAAGCTGGAGTTTAAAATGTGCTTAAAGCAAAAATAATAAAATTGTAAGCTATAGTTTATAATGTGTAATATAACATATGTAGGAGTAAAAACCATGGAAACAATTGCACAAAGTGGGAGGCAGATATGCCTGTTGTGTTTATGGTTCTTACATTTGGAAAAGGGGGAACAGAAAGTAGAAAGTGTCACTATTTGAAAATTGGTATATACTTCCTTCAAAATATAGAATAGTGGTGCCTATCTCTCTCTATTTCTCTCTCCCCCCACCCCTCCTCTCCCCCCTCTCCACCGCCCCCACAAGATCCAAAGGCCCTTCTTTTGCCTCTGTAACTTGTTTTCTGAGCCCTTGCAGTCCAGCTGGCTCATTTTTTCTACCTCTGTGACTTTCTAAATAAACTTAAGCTTGTATTTTTTAAAAATTAAATTTTAAAATATATAGAATACCTTCAGAAATTCCTGTTAAGCACTCAGTAATTACAAACACACAAAGAAACCCCCCATCACAAGAGAAATTTAGCAGAAAAACAACAAATTTCATATCCAGGAACTTAAAATAATTTGAAAAGAACTTAAAACTTATTTTATAATGTTTAGAAAAATAAATGAAGAGTCTGTTTTTTAAAAGGTGACCAAAAACAGTCAGGTTCAAGAAAGAAGAAGGTATTAAAATTAATACACACACATACATTTCTGTTAATGACTGGCTCATGACTTCAAAAACTCTCCATTGGGCCCTAGCTAGTTTGGCTCAGTAGAGCGTCAGCCTGCGGACTGAAGGGTCCCGGGTTCAATTCCAGTTGTGGGCTCGATCCCTGGTAGGGGGTGTGCAGGAGGAAGCTGATTGATGTTTTTCTCTCTCATCTATGTTTCCATCTCTCTTCCACTCCCTTCCTCTCTCTGAAGTCAATAAAAACATAAAAAAATTCCTAGACTGCAAAAATAAATTTCCATAGTTTGTATTATTCTCCTAAATTTACTCATCTATATTTATAAAAGCCTAAACGACCACTGACTGGCCAACCCCGCTGACTGGCCAACCCCGCTGACTGGCCAACCGGCCAACCAGCCGGTGGCTATAATGTGCAACGACTACCAAGGGGCAAACGCTTAACGCAGGAACTGCCAAGTGACGGCAACTTTGCAGAGTGCCCTCTGGCACTCCAGGACCCCTCAGGGGATGTCGGACTGCTGGTTTTGTCCCGATCCCCACAGGCCAGGCCAAGGGATCCCACTGACCAGGCCTCTAGTTTTTAATAAATGCTTGATAAAAATTTCCACTGTCAGCTTGAGCTACCCCTAAAAGAACAATAACCTCCATTATTTAGAGACAACTAGATCACAAACCATCGTTATAAATGGCATGTAAGGTGGCAAAATTAGGAGAGATGCCTCTTATATTGGATCCCAAATTTGGATCATCAAAGCTAACACTGAAAAGTTACAAAATATATTATGGAGTCTTACCGTAATTGAAAATATACTTATAGCTGAAAGTTAATATTTCAAAAGAAAAGCCTTCTCTTCCAAATAATTTACAAGAGTGTAAATTGGAAAATATCTCTCTCTCTCGTACACTTTCAGACACACACATACACGTCAAAATCCACATACTAATCTCTGGAGCCTATAGATGTTATTGTATCTGGAAAAAGGTTTGCATTGTCACATCCCACTTTGCAGATGTGATTAGGATGAAGTCGAGAGGAGGAGATTATCCAGGTGGGCCCCACACACCATCAAAAGCACCCATATGAGAGAGAGGCGGGGGAGATTTGACGCAGACAGAAGGCAATATGACCATGGAGAGAGAGATTAGAGCAGCCGTGGGCAAACTACGGCCCGTGGGCCGGATCCGGCCCGTTTGAAATGAATAAAACTATTCAAAAAAAAGACCGTACCCTTTTATGTAATGATGTTTACTTTGAATTTATATTAGTTCACACAAACACTCCATCCATGCTTTTGTTCCGGCCCTCCGGTTCAGTTTAAGAACCCATTGTGGCCCTCGAGTCAAAGAGTTTGCCCACCCCTGGATTAGAGTGATATGGCCATAAATCAAGGAACATCGGCAGCACAAGAAACTAGAAGAGGCAAGAACAGATTGTCTCCTAGAGACTCCTGAGGAAGCGCATCCCTAGCCCTCAGACACTTAAGTGAAAAGGTGTGCGTAACCCCTAGAGTGCCGGGGAGCGCGATGGCTCTCCTCCTGTCTTTCGCCAAAAGTGCCGGGAGCGCTATCAAAGCTTCGAAATGGTGTCCAGTTCTAAATCTGCCTTTATTAGTGATGATGATATTGCTAAATATGTCAATGTAGTAAAGGTTTCCTTAAGTTTTTGAATATGTAACTTCATTTACTTGCGATTCATAATCTTTTTCCTAAACTGCTGTAAAATCAGCAAAAATGCCTTGGCAATTTTAGCATAGTTCCTAGGATACTGGTTGGCACTCAAAGGGTTAATTTACAACAGCATCTCATTGAGAATGATAAGGAGTCTTACTGCTTTTTGGTGAGTTCCTTCAAACTTTAAAAAGACAACTATTCTAAGACGTAATTTAAAATCCCCTCCACTCTCCTGCTCGGTGAAATCTAACACTGAGCCACCAACTTACGAAAGTTCAAGAAAAGTATGGAAGCTCAAGACTATTCTACCATGGACCACCAATGTTAAAATGCCAAACCTAGATGTCAATGACATGAGGGCACAAACTGTCTTATTTTTCACTAACATTGGTATATTATTTGTCAATTATATTAACCCTTACATTCCCTGTAAAGCAAGCATGTCAAACTCGCGGCCCACAATGAATATTTTTGCAACCCACCCAATATAACAGTATGTAAGAAACATTTTAATAGAAATTTTGTGACTAAATTTTTACACTATCCTGTTATACATAATTATTAACAAACTACGTTTGTTGACTGACTACTATAATCGTGTGGCATTCATTTTCCTTATGCGCCTTATGCGCAGGTGCACCATTTCTCTCCACTAATACCAGCAGCAAATATTTTAGCAGCCTATGGCCACGTCATTAGTCTTGGACTGACTTGTTTGGTGTGCGCAACAGGAAATACTTTGCTTTTGGAGTCATGAAAAATAGGTTTATTTGCGTTACGCTTATTAATTTGTGCAGTTATTCAGTGTCTGGTAAGTTAATGTTCAAGAACAAATATTAATTTTTATTAAAATGTTCTATTATTTTATGTTAACGATGGCTCATTTATTTCAGCCCTTTGTATTCACCATGTCTCTGTCAAAATAAACCTACGTTTCTAAGAAAATTGAAGCTTTTGGTTTTTTCTTCATAAACTTAAAACCTTGATTACTTGGTCCGTGTGAGCCTTTGAGTTTGACATGCTTGCTGTAGAGATTCCCTACGACCAAATGATGTACATTTGCATTACCACTCTTTCCTTTCCTGTATCCTGAAGCTTAATGGCGAACCTGCAGGTCTCTATCCATAATATGTAACACGGTGGGTCAACCACGATCAAGCCCCGGTCAAAACCAAGGCAAACGTGCTGAAAGGGAAGGAAGAGTCTGCTATGTCCTGTGAAGTTTTCACCTGGAAAGCCCACTTATTTGAACATCTATGCACAGCCCAGATTGGCTCCAACATTACCAACTGCTTTTAGTTTTAAAATTCCCATCCTCCTGCCCTGGCTGGGTGGCTCAGCTGGTTGGAGCAACGGTTGCCAACCAGTGGTCCGTGAGGTCTGAAAGGTTGGTGACCGCTGGGTTGGAGCATCATCTCATACACTAAAAGGTTGCAGTTCAATTACCAGGATTCAGAAAGTGTAAAAGGAATTGTATTTCAAATTGTTTCATGAGTTAAAAAGTACTCTGAAGCCGAAACCGGTTTGGCTCAGTGGATAGAGCGTGGGCCTGCGGACTGAAAGGTCCCAGGTTCGATTCCGGTCAAGGGCATGTACCTGGGTTGCGGGCACATCCCCAGTGGGAGATGTGCAGGAGGCAGCTGATCGATGTTTCTCTCTCATCGATGTTTCTAACTCTCTATCTCTCTCCCTTCCTCTCTGTAAAAAATCAATAAAATATATTAAAAAAAAAAAGTACTCTGAAAATGTACGTGGTATTATAAGTCAAGTCTGTGCCAGGTTTTGTGCTATTTGCACAACAGTCCTTAACCCTTACATTCCCTGTAAAACGCTGAGAGCTGTTATCGCCATTTCATAACTGTAACGTAGAAATCAGGGCACATACCTAGGTTGCAAGTTCTAACTGGTCAGGGCGAGTAGGGGAGGCAACCAATCGATGTTTCTCTCTCCCTCCCTTCTTTTCTTTCTAAAATCAATAAAAACATATCCTTGGTGAGGATTTTAAAAAACACACACACAAACATGCATCTTCCACTAAAGGATACTGCCTCTCTCAATTCACAGAGCTGTTGGAATTAAGTGCCTGGCACATTAATTTACATCATCAAGTTTAGTTCTTCCCTCTACTGCAGGAAATAGGCCATGCCTTAACCTCAAAAGCTTCTCTATCATCTTCCTTGCCTACAAGGCCCTGCAACTGCACTAGCACCTGACAGAGGTCGGCCCCTCTGGGGTTAAAGGAAAAGGGAAAGTTACTCCTCCTGCGCTCTTCACCTCACCTGACCTCTCCCTTCTTCTGAACCTGTACATCACATTCAGAACCTGCCTTGTTATGACTGTAGAATTCATTCTTTAAAAGGAAAATGTTATGAATGCTGTCATAATTTGTTTTGTCTTCTCTACTAGGTTGTAACTTACTTATGGAAAGAGACTATGTAGTATTCAGCTCTGGCCTGGCCAAAGGGCAAAGCAAAGTTTCCCACATAGATGACACTCAACATGTATATAACTGAAGTAATCAAGTTGATACATGGTATCTTAAAAACACTATGTAAAGACCAACGTAAGTAAATCATTTGGCATGTCCCATTATTGGTAGCTATGCTAGGCAGATAACTTTTTCTGAATCTCTGTTCAAGTATGAAAGATTAAGAAGGCTAGATTTCTACTTTTACAGTTAATAAATGGGGATGACAGTGCTCACGTTTTAGGACTGTTGTGCAAATAGCACAAAACCTGGCACAGACTTGACTTACAATACCACGTACATTTTCAGAGTACTTTCTAATTCATGAAACAATTTGAAATACAATTCCTTCTCTGCTCTCTGAATCCTAGAAAGCACCTTTGCATGTGAGACAACTGACGTGTAGACTACCTACAGCAGTGGTTCCCATACCACTGACAGCTTCATGGGAATCACCCTCAAGGGCTTGTTAAAAATTCAGATGCAGAATCAAAACCATCAGAACCTCCAGAGGGTAGGGTCTGATCCTGTATTTTGAAAGGGCCCAAGGCGATTTGGAGACATGTTCAAATTGAGGAACTTAAGATAAGAATTCAGGGCCCAAGAGGCACGATGACATTTAAGAAGGAGCTTCTCTTATGGGCTAGTTTACCTAGTGCACTATGGGCTGCTTCTCTGGAAAAGAAGTGTCCCAAAATGCCTACTTCAGTGTTTCTAAGAACACAAAATTCGGCAATGATTAAACAACTTACCTGGCTTGTACTTTTTGAAGAGACAAATAATCAGTAATCTAATTAATGTCAAAACTTATGTTTTGATATACTCTACTTGGCATTTTAACCCATCACTCACCAAATACTTTACTATCTCTTTATATTAATTATATTAATTTTTGCTAAACAAAAATATTAAGTAAAAACCTTTCGTCAAAAGTGTACTAAGAGCCCTAGCTGGTTTGGCTCAGTGGATAGAGCGTTGGCCTGTGGACTGAAGGGTCCCAGGTTCGATTCCAGCCAGGGGCACATGCCCGGGTTGCAGGCTCAATCCCCAGTGTGGGGCGTGCAGGAGGCAGTCAATCAAGGATTCTCTCTCATTGATGTTTCTATCTCTCTCTCATTCTCCCTTCCTCTCTGAAATCAATAAAGAAATACATTTTTTAAGTGTACTAAGAAAATTAAAAGGCTGCATCTATACTATTTGTGGCAGAGACAGCTCTTCTTCCACAGTAATTGCAGTCAAGCACATAAGGGCCCATCTAAGTTACAAATCCCAGCCTTTCTTGTGGCTGGGGATGGCCATGTGACTACATTCTCATGAACAGAATGTGGGAGGAAGCATGTGGCATGCCACTTTGAGAGCTTAAGACATGGAGTGAACTGCTCTGTCTCTTCGCCTTCCTGTGAGACAGGGCAAAGACAACAGAGATGAAGACCATACTCTAGGGCAGCAGTTCTCAACCTGTGGGTCTCAACCCCTTTGGCGGTCGAACGACCCTTTCACAGGGGTCGCCTAAGACCATCCTGCATATCAGATATTTACATGACGATTCATAACAGTAGCAACATTACATTTATGAAGTAGCCAAGAAAGTAATTTTATGGTTGGGTCACAACATGAGGAACTGTATTTAAAGGGCCAGAAGGTTGAGAACCACTGCTCTAGGGTATGATGAAACTAGATTTAAAAATGTGTCTCTGAATGACCAACTGAGGTAGTCATCTACACACACAGGTGACTGGCCATCTACCTTTGCGATCATGTTCTTGGAACCATGGAGTTGCGGGCTCTCACTTACAGCAGCTTAGCTGTGTGCCCCAAAACACTACCCATGACAAACAGAACAAATTCCCTCTCATAACTGCATCAGCTGAGGACATTTTTAATGTGCTGATAATAACATTTTGGACCCTCAAGTTTATAAACAAGAACCTCCCAGTATACTTTTCTGTCAACATTATGCTACAGACTAGATTCTAAAATTGTAGAAAAAAGAACTACTTTAAAAAAAATAACCCTTGGATTAATTTCATTCATTGATTCAATAAATAATCTGTCAGTTGGCAAGCAATGTTGTTTGCAGGTGAATGCAGATTCACAGAGACCTTTAATTTCCCAGCTGTACTATGCCTTTACTCCCCTGAGCCTGGACAAATTACACAGAAAACAAGTACAAAGAATATAATACAACCTTGAAGGACCTACAAATAACAAAATCAAAATCTGGGAGTTTTCTTTATAGAAGGTACTAATAAACTGAAAACTTCTACTTCTCCCACCACTGCCCTCTAATCACTCCATCCCCAAAAGCTTTTTCATTTGTATCCATCCCAAAGCAAAGAAGGAAGCCAACAAATCCAGGCGAAAGTATTCCTCCTGTACTTCTTCCCAGAGAACAGGAATGCCTGGCACCCCATCTTCCAGTCCCCCACCTCGCCCTGTCCCAGACCTGCAGGAGTAGGAGAGGCTCCTTTCCGGCACACAAGGGGTCCTGGTGAGTGTGTGCCAACAAGCTAGAGAGTGTGACAAGGTTTTGCTAATAAAATGGTCCAAACTCAACTGCGGCTTCGCTTTCTCACATTTCAGTTTACCATGGTCAGCGCAGTCCAAAATATTAAATGAAAAATTCCAGAAATAAATAATTCACACATTTTAAAGTGCATCCTGGCCTGAGTAGTGTGATAAAATTTCACACTCTATCATCGCACAGTACCATCAGGGATTTTGGGGGGGAGACCGCATTACAGTATACTGTTATAATTAACCTATTTTATTATTAGTTATTGCTGTTCATCTGACTGTGCCTAGTTTTTAAGTTAAACTTTACCAGAGGTGGGTAACAGGCTTGGTTCTACTTTAATTTCAGGCACTGGCTGGGGGTCTTGGAACATATCCTCCGCAGAGAAGGTGGGACTATTGTACAAAGTCAAAATGTTTCCAAATCCCAGGACAGAGTCCATTCTGACAGTGCTTTGTTCATAAGTACAAGATCAATCTGCTTGGATGCAAACCACCAGAGTAAAATTCTTTTACCCTCTACTTTTTTTTTTAAAGAAAAATCCATTGTTTGTAGGTAAAATCTTAGTATTAAAAAATAGTATCCAAATTATATACTAAGGTTTCCCAAATGGGGGAAGTGGCATACGTCCTGTGGGGCAGGTACTATGTCACAATAATCTTACAGGACAATGTTTCTCAACCTTTGTTTCATTATTCCTATCCCCAGGGAAAAAGCAATTTAAATTAATTTTTTCCTTAACAGGAGAAATTAAATATTAAGGAATAATATTTTGTCAAGTAGGACTGACTTACGGAGGGCCACAACCCACTGCACAATCTCTGTGTGTGTGTGTGTGTGTGTGTGTATGTGTGTGTGTGTGTGTTCATTCTCCCATGCCAGAGAACAGTTTTTGCCCCCTTGCAGAGTGACAGCATCCCCATGGAAAAATGCATGTGTAGAACCTATAAATGGCCTCAAACCTCACATCACTCAGACCTTTTCCAGGACTTCTGGATATGCTAAGTTAGGATTAAACCCAAACTCTGCACTTATTAAGCTTTCCAGAGGGCTCTAATGTACTTGTCCATGGCCCATAATGCTTTGACAAATTTCATTTCACACTCAAGCCTAGTAACGGGATGACCACAAGATGGAATCAAGATGAGAACTATTTAAATGAAATGAAACACTGTCAAGTCCAGGGCATTAACACAGGAGAGCTGTGTTAGGAGGCAAAACTAACATCTTGAGCTGCAATTACAGAATTTCTGAAACTGTCTATGTCTTGTTTCTCCCGTACAAAGGAAATCAGGGCACTACTAGAGAAATACTGGATTTTTTTTTTTCATTTTGTTAATATGCTTAGATATTTTATAATGGATTTAACATGAGACCAAGAAGGTTTACATATTCACAAAGCACATATTCAAAGTTTTTAGGTGTGATGCATTATATCTTTTTCCCCAACCCCAACTCTGTACTTAAGAGCCCTCCCAATATTACCAATCCACAGTTTAACTGAATTTGACAGATATTACTATATAAATGTAGTAATATAATGAATGTAGTTATAACAGGAAGTGAAACATACAGTTACATCATTGCATTATAAAAGTATTAAGCCAGTAAGATTAGATAATAAAAAAACAAACATAACAAAAATGTCACCATTTTTCCCTTCAGAAGAATATATGGTTCATGTGGTGTAGTGTTCCTTGGTGGCCCCAAAACACCACTCTTGCCAGTGTCCACACCTTGTACAGTCCCCTCGGCCTGAATATGGGCTGGCCTGTGACTTGTTTTTAGCCAAAAGAATCTGTTGAGCTGGCACTGGGCTGGTTCCAGGCACAAAACTTAAGGCAGCCCAGCAGCTTCTGCTGTTGGCACCTCCAGAATCCGTCATCACATGCAAAGTCCAACTCCCCAAGACCACCCTGTGAAAAGGCCCACACTAGGCAGGTGGAGGTCGATGCCCCAGATTCCCTAACCATACACGTGAGGGAATAAGTCATCTCAGACTTTCCGTCCCAGCAGATGCCATGTGGAATGGAGGCAAGCCCTGCCCAAATTGGAGAACTGTGGGCAAAGAAATGTCATTGTTTTAAACTACTGAGACTTGCCAGAGTTTGTTAAATAGATAACCTCAGCATTCTGATGCAAACAAATATGGAGGAAAGACTGTAATGTACCTGTTTGCAAAATGTTTAAAAGTAAATATTCTACAACTTCTGAAATAGTGTATCTTCTTGACCTTGAAAAAAGGCTTGTAAATTCTGACATCTTATATTGTATCAGCATACTTCTTTAAAACAACTCAACTCCTACCAGAAGAGAGAAGAGTAAAGACTTCATTTCCAACTACAGACCTATACACTCCCCAAATAAAATAGTTTATGTATTAAACCTCAGTAAAAATTTGCCTATAGCCCTAGCCAGTTTGGCTCAGTGGATTGAGCGTCAACCTGCGGACTAAAGGGCCCCAGGTTCAATTCCGGTCAAGGGCACATGCCCAGGTTGCAGGCTCGATCCCCAATGGGGAGCATGCAGGAGGCAGATAATCAATGATTCTCGCTCATCATTGATGTTTCTATCTCTCCCTCTTCCTTCCTCTCTGAAATTAATTTAAAAAAATATTTTTTAAAAACTGCCTATAAATGATTTGAGTATGCCCTCCTAAGAATATAAAGTTTTTGAAATTGACTTGTATCCTCATATAGAAGCAGTAATGAGTAATGAAGAAAACTACTATCTGCTATTAGTAAAGAGTAACCGTAAGTCTTTATTAATGGGTCAAATGCTTATTGAGAATAGTATATACTGTGCGCAAGGCATCCTGGATACAAAAAAAGGGGGGGACCCTGCCCATGGCAGCTCAATCTAGCAAAGGTGCCAAACACAAATACTAATTTTAAAAATGCTATGTAGAATAAAAGTGTGAACAATGTGAACACAAAAAGGAACTAATGAGAACACAGAAGATGGAGCTAACCATTCTACCCCATGCCTGCCTTCTTCCAGGTGGGTTAAGAAAAAGTAAAGGAGATGACATCTGAAACAGTAACTAAGGTTTATAGAAGACTTCCCCAAAAAACCCACCCACAAAGGTTAAAATTTAAGATTTCTATATATTCCTTCCATTAGGAGCACATTTGTCTGCTTTGTTCCCCAAGTGTCTCTAGCATTTAAATCAGTGCCTGGCCTGGCTGGTACTGGTCAGTGGTTGAGTGTCAACCCATGAACCAGGTGGTCACGGTTCAATTCCTGGTTGGGGGCTTGATCCCCAGTAGGGGGTTTGCAGGAGGCAGACAATCAATGATTCTCTCTAATCATTGATGTTTCTCTCTCACTCCCTCTCCCTCTCTAAAATCAATATAAATATATTTTTAAAGTCTGATTAATAATGGGATATGACATCGTCTCAAAGTAACTGTACACAAAATATTTATTAATTGTGGGGGGTAAGGTGAGAGTACTAAAATGGAGAAGCCTGAAGATACCACTATAATCAAATGATCAAAGTAAATATTATCAGTAATGAGACAAATTGAAATCATATACCACCTGTAGTAGACACAATAGCCCCCCAAAGATGTCCACATTCTAATCCTTAGAACCTGTGAATGTGCTACTTTACATGGCAAAGGAGAATTAAGGTTATAGAAAAAATTAAATTTGCTAATCAGATAACTTTAAAATTAAGAGGATATCCCAGTTTTGGTAAAGTCAATGTAATCTCAAGAGTCCTTACAAATGAAAGACAGGGAAAGAAGAGGGAGAAAGAGATGGCAGCATGAGATGGACTAGGCCCAAAGTTGCAGGCTTTGAAAATGAAGAAAGCAAGCCATAAGCCAAGAATGCAGGCAGCCTATAGAAAACTGGAAAAGGCAAGGAAATACATTCTCTTGTAGACCCTCCAAAAGGAAAGCAACCTGCTGGCACCTTGATTTGAGCCCAGTTGAGATCCATTTTGGACTTCGGAACTGTAAATTAATAAATGTGGTAACTGACTACAACAGAAATAGAAAATCAATAATACACCACCTAACAACATGCAAGGAGAAAAATAGAACATCACTTTTGTGATATTCCTGCAAAGATGCCCAACCTACATCTAATATGAAGAAAAATCAAACAAATTCACATTGAAGGTGATTCTATAAAATAACTAGCTTGCATTCTACAAAAATAGCCACATCATAAAAGATAGCTGAAGAACTGTTCTAGATCAGGAGTTGACAAGAGGACAAAATGTGTAAGTGATCCTAGACTGACTGTATCCTTCTCCTATAGAGAACACTACTGGGTCAACTGCCAAAATTTGAATGGAGTCTTAAGGATCAGAGACTGCTGTAATGATGGTTGTGTTGCTGTTACACAGGGATTATGAACTACAATATTCAAAAGAGACATCATGTCAACAACTTTCTCTCAAATGGTTCAAGGAGTAAATTATTTGTATTATATGTAACCTGTATGAATTCATTTCAATAAATAAGTAAATAAAATAAAGGTAGTAGACCCCAAATTGCAGACCAAACTCCCAGGTTGGCGACGACCTTATCCTCAAAGAGCCCAGAGGCATAGTCTCTGGGGAAAATGAACAGAAGCTCTACACTTGCAGATCCCAAGCACAGAAGAGAGTGGGGTTGAGCACCAGACAAAGCAGCCTGTGCAGAGCTGTGGACCCCAGGCCCCACCCTGTTCCCGCTGCAGACTGCAGGCACAGGATATGCACTCCCTTTCCCCGGATGTGGATTTACGGTTTCCATCAGGAGACACCAAGAGCCCCGGAGTAAAATCCCCAGGGATAGTCATAATCCTGGGTCACTCCATCACTGTACGAAGCCTTCAATGAACCAGTCTCCCCCGGTTTTATTATGCCTTACTCTTAAACACAAGCCACCAGCCTAGGGATGGCCAAGTCTCTGAGGAAAGCTGCCAACATTAACGACAAATCAAAACAAGCAGAAAAACAGGAACCCAGAGGAAACTGAGACAATGCCATGAAGGAACATTGTTTTAAAAGGTGTTTAACTACAACATGAATGTGTTGGTTGAAGTAAACGAATATGTGTATTCATGAAGTAAAAACAGAAATAACCTGATGGAGGACAGAAGTTGAAAAATATCTCTCGAGAAGGGTAAAAAATAGAAGATAACAAAACCACATGTCACTTGAGAAGACCAAAGAAAAGAAATAATCAAGGAAATTATACAAGAAAACTTTCCCAGATTTAAATGATATGCATCTCCAAACAGGATGGGTCCAACACAAGGAAAACACCCATGCCAAAGCAAACACTACAGCATGTCAGAACACCAGACATAAAGAACAGAACCTTAAAACTTTCACGGTGAGAGAAAAGGAAATGTCACATAAAAAGGACCAAAATCTACTAATAAATTAATGAATCTATGCAACATCACAGTCACATATTTTGTGCCTCCTGTACTCATGCAGTATTCTAACCACTAACACTGCCCTCCCTCAACAAAAAAACAACACCCAAGCTGTAGAAAACTACAAGACAGATGACACAGTTTCTTCAACAAATAAAGTCAAGGGGGAAAACAGATACAGAGGGGAAACTAATACATTAAAAGAGACTTAAGTGCCAGAACCGGTATGGCTCAGTGGATAGAGCGTCGGCCTGCGGATTCAAGGGTCCCAGGTTCGGTTCCGGTCAGGGGCATGTGCCTGGGTTGCGGGCACATCCCCAGTGCGGGGCGTGCAGGAGGCGGCTGATCGGTGTTTCTCTCTCATCGATGTTTCTAACTCTCTATCCCTCTCCCTTCCTCTCTGTAGAAAATCAATAAAAACATATTTAAAAAAAAAAAAAGAGACTTAAGAGATCTGCCAATCAATGACAATTTATGGACCTTACTGAGATTCTGATTTGAATAAACTGTTGAAAAACCTAATTATGAGGCAATCAAGGCAATTTGAACTCTTCCTGGATATTTAAAGAATTAGTTAATCTTTTAAAGGTATGATAATGGCATTAGGATTATAGTTTAGGAACTAGTCCTTAGAAATGCATACTGAAATAGTCACAAGTGAAATTACGTATCTGGGTTTGCTTGCAAAAACTCAAAGGGAAGAGGGATAGACAGATATACAGATGTTTTTTAAAGTGGTCATGAGTTGATAAATGTTGAAGTTGGGTGATGAGTACATGGGAGTTCATTATGTTCTCTAACTATTCCATACTTTTGGGTATTTTTAATGGAATCCAAAATACAAATTATATCTGCTATCTGAAGCTAGAACACCATAAAGCAATACATTCAGAGTTCTCAGTAAAAATTACATTCAAACTGCAATTCTGTTTCCAGTCAAAAGTTTTAATCATGAGGAAAAGGAAATTAAAGGTATTTTAAGACAATGTCTCAAAAAATTAAACTCTCGTGCCCTGGCTGGTATGGCTCAGTTGGTTGGAGCATTGTCCATGCACCAAAAGGTGGAGGGTTTGACTCCTGGTCAATAAAAAGAAAAAGTTTAGTTAAAAAAATTAAACCATCACGCATTCTTTCTCGGGAAGTACTGGAAGTTGGGCCCCAGAAAAATGAAAGATACAAACAGGAAATATAAAGGCCAGAGAACAAGGAAACAGGAGATCCAAACCTGTTGGAGATATGTAAAAGACATTGTATTAAGCCTAGAAAGCAGGAACAAGACTACCATAGTCATAATTAAACACTTAATATATTTAACAAAAAAATATGTAACTGTAATGGGTAGGTGGAAAAGTGTAAGGCAGATGGATTCAAGCTAAATACTCATCCCCCTTAACAAAGTCAGTAGTGTCTTCAATTTTAAGTCAAATACAAGCATAAGGTCAGGGATACCTACCAGCCCCCCTTCTTCCCTTGTCACAAAAGCTAATTTTGCTCAGAACCCATTTGCACATCTACCCATTTAGGTACATGCTCAGGAAAAAGCATGCCCAGTTCCAGGAGTGTGTCTAATTGGTCTAAATGCAATGCCATTTCCCTTTCTAGTGAATGTTTCAGAAACAGGCATCGAACCCAGGAGATAAATCTGCCAAAGAGTTTCTAGGCAAAGTTTCCACATTCTTACATAGCTACTAGAGGCCCGGTGCATGAAATTCATGCAAGGGGATCGGCCCTCACAGCCTCAGGCGGCCCTGGCAGCCCCGGCAGCCCCAGCGTTGTCCAGAAGGTCGTCCGGACAGTCATTCTGCTGTTCAGTCTAATTAGCATATTAGCTCTTTATTATATAGGATAGGATAAGAAAAATGTTCTCTTCTCTCTCTGGACATTGTTGCATTAGATGTAACTCCTGAAGCTGCTGTAGCCATCTTATTAATCTGAGGGTGTGACCACCAGTGACTTAAAGGGGGAGAGGAAAAACCTGGAGCCCTGAAGACATGATAATGCCACCTAATCAATTAGCCCTAGAGTCTGTCCTGCCCCTGGATTTCCAATTTATGGACTTTACTTAAGAGATGCATTGAAATAATCACAAATAAAATTATGTATCCAAGTTAAATTCTCCTATTTGAAGCCAGTTTGGGTCAGAGACTCAATACTGGCATCCAAAAGCAGCCTAACTGATACAATAAATATATGACTCAGAAATAGAGGAATACAGCAAGAAGAAACAGCTACGACTTGATACAAAAGTGATTACCTACAGGGCAAAGCTTGCCAACTAGTGGGCATGGCCCACAGTGCCACGAGCATCTTGATGTGCCAAGGTCCTCTCAAGACCTCAGGACATCGAAGCCTCGGGTAGTTTATCCATGCAGACCCAGGGGGAAATGTTCCGGAAGCAGTGCTCCAGCAGGGAGAGGACCAGCAGTAGTGAGGGTGTACTGGGGACTGCTGTTTTCATTATCAGCCCGCCAGCAGTATTCCATTTTGAGTATATGCATGTTAAAAATTATTTTTAAAAAATTGCAGTAAGCAGAAGAGACTAAAGATCTGATCAGTAAGAAGGGTCACTAACAATAATATAAGAGAACTTAACTGAAGACTATTTCAGAAACAAAACTCAAGAGGGTGGGTAACAGAGTAGATCTGAAAGTAACAGAAGAGGCTACAAGGAATCAAAGACTATACAGATGTTTCTTCTTTAGTGATGTAACTGTACTCAATCACAAAGAGAAAACACAAAATTACTTTTTGTTGTGCATTATACTGACTGGATTATATTAGACGCGATCTACCAAAGTCTCTTCAAGTTTTACAAGTAATTCAACTCAGGAAGCTAAGATACAGTATAAATTAACACCAGAAAACCTTCATTCAACCTTGTGTTAAGGACTAAGCAAAATTCTAATCCTAGACCCAGTGATGGCGAACCTATGACACCTCTGACATGCGAACTCATTTTTTTGGTTGATTTTTCTTTGTTAAATGGCATTTAAATATATAAAATAAATATCAAAAATACAAGTCTTTGTTTTACTATGGTTGCAAATATCAAAAAATTTCTATATGTGACATGGCACCAGAGTTAAGTTAGGGTTTTTCAAAATGCTGACACGCTGAGCTCAAGAGGTTCACCATCACTGTCCTAGACCCACAATGCTCAAAATATACAAGGTTGCTGCTCTCATAAAATTAATCTAGTATTTGCTAAACCATATTTGACAAAAGCAATATAGAATTACGAGTGAGAGCTGAGCATGGTTTTGAATCCTATCTTACCAACCACTAGAAAAAGTTACTTCACCTCTAACTAAACCTAAATTTTCCATCAGTTAAATGAAAATAATACCTTCCTAGGTTGTGGTATGTGTAGATTTACAGTGTTCAAGCTTAATAAAGACTGCCCTTACTGAGTTAGCAGGTGAGGAGGTGGTTTCCTACATATGCTAATGTGCATTGAGAGTCTCCAAGAAGGTAATTTTCTCCAAGTTTATTTCCTTCATAACACAACACCCAGGGAGTGGTCTGCAGAGCACATTTATGGCAAAGAGAAGCTCCCTACTGGTTATCTTCTTCTAATCCACTTGGACTGATTTTTCTTACTGTATCCTCATACTGTCAGCCACTTAATTTTTTTTGAACCACTATTTAGCATCCATTCTGCAAACCGCTATAATCAGTTATAAGACTACCAGAGGCCTGGTGCATGATATTCGTGCACAGGGGTAGGGGGAGGGAGGGTGTCCCCCACTTCAGCCCGGCCTGTGCCCTCCCACAGTCCGGGAGCCCTCAGGGTATGTCCAACTGCCGGCTCAGGCCCACTACCGGCATAGGGGTTCCTTAGTGCTGCAGCGGAGGCACTCACCAGCCGTGAGCCCAGCTTCTGGCTGAGCGGTGCTACCCCTGTGGGAGCACACTGACCACCAGGAGGCAGCTCCTGCGTTCAGAGTCTGCCCCCTGGTGGTCAGTGCACGTCATAGCAACTGGTCGTTCCGCCATTTGATCAATTTGCATATTAGGGTTTTATTATATAGGATTATGCCTTGGGCCCCCTGCTAGACCCTGACCATTTCAGAAACAGAGGGAATAGCTTTTAAACTGATTGCTCAAGTATCTGAGAAAAACATAGTATGGTAACAATAAAAATGCTCTCTCACAGAAACAATGCACACATTTTAACATCATTCTTTCAGTCATTCAACAAACATTTATCAAGTCTTCTATGTGCCAGGGCCCTAGCATACAATAATGAACAAAACAGATGCAACCTCTGCTTTTAAGCAGCTTATTTGCAAAGCGTATATGTACACACACACACACACACACACACACACACACAGTCCTAAAGCTATCAAATTCAGGTGGAACAAGTGTGAAGCTATGAGAAGAAAAAGTTTAGGGTGTTGGAAACGTAACAGAATGGAAGGAGGGGGAGTCAGGGAAGGCTTCCCTGAATATACGACCTCCAAATTAAGACTGAAAATATGAGCAGGAGTTAGAAGTTCTCAGCATATCACTTACTCTTCCTAACACTATAAACAGTAAGTACATACTATCCCTGTCATATAGACAGGGCAACTGGGGCTCAGAGAGGTTTACATATTTAGGAAAAGGCTGGGTTAGGATTCAAAGCCAGATATCTAGATCAGACTCCACAGGTGTACTCTTTACCATTACACAGTGCTGTTAGTGACAGCCAGACTCTAAGGTGGCTCTCCCGCACCGCTTCCTGCTGTGCATGCCTTCTGCAGACCTCTCCCTTCACCCAGGACTTCTGACTTGCTTTTAAGCAGGAGAACAAAGGAAAGGTGATGGGATATCACTTCTATGCTTATGATACAGAAGTCTTACGTCTGTTTTGTGAGGAGACTCTCCTCTCTCCTCCACTGTCTTTGAGAAAGTAAGTGGCCACATTGGGAAGGACCACACACAGGCACTGAGAGAAGATGCCTACCGATAGCAGCAAGAAACCGAGACACTCCTCCCCAATGAAGCAGTGCACAGGAGCTGAGCTCCACCAAATGACTGTCTGAGCTGAGAAGAGATCTTTCCCCAGTCAAGCCTCAGATGAGACAACAGCTCAGCCAACATCTTGACTACAGCCCACTGATACCCTAAAGCATAGGACTCAGCTGAGCTGCACCCAGAAATCTGACCCACAGAAAACTAGAAAACATAAATGTATGTGTTTTAAGCTTCTAACTTTGTGGCAATATTGTTACATAATACTGTTAAATTAATAAAGTTCTTCCACCAACCTCTGGTACTTTGCTTAAAATACAGATTTTCAACTACTCTTTTTTTTTTTAAACATGTTTTTACTGCCCGGCCAGTGTTTCTCAGTGGTTGAACACCCACCCATGAGCCAGGAGGTCAAGATTCGATTCCCAGTCCAGGTTCATGCCTGGGTTTCAAGCTTTATCTCCAGTAGGGGGAATGCAGGAGGCAGCCAATTGATGATTCTCTCTCATCACTGATGTTTCTCTCTCTCCCCCTCTCCCTTCCTCTCTCCCAGAAATCAACAAGAACATTTATTTTAAATATGTTCATGGGTCCACCCTCAACCACTGAGCAACACCAGCTGGACTCAACTGCTCTGAACTACACATCAAGTCAACTTCAGGTAGCAATCAGTTGTTCTTTTCATGCAACAAAATGTTAACATTACCCACAATCTCACCCTACATTTTACAGTAGCCATTTTAACAACTTTGTCATAGACCTGCATTATTTCTATCATTTATGCCTGTTTCTATTGACTGAGTTTTCTGTTCTATGTCTTTGAATTCACTAAACTTTTCTTCAGTGATGTCTAATCTGTCAGTAACTCCATACATTGCATTTTTCATCTCACCACATTAGTTTTCACCACTAAAAGTTTTATTTAGGTTTTTTTATACCTTTCAAGTTTCTACCTAATCCTTTCAATACATTGAATACAGTGATAACAACTGTTTTAATATCCTTGCCTGTATCCGTCAGTTCTGGGTTGGTTTTCATAGATGGGTATCTTAACACATTGTTTGCGGGTAGTTTTTATCGCGCGCTAACAGGTGGCGCGGGCCATTTTTGCTAATTTTTTGCGCAAATGGCAACGTTCAGTAAAATTACGATAACTTTAGTTTACGTATTTATACGTTACCCGCATTCTACCGCTAGTCTATAAAAAACGTATTAATACGTGTCCTGCAGTCTACTACACTGGTAGAACGTATAAATACGTAAAACGTGTAAACACGTTTCCCGCATACAATGTGTTAATTATGTTACATGAACCTACTTATTTGCATATTTAGCAATTTTTTATTGAATGCTGAACATTTTACATTGTTGAGTAATGGGTTTTGTTATATTTCTTTAAAGCGTGTTACACTTTGCAATGGCAGGCAACCGTATTACTTCAGATCAGTTGGCTCCTTTCAAGGCATGTTTTTAAACTTTTTTTAGACAGAACTAGTGTAGCCTTTACTTTATGGAGAGCTAATTTATTAGCCCCACTACTAAGACATGACCCTCTGGAGCAGGGGTCCTCAAACTACGGCCCGCGGGCCACATGCAAATACAAATATTGTATTTGTTCCCATTTTGTTTTTTTACTTCAAAATAAAATATGTGCAGTGTGCATAGGAATTTGTTCATAGTTTTTTTTTAAACTATAGTCCGGCCCTCCAACGGTCTGAGGGACAGTGAACTGCCCCCACCTCCCCGTTTAAAAAGTTTGAGGACCCCTGCTCTGGAGTCTCAGGGAACACAACATATAACAAGATCATTCTACTGTACCTATGATACTCAAATATGTCCTGGCCCTGGGTGAGAGCTGAGACTTGTTCTGCTTATAGCTTCCCAGGGAATTCCTTCCCCCAGTAGTGTTCCTTTATGAAACTGTAGCCTGAATACGCACAGCAGATTGGTATTGTCAAACATATAAAGGGACCACTAAGATTTATGGAACTCTCTGCATGGCTCCCTTCTCTCCAGAACACTGCTCCTCAAATTAGAACCATCTTGGACTCCCCCAACTCCAATCTCATTCCTCAATTCAGTCAGGCCACACGGTTCTATCTGGATTCCTCCTCACTGCACGAAGATCTGAGATCTGAAAGCTGCCTCCAGGCAGAAAGCTGGGCCATAATTGGGCTCACCTCGTTCATTTTCTATCTGTCAGAGATCACAGTTCTGCACTACCTATTGTTCAATATCTGAAAACGGATGTCCCATGTACTTTGTCCAGTTTCCTAGTTGTTTATAGTAGAGGATAAATTCATAATGTTACTGCCTTATAATGAAAAGCAGAGATCATGACTCCTGACACTGATTTTAAAGGAACTGTTTTATTTAAGACACAACTCCTAAACACGTACATACATACATCATCTATCACATTATCCCATCTTTATTTTTATTGTGGCATATACCACTCTATACCACTCTTTGTCATTATGTTTAATTTGCTTTATTGCTTATTCTACATTTTACCATGGAATGTAAACTCTGTGAGTGCAGGGATCTTGTCCATCATCACTCCTGCATCCCACCAGGTACTCAACTCCAAATTAATTCAATCAACAAGCACACTGTTTTAGAAGTATTTCACTTACTATATACAGTGGGGCCTTGACTTACAAGCTTAATTTGTTCGGAGACTGAGCTCAGTAAGGAGCTCGTTAACTCAAATTACTCTATCAACTCAATGCAAAAAATCAGGGGAGAGACAGCTGGTATCTCAAAAAACTCGTTAGTCGGGACACTCGTAAGTCAAGGCTCCACTGTACTGTGAACTCTTCTCATTAGTAAATTCTGATCTAGAAGCAGGTAACACTGACTCTGTAGAGTTCCTCAGAATTGTCTGTTATCTTAATTAGCATCATCTAAGTAAAGGTTCTTAGTTGCAAACAAAAGACACTAACTAATTGGCTTTGTTGAAACTGAAAAAGAAGTTATTAAAGTATACCAGACAACTCACAGAAAACCCAAGAGGGCCTGGCTTGAAGGCTACATAATCAAGAACAGCCAAAAGTCAAACCACAGATCTGGTCCAGTGGAGACAACCTGGGATTCAGTCACTGAAACTTGTACAAGATACCAATGACATCGGACCTACATGCTACAGCTGGCTCTCTGTCACTGTCAGCCTCTGGGAAACAGCTGTAGCTGTGATCCCCTTGCACTGCAATCCCAGGCTTCTGAGGGAGTGCAGTGAAGGTCAGATGATTGCACAGCAACTCCAAAAGATGCAGAGAAAGTGAGCAATTGAATTTCAGATTGAATATTCTACCTCCCACCAAGATTCTTTCCCCCCCCCCAATGTTTTTATTGATTTTAGAGGAAGAGAAACATTGATCGGCTGCTCCTGCATGAACCCCTCCCCACCCCACCCCCCACTGGGGATCAAGGCCACAACCCCAGCATGTGCCACAAACTGAATCAAACCAGTGACCTCTCAGTGGATGGGACAATGCTGAACCACCTGAGCCACACCGGCCAGGGACCACCAAGATTCTTAAGGTAAAAAATTCCCCCAACATTGAAAGCTGTTCAATGTTCTTATTATCCAAAGGAGTAACAAACCAGTAGCACAAGGCATCACTCCCAGAATACCAGAACTTTTATCTATTTCTTTAATTAGTGGGTTCTAGAAGCTCTATTTCTCTCTTTTCTCTCTAAATATTTAACTTCAGGGCAGTTAACTGTTTGCTGTGGCTATTATTATTTTTACTATTACTACTACTACTATCTGGAGGCAGCATATGTAATCTACTGTGACTAACCTTAAGCCAATTTAATTCCATGCATCTCAGTTTTCTAACTTACAAAACAGAGATACTACCAACCCACCTTGTAGGGTTGCTGAAAATATTAAAATAACTAATAATGAATATTGTACCATTTCTGGCCCATAGCATGCAATCAATTAAGAATAGCTAGTGTTGCCGAAACCGGTTTGGCTCAGTGGATAGAGCGTTGGCCTGCGGACTGAAAGGTCCCAGGTTCGATTCCGGTCAAGGGCACATGATTGGGTTGTGGGCTCAGTCGCCAGTAGGGGGTGTGCAGGAGGCAACTGATCGATGTTTCTCTCTCATCCATGTTTCTAACTCTCTATCTCTCTCCCTTCCTCTCTGTAAAAAATCAATAAAATATATTTTTTTAAAAAAAGAATAGCTATTGTTACTATTATTAAATGACAAATTAGAGGAGAAACTCACTAATTTACACAAACATCTTTTTTTAAACATTCAACAGGTTGAAGATCCAAGCTTCTATTTGACCTTAGTCCTGTACTATAATTGTTACCTCCCTTAGCTCCCAGGTCACCAGAGATAAAGCAACAAGTAGCTTACAGATCTCTAACATGTTGCCATCAAAATTGTAAGTTCAAGACATAAATAAATGGGTGGGTGGGTAGGTGGGCAGAAGGAAGGAAGGATGGAAGGACTGCTCACCCTGACCACAAGCCATGCTCCCTGCACATTCCTCGCCAGTGAGCTCTGACTATACTGGAAACTTTGTGAGGACAGGAACCATTTATGTCCATGTGACTCACTACTATGTCCCATGAGCCTAGCATGGGGCCAAGCAGAGAGACCGTCCATAAAATTTAAATATTTGCTTTTCTAAATATTTACAACAGAAACTAGTCACTGAGAAAAGTTTCCAACGTATTTTAAAACAAATCACCTATAAGCTTTAAAAACTTCATTCTCGCTGAAACTGGTTTGGCTCAGTGGATGGAGCGTCGGCCTGCGGACTGAAAGGTCCCAGGTTCGATTCCGGTCAAGGGCATGTGCCTGGGTTGCGGGCATAACCCCAGTGGGGGATGTGCAGGAGGCAGCTGATCAATGTTTCTCTCTCATCGATGTTTCTAACTCTCTATCTCTCACCCTTCCTCTCTGTAAAAAATCAATAAAATATATTTTAAAAAAAAAACTTCATTCCCTTGACAAAATCAATAGCTTCAATGATTTTCTAACTATAAGGTTCATTCTTTTGAAAATCCATCCATTCAATGAACTTTCCCCCTCAATCACTCTTGTTCTGTCATCCAAACCTGAAGAAGTTAAAGACAAAAAAAGCATCCAAACAAACCATTTTCTTCATTTTTCTGCCACTTTTTAAAGAAAGTAGAGCTAGAGCATTTTTTTAATGTGAACCTAACAACTACTACAAATGCTGGGCTGACATTCCAGACATAATTGCTGAAAGAACATCACTTCGTTGACCAAGAATCATGAAGAAAAGCACAATTTAAAAGCACTCCAAATGACCACTAAGGACTGTATCTATTTCAGCAACTACTAAAATTATGCACTTCTCTTAAAAAAGAAGGCACAATCTTTCCACCCCATAATCTTGCTTCTAACATATAGTAGATATTTCATATGCATTTAAATTATTAATCCATGAGTAAATAATTTTGTCTTTTTCCTAGCTACAAAGAGCTTTCCAATCCTATCATTAAAGGTAGGATTCAACTTTTTCTTTTTCCTCAAGGCTCCCATATGCCCTGTCCAGCCCTTTATCCAAATGCACAGACATTCCTCTGATGTAGTCCTTTTGTCCTTGAGACCAACTAGTAAAGATCCAAACATGTAGCTCACTGATCAATCCAACAAATGTTTAGTTAGTGCTTACTATGTGCCAAACATTTGACAATCCCTGAGACGAGAGGGAGCAAAATACCGCTGCCCCTGTTCACTGAAGGGCATTATTCAAATAAACACAGGGATACATGGGATATTAAACAAGAAGAGGTGCCTGGGATGGGAGGGTGCTTTCCCTTACAAAAGTGACATCTGAGCTGAAACTGAAGTAGGAAAGTTTAAAACAAAGAGATGATGGCTGACTAAGGAAGCAGCACATGCAAAGACAAGGATCCAGAGACCTGGGACATAAGACTGCATAGGGGCCATCATCCAGGTAGGGGGTCCCATAACTAATTTGGTCCTTACCCTAGAGGTCACAATAAATCATTAGAGTTTTTTGGGTGTGTGTTTTTTTTTAAAGACAGAGAATTCTTATTCATCCTTTTGCTCAAATCCCTCTTTGATTTCTGCCCATTCTATTAAACTTTCCTTATTCCTTGACGTTCCTCTATGCCCACATCCTTTACTTCAGATATCTGTATCTCTGTCTTACTCAGCAACTAGCTTTCCTCCCAGTAGTTTCCCATGAATCCTAAGACTCTTGTCTACAAGTTCCTCCTCCTGCATAACTAATACTGCTGAGTAACTGCGGGCCTTCAGGGCAATCCTTAAGTAAATTTACCTAGCTTTACTGACGTTCTGAATTGTAGCATAGAAGCATGATAGGAAAATTCAAAAAGTAAAATGAAATTACAAAATACTCAATGAGATCCTAATAATCTTCTTACCATTGCTATTTTATTTATTTTATTTTTTTTTAAATTAAATCTTTATTGTTCAGATTATTACATTTGTTCCTCTTTTTTCCCCCCCATAACTCCCCTCCTCCCAGTTCCCGCCCCACCCTCCGCCCTCACTCCCCACCCACTGTCCTCATCCATAGGTGCACGATTTTTGTCCAGTCTCTTCCCCCATCTCCCACACCCCTTTCCCCCCCAAGAATAGTCAGTCCATTCCCTTTCTATGTCCCTGATTCTATTATAATCACCATTGCTATTTTAAAAAATTGTTATGAAACAATCTTTTGTACCATAGAAATAGTGTCTCCCAATAACGTCTGATATAATGATGAAGTTAAAAAACACCAATGTGGTGATACTTGCAAGTCTTTTCAAGGGGAAATAATGACCTCAGAACAAATTTTTCAGTAGACAGTATTTGTCTTAAACACTGGAGTCTTATTCAGATCCAAATAAACTTTAATTCAAAAATTAATTATCAAAAGACATTAAAACGAGACCAAAATTTTGACCTTCAAAAGGCAACATCAAAAATTATTCAATGTCATAGACTCTGTGTTCCCTTTAATGAAAATGTATGTGTACTCTAGACTGGGTTCTTAAGGCTCCACTGGCGACTATTCAAGATCCCCCCCTCCTCCCCGCCCCCAGCCTGCCCCCAACAAGAGCATAACTTCCATGATGGTAGAGACAGCGCACCTTTTGATTTCAGACCCCAGTTCTATGTTGGGCACTAGCAGATATTCAATAAATAATTCTATCCACCTCAAATGATAAATTATTTTTAGATGATCATCTCCCAATAAGGATACAAGTAAAAATGAACAGAACACAGTATTTTTCGTGAAAATACTAAGACCCTCAGAAAAAATTAAAGTCACATGTTCAGTTAACTCGGTACTTTTCAAACTTTGAATTATGATATAACCTTTTCCTTTCCAGAGTCATAGCTTCTAACATTGCCTTCTCTCATCTTTAACAGTGCTACGAATTATTCCCACCCGTCCCTACGGAAGGTCTGGACTACAGTAACTCTCCTCTGTTCTTCAACACTTACTTCAGGTCCTGCTGCAGAAAATATTCTCAACTGTCCCATTAACCAATCATTCCACACATACATTTTACTATACTGCCACCAAGTTTAATTCTCTCATATTTCCAAAAACTTGGCGACATTGCCATTTAAATCCCAAAATATTCACTTTGTTCTGTTGAAACTAAGTAAGAAATTTTTAACATTTTCAAATGTGGGTCTCCCGTGTCTTCCACTTTTTACCTTTTCTTATTCCTTCATGCCTATACACCTAAAATGCACCTGCCTTCTAAGCCCTCCTCCCTGTGGTTCTTCTCCCTAACCCACGGATATCTCATGTCACCACTGCATTGCCAAAAAACCTTTCCATCACCCCAAATTCAAATTCCTTATAATACATAAGACCCATCGCTCTCATTTCTCACTGCAGTTGTTCCTATCCCTCCCCCATACATACATACATATATGTGTATATTTACATGCATGTATATATGTATACTAGAGGCCCGATGCACAAAATTCGTGCAAAGGGTTTGGTCCTTGCAGCCACAGTGGCTTGCCTCGGCTTCATCTGGAAGGTAGTCCGGAAGGACGTCTGGTCTAATTAGCATATTATGCTTCTATTATTATAGATTATTATAGATATACATATGTACATGTGTATCTCTGGAACACACATACTCTGGTTGGTCACCCTTCACTTCCATCACCACCACAGGCTGCCACATGACCTCCTCCAGAGGACTGTCAATTCCCCAGGTTCTACTATCACAAGCCTAGCCACTCTTCCATACCAAGATCCAGTCCCACCTCCTCCACAGGCATGCTCAAATTCTCAGAATTGTCTTACTTCCTGTGTTCTTCTAGTCCGGGGGTGGGCAAACTTTTTGACTCAAGGGCCACAATGGGTTCTTAAACTGGACCGGAGGGCCAGAACAAAAGTATGGATGGAGTGTTTGTGTGAACTAATATAAATTCAAAGTAAACATCATTACGTAAAAGGGTGCGGTCTTTTTTTTCAATAGTTTTATTCATTTCAAGCGGCCTGCGGGCCGTAGTTTGCCCACGGCTGTTCTAGTCCTTCATATGTCAATACCTCTACTTGCTAACAAGGTCTTGTTAATTTTGCCTGTATACACACAACTATCTCAACACTAACAGCCAAGGAAACCAAATCTTGTTCACTTTTGTAGTCAAAGCTTATACCACCATAATTCACATACACAGGACAATTTACTCAATTGAAGAGGACACTAAGAATCCCCTTTTACAATTTAACAAGGATTTACAATTACAAGCACTTACGATTTATCAAAATACCAGTTTTTCATCTAATACAATACAGGAAAATCAGGAAATATGTTTAACTATATCTGACAAAAATGAATATTTTTATCATTTATTTTATCATTTAGAGCACAAGATTTATAGTACAACTTAACATGTTCAAACTCACTCAAATTAAAGAAATGAAAATCCAGCCCTGGCCAGGTGGCTCAGTTAACTGGAGTATTATCTTGTGCACCAAAGGGTCACGGGCTCAATTCCCAGTCAGGGCACATACCCAGGTTGAGAGTTCAATTCCTGGTCTGGGCTCCTAAGGAAGGCAACTTCCCACATTTAAATATTCATTTGACTAACTCAGACTATTTATCTAAGATCCTCACAAGTGATCCAACCATTCACTACCAGTGAGCTCACACATAAAAAGCATCATTTTTTGAAAATAACAGGTATCCCTATGAAGTCCCAGTGCAGTTGGTACTCTGTCCTCTGTCCCTTTTTGGTAAAAAGAACAAAGAGCCAAGAGTCAGGAAAACATGTTACTTCCAGACCTGACTATGCTGAGGCATTGCTTAACAAGCAATTGAGTTTCTTTGCCTCCATTTCCTACTTTAAGAAACATGAATTATATCAATGTTTCTACAGCATCAGGAGTACCTGGAGCCCTAAGCAGATGCAAAAGCATCATCACCCGACCTACAGAGAGACGAATATGTCTTGGGAATCCCCCTTGGACAAGTCTTCCAGGAGACAGAACCGTTAAGTTTTCTCAGGTCTCTACTAGATCTAGTAATTCTCTATAGAGTCCAAAGGAATCCTACGCCTTCCTCTTTTTTCAAACCCACAGAAATTAGAGAGGAAGCCCTAACTGGTTTAGCTCAGTGGATAGAGCGTCGGCCTGCAGACTGAAAGGTCCCAGGTTCGATTCCGGTCAAGGGCATGTACCTTGGTTGCGGGCACGTCCCCAGAAGGAGGTGTGCAGGAGACAGCTGATCGATGTTTCTAACTCTCTATCCCTCTCCCTTCCTCTCTGTAAAAAATCAATAAAATATATTTTTTTAAAAAAAAGAAATGAGAGGAAAATATTAGTGAATGTATTTATATTGTTTTAACCATTTGTACGCCATAGCGTCTGTAGATGCAAGCGGCGGACCTTTTTTAATTAAATTCAAAATATCGTAGCAGTTAACTGGTTGATTTCAGAGAGGAAGGGAGAGCGAAAGAGAGATAGAAACATCAATGATGAGAGAGAATCATGGACCAGCCGCCTCCTGCACTAGAATCCAGCCTGCAATCCAGGCATGTGCCTTTGACCAGAATCAAACCCGGGACCCTTCAATCCGCAGGCCGACACTCTCTATCCACTGAGCCAAACCAGCTAGGGCAGATAATAAATGTATTTTTAAATATCACTGCTAACATCCTCCTCGCAACTTCAGTGACTCAAACATTTACTGAAACCTTGACAAGATGCAAGTGTTATTCTAGTAGTATTGTTTGCTGAGGATATCAGCAGGAACGCACACTGTATAGTCCAGGAGACTATTAAGACAAAATCCAAAAGCTAAGATTCCAAATACTGTTTACAGACAGTTTAGTCACAGCCATCAAGAATCATGTTTCTGGCCGAAACCGGTTTGGCTCAGTGGATAGAGCGTGGGCCTGCGGACTGAAAGGTCCCAGGTTCGATTCCGGTCGGGGGCATGTACCTGGGTTGCGGGCATATCCCCAGTAGGAGATGTGCAGGAGGCAGCTGATCCATGTTTCTCTCTCATCGATGTTTCTAACTCTCTCTCTCTCTCCCTTCCTCTCTGTAAAATATCAATAAAATATATTTTTAAAAAAAAAGAATCATGTTTCTGTCAGTAAAATAATGTGCTATTTAGACTCAAAATACCTTCACTAAATTTTTTCTAATCTGACATTTATGTATAAACTGCATGTGCTGAATACTGATGAGCTATTTGAACTTACATGCCGTAGTTTAAAAGATTAATGACCAAATAAGAAAAATAAAACTTATTAGTGCAATGTGTTTTCTCAAAAGTTTATTTCTGCAAGTTTCTCCCAAAACATCTGAAAGTGTGACAGGAATGTTTCATAAGTCCCCATTCTCCTCTACTTCAGTAGAAACAGATTTCAGCCAAACTACCAAAGACCACATATCCCACCCTCCTTTGCAGCTAAATGTGGCCACTTGACTAGGTTCTGACCAACAGGTATAAACAAAAGTGCAAACCATTGTAAATCTCCAGGTCTGTCTTTCTTATTATTATTAATAATAAAGTGGGGGGGGGGGGGGCAGGGAAAAAGAAAGGGAGAGAGAGAGGAATACTGTTGTTCCACTTATTTATGCACTCATTGATTGATTCTTGTATGTGCCCTGAGAGGCGTGTGTGTGTGTGTGTGTGTGTGTGTGTGTGTGTGTGTAATAACCCACAACCTTGGAGTATAGAGAGGACACTAACCAACTGAGCTACCTGGCCAGGGCCCAGGTTTATCTTTAAAGGGAGAGGGAGTGGATGTGCCTCCCCACATCCTGTTCCTGGACTGTGGATGTGCTGGGGAGCTGTCTTGTACTGTACAGAAAAGGATGTCTCCTTAAGCATGGGAAAGCAACAAGACAGAAGAAACCAAGATCCCTACACCATGCAACCACATCAGCCTTAGACTACTTATACTTGATACATATACTTCTTGTTTAAGCTACTGTAATTAGTCAGAACATAGACCCAATCTCATGTTCTAATTAATACATAAAGTTTAAATTTGTAATAAATATTAAATAATAGCTACTTACCAACTCAGTAAAATTGAAACTAATTATAAATTCTTGGGTAACCCCACTATTGAAATTACTGCTACTGTAAACAGCTTATATTTATATGGCATTCTACATTTTTGCAAAGCACCTCATTACAGTATCTCATTTCACATTCTCGAAAGCCTGGGCAGGGCAGTTGGTGCTATGCACATTTGGCATGTAGGATACCGAAAGCTCCAAGAAGCTACTTTGTCCAAGACTGCACAACTAAGCAGTGGTACGTACTTAGGGTTCAGTCTATAGGTTCCTCATACCATCATTCTGTGTACATACACATTTATATATCCCTGCTACGTGCCAGGCAATGGAGTTACAGGTATGATCAAGAAAAGAATTATTCCTATCCAGATGCACCTTACAATCTAACGTAGGGAGAGATAGACATTAAACGAACACACACACACACACACACACACACACACACGAATGTAACTGAATAACTACATAACTATTTGCAATTAGAGCTGTGGAGGAAAAAAACAACAACACAGAGTCCTGTAAGAACACCTTGGCCAAGGACTCTTACTTAGGCGGTCTGGGGAAGGCCTTCGGAAGAAGTAGCATTTATGCTGAGACCGTAAGGATGCGCATGAATGAAGAAGAGGAAGGAAGAAGGGGGAGAAGAAGGCTACTTAGAAATTTATACACATTATCAATCTCACAAGAACACTGAGGTAAGTACCACTGACCCCCTTTACAGCTGAAGATGCTTAGTGAACTCACTGTGCGACAGGTCACCCTCCAGTCAATGGCAGGTCCTGTTGAGATTCCAGACTCCCTGACTGGAGCCTCTCCCAGGCACCACCTCCCAGGCCCGTTCTCTCCTCTCTCCACAGTATCATGCTGCCTCCACTGCTATCTATAACTAGTTATGACATAGATTTCAAGTAGATGTGACAATTGCAGCATGTTTTTACCCAAATGTATGTGCTAAGATGCCAACCTTAACCATAAATATCCATAAAACAAACAAAAAATCAACTCTTGTCATTGTGTAATTTACATATTTACTTAGAAAAATTAGGGAGTTATTTAATGAACAGGGATGTTACCTAAAATAGAAGTGACTCTGAAAATCTGTTTCATTGCATGTTAAACCAGCTCACTAACTCCCCCCCACACACACACACACACCCAATTTAAACAAACATTTCAATCATGGGGACACAAAACTCAAAACAATTCAATTCAAAAGATACATTTTAAGCTATTATGCACTATACATTACATGCATATATATAAGCACACGTCCCTCAAACTAACAAAAATATGTACATGCCTTGTCAAAACCCTAACAGTAATACAAACTTTTTAAAATAACCTTCAAGAAGAGAGGGTACATAGCTCTGGTAGAAGAATTAATTGCCAAGAAGCCAAAATGATTCTATATTAGCAAAAAGTATGCCTACTCAGGAACCACATTATTTTAGATGTTCAAAGTACAGTGTTATTATCACCAATAACGCACTATACAAGTCTAGAAGTAGGATTTCAAAGCAAAAGCATAGCTATTTTTAAAAAAAAAAAAAAAACATTTAGATGGTTTTGTATACAAATCAGCATTTCCACAATTTTTCATATACCATAAAATGAAACCAAGGCTGCCTGTAGCCATTAGGTTAGGAAACGACTCAGTCTTCAATTATCTACTATGAACCTTAAATTAATTATTTTAGTCATGTGAAGTAAACATGTCACTTTCACATAACCAATGGTAAACTTTACAGCTCTAGCTTAACATTCTAGTGTTGACGTAAGGCAAGATTTCTTCATTTAGGGGCAACTGAAGAGAAATTTCAAGTAATTTTTAAAAATATGATTATTTTTCCAAGTAATTAAACACAAGTTTTAACTACCCGAAATTTTTAATCCAAAATTGTGCTAGCCTTGGATTATGAATTACCGGATTTTCTCTAGCCATCAAAACATTGCCCAATGGTCAAAGTAATACATGGTAAGAAGTCTCTTAAGTGGCATAATCATTTATATAAGGTGCTCTTATCCAAGTTCCACAACACTTTGACAGGGCAGCTGTGTTAATGTAAAATCTCAGGTGACCATGTTTGATAGTTTCATACAGTATCTTCTAAAAAGAAAATATACACGAGTTTCTGGGGGTAAGACCACCAAAATACTCAACACAAATTCTTAGATTGCAGTTTAAATTACTGCTAAAAAATATAACAAATTTAAAGACTAATTAAATTTGGGGAGAAAAGAGGTAATTTCTTTATAAAGACTCTTTCTGGAAGTTTTTAAGTTTTGGTGGGTTCAGATGGTTAAAGTTTTTCCTTAGGGATAAGAGAAATTGCTTGGAGGGGTGGGGGAAGGGGGGACGTGCACGTTCTTTGAAATAGAGAAAAATTACTGCTAAAGCAAAGAGAAATGGATACACAACTTATTACAAATACCAAGTCACAAATGAAGCCTCCTGTTCTATTAATCTTATATTTAATGTCATGTATATAAGGCAATTCCCTTCTTATTCATAATGAAGTTACTTTCTTCCCATAACTGGACACTTGCCAACAATAAATATGCATGTGAAACATCCTGTGCAGACTAGACTTCTAAACTATTTCTTATTTTCTAAATTGTTTTCTAGCACCCAAATTTCAATACAAATTAGTCTTTTCTTCCTTTGTATAGTTTCAAAACAAAATACATGCCCAAGGTCATTCTATACCATGTGCTATAACAAGTTATCTTGGGTTTTGCTTTTGCAGATAAGCATTCATAGCACTATAAAAACCTATATAAATCCTTAAATACTACTTGCTACACTTACCACTCCCCACCCCACCCCCAACTGTAAGTCATAAACACAGTAACTCTCCGTAAATAAAACTAAGGGCCAGACACAATATTCTAGAAGGGGGGGCGGGGGGGGGGGGGGGGTTCTAACCAAGGGTATTTTTTACTATCTACCTTCCCCAAACAGGACAGTGCATTAAAATGGAATATTTTTGTTTATTTTGAATGTTGGTGCCCCTAAAAGACTGGACTAAATCATTAATTTTTTAATCCCCAACACAGTAAATGTATATTTGTTGTTTCTAATAAGGTCCCACCAAAATGTCTTTAAAATATGTTTAAGAATCAGTCTTAGCCCTAAATTCCAAATTCCTAACAATAAAGATCTTACTAGATCACTGTCTATCTCCCACTCTTACTATTAATGACCATTCGCTCATTCAAATCTATTTCTTCAAATCTAGACTCATTTTTATGTTTCAAATAAGTGTGCCTTCACCTTAGCCAGACAGGGATGGCCCTTCCTTTCTAAGCTTACGTCTCTTCTGAACTTTTTATACTCAGTCTTACCATACAACTTGGTACAGACATTGACAGGAGTCCTTAACATGCTAGCAAGGTTTGAAGTCTAAATGAATTTGGACAGCCACCAAAAACACCACTGCTATGGCAAGGCAAATCCTCCAAAAGCAATGAGGTATTTTAAGTGAAAGTTGTATGTATATTAAAAGTCTTAACCATCGCCAAGCAAACTTTTTTCAAAGAATCTACAATTTCTTTGAAACTAATTTCTTCAGATTAAAATCAACATATGAAATTTTAATGCTAGCCTCATATTTATAGTTTTCGGAAAATACTCCTAATGTAACTAAACAATTAAAATATGAGAAATTTAAGAAAACAAAAGCTAAAGAAAATTCCACTGAATTATTAAACACCCCAAAATCAAAGCATTAAATAGATCCATTCTTAAACACTGTATATGTACGGTGTAAGGGGTCACAGAAGAAATCTATGTATTCAAAGATAAAAAATGACTAAACATAACTTTACACAAAACTTTCTTATGACTCACCAATACTTACATGACACCTATAATTAAAACTAAGTGTGGAGAACAAAATGTACCACATTTAATTCCTTCCATTCAAAAAAAAAAAAATGTCTACATGGTTCTCTGGGTGGAATGGGGGCTGCTAAGTCTCATTAGGAATGCTCAGCTCCTTTCCTTTTCCCTTCAGCAAACTGCAGTTAATGCTATGCTCACCTACACACACCATCTCGGTCAGAGCCCCGAGTCTTACATGGCTTCAGGACGGGCATTCTGACAGTGAGCTGTAACCTAGGGAGGGCAGCCAGCGCTCCAGCTCCGTGACCTTGGGTGAGTCACCCTCAGTTTCCCCATCTGTGAAATGGGTAAGTTCCTACCGGTACGGTGAGCGGGCAAATGCAGGGAAAGCCCCCAGAGGAGTGCGCGGCCCTTTTCGTCCTCATCCTTCAACCAGGGTGAACGCAATGCTCTAGGTGTGTTTTCCTGACAGTCTGGGTGGGATGCACGGACCAAATGCTGCGGCCATTCCCGGGCGGCCCTGGGTTCCAGGATGCAGGGGATGCATCTAGGGGTGGACCGAAGGCCCGGCCCAGCCATCGGGGCCCATCACTTACTCCTTCCGCCCTTTAACCATGTCAGGCGAGGGAGGGGCCTCGGGCGGGGTGTCCCCGCGACCGAGCGGAGGTCTGGGTCTGCGAACAGACGCGTGAAGTTCTGCTCGAGACCCAGGTCTCGGGGATCGTGTGCGGGTTCCCGGCCCCCGGCTCCTCCGGCGGCGGAGCGGCCCCCGCTCCACGTCGAGCGGCCGGGATCGCTCGCACCCGCGGCTCAACTTCCGAGCACGCCGGTGCCCGGGCCCGGAACACGCCCGAGGCCGCGGAGGGCCCGGCTCCCGACCGCCCGGCGCCTCGCCCGGCCGCCGGCCCCATTTCCTTAACCCGTGCATTGTCCTTGCCGGGAACCCCGGCGGCTCCCGCACTGGAGGGGCCGAGAGGAGGGACGAGGGAGGAGCTGGGGGCAGAGGATGAGGAGGAAGAGGAGGAGGAGGAGGAGGACAGCCTCCTGCCCTGCGCCCGGGCGCCCAGTGAAGGTCTGGCGCCGGCGCCGGCCCCCGGGCCCCGGCTCCCAGGAGGCCGCGGCCCCCGCTCCCGCCCTCCAGCAACTTTCCCTCCGCTCGCGCCCGCCGCTCCTCCGGGACCGGGCCAGCGGCTCCCTCCCCGGCCGCCAGCCCCGGGCCGCGGCGCCTCCTCCTAAAATGGCAGGTCCCTCCCTCCGCCCGGCCGGCCTCGGCGCGGCCCGGCTGCAGGCCGCGGGGGGGAGCCGGGCGCCGGGCCGGGCGGGGCCGCGGCCGGGCCGGACACTCACCGGGACGATGGCGGGGCGCTCGCGCCGCTCCCTCCGGTGAGTCTCAGCCTCGGGCTCCCGCCGCTGCGCTGCCGCCGCGAGTCCGCAGCCGGTGCCGCCCGGCCGCCTCTCTCCGCTCCCGGCTCCGCGCCGCAGCTGCTCGGTCTCCGTCCGGCCCGCGGTCCAGCGGCGCCCGGGGCCGGGGAGGCGACAGGCCCCTCCCCGGCAAATACCGCAGTCCCCGGACCCCGACTCCCGGCGGCGGCGCCGCGCGGCCCGGCCCGGGCGGAGGGCGGCGGCGGCGAGGCCGGGCGCCGAGGGGCGGCCGCTCCCGCGGCTCCTTCCCGAGGAGGATTTTATAAATCTCACAAAATGGCGCGCGCTCCGAACCTGCGCAGCGAGCAGCGCCGGGCCGAGCGGCGGCGGCGGCGGCGGCGGCGGCTCCTCCGCCAGGAGAGCCCGAACCGCCCGCCCCCGAGTCCCCGCAGACAGACACACACTCACACACACGCGCGCACGCACACTCGCCCTCGCACACGCTCGCTCGCACACACACTCGCACACTCACACCGGTCCCGCCCGCTCGCCGGCGGCGGCAGCGGCACCAACAGCAGCAGCAGGAACAGCAGCAGCAGAAGCGGCGGCGGCGGCGGCGGCGGCGCCCGCACCCCCCGCTCGGGGTGTCCGCTCCCTGAGCCCGACCTGAGCCGCGATCAGCAGCAGCGACGGCAGCAGTCTCCCCGGATCCCCCCGCCGCTCTTGCCGCCACCACCCCCGCCTCACTCCAATAGGGTTTTTTATTATTATTCGGGCGGGAAGCGAAAGGGTTTAAAAAAAAACCAACCAACAAAATGGCGACGGACGGACCCGGTCGCTATAGCAACTGTCAATCAAAACGCAAAACCCCGGCTGACGTGCTGACGTCCTCCTCCCGCCCCCCGGCCCAAGCCGGAGGGCGGGGCCTGTTGCTCGGGCAACGGCAGATTCTGTTCCCTCCTCTCCCTCTCCTCCGCCGTCCCCGACCAACCACCCAACCCCCTCAGGTCACGTGAAGGATAAATTCGGAGCTCGGGCCCGCTACGAGTGTCAGAGGAGGGCGCGTGATTCGCTCGGGGGAGGGGAGAGGAGGGCGACGGCCGGGCGGAGGGAGGGGAGGGGAGGGGAGAGATGGGGAGGGGAAGGGGGGCCGAGGCGGCGGCCCGGCCTGCACGCCGGAGCCCGCCGCCTCCCCGGCCGCCTGGCCGCGCCCCGCGCCCGCGCCGACTGCGGCCCGGGGAGCGCGCGCGGCCTCTGCGCCTCCGCCCCCGGAGCCCCGCGCTTCCGCTCCGTGGGCCCGCAGCCCCGCCCGCGCCGGGGGAGGGGTGTGGGGGAGGGGGCCGGCGCCGCCACCGCCACCGCGCGGGGTCCCGGGAAGCCCACCCCCGCGCGCCCGGCCCGGGCTCTCACCTTCATCCCCGGGGAGCTCGCCGGCCACCTTCCCGCGGCCGGGTGCGCACGCCCGCGCGTTTACACGGTTCTTGGAAGGGCCCGCGAGCCCCCGTCGCCGGAAAATGCCCACGGAGGCCGCGGCGGGGGGTGGGGGAGAGGCCGCCTCCGCTCTCCAGACATCTCAGGAATGCCGGCCGCCTCCCCGGACTCCGGGATGCCCCTGCGGCTGACACCTTGATTAAATCACGCCGCTCGGCCTGTGCGGCAGCCAATGCCGGCGTCCGGGAGCCACGGGCGCAGCCATCACGCAAACTTTGTGGAGGCCGGGCACGCGCTCCCCGGCTTCCCGGCGACTGCGGAGCCTGCCCGCCCGGCGCAGCCCTCCCGGCCCGAAGGCCCCTCCGTCCGCCCCGGAGCCGTTCGCGCACCTGTGTCGCCCGGCGCCCCGTCTTTCCTTTTCATGCACCGTCTGCTCCCAGATCCCGAGTTCAGCCACCATGCTTTCCTTTACTTGTGTGATGTCGGCCCGTCTTCCTACATGAGCGTGGCCAGGTGTGCTGCCCAGGTAGCGAGACCCGGCTGAGCCAGGAGCCATGCTGCGCAGGCTACTTTGTAATCCGCAGCCAGCCACCGGCTAAAAACGGTGTTTTGTACCAAACCTAATAAAATGGCAGTTTAATGTTACGCTTAAAAGGATAACACGGATATGATGTTACACCAAGTCACTAATTTAGTGATTTCTAAGTTTGATTTTTTTCCATCCTGTGATAGTGCGGATACCAATTTTTAAGCCAAACCTGTTCACAAATACAGTAGCAAACAGATACAATTTTAGAGCCATAAAGAAAACCCTGCAATACATACCGGTCTCCGTCCTATGTGACTCCAGGAAAGATACTTGCTCTCCACGGTTTCCAACAAATGTTTACCTCCTTCAGCAATTAAAACATTGATACACTGACTAAGGTAACCATTCGAATTAACAGGCCCTGGAAGAAAGCAGACTACACCTAGAATAAATTACGCAAAAGTAGTCAAGCACATAGCTTACTCGAAAGGCCGATTCTTTGTGGTACCCAAAGTTGCTGTAACTGTCAAAAGTCCTTCTGGAGCCCAGCTGGCAGGGCTCGGTGGTTGAGGGTGGACCTAAGAACCAGGAGCTCATGGTTTGATTCCCAGTTAGGGCACATGCCCAGGTTACATGCACCAGCGTGGGGCGTGCAGGAGGCAGCCGATCAGTGATTCTCTCTCATCACTGATGTTTCTATCTCTCTGTCCCACTCCCTTCCTCTCTGAAATCAATAAAAATATCTTTTTTTAAAAAAGTGTTCTTTCAGATTGCCCTACTGATGTGATTAAAGTCCACATTCTACTAGGTTGTTTGGAAGGGAGTGGTCAAGAGTGTCCTATTGAGGTGAGAGATCCATACCTTAATTCCTCCCAAACTCACTCCTCCACCTATATAGCTCCTTCCTCCTGCTTCTCCTCTCTCTGCTCCCCACCCGCACCCCATTCACCAATTTTACTTAGATGGGAGCATTGGCAGCCTTTAACACTAAGTTAAATTTGACTCAAATTGTTATTGCTGATAGTGAACGGAACCTGCATAATTAATCTTCTAGGTAACCTGGAACGGATATAACAGTCTATTATATCCAAGGGCACAAGAAATGTGCCCTTGCCCTGGCAAGTGTTGCTCAGTGGTTAGAGTGTTGGCCTGCACACTGAAGGGTCTCCCATTTGATGTCAGGGTGTGTGTGGGAGGCAACCAATGGATGTCTCTCTCTCACATCCATGTCTCTCTCCCACTCTCTAAAAAAAAAAAAAAAACCATGGAAAAAATATTGTCATTAACAACAAATATTCCCTTGTCTTCAATCAAATCAATCTAGAATATGATGAGGCAAAATCTTGAGCTTATAATCATGCAGTATAAGAAGGCACTGTTGGTCTCCATATCTAGAAGGTTGCACCCGTCCCTCTTGGCCACAGTCCACCAATTCCCCCACCCCCTCTTCCCCGGTGTGACAGCCTTACACAGCATTGGTCAATGGCCTGTCCCTGTCGTGTCCAGGTTGGAATGCTGTAAGGGAGTTTTGTATAGGCTTCACCTAAAAGATAACTGCTGGCTCCAAACAAGTGAGCACCCGTAAGCAGGAAGGACTCTGGTACAGAGGCCACTTCAGGCTTCACCAGGTTCAGCGGTTCAGTTCTTGCTTTCATTTAAGATTCTCCTCACACGGGCATGGCCATAAGAACAGCCTCCACTTGCCCAGTACATTCTAGCATATCTCTGATCCTCACAACAACTTTATATCCCCATGATACACCCAAGAAAACAAGTCCTGAGTAAGTCAACTTTCCCTAGGTCACACCACCAGTAAGTGGTAAAGCTGAGATTCAAACACAGGCATAATTGGAAACCTATTTCCACCCCGACCCCCCCCCCCAAAAAAAAAAACACAGCTCAAGATTAGGAGATCAGGTCATGACAGAGGTCCTTAAGATGTCCTTAGGGTGAGCCCTAATCTAATATGACTGGTGTCCTTATAACAAGGGGAAATTTAGACCGAGACAGACACACACACAGGGAAGACGAAGTGAAGACGGGGAGAATGCCGCCTATAAGCCGAGGCACGCCTGCGGCTGGCAGAAGCTGAGAGAGAACACGGAACACATGTACCCTCACAGTCATCAGAGGGAGCCAACATCCCCGACCCCTGGATCTTTGACCTCTAGACTCCAGAGCTGGGAGACAATACATTTCTGTGGTTGAAGCCACCTGCTGTGTGGTACTTGGTTATGGCAGCCCTGGCAAAGTGACACCCAGATCTAAGCCAAGATGGCGGGGGGGGGGTCTTGCTTGGCTCCACATGTTGAAGACAGTCTTGGTGGGGTACTGTACTACCCGACAGCTCAGGAGTGGACCCCCCTGGGAGGTATAACCCAAACATTCCAAGGACAGACTAACCAGTATTCCGATGACTGCCCCTCTCACCAGGTGACAAGGTGGACAATTTACAAGTCACCCCTGGACAGAGGCGTGGCCAGGACACCCCTGCTCTCCTTGCAGACTCTGAGTGAAGGTCTTTATTGCTCCCCCTGTACAAGCTTTAGTTTTGGTTGATTTTAAAAGGAATTCGTGTATATCAAACAGATTAACAGAAATAAAATAAATTAAAATGAGAGAGGGGCCTTATTTACACCGGCAATGATAGCATGCTATGAATCAAGAAGTTAATACTCAATTCTCTACATCTGAGGTCCAAAAACAACAACAAAAAAGAAAGTAATTTATGGTCATTAGAAACAGGTTTATAATATGGAAAAACGAAGAGGTGGAGGTTATTCAGAGATACCCCCCAGAGATAAACCTTAATAATATCTTTATATTGGCATATATCTTCGCAGACTTTCTTAGGGAGACGTAAACCCACACAGACACATCAGCACATGTTTTATGCCTTTTTTTTTTTTTTTTTACTTACAATTATGTTATGAACATGGTTTTGTGTTAATCAACTGAAATTTAGATAATTATTTTGACAGCCATCAGTGGAATGGGCCACAATTCATTTAACTGCTCCTCTATTTTTACAGGAAGTTTTCCTCTTTTGTTACTATAAATAAAGCTGCATAAACACTGCATATATACTTCTACACACCTGTCCAGTTATTTCCTTAGGATAAGAGCATAAATCCCTACAGAGCTTTGATTCACGTTGCCAAAATATCCCTCAGAGATGATTTCACCAATTTGCACTCCTAAAAGTAGTATGTGAGAATGACTTTTTTCCACACTCTTGTTCTAGTTTGCATTTCTTTGCCCACTTAATGTCATATATATATATAGGCTATTTGTATCCTACCTGCATGCTCCTTTGGGGCAGAGGGGAAGAACTGTCATCTCTTTATTGATTTCTTTTTTTAATTTAACTGAAGAAGAAGGAGGAGGAGGAGGAGGAGAAATCTGTGACCATCTCCATCCCTGGCCATCTCCCAAGTGGACCTAGGCCAGACTTCTTCCCTGCTCACCCTCAGTGCCTCCCCTCCCCAACCCCTCTTACCTAGACCAGGTGCTCTGCTGCCATGTGTGAATGTGTCAGATTTTGTTTATTCGTTAACCTGTTGTTCTGTGCAGCCTGCTCCTGCAACAGTCCGCTCTGCTTTGCTCAGGTGGTACATCTTCAGCGCTCAGCTCAGCCAGGAAGCACAGCCTTCAATCTTCAGTGGAGAGGGAAAGTGCATTCCCAGAGCCAGAGGGGAGCTGGCTTATATCCGCATAAGTCCCAGCTTCTGGTCCATGATTGTTCTGTCCTCATGCAAACGAGGACTTCAAATCCTCACAGTTTGATTGGTCCAAAAAGCGCTGTCCTGATTGGTCAGAAATGAGCTGCTCTGATTGGTCTGTTGATGGCGATCTAGCTGCACAGTTGGGATGGTTGGGGAAAACCTTACTCCTATTGGTTGAAACAGAATTCCAGGAACTCCTCAGTAAGGACTGGCTGGGATGGCAGGAGCACAGGGCAGGCAGGCTGTTCAGTGCAGGCTTCTCCTGCAAGTGCAGTTTGCATGAGAGGCCCCTGAGCAGAAATGGCTGCTAGGTTCAGTGTTTTTTTGTTTGTTTGTTTGTTTGTTTGTTTTATTTTGTTTTCAGGTTGAGCTCAGGTAGCCACAGCTCTTCTTAGTCGGTATCTTCTTTCTAAGGGTTCTTTCACAGGCCCAAATGCAAAAACCATAGCTGTCTATCTGGATGTGCTGTTAAATCCAGGGCCAGGTCAAAGAGCCAAAGTATATTATGAAGGACAGCAAGCATGTCTGTTCATTCCCGTGTCTACATTTACCTGCAGACTTTTAAAAGCAAAAATTGGCCGGGGGCAGGGGGAATTGAATGAAGGTGGTCAAAAGGTATGGACTTCCAGTTATCAAATAAAGACATATTAGGGATGTACCGTACAACATGATGACTATAGCAGACACTGCTGTATGGTGTATACCTGGTGGGGCAAGCGTAGGTTTACAGTTGTGAGTATGGAAAATAATATAATTAATAAATAATACTACAAGAATGAACTCTTTCACATATTCGCAACTGTAAACCTACGTTTGCCCCACCCTGTATGAAAGCTGTTAAGAAAATAAATCCTAAGGGTTCTCATCACAAGAAAAAAAAAAATCAACATTTTTTTGTATCTTTATGAGGTAATGGATATTGACTAAACTTATTGTGGTCATCATTTCACAATACATATATACAAATCAAATCATTATCCTGTACACTTTAAACTTATACAGTGCTGTAGGTCAACTATATCTCAATAGAACTGGGAAAAAATACAGGAGCGCAAAAATTATTTATTATGTTACCTTTTGAGATCTGTAACACCAAGAGTATAAAGAATAAGACAAAGGGAGCCACTACTCTCATTGCCCAGATAACCATTGTTTATTTTTCAAATAAGAACCATTCAAGTCCATGGCTTGAAAAATCCAAACAGAACAGAAAAGAGTAATAGACTGAAAGCTAGTCCCAGCCTCCCTGTCTCCTTTCCCCTTCACCCTCCTCAAGTTCAGGATCCCAGCACTGCCCGCTGACAACCGAGAGGACTCCTCATGGTTTGGGGATAACATTCCTACTTGGTAGTGTGTCCGCAGACCCTGCGTGACTGGACCCTCCCTCGGGCCTCTGCGCTGGGGCTTCCCAAGCGAGGTCCCCAGAACACAGGACTGGTTCCTTGCAGGCTGCTGCTCTTTCCGGCGCCAGTGAGGCCTCATTCCCTTCTCAGCGCATCCCCTGGCAGGTTCATTGCAGGTTCCCTCCTCCATCTGTCAGGAGAAGAGGAAGCTCTTGAAGGGCAGAGACTTCGCTCACTTGGCTTGTTTTTTTTTTTTACTCCTAGTGCTTGGCATACACTGGGTACCCAATAAAGGTTCTTGTAAGGAAGGAACTACCAGTAGGCAAGTAACTAAAACCAGGAAATGGCTGAAATCGAGAGGGCTGAATGGGGATGGCCATCTGCTTCCGGCCTTCCTCTCCTCCCGCAGAGGATGCAGGCTTCCTGAGGATTGGGAGGGGCCTGGTGGGCGGGTTGCAAACCCTGAGGAAGGGCCCCAATGGCCTCAGGGGAGCATTGAATGTGGACGCCTTTCAGCGGGGGGCATCATCTCAGGACCCTCGGACTTGCTCTGGCGAGAACCGCCTGGTGGAAAGGGTCCCCAGGCAGCTGGTCGCCTGAAGATGGTGGGTGCTAGGCCCCTCCTGTAGCCAAAAGGAGATCTTGACATTTCCTTCTAGATGGGGTGCTTGAAACAGGGATAAATTCCTAAGCGATGTGCTTTGCAGCTGGACAGCTAGAGTGGAGGGTCAAAGCCCAGGGTTTCAAGTTCCGCGTTGACAGAGTACATAGGAGACAGTGAGCCAAAGTGTGAAGTGTATTATTTAACCATAAAGCAGGGGCCTGTCCTGAGCAGAAGGCCCCTGAGACATCAGAGACTCATAGGATGTCAGCGTGGAGCCCCACCCTTCCCTGTCAGTCATGCAGGCGCTGCTGTGGGGGAGGTGACACACAGGAGACCCTACCTGTTAGCTGTACAGTGACGTGTTCGTACCTATTCGTCATCGGGACATTTCCATTTCCCTGCAGTGAAGGAAGGCATAGGCAACGTCCTGTGAGTCCGGACTTCATAGAAGGGGCTGGTGACCTGAAGAGGCATAATAGCGACTGGAACAGAGCAGTTGTGAGGACCAAGAGCACGGACATCTAGTCTAGTCTCAACTACCTCCTAGCGTAGGAACCCAGTTTCCTTAACCTCTCTGAATGTTTCCTCATTTTAAAAGGGGATTCACAATGATCTTTATGAACTGTAGATCACTGTATAAATATCGGGCCCTGAGAGAAATAACAAGAGGACTGAATTCAAATGTTCACTTTTGGAGCCTTTCCCAAGAACCCTTCCCCTTCCAAGAAAACAAATAAATTAGTGACTTCTTCCGCGTTCTCAAACGCATCCGAGCTGCTAAGCCTGTGTGTAAGCATTTCACCCGCTGGACACTCACTACCTCCTGAAACTGCCCGGACCGACTTTGGCTGCCCTTAACTGTAGAAAATCGTCTCTACTCACCACATATTGGTCTCCCCAGAGTTCCCACCCACTCTTTTAAATCTTCCCTTTGGGGACCACACAGACCAAGTCTTACTCCTCTTCCAAACGCTCACCTTTAAATATTGGAAGGAAGCTGGGATTTTCCCACCTGAGTCCAGACTGTCACAGGCTGAAGCCGTGGGTGCACCCGAGGTTTCCCCCAGGGCAAGCCCCACCCTTTGCGTGACTCCCTTCAAGGGCGTCCTTAAGCTGAAACGCCGGAAACCAATGTCCACCAGGGGAGACTCACTAAAAATGCAGCATATTTTATCAAAATGGAACACACAAAATACATACTTTACGGGGTCCTGGCCAGGTAGCTCCGCTGGTTAGAGCATGGTCCCTGTACACCAAGGTTGCGGTTCAGTCCCTGGTCAGGACACCCACAAGAATCAATCAATGAATACATAAGTGGAACAACAATCAATGTTTCTCTCTCTGTGTCTCTCTCTCCCTCCCTTCCTCTCTCTCTCTAAAATCAATCAACACACACACACACACACACACACACATATTTCACAGCATGAGAAAAACGATCACAGCCTATTTGATGATCAAGGAAGTTTTAAAGTAGATTTTGTATAACTTCAATTTTGTAAATAAACAGTATGGATATTAATTTGCATAAGGTTTAGTCCTGGGAGGTAATACAGGTGACATTTACCTTCTTTGTACCTTTGCTCAAATTTTCTACAATCAAGCCCTGAAGTGTAGTCCAGTTGGTTAGAGTATTAAGTAGGTCTCCAGCCAGATAGCAATATGACCACAGTACAAACATAAGTTGAGACTTCTGATTTTTTTGTTCCATTTACTTATGTTTGGCAACTCACTGTCCAGATTATTTTCTTGGAAAAAAAAACTTTTTTTTTATCCTCACCCAACGATATTTTCCCATTGAATTTTAGAGAGAGAGGGAAAGACAGAAATATTGATGTGAGAGAAATACATCAATTGGTTGCCTCCTGCATGTACCCTGACCAGGGCCCTGGCCAGGGAGGACCCTGCAACTGAGGTATGTGCCCTTGACCAGAATCGAGCCCGAACCCTTCAGTACACGGGCCAATGCTCTATCCACTGAGACAAACCGGCCAGGGTGGAAAAAAACCTTTTTCACATACAAAATTGAGCTGTTGTGGCTCAGTGGTTGAGCATTGACCTATGAACCAGGAGGTCACAGGCTCGATTCCCAGTCAGGGCACATGCTTGGGTTGTGGGCTCAATGGTGCATGATCATTGATGTTTCTCTCTCTCTCTCCCCCTCTCCTTTCCTCTCTGAAATCAACTAAATATATATATATGTGCATGAATGGTGTGCCATACTTGCCTTTTTCTCTCGTGGGCAAATGATTCCAGTCCCGTTGGAGAACCAGTGATCAGAAGCCCTGCTGCACTTGACATGGTGCGTGGGTATGATGAAAAGATGAACTCCTGGCTCTTCTACTTCAAAACATCCTGGGATTTTCCTGGTTTAGGAACGCTGCGGAATGGTGGAGCTGGCGTGCCTTTTTCACTCCTTTTCCTTTCTCAGAGAGGCGCCTGCTTCCTCTTGTTGATGGCTACCAGGCACTTCTCAGAACCTCGGACTGAGCTGGTGGTACCCAAAGTCCTTTGAACTATGGGATGGAGATCAAGTCCTAAGAATCAGACGGGAGAAAGTGAGTGAGAAGGGATGCTACGAGAGTGGTTCTCAGTGTCAGGGAAGTAGAGAAGGAAACAAATTCTCGTTGGGTGCCCGCCAAGACCCCGGTCCTCTAGGTTCGCCTCTGCACATGTATTTGTGAGCTGAGAAGGAGGAGGAAGCTAGTTTTGTTATATTTCAAAGATTTAGGACCTGGGCCACTAGGGAAAAACTATAGGAACTTACGGCCAATTAGCAGCCCTCATTACCCATAAGAGGTTGTCAGGACATCAGATAGAAGAAAATATCCCAAGAATTTTTAGAGAGGAAAAGGTCTCAGACGAAGAGTCAGGAATTTGAATGGAATTCAACTCCTCAACAAAACACAGCTAGCTAGCTATGAGGATAAGGAAGCAAAGGAAAAACTGGGATCCAGGAATCCGGGACCCACAGAGGAGAGACGCAATGGGCATTCCAGGGCGGCAGTAGAGGAAGCCCCAGGTAACATGGTTCTTGTGCAGAAACCTGGGGAGCATGCGGTCAGACCCAAAGCTTCACACCAGGTGTCTCAGGAGTGAGCATGGGACTGCTGGAAGTGACTTACCGGGACATGGCATTGGGTGGGGTTTTATAGAGCTGGTATTTATATTTTTTGTTAATCTTCACCAGAGGATATTTTTTCCATTAATTTTTTTTAGCGGGCCGGGGGTGGGGGTGGGGGTGGTGGGGGCTGGGGCGGGCAGGGAGAGACAGAGAGAGAGAAACATCAATGTGAGAGAAACAATCCAATTGGTTGCCTCCCCCGACCGGCCGGGGACTGAGCCTGCAACCGAGATATGTGCCCTTGACTGGAATTGAACCCAACAACCTTCAGTCCACGGGCCGACTCTCTAACCACTAAGCAAACCGGCTAGGGCTAGAGCCGTTATTTTTAGGTGAGAAAACATTTAACAGTAGCTCATAAAAACCAAAACAACTGAAGAAGTAAAGCAATTAAATCCAATAAAAAAGGTAGTTTTACAATTCAGGAATTGTAATCACTGTATACTCTTTTGTTATCATTACATAGTCCTATGTTTTGTCATAACTGTGAAAAGGCTGAATATGGATTTCCATACAAAAGAGCTAAAACTGTCACCCACTCTACCAGAAAGTTATGAGTTAGATCTCAAACTGTAGAGTTAACAAATAGCAGTATCTGCCTTTACTTTTACACGTGGAGGTAAATACCAGACCAAGCGGCTCAAAGCACTGAAAGCAGATACCCTGGGAAACAGGAAGTGGGGGAACAGGAGACCACATGTTTTGGTAATGAGATGAGATTTTTCCCACCAGACTTTCCCCCCTGGCTTTTATTTTGAAAAAATTTAAATCTATATAAAAGTTAAAGAACAGTATAATGACTGTCCATATACTGGATATTAACCTGGATTCCACATTACCATTATTTCTCCCTCATTTTTTGGTGTGAACCGCTTAAAGTGAGTTCAAAACATCACAAGATTTCGTTCATAAATACTCCCGCTGGTGGCTCTTGAGAGCAAGGGCATTCTCCTCCATGCTCTGAGTGTCAACATCACATCTGAGGAAATTAACAATAATCCCCATGACCCCCTATGTGGGCTGATATACAAGCCACAGTCAGATTTTCTCATCATTCCCCCAAATGTTGTGTATATATATATATATATGGGGTTTTTTTTCCATCCAGGACTTAATCAGATTTCAGTTTGAACTTTTATTTATTTTTTTACTTTTTACTTTTTTGTTAATCCTCACCCAAGGATATTTTTCCATTGATTTTTTTTTTTTTTATTGACTTTAGAGAAGAAGGGAGAGGGAGAGAGAGATAGAAACATCAATGATGAGAGAGAATCATTGGTCGGCTGCCTCCTACACATCCCCTACCGGGGATAGAGCCTACCACCCAGGCTTGTGCCCTTCACCAAAATCAAACCTGGGGTCCTTCAGTCCGCAGGCTGACGCTCTACCCACTGAGCCAAACCGGCTAGGACGCCTAGGACTCCATTGATCTTTTAGAGAGAGTGGAAGAGAGTGGGAAAGACAGACAGAAACATCGATGTGAGAGAAACACATCAGTTGGTTGCCTCCTGCACACCAAGGTACATGCCCTTGGCAGGAATGGAACCCGGGACCATTTGGTCAGCAGGCCAACACTCTGTCCACTGAGCCAAACCGGCTAGGGCTCAGTTTGAGCTTGTAAATTACAGAGGCGTCCCTGCCCCACCAGGCCTTTTTGGCTGTTCACGACGCTGAGTCTTTTGAAGATGGGACTCTAGTTGGCTTGGAGAATGGCTCCTGTGCTAGATGTTGCCTCGCGGTTACGTTCAGGGTCCCATGGAAACGGTTCCTATGCACGTGATTCCTTTATAAACAAACAAACAAACGGAGCTGGCGCTTGTTTACGTTTTTTAAAAAGAGGCCACTTCTCTCCCAGGCGCCTCAGGCGGAGTTTGCTGCCTTCCCCATTAATGGGGTCAGACCGTGGGGTCAGACCGCGCTTCCTCCGTGTCCCTGACACACGTCACTCCAGGCAGCGGGTTCGACACCCTTCCCGGAGGCAGACATCTTCACGGCTCTTCACTGCAATTCGCTCCCCGTGGGAACTGGTTCCCTCACCTGCCCGAGACGTTCTGTTAGCGAACATCTGTGTCGGTGTCTGACCACGAACGCGAGTGGCTCCCGCGCAGACCCCGGGAAGCCGCCCAGAACGGATGCTCCCGCGCGATGACCGGACACAGCGCGCTGGGGGTTGGGGTGCTGGCCCGCCTGCCTCCACCCCGTGACCCTGAGCAAAGCCCTGGGCCCCTCGGCCTCTCGGGCTCCAGGGTTCCGATCTGGTAGAAGACGGGGTAGAACAAGATGATGATGAAAACCCTCTGAGACGCCCGTCTAACTGGAACGCAGAAGAAACCCGAAGCATGCTCCCGACGTGGAGGCGCTCCACCCGTGTGTAACGGCGGCATGGCGAAGGGCTGGGACGTGCAGCCCGGGGGCAGCGAGCGTGCTGAGCGAAGGCACTAGGAACACAGCAAATGCAGGGGGAGGCTGACCCCACTCCCCTCACCTGCCTGAAGCCTGACCCTCCTAGCGGGACTTGTTATCACAGACCCCCCACCCCACCCCAGGAATGCCATCCACCCGGGAAGACTCTTACCACGGAGGCTAGGAGTCAGCACCACCCCAGACAAACTGTCACAAACTGGGATCTTCTCAAGTCCCCTTCGTCTCCCCTACAATGTCCTCTCCCCTAGGTTGGCTACCTCCCGCCCCTTCCTGTTAGGGGGTATAGGAAGGAGCTCCTGAATCTCACCAATTTATTATTGTTTTCTTGTGATGCTCCTCCGTACAAGTATTAGACATGAACACATTTGTCCACGGTCTCTGTCCCTCTGCCCGCTGTCAGTTTCTCCCACAGGCCCCGCTGCGAACCTGGGAGCGAGAGGTGTTCTCTCCCCTACGGGGCCATCTCCAGCTTCCACCTGTGGGTGGTACCCGGTTACCGTTACCGCCGCCGTGATTTCCTTCCAATGGCCCAGGCGCTTTGTAAATTCTCCCTCACACCTGCGAGGAGGGCCGGAGGTGGCCAGCCCTGGACTCCGCCCGGGGGTCGCGTCTCCCCCAGAGCTCCGCAGATGCGTGATTCTTCAACTCCGGGCCCAGCTCCCAGCCGCAAGGCTGCCCTTTTCCCTTCTATGACACGAATGGGGGAGAAGGTGGTAGATGCAGTCATCTCTCAAAAATCTCATTGAGCCAATTCCTGAAACTTTGAGGAACACGAGACATTTTTGTGTCTTTGGTACTGTTGTCATATTGAATAGCTGGCTGCATATCTACTTAATGGTGTTTCCCATCTTCCTGTACTTAAATGACCTATTCTCTTTTAAACGGGTATTAAGGACACATCCGACTTTTTCTTTCTTTGCTTTGCAGCCATGGCTTCTGGTGCCAGAGCGTTCTGAGTCTGCGAATCATTATCTGGTTTAACTGATGGATACCCTGAAGGTAATCACATCAATTGCTCATGGTTCGGTTTTGCTTGTACTTCCTGTATCAAAGTCTCCCCCTCCCCAAATCCTGGGATGATGACGTTACCAACAGCGCTCCTTTCAGATTACACGGTATTTTCCACCAGACCCTCTCTCACATTGCTCACACCCGTGGCCAATGCAGGCTTCAGTGGGGAACCAGGAAAGGTAACCGTCCTCAGCTGTGTTGGAGGGATCCTCAAAACAGTCTTCTCATTCACTCCTAGACCCTGAAATCTCTAGATCCTCAGAGCCACGGGAGCCTGGAGAGAAGAGAAGAGGGTGAAATGAGGAGTCAACCAGTTCCTGGGTCAGACCTTGGGGTTGGGAGGAGGGGAGAGGGGGAGAGAGAGGGAGGGAGAGAGGGAGAGCCAGAGAGTGGCCCTCATGGCAATGCCCATGGATTTTGGGAGTCTTCAGAGACACCTCAATCAATCACAATGAATGGGGCCTTTTGGATCCTGTTTCTAACCTGTTTTAAAAAAATTATAGAACAATCGAGGAAATGGAACATTGACTGGATTCTGGTGAAATTAAAGAATTATTCTCATGCTATTAAGGTTCATGTTCTTTGTGAAAAGTTTTTATCTTTTAGGAATTCTAACTGAAATGGTAATGATGTCTGGCATTTGCTTCAAAATAATATGAGTTGCCGGAGTGGGTGGGAGTATAGATGGCATAAGGCTGGCCTAAAGCTAGTCAGCGGTGAAGCAGCCAGAGGAGTAGGCACATGGGGTCTGTAATATGTTTCTTTCTTTTTATTTTATATATATATATATTTTTAATTGATTTTATTATTTTTTATATTTTTATTGATTTCAGAGAAGAAGGGAGAAGGAGAAAGAGATAGAAACATCAATGATGAGAGAATCATTGACCGGCTGCTTCCTGCACACCCCCTACTGGGGATGGAGCCCACAACCCAGGCATGTGCCCTTGACCAGAATCGAACCCGAGACCCTCTAGTCCGCAGGCCAATGCTCTATCCACTGAGCTACACCAGTTTTGGGCTATGTACTTTTTTAAAAATATTTTTATTGATTTCAGAGTGGAAGGGAGAAAGAGAGAGAGAAATAGAAACATCAATGATGAGAGAGAATCATTGATCAAACCCGGGCATGTGCCCTGCCTGGGAATTGACCGTGACCTCCTGGTTCATAGGCTGATGCCCAACCACTGAGCCACGCCAGCAGGGCCGGAATATGCTTCTTTCTAACCTTCTATCCATTTGAAATTTTTCAAAACAATTTAAAAATGATAACCAAGAAAACAAATCTTCTCACAACTGACAGTAAGAGACGGAGAAGTCTAATTTTGTGTGCTCCATTTTATATTAGGCAGCCCTCAGGTTTATCGGCTAGAAATAAAGTCTTGCATTTGAAGGTAAATATAAAAATGGGAAAAGGGAGAAGAGTCCTGATATTTTATTTTCCCAAGTAAGGCAATATCGCCACGCATTTGACTCATGTTTACAGTTTCAAAGTACTTTATATCTCTGTTTGCTCTTGGGAAAGCCTGGTATGTATACTTGTCATATATGCCATCTGACAAAATGTGTTCATTACGTTGTTTTTGCTTTTTTTTTAACAATTTACTTTAAACCTCTGGAAATATTCTTATTGCTTTATTAGTCTCTTAGTTGTTTCTTATAGATTTATTTCCTGTTCTCACTTTGCAAGGAAAACTCAGGCTGAATGTCTATTCACAATATTAGAATTCTTAAATGTTCCCCTATCCTGATTTGAGCAGTTTTATTTTCCCTCTTAGCTTCTATTTGGGGGATGGCGCGGGAGAAAAAAAAGCCCTCTCTGATTTCCTCTGAGCCCACCCAGCTGTTTTATTTCGTGTTCGCTTATTTCCCAGGCTCCCGGTTGGAGTGAGGAGCCGTCAGAAGTGTTCTGTTCTCTTTAATACTTTATCAGCATTTCCTTTATTAGCCACATTATCCTTTATCTCTTTCCTGTGAAAGCTTTTAAAGGCAAAATTGATGAAGTCAACGTCATTTGTTATTTAAATATGATGCCATCAACGTTTACAAGTACATTATAAGAAGATTTAAAGGCCATATCCCATCCTGATGATCACCAACCCACACACGTTTGGTAATCTGACTCCCCCTCCCCCTTCTGTCAGGTTCCAGGATTCCAGCCTCTGAGCACAGAAAATGATCAGGGGCCCTGGTATGACCAACTCCGAACTGGTCACAGACCTTTCACAAGGTCAAGAGCAGTAAACGCCTGTCTTCATAGCGGCAACACATTCTTTTATATATATATATATATATATATATATATATATATATATATATATATATATTTTATTGATTTTTTACAGAGAGGAAGGGAGAGGGATAGAGAGCTAGAAACATTGATGAGAGAGGAACATCGATCAGCTGCCTCCCGCACACCCCCCACTGGGGATGTGCCCGCAACCAAGGTACATGCCCCTGACCGGAATCGAACCCGGGACCCCTCAGTCCGTAGGCCGACGCTCTATCCACCAAGCCAAACCGGTTTTGGCGACAACACATTCTTAAGTTAACCCCAAAGACCTAGATGTGTCCTGCCAGCATTGGTCTTTATGGAATCACTGGGCCGTCATTCCACCACCATCCTCTAAGAAAGGGTCTGTAAGCTGATATCCGGGAAAGAAGGGATCGCCCCCCCACCCCCCCCCCCCCACCCCATCCCCAGTGAAGGCTTCCCTGGACTCAACAGGACTCACTCTGTGACGCTGCAAATATTAAATATAGCTGCATGAATCACACCGCAAAATTCCAGTCCTGAAACCGGGTGTCAGGCGTCACGCTTCGCCCTCTCTCCTTGCTCACGAATAACAGAGAACCAATCCAGGGAATGTTGGTCTGTACAAAGAAGACTCTCCCGCTTTATTCCTGGCTCTGGAAGATACATTCTGCATTTGACATGACATATGTTTCTCAACTGTTATTTTGTGTTTATTAATCTTTGAACTAAATTGTCGGTCCTTGTCACCGGGGAAGACATTTCCCCAGAACCCTCCTGACTCATGCTAAGGGTACAGAACAGCTGACAAACTCCAGTGACCTCTGAGGAGACAGATGGGCTTTGTGGCTTTGAACAGCCACGTGGCTTTCTGGATTGTGGATGACAACATAACCCAGGTTAAAAAGGCTGGCAAACATGCTCGGGCCTTTTCCATATTTATCAAGTTGATCATAGGGTTATGTCACCTGTTCTGTGGTTGTGTAAAACCTCTTTATTATGACCATCCTTGCCACTATTCTTCATCATTGCATATGTCTTTGTGTATATTTCTTTATACATGCAAAATAATCCTTGCTTATTACAACAGTAGCAAGAGCTAACATTTATTAATTGCTTATAAGGTGTCAGGCACTCTGCTTAAAAGCTTAAAACTCTTGCCTCATTTAACGTAAACAACTCCATGAGATGGCTATCATCTCCATTTTACAGATTTAAAAAAAGGCATGGGAATAAAGGAGTCAAATTTATCGCCTATTCATTCTTCCTGAAAAAAATTTCAAATTATTTTCTGCAAAAGTGGCAGAAAAAAATAAACTAGTCAAATTTATATGTAAATGTCAAGGTTAAAACATTTAAGAAAGGGTTTTGAAAAAATTAAAACAGAAAATTGTAAAAAATGAGGCAGGACAGTAAGAAACTGGGAATATTCCTTGACAAATGGAATGGGAAAACTGAGATAACTGAACAAATTGGCTGAGCAATTTACAGCCAGAAAATAAATCCCAGGATCTTATCTTACGCATTCCAGACCACCTAGGGCAGATCCGCCTTGGTCCAGGTCCCTTTTCCAGGACATTCTTTGAAGATGAAACTGACCAGGGAATGACCTCTATGCTCATTTTGATTCAGCAGCATACTAAAGGACACACATGGAAAGCTGATGAATATTCTGTTGAGATCCTCCAGAGACCTCCCCTAAAACCTCAGCCTTTAGGAAACAGACAAAAACCCTTAAGACAAAGGACCCAGTTTGAGTGCTCTCTCTCTACAGCACACCCATGCCTACTTTGCTTTCCTTCTCTTAGGGTCCCATGAGACTTGCAACCAGGGGAGCAGCAGGCAGTGGCAGCTCATCCCGGGCTAACCCCTGAGCCTGTTTCCAATAGCCGTTTTTTTGTCTCTGTATCTTGTTTCCTGGGGCCACGCAGCCCAGCTGGCTCACTTTTCCTGCCTCTGACTTTCTTTCCTAAAGAGCAGCCCATTCACATCTTCTCAAGTGTACGGTCACGTTGCATGCTAAATAAATTTCCTCCTGTGCTAGAGTTCTTGGCTCTGAATTCTTTCTTCATTAAACTCAAGAACTGAGAGTCAACAAAAAGAATTTTAATGATAAACTGGAACAAAATTTCAGGTTATTGCTACAAAACTTGAGATGCTTAAGCCTGTATCTTCTTCCAGAGGAAATAGGTATACTGATTTATTCTAAATGCTTGTAGAAAAGCATGTTTAAAAGATTTAATTAAAGTTAACAGCTATCTTTTCAAAAATGTCAAAGTTATCAAAGATAAGGAAAGACTAAGAAACTGTCACAGCCAAGAGAAGCCTAGTGTAAAGTGGTATCCTGGAACAGGTAAAGGACATTTGACAAACTCGAAATGTGAATAAAGTATGACCTTCAGTTTTAAAAAGGTATCAGTATTGGATCATTAATTTGGACAGATTACCATATTCATGGGAGATGTTAATAATAAGGGAAACTGGGTATGGAGTATACAGAAACTCTCTATGCTATGTTGCCATTTTTCTATACATCCAAAATTACTCTAAAATAAAATCTTATTTTTTTAAAATAAGCCGTAACCGGTTTGGCTCAGTGGATAGAGCATCGGCCTGCGGACTGAAAGGTCCCAAGTTCGATTCCGGTCAAGGGAATGTACCTTGGTTATGGGCACATCTCCAGTACGGGGTGTGCAGGAGGCAGCTGATCAATGTTTCTCTCTCATCGATGTGTCTGACTCTCTATCCCTCTCCCTTCCTCTTTGTAAAAAATCAATAAAATATATTTAAATAAATAAATAAATAAATAAATAAAACCAAAGTCATAGAGTTCTGGAGGTTGGTTGTACCACAATGTGAATGCATTTAACACAACTAAACTGTACACTTACAAATGGTAAAGTCTATGTTATGTAAATTTTACCACAATTAAAAATTTTTTTAAAGAGAGAATTTTCAGTCTGCGCAGCGGAGGGTTGCAGGTTCAATTCCCAGTCAAGGACACATACCTGGGTGGCCGTTTTGATCCCTGGGCCTGGTTGGGTGCATGCAGGGGCAATCAATGTGTCTCTGTCACATCACGTCTCTCTCTCTCACCCACCTACTCTCTCCCTCCCTTCCATTCTCTCTAACAAAACAACAACAACAACAATAACACCAACAAAAATCTTTGGGTGAGGATTAACTAAACATTAAAAATACAAGTAATAATAATAATTCCAGTATTTCTTGAAAAAAATCCACATCAGTGGACCTGCACTGTTCAAACTCACATTGTTCAAGAGTCAACTGTACGCCCTAACCGGTTTGGCTCAGTGGATAGAGCGTCGGCCTGCGGACTGAAAGGTCCCAGGTTCAATTCCGGTCAAGGGCATGTACCTTGGTTGCGGGCACATCCCCAGTTGGGGGTGTGCAGAAGGCAGCTGATAGATGTTTCTCTCTAACTCTCTATCCCTCTCCCTTCCTCTCTGTAAAAAAATCAATAAAATATATATATTTTTTAAAAAGAGTCAACTGTACATAGGCATGTGACTGGACTGAATCTATTCTGATGTGGAATATAACTTCAGAGAAATTTTTGCAAACAAACCCTTTATAATGTTTATTGATTTCCTATTTGTTTCCTTTCTAAATATAAAGTTTGTTGTTTTTAAAAGTTAATGATGCCCTGACTGGTTTGGCTCAGTGTATAGAGCATCGGCCTGTGGACTGAAGGGTCCCAGGTTCGATTCCGGTCAAGGGCACGTACCTTGGTTGTGGGCACATCCCCAGTAGGGGGTGTTCAGAAGGCAGCTGGTCGATGTTTCTCTCTCATCGATGTTTCTAACTCTCTGTCCCTCTCCCTTCCTCTCTGTAAAAAATCAATAAAATATATTTTTTAAAAAGTTAATAAAAACATTTCCCAGTAAAATCATGTACGATGTTTGCCACTACTAGCATTAGTTGAAATTCCTTTGAAAGTTCCAATCAAAGCAACAAGAAAAGCATATAAGGAGAAAAGAAATGTTTACTTGTGCATGATAGTGTTGTCTATCCAGAAAATCAGAAAGAACAAATTAAAAATAAATTAAAGTAAAATAGAATTTAGGTTGGATTGGGGATATAGTAATGGGAGGTCTGAGCTAGGGTTTACTTATTAATTTCACTTCTTTTGTAAAAGAATATGGCGCCATGGAAAAGTATATCAACTATTAATTGGTCCAATGACTCAACTCTATTATTTGCTTTATTGTTTTTGTGGTGTCAATATTTCATATCAAATTTTTCATACAAGAATTTTTAAATGCTGTCCTTATAGTCCTAAACCTTTACTCTTACTCAACTCATGAACTCCTAGAGATGCAATGAAGGGGGTCATTGGGCCCTTGAGTGGAGAATGGGCTTTGTTGGGTTTTTTTTTTGTTCTCAATGTGTTTTGATGACAAATATTCTTGTAATGAATTCCTGTTTCCATCGGTAGAGAGTGGGTCTTTAGTCCTTGGAAACAAAGGAGCCACCACTTGGACAGTAGGATGCACTGCTTTGAGTAGACATGTGTCCTAAGAGCAAAACACTACAGCAGAGGGACCAGTCGGGAGCGGAGTGTTGCAAAGTCCAAGCAAAGTAGACAATACCCTCAATCTGGGAAGTTGTGTGAATGGAAGGAAGGGGCCAGTGGGCCAATGGAGCAAAGGCACCAATGAATATAAATGGACATTCGCCTTAGCTGGTTTGGCTCAGTGGATAGAGCGTTGGCTGCGAACTGAAGGGTTCCGGGTTTGATTCCAGTCAAGGGCACATGCCCAAGTTGCAGGCTCGGTCCCGTGTATGGCATGCAGGAGGCAGCCAATCAATGATTTTCTCTCATCATTGATGTTTCTCTCCCTCTCCCTTCCTCTCTGAAATCAATCAATATATATATATACACAAAAGAAATGGACATTCAGACACTGAGAGGGCAGTCAGAGACTCCTGGCCTCAGAGGTAAGCCCCCAAATGTGTCCACAGTGTGAGCCTTTAGTCCAAATCAGGAGAGGGATGGGTCATGCCAGCAGCACATGGCCCCCTTGGGTCCTCCTGCAGAGAACAGACTTTAGCCACCTGGAAATGAGTAGGCACAGTGGTGAAAAGGACAATCACAACCTAAAATGAAAACTTTTAATATTTCTCCCCGAATCCACACTTCCAGAGGAGACCACCCTTACCCACAATGAATATGTAAAGAGTGAAATCAGATGCTCCTGAATCCTCCACACGCATCCACCTCCTACTCACTCCTCTAAATAAGACGGTCTGCACAGAGACACGGAGCTTTTTAGAGCTGCTGGAGGGCTCCCAAGATGCTTCCTTTTCTGACACGCACACTTTCAACCTATTAGGAAAATGTTCTACTTTGAGGCAATGTTTCTCTCTCTTTTTTTAAATCCTCAAATGGGGATACACTTTTATTGATGAGAGAGAGAGAGAGGAAGGGAGGGAGGTAGAGAGAGAGAGAGGAAGGGAGGGAGGTAGCGAGAGAGAGACAGACAGACATTGATGTGAAAGAGAAACATGGATTGGTAGCCTCCCTGGATCAAACCCACAACCTAGATATGTGCCCTGACTTGGTGTACAGGATGACACTCCAACCAACTGAGCCATCTGGCCAGGGCAAATGTTTCTTAGTCTTAACTCTACCAATTAAACTCTATATAGAAAAGCCTAAGCGACCGAACAACCGATCAACCTGTCGCTATGACACACACTGATCACCAGGGGCAAACGCTCAACACAAGAGCTGCCCCCTGTGGTCAGTGTGCTCCCACAGTGGGAGTGCCACTCAGCTGACCAACAGGTGTCAGACGCAGGGCTCATGGCTGGCCACCGCAGCCAGAGGTGGTGGCAGGTGCCGTGGGGCCAGGAAGAGCAGGAGAGGCAGGCAGGAGTGGCAGGTGGTGTTGGACTGCCAGTTTCCGGCCTGATCCCCACAGGCTATGCCAAGGGACTCTACCAGTGCACAAATCCATGCACCAGGCATCTAGGCTACACTAATAAAAGAGAAACATGCAAATTGGTGTCACTCCACTACACCCACCAGCCAATCAGATGAGTATGCAAATTAACCCAACAAAGATGGCTGTTAATTTGCATACGCAGGCGCTGAGCGAAGACTGAAGACAACAAGACAACATAGAAGGAAGTGAAGTGCTGCAGAAGGGAGCGAAGCTGCAGAGAAGCAAGCGGGGCGGCGGAGGTGGGAGGGAAACCCACTTCGGCGGGTTTCGCTCCCTTCTCTGCTTCGCTCCGACTGCAGGAAGCTCTATTCTTGCAGGAATCTTCCTGCAACGGGCCTCTAGTATGTAATAAAATAAAAACTACTAAGGGCCTAGTTAAATGTTTTTGTGAGTTTATATATATATATATATCCTGCACACCCTCCACTGGTGATGGAACCCACAACCAAGCATGTGCCCTTGGCTGGAATAGAGAGCCTTTAGTCTGATGCTCCATCCACTGAGCCAAACCAGCTAGGGCATGAGTGTTTTTTTTTTTATTATTTATAAAAAGCTATAGATCTTAGAATATTTTATCTGGGATTGTGTCATCAGAGGTGAATTGAACAACCCTAAGCTGCTATTTTCATTCAGGGGAAGGGGAACACATACACCTGGCATGTTCTTGTCCACACACTCGCCGTGGGCTGCACGAGACCCACTCCCATTAGGGGCAGCTGCCTTTACAATCTCTCCTAAAAGCCTTTTACATTTTGGTCGTTTCATGTTATTTCAGAGGGATTCCCCTGCAAAAATTCCCACCGGTATTTTTACAATTTTTTGTGATGGAAAATTTTATACAAATACCAAGTAGACAGTCTACTCTAGTACAATGAAACCCAGTCATCCAGACTCACACTTATCAACTCAAAGTCAACCTTGCTTCACCCCTGCCCTCACCCACTTCCTGCCCTCCAGTATTATTTTTTTTAATTTTTAAAATTTTTTCTTGATTTCAGAGAAGAAGGGAGGGAGAGAGGGAAATATTAATAATGGCAAAGAATTACTGATTGGCTGCCTCCTGCACAGCCCATATTGGGGATTGAGCCTGCAACCCGGGCCTGTGCCCTGACCGGGAATTGAACCATGACCTCCTGGTTCAAAGGTCGATGCTCAACCACTGAGCCACCTTGGCCAGCCAACCTCCAGTATTGTTTAGAAGCAAATCCTGACATCATATCATTTCACGTGTAAATATTTCAACATATAATTCTAAAACACAGGGCTCTTTTAAATATAACACATCCACAGTTCCACTTTTGCACCTAAAAACGAGTATTAATTTCATAATTTCTGATATAGTCACATATTATTTTATAGTCATTCAAACCAGATCAGGTTTTGAGGAAAGCTCATTTCGCACCATAAGGAGGCAATGCAGCTGCCTCCTGTCCGAAGGAGGAAGGGATGGGATTAAAACAAGACAGAGATGGGCAAAGGGGCCGACTATGGGTCAGGGCTGGGCTAAGAGCCACCCAGGACCGTTTCCCGCCAGCACTGGAGTGTCCCATGGGACTGTCGCCCAGGAAGGCAGGGCCCCAGAGGGGACGGACCTGGGGGGGAATGCAGTCACCCCAGGGGCACCCTGCTCCCCCCAACTCTCCTCTCTCACCCAGGTTTCCAGGGTGCCCAGTCCTCATGAGTACAGAAAAGCAACGCATTTTCTCTACTTCTCCGTATGAGAAACTAGCACCAGATGGGGCATCTTAGTTGTAATTGCCCGTTTGTAGACTGGGTCAAGCGTCCACTCTCGGGGCAATCAGTGACTGGGGGACTGGGGATGGGTACCACGTTACAGACGCGGCTGCCAGTGGCTTGCCCATGGGGTGTGGTGAGTGGGCAGAACCTCCCGGACAAAGCCAAGAGCACTGCTCATGGGTGGGTTCCCACCAAGGAGGATGGGAAGGAGAGCGTGTCTAAGGCAGGAGGACGGCTGAATTCCCACGCAGTGGAGCTGGGCTGTCAACTCCACCGGCTCTGCCTCCCGCCCCACCCCCTTCCCCACGCAGGGCTTAGCACTAAGACTCTCCCGCAGGTTCCCAACCTGAGAAGCCACCTGCGTCCCGTGAGCAAAGGCCTCCTTTTCCTCCGGTTCAGTCCTGTCTGTCCCCTGTCCCCTGGTGGGTGGGGGGCGGGCGAGAGAGGACCCTTGGAGAAACGACCTGAGTCCCTCTACCACAGGCGGCCTCCTCTACATGAAAGCCAGGCCAAGAGGCAGGTCAGGATAAAGGCCGGGTGTGAGATGCGGATGAGACCAAGTTCAGAAGGAACCTACACTGAATTCAGCTGAGGCTCCTACACGAGGCCTGCTGACTAGGTGTGTTCGCGGCCGCGCCTTTTCCTTTCTCTCTCCCCCTCACTCCCGTCCCTCCCTTATTTCTCTCTTTTTCTCAACAATTCCCCCTGCCCCGTTTCTTCTTTCCTCTTTATCCAGAGCTCCCTAAACCGAGTTTTGAGGACCGTTAGGGTAGCAGTCACCTCGGTGGCTCCTTAAAGATCCAGGCTCTGGCCCTTGCTCCCAGGCATTCGATTCTGTAGCCTTGAGACCTGGCCTGGGAATCTGCCTCTTTAACAAACAGGAGATTTCGATGGCACCCAAGTTCGAGAACCACTTGCTGTGGACAGAAACGCTAGTCCAGCTGAGCCCTGAGTGTTCCGGGCACTCTCGCCTTTGACCAGGATGCATTTTCCGAATGCAGTGTGCCCGCACCGCTGTGGTGGCGGCGGTGTGTGAGCCAGCATGCCACAGTTGTTACTGAAGGCATTTCGGTCCACACCCTAAATACCCCTCCTCCTGCCCCGGGAGCTGCCCCGGGAGCTGCCCCGGACAGCTGCCTGGTGCGAGAAAAGCTCACGATGCTCTCCTGGGCTCCAGTCACGCCACCGTCTCTCTTTCCAAATTAGGGGAGCGGCCTGTTTCCCTCAATCTAACGGGCTAATATTCTTGAACACGGCACTGGTACCGTGAGTTGACTAATATAATAAGTTATGTCTACAAATGGTAAATCCTAATTTTTGAAACCTCACGAGCCGCTTTGCTCTAACAGTGTTTAGCTTTGTACATCACAGCTCTGTGCTGGGATGAGGCTGCGCACAAGGAAGGTGTCACAGCTGCCCTGAATCAGACAGGGGAGGCGCCTGCTGAGCAAGGCGACCGTGGGCTGGTCCTGGAAGAACTGCTTTTTTAAATTTCTTTCAACAAAAAAGTTTTATTCTATCCAAAGAAACCCAAAACACTCATTTGAAAGGATATATGCACCCTCATGTGCACTGCAGCGGTACTTACAACAGCCACGGCATGGCAGCAGCCAAGTGCCCGTCCATGGAGGAGTGGGTAAAACAGCTGTGGGCCATAAACATAGTGGAATATTACTCGGCCGTGAAAAGAACGAAATCTCGGCATTTGTGACAGCATGGATGGACCTAGAGAGTATTACGCTAAGTGAAATAGTCAGTCAGAGAAAGACAAGTACCATGTGATTTCACTCATATGTGGAATCTAAAGAAAAAAATAAAAAAGAAACAGACTCATAGGTACAGAGAACAAACTGACTGCTGCCAGAGGGGAGGAGGGTTGGGGTCTGGGTGAAAAAGGATTAGGAAATACAAATTATTAGTTACAGAATAGTCACACGAATGTAAAATACGGCATAGGGAATAGTCAGTAACGCTGTAATAACCATGTATGGTGCCAGGTGGGTACTGAATTATTGGGGGAGGGCGGTGGGGACACTTTGTAAAGCATATGATTATCTAACCACTATGTTGTGCACCTGAAACTAATACAAAATAATATTGAATGTGAGCTGTAACTGAAAAATAAAATTTTAAATATTTTAAAAGATAAGGATACTTGAGCCTAAAAAAAAAATAAAACAGCTTTATTGAGGTATAGCGCACATACTATAAACTCACCCACTGCAATGGTGCAATGAGTTTTAGTGAACGTATATATTTACGTAAACATTATGAATGAATTCTGTTCCCAGCACTTCCATTCACCCCAAAAGCTCCCTTTAGCCACGTGCAGTCCCTCCCTGCTCCCACCTGCAGCCCCAGGCAGGTCTGCCTTTTCTGGAAACTTCCTATAAATGGAATCATTCCCTATGCGGTCTCTGTCCGGCTGCTTTCACTCAGTGAAATGTCCCTGAGGCGCATCCAGGCTGTGGTGTAACCAGCAGTTCGCTCCTTTTTCTTGCTGAGTAGTAGTCCCCTGGGCAGATCCTTTCACAGTCTTGGTTTGCTCTCTCTTTTTTTCAAATCCTCACCCAAGAATATGTGTTCGTTTTTTTAAAAGTTGATTAGAGAGAGAGAGAGAGAGAGAGAGAGAGAAACATCAATATGAGAGAGAAACATCAATCACTTGCCTCCCACTCTGACCAGAGATCAAACCTGCAACCTAGGTATGTGCCTTGACTGAGAATCGAACCCACAACCTTTTGGTGCATAGGACGATGCTCCAAACAATGGAGCCACCCAGCCGGGGCTTGGTTTGCTCTCTTAACTCTCTGAAACAACCTGTTTTCCCACTGGATGATTGGAACTTTCCTACAACTAGAAACTCCAACGCTAGGCCATTTCTCGCGGTCTCTGCTGGCAGTTGAGAAGAAACCGTTGCATAGGCTGGGGGCGAGATGATAGGGTAACTTTCTCAGTGCTGGTTCAACACTCAGCTCGCGCCCTTCGATTTCAACTAACGGCACCTATTTTTCAGTGAAAAAAAAAAAAACATTGCATGTCTTTTAAAAAAAGATATAATTATCCATGCAAGGCTTTTTCCTGAAAGATGCTAGTGCCATTTATTAGGTAACCACAATTTTATATGTATTTTACCATAAGAAGATCAATGTAAAAATATGTGACCTATCGTCTGTGGCACACACGTGCTGCTCAGGTGCACGGTAGGCTGTGGCACCTAAACGTGGTGAAAATGTGACAGTCTGTGAATGTGCCCCACGCATCTATTTTGAGTGCATTTTCTCTGGTTCGAGTATCTTTGTGCGTGGATTGCTCTGCAAATACTTCCTCCGCTTCCGAGGCATTCTCCAAACACTTTCCGACATAGCCAGCATTCCCGGGTCTTCGCAGATGCCCCAGCTCCTCTCCCACCACCCAGTTCCGGCTGCACAGCTGAGCGGCCCAAAGAGGAAAGAGCATCCAGTGGCTGGAGAATTTGCTCAGCCAGCCTTGGAGTTCTTTATTTTTAACAGGATGATTAAACAATGTTTCTGACAGCACAGGAAATGCGACACGTTTATTGCTTCTTTGAAAAGGGCCCAATGCCAGGGTATAAAGCGATGATTTATACGCCTCATTCATTCAGAAGCAATGTCTGCCCCAACTGTGTGCAAGGGGCGAGGTACGAAGTCGACTAACCGTCATCGCCAAGGAATGTACGGCCTGAAAGGGAGACGGGAACCCGTGTTGTTCTGAGGGGCTGGCGTCCGCTGATGACTCCGGAGACCCCCATGTCCTTTCTTCGGGTTGGTTTGGCAGAAGAGACCGCGTTGGCGTCCTTTCGGAGAGAGAAATCCCCTGCTTCGCCAGGACGCAAGTTTCTTTCCAACCAGAAGAGCATGAGTCAGCTGGATCCAACTGCTTTCTGAGCGATCGAAACCCGTCTGCAGCTTCAGGGGCCTTGCATTTTAACCTTGGGCCTGTCTGAGAGGGGACACCGGACGTTCTGAAAGAGCCTGCCCCAGGAGCCAGAGCCACCTGGGTGCTGATTCTGGCTTTGCTGCTAAGTAGCAGGGTGACCTTTAGCATGACTTTGATTCCCCAGGACTCAGTTATTCCATTTGGAAAAGGAAGAGCCTTGTGTCAATAAGTTCTTATGGTCCGTTCGGCAGGAAAACTCCATGCGGCCTTTTTCACTGAGGACTCAAACCCCTGGCCGACCCTTGTCTCATGGTCATTATTAGGTCACCCGCCTAAGACTTCATGACTTCCGTTTTTCAGGTGTTGCACCACCTTTCTTTCCATGGCTTTGTAATAAAAGAAACTAAGAAACACGTCACTGATACAGGTTGATGTTTTAAACATTGATTTTGACTGTGTAGTAATGAGAAAATTAACTTTCATATTTTAAACACATTTACATCTATTTAATACATATATTCTGCCATGAAAAGGAGAAAGCAAGTCATTAAGGTAGGCAAATGAGAAATGAGACTTTTGGGTTTTAGGGTCATCTCTCTCATACTCTTCCAACCTCCAATTCCAACACCGACAAGCCAGGAGGTTGGTGACAGGTCGCACGATGCCTGCTGCTGCGAAGTGAAGGAAGGATAAGATACCCATCTTCACAATGTACAAAGTAGTATTTGCTCATCTTTTGTGTTTTAATGATTAATTTCTTAGATATTTACAAAAGCTGTAGTGAAGTTTTTATAAAAAACAAAAGACGACAAAATGTCAAAAAACATAAATATAAAAGATTTAGTGTTTATCCTGCTTTCTGTTGATCTGTTGTGAAGCAATGAGGTAGGCATAAAGAACCTGGGTACATTTTGATAAAATGTGGATAAAATTCAAATATCAGGTCTTAGAAAGATCTATAAATCTTTATTTTGATTAAACAAATATCTGTTTGTCAATTTTAAAAAGGGGAATCAAGAAAATTGACCTGAAGGTATAGATATAAAACTTAGGTATAAAGTTCAGTCAAATCTCCAATCAGTTAGCCATGGAAAGATGATAAGTATAAAATCAGAAAACAGCCCTTCCTGCCGTCATGCCTCAGCCCAAAATAGAAAATAAAAAACTTGGATATGATAAAGGCTTGGGACAAAGGCCAGTGTTCTAGTGAAGCAAGAGTTCCCATAGAGAGGCAATGACCAGGAAAGGTCTGATAATGTGAAGGTGAGTTGGATTCATGATGGAATCTTGTGAGCAAAGAGTTTTACAAATCTGGAAGTAAGCTATAGAAAAGTAAGTTTGAAGCAAATGTTGAAATTAGATCCTGTTGCAAAGGACAGAAAATCCAAAGGAATAGAGGCTTAAACATGATTTAAACGTTTTCTCCAAACATCCGTATGATAGGTGCCTCAATCACGAGAAACCCAGGCTCCGGCTACCTTGTTGCTCACCATCCTGAACATGCAACTTCACTGCAGGGGCCAAGACAGCTCCTCAAGCCCATTGAGGCAGCAAGAAAAAAGAAGGGGGACAAGCCCCCTCCACTTAAGGACACTCTGAAAGGTGGCAAACACCACCTCCACTACATCTCCTGGCCTAGAATCTAGTCACATAGTCACAACCACACGCATGGGAGGCTGGGGTTCTGAATTCTGAGTGCTCTGTGCTCAGTTAAAAATTGGGATTCTGCCCTGACCAGTTTGGCTCAGTGGATAGAGCACTGGCCTGCGGACTAAAGGGTCCCGGGTTCGATTCCGGTCAAGGGCATGTACCTTGGTTGCGGGCACATCCCCAGTGGGGGGGGGGGGGGTGCAGGAGGCAGCTGATCTATGTTTCTCTCTCATCGATGTTTCTAACTCTCTATCACTTTCCCTTCCTCTCTGTAAAAAGTCAATAAAATATTTAAAAAAAAATTGGGATTCTATTATTGTGGATGCATGCATGTGTGGAGTAAGGAATTTAACCTTGCCCAAGGAGAAGCCTGGACTTTGCCTTCAGCTTCAGATAGGTTGCCATGCTCGATAGGCGTCTTTGTTTACATTGGAGGCTGGCCATGGCAGGAAGTCTATGTGGCTTAGGGTGACCTATGTGGGGGCTTTGGGTCATGTGGGATTAGTCCAGCTTCAAGAGGGCTCTAGACTGAGGTCAGCCATGTGGGAAGTGAGCATTACGACATGATGGGGCCCCAATAAAACTCTGGACTCCAAGCTGGGGTGAGCTTCCCTGGTTGGCAGGAGAGCAACGCTGTCCGACTCCACAAGGAGGACAATGGAAGCTCCGCGTCGGGGGTTTTCCTGGACTCTGCCCTCTGTGCGTCTTCCCTGGGCTGATTATAAGCTGTATTCTTTTGCTGATAAATGATAATCCCGGGTACAATAGTCTTCCGTGATTTCTGTGAGTCTTTCCAGCAAATGATTGAAACTAGAATGGTTTGGGGATTCCCCTGAACCTGTAATTGGTCCCAGAAGTGAGAGTGGTTTCATGTAGACTGTGCTCACTGACGCACCACCTCCCAACCATGTCCTCACAATGACACAGAGGAGCAAGAGGACAAGGCTGCGTGTGGCCTGAGGCTCCACGTGCTCCAGGACTCCCCTGCCTGCCCCGAAAGCAAAGGTACCGATATCTGAACAAACATAACTCGTGTGACATCCCAGCATGCTGCAATCAAGATATTCTGCTGTACAAGGGGGAGCTGGTAGAGAACAGCAAACTAGCCCAGCACAACCTGCCCTTCAGCCGCCCAGATATCCCCATGCCTTTCTTCCACCTCTCCCAGGAGCAGCCATACCTCTCCCAGGAGCAACACCCTCAAGGTCCCATGTAACCACAGCCTGCAGCGCAAACACCGGCATCCCGGGCGGTGTACAGAGCACTTCATTGGTTCAGAGAGGCTCCTCGCGGTCTGGAAACCCATCAGCTAAAAGAAAAGGTATCTACCTCAAAATGAGCAGCACACCGTGGTGCAGCAGGAAAAGAGCAGTGAAAACAAAAACTCCCATTTGAAAAGAAGGTTCATGGCAGAGACCCCGCAGTGTTGGCCTGTAGCACTGGGCAAACCCTATGGAACGGTGAGGGTCCCCTTCTCTGGCAACAGCGCATTTCGTGGTCAGCCCATCTGAATACCTGCGGCTCTGGGACAATCTCTTGCTCATTACCTGCCCAGCTGCCCTGAGGGAGGACGGCCTTGTCCCCTATCTTTAAAAGCCACATCAGAAGCGAGCACTGGCCCGGCCAGTGTGGCTCAGTGGTTGAGCGTCGACCTGTGAACCAGGAGGTCACGGTTCGATTCCTGGTCAGGACACATGCCTGGGTTGCCGGCTTGATCCTCAGTGTGGGGCGTACAGGAGGCAGCTGATCAATGACTCTCTCTCATCATTGATGTTCTATCTCTCCCTCTCCCTTCCTCTTTGAAATCAATTAAAAAAATTTAAGATAAAAATAAAGAGAAGTGAGTACTGGAGGGTTTACCCATCTTGGGACCTGAACAGCATGGGGGCCGAGGAGGTGCTTGCTGGGTTGTTCGGTCACCTGGTTGGCAGGCCAGTTCATGGTCTCTAACAACATGATGACTGCCCTCGCCAGATTTAGCAAACTGAAAAACAGGAAACACCGAATTCCCAGTCAAACCTGAATTTCAGATAAACGATGAATAACACTTGAGAATTAAAATATTTGAGACATACTTATCCTAAAAAACGATTTGTTGTTTTGCTGAAACCCAAATTTAACTGGGCAGCCCGTGTTGTATTTGGCAGCCCTACTCCATTTTCAAGGACCAGAGCCCGGATCCCCGCCTAGACTTTCTTTTTGCCTGAAGTGGTCTGTCTTTCAGCTGCTGGTCGCTGTGCTCCCTCAGCCCCTTCTCTTCAAGTTACTGGTCGCTACCTTCCGGTCTTAGGAAATGCAGGGCTCTATAGGAAGGTAACACCCTGACATGGGCATTTGCCTCCGGACTTTCTGGCAGAGAAATTGAAATATAAAGCCCTTCGTAAAACATTGAGAGTCAGTGATACCGGCTGCCCAGGCTGCCTTTGCTTGGGGTAGGAACGCAGTGGGTCGTTTAATCCAGCAGGACCACCCACCACCACGCTGCAGGCGCCCGGCACAGAGCTTCCCTGGCAGAGCGATGCTGCCCACTCTGTTACAGACTGGCTGGCCTCCCCCCACTTCACGTCTGTCCCCGGCTCTGTAGGAAATGGCAGGAAACAGCGGAATGTGCCCCAAATTCTGAAGTTTTCCAACCATTTTTTCCTAACGCTCAGCCTTGGTCAGCAGGGAGTGTGCCGTCTAAAGTAACACGGGGAACCTGCCACCAAATGCCTCCTGGCCCGGCGGGCCGGCTGCATTCCTCCTGCTGCGGCCCGGGTCCTGGCCGTCCAGTTGCTACGGCAGGTCAGGCTGCGGGTCGGACGTTTCCTCACTCCGGATGCTGAATCCTGTGCAGTTCGGACTGGAGTCAGCTGCAAGAGCGAGAAACGAGAGGACCTGTCACTTCAGCAGGTACGTTCGTTTCCTATTGCTGCTGTCACAAATCACCACACATTCAGCGGCTTAAAACAACACAGATTTATCTTCTTTAACGTTGTAGAGGTGAGAAACCCGAAAGGAGACTTCTGGAACTAAACATCAAGGCGCGGCCACGCTGAGCCCCTCTGGAGGCTCCAGGGAGCAGCGGGTTCGCTGCCCGGTCCAGGTGGCTCCTTTCCATGGCAAGGCGCATTCCTCCAACCTCTGCTGCCCCATCCTCACAGCCCCCTTTTCTGTCTCGGACGTTCCTCTCTCCCTCTTATTACCCTTCATCACACTTTCCCACCAGGGTAATCAGGGACCATCTTCCCATCTCAAGGTCCCGAAATTAATCACACCTGCAAAGTCCCCGTGTCCGGTAACGTGGTCACAGTTCCCAGGAGTTGGATGTGGAATCTTCCTATGGGGGTGGGTCTTACTCTGTCTACCACAGCAAGAAGGAAACGTATTTCTCTCTCAAATCAGTGTCGGCGGCCAGGGCCAGAAGGGAGGGTCCGTGGTCAGGGCTCAGGTTCCCTCTCCCTTGCCTCTTCCATCCTTAGCAAGGAGTTTCCACCTCAGGGTGCAGGAGGACTCCTCAAACGGCAGCCAACACCCACACTCCAACCAGCAGGTGGGGAAGGGGAGAGGAAGGACTTGCCCCTCTCTTTAAAGATACATCCCAGTCCATGAACATCCCATGGGCCAGCACTTAGTCACATGGCCACACGAGCTGCAAGGGTGACAGGAAAACGTGGGAGTTATTCTGGGCTCATTGGGGCTACCGCTACCGCAGAGGAAGGGGAGGGTATGCATTGGGGGACGTCTAGCATTCCCTCCAGAGTGTCTGACTAAAGCCCTAAGATTATGTGCACATTTTCAGAAAATGACTTTAATTCACAAGCCAGTGTGCTTCATTCCAGAAGGCAGACAGTTTTCACCTAACTGCTACTAGGCTCATGCAGATCTTCGGAGAAAGGCAGCAAGCATTCTCCATGGAGCACCTCAACCAACGTTTCCTTAAACAACAATCAGAGGCATCTATATAGGTAACTTCCAGGGAAGAAGAGATGAAGTGGACCTCTGATGGCTCCAGAAATAAGCACAGGGGTGTCTTCTCCAGACGCTCAGAGCGTACGGAGTGCTCAGCTTATCAGTGAGTGGGGACTTTGAGCTCTTACTGAAGGGGTGTGGCAGGTGGAGGAGCTGCAGCTCACAGAGGAGGTGAGGTCCCAGGGCACAGAGAGCCAGGAAATGGTCCCTCTTCCTGTGCTGACCATGAGTTTCATGCAGGCCGCATGGACACACCTCATGGATGGGGTTTGGATGGACAAGGGACCCCCTCCCCCATCCACAGGTAGAACCCTTCTCTCTCCCAGCTCAATAACCAGGTCAACACCGGGACGCGCTCCTAAAATGTCCTCTCAATGCCCACTTCTTTCCATCCCGTATTATTGCCACGATCACTGTCCAGTTCCTCTTGTCTCTTGTTACCATGACCGCCAACGTTTCCTGACAGAGATGTTTAGTGAGAGGTTACTCTGCACACGGCAGTCAGAGGGTCTCTCTAAAGCACAAAGCTGATCACCTCATGTCAGGGTGAATGTGTTCCCCCATAAAGGAAGTCAGAGTCCTCACCCCCAGCACTTCGGCATGTGACCTTACTTGGAGGTTGGGTCTTATTATTTTTTATATATATATTTTATTGATTTTTTTCTTTTTACATAGAGGAACAGTTAGAAATATCGATGAGAGAGAAACATCGATCAGCTGCCTCCTGCACAACCCCCACTGGGGATGTGCCCACAACCGAGGTACATGCCCTTGACCGGAATCGAACCTGGGACCCTTCAGTCTGCAGGCCGACGCTCTATCCACTGAGCCACACCGGTCAGGGCTGGAGGTTGGGTCTTGACAGAAGCCATTCAGGTAACACGAGGTCACACTACTGGAAATACTTATTCCACCCGCTCTTCCTGTCTAGGCTGTAGGCTACAAACAGCGGAGATGACGCCTGCTTGGCCCCCAGGGAGTCCTCAGGATTCAGCATAATATATATTTGGCACCCAGTAAATAGATGTGAAAAAACAGATCCAATGAATAATATCTTATCTTTAAATTTTTTTTCAATTACAGTTGACATTCAATAGTTTATTCATTTCAAGAGTAACATATTTTTCTTGTAAATTGTGTACGTATCTCTTTTTCCACTTTGATCCCCAACTTTTAGCATTTTAAAACTTTCCAACATACTTTCCAACATAGTGAGGAGTTGAGAAGTGGTACAGCGAACAGATACATCCACTACAAAGATTTTCTATGTTTGCTTCCTCACATATCAATCCACTGACTCCTCTTGACTGAGTTTGGAATATTAGATGCCCTGGTGGTACCTGGCCACATGCCCGTTCAGTTTAGCAGATATTCCTAGGACACCTCGACCATGAGGTGAATATGCCTAAAAGTCAGACCCCAGGCCTTCATTTCCGACCCTTACCTATTTTCAGTGTAGGTATCTATTTAGGAGAGATTATCTAATACAGTGATTTTCAATCTTTTTCATCTCATGGCACACATAAACTAATTGTTAAAATTCTGTGATACACCAAAAAAAGTATATTTTTTGCCGATCTGACAAAAAAATAGGTATAATTTTGATTCATTCACACTGGACGGCTATTATGTTGGCTGTTGTCATTTCTTTTATTTGTCAGTCTCTAAGGGAAAAGAAGCCAGTGCCCCTGCCTAAACAGTCGGGTATGGCATGTTTGAAAAGTTCTTGGGGCACACGGGTTGAAAATCACCGGTCTGATACAGCATTTTGTCCTCAGTTCAGGATTAATAAGGAAACTGTCCAGATAAACCAAGGGATCTCCATGATGATGGAGAAAAGAAACCCATGGGGCCAAAACTCAAATGGAACAAAGGACTCCTCATCTGGAGGAGCCCGGGGCTGGCAGCTGCTGTCCTGCTCAGCCAGGGTCTGAGAGGGTGAACCAAGACGTGGAACTTCCCTATGGGACTGTGGTAGCACCTGACATCTCCTTGCCACCCGGCCCTCCTGGAGTATCAGGAAAACCCAGGAGTCCCTGAAGGAAACAGAAGCCCAGGCTAATGAGATTGGATGCGGTCATAGCACCTGACATCTCCTTGCCACCCGGCCCTCCTGGAGTATCAGGAAAACCCAGGAGTCCCTGAAGGAAACAGAAGCCCAGGCTAATGAGATTGGATGCGGTCAAAACGGATACAGCCCAGGCAGCCAGCCAGGAGCTGGTGGGTCAGGAGACTGGGCTGCTCTCGGCCCTGTGTCCTCTGCACCCCTCCTGGCTGCGGGACCAGCGGGCACCCTGGCAGCTGCCCCGGGGCTGGAGGGAACCTGGCCTCCATCAACTTCACCAGCCCTGACATGTTCTTAGGCATTCATGAGCAAAGGCAGGAAATCAAGGTAATTTTGGTGATTTCTGCCAAGATAACGTCTTTCACAAAGGCTTCGCCTATTCTTGAAAGAATGATTAACTTTACCCAGTGGCACACATTTTGGGAGCTTGTTTTGTATGAGTTCTGGCTACACTTATTATAAGAATTTTCTCTTAGTGGATTTACACGTTAGAATCTTGAGTAACTCTGGTACACAAACAGTCAGGGCACCATGGTCCGCAGTGGGTACGCTGTAGGAACTGTGAGCTGGCCCATCAGCAGCCTCTCCATGGTAAACACACTCTACATCGCAGCGGGTCGACCAGGGAAAGGGGTGCACGGCACCGTGTTCGCTTTCCACAGGCCGAATTCCCAGAAGGCTCGGAGAATGACATTAATGTAAGAGAGGGAACATACGGTTTTAACAAGGTTTCCTTTCTTTGCCTTTTTAATGCTGAGTTCATGATGCAGTATAAATGTTTCTCCGATGAAGGGTAAGGATCTTCTGTAAGGGAAGAAGGTCCAGAAACAAATAAATTAATTTTGTATATAACTTAAAGCAACTCCATCTTGGTAAATATATTTTTAAACTTTAATAGTAAATACCTTAAATTTTAAGGTGTTTTTGAAATAATACATATTTGTGAGAAGAGCAAAAAAGAACCAAAATTATGAATGTTAATCAGCTTAACAACAACCCACAACCGTCGGACCAACTGAGAACCAAAATTAAAAGGCACCTGTGGTTCTAATCATCCCAGAACAGACACTGTTAATACTTGGGGGCAGTTCTTTTCCTGCTAGGCCTTGTGTGTGTGTGTGCGCGCTGCATATGTTTTGTTTGCCTGTTTTTCATAGCTATGATCATATTATAAAATTCTCTTCAATAGCCATTTATCATTTCTCAGTTCTGTGGGGTTCACCCGCTGGTCTCACCTGGTGCCATTCATGTGGCTGCAGTCACATGGCAGTGGGAGGAACCTCCCAGATGGCTGCATTCATGTGTCAGGTCCTGGGAGAGAGCCTGGGAGCTCCTTGTGCAAAAGCAGACGTGCCCAGGCCTTTTTGAAGCGCAGGACCAGATTCCTTACCTCTTGCTGTTGGTCACATGTGCTAGGATGTGCATGACATGGCCTAGGCCCCTTCCTCCCCACTTGTTCATTTCTTGTTGGGACTTTTTCTGGCTCGTCTTGCTGATTTACTATCCAATAAACTTTATAATCAATCTGCCTGGCTCCAGGAAGAAAGAGAAGATGGTTATTTTTATTGGTGTTGCTTTAAATGTACAAATAATGGGGGAGAGAATATTTTGATGATGTTGAACCTTCTTATCTAGGCATAGGGTATGCTTTTCTCTCTGTTCAAATCTGCCGATATGTTTTTAAATAATTTTTCTCACACGGGGTTTTCACATTTCCCATTAAGTCTATGCCTAACGTGTTTTATTATTTTCGAACTCTGTAATCCAACTAAGGTTTTTGGGGGGAAGGAAGTGGGTGACTCATGGTATGATAGCAAAACCTAGAATTTTTCTTCTAAATATAAAGCCATTTAATCTATTATTTACTGAATAATCCTCTATTCTCTATAGATTTATATCTCTTTTATCATATATTAAAATATATTGGCATCTCTTCTATCTTGTCCAATTGATCTTATGCCAGAATGATGTTTTATTAACTCTTACAACTTTACTGTTTTATGCTTAGTAGGGCTCTTTCCCCTTCAATTAACATTTTAAAAAATCTTTTTAACATTGTATGACTTTTTTCAGAAGAATTTTAACATAATTTCTTTAAATTTCCTCATTATATATTATATTGAGAGAAATTAATTAAGCCTAAAAATTAATTTGATAAGACTGGGCATTTAAAAGTATGTAGATTGCCGTTTTAAAAAATATGGTACATATCTCAATTTTCATATTTCTTAATTTAGCCTTATAGCTATATTCATGTAACTCAAACATATATTAAATTCAAATTACTCCACGTATTTTATATTTTTATTGCTATTGAGAATTCAATCCCTATTTTCACTTTACTTTCTAACTGGTTATTGCTGTTAAATAAAAATGCCTATTGATTTTTGTATGTGTAGCTGTTTTAAAATTTACAGGCGCAACACATACATGGCCAAAGAAGTAAGAGTCTTCGTCTGTCTATAAATTAACCCAGGTTAGCTCTCCAGCAACCATTTCTGCTGGGAGGTGGGGTGGGAATCAATCTTCCTATTCCGTGGAAACTCCACTGACAGTGTTTTACTTTCCCTGTTCACCTCCCCATTCTCCTTCTCCCTGAAGTATTCTGATATTCTTCCTGGGACAGGAGAGGCACATGGTCCCAAACCACCATGCACCTTGGCCAGTGTCCCAGCGGGAGCCTGGTGCAGTCCGTTCCTGCAGTCCCAGGCAACACCACGTGAGATCCGGCTCACGTTCCTGGCTCAGCCAGCAACTCACCCTTGCTGGACCTTCTAACCCTCTACCCTTGAGTCTCACCCAGTCTCTGTGGGACCCTACCCCAGGCTCTATGCCACTCTGCTCCTGGGTCACATCCTCTAGACCAGACGAGGTCCTATCCTGGGGAAAGTGCTCTCTATCACACATTTTGTGATTCAGGATATAAATTTGACCAAGAGGGAGTTGGGGGCACCTACTGGGAACTACAAGGCATAAAAAAATACTTCAGCTAATTTTTAAAAAATATGATCCTACTGCAAACATTTATCTTGTCTCCATCTATTATGGAATGCAAACATTCACCACACAAAGCAGAGACAAAGTTAACATCTGCTTTGCCTATCGCCTTGCTGCCCCGCCCAACCACTCCTCCTCCCTTCCTCCTCCTCCTCCGCCCCGCTGGAGGTATTTAAAAGGAAATCCCAGATATCATATCATTTCACTCTGGCCAAATTTTCAAACTCTTTGTCTAATAACTTTTCTGAGGATTTTTCCTTTGCTTGTACCCCATGTGTTTTCCCATGAAGCAGTCACACTTTGTTGAGTCGGTTATTGTATTTTTATCTGGTCCTGGAGTTAATGTATATGGAAAAGTAGGCCTTAGCTTCCAAGTACTTAAAATGTCTGGTGTTTACAGTGTCTGAATTGTACTTGTTAATTTCATGGGCTCAAAAGATGAATTTCCTGTGATTCTATCTTATTTGTTAACTGTGCCTCAATTCTTTTGTTAAAATCTTGTATGTCTTTATTATTTTACTCACTCAATGTCTGACAGACTGTTACAATTTTCTACTAACTGTATCTGTCCATTACTTTTATAAGTCTAAATATTTTTGTTGTATATATTTTGTTGCTATATGTTACAGGTTTAATTTACTGTCACTGCCAAATTCATATGTTGAAGTCCTAATCCCAATGCCTCAGAATGAGACAGTATTTGGGAAAAGGGGCTTTATAGAGATAATCAATTTGAAATGAGGTCATTAGTGTGGCCCTAGTAAATACGATTGTTACAAAAAAGGGAAAAATTGGAGGCAGGCACACATATGGGAGAAGGCCGTGTCAAGATGAAGACACTAAAAAGACCATGTAGCCCTAGCCAGTTCGGCTCAGTGGATAGTGTCGATCTGCAGCCCGAAGGGTCTGGTTCAGGGTTGGATTCCAGTAGAGGCCCATGACTGTGTGGGAGGCAACCAATCGATGTCTCTCTCTCTCCCCCCTCCCTTCCACTCTCTCTAAAAAATCAACTACAAAAAGAAGACAATGTAAAGAGTCAGGCAAGAAGATGGCCATCAGCAGGCCAAGGAGAGAGGTTGGAGCAGAACCTGCCCTGGCAGCCTTCAGAGAAAACCAACCCTGAGACACCTTCAGACTTCATTCTCCAGAACAGTGAGAGAATACTTTGTTGTTTTACACTGTCGTTTGTGGAACCTTGTTACGCAGCCCTACGACACTAATACACTGTACTATTCTACCATGGTTTAGGTAATGTGTCTTCACTATCCTATATAATAAAAGCCTAATATGCAAATTGACCGAACAGTGGAATGACCAGTCGGCCGGGGGCGGGGCCAGCAAGCTGGAGGTGCCAGGCCAGCCAAGGTGGGTGCCAGTGGGCAGAGGGAGGGGACGGCGATGGGGGAGGGGGGCCCCAGCAGTGACTGGTGGTGGCAGAGGGGCAATTGGGGGGCGGGGTCGGCTGCTCACCACCCTGCGCCTCCCACAGGTCGCCTCCCGCAGAGGGAGGTCAGACTGTGGCTTAGGCTCACATCCCCGGAGGGCTCCTGGTCTGCAAGAGGGTGCAGGCCAGGCTGAGGGACCCGCAGAATGCATGAATTTTTGTGCACCGGCCTCTAGTCAGTTGTTAAAATAACCCTGGTTCCTTTTTTAAGTCACCTTTGACAGTAACGTTGTACCCCTGCTTGATTTTTAGTCTTTTATTTTAAAAAAAATATTTTTATTGATTTGAGAGAGGAAGGGAGAGGGAGAAAGAGAAATAACATCAATGATTCGAGAAAATCATTGATCGGCTGCCTCCTGCACACCCCACACTGGGGGTCGAGCCCACAACCTGGGCATGTGCCCTTGACTAGAATCGAACCCGGGACCCTTCAATCCACAGGCCAGTGCTCTACCCACTGAGTCAAACCGGCTAAGGCTACTCAGTCTTTTAATGAAGACCCTGTGGCCCTTGCTGTAAGTTCAGGTGTTTGTTGTGCACACGCGTGTATCATGGTGACTGCTGACTGCACTGTGAGCACTGGGATCCACGTGGGCGGCTGCCACTTAGTTGTGGCCTGGCCATGGATGAGGATGGCACTCTTTTTGTGTCTCGGTGTTTTCCTTTTGTAAGGTAGGGGAATAGTAATGATAAGGTTGTTGTGAGGATAGAAAAAATTAAAACATTCAAAATGCTTAGAGCAGTGCCTGGCCCACACGTCATTGATAAACACATGAGCTGCTATGAATCCTGTCAACTTCCCTGAGATGGAGGTACTATAAGGTCATTTTACAGATGAGGGTAACTGAGGCTCAGAGAAGTCAAGTCAGGAAGCTCGTGTTGCAGGCTGGGTTGCCAGGAGGCAGGCCTGAGGTAGAGGTCCAAGTGGAGGAAGTACATTAGGGGTGCTCTCCAGATCAACAGGTGTGGAGGGTGGCGGTGAAGGAAGCTGGGTTAGGTTGGGCAGAAGGAAAGGTTGAACTGTGACGCGATCGTAACAAAGTTCTCCAATGGGAGTGGAGTGGTTCAGTTTTGATGCTCCTTTCCAGGGGCGGAGCCGAATTCCCCTTCCCTTGGGTGTGGGCTGGATTTAGTGACTCCCTTCTAACGACCAGAAGAAAAGTGAACGAGAAGTCAGAGCCTTGGCCATACAAGGCCCTGCTGGCTGTCGCCCTGGGATCGCCTGGTCTGGAGAAGTTAGCTGCCACCCTGAGAGGGCTCTGCAGCGGCCAGTGGAGAGTCCCGCACGGCGATGAACCGAGGCCTCCAGCCCACAGCCATCTTGGAAGTGGACCGTACAGCCCAGCCAAGCCTTCACATGCCTGTGGCCCTAATGTTCTGACGGTAACCAACTGAGACCAAGAGCAAGAACCCCGGTTGAAGCCGCAACTATTTTCCTGACCCACAGACACCAGGAGACAGTGCCTCCTGTTTTCAACTGCTAATCGTGAGGGTCATCTGTTATGCACAACAGATACTAATACAGGGACCTTTGGAGCTGGAACTGCCCCTCAGAGTCGTCCCAAACTCGGGTGAGGAGGAGAGGTCTTCGTGTTGACTGCGTTCATGAGATGTGGCTTGACCCTCTAGAAGGGACCATGGCCTTGGGCAAAGCAGCGATCCTCAGCTGAGGGTAAGTTTCTGAAGAATGACTGAGCTGAAAGCTGTTGAGACCAAACTCTGAGCAGCTCGGGAGCATGGCCTTCAGTCCTGAATACAGGCCTTGGGGGAGTGTCACAGCCTCCCCCAAAAGACCTTCAGTGAGACCTACTGTCCGGGAGCGCTCGCTTACAGCGGAAAGCAACAGGCACAGCGCCGTTTTCTAACGAAAGGTGCCTACAATCGACTTGCCGCAGGCTGAGTAAGAAGATGCAGATGTAGCCGTTTCCACCAAACATTCCCCTCCTCTCCTCTTCTTCTCTCCAAGGATGCAGGGGAGGAACGAAAGGAGGCAGTTGGCCTTGTGGAGAGGAGTGTTTCTGGTGGGAAGTGATGGAGAAGAGGCTGTAGAATAGCCTCTCCTGTCAGTGGGACCTGCTGGAAGGAGAGGCTGGTACTCCATCCCCTGCTTGCCTATGTGTCTAGTCAGCATGCTTGCTATTTATTCCTATCTGTATTCCATGAGGGAGCAAGATTCAAGACAGAGCCCGGCTGGTGTGGCTCAGTGGTTGAGCATTGACCATGAACCAGGAGGTCATGGTGCAATTCCTGGTCAGGGCACATGCCTGGGTGGCGGGCTCAGTCCCCAGTGTGAGGTGTGCAGGAGGCAGCTGAGCAATGATTCTCTTTCATCACTGATGTTTCTAACTCTCTCTCTCTCTCTCTGAAATCAATAAAAATATGTAAAAAAAAAAAAAAAAAAGACAAGATGACAGAATGGAGAGGAGAGGCCATGGGGCACGCTCCAGTCCAGCTTTTCGTGCGGCAAGAATGTGTATTTCTCATGAGTCACATGGACTCTGGAGAAGATAAATGGTCTTGCTGGACCCTCACCCAGGAGACGGGGGAAAGTACTGCTGTGTGCTGGCAATGGGATGATGGGGAAAAAAAATCAAGCTGGGGCTGAATCTCCCATTAAAACTATGGAGAGAAGGACCCCCAGGCCTTCTTACGCGCCCCACGAAAGCAGTTCAAACAAGGGCCAGTTATCTGGAGAAGCAGGTATCGCTGAGAACTGCAGCGCCGGCCAGGTAAGAGGTACTGGCTTCCACACAGCACCCAGGCCTTGAAGAAAGCATGGAGGAAGCGTCCGAGAGCCAGAGCCATGCCTTGCCCCTTCGCACCCTAAGGATCTCAGGTCCCACTCTGACACGTTCTGATTTTCAGTAACTGACATTGACCAGAAAGTTCCAGTATCACCAAGGTGTAGGTAAGGGATGGAAAACAGCAGTGATTGGAGAAAAGTTGTTTTATGTTTGGAAGTCATCACACACCAGGATGGCAAAACTGATTATACTGATAATGGCTGGAACAAAGTTCTTTGCACGGCACCAGCATCCCATAAAGACTGCGTACAACCTACAGAGGTGAGTGAAATGGGGCACACCTGCCCTCGAGGAACAGGAAACCTGCTCTGGTAAAGCGAGCATAAAGCAGGTCTGCTGAAGCAAAAGGCTAGCCACTGTGGATCCTGGTTCCATTTCCTGTTTCCTTGTATTGTCTACTGAGGTTGGAAAGGACGGGTGAGACTGGTGGAGAGGGATCCATTTCTTGAATTGCAAATAGACAGACTGAGATGACCAAGTCCCTAATGAACTGTTTCAGATTTGCTGAGTTGGAGTCGCCAGGAAGATCGCCAAGGCAGAGACGGAAGCCCTAAGGGCAGAGAGAAGCTGAAAACTGAGAACTGGAAATCGGGAAATGCCACTTGTAACCACCTTCAAAAGCAACTGCTCCGTCCCAGCGGGTCTTAGAAAATACCTTACATTCTCGAGAGGGAGGCCCTCGTGACACTAATGCATGAAGTCGTTTTGCAGAACATTTCTGTTGTAATCCTAGAAGTAATGCAGTTCAAAGCACCTATCGGCACCCGGGCGTTTCAAGAAATCAGAAGCACGCCTTCAATTTACCTCTCTGCTTACTGGAGATGTCCTTGTTTAAAACACGTACAAGGGATTTTCTTTCCATAAACACAGCATGTCGCCTAACACGGCACTGCTGCCCTGCCTGGAAGCAACGCTGGCCCCAGACCATGTGACTCGCGTCTGGGTCCGCCAGCTCCGGCCGGGAATGAAGAGGAGACACGCAGGTCCGCCCGGCTTTGGTTCCCGTCGCCGCGCACGGCCGGGACCCGGGCCTGCGAGCCGCGCCTCCCCGCATTCTGCGCACCAATTTGAATATTCAACACCGCGCTCCGGGCGCGCGCAGGGGGAGTACCCACAAGTCCCCGGGCCCGACGACCCCGCGCCGCGGCTCGGAGGGAGGCGAGGTCACCGCGCTCCCCAGACCTTGGTCCCGGGCCCGGCGGCGGGGCTGGGGCCGCCGAGACACCCGTCAAGCGGCGCTTTGCAGGCCTCGAGTGCGGGGCCGCGGGCCGGACACAGGGGCGCCGGCCTTCAGAAGCCTGGGAGACAGTGGGGGAGGACTGAGAGGACGAGAGGAAGGAGACTGGGAGGGAACGCAACCCCCAGCGAACACACCTTAAAGCCAACTCACTAGTGCGGCGGCTCTGCGCGCACAGCATGACGGGAGCCTCGGCTCCCAGGCGCGGGCAGTTCCCGCGACGCGTCTCCGGCCCCGCCCCCGCCCCCGCCGCGGCGCACGCCGGGAGAGCCCGCCTTCCTCCTTGTAGTAAACGGGCGAGAAGGAGGGCATTTCCGGCGTAATGACTGTTTTTAGGGAAGGGGCGGGGCTAGTCTGGTCCCGCCCCTGACGCCCGGCGGGGGCGTGACGAAGAGTGATCGTCCCTTCAGCCCGCCCCTGCGCCGGAAGGAGGAAGGCGGGGAATCGATCCGGCGTCCGGCGCGAGAGCACGTGACGCAACTGCCGGCGGAGGAAAGAGGGGTGGGGCCCGTGCGGGAGGGGCGGGTCATCCCTGCTTCTCCTCGGGTCACGTGTGGCAGGAAGTGGCTCCTGCTGCAGAGTTTTCGGGATGGGGACCTCCCTGGACATTAAGATTAAAAGAGCGAACAAGGTTTATCACGCCGGGGTAAGTGGGGTGGGCGGGCCTGTAGGTTTTGTGGTTTCCAGGATTCCACGCACATCTGGGTGTCCCTGGGCGGGACGGGGGCGCGCCGCCAGCTGCCCCACCGGGAGCCCCCACCCCCGGAAGAGTGGCCGGCGGGGGGCGTGCGGCCCGCGGGGCCGGCGCCGGGGCTGCGGTGCGGATCGCCGGCCCGGGCGGGAGCTGTCGCAGGGAGCATTGAGGCCTCCCTCCCCTGCAGAGGGCTAGTGAAGAAAGGCAGAACTCACCTTCGAAACAGAAATATGCTCAGGCTGTGGTCAGCTCTCACACTGTACAAAAGTTACTCGTTCCTCTGGTTTTATTCTTCGAATAGCATACAGAAAGAATGGCCTATTACAATGAAGTAAAAAAAAAAATCTTAACTCTACCATTAAGTTCTGTGCCACTGGCCGCTCGCTGAACCTCCTGGGGCCTGAGTTTAGTATTTGCAGAATGAAACTGTCGCGAGGTTCCTCTGCCCCGGGGATTACCAACCCTTACTTTTCATCAGGATCCGTCACCGGGGGATTTTAAAATATGACTGTCCGAGTCCCACCCCGGCCATACCAATGATTCCATTGTGCAGCCAGGGTTGAAACCCCAGTTGCTCTCACTGCGGAATAAAATTGAGAGTAGTGGTTAGTCACATGAATGCAGCCAAGTCTCCCAAGGGATAGACTACAATACCAGGCAAAAGATCATGGATGGATGCTGAAAGCTTTGGGTGCAAGGGTATTTTTTTTTTTAATAAATATATTTTATTGATTTTTTACAGAGAGGAAGGGAGAGAGATAGAGAGTTAGAAACATCGATCAGCTGCCTCCTGCACACTCCCTACTGGGGACATGCCCTTGACCGGAATCGAACCTGGGACCTTTCAGTCCGCAGGCCAACGCTCTATCCACTGAGCCAAACCGGCTTCAGCTGCAAGGGTATTGGGGAAACCTGGTATTTACACGACTCAGATAGTCACCTTAATTGCAAAGGGAAGACATGTTTATAATGAAAGGGTCTGGTAGTCATCACCCAAGTCAAGCCCCACAGTGAACACCTCACCTTACCATCGCTGATGCGACTGACGGACGCTCTGGTGTAATAACAGGGTTCTGGCATGACGCACTGAGGAGGACACAGCTCCCCTATGCAGTATTCCTGCCAACAATGTCTCACCTAAATCAGTTTATAAGGAAACAATCGGGCATATCCAAAATTAGGACTATTCTATGAAGTAATTGGTCTGGATTCTTCAAAAATGTCATCTTGCCTGGCCACGGTGGCTCAGTGGTTGAGTGTCAACCTATGAACCAGGAGGTCACCGTTCCATCGCTGGTCAGGGCACATGCCCGGGGTTGCCAGCTCGATCCCCAGTGGGGGGGCGTGCAGGAGGCAGCCCATCCATGATTGTCTCTCATCATGGATGTTTCTATCTCTCCCTCTCCCGTCCTCTCTGAAATCAATACAGATATATATTTTTTTAAATGTCAGTGTCATGAAAAAGGGAATTTTTCTAGATTAAGAGACTAAATAGACTAAACCAAATACAAGGCCTAATTTTTGATAAATAGATTTAAATGTGGACTATCTGTTAAATAATAGTTTTATATTGGTATTAAATTTCCTGAATGTGACATTCATATTTTGGTTATGTAGGAGAATACTGAAATATATAAAGGTCAAGTGCTACAATTACTAAATTTTAAATGGTCCAGCCATAAATGGTTCCTCTCTATTCCTCTCTAAAATAAAAGTATATTCAAAAGTAACGATGATAAAATATGGTACAAGTAATAAAAAGCACATTTGAAAAAGATGCAAGAAATGGAATCGTGAAGTTGACCAGCCGAAAGTCTTACCCAGCCGGGGCCACTCCTGTGGGTGGCAGGTGAAGGTGGTGCCAGCTGTGTCATCTGGTGCATGTTCTTTGGTGCCATTATCAGGACCAGAATCTGCAGTTACTGGTTTATTGCAGTGTTTCTTAATCTTTAGTCACTTTTGCACTTAATGCATTTGACACTAATGCGATTACACTAAATACATTTTACAGGAGACCTTACATGGCGATTGTCAAAGAAAAACCAGTATAACTTCTAAATAGATGGTTGCTATATATTTTTTAAAATATGTTTTTATTGATTTTTTAGAGACAGGAAGGAGAGGGAGAGAGAGAGAAACATCAACGAGAGAGAAACAGCAATGTCGATCAGCTGCCTCCTGCAATTCCCCTACCTGGGAACCAGCCCGCAATCCGGGCTGCCCTTATCTGATTTGAACCATGACCTCTTGGTTCATGGGTCAGCGCTCAACCACTGAGCCACACCGACTGAGCTATATGTATATATTTTAAAAGCAAAAAAAAAAAAAAAAAACTTAATCTGATTAGTTGACAAAAATATACCCCTTGACATATGTGCCTGTGACTCACGCGTTAGACTTACGGTCTGTGATTCAGGGCAGGTGGAGTAGGAGGCCAGCAGTGCTGGCTGCTTCCTGAGCTCCAGGCGGCAGGACCTCTGCCGGCTCGTCCCGTGATGAGGTCTCGGTGCCTTTGGGCGGTGCATGTTTCGAGCGTAGTCTGCACCGTGGCTGTGCGCAGCGTGGCCTCTCTTGCCCACCCTCCCTACTCAGGTGTCTGCAGGTGGAACTAACAACCTGCAGGCTTTCCGTCTTCTCTGTACACCTCAGCGGCACTGCTGAAGGTTCACTTCCTGAAGATCTGACTCATCGGTGGCACGGCCAGACCCTGGAACTCTCATGGTTTGCTTGAAGTGGCTGCCACCTATGTTGGCCTGTTCCTTAGGTCACAGGTGATGGTTATAGAAGCGAGCCGTGCTTGTCCATGTCACCAGCTAGAACAGTCTGGTGTGTGGTTTTGTCAGCATCGCTCCCGCTTTACCAATGAGGAAACCGAGGCCGACACAGGTTGAGGAATTTGCCCAAGGTTACAACTCGCGAGAGTCAATGTCAGCTCAAGTCAGTCAGGTTTCAGAGCGTGTCCATCCAGCACTATTGTGTCTCCTCCCTAAGAGTGACCCTGTTTATACATTTTTAATGTAGAAATAGTTGTTATTAATTTCCTAAGAGTGCTATGAAAAGCATTGCAATATTTCAATAAAAACTGGTATGACGTCTACTCAGATGATTCTGTACCGTGTTTAGAGTATCTTAGTTGTGGAAGCATTTGAAAATGGCTTTGGTTCTGTTTGTCACCAGAGAACGTAAGTTATGCTTGGATTTAATACTGACATTTGGGTTTTTCCCTAGAAAAGGATGCTCATTCACAAAATGATGGAGTTTTGTTGTTGTTGTTTTATCACAATTGAATAATTTTTAAAAATATAAACGTATGTGCCAAATTAACAACTTAACATTTTACAGAAGGCTGGGAGTGAGAGGTTAAGTCTTTCCTTCCTCTTGCTGACCCTCTTTTCTGTCTCTGGGTGTCCACTGAAACTTGTTTACTATTCCAGACATTTCTTATGAATAGCAGGTGTACATGTGTACACACACACACACACACACACACACACACCTTGTTCTTTTCGCTTAACAATGTGTCTTTGTCTTCGATGCCTTTCCTTATTACATCTTCATCAATCTCATTCTTTTTTTCTATTGTAACTTAATCAAAACAAATCCATTCAACCAATGTTTATTGATCTCATGAGGCCTACAGGCCAGTAGAGAAAGAGATAAATGTGGAAAACAAAAGATAGATAAGTACGGATCAAGTGCATGTCTGAGACGTGAGGGGCACAAAGCAGGTGTAGTCATTTTGGGGGAAAGGGAGCTGGGCTTCATTGAGGTGATCATGCTTGAATCTGGTTTTGCAGTCTAGGTTTTCTCTGTACATCTCTGCAGCATTGGTACAGACTCAGTTACTAACGGCTTGGCGCATCGGTGGCAAGCGCAGTACCTGTAATTTGTGTGTAACGTGCACCTGTGATGTCTTCTCCCGGAGAGTCAGTCCCTCCCATTGAGTCTGGGAACTTGACTTGTGTTTCCAGAGCCCCACGGACGGTATGATGCAGTCAGGAGTGTGATAAAAATTCCCTAATTCCAGATTTCCAGCCAAAGTTGTGATTTCCCAATGAGAGGACTTAACATTGTTTTACAATAACGTAAACTAGCCTAGCCCTTTCCAACTCCCAGTGCTTCCATCCTCACAGATCCTGAAGGGGCGGCAGTTCCCCCATGCTATTATTGGAAAGACTGAGGCGCAGAATTCAGGGACATGCAAGAGCACCGATGGGAACAGATGTTTGAAATCGTGTCCTTTTATCTGAAGTGCAGGACCCTGTGCCTTCTCTGGGTCCTAATTCTCATCTGTAGGATGGAGGTGATGCCCACTCAGAGGGTTTGTTGTGAGGATTAAATGAGATCGTGTTTTAAAACATTTATTATAGAGCACAAATTGCCAGTCATAAAACAGTCACAGGGATGCAAGGTACAGCATAGGGAATACAGTCAATAATACTGTAATTCCTACGTATGGTGCCAGGTGGGCACTAGACTTACTGGGGTGATCACTTTGTAAGGTGTGTAAATGTCTAGTCACAATGTTGTACACCCAAAACTAATACAATATTGTATGTCAACTGTTCTTGAAAAATAAGTTTTTTTAAGAGACATTAATTATAGGTTCTGACTCCAGTGGTGGGGGGTAGAGGTACCATTAAGCTTTTCCACGGTGTCTTTTCACACCCGGTGTTAATTAAGTTGTTATGTACCCCGCGCATGGCACAGAGCTTCTCAGATGTTGTCCAGGTGTTTGGACGCCCCTTCATGGTGGACTCGGAGGAAGGAGGGCCAGTGCCCGGGGCGGTCAGAGGGGTGACCGCATGGCTGGCGCTGACGCTGACTGTGGGTTGGGGTTGCTGTGTGCTTCTTTGCTTGGCGCAGTAGATGTGTTCTTGACCAAAGAGTTTGACTTGGCTGCGTTGTAGGTTATGTTATTGCGCCTGCCAGAGGAGCTTATCAGTTGAAAGAACCCTGCAGTAAATCTTTTTGTAATGTAAATACACTTCATTTGTTTTTATAAATTCAGAATGTTTAACATTCTTTAATCCTGGCACACGTACTCATGAAAACAGCACTGTTAAATATTATGGTTGTGAAAAACATAAATAAGAGATTTACTGCCCAGCCCAGCCAGGCTACAGTGATGAGGGATTTATGTACTGAGGGCTCGTTGCTGTTGCCACAAAGAAAATTCCTATACACATCAGTTCATTATTATGAAGAAAAATTGCAAAGCTAGAATGGTATGAAAAATATAAAGCCTGTTTTACTTTATCTTACTGGATTCTTGATATATACATGGTCAGTTACAGTGACTGCTGTGGCAAGGACTCGGGGCATAAAAATACAGATCTTTGAAGCCCTGGCCAGGTAGCTCAGTTGATTAGAGCGTTGATCCAATAAGCCACGGTTGCGGGTTTGATCCCCAGTCCGGGCACAAACATGAATCACCAATGGACGCATAAATAAGTGGAACAGCAATTCGATGCTTTCTTTCTCTCTCACTCTCTCTGAAATGAATTTAAAAATATAAATCTTGGAGCTGGGAGGGATCTCATTTTGTGGGAGGTGTGAACCTTTAGAAAACACCGTCTTCTAAACTTGAAGTGGGTCTCCCGTCTCACTCATAATCGAATTCTCCTGAAAAGGTTTGTCTCCTAAATCACACCCTAACCCATACATCATGCATGAGAGGCATTTTCAGAATTAGCCAAGGCCTGTTGGAAAACTGGGATGTAATGAAATCATTCGTGTAGTTCTCTGTTTGGTGTTTGGTGCTGCAGACCTGGTGCTGGCCTGGCATGGGTCAGCCTCCTGGCCCGCGGCCGTGTCCCTTTCCAGACTCTGCAGCCTCGTAAGTCTCAGCACGTCACGGCGCTTGACCCTGGCAGGCTCCGGACTTCGGCAGGATGGATGGATGGGTTTTCTCTGCCTTCCTCTCGATGCCAAGTCCCCAGGTCAGTCCTGACCTCACACCATCCTGGGTTCAGCCTGTGTGGCAGCCTCCGCCTTCCGCCAGTTCCTGGGTGGTTGTCCCCAGCACCGAACTCCTAGCGGTGCTGCTCCAGGATCTCATTTTGTGGGGGAGAGGGCCCCTCTCTTCCTCCTGTGATCCCCCTCACCGACCCCTTTCCCACTGCTCCCCGGCCTGAGTCAGCAGAGCCCAGCCGGCCTGTTCTGTAGCTGGTCGCTGCTGTCACCATCTTGCCTGACCTGGTCCTCCTGTTCCTCTGAACCATGTGCCTCCCACTCCCCACTGTCCTTTGGGCTGAGCTGACCCCTCCTGTCCCTTCTCACTCCCATCACTCTAACTGCACCCCTCCTCCCTCGGCCCTGCAGCCCCTTCCCCCCCCAGCCTGTCCCTCTGCATCCCCCTCCCCCCGGCCTGTCCTCTGCATCCCCCTCCCCCCGGCCTGTCCTCTGCATCCCCCTCCCCCCGGCCTGTCCTCTGCATCCCCCTCCCCCCGGCCTGTCCTCTGCATCCCCCTCCCCCCGGCCTGTCCTCTGCATCCCCCTCCCCCCGGCCTGTCCTCTGCATCCCCCTCCCCCCGGCCTGTCCTCTGCATCCGCCTCCCCCCGGCCTGTCCTCTGCATCCCCCTCCCCCTGGCCTGTCCCTCTGCAGCTTCTGTCACCCTGCCTGTCCTCTGCATCCCCCTCCCCCTGGCTTGTCCCTCAGCAGCTTCTGTCACCCGGCCTGTCCTCTCATGGTGGTTCATCTGCTATCTGCCCTCTAGCACAGGCATGTTCCAGGAAAGTGTCAGTTGAAGCTGGTTTTCCACCCACTTTCCATTTGACTTCAGCTACATACTGCGAGTTTTTTTTTTTTATTATATTTTTACTGATTTCAGAGAGGAAGAGAGAGCTAAACATCAATGATGAGAGAGAATCATTGATCGGCTGCCTCCTGCACGCCCAACACTGGGGATCGAGCCCACAACCCAGGCATGAGCGCTGACCAGGAATTGAACCATGACCTCCTGGTTCATAGGTCAACACTCCATCACTGAGCCACACCGGGGCTAAATATTAATCACTTTTAGAATATGACCCTAATGGACATAAGACACTGCGGGGTGAGGGAGGCCAGGGATTGTCAAGGGCGGGGAAAAAATAAAGGACACATATGTAATATCCTTTGTAATACTTTAAGCAATTAAAAAAAAAAAAAGAATATGACCCTGTTGTCAAGAAAGTGGTGTAAGTTTATATCCTTTTAACTTGATTATCTCTGTGGGCTTTTTTAGTTGAGGTACATCACATACAATAGATCACTCTCTTCAGTGCACAGTTCTTTGACACTGTAACCACCATCACAGTCAAGATGTGGAACAGTTTTGCCACCCCCCAAAATTCCCTGTGCCCTCCACCAGCCCTGGCAAGCACTGATCTCTTTTTGATCCCTGTAGTTTTTCAGAATGGCATATAAATGGTATAAATATGATATATGATATGTAAGCTTTTGAATCTGGCTTTGACAATTAGCATATTCAAATTGCTGTGTGTATTAGTAGTGTGTTCCTTTTTAATTAAGCAAGTCAAACTCAAAGGCTAACACGGGCCAAATAAACAAGGTTTAGGTTTATGAGGACCGCAAAAAAACAAAAGCTTCAGTTTTCAAAGAAACGTAGCTTTATTTCGATAGAGACATGCAAAGGGCTGAAATAAACGAGTCATTGTTAACATAAAATAATAGAACATTTTAATAAAAAATTAATTCTTGAACATTAACGTACCAGACACTGAATAATTGCACAAATTAAGTGTAACACAAATAAACCTATTTTTCTTGTTCTCCGAAAGCGGAATGTTTCCTGTTGCACACACCAAACAAGTCAGTCCAAGACTAATGACGTGGCCATCGGCTGCTAAAATATTTGCTGCTGGTATTAGTGGAGAGAAATGGTGCGCCTGTGCGTAAGGCACATAAGGGAAATGAATGCAACACAATTATAATAATCAGTCATTAGCGAACGTTGTAGTTCGTTATTAATAACCTATACCTATATATATATAAAAGCCAACCGGCTGACCAGCCAGTAGCTATGACGTGCAATGACCACCAGGAGGCAAGTGCTCAAGGTAGGAGCTGCCGAGCTGCAGTGACTTGGCAGCTGTGGTTCTTGGGTGACGTACCTGATTCCGGGGTGTGTCACCCAAGAACCACCCTCTCACAATCCGGAACCCCTCAGGGGATGTTGGAGAGCTGGTTTCGGCCCGATCCCTGCAGGCCAGGCCGAGGAACCCCACCGGTGCATGAATCCCTGCACTGGGCCTCTAGTTATGTATAACAGGATGTTGTAAAAATTAAGTTACGAGATTTTTATTAAAACGTTGCTTACATGCTGTTATATTGGCTGGGCCACAAAAATATTCGTGTGGGCCGCATGTTTGACATGCTTGTTTTTAGTGCTGAGTCATCTTCCCTTGTATGGATGTACCACTTTCCATCCACTTACACATTGAGGGGCATTTGGGTGATTTTGAATAAAGCTACTGGAAACATTTGTGAACAGGTTTTTGTGTGAATGTAATCTTTCACTTGAGTACAATCTAGAAATGGGATTGCTAGGTAGCAGTAGCTCCATTTTAGTGATAGATTGGAGACAATGCATTCTCTTCAAAATTCTCTTTTCTAGTCAACATCACATAATATTGGCCATTATTTACTACCTGGAGAAATCTCTGTGATCGTGTATTTTTCACACAAGATGGAAAACAGTTGTTACATAGAACAGTGGAGATAGGGATACCTAACAAGCTAAAATCTCTAATGTTTCTGATTTTCATTTCCAGCCGAAATGGGTCTCTGAGTGCCGCTAGAAAGACTAGAGCGTTTCAAGAAGCAATTTGTCTGACTTGTGTTCCACCTTGGCTTATGACTTTTTAAAAATCTTGGTTAATTGATGCATTTGGCTCTGTCGGTAAATGAAAGGGCAGCTCCCGTTGATGTCTGTGCTCTCTGGACCAAATGTGGAGTAAGAGCCCCCGGTGACCTAAGTGTTTCTGAAACGTTGGGAAGGAAGGACTTGCTCAGGAGCGCAGAGGACCCCTGGGAACGGCGGTGGCTGTCGTGGCACATCGTGCTGCTGGGACCATCAGAAAGGGAAGGCGCTGGAGAGAGAATGGCTGGGACCCTCACTCAGAGGCTTTCACTTCTCTGTTCAAGTCCAAAGAGATAATCCAGAGAAATGTGACTTTGTAGCATGCAATCTTGACATCTCTTCCCAGGAAGACCACTGTGCCCATAAATTACCAAATTTATATAATATATATAAATATATAAAAATATATAAATTATTGATTTCAGAGAGGAAGGGAGAGGGAGAGAGAGATAGGAACATCAATGATGAGAGAATCATTGATCGGCTGCCTCCTGCTTCCGGCACGTCCCACACTGGGGGTTTAGCCCACAACCGCCCACAACCCGGGCGTGTGCTCTGATTGGGAATCGAACTGTGACCTCCCAGTTCATAGGTTGACACTCAACCACTGAGCCACGCCAGCCAGGCAAGTTACCAAATTTTAAAGGGCTTATAATTTTGTACATTTAAGGCCAGAGGGTACTCATTCTGTAAAGACTGATTTATTGTGTTAATAGTTATCCAGTTCACTAGGTTCAAAATTCATGAATTTCAATTTTTTAAAAATATGTTTTTAATTGATTTTAGAGAAAGAGAGAGACAGACAGACAGACAGACAGACACATTGATTTGTTGTTCCACTTATGCATTCATTGGTTGATTCTTGTATGTGCCCTGACTGGGGATCCAACCCGAAACCTTGGCATCTCCAGACGACACTCTAACCAGATGAGCTACCCGTCCAGGGCTCTGCGGGTTCTTTTAATGTCACCTTCTCGTAGGAGATGAATGTATTCCTAGACCAAGCCACCTGAGGTTTTCTATGTGAGTTTGTTTAATCTACCTCTACTTTTCTCCTGCCTGTGAGACAAGCAGCTGGGGGAGGTTCTCACAGTGCAGAGGCCTCGGTGCCTCCCACTGCTGCAGACGGGGCTTCCTGCTTCCTGCTCAGGCACAGCTGTAGGATTCTCCATTGGGCTCTGCCTCCTCTGCTCCTTAAAACCTGACCAGTTTCCCCAGCGAGCCCTCACCTTCCAGAAGCTACTTCTACAGCCATGGGCCTTGTTTCAGCTTCTTATTGCATGTGTACCGCCCCATCGCCTCTCTTTTTGTAGCTCTTCCACCTATTTCATGGTATTTAACTGTTTTTTGCTTGGCTAAAAATGGAGTTCGTGGTTTTGTTTCTTATTCTGTTGGATGATTTCCAGGAAGCCAGGGGGGATGCTGAGTTGATGTCAACATCTTCAAACCCAGAGTCTAATGATGGGTTTGGTGTTTAATTCCCAAGAACAAGAAAGAGAAAAGTTGTGTAGTTGGTAGTGGCCTTACATTTAGAGAAGACACAGTTAGAAAAGGTCTCCCTTTACCACCCTCAGGGCCATGGTTTCTGCTGAGGACGCCAGCATGGCTGACGGCGGGGTGACGGTCGCCTCTGAACGCCCTGCCCTGTTCCAGCCTCATCTTTTGGTCTGTGGTTGAAGACAGCCGTTGGGACTTTTCTCTAGACATGGCTCCCCCAGGACAAAGACTTACATTGATTTGCAGAAGCTCCTTATGGTGTGGTTGCCTCGAAGGCCTCACCTCGCAGAGGCGTAAGGTTTCGCAGGCCAGTGGGAGCCGGGCTGCGTGCTGGCCCACCCTGACGATAGCACAGGCCACGGCCCTCTTCAGGGCCAAGATGTGTAGTCAAGGGCACCGGGATCTGTTACTTTGTCTTGTGTGTGCACATGTGTGGGGCTGCATCTCCCTTACCGTGCTTCTTAATCGTTCTCATGTCAAGGGCCTCCTTGATTGAGAGGCCAAACGCTATGGCTCTTCTTCCTAAAACATCGCACACGTGCCCGTGGCTTTGTACATCGTTTCTGGGGTTCATTGCCATCCTTAAGTCTGAGTGGCCTCTCTATGAAGTCATGGCCCTCAGGTGAAGAACCTCCACTTACTGTGTTGGGGGAGGAATGGGCACTGCGTTCTCCTTGTCAAGAGACACAAGTCTGCGGGGAGGTTCTCCGTGATGTTCCGGTTTCCCCTAATTTATATTCAATTTCATTTAATATTCAAGTTCATTCTGTCCTCCTTTGCCAAGACTAATCAAGAATTGTGTGGTATACCTAAGACTAACACAACGTCATATATCAATTATAGCTCAATTAAAAAGAAAGAAAAAGGGCATTTTCTCATTACTGTGAGTCTTAACTTGTTGAAATATCTTCTGTTTCTAAAATTCTTGGCTCCTTGGGCTATTCTTGGACAATTTCTGTATCTTCCGTTTGTTGGTAGGAGTTGAATAGACCTGTATATTATTAGAATTTATCTACAAATACGTAATTAATTTTGTATTCTCTCCACTATATTCTTAATTAAAAGCAAAGAATGACAAGAGAGTCCCTTGGGTCATGAAGTACTTATTCTGCTTGCTCCCAAGGTACTTCACTGCCTTGTCCTTGTTGAGCAGGAGGGTTGGGGAGGTTCTCCTGGCGTCCTGGTTATCAAGTGCCAGCCAGTGGCCAACCCAGTCCCCAACCCAGGAGGCTCCCTGAGAATGTCCTGATTGAGTAGAAGCAGAACTTCCCTCAAGTGCCGTTGTGTTGTTTACTTAATAATGTTTATGAAATTATTTTGTCTCATTTTATTTCTGGGACATACCAGTGAAGTGTGTGTTGTTTTTTTAAAATATATTTTTATTGATTTCAGAGAGGAAGGGAGAGCGTTAGAGAGATAGAAACATCAATGATGAGAGAGAATCATCAATTGGCTGCCTCCTACACGCCTCCCACCTGGGATCAAGCCTGCAGCCTAGGCATGTGCAACTCAGCTGGAAGCGAACCTGGAACCCTTCAGTTTTCAGGCCTATGCTCTGTCTACTGAGCCAAACCGGCAAGGGCTGAAGTGTGTTTTTAAAAATATACTGGTGGATTTAAATTTTTGAAAGTTAGATTTGTTTGATTTGGGTTATACAAAACTTAATAGAATTAATTTTAATTAAATGTAAAAGTTATTTCAGAGGAATTTTCATTTACATTTGCTTATGAGCTTTTAACATTAAGAGCTGTACTCCTTGAATTCTTCTTAAAATGGAAATGCTAGTGCTTGTTTTCGCTCAGACTTCAGGGCTGTGGGGTGGGGAGTGGGAAAGACACATACCCAGCACATTTAATACTGAGGCCCGCTTCCAGAGTTCCGCCCAAGGAGGGGACTTGGTGAAAGCTGTTTCTCTAGTGACTAGAGGAAATAGAAGGTAAATAGATGTAAACACCAGTAGAACAGGTTGGTTTTTAATGCTTTGATCTGCAGGTCATTTTTCATTTTTGCTGTTTTTTTCTTTTTTTCTAGTTTTATTGTCAACCTTCTGTCATGTTACTGTTCGGCGACAGTCGTGCTACATTTCTGAAGGTCATTTAAGAAACGCATTGTTGGGTATTTATTGTAGAATCTCTGTTCTGGGTGATGCTGTTTAATCTCAACTTCCTTTTCCTCTTCATACCCCCAACCTCACCCGGAGCAAATTGAAACTGTGAAGTTCTAGGACAAAGAAACGGCCATGCATGGAAGAATGCAGTGACTGTCCCTGTTAGCTTACTCGGTAGTGATCTTCAGAGAAATGGAGATGACGCGAAATGGCTGTGAACCAGGGGCCTTGGCCTGGAACGTTCGCCAGTGACCGGATGTGGAGGGACGGGAAGCTGCCTTCTGGGGTGTATAGATAACCTCTAGGCCTCTCCAGGGGCCCGCTGGGCTGATGCTGTGTTAAATTCCTCTCCAGGTGGACGCGTGCAGTCACTTTCGTCAGCATCCTTGAGGGAGAACCTCGAGACGAGGGTTTTATTTTATTGCATTCCTTCTGAAGAGAGCGCTGCCATTCGCCCCAGGCCCTTCTCTGCCCTTTTGAATTCAGACCTTTGTTGGGACTCTCCCAGCCGGAAATGAAGATGTTTCTGGAAGGCTGAGAGGGGATGAGATGGGGTGCCCAGCCTGCCCTGTAATTATCAGTACCCACCCCCACCTCACCTGGACCCGGGCCCGTACCCGGGACCCTTCCTTCTCTCCTGGCCTCCTGGTGTCTGATCTGTAATAAGTGCTTGGTCAGTGTCAGCATCTTTGAACAAGTTGCTGGTGAGAGAGGCTGGCTTTTGCTGATGGACAAGGTGGCTGAAGGGACCTCGTTTGACGGGGCTGCCTCCTCTCCTAGGAGATGCTCTCGGGTGTGGTGGTCATCAGCGGGAAGGACCCCGTGCAGCACCAGGGCCTCTCCCTGACCGTGGAAGGCACCGTGAACCTCCAGCTCAGCGCCAAGAGCGTGGGTGTGTTCGAAGCTTTCTACAACTCCGTGAAGGTAGGCATGCCTGGTGCACGTCGTCGGTTCAGTACTCATGTTTGTGGTGGTTTTTACTTGTTGTCTGTCGGTATTTTGCAAATGGTGCAGTGATAGTCACACTTTTAATATTTACTAACCAAGCTGGAAAATACGTCCGCTGATTCTGAATAGATCCTTGATTGGACGTGGCTTGCTTGGATAGGAGCAGGAGAGCGGTCAGGGCTGAGCCGGCCTTGACCAAGGCCGCGCTCCTCGGAGGTATGCGGTGGTCCTGCCCTCACCCTCCTCCAGCGGGACTGGCACTCGCCCTGTGCGCACGGCTGCTGCTGGATATGACGTGCTGGAAGAGCAGTGGCCATTCTTTTTGTCACTTAGGGTGGATTCGGAATTCCAGAATGGGAACTCTTTTTCTGTATTTATAGTTTCCTTTCCCTGAAGGACATATTAACTTTCAAATTTAAGGAGGGAAGAGGTAAGAGGGGCTCGTTAACCGCATTCCCATTCAGGGCCGTCCCATTTTCCTACCTTAGCTCTTAGAGTTTCACGTCAGGGGCCAGGCCCTGTCCCTCCAGGGTGAGACACAGAGACCGGGAGGCTCAGAACGTTCCCGGCGGTGGACTGAGTGGCTTCTCTTTGCAGCCGATCCAGATTATCAACAGCACCATCGAGATGGTGAAGCCGGGGAAGTTCCCCAGCGGCAAAACCGAAATTCCTTTTGAATTTCCTCTGCACGTGAAGGGGAACAAAGTTCTGTACGAGACCTACCATGGCGTGTTTGTCAACATTCAGGTGAGTTTCCCGGCAGGCAGTGGTCCTGGTGCTCCTTCCACTGGAAATGTGTGGGTGGACCGGAATGTAACCCCGCGCTTCCTGCCGTGACCGCCGTGCGCTCCGTGTCCGCGTCTCGCTCCCCCGGGCACATTTCCTGTGTGACCATTGTTTTCAACAGGAGCCCCGAGGACCCACGCTGCGCTGCTTCTTAGAACCCCTGTGTCCCGCGCTCTCTGCAGCCACACGGGCTGTGAAGGGCGCTTTCATTGCTGGGTGACAGAGAGGCCTCCTCTCGGCACCGACCAGCTTGTCTGTTTTTATTCGCATAAACATCTCTTTGTTTAACACCAAAGGCTGCTGCAGCATAGGCTGTGTCCTCTATTGAACAAACCTTGTAAACGAGGGGAAGTGAGTTTATGACTTCCTGTCCACCGCTGTGGTTCCGGATGTCTTTCACAGTTGCTATTGTCTCTTGTGTTTGGAGGCATGACTGAGAGAGAGGGAGAGAGAGAGAGAGAGAGAGAGAGAGAGAGAGAGAGAGAGAGCGTGTCTTCCCTTCAGTCAGTGGCAAGGAGGGTACTTTTGTGATGGCAGTCCTGCTGCGACCCCCTTGCTTACTGAGACGAGACACGTGTTGTCTTATGTGCAAAAGGGCTGAAGTTAGGAATTTTTTGATTTAATAATAAAGTTTTAGCTGATAATTTGGTCTTGGTAGAGACCATTCCCTGCTAGTCACCCTTTTTACAGTGAAAAGTGCCCTTCCTGTGAGTCTGCTCTCAGTCTAAGGGCGAGCATCTTCTTGCTTCATGCCTGTTGATGGTGTTTACTGGTGGTCGGAAAAGGTGGGATCGGCACCTTCTTTTGTGCCCTGCTCAAGCCTGCCCACTCTGCCTCCTGCCGCTCCTACCCCCGGGTCACGCTGTAGTGACGGGAAAGATCACGATGAGGTGGAAAGAGGCTTCGCAGACAGATCTGAAACTGGGAGCCTGGGCTCCTGCCCCGGCAGGTGTGACTCCAGAGCCCACCTCTGTGACCCCCGCGGCCTTCGCGGCCTCTCCGAGGGGCGGAGGAGGTCTTGGCGTGAGGTGCTCAGTTACAGTTACAGCCGGCATGAGGGTGTGCCAGTGTATGGTCACTGAATGACTGAGTGAGTTCATGTGACTGCCCTTGCCCTGAGAATTCTCACATTTCTATTGTTAGAACTGAGATGGTACATCTGAGCGAAACACACTTCCTGGGACATAGCATCAGCATTTTCCTCCGCCTCCCCCTTTGTCCAAGCCTCCCTGACTTACCGCCAGCTGCCTTGTGTATTAATTACGCTTTCACACTTAAGAAACATTGTGACCAAAAGTTAGTGCCTGTTATTCACACCCTTTTATTTGCAAGTTACAGAAATCCAACCCAAGCTGACTTAGCCAAATAGGGATATGGACAAAGAACCAGCGACTCCCAGAGCGTCGAGGCCAGGTCCCCCCTTGGGTGGCACAGCTGGCTGCCAGCAGGCGGCTGTGGCCCCCCGTCTGCCCTTGCAGATCTCACGGCTGCTGCTCCCAGCGCTGCTCCTCCTCACCCTCCCCTCGGCCTGCTCTGTCTGTGGGCGGGACCCTGCACCCCTGCCCGTGGGTCCGACCACAGGATGGCCGTGGGAGTCGGCTGAGGAGTACCCTTAACGTGTGTTTTTAAATATAGAAATGCCTTCATTTTGAGCACTAACTCACCCTTCTGTGTATATTGATTTCAGATACACATTTATTAGACTACGTTTCCCTGAAACACTGACTTGTCTCCTTGAATATTCTAAGATGGGAACAAATGACGCTGAATGCCGTTTTCTCCCCCGTGTCCGTCTAGTACACCCTGCGCTGTGACATGAAGCGGTCGCTGCTGGCCAAAGACCTGACCAAGACCTGCGAGTTCATCGTGCACTCCCCGGTGAGCGGCCACGGGCCTGCGGGCTCACTGCTGCCAGAGAGGAGGCAGCCTGTCACCGTCGCTGCCAGCGACCGGGGCCAGCACGAGCACCCGCGTGGTGGTGTCCCTGTGCCCAGCACGAGCACCCGCGTGGTGTCCCCTGCGCCCGGCACGAGCACCCGTGTGGTGTTGTCCCCTGCGCCCGGCACGAGCACCCGCGTGGTCGCCCCCTGCGCCCGGCACGAGCACCCGCGTGGTCGCCCCCTGCGCCCGGCACGAGCACCCGCGTGGTGTCCCCTGCACCCAGCACGAGCACCCGCGTGGTCGCCCCCTGCGCCCGGCACGAGCACCCGCGTGGTCGCCCCCTGCGCCCGGCACGAGCACCCGCGTGGTGTCCCCTGCACCCAGCACGAGCACCCGCGTGGTGTCCCCTGCACCCAGCACGAGCACCCGCGTGGTGTTGCCCCCTGCGCCCGGCACGAGCACCCGCGTGGTGTCCCCTGCGCCCGGCACGAGCACCCGCGTGGTGTCCCCTGCGCCCGGCACGAGCACCCGCGTGGTGTCCCTGTGCCCGGCACGAGCACCCGCGTGGTGTCGTTCCCTGCGCCTGGCGTCCCCTGGGTGGTGCATGGGCTCGCATGGCGCTGCACCTGGGGGGTTTGTGCCCCGTTGAGGGGTCCCAGCAGGAGACCCACCTCTGTCCTGGGGGCAATCACCTCAGCCCTCGGGCTGCACGGCAGACAGCTCAAATGGCCCAGCCTGGTGGAGCGTGGCAGACCCAGCAAGAACACACAGGGGCACGCGGGGCGGGTGGGTCGCCCCTCCTACCACCTCCTGACCCTCAGCAGTGACATCAGGTTAACAAATGCCTTTCACGTGTCACCGTCGGGAACTGGAGCCTCTGTCCCACCAGGAGACGCCGGGGAAGTTCCCGGGAGTCCTCTGCGGCGCAGCTGGGGCCTCGGGCATGAAACCTCGCAGTGGCGGGCAGCGCTGGCCTCAGTGTGACACCTGGCGACACAGTCATGCTCACAGCCCTGGGTCCCTGGGCCTCACGCGGCGGCTGCCCCCTCTGTCCACATCCACGGTAGCCTCGTTCCCGCGTGCGTTCAGAGCCCACGTACCCTGCCTCTTGGTGCCAAGCTCTTCCTGGTTCACTGTGCCACCCTTCCTGTCTCTAAAGAGGGAAGAAGTCTGACCCACAGAACTCCTGGCCCTCAAGCCCTGATTGTGGTTTCCCTCCCGTTGCAGCCTCAGAAGGGGAAGCTGACTCCGAGTCCCGTGGACTTCGCCATCACGCCCGAAACCTTGCAGAATGTCAAAGAGGTAGCGAGCTCCTCCCCCCGGGCCAGCGGTGTTACTCAGCCCTGGATTCCACTGGCAGGCTGGTGCCGATGGCTCTTCATTTGGCTGCCGAGAGGAGATTCCTGATTATCGTCTGTACCCCAAACAGTCTGGAATTCTACTTTGATTTCTTTTTAAACTCAGAAACTTCTTAGGAGACTCATACTGTGGAAAGTTTCCTAGGATATATGTTTATTATTTCTTACATCTTCTAGTTTTGCACTGTGGTTAGACTCTTCCCTGAGCCCAGTCCCCACCACCTGCGTGTGGCTGCCTGTCTCTCCGCCTCCACGGACACAGCTGTTCTTCCTCGCTCGCACCCCGCAGCCTGCTCTCTGGGCCCTGTTGATCAGTCGGCTTGAAGGCAAGCTCGGGACTGGGGCTCCCGCGTGAGGCTGGCCTCATCCCTCAGAGCCACAGCGGAGCAGGGCGTGTGGTAGGCGTCCTTCTGAACGTCCACTGACCACCCTGCTTTGGAGCACACGACTCCAGGGGGCCCGTCAGACTGATCTTCTGCCGGAAGCAACCTTGCGAGGAGACTCACGGGGACAGTGTGGGTAGGGATGGGCCCTGGCCCCTCCTCTACCACCTCACCCTGCCCTGAGAGCTCCCTAGGGCTGTCCCAGTCAGCCCCACTTTGTCTTAAGTTGGTTAGAATAAGTCTATATTTCTTACTTGTAAAGAATCTAAATCAGTGGTTCTCAACCTTCTAATGCCGCGACCCTTTAATACAGCTTCTCATGCTGTGATGACCCCCAATTTCATTGTTACAAATTGAACATAATGAAAGCATAGTGATTAATCACAAAAACAACATGTAATTATATATGTGTTTTCCGATGGTCTTAGGCGACCCCTGTGAAAGGGTCGTTCGACCCCCCAAAGGGGTCGCGACCCACAGGTTGAGAACCGCTGGCCTAGATGCTAGAAAACGTGGTCACAGCGGGAGAGAGGAATTGGTGGTGAGCAGAGAGGAAAGCAGCCCATTGCGGCCCCTCCTCGACTAACAGGGCGGAACCATCCTTCCTGATTGGAAAACCGTGTTCCTCCACCTTGTCCTGTGCTCTGGTGGGTGGTCTTGTTCCTTTTCCTGATTTATTAAGGTTGTGTTTGTTTCTTTCTGTTCTTAGTGTTGTTTGTTCCTTTTTTCTCTAACATCCTGTTTCTCCTCTCCGGTCGCTACCCTTAAATGTTCAGATACACATGGACGGTATAAGTTTAAATAACACAGAATCAGCTCCGTCGGACAGAAGGCTTGTAGTGTTTTTGCATTTTCTCTCCTCACTCCGCCTTGTTTGTTGTGTTTGAAATCGACGTTCGGTTGTCGTCCGTTTCATTTTTCCCACCGTTCGTCTTTATTGGCTTACAGACCGGTTCTTCGTCGTTGCCTGAACTTTCACAGTCACATTCCGTGGCCTTAACTAAGTTTACCATGGTCACTGCTCGCCATTGATGCTACTCCCTTATGTTTTCTTCTTTTCTCAACTTTGTTCTCGTTTAGCTGGAATACATCCTGGAGTCCTTTCAGAAAGGGTGGGGAGTGAGCGCGAGCCCGCGAGTGGCCGGAAAACCCCTGACTTGCTCCCACACTTGAATCCTAGTCTAGGTAGAAAAGTCCAGCTCCAATGTCATTTGCCCTTAAATAGTTCGTTCCCTGGGTTTCTAGTACCAGTGACACTGATGACAGTCTGGTCCTCACGTTGTGTGAGTGCTGTTTCCTCTCCCTCTCCCTCCTCCCCTCTCCCTCCTCCCCTACAAACTCCCCGCCTCTCCCCTCCCTGTGCTGGGAAATGTCAGGGGACCCGCCCAGGCTTGGATCTGGCTTTAGTCTGTGTGTCTGGCATTCAGTGGTCTGCTGCACTGGGAGGCCGAGCCTGCCGTCCGTCCTGGGACTGTCTCGGGTATCATTTCCTGGACGCATCCCAGAGGCGCCCTGGGCTCAGGCCCCGCTCACTGATCGCTCCTCAGTGGTATCTAGCGCTGCGGGTGGGATGCTTCCTCACCACCACGATTCCTTCCTGCGCAGGGCCCCTCCTTCGCGCTGCCCTTTCTTCGTGGCAGCTGCAGCGCCGTCATCCCGCCTCCTGTGGGGTGCTGTTTCCGGGGGGCAGTTCTCTCTGTAGAGTGCGTACCTCCTTTGCTTGCTCTTACTTTCCTCAAGTGTGTATTGATTCTTGGTTACTAGTTTATATTGCAGATGAGGATCTGAGACGTATGGTCTTGTTAAGCCCTGTCCTGGGCCCAGAGAATCTGTTCTGGTTATAAACGTGCTCTGGCCAAGGAGCTGAGCTTGGAGTTATAGGGGGCGGAGGCCTGGCCCTGTAGCTTCTCTCAGGGTCGGGTGTGCGGGCAGCTTGTCTGTGGGTCACCGGGCTCCTGTTCTGTGGCCGAAGTGCCTTGGGACGCTTCTCTCCTCGCCCAGCCTGCTCTGGGTGTCTCCTGGGTGGAAAGTCCCCCGTTAGGGAAGCTGCAGGCCACCTGGGCAAGTGCTGGTGTCAGAGGCTGCATGAGGCCAGTGGCCCACCCTCTGGTGCGTTACCTGGGAGCCTCCCCTGGTGGCCCTGCCCCCGGGTGCCCCCACCTCTGGTCTGACTGACGCCCGTGCCTCTGGGCACACTCGCCCTCAGCGCCCTGAGCCCCTGTAGGCTGCAGTCCCTGAACTCTGGTGAGCGTCATCGTCAACCACAGTCTCAGAAATGCCCCCTGGGGTGGCCTCCGTGGCGCCGTGGCTCTGCCTGTGGGGGCGGCTGTTTGGACGTGTGTGTTCATCGTGCTGGGCCAGGAGCGGGCCGCTGGTGAGCTCTTCAGCTGGATCTTGAGAGCTTTTCATTGTTCATTTGCTTAAAAGAGTTTTAATGTGGTGCTACTGGTGCTTACTTTTCTAAACAAGTAGCTGCTTTTACTTTAGTTATTTTTAGAACTTGGCCTTGAATGAAGACTTCTTTCCAGCTCCCTGCCCTTCAGTCCCAGGCATCTGCTGTCCAGTAGGACGGCCCTGGCCACAGGTGCCCGCTGGTCTGAGCTGAGGCGCTGCGGGCGGAAGGTTTGGGTGCCCGAGACTCAGCCTGAGAAAGAGAACATAACGTCGTACTTTTCAAATATTGATTGTATGTGGACATGATACTGTTTTGGATGTATTGGGTAATTTTACCTGTTTCCTTTACTTCTTAAAATGTGGCTACTGGAAACATTTAAGTTACATATGTGGTCACATGTGTGGCTCGCGTGACGTTTCTGCTGGACGGTGGTCTAACTCTGAATTATCTCCAGCAACTGGACCAGCCCGAGGTGAATTCGCGACAACAGTGTGGGACTCCTCACCTTTTCCACATCATCACTCCCCTGGGCCCAGTCTCCTCTGCCCCCAGAGACAGGCCCACGGGCTCCCAGCCCACCCAGAGGAGCACTGTTCTCTCTGCGTTTCTTGAAATAAAATAATTGTGTCAACTTTTCAAAATTGTATTACACAGAACATTTTAAGTTCTTTTTAAAAAATATATTTTTATTGTTTTTTTGGGTTTTTTTTAGAGAAAGAAACATTGATGAGCGAGATACATGAATCAGCTGCACGCCCCCTACTGGGAAGCAAGCCCAAAACCTAGGCATGTGCCCTGACCAGGAATCGAACCTGTGACCTCCTGGGTTGACACTAGACCAGCCGGGCTTAAATTATTTTTTTAAACTTTTTGGCGTGTGGGTGTGACCAGTTGAGTTAAATACTTCTCAGACGCTTTTGTACGTCATTTCCTCCGTGAGGAGCCTTCCCGTCTGACCTCGCGGTCAGGGCGGCGGAGGGCCTGTGCGGGGCCGTGCGGGGCCGCATCTGCAGGAACTCAGGCAGTCAGTTAAGTCGACAGAAGATGCAAGTACTCGTCTACCTTTTCCCCATTTTGTAAAACAGGGTCCCGTGGGTTTTAACAAAATTATCCATCTTTGTTTCCCGTTGTTGTTTATCTTAAATGACTGGAGTCATTTCCAGTCCTGACGCCCTTGTCTTCGTCCTGTGTTAGAGAGCCTTGCTCCCCAAGTTCCTGGTCCGGGGACATCTGAACTCGACCAACTGCGTCATCACGCAGCCGCTCACGGGCGAGCTGGTGGTGGAGAGCTCGGAGGCCGCCGTCCGGAGCATCGAGCTGCAGCTGGTCCGCGTGGAGACCTGTGGTGAGGGCCCTGCGCTGCCTCCTGCCGGGAGCCTCAGCCCCAGTGACAGACGAGGACGGGCTGTGAGGGAGGGGACTCTCGGGCACCCTGGCGAGTGGGGAGTGGGGAGTGTGTCCACGCAGGTTCTCATGGTCACAGGGCGTCCTGATGGCTGTGGGAGGCTCATTGGACGGTGCTGCTTTCTGACCACATGGTGCTCGCCCCTCCCCCAGGGTGTGCAGAAGGCTATGCCCGGGACGCCACCGAGATTCAGAACATTCAGATCGCCGACGGGGATGTTTGCCGGGGCCTCTCGGTGCCCATATACATGGTCTTCCCCCGGCTGTTCACCTGCCCCACACTGGAGACCACCAACTTCAAAGTGGGTGAGTGCCAGCCCTCAGCCCTCAGTCCTGAGACGGGGTGGCCCACAGAGGGGCTGCCCGTGCCCGGGACAGACACGCGGTCCGCTCGGGTCAGGCACAGCTCAGAGTGCTGGTCCTTCGTCACTCCACGGAGCTCACAGAGCTGCCATGCTGGGGCGGGGCCCACCGCCAGCAGTCCCAGCTCTTGAGGGCACTGCCTTGTCACCCAGGGAGATGCCAGCAGCCACGTTGGTGTGGCCGGGGCAGGGGTCGGTGTGGGCCGGGGCAGGGGACGGTGTGGGGCCGGGGCAGGGGTCGGTGTGGGCCGGGGCAGGGGTCGGTGTGGGCCGGGGCAGGGGACGGTGTGGGCCGGGGCAGGGGTCGGTGTGGGCCGGGGCAGGGGTCGGTGTGGGCCGGGGCAGGGGTCGGTGTGGGCCGGGGCAGAGGACAGTGGGGCCGGGGCAGGGGTCGGTGTGGGCCGGGGCAGAGGACAGTGGGGCCGGGGCAGGGGTCGGTGTGGGCCGGGGCAGGGGTCGGTGTGGGCCGGGGCAGGGGTCGGTGTGGCCGGGGCAGGGGTCGGTGAGGCTAGGGCGTGGGATGATAAACTGACAGGAACTAGCACAGCAGTGGACAAGCCAGCACTGTGCATGAGGTCAGGCAGGGCGGGGACCAATCCGTGACAGTTCCGTGGCCATTAGTCACTTGAAACCGGTGTTTGTGGACAAGCTTCTGCCCATGGCTGAGGCCCCCAGTGCGGAGGTGTGAGGCCTGGGAGCTTCTGTTGTGCCGATTCTCTGAGCAAAGGGGACCCCGTCCCGAAGGCCGTTGCGTCCTATTAACGTCACAGCCCCCCGAAATCTTGTGAGGTGCGTTATGTTTAGTCCAGAGAGGATCTTTGGTTTTAAACCAGACCATGATCTGACTTAAACCAATTCCAGATAACGTAACTTCAGGGCGTTTTTATCACCAGAGCGAGCGCTGTTGGCCGAAGAGGGGGCTGTGGCCGCGCTGAGTCCCGGGCCTCTCGGGCCTGCACTTTGTCTTTTCAGAATTTGAGGTTAACGTCGTGGTGCTGCTTCAGGGCGACCATCTCATCACCGAGAACTTCCCGCTGAAGCTCTGCCGGATGTAGCCGGAGGGAGCGCGGAGGTGCAGGGCGAGCCGGAGCCGGAGCCGGAGCCGCCGCGGGCCCGTCCTCAGGGATTCTGGGCAGATGTGGACCGGACCCCTTGGATCTGGTCACCTCCTTCCTCGTGTCCTCCACGCTCCTGCTCCCAGCGGCGCCCGTCAGTCCTTTCCTTTGAAAGGCATCGGGACTTCCCAGTGTTCTTGGCAAGATCATTTCCTGTGGCGCCCGCCTTCCGGCTGCTCGTTAGGGACTGAGGACGTGTCTGACCACAGTGTGAGCTTCGCTGGGGTCAGGTCCTGGGACCTCAGGGGCCAGGCCTGACAGGGTCGCGCCGTGGCCGGGACTGTGAGCCCAGAGCCACTGCCGACGGGGAGCTCCTGGCTGGTGGCGCCCGCAGATGCGCTCCGGGGAGGGGTGCCGAGTGGCCCCCACTGCAGGTGTGGGCATGTATTCCGCGCTGCCCTGTGGTTCTCCCACATTTTTCATGAGAACTTTAAAGTGTTCTTGCTGTCAGGGGGTGAGGGAGTTGGGTGACAATGGCTGAAGTAGCAAGTCTCAGGACCTGGTATGAACTCTGGTGCCACCATATTCCCAGAATGCACTTCCATGCCAGCCTATGTGAGGGGCACATATGTCCATGCCTGGTGTCGGGTGCACTGGCTGGTGCCCTGGACCGAGGAACCCGGCCTCTGCGACCCAGAGACCTGTGTCAGCCAGGCCCTCTGGTTCAGGGTGTGGAGAGCCTGTGACACCCACTGCCCACCCCCCGCCCCGACCTGCATTCTTCCCACCAGCACAGGGAACAGTCCTCAGAGGAAGCCCTGCGCTCTGCAGGCCGCCTGGCCTTCCCTGCCAGTCCTCCCTCCGGGCCGGGCTCCGGCCGGGCGGCTCAGGCTGCGGCCATGGTCCCCGCCGCCCCTGGTGACGGGAGAGGCTGAGGGCCAGCAGCCGACTCAGGCCTCGCTTCATCGGGGCCTCGGTCCCCTCAGAGGACACCTCTGCTCGTCTCCTGTTATGCTCACATGACACCAACAATGACCTGTCTTTGATGATGTGTTCACAGTGGCAGAAAGCAGAGGCTATACTTTTTGGTAAATTTCAAAGGTAGAAATCATTTTTAATGAAGAAAGAAAGCTAAATGAGAATTTTGAAAAATGGTTTGGGATGTGTATTGCTATAAATTGCTTTACTAAACCAGTTTATGGATACAAATATTACAAGTGCTGTCCTCAGGGAGTAATTCTAACCTGAAGAGGATCCACAGCCCATTTCCTTCTGCCCAGGCGTCCCAGGCAGGGCCTCCGGCTAGACATTCCCTTCTTGGCCAGACACCTGCACTGTGGTTGCTAGGGAAACGCGGATGTTTGGGTGTCCTGGACAGCAACCATCTGCTGCTGCCCAGGCTGGCGCTGGGCATCCACTCTCAGGCTCAGGGTTGTCAGATTTTCCTGTTCGGGCACGAGGAGAGGAGGAGGCAGGGGAGTCGGAGCCGTGAGTGCACTGTTCTGGAAAGGTCCACGTGGGCGGAGCACATTCTGGCCGTCAGAGCTCCAGCCGGATTGGGCTCAGTTCCCAGCCACGCTGAGCTCCAGAGCAGGCGGAGAGGAATGCAGAATAAAATGTAAAAGCCGAAGCATCGCGCCTGGATTTGTCGAGTCCCTGTCCAAAAGCTGGGGGACGGAACCTGACTGGCTCCCCAGGGGAGTCTCACGTCCCGAACCTGAGTGTCACTGGCCCTTTGAAAACTTCGGGCTGAGTTGCCCCACGGCCAACAGTGGTTGGGCTGTAGCAGGTCACAGGCCCTCCCGCATCCCTGCTGCTCCCCCTTCTGGTTGAGAAACGGCTGTATTGCCAAGGACCCCGCCTGCCTGGTGAGGACTTAACTTCCTGTTCCTTTGCCTCTAGGTATGGTCATGTGACAGGTGAGGGGCTGGCAGTTGATGACAAAAAGGCCATGTCCCCCACCTTCCTGCCCATCCCAGGGAGTGGCCATCTGACGTGGCCCAGTTCCACCTGCGCCGGAGCCGTCCCCTCAGCTGCCTCCTCCGGGCCTCACCCTGACCTGTCACTGTCCTGCTTCCCCCTCACGGCATCTGTCACCTCACTTGCTGAGAGGCACCAGGGCTCTGCTCCCTCTGTTCACAGTCGGTCCCCTCGGTGTGGATCCGCTGGATCAAACAGGTGAAGTCCGGACACGGAGGGAATGTTTGCAGCTGGATCCGGTTTAGGGATGACGTGGTGATTGAAGACCCAGACCCAGACCATGTTCTAGTCCCAAATTCCTTGCTCTGTGTTAGGGAATGATCTGAACCCACTCAGAGCACGAGAACACTGGAGAGTGAGTGACCTCCCAGGAACTCCTGGGGGTTTATTCCTGCTTCACAGCCGAGCGCAGGAAAGCCGAGGCTGCCCCGTCCACGTCTGTTCACCTGTGGCCATCCTGCCGCCCCTCCAGGGAGAACTGGAGTCGATGGCCACAGCCACCATGAACCACGGCCCTTCAGATCCCAGCTGGCCTTCAAAAAGGGGGAGAAGTTTGGGAAGGACCCTGGGAAGGACTGTCTGCGCTCACTTAACGCTGAGACTCCGGATGGGAGATGAAACATTGCAAAGAGAACCATTGCCTGGGAAAATGCTCCCTTTACAATATAAATAATTCCGTAACCACGAGACCCAGAACAAGCCACCTGAGTAGGAAAAAACCACACGGGGGCCTGAGGTGGAGGTGAGAGGAGGTCTCCCAGGCCTGTGCTCTGCACTCCGACCACTGGGAGCTGTTTATGTCAGACTGAGCAGTGAGTGTTCAGAGGATGCAACTTTACTCAGAAACTCAAGGCACCGAATTTATAGGACCAAAGCTGATCCGATTGCCCTTACACAAAATGTAGTCAAATTCCTAGAGCAGGTCATTCATAAGAAAGGGAAAAGGCAGACCACGCGTTGACAACTCAGTGAGGAGCCTGGCTACCTGGATGCCCTCCTGGGAATGCCCTGGGGAAACGGGAATGCCTTGGCCCTGCCCAGTTGGCAGGATTCTAACTTGATGGGGTGTTTCATCCCCCAAACCCAGCCAGTCCCCCTAAAGCTTTCCGTGTAATATACAGCAAACACACTCCGCAGGTTTTAAGTCACTTGGGAGACTACAAAGACATAATTTGCTCCTGCTTCTTTAAGACACTATATTTGGGGGAGCACCTGCCTAACCAAGACCAAGGGTACAGAGGTTTGCCTGTGTGGTCCCCTCGACAAGGCCCCGAGGTGGGAGCCTGGGGGACAGCAGCCCCAGAGAGGAGGTTCTGAGAGGCAGGGCTGCTGAGCAGGGGACCACGAGGTGGGGCGCCACCCCATTCGCAGGGATGAGGACTAGCGCTTCAAGACCAAGCCTCTGGGTCTAAAGTGACAGGAATGGGACGAGCTTTCTGTCTGCAGATGGGCAGCCACTGATGGGGCCGCCAGGGGAGCTCGGCCGCCCAGACACGCTGCTGTGCTTGTGGACACACCGCGAATAGGGTGAGCTCAGGATTCCCAGTGGAAAGGAGCAGAAAAATAAGTTCTTAAATAAATTATTCTTTAAAAGTTTCAACATCCGTATGCATTAAGAAAACCCAAATTCAGCCCTAACCGGTTTGGCTCAGCGGATAGAGCGTCTGCCTGCAGACTCAAGGGTCCCGGGTTCAATTCTGGTCAAGGGCATGTACCTTGGTTGCAGGCACATCCCCAGTGCGGAGTGTGCAGGAGGCAGCTGATCAATGTTTCTCTCTCATTGATGTTTCTAACTCTCTATCCCTCTCCCTTCCTCTCTGTAAAAAATCAATAAAATATATTTAAAAAAAAAGAAAACCCAAATTCAAAGCCCAATACATAAAAAAGATCACATTTAAGAAATGAGCTTTTCCCAAGTTTTTTACTACGATGTTCCTTTATATCTTACTGAAAATACGTATTTTTTAATTCATAGGAAATTTGCAACAATCAATTATATATTTTTGCCACAAAGAGAAAATCTCAACCAAATTTTAACAAATAGAAATTGCCCCAAACCCTATATACTCTCCTGTAGTGCAATAAAATTAAAAATTAATAAAAGGAAAATCAAATACAATATAAGCACTTGTAAATTATACAACATTCTTCAAAGCAGAAACCAAAACTTCATTCACGGGCCCTTTTAAATGCAGTGAAGATGAGCACACTGTACAGAAATGGCTTTGCACTATGGCCATTGCTGCCGCCAGAGCCAAATTCATAGCCTTAAATGTTTTTAACACCAGAGAGAATGAGAACTAATGAGTTTACATTCAAATTAAATGTTTTATAAAACAAGAAAAAAGGAAAGAATTAATGATAAAAGCAGGAATTCATTTGAAAGCAAAAACATCACAGGAAAATATAAAAATAAGAACATCAGTTGGTACTTTGAAAAGACTAATTCAATGGAAATATCTTTAATAGAACAAAACAAAACACAGGAAGATGGCGGCATAGGTAAACACCTATACTCGCTGCCTCCCACAACCACATCAAAATTACAACTAAAATACAGAACAACCATCATCCAGAACCCCTGGAAAGCTGGCTGAGTGGAAGTCCTACAACTAGAGAAGGGAAGAAAACAGCACACTGAGACTGGTAAGAGGCACAGAACTGGCTGGTCTGGCACCCACATGTGCCACTTTTTTAATTGGGAGGGAGATTGTCTCTGCAGAGGCCAGCCCAGAGGAGCAAAGGGTCCCAACCCCACACCAGACCTCCAGCCCAGGGTCCCAGAGCTGGGAAGAGAAATCCCTACAGGCAGTAAGAACCATGGGCTAGAGAAACCAGTGCGGATTGGGGCTCAGTGACAGAGGCTGCTGGAGACCCAGCTGTTCCTCTTAAAAGACCAGCACCACGAACTGAACTTATAAGGCCCTGCTTCCTCTGAGCTCCAGCACCAGAGCGAGTCTCTGGTGACCACAGACACGAGGAGGAACTGGATTGTCTGGCATCAGGGCAGGAACTCCGGGGCAGCTTTCTCCCAGACAGAGGTTCTCTCGGATAATTTTTCCTATGCTGGGACCTCCCCAGTGTCAGTGTCAGACCATACCAGATTATAACTCTACACATCCATAAATGACACACTCAAGGGGTAGACTCAGTGAGCACCAAGGCCCCACTGAAGCAAGTCCTGCTCCATAAGGGTGTCTCCTGCGCAGCAGCTCTCCCACTGTACTCGCAGCTGGTCCTCAACAGCCAATTGGCCTGGAGGTCAATTCCTCCCAGTGACACCAACAGCAATCAAGTCTCAACTACAACAAGATTGTGCTCACAGCCCACAAAGGAGTGCACCTAGAGCTCCCAGCTCAGGTGAGTGGGGAACCCCAAACAAAAGGAATCCAAAGAGGACCACACCAAGACACATCATAATTAAAATGCCAAGGGCTAAAGACAAAGAGAGAATCTTAAAAGCAGCAAGAGAAAAGCAGTTAGTTACCTACAAGGGAATGCCCATAAGATTGTAGGTCCATAGCAAGGACCTACAACCAAGATTACTCTACCTAGCCAAGCTATCATTTAGAATTGAAGGTCAGATAAAGAGCTTCACAGACAAGCTAAAGAAGTTCATCACCACCAAACCAGTATTACATGAAATGTTGAAGGGTATTCTTTAAGAAGAGGAAGAAGAGCCCTAGCCAGTTTGGCTTAGTGGATAGAGCATCAGCCTATGAACTGAAGGGTCCTAGGTTCAATCCAGTCAAGGGCACATGCCCGAGTTGTGGGCTCAATCCCGGCATGCAGGAGGCAGCCAATCAATGATTCTCTCTCATCACTGATGTTTCTATCTCTCTCCCTCTCCCTTCCTCTCTGAAATCAATTTAAAAAAACAAAGAAGAGGAAGAAGAAGAAAAGGATAAATATGAACAACAAAATTGCAACAAATACATACCTATCAACAATTGAATCTAAAAATTAAAACGAATAAGAAATAAGAAATAAACGAATAAGAAATCTAATGAACAGAATAAACTGGTGAATAAAATAGAATCAGAGGCATTGAAATGGAACAGATGATTCTCAGCGGGAAGGGGGGTGGGGGATGGGAAAAGATTAAACAGATCTATGCATATATGCATTACCTATGGACACAGACAATAGGGTGGTGAAGGCCTGGGGCTGGGCGGGAATCGGGTGGAGGGGAGCTATGGGGGGAAAAGAGGGACATCTGAAATAATCTCAACAATAAAGATTAAAAACAACAACAAACAAAAAGAGAAACATGTAACACTAGGGACAATTTCAGATGAGAAGGGGCCGGATGAGAATTATAATAGCAGTGTCCTCAGTGTCCCCCAATCTGTCTCCTGTTTCAACAGTGTTTGGACAGAACAGACTCAGGACGCCCCTTCTTCCAGCCTCCAATCTCTTCTAGTCACCACTTTCGGAACCATCTTGGCTATTCTCAGCCTGAGACCAGCCAACACTATTTTTACCTTAACTCCCAATTGCCGACCAACCATGAGCTCCCAGCCTCGTCAGAATGATCCCACCGAGGTGGAGGCCCGACAACTGCCTGGCCAGCAGCACCGGCGGCCTCCGCACCTGCCTGGCTCTGGGCTTGTTTCCACCCGGAGGAGCTGCGGCTCTGGAGGGCGTGGCCACTTCCTCCCAGAGCTGGCCGAGGAGAGGCCGGGCGCTCCGCGTCTCTGGAAGATGCGAGCCCAGCGGGGCAGCTGCGCCCTCTTCCAGGACTGCAGAGGCCACCCCAGGTGAGGGTGGCACTCAGGGAAGCCGCGTGGCCCTGGAGACCTGACCAGGCCCTGGCGGACCTGCAGCCCCGGGTTCTGCCCGCACAGACCCTCAGCTCCGTGGGTCCCTGGAGAGCCCGCCCCGTGAGCAGGTGAAGCTCATGGGGAAGATGGGCGGCACCTGGTCACCTCTGCAGACTGCCGGCTCCAGCCAGGGCCTCTCCCTGCAACCACGAGGCAGCCTGCTAACCCCCCTGGGGCCCTCTCCCAAGCCTTGGCCCAAAGGGGAACAATAAAGCTATTTATAGCAAACAAACAAAAAACAAAACAAAAAGAGAATTATAATATTAACACCTTTTGTACCGCTCACGAGCTTTCTCGTGTTTCACGCGCCATCTGTTATGGACCTTAGATGTCACCACACTGTCTTGTCCACATCGAATGAAGCGATCTCATTGGTGGAAACCATGCAGGTCAATCTACGAAATACTATATAATTGCACGAACCCATAAAGCATTGCAGTTACATTGTATTTTGGTCATTCGAATAGTCTTGTCTTCAAGTTCCTGGCGCTTTTAGAAATGCCCTCTCTCAGAAAAAGGAAGGAAACCAAAGAAACTGATACACTTCCTTTCATGTTGTTCCATTCTAAGGAAAACGATGAAATGGACAAAAAAAAGTAGTGCTGTGCCTTATAAACTGGGGACTTTTCAATTCATTTAGAATGTACATTGTCCTCAATCCACAAGCAAAAATGAAGTATAAACAGTTTCTGTTATCAGTTGCGAGAGACTGGATAACGGATGACAATAATGAAGGCTCTCCGGAACCAGAGACAAATCTGTCCAGAGAGTTAGAAACATTGAGAAACATCGATCAGCTGCCTCTTGCACACCCCCTACTGGAGATGAGCCTGCAACCAAGGTACATGCCCTTGACCGGAATCAAACCTGGGACCCTTCAGTCTGCAGGCCAATGCTCTATCCACTGAGCCAAACCAGTTAGGGCTCATCATTGATGTTTCTATCTCTCTCCCCCTCTCCCTTCCTCTCTGAAATCAATAAAAATATAATAAAAAGTCTCTCTATATAAAAGGCTAATATACTAAGTGTCCATCCAACTGGTCGCTATGCTATACACTAACCACCAGGGGACAGACGCTCAATGCAGGAGCTGCCATGACACACACTGGCCATTTACAAAGAAACAGCACTGCGGACCTGGCACCGACAAAGCAACACTCGGCTTCCCCCAAGTGGACACAAGTCCCACCACTACTCCAGAGTGACACCCCACCAAATTGCAGCTGACACTGCCGAGACACCCCATGGCACAAAATGTGGCCCACAGCCCAGCCTGGAAACAGTGGCTGTGGGTGCCAGGTAATGACGTCATGTAGCAATGCCGGCTTCTTCTCCCTAGTGACTAGCCTCCTTGGAGTTTCTTCAGCCCAGGAACGCGACTTACTTTATAGCCAGGTGGAAACATTTTGCACTTTAACCAAATGTCTATGAAGCATTTTCTCATGCCTCACCTCATTTGATCCTCACAGAAGGTAGATAGGAGGCTCGGTGGAATCCTATTTTCTTTTCATTAGCCTGAAAATGGAGATTTAGAAAATTTAGAAACTTGACCCAACTGAAAAGAAGAAATGGTGGACCTTGAAAATGACTTCAGGTTTTCTCACTGCACAAAATATAGTCAAACACTGCTGCAGTTAAATATTTCACCCCTTGTTCTCCCTGCATGATCTACAATAATAATCTGCTTTGTGTTGATATTTACTGCTGTGTTGCTGACAATTAACTGAAAGAGAAGTTGGGGTCCTTCACTGGGCTGGAAAAAGTTTAGCTAAATCAGAAAGCAGGTCTAATTAATATATAAAAAGCTAGGCCGACTCATGCATGCGCGATACATACAGAGTTCTCGCTGGCGCTAATCGCACGTGTGTGTTTTGATCTGTCATTGTCAATCATGAATTTGGTTGACACTTCTATTATAGAGAAGCAAACAGTGATATTAAAATATTTCTTCTAGCCCTAACCTGTTTGGCTCAGTGGATAGAGCTTCAGCCTGCAGACTCAGGGGTCCCAGGTTCGATTCCGGTCAAGGGCATGTACCTTGGTTGCGGGCACATCCCCAGTAGGGGATGCGCAGGAGGCGGCTGATCGATGTTTCTCTCTCACCGATGTTTCTAACTCTCTATACTTCTCCCTTCCTCTCTGTAAAAAAATCAATAAAATATATTTTTAAAAAAATGAAATATTTCTTCTAATTAATTTCCTTTCAATGTGCACGAATCTGTGCACTGGGCCACTAGTAAATAAATAAAACATGGACAGTAATTCCCACCTAAAAGGATCCAAACACCAGGCACTGGGCTTGGCCCATAAAAGATGCTCGGTAAATGGTGACCAATATTATTCTCTTGAAATGTGAAACAAAAGGCAAGTACGAAGAAAGCCACTTGGTCAACAGGTATTGCTCTCTCACCACCATGCCGGTGATGAGGTGCCTGCCCGTGAAATCACATTAGGGAAAAAGACGACTAAAAACCAGAGTGAAAGGGCCTGAGACTGTCTGAACTGTGTTTGGAACACCCTAAAAACAAAGTTTCACTTGATCTGACTCACTACATCTGTGCTAGCGAGGGTGGTCTCTCTGCTGCCATTGAGAAAAAGGTGAAAGCATGAAACATATTTTCCTACAGAGCACGTTCCTGCCAAACTACGTGATTTCATTGTCTAATGCTCTGGTCTTCGGGTGGCCCACCACGGCCTGCCCCACCCAGAGGGCAGGTCGCAACGGGGAAACTCAAGATCCCAGATGGATCAATAGATTAAGATCAGGAAAAGGATCCAACGTGAGCGGACGAAAGGAGGTCTGATACTTTATGGTAAATACTTGGCCTGGTAAGAGACCATGGCATGTACAAAGCCATCCTACATGACAGGCCTGCTCTGAGAAGAACGCTTTAGCTTCTAAAATAATCTGATGGCGTCATTGAGTTTGCTCCAATAAGAGAACGTTCGGTGTGACTTTCATATAAAAAAGCCAATTGTGCCCTATGATGGGATGAGCTCTGGCTTCATTCAGCTTCTAGACCAGAGGGGTGAAACCTTGTGGTGGCCCTTCTCTGCTGTGGACCCAACATTCCTTCTTATAACTCACATTTTTTATATTTTTACTTATAGCTTGTATTTTCATAATTAGCAATAGTTTAGTACTAGTTGGATCTGTTCAATATCTCCTATAGTAACCTGGTAAGGAATGTATACAGACCCTGGCTGGTTTGGCTCAGTGGATAGAGCGTTGGCCTGTGAACTGAGGAGTCCCAGGTTCGATTCTGGTCAAAGGCATGAACACCCAGTAGGGGTGTGCAGGAGGCAACTGATTGATGTTTCTCTCTCATCGGTGTTTCTAACTCTCTATCCCTCTCCCTTCCTCTCTGTAAAAAATTAATAAAATATATTTAACCCTTTGCAGTCGTATTAAGTTTGGACATGGGTGTCGTACTGGTCGGAATTAATTTCCATTGAAAGAGCAATGATATATAACATGCAAGATTATGAAGTATAAACAAGATTTATTAATTCTTTTTTGGAACTACGTCACTACTAGTAGAATCACTACAAACGTTATCACTTTCTACGTCAGAGTCAGTATTCAAGGTGCCAAAATAAAACTCTTCATCGTTACTTTCAGATCCGCAGTACACTTCTTTCGGTAACTTTCTTTTTGCCATTTTGGAGTATTATTTTGAAATATCTGAACAAGCGAGAATGCCTAATTATAGTTAAACGTAATTTGTAAAGCTTTATTTGAAATTCTGCGAAGTATCTCCGAAGCTTGTCGATTTCTCCACTCTCAAAAGGCGACGGACTCGCCACGGTGTTTTGCATGGCGAGTGTGGAACGACCACGTTTGTTTATATTGAGTTTCGATATCTCCGATTTGTCGGGGCAATGTTTTGGTTCGTGACAAGGTCGCTTAGACACTTCAGAGCTTTCAGAGAAATGATGAACTGATACATGAATGAATAGAGTTAAGATTCGTACGGTTCCTTGCTGTGGTGGCTGAGAGCAGACAAACGACCGCAAAGGGTTAAAAAAAGAAATGTATACATATATAACCTACCTACCCTCATAATTTTTAAAAATATATTTTTTATTGATTTTTTACAGAGAGGAAGGGAGAGGGATAGAGTTAGAAACATCAATGAGAAAGAAACATCGATCAGCTGCTTCCTGCACACCCCCTACTGGGGATATGCCCGCAACCCAGGTACATGCCCTTGACCGGAATCAACCCTGGAACCCTTCAGTCCACAGGCCAACGCTCTATCCACTGAGCCAAACTGGTTAGGGCTACACTCATAATTTTTAAGAAATCAATATAACGCTTAGCTATAATCCATAGAGGAAATAAGGGTGTATTATAAGGTCATACGTTTGGAGGCAGGTAAACCAGTGGCATCAGGAGGGAGTAACGCATTGCCTATCCCCACAGGTAGAATCACCACGACCATGAAGCCACAAATGGCGCTGACTGGGGCGTGGGCTGAGTTGGGGACTCAGGCAGCGCAAACGGGGGTGCTGTGGGATGATCTCACTTCCCCAAATGGTGCGTAACTCTTGGTAACGCTCCAGAAAAAAACAAAGTACAGTCAAACCTCAATCCCCTGTTTGCACAGTAGCAGCGTTCCTGGAAAAGCCACACACATACAATTCCCAAGAGGCTTGGTGTTCACACAAAAGTGAACTGAGGCCTCCACCTGCACCGCCCAGTTCAGTGGCCACAAGCCGCTGGCCATTTGCAATGTGGCTGCTCTGGATGTTGTCAACGGGACTGACAATTATTCTTATTTTTAAAATTTATGTTAGGAAGTTATATAGTAGCCAGTAGTATGCATTTAAGGAGAGAATTTTTCCTTAATAACATTTGTTTTAAATATATATTTTTATTGATTTCTGAGAGGAAGCTAGAGGGAGAGAGAGAAAAACCATCAATGATGAGAAAGAATCATTGATCGGCTGCCTCTTGCATGCCCCCTACCGGGGATCGAGCCCATAACCAGGGCATGTGCCCTTGACCGGAATCAAACCTGGGACCCTTCAGTCCACAGGCCGACGCTCTATCCACTGAGCCAAACTGGCTAGGGCTAGACTGACAATTATTAAAAAATAAGTAATAAATCCCATTAATAATGTTTATATTGATTATATGTTGAAATAATATTAGTATTTTGGATATACCAGATTAAATAAAATACATCACCTAAAGAATTCTACTTGTCTCTTTTTTACCCTCTTACTGTAGCTGCTAGAAAATTTTAAATGTCATATGTGACTTGCACCCTTGGACCCAGCACGGATACACAGGCTGAGTTTGGTGGGACTTTGGAAAGTCTCGTTGGGCGCGGGACCAGCCCTCACTCTGGAATCCTCTGGCTCACAGCACAGTCTCTCAGAACCCTGGCCATCACCACCGACTCCAGTCGTGGCGACAACCAAAACCACCTTCATCTCTCACCAAAACACCCTCCTGGTAGGGGCATGGCACCACCCTTCACACTGGTTGGCGCTCTCGCCTCCTTGCCCACCTCCCAGTCTTCATGCCCAGCTCTGGGCCTCACACTCCGTGCTGCAGAAGCCTGAGCCCCGTGGGCACACCCTCACCTCGGAGTGCCCCACTCCCCTGTGATGATTGTTCACCAAGCTAATTCATCAGCTGCCCCATCAATCTCAATACATTTAAGAGGGTTCAGATCATACCAAGTACGTTCTCAGGTCACAATGGAATTAAATTAGATCACAATAATTCAATGCAATTGAGCAATAGATCACTTTAGAGGGAAATGTATAATTTAAATGCAAACAACAGAAAAGCCAGTAAGTTCAAAACCAGTGATCTAACTAAGAAGTTAGGAAAAGAACAACAATAAACAACAGAAAAAATAACAAAGCCCACAGTTGGTTCTTTGAAAAGATTAGAAAAATTGTTAAACTGGCAATACTAATGAAGAAGAAATACAAATAACCAATATTAGACATGCATAAACTATCCACAGGTTCTTTAGATATTAAAAGGACAATAAGAAAATACTGAAATAATTTTATACCAATAAATTCAACAACTTAATGAACTGGAAAAATTCCTTGAAAGACACAAATTCTCCTAACTGATTCAAAAAGAAATGGAAAATTGGAATGGTCCTATATATATTAAACATAGGGTATCCCCCAAAATGTATATACGCACTAAAAGAAAAAAAATCAAATGATCACTTAAAAAAAATAAAATAAATGAAATTCAACATGTATTAATAATTTTTAAAAACTCTCACCAAACTAGGAAACTTCCTTAACTGGGTAAAGGGCAACTATGGAAAACCTGTAGCTAATAACATATTGACTGGTGAAAAACTCAATTCTTTCACCCTAAAACCAGGAACAAGGTCAGACTGTCTTATATTGGAGGTCCTAGCCAATATATCCTATACAGAAGGGTAATATGCAAATTGACCCTAACAGCAGAACGACTAGGAATGACTGGTCACTATGACACACACTGACCATCAGGGGGAAGACGCTCAATGCAGGAGCTGGCCTCTGGTGGTCAGTGTGCTCCCATAGGGGGAGCTCTGCTCAGCCACAAGCCAGGCTGACGGCTGCCAGCACAGCGGTGGTGGCAGGAGCCTCTCCCGCCTCCTCAGCAGGGCTAAGGATGTCCGACTGCAGCTTAGGCCTGCTCCCTGCTGGCAAGTGGACATCCCCTGAGGGATCCCAGGCTGCCAGAGAGATGTCTGACTGCCAGCTTAGGCCTAAGCCAGCAGGTGGACATCCCCTGAGGGGTCCCAGACTGTTAGAGGGCACAGGCTGGGCTGAGGGACCCCCTCCCCCAAGTGCACAAATTTTTGTGCACCGGGCCTCTAGTTAAATAATAATAAAGGCATCAGATTGGCGGGAAGAAGTACAATTGTCTCTATTTGCTGACACAATGATCTACACAGAAGCTTCTAAAGAATAAAAACATACTACTAGAACTAATAATATTTATCAAGATTGCAGGATACAAAGTCAAAATCTAAAAGTTATATTTCTGTGAGCCGGCAAAAACACTTGGAAATAAAGTTTAAAAAATAGCGTTTTCAATAGTATCACAATACATAGACTATTGAGGCTACATCTGATGAAAAATATGAAAGCCCAAGTGAAAATAAAAAAAATGATGACATTTAAAATGATCTAAATACATGAAGAGAGATATCTTGTTCACAAATTACAATAATCAACACTGTTGTTTATGCTTCCGAAAGTGACCCAGAGCTGCCATGCTGCCCCCACACCTTCTGCATTGTATTCGGAGAAGCGAAGCGCCTGAAGAGCCACAGTTACGTTTAAAAAGGAGGAATGCTGGTGCCGGGTTGCTCTCGTTTGCTCCAGCCGCCAATAAAAATACCGCATTCTATTGGACGAGGGCCCGCATGACGACCTCGGTTAACCCTAACCACCCCCTCAAAGGCCTGTTTCCTGATGCAGTCACATGGGGGTGAAGGCTGGATCTGGGGGGAAGATGATTCAGTCTATAACATGGATCTCACCCCTGAAGTCCGACCCAGCTGGTCTGGGGACCCTGGCCCTGCTGAGAGCCCCTGAGCCAGGACAGGTCCTGCCTGTGTGAGCTGAAGTCACGCTGAAGTCACACTGGAGTCACAGAGCCATCGCGGCCCTGCTAACGCCCACCGATGGATGGCACCCCTGGACACCCCGAGCATTAGGCACTCTGCTCACCCCCCACCCAGCCAGGCTCTCCCCTACCCTCTGCCCGCGGACACACCAGCTGTGCGAGGCACAGCACAGACCCAGGGCCCATGTCAGCGTGAGGGTTTATTCATTGTAAAGTCCCCGTGCGCTTGCCATCTGTGGATGTGTACCGACCCAGGGCGATTTCATGATGACCTCGCCACCTCCTGCTTCCTCCAGAGCCACAGCCATGAGGTCACACAAGAACCACGGGGCGTCCTAAACACGTCGGATGTGACCACAGTCAGCTTCCCCTTCGGTTGCTTCCTCAGGATGAGACTGTTTGGGGGCCAGTGAGGTGAAACTGGCAGGAGGCATGGGGGGTGGTGTGTGTGTGTGTGTGTGTGTGTGTTCCAGCACCACTTTGTCTGAGCTCCGGCTCCCGGCCTGTGCTCTCCCTTCTTTTATGCTTAGCAAGCCCCTCCCCGGCCCCTGCCCTCCAAGCCTGGCTCTGTCTCCTCACATGAGCCAACTTGGGGCTGCTCCAACCCCCCCTCCCCAAACTGTCCACAGTGCAGCTCCAGTCCAGAGGAGGCCCGGGCAGGGAGAGAGGCAGGGAGGCAGGGAAGGAGGGAGGCAGGGAGGGGCTGGGGAGCAGAGGGAAGGGCAGGCCGCAGAGCACCAGGGCCAGCTCCCAGGCCCCAGTCCAGCCTCCCGCTGTCCCCCGCCCCGGCTGGGTCTGCGTGGCGCTGCCCGGTGGGAATGCCATATTCGGCGCTCTTGGCTCTCTGAAAGGGCTTGGTCCCAGGCTGGCAGAGCCTGGGGCTCCCATCTGAGCAGCAGAGACTTGGAGGCAGCCGTGGATTCCATTCTGCACACTTTCCACCCCTCCCGGGTGCTCCAGCGTCCTGCACGCACCCGCTGCCTCTCTGCGCCGCCCCCGAGCCCGGTCCTTGGGGCGCCCGGTCCTTGGGACACCCGGTCCTTGGGGCGCCTGGTCCTTGGGGCTCACGGTCCTTGGGGCGCCCGGTCCTTGGGGCGCCCGGTCCTTGGGGCACCCGGTCCTTGGGGCGCCTCGAAGTGCGGCGCGCGGAGAACTCCAGGACGCAGAGTTGGATGTCAGTTCAAACAAATCTAAACTCTTCGACTGCTTGAGGGAAGAATAAAGTAGAAACATGTAGGAAGCTATTCTTTGGCCTTGGAAGCGAGGACATGAACTGCTTCCTCCATTTATTCGTTGTAAATGAGGGCTGCCAGGTGCTGCGGGAGGGAATACACATACAGAGCACGTGTCCGCAGGGGTCTCGCCTTTGACTGGGGCCAGGGTCAGCCCAGCCCATCGCTGAGCCCTGCCTGTGAGTCCACATCCCCGATACACACACTAGCAAGGCCCAGGAAGTGCCTGCTCTTTTCTTTCTTCTTTTTAAAAAAATGTTTTCAATGATTTTAGAGAGGGGAGGGAGGTGGAAACATCAATGATGAGAGAGAATCATTGATCGGCTGCCTCCTGCACGCCCCACACTGGGGATCGAGCACACAACCCGGGCCTGTGCCCTGACCGGGAATGGAACCGTGACCTCCTGGTTCATAGGTTGATGCTCCATCACTGAGCCACGCCGGCTGGGCATGTGCACGTGCTTTTTAGGTGCACATGGAACTTTTGCTGATACAGAACATACTGTGGGGCATAAAACAATTCTTAATAATTTTTAAAGGATTCAAATCATACAAAGTATGTATTCTGACTCCTGGAATTAAAGTAGCAATCAATAACAGAAAGATAGCTAAAACCCCCTAAATATTTGGAAACTAAATAATGTACTTTTAAATAAGCTATGGACCAAAGAGAAAATCAGAATTAAAAAAAAAAACTGAATTAAATAAAAATGAAAACACAACATTATAGGCCCAGATGGGTTTAATAATGAATCGTACCAAGCCCTTATGAAATAAATAGTGCCAATTCTATACAAACTCTTTCAGAGAATCAAAGAAGAGGGAACCTTTTTTTTTCTTGCACAGGGGCCATGCGAATCTTCTCTGTATTGTTTCAATTGTAGGACACGTGCTGCCCATGTGAACACTAGGAGGGACCACTTCTGAACTCATTACCTGAGGCCAAAAGTCACCCTGTTTTCAAACCCGAGAAAGGCATTACAATAAAAGATAATGCAGACTAATACTCCTCAGGGCATAGATGCAGGCCTTCTAAGACAAATTAAAATACTGAATCCAACCATCCTATCTAATCAAGAGGGAATATGCTAATTGACCCTCACACCGTCGCAAAGATGGTGGCGCCCACAGCCAATAAGGAGGGAATATACTAACTGACTGCCCCACAAGATGGCGGCACCCAGTCCCTTCAGCCCCCCAGGGCCGCCCGAGGTGCAGGTAACCAGGGCCGGCCGAAGCTTGCGCTGCCGGCTGTGGCAGCAGCAGAGGTGTGATGGGGCGTCACCTTCCCCCGATCGCCAGGTCGCCTCCCATCCCTGAGGGCACCAGGACTGAGAGGGGACAGGCCGGGCTGAGGGACCCCCCTCCAGTGCATGAATTTTCATGCACCGGGCTTCTCGTAACACAAAAAGGATGGCCAAGTGGTGTTTTTCCCAATGTAAGATGGATTTACTTCAAAATCAATGGCCATCATATAATTTACCATATTAACAGACTTAAAAAGGGAAAACTATATGACCATCCAAACTGATGCAGAAATGGCTCTTGACAAATCCCACACTGATTTCTGATGTAAAAAAACTCTCAGCAAACTAGGAATATAAAAACGGGATCTGATAAAGGGCAGCTATGAAAAGCCTACGGCTGCATCACACTTAGTGGGACACACCAAGTGTTTCCAGCCTAAGATGAGGACGACGGTCAGACTGGCTGCCCTCACCCTTCTAGTCCACATCCACTTCATTCGATTGTATGCAGCTCAGTAACCTGAGACACAAAGGCATCCAGACTGGCAAGGAAGAGCTGAAACTGTCTTCATTCACCAATGACATGGTTATCTATGTAGAAAATCCTTCAGAATCTATTTTTAAAAAAGCTACTAGAACTAGGAAGTTGGCTTAGCAAGGTGCAGGATATAAAATAAATATACAAATACTATTTGTTTTCCAATATTCTAGTTATAAATAATCAGAAAATGAAATTAAAATAATTACCAATTATTTGGCAGACCCACGGAGGTAGGTCAGTGGGGCCTGATCGGGTCCAGGATTTCGGGCACTGCAGGAGGATGGGGGTGGCTGTCGAGGGTGGAAGCAAGCCCAGTGAGGAGGCCAAGGGAATAGCTGAAACTGCATCAGAAATGCCCCCACCTGCCCCAGGCCAGTGCCCGAGTCCAAACCCCCACGCAGACCTAACCGTCACCAGGCTCAGCAGCAGCTTCCTGTGCCAGGGGTCGCCATGCCTCCCCGTCGGCTGGTCTCAGGCCCAAGGCCCACACGCTCACCCATCCCTCCTGGGAGCCACCTACCCTACACGGGTCACATGATGAAGATAACCCAGGCCTTGCTCCCGCCTCCGGCAAGCTCTGTTCTGCTCTCACTGGGCCTGGGCCTCCAGGTTGTGCCCCCTCCCCCACAGGTGCCCCCCCTCTCCCCCACAGGTGCCCCCCCTCTCCCCCACAGGTGTCCCCCCCACTCTCCTCCACAGGAGTCCCCCCCTCCTCCACAGGTTTCCCCCCCTCCCCCACAGGAGTCCCCCCTCTCCCCCACAGATATCCCCCCCACTCTCCCCCACAGGTATCCCCCCTCCCCCACAGGTGTCACCCCCTCCCCCACAGGTGTCCTCCCACTCTCCTCCACAGGTGTCCCCCCACTCTCCTCCACAGGTGTCCCCCCCACGGCTTACACTCCACTGCTGCCTTCCCTGACTTCCCCCACCCCCTCTCACTCCTTTCCCAGCTGTTTTCCCCCCATTCCCACTGACACGCCTACTTGACTATGTTGTTGACCGCATTCTCCTCGCGCCCGCCCCGCCCCCGTCCCCCCATGGGAAGGTGAAGGCGCTAGGATGGGCCTCACTCTGTGCCATGTACCTCCAGCCCCAGAGCAGTGCCCCACATGCTGGGCGTGAGAAGCGGGCGGAGTGACCAGGGAACAGCGCCCGTCAACTGGCCAGGCCTGCGGCCTTACCCGGGCACCGAGGCCCCTGGGAGGGGGACAGGCGGGCAGGAGTGGCTCAGCATCTCCCAAAGGCCCGGGGAGCAGGCTCTCCGGGGGCAGGATGGAGGCCTGGCCTGGAAGCTGGGAGAGGAGCCCGCGGGCTGGGCGGCCGCCGGCGCCTGCAGCACAATGTGCGTCTGTTCGGCGCTGGCTCGCCTGCCCGGGTGGCACTTCAGGACACGGCTCGGAGCGGGTGGCAGGCTCCCTGGCACCGGGAGCGGGATCTAAATGAAGGCCTTTGGGTCACAGAATCAACAGGGCTGAGCGGGCTGGAGGGGCCGGCGACGCGCCTTCCCAGGACCCGCTGAGCCGCGGGGGAAGTCAGAGCACAGAACGGCCTTTACCCCGCCCAGGTGTTGGGGACAGTGACCCTCTGTGGTGGCCCCGGCAGGAAGGGCCTCTCTCGGAAGTGCCTGCCGGCCCACACCCTCCCCCCTCCCCCCACCTCCTCCCCTCCCCCCCAGGCATCCTCCCTGCAGGCAGGTCAGCAGCATGGCCTCTGGTGGGGTGGCCCTCACGCTGGCTTCTGGGGGCACCGAGTCACACCTGCGGATTTACCTGCGCCCGCAGGCAGCCGGGTGAGGGGACCAGGTGCTGCGGGAGGGCTGGGCAGGACCCGCCACGGCCCATCCCTGGCAGCGTGCCTGCACCACAGCGTCTGCTTCCCAGAGCGGCAGGGAAGGGCACCAGACCCCCAGGAGGGGCCAGGCCGGAGGCGCAGAAGCACCGCTGGCAGCGGGAGCGGGAGCAGGACCGGCCGGACAGCAGTGGAAGGCGCTCACTGAGCAGCGGTCGCCTGGGAAGGGTCAGGGGTGACACGAGAGGCCTCCCAGGCACCTTCAGCGCCCTCCGACCACAGGGGCCCCCTCCCACAGGGGCGTTTCTCCTACAGACACACTCCTGCCCCAGACTCTGGGGGTGGGGTCGGTAGCATCGGGGTGTGATTCCACCCTCGATCCGAGGTGGGAGGAGAGGCACAGCCCCCACAGCATCTCCACACACAGGGCGCACGTGGCACCTCAGTGACCCGAAGCGGACAGCAATGCCCGGTAGCAGAAGGCACGGCCTTCGCGTTTTATAGAATTTCTTTCACTGATCGTGCACAGAATCCAGTTTTCAACAGTTGGGCCGAACAGCCAGCTAACACAACTCCCGCAAGTGGAATAACTGGCTCTTTTCCTGGGGCCAGGGGAGCCCACTCCAGCCCCCAGGCCTCACCCGCGCCCAGGCCCAGGGCCAGACGGGTCCTGGCAGAGCGGATGGTCCCACCCGCCAGCGCCAGGCAACCCCAGGACAGCTCGCGCCACCCTCCACCAGGCATGGCCTTGGCGCTCGCTTGGGGTTTGGCAGCAGCAGCCGGTTTGGCACCAGGCTCTGATCCTTCATTCCCCCGAGCAGCTTCCTGAGCCACCGCCTGGCTGAGGGCTCTGCTGGGGCTGCAGGGCCTGCACCCCGAGGAGGGAGGCCTGTGCTGGGGGGGGGCGTCAGGTCCGCCCCCAGCCCCCGTGGGAATCTAGTTTCACAGGCAGGGCTGGTGTACAGGCCCAGCCTCGCCCAGGGACCGTGGTCACCACTGTGCCTCCTGGACCCCAGTGTCTCTTTTGTTTCTTTTCTGTTTTTGTTTTTTTTTTTTTTTAAAAAATATTTTTATTGATTGGAGAGAGAGAAACACCGATGAGAATGAATCACTGACCAGCTGCCTCCTGCGTGCCCCACACTGGGGATCTAGCCCACCACCTGGGCATGTGCCCTGACTGGGAATCGAACTGTGACCTCCTGGTACCTAGGTTGACGCTCAACCACTGAGCAACACTGGCCAAGCTGCTTTTGTTTAGTTTTTATTGAAAACAATACGTATAAGAAAGTGCACGGGCTTTACATGTACAGCTCCACGACCTTTTCAACTCGCGGCAGCCAGCCAGCCAGCGCCAGGGCCACCTCCAGCCGCCCCTCCTCCGCAGCACCACCCGAGGCAACGAGGCAACGACCCTGACTGCCCACAGCGTCCTGGTCTGGAGGTTCACAGACATGGGCTTGCACGTCCTCCGGCTGCCTTGGTGCTCTCGTGTCTGCTGTGCACTGAGTATTCCACTGCACGGATGGTGGCACCCCCGTGGACGGCACCTGGGCTGCTCTCGCTGGAGGCTGCTCTAGCTGGAGGCTGTTTCAGCTGGAGGCTGTTCTAGCTGGAGGCTGCTCTAGCTGGAGGCTGTTCTAGCTGGAGGCTGTTTGTAGCTGGAGGCTGTTTCAGCTGGAGGCTGTTCTAGCTGGAGGCTGTTCCAGCTGGAGGCTGTTCCAGCTGGAGGCTGTTCCAGCTGGAGGCTGTTCTAGCTGGAGGCTGTTCCAGCTGGAGGCTGTTCTAGCTGGAGGCTGTTTGTAGCTGGAGGCTGCTCTAGCTGGAGGCTGTTCTAGCTGGAGGCTGTTCTAGCTGGAGGCTGTTTGTAGCTGGAGGCTGCTCTAGCTGGAGGCTGTTTGTAGCTGGAGGCTGTTTCAGCTGGAGGCTGTTCTAGCTGGAGGCTGTTTCAGCTGGAGGCTGTTCTAGCTGGAGGCTGTTTGTAGCTGGAGGCTGTTTCAGCTGGAGGCTGTTCTAGCTGGAGGCTGTTCCAGCTGGAGGCTGTTCTAGCTGGAGGCTGTTTGTAGCTGGAGGCTGTTTCAGCTGGAGGCGGTTCTAGCTGGAGGCTGTTCCAGCTGGAGGCTGTTCTAGCTGGAGACTGTTCCAGCTGGAGGCTGTTCCAGCTGGAGGCTGTTCTAGCTGGAGGCTGTTTCAGCTGGAGGCTGTTCTAGCTGGAGGCTGTTTGTAGCTGGAGGCTGCTCTAGCTGGAGGCTGTTCTAGTTGGAGGCTGCTCTAGCTGGAGGCTGTTTGTAGCTGGAGGCTGTTTAAGCTAGAGGCTGTTCTAGCTGGAGGCTGTTCTAGCTGGAGGCTGTTTGTAGCTGGAGGCTGTTTGTAGCTGGAGGCTGCTCTAGCTGGAGGCTGTTCTAGCTGGAGGCTGTTCTAGCTGGAGGCTGTTTCAGCTGGAGGCTGTTCTAGCTGGAGGCTGTTCTAGCTGGAGGCTGTTTGTAGCTGGAGGCTGCTCTAGCTGGAGGCTGTTCTAGCTGGAGGCTGTTTGTAGCTGGAGGCTGCTCTAGCTGGAGGCTGTTCTAGCTGGAGGCTGTTTCAGCTGGAGGCTGTTCTAGCTGGAGGCTGCTCCAGCTGGAGGCTGTTCTAGCTGGAGGCTGTTCCAGCTGGAGGCTGTTCCAGCTGGAGGCTGTTCTAGCTGGAGGCTGTTTGTAGCTGGAGGCTGCTCTAGCTGGAGGCTGCTCTAGCTGGAGGCTGTTCTAGCTGGAGGCTGTTTGTAGCTGGAGGCTGTTCCAGCTGGAGGCTGTTCTAGCTGGAGGCTGTTTGTAGCTGGAGGCTGCTCTAGCTGGAGGCTGTTCTAGCTGGAGGCTGTTCTGGAAGAGGCCAGGGTGAAAGTACCTGCACTGCCACCTGTGCGCCTGGCCACGTCACAGGTACCGCAGTGCCCGCTTTAGTAAACACTCTTGCCTCGGTCACGCCCACCCCACTGCTGCCAGCAGTGTCTGACAGCCCAGCTGCTCCACAGGCCCACACTTGGCACTGGCCGCCTTTATTATTCCCGACTCCCTGGTGGGTAGCGGGTGGCGTCTCGTTGTGGGTTTCACTTCCATTTCCCTCCTGATGGGCACTGTGGAGAGCTGGCCATCAAAATGCCAACGAACCTGTGACTCTTTGTGACGTGCCTATTCAGAATGTTTGCTCATTTCCACATGCATTACCTTCCTTACAGAGGTTTCTGAGGTTGCTTCTGGAATCCTCTGCCAGACTTCTCCCACTTTGTGACATGACTTTTCACGCACAGTAACTGGACTTAGAGCTCTGAATGGTGATGACTTTCCGTTCACTGATGTTTATCCTGGCGGGCGGTGCTTTTTGCATCCTAAGGATCTCTGCCCACGCCGACCCAGGACTGCGTCCCATAGGACTTCGTAACTTTGCTCTCCTAGTTGGGACACGACCCATTTGGAGTTCATGTTTATGTATACAGTGAGGTCAAAGCTCATTTTTCCCCATTTGTATATCCCAAGCTATTATTCTTAAAGAAGTTAGAAACGTCCTTTCCAATTATTGATGGTTGTCTCCTCAGGACTTTGTAGTTCACTAGTGCTACTTAGTTTCTGCTGAATAGCATTTCGGTTGTTTTCTTCCTTTTCTGCCACTTTTAAGGGGGGAATTGGAAGAGACGGTACAACTGGGAGGCGATGATGGAGTAACTAAGAACAGTCCTCACCCCACCTGGGGAGCTGGGCGCCCGTGCCTCCCCCGCGAGGCCCTCCAGCACCACCCCGGAGCCAACCTCACAGCTCTGGTCCGAACCCACAGGGACCAGACCAGACCAGACCGGCAAGGCCGCCCGTGAAAGCCACAGAGGCAAGTCAACTCGTGGAGGTTCCAGGAACGAACTGTTCCTTTCCAGAATGACTGAGGTGACCTGGTTTCTTCTTGCTCTTTCCTCCGGCGTGGGCTGCCCTGAGTTCCGCTTCTATCTCCAGCCGGATCATCAGGGCGCCCGACTCTCTCTGTGCTACTCGGCCCGCCCCCCAACAATTGCTGGCTCCCTTACCAACGGCGTCCCTGCCAGGAACTAGGCAAACTGTGAGAGTGCTATCATCTCCCTCCCTCCCTGGCTGCTTCTTCAAAGGCCCTTCTCGCCACCTGAAGTTACATTTGTTGATTGTCTATTGGACGGGAAGACAAGCCCCCCGGGGTCCTTGCCCCTGGTCCCCGCTGTATCAGAACGGCTCACCCGGCTCACCCGGGGCGCGTGGAGGTACTCTGTGCACCTGTTTTCACTGGTTTCCAGGCTCTGCCCACCATTCTGGGCAAAGCACTGGAGGCAGATGGCAACACGATGGACATCCCTCTTAATAGACCGAGTCAGGGGGCATTACATGCGACTGGTGATCAATTCGGTTTGTAGCTACCCGATGTAATGAACGGCTAATATGCAAATTGTCCATATGGGTGGGAGTTTAACTGACAGGGAGTGACATGTGTGCTGACCACCAGGGGGCGGCACAGAACATGGCGGGCTTCAGCGACAGGGCAGGCAGCCAAGGGAAGGGAGGCCCAGCCCGCAGCCCCTAGGGACCCTAGCTGTGCATGAATTTCATGCACTGGGCCTCTAGTTCTTTCAATAAAGTTTTATTAAAGTTTAATACAGTTTAAACCACCTAAACACACTTCCCATTTCTCTTGTGCGGGTGACATTGGAGATGCTTTAGGTCCTGGTTCTGACCAGCCCAGCTCATCCGCTTCTCTGTGTGCTTCTCATCAGCCTCCCAGCAAGCATCTTCTGTGGATGAAAGAATTTCCATCCTTGTTACCGTTTTTCCCACCTGCTTCCTTTAACCCACTTCTCCAGGAGGATCTAAAAAACTACCTAAAATAGGTTCATTGCTCCAGTTTTGTGCTGCGTTATCATGACCCACCTGCCTCCACTATACATGCTATGAATTACCTTAAAAATGCAGGAACGTTTTGCATTGCTCGGGCACGCTTTTAGTTTTACTTTGGGTTACCCACTATTTGTAGCACAGTGTAAGCTGCTCGGCAGGGAAAAGAATCTAAACTCTTAGGAATAGTTATTGCTTTAAGTTATACATTATTTTGAAGAAAAAGCTATCAGATGAAAAACATAACTGATTTTCTTCAATCATCTCTCAGTGTCAGCGTACATGGGTCCTTGCAGAGGGCACCCTACCAATCAGCCTCCGCAGTCGACGAATCCACAGGCCTCAAGAAGAAACGTGCTGAGGAGTGCACTTCACCATCCTTAGAGGTACTCTTCCTGTCTGTGTGAACTTCCCATTCATAAACTTAAATAGCCAATCTTGTAAACTTTTATTTGGGCACAAAGCAACGTTTGGATCCAGACTCTAAAATGCCCTAAGACCTTCGTCAGGCCCCTCAGACAAACATGGCTCTCTCCTGACGAAGTCACTTTTAAAAATGTGAGCATAAGAGCCTGGCCAGTGGCTCTGTAGTGGAGTGTTGACCCAGGAACCAAGAGGTCCCCAGCTTGATTCCTGACCAGGGCACATGCACGGCTGTGGGCTCAATCCCCAAGGTGGGGAGTGCAGCAGTCGGCACATTGATGTTTCTCTCTATCCCTCTCCCTTCCTCTCTCTCTAAAATAAATAAAAACATATTCTAAAATGTCAGTATAACACAGGTGTCTTGAGTTTTCAAGTAGAATGCTTCTCCAGCATTGGTGAGAAAGAACTACACACACACCAGTGGACTGCATTTTAAAATGCTCTTTTATTTGACACTCACAAGATGTGTAAGGCATGTTCACGAGTCGGAAGTTATGTACAAGGCCCGTCTCTCATTTCCCTGCTGCTACAAACTGGTCCCTATGTACCTTCCTGCCGACAGGTCTCGGGCATTAGGAACATGCAGACAAGGTGGTAGGAGAATCTGCTTCAAAACAGGGAATAAGCACCTACAGACCATCACTGAGACATTGAAACTCACGGAGCAAGGCAGAGGAGGGCGACAGACCGGCTCATGAACTTGGGATTGTGAGCTTCCAGGGGCACAAAAAACACACAGAAAAAATATATTGCTCCTTCCTGTTTGAGAGAAATGGAATGCGTCCAGAATTCGTGTTTCTAAGTTTACCACTGTCTACATGTCACTAAGGAGAACTAATTTTAACTGCTCCTACTGTAGTTAGTACAGGATGCATGCATTACTTCACACAAACACGGAGCGAGGTAGCAGGGACACCTTGGGGTTGCCAGTTACACAAGGGTCTGTTTTTGGTGGTGGGACTGGGAAGGGGATGGTGCTGCCTGCTCCCCACAGTGCCTGCTGCGAGCGACAGACACCTGGCACCTGTGTCTAACCAGGAAGCAGGAAGATGCCACAGGAGGTGAGGAGCCACAAAGCCAGCGCCACCTGCGGGTGGGACGATGGGCACGGAGCCTCGATTTCAGGGGTAAAGAGGCTGATACCAGAAAGTGGTTTATAATCAATTTTCAAAACTCAGATTATATCTTTACAAGATGACAAACACTTTAGAAATCTGCTTGTGGGAAATGAAATAATTAGCAATCAAAATCACACGATGTTTCACATGAGGAGATTCTAATCTTTTGGTCTAATTCAGCCAAAATTTTAACATCAACTACATATGATTAAAGTGTGGTTTGCTTAAGCCCATCTTTAAATGCAGAATCTTTGAGGAAGCATGTTGGCGTGTTTTCAGGAACACTGACTCCTGTAAGGATTGGACAGGCCACGAACTTGAGGGCGGCTCTGGGGTGTCATGCAGAGCCGTGGTCCCAGCCGCAGCCCAGCGCGTGAGAATGTGGTCACGCCAACTCCATCAGCCCCAGGGGGCTGTTACCCAAGTGGTTAATCAGAGCAGGGGATTACTATCAACTACATTAAAGATTTCCACTTATTAGCTCTGTGACACAGTGCAAAGAATCTTCAAATGTCTGCCTTTTATATCGAAGCTGTATACTGTTATTCTTCCAGTTGAACCGACCGCTAAACTCCCCTGGGTGGGCCTGACTACCTGGGGCAGCGGCGGCCTCTTCCGGAAGGTGCGGCTACTCTCCTGACGGGAGGTCGCGGCCGAGGCAGGCGGGGCAGGTGCGCTGGCCTTTCAGACACTGCCGGAAGCACTGGAGGGAGACAAGGAAGTCAGCAGCCAGGGCAGGGCGCTCTGTGCTGCCTTCAGCAGGCAGCGCGAACTTCACCGCCAGGGAGGGGCCTGCAGCCCAGAGCCCAGGGCCGCCGCGGCTGCTCAGCTTGGGAGCGCGGCCCAAGCCAGAGGAAGCGCCACCGCAGACCCTGCCCCGTGAACTCTGGGCCTCCCCACCCCAGCTCCAGTCTTGGTGCTTCAGCGGCCCTGACCTCTAGAGCAGGCATTTTCATGTCCCTTGGACTCACTCATCCAACCCCTCACCCCCGCCTCAGCCCCCCGTCTGCCTGGCCCTGCACACCCAGCAGCTGGGTGTGTGACAGGTCTGAGATGCAGGTGTGACGACCTGCCACCCCCCCACCATGGAGCAGGACGGGCGCCAGACTGCAAGTCTCCCGACTTCCCCAGTGAGAACCCTGCATTTACCCCCTCCTCAGGTTCATAAGCCCACGTGGCAGAGCCCTGAACTCTTCTAAAACCCAGCAGCAGGGGTGCAGGACAAACGCTCACGGCACCCCAAACACCAAAACAGTTACCCACAAATCCCAGGAGGGTACAAGTCAGAATTGGCCAGGACTGGGCACAGGGCCCAGTCAGGTTGAGTGTTTCTCCTCTGAAATGTTGCCCCCGCCTCACGCTCTGCACTAAACTGACAAGCGTGAGTCTGGTTCCATGTGCAAGAAACCGCCTGTCGGGGAGCTGGCCCTGTGCTCAATGTCCGCACCTGCCTGGCCGATGGAGCCCCTGTGCCCGGCTCGGAGTGAGGGGTGGACAGGCAGCTCAGGGCACACAGCCGGGGCCCAGGGGCCTGTCCCCTCCCACAGCACCAGCCTGGAAGTGATGCTACACAGGATACGGGAAGTGCCCTGGAAACATGGGACGTATGGATACCCAGGGAAAAAACCCGTTTGTTTCCAAAATACTTCATAGTCTGGATGCACGCTCTGAGGGTGGCCAGGGAACGCTTACCCCCTTGTGAAACTTGTGCCCACAGTTCAGCGCACGCACATTTTTGGATTTGAACACCTCATGGCATATTTCACAGGAATGTGCACCCAGTGTCTGTGGAAACAAATGTGGCCAAATAATAAATCACTAAATTCCTTTTACTACATAAACTTCCGACAAGTGTCAAATGCTTCTGCCACTAAATTGGCAAATTATTCCCATTGATAGCTAAGCAGACTGATAAAACAACTTGTTTTTATTTAAAAAAATTATTTACTGCCCCACCAGCGTGGCTCAGTGGTTAAGCGTTGACCTGTAAACCAGGAGGTCACAGTTCAATTACTGGTTGGGGCACATGCCAGGGTTGTGGGCTAAATCCCCAGTGTGGGGCCTACAGGAGGCAGTCGATCAATGATTCTCACTCATCATTGATGTTTCCATCTCTCTCTCCCTCTCCCTTCTCTATGAAATCAATAAAAATATATTTAAAAATATTTATTTATTTATTCTCATTTTTAAAAAATTAAACTTATTGGGGTGACATTGGTAAACATGAACATATAAATTTCAGGTGTGGGTAAAACAACTTATTTTTAATAGCACTTCTTAGGAAAAAACATAAATGTATAAAAGAAAAGTATACTTTTAAAATTCTAATTTTCTCAGAGGAAAAAAATGTTTTATATGGTTAACGGATTTCCTGGTAAGTCTGGAACCAGATGAATATTACAAATTAATCCTGCATCTAATTTTCTAACAGTTGGCGACAGTAATGTAAATTACGACACCTCTACACTAGGGACTACTTTGTGGCCGAGTAAATCTTAATGAAGTTCATAATCCCTGACGTAAAAGCTGGTCACAACAGGCCTCTGAGTAGAAGCAGGCATAGAACAGGGAGCCTCATATGACCACCAACTCATTTAAAGCAGCAACAACAACAGAGATGCCTAGAAAAGGTCTGCAAAGATGTGAAGTGGTGACAGTGGCTCCTTCAGGTTAAGAGAGATTTAATTTTTCTCTGCTATTTTCTGAAGTTTCTATGAATGTGGATTAATTGTGTAAATAAAAATGAAAACAGACAGCTCACTCGGCACATCCGTGCCATCAAAAAGACAGCACCTGCTATTCACGGACGGTCTACAGGACAAGGAATTAGGTCTAGAAATAAGAGAAATGGGGCTAAACCACTGCTCCCATGGCTTAACAATGCTCTCCTAAAAAACAAGAAAACAGCGTTGGCATGCAACACTCACAGGGGCGTCTTCTGTCCTCTGGCCCCGGGCTTTGGGCGAAGGTCCAGCAGTCACGGAGGGCGGGCCCTGGGCGGCCCCCATCCCCGAGGCAGTGGAGCTGGGCTCGGCCAGCGGCCTGTCCTGTCCTGGACGTGGCTGCAGAGATAATGCGGGCGGGGAAGAAAGTTCGTACCCATAAGCTTGCCCCCCTTGTCGTCAGGAACCTGCTCACCACCTCTGGTTGGAGCCTGTTTTGTTCCTACAAGTCTCACATCTACACCCAGGAGGACACAGGGGCCTTCTGCTGTATCTGGACGGACACTGACCTTTTGGCTTTGCTGTTCCTCCAGAATGTGTGCCGCCACCTTCTGAACAATTTCAGCAATGCTCAGTCCTGACAGCGAGGTCTTGCTTTTGTTTCGCACTTTTCTAATGAAACCAGCAAGCTCGGTGCTGAAGGAGGAAGTGGGGAGAGATGAGAGCAGAACGTCACAGCTTCCTACTGCTGAGAAGTATTATGTGCAAAAAAGTATTATGTGCCACTATCAACCCAGCAGCCAAGAGAAACGAATACACACAAACAAAAGGAACAGGCAGACACCAGCAGCTGTACATAAAATAGCAGGACCACTCTTTCCAAGTGGAATGAGACTCCAGCATGGTGTCTAAATGCTCACTGCAATAGAGTGTCACACGGCATTTATCTGCGGGATCAGCGGGGAGAGCCATCCCTCCGCAGACACCGGGCTCCGGCAGCCGCTGATGCAGCATCACTAACGCCCAGACACCAGGGCCTGACCCGACACCCAAAACCTCTCCCTCAGAGGAAACCAGCTTGGCTGACGTCCTCCCAACAATCTAACCCACAACACACTTTGCACAGCCTGTTTCACAAGCACCAGTGGGTGTGGATGAATGGTAATAATTGACAGCAACTTGATATTACACCACGAATAGCCCAAATGTTTTAACTTGCAGAAAACTGATGCTTTTCTAGTTGGTTATTTAACTTTGCCAAATTTAGCGAGGGTTGCAAACAATCTTATTTGTAAGGTACTGTCAGTAGTTTCAACTTGAATGTTCTTACAACTGGCAGGGTTATGGCTCTTGAGAGAACCTACCACGCTTCTCACACTGCGGCCCACGGGCTAGACACCCACGTGCAGACCGAACACTCACTTTGCAAGGGCAGAGCTGTCCCCGTAGATGCAAAATATCCATTCTGGCCTATCACAATTCGAGGGCTATTTGTTTCAAAAGCATAAAATCAGGGACTCCAACTAATAGTGCATCAAAGGCAGAAACAACATGGGGGTGCAGAGGGCCGCCGTGGGTGGGGTCTCCTCTCCTCCTGGCTGTATTCTGGAGACACTCCTGTACCTCATCTGGGACAAGGGGCACCTCTTCTCACTGTACCAACCTGGAGGTCGAGGCCAAGGTCTGGAGAAGCCCTACTGACGTGTGGACTGGGAGCTCAGGTGAGACAGCGCAGCCCCTGCCCCCCGGATTCCCTTTGTAACCTGCCCACACCCGATTCACCAGCGAATCATACCAATCTCTTCAACCTCACACCTCTGAGAGTCAGAGGTGCTGCCCACACGGCAAGCTGCTGCCTCCTTTTATGGGCCTTGTTTTCCAGAGCCACATGAAGCCAGTGACCTGCAGGTCACCAGGGGCTGCCTAACTAGGCAACTCCATGACTAGTGCGGCATAACCAGGTAACTCCCTAACTAGGCAACTGCCTAACTAGTGCTGCATAACCAGGTAACTCCCTAACTAGGCAACGGCCTAACTAGTGCTGCGCATGTCACTGAACTCATCACATCTTAGGAAATGGCCCGGTTCTGACGAGTGCTCAGAGTTCTCACTAGATACGCACATTAAAAATGTATTTGAAAATGCGCACCTATCGGCTTAAAAAAGAAAATATAGCACCTGCCTTTCTGAATAAAACAACTGTGCAATCCTTCCCACTTCAGCCCCTCACTGGCCACAATTGTACCCGCTCAGGAAACCTGTTCAAGAAAAGTGTTTCGCAGACTCAGCAGCGTCTGCCACCGCACCTGCTGTAGCAGGGGAGCGCCGCCGACAGGTGCTCGAGGATGCTGTTGAAGGGCCTTTTCGGAGACTGGCTGGGCCGGGCCGTGCGTCCCGGAGGACCGGGCAATTTCTGATCAGCCGGGAGGCTGCGTTTTGGCTGAGCTGCCTGGCTGGCGCCCTCACACTCCTGCTGAGCAGAGGGCGATGCTGGCAGTGATGGCGAGGGAGACCCCAGTGGGCGATCACTGGCAGAGACCAGGCTTGAATCCCTGGGAACCGGTGTGTGGTTTCCAGTCCCGTGACTTGCAGACGTGGAGGGACCCTGCTCATCGTGACCTGGAGACTCAGGAAGTGACTTTGGGCGAATCTGTGAGGGACACACCACATTGAGACTTAGAGAAACATCCATGGCAAAGACTGATAATTAAGCATGACTAAGAAAAAAATCGGAATACAATTAAATGTTTGTTTTGTGTTTAATTACTTATCGTAACATGCCTGCTAGCTGTTAGAAAGGGCTGGACTCTGACTCTCAGTAACTCCCTTCATAACTCCTTTCTCTGGGAAATCTGAAACGCCGCCTAAGGGAGAACATTGCACCCATCGACCTGCCTCCTCCCTCTCACGGGACCCCACTCCCTTCCCAGCTGCTCTTGGCGAGGAACCAAACAGCTGCTCCAACACCCCCCCAAACTGCCCTCGCCAGGGCCACCAACATCTCCACCACTGAGGCCCAGGACACGATGCTGCGGGTCACTCTCTCTTCTGCACGCTCTGCCTCCCGCCCACCTCCGGTCCCAGCTCCCTGCAGCCTGGCCAGGCCTCAGGGTTGAAACTCTCATGTACCCGAGGCCAACCTCTGCCTCACACTCCCCCTCCCCAGGCCATTTCATCCTCTCCTGCCTCGGTGACTGGTGCCTGCTGCCAGCAGTGCCCCTTGTTAAAGATTCTGTCTAGATGTTTCCCAGCCTCCAAATGCCCTCACACACCCACCACGCCCTCCTGGCTAACTATCCTGGATCTCGCACTCACTCTACTGAGACCTCCGAGAGGAAGCTTCCGGCGCCTGGGCCCCGTTCAGGCCAGTGCCCTCCTCCACTGCTGCAGCACTCCATGCGCCTGCCGGGGAGAAACCTGGCCCATTCCGCACTCCGGGTGTCACTCACGCACTCCGGGTGTCACTCACGATCTCGCTTCCCAAGCCCACAGGCATCTGAGGGCACAGACCACAGCTAATCTTGATCACCACTACATGCCCAATGGATGAAGGGTGGGGTGGCAGAGAGGAGATGGTTTTTAGGGTCCCTTATGTGCAAGCTCCTGGCACAATGAGAGCTCCCAGGTTCTGGATGTAAAATTATTTTGAGTATTTATAAGGTTATATTAGCTAGAATTAAACATTAATAGTAAAATATTCTGCTGAGATCTCTTCCCCCTTTCATATCTGCTACAAGAACTTGGAAAAACTGTAAATGGAAAGTATCTTTAATTCTAAATAAAACTCTATTACTCATTTAATGGATAGAAAAAACTTATTCTGTGGAGACAAAACTTTGAATCTCAACAGAATATTTTACTCAGTTCAGGAGGCTAAATGTTTTTTTCGAGATGAATGCACCAAGTTTGAATGCTTAACATGCTGTTCTGATGAGAAAAAGCCATTCCAGACCAGGCTCCCACCTGCAGGGAGCTGTCACCTAAGTTAAGGAGAGGAACACACCTGACAGAAGGTCCCGGTCGGCGAAGAGGGCAGCCTGACTGGGCTCAGGGGAAGGCAGGACGCAGAGGATGGGCCCCGGGTGGGGAAGAGCCAGGCAAAGTCTGCCAGTAGCAGGAAGGTGTGAATCAAATGCTGGGCAAATGGGGGCTTTAAAGACCATTTCAGAACCAGAAGATTTCAATGTTGTGGCAAAACATTCTGAAATCTATCTCTGATCAACTCTTTTTGTTTCTTTGTTAATCCTCACCCAAGGATATTTTTCCATTGATTTTTAGAGAGAGTGGGAGGGAAGGAGAGAGACAGAGAGAGGGAAACATCGATGTGAGAGAGACACGTTGATTGGTTGCCTCCCACACGTATCCCAACCAGTGTCAGGAAATAAGCCTACAACCAAGGTACGTGCCCTTGATCAGAAATGAACCCGGGACTCTTCAGACCACGGGCTGACACTCTATCCAATGAGACAAACTGGTTAGGGCTTGTTTTTCTTTTTTATTTGAGAGGAAGGGATGTGAAATGAGAGGGAGAGAGGGAGAGGAAGAGAGCGACATCATTTTGTTCCACTTATTCATTGGCTGATTCCTGTATGTGCCCTGACCAGGGATGAACCCGAAACTTCAGCATCAGGATGACGCTCTAATGAACTGAGCTACCTCGCCAGGGCTCTAGTAAACTCTTGAATGGAGTCCTTCTTGAAATTCTTATGGTCTGATCTCCCTAGGGCTGAACTCATTTCAGTTCAGTATTCACTGAGCATCTGCTGTGTCCAGATAAGAATCACATATGCCAGGATAAAGCGGCACTTGGGTTTGCCACGTGCTAAAGTCCACAAAGTAAAGGGCATGCTCTTCGTGACGGCGCTGCATATTCTAAAACAAGACCAGGCTTGGCAATGCTATTCAGAAGACTCAGCATATTCCTCAGACCAGCAGTGCAATGGGATATGCCAGACCCACAAAGCCCACGTGTGTCTCACAGATGGCAGTGTTTATCTATATTTCACAAGAAAAAAAATCTTGCCAAAACCGGTTTGGCTCAGTGGATAGAGCGTCGGCCTGCGGACTCAAGGGTCCCGGGTTCGATTCCGGTCAAGGGCATGTACCTGGGTTGCGGGCACATCCCCAGTGGGAGATGTGCAGGAGGCAGCTGATCGATGTTTCTCTCTCATCGATGTTTCTAACTCTCTATCTCTCTCCCTTCCTCTCTGTAAAAAAATCAATAAAAAAAAAAAAAAAAAAGAAAAAAAATCTTAAATTTCAGATGTGGTCTCCTGCCTCTAAACATCAAGGAATAAATTACAGGCACCTGCTACACCTGGAATATTTGTTCAAAGGCAGGGACACTCACACACACACCTCAGCATCCAGAAAAGAAAGGGGAGATGAGCAGCAGTGTATTTGCCACCTCAGGTCTCTCCTTAGACCCGGAGGTAGAAAGAAAGTCTCCTATTTATATAGAATGTTTACTGTAACACCTAAAGGTTAACTAGTCGCACCAACAATGAAAACATGAAGGCATTTATTCATTCATCCCATCCCCACTCCCAGACAACAGCAGCAGCCAACGACTTCGGCCAATGAGGCAAGAAAATGGCTCATTATGCTTTGTTTTCTTCCCTCCAAAAAGATGATGGCAGACTTACTGTGCTCCATGCAGGAAACGGGAGCGCGGAGATCTGCACTTCAGGAAGCTCAGTGAGCCGAGAGCCAGTTTTAATGGCCTTAATTTGTTCCTCAAACTGAGACTGTAGGGAGAAGAAAAGGGTCCAGTTTTCGAACAGATTCCAAGGGAAAACCACAATCGTCCATGAGTGCTATTTTTCTTACTATACATTAAAAACGATCAACAATCTTCCCAGAAACATAAATGAAACGAGAGTATTAAAGCGACTGTTTCCTGAAGGACAAAGTGCAGAGTAAGACCTCACTGACAGACACGCTACAGCCTCATCAACACGCTGCTCTCACCTCAGCATCCAGGTTAGAGCTGGACAGTTAAGAAGTATCATTACTTTCATGAAAAACTCTTCTTAAAATTTCAACAAATATTATCTATTGCTTTTAACAGCTCAAAAAAGGAACGGTTTCCATCTGACTAGCTGCTTAGAATTATAACTATCATATAGATTTTGACAGAATTATAAAATGTTTTCAACTTACCTCTGCTTTCTCCATTTCTTTTCTAACATCAGAAAGAAATGATTCCCATGAATGTATATCAGACTCTAGTTCAGGATATGCTGCAGAATCACTGAAAAGGAGAAAAACATGAAACTGCTAATGTCCACTTTAAAATATTTTTAAAAATTGAAAGCACTAAAGTACAAATTAAAACAAACATTTGAACATGAAAGATATATTTCACATGATCACACACACACACACAAAACAACTACTATATTTTTGCCCGGCTGGTATGGCTTGGTGGTTGAGCACTGACCCATGAACCAGGAGGTCAAGGTTACATTCCCTCCCGGTCAGGGCATATGCCTGGGTTTCCGGCTCAATCCCCAGTGGGAGGCATGCAGGAGGCAGCTAATCAGTGATTTTCTCTCATCACTGATGTTTCTAACTCTCTCCTCCTCTCCCTTCTTCTCGGAAATCGATACAAAATATCCTATATAATAAAAGCCTAATATATATTTATGTGTCTGGGAGTCTGTTCAACCAATCAAAGCGTAATATGCTAATGACATGCAAAGGCCATTCAACCACTCACTATGACGTGCACTGACCACCAGGGGGCAGACGCTCCAACCAGTAGGTTAGCATGCTGCTGGGGTCCGGCCGATGAGGACTGAGCGAGACAGGCCGGACATGCCCTGGAGCCCTCCAGCAGTCCCTTCCTGCCCTGATTGTGCACTGGTGGGGTACCTCGGCCTGGCCTGTGACCTCTTGCAATCCATGACCCCTTGGGGGATGTTGGAGAGCCGGTTTTGGGACGATCCCACAGGCCAGGCAGAGGGACCCCACTGGTGCATGAATTCGTGCACTGGGCCTCTAGTATTAAAATAAAGAAATAAATAAAATGGTCCTGCCTAATGTAAGATTTTTTTCCTCACCTGTAACTTTCATTTGCTAAATGACATGCTGGGAAATATACCCATAATGCCTACAGTACCTGCGCAATTGCTTCAGGGTCTTCAGATACCCTTCTGCTTGTGACTCCACAATCTGTAACTTATATACTTCTGCCTCTCTCCGGTTTTCAAGCACAGATACCTACCATGAGATGAGAGAACGTTTAAGTATTTTAAAACTGAAAATCTGAACCTAGTTGAATTTGTTAAAACTTAAACATTCTAAACCACTTTGCAGTTTCTTCCTAAATGACACACAATGACAGAGTCACCAGAACTTGTTTATGTTGTAATGTCACGTGACTATGAATTAAAACTTTTGGATGTGAAACTAGAATAACAAAATGACAGTAAAATGATAGACCTTAAATGCCACTTTCCTCAGAGACGACACTTCCCACGTGGCTTACTGCTGCAGCACAGAGCGAGGCTCCCTGTGTGCTTCCCCCAGTGGGCGGTACCTGCGCCTGCCTACCCAGGGCAGAGCACCCATGGCTGCACCCTGTCCGACTCAGAGGCTGCGGAGACGCTGTGCTCCGCTTCACGGGCGTCGGGAACCCTGGCGCATGCTTTTACAGCAGTGGACTCGCCAGCTTCCCCACCAGCCAACCAGCGGCTTTTGAGAGTCACTGCAGGAAGTGTAGAACTGCCTGCTTCAGTCCAGGTGTCAGCACCTTGCCAGGACCCACTGGCAAAAAGGCTTGCCAGGTGGTGGTGAGAACTGACAGCTGGGGACATGGGCGCGAGCACGGCGCCGCAGATGACAGGTGCTCGGCTTTTACTTTCCTCCCTTCCTTAGAAGCAGCTACACAGTCCATATTTAACTGAAAGACTCGTGTTTGCAGATTGCATAAGCTAAGCCTTCTTTTATTTTCCCAGAATAATTACAGACACATATGCCCATAAACCACATTAACTTCTTAATTAGACAAACCACATTTCAGAACTAAATAAAGTACAGCCAGGGGTCATCATTTTTATTTTTTTGTCTCACTACTTTCTCAAACACTGACATTGGCATATATCCTTTTGGGGGGAGGGAGAGGGCGAGTATATTCTTAAGTGGATGATTTTCGAGTGCCTTTTCTAGTATTGGCAAACGTGCTTTATGGCTAACTCTTGACTAAGTATAATGAAGCCATTCAAAGTGGAGAGCATAAAAAAATGACTGAGTTACAATGTTCAATAAGGAAAGCAGGTTACAAAATTTGGTGTACATTGAGCACATCTACGTGACACAACATAAGCGTGAGGGCCAACAATGAAGAAGCCGCAGACGAGGAGAGTGGTTGTTCCGGAGACAGGACACCTCGAGCCTGCGCGCTCCCGGCAAGGCTGTGGTGCCCCAGGTGCAGTCAGCACAGAGCAGACCAGGGCCTGCGCCCTGTCTGCCAGTCCCCCCGGGGCTGGGCTCACCTCTGCAGCCACAGCTCTTTGAAGAACCTCTTCATATTGCTCCTTCCCTTTCCTTATTTGCTCTTCTATTTTCATTTTCTCATTTGTAAATGTGTTACTGCAAATAGTAAAGGAGAAACACTTTTTGAAAAAAATTTTACCACTGAGATTACAAAGGCTAAAGCTAGGGTAACTCTGAGATCATGCCACAAAAAGACATACGACATCTTCCAGAGTAACTTCTTGCCTAGTATTTTACTACGTAATACAGACTCACACGTGCTCCTTGCACTTCACAAATGATCACAGGAAGATATGAAATTGAAAGTGAGGCACTAACTGGTTTGGCTCAGTGGATAGAGCGTCGGCCTGTGGACTGAAGGGTCCCAGGTTCGATTCCAGTCAAGGGCATGTACCTTGGTTGCGGGCACATCCCCAGTGGGAGGTGTGCAGGAGGCGGCTGATCAATGTTTCTCTCTCACTGATGTTTCTAAGTCTCTCTCTCTCTCTCTCTCCCTTTCTCTCTGCAAAAAAAATCAATAAAATAATTTTAAGAAAAAGAAAGTGAGGAACTGGTGGTAAACTGGTTCACCATTTTTATGAGCACAGAGGGAGTATAATCTGTTATATTAATACACTTTATAGAATATCCGTCATCCTTTGAGTCAGAAATTCTATCTTGACACAAATTACAAGGAAATAACCCAAAGGAAAAAACGATCTATATAAAGTTGTTCATGGCAATATACCTGTAACAGCTAAAACAAGGCAGGCATGGACCATAATGTGAATGGAAATGCGTACATGAAACAACATATGCGAAAAGCAGAATACAACTGCTTACTACTGAATAGACTGGCAACCAATATGTGAAAACATTATTTCCATTTAATAAAGGTTAAAAAAAAACTTTTTTATAGGTTCATAATGAAAATCCTTCAATGAACCTATAATCATAGCAACAAACTACCATAATGTAGTTGAGACTGGTATTTCAGTAACACAAAAGAAAAGTGTTTAAAACACACATTTAGTTTCAAGCTAACTCAAGGGAAAAGAGGTGTAATAATCAACTCTAAATTCAGATTTTTAAACTGACAATGTGGAATAAAGTAGGAACATCACAACATAAAAATACTTAAAGGATAAATTTTAAATATTAAATAATAAAATAGAAAATAAAAAGAGAAACAATTTAAAACATAGACAAGCAACAATATGTTTAGATGTCCTGTGTGCTTGTGCCTCTGCTATTAAAAGTACTAGACATACAAATAAATTTAAACTTAATTTGCCTGATTTCAGAAGACTGATCCAGAAGGAATTCATGTTCCTTTTCCTGTCCATCATTTTTCTGGGTGTACCTATAAAAGCATAATCACCAAATTTTAATTAGTTTTTTCAAGATTTTTTTACAAACCTGATCCAGAGTAAATTCGACCCACAGCCATGCAAAATTCCTTGAATTCTTTGTAAGTTTTTACATTTTGTTTCATTTCTAGTATCTTCAAAATAGGCAAAGAATTTGGGTCATTTTCCTCTTTGGAAGCTTTCCTTTTACACTTAGAGGGCAGACCACGGATTTCAGCCATTTTATTTGATCACTAAGTCATATGCCTGTCTCATGTCATCCTATCTCAGTCCACTTCAAGGAGCACTCCTGGGAGGTTTAAAATGAGACAGGAGTACAGTATGACCAGTGGTTCTCATTCAAAATGCAAACAGCCTCTGTGTGTGTGTGTGTGTGTGTGTGTGTGCTTTTTTAGGATGTGTTTTTATTGATTCTCATTTTTATTATTTATTTTAAAAATATATTTTTATTTATTTCAGAGGGGAAAGAAAAGGGAGATAGAGATAGAAACATCAATGATGAGAGAGAATCATTGATTGGCTGCCTCCTACACTGGGGATAGAGCCTGCAAACTGGGCATGTGCCCTAATCAGGAATCGAACTGTGACCACTTGGTTCATAGGTCAATGCTCAATCACTGAGCCACACCAGCTGACCTGTTTTTATTGAGTCAGAAAGAGTGGGGGGGGGGAATGGGTGAAAGGGAGAAGGGAGAGAGAGAGGGAGGGCAAGAGGAAGAAGAGAGAGAGAGAGAAAGGGAAGGAGGGAGAGAGAGAGAGAGAGAGAGAGAGAGTGAGTTGTGAGAATGAAATATCTGTTGCTTTCCGTAGTGCCCTGACTGGAAATTGAATCCATAACTTAAGTATGTGCATCGACTGGGAATCAAACTAGCAACCTTTTGGTGTATGGGACACCGCTCCAACCAAATGAACTACTCGACCAGGGCCAGACTCTACTCTTTAAAATAAAACTTAAGCCCTAGCTGGTTTGGCTCAGTGGAAAGAGCATCAGCATGTGGACTACAGTGTCCCAGGTTTGATTCTGGTCAAGGGCACATGCCTGGGTTGTGGGCTCGATCCCCAGTAGAGGGTGTGCAAGAGGCAGCAGATCAATTATTCTCTCTCATCATTGATGTTTCTATCTCTATCTCCCTCTCCCTTTCTCTCTGAAATCAATAAAATATATATATACTAGAGGCCCGGTGCACAAAATTCCTGCAGGGGGCGGGTGTGTGTCCCTCAGCCCAGCCTGCACCCTCTCCAATCTGGGACCCCCTAAGGGCAGTCAGACATCCCTCTCACAATCAGGACTCCTGGCTCCCAACCGCTCGCCTGCCTGCCTGCCTGATTGCCCCTAACTACTCCCCTGCCAGCACGATTTTCCCCAACTGCCCTCCCCTGCAGGCCTGGTCCCCCGCAACTGCCCTCCCCTGCCAGCCATCTTGTGTGTTGGAGTGATGGTCAATTTGCATATTACTCTTTTATTAGCTAGGATATACATACATATACACTCATGTGTGCACTGTCTGACAACCCTTCAAAACAAAGTGCCAATCTGATCCCTAGGCAATGCCCTGAGGGAATATGCTCTACCTCTTCATGCTCCCCTACACACCTTCTTAGTCGTCTCTACTTGCTGAACACCCCACATTTCCACTAAGAACCAGCTTCAAGGCCTTTCCTTCTTGTGTAGACATCTTCCTCTAAGCACTCAATTTTGTCCTGTTCTTTCAAGGAACCTGCGTCATTTCCATAGATGCCGCTGGTCTGTCCTACTGCACCAAGCAGGAGCTCCCTATGCTCCAGCCATTTTTAATACTAAGTGTGACCTAAAGTGTAGAAAAATCACATCATTGCTCATATCCTTTAAGCTTCTTTAGGAGAGCTAAAAGTTTTAAGGTTTTGCTTTAAAAGCTAAATCTAAAGCATTTACTTAGAAAGTGTAAAGCACAGAGAAGCCTATGGCTTATCTTTAAACAGTGACCAAAAGAGACAAAGAAATATAAATATTAATAAAGTGTGTGTGTGTGTACCAGTAAAAAGTTTACTCCCCACCAGGAATGGTTAATTTTTATGTGAGCAGAAAAAAGTATTTTCTCATCAACAGATTCATTTATTTTTGTTTAGTTTGACAGAATGTCTAAATTGAGCATGTAAAAATATGCTAAACATAAATACTTCTGAATTTTTGGATAACACTGATTAAGACTAGACCTGCTCAAATATGAAGAAGAAAAGAGCTTTAAAGACATTATCTTTTCTGCAAATGTGTTCCCTGAAGCTACTTGGACATGACAGAGGCAGTGTTTTATGTTCACCATTCTTTTAAGGGCTACCTAGAAACTGCCCAGATGTGATGCTAGCGAGACATAATGAAAGCCATGTGATCACATGGCACGGCAAATGGAAAATGCATAAATGCCCTGAAAGATGAGTGTGGTTGTTGTGTCCCCTGGTGACTCGGCCCCCACTGTGCAGCTCTCTGCTCTGGACGAGGCCAGCACCCCGCCTGAAACTGGAGAAGGTGGTGGAGGGATGCCTGACAGCTCTGGCGCAGACCTGCAGGGGCCTGGCAGCTCCTGCTCCTGCACTCTTGGAAGCTCCCAGGGCCACACAGGGAGTCTGGCTGCCATGCTAGAGACCAGACGGAGAGACTGTATAGATAAAAGTCACAGGGCGGCCACAGGGAGAGGGAGAGAACAAGACACCAGCATCCCGGCTGAGCCCATCCCCAGCTAAACGCAGCCAGAGGAACCACTGGCAAGACCAGAGGATAATGGCCCAGTTGCACTCAGCCCAGACTGTGGGATCACCATCAGCTAAAGTGGCTGCTAATTTAAGCCACAGAGTTTTGGGTGTTTTGTTACACAGTAGGTAACAATTAAGCTAAGTAAATCCTAGGACATATCACTGTTTAAGGAAGAAAGGGGTTAGGAATCAATCATGGAGAATTTTAGCACCAACTTGGCCCATCTGACAACTGTAAGGCCGGTATGTATTTCCAAATCCCTCACACTATAGAACGGAATTCAATGCTTTCAGGATTCAGGGTGAAAGTAATCGTAAGTAAAATAATCACCACAGAATCTTAGTGCTGAAAAGAAGCTTAAGATCTAGACAAGTCCGCTCATTTCCCAGATGGTGGTGTGTGTGTGTGTGTGTGTGTGTCAAAGGTCATGGTCACAGTAGAGGTAGCGCTCAGACTAGGAGGATGCCTTTCTTTAATTCATAGTCTCACTTTATCTGCAAATATGGCAGGTTTAGAAAAAGTTTCAGGTGACATATTTCCCCAACAGATGTTTTTAAAAATTAGATGAAACAGTACCTAAAATTTTCACTTCACCCAATTTAGTTTGAAATGGAATATCAAAAATGTTAAAATATCAACAACCCTTACCCCAAAAAACAAACAATAAAAATCATTGCACTGAGCCTTACTTACGTTTCAGTGGCATCTGAAACCCTTTTCATTTCCTTCTTTAGTGCTGTTAGTCTTTCTTGTATTTCTTTTTTCTCCTGTTGCCATTTTTTAATTTCCTTTTGCAAATCTTCGAGGAACCAGTCTAATTCTGTCTTTGAGATCTAAAACAATTTTAGAAAGATTTACTTCATGAAACAAAGGAGCCTGAGAGATCAGAATTGTACTGGTGACCCCGCCTAGGCCCTGACTCGGGTTCAGCAGAACCGTCACAGCTGGCTGTGCTCCCGGGCTGAGCCTGGGCTAAAACGTGGTCCAGGATGTGGCCTCAGCGCCAGCACCCCTCTCCTGCCCTCCGTGAATCAGGCAGGGGGATATGTCAGGTAACAAACCAAGAACAGACGATGGTGCTCAGAAAGGGCTTCTCAGAACCAGAGATATCCGATCTCGGGCTCCCAGATGAGCCTGCCACTCGCAGCACGACTCAAGCAGAAGAATAAGGTTACGGCAAATCTGCACAAAAGCAAGAGGTGCGACGCAGCTGGAGTGCAGAGTGGACGTGTGGAAGGCAGGGCCGGGAGAAATGGCTTCAGTGTCAAACTGGTTACAACAAGGCCTCAAGTGTAAGAGGACAAATGCCTAGGCCCCGGGAGTCTGTTCGACTGCAGAGAAACAGTCTCAGCTGGGTTCTGGAAGCAGAGGCCTGTGGTGCAATGAAGACATGGAGGACACTGGAGTATTTCCTCTGAGACAGCTTTGAAAAGATTCGTGTCTGACCCCAGCACCCTCCTGTCTCCGCAGGCACTTGGTTTGCAATGGCCCGGGAGGCATCTGGCTGGCCAGCCCAGGTCCCTGCAGACTGCAGAGTCCGACTGCAGTGGTGGGCTGGTTCCAGCGGCCTCCAGGTGCACAGCCAACTGTTCCTGGGCAGCAGAGGTTCAGTGACAGTCCAGTGACACCCCCTCTAGCAGGGGAATGTTCTCCTCACATTTTCCTTGCTGACTCTGGATTTGCTGAGTCATTACAATGACTAAGGTGACCTCCTCTACTTACAAAATCCTGATTCTACCTGGATCACTTCTACAACTATGAGCAAAGTCCATGTGCATGCCTTGCGGCCACGCTAACCTTGTTTCTCACCCACCTGTGCTTCTATTCTAAGCCAATGATTTCACCTCTGAACGGGAGATGATGTGCAACCAAAGGTTCTACTGTGGCATGACAACCACCTTGGCAACAAGTACTTGAAGGAATCAGGTATCAAAAGGCACTAAGTATTATAAGCACACACTCTTATAGCTCAACCACAAAAATATGCTGCAGGAGCTCGCCTACTGTTTGTACCGACCACCTTTCAATGACACGGGTCTCACAACACTAACCGGGGCAGCCTCCATGCACTTGTCTCTGACTCCACCAACGACAACGATCTGAATCCTTTTCCTGCAAATATCAGAATAAAAGAAGGAATAGCCCAGAGGATATAACTGTATCCTCTACATGCACTGGTTTAGAGAGAGAATTATAATCACTTTCTGATGATCCTTTTCTCAATTAGAGAAAATTTGGTTTCTGTACCTCTTTTTTAAAACCTCAACTTTATTTCAAAATAAGTATTTGAGGTATCTTCCACTGAGCCACATGGGCCAGGCTCAATAACGAGTTTCCTGAGCTAATTTTATTCTATTTAATACATTGCCCTAGCTACTGATCCAGACTTCTGCAACAGGCTCTTCCTTTCTTAAATGACTACCATCCCTATTACCGCTAGATCAGCGGTTCTCAACCTGTGGGTCGCGACCCCTTTGGGGGTCAAACAACCCTTTCACAGGGGTCGCCTAAATACATCCTGCATATCAGATATTTACATTACGATTCATAATAGTAGTAAAATTACAGTTATGAAGTAGCAACAAAAATAATTTTATGGTTGGGGATCACCACAACATGAGGAACTGTCTTAAAGGGTCGCGGCATTAGGAAGGTTGAGAACCACTGCTCTAGATGGAAGACTGTACTTCAAAAAGAAACACACCACGATTTCTCACATCTATAATCCCACGTCCCCCCAATTCGATTTGACTTTGCCGCTAATTAGTATCACTCCAATAGCAGTTACACGTAACTGATAATCTTAGCCAACATAATGCAAGATCAGGAGACTCAGAAAAGACACACTGGGTGGCTTTGCAGTTCTGGGGTGCGTAAGCTCTACGTGTTATTCTCACCCTTACTTAGGAATACGATGAAGATGATAATAATAGTAATAACAGTGGCAGCCAACATGCACAGAGCCCTTCCTATGCACCAGTTTTAAGTACTTTGTAAATATTAATCTAACCCCACAAAATGAGAGCAATTATCGTCCAAATTTTCCAGGTAAGGAACTAAAGCACAGAGAAGTTAATAACTTGTCCCAAATCAGAACTGGGAGAGGGCCCAGTCTGATCTGAACCCAGCCAGTCTGACTCCAGGCCTCACACTCCTAACCACTAATGCTACACTGCCTCTCAATATAAACAAGACTAACTTGGAACTTAGTCACCAGAAATAGTTTTGGTTAATCAAGCGGACTGAATTATAGGTAAATACAAACCCAGATTTACAGCCCCTTTCTCATATGGTGACTTGCAGAGGTCCTAAACATTGAAAAAAACCCTACCAAAGACACTGCCGCTTTAATATGTCCTGGAGAAATTTGAAATAAGCGATACTGAGAAAGAATCCTTTGTGTAGCCAACAATGCAGACGCTCAGCTCATGAGCTGCACAAGCACATTCTCCTAATGATGCCACATGCTCTTAAAGAGAGGTTTCAGATAGCATTACCTTGTTTTCTTCCAAGTTCCTTTTCAACTTTTCTTCCAGGTCCCTGGTCTCTTCTGAGCCCTTCAGTTTTCTCTGCTCGTAATTTTCACAGGCTTCCTCAAGCTGCTCTTGTAAAACGTGGGACTCCTTTTCAATCTGTGAAATATCCCCCTAAAAGTAAATTACAAAGTTTTCTATTAAAGTAGCGAAAAATGCTAATTTCTGATCTTGTCCTGAACTGCCTCTTAAAATAAACAAAGGAGAGTAAAAGGCAGATGAAAATTTTCAAGGGAAATGCCACAATGATTCAAGAATTAAAAACTCCTGAACACTGTTAAGCAAAGCCAGCTCTTTTAAAATAATGTTATTCATATTACTGGAATTTATAATGAAACTTTTCGATCTGTACTATAACTAGTTCTGAATATTTGTCTTAGAAGTGTTTGGTATTGAATCAATAGTTTGATGTGAATGTCACTCTCTAACAATTAACATCAAGAACTATTTTTTAGGTTTAAAAGCTGCATATTTTATGCATATTTTAGATACGAACAGAACTTTTTTTTTTTTTACTTTGGTTCTACTTTAAAGTGTTTTAAATGAATAGTTGCTGATTTTTTTTAAGTTAAAATATCATCAATGAATTGCTTTCAGATATACAACTATCTCAAACCAGCTTTATAACAAACAAAAGCCATACTCTAAGCAGTGGTTCTCAACCTTCCTAACGCTGCGACCCTTTAATACAGTTCCTCATGTTGTGGTGACCACCAACCATAAAATTATTTTCATTGCTGCTGTTTTGAATCGTAATGTAAATACCTGATATGCTATACAGTGGGGCCTTGACTTACAAGTTTAATTCGTTCCGAGACCGAGCTCATTAAGGAGCTCGTTAACTCAAATTACTCTATCAACTCAATGCAAAAAATCGGCCGAGAGACAGCTGGTATCTCAAAAAACTCATTAGTCGGGACACTCGTAAGTCAAGGCCCCACTGTATGCGTTTTCTGATGGTTGTGACCCACAGGTTGAGAACCGCTGCCAGTATCTTTTTAGTAACTATGGAGTTGATCAAATAACTTTTCTCTGAAGGTATATTAGCCAGTAAATTATATTAATAGATTTTCTAATTCAATCATTCTTTAGAAAGTGAAGGTCTTTATAATATGATCTATATCATTCATGCGAATAAGCACTATTTATCAATTAATACAGGCTCATTATAGCACTTAAACCAGCGGTTCTCAACCTGTGGGTCGCGACCCCTTTGGCGGTCAAACGACCCTTTCAAGGGGTCACCTAAGACCATCCTGCATATCAGATATTTACATGACGATTAATAACAGCAGCAACATGACAGTTATGAAGTAGCAACGAAAATAATTTTATGGTTGGGTCACAACATGAGGAACTGTATTTAAAGGGCCAGAAGGTTGAGAACCACTGAGTTAAACAGTAAAGCCATTATACTATGAAATAAATAAGCTAGAAAAAAATCTTACCTTTTCATCTGCTTCTCCTTACCCAATTCCAACAATAAAAACAGAACAGGACTTTTTTGGTTATTCTCTAAAGCTTATTCCATAATAACATTTCAGATGGAATTACTAGTAGATGGCTCCAAAATAGTTCTAGTCAGTCATTCCCATCTAGGTAAATGAAGGACACTCGAACCTTTACACAGTGTAATACAATTCTGACTCACCTGTTGTGCCTCAAAAGGATCATATGGCTCAGTATTGACTTCTTGATGTGCTACATTCCCAGACACCTTTGGGGCAAAACAAACACTAAATTTTAACCTATGTCAATTGCTCTGGTAAAATAGGTCCGTTATGTAATACCATTTAAAAACATGCTCACAATTTTTGTAAGATTTTTTGTTTTTTTAAAAATATGATTTTGACTCATTATTATTAACATATTAGTTCAAAGCTTTCTAGAAAATAGAAAACTTAGTGAGTAGGGGATAATCCAATCAGGGTTTAATGAATTCATGCCCAGTAAAGTTAACTACAGAGGCATCTAAATTTATTCTCATGCTTGTTAGGAAGGAACTTTTATGCACCCCCCTCCTGTTTCTCTCCATCTGGTTGCCTTAACTCCCTCCTGCTTCCGTTTTGGTAGGAGAAACTGGGCATGCATGTGTAGCCCGGACTCTCTCTCCCTTCCTCTTGGGAGCTGCGTGTGCAGAAAGCACACTGTCCCTCCTTCTCTACATCGTATGGGGCAGGCACCCACGTTGGGAGGCCTCCGGTCCAGCGCTGCTATAGGCATACACTGGTGAGCGGGGTTTCCTGTTAAGACATGCACTCTGCATGGTGATGTTTGGTTACATCTACTGATTCCTCTAGTTTATTTCTCAACTGGGGCAAAACTGGGGTAGAAAACAAGGGTATTGTTTACTAGGCCCTAAAATTCTTTCTTGACAAGATTACCTATTATGTCCTACAAAAGGGATATTTTTAAGACATTTTCAGGTGAAAGCATTAGTAACCATATTTGTTCAATCATTTTAGTGTATATATATTGGCAATAAAAAATGAAAAAAAATTTAACTTCAGTATTAAGACAACTTTTTTCTATTTAAGTCTTACCTGTATGGCAACCACTTGTGTATGTGGAATATTCGTGGCTTCATCGGTCCTTTCTGGGTTTGCTTCCTGCTTGTGGGCAGAATTTCCACAGTGGCCATTATTTCTGCGGGGCTCACTCTGGGCTGGATCAGCACCACCTGTGCTGTACTGTGACTTTACTGATATCTCCAAAGAGTCCTGAAGGATCTGTGTTTCTGAGGCAATCTGGTTGCCAGGGGCATGCTCAGCATTCAAACGACGACCATCAAAATACACAGCAGCACTCTGACCTGGTCTGTCATTGGCTACGTAAGATGACACCACTGTCACTGATGTTTGCAGCTGATATTCAGTTGAAATGGTGGCCAGCGGTGTGTAAATGTTAGTGTACTGGGGCAAGGTCGGGACCATGCTTATGTATGCTGGTGGTGGCGGGGCAAGCTCGAATGCCCTGAAGGGAAGGTATGTACAGTACCCTGTGACCACATGGGCTTGAGTCCAATAGGCTGTTTTCACGTCCTCATGAACTGGCTTGGGAGAAATGGAGGTCGAACGGCCCTGAGGATGGCGACTCGCATCCTCAGAGGCTGCTTTGGGAGGACTGGGAGTGACCTCTTTGGGCTTCTCGCCCTCTGAAACTGACCTGCGAGAATTCTCAGACACGGGCTGTGGCTTGGCCACTGGCTGTGGTTTGGATACTGGTTGTGGCTTGGACACTGGCTGTGGCTTGGACACTGGTTGTGGCTTCTCAGCTTCACAGGCTGGTTTGGGAAAATCAGCAGAGGCAGGCTGGGGTTTTGCACCCTCAGAAGCTGGTGTTGAAGATAAACTGGACACTGCTTTGGACTTCACATCTGGTTTAAATTCCCTAGCGGTTGGATTCAGCGGCAGTTTAACTCGTAAGTACTCTCCTGTTTTTGACATTTCTTCCACTTTTGTCTTGATGTTTTTCTTCCTTCTCTTTTTCTTGAGCCGTGATGCAACTTTCTTCAAAGCAATACAGTTGTCAATCACAACAAAACGAGGACATCCTAGGAGGAAAGATTTCAAACCTCCAGCTTTTTCTAGTATCTGACGAGTTTCTTCTGGGAAGAATTCATATTCTTCAGAGAACATCTTATTACTCATATCCAAGGGACCATGCTCCTCCAACAATTGAGAGAAATAACTGGGAGGAAAAATTTGCATTCATATAAGTTATTAAAAGTACTTGTACATGTTCATTAGAAATATACTATTTCCCAAAAAATTCTCCCAAAGCAAATACTATTTCACTTCCAGCTGATCTCAACTCCTCCCCAACAAATATTATACTCATATTAAATCTGAGAAAGGCTAACTGAAACCAATGATACTATAAATAAAGTTTTGTTTCTCTCTCAGAAAATAATTTTTAAAAAGTTTTTTTAGTAAAAAAAATAAAAGGGATGAAAGAGTTACTTTATACGTTTTAATTATATAAGTATACAATCTATTTAAAAAGCAATGAAAAGGCCCTAACTGGTTTAGCTCAGTGGATAGAGCGTCAGCCTGTGGACCGAAGGGTCCTGGGTTCTATTCTGGTCAAGGGCATGTACTGTGGTTGCGGGCACATCCCCAGTAGGGGGTGTGCAGGAGGCAGCTGATCGATGTTTCTCTCTGATCGATGTTTCTAACTCTCTATCCCTCTCCCTTACTCTCTGTAAAAAATCAATAAAATATATTTAAAAAAAAAATAAAAAAGCAATGAAAAGAAACTTTATCTGAGAAAAAACAAAATGTCAAGAGAAAAGAGGAAATAAAACTTCCAGAAAATATATGATTGGAATTTGCATATAGTACATCTATTGTAATTTCTTGTTTAAGAGTAGGATGTGATTCAGAGGTATTGAAATCAATCATGTCCGATCAATAAGCCAACATAGTACAGGATCAGACCCACAGAAACAGGGCAGGTCCCTTAATCTGCCTCCAGCTCTGGACTGCGGTCACCCCAGGTCTGGGCACTATCTTTTCTCAGGCTCAAAAAGGCTTCCTCCTCCATGTGAATTTGGTCTTCAGTCTGTAACAGTGAGAAACTAACAAGACAGACACATACCACATACAACTAAGAAGGCTTTTCAAGAGCAAAAATCTCCAGAGAAACTTTCTTAGTAAATTAATCTTAACCAGGAAGACAAGTTATTTAGGAGATAAAAGCAACACTTTTTGAAGCAAAGAAAACTCCTTTCTGTGCAGAAGCTGCTGCAGATAAATGCACAGAACAGTTACAAACGGCTGCCCTCTGTGCAAACGGCCAATGCTCTGAAGCATAAAGACCCAATGTCACTCTGTCAGCACCGCTGCTCTCAATACTGAAAAGTCACCCATCTCTCTTAGAGTGTTTTTTTTTTTTTACAGAGAGGAAGGGAGAGGGATAGAGAGTTAGAAACATCGATGAGAGAGAAACATCGATCAGCTGCCTCCTGCACACCTCCCACCGGGAATGTGCCCGCAACCAAGGTACATGCCCCTGACCGGAATTGAACCTGGGACCCCTCAGTCCGCAGGCCGACGCTCTATCCACTGAGCCAAACCGGTTTCGGCTTAGAGTGTTTTTTGATGACTATGTTCCCTTAGAATAATTTCTACAATTGAAACTTCCCTACATACATGATGTTTTGCAAGATAACATGTTAAATATGTTTTTGCTTTAAGATTCCCATCAAACTTCATTTTTAATGGGAAATTTCTAAAAACAAAAAGGGGTTGAGGAGAGTGAAGTACAAAGAAACAAGTGATGCAGTCTCAGGAACAGTAATCCTTGTAGAGGATTTAGGCTGATTAGTATAAATAACATTGGCCCTCCCCTCCTTTGTCTGAAGAGAGTCCTTTTCTGTTGGTGTTTAGTTGCCACTGAGCAAGAGCAGAACAATCATCAATGGTGTATACGTATTTACTTCTTCTCTCCATGATGAATACTTAAGAAAATCACTGAAACAGAAAACGTTCTATCTGGATGAAAATACTTAAATCCCAAATGGGGTAACTGAAGAAGAGACCACATGAAAGGAATCACTCTCCATCTCAACAACAAATTTCAAGTTACACATGTGACAAGGACAGTATGATTATGCGACCTCGTGAGCTTTTCCACAGCCAGCCACGAAGTGCTGATGCCGAGCTGGTGACAACCATCCAGCAACCAGTAGGTCACGTTCCTGAAGAATAGTCAGGAATATGAAAAATGCTCACTGTGCATTTTCAGGTGAAAAGGTAAATGACAAGGCTGAGCGTATAGTACAACCACAGTTTGCAAATTTTAAAACCTATTTTATACACAGACTTTTAAAAGTCTGAGGGGATGCACACCAAAAGTTAACTGTGGTTATATCTGGATGATAGAAATAATTTTTTTATTTTGTCCTTTCAACTTTATTTTTTAAAAATTCAAGAATTTGTATTATCTATATATATAAAAGGCTAAGCAACTGTCCGACCATCCAACCGTCTAGTACCTATGATGTGCACTGACCACCAGGGGGCAGACGCTCAACACAGGAGCTGCTGAGGTGACTTGGCTGCGGTGGTTCTCAGGTGATGCACCCCAGAATCAGAGAGGAGGGAGCCCGATTCCTTGTGGGGCTGCGCAATTCCACCTTCGGCGTGAGTTATGTTGTTGCTGGGGCACTGTCAGCCCCGAATCTGGTTTACTGTTGAGTTGTGGTGACCACAGACGCCCTTTGAGCTGCAGCACTGCCCCAGGTTCGGTGCGGGGAGGAACTGTGGGAGGTTGGCTCCAGGACGTGTCCGGCCCATCTTGCCCAGTCCTGCCCCACCAGCCACCTTCTAATTAATTTCCTTTCAAAGTGCACAAATCTGTGTATTGGGCCACTAGTTACTTTTATAATCAGAAAAAAATTTTTTCAAAGAAACAGAACCTTCAGGTTTTCTCCACTGGCTAAGTAGCAACAAATTTTTCACATATTCAATGCAGAACAAAATTGAATGTGTGAAAAATAGTCCAAAATTTGGACTATTTCTTGTCTAGTCCAAAGAAATAATATTATAACCTTATTGTGAATAAAATTTTTATAATTACTATTATTTGAAATGCAATCCAAAATGAACTTTAACTCTATTTATCCACTTTTCTGGCCTCAAAAAAAGCCACTTGGTTGGCATGGCTCAGTGGTTGAGCATTGACCTATGAACAGGAGGTCATGGTTCAATTCCTGGTCAGGTCATGTGTCTGGGTTGCGGGCTTAATCCCCAGTGTGGGGCATGGAGGAGGCAGCCAATCAATGATTCTCTCTCATCATTGGTGTTTCTATCCCTTTTCCTCCCTGAAATCAATAAAAATATATTAAAAAAAATAAAAGAAAATAAAGAAAAACCATTAAGAGGAACCCAAGAGCATATAACCAGACTAAATAGGAATGCAGCAACTGAGGAAAACAGAATGACCAAATTGTGAATGAGTGAAAGGTTTTCCAGAACAGTTAGCTTTTGATTTAATTCTCTGTTGCAGATCTTAGCCCTCAGTTTCATTTCTTAAGGAAAACACCATGCACTTCTTATTAACGCCAACCTCAAAATGGTAATTCCAAATCTCTTTGAACTCTTTACTCCTTTATGTCATACTAGTGGCCCGGTGCACGGATTCGTGCACGTTGAGAGGAAATTAATTAGAAGGTGGCTGGTGGTGTGGGACTGGGCAAGTTGGGCCGGACACGCCCTGGAGCCAACCTCCCGCATTCTCTCCCCAGCCAGCCACACCCCTGGGGTGGTGCCGTGGCTTGAAGGGTATCTGTGGTTACCGCATCTAGGCAGTAAATGAGATTCGGGGCTGACAGTGCCCCAGCAATAACATAACCCACAGCCGAAGGTGGAATTGCACAGTCCCACGAAGAATTGGACTCCCTCCTCTCTGGTTCTGGGGTGTGTCACCCGAGAACCGCTGCTGCCAAGTCACCACAGATCGGCAGCTCCTGTGTTGAGCGTCTGCCCCCTGGTGGTCAGTGTGCGTCATAGGTACCAGACAGTCGCTTAGCCTTTATATAGACTAGAGACCTGGTGCACAACATTTGTGCACTGGGGGTGGGGGTGGGGGGGTGGTGTCTCTCAGTCCGGTCTGCACCCTCTTGCAGTCCGGGACCCCTTGGGGAATGTCCACCTGCTGGCTTAGGCCCGATCCCCAGTGCGTGTCACAGCGACTGGTCATTCTGCTGTTTGATTGATTTGCATATTAGGGTTTTATTATATAGGATAACCACTCACACTCGCCTTAAGTGCTAATTTAACATCCACATTTTCAATCCAAAAGTAACTCACACCCAAGTTACTTCAAAAGGAAAGTCAGTTTCTTTTTTATTAGGTTAATGTCAGGAGGTCAAGTCTCCGATACCATACAGGGACACAGGGTCATCCAGCTAAACAGCCATCATCAGGCAGAAGTAAGAATAAGATCTGGGCATCCTTTTCCAGGTAAAAGGTTAACACTTCACCAAGCTACTCGCTGGACTTATAAGATGCCAAACAGATGCATCCATCAACATAAGGACAATGAGATCACATAATCATTCTCCCCCTTGTCAAATGTGTAACTTGAAATTCATGGTGAAACGTTCATGGCTGGAAACTTTTATCAGTCCTATCAGGACGTAGCAGGACAGTTTTGGAAGCAGGAAGTATCCACATTAGCAACTCAAACTGACAAAACAATCATTAGGATTTTAAATTTAATAATTAAAAACCCTCAGTTTTATTTGTATAATACTGAACAAAAGCTATAAAAACACTTTCCTTTCTAAGAGTTTACAAGCCATCAATTGATTCATTTAACACATTGTATGCGGGAAACGTGTTTACATGTTTTACGTATTTATACGTTCTACCAGTGTAGTAGAGCGCGGGACACGTATTAATACGTTTTTTATAGACTTAGCGGTAGAATGCGGGTAACGTATAAATACGTAAACTAAAGTTATCGTAATTTTACTGAACGTTACCATTTGCGCAAAAAATTAGCAAAAATAGCCCGCACCACCTGTTAGCGCGCGATAAAAACTACCCGCAAACAATGTGTTAATAATCATTTGGGACACAAATTAAACAACCTAACACCTTTAACTGGCAGCCCCCATATAAAATAGTTGTTGTAGAAACATTCTACTCACTCATATAGAGTTGAACTTTTTTGCTTTGGGTTAATGTCCCACAGCTTCTTTTTACGGACAACATACTCATTGCTGTGCTGTCCATACAGAGCTTCAAATTCTGCTACATCTTGCCGAAGGTGGTCAGGCACTACAAACGGGCCTGCGGAATTTGAATTGCGTCTGTTGATTTAAAAAAAAAATTTTTTTTTTGAATAATTGACCCAGCTTTAGGTGACCAAGAATAATACAGGGTTAGGCAAAAGTAGGTTACAGTTGTTTGTATGGAAAATAATGCCATAATTAATAAATAATAATACAAGAATAAACACTGTTTCATGTACTCACAACTACAAACCTACTTTTGCCTCACCAACATTAAATGGAAATAAACATAAAGATAGTAACATGTTATGTGGTATTATGATGCAAAGAAACAAAAACCTCCTACCAGAGAATTTAATGCAGAGAAGTTACCTTCCACGATTATAGTCAAGAAGTAGATGCGCCGAGACCGGTTTGGCTCAGTGGATAGAGCGTCGGCCTGCGGACTGAGGGGTCCCGGGTTCGATTCCGGTCAAGGGCATATCCCCAGTGGGGGATGTGCAGGAGGCAGCTGGTCGATGTTTCTCTCTCATCGATGTTTCTAACTCTCTATCTCTCTCCCTTCCTCTCTGTAAAAAATCAATAAAATATATATAAAAAAAAAAAAAGAAGTAGATGCGCCTGACTACTGAATAAGCACTTTTAATCACCTACTTATTCTTGCTACCAAGAGCACATTTGCATTGATTGTAACTTGTTATAGTGAACAATGAAAGTTTTATTATAACTGCTATTAATTTAAAGTGAAATAGAGACTGGTACTTAATAAAAAGATTTTTTTTTTTTAAAGGTGATGATTTTAGCTCTCTACAAAGATGCAGTTTGAGTGTGGGCTCTCCACCAGATTGCTGGGTTTAAAATTCGGTTCTGCTGTTTACAAGCTGTGTGTCCTTGGGCACGTCATGCAACTACACTGTGCATTAGTTACCTTACATATAAAATGAACATAATAATAATTATTTCCTAGGGTGAAAGAGTGGATTAAATGAGTTGTACTATATGGAAAGCTCTTAGAATAATGCCTGGTATAAGTGTAATATAAATATAGGCTATAATAATTTTAACTTAAAACAATTTCTCCACTTAAAGAATCCATGAAAATGACTGTGCAAAACAACTGTTACACAACCTCTTTAAGAAATGTAGAAAAAAACCCAAACTTTTTTTGTGTGTTTTTTAGCCCAGAAAAGAATATGATATAAAAAGGTCACTGCTACTGACTAGTTTTATTTCTACTTATGTCTATTTGTTTCTTCAAAACTTAGCTTCAACAACCAGATGTTATTAAAAATCACTAACATTTAAGGTTAAACTATTACCTCATATATAACTTCCAAAACATCTCCATTTCTCCTATTTTAGCAAATATACCAGTAATTATCAATAGAACATTCTCTTCAATGAACATTTTAAAGAACATTTTCTAGGATTGCCCCATAGTATCTTGCACATAGTAGGTTCTCACACTTATCAAGTGAAAATCATCAGCCTTGTGATTTTATTTTATTTTTTTACTGTCCTCACCTGAGGATATGTTTTTTTAACTCGTTTTAGAGAGAAAGGGAGAGAAAAACATGGATCAGTTGCCTCTCGTACACACCCTGACCAGAGATCAAACCTAAAACCTTGGTAGGTGCCATGGCTGGGAATCTAACGCACAACCTTCTGGTATACAGGACAACACTCCAACCAATGGATCCACCCAGCTAGGGCAACCTTGTGATTTTAATGCAGTTTTTATGAATTTTCAACATTGACAAGCCATGCTATAAATTCAACCAAGATGGTCACATAAGGTTGTTGTCATAGATGCATATCTTTAGACAGAGAAGTTAGGGAAAGCACAAATGTAAAGTACATTAAATTAACATCGCTTAAAACACTTGAGTTAAAATGAAGCAAAAATTTAAAAACTGTACTTACTTATGGTCTTCACCTGAAGTGATAGTCTCATTATTAGGTGTTACTGAAGTTGTTCCAGACCCAACTAACATAGGCTGGTTTAAAAGACAGAAGAATGACAATAATGTTCTACCTTAAAACTGCCATTAATACTGATGACTGCTTACATAAATAAGCATGCAAACTGACAATATATGAGACTTATCTAAATTGTCTTTTGAATAGGAACACATTAATAATAAAAGTTTCAACAACCATAAATAGGCCCAAATTAACATTTAGGTAGCTTACCACACTCCAAAAAAATTTAAATGTCACTCAGTTTAAAAGTCCCATTAGTTTTTTTTTTTAAATATATTTTATTGATTTTTTACAGAGAGGAAGGGAGAAGGATAGAAAGTTAGAAACACTGATGAGAGAGAAACATCAATCAGCTGCCTCCTGTACACCCCTTACTGAGGATGTGCCTGCAACCAAGGTACATGCCCTTGACTGGAATCGAACCTAGGATTCTTCAGTCCGCAGGCTGACGCCCTATCCACTGAGCCAAACCGGTCAGGACCCATTAGTTTTACTGACTGCTCTCATCCTCCTGTAACATTTGTTCACTGTTTCCACACCTGCCCCAACGTGAGCCCGCACATACATGAGAGCTGTGAAGAGCCCACTAGTGACCTCATGGGTTCAGAGCTCGGCCTTGGGTGAGAGGAAGGAAGGGAGCCTATCAAGTCTGAGATTCTGCTTTAATGGTTAGTATTTACCACCTTTATTTTGAATATTTTTGTTATTGATAAGAGGTATCATGTCATCATACAAATGGTAACACTAGGGCATAGGGAAGTCAAATAACTTGCCCAAGGTCACAGAGGTAATAGAAACAGCAATAAAAATCACAATAATTGGTCAAGAGCCAAGCTATAAATTCAGGTCTAGCTGACCCCAAAGCTGTCTTGGTCAGCCTGTTCTAGAACCATCCAGACAAAATTCCACATTATGAAAATTGTCTTTACTCAGAAATTTTCAGAAAATAAAAAGGACAATAAAAATAAAAGTTTCTTTTAAGTGTTACTTATATACAATATGAACCTTGAATTTATTCAAAATGTAGAAGACTGCCAAAATATCTTTAAAGCCTAGAAACTCATCTCAACAAAATGCTTCAAAATATTCCAAGAACTGGTTACTTCTAACTTACATATTAAATTATTTTACATAAGAATTAACTCAGAAAATACTCCATACCTTTAAATCTTTTGGCTTCTTTTTCTTGCCTTTGTTTTTTATCTTGGTAGAATTAAACTAAAAAAGGAGAAAGAAATCGCTGAACACTCAAGTAACAGCACTATGAAGCTACCATGTATTATACCATGATTTTGAGACTGGTCATAAGTTGAATTACATAAAATGTTTAACAAAAATAACACTATAGCCCTATTGTTATGATTTATAACAGAAATTAAGAAAACGTTTAATGTTGCCTAATGTTATAACTGAAATTACATTGTTCCAACATTTTGAACTCATTTTCAATAGTTTATATCAGACTTTTAAGATAATTCCAGGTACATGCTGATAGTATTTTAATGATTTTCCTTTTACTTAGGCAAACTAGACACGTGCACCTGGCCAGACACAGGAGCACTGGCAGTGCACTTGGGAGAAGCTGTGACCTCTCACAGGGTGCCAGTTGTGCTTCCATGTGTAGCTGGGCAATACTTGACAGACTGGACTAAGACAAAACCTCAAGTATAGATGACGTGGTCCTAAAAAGTCAGTCAACAAGCAATTTTCTGTGTGAAAACTGCCACAACCTACTAAGGAAGACAACTCTGGCATTATTCTAAGTTAAACTCAATTTGGAGGCACTCAAAACAAAGTCCCTTTATTTTTCTTAAAGAGCAAAACATGAACATTTTCACAATTACAGATAACTTTTCATTTTTATGCCAGGAGATTATTCAAGAACTGCTTTCCTACTTCTAAGACTAACATTTATTAGTTGTGAAACTTTAAGGCCGTTGTCTAATGTAAGCCTCAGCGTTTGCTGATTTGTTCCAATTCCAAGGGGCAGATTGGGATTAACTTCCTAATGAAATAGTACATGTTATTGGAAGTCCTCCAGATTGGGTTCTGGGAGTGCCACCTAGGATGGAACTACACTGGCCTGGGTCCTCCCCTTCCTTTGGCCAACACAAACCAGAACACAGCATTTAAAGTGATCAAATGACTCACTGGCACATCCCCGCTGTCTTGTTTCCTCAGCACAGTGCAGCGGCTGTCTGCAGGAAGAGAGACCGTTTTGTGAGCAAGCGAAGCATTAACATCGCCATATAATACACCAAAACGGGTGGGGAACCCTTCTCCTGCCAAGGGCCATTTGGATATTTATAACATCATTCGTGGGCCACACCAAATTATCAACTTAAAAATTAGCCTGCTCTATTTGTTCAAACATTCAATTAACTCATCCCTAATGCCTTGGCAGGGCCGGACCACATGATTACTCGGGCCTTGGTGGGCCAGACATTCCCCACCCCTGCACTGTAGCTTTAAAGAAAACCACCCCAGGTACACTGACACAGACTATGTTCTATGCCTCATTTGGCTTTGACACAAGTCTAGTTTAGGAGGCAAGGGTGAAATGGCTAACTAAATGGGAGACCAGCTTCAAAGAACCACAAAATTTCAACCCATTTCAGCATAATTTGAGTGCCTTCTAGGTGCCAAACTCTAAGCCAGGTGTTGGGAATAGAGATGCACAAAACAGTCCCTGCCACCCACACACCTGTTTCTACAAAAAAGACAACCAGGCAGATGCCTGCCACCCAGTGTGCTAACTCCCACAATAAATACATGGGAGCAAAGCTGACGGAATAATGAAGTCTTCAAGGGGAGAGGCCCAGAGGGATCAGCAAGGACTTTGGGGAGGAAGGGGCTTGAAATGAACACGCAACGGGATGCGATGTGGCTGGAGGAACTGGATGAGCAAAGACAGGAGGCAGGAAAGCACAGTGCAGGTTGGGACACAGTCATTGGTGTGGTGTCGATTCAGAAGGCAGATGGGCAGAGTGACGAAGAGCCCAGATACATGATGTGAATTTAATCTGTAGGCAAACTAAGCAAGTGCTTCCCAAAGAGAATAGTTACAGGATCAGACAGATGTTCCTCAAGAGTCCCTAGAGCAGCGGTTCTCAACCTGTGGGTCACGACGACCCTTTTGGGGGTCAAACGACCCTTTCACAGAGGTCGCCTAAGACCATCAGAAAACATATATAATTACTATTGTTTTTGTGATTAATCACTATGCTTTAATGATGTTCAATTTGTAACAATGAAAATACATCCTGTATATCAGATATTTACATGACGATTCATAACAGTAGCAAAATTACAGTGATGAAGTAGCAACGAAAATAATTTTATGGTTGGGGGTCACCACAACATGAGGAACTGTATTAAAGGGTCACAGCATTAGGAAGGTTGAGAACCACTGCCCTAGAGGCAATGTAGGAGGAAGATTTGGAGGGGGAGGGTCTAGGTATGGAGACCAGTTTGGAGGCTACTGACTAGTGCATGGAAAGACCACTGCGCTCCTGGCTAGGAAGTGGGATGGACAGGGAAGGAGAGATCCAAGATGAAGCTCATTTGGACTGCTGACAAACGAGGTATGGAGTAATAGGGAGAAGGAAGAATCGAGACCAATTCCAGGCTTCCTGCTTAAAAACCGGATATATAACCATGTTACTGACGAGATAAATTCAATAAGTGGGACGTAAACGAGTTCAGACACATTGCTCTCAAGGGACCTCTTGGCTTTCTACACAGAAATTCCAACAGGGAAAACGCACCCAGACTTCAGGAGGCAGGCTGGGGCTCCCAACTACCATAGCATTGGTGACATCAGTGAATATCTTTATCTACAAGATCCATGGACTTTTTAAACTTTAAAGAAATATAAGTACTTCTAATGAAAGGAGACGAAACTGAAAATGTCAGGGTAAAGGTGAGAGGCAGAGCTACGGGACTTGAAAATCTGTTGGCCAGTCATTTGCTGCTGGCTTCCAACTCTGGCCGAGAGCAGAGAAAGGATTACAGCCCGGCGGCCTGTGCATTTTAGGTACAGAACACCAGAATCGGAACAATGCACACAGTGGGAGCTGTCCTTTTCAGCTGTCCGGTGGTGTGACCCAAACATGCATTGGGATGTGCAAGCTCAGTCCCGGGACAGCCTTTTCCTGGCGGCAGCAGCAAACAGATGGAGTACATCCAGGCTGTCTGTGCCCTGGCACTCCAGTCATGGAGAGAGTCCTGGAGAAATAAAGCCTTCCTACGTGGGTGTGCTCTTCACAAGAACCACAGCAAAAGCAAGCCTTTGGTTCCTTACATGCATTTGAACTTTGTAACATGTGACATTTTTGTACAGGGCCAGACTTTTAATGTACATTTTAAAACAAACACCACGAAATTTCCAAGTCTAATGCCTAACAATAAAGTCAACTTCTGATGATGGGGGAAGGGGAGAGGCATTACCCTAAGACATACATGTAGTAGCAAAAATAAGAAATTCAAATTAATTTAGAATCTAAAATGTTATAATTTAAGCAAAATGGGACCACACAGATCACTGGCTCCAAATTCTCTTATTTTAATGAAGAAGAAGCTATGAATCGAGAGAAGCTAAAGAATTAACCACCAGTTATCATATTCAGCCAAATTGCACACCGAGCCCTTACCCACACAGGTCCCTGATTGCCCTCCATCCTCTCTAGGCCTGGAGGTCACTCTGTCCAATTCCACCTCCAGCTCGGACCCCATCCCCACACCAGGCTTTCCTCTTCCCGGGAGAATGCATGTGCTCACTCCTACGTCTGAACCCACTTACCCACTCTTCTCTCAATGGGCTTAGCCCCACATTATACGTCTATTCATCTTATTCCCTTTTGTAGAGCAAAAGGTCCTGAGGGCAGGGAAGAGCGGAAGCATTCCTCAATTCCTTGTTAACACCTAGCATGGGCCGCAAAGCAGCATAAAAACAAGCTTTTTAAGGAATGAGGGGAGGTGAGCCAGAGCCCACTATTCCTGACTCGCAGTTCCCACTCCTCCCACAGCAGAGGTGCCGTCTGTCTGCTTTAGGTTCTGAAAACATCACTTTCTGCAGCCATTTTCCTGACTGCTCCAGATCAAACCCATTTCGTAATAAATTCTGTCAACATGCAATCTCTGCCACTACACTGTCAAACTAAGATGAGAACAGTGATCTGAATATGTCCACAACACGGAGTTCCATAGAATAGAAAGGTTTTAACATGAAAAAAAGTACTATTAATCACTACCCTCCACAAATACACATTTCCCCCCCAAGTTTAGGTATAATATAAACTGAAACTCGACTCACATACCCATGATATCGAAGAACTCGTCTAACGCATTGTGCAAGGCTGGGAACTTGTCTCTGTGTTCTTCCAGCAGCCAGATCAGACACCGGGCTTCCTCCAGTGATGCCGACTCGCGGAAATAGTCAAGTTGCTTTCCTTCTATAGAGTTTAGTTTATGACCATACTTCTCATTCCAGAGAAAAGTCATGATGCTAAAATCAAGCTCCTTGAGAGATGCTCCATAACGAGAAAAAAAAGATTCTGTGGCATCTAAGCCTGTGATAAAAACCAAACCCAAATCAGATGGAAAACCACTTACTGCAAAACCACATTCACCCTCACATCTTGAAAATGGTTCCATTACAGTTTGCTTACAATTGCAGTGAAAACATGTAAATACTTGAGAATAAACTTATTTAAGCGATTATACATTTCATAAACACCACTTAACATGGACATGCTAATTGCAATAATTCATATCTATTAGTTGAATAAAGTGGGCCAAAGGCTTCTATTATTAGTTATTTTTATTAAACTTAGAAAAAGGAATTAAATTCCTTTACAGATACAGCAATAACCTTCTCACTAATTCATAATGACTTTCATTCCAATCAGTACAAACTAGCAAGATTTTATAATGCTTTACTACACATATTCCATAGTAATAAAACATCAGTAATATGCACAAAAAGTAATATTCCCAAACACCCTTTAAAACAGGAAATGGTTAGACTACAACTCTGCCTGCAGCCGCCTTCCCCAGTGCCTGCTTGAGGGCCTTGGGCAAAGAGCCTGGTTGGGCCTTACTCAGCCAAACCAGGAAAACCAAGAGAGAGGAACAGTTTTATAATCCCGTGGTTTACAACAACACAGGTACTTTTCTCCTCATCCTTAGAGATGGTTAGTCCTGAGCACAGATTTGCCTAGGGTGATCCTAAGCAAGTATTCTATCCATTCTTCCCTCTAACTTTCCCATTATGGAATCAGACTTCTGAACCACAGGAACCCAGAGGGCACGACAGGGGGTGGACAGGGGTGCTATGTACCCATGGCTGGGCCCGGTATTTACAGTTCTGACATTTTACACGTTTACAAATACTTAACATAATACGGGACTGGATTTTCTAACTGACTGAACTTTTTTGTGTTTACACCTTTTGAAAGTGTGTATTATAACCTTTCTGTAAAATAAGCTATAAATTGTGAGTTGGAAAAACAGTATTTTTAACCATACTCATTTGTAGTCCTACTTTAAAAAAAATCATAAATAACGATAAGAAAACAAAAAAAGACTCTGAGGCCCACATGTGTCCTTTCTACTAAACTGCATCTCTAAAAGTGAATGACATACCGAAGCTATTAAGTTTCTGGATCCAAGTAGCTAATTTTGGCTCCACTTCTTTAAGTTCACTCAAAACATGCAGGAATATCCTTGTTTTGACTCTATTCTTTTCTTGAATCAAGTGACGAATGACATAGTCCACCGCTTCATTTAGAAAATTTCTGCTGGAAAAACAGGTTGTGTAGTCTTCTGTGCTCAAAACCTTCCAGGAGAGCAGCTCTTTGAGGAGCGTAGACGCGTTCAGCACCCCGGACTTGATCTTGTCGGCATACTGCTTGATGCACTGCAAGATCCTGTCGTCCAGGAACTGACAGCTCTCAGCACTGGCCACAGTTTCTAAGGATAAACCACAGCGGTCAGTTACAGTGAGAAATAGGACCAACCTGCAGAGATAGAAACTTCGAGAGAAATGCTGTAACATTACAGAGCATATAAACATGGCGCAGATGAATTCTTCATGTTGTTTTAAATAAACAACTCAAGAAATTTTAAATTAGGAATCTAAATACAGGGTGGGGCAAAAGTACGTGTACAGTTGTTCATATAGGAAATAATACAATAATTAATAAATATAATACAAGAATAAACTCTGTGTTTCGCTCAGTCACAAGGGTACGTTTTTGCTCCACCCTGTATTTAACAATACCTTTAAAAAATATAGAAGTTCACGTTCAACAAAATACAGAAAAAGTACCTTATCTCCTTCACTCTGTACCACTCGTGTAACATCTGAAATTGTATCCTTTTAAAATAAAGTTACTTCCCTCAACCATTCTAACCCAGCTTCATCAACTACCTAAAATTATAAATTTTACATCCAATATAACATGTTTATACCCAGTAAACATGTTTAGTCATTAAGAATACTAAGGGGTTTTTTGGAGTTAAAGGGATCATTTATTCAGTTACAGATTCTATTAATATTTGGCAGTTCTTATTATTCATCTTATTGTTGGATCCTAAATTGCAGACCTATGGACGCATTGACTACTAGTCAGAAAATATCTCAGAAGTTCATCGTCCTGTCCACTCTCTTCCTACAGGATGGCCATTTAGCTTCTTGTAGCATGCGAAGTTAAAATACCAACATTCACTGAAAACTTTTTCAGTAAGAAAGATCATTTTGGTTGATTTGTGAAACATTAATGGAATACTAGATGAAAAAAATAAAGACAGCAAGAGGAAATATTTTATTGTATAGATGGCCATCGTAGAAAATGAGAATAACTTACTTCCAGTCATCTGGAAGTATACATACAGACCAACATGTCCACAGAAATAGTGAAATTACTAGATATGTTCCCACATTGATCATGGAATGATGACAAGATGAACATAAAACAAAAAGGCTGTACTAGGCAATCTCTACGGTACTTTTTCTGAATAGCTTCATTCGAACTCAGCATTATTTCAGATAATTAGTAGTGATTTCATAGCTCACAGTTTTAGGACCTAAATCCACATAGTGGAGTCTACAGACCATCGTCAAACATGGCTTCCACCTTCAGTTCAGCACAGAGTAAACTCACAGTCTGCCCCAGCTTGGCGGCAGGTAGTGTTTTGAATCCCTGTGTACTGCTTCCAAAATCAGTGCTCTGTGTACCATTTGCTCCCGTGACAGTATTAAAATATTAACGGAAACCTAAATTTCAATTCAGTAACAATTAACCTGAGTCCCAGTAGGATGAGTATTCACATTTATAGTCTAGGCGAGAATACATTAGCGTTATTATGCCTTGGACTCCAGCATACCTTTCTGCTCTTCCGTTTTGGGTGGATTACTTTCCCTTAAGTCCTCTTCCATTCTTTCTTGTGCTAATTTTTTTGCTTCCTGTTTTTGGATCTTTCTCTTCAATTTTTTGTCTTCTTTCAGTCTTAGCTTCTCTAGGCTGATAAACATTTACAATTAGTGATAATTCACCTGTTATAAATCCAACTATTTCCCTTTGGCTACTATAGAAAGCATTCTCTAAGCAGTAAGTTAGGAGTGTTCCTTTCTAGTCAGAGCTTAGCCTGCATCTTCTGTTCAAGATCAAAAGTTGCTGACACGTGGTTAATGCAGTCAAACTAACGGTACTTGTTTCATGAAAACCAGGGCTTCAGGGGACTGAGGGGCTTCCCTAAGGATGGCACATACAGATGGCACAGATATTATTTCCATGTTCACAAGTTACTGCTTAAGGTGAATAGGAATAATAAAAATTACTCTGCAAGATAATACATGTACACACTTATTTAAAATAAAAGATCCCACAGTAAACTATTATTTTCACATCCCAATAATGGCCCACAACTACGGAATTTGGTTAATATGGTTACAATGAATTCTCTTCAACAAATAAGTCTGTTCCTCTTTTCTTTTGCTTTTTCTTGGTCACCAATGATGAAAAAAATCACTTATTAGAATGGAAAACAAGAGGCAGGACCAAAAAGAAAAGCAAAAAACATTGAAATTATTTGATCTGAACAAGAAAACACAAAGAAGGAAATAATTTTGACAGTACATTGAGTATTTCAGTGTGAGAAATAAGTCACTGGTTCAAAATATTTGCTGAAGAGAGATAACAAGAAACTATGCTTTTGGAATTAAAGTTTAAACACCTGCGAGCTAAGTATACAATTTTTATCCAACTGCCAAATCTATTAATGAAACGTCATTTCACAACGTCCAATGTCATAATTTTACTTGTAAATTCAACCACTAAATAAGTCTATGATTCACGTTTCAGTATTTAACCATTCCAGGCTAGTTCTCTTTAAATTTTAAATATCCATAAAAGGCATTTTAAAACCACTTAATTGGACATGTGTGCACAGCCAATTCGAAAACAGCATAATTTAGAAATTATATTGTAAAAGACATCATGAGGCTAGTGATGGATTGTTGAAAATCTTACCTAGAGCATTTCTGTTTCAGAATAGGTTTTGAAGGAACCTTCTTTTCTTTTACGACTTTGTGTTCAAACTTTAAATAAAACAAAGATACCAGAAATTTGTCTTATACTCCCAGGACATAAAGCACAAAACCACAAGAAACAAGCATTTCAGAAGCACACACAGTCAATGGTCAGCTTGGCAGAGAACAGGGATGATGCTCTGACCCAGACAAAAGCCCAGAAAACTTTAATAAAATAATGTATTGAAAAGAGAAACAAGAGAGTACAGACACTTTAGCAAGATGTTTTAATGTTTTTCAAATTAAAAGTAAGCGGAGATCAAATAAACTACAAATCTATATATACAAAACCCTAATATGCAAATAGACTGAACAGCGAAACAACCGAACAACTGGTTGCTATGACGTGCACTGACCACCAGGGGGCGTGTGCGGAACATGGCAGGCATCGACCGTGGCGGGATGGTGGAGCAGGTGAGCAGGGGCACAAGACCAAGGCGCTGTCATTGGGGCGAGCCTCTAGTGGTTACTAAAAATTCTTTGCTCCCATGTGCCACGATCCCGCCGGGCGCTGATAACTGCTGCCGGCACTGGCCCCGCTTACACCCACTACCAGTGCCGGAGCTGCTGCTCCCACCTGCTGCTGGCACCCAGCGCTGACCCCGAAAATTTGGTGCCATCAGCAGGTGTGAGTGGCGGCTACCGCCCCTGACTGCCCCTAAGGGTTTCTCCACCTCCCCCTACTCCTGAGGGGCGATCAGGGCAGCAGCCACCGCTCACACCTGCTGACAGCATTGGTCCCACTCTCACCCACTGCTGGTGCCAGCCGCAATCGCTCCGCGCTGTCAGTGGGTGTGAGCAGGGCCGGCGCCATCAGTGCGTGGGAGCAGCGGCGGTGGGAGTGGGGCTGCCAGCAGACAGCCGTGGAAGGAGGGGCCGGGCGGGGGTGTGGAGGATGGGTCAAGACCTGCCTCTGAGCCCACTGCAGCCTTGCAGCCCACAGCTGCTTCAAGGTGCATGAATTCATGAACTGGGCCCCTAGTATCATTATAACCCACTCCTGCCACCTCCATATAGACCAGGTAAAGGTAATCAATCCCTTAAGACACTCCTCCCCTCCCTAAGTACCTTCACCCCCAAACACCCAGAAGTTTACTGGGAATAAAGAAAACAAGGTTATAAAAAAAGTGATAACAGTAAAACTAAACTGTAAAAGCCTCCTTTTCCTGCTATGAAATAAAAGAATGTGAGAATCCTTTATTGCAAAGAAGCATTCTCACATCCTAATTGTTTGTATATTGTCTGAAATTAAGAAACTGTTTCCTAGAAAAGACAAATCCAAATCATACAACTTTCATAAATTTAAATCATGCTTTAAAAGGTATAAGCATTCTCATTGTCAATTTAATAAGATTTCCCCTTAATTAGATACTTACTTCACATTTAACTTGACCACCACTGCTGAAGATGATAATCTTAGAGATGATACCTTCACAGTCAGGGGTAAGACAAATTCCTTGTAGAAAATCCTATTTGATTTTAAAAAAAAAAAGTGTGCTGCGTATCAAAATAAATCTAAACATGTATACTACTGTAACCATCAGGAATGGTTAAAATGTCATCAGAAACCTCCTTCAGGGCGGCATTGAAAGTCCCTGCTTGTTGCCATGGGACCTGCGGAGCCTCCCTGCAAAAGGAATGACTTGCTTTGGTCAGTGCAAGAAGAGCTGACAGGACATACACCAAGCATGTCCCAACAAAACCTTAAGAAACGCTGAATGGACTGGCCCTTGATCTCTATCCTCTGTCACAAGAATATGTACCAGGAAACCTCAATTCAGACACAAAAACACAGCCACAGTACCCAGCCGGCATGGATCAGTGGTTGACTGTAGGCCTATGAACCAGGAAGTTATGGTTTGATTCCCAGTCAGAGCACATGCCTGGATTGTGGGCTCCATCACCAGTGTGGAGTGTGAAGGAGGCAGCCAATCAATGATTCTCTCTCATCACTGATGTTTCTCTCTCTCTCTCCCTCTCTTTGAAATCATTAAAAACATATTAGAAAAACAAAACACCCAGAGAATCTTATTAGCCTTACCTTGTCAATTTTATCATTAAAGGTTGTTGTTTTTAACTTCTTCCAACAGTTCATGTGAAATTCTATTTTGCAGTACTGGCAACAGCTGATTCGTATAAAACCCTGGGGGGTTAAAACAATGTTTAATTCACATTTTAAAGGTGCTGTCTCTAGCTCACACACACACACTCTCTCTCTAACTCACTCACAATGCATCTATACTAATAATAGCCTAGGTGGTATCACGCCCTCACGTCATCACAAGATGGCCGCGCGCACAGCGGAGGCAGGGCCCGGCGGATGCTTTGCGTGGTGAGGCCTGGGGGTCCCATGGCTCTGCGCGGCGCAGAGGCTAGTCCTAGTGGAGGAGGCAGGTCGCAGCAGGGGAAGGCAGTTGTGGGCGATCAGGCCGGTAGGGGAGCGGTAAGGGGGCAATCAGGCCGGTAGGGGAGAGGTAAGGGGGCGATCAGGTCGGTAGGGGAGCGGTAAGGGGGCGATCTGGCCGGTAGGCAGGTAGGCAGGCAGGCAGGCAAGCGGTTAGGAGTCAGTGGTCCCTGTGGGATCGGGCCTAAACCAGCAGTCAGACATCCCCTGAGGGGTCCCAACTGGAGAGGGTGCAGACCGGGCTGAGGGACACCCCTCCCCATGCACGAATTTGTTGCACTGGGCCTCTAGTATTAAGATAAAGAGAGAGCTGTTTGCATTCCTCTGGTAGACACAACTAGATACATTTCCTCATGGGGGAGCATACTACTCTGTACCTAGAATGCCTAGTGCCAGAGATACAGAGCTTGGCTGACATATTCACTTTCATAGCTTACAGTTGCATTATTCTTTACAACGTATAAAATATTTTATAAACAATATTCCATCTCAGTTCTAACCAGGGACAGTGCCACAATGGGCAGCTTATTATCTTCTTGAACCAACTAAGGCCCAGTAACTTATTCACTCAATTATGTGCCAGACTTGATCTCAAATTTAGATTTCTGAGAGCCAATTCAGCCGTCAACAATGGCCTTTTGTTCTTGGAGTCCAATTTTACAAGAGACAGAATTGCAACAAATCAGAGGTAATAATCTTGTTTTGTTTCCTGTGTTCCTAGGAATAGGCAGTTGATGGCACAGTGGCTAGAAAGGGGAAATGGAATTAGCCAACTGGCCCTCAGTGTTAATTTCAGTGGCTCTGGGTTCCCATGTGAGATGATGCAGACCTAAAGAAGTCCAGGGGGAGGGGTGGGCAACAGGACATAAAACTGCTGGCACCCCAGAGAACTTGGGTGCCTCCAATTAAAGGATTGGTTCTAAATTCATTGTAAGGCACAACTGTGCAAGTTAATGTCCTAATGCACAGTCATTACTTGCCTTAAAGTCTGGATCTGTGATGTATATCTGGATTTTGGAATATCCATGGCACTTCTGATAGCAACAAACAGCATCGGGCACTGGAGGGAACCTGCATTCTTCAATAAATTTCTCTAAGAGCATCTAAAACAAAAAAGATACTGTTACAACACTCATTTGTCAATCAAAATGTTTGTGATTTCAATAACTTCTTGCTGTCAAAATATTTTCATCCTAGAAATGACTAAATGTTTAGCCAAGAACAAACTACATACCACTTTTTAATGGAGGCCGATACAGAGACATGTCCAGAGAAAATGATGGAATGGTGGGGGAGGGGGACAAGAACTAAAACGTTTTTTCAGAATTTCAAAGTCAGAATCAAAATCTTATCCTGTTATAACCATCAAACCTCATTGTACAATATGTAACTCACAGAAATCTCCTTTAAGCATCCAGAGGGAGTCCTAAGGTGAAACTCCCTTAGTATTCTACTGTTCTCCTGATCCTAAGGGTGCTTCACCTGGGATCCTAGCACCTCACTCGCCTCCTCCCGGAGCCCCTGCCACCTGCGCTAGTTCTTGCCCTGAGAATGACCCCCCTGCTCCTGCACTTTTGTTATCAATAGTTCCCATGCCTCCATCCCAATCTAGTTTAATGAGGAAAACACAATGATCCTTTGTTTTACAACTTTTTTAATAGCAGCTTTGGGTAAGATATCATTCACATAACCATACAATTCACATATGTTTTTAGTACATTCACACGGTTGTATGACTATCACCACAGTCTAAATTTACAACATTTTCATCACCCAACAAGAAACCCCATAACCATTAGCAACCCCTCCCCATTTCCCTCAATTCCTAGCTCCTCCCAACCACTAATCTACTTCCTGTCTCCATGTAGATTTGCTTGTTCTGAAGATCCTATATAATAAAACCCTAATATGCAAGTTGACCAAACAGTGGAACGACCGGTCACTATGATGTGCACTGACCACCAGGGGGCAGACACTCAATGCAGGAGCTGCCCTCTGGTTGTCAGTGCGCTCCCACAGGGGGAGCGCTGCTCAGCCAGAAGCTGGGCTCACGGCTGGTGAGGGCAGCAGCGGTCGTGGGAGCCTCTCCCGACTCTGCGGCAGTGCTAAGGACCCCTGCTCCCCCGGAGCAGGCCTAAGCCGGCAGTTGGAAATACCCTGAGGGGTCCCGGACTGCGAGAGGGTGCAGGCCGGGCTGAGGGACCCCCTGCCCCCAGTGCACAAATGTTGTGCACTGGGCCTCTAGTTTCATATAAATGGAATCCTACAATCAAATGGAATCCTACAATCTGTGGCCTTTGTGTCTGGCTTCACTTAGCATAATGTTTTCAAGATTCGATCATGTTGTACCATGTGAGTACTTCATTCTATGGGCTGAATAATATTCAATTGTATAAATAGACTATATTTTATATAACCATTCATCAGTTGATGGACACTTTTTGCCTCCTGTGAATAATGTTGCTATGAACATTCATGGACAAGGTTTTTTTTTGTTGTTGTTGTTTTATATATTTTTTTTTATTGATTTTTTACAGAGAGGAAGGAAGAGGGATAGAGAGTTAGAAACATCGATGAGAGAGAAACATCGATCAGCTGCCTCCTGCACACCTCCTACTGGGGATGTGCCCACAACCAAGGTACATGCCCTTGACCGGAGTCGAACCTGGGACCCTTCAGTCCTCAGGCCGACGCTCTATCCACTGAGCCAAACTGGTCAGGGCATGTACAAGTTTTTGTGAGAACATGTGTTATCTCTGTATATATCCAGGAATGGAATTGCTGGGTCACAGAATAACTCATTCTTTAACCCACTGAGGAAGTGCCAGACTATTTTCTCAAAGCAATGGCACCGCCCACAACAACGCAGGAGGTTCTGACTTCACATCCTTATCAACACTTATTCTTGGTTGCCTTCTGAAAATAACCATCCCAATGGGTGTCGTATCTCACTATAGTTTTAATGTGCATTTCTCTGGTAGGTAATGTTGTTGAACACCATTCATGTGCTTACTGGCTATTTGTATAACTTCTTGACAGATACGTCTATTCACATCCTTGGGGTACTTTTAAATTAGTTTAGTTGTCTTTTTCTCATTGAGTTGTGAGAGTTGACCCCCATGCTTTTAAAAGCTGTGGTCAAAAGCCAGTTCATGCCCAGGGTCCCCACAACTAAACGCCTATCCTAGTCAATTTACACATAATTTAGTCTCTCAAAAACTAGCAAAGCATCCTCTGCTTCTGGATTTGAGATTAAATTTATACTTTGAGTCTTCGAGTACCCCTCAGTAATGACAGTAACTATGATGAAACAGCAAAGCTACACCTTTCCGAGGGACAGCATATCTTTCTGCTTAAGAATGCACACTGAAATCAGAACACCTGGATTCAAGCCCAGCTCCACCATTTCCTGGCTGTTTAACCTTGAGCTCATTACCTAACCTCTCTAAACTTAATCTTTTCCCTCCATAAAATGGGGATAAATCATAGTACTCATCTGTAGGACTGTTGTAAGGATTGAAGGTAATGAAATGTGGCAGGTATGTGACTGGCAATAGAAAACATTCAGTAAATGTTAGTTCATTCTCACTAGTCCTTAAAGGGGAAACGCCTGTGGGGCAGCTGAGGCCAGAATACTATCTCCTTTTCTGACACCTGAGCCAGTCAGTGTAGGCGGGCTTTCACAGTTAGTCAGAGCTCTCTGCAGAAAGAAATGGTTACCTTTATTTTCCCTGGCCGAGTCTCTTCAATAACCACATTACTTGTGGGCCAAGTTAGCACTCCAGGGAGTCGACAAATCAGGGTTCTTGCTTTCTCAAAGTGATTAAGAGCTTCTAGAAACCTAGTCATAATAATGAAAAAAAAGGTATGAAAAGATGTCAAGAATTTTCATTCCCACAACAAAAGTCAGAGATTCCAAGCTAACTAGTAAGAGTACGTTTGAGCCCAGCCAGCGTGACTCAGTGGTTGAGTGTTGACCTATGAACCAAGAAGTCATAGTTCGATTTCGGGTCAGGGCACATACGAATTAATGCCCAGTGGGGGGCGTGCAGGAGGCCCCCCAGTCGATGATTCTCTCTTATCACTGATGTTTTTCTCTCTCTCCCTCCCTTCCTTTCTGAAATCAATAAAAAAAAATATATAAAAAAGAATACATTTGATAAATCACTGCATAGATATACCATAAATATAGAAATTTATTTTTTTTAATTTTTACTTTATTAGGACATTTACTAACCTGTTTTTTTTCAAGTATACTTTTCCAATTCCACAGTAGGCCAAGCAATCGAGGCCCTCATTGGGGTAGTGTTCAATCATCCTCTTAAACTGGTTTTCAGCTTCAGATAATTCCTTCAAAGGCAGTAAGAACAATAATCACACACAAAAAAAATGCTGGACGTGATTTTTATCTGAAGGCTGATTCTTTTTGTAACATTAAAAACAACTATCTGTCCAAGACTTCTTTGGTAAAATTACACTTTCCAGATTTCATTTTCTTAGCAATTTATAAATTGTGACCACATGTACGATACTCACACCCAAAGTGATTCAGCTCCAGAATGAAAAGCTGGCACTGAACACATCGCATCACCAACCAGATGAGCGTTTACACCCACACAGAGGCCAGTGGTGCTGGCAGTCACCACACGTGTGACTTCACGGTACAAAGGCTGATGTAGACAATGACACCGTGCACATATCCTGGCTGAGTGCTGTCCCCTTGGGGGCACAGGCATGCCAATGATGTTGCTACGTGCTTTGGGGCATCAGGCAGACAAATGCTCAACCTTAAAACCAGCCCTTTAGTAACAGCTTCACAGACAGAAGTGTGTTCTTTTGAATATTCTCAACTGTGGAAAACTCTGCTTTACATGAATTTTGTTTTGAAAAAAATCCAAAAACACTTAGCTCCAGGCAACACTGCTAACCCCACTGTGGGTGTAAAAAGAAATGTCACCACAAAATGGAGTTTGTTAGAAGCTTTGAGGCCAGTTCCAAAGGAGGCATTGCAAACATGTCTTAACACGTTAAGCGCCATGTCAGTCACCAGTGGCTGACACTACATTTTCCGATTGGCCCTCATCAGTCTCCGACTGCCAGCGTTTCAGTGAAACTGGGGATCGCGGGCTAAGCGGAAGGAAGACAAAACAGGCCTGGCGCCGAACGTGTAAGCAGGGGCTGTACTGGAGTAAGTTCATCGCTTCCTTTCGGCTGGGGCTAGTCTGAATGATGAAATTCTTTTAAAGGTTCAAGTTCTATCACATGGTTTTATTTCTGTGATCAGTCTCACTACTTCAAAGTAAAACGCAAATGTAATCCAAAAAAGCAAACATAACATACTTATTACTGCTCTGCCAAGAACAAAAGAATCGCGATGGGAAAACAACTGTGTTTACATATCTTCTAAAATCAATGACATATTTAAGTTGTTTATTACTCCTGTTACAAATCTTACCTCAGGCTGTCCTATTCCAAGGAGAGAAATAGCAAGTCCGTAGACCACTAACACATAGTTAATCATGGCCAGGTTCAATTGCTGTCAATAAAAACATTTGAGTTAAAAATCAGAAGATAATTCTGCCCAATTTGCATTATACCAACCTGTTAGCCACAACAGAAAAAAAGTGTAATAAAATCTCACTAATCACTATGATTGAGATAAAGGCCAAACTGAATTAGAAAATATATTTTGCAAAAATACACTGCTATCAAGTATTTAAAACACAGACTCACTGTCTCAGAGTTCCTTGAAGGCGTGGTTCATAACAGAAGTTACTCTCTTTTGAATGTTTGTGGGTACCAGTGACAGATGAAGACATTTATTTGCTGCCTTACAACCTTGCATAAAGTATTTGCCTAGCTATTACTTTCTTTCTGAATGAGAAGATGTGACTAAAACTGGTCCAAAACCTTGCTTTCGTAATTTATCAAGAAAGAAGGCCAGGAGTTCTAAGGACACCAACTGGGGAGCAAGGAGGGAGGCGCACGGTGAGCGCAGGCATGAAGGCTGGGTCAGCGCGCACCCTGCTCCTCACCGCCCGCCCTGCTCCTCACCGCCCGCCCTGCTCCTCACTGCCTGGCCCGAGGAGATTCAGGCCGTCTCCGCTGGGCAGAAGGTGCACTGGTAACAGTGAAGTGAGAGCCCGGATTCTCCTACACATGCATCTGGAGCCATCAGCACTGCTGACGAGTTAGGAGACGGCAATCCTACCTTTACTTTCTGCGGATCTAGGCCGTTGAGCAGCTCCGAGAAGGACTGGGCTGCGCTGCGGCACCGCTGCTCCAGCAGAGCTGTGTAACCGTCCTGGATCAAGCTCCTCAACATTTTCATTATATTAGCAAAGTCCTGCAAAACAGAACAAGAAACAAACTGTTTCCTTTGGGAAGCAACAATTCTACAGTGTCAATCGCTACTTCAATCTCTGGCTAACATAACTGAAAAGTCAGTTTCTAAATCAACAATAGTTTGGCTTCTTAGCAATCACATATAAAGTAACATGTTCATAAATAAAAGTATAAAAAACAAATCTTAGAGATGTACATGGTTAGACTTAGCGCTTGTGAAAAGTGGTTTGTCCCCAGAGTTTGCTTTTTCCCCAGGAAAAGCCTTTTCCTGTACCTGGTGTGCAGCTCTGGAAGATTTAGAGAACTGTTTCTCCAAGAGGCTTTTCAAATCTGCTGGAAAACTCCCTTGTGAACTATAACTAAAAGAAAAGAGTGTTGTGTTGAATTATTTAAAATAAAACAGTCCGCTATATAAAGAAGAAATACTTTTACTGAAGGTCATTTTAAACACTGAGCAAATGAGTCACAAGCTCCTGAACTGAAATATTACGATGATGCCATTTCTTCTCAGATTAACCTCTAACTCTAATGAATCTCAATAAAAACCCCTGTAAAATTACAAGTGGAGGGAGGCCAGATAAATTAATTATGAAGATGATATAGAAAAAACAGCTTTTGAAACAAATTAAGGGGAACTTGTGTGCTGATTACCCAGTTATTATAGATCTACAGTTATCTATGACAACGTAGTCCTGAAACAAGAAATGTGCCCAATAAATGTTGCACGGACGCTCCTCTCATGGGAAAATCTAGTAAGAGATATAACCTTTCAGAAAGCCTGGACCCCGTGCTGGTGAGGGGAAGAAAGACTCAGTTCTCTGTCTTCCAACACCACTTCTAACACTAGACGTGTGTGTTTGATACCAGATACCTATCATTTTCCACACCAATTTTCCAACACCAACCGCGTGTCTAACAATTCCATTCAATTTTGACATTAATTCTGGGGTCAATGCAGGCCCCACAGGTGCCCTCACTTCAGACCAGCCACACCGGGGTGCCTAGGCTACCCACAATTCTGCCGAGCCAACTACAAATTCAGGGTTCCCGTGACCCCAGTTCAGATTCAACAATTCCCTAGAATGACTCATAGAACTCATGAAAGCATTATACTTACTACTTACCAGTTTACTATGAAGGTTGTAACTCAGGAAAACTCCAATGAAAGAAACACATGGGAAGGGAGCTGGGTAGAGGGGGTGATGGATAGCTTTCATGCTGTCCCAGAGTGGGCCACCTGCCCAGCACCTCCATGTACTCACCCACCCAAAAGCTCCCCGAAAAGAGATTTTCATAATGTTTCATTACACAGGCACAAAGGATTAAGTTGCTGGCCATTGGTGACTAAATTAATTCCTAGCCCCCTTCCTGAATTTCTCAGATACCAGGGGATGGTGCTGAAAGGTCCAACCTTCCAATCACATACTTGGTCTTTGTAGTGACCAGTCCCAATTCTGAATGCAGAGCCCCAGCCTTGAGTCACCTCATTAATATGATCTCAGGTAGGGTGGAAAGGGACTTGTTTCAGGAAACTCCAAGGGAGCTCTGTGCCAGGGACAAAGATCAGATATACATTTTATTATTCCGCACCCTCTCACAGCTTAGTAAGAGTGTAAAAGTGCCAGGTAAATTAATTTTCTGGTAGGACAATTTGACAATATCTATCAAAGTGAAATTACGCACCCCTGGGCCCTGGCCGGGTAGCTCAGTTGGTTAGATTGTGGGTTTGAACCCTGGTCAGGGCACATACAACAATCAACCAATGAATGCATAAATAAGTGGAACAACATATCAATATTTCTCTCTCTCTCTCTCTCTAAAAATCAGTAAATAAAATTTAAAGAAAATTATGCATCTCCTTTGATAGAGCAATGCCACTCTAGAAATTTCTCCGAATATACATCTATGCGGTAAAATGTCCTGCAGCCATGAAAATGAAGGATGTAGATTTCCATGGTCTGTTATGGAAAGACACACAAGATACTAGAAAGGGATAAAACAAGCTGTCAGTCTGAATGGTTCTAACAACAGTGAAAAGGACAGTGATCCCAATGATGGTCATGTGTACTGAGCATTTACCATGTTCCAGTTCATCCCACTTAATCACTAAATAATCCCATGAGGTAGACATAATCAAATCAGAAGCCTTCTGTTTGAAAACAGAAACAAAGTATCAGGAAACTAAATTTATCTTCAACAAAACCGGTTAAAATTGTAACTATACATTCAAACAATGAAAATATACTTGGTTTTGGTTTCTCCTGGGGGGCACACGAGGTGAGGAGGAAGACTCAGGATTTTTCTATGAAATAATAGTTACATAATATTCTATGCTCTTGCTTTGTATTTACTTTGTAGCAGCAGGAAAAAAACGGTCTTTTTTTTTTTTTTTTTAAATGGGCATTACTCATTTCTCTTAGTGCTTTGATATTCAAATCATTCTCCTTTAAGAATCTATTGAGGAATCAGCCTTAAGAAATGAGGAAAAAACTGACAACTGGTATAATTAGCAGAAATGGCTTTGCAGTTTCTTTCTCCAGCATCACTTTTTATTAACTTCACAAACTTCTGTATCTACTGTATGACTGATAATTCCACTCTGCAGTCAATTCCTATTTTGTAGGTGATGGGGGATTAACTATAAAGATAAGTGACAAGAGTTCCGACCATTAGTTTTAAGGGGCATGTTCGGTAGAACGGATTTTATAAGTGGCTGGTTCATTAATAAATCCTTTCCTCCGGTGGTAACTGCTCAAAAGGGCCTCGGCCTGTACACATCCCCATGCTGTGTCTGCAGAGTGAGCTTCCGACGGCCAACATTGTGAGCAGCGCGTTCCTATCGGAAGCTACCGGAGAAGAAGTGTGGGAAGTGAAATAAGGTGAGTAGGGAAGGAGACTAATTTGCACTTTATACTTCTCTGAATATTTTACCTCTTCTGAGCATGTATTTTGGAGTTTTAAAATGTTAATACTAATATAGCTGTAATACGACTTTCAGAAATCAGTATTAACGTTCAGGATTCAGAATTCTCTGGTCAAAAATGATCGTCTCTGAAGACATGCCTTTGGTATTTGAAAGGGACTTTAGTACTCAACATAATATACATATGTAAAGGTAGCTACTATGTGAAAGAGATTTTTTTCTTTTTTCTTGGAAGGAGGACATTAGGTGAAAAACAAAACCTTACATAAAAACATACCTGAACTCCAACTCATTGTTTCGAGATTTTTGTTTTCCTTTATATTTTGGAGGTTGGCCTGTGAATACAAAAGTATTTGTTCCTCAAATCTGGATATAAAAATTTATGAGCTTGAAAGTAAAATAATAGTTAAGTAAACTGAATAAGAAAGCAAAGGAAGCAATACCATGAGCGTTAACTACAAACAGGTAAGCCAAAAAAGAAGCTACTGATGATGTTTGTCTATGTGTGCTATGAAATTATTATAAATTATAATGGTCATTATTATATAGGCCTAGAGCAGATACAGAAATATAGGCTAAATTTCTGTTTTCAAGTAGTTTACAATTAGATGACAAGAAAAGACAGTCACTGTAGTAATTAAACAGCAATCCATTAAAAAGAAGAAAAAAATACTGCGTTACAGGCCCCGTGCTTCCTCTCGCTCCTCCAGCTCTATGAGCTCAGCCTTGTCCCCTGTCCCCTGGCAGGAGGGAGCCTGTGTGCTGCTGGCCGGGGACAGACGTGCAAAGTTGTGCAGAGAGAGCTGAGCAATGGGGTCAGGTGGACCTGATGGGAGCTTTGGGGAGAGACGCAGAGGCAAGTCAGAGCCCCTGGGTCAAGGACGGGATGAGAGCCTGAGCTGGCTCTGGTGGCCTCAGAAAGCAAGAGGCTCTGGAAAGGCAGAAGAGTTCCAGTGCGACTTCTGCTGTGTGACTGGCAGCAAGCCACTGCGCCCTGACCACAGCACCTCAATTTCTTCTACTGAACGCAGATGCTAAAGGGTGGATGGTATTTAAATTATTTAAATGTACTGTATGATGATAATTGCCCAAGAAATACTGACAAATGTTTTATCCTCAAAGGTTTTTCACGTGCTATTAGAGCTACATCAGGGACGACAGCCACCTGAGCTTCCCCTCCTTATAATGCTGCTGCTGTGCCAACCAAATGGAAATGCTCAGGGTAAGTGGTGGGATGTGGCATGGGAGCCCAAAAAAGACAGGACTGCAGAAGCACAAACACTGAAAAGAAAACAAAAACACCAACAAAGGACAGGAGGGCAACAGGAAGGTCACAATCTCCCTGTAAGAACCCGGAAGGAACGCATGAAAGATGGAGATCAGTAACTTGTGGTTAACAACAACTATCTTAAGTAAGTCATCAAGAAAATCTGTATTTTCTTAAGCTGTTTAAAAGGCAGGGAAGCATGTAATCCACTTTAGATCGATTTCCATCAAAATCTGGTAGTATCAAGGGAGACTGAGAAATAAATGAAGTGCGAATATTCTGTGGGCCCTTCATTTCCCATGGTGCCAATGCTGAGTCTATGAGGTCCTGCTGTGTCTGCCTGTTTCCTAGGGGCATAAGCAAACACATGCACCAAGCACAGACAATTTAAAGTAAACTAGGATGAGCCCTGCTGGTTTGGCTCAGTGGTTGAGTGTTGACCTATGAACCAGGAGATCATGGTCAGGGCACATGCCCAGGTTTTGGGCTCGATCCCCCTACATGGGGAGTTGGGGAGGCAGCTGATCAACGGTTCTCTCTGATCACTGATGTTTTTATCTCTCTTTCTCTATCCCTTCCTCTCTGAAATCAATAAAAATATATATCTTTAAAAAAACAACTCGCCAAATAGAAATTAGATAGAAACCAAGAAGAGCTTCATCTTTCTGTTCCATTAACTTTAGTTTGAGTTCCAAAATTAGATTTATTAAATAACATGAAAAGACGGAGTACTGGTTTCAAATAAATAATCAGTGTTTTAACACAGAAGCACTGCAATGTAAAAGGAGAACAAGAGCAACTATAAGTGAGGCTTGTGCGAATTTGGGGGCATAGGAGTTTAGACACCACCACATGAACTCAGCAATAATTTACAGGGAAAAACTCACCTGATAGTGGTAGAAATTCAGGATGACAGGCACAATCATCTATAGTCAAAGCTTCATCTACCACCTACCCATGAAAATACAATTAGTGAGACTTACACAAGGAAAAGAAGTGAAAAAACAGAGAGACATGAAGAGCTAAATAATAAAGTGGATTATAACAGAATTTATTCCTACACTAAAATATCTAGGTGGTTATTGAGCCTAAGTGAATAAACAAACAAAATGATAACTGACAATAACAGATTATGGTATGACAAATTCTCCAATGCCAATTCTATTTCTGACACCTAGCATGAGGCCAGGCAGGGCAGCTGCTCAGTCCTGGGTCAGTACTGTCACATCCTTCCTGAGGCTGCTCTCCCTAAATGAACACAGCTTCTCTGAGATTTTCATTATTAACAAAAGAATTACACTCTGGTCTGGTGTCCTCAGTGGTTAGAGCATCTGCCTGAGAATTGAAGGATCATGGGTTTGATTCCCAGTCCAGGGCATGTACTTGGGTTGCAGATTTGATCTCTGGCCCCAGTTGGGGCTTGTGCAGGAGGCAACCAATCAATGTGTCTTTCTCACATTGATGTTTCTCTCTCTCTTTCCCCTCCCTTCCTTCCTCTCTTTCACTCTCTCTAAAATCAATGAAAATAATATCCTCGGATATTATTAACAAACAAATATAACCATAGAGTGGCTTAAAAAAGTTCCCCCCAATGACTACTATCCATCTAACCCAAGACACCATTTTCATTTTCCCCATCAGACACTGGAGAGAAATATAAATGTGGACTTGGTGATATCTGCTGAGTTTTCAGCACACTACAGTTCAGAGAAAAACTCAGGTGCAGATTGCCTCAGACCCTGGTCCCAGGACCAGGCTAGAGTCCTAGCAGTGCCTAAGAAGCCATCAGACCAAGGTTTAGCTGAGCACAGCACAGAATCAAGGGCTTTGGCTATGGAGAGGAGCAGCAGAGGCTGCAAAAACACCTTGGGCAGAGAGGAGGATGGGGTGGCTCCCAGGCCCAGCACAGCACAAATTGGGTGGGTGGATGGACTGGTGCAGTGCGAGGCAGCCATGGAGTCTGCAAAAAATAAAAGATAGGAAAAGAAAAGTCCAAAGCATTGTAAGGGTTGGGGTGATTTGGCCACCAGACCCCACTGTCACTATTTCCCAAGTGACTCATTGAAAGACATGTAAAGGGGCCCTAGTTGGTTTGGCTCAGTGGGCAGAGCATTGACCTGCCAACTGAAGGATGCCAAGTTCGATTCCAGTCAAGGGCACATGCCCCGGTTGCGGGCTTGATCCCCAGTGGGGGGCGTGCAGGAGGCAGCCAATCAATGATTCTCTCTCATCATTGATGTTTCTCTCTCTCCCTCTCCCTTCCTCTCTGAAATCAATAAAAAAATATATATTAAAAAAGATTTTCTCTTGCCCTGACGGGTTTGGCTCAGTGGATAGAGAGTTGGCTTGCGGACTCAAGGGTCCCAGGTTCGATTCCGGCCAAGGGCATGTACCTTGGTTGCAGGCACATCCCCAGTAGGGAGTGTGCAGGAGACAGCTGATCGATGTTTCTGTCTATCCCTTCCCCTTCCTCTCTGTAAAAAGTCAATAAGATATATTTTTAAAAAAGAAAAAAAAGATTCTCTCTTAAAAAAAAAAAATAAAAAAGACATGTAGAGGGAAGGCATACAAAGAGAACCATTGAAGTGTAAAATAAAATTTAGAAAAAAACAGTTTGAAAACGTACAAATGTGATTGCAAAAGAATTCTGTAACAATGAAATATTATTTTATGTAATTATAGGAGGTAGCCCAAATATTTATTTAAAAGACAGAATCGCCGAAACCGGTTTGGCTCAGTGGATAGAGCGTCGGCTTGCGGACTGAAAGGTCCCGGGTTTGATTCCGGTCAAGGGCATGTACCTGGGTTGCGGGCATATCCCCAGTGGGAGATGTGCAGGAGGCAGCTGATCGATGTTTCTCTCTCATCGATGTTTCTGACTCTCTATCTCTCTCCCTTCCTCTCTGTAAAAAATCAATAAAATATATTTAAAAATAAATAAAAAAATAAATAAAAAAATAAAAGACAGAATCATTCCTTGATATGAATAGGCAAAAAGAGGTTCATATTAACAAGATATTTAGTTTTCCCTTTCACCAAAATATTATTGCAAACATTTGAGACTATACTGGAAATAATTTCATTTTTAGTTTTTAACTGAGCTTACCATTAGATGCTGATTACCATCGTATGCCATTTCGTGGTAGGTTTTGCTGGAATCTCTTTCGATCTCTACAAAGTTAAGTGAAGTACTAAATGCAGGTGCTGGTAAACTAGGTGTGTTGGCTCTGAGTGGGGATAAAAGGAATAATTATTTTATTTCTATTGATTAGTATGCTTTTTAAAAAAAAGTTAACCTTCAAAGAAACAAGTTTCAGCAAATTCAGCCTTTTTTTCTTGAAAACAAGATTGTTTTAAAAGGATCCCTACTGCCCTAGATGGTTTGGCTCAATGGCTAGAGCGTCAGCCTGTGGACTGAAGGGTCCCAGGTTTGATTCCAGCCAAGGGCACCAGGTTTGATTCCAGCCAAGGGCATATGCCTGGTTTGCAGGCTCAATCCCCAGTGGGGGCGCATGTGGGAGGCAGCTGATCAATGATTCTCTCTCATCCTTGGTGTTTCTCTCTCCCTCTCCCTTCCTCTCTAAAATCAATAAAATATATATAAAAAAATAAAAGAATCCCCATCTCTGAGTGGGCCTTATAACTAAACATTATTTTACATTTGGTATTAAAATCCAAAATATAATTTAAAACACTTAAAAATACATTAAGAACAGATCAAGAAGTGTATTCTGGTTCCTAATATTAAAATAAGTCTCCTTGTTTTAAATTAACAGCTTCAGTATCTTAAGCATGTGAGGAAAAGCTTAATCTTCTTTAATGCAGACCTGGGTGATACTGGCTTTATTGCAAGCATATGCAAGTCTATCTGCTGCCTACTAGTATTTCTAACAGGAAGCATCTTAGCCTTTGAAAAAAATACCAGGAGTCAGAGGCAGATGTTTCCAGAACGGAGGCCAAGGCTAAGAGGCACAGACTGTGCCCTGCTCTCTGCTGCCAGGACCATCCATGATGGCCCAAACTGGTCCCATTCAAACACAGTAACATCCCATCATCATTTCACTCCTTTCCCATAGGCTAAAGCTACTGATCTCTAATACATACATATGCACATAGCTTAGTAAAAGAGTGGGCAAAATACATTTGGCACTTCACAGGTCACCTGACCTTACGCAGGAACACTTTAAAAACCACCTATCATCCTTTCACCCCCAACTTCACTATGGTTGCTATTAGCTACTAAAGCATTAAACACAGAGATTCTTAAACTCACAGGGCAAAGCCATTCCTAGTAACTTACCCGCTTTCATAAAAGGCTTTAATTGGATTCCTAGTTGGTGTTGCGCCTATCAAAATCAATCACACACACAATAATCAGTGCATTGGTAACACATACTGTAAAAGATTCTCAAATTCAGAGAACTGAAAAGTAAGCCTAACCAATTTTACATTTTGAGATGCTTTTAGCTGATGAGCTTGTCAACAAAATGTTCTACAGCTGTTATTTGAAATCCCATTGGATGTGATCACTGAGCAGATGCAGCACTATAGAAATGTGCATCGGAGAGGGCACCTGTCTTCAAGGAGCTCACAATCTTATGATCACGTTATGTTGGATGACATTTGCTAGTGAAACAGAACACTCAGCTCAGCTCAAGAAGACACCAAATGCCCACAGAAGGAAAACCAGGAAAGACCTACACAGAGTGCAGGGTAAGGTTGCAGAATTCCTAGCCTGCACAGCAGACTTCTGAGATATAGAAAATCAGCCCCAACTTGGTGCAAAAACACCAAACAATCCTATTGAAGGGACTTTTCTTCAGGAAATAACTATAATAATAAAGGAGATAATTTTAAAACAATTTTGTTTCAAAAAGAATTTAATTTATTTCAAAATTCAAGAAGGCATATTTTCTATGCAAGAGTATACAATAATTCATTGCTGAATGTTTCAAATAAAAATATCAATCATTTATAATTATCTAATGGAATATAACACTAATATAATTCTATGCAGATAGAAATGGAAACTTAAGTGACTCAACCAAGATAACAAAGTAAGTTCAAATCATCTGAGAATTGATTTCTGGTTCTCCATTAATCCAAGAAACCCACCTTCAAAAGTTTTAAAGGGAATTCGACTGAAAACAAAAGAAAGAATCTTAGATGAAATACCTTGCAGATCTTCTATTTGTTGTTGTAACTTTACATGTTGCTGAATTAGATCATTGATTCCCTCAGGGTCATTTTTACAGAGTTTTTGAGCTTTACTGTTTGCTTGCAGGGCCCAGTCATATTCCCCCAGCATATAAAGAGCAGCACAGTAACGATAATGACCCTGTTCCAAAAAGATAAATTTAATTTTTCTCAAAAATATGCTTAAGTTAAAGGAAATCAATAAGGAAAAATATTTCAATTGAAATCTGATTAGTTACTTAAACTGTTAAATTAGAACCTAAAAAATAAATAAAAATGTTAATACCTCTCAGGATATAAAATTACCAAAATGAGCTAATTGAAAAGCGATGAACGGTATTCATAATAATGTTTAACAACTGTCTAGGGATCAGTATTTTCACTTAAAGAGATTTTTTTGTATGCCCAAAGAAAAAAAATCAACCTTTATTATATTTTACCAAAGAGTGAAATAATTTTTTATGCCAAATAAAGTATAAAAATCATTGATATAAATAACTTAAATTTGCTTCACAATACTTCAAGGCAGCAGTAGTCTCCAAGTGATTACATTCCTTATAGTTTAGAAGTCCATGGGATTTGAGAGTTGGGAGGACAGTCAGCTAGTGCAGCAGCTTTCCCACCTCTGGAGAGGAGCATGGGCACAATGAGGGGTAAAGCTAAGCTAGTCCTCTATCCATCACTCTCTTACCAGCTTTTCATTCTTTTTTTCCTCTAAGTGTACTTGTTGGCTTTAAGAAAGAAAAGGTCCAAAAACCACTGATTTACTCTTAATTCTAATGATTGTTTTTTTTGTTCTACAAAAAAGCTACCGGAGAAGAAGTGTGGAAAGCTACTGGAGAAGAAGTGTGGGACGTGTATGTGCCCTGAACCCTGGTCAGGGCACATACAACAATCAACCAATGAATGCATAAAAAAGTTTTGTTTGTGCTACAACGGCCCTGGCTGGCCCCCCTCAAGCATTTTGGGAAATCTTTGTCCAGCACGAACATTTTAACCTAGAGAGCTAACATGATCAGACCTGGGCTAACGCAACGCACTCTCCTCTAGCAGCTACTCACAAACCAAACTCCCATTTCAGGGACAGCATCTCCAGAGGAGCAGTAATTTCCAAGGGGAAAGGCTAGGAACTTGCCTAATGTCACTCCCTTACAGGCAAAACAAAGAACCCTGATCTATTCTGGGGCCAGAGCTCTTTTCTCTTTACTGTACCTTTACAAAGACCATTCTGATTCTATGAGATTAAAAAAAAACAAAAAACAGAAAAAAACTTCAGAGATACAGGCAACAGTATGGTGGTTACCAGAGGGAAAGGGAGGTAGGGGAGGCAAAAAGGATAAAGGGGGTAAATGGTGACGGAAGGAAACTTGATGGGGTGGTGAACACACAATATACTATACAGCTGATGTATTAGAGAACTGTACACCTGAAACCTATGTAATTTATGAACCAATGTCATCCTAATAAATCCAATACAAAGAAACATACAAAAAATACTAATTGGAAAAAAACTATCCTTTAATTAGAAAAAAGATGAAAACTATCATTTCATTTAAAAATGAGTAAGTGACCTTTTTAAGAAAGACGGGCTTTTCAGTAAGAAAAGCCAGAAACAACCACAAGGACCTCTGCTTCCCCAGGTGCTGTGCATGTATAATCCCACTCTGGTGCACCAACCCAACCGGTGAGCTCTGCAGCTATTTTTTAGCCAGAGAATTTAAGCTCAAATCAAAGAGTCAACTCAGATCGCATTTGTTCTAACTCTGCTTTTTGTCAAAAGGCATAAAGAAGATAAAAGAGATCTCTTAGAGGTACGCTACAATACCAACATCCTATCTCCCAGCCATATATCAACTTTAAAGCATACATAACTGCATTTTTTTTAAAAAGCCCTGGTCAGTTTGGCTCAATGGATAGAGCGTTGGCCTGCGGGCTGAAGGATCCCAGGTTCGATTCCCATCAAGGGCACATGCCCCGGTTGTGGGCTCGATCTCCAGTAGGAGGCATGCAGGAGGCAGCCAATCATCAATGATTCTCTCATCATTGATGTTTCTCTCTCTCCCTCTCCCTTCCTCTCTGAAATCAATAAAAATATATTTTAAAAAATCACAGCCCATCTGGAGTGGCTCAGTGGTTGAGTGCTGACCCATGAACCAGGAGGTCATAGTTCAACTCCCAGTCAGGGCACATGCCCGGGTTGCAGGCTTAGTTTCCATTGGGGTGTGGGCAGGAGGCAGCCGATTGATGGTTCTCTCTCATCATTAATGTTTCTCTCTCTCCCCCTCTCCCTTCCTCTCTGAAATCAATAAAAATATATTTTAAAAAATCACAGCACAGAAAATTGTCATCACTTATAGACCATACCTACTTAAATTAGTAAAAACTCAGTCTCTTTTCAGTCCACCTTTTTCATCCTTTACTGAGTCCTTTTCCTTAAGCTTCACAATAACCAGTATAATCTCTACCAGTTAAGAAAGCATTTATGCATCTCTTTGCTGAAGGTGTTTGAATGAAGCTTAAATTAAAGGTATTTCAGGGAGTTGCTTGAACCCAATTACAACAGAAAGTCTTGTTTTTCTTTGACACTGTCTCATTCTCTATCACATACAAAAAATTCCCCTTGTTCATCTGCCTAGCGTCCCCTCCTTTTGGGTGCCACCATGTCCCTTATCCACTCAGACACAGTAACGGCAGTACAGCTAACTCTACCATCTCAACAAGGAGGGTAGGGTAGGAGTGTAGTTGTGACCCAGGAAATGGGCCCATCGCAATGCACCATTTCCCAGGTCAGTGATGAATCCACAGGTGGCAGGATGGCTCAGTGAGGGTAAGTGTGAGACATCCCTCAGGTATACTACTATACAGATACGAAAGATGTTCTCTTTCCACTAGAATTAACAGTTATAGAGGATATCAGTTTGGTTCTTTTTCAAGATGAAGCCAGGAGAACCCACACTCTACCATTTCTGGTCAAGATAGAGTAACAGGGATTGGATTTACCCTCTTGCCTAAAACAAACCACATACAGTATATGAAACAAAGGGTTGCACGACACTGGACATCCAGCAACAACAGAGGCTGATCCCTGACAGTGAGAAACACACAAAGTAAGCCCTATGCTTGCCCCAGACTGCTGAGGGGACAGTGTCTAAGCCATGGCACAGGGAGAAGGAGCCAGGCAGAGACCAGAGTCTCAGTTAAGAAGGTAGAGCAGGCACTTGCTGGTTTGGCTCAGTGGATAGAGCGTTGGCCTGTGGACTGAAGGGTCCCAGGTTTGATTCTGGTCAAGGGCATGTACCTTGGTTGCGGGCACATCCCCAGTAGGGGGTGTGCAGGAGGCAGCTTATCGATGTTTCTAACTCTCTATCCTTCTCCCTTCCTCTCTGTAAAAAATCAATAAAATATATTTTTAAAAAAAGAAGATAGAGCAGGAGTCCAGGAAAGCCATGGCAGCTCAAGGTCACAGCGCAGAGGACAGGGAGGAGAGCTGCACAGAGAACTCCAGAAGTCTTCACAGGGTCCCCCTTGAGTCTGGCTCTGTACTGATCAGTGCCTGCATGTGGGGCAACTACCCAAGCAAGGGAAAGACCACCTGAAAAGCTAAAGGGGAACAGCAGTCAGCACTCACACAGGATCAAGAACACTTCTTATTCCCGTCAACCAGAGTGGAAAACGTTATAATTCATGGAGTGTTAAGTTGAGCACTCAGAAGTTTTGCCTCAGTTATGGAGAAAAATTAGTCCTAGACTAAATACCACTACGCTCCAACCTCACCAAGTTTAAAACAAGACTCCAAAGAATTAAACTATTTCCAAGTAACTACAGCATCCCAAAGCAAAGCTCAAAATATTTACAGAAATACAAAAATATTACATAAAAGCACAATGTCTGGCATCCAATCAAAAATTACTACGGCCCTTCCCAGTTTGGCTCAGTAGATAGAGTGTAGGCCTGCGGACCAAAGGGTCCCGGGTTCGATTCCAGTCAAGGGCATATACCTCCGTTGCAGGCTCCTCCTTGGCTCGGGCCCTGGTCGGGGCACATGCAGGAGGCAACCAATCAATGTATTTCTCTCACATCGATGTTTCTCTCTCTCTTTCTCTCTCCCACTCTCTCTAAAAATCAATGGAAAAATATCCTTGGGTGAGGGTTAACAAAAATAATAAAAAGAAAAAAAAGAAAAAGAAACATACAGTATATAGAAAAATAATTACAGGTATGCAAAAGAGGAAAATGTGAACTACAATGAAGAGAAAAATAAGTCAATTGAAACCAATCCAGAAATGACACAGATGGCAGAATTAGTAGATAAGGACATTAAAACAGTATTTTAAATTTATTACACACATTCAGGAAGCTAAAAAAAGTTTGAGCGTTTGAAGACATACAATACGTAAGAAATACTCAAATTGAAATTCTAGACATGAAAACTATAGCATTTAAGATGAAACACATGTTGATGGCCCTGACCGGTTTGGCTAAGTGGATAGAGTGTTGGCCTGCGGACTCAAGGGTCCCAGGTTCGATTCCGGTCAAGGGCATGTACCTTGGTTGTGGGCACATCCCCAGTGGGGAGTGTGCAGGAGACAGCCGATCGATGTTTCTCTCTCATCGATGTTTCTAACTCTCTATCCCTCTCCCTTCCTCTCTGTAAAAAACCAATAAAATATATTTTTTAAAAAAGAAAAAGAAAAGAAAAATATGTTGATGGAAATAAAGGTAGATTAGACATTGCAGAAGAAAAGATCAGTGACCTTGAGGACGGCAATGGAACCTTGGTAAAATGAAACAGAGAAAAGACTGAAAATGAAGCAAAGAAACAAGGAAGCACAGCTAAAAACACAAGAAAATTGTGTACAGATCGGATCCAACCATGCTAGAAGCTAACCCCTAGAATTTTCAATTTCAGGAACCATTAAATTCCCTTTTCTCCTTAAGCCAAATCTGAGTTAGGTTTTGTCATTCACAAACAGGAGAGTCCAAATAAACCCCTAAAAATTAAAAGGTTCTTGAGGACATTGTGAAACTATTGGTTTGTACCCTATATAACAACATCAAAAGGTAATGCACACAGAGAATTTCTAGGGCCGTGAACAGACACCCTATGAAGCACAATGTCATTATAAATTTGTCCAAACCCATAAAATGTACAATACCCAGGCAGTGAACTCCAAGTTAAACTGGACTTTGGGTGATGATGATGTGTCTGTGGAGGTTCATTAATTCCACAACTGCACCACACTGCTGGGGGATGCTGACAATGGGGGAGGGCATGTGTGCGTGGGGTAATGGGATTATGGGAAATCTCTGTACCTTCCTCCTCTTTTTTTTTTTTTTTAATATATTTTATTGATTTTTTACAGAGAGGAAGGGAGAGAGATAGAGAGTTAGAAACATCGATGAGAGAGAAACATCGATCAGTTGCCTCCTGCACATCTCCTACTGGGGATGTGCCCGCAACCCAGGTACATGCCCTTGACCGGAATCGAACCTGGGACCTTTCAGTCCACAGGCCGACACTCCATCCACTGAGCCAAACCGGTTTTGGCTACCTTCCTCCTCTTAATTTTGCTGTTAACCTAAAACTGTTCTTAAAAAAAAAAGTCTTAAAGAGTAAATATTTTCTTTGATAAACTAAATCAGGAATGAACATTCTAAATAAGGTACTCAAAGTAATTTTAAAAGTTTTAGTACTCTTTTTCTAAGTTGATACTAGATTAAAATAACAAAAGATATCTCTGGAAAGCCAGTATCATGGTCTAGGTTTTACTATTAAGAATTCTACCATCCATTCATCCTGAACATATTTATGGAGCAGCTGCCACATGCCAGGTGCAGAAGTCAGCAAAGGATTTTTAAGCACAACAATGACTTGTATTGAAAACAGCAACAATCACCACCCTCAATCCAGTTTTGTCTTTTACTTGTAATGGCACCTTGCAAAGTCACTGTACTTTTCTGAGACTTAATTTCTTCATCTGTAAAATAATGTACTTAGAAAGTGACTCCAAAAGTGGAATGAAGAAGTCCGCCTGAGAAATCTTATAATCCCCAGATTTTACACTCCTAGACCACCTGAATCACAAATTGAAGGCTCTAAAATTCTACGACTCCACTCACTCTGGCTTAAAAATAAATTATGGCCCTGGCTGGTGTGGCTCAGTTGGTTCGAGTTGTCATCCCATTCACCAAAGGGTGGAGGGTTCAATTTCTGGTCATGGCACATACCCAGGTTGCAGGTTCAATGCCTGCTCAGGGCATGCCTGGGAGCCAACTGGTCAATGTTTCTCTCTCTCTTTCTCTCTCCCTTTCCATTCTTTTCTCTCTAAAAATCAATGAAAACATATTTTTAAAATCAGTAAAATCAATAAAAGCATATTCTTGGGTGAGGATTAAAAAATAATAATTAAAAAAATAATAAATAAAAGCAAATTGTGAAAAGCCAGAAATGAAGTCTGAAACATGTATCTTTTTGAGTCTTAATGAAACTCTGCTTTAAAAAAATTCAGACTATTTTTATAATTTAGGAAAATATAAATGACTATAACAAACACCAGAATTAACTGTTAACATTTTGTTATATTTGCTTCAGATTCTTTAATGCAAGAACTAAAACTATAGAAATATGGCTGAAGTCTCCTTTGTACCGTTAATCTTTCCTGTCTCTCACTGCCCAGAAGCAAACACTATCAAGAGTTTGATAGGTATTTTTCTAATATGATTTTACTGCTTTGTTCATTCAACATTGTTTTTTTTAAAATATATTTCTTTATTGATTTCAGAGAGGAAAGGAGAGGGAGAGAGATAGAAACATCAATGATGAGAGAGAATCATTGATCGGCTGCCTCCTGCACGCCCCCTACTAGGGATTGAGCCCGCAACCCGGGCATGTGCACTTGGCTGGAATCGAACCCGGGATCCCTCAGTCCGCAGGCTGACGTTCTATCCACTGAGCCAAGCTGGCCAGGGCGATTCAACATTGTTTTTTAAAATCTGCCGAAACCGGTTTGGCTCAGTGGATGGAGCGTCGGCCTGCGGACTGAAGGGTCCCGGGCTCGATTCCGGTCAAGGGCATGTACCTGGGTTGTGGGCACATCCCCAGTGGGAGATGTGCAGGAGGCAGCTGATCGATGTTTCTCTCTCATCGATGTTTCTGACTCTCTATCTCTCTCCCTTCCTCTCTGTAAAAAATCAATAAAATATATTAAAAAAAAATCTATTGATAAGCCAGTTAATTAATTTCAACTGCAATCTAGTATTCAATTCATTCATTCACTAAGTCATCAAGTATTTACGTAATGAGTGCCTGTATGTGTCAGGCAGTCCGGCCTCACTCTACATCAAATCATTCTTGAACTCTGTAAAACAATCTGCTTCCTTTCTGACTATGGAACTGAAGATTCCTATTTTATCCACATTTTTACATACAAATGTACATCCCGTGATTAGATTTTTCTCTAAGTTGTATGGCATTATTTGCCCAAGGTAAAATATAAAAGAAACCTACCTTTGTCCAGTTGTTCTTCAAAATAATGGCTCTCTTTCCATCACCAAGTGCATGTCTAAAAAGAAAAACAAGAAAAATATTCACGTTTTTATTTTAATATAGGTATATAAACCATCTTACATTTCTATTTGTATTTTTTGAATTTTCCGTACATAACCTAGTTAAAAAATGGTTTTTTAGTTTTTAAGGACCCATATATGTCCATTACAGGAAATTTGGAAAATACAGAAAAGTAAAACGAAGGGAAAAGGCCATCCAGAGTCACAGTCACAACTGCTCAGGAATAACTGCTTTCCCATTTCTGGGATACTCCCTGCACATATCTTACTTACACCTCAATCTAAGCCCAACTTGTTATTCGTTGTATAGTTTTTTGCACTATTTCTGTATATTAGCAAGACTCCAGAAATACACTCCCAGATCTTTCACAGAACACCTCGGCGAAGCTACAGTGGACAGAGCATGAAAGTGGGGACTTGAAACAGTGAAGCCCAATCCCTGTGGGCTGTTGGAAAGTTATCAGCCTCTGCCGGCCTGCTTTCTCACCTGCGCTGGGGACAATCACCCTGTTCTTCCTGTCTGAAGGAGGGACTAAGTCAGACACTATGCTAAAACAGTACTTTATAAACTGCCAAGTACTAACAGTTTCCTGCCATATCTTCTATGACCTCCTTCTCTCCCCAGCTCAGACACCCACCCCTGCCCCACTTCCCCCAAAACTTATCACCACTCAAAAGTGTTCAAACTTCAAAAATCACTAATCGAGACATCCTGCTCTCCCCTATAACCTAGTTTCCTTCCATCTTGTTCAACTATTCCTACTATCTCCTCAAGGTGCCCAACTCACTGACTTACCCACTTTGTTTGTTTTACTTCCTTATTTAGCTAGCTTGCGAGTCACTGGGTCATCATTTCATATTCACATGTTTACAAATTCTTTCTACTCCTCTGTCCCTGTATTTACATCTGGCTCCATGGCAAAGCCCAAGTCGGGGTCAATCCCACTTTCCACTTTCTCCATGCCTGATCTAGGGAGCCAAGTATTGCTGGAGAAGATTACACAGTAGAGCATAAGGTAGCACTATTGTTCTTGATTAAAGCAACTCGAAGGGGCCTTCAACCATCCTTCTAGATCAAATAATTCTAACTCTGTAAACTGATCATTTCAAACCTTGTATCCTGTCCTCAAACTTCCAACTCCCTTCTCCCTCAGCAGATGATCTCTGCCCTCAGTTCAAAGAGTAAAATGAAGAGACATCAAGAGAACTCTCAATTTTCTACTACCAAGGACAAATCCATACCTAGCCCTGCCTTTTCTCATTTACTGTTCTCTTCCTTCTCTGGCCAACTTCTCCACCTGTGCCATGTAACTTCTGTATTCTCATAATTTCAATGATCCCTTCTCTCACCTGTATATTAACCATTCCCTCTCAAAAATCAATGCCATATTATGATGAATTTACATAACATATAATTTTACCATTTGAACCATCATTTCAAATGTACAGTTCTGTGGTATTCAGTACATTCACCTTGTTATACAACCTCCCATCAACTTTCAATATGGTCAGACCTTTCTCATCTTTAAAAAACAAATACATAAAAATAAATATGCCTTAAGCCATAAGAAAACACTGTTGGTAGCCTACCCAACGGCTATCCCCTCCTCTACCTGACTACACTTCTGTTGAGAGGGTCTAACTCACTACTACAAGATTCAGAGATATATCTCTTTCTCCCAATTTTTTTTTCTTTGAGGCAACCAACATTTTTGGTGACCTTGAAGAAAAAAAAAAGATTCAGAGGCAAGTCCTAATTAGTTAAAGCAAATCATGGCAACAGCTGCTTTCCTTTCCACTGATTGGCTTAGGGGTAGTCATGTGACTCAGTGTTGGCCAATGAGACCTGAGGGAAATCATCACTCTTAAAAAGAGATTACAAGGAAAAAACAAGGTAACATATTACCACATAACAATACCCACTAAAGGGCTATATACATTATTTTTTTAAAGAAAATGCTACCTAAAGATAGATGCACTGATCAACAGAATGGGATACAGAAATCAGAAACAGACCCTTACCTACATAGTCACCTGATCTATATGACAAAGGTAACACCACAAGACATGGGGAAAAGGTACTCTTAAGAAACGGTGTTGTGTCAACGGGACATTGACATATGAACCCCATCTCACACTACATACAGAAACCACCTGCGGATGGACTATAAATCTAAATTCCAAAGTTAAACAGTCGAGATTTTATTAGAAACAGAACATTCTGGTGACATGTGTGCTGGCAGAGATTAAAAACAAAACACAAAAATGCTTACCATAAAGGAAACAATTGGCTAACTCACTATATTAAAATTAGTAACTTCTGTTTGTGAAAAGAAAACAAGAGTAAAAAGGCAAGCCAGAGAGAAAATATTTGTAATTTAAATATCTGACAATGACTCATATCCAAAATTTTAAAAAAATAAACTACTAATAAGACATTCAACTCAAAATCCACACAGGCATTTCACAAAAGAGAAAATCCAAATAGTCAATAAGCAAATGGAAAGATGCTCAACTTAAATATCATTAATCAACTTAAGGAAATGCAAACTAAAATCACAGCACTAGATCGTTACACACCCACCAGAATGTCCAAATGAAATGACACAAAATAGTATCAGCGAAGACATGGAATTGAAACTCTCATATGCTGCTGGTAGGAGTGTAAATCACACAACCATTTGGAAATTTTGTACTAAAGCTAAATATAAGGATACCCTGCCCCTAATTATACACTCAACAGAAATGAGTGTTCACAATGACACCACCTATAAGACCAAATGCCCATCAACAACAGAATGGATAAAATGTGGTATATTCATGCAATAGATGAACACTTTACAACTTTACATGCAACAATATGGATCTCAAAAACAATGTTGAAAGCCAAACATAAAAGAGCACATACTATATACGTACTATGTTTGTTTATATTGCACAAAAACAAGCAAAAATAACCAATGGTGCTGGAAGTCAGAATAGCAGTTATCCTGGAGGAGGAGGTGGGTAGTGACTAGGAGCAAGGGGGCTTCTGGGTATTGAGGTGGTGATCTGGGCACTAGTTATGGTTGTTTGGTTTCTGCAAATTCAACCTACACACTTAGGAATTGTACACTTCTCGGTATGTGTATTTTTTTTTTGAAGACTACATCGAAGTTATCCTTCTGCTGGAGACTGTACTATCTGGTTTGATGTCTGAATTACAGTAGCATCTGACACCCTGCGATGACAGCCCGGAGGTCCAGGTCACACAGTGGGCTGGGAAAAGCCTCGGTCTTTGATGACACTGTTGAAACTCCTTCTTCTGGAACTCTGAGTAAGGTAAGTTTTCTTCACTATTTAAACCAGTTGAGTCAGAGTTTTCTGTTATTTTTAGCCAAAACATCCTAATACAATGGCACACCTTTTCTGCTTCTCACTGCCTCTCCCCAAATACCTCCAACAGCTGCCTATACTGTCTCCATTCCTCCCTCTCATTTTTCAATCTGCTCTAACCCAGCTTCTGCTCCAAGCTTCCAACTACCACCTCCCCCTCCGGTAACTAAACCACGTCCACATTCCTAAATCCGAATTCTCAGCAGCAACAGGCACTGCTGGCCACACTTACCTCCTTGGAAGCACAGAGATTCCCTGCCACCTCTCTGGCAGCAGAACAGTCTCCTGGCAGGTTCATCCTCCCCTAACGGGTCTCTGCTTGTGTGCCTCCAGGCTCAGTCCTAGCCCCTCTCCTAATCTCAGCTCATGTTCTCCAGGAGTGGGTCTGTCTTGGCTGCACATCAGTACTATCTGGGGGGCTTCTAGAAGCCCAACACCCAATTAATTAAAGCGAATCTGGGGGAGGGGTTATTTCTTCAACACTCAAGAGATTCCAATGTGCAGTCTATGCTGAGAACCACTTCCGTGAACCATCTCACCCACATCCACAAGTCCCCGAGGTTAACTATCCCAACACTTCTCTCCTAACCGCTCCTTTTGAGTCGAGACCCATGTATCTCATTGTCGGTACAACATTCCAATTTGGATCCTTCAAGGGCACTTCAACTCAGTATGTTCAAGAGTGAAGTCAAATTTCTCTCTTCCAGTGACCCCAGTGTCAGGGGGTGGGCCTATAACCGATGAAGCTGCTGAAGCAGAATCTCAATACTTCCAAACACCTAATTATAAGCAACTTGATTTTATCTCCAAAATATTTCAAATCCTCCCGCTTCTGCATTCCCACTGACATTCCCCTCTCCGAGCCACCGCCTCTCACCTGGAACATCGCAGCAGCCTCCTAATCCACATCACGCTGCATCCCCTCCACACACTCGCCCACTGCAGCCAGGCTGGCCTCTTTAAGGTACTAATCATGCAACTCCTCTCAGTTCAGTCCTTCTCTCTTCTTTTAAAGGCTGACAGCTTTAACGTAGCCTACAAGGCCTCCTCTCTCCCCCTTCCCTGTATTCAGGCCAGTGGGCGCACTATTAATCCCATGAATGCAACATGTCCCTTCCACCACAGGCCTTCACACTGCCGGCCCACTGTCTAGAACAGCAGTCGCCAACCTTTCGGACCTCACGGACCACAAGTGGTCCACGAACTACTGGTTGGCGACCGCTGGTCTAGAACCTAGGGACAATGTCTGTTTTTGTTCATTTCTGATCTATTTATAAACTGAACCCAGTAACATCTGTTGAATGTTAACTACATTATAGTTAATATTTATTACTAGAGGCAGTGCACAAATTCGTGCATGGGTGGGGTCCCTTGGCCTGGCTGGTGATCAGGGCCAATTGGGGCCAGCTGGCCGGGGGGGAGGGAACACTGACACCAGGAGGAAGCTCCTGCGTTGAGCATCTGCCCCCTGTGGTCAGTGCGCATCATAGCTACTGGCCAGTCCTCTGGTAGTAAAGGTCACTTAAGCTTTTATATACAGAGGGGTCTTGACTTATGAGTGTCCCGATTAACGAGTTTTTCGAGATACGAGCCATCTCTCGGCCAATTTTTTGCTTTGAGTTGTGAGCTAAAATTTGGGTTACAAGCCAGCTTTAGATACCCCACCGCTAGTTGGCGCAGTGAACGTCACAGTGAACACCACATCAGCCCAGCATCACGTGTCTCACTCGTTCACTTTTTGATTTGACATACGAGTAATTTGAGTTACGAGCTCCGTCACAGAACGATTTAAACTCGTAAGTCAAGGCCCCACTGTATATAGATAATAAGCATACTCGCCAAGGTTCTAGCTCTTACAATGCAACAAAAGCAGGACTCAGATGTAACAATGGTCAGTCACTGCCACATATACAGTGAGTAATACCATCGGCCAAATAAACATTTTTAAATCAAAAGTTAGTGTCTGGAATTAAAATTATCGATGCTGTTTCATTCAAGTAGAAGAAATTTATCAGGAATTTATCCTACAGATATACTTGCACCTGCATGTAGAACTTTTGTAAAAGGATAATCATTATAGAGCTATATGTAATTTTTTAAAACTGGAAGAAATCTGTATTTTAATACAAACTAAAACATATGTGATGCATTGAGTGAAGGACTATGCAGCCATGAATAAGAACAAGAGTAGACCTTTGTGTACACCAACACAGAACAAGCTCCAAGACTGAAGTGCTGTATAAAGAAGCAAGATGTACACAGGGTACATAGTATGCTATGTTTTTTTTAAAAAACACACACATACACATACTTTACACTGAACCAAACGAAACCACCTATACTGACTTATAAAAATGGCAACTTCATTGGATTCAACTTAGTAAGTGCTTGTATAAAATATGAAAGAAACACACAAGGATCTACAGAGAGGAATCAGGGCAAAGGTCTGAGTTGGGCAAAAGTTTTCAGTTTATTCTTTTGTATTCTTAACTTTTCCCAACCTGCATCTGTAACTGCTTTTTATAAGTGGGTGCACTCCAAGGAAGACTGAGAAAACAACTGTTTTCTTCAAAAGCAAATTCAGCAGCTAGTAAGTGAAAATAAAGAGACCACACAGGTAAGAGAAATAAGTTGACAAACCAACGCCGGCACTAAGCTCCTCCCACACACTAGGATTTTTTAAAATCTCAGACCAGGTGTCCTCCCTCTCCTTTACTCTTCTCTCTCCTCCACCCGCTCAGGCACTTAACCATTAGCTTCCTCACTCCCAAGCTCCAAGGGCCCTTCCTTTAACTCTATAACTTTTCATATATATATATATATATATATATATATATATATATATATATATCCCCTCATCAAAGGATATTTTTCTATTGATTTTTAGAGAGCGGAAGGGAGAGAAACATTGATGTGAGAGAGACACAATGATTGGTTGCCTCCCGCACACGCCCCAACCAGGGTGGGGGAGAAGCCTACAACCGAGGTATGTGCCCTTAACTGAAACCGAAGCCCGGACCCTTCAGTCCGTAGGCCGATGCTCTATCCACTGAGCCAAACCAACCAGGGCTACTTGTTTTCTAAGCCCATTTCTTCTAGGAATTAATTCTTCTACTTCTGTGATTTACCAAATAAATGTTCTCTTACCAAAAAAGAAAAAAAATCTCAGAACATACAATTGAGTTGATTTATACCTCTGGCCTCAGAGAAATTCAGATGAGAGAGCTGTCATTTAAACCCTATCTGCCCACTATTTCACAAGCTGGGTTCTAATTAATAACTTATGTTATATGATGGGTAACTAAACTGAAAATTTCAAATGACTTCAGTTACAACTACCATTCTAAAATGCCCTTTAACTACCAAATTGTATTTGAAACGTGAACTTCCAGAAGACTAGAATAAAAGGACACGTCATCCAAGCCACGGGTTCTGGGACACACGGCACACATCCCTCTGGCTACAGGACTTGGCAGGGACAAGCTGTGACAGGAGGCAGCACATTCCCCACATTCCCACGTACAACCTCCTGCAACCGCCACAGACCTGGAGGTGTGATAAGGGTTCTGCCTGGCTCCCAAAGTGCTGCTCTATTTACACACTGTGGGACTGGCATTTAAAACCACCACTGCCTCCGCCATGTTGACCCTTTCAGAATGCACTTCCCTCGCTTCCCTCACCTCGGGTTCCCTGCCCTTGGTCTTCCTTACATTTCTCTCCTTTCAAGGTTATTTTTCACTTGTTTCATCCTTGATGTTCCGTGATCACTGTTTTTCTTTTTCTTTTTCATCTTAACATGTACATTTTTAATTGCACTGTATTGCTTTTTAGCAAATATTTCAAGTACACATAAAAGTAAATAACATTAACATAATGCACGCCACATACCAGCTGAGCAAGATCTTAACGTTTTGCCGAGTTTGCTTCAGATCTTTCGGCAGAAGCCTGTCACAGTGGACATCCCGGGTACCACTCTCCCATCTCCAACCTTGTTCCCTCCCTCGCTTCCTCCCTTCCTCCCACCAGACAGCCACTCCCCTGGTTTTAAAGTGCCCATGCATTTTAAAACATTTTTAACACATAATAATTATGGAGATGCATACCATTTTGCATGTTTTTAAACATATAAACAGTATGAGACCATTAAAATCATTTCTGCAACTTGCATTTTCACTCAGCATTGTATTCATTTTACCAATTGCATAGGTTTCCATTGTATGAATATACCATATACCATTACTGATTTATCCATTCCTACTGACGGACATTTAGGCTGCTCCCATTCTTTACATTTACAAACAATGCTATAATGAAGCCTTGCACATCTCTTCTTGGGTACACGGCTGCGAGTTTGGTGGGGGCTGCAGAGGGTGCACGTTCTTCAGCTTGCCAACCTGCTCTCCAACGTGGTGGCACCAATTTACACTTTCTCCAGCGGGTATGCAAGTTCCCTTCATTCCACATCCTCTCAAACACTTGGTATAATGAGTTTTTTACACTTTTGCCAATCTGACAGATATGGAAAAAAAGACTCGTAGTTTTTAGCCTGCATGTCCTGTAAGGATGGTCGTATTCACTGACCATTTGGACCATTTATTTAATTTTTTCCCCCACCTTTCACATTGCCCTCTGGTTCTATCACCACCTCTCTGTGGCGATTACTAGAGACTCTACGTCCAGGCTGCCTGGGTTCAAACTCTGGCTCCATCACATCCCCCTAGTGTCCCAGGACACTTTGCTCAACCTCCCTAGGCCCCTCATCTACAAAGACAGCAGCACCCACCACTCACAGGCATGAGGGTGTTGTGAGTTAATGTGTGTAAAGTGCTCAGAACAGTGCACAAGGGGGGATGCTTCACCCCATCTGTCCCTGGAACTGCTCAGCCAAATTCCCACGACAGATCTACCAACCCCAACACGCGAGAGCTTCAAAACATCTCAACCTCGGTAACTCAGATAAAGGACAGGTGTACTATGTCAATGGCACTTCTGGCAACATGTTCTTTTCTGAAGCCACATCATCTACTCTCTTGATCAGGAGTTGTATGTACTATGGATTCAGAAAACATCATGCCTACTTTATAAAGCCAGTCGCATAAGGAATGTGTGAGGTGGGGAACACCAGCAAAACCAGTCTGCCGTTAAAGAGGCATCCGATGCATACTGGTGATTAAGAAACTGCTGCTGACCTGCTTCCAGTGGAAACCTCAATGGTGCTGACCCTCAAGCTAGACTACCAGGAAGGAGCACGGGACAGATGCACAGCCCTGCTCTTGACCTTGACCTCACCGGGCTCCCTGGCTTCTGTATGTGTACTCTGATGGTGGCACCGCCTTTGCAGCCGAGTCTTAGGAGAATCCTCCCTGAGTGTCTAGCATCTAACACTCAGGAAGAGGGCAGAATCCCCTGGTCTGCCTCTCAGCACCCACAGCTCCCCCATGCAGAGTGAATGACCTTCCACCCACTCAATGTTTCAGATCAGGCACCTCCATTTTCACAGGCGGCCAGCCATGTTGCTAACCTATTCATGTTGAAAACATTTAGATTCACCTTCAAACAGCATAGGATATCTGCAATTCTGGACCTAGCCAGAGGCAATAATCTAATGACATTTGCAGCTCATTCCTTGTCAGAACAGTTGAGGACAGTGGTAGTGATGGAAGACTGTGCCAAGCCCATCCATTCCTCTAGTCTAGACAGCCTCGGCTTATCCACGGCTTAAGCCATCTAAAAGCCTCATAACATAATACAGCGATATTCTCCAAGGTGGTTGGATTACTGGTGATTTTTATTTTCTTCTTTTTAAACTCTTGTATTTTCCAAATTTTCTACCATGAGAATGTTTTCTGTTCATGATAAAAGAAAAACATGTTATTTTTAAAGCTACAAACTTGGAATATACTTCTTCCCCACTCCCGCCCTCCCACATCCCAACATAAGGGCTTTCACTGAGAAACAACTGACACTGGTGCTGCTTTCTTGAGAAAAAGTAACAGAAACTAGGAAACCCCAGACAGCACTTTCCAGGAGCTCTTCCGATGAACAGAATACTGCTGAGGCTCTCCTCTGCTCATCGCTCAACTCGCAGCACCTGCAAGCCACGAACTCCAGAAAAACACTGTTTCACCTAAGCAACTGGTGCCCTCTTTCTTCATGGACAGAGAGAATTATGTCACTTGTCAAATTTTCTTTCTATTTTGACCTTTCTATTGAAAGGTCAGACACAAATAATAAGCAGGACCTCCTGCCTATGCCACTTTATTATGAGGATCCTAGGCTCTAACCTGCTTCTTCAGTATGCTTTGTTTTTATATTCTTCTACTGAGTGGATGTATTCATTTTTTAAAATATTTTTTTAAATTTATTTCAGAGAGGAAAGGAAAGGAAAGGGAGGGAGATATAAAAACATCAATGATGAGAGAATCATTGATTGGTTGCCTTCTGCACGCCCCCTAGTGGGGATCCAGCCCATCACCTGGGCGTGTCCCTGACTAGGAATCAAACCAATGAGCACACCGGCCGGGCTGAGTGACTGTATTTTTGAAGATCACCTAAACCTTTACTGTAAGACAGGACAGGATTAAATGGAACCGCTTACCCTGCTCAGGAGTAATGCTTATAATTTACGCTTATTATAATTTACGGCCTAAGGTTTTTAAACTGAGGAACAACAAAATCATAGCATAGTGTCAACAATCTTTCTCAATAAATAAAAGCTAAGTTTGACATTAGGAACTAAAAATTCACTATATTTCACTCTCATAGTTAAACCATTATATTTCTTTTCCTTTTCACTTATGAAGAACATTTACTAAATTATGCTATACCAAGATGGAGGAAACAAGCACAACTTCTTCCAGAACTTTACAGATTAATTAATAGAGCAAAAGGATGTAATTTAATGTAAGTGTTATAAACACAGACTTTTATATCATCAGAGAAGATCCATGTTTAAATCTTGGCATCACTACTTACTAATAGTCTGAGTTTGTCCAAATGTAAATGTGGAGAAAAACATTACCTACCTATTCAGAGTGTTGTGAGAAATAAGTAACATAAGTAAAGTACTTAAAATAATGTATAACATGTTATCCACTCAATCAGAATGACCGCTGTCACTGTGGTTGTTATATAGATCGCTTACAGAGCCCTCTTTTAACCATTTCACTATTTCTGCCAAAGAACTACTGAAAGATTTTCTTGCATGCCTGCAAAACAGAAATGGGTGTTTAGCATAATAATCAGGGAACCCTAACCAACTTACCTGAACTGTCCCGTGCGAAGAAAACAAAGAGCTCGGTTACCATAAAGATGGTAGTTTTCAGGACTTTAAAAGAAATAATGTTTGGTCAGTTAAGGAAATTACATATGAAACTAACAAAAATCATACAGAAAACCTAAGGCATGAAAAAATTTTCAAAACCTTTACGTCTGTGTGGCAGAGCAGCAAGAATATAGGGTTTGAAGTAAGTCCTAACTGGCTAAGTCCTGGTTCCTTCACTTTCTACCTGAATAACTGCTCAAATCATCCTCAACTTCCCTGTATTCAAAATAAAGATTCCCACTTTTCCGGCCTACCTCATACAGCTGTTGTGAGGATCACAAGAGACACATTAACAAGCTAGAACTACAAGTGTGCTGTAACTGTGCAGCATAGAATTACATATCTAAGTTAGGACTGTACACACTGACAAAGAACTCAAAAGAAAGTCTGTAAATTAACAGTAATTTAAGAGCTTCACTTCAAATTCTGCCCTCTTTAGTCTTCTCTGACTATAAGTGGTGGAACTTCTTCCCTCTCCTCCGCCTCCTCAGAACTAAGCAGCAGCCTCTCGGGTGTGCCACGCTACCCTGATCTGCTCGCTACCCTGATCCGCTCGTTCCCCGTGGAGGCCGGCAAGGTAAGAGAGTAGCTGTCTGCAGCGCATCCCCCCAACGCTGCTACAATATTAGGTGGACCAGCTAAGATGCCAAGGGAGGCACACTTGCAAAAATGCTACCAAATTCTAGCAGCTGAGCAAAGGGAAGATGAGGTGGAGTTCCGCATGCATTCTCAACAATCCCAACTATTATCCTTTAAAAGTTCCCTCTTAGAAAGCAAAAATCCTTAACTGGGTGACATCTTAAGAACTAGTAAGTAACCCTTTGTGACCAGTGAATAAATTGAGAGAAATTAGTTGAAAGCAAAATGAAAATAAGGAAGAACATGAGTCTGTTTAGACAGCTTGAAAGAAAACGGAGGTGGGCAGAACGGAATTCACAATTTTGCAAGACTTGCCTGAGTGATACTATCTGACGAAGTTCATACACTCAGACCACCTCTACTGCTCCCAGGGCCTCCGACTGAGAACCTCTATTCCACATAGCAAGCTGAAGACAGTCTCCAACTCCTCATCTTTTATTTCCCCTGACTAGCATTCTAAGTTGATCTGCCACATAAAAAGGATTTCATTGTTCTGTTTAACTCTTACCTATATTCAATGGCTCTGCTGTAATAGATAATAGCTAGATCAAATCTTTCTTTGGAAAACTCTTCATTTCCTTTCATTTTCATTAGTTCTCCTTGCTGAGAAACCAACGTGAAAGAAAATCCATCAGTTAATTGCAAAACACAATTAAGAACCCCCTTACCTATCTATCTTTGCTATCAGAAATAACCCAGGGGGGTCACTTACGTAGAAAATGATAATGCAACGTTCAATATTTTGGTATGTATATTTAAAGAAACCTGTCTCTAAGGACTTATTGCTAACTTTGTTAAAGGAAACCAAAAAGTGAACAAAACCATCACATCATAGGTAACTGCTAACAAGCTTGCAGGCCCACATTGACATATACTTAGTAAGCCTGCTGCGAGGTAGAACTTTAATTTTAGGCTAGAAAATGTGATAGTGTTCAATAAACCTGGGTGCTTACAAAACAATATGTAATTCAATAACACATATAGGCAATGCTAATTATATTAACTGCCAGAAAAAGAGGCAACAAAGTCAGGAAGAATGAAATCAAAAGAATATCAAAGATGCTCCAGATATAACTAAAACTTACTTTAAACACTCAAATTTTCAAAATAAATTCACTAAAATAAACTGGATCACACCAATGACTTTAGAGAATTAACTAGAATGTTAAATATTTTTTAAGTCCTTTTTTAAAAAATTTGGTTAAAATCATCTTTCTTATGAGTAAGTCTATATGGCATGTGAATTACATCTCAATACTGTTGCCAAAGAAAATCATATTTACTCAACTAATTAAAACTCTTTTAATTTAAAAAAATCAAATTTTAATTTTTATTAACTCTTTTAAAAACCTCTAACATTAGAAAATTCTCAAGACGCTATTTTCCTCTTCCAAAAAAATAAATATTCCAATCAAAATTTATTAAAATTTCCCTCAAACATGTTATTGATTTTTATAGTATCAAGTAGCAGTTCTACTGAACTTTCTCTGAGTGTTAATAAAAGTTCTAACAAGCAAATCTTAAAATATACTTACAAGTAAATATTTATTCTCACCTGTATACACTCCGCACAAGTTTGTCTTTTAAATTCGTCAAGTATATTGCAGTTTTCTGTTACAACTTTAGTTATGTGATACTTGTCTATTTTTTATTTTTAGGAGAGAAGAGGACATTTATTTTTAAAAAATGGTATTAATGTTCTAATTCTTAGATTAGGTGAATCCATAAAGTTCATTATATTATACTTCTAAATAACATACTCGTTATAATCTTTTACATGTATCAAATAGTATATTTAAAAAAAATAACATTAGATTCATTAATGCTATGAATTTAATCAATTACATTTCTAGCATTAAGAAAATACTTGTTTATTATTATATCAGTTCTAACTGTAATTACAACAAATGCTTCATCATAACATATTCCAAATGGGCTGCATAAACACTTAAGTCAATTCAACAAATATATCTGAGCACCTGTAATATACCTGGCACAATTTCAATAAAAATGAGAAAATCCTGTAAAGCTACTTTCTAAATTAATATAACAAATTAAAAGTTTAAGTATCTTAATTCAACATTTGACTCTCCTGAATGAAGGGTTAAAATTAGACTTTATTTGAAAGACTATTCTTATATAAATTTAATAAAATAATTAAAATTCAGTAATAACCAAAATTTACATTAAAAGTTTACCAGGCTTCATTTTCTGTATTTTAAGCTGTTCTATAAAAAGATTTTTTTAAGTTGTTAATAATTTTATTGCAACAAAAATGTAGTTACACCTCTAGACAAACATTCATTTCAATGGCAAAAAGAGTACCTAAAATGTAAGATTCAGGAAAGGATTTGGGTAAATCACCAAATGAAGTAAAGTAACACTAAGGGACAGACTGAGATTACAGAATGAAAACCTGGGCTTTAAGAATTAAGAGACCCGACTTCTCATCTAGGTTCCACTACTTACTAGACTACAGAAATACCACTTAACCTCTCAAAGTCTTAGTTTGATCATTTCTAAAATAGGAATAACAAAAGCCACCTTCAGAGATATTTTAAAGAAGAGAGAACAGAGACAAAGAGTCCAAAGTGAGCCAACACGGGTGACCAATATGTGATACTGGCCCTCTTCTACCATAAAATCTAGACAATAACTAAAGGCCTCCAGAACAGACAGACCCACCTTAATACCACCCAGTGCCTGCTAAACCTATCAGAAGACCCGCCCCCATGTTTAAGCTTAATCTTCTCTAACATTTACATCAACAGTACAAAATTTGTCCTCACTGGAGATGGCAAATTCTTATTATCATCTACTGAAGAGCCAAATATTCCTTGTTGTAATATTCCTATAAAAACATTCAAATGCTTTAGAGAAAAGTATTCCACAAAGTAAACAATAAATATAAAGCAGTTTCATTATACATAACAACAGATTCATCAGGGAAATGAAAATTATAATCTTAGCTCTTACTTATTTCTCTTACCAGTGAGAATACTAGGTGTACCAGTTAATAATGCGGATTTTTTTCACTAGATCGAGCTACACGTATGTTTATATGCGATTTGATGTGAATGCTATTTTGTTGTATTGACAGCAAGCTTCAAAACGTCATATGTCAAATTTCCTGAAGGTATAAACATCATAGATATTTTTACACTTGAAAATTTCGTGCCAAAAGAAGAGCATTTGAGGAAAGTTTTAATTCATTACTTTATTTTGAAGAAAAAGTTATCGTATACTTCAGAAAGCTTATGGTGAACATGCTCCAACTCAAGATACTTGTGAACGCTAGTTTAAACGCTTTAAAAGTGATGATTTCGAGACAACCAAGATGGTGGCATAGGTAAGCACCTGTACTTTCTGCCTCTCACAACCACATCAAAACTCCAACTAAAAGACAAAACAAATATCATCCAGAACCACAGGAAAGCTGGTTGAGTGGAAGCTATACAACTAGAAGGAAAGAGAAAAGCACACTGAGACTGGTCGGAGGTGCAGAAGTGCGGAAGTACGGAGGCACGCCTGAAATGGGCTGGCAACTGGGTGTGCTGCTGTTTTTCTCAAATCGGGGGGAGATACAAGCTCCCGATTGCTCTGAACTCCAGTTCCCGGAGAGACACTGGGAACCCAGACACATATGGGGAGAAACTGGACTGTCTGGCATCGGGCTGGAACGCGAGGGCGGCTTTCTCTCAGAGGTGCTTGCAGTGATCATTGTTCCTGCACGGGGCCACAGGACACAGACCCCGAGACCTCTCTGGGGAAGAGCTGACTGGCAGCCACTGCTGTTTGCTCCTCCCTGGTGATTCCCTGAGACCCCGCCCCACCCAATTTACAACCCCACCCAAGCTGTGTGCAGCGACCTCTGCATATGAATGGCCTGTCATTTTGCAACCTAAAACCTAACAAACTGTAGCTGGGCCCAAGAACTACAAAGCCTCCAAAAGGCCTAAGACCCTGCAACAGCAGCCTACATTGCTTCACAGCTGGGTCTCATCTGGGCACTTCCAAACTGCAAACCAAGAGGAGGAATCTGCAGATCTCTCGGGACCTCCTGCTGGGTGGTCTCAGGCAGTGGCTGACTTTGCACCTCCTTGGAGATCCAAGAGCCAATGTACCCAGTGGTCAGTGTGAGACCATCCAGATTAAAACTCTTCACATCCATAAGAGACACACTCAGGGTGCATACTCAGTGAGCACAAAAGCCACACTGAAGCAAGTCCTGCTCCATTAGAGTGTCTCCAACACAGCAGTTCTCCCATTGTAGACACAGCAATTGGCTGGAGGTCAATTCCTCCTAGTGATACCAACAACAATCAAGGCTTAACTACAACAAGACTGTGCACACAGCCCACAAAGGGCTGCACCAAGAGTGTCCACCTCAGGTAATTGGGGAGGCTGAGCCACTGGGTCCTATAGGATACCTAGCACACAAAGCCACTCTATCAACACAGGGAAGCAGCCAAAATGCGGAGACAAAGAAACATGTCACAAATGAAAGAAATGGAGGAAAGCAAACGACTGGATATAGAGTTCAAAACCACACTTTTAAGGTTTTTCAAGAGCTTTCCAAAAACCGCCGATAAATTTAGTAAGACCCTCAAAAAGACTGGTGAGACCACCGATAAATGTAGTGAGACCCTCAAGAAATCTAGTGAGACCCTCGAGGTTAAGAAAAAGGACCAACTAGAAATTAAGCATACACTGACTGAAATAAAGGATATTATGCAGAGTTCCAACAGCAAGAGGATTGCAAGAATCAAGTCAAAGATTTGAAATACGAAGAAGCAAAAAACACCCAACCGGAAAAGCAAAATGAAAAAAGAATCCAGAAATACGAAGATAGTGTAAGGAGCCTCTGGGACAGCTTCAAGCTTACCAACATCCAAATTATAGGGGTGTCAGAAGAAGAGAGAGAGCAAGATATTGAAAACCTATTTGAAGAAATAATGACAGAAAACTTCCCCTACCTGGTGAAAGAAGTAGACTTACGAGTCCAGGAAGTGCAGAGAACCCCAAACAAAAGAAATCCAGCCGAAACCGGTTTGGCTCAGTGGATAGAGCGTTGGCCTGCGGACTGAAAGGTCCCAGGTTCGATTCCGGTCAGGGGCATGTGCCTGGGTTGCGGGCATATCCCCAGTGGGGAGTGTGCGGGAGGCAGCTGATCGATGTTTCTCTCTCATCGACGTTTCTAGCTCTCTATCTCTCCCTTCCTCTCTGTAAAAAATCAATAAAATATATATTAAAAAAAAAAAAAGAAATCCAAAGAGGACCACACCAAGACACATCATCATTAAAATGCCAAGAGCAAAAGACAGAGAGAGAATCCTAAAAGCAGCAAGAGAAAGACAGTCAGTTACCTACAAGGGAGTACCCATACGACTGTCAGCGGATTTCTCAACAGAAACTTTGCAGGCCAGTAGGGAGTGGCAAGAAATATTCAAAGTGATGAATGCCAAGAACCTACAACCAAGATTACTTTATCCAGCAAAGCTATCATTCAGAATTGAAGGTCAGATAAAGAGCTTCACAGATAAGGAAAAGCTAAAGGAGTTCATCACCACCAAACCAGTATTATATGAAATGCTGAAAGGTATCCTTTATGAAGAGGAAGAAGAAGAAAAAGGTAAAGATACAATCAACAAGTGAATCTAAAAATCAAGTGAATAAATAATCTGATGAACAGAATAAACTGGTGATTATAATAGAATCGGGGGCATAGAAAGGGAGTGGACTGACTATTCTTGGGGGGGAAAAGGATGCAGGGGATGCGGGAAGAGACTGGACAAAAATCGTGCACCTATGGATGAGGACAGTGGGGGGTGAGGGTGAGGGCGGAGGGTGGGGTGGGAACCGGGTGGAGGGGAGCTATGGGGGGGAAAAAAGAGGAACAACTGTAATAATCTGAACAATAAAGATTTAATTAAAAAACAAAAAGAAAAAAAATAAAATGCCAAGGGCAAAAGACAAAGAGAGAATCTCAAAAGCAGCAAGAGAAAAACAGTTAGTTACCTACAAGGGAGTACCCATACGACTGTCAGCTGATTTCTCAAAAGAAATTATGTAGGCCAGAAGAGAGTGACAAGAAATATTCAAAGTGATGAATAGCAAGAACCTACAACCAAGATTACTTTATCCAGCCAAGCTAACATTTAGAATTGAAGGTCAGACAAAGAGCTTGACAGACAAGAAAAAGCTAAAGGGGTTCATCACCACCAAACCAGCATTATATGAAATGCTGAAGGGTATTTTTTAAGAAGAGGAAGAAGAATAAAAAGGTAAAGATACAAATTATGAACAACAAATACGCATCTACCAACAAGTGAATCTAAAAATCAAGAGAATAAAAAATCTGATGAACAGAATAAACTGGTGAATATAACAGAATCAGGGGCATAGAAAGGGAGTGGACTGACAATTCTCAGGGGGAAGGGAGTGTGGGGGTGTGGGAAGAGATTGGACAAAAATCTTGTACCTATGGACGAGGACATGGGGGGGGACAGGACGGTTAAGAGCATGGGGTGGGGTAGAAACCGGGGGATAGGAGAGCTATGGGAGGTAAAAAGAGGAACAACTGTAATAATCTGAACAATAAAGGTTTATTTTAAAAAAATAAAGTGATGATTTCAATGTGAAAGACAAAGAACGTCCGGGTCAACCGAAAAAGTTTGAAGACCAACAATGACAAGCATTATTGGATAAAGATGGGTGTCAAACTTAAAAACAACTTGCAGAAACATTAAACGTTGTTCAGCACACAATTTCCAATCATTTACAAGCAATGGGAAAGATTTTAAAGAAAGGAAAATGGGTGCCACATCAACTGAAGGGAAGACAAATGGAAAACCGAAAGTCATCAGTAAAATGTTGCTTCAACGGCACGAAAGTCTTTTTTGCATCGGATTGTGACTGGCGATGAAAAGTGGATTTATTTTGAGAATCCCAAACGCACAAAATCATGGGTTGATCCAGGTCAACCATCAACATCGACTGCAAGGCCAAACTGCTTCGGAAAGAAGACAGTGCTCTGTGTTTGGTGGGATCAGGAAGGTGTGGTGTATTATGAGCTTCTAAAACCAGGTGAAACCGTTAATACTGATCACTACTGACAACAAATAATCAATTTGAACCATGCTTTGATTGTGAAACAACCAGAATGTGCCAGAAGACACGGCAAAGTAATTTTGCTTCATGATAACGCACCATCACACACTTCAAAACCAGTTAAAGACACATTCAAAGATCTTGCCTGGGAAGTATTAACCCACCCGCCGTATTCACCAGACCTTGCTCCTTCAGATGACCACTTGTTCCTATCGATGGCACATGCACTTTCTGAGCAGCACTTCAAAACGTACAAAGAAGTGGAAAATTGGGTCTCTGAATGGTTTGCCTCAAAACAAGAAAAGTTCTATTGGGATGAAATCCACAAATTATCTGAAAGATGGGGGAAATGTGTAGCTAGCGATGGACATTACTTTGAATAAAGCACTTTTGATGTTTCTCTTGAAATTATCGTGTTTTCTTTGATTGCAAAATCTACATTATTAACCCGTACACCTAGTATATGAGCCCCCGTTGTGGTCTCTTTGGGTATTATATATAACTAGAGCCCCAGTGCACAAAATTTGTACACTTGGGGGAAAGGGGGTGTTCCTCAGCCCAGATTGTGGGAGGGCACAGGTCAGGCCGAGGGACCCTACCAGTACACAATTGAGGCCAGGGAGGGATGCAGGAGGTTGGCTAGCTGGGGAGGGACTGTGGGAGGGCTCTAGGGCATGTATGGCCTGTCTCACTCAGTCCCGATCAACCGGACCCAGCAGCAAGCTAACCTACCAGTTGGAGCGTCTGCCCCCTGGTGGTAAGTGCATGTCACAGCAAGCGATTGTGTGGACTTAACATATCATTAGCATATTATGCTTTGATTGGTTGAATGGAGGACTGGACAACCAGACAGTTAGCATATTAGGCTTTTATTACATAGGAGGACTAGAGGCCTGATGCACGAAATTCATGCAAGCGGCCCCACCCACTAGTTGTTCTGGAAGGTCATTCTGCCATCTGGTCTAATTAGCATATTAGCTCTTTATTATATAGGATAACTTAAGTATTATATAAATAACTTATGACATCTACTTGGCAAAAAATTTTTAAAGTATCAGTGTTTGAGCATTGACCCATGAACCAAAAGGTCACCAGTTTGATTCTGGTCAGGGCACATGCCTGGGTTGTGGGCTCGATAGCCAGTAGGGGGCATGCAGGAGGCAGCCAATCGATGTCTCTCTCATCAATGTTTCTATCCCTCTCCCTTCCTCTCTCTCTAAAATCACTAAAAACATATTTTTAAAAAATTCAATGAAATATGTCATAGAAATCATTAAGACAGGAAATACAGAATGAAACTAACTACAAGGTTAAAGTTCTTTTATGCAGGCTTTTCCCTTACTCAGAAAAAAACATTTTTTTTTAATCCTAAGATAAATAACTACACATTCCATTTTCCCAACTAATATCTTTAAAAACTGAGTCAAATAACAATCTAAAGCATTTATACTTACATTCAGTAAAGAAAATACTTAACATAGGCCAACAATTGTCAACTTCTCCTAATTTAGATAGAATTGTTACATCGCCTGTGTATTTCACCCAATTCAAAGCTTCTTCCATTGCCAATATATTCTGTTTCAAAAAGAGGGATGTAGAATGTGATTTCGGTATTAATTCTAAATTCACATGTGGCATTATACATTTATGTTATATAGTATTTCAGATTCTTAATATAAAACTTGTAACCTCATATTTTCATTACTCTAGCACAGAACTAGAATAGCTGGACCCCAACATACAAGTTAACAGACACCATGGACTGGTGTATGTTACATTTCAGACCACCTTGGGCCACCCGCAGAGCTCAAGATGCTTCTGCAATGATTAGAGACCTGACAGACGAGGCCTACTGCCCAGCCCGAGATGGCCCTGGGTAGCAGAAGAGTTTAATAATATGAGATGAACCAGGCATCTCAGATCTCATCTAAATTAGGACTTCCATCCTTGTCTCAAGTTTAAAGGTATAGATTAAGGTTCACCAAAGGGATTATGGTTTTTAAATGGTCTGTGGCAAACAGAAGAATAGGAGATAAACAAGAGGGTGTAGCTGGGCAAATGAGCACTCAGTGCAATGATCTTCACAGAACTTTCATTCGTACTTGTAGTGTCTGAAATGACTTCAGAAATTAAATAGTGGAGTTATCGGTGCAAATGCTAGGCTTAAGGGAAACGTGTAGAAGTTTATGTTACCAATAGCACTAAAAATTGGTTTACCATTGTATGTGACGATTATCTAGTAATGATATATCAAAACATGTTCATACCAGGGACCTAATAATTTCATTTGGGAGAATATATGCCAGGTAAATAATATAAAAGAGAAAAAAGAATCAACTTGTAAAAGAGGTTCAAAATTATACTAGGCATAATTTGGGGGGAAATGAAAATTATGTAAATCACCTAGAATAAGGAGAGCGCTTAAGCAAAACATAGAAATCAAAACCACCACACACTACACATAAAGCGTTGACTATGTAGACCCAGACGTGGGCAACAAGCAGCAAGGCAACTGCACTGACTCACAGTGGCTGTGTTGGGTTCCTGTGTTTAACACTTACATTTTCTATTTTATAACCAATTCTCAGTAAGCCTCCAATAAAGAAGGAATCGTTCTGCAAAAAAAGAACATAAAACACATTTTTCATCTTTATTCGGTCAATTACACATGAATTTTCCAAAGAACAACAAAATCCTACATTTTAGGAATACATAGTAGTCCACTTTCCACAAGCACTTTCATGCTCAATTTACCACTTAAGGATCCTAAAACAAGAATTCAGAAATAGTCCCACATTGGGTTCTAATGATAAAAAGACTTAGTGTCACTTCTAGATATATGAATTTTAAAGTTAATTATACCTGTATTTTTTTATAAGAATACATTGGCTGATATAAGTTACTGCAAAGGATTAGCAACAGAAAATAAACATCAAATGCCCTTTCTAAATTTAAGTTTGCAGTGAGAATAATACCAAGAAAAACACTTGGTTAATACTTTCAACAATAAAGAATTTTTTAAAAAACCCAGTTGGCTCCATAATCAACTGAAATAAGAAAAATTATCAAATGGCTCTCAATGAAAAGAAACCTCTCAGTGCAGTACAAGGACACCTGCTCAAATATGACATAAGATTACCCAAACGGAAAAATATTTGCGGCGGTGGTGGTGGCAGTGGCGTGATTTTAAGTCAGAAAACGGAACCCCTCACTTTCAGAACCTGGGACAACAGTTTCTGTGAATCAAGAGTAAACTTTCATTTGTGACAAATTCCAATTTCTATCCTTAGTAACAGAGAGCTGTCCTGGTTCTCAACATGTCCTGTCAGAACCACAAAAACAGCCACCTGCTTGATTTCTTAAATATATACCACAGACTCATGGACGGCAGCACCATCTCAGGTTAATCAGAACCGAAACCTCCTAACCATTATAAATTAGTCACACAGCCCGACACCATATACTCATAATCTTTAAATAGAGAAGGACAAAGCCATATTCCACCACTTACCATAACTTTCTTCGCCAAATCCACAATATCTTCCATCAACTCAAGATGTTGCAATTCCTTCAAACTTATCTCAGAAGTATGAGAACTGCTTAAAGAAAAATTTATTTTTTAAAAATTAGGTTCTTGTGTATTAAAGTTTACATTTAACTGCATGTCACTCCTTTAAGTTCTGTTCCTTCGCTCTAAGTAACAATAAGCTTAAGTGGATAAAATATTATACCTTTTCTTGTATACAATGCTGATATTTATAAAAAAATATAATTTTCCTTACTCAGTTTCAAATTTAGCATCTAATGCTCTTCAGAATTTCATTCATTATATATATTATTATCATGATTATTCATTCATATCCAAATCCCAAGTACTAACTTTTTCCACTCTACTAACCAAGAATACAACTGAATAGTATACAAGCATGAGACATAGCCTTCCACTGTACTTGGTTGGCATTCCTCAATATTGGCCAATGTGTTTACCACTGTTTATACAAAATGAATAATGTAGTAACTTACGTGGCCTCCACACAGGGGTACAGCCGTGATATTATGGAACTGTGTTGATGTTGAAACAGAAGTGGCCAGAAGATGTGTATTTTAATGGCATCACAGTAATCTCGCAGGATAGAAACTGGTTTAGTACACCACATATTGCAGATGTCGAATTCTTAATTTAAAAATTGTTTAAATTAATATTTTGTGCCTCATTTTGGAATCAATCAACAGTGTTAATAGAAAAAAGCAAAAACAGATTATGGGAAAGTAAGAAATGAATGGATAAAATATTTCAACCTGTTAGATATTAAGAATATTCAAGAGAGCTAAAACTATTTTAAAAAAGTTTTTGTTTCTAATGAAAAAGACTACTAAGAATAAATTTTTAGCCCTAGCTGGTTTGGCTCAGTGGATAGAGCATCAGCCTGAGGAATGAAGGGTCCTGGGTTTGATTCCAGTCAAAGGCACATGCCTGGGTTGCGGGCTCGGTCCCCAGGAGGGGGTGTGCAGAAGGCAGCCAATCAATGATTCTCTCTCATCACTGATGTTTCTCTCTCCCTCTTCCTTCCTCTCTATTTTTATATGAAAAACATATAAAAAGAAAGAAAGAAAAGCTCTTGAGCAAATTGTTACTTTAAAAAAAAAGAATATTTTTTTTAAGAGCTATGTAAGTCTGTTATATTAATGTGAAAGGATGAACTTCATGTGATAGTCTTTTAACAAATTAGTTAAAATACCAGTGTACTCACCTAAGTTTCTCTCACTTTCGGCATAATCTTTATACTGCCTACCCTAAAAAAAAAACAAAAACACACAAACACACACAAAAACCCACATTTGATTTATATCTGATAAGATTCAAAAGCATGGTTCTTGATTTTTAATGTAAAGATTATTAGCACTGAACTAAAAAAGTGCACATTTATTTATATACTTTGAATGCAGCATCTTCAACCAACGCATCGCCAGGCCTTTTCCCGGTGTTTCCCTGAGAGCTCTTTAAACTCAGGCAGAAACACCTTCCATCTCATGCTCTGGCACTGCACCTTCTTGCTGCTGTGGCGCTGCGTTACTTTCCCTTCTGAAATCACCTCTTCTAAAGCATGTGTAGCTCTCCGTAAAAACTCACGTAGCACAAAACACCTATACTCAGATAGCTCTAAATCAAAAATCTTTAAGAGGCAAATCTCAAAAATTCTCATCACAAGAAAACAATTTTAACTATATGTGTTGATGGATGTTAACTAGGTGATTTCACATATATCAAATCATGTTGTACACCTGAAATCATGTTATATGATTTCCACTCTACTCAATTTTTAAAAACCTTACAGTAAAATCCTTTAAGAAGACGTAATATTAAAAACAAAAAGTTAACTAATCTACTTACCACCCCATCACAGAAGAGCTGAGTCACACGAACATAATCATTGGGCATAAATTCAGAAGCAAAGACACTATCGTCCTCAAAAGGGGACTCTTCTAACCAGGCATAATCTGTTGTAGTGTACTCTCCCAGGGCCAGAATGTCCATGGCACAGCGTCCTAAGGAAACAACACAAACCCAAGTCAGTGATTAAGTCACTCAGATACAAGAAGCTGTCTGCCTGGCCTCTAGGACATTTCAGAAAAGCACCTGGAACTTATGCCCCAAGGAAATAACTCCAATAAGAACACTGAGCTCCTGAGAGATTCTTGTCCTCATTCTGCAATTCCTTCCTCAACCTTCTTCAAATATCAGTTTAATCTATTTCTTCTTTTCCTCAAATTCAAAGTCACCAACCTCTACTCTGAATTTATCTGTTTACACGCATCCTTCAGATGGAGGATAATTATGGGCATCTTAGTCATCTTTTATGTGCCTAGCACACGGAAGCCCTCAAATAAGTGTTTGCTGAAAGAACAAGACGTCTTTCCACTGTTGCCCTTTTACACCATCCGCTTTTACTGCATCCTGTGAAAATCATCGTTTCACAATCCACACACTGCTGCATGCTCAACCTTCTGGCCAGAACTAATCCTGACTCCACTGAGGGAGCATTTCATTTCAGCTGCTCAACTGTCCTACTCATCCCTCCGTGAGTTTACGTCTTGGGCAAAGGTGCACAGCCGAGTGTATCAACCTCTTCATCCCCACAGCCACACCAGACCTTCCCTCTCAAGAGCTGCTAACCATCCTGCTCCAACACCTCACAACTACAACAGTCAGCACTGCTGATTGCAAAGGTGGGCAAAAACCCTCATGTTCAATGGGGAAAGGAAATCAGGGCTTTCTTTTTCAAACTAAGGTTTCTTCCCCTGAAGAAAGTTCAATAATAAGATTTAAAGCTTTCAAAGAAAAGCTACACAACCTAAACATCACTGAAAAATGCAGCATTTCATTACTTTCAACTCTAGCCCAAGTAATGGCTTTCTTTTCCTATCATCAGCAGCACCATTTTTTATACCTTTTGCTTCCCCACTATTACCTCACTATTGCTAAGACAAACCAACTTTCCGTTTTCCTAAGCAAGACCACTATCAGGTCTTGAAACACAAATCATTTCTTTCATTCTTATTACATCCAATTTGCTGTATGAAAAGAACTCACAATATCAGAGGTGAAGAACAACAACCTTCCTGGCAAACTCTGTGTACTATTTGTCACATGCACCCCTTCAATCCTCATAGCAAGTCTTCTCAGTCCAATTGCCATCAACCCCACTGTTCGGATGAGAAACATTCTAGATGAAGTAAGTAATGTGCTCAAGGTCACCAAGCTAGGAAGGATTCAAACCTAGGCCCTCTGATTCCAGTCTCTCCTCTCAAACACAATATTGTACCATATACATGTTTCCTTGTCATTGCCAGCTAGGTACCTCCTGGTTGTCATGTTTAAGAACACGGACAACTAGCTGGGAGTGTTCCCCTCTCCTGCAAATTCTATCATCCCAGCCACACCCAGGCCCATGCAGATAACCCCTTCAGGACCATAGCCTTGCAGTTTATCTACCTTCTCAGCTAAAATGAACTGTACTTCCCAAGGTCACACCTCAGATCACTGCCCATTTCTAACCGGTTTTTAAATCTAACTCCCATTGGCTCCTCTGAGAACACCCAGGTGTCATTATAGCTCAAGTCTCCCCTGCCTCCTCCCAGAGACATTCTTCAGCCTCCTCAGGGCTCTTCTTCCTTTTCTCCCATCCAAATCCTCCAGTCGCATTTACTTTGTTTCCTACAGCTGGGTTTCCACTCCCAGGAAGGTCATTAGTGACCTTCTACAGCGGATTGATTATACATAATGTCTGGACCCTGACCTATTCTAGGTCAACAATATTCTGAGTTTAGCATTTAACTCCAAAAGTGAACAATGACTTGAAAAAATAAAGACATTTTGGCACCCAAAGTGAGGCATATATATGGGACCTATGCTATCCTGGAAAATATATACACTTTTAAACTCATTTGTTTTACAAACGTTTTGTGTGTGTAAATACAGAAAGAGCCAAAACTGTCTGTCACAGGCCACACGTCACTGTCATGGCATCGATTACAATACAATTAATGGGCTCACATCTGGCAGACTGAGCCACTGTGACATATCAGCCTGGCAGATCTCATCAATACCACACCCTACACCAACTATACCGTAATTACACCATTGGTGTAATTTTTATTTTCTATTTTGTTTTAACCAGAAAGACGATATGGCATAGTGGTTAAGAGCATGGACTCTGGAACCAGACTGCATGGGCTTGAACCTGGCTCTCCCATTCCCTCAGTGTGTGATCTTGAACAAGTTACTTGACCTCTCTGTGCTTCAGTTTCCTCACATATCAAATGCAGATAGCACTACTACCTGCCTGATTAACCAGTTAATGAATTTAAAGTGCTTAGGAGAGTACTTTAGCACACAGTAACTGCTATAAATACCAACTATCATTAACATTAATACTAGATGAGTCTTTTTTCTAACCCATTGTTTGGATGCTTCCAGCTAAATGGTCTACCTCAATTGCTAAGTCCAAAGAGCACTTTTCAGCTTACAACTTACTTGACGCTGTTGACCACTTCCTCCTTTTCAGAACTCTTCATCTGGACTCCAGAGACCATCTTCTGGTTCTCCTCCTATTCTTCTGGCTGCGCTTCCTCAGTCTCCATGGGCTCTTCTTCTCCATTCCCCGCCACCCAAATGTCAACTCTCTTTTCTTTTCATGCTTACCCTCTCCGTGGGTGATCTTACCCACCACACCCATGGCTTAACACAGCACTTTCTGAACTTCCATCATTTGCATAGCTTCACCATGATTTTTGCCATTTCCACATGCCACATGTATTTTTATTTACTTGATATTTCTTTTATTGGTCTCGCTTGGCCTAATTGATAATATCCATGATGTCATAGGTTTGATGTACAATGTATGCTTTTCATACACATTAAATTCCTAACTATTCAAAAAATTGTGTTCATTTATAACCAGTTTAGGTTATCTCATACTACGCAACAGCGGAGATGTCCAAATGCTCAAGCCGCTCAAAGCTCTCGAAGCCTGGGTTGTATCTCATGATTCCAGAACCTGTCAACTGCTAGTGGATTTAACCCAGATGTCCCACAAGCCTCTCAGATTCAATAAGTTGAGAGACAAACTTACCGTTTTCCTCAAAAATAAAGGAAACCAAGTTCTTTCCTCTTTCTGTATATCATCAGTTAATTGCTCTACCTGCCACCTGCTTACCCAAACCAGAAACCTGGGGGTCAATCTAGACTCCCCAGTTTCTTTCAACATTTCTACCCAACTGGCCACAAAGTCTTGTCATTTCTACTCCCCTAAGAAATCTAAAATTAGCACACATACCCCTCTTCATGCCCAGGGCTGCGCCTTAGTTGTAGCTTCATCTTTCTTCTTTGAACTGATTTCACAAGCAAGTCTCCTAACTGGTGACATGCCTGCAATCTTGGCATCCTCTAAAACTCTGATCATAACACCATTCAACAGCTTCTCTTCATCTTCAGAATAAAGTCCAAACTCACTAATGTAGCATAGAAGGTTTTCTGTGATCCTGTTCCTGCTTTTGTCTCCACTCACTGCATGACACTCACCTTACAAGCCAATCATACTCAGCAACTACCTGTCTTCCTAAACAAACCTTACGCTGCCCACCCAATGCCTCCCAGTCCTTAACACTAAATTCCAGGAAGCCTTTCCTGATCTTCTTGCTACCACCAAGTTTATTGCTGTACCTCTTCTCTGGAATCCTGGAGTACCCTGCCCATACCTCTGACAGCAGTTTTCACAGTTTGGTCATCACACATTTATCTCTGTAGGTTCACTATGGGTCCAGAGGGTAAACTGTGCCCTACCCATCTTGATTCCCTAGACTGTTTCCCAAATTTTTATTCACATTCCCCAAAGTAGAAAACTTTGCCAAATCACCTACCACCTGTACTGTAATTTATTTAATATTTTTTAAGAATAACTTCAATATAAACATGTTTTAATAGAAATTTTGATATCACTAAGAAATCTTAAGTTTGGTATGACAGAATATTTTTCTAGTACAAACTAAAATATTTGAATAAAATTAAATATTAAAGTAACTGACTTATTGACTCTATCACTACAAAAAAAAGTGGGTCCTAGTTTTTAAATATTTTTATTTTGCTGAGTTCATAGAAATAGGGAATATTCAAAGCCACCCTTACCCTGCAAAAAACAAAACCCTCTCGCTAGAACTAAACCTGGCAGTCAAGAGCTACATATAGTAATGCCAAGAACAGTAGTTGGATCAGGACACTGAGCTCTGGACCAGAAACAAAGTGAGGGAACCGAAAAGTGGTCCCACGAAAACTCCTCAACGCCAGTCAAAGCTGATATATAAATCCTATCAGAAGAAAAGCACCCCCCAACCAGACTCTCAAGAGTCCCAGAGAAAGATCAGCTAGGAGTTCATAATGGAAAATCACTAAATGCAGAAAGTTACAGTCCACCATGAGGGAACACAGCAGAAAAAAAAATAAGCAACAAATTTAGACCTCCTAAGTACATCAGACACTGGGATTGCCAATACAGTCTACAGAATATGTATGGATTCAAAAAACTGAACAAGAAACATTAGACCAAAGGAAAAAATAAAAGACTGGGTATATCTTAGAAAGAACTAAGTGAAACTTTTAGAAACTTAAAATATAGTTGTTAAAAGTAAGAGAAAAAAATGGGTGGGTTAAAGAAAAGATTAGACACAGTTGAAGAAAAAATTAATGATCTAGAAGACGTGCCTGGTGAAATTACCCAGCATTGTATATTCTGGAAAAGAAAGAAGGAAATAAAAATATGAGATAAAAAGTAAGTGATCTGCATACACTCGGATACATATATATTCAGTTAAATTTCCAGAACACATGCCTCAGAATATTCTACACCCCATGAAAGACAAAGTTCAGAATCAGAAAACATGGGTATATAAAAGAGGATAAATAAAGAGTAATCTCCATCGAGACTTAGAAGTGAAAGGTCATAACATCAAAGACAGAAAATCCAATGTAGCCAAAAGAAAAAGAACATTTTCTTCAAAGCTTAATAAGCAAAACTGGCAGCAGAACTTGCATGTAAAACATCTTCACTATGCAGACAGAAAATAAACTATCAATCTAGAAGTGTATATGCCTCAAAATTATCTCTCAGGAACAAGGGTAAATATAAGTAATTTTAGATAAAAGCTGGATTTAACCAAGATATCCCAGAGTTGACACCAAGAGATTGAACGAACTTCTTAGAAAATAGCAAAGACATAGTCTCAGTGAATTAAAAGAGAAATCCAGAACTATTTTCTTTATAAGAGAAACATAAAATATAAAGATATTTTTTAAAGTGACAGTGAAACAAAGGAAAAGAATATTCTGTAAATTATCACCAAAAGAAAGGTGGGATAGACAAGACATTAGGCATGGAGAGGATCACAACATATTTCCACTAGGAAAGTAATAAGCTTGCATGTATCTCATCAAATAGCCTCAAAATACAGAAAAAGAAAAAGTGTTAGGACTACAAGAAGTCTATTAGAATAGTGGACACTGCAACACATCTCTCTCAATTAGGTCAAACAAACAAAAATTAACAGGCAGTCTGAACAACACAATTTACCAGCTTGACCAAGTGGATACATAACAATTAGTATACATACTCTTCACAGGTACACACAGAATAAAATTCACTATGTACAAGACCATAAAGCAAGGGCAAACAATTTTTTAAGACAAAATGCACATTATGTTCTCTAACAACAATTAAGAAATGAGTAAAAAGAAAAAATGTTAATGTAAATAAGTTTGAAAATTTAAAAACATGTAAGTCAAAGAAGAAATCAAAATGAACATCTAAAAAATGCTTAGATTTGAAAGTTAATTAAAACACTATAAATCAAATCATGTTAGATAAAGCAAAAATGACCTTTGAAAAGTTTATGGCTTTATATGCTTATACTGGGAAAAAGGAATAACTAAAAATTAATAAGCATGCAATTTAAGTTAAAAAAATAATGTAAAAATAAACCCAAAGGAAGAAAATAAATAAATAAGAAAAGATATCAATGAACTAAAAAAACAAAAACATAATAGAAAGGACTACTTAGGCCAAAAATTATTCCTCTGCCAAGATTAATCAAATTAATTAATCTACTTGATTAATTAGTTTTTGCAAGACTAATCAAGAAAAAAAAAGAGTAGTCGCACACAAATAACAATCACAATAAGGGAACACAATCACAGATAAAATAGATTTAAGACAGTAACGTGAACTTGATGCCAATAAACTTGAAATTTTTGTTGAAAGGTCAAATTTCTAAAACTTACTAAATTGACTAAGGGAAACACCTAATTTCAACTGCTAATTTCTACTAAATTATTAACATCTGCAATTCTTTCACAAAGAAAACATTCGCTCTGACAGTTAAATTCCGCTAAACTTTCAAGAGACAAATCACTCCATTCAAACTGTCTCAGGAAAGAGAAAAAGACCTACTCTCTAACTGGTATAAGGCATGTGTAACCTTAATATCAAAGTCAGACTGGACAGTCAATAAAGAACAATGGCAGGTGATTTCATTCATAAGACAAATACAAAAATCCCAAGTAAAGTATTAGCAAGCTCTATCTAGTAGTTTGCAAAAAGACAATTCACCAACAACAATTTGGGTTTACCTCAGGAAGGAATGTAAGAATTAAGAATTTTAAAATGTGTTAAGTGGAATCCACTACATGTAACACATTAAAGGAGAAAAAACTCAAGATATTCTCAACAGATGCAGAAAACCATGTGACAAAATCACAAAGACTTCCCTAACTTAAAGAGTATCTACAAAAATTCATAACATTGTTTTTAATGGAGAAGCATTCCCTTAAAAGTCAGGAACAAGACTTTTATGTCCACTATAATCACTTCTAATGAACAACCATAATCACTTCCACTAAACATAAATCTAAAAGCATGCCAGCATATTAAGACAAGAAAAACAAAAGGGAAAATTGAAAGAACTCAGACTCACTCTTTGTAAATGATATAATTATCCACATAGAAACCCAAAAGAATTACATAAAATATTAGAAACAAATAGATGACTAAAGATCAATATTTTAAAATCCATTAACTCTCCATTTACCAACAATAAACAGAAAATAGAATCTTAAAAAAAACAAGTTTAAAATAGCAAACAAACCTACTAGAAACATCGAAATCAACATTTAAAAACTGTTAGATGTGCCCTGACCGGTTTGGCTCAGTGGATAGAGCGTCGGCCTGCGGACTCAAGGGTCCCAGGTTCGATTCTGGTCAGGGGCATGTACCTTGGTTGCTGGCCACATCCCCAGTAGGGGGTGTGCAGGAGGCAGCTGATCGATGCTTTTCTCTCATCGATGTTTCTAACTCTCTATCCCTCTCCCTTCCTCTCTGTAAAAAATCAATAAAATATATTTTTTAAAAAACAACTGTTAGATGTGTATGGAGAAAATTACAAAACTCTATTAAAAGACATTTAAAACCTAAATACATAGAAATACCACGTTCTCAGACAGGAAGGTTCAAAATCTTAAAGATTTCAATTCTCCCCCGAACTTATTTAATCAATTCCAATTCATTCCCAAAGAATGTTTCATGTCAGGTAACAAACTGATTCTTAAAACAAGAACAAAGATCCAACAGCTGAGACTCAAGCCCCACCCCCCGCCCCGCCCTCAATTATCAAGATTTCTGGTTACGCTATAGCATTAGAAATTAAGACAGTGGTATCAACTCAGACATACACAAGTGGACAAGCGGCACAGAAAGGTTAGCCAGAAACAAAGCCATGCATATAGAGAGTAAACATGAGAAGGAGGTGGTTCAGGGTATCTCTGGTGAACAGAGAATCATTTCAATAGATGATCAGAGGACAACTGTAGCCACTTGGGGGGGAGAGGGGTGAAATGAGCATTACTGCCTCACACCATACACAAAAATCAATACAGATGGGTTATGAAGTTAAATGTGAAAGGCATCATTTTAAAACTTCTAGAAAGGAACACAGGAGAATGTCTCTCCAATCCCAGGGCTAATGGAAAGTTTCCAATTAGACTACATTAAAACTAAGAACTTCTGTTCACCAAAACAAAAACATCAAGAGTTAAAAGATAGGTCACAGAAGGAATTTACAGTGCATATAATCAATAAAGGACCGGTGTTACAGCTTATTAGTTTTTAAAAGTCAACCCAATAGAAAAATGGGTAAAAAATATGCCAGGTATTTCACAACAGTAAAACAAAGGTTTGTAAACATGAAAAGAAAACTCATTAATAATCAAAGAAATACAAATTAAAACCACAATGATACATCACTTCATACCCATTTGATTGGCAAATATTAAGAAGTCTGATGATAACAAGTGTGATATAGATCAACTAGAACTCTTACACACTGCTAGTCAAAGTATATAATTTGACAAACTGCTGGCCAAAGTATAAGGTAATACAACCACTTCAGAAAACAATTTGGTATCACTTTGTAAAGTCCGATATTCATGACCCATAACCCACAATTCCACTTCTACCAGATAGCTTATCACAGTGGTGTCCACCCCTTTTTTATTCACAAACCATCAAAATGCCTTTAAAAATTACATACTCTTCATAGTTTAAGAAGACAATGAAAATGTTTTGCCTAAATTTAAGTGAACTTCTGGAGTATCAGTGACATTTTAAAATAAAAGTGAAATATCACTGGTTTAAACTGTATTATAATTACTGCAGCAAAGTTAATAAAAATACTAACTATATACAGTGACAATTACACATAAAAAGTTAAAATTTTTTGGAATGCAGCTCCTAAGGAGATGGGAAGTGCCTGCTTTGAAAGACGCTTCCCCTAACACTAAACACTGTATTTTAAATTATCCCTTTTTTCTGTGTAGTTTTCCCACTTGGGGTAATGCTCTAGGCAGATTCCATGTGGGTGAGTGGTACTGTGAAAAGAAAGGGGGGAAACCAGAACCAGAAGGAGGCCACGGGGATAAGCCTTAGGCATTACCAATTTCAGGAAGTACATATGAAACCTGACCTATAAGTTGATTCATAAACATCACTTGTGCCCAAGTCCTCCCTAGAAAATCATCATCATTCCCTGGGCGGCATATACCCAGCGAGAAAATTAGAGAAATTCTTGCAATTGTGTCCTAGAATATATGTACAAGAACCTTCATTAATAGCAAAACCTAGAACCAAAACGCCCATCAACCAAAGAATGCATACACTGTGTTATATTCGCCCATGGAATATTGCACAGTAAAGAAAAATGACAATTTAAATCTATACTTGTTTTGAGAGAAATAAGCAAGTCCAAGAAAAACTGTATCCAGTATTCCTTTTTTTAAAAAACCCCAAAACAACAGATACCATACATTGACGGATGTATACATATCTGATAAAATTATTTTTTAAGAAGCAATGAATGACACAATTCAGAAGATAAGTCACTCTGGAGGTGAGCACATTCAATACAGGTTATTTTGTGTGTGTGTTTGTTTTTTTTTGGAATGAGTGGTGGATCTATGTGTTCATTTTATTATTTTGCCTCACAAGTTAAATAGGTTATATATATTCTGAATGTATCAAATATTACATTAAATAAAGAAAAAAAGATTTTTAAAAACAATTCATCATATGAAAAAAAGTTAAATCACCTCACCTGCCACTAGAGAGGTACATGATGGAAATTATTACCTTTATATCAACCATAGGAACTGACATACATTAGGTACAAAATAAATGTTTATTGCAATTAATCTTATGAGGATCAAGTTAGATAAAGACTGAGCCAGTTAGCTGCTTGAGATAAACCTGGTTAGAGCAGAAGCCAAATTTAGCCGCAAGCTAAAGTTATAAGGTAGCTGGTCATTAAAGAGAAGGCAGAAATGTAAATAAAAGTTAGCAAGGATGTGAGAAAATGAGCACCCTCACTCAATACCAGTGAGAGTCACAATTAGAACCACCATTTTGAGAGCTTCTGTGATTTTTGGTTAAGTTGAAAATGCACATATTACTACCAAGGACTAGGTGTATTTCCCGGAGAAATTTCCAAATGTGTGCACAAGCATACAAGCACAAAGATGTTTATTGTGGGTTTGTTTTTAAGAGTAAAAAACCAGAAACAACCTCAAAGTCCATCAACAGAGAAATGGATAAATAATGGTATATTCATACAATGGTTTTCTATGCCAGCAATTAAAATGAACAAACCAAAGATAACTCAAATTTCCAATTTATTTTTTTATAAATATCAAAAGGTAATGCTGATTGTAAGAAAGCAAGTTGCAAAAAGATACATTTTCTTCATACCATTAAAGTTTAAAAACACACTATATTATTGCTTATGGATTCACCGTGATCCAAGTATACTGGTAAAATACTATGCAAGGGAATGATATTCACAAACCTAAACATGGTGGCTACCTCTACGGAAGGAAGGGGAGGAAATGAGACCATCTCCAATACCTACAATTTTAGTTCTTTAAAAAAACGAATCTAAAGTAAATTTGGCAAAATTATTACATCTGTAAATCTGAGTCAAGGATTGGTTAGACACCCTCCCTTAGTATTGCATATATGAAATATACCAGAAATTAAAAAGGAAAATTAGGCAAGAGTAAGACAATCAAGCAAATGAACACCAAAACGCAGCCCTAGAGCAGAGAGCAGGCACCTTTCTTTGCACAAGAGGAGTAGTTGGGTCCCTAATGGATTTTAAGTTTCTTTCTCTGCATATCCTGATAATAAATCCCATTCCCCTTAGAATAAAAATGCCAATTTCTTGTAATAATAATAATAAAGTCCTAGCTAGAGCTGGAACAATGAGAAAATTGCTCCCAGAGGAGGAGAAGGAGTACAATCTGAAAACGTCCACCTGGTTGCCCTCGCCAGGATGTCGGGCAGAATGGAGAAAGCGAATGTACGTGAACGGCATCAACACTGCGTGAGCCGTTCGCTATTAGCGAGACCGCCAGGGCCCGCTAGACGTTACTGATTTTGCAAATACTGATAAAAGCCTGCAATCCAAGCAGGGCTCTGGGGGTGTAGGGCGCCTCTGGAAAAGGCACGCATGGTAGCGCCGGAATCCACCTACGCCTCCGCTTCATTCCGGGGCGCGGGCCCCCCTGGTGAATGGGCGGCCTCGACGCGGGAGATGCCGTCAGCAACACGCAGCAGCTGGCGGGGCGCAGCAGTCCCCCCGCCCCGTTAGCTCCGGGGGTGGGGGAGGCTCCGCAGAGGCGTCAGAGAGGGGAGGGCTCAGGGGACGGGGAGGGCTCAGGGGACGCGAGGGGCCCGCCCCAACTGGAAAACAGGTGGCGCAGACACGGGAAACACAAAACACGGAGGACGAGGCGTGCACGAACGTTCCCGCACACCGCACACCGCACACCGGCCACGCACTCCACAGGACCCAGGCGCACGCCGCGCACGGGGACACGCGAGGACGCACACCCGGGCGAAGGATGCTGCAGGCGGGGGTCGCGCACCCCCCGGAGAGGGGCAGTGACACCAAGTGGGGTCACCCAACCGGCCGGGGGCGCCCGCGCCGTCGCTGGGAAGAACCCGCCCGGACCCCAAAGAGCTGGAGGCGACCCACGGGCGCGTGCCTGCGCGCTGCGGCCGGAGAACCCCTCGCCGAGCAGCGGTGTCGCCCTCAAGACGAGGGTGCGCGGGCGGCCAGGGGATGCGCACACACGGGGGCCACTCCCACCCTCGCACAGATGCCCGAGGGGCCCACGCTGGCAGAAGGGGGACACCAGACAAAAGGGACACACCCACTGGGGCCGACAAAGGCGGCCACACCCCCAGCGCACCGGCACCCCAGCCCACGCACCCCATCCCACGCAGACACGCCGCGGGCACCCCAGCGAGCGACGCGCACACACCCACACTCACCACACACCCACGGAGAGGACCTGGCGGGCCGCTCTTCCCGGGCATCTCGGCTTCTGTGCGACACGGTGGCACATCCAGGAGCCCTGCCGCGCGCCAGCGGTGCACTCACCCGGGCCCGCCGACCGCAAGCCTCGGTCGCGGGCCGCCGACGCCACCGCTGCCGCCTGCGGCCCTCCACGTCAGCCAGCGCGAGCGGCAGCTGGCAGCGGCGCGGGCGGCAGCGCGTCACGTGGGCGGCAGCGCACATGCGCAGTCGCTCCGCCCCGCCCCCTCCTCGGCGGCGGCGGCGGGCGAGCGATCCCGCGGGACCCCGCGCTCGCGAGCTCCGGCCGGACCAAGTTCGCGGTGCGCCTGCGCCCGGACGGGAGGCGCCCTCGCCCCTCGGCTCCTCGCTCGGCTTCTCCTCTCTCGCCGCTGCGGCTGCCGGGCCGGCGCTTGCGCAGGGGACTCCTCGCTGAGTGGCCGCGCTGTTGGGAGGGGCCTGAGTGGGCGCCGGAAGGAGCCCAGGTCGAGGACCACCTTGACCTCGTACGTGGAACAGTAGCCAACCTCCCCCCACGCCCCCGAGGGCGGATGCTGGGACCTGGGCGCCGCGGCCCGGACCCGGGGAGGCCGCGCCCTGCCCAGCTCTCCCCTCTCCGCAGAGAGGCGAAGCCTGCAATTGCAGGGGGGCCTTCAAATCCACCCCCTCTCCGGCCCCGAGCTCCACCGAAGGCTGTGCGCGTGCTGGCGAGTGTGCGCGTGTGCACGCGAGGTCTGGCAGCCGCTGTGCGCGTGCAGGTCAGGCGTGGGTGCTGGTGAGCGCGCGTGCAAGCGGGCGTGTGTTGGGGGTGTGTGCGCAGCACAGCCGTTCGCAGCGGTTTAGGCTGGAGGGAAAACACTGCAGAGGCTGCGCCCGTGGCCCGTGGCAGAGCGATGAGGTTATGACAGCCCAGTGCGGGGAGCACATCCCTGATGGTGATTGTGTTTCCTTCCCACAGATTGTCTCCAAGGGAAAATGGTGGAAAATTCACCGTCGCCGTTGCCAGAAAGAGCGATTTATGGCTTTGTTCTTTTCTTAAGCTCCCAATTTGGCTTCAGTAAGTACTTTCCCGATGGATGGCCACGGCCTTGCTCTGGTGTTCAAGGTCAAGGAAATGACTGCCTTTGTTATTAGAGTGCGCACACGAACTGTGATTCTTCCTACCTATGCCTCTTTTTAAGAAAACCTGAAGGGGACTCATGTTGGTTCAGAGGGTTCTGTGAGCCAGGTAGTAGCCGGAAAGGTTTAATCTCAAGCGCTGTTCATACGGCACCAGGGAGGATTGCCCAGTGGATAGAACCTGGGGCCTGTGGTCATGGCCTGGTGGACAAGACAAGTACATCTACACTTAACACTCAGCGTGGTGCGTGCCATGGGAGCCCAGGGAGAGACATGGAACAGAGTAGGAAGTCAGTTTGCCTTCTTCCCAGCCACAAGGAGGAGGGACGTGGGAAGGCCGTGGCTGAGGCTGTGGCCGTGGCTCCTGTGCTGCTGTGGCAGCTGGGGAGTGAAGGGAATGAATGAGGCTGGAGGAGTCAGGTGCGTTTCTATCCTGGGTCTCCCTCAATCCCTGTGAGATCCCATTGCACAGGTTAGAGAAACTGGTGCTCACAGAGTCAGAAGGAGTTGAGAATTATGAGGGGACAAGAGGGAGAGAATTGGGGGTACTCATAATCCAACTTTTTGGAATTTTGTGGGAACGAGGAAGGTGGGGGGTGTGAACCTTAACTGCATCAGCCAAGCTGTTGGGTGGGGAAGTCGATGGAGTGAAGTTATAACTTGGGTTCAAAGCTTGGGTCTTCCGCGGATTAGCTGTGTGGCCTGAGACCATTTCCTTCACTTCTTTGAGACTTCAGGTTCTTCAGGTGTAAAAAAATAGTGACTGTTTATTCTGTGCTTATCATTCCCAAGACAATCCTGTAGGGTGGATGTTGTTATTGAAACAAAAAGCTCTACTGATGAGAATACTGAGACACACAGTCCGTAAAAAATAGAGCTAGAGCCCCACCTGGGGTGGCTCAGTGGATAGAGCGTTGGACTGAAGACTGAAGGGTCCCAGGTTCGATTCCAGTCAAGGGCACATGCCCAGGCTGCGGGCTCAGGAGACAGCCGGTCAATGATTCTTATCACTGATGTTTCTATCTCTCTCTTCCTCTCCCTTCCTCTCTGAATCAATAAAAAAACATATATTAAAAAAAAAAAAATAGAGCTAGAATGTGAACCCAGACACCGGGTGGACTTCACTTTGCTGCCTCTCATGGCCTGTTGGAGCCCCTCTTGTCAGAGAATCTGTGCTCCCACCGGGAATCGAACCATGACCTTCTGGTTCATAGGTCTACGCTCCACCACTGAGCCACGCCAGCTGGGTTCCTGTCACTTTTTTACCACAATAAAAAGATATAAGGTAATTGTAATAACAAGAGTGATGCAAATAAGGAGCTAGGACAGGGGTCCTCAAACTACAGCCCGCGGGCCACATGCAAATACAAATATTGTATTTGTTCCTGTTTTTTTTTTTACTTCAAAATAAGATATGTGCAGTGTGCATAGGAATTTGTTCATGGTTTTTTTTCTAAACTATAGTCCGGCCCTCCAATGGTCTGAGGGACCGTGAACTGGCCCCTGTTTAAAAAGTTTGAGGACCCCCGAGCTAGGAGAACGGAAAGGAGGGAACACTCATTTCTGAGTGGATCAGGGAGGCTTGACGGGAGCTTTTTGTTTCATGTGACCCTCGGGAGATGAGATGCAAGCTCACTGGCCTTTTCTCGCCTCCTTACAGTCCTGTACCTCGTGTGGGCTTTTGTTCCCGAGTCTTGGCTGAACGCCTTAAGCTTGACCTATTGGCCTCAAAAGTAAGTTTAATATGTTGCTTAAATAAAATAAGAGTATATTAATGCTGTTTTGAAGGATCAGATTTTTTGTAAAGACTACTCAAATCTTAAATACTCTTTTAAGATCCATAAATAGCCAAATAGAAATGTAAAGCTTTTTAAAGGTCATTATTGATAAGTCTCCAATTAAAAATGATGTGTTGAATGCATGTTTGTCTTCCTTTCCTCCCAACACCTTGCTAAAGTAACTCTGTAGGGAAAAAAAGATATTTTTTAAGGTAACGAATAATGGGATAGCAAGTAAAAAGTATCAACAAAATTTTAGAGTTGTACATAGGTGAGCGGTAACTGACTTAGTTTCCACTTTTTCACATTGCTGAAGTAGAGAAGCCAGCAAGAATAGCTGTGCCCTAGAATTCCAGAAAGGCTAGAAATTGGACATACAGATATCTCTTTAACGTGGTCATTCTGGATTGAGCTGAAAACAGTGTTTAAGGCGCACAAGACCCCCAATCCCCTCCTCATCCCTTAAGGCAGGGAGACTGGCCCTCCCTCCCCTGCAGAAGACAGTTTTACTCTCTGAAACGTTGAGTAAGAGTCTGTAAGACATTAGGTCTGATCCTGCGAATGAGGCACCTTATCTCTCACTTATGTACAACTAAGGACAGGGACGAGAATGGAAATCATTGCATTGCTGAGTAATAAGACACCCAAGCACCTTTCCTCACTAGACTCCCGGGCTTGTGGCTGCCAGGCCTATACCGCCTTGCTCCTCAGGAGGCGCTTCCCTAAGGAAGCGGACCAGCTTAGGGGAAAGCATCTGTAATCTCTGACATTTGGCGGTCCCCCAGTGAAATGGCTTGGTCTCCTGCAGTGAGACTCGCCAGTTTGCCATCCTGGCCCACATACACACGGGGCTTCCAATAACCTTGTTAGTACTTCATTTTTCATTTTAACTTACCATTTTATAAAAGCCTCTAAAATGAAATACAAAAGAAAAAAAGGGAACTTGAAGGAAAGGAGCTAATGGAAGGAACAGAAGAAAATCACCATGAAACAAGAATAGAATAGGAATGTTTAAGGAATTACTACTGTTTCTGGAAATATCTATATATACATAAAAGGCTAATATGCTAAGTGTTCGACCATCCAACCAGTTGCTATGACGTGCTCTGACCACCAGGGGGCAGACGCTCAACGCAGGAGTTGCTGTGATGCGCACTGGCCATTTACAGAGAAAAGGCACCACAGACCTGGTGCCCACAAAGCAACACTTGGCTTCCCCCAAGTGGGACACAGGCCCTGCCATCACCCTGGAGCGACACCCCTCCAAATCACAGCTGACACTGCCGAGATCCCATGGCACAAAATGCGGCCCACAGCCCAGCCCAGCCCAGAAACGGTGGCTGTGGGCACTGGGTAGGTAGTGACATCACCTAGCAACGCCTGGCTTCCTCTCCCTAGCAACTAGCCTCCTTGCAGTTTCTTCAGCCCAGGAATACAACTTGCTTTATAGCCAGGTGAAAGCATTTTACACTTTATCCAAATGTCTGTGAAGCATTTTCCCATGCCTCATCTCATTTGATCCTCACAGAAGTCCTGGAGTAGGTAGATAGGAGACTCTGTGGAATCCTATTTTCTTTTCATTAGCCGGAAAATGGAGATTTACAAAGCTTAGAAACTTGACCCGATTGAAAAGAAGTAAGAAATGGTGGACCTTGAAAATGACTTCAGGTTTTCTCACTGCGCAGATATAGTCAAACACTGCTGCAGTTAAATATTTTACCCTTTGTTCACCCTGCGTGATCTACAATAATAATCTGCTTTGTGTTGATATAAACTGCTGTGTTGCTGACAATTACCTGAAAGAGAAGTTGGGGTGTTTCACTGGGCTGGAAAAAGTTTAGCTACATCAGAAAGCAGGTCTAACTAAACAAGTTTATTTTTTATCTATAAGAGGCTAAGTTGACTCGTGCATGCGCAATACATGTAACACTCTTGTGGTGCCAATCACATGCGTGTGTTTTGATCTGTCATTGTCGATCTTGAATTTGGTTGACACTTCTATTATAGAGAAAGGGCAAGCAGCGATATTAAAATATTTCTTCTAATTAATGTCCTTTCAGTGTGCATGAATTTGTGCACCAGGCCACTAGTGTATATATAACAGCCAAAATTGAAATTTTAATTGATGGGTCAGAGATAAACCAAAGGTAATATCCAGAAAGTAGAAAAAAGACAGCAAATGGAAAAAAATAAGGAAAATATAACAGGGTGAAAAAATCTTAACTCTTAGAAGTTCCAGAAAGGGAAAACAGTAAGAGAAAATGACTAAAGAAACAGTGCCCCCAGTTCAGACCTGCAGTGACTTGATGTGCTTGCTCAGCTGCATTGAGAGGCATATTGGAGCCCTTCCTGTCAGAGAATCTGGGGGTTGAGTACTGATGGGAGCATGGAACATAAGCAGACAGACAAAAAGATGGCCAGCCTCGTAACTATTTGTCTTTTAGGTACCTGTTTTACTTTAAATTTTAAAAGTTATGGTAACTTACTGATGGACTCATAAGAAGAATAGCTTTTGGGGAAGTCTGTTACCTACTGAATTTTCTCATCTGCAGGTACTGGGCAGTTGCATTGCCCGTCTACCTCCTCATTACTATAGTAATCGGGTATGTACTCCTATTTGGAGTAAACATGATGAGCACCTCGCCACTCAACTCCATTCATACAGTCACAGGTAAATTTATACCAATGGGATGTGCTGGGGGACGGAGGACTGGGCTCTTAGTGCTTTTATCAAGAAAAGCAACCAAGAACAGGCTGCAAAAATGACACCTCGGCGTACCAACTCGGAAGACATAATGCAGAGTTATACCAGAGGCAGGTTTACGTGGGAAATAAGTTCTGATGAATACCCTGTTCATAGCACTAGGCAGCAGTGCATTTGCCCATAAAAACCACAAGTCTATAACATGTTCCTTGACAGCTCTGTTGGCAGGAACTTCCTTTATCCTTGACAGGCAGTGTTGATGGAGGGGTGCACAAAGGCCCATGCAGAGCTTGTCCAGGAGGAGGGATTTGGGGGGGCGGTCCTCAGGACCCCTGTGTACACCTGACCACAATAAGGGGTAGACAAGCCATGGCATGCTTTTGCAGTTTTATTTTTTAAAGTTCTTTTTTTCAAATCTAAAGATTAAAATAGGAAGACTCCTAAGCTTGCTTATATTCTAAAATGTAAAGTATTTTTTAAGTTTCAGGTATGATTTTTTAACTTTTAAAGCCTTTTTGTGTATGAGCCTATACAATGTATTCTGCAAATCAATTATAGTTTTTTTGGTTTTGTTTTTAATATATATTTTTATTGATTTCAGAGAGGGAGAGAGAAATAGAAACATCAGTGATGAGAGGGAATCATTGATTGGCTGCCTCCTGCACACCCCACACTGGGGATTGAGCGTGCAACCTGGGCATGTGCCCTTGACGGAATTGAACCTGGGACCCTGCAGTCCACAGGCCAACGCTCTATCCACTGAGCAACACCGGCTAGGGCAGTTATAATTTTTTATATTTCTTTTTTAAAATATATTTTTATTAATTTCAGAGAGGGAAGGTAAGGGGTGAGATAGAAACATCAATGATGAGAGAGAATCATTGACTGGCTGCCTCCTGCATGCCCCACACTGGGTGGGGATCGAGCCCACAACCTGGGCATGTGCCCTGACCAAGAATCGAATCATGACCTCGTGGTTCACAGATTGATGCTTCTTTTCTGGTAACCTACTGTATTCCCTGCATTCTTGACTGGAATCACAGCAAACAGACAATTTGTGCAGAAGGGAGAGAGTGTTAAGTTTATATGAATTATTGTACCAAATGACTTAATAGTTTTCAGGTGATTTAAATATATTTCTCAGCCTGAATAGGATTCTATTCCTATGAAAAATGTGCAAATGGGACTTTAACACATCATTGTACTGATGAATGAAATATTACTTTCTTACCCAAGTTAGAGATGCAAAAAAGTACTTTGCTAGCCCTAGCCGGTTTGGGTCAGTGGATAAAGCTCAACCTTCAGACTGAAAGGTCCCAGGTTCAATTCCGGTCAAGGGCACATGCCTGGGTTGCAGGCTCAATCCCCAGTAGGGGGTGTGCAGGAGGCAGCTGATCAATGATTCTCTCATCATTGATGTTTCTATCTCTCTCTCCCTCTCCCTTCCTCTTTGAAATCAATCTATATAATAAAAACCTAAACGACCATTACAGTGGAACGACAAGAACAAATGGTTGCTATGATGCACAGTGACCACCAGGGGGCAGCTCCTGCATTGAGTGTCTGCACTCCCTGGTGGTCAGTGCACTCCCTCAGGGGGAGCTCTGTTCAGCCAGAAGCCGGGCTCATGGCTGGCAAGGGAGGGGGCAGTGGAGGGAGCCTCTCCTGCCTCCACTGCAGTGCTAAGGAGCAGTGAGCAGGGTGGTGGTAAGGAGCAAGGGGTCCTGGACTACAAGAGGGATGTCCAACTGCCGGCTTAGGCCTGGACTGCGAGAGGGCACAGGCTGGGCTGAGGGACCACCTCTAGTAAAAGTATATTTTTTAAAAAAAAGTTCTTTGCTAATTTCTAGTCTAATTGGGGACATTGCTTCTAAAGAGAGCATTCAAGTAATCTTTTAATGACATTTAAACGTATTTTTCATTATCCAAGCATTAGCCTAGTCAGTTATGTAGTGGGTCTCCATTAAGACGGTAGAAGAACTCATTGGGTAATGAGAGCCTTTTGTCCTCTTGCAGATAACTACGCTAAAAATCAGCAGCAGAAGAAATACCAGGAAGAGGCCATCCCAGCATTAAGAGATATTCCTATTAGCGAAGTAAATCAGATGTTCTTTCTGACTGCCAAAGAATCTTACACCAAAAACTGAATTGTGTATACACTACCATCAAACATTTATTACAAGTTTTGGCATCATAATTTTGACCATAATTATCTCTCTTATTAATACCCAGTATTGAAATATTTTGAAAAATGTAAGTTGAACTTATCTTAGATTAAGGTCCATTAATATTGTAAAAGTTCTCAAATATTAGTTACTAAGGGACAGAATAAATAAAACATTGATCACTACCATATAGCAGGTGTTTTAACAAATAAGTATCAGTAGAAGCAGGAAGTCCCTCCAGAGTCATTCATGTTGTCACTTTCAGGGAGCAATTGTGTCTTTCTCACTGTTTATTCTAGAGCCCAGAATGCAGACTCCAGTTGGGGGGAAGGGTTTATCTACTGTGTGTCCTTGCCATCAGATTCATGTGTAAGATGCAAATATTTATTGATTGAGTACTCACATGGATCAGTTATTTCTCTGGGCAGTGGGATGTTGCAATGAGATTCTCAAAGAGCCTACATTTTAGAGGCAGATGGAAATAGACCAAGCAAATAAAGAAGGAAATGAGTGCTGTGCAGAGAATTAAGATAGTACAGTTTCTAGAAAGTGGCTGCTTTAGATCCAGTGGTCAAGTAGGCTGCTCAGTTAGAGGCAGTTGAGGCTGAGATTTGATTGGTGAAACCAAGAGCCAGTCATATGAAGATTGGTGAGGCAGAGAGAGCTTTCAAGTAGCGAGAGCACTGACTTTCAGGTGGGAGGGAGCTGGTATTCTGGGACCTCAGCACTTTGCATAACTCCTCTCCATAATAAAATATCTGTCTCAGGCTAGTTCTGCAGTAGTACCCAAGCTTTACTTTTACAGATCATAGTCACGGAGAGTCACATGGCCAGGGCTGGATGACACCAGCCCGACTCAGTGACTCAAATGTCGCATTGCACCCTAGTCAGCCAGGATGGCCCACTTGAGTTATAAAGCCTATTTACCTGGCTCCCAAATATTAGAAGCAGCTGAGTCAACCTGCGTCAGCTGCTGAGGCCCCATCCAGCCCTCTGACTGGTTTCTCAGTTAATGCACCGTGGACTGGCATGTTCTGGGAGCCACAACCAGGCTCTCTTCCCTAAATCTGGTAAGAGGAAGCTGTGCCTGCAGATCTAGAGACTTGGCCCAACCAGTGGCATGCACAGAGATGGCGGTGGGTGGGCTGCAACCTGGGAGGTCGGGCAGATAGCAGACAACTCAGGGTGCAGCCAGTCACCTTTGCCCATTTCCACCCATCTGATAGTCACATCTCCCCTGAGTATAAGGAACATGGGGTGGAGAGAATGGTTGAGGTGTCTTCCCCAAGAAGGCAGAAGGTTTCAGTCACTGAGGCAAAAACATGAGAAGAGAGATGATTGTTCCCTTACACCGGCCTCTTCGGTTGTCTGCATTCCCCAGTTTTAAATAATTAGTACAGCGAACATCTTTTGTGGATAAAAATCATCTGTATGATGCCCGGCCGGTGTAGCTCAGTGGTTCAGTGTTGACCCATGACCAGGAGATCAAGGTTTGATTCCCGGCCAGGGCACATGCCTGGGTTGTGGGCCCAATCCCCAGTAAATCCATGCTAAATCTCTCACCTGTCTTTATAGATCCTATTAGTTCTGTTTCCCTGAGTCATCCTTGGCCCCTTGTTCCTAACACAGAGGACCTAGTTATATAGTTGGTGAATGAAAAAAAGTTCAAAGGCTCATATCTGGAATCATCAGAAGTGTTACAATTCAATTGTTTTGAAGATGTAATGAGAGAGATGTGTACACTTTTCATATTTTAAGGAGTCAAATCATTGAAGGACCTAAGTAATCAGAATTATCACTGGAGATCTTGTAACAACCTTAAATTACTAGAAAGCCATCATTATTTGCTTTCTACTTTCAAATTTTGATGTCTTTTAAGATTTTTTTTTGAGGTTACTAAAGTTTGTGAAACTAGTCCAATAGCCACTCCAGACCAAATTCCCCATCAGCATCTAACGTGAAGATTAAATTTAATGTGTGAAAGATAGATGACCTGCTACAGGATCAAAAGGCAGTTAGAAATAATGGCCCTGGTCACAAAGACACACAAATCAAAGAATTGTCGGCCCAGGACAGAGATTCTATCAGTGATGAATCTGTCGTTTCACTTGACTGCTGATCCAGTACAATTATGGGAAAACTAACAGAAATGACCTGAGTGAGCAAACAGACTGGGGCCATTTGTTTCTTAAGTGAAATTTCCAGGCACCCAACCTCAGCCTTTGCTTTTCCATCACCACTGCGTGGCAGTTGGCAGAGAGAGGTGACCTTTACTTAACCTTGGGAATAACTCTACCCGTTTCTGGTCGAAATAAGGAATGTATGTCAATGCCTATTGGCCATCCAATTGCAGGAGTTATTGGGTGTTTTTGGTCTCAGTCAATGATGTCTTTGCCTTTTTGAACTTTATTTTACAAAATAAATATCTTTCTTAGGTCATCTTGACAGTTAGAACAGGCCACACACCTGGTACAGATGCATGACAAATTTAAAAGTAACTTTGATCTGTTTTGTTTTGGTTTGGGTTGTTTTTTAACTCAAACATTCATCTGACTGAAGATAGAGAAATAACCAGGTTTCAATCTACTTTCATTCCTTTAGGTATTTAAAAAATGCTTATTGCTGTCAGCAACCCAAGAGATAAGTGGCTCCAAAACAAATCTTAAATCAAGCACTGCTTCCAGACTTAACCCCTTCCCCCCCAAACATACCTGTGTAGTCATTTGTTCAAAGATCTGACATAAATAAAATCAGATCAGATATCCAATCCCTCAAAGAAAATGGTTTCAGTGAAGGTAGATCCCAAAACTTGCCCTCGTTTTCACCTCTCCATCCATCCTTAGCAGGACCTTCTTGTCACCAATAGACTAGTGCATTGGGCTAAGTCAGATGTTCCCCGTTGGATAAATCATGAAAATGCCATGAGCCAAACAACTTGGGTGATTGAAAGGTATTGATCAGTCCATCAACCACCAATTCTATGGATCAGTAATAGATTATTTCAGAAATATCCTTGACTAAAAGTCTGTAAGATCATGGCTAAGATTATTTCATGATTATAACATTTTAAATCTACATTAATCATATAGTATCTAAGGACTGATGTTTTAAATATTTTCATTGGTTTTAATAAGTATCACTTATTTTTAAAGTAATACAAACACATTGTAGAGCATTTTAAAACTATAGAAAACAACAAAAAACAGTTATTTATAATCCATCACCCAAAGATAACCTGAACAGTTTTGTATAAGCCCTTCTAAGGATGTGTTTAACAACAGTATCAACAAAATCACACTGTAAATATAAGTTTGCCTTATTTTTCAAATAACATCATATTGTGAGCATTTAGCAACTATATAATATTCTATCATATAGATGCACCATAATTTATTTCACAAATTTCTTGGATTGTAGGATGAGTCTACGTTTTCATTTTTATAAATATTATTATAACAAATATCCCTGTATAAAAATATTTGTATTATCTCTGATTATATCCTTAAGAAATATTTCTATAAGGGTTAGGGATATAAAATTTCTAAAAGTGCTCATCACCTATTGCCAAATTGCCCGGGAAGGTAGGCTTAATTTTATACTTTGACCAGCAAAGCATGACTTCACCACTCAGCATCATGCATAATTATTCATGAACCTGACAGTGGGTCTTCCATGATCATTTCCAGAGTAACAAAATAAGTTTGAAGAAGTTGAGAAGTATAGTTTGGCTAGCTACTGAATTCACTGATATTCATATTTAATATGCAAACTTACATCAAAAGTGTCCTGGCAGCCGCAGGAGGCTTATGTGGAGGGCATGACTCAAACTTTCAAACTCATTTAGAAAATGCCCTTCATATGCAAAGTGATTCTTTTGCAAGAATGAAAAGAATTATGGGGCTGGTTCGGAAATTAAACCTGCCTGAGGCATCGCTGGTAAACAATTTGCAGCAACTTCCTATAATATATAAAGACTTTCCTCCTCAGTGTCAGTGCCCTGGGAACTCTCCTGTTGAAAGCAGCAGGGTGCAGAGATCTGTGATCTGATGAGCGGGCAGGTACCAGTTATCGAGGACTTGTCGACCTCCCTGTGAAATACGTCTCAAGCAGAGCTTGCCACGTTGTTAAAAAGAGGATACCGAAGACACAGTTCTAAAATTATGCTCACATCACCTCATCTTCCTGGTAATGGCTCAGAAATTTACAGAGCCTGCGTGAGCATCGTTGTCGAGGGTACCCCTCATCACTCCGTTGTTGATCAAAGGCCAGATCAACCAATGTATTACCCAACCCCTACCCTTCTCAGAAAACATTACGAATTCTCTTTTCCATCCTTTAGCTTTTCCCCAAGTTACAAAATATATTACCTCTGAGGAAGTCTTTCAGTCACATTCCATCTCGGCAGCATCTTGTGTCAAGGCACAGAGGTTTCTTTAAAGGGATTGCGTGCTGGTCCTTCACAGGAGAGCTGATCCGCAAACCCCTGTCCCGGGATTGGACTTTAGTTGAGGTGCTGCTGTCCCAATGTGCTTCTGGATCTCATGAGTAAGCCTTCGCAGAGAGTCCAGGATGAGGTTGCCCTGTGCCTGTGCTGTCAGAAAGGGGCCAATGGGAAGTGTGTGTCCATTTTGAGCCCTTCAGTATCTTCTTGCCCTCAGAATGCACCCACAGACCAAGCCTCTGCCTGCCTGCTGGCCCTCCCAGACACCCTTGCTCCTGCTCCAGCTCCAGCTCCGCCGGCTTCCTTCCTGTCAGCCCTGCAGCTTCTCGCTCACCTCAGGGCCTTTGCACAGGCGGTTCCCTGGCCTGGAAAGCTCCTTCCCCAGCTCTTTGCCTGCCTGGTTCCTTCAGGTCCCATCAAACACCACCCTCCTTGGACCAGGTTTGTCCTCGTTATCCTCCACCATGTTTTCCGTGGCACACATTGCAATGTGTTGTTTAGAACAAGGCTTCTCAAAACTTCTGGGGTGTAGGATGGATTTTTCTAAATTTCCAGTCCATTATGGATCTATCCTTCTGCAAAATATCCTAAAAATGGATTATTAGAAAGATGAGATGGAAAAGAAGACAAATAGCAGAAGCCTGATTTCTTTTTTCTTTCTTTTTTTTTACTAAACAAACATGCAATTACTGCCAATTTGCTCTGGGAGTTTAGAAACACTTCCCTCAACCTCGATGCTACCTCGGCTCAGGCTGGTGGCACAGGCTGTGGCCCAGTCCTCGTCCACAGACCCCACTGTGATAATCCTTGGTTTGTCCCCACTGGACTGAAAGCTCCCTGCGGGAGGGACCTCACCTGTCGTATTCTCATCTCCCTGAGGCCTAGAGTGGTCCCTGGAAAGTAGGCGGTGTTCTATATACTTTGACTGACTGACTTGAGTGGTCGAAGGAACAACCAGTCAGTAATAAAGGAAGATTGTGTAGCATAGAGGGGCCCACTGGGCGGTTTGGCGGGCTGGTCACTGTTGGCCCAGTGGCTGGGTGCAGGGGTGAAGTCTGCAAGCATCATGGGGACTCAGGAGGGGCCCAGGGATGAGTGGGCAGCGCTCTCATGGGCAGGCCCATGGAGGTCAGAGGTCAGGAGGGGCCAGCAGGCCCTGCAGTTGAGCGGCCTGTTTTATCCCACAGCAGCTCGGCTCTGACCAGGTCCACTGTGAGGACCCGGGTGGGAAATTCCCTTCGAGGTCTGCTGACATGACCTGGACCTGGGAGGGGGTGGGGGGCTACCTGAGGAAGGATTCAGAGAGACTGGGGAGTCAGGTTGGGTTGGGATGGGGCCATCAGTTCTCTGCTAGTGAGTGGTCCCTAAACTTGGACACAGGGTCCCAGAGAGAGGCCGGTGGGGACTCAGACCTGAGATAGAGACCATCTGCAGGGCCCCGGGCTGGGGGAAGGACCCTGGGGCAGCTCAGCCCAGCCTGGTGGGCCTCCAAGGTGGGCCCCTGCTGGTGAGGGACACATGACTTCAGGAGAGGGCAGGCTCAGACAGAAACCCACTCTGGAGACAAGGGAACTGAACTTTCCTGGGCTTGTCAGGCTGGCGAGGAGAAATGTTGGCAAAACACACGGGGCAGAGAGAAATGGGCAGGGGGCGGGGGGCTGCACACAGGGGCCGCTGGGATGGGGGGTGGAGGGACAGGGGGGACGGGGGGGGCGGAGGTGACCGCAAGGTCAATAGAATTAACTCAGGTCACTTCTTTGACTAATACAAGACAATGTTTTCTTTGATTCGCACCTGAATTTTGAAGGATTGCGCTCTAAATAACTACCAGGGCAGACTGTGATTTACAAAAACAAAAAAGGCAGTCCTGATCCCTTGGGTCTTGACTATTTAGAAACTATATTGAGATTATTTTTAAAAAAATATATTTTCATTGATTTCAGAGAGGAAGGGAGAGTGAGAGATAGAAACATCAGTGATGAGAGAGAATCATTGATAGGCTGTCTCCTGCTCACCCCACACTGGGGATCAAGCCCTCAACCCAGGCATGTGCCTAACTGTGACCTCCTGGTTCAAAGGTCGACCGATGCTTAACCACTGAGCAACACTGGCCAGGCAAGACTTTTTTACTTTTATTGTATCTATTGCTGTCTTCTCACCACATTTTAAATATTTTGTTGAATGTATGCAATAAAGACAAAAAGCCCAGTGTGATGGTTTTCCTGAAGTGACATGCTTGGTGAAGGTCAGATCATCCAGAAAGTACTCTGGGTTCGCAAAGTGGCCGACAAAGGAAGCAATATGAGCATGAGCTTCGTTTCCTTCCCTTGTGTGCAGAACAAGAACTGTGCTCATTCTCAGGGCTGATTAGGGAAATCTTCCATGCATCTCTGATTTTATTTCTCTATTATTTTTTTAAAATTATTTTATTGATTTTTTTTTTTTTTTTTTTTTTTTTTTAGAGAGAGGAAAGGAGAGGGATAGAGAGATGGAAACATTGATCGATCAGCTATCTTCTGCACTTCCCCTACTGAGGATCGAGCCTGAAACCTGGGCAAGTGCCCTGACTAGGAATTGAACCCGGGACCCCTTGGCTCATAGGTCGATGCTCAACCCCTGAGCCACACCGGCCGGGCTGTGCTATTTTACTTTTGTTTAGAAGAGCTAGCAGAAGAGCAAGAAAGGGTCATGGTTTTAACAATTCATTTAAACAAGGACATGGGAGCCCAGCCAGCCAGCGTGGGGCCTGCAGGACGCAGCCAATCAATTATTCTCTTTCATCATTGATGTTTCTATTTCTCTCTCCCACTCCCTTCCTCTCTCTGAAATTAATAAAAACATATTATTTTTAAAAATTGTGGCAACTTTTCAAGCAAACCAAGGCAGATGGTTAAGAGCATATGGTAACTTCTCTTAATGCTGAGAGCTAGGACGGCAGCCCCTCCCTCTGGGGCACTGGGGTTTGGTGGAGGCGAAGTAACAGCAGTCACTGCTTCCCATCGAAACGCAAGGCCACAGGCACTTTCCAGAAACAGTTCCTTCTGTGCTCGAACAAAGCAATGCAGAGGCTTGGCTGAGCTCAGCAACATCTGGAGGCGTCTTTTTTATCTGAAAAGAGAAGTGGGAAGAAAACAAAACCGAGACACACACACACACACACACACACACACACACACACACACCCGCCCCCGGCCCTGCAGCCTGGTCCGCAGCTGCATGACGAATTTCACAAGCCCGGGAATTCTGGGAGCCCCCACCTCCACGGGCAGCCAGCCAGCCAGAGGCCTTGTTCCCAGAGGCAGTTTTCCCCACACCCAGGTGCACAGCCAGCCCAGCGACCGGAAGGGAAGGTGATGCGATGCCCCCCCCCCAGGCCTCCAGGAGGCCTCTCTGGCTTCCTCAGACTCCCCGGGGCCGTACACACATCCCTCGGTTTGCTGGCGTGAATTCCAGTATCCAGGTGACGGGCCAGGGATGGGCCCTGCCCTGGGTCGTGCATGAGCCCGCAACTCTCCCAGGCGCACTGGGTGTAGGCCACAGCCTGCTCCCCCCGCGGCGACGCCCACAGAGCTCCAGAGCGCAGAGAAGTGCCGGCTAGGACCGGGGACAATGCGCCCGGCCGCCGGCGCTAATAATTACCTGGACTTAAAAAATAATAATAAGTTGGCCCGGCCGCGGTGGCTCAGTGGTTGAGCGTCAACCTATGAACCGGGAGACCACAGTTGGATTCCCGGTCAGGGCACATGCCCGGGTTCCGGGCTCCATCCCCGGTGGGGGCGTGCAGGAGGCAGCTGATGGATGATTCTCTCTCATCATTGATGTGTCTGTCTCTCCCTTCCTCTCTGAAATCCATAAAAATATATTTTAAATTAATAATGATGATACATTGACCTCCAGGTCCTAGGGCAGTGATGGCAAACCTCTGACACGCGTGTCAGGGGTGACATGCGAACTCATTTTTTTGGTTGATTTTTCTTTGTTAAATGGCATTTAAATATATAAAATAAATATCAAAAATATAAGTCTTTGTTTGACTATGGTTGCAAAGATCAAAAAATTTCTATATGTGACGCGGCACCAGAGTTAAGTTAGGGTTTTTCAAAATGCTGACACGCCGAGCTCAGAAGGTTCGCCATCACTGTCCTGGGGGGAAACTGAACACACGGAACGCTTTCTTTTGGGTCAAAGCCAGGCCGAGCTCACCCGGGCTTGGGCCGCAGCTGGCAGGACGAATGCCAGGAAGTTCACAGGAAACGCACAGGAGGGGTGTCTTCAGAGCCATGCTGGGGAGCCGCCGCCCTGCAGCCGCTCCGCTCCGTGACTGATTCTCAGCTGTCCTGCCCCTGGCAGTGTTTGCACAGGTCAGCCCCGAAGAAGGATGCTCGCCTGTTTGTATTGAGGAGATCTCTGCAGGTAGGCATGTTTACTGTCAAACCACTTCAGGTGGCTTTCTAGATTTTAGCAAAATAAAATGATTTGCACTAAAGCCAACCATACACATACCCCGTGACCTAGCAACCACCCTCGTTATCTCCTCGACAGACATGTACACACATGTGCACAAACGCCCTACTCAGCAATGCCCATAGCAGCCTTCTTCCTGACAGCCACACACTGGCAGCAGCCCCAGTGTCCACCAACCGTAGATGGAAAAATCAGTAGGACTATAGTCCTACAACAAATGCCATTGAACAGTCAGGGACTCATGTGCACAGTGTTGAATACAAGAAAGCAGACACAAGTGAACACATACTGTATGATTCCATTTACATAAGGTACAGAATTGAGCAAAATGGAACCTATGGTGCCCTTGCTGGTTTGGCTCAGTGGATAGTGTTGGCCTGGAGACCGAAGGGTCCCAGGTTCGATTCCGGTCAAGGGCACATGCCTGGGTTGCGGGCTCAATCCAACGTGCAGAAGGCAGCCAATCAATGATTCCCTCTCATCACTGATGTTTCTATCTCTCTCTTCCTCTCCCTTCCTCTCTGAAATCAATAAAAATATATATTTTTAAAAAAATGAACCTATGGTACTAGAAGTCAAATAGTTATCCCTGGGGAAGAGAGTGTGGGGCTGGGAGGGGTATCAGAGGGGCTTCCAGGGTGATGATGATCTATTTGTTAACCTGGCTGTTTTTTAAAGGGTGCATTACCTTTTCTTTATTTATTTTTTACTCTCTCTCTCTCTCACTATTTTTTTAAAAATTAAAGTCTAGTTGACATACAATATTATATTAATCCTGGGTGTACAAGGTTATGTTATGTTATCTTTTTTCTCTTTTTTTTTTTTTTTGTTAAGCCTCACCAGAGGATATTTTCCCATTTATTTTTAGAGAGAGGAGGAGGGGGAGAAAGAGAGAGAGAAAAACACTGATGTGAGAGAGACACATCAATTGGTTTCCTCCTGCACACGATCAAACCAGAAACCCAGGTATGGGCCCTTGACCACAGTGAACCCGTGACCTTTTGTTGCCCAGGCCGACACTCTACCCACTGAGTCACACCAGCCAGGGCAGGTATGTTATCTTTTATATTTTTTTAAAATATATTTTTATTGATTGCAGAGAGGGAGGGAGAGAGAAACATCATTGATGAGGGAGAATCGTGGATCGGCGGCCTCCTGCACGCCCCATAGTGGGGCTCCAGCCCCTGACCAGGGCGGGCATGCTCCCTGGCCCCGAATCGAACCCGGGACCCTAAGGTCCGCCGCAGGCTCAGGTATGTTATCTTTTAAAATTCATCAAGCACTTACAATTTGCTCCCTCTTCTGTATCTGCTGTATGTCGATAAGAAATGTATTTAAATCAATTTTGTTGAAATGTCTTTTAATGACCTCTATGGTAGCTATAACTATTGTTAGGGCAATGTATTGTGGAAAGCTATGTAAAACTTCCACATTTGCATGTTAGTATCTGATGTATCTGGAGAGATCTCCAATGATGGTCGGTGACCATTGTTTTTTGATCTTGTGGATAACTGAAGCCCCGAACTTTATACCTAAGCAGCCTGGGTATTGGCCCGACTGCATTGTTTAGCAACATAATCCTGAGGTGTAGAGTAATTTAAGATGCTCACAAAAATGTCAAGCCTGATGATGACCTGGATCACACAACTGATCTTCCCTGCATGTCTTGCTGTGGAACTGAAGTCGCCATCCTAAGAGTGCACCTGGACCTCTTCATGTGATGGATGGCTCAGAGGTCACTGCAAGTGCACCGAAGACGGAACCTCCATAGACCCAGGAAAGTAAAAATTAAGAGTCGGGGGGAGAAACCAAAGGATTTCTTTGGAACTTTTTCCTATGGGTTACTTTGTAAGTTAAAGTTGTTGTTACGCCACAAAAAGATTGCATTACGCCTGTAGTGACTCAGTGGCTAAAGAAAACAATACATATATTGTGTGGGTAGTTTTTTTGGTTTTGTGTTTTGTTTTTGTTTGGGTTTTTTTGCCATATTTTAGAAAGACAAAATGGGAGGGAAGGAGGGAAGAAGGGAAGGAGTCAGAAAGACAGAGAAACGTGGATTTGTTGTTCCATTTATTTATGCATTCAGTGGATGTGCCCTGACCGGAGATCGAATCTACAACCTTGGCATATTGGAACGGCACTCTAACAAACTGAGCTACCCGGCCAGGACCACAAATATTGTTTTAACGGAAGACTTTAAGCTTTTAAAACAGCTTGTATTGTCTTGTAATTTGTATACTATATATATTCACCCATTGGCACTATCTGATTCAATGATTTTGCAGATTTATAGACTTGATGTAGACACTCACCATCACCCAGTTTTAGAACATGTCCATCACCCCTAAAAGTTTCCTTGTGCCCATTTACAGTTATTTCCCACCCCCACTCCCAGCACAAAGCACCCTCTGTTCTGCTCTCCATGGCTATCAATTTGCCTTTTCTTGACAGTTCTCTCTCTCTCTCTTTTATTTTAAATATATCTTATTGATTTTTTACAGAGGAAGGGAGAGGGAGAATTAGAAACATAGATCAGCTGCCTCCTGCACACCCCCCACTGGGGATGCGCCAGCAACCAAGGTACATGCCCTTGACTGGGATCGAACCTGGGGCCCATTCATGCTTTAGCATGTAACAAGACTTCATCAGATCCCATGTTATTGCTGAATCATACCCCATTGCATGGGTAGAGCACCTTTGATTTACCCATTCTCCAATTGAGGTCCATGTGGATTGTTTCCAGGGTGGGGTAATTATGAATCAAGCTGCTATGAACATTTGTGTATATATCTTTTTGTGAATATATGTTTTCATTTCTCCTGGGTAGATTCCTAGGAGTGGAATTGCTAGGTTGTATGGTAAATTTATGTTTAATTTTTTGTTGTTGTTAATCCTCATCCGATATTTTTCCCATTGATTTTTAGAGACAGTGGAAGTGAGGGGAAGAGACAGAGAAACATAAGGTGAGAGAGATACATTGATTGGTTGCCTCCCGCCTACGCCCCGACTGAGGCCTGGGATTGACCCTGCAACCCTGGCACATGCCCTTGACTGTAATTGAGCCTGCGACCTTTCAGTCCTTGGGCCTATGCTCTAACCACAGAGAAAACCCGGCTAGAGCTATGTTTAAATTGTTTATGAAACTGCCAGGCTCTTTTCCAAACGACAGGCTGTCCCCCCAAAATGTATACACACTTTAACAGCCGGTAGCTCAATCTTGAAAATGAAATGTATTTTAATACACACCACCTTTATAATTCAAAGTGTGTGTATGCATTCTGGGGGACACCTTATATTTAGCATTTTATATTCACACCAGTGATGTTCCACCTTCTCCACACCCTGTCCATCCTTGTTATTACCTGTCTTTTAAAACTGTGACCATTCCGGTAGGTGCACGGCGGTATCTCACTGTGGTTTTAATTTGCATTTCCATAAGGAATAATGATGTTGAGCAACTTTGTGAAATATCTGAAACTATAAAGTGAAATCTGCTTGTAAGGATTACTATGTAATGACATAATGGACTATTAATACTGTGTTTTAGATTTGCCCAGCAACTTCTAAGGCAGTCAAATTATCTTTAGAAGCATCCACCGTTTTCATGATTGTCGTAAAACAGTGCCTGTTTCTGCCCTGTCTTTCACCAGCAATTCTACACAAATGAGCCCTGCGGGGAGGGTTACATTCTCCTTCTGGTGTTAGGTAAGGGCAGTTTTTCTCTAGCTTAGAAATATCTTCCCAGCACAGAAAAAAAAAAAAAAAAAAAGGTGATACCAACAAATTGCTCCACATGGAACAATATAGAAACCCACACCTGAGATCTATATGACCATATTGACCAATGTCACCCCAATAAATTTAATGTTAAAAAAGTTTTTACTTTAAAAGTTTTTAATTAAAAAAAAATTGCTCAAAGAAACCTTGGTGAGTTCAACTGACTGTTCGAGGTCCTAAATAAAGAAATGGGGAAACTCGAGTAGAGCCTATAGAATGAGCACGACAGGGGTGTGCACAAGAAACAGCGTAGAGGAGTGACATGCGGCCCTGGTGTCATTCCCAGGGAGCTGATCTGCCCCAGGGCAGAGGCAGGGAGGCAGATGGGGAGGGGCCTGGGCTCATTGCTGGAAAGGGGGCATTTGTGGGACTTGGGTCCCCTTCTCAGACTTGACTGTTCCTGCGGTGAGATTTTCTCCACATGTAAAGGGATGAGATGAGTTCAAGAGCTTGGTTGAAACCTTCTTACGTTTCTGGAAACTTCTTAGAACCTGCAGAAGAGTTCTTAGACCTTCTTCTCCAGCATCTTAGGGGACTGACTATCCAGGTCTCATTCCTCATCCCGTTCCCTAACGAAGTAAGCTCCCAGGTCCCGCTACAAAACCCCAATTCAGGAAGAACGAAGAGTCCGCTGGCTGTGGCCACTCACAGCGCCTCTGAGCTCCAGACCTCCGAGAAAACAATGGCCATGCTGGCGACCCCATTCTTCTCCTCTGTGTCTTGGTCCATGGCCCCCCTCTCTCCAGTTCTGAAATCACGTTCTGGCTGGAGGAGACCAGACTCATAAAAGTTGTGATTTTGCTTCATTCCTAGACACACGTACAATGGGAATGGGCCCATCTGTCCACCAATCGCCATATGCACAGTCAAAGGTGTTATTCCAGTTGCCTCAAACGGGAAACGAACCCAACACTCATCCTTAGAAGGGATGGGGGACAGTGCTGCATCCACACCCTGGGGTTCCATTCAGCCATGAGAGTGGCCATCTGCACCTGCACACACTGTGACTGAGTCTCACAAACTAACGTTGAGAGGAACCAGACACAAAAGAGCACGTGCCCTGGGATCCCATTGGTGTCAAGTTCAAAACCGGACAAATGGGACCCACAGCGCCGGGAGGTGACAGGGAGGGAGCCGGAGAGGATATCCTAGGGGGACTGGCATGTTGGTTTTGAGCTGTGTGCTGTTTTCATAACATGTGGTCTCCCCATACAGTGGGATATGATTCAGCCGCAGAAAGGAACGAAGTAGTGAGGGTTACATGATACAACATGGATGAGCCTTGGAGACATTATACCACGTGAAAGAATTTGGACACAAGAAGCTCCGTGTTGCCCTAACCCAGTGGTTCTCAACCTTCTGGCCCTTTAAACAGCTCTTCATGTTGTGACCCAGCCATAAAATAATTTTCGCCAAAGGGGTCGCGACCCACAGGTTGAGAACCGCTGGTATAGAGGAAGACAACCACATGTAACATAGTTCAGTAAAATACCTTGAGGAACGTATTCATTTGGTCATTCAACTATAAAAAAATGAAAATAATTTTACATTCAATACTTTGATTGACAGCTATGTCATTCTATTCAAGTTACAAGCCCAAAGCAGCCCCCAACTCAGGGCTAACGCTCTTCTCTATCTCTAGTCAGACCCAGAGCCCTTAAAGAACAACCATGAAAACGTTTATCCACAACTGTCTCCTAAAAAGCCATCTTTTTATTTCTGTTATTCTTACAGGAATGATTGTTTTACTTGTTCTCCATAAATAATTTTTTGAGAATGCCACGAAGCGACCACATGAACCTGTGGACAATATCTTTTGTACAAAAGCACAAACACTGCACGATGCTTCTCCGGTGAAGTGAGAGGCAGGGATGGGCTCCTGGCCTGCATGCGAGGGTCTCCTTGGACCAGCAGTGGCCGCTGGATGTGGTCTGGAAGTCGGCCCTACCTGCCGAGAGCCCTGTGCGCACAAACCTTCCCTCGGTCCCAGAGGCCGTTCTCGGTGAGTGTCCTGAAGAAGAGCCGCCTCAGGAGAAGGGGAAGCTGTGCTCTGGCCATGGTGGACAGCTGGCCCCCGGCCCTGCAGTGTGCAGGCACAGCTGTCCCCAAGGGGCACACGAGGCAGGTGTGGGGGGAGGGAGACCCCCGTTATTTGGACGAGGAGCACTCGGCACCCCCCGGAGCATCACCGTGGGGGAGCCCCCCGTGCCCTGCGGATCGCGGTGCGGGGTGTGCCGGCCGGGCTCTGCCCCTTCCTCCTGGGCCACGCTCCGTGTCTCCCGGGCTCTCTGCCCCCGGCCCCTGGGCCTCCTCCTGCTCCCCGTCCTCGGAGTCGGAGTCGTCGTTGTAGAAGTGGATGGTGGCTTGCACCGGGAAACTGGCCAGCACTTTCTCCCCAGAGCTCTGCAGATACTCTCGGCGCTTTGAAATGGGCAAATAAAGTCTAATGTTTCAGAAACAAACACAGCATTAGTCAACCTGAGACCGTCTGCACCCCGCCTAGAGGACCTCTGTCCCTAGAAGGAGCTAGCACCCCCCCCCCTATACACACACATACACACACTAGTGCATAAACGAGCTGGCAGCTGAGTGAGCAAATCCACTCGGAAAAGGGTGGCTTCTGCAGAGGGAAAAGAAAAGGAAAACACTGTTTTTGTTCAGGACTCAGAGGCTCCCTGTGACCGAGTGAGGCAGCCCTCCTGGTCCTGCTCCGGGAGGCCCTCCCGTGGGGAGTGTTGTGGCGGGTGGGACTCTGGAGGAAGCTTGACTCTGAAACCCTGGCCTAGAGGAGAAGCAGCTAAGCTTCTGGATGTTTCCATAGAGAAGCTATAGGGGCGGGTCCCTCACTTTTCCAGAATAGACAATGGCAGCCTGGCTAGTTGCCCCGTAGGAAGAGAGAGGGAGAAAGGGAAAGGGAAAGGGGACCGGAAGGGAAAAGGAGAAAGCAAGCAAGCAAGATCCCATTTGGGGGACCTTTTGGTATAAATATATCTGTGTATTTTAAAAGGAAAGGAGATGCCCTAACGGGTCTGGCTCAGTGGGTAGAGCTTCGGCCTCCAGGGACTGAAGGGTCCCTGGTTCGATTCTGGTCAAGGGCACATGCCCAGGTTGCAGGCTTGATCCCCAGTAGGGGACATGCAGGAGGCAGCCAATCAATGATTCTCTTTCATCATTGATGTTTCTATCTCCCTCTCCTTTCCTCTCTGAAATCAATAAAAAAAAGTATTTTTTTAAAAAAAGGAAAGGAGAGAAGATAGCTTATATATATATAATTGGAATCTCTAAACCAACCCAGGTTTTGTAAATGTAGGATTCCAATTATACATAGAAAGTATTTCAAACACCCCCTACTCTGGCCTGGCCAGCGTGCTCAGTGGTTGACCTATGAACCAGGAGATCACGGTTCGATTCCCGGTAAGGACATATGCCCGGGTTTCGGGCTCGATCTCCAGTGTGGGGTGTGCAGGAGGCAGCTGATCTATGATTCTCGCTCTTTATTGATGTGTCTATCTCTCTCTCCCTCTCCCTTCCTCACTGAAAAACACACATACACACACACACGCACACACACACACACAAAAACCCCAAAACCTTCTACTCTTGCCCTGGCCGGGTAGCTCAGTTGGTTAGAGCAGTGGTCGGCAAACTGCGGCTCACGAGTCACATGAAGCTCTTTGGCCCCTTGAGTGTGGCTCTTCCACATAATACCGACTTCTGTGCATGGGCCACGAAGTTTCAATCCCACTGGATGGGAGCGCCCACATGTGGTGTTTTGTGGAAGAGCCACACTCAAGGGGCCAAAGAGCCTCATGTGACTCGCGAGCCGCTGTTTGCTGACCACTGGGTTAGAGTGTCATCCCTATACACCAAGGTTTCAGGTTTGATCCCCAATCAGGGCACATACAATAAATAACCAAGTAATGCATACATAAGTGGAGCAACAATTCAATGTCTCTCTCTCCCCGCTTCCTCTCTCTCTAAAATCAATAAAAAAATAATAAAATAAAATACCTCCTACTCGCTCCATAATCTCTATCCTCAAACCTTTCATGAATCTGTTGGCATTCCCCCCTGTGGCTGAGGAGCTGAGAGGATTAGCCACTGGCCACTGCTTATTTGCAAAGAAGATTTCAAGTCTTTCAAGGTGCTGCCCCGCACCCCCACCCCCAGTGCCCAGGACAGCCCCTAACCTCCAACAACAAACAGTCCAGTCTACACAAGGTGTCAACAGTTGAGAAACTCTGCAACAGAAAACAGAATACATACCTATGACAGTGACATAAGCATAGTATAGTGTTTGGCCACATTAAAACTTAGGTGTTATGCTGGCGTCCACTAGCCTACCTTTATCTTGATGGACACCTTCCAAGACCCCCAGTGGATGCCTGAAGCCATGGATAGTACTAAACCCCGTACATACTAGGCTTTTTCCTTTATCTACATACATACAAACATATGATAAAGTTTAACTTGTAAATCAGGCACAGTAAGCCCTAACTGGTTTGGTTCAGTGGATAAAGCATTGGCCTGAGGACTGAAGGGTCACGGGTTCGATTTCGGTCAAGGGTGTAGGCCCGGGTTGCAGGCTCGGTCCCCAGTGGGGGGCGTGCGAGAGGCAGCCGATCAATGATTCTCTCTCATCATTGATGTTTCTATCTCTTTCCCTCTCCCTTCCTCTCTAAAATCAATAAAAATATATTTTAAAAAATTAGGCCCAGTAAGAGATTAACAATCACTAATAATAAAATAGAATAATTATACCAATATACTGTAATAAAAGTAAGCCAAATTATGTGACTGGCTTTATGCTACTATTAAGTAAAATAAGGGGTGCTTGAACCCAAGCACTGGGACACCCCGACAGTCGGTGGGATAACCGAGGGGCTACGAAGTGACCAGTGGGACGTAGTGTGTACAGTGTGGAGCCGCTGGACAAAGGGATGCTTCACGTCTGGGCGGGGCCGTGGGGAGGCTCGGACTTGCGACACTCAGAAGGACGTGCAATTTGCAACATGTAAGTTGCAGATAAGGGGAGGCTACTGTATTCACAGGGAACTTGATTTTGTGGGATGTCTGGGATTTGCTTTATTATTCTAACATTACAATTTTAAAAAAAAGAGCCTTAACCGGTTTGGCTCAGTGGATAGAGCGTTGGCCTGCGGACTGAAAGGTCCCAGGTTCGATTCCGGTCAAGGGCCTGTACCTTGGTTGCGGGCACATCCCCAGAAGGAGGTGTGCAGGAGGCAGCTGATCGATGTTTCTAACTCTCTATCCCTTTCCCTTCCTCTCTGTAAAAAAACAATAAAATATATTAAAAAAAAAAAAAAGAGCCAGTGACAAACGTGACCAGATGCGAAGCATGTGAGCGATGATGGAGGCGGGTGCGGGCACCGGGCACGCGCTGCACTGTCCTCTCCACTCTCCTGCCTGCCTGACATTTTCTGTAATCAACGTCTATTCAGTTTGCGATGCAGGCCGCCCCAGTCACCGCGCTTTCACCGAGTCTAAAACTGGGGCGCAGTAGCAGAGCGTCTGTGGGGGGCAGGCCCGGGCAGGTGGGGCTGGGGAATGCACACAGGGCATGACAGGGTGGTGGTCTCGCCCCAGAGCACGTCGGGATCGCCAGCAGAGCCTATAAGATACACCTAGGCCTGCCCCCAGAACAGACGTGTCAGACCCCGGGGAGCCACCCAGCGTCTGCGATTCCACGAGGATGGAAGGTCACTGACAGAAGGGCCTGGGAAAGCTTCCCTTGTCCAGCGGCCACTCCCTGGCCGCCTGAGGGGCCCTAAGGCCGCCTCTAGCAATTAGTATCCGGGGGTGCGACCCAAGCCTCCCGTCTCCCGGGCTCAGCAGGTAAAAATACTCCAATGAGAGGTCGGACTAGGCTTATTCCGGTGAAGGAAATGGGAGGCAGAGAGAGATGGAGACAGAGCAACTGCTAAAACCCTGAGCGTGAGCCACCTGCTTCAGGCTGGAAGTAAGACGGACACACAGTGAGGGTCTTGATCCCGCCGGGACCTCGAAAGCAGAGGTTCCGCTGGGGCGCATCCGCCCATCCCTCATTCAGTCTCCACGAACACTTTCCAGGTCTACTTTGCTCTAGACCAGTGGTTCTCAACCTTCCTAACGCCGCGACCCTTTAATACAGTTCGTCATGTTGTGGTGACCCCAATTTCATTGTTACAAACTGAACATAATTAAAGCATAGTGATTAATCACAAAAACAATATGTAATTATATATGTGTTTTCCGATGGTCTTAGGTGACCCCTGTGAAAGGGTCGTTCGACCCCCAAAGGGGTCGAGACCCACAGGTTGAGAACCGCTGTTCTAGACAATACACTAACATATCCTGGGGGAGAAATGGAAATGTACCCAAAGAGCTAGGTAAATAAATAGATATGCTTATATCATTCATATTAAATTAAATTTAACACAAGACTTAATATGTCATAAGAGGTACTAAATGAAAGGTATGAAGGAAAGACAGGCCAATCCAACTTGCAGCGGAAACACTGACGGAATGAAGAAATGCATGGACTCCAGAAATCCCACAATATACCCTTGAAGTTCCCTGGGATGACAGTAACTCAATAACATTGGCGAGCACAGAACTATTTGCCACTTGGTGGAAAACGCATGCAGTAGGAGGCACTACCGTGTGTCCATGCTGACATGACAAGGACATCATGCATTTCTTACTGTGAAGGTGGTTACCTGACAGGATGCTGAAACCCAAAGGCCCCCTTTGATCCGGGAGTTTGCTGGCCACCCCCTGGCTCAAGCTGCAAAGACAGACACACACAAACACACACACAGTCAAGAAGCCTCTGAAGTCGAATCCTGAAATTAAAACAAAACAAAACACAGAACGAAATCTAAGTGGCCTGCACTTGCTAGCATCAGCAGTGATTTTGGAGACGGTTTAAACACGGACGCCGTACTTGCTAAGCCCGTCTTCCTCTTGCTGTTGCCGTGATGCCCAGGGCACTGCGAGGGATCCAGAGATGGACAGGTGCGTCCCACACAGGCCCCCTGTGCAGGCGTTTTAAACCTGCTGGGGAGAGACACACATGCCTCCCGCTCCACTAACGCCGCGGGGAGGGCGGCCTGGGAGACGGGAGGATGGGACCAGGACAGCACAGGCCTGGCACTTCCTTCCCGGACATCCCCTCCTTTGCAGGGCCGGCAGGTTGCCAGGAGGGAGACGGAACAGAGGTCGACAACAGCTTGGTCTGCCTTTTATCTTCCCTGAAACGGGTGAGGGTGACTCCACTCAGGGCAGGGCTCTCTTGAAGCCTTGCCTCCAATTTCTAGGCAGTGGTATTCAACCTTCCTGATGCCGCGACCCTTTCATACAGCTCCTCATGTTGTGGTGACCCCCAACCATAAAATTATTTTCGTTGCTACTTCATAACTGTAATTTTGCTACTGTTATGAATCGTCATGTAAATATCTGATATGCGGGATGTATTTTCATTGTGACAAATTGAACATAATGAAAGCATAGTGATTAATCACAAAAACGATATGCAATTATATGTGTGTTTTCCGATGGTCTTAGGTGACCCGTGAAAGGATCGTTCGACCCCTAAAGGGGTCGCGACCCACAGGTTGAGAACCGCTGTTCTACAGCACTGCAAGCAGGGCTCTGGAGCCGAGGAATTCTCCCATTTGTCGGGAGAGGGCGCTGCTGAGTAATAAGCGCTCCCGTTCCGCACTCGCTGCGCTCACCTGGCTGAGGCTCCCGGGAGCCCTGCGCCTTACACCTGCCGCTCCGCCCTGACAACTTAGCTCTGCAAAGAGCTGGCCCCAGGAAAGCGGGGCGGCGAGCGGTACAGCCCACGGAACAGCCACCCTCCACTCCCCCCCAAAATCCATGGGCACACCTGCTTAATCCAGTGTGCCATGCTGACGCCCAGCCAGAGAGTTGCTACAGCTTAACATTTTTTCTGCAATATTCATTTTTCTCACCAATGGCCTTCTCATCACATAGGGATAAAAATCCACCTGCCTGCCTTACGTTAGGAAGTTTGCTGTAGTATTTTTATTCTTGCAACGGATAGGCTCCATATACATTTCACTTTAAAGAAAACTGCATCGTTGTAAACTTCTACATTATCTCTCTCTCAAGCACTTGAAGTCTTATGTCAAGTTTGGATGCAAAAGAAGGAATTAGTTTTCATTATTTAGACATTACATGTATTTAATAATAATTTGGGCAACGAAATCATATCTCCTGTTAATTTGATTTTTACTTGCTTCATTCTTTAAATAATAGTAACTGAGTTAAAATCCCGTTATTCACACTAATTAAATAGTCCACGCCTGCTTTCCCACACCGAGTTTCTTATCATATCACCAATAACTGCACACTAAGCCATAGGCCACATGTGTTATGTCTTTCCTAGCCTAATTAACTTCAGCATTTTTTTTTAAAAGTCATCCATTTCTATTTTAAACTATAACAAGGAAAGCTAAATTCCATGAAAGCAAGCCATTACTTCAATAAGCATAAAGCGATTTAGCTCCCACTGCAGGAAACAAAAGGAGAGCGGTGGCCATTCATCGGGAGAGTATTTGCTCAGACAACCTGAGTTCCCCCAGCAGCGCTCCCAGACAGGGTGGAAAGTGCTTCAGAAAGGGCCCGGCTTTTAACCACACCTTCTGAGCACCCCAGACGGATCCCTACCCTTGTTTGCACTGTGGCACCCGCCCAGCGCTAATGGCACACTCGGCTTTCCTCTAAGGCAGCCTTTTCCTCCCTCTCTCTACCTGTTATTCATTTGCAGGAGGAAAAGCAAACCAACATGAAAGAAGCACCGTGGAATGCCCATGAAGTAGCTACGCGGGAGCGGCTTTGCTTTTCAAGAAAGGAGAAGCAAGCAGGAGCCAGCCTCCTGTGACCCAGGTTTTATCAGCACCGCTCACCGGGCCCTGCCCCAGACCACTCTGCGTGAGACGCCGAGGGAGGGACAGGTGGAGGGGCCTGTCATTCCTGCCGATGGTGCCATTCCTGGCTGAACTGGTGGATGCCCACAACACCCCAGTTCACCTCACCTGGCTGCCAGCTCCGGTCCGCTCAGCATCCCGGGGTGTCAGGGTCCAAGGTCGCCATGGTGTGGGGCTGGAACGGAAGGGACCAAGGTGAACCCCAGCATCCTCTGCTGTCTTTTAAAGGCATGTCCTAGGAGTCATCATTTCTGCTGTGTGCCTGGAAAAGGAGTCCTGGACACCCCGGAATGTCCCCCCAAGTTCCTTGTGGATACCCAGTGCCGTGTGTGTGTGTGTGTGTGTGTGTGTGTGTGTGTGTTTCCTCCTGCAGTTCCCAGTTCCTGCCATCACTGGGCTCTGAGAAGCCCCAAATCTGATACAATGATCAGGGGACACAGCAGTGGAAGATTTTCTCCCCAGGCCTGGCTCCACTCTTCCATTCAGACTCCCGCCCACAGCTGGTGACTTGGTGGCTCTTCCTTCCAGCCGCACCGCCTCCATCACTGAAGGGTCTGGATGCTCAGAGATGATTCTGCAGAGTTAGTTCTACGGGACACAAAGGGACTATGGCGGTGCACAAAGGGGCCACGGGGGTGCACAAGGGGTCCAGGGGCTCCTCCTCTCCCGCTGCCGGGCCACCCAGCCCCGCCACGCCTTCCCGCGAAGTTGATTTCCTTCGGCTTCACTCCCTTGAAAAGGGCTGAGGCACGGGGCCCCGAATACAGGCGCAGAGATTATGACAGTCGATGTGCGGGGACCCCCTGCAAGGCTCGTCGAGGGGCCCGGACACATCAGCGTTCCCAGCGGCGCGCGTCTCAGACCTGGGAGCGGGAGTGCGGGCTCTCCCCTGGCGGGACCTCCTGGACCCCGCGCTCTGCGCCCCGGCCTCCGGCCACCGGGCTCGCCGGGCGTCGCGGTGGAACTCGGGGACCCGGCGCCCGGGCACCCCGCTCCCAGCACCGCGCGCCGCCCTCACCTCTCGGGCCCGCGCGGCGAAGGGGGCCTCCGGGGGCCGTCCGCGGGGCAGGGACAGGCGCGACCCCGCGCCTCCCGGGCTCCCGCCGCCGCCTCGGGTCTCATGGTGCCCGCGGAGCCCGCGCCCTCCAGTGGCGCCAGCGACCCGGCCGCGCCTGCCCCGCTCCAGCGAGGCGCCAGGTTTAAACCGGGGGCGGGGAGGGGACGGACACGGGAACCCGGAGGGGCGGGGAGGGCGCGGGAGATGCGGGGGGGCGGGGGGGCGCAGGGGACACCGGAGGGGGGAGGGGACCCGAAGAGCGCCGGGGGGAGCGCGCGGCGAGATGGGGTGGGGGTGGGGATGGGGTGCAGGGAGGGGGCTCGGGAAGCGGGGTGAGGGTGGGGACGGGACAGAGGAAACCCCGGGAGGTCGCCAGGCGGGGACCAGGAAGCTGAGGGAGGGGCCGCGGGAAGCGACCGGGCAGCCCGGGAAGACGCGTGGGGGCGAGGCCGGGGTGTCTCCGTCGGGACCCTCCCGCCTCCCGGGGGTTGGGGAGGGCGGGTGCGCCCCGAGGGTCCTCCCCCGCCAGGTGTGGGAGGGGAGGGTCCCTCGCTTCTTCCCGCCCCTTTGGGGTTCTCTCTCCGCGGTCCTCGGGGTTCTGATTCCTGCGCGAGCATCTTGGTCCCCAGGGTTAGGGGAACCTCACGTCCAACACTTTAAAGTGGCCTCGGGGTTTTATCATGTGCCTTAAAAATGGTCACGTCTTTTGTTTTTATTGATTTCAGAGAGGAAGGGAGAGGGAGCTAGAAACATCAGAACCTGTAACCCGGCATGTGCCCTTGGCGGGAATGGAACCCGGGACCCTTCAGTCCGCAGGAGGACACTCTTTCCACTGAGACAAACCAGCTAGGGCCAAAGTGGCCACTTCTTGACCCAGTAACTCTACTTCCCTGACTATCTACTCGAAAGATTGTAACCCGAAAGGTGTCTTTTGAAATGGGAACAAGATGTGTTTAATCACAGAGAGGTTTCACTGTGGTGTTATCTATAATGCTGAAAAATTCATCTAAAGATATGGCAATGATTAAGTGAATAGTGATGGAATGCCATGCAGCTAATAGAAACGTTTACTGAGTTTTGAATAGCACGGGGAAATATACACGATGTAACGTTAAAAGGACAAAATTGTATGAGTAGGATCCAAATGGTATATAGAGTGTACACAGGTCAAAACGAATGGCCGCCTAGTGCTGGGATTACGAAGGATTTAAAGACAAAAGTTTCCTAAATGTTCAACAGTAAGAATATATTTACTTTTATTGTGGTAAGCTATACATAACATAAAAGGGACCATTTTCAAGTACAACCCAGTGGCATTAAGTATACCTGCATTGCCACCATCCATTTCCAGAACTTTTGCAAGTCCACACCCCTTAAGCACTAACTCCCCATCCCCCTTCCTTCTGCCCAGGCAGGTGCTGTCTCTGTGAAAGTGTCTGACCAGAGGTATTGGGGCAAGCCTCCAGCGGATGGTCCAGACCACCTGTGCATGTCCCACTTAGGATCAGCACCTATATGGGAACCCCCCGCACCTCGACATAGGTGACGGGCCTTAAATATATAAAAATAGAAGCTTATTTGGGACAGCGCTGTAGCAGGCGTGATCTCCATTTTACAGATGAAGAAACGGGTCCAGAAAAGGCACCTGGTTAGACAGCCAGCACTGATATCCCTGGGGGTTTTGGAAACTGGAAGCCCCTCAAAATAAATGTAAAGGGGGAGAGAGCCCCACACAGCACCTGCCGTCAGTTTTGTGTTTTTGTACCTGGAAGGCCACACTGGCCCAAACTGGGGTCATTTGAGCGACGAAATAAAGCAGCGTGGGCTTTGATTGTCAAGGGCGGGGAAAAAAAGGAGACATATGTAATACTCTTTGTAATACTTTAAGCAATAAAACAATTAAAAATAAATAAATAAAGCAGCGTGGGGTTATAACCCAGAGTGTAAATATCAGCGAGCTCACACGGATATCAATACATATGGAAGAAGTGAATAAAGGGGGGGTGAGGCGAGGCTCCTCACAGAAGCGTTCCACATCATTTATGTCGCTGCTCTATGCGCAGGGACGTGTAGTCTAGCTCCTCGAGCCATCACTAAAATCATCTGCTATGTGTGTTTCTGTTGGAAACGAATGTAATGAAAACAACACTTATCGGTAACATAGAACAAAAGTATTGTTGTGTGTGTGTGTGTGTGTGTGTGTGTGTGTGTGTGTGTTTCCAGAGTTCTTTCTGCCATTAGGACTGTTGAGCTCGTTGGGACTGTGTTGTAATTACTTTTTAAATTTAAGCTTTTGGGGGCCCAAGGAAGCTTTTGATGAGAGGAAGTAAGCTGGCAAAGGGGATAGAAATCTGAGGAACTTTTAATTAGGTCCGTGCTTTACAAACTGGGGAAACCACGTAACTTCAAGTGTGTGCGTTCCGGCCGGGGGGGGGGGGGGGGGGGGCGGGCGATGTGGGAAGCAGATAAAATACAGGCTCTATTTCTTGCTCTGCTCCTTTAACTAAAAATTCTCTTTCTTATGCTGACTTTCAGTCATTGCTGAGGAACAAAGAGTGGAGATGTTAACTCCCAGGGTTTCCGGCTGGCCTAGGAGGAGGATACCAACAGTCAAAACATCGCCGAGGGTGGAATATTTTTACATAAACAGTGCTAAAGACCAGCGGGAAGACCGCTTCCTCTCCTTCTGTTTAGGCAGCCCCTGCTTCCTGTTACCGCTCCACCGAGGTTAGAAGTGCAAAACCAGTGTGGCCAGGGCCATGCCCCCCGCCCCCCCAAACCTGTGGGGGATCCCTTCCTTGCCTCTCCCCAGCTTTGGTGGTTTACTACCTCACTCCAGGCTCTGCCTTCATCATCGCATGGGCTCTCCCTGTGTGTTTCTGTCTTCACATGGCCTTCTTCTCCTCCTCCTCCTCCTCCTCCTCCTCCTCCTCCTTCTTTTAAAATATATTTTTATTGATTTCAGAGAGGAACGGAGAGAGAGAGATAGAAACACCAATGATGAGAGAGAATCATTGATCGGCTGCCTCCTGCACGCCCCCCACTGGCGATCGAGCCCGCAACCCAGGCATGTGCCCTGACCAGAATCGAACTGTGACCTCCTGGTTCATAGGTCAGTGCTCAACCACTGAGCCCCGCCAGCTGGGCCACACAGCCTTCTTCTTATGAAGACACCAGTCATATGGATCAGGGCCTACCCTTCTCCTGGGGGACCTCATCTGAACTAATTACATGTGCAATGACCCCAATTCCAAACAAGCTCACATTGTAAGGTACTGAGGGTAACAATTTCAAAATATCTCTTTGGAGGGGGATGCATTTCAACCGGTAACACCAGCCTAAAACTTTTCTGCTCACTTCAGGTAGGAGACAGTTTTAGGGCCCTTTTCATTCCATAGGTCATTCTCAGTTCGGAAACTGGCATGTTCCATCCTAATTATGAATCAGTCCCCAGGCCCCCTCCCAAGGCAGCTCATCAGGAGTGACCACTGCTGCCGGCAGGAAGGGGGTGGGGTTGGAGGCTGCTGCTCCCGCTGACCTCCCTGTGCCCTGCCCATTGGCCTCACGGGCTCAGTCTCCACCCTGAGTGGGAGGGGTGGGAGGAAGGGACGGGTCTGACCTGCTCTCAGGGCTGGCTCTTGCCGTCCTTATCTTCTCATGGGTGTTTGGGGGTGGGGGTGGGGGGGGGAGGTTCTTTGGAGAGTTCCACCTTGAAGTCTTCGTGTCTACAGATCTCCTGATTCTGGCAAATGCAACTTGATTGGGGGAATTAAGTTGCAATTTCTTCAGGCCTAGAAAGCCAGCGTTCCTCCCTCTGTCCCAGGCAGCCCTTAGGGACAGCATCCCCCAGGATCCAATGCCAGCTCCCTTCCCCCTCCCTGGCCCACAGCTGACGCAAGGGCCTCCTCTGGCCGCCAAAGCGGTTGGCCAGCCTCTTCTTTCTCTGGATGTCCTAGGTGATGGCAGACACACACTCACAGGGTCCCCTACTGCAGGGACACATACCCATAAGCTCTCTGGCCTTCTCCTGGGAAATGGAGGGACCAGGAGATGAAACCTCACACATAGCAAGACCAGGGCTCTTCCCAAAGAAAGCTCACCCCAGTTCTCTCCTCATTCTGGCCCCTTGTTTTTCCTCATCTGGTTGAGGTCAGCATCACTTGGGTTGCAGTTGGGTGGGGGTGTGGTGGGGGGAGGGGCTTCCTCTGGCAGGTGGGTCTTCCTCACTTTCCTTTGTATCTGTTATGCACATATCATTACGGAACATCAAGATTCCCATTCCAGTATTATCTTCCCACCGGCCAGCACACTGACCATAAATATAACAACAAAGCGGTTATTTACAAGTTCTAAAGGTGGGTCCTAAAAATTGAAGGATCTTTATTAAACTATATTTTTTAAAATATATTTTTATTGATTTCAGAGAGGAAGAAAGAGGGAGAGATAGAAACATCAATGATGAGAGAGAACCATTGATCAGCTGCCTCCTGCATGCCCTCTACTGGGGATCGAGGCAGCAACCTAGGCATGTGCCCTGACCAGGAATCAAACCGTGACCTCCTGGTTCATAGGTCAAAGCTCAACCGCTAAGCCACACCAGCTGGGTTATTAAAATATATTTTTTTAGCCCTAACCAGTTTGACTCAGTGGATAGAGCATCAGCCTGCAGACTCAAGGGTCCCAGGTTCAATTCCGGTCAAGGGCATGTACCTTGGTTGCAGGCACATCCCCAGTAGGGAGTGTGCAGGAGGCAGCTGATCGATGTTTCTCTCTCATCGATGTTTCTAACTCTCTATCCCTCTCCCTTCCTCTCTGTAAAAAAATCAATAAAATATATTTAAAAATATATATATGTATTTTTTTTAAAATAAACTTTATTTTTTAGAATAGTTTTAGATTTACCAAGAATTTGCAATATTGTTTCCATAAACCCATTTTTTGTTACTATCTTACATTAGTACAGTGTAATAGTTGCAACTAATAAACCCATGTTGGTACATTATTATTAACTACTAGAGGCCTGGTGCACGAAATTTGTGCGCGGGTGGGGTCCCTAGCGGCTGCTGGCTGCCGGCTGGGGCCTCCCTTCCCCCAATTGGCCAGCTGGGCCCTGCCCCCTGGTCGAACTCCTGGTTGAACTCCGGATGGAGGGGACAATTTGCATATTAGGCTTTTGTTATATAGGATAGTCCATTCTCTATTCAGATTTCCTCTGTTTTTCCCTAAAGTCCTTTTTCTGTTCCAGGATCCCATACACAACCTTACATTTAACCATCTCCTTAGGCTCTTGGCTTGGACAGTTCCCAGATTCTCCTCGTTTTGAATGACCTTGACAGTTTTGAGGTCAGGTATTCTGTAGAACATTCTTTTTTTTTTTTTAATATATTTTATTGATTTTTTACAGAGAGGAAGGGAGAGAGACAGAGAGTTAGAAACATCGACGACAGAGAAACATTGATCAGCTGCCTCCTGCACACTCCCCACACACTCCCCACTGGGGAAGTGCTCGCAACCCAGGTACATGCCCCTGACCGGAATCGAACCTGGGACCTTTCAGTCCGCAGGCCGACGCTCTATCCACTGAGCCAAACCGGTTCCGGCATGTAGAACATTCTTGTATTGGAATTTGTGTGCTGTTTTCCCAAGATTACATTGGATTATGGGGTTTGGAGAAGTGCGATTATACAAATATATACTTGGCCTTTGTCCCACCCAGTTCCTGGCACAACGCTCCTAAAACCCTGGGAATTTTCAGAGTGATAAGAGGTCTTTGTTTTTCATAATGAATTCTCTTCAATCACATCTGAGTTTAAGCTAATGAGGTGATAATTGCTGTGCTCCTATTGGCTGCAGGATGGGGGCTGGTAGCCAGAGGAACCAACCATGTGATCAGTGATTTAAGCTCCCTCTCTGCACCCACAAGCCCCGTGTAGGCAAAGGGGTCAGAGCCTGGCGTTGTCAGGCGGGACCGCTGGAGCGGGCAGGCTGTTCCTGAGTTGTGTCCTTCGTAGCAAACCTGTAATTGTAAGTAAAGCGCTTTCCCGAGTTCTGGAGTGTCCCAGGGATTATCAACCCCGAGGGGTGGGGTGTGGACACCCACAACTGTGTAGTGGGCTGGGCAGAAACGAGGGGCGCCTGGCTGGCGTCTGAACTGGGGAATAGGTGTTGCTGTTGGAAATGACACCACGTGTTTGGTGTCAGGAGGAGCAAACGTCTCCGGGAGGCAGACCCGAGAGGGGAAGCGGACGCCCCTATTTTTACGGAGCATCTGGAGAATCGGATCTGAAAGCCTGGAGGAAGGGCGTGAGCGACGGCAGGGCAGCATGCAGGAGGGTTTAAAATAAAGGTCTGCAGGGGCGCGTGGCGGGGAGAAGGCGGCACAAGAGACGCCTCGAATGGCTTTCTTCTTTGGACGTGTGGTCCTGCGCCTATCGGAGCTGGCAGCCCCGCCGGTGACTCCCGGCCCGAGCCCGCGTAGGCGCGGTCGGCCGCGAGGGGGCGCAGTGCGCGGCGGGGACACCCAAGCGCACCCCCCACCTCCCCACTCCGCCTCCCCCGCAGAGGAGGAGGTCCCCGCGCCGCCCCGGGAGCGCCGCTCCGATGATCGGGGCCGCGGGCTGCACCCCGGAGGCCGGGAGACCGGCTCCAGCCGGGAGAGGGGGCGGGTTCCTGGAAGGGCCGTGAGGGGACCTCGGACCCGCCGCGCTCGCTCCTCCCCGCGGGCCCGGGGGGCTCGGCCGCTGCCAGTGCGCACGCGCGGTCCGGGGCGCCCGAGCCTGGTTCTGGCGCCGCCGCCCCCCGGGCTCCTGGTTCCGTCCAGATTTCGCGTCCCGGGATCAAATGTTAGGGGCCAAGGCCAGGACTGTTCCCCCAGCCCGCCCCCCCTCCCCCGCGGCCGGAAAACACGGCTGAATTCTATAACCTGGGTGCGGGCGAAGGCTTTCTAATAACCCCAAACCCAGACGCTAGGAAAAAATAAAGATTGCTACCTTTGACAACATCAGAACACAAAAGCCCTAGAGCCAAGCAAAGCCTGCCGTCCATAAAGGGCTGGCACACTGAGGGAACCGAAGACCAAAAATCCAGTTTAAAAAAGGGCAGAGACATGCATGGACACTCTGCAGAAACTGATATAAAGCTGCTCTTAAACAATGTTCATTTCCTTTCATGGCAGAGCAGTGCGCATAACTGAGCCATCACTTCTAACCCTACCCATTGCAGAGGGTCAAAACCATCTGACGGCCTGTGGGTGAGCAGGCACCTGATACATGGCCGGTGGGAATGCGAGATGGCACAACGGTACAAGGGCTTGGCAATATCTCACAAAATCAGTATGTATTTGCCCTTTGACGTGGCAATTTACGGCTGGGAACTCACCCTCAGGAAACACCTCCACTAACATGAAAGCATATGTATGTTCAAGGTTACTCATTGCAGCATCGTTTGCAATGACAACATTCTGGAAAGAACCTCAGGCAATTGGTTGAGAAAACCTGCTGCCTCCACACCATGGAGGTCGGACTCTGCAGCTGTAAAAAAGAGCTTCATGATGGATATGGAGTGATTTCTAGGACACATTGATACCCTGAAAAGCTAAATACAAGAGTAATTTATTATGCTATTTTTTTTTTGTATAACGTAAGGGGAAATATTGAAATATTCAAGTGTCTGCTTAATTCTGCAAAAACAAACACAGGAAGAATAAGCTAGAAACGAATAAATTTAGAATCGGGTAAACTGGTTACCGACAGCGGGTGGCTGGGAATAGGCTGAACGTTTAAGAAGAGGTGACCTTTTTGACTATGAAAAACAGGTAAATGTTTTAATATTCAAAAAATAAAATTGAGTCAACAAAGATGGGGAAACGAAATCTAAAACTGCATACCAATGGAAGTAAACAAGTGAGGGAAACTATAGAGTAAATTACCCACAGGACAGGGAAGGAAACCCAAGCTGGTTTTGCACACAGCTCTTTGTGCACCTTGCATTTGTAAACAGCTCACAGGCACACAAAACCTGCACAGAAACTTTGAGCTTCCTTTAGTTGGGAGTGATCTGGAGTAGCGATCCTGACAAGGTTTTTTTCTGTGTGCTGGTGAGATGAAGCCAATTAGTAATTATAATGACAATGCGAAGAGGCAGGGTTCTCCCTGCGGGAGAGGGTGGGACCGATATGGACAAAGGAAGGCCAGGGCTCTGTGAGCTGGAACCTGTTTCCTGGATCTGTCTGCTGAAAGCCTCCCAGGCAAGGCACCCTGATGGCCTTCCTCCCGTCCGCATCTTGGTTGCTAAGGATCATTCTCCAGGCTCCTGGGAGAGATGGGGCATTCAGGGAGGGCAGGGAAAGTGAAAGGAGAGCCAGGAGCAGGTTGTGCCAGTGGAAAGCAAGACAATGGTCAAAGAAGGATAGACTCACCTTAACCGGTTTGGCTCAGTGGATTGAGCGTAGGCCTGGGGACTGAGGGGTCCTAGGTTCGATTCCGGTCAAGGGCATGTACCTTGGTTGCAGGCACATCCCCAGTAGGGAGTGTGCAGGAGGCAGCTGATCGATGTTTCTCTCTCATCGATGTTTCTAACTCTCTATCCCTCTCCCTTCCTCTCTGTAAAAAATCAATAAAATATATTTATTAAAAAAAAAAAAAGAAGGATAGACTCAGGACAATACAGGGGCCAGCTTGACAGGACTCCCAGTGGCCACATGTGGAACATTTGAGCAGCAAAATGAGTATGGCATCCACGAATTATCCCATCGACTATAAAAGAGCCCACAAGTCCAAAGTGCTACTAAAACGCAAATAAAATTACAAATACATGAATGGGGGTAAAAGGGACAGCTCTATTTTTTTTTAATAGAGAGAGAGGAAGGGAAAGGGAGAGATGGAAACATCAATGATGAGAGAGAATCATTGATCGTCCTCCCGCACACCCCCTTCTGGGAATTGAGCCCACAACTCGGGCATGTGCCCTGACTGGGAATCAAACTGGCAACCTCTGGGTGTATGGGACGACACTCAACCAACTGAGCCACACTGGCCAGGTCTGGGACACCCTTCTTCACAGCAGAATGCCAAGTAATGAATGCTGAAGGAACAATAGAGTTCGAAAAGCTGCCATATTAAATGGATGCTAAAACCGCTGGTGCCAGTTTGTTGGGCAATAAGCTGTTACACAGTTTTAAAGCCTTACTCCTCCACAGATGGTTAACTACAAAGGTGAAAAAGGAAGCTATCTAGTGGAAAAGCTGGTGGATACCACCTTCGCCATGTGATCAAAGTCAGCATCGCCAGTAAGGGACGAACTGACATCATGTGCTGAGTGCGACCACTTGGAAACTCAAGTTGAGGGACAAGCTAAAATATAATGGGCCTGACTCTTTAAAAATGCCAAGGTCATGAAAAACAAAGCCAGAGAGAACTTAGGGACTGTTCCAGCTGAAAGGGGCCTGGAGAGGCATGACAACTCAGGAAATGTGTGACCTTGAACTGGGGAACATAAATAGTATCACTCTGAACGATGTTACGGGGGCAACTGGCAAAATGTGAATCTGGCCTGAAGAGTAGATATTATTAGCATTGGATCAATATTCAATGATCTGAATTTGGTCTCTGCAATATGGTTACATGAAAGAATGCTCTTTTTAAAATTGATTTATTGATTTGAGAGAGAGAGGGAGATATTGATCTGTTGTTCCACTTATTTCTGCATTCATTGGTTGATTCTTGTATGTGCCCTGACCGGAGATAGAACTCCAACCACCTAAGCTACTTGGCCACAGCCCATAAGAGAACATTCTTGTTCTTAGGAAATACTCCCTGATGTATTTAGGGGTGAACAGTCATGATTTCCGAAACTTAATCGCAAATGGTTCAGAAAAGAAAATCAAGTCTGTTATACCTTGTACCGCTGAGTGGATATCCCACTATTTGCATACTATGTTCCTTACTGTGGAGAATTTAAAAATTTGAACTAAAAAATTCATCCCCCTTATAAACCATGTTGCTATCAACATCTTCACAAATAGAATTTTTCTTCTTGAGTTGTCGATTTTTAGGATAAATGCCCAGAGTTATGAATACCAAATCGAAGCGTGTAAGTGTTTTTATGACCTGAAGAAGAGAGTACTAATTCAAGAGGCCAGGAGGGCTGGTGTAAATAGAACATTGTGTGTATCCCGGGAGGTGAGAGCATAGTCCTACAAATAGCAGGCAATAGGGGCGCAGCTGTGCCAGCGACTGTGCAAAGGGCTCTCGGATTACCAGAACGCCCACACTGAGCTTACGAAGCCTTTTCGGTTAGCAACACCCCTGCCACTGTTCTAGACTCGGGTCTATTCCAAGCCACCATGCCCTAAATTTAGACGTTGGACAATAAGGGAGTTGTGATTAGCTGGCTCGTTGCCTCTAGAGCAGCGTTTCTCAACCAGTGGGTCGCAACCCCTTTGGGGGTCGAACGACCCTTTCACAGGGGTCGCCTAAGACCATCGGAAAACACATCTATAATTACATATTGTTTTTGTGATTAATCACTATGCTTTAATTATGTTCAATTTGTAACAATGAAAATACATCCTGCATATCAGATATTTACATGACGATTCATGACAGTAGCAAAATTACAGTTATGAAGTAGCAACGAAAATAATTTTATGGCTGGGGGTCACCACAACATGAAGAACTGTATGAAAGGGTCGCTGCATTAGGAAGGTTGAGAACCACTGCTCTAGGGGATTCTCCTGACGAACAACCACAATGTGAAATTTTGTGCTTCCAGAACCTCATAAATCTCCGAGGCAGTTGTGAAAATCAGTATGAATCTAAAATGTTTTTAAAAAGTGTGTGGGCCCTAACTGGTTTAGCTCAGTGGATAGAGTGTCAGCCTGTGGACTGAAGGGTCTCAGGTTTGATTCCTGTCAAGGGCACATACCCGGGTTTCGGGCTCTTGCCCCAGTAGGGGGCATGTAGGAGGCAGCTGATTGGTGATTCTTTCTCATCATTGATGTTTCTATCTCTCTCCCTCTCCCTTCCTCTCTGAAATCAATAAAAATATATTTTTAAAAAAGTGTTTGGCCTAAAAGACATTGAGTTGAAAAAAAAATAAAAAGAAATAAGGGTAATGGGAGTGTAAATTGGTATCACTACTTTGGAAAATGGTTCAGCGTTAAATTTTTTTTTTTTAAATATATTTTATTGATTTTTTACAGAGAGGAAGGGAGAGAGATAGAGAGTTAGAAACATCGATGAGAGAGAAACATCGATCAGCCGCCTCCTGCACATCTCCCACCGGGGACGTGCCCGCAACCCAGGTACATGCCCCCGACCGGAATCGAACCTGGGACCCTTCAGTCCGCAGGCCGACGCTCTATCCACCGAGCCAAACCGGTTTCGGCAGCGTTAAATTTTAACACTGAATTCGAGTTCGGCTCAGTAAGTCCTCTCCTAGTCCATCCCCAGAGAAACACCTGCCTGTGGGCTCTGGAGACAAGAAGGGGATGCTCAGAGCAGCATGGTTTGTCAGAGCAAACGGGAAGTTACCCAGTGTCAGCCGCAGAGCAACGGCCAAACAAATTATGGCACAGTCATACAACAGAACATGGCACAGCAGTGGAAGGAATACAGAGCAGCTATGCACAATTATATGTATGACCCTTAGAAGCACTGCCTAGACAAAAGAAAGGTTCAGAAGTTTACTTCTTTTTGTTCATTTATTTTGCTCTTTATATTCCACATATAAAGGAAAGCATATGGTATTTGTCTTCTATCAGAAGACAAAATGATACGACATTTGAGGTCCGAAGTTTGGGCTTATGTTTCAAGAGTCTTAGAAAGGTTCATCCACAGCCTTTGGCCCACTTATAGGAGGTAGGACTGCATCTTAAACAATGACCAGAACGGTGGCTGCAAACTTCTGTGTAGGACCGTCCACTTCCGCATTATAGCAGCAAACCTGGGGAAAAACAGCCCAGCACCAGAAGACTTCCACAAACGTGGAATGTTTTACAGCCATCAAAGACCCTGTTCCTGCAGACTTGCTTATGACCACCCTGAATTTCTTCTCCCCTGTGCACAGAAGCCTCAGCAGTGATGGGAGCCCTCAGCATGAGGTTTCCTCTGACCTGGTGACGCTGTAGACCAGCGGTTCTCAACCTGTGGGTCGCGACCCCTTTGGGGGTCCAATGACCCTTTCACAGGGGTCCCCTAAGACCATCGGAAAACACATATATAATTACATATTGTTTTTGTGATTCATCACTATGCTTTAATTATGTTCAATTTGTTACAATGAAAATACATCCTGCATATCAGATAGTTACATGACGATTCATAACAGTAGCAACATTACAGTGATGAAGTAGCAACGAAAATAATGTTATGGTTGGGGGTCACCACAACATGAGGAGCTGTATGAAAGGGTCGCGGCGTTAGGCAGGTTGAGAACCACTGCCGTAGACCACCCACGAGCTCTTCCCCAGGGCAGACATGGCCCCTTTCCCCCCATGCCCAGTCACCCCACTGAGTGCGCCCTCCTCTTTGGGGGAGCCTTCTATTGACACCATGGGGCAGCCTGGGTCCCAGCACGGAATCCTGAATGAATCCCCTGTTCCGCCCAGAGGGGGAACCTCAAACCCTTGCCTGAACTCGGAGGCTCCAGAGCGCAGGGGCAGGGTTGACCCCTGAGGGTGCAGGAAGGTCTCAGGCAATGAAAGGAGTAACATGGGGAGCAGCAACCCGCTGAGTACACCCACGCTGGGCACCTGCCTCCCCAAACATCCCGCAGGAGCAGCGCGGCTCACACCTCAGCCACTTCCACTATGAGCCAGGGATCCAGACAGTGTGTGTGTGTGTGTGTGTGTGTGTGTGTGTGTGTGTGTGAGAGAGAGAGAGAGAGAGAGAGAGAGAGAGAGAGAGAGAGAGAGAGAGGACGGGAGGCAGGCACGTGGTGCCCACAGTGCCAGGAGGGTGCCACCGCAGAGGACTTTGGGAAGGGGTCGCACCTGGCGCAGGGTCTGGCGGGGCCTCGCGAGGAGGCGGCCTGTGGACGTTTGAGGCCAGACCTCCGGGCGGCGGGGCGGGAGGCCGGCCGGGTGCCCGGGCAGCCAATGGCGGAGGCCAGCGCAGCGGGAGGGCGACTCCGCCGCCGGGCGCCCAGCCAGCGCGTCCCGCGGAGCCAGGCCGGGCTGCAGCGCTGTCAGGATTTGGGGTGGCGGCCCGGCAGGGGGCCCCACGGAGGAGAATCCAGAGCTGGCCGTTCCCACGCCCTGTTTCCCACGCCCCTGCTGCCACCTGCTCCGTCCTTGGCGACGAGTCCCCCGCCCCCTTCGGGCGCTTCTCGGGGGCGGCCGCCCACTCGGTGCCGGCGCAGCCGCCGGACTGCGGGGCCGGGAGGCCGGGATCGCGGCGCTGGGATCCGGGCTCGGCCCACAGGTACGTGCGGCGCCCATCGACCCCGGGGGTCCGTCTCCCCAGGAAAAAGGAGGTGAGAGGGGCGCGGTGCCGGGGCCGCGGCTCTCCGGGGCGCAGGCGCTTGCTGCTCGGTGGGTTTCCTAAGACGAGGCCAGATTCCGCCTTGGATGCCGCTGTTTACCCCCCACCCCCCGCCCCCGGGAGATGTTTGTGGGAAGGAACGGTCTAACCCCCGCGTGCTCCCGGCTGCTCTCCTCACGCAGGGGTGCGAGTGGGGGCTGGGAGCACCTTCCCGGGGCTGACCGCCTGCAGAAAGCGGCTGGTACAGCAGCTCCAATCCGGCGGCGGCGGCGGCGCGCGCTCGGCGTCCCCCGGAGCGGGCTCCTCCTCTGCTGAAGGCGCCTTGTTATAAACACGGAGCGTACTCCGCCCTGTGGCTGCCGAGTTGCTTCTTCACTTCTCTTCCTATTCCACCAGATTTACTGTGGTTACAAACGGCCTGCAATGCTTTCGGGGCTAAGAAGTGGGGTTTGCATAATCATCTTTAAAAATCTCGGTTTGACCTGCAAAGCAAGGGCCACCAACAGGGGGCGCTGCCGCCTCGCCGGACCGCGCCCTGGATTCTCCCCACGGAGCCTCGGGGACCGACCGCGAGGGAGCGAAGCTGTGGGCCGGGAAGGTGGGGGGCTGTCCGCTGTCCGGAACCTTCCGCTCGGTCCTCCCACCCCCTGTTCCCACCAGACTGCTTCCCAGGCCCGTGACATGTCCGGTAGCAAAGGGTGATCGGAGGCAGGACTGCTTGTTTTGCTTAAGCAGTAATTGGCTTTCACTAAGCACGGAAGCGTCAGTTCCGAAGGGAAAATGTTCAGGGTGGTGGCGGGGGTGGGGGTGGGGGGGGCGGGGGGAGAGAAAGTGCAGTTGTCATGTGACTCGACTGCCCCTTTTCACGGAATTTTGGGCCACAGGGAGGGTCTCTGAGGGGTGGAGTCTGCTTCTCCGTGGCTCTCTCCCTGTGCTTCCCGCCAGGACACTGCCTAAGGGCCCGTTAGCATTGACCCTTTAGGGGCCTTTGGTTTCCAGCTGTCCCTGGATAGCCCTCTGCTTGTCCCTGTGGTCTTCTTGACCCCAGATATGCTCAGGCCAGGGTTCCACCGAGCAATTCATAGGGCTGCAGTTTATACTCAGTTGAATGGTTTTTTAAAAATATGCTTTTATTGATTTCAGGGAGAGGGAGAGAGAGAGAAACATCAATGGTGAGAGAATCATCCATCAGCTGCCTCCTGCACTCAGGATCCAGGCCACAACCTGGGCATGGGCCCTGACCGCGAATCAAACCATGACCTCCTGGTTCATAGGTCCACGCTCAACCCCTGAGCCACGCGGCGGGGCCACAGCTGAATGTTTGTCCTCTGGCCTACGCACAGGGTCCTACCCTGAATTTTCTAATTAGTGTGATGGGCTCCATTCAAAGCTGCAGCCCAGGGCTTGACACTGACTTCACTCCGTTGGGAGATGGCGTAGCCGGAAGGGGTATTTCGCCTGGTAGAGACTTCGGGCACCGCGACTGGCCCCTTGAGGACGGTTCTTAGGCAGACAGCTTTGCTGTGCCTGGGAAAGGCATGTGGTCCGTGGGAAAGGGCCCCGCTTTGTGTGGGCCGCACAGCCCGAGTGTCCTGCGCTGTTACAGGAGGTACACCCACCCCAGCGAGTGCCCTGAGGGTGGGATTGCCTTGCCCTCTGCTTCCTGTTGACTTTGTGCGGGTGGCTGTTCCTCCATCAGAACAGTTAGAGGTCACGCACAATGAGGTTTCTGTCCACAGCGGAGCATGTGATGATGGTCCCCTAAAATCTCAGTGGAGCTGAAAGACGCCTGTAGCTCAGTGACGTTAGCTGTCATAACCTCGCAGCTGCCGTAAGATACTCAGGTGCCTGCGGTGATGCTGGTGTGCACACACCCACTTCGCTGCCCGTTGTCCAAAGGTATCGCACCTGCAGTTACATACAGTATGTAATACTGGGCAATGACTGTTACTGGTTCATATATTTACTATACTACACCTTTTATCATTATTTTAATGTTTTCTTTCTACTTGCTAAAATTTCTTTTTGCTGTGTAAACAGTATGCCATTCCTTGGGCAGCAGACCCACCCATCTCGTGATTGCCTCATTTTTTCTTGTGCTTGATTTAATCTCGTGTTTTATACAGTGACATGCTTACGGGCTGTTCCCTATTGTGTGTGTAAGGGCACACTGTGTTGTTTGTACAACCATGGGATCACTTCAATACCTTTCTCAGAACGTCTCCCTGTCCTTAAAAGGGTACACTCGGCGCGGTGTGCTCACCCTCCACTGGCACCTGGTGGATCCTCTAACTCTCAAGCTGTGGAAACAGGCACCTGCCCCGGCCACTGAATGCATTTGTATGTGCATGCGTGTGTGTGTGTGGAGTCGGGGGTCAGGCAGTATTTGAACCCAGAATTCCTGACTCCAGACTGTCGCCTCTATTGCTTAACTATGCAAGCTGCAGCTCACGCAGGCTCCACCCGGGGCTGCTGCAGGGGTGGTGGGAGTTGGGGTGTGTGCAGCTCCTAATGTTTTTACCTCATTTTGGTTGTAAAGGTTGTTGTCAATTTCCACATTCATTTACTTGACCTTCATAACTGGCCCTTTAAGACCTTACTTCTGGAAACGAGACAGGGTCATTAGGAAGACAACAGTGTCCATGGAGCAAGCAGAGCTCACCTGTTTGGGTCACTTCACCTTCGTTGAGGTGATTTAGACCTTTGAGGCTGCCGAGTGCTGAGTGCCGTGTGTGTGTGTGTGTGTGTGTGTGTGTGTGTGTGTGTGTAGCTGTCTGATCCGTAATGGCCCCAAGTGCAGGTCCTGTCTGATGGGAAGAAAACTGCTCACAGATGGTGACTCCCCTCCCCCAACCAGGAACAGATTCTGCCTGGGATGTAAGGGACCACTCCCCTCTGCTGGATGAAGATAAATTTGCTCCCAATGAAGAAAATTCTGTGAGCGCCTCTTTCTAGCGGCCAACTGAGTGAAAGCGATAAGTGTTACCTCACTTTACAAGTGGGTGTAGGAGCCAGTTTCCGAAACTTTTTATTAAGCACCTACTGTGTGCTGGCACAGTGCTAAATGCCAGGGATATGAAGGTGAATATGACATTACTGCAAATCAGATCCTGGTAAAGTGAATCACATTGTCATTGTATTGGGATCCCAGAATTACAGAGCTCGAGGGGGAAGGTGGAGGTACCATCAACGGAAAGAAACAGGATTTGGGGTAGAGAGCAGTTGGTACTCCAAGAAGACCGAGCCCTAGATCCACGTGGAAAGCAGGATGTGATGTCATTAACAGAGATAAAGAAATCATGGTGAAGAGGTAGTTTGTGGGAGAAAAATGCATTTCGTTTTACTCATGCTGCTTCTGAGATACCAACAGAATATCCCACAAGAGATATGCAGAGGGTGAGTATGGCATTGGAGGCTGGGAGATGCCAGAGCTGGCAGTGAGGGCCTGAGATCGCGCCCTGAGGGGTGGCCGCTGAAACCTGGCAGGCAGGCAAATGGAACCGCTGAGGAAGAGAACAGGTGGGGGCAGCAGCTGGCCAGACTCACTCACACCCAGCGGTTCAAAGGGTGAAAGACAGGCGTCCTGAGAACTGGATGGATTAGTCTCCTCGGGCTAATAAGGCGGCTTATTTCCCCACAGTCTGGAGGCTGGAAGTCCAAGATCAAAGTGTCGACAGGGTTGGTTTCTTCTGACTACTAAACACATGTACCATAGATTGTCAAATATTCAAAGAAAGACTCTTCACATTTTATAGTTTTTTAAAAACATATATTTTTATTGATTTCAGAGAGGAATGGATAGGGGAGATAGAAACACTAATGATGAGAGAGAATCATTGATCAGCTGCCTCCTACTGGGGATTGAGCCCACAACCCAGGCATATGCCCTTGACCGGAATCGAACCTGGGACCCTTCAGTCTGCAGGCCAACGCTCTTTCCACTGAGCCAAACCATCTAGGGCCACATGTTATAGTTTTTGCCAACAAAAACCTCATGATTTCAAATAAGTATTTCAATGACCTTTTCTCAGAAGGCACTTTAAATAGATGGTCATTCTTGAGTCCCTGGGATCTCTGAATATCATTTTATTTAAAAAAAATATTTTTATTGATTTCAGAGAGGAAGGATATGGGAGAGATAGAAACATCAATGATGAGAGACTCATTGATTGGCTGCCTCTTGCAAGCCCCACACTGGGAATCGAGCCTACAACCCGGGCTTGTGCCCTGACCTGAAAATCGATCCATGACCTCCTGGTTCATAGGTCAGCGCTCATCCACTGAGCTATGACGACCGGGCTCTCTGAATATCATTTTAAATTCACAAACTTGTCTAGCAGTCCAACACTGTTGTGGAGGGAACAGATTCTTTTATTCATAGAAGAGACTACATACTTTAACTGCTAAAAAAACGAACTGTTTACAATTACAGTTATTTAAACTTCAGCTTCTACTCATTCCTACTAAACTGGGATTTTTTAAATTTCAGAAACAAACTAATCCTTCTCAGCTCTGGCCACTGGCCTGATCAGCATGCTGACTGCTTCCCATGTTCAGACAGAGCTAATGTCAATGTGATCGACTTCCTCTGGGGACGAGCTGTCATGTATTGAATGGGGGACAGGACAGCTTCCGAGGGGAGTGATCTTCTCTTGGTTCACACTCTGCCTTGTCCCCAGACCATCACTTCTGGGACATGCCTAAGGGCGGGAGAGTAGAGGCGGGGGTCTGGGAAGGCTTTTCTTAGAGAGAGCCTGTCCTTCTGGTGGGTAACTGAGGTGGTCTTCAGTTGCTGCCTGGTGAGTGCACTGTCTTCCCTGTAGTGACAAAGTCTCATTTTGAAATTCCAAAAAAAAAAAAAAAAAAAAAATTCCTAGTCTGTGGTCTTCTTCTCCACAATTTGGAAGACTCTTGTTAAGAGTCTAGACCAGTGGTCGCCAACCGGTGGTCCGTGGACCACTGGTGGTCCGTGAGGCCCGAAAGGTTGGCGACCACTGGCCTAGAGTAACCCAGACACAGGGAGTGACAGAGGTAGGCTTCACCAGTGCTTTTCAAACTTGAATGTGGTTGTGAATCACCTGGGGATTTTGTTAAAAAGTGCAGACATTGCCCTGGCCAGGTGGCTTGGTTGGTTGAAGCGTTGACCCATACACCAAAAAGGTTGCATTTTTTTTTTTATAAGAGTTTCTTTTTTTTTAAAATATATATTTTATTGATTTTTTACAGAGAGGAAGGGAGAGAAATAGAGAGTTAGAAACATCGATGAGAGAGAAACATTGATCAGCTGCCTCCTGCACATCTACTGGGATGTGCCCGCAACCCAGGTACATGCCCTTGACCGGGATCGAACCTGGGACCTTTCAGTCCGCAGGCCGACGCTCTATCCACTGAGCCAAACCGGTTTCGGCAAAGGTTGCATTTCTGATCCCTGGTCAGGGTGGGTGGAGTCAACCGATTCATGTTTCTCTCTCATATCGATATTTCTCTCCCTAAAATAAATGAACCAATAAATCAATAAAAGCATATCCTCTGGTGAGGATTAAAAAAAAAGTGCAGATATTGACTTAGTGGGGCCAGGATGGGGCCTGGGATTCTGCATTTCTAGTGAGCTTCTAGGTGATACCAACGCTGCTCATGCCAAGGACCACTCTGAGTAGCAAGGGGCTACAGGGTGCGAATCAAGTACACACACAGTCAGCTCCCCTGATGCCTTTTAAAAAAAATGTATTTTTTTTATCGATTTCAGAGAGGAAGATAGAAACATCAATGATGAGAGAGAAACATCAATGACTGGCTGCCTCCTGCACACCCCACACTGGGGATGGAGCCCTCAACCTGGGCATGTGCCGTGACTGGGATCGATCTTGGGACCCTTCAGTCCGTAGGCTGACCCTCTATCCATTGAGTCAAACCAGCTAGAACTCCCTGATGTCTTATTTTTTGCCTCCTTCCCCTTTTCCATTGCTATCTGGGGGCAATGAAGCTAAGCTCCATCATTTTAAATGTACAGTTTTGACCCCCACATTTTCCCATGATGTCTTCTCAGACCAAGACATTGTGAGGCATCTAAAGGTCAGCCTGGAAAGCTCCCATGCTGGCCGGATGGAGGCATGGTGTCTGTGGGAAGGTGAGGTTGCAAAGCTCTTAAGGAACTTGGAAAAACTAGAGATGCTGTGACCGTCAGGGAAAAGAGATGGCCTCTCCATACCTAGTGGGGGTGGGGAGACTGGTCTTTTGAGCTGAAATTCAGCAAACTTCAATAAGGCTATCTGAAGTGTTTGTCTAGGAAAGCATTAGGGCTAAGCACTTTATTAAGCTTTTTCATGTTCTAATTTCTGACTGGTAGCCCTGTGTCATCATGGAGGGGCGGAGTCCCTCCTCATAGGGGCTCATCACTTCTTTCTCCAGGGACACAGGTTCAGGTCTTGTTACTGTGCAGGGACCCACTTCCCACCTGTCACCGCGGGATCCGGCTTCAGCCCTGAGTACCGCTGTCTTCTCTGTCTGGCCCACTGTGAAGCGTACCTTGTTTTTGAGCCCAGTTACTTCTCCTTGGAGTCTTTCTCTTTTTTAAAACTCTTCTTGCTATGTGGAATGGGAGAGTTTCCTGTGTCATCTGACCCGAGGTGCGAGGTTCTGAAAGTGGGTATTCTATACCGCTATTCCAAAGCAGATGCGTAAAGGGTCAGGGTACTTGAAAAATCTGTCCTCGGATGGAGGAAGACTTGGAGTGGCACACTGGCTGGCTTTTACTGTGTGTTGCCACCCACTCACAGCCACGGCGAGAACGGGAAGCAACGCAGGGAGATGTGCCTCCGCGTGGCTGAGGCAGCTGTTGTTCACTTGCGGTTGAGTTGCTCACCTCTGGTGTCCCCGTGAGTGAGGGAGGTTCAGTGTCCTGTCCTCAACACTCCCGTACACGCTGCCTTGGAGAAAAGCGAGCCTCCACGGAGACATATCATTCCCGCCAGGAATAACTATGCTTCTCTGAGGCCCTCAGACGTAGGGGACAAGAACAGTGAGTCATAACTGATGTTCCCCAGAACTGGCTTTAGGATGCTCACAAAGTGCTCACGTCAAAGAACACCAGCAGCCTTTTTACTCCCGATCTGTCTTTAACTTGTTCCCCGCCCTTACTTTAAACTAGGGTCCAGAGAAAAAGTATTATTGCATTGCATGAATTTGCTTAAGTTATGCTAAAATCCTTTGAGCAAGAAGGCCTCACCTTACTTTCCCAGCTGGACGGGGTGGAGGCTGTCAGCACGCTGTGACTCCCGTATGGAGCTGTTAATGCCATACACATGCACAGCCCTGTCCTCCGTCAGCCTCCCCCCCCTCGGGAGGCCGGACCCGGGCCGACGCAGGCCAGGAGCCCCGGAGCCTACCCGCTGGTGCTCAACTTACTCATCACCCCCCTCCCCTCCCCGCTTTCCCTCCAGCACAACGTACCTGCCCGTCTCCCCAGCCCGCACCCTTCTCTCTCCAGCACGCCCCCAGCCTACCGCTTCCCCGCGGCTCCGCCTCTTCCGGCCGTCGGGAGGGCGGGAGGGCCGGCGACTGGGACAGGCGGAGGGGCGGGTCGGGGCGGGCCGGCGAGTTCGAGCGTCCCGGGCCCGCGCCCCTCCGCGGCCGGCCGGCCATGCTCATCACGCTGTGCTACTTGTACCTGTGGGCGCGCTGGGGGCGCCGGCCGGCCGCGCTCGTGCGCATCACGGTGCAGCGGCTGCGCGCCTCGCGCTGCTCCTTCACCTTCTGCGTGGCGGCCGCGCGGCCCCCGGAAGCCAGCGTGTGCCTGAGCCGCGGCGGCCGCGTCTTCTGCGTCGGCGAGAGCCAGGTGGGCGGGGCGCGGGCGGGGCGGGGCACGCGGGGCGGGTCACCAGCGGAGGGGCGGGGCCGGGGCGGGTCACCAGCGGTGGGCGGGGCCTTGGGCGGGGCAGCTCCGGTGGCGGGAAGGGCAGGGTACCAACGAAGGGGGCGGGGCACAGTGGTAGGGGGCGGGGTAATCCGGAAGCGCCTGCCTGGGCCCCTCCTACCGCCTCCCCTCCACCCGGCCCGTCCCGTGCTGTGGGGGCCTGGGAAGACCCCTCTGCACCGGGTGTCTCGGAAGCGCCCGGCCGGGCCCCCTGCCCGCGATGCCCACGGAGCCGGCTTTAAGGGGACCAAAGATCCGAAAACGGACAGGCGCGCGGGGCGAGTGCACGGACGCCGGGCCCTTGGCTTCCAAAATAGGCGTGTACCTGTGCGATCGCGATGGCCACTGGCACTGAGCCCGAGAGCGCTGCCCACTCAGGCTCCTGGCGTCCTCCCCTCCACTGCGGGCTGCCGTCTGGGTGAATGAATTCGGAGAAAGACAGCAAATTCTCAGCTCTCTGTCAGATATCTCCGAGGTGACAAAAACTGCCCGCCCGCCCTCCTCTCCTGTCAGGGTGTCATTTACCAGCCGGGCGCCCCACCGGTCGCCTTGGCACCTGTCTTATTTCGGTTTGCACAGTCTTTGTCTTTTTGGCCCAATTCTTAGCCTGGTGGCTACACGTTCAGCCGCGCTGTGGCTTAATCTCAGCAAAAGCTCTGCTCTCCGTGAAAGGGACAGTAGTAATTCCCGTTCAGCTCTTGGAAATGGACTTGGTTCACAGAGCGGTTCAGCGCAAATTTCCATTGATGTCACTGATACTGTTTTCATGAATGTTTCAAAGTGTTTTGCTTTTCATTGGCTTCTTGCCCTTTCCTTCTGGAAAGTTGGCTCATTTTTAGCATTAAAATGAGATTTTCTATGTGTGTAAAACCATAACACCCGAATGGGAATTAAAATCTTATCTCAGGTCTTGAATATTTTGTTGGGGTTATGCATAAGTATAGGATTGTACTGTTCTAATAGCAAATCAAAAATACCCTTCCTTGTTAGTCTACTGCAGTGGTTCTCAACCTTCTGGCCCTTTAAATACAGTTCCTCATGTTGTGACCCAACCATAAAATTATTTTCGTTGCTACTTCATAACTGTAATGTTGCTACTGTTATGAATTGTAATGTAAATATCTGATATGCAGGATGGTCTTAGGCGACCCCTGTGAAAGGGTCGTTCGACCGCCAAAGGGGTCGTGACCACAGGTTGAGATCTGCTGACCTAGATGCAAAGGAGTGACGTTCATTCACTGCATACGGTGGACGCCTGAGGGCTTAATTCTCTCAAGGAACCCTGATTGAGAAACAAGTCCAAGAGGGGGAAAATGGAGAGGTGGACTTTTCTATTGTACTGGCTTCCACACTGGATCATTTACTTTAAAAAATAACCTTTAAAATTTAGAGTGGAAATTTCAAATATTCAAAAATATTCAGAGTTTTCTTGAGAAACAGTTTTACTCTCTTTTTTGTTTTGTTTTATTCTCACTCGAGGATATGTTTATTGACTTTAGGGGTGGGGGGAGAAACAGATCGATGGCCTCTGAGTCCGATCCCTGACTAGGTGTCGAACCTGCAACTTATTAGGAGCCCTGACCCAGAATGGAACTTGCAGCCTTTGGTGTTCGGGACGTCGCTCCAACCAACTGAGCCACCCCGCCAGGAGGACAGTTCTACTTTAGAACACCTCCATGACTTGCTTGGTCTTCTGCTAACTTCAATGACTACAACTAAAGCTTTTCAGCCCTTGCCCTCTGCTCCAGCCAAACCTGCCTTGGGCTTTCAAGGGATTCTGCGCCCCCAGTTCTTAGCATAGTTACCTTTGCCCGAGATCTTCAGTCAGATAGCACTGTCTCACCCGCCGGACTATATGGGTCCGGACTGCGCTGTGCTGCTCCGTGCCCTTAGAGTTTAAGTCACAGTTCATCTTTCTAGCTTTTCTTTTTTTTCAATTGCACGTGCTTTTATTTTTCTTCTTCTTCTTTAGATATGTTCTTAAAGCTGTAATGGCTGATGGAAATGCAAGAACAGTCCTCTGGGCTAGGCTTCTGTTAGTGACGTGCTTCTGTCTAATGGGATGCACTTCTGAGCCTCATTTTTTAAAAATATTGCTGGGAGCCGGTCCATCCTTGCTGTTTCAAGGGACCTGGCATATATGGCATACTGTTCTTGATATGTTTGCTCACCTTCTTGGCACTGTGTGTTTTAGCCAAGGTCTCCTCTCTGAGAAAGATTGTTTCCCCAGGTAGGGATTTTCCCCTGAAGTTAGGGAGGGAATAAAACCTCTTAACTAAGTGCCAGGCGGGTAATTAATCATTTTAACTACAAACAATCATGCTTAAGCTACATAATCTTTACTCCCTGGAATGGAGATAAGAAACGCCCTAACCTTTGTAATAGAGATTGATAGGATTGAATCAACTGGTATAAATACAGTTGTAACAAGACAGCAAGAGACACAGAGAGAGACAGAACCTAGGCACAGAACCTACACAGAACGTTCTCTAGAGACAGAAGAACTTCGCTGGAGAGAACATGGCAAAAGATCCTGGACAGAAACTGGCCTCAGAACCTAGAGACAGAACCTAGCGAGAGAACATGGCAAAAGATCCTGGACCTAACCTGACTACAGAAATTGGCAAGAGAACCTGACTAGAACCTGGTGACTGAACCCGGCTGGAGAACCTGGAGAACCTGGCTGGAGATCCTAGCGAGGGAACATGGCTACAGAGCCTGGCTGGAGAATCTGGAGAACCTGGCTGGAGAACCTAGCAAGAGAATATGGACGCAGAACCTGGCTGGAGATCCTAACCAGAACCTCTCTGGAGATCCAGACCCGAACTTGGCTGGAGATCCTGGCTGGAGATCCTGGCTAGGCTGCTGATCAACTGAACACTGTCTCCATGTCATTCCTTCTTCGCCGACTCCGTCCACACCTTTGGGGACCCCTGGACCCGCTGGGGCAGGACCCCGGCATCTGGCGCCCGAACAGGGACCCCTTAGGTAAGCCACCCCACACTCGGGACGGATAGGACTCCACCGTAGGAAGAGGGTGGATAGTCTTCGCCGACTCCATCCACACCTTTGGGAACCCCTGGAACAGGATTCCCATAGGTAAGCGTCCCCCCCATTGAGAACCCCCACATTCAGGACGGATAGGACTCCACCAGGGTGCTGCAAACCCCCCTACAGAGGATAAGTAGGGTAAGAAGGTGGATAGTACAGAACTTAGATTGAGAAGATGTGCCATACTGAGTCCAAAGAAAGAAGACTCTGTATTGATCTTTACATTAAGAAGATGCGCCATACTGAGTCTAAAGAAAAAAGACTCCGTATTGATCTTTTAACACATATGCTTGCTAGCAGAGGAGTTAAGGTTACTCCCAGTCAGATGGAACATTTTATACAAGAAATACGTCCATGCTTTTCTGAGGAAGGAAAGGTGCCCAAAAGGTAAATGTAGAGGCATGGGAGAAGGTAGGCCCAAGGAGCCTTATTCTTAACCCCACTGCAGCCTTTCCACCCCGGGAAAGTACAGGATTGGCAAGTTCTCCCTGGGGTGATAGATCAGGACTCAGGTAATAGTGGAAAGCGCCAATCCTACTCTTAAAATGGATACAAGAGAGCATTTGGGTTTTTTTGTTCTTTTTAATGCCTCCTTTTAAAAAATAAAAAAAGGGGGAATTTGCGGGGAGCCGGTCCATCCTTGCTGTTTCAAAGGACCTGGCATATATGGCATACTGTTCTTAATATGTTTGCTCACCTTCTTGGCACTATGTGTTTTAACCAAGGTCTCTGAGAAAGGTTGTTTCCACAGGTAGGGATTTTCCCCTGAAGTTAGGGAGGGAATAAAACCTCTTAACTAAGTGCCAGGCGGGTAATTAATCACTTTAACTACGAACAATCATGCTTAAGCTACATAATCTTTACTCCCTGGAATGGAGATAAGAAACGCCCTAACCTTTGTAATAGAGATTGATAGGATTGAATCAACTGGTATAAATACAGTTGTAACAAGACAGCAAGAGACAGAAGAAGACAGGAACCTAGAGACAGAACCTACACACAGAACCTAGGGAGAGAACATGGCAAAAGATCCTGGACTGAACCTGACTACAGAAATTGGCAAGAGAACCTGACTAGAACCTGGTGACTGAACCTGGCTGGAGAACCTGGACAGAACCTGGCTGGAGAACCTAGCGAGGGAACATGGCTACAGAACCTGGATGGAGAACCTAGCAAGAGAACATGGACACAGAACCTGGCTGGAGATCCAAGGCAGAACCTCTTTGGAGATCCAGACCAGAACTTGGCTGGAGATCCTGGCTAGGCTGCTGATCAACTGAACACTGTCTCCGTGTCCTTCCTTCTTCGCCGACTCCGTCTACGCCTTTGGGAACCCCTGGACCTGCTGGGGTTGGACCCCGGCAAAATATGTTTTTATTGATTTCAGAGAGAGGAAGGGAGAGGAAGAGAGAGGTAGAAACATCAATGATGAGAGAGAACCATCGATCAGCTGCCTTCTGCACACCCTCCACTGGGGATCGAGCCGCAACTCCGGCATGTGCCCTCACCGGGAATTGAACCATGACCTACTAGTTCATGGGTCAGTGCTCATCCACTGAGCCACACTGGCCAGGCTCTGAACCTCATCTTTAAAAGTCCCTCCAAGTCCTAGCTGGTTTGGCTCAGTGGATAGAGCGTCGGCCTGTGGACCAACGGGTCCCAGGTTCGAATCCAGTCAAAGGCATGTACCTCCGTTGCAGGCTCCTCCCCGGCCCAGACCCTGGTCAGGGTGCGTGCAGAAGGCAACCAATCGATGTGCTTCTCTCACATGGATGTTTCTCTGTCTTTCCCTCTCTCTTCCACTCAAAAAATCAACGAAAAAATATCCTCAGGTGAGGATTAACAACAACAACAAGCACACGTCCCTCCACGTTGTCATTTGGAGAGCTCCCACCTGCTCTAAACCAGCGGTCGCCAACCTTTCAGACCTCACGGACCACCGGTTGGTGACCGCTGCTCTAAACCAAGCATGTCAAACGCGCAGCCAGCGGGCCGCATGCCTCTTTTTCTCTAAACAGTAAAGAATAGTAGCAGTAAGCCCAGATTGAGAATCAATTAGTTGCTAACAAATATCTGGAGATGTTAAAGCTGTCCTGAGTCCTAGAGGGGAGTTTGCAGCTGTTTGTCTAGCCCTAGTTCAACAAGAAGCGCAGGTGAAGGTGGTCTGTAGGAGGGGTACCCCATGACCTTACTTATATCCCACCTGGAATTAGCGAGGGGGGAGGGGGAAATGTCCCGGATGTTGAGTTAAGTGGCAGTTGTGGTTTGAAGCGACATTAAATCCTTTTTTGGTGTTTTCTTTCTCTCCATCCAGTCCATTGATGACTTGAACAAATGGGCCCTCTATCTTGTTTCTCCTCTCATACTTGAAGCCGAACACATAGCATTTGTGACAGAGAGCGTGTGGGTGCAGGGGGAGAGTCTGCAGAGGCCGTCTTCCCCTACAGAAACCGTGAGTAACGCGTTTTCCATTTGTTTATTGTAAGGAAACTGTGTGTCTTAATTAAAACTGAATTCGTTGTCTTACGAGAGCTTTTTCCTGGCCTTTGTGACTCCCTTTCTTTCAGGATGTTTTGGGTTAAATGAAAATATATCAGTGAAATTACTTTCCCCAGTTTAAGTTTTTTATTTTTTTGATCCTCAAAAAAATAAAGGATCCTCAAAAAAATGAAGGATATTTTTCCACTGATTTTTAGAGAGAGTGGGAGGGAGGGGGAGAGACAGTGGATGTGAGAGAGACACATCAGTTGATTGCTTCCCACACAGGCTCCGACCAGGGCCAGGGATTGATCCTGCTCCTTGTGGGATTCGAACCAGGGACCCTTTAGTCCACAGATCGACCAGTGCTCTATCCATTGAGCAAAACCGCCCAGGGCAAAACATTTATTTTGTTTTATTTTTTATTACTTTTTAAAACGTGGCTGCTAGAACAGGTGAAACTGCCTGTGTGGCTGCGTTTGTGGCCCACACCATGTCATTGGGCAGCACGGCTCAGGGTCCCCAGGCCATTTAGTCCATCCTTATGTCAAACCTTCGAGGCTGGGAGTGGTCCTGACAGAACGGGCTTATTGAGCCATGTGCTGGCAGAGAAGGACCAGGTCCTGGGACGTGCAAGCTCAACCACCAGCGTCCGGGCTGGAGGGAGAAGGCGGACATGTCTGCTGATTTCCAGCTGACGGGGCTCCTTCATCTCATGGGTTTGGGGCAAAAGATGTAAGTTGTTTTGAAAGAGTTCACATTGGCCACCAATAAGGGGAGGGGGCAGCAGGGGGAAGCAGCAGCTCCCTGAGAGGCATCTCCCAGTCCTGGTTGGTCGTGGGCAAGAGTCTGGAAAGTTCACGCATGAGCAGGGCGTGGTGGCGCCTGGCGGCTGGCATTATTTATTTGTTTTTGATAGCTGCCTTGAAGTTGATTCAGAAATTTAAAAAAAAATTTTAATTGAATTTATTGGGGTGACATTATATAGGTTAATGAAATTATATAGGTTTCAGGTGTACAGTTCTATAAGACATCACATGGATATTGTACTGTGTGCTCACCACCCAAAGTCAAGTCACCTGTCACCATTTACCCCCTTTGCCCTCTCCACCTCCCCCACCCCCTCTCCTTGTGGTGAGCACCACACTGTTGTCTGTGTCTAGGAGGTGGTTGTTTCTCACCCAGCCCCCCAACTCCCCTCCCCTCCGACAGCTGTCAGTCTGTTCTCGGTATCTGTGAGTTTGTTAGTTTATTTTGTTCATTAGATTCCACATGTAAGTGAAATCAAATGGTACTTGTTTTTCTCTGACTGGCTTATTTTACCCAGCACAATACTCTCCAGGTCTATCTGTGTTGTCGCAAAGAGTAAGTTTTCCTTCTTTTTTATGATACATTATGTAGATGTATCACAGCTTTTTTAAAAAATATTTTTTCTATTTTCTTTTTTATTTTTAAATATATATATATATATATATATATATATATATATATATATATAGACTTCAGAGAGGAAGGGAGAGGGAGAGAGAGAGATAGAAACATCAATGATGAGAGAGAATCATTGCTCTCAGCTGCCTCCTGTACGCCCCACACTGGGAATTGAGCCCGCAACCCCGGCATGTGCCCTGTCCGGGAATCAAACTGACCTGGTTCATAGGTCGATGCTCAACCACTGAGCCATGCTGGCCGGGCTATCGCAGCTCTTTTATCCACTCATCTACTGATGGGCACTCTGGCTGCTTCCACCCCTGCCACTACCACAGCAGTCAGCCTCATCCAATGTCAGCCCTCAGAATGGGGGACATGGGCAACAGCCAGCGCCCTCTTTAACATTGAATCCAGAAGTTTCCAAAGTCACTTCTCGCATCACTTTAGCTGCAGGGAGCCTGAGAAATACATTCTGTAGCTGGACAGCTGTGGGTTCAGAGGAAACCGGAGTTGTGTGACTACAAGGGAGAAAGACAGACGAGATATTGGGAGATAACAGCGTCTCTGCCACAGGTGCCCCATTTAATTTACCTCCTAAGGAAGATTTCATTAAGATCTCATTAAGATCTCACTTAGTGGCGGTTTTGCTTAATTTTTTTTTTTTTAATCATCACCTTAGGACATGTTTATTGATTTTTTTAGAGAGGGAGGAAAGGGTGGGGAGAGCGAGAGTTAGAGCAAGAAAGAGAGAGAAAGAGAAAGAGAGATATCGATGTGAGAGAGAAACATTTATTGGTTGCCTCCCATAGGCACCCTGACTGGGGGTTGAACCTGCAACCTTTTTGTTGTACAGGACGATGCTCCAACCAACTGAGCCCTTCCCGGCTGAGGTGCTTAATTCTTTTTTTAAAAAATATATTTTATTGATTTTTTTACAGAGAAGAAGGGAGAGGGATAGAGAGTTAGAAACATTGATGAGAGAGAAACATTGATCAGCTGCCTCCTGCACACCTCCTATTGGGGATGTGCCCGCAACCAAGGTACATGCCCTTGACCAGAATCCAACCTGGGACCCTTGAGTCCGCAGGCCGACGCTCTATCCACTGAGCCAAACCGGTCAGGGCGAGGTGGTTAATTCTTAATTTTTTTTTGGGGGGGTGGTGGTGGGGTTGTTGACAGATGCCTACCCACCAAGGGTGCGATCCAGTTAACTTATTTTGTCTGTGATCAGAGTTTGGCGGGCCTTGCAGCCGGAGCTGGATTTGTCTGGAGCTAGTTTTCCGAGCGCCTTGGCTATTACACCGAAGTCCATTTCTTAGGTTGGGCTTCAGAACCTAATGAGGCGCTGCCGTCATAGCTCACTGTCTTCTCACGAAGTCTGCAGGCCTGTTCGGGTTGATTGCTCGGTGGGGTTTTGCCTTCTGGGCGCCCTTATGAAACTATGTATGCACTTTACAACTCAAAAATGTTTGAATTTGACAGAATCCTAAGATATTCAGTAGAAAATATCTTATTTAAGACAGACTTTTAAACCTGATGAGATCTTACATTCTTTCACATTAAAATTTTTTAATTGATTTAAAAAAATTTTATTGATTTCTTTTTTCTTTTCTTTCTTTCTCTCTCTCTTTTTTTTTTTTTAGAGAGAGAGGAAGGGAGAGGGAGAGAAACATTGATGTGAGAGCATAACATCGATCAGTTGCCCCCCGCACAATCCCCGGATCGAGCCCACAACCGGGCATGTATGTGTCCTGACTGGGAATCGAACCAGCAACCTTCCAGTCACAGGACAACACCCAGCCAACTGAACCACACAGCCTGGGGCCAGTCTGTCACATGTTTAGGACGATACAACCCTTACAGATGCTGAAAGCGATACCTTTGTGAGTTGGGGCTCTCTCAGAGGGCTTTCACTGGTGCCCCCCGGCGCTGCCATTCCCCGTGGCCGAGGACAGTACGGTGTTCGGCTGATGGAGCAGAGACCTCACTGCCTGCTGTCATCCGTGCCGCCTGCAGTCACGTGCTCACGGCAGGACTCTGCACCCCCTTCTTTGAGGAACCCTTTGTCGAGGGCCGCCCAGGGCTTCCTTAGCTTTGATCTTTGGGAGCCAGCCTTTTCTTTCTCTGCCCTGGTGTTTCCATCTCCCAGTGCAAACTGGAAGGGTCCTGTTTGCTTTCCATCCCCGGAAGGCAAACACCCCCGGCCCAGGAGGAGATGGGTGACGGGCGGCTCTGCTTTGATCAGAGCACCCGGCTCCGCTGCCGTGGAGTTTGCATGGTCGGTGGCTCCTGGACCACGTTCCTAGAAAAAGGACAGGCGCTTCGGAGAGGAAATGGCTGGCCGAGTTGGGAAACCTGATCAGGGACGTGTGGAGATTGTTCTCTGTGGCTTCCTGCCCACCCCCTGGCTTTGTTTATCTCCTGCTTCTCTGTTCGGGTGTGGAGTTAATGACCGGCTCCTTTTACACTGAGTGCTGCCTTCAGGGAGGGGCGCCACCTGCTAGCTCTGGCGGCTGCTAAATCAGCGATGGAGCCCCTGACGCTGGGCCGGTGTCCCCTGGCCAGCACCCCTGCTCTTAGATCGCCCGCCATAGCGCTCAGAACAGAGATGGCTTCAGCTCCGTGCAGGAGGTGGCACTGTCCTTTTCATGCTTCCCTTCACCCTCGTCTGAAAAGGCAGCTCTTGCCACGGTGGAAGTTTCCCTGCGCAGCCTCCTGAGCTCACACCCTTCCTCTGTTCTCAAGGCTGGACATCGGCTCGGCGTTTGTCTGAATTGGGAGGTCACCTCTCATTTGATCAGAGATGTCCCCTTTGCGATGCAGAGTCCGACCGCACCATTGGTCAGCCCGACCCCCCTGGTGAACCCCAGTCACCCTGGGGGTGCGTCTGGGAGGGGGTGGGGGGAGCAGTGACAAGGTCCGGGGGAGGCTGCAAGTGGAGCTAAAAGGAAATTCAGAGGCTTGTCTTCCTCTACAAATTCCAGGCCAGTTAATGGGTTTCAACCTTTTAACCTTAAAGACTTGCATGTATTATTTTTCCCTCTAAGACAGTCTTTATCAACCATAATTTACAATTATTGTTTCCCTTAGGAGAAAGATTCAGTTCAATTTGAATTCTCTCTGAGAGAGAAATGAAATACTAAAAACTCAGATTTTGTGGGGTAGGATTGAGCCTTGGGAGGCCCAAACCATTGCGGTAGGTACGATGTGCCCCCCAACACCATCCCCCCAACCAGTTTTTGCCCACTTGGTGGGTGGTGTGGTCCCTGCTGAGCATACTTGCTCTGAGGGCTCCATGTTTTGGAATAAGAGCGCCCCCTAGGGGCCAGGTGCCTTATGTGTCACCCCATTTAGCGCTCCCAATAGACTTCCCAGGTAGGTAGGTGCTCTTGCTGTCATCAACACCTTACAGACAGGAAACCACAGCACAGAGAAATTGAGTGACTTACTTGGGTCACACAGCTGTTAGCCAAAGGAGCCAGGATTCAGCTTTGGGAAATCAGACCCTGGAGTCCTCTCACTCCCTAGGCCAGCGGTTCTCAACCTGTGGGTCACGACCCCTTTGGGGGTCGAACGACCCTTTCACAGGGGCCGCCTAAGACCATCGGAAAACACATATATAATTACATATTGTTTTTGTGATTAATCACTATGCTTTCATTATGTTCAATTTGTAACAATGAAATTGGGGGTCACCACAACATGAGGAACTGTATTTAAGGGTCGCGGCGTTAGGAAGGTTGAGAACCACTGGAAGGGAAAAGAGGCCGGTGCCCCTGGTCAAATAGTCAGGTACTGCATGTTTTAAAAATTCTCGTGGCACACCGGTTGAAAATCACTGACTCAGCATAATGTGTTCGAGATTCATCTATGTTGCACCATGTATCGCTGCTTCATTCCTTTCACGGCCGAATCCATTTACGGGTATATACATTTTCTTTCTCCACTCATCAGTTGATGGACGTTTGGGTTGTTACCACTCTTTGGCTATTATGAATCATTCTGCTGTGAATATTTGTGTACAGTTTTGTGTGTGGACATATGTTTTCAGTTCTCTTAGGAATATGCCTAGGAGTGGACTTGCTGGGTCACTGGTAACTCTGTGTTTAACTTTCTGAAGAATTGTCAAATTCTTTTCCGGAGACTTGTACCATTTTACATTTCTACCAGCAATGTACTAGGGTTCGGGTGTCTCAACAGCCTCTACAACACTTGTCATTGCCCATCTTTGATGCTAGCCATCCGAGTAGCGGTGAAGTATCTCATGGTGGTTTTGATTTGCGTTTCCCTAATGACCGATGACGTTGAGCATCTTTTCAAGTACTTACTGACACGTATATATTTTTTTTTTTGAGAAATGTGTTTCAGATCCTTTGCTCATTTTGAAATTGAATATCTGTCTTTTTATTGGTGAGTTACAGGAGTGCTTCATATATTGTGGATACAAGTCTCTTATCCGATATATGATTTATAAATCTTTCCTCCCGCTTTGTTGATTGCCTTTTCATTTTCTTGAAAGTTTCTCCTGAAGCACAGGAAATTTGTCTGTTTCTTTCTTTTGCTCCTTGTACTTTTGGAGTCCTATCTGAGAAACCATTGCCTGATCCACGGTCATGACATTTTGTGCCTATGTTTTCTTCTATGAGTTTTGTGGTTTTAGCTCTCATTGACGATTTGATCCAGCTGGAGTGAATTGTACATGGAGTGAGGGGGTTCATTTCATTCTGCCTGTGGAGATCCACTCTCACCAGCATGCTTGTCACTCTTTCCCCGTTGACTTGTCTTGGCGGCCTCGTCCAGATGCTTGTCTACACATGTGTATGTTTGTTTCTATCCTCTCAGTTCTATTCCATTGATCTATTTGTCCATTGGACCTTGACTTTTGCGCCCAAGTTCCCCGGAGGAGCAAGTACCCTCAGGGCAGAAGTGGTTTGGCTTCTGGGAATTTCCCTTCGCTCTGTAGGTCCAGGATTTACCCCGGCATTTGGCCTGGCAGTTCTTCATTACGTTGTCATTCATCAGTGCTTTTAAGATGCTGTTTTAATTACTTCATGCAGCAGTTTTCATTGTTTTCAGCAAGAGTTCTAAAAATCTAGCCTACCAATAAAAAATAGAATTCAAAATTATATATCTCTGACTTTGAGAACTGGGGCAGTATGTTTCAGAGAAGATTAATTTTGGGAAATAGGGAAGTTATTCATGGCATCTTAAAAAATGATCACTGTTTACTGTTGCTTTTAAAGTCAGAATGTCTAATAGCTGGTGATTAATTTCATTCATTGGGCACTTTTTTTTTTTTGTCCCAAGTTTTCTGCTCGGGGGCAGTATATATTTTTAATGTGTTAACACAACAAGCCCATAAGACCGTGGGTATTGATACTACCATTTCTCCCTGTTTTACGAGTGAGGGAACAGAGGACACCCAGCCATGATTAGCTGAGTTTGACCCAGACCCACGTCCTCGGACCCCAGGGCTCCCCTTCTCCATGTCCCAGTTAGAGATGCTTCTATAACAACTGGAAGGCTTAAGGCACCGAGTGTTTGTCTGCTGTCGACCCCCCCTCCTTCCCCTCCCCTCCCCGTCGTGGTGAAAATGGGAACCGGGACGGGCAGGAGCTCTGTGGAGAGGCCTGGCGTTGTCCTCACTGCTCAGGAACCAGCGGGGAGGCAGGTCTAAATCTGATTCCCGGGCTGCAGCTCCGGAGTCCGAAGCAGCAGCCGGGGTCACGCTCAGGGCCCTGACGCTGTCCTGAGCTCCGGGGAGCGTCCTTGTAGTGGGCTGTGATCCCCGCTTTGAGAAAGGCTGGTCTGCGGGTTACATGATGAATCACCGCGTAGTGTGGACTTGTTGTTTACTCCGATTTCTGTTGCTAAAGGGCAGGTCGATGTTTTCCCAGGGCCTGGGGGATGGCTCTTTCCCCCTTTAGTGCCTAGAAAAGCAACTGAGACGTGCGTTAGCTTGAAAGGAGAGGGTTGTAGTTAGAGCTTTGTAAGCCCTGCGTTGGGCAGAAATGAGAGGGTCCCAGCAGCACAGCTTTGATGTAATAGTGCAGCGGGGGGCGGGAGGGGGCGCTGAAGGGGAAAATGAAGCACCTCCTTAGTTTAAGAAGAGACACCCCAACCTCTCTTTTTCTTCTCCCATTTTCCCCTCAGATCGTGAGGTGGTCAGACTGTTGTTTGCCGTTAGCTTGCAGACCTGGGGACCCTTACCAGTTAATCGCCAAAGCGAGCGTGGATGACTTCAGCAAGCTGGGGGTGGCGTTCATGGAAGACAGACTCCAGATGGCCAACGGGTTGATACCCCAAAAGATTGTTTGTAAGTAACTTTAAACATTTTTAATTTATATATATATATTTATATTTAATATATTTTTATTGATTTCAGAGAGGGAGAGAGAGATAGAAACATCAATGAGGACAGATAATCATTGATCGGCTGCCTCCTGCATGTCCCACACTAGGGATCGAGCTTGCAACCTAGGCCTGTGCCCTTGACAGGAATCTAACCCAGGATCCTTCAGTCCACAGGCCAACACTCTATCCACTGAGCCAAACCAGCTAAGGCTAATCCTTTATAATAAAAGGCTAATATGCAAATCGACTAAATGGCAGAACAACCGGTCACTGTGATGTGTGCTGACCACCAGAGGGCAGACACTCAATGCAGGAGCTGCCCCCTGGTGGTCATTGTGCTCCCACAGGGGGAGCGCCGCTCAGCCAGAAGCGGGGGAGCCTCTCCCACCTCCATAGCAGCCCTAAGGACCCCTTGGCGGACATCCCCCAAGTGGTCCCGGACTGTGAGAGGGTGCAGGCTGGGCTGAGGGACCCCCTGCCCAGTGCACAAATGTTGTGCACCAGGCTTCTCTCTCTATATATTTTGATTTCAGAGAGGAAGGGAGAGGGAGAGAAACATAGAGATATCAATGATAAGAGAATCATTGACTGCCTCCTGATTTAGCCCACAACCAGGGCATGTGACCTGCCCGGGAATCAAACCATGAACTCCTAGTTCATAGGTCAGCGCTCAACTACTGAGCCATTCCTGCTGGGCTGTTTGTAAGTAACTTTAGATGTTTTCATTATAGCAGACATCATAGGTGATTAGCTTGCGTACTGTTGAGTACTCCTATTTAGTATGACTTACTAGTAAGTGAATGCTTATTCTCAGTTTAATTAAGTCAACAGGTTAGATTTCCATAATGTATAAAGTTCATATATGTGCCAGGGTTTTTTGAGGAGTTTACCCCTGAGAATATCATGAGTGCTTTTAAAATCCTTAAACAAGGATATCCCATAATCGCACTGTCTGTGAGCTAGCGTGGAAATTCAGAACCCGTGGAATAGTTACTAGTATTTTCCCCAACCTCCTGCAGGCTAACTAGTTTCTAGATTGTAGTGTGGTTGAATGGAAAGCATAGGCAGTGTTACTGTGAAGTTCTAAATCTTAGTTTTTTTATCTGAAATATATACTATACATACCACAATATTTTGGGACACATTTTTTTAATTTTTTTAAGAAACATGCAAAATGGTCTTACTTAATTAGGCCGCAAAGCTGGCTTTCAGGGTCCAGGAATGTCTTCGTTGATGTCTTGAGCAAATGACTGTTCCTTACCAGCTCGGAAGTTTGTGTAAATCACTTACGTTTCCCATTTGCCACCTGCGTATGCCGAATCCCATGCCAGGTGCAGAGCAGGTGCTCAGTAAATGGGTTTTGAATCAGTGATTGTAGATGATACTCCAGTCCTGGGAGCAGACACTGGAAAGACCCTTCTTCCGGCCCGGCCGAGGGGGCGCCCTGGGAGTGACTTTCCCGGGGATGTGCTTGGATAGGCCCAGAGGAGTGCCTTTCTGTTTTGTCGTTTCATTATCATATCGGAGAGGGTCACCCAAGAAACTGAATCTAGAAGGAAGTGGGCAAAGTGACCTCTCGGAATCTCACTTTCTTCACTCGTCAGCGGGGGAATCTTGAGATTTTCCGCCTCAAAGGTGTTGCGAGACCATCAGGGGCCCCCTCCTGGCAGGCGGGAGCACTTACCTGGTTCCAAAGGGTGCTGCAGGGTTAGGTGGGGAGGCCGTGGGCGCCCAGGAACCTGAGGCAGGGAACGCAGGGAGCGCCGTGGGGTTTTGAACGGAGCAGCAGGACAAACCAGAGAGGTGACTGAGTGTCTTTTCTGCTCATGCGTCAGCGGTGCACCTGCAGGACTCCACTCTGCAGGAGCTTAAGGACCAGGCCGCGACCAAGCCAGCCCGCAGCCTGCAGCCGAGCCCCGAACCTGCTGTCCAGGGTGAGCCTGAGCCGGGCGTCATGGAGCACGTTGGCAAAGATGACCCGGCGGTTCTTGGTGCAGAACCCACCCCAGGGCGAGGCGGCGCCTCCGGGAATGAGGCCGCTGGGGAGAGCGACAGAGGAGAGGGCTGCACCGAGCTCTGCGGTCTCCACCTGTCTAGTTGCCACGAGTGTTTGGAGCTGGAGAACAGCACCATCGAGTCCATCAGGTTTGCATCTGCAGAAGACATTCCCGATCTTCCCTACGACGCCAGCGGCAGCGGGGAGGGTGCGGCTGAGGCCATCTGCCCCGAGAGAGAAGGGAGGAGAACCAACCTCACGGGGAAGGCGCCCAACATCCTCTTCTACGTGGGCTCCGACTCCCAGGAGGCCCTGGGCCGGTTGCAGCAGGTCCGGGCCGTTCTGGCTGACTGCGTGGACCCCGACAGCTACACGCTCTACCACCTGCCGGAGGAGAGTGCGCGCCGAGACCCGTGGCCAGACAACTGTCTGCTGTTGGTCATTGCCACCAGGGAGTCTATTCCCACAGACGTGCAGCAGAAGTTCCTGGCCTACCTCTCCCAGGGCGGGAAGGTGCTGGGCCTGTCTTCGTCCTTCACGTTGGCTGGCTGCCAGGTGACCAGCAAGGACGTGCTGCAGGAGACGGTCCAGAGCCTGGTCTTCTCCAAGGCCGACCAGAGCCAGGTGACGCTCAGCGTCCTGAGCAGTGGCTGCGTTTATGAGCAGGGCCCCGGGGAGCCGCTCCGCCCCGGCCAGATCCAGGGCCACCTGGAGAACGAGGACCAGGACAGGCTGATTGTGCAGGTGCCTTTTGGAGCGCGTGGAGGAGAGGCTGTGCTTTGCCAGGTAGGCGGCCGGTGCCCCCGTGGTGATCTCTGGGTGCGTCTGACGGGGAACGCGCCTGCACAGCTGTGCTTTGCCAGGTCTGAGAGCCTGCACCGGGGGCACTTTTGACCTGCGGCTGGGAGTTTCTGCTGATGTGAGGAGATGGGTTAGATCAGGGCTTTCCTGTCGTGTGAATATCTTGCCTAACCAGAATACTCATGATGGAGGAACGTTATTTATTTCAGAGAGAGAGAGAGAGAGAGAGAGAGAGAGAGAGAGAGAGAGAGAGAGAGGAACATCAGTGATGAGAGAGAGAGAGTCATGGATCGACTGCCTCCTGCATGCCCCACACTGGGGATGTGTCCACTATCAGAATTGAACCCAGGACCCTTCAGTTCCCAGGCTGACGCTCTATCCACTGAGCCAAACCAGCCAGGGCGGAATCTCTTTATTGAATTAGGGAACTGTTTCCTTTTTTATTGTTTTAATTTTTTAAAGTATATTTTTATTGATTTCAGAGAGGGAGGAAGAGGGAGAGATAGAAACATCAATGATGAGAGAATCATGGATCGGCTGCCTCCTGCACGCCCCCTGCTGGGGATCGAGCTCACAACCTGGGCATGTGCCCTGACTGGGAATTGAACTGTGATCTCCTGGTTCATAGGTCGATGCTCAACCACTGAGCACCCGAGCCGGGCCATTGTTTTAAGTTGTTTTAATTTTGTATGCTGTCTCTTTCCAGCCCTCCTAAGTCTTTTTGGTTTTCTGACCAAACATTTTTCAAGGGTATAGGTTTGTTTCTTTACCATTTTTCCCGCCCATTTGTCCCTAAGATGCATATAAACAAGCAATCTGGACACTGGGACAGATGAACATGGGCGACCAATCCGGTTTTCTCTAGGTTGCAAACCACATGGATTTGTTTGTGGAGGCCTAATACATGTTCGTCTTCTCTTTCTCTGTGCAAATACGGTAACTATGGTAACTGCACTCTCAGAAAATCCACTCTACAACCCGACTTCCTAGGGCCGTATTTCAGTTTTGAAGAGCGAACTTTACCGCCCGGCGCACAGACTTGGACTAGAAAATTGATTCGGCACCGTGGTGACCGTTCCTCCGAGCTGCACAGCGGGTCTGCTCTAAATTGGCCCCACTGCTGTCATAAAATCCGATACTGCATGCATCGCTCCAGGAAAAAAGGCGATATGATGCAGCTTCAAAAATCAGATTCAGGGGATTAGCGTGTCATCTCTGATCCCAGACGACTTCCAGTCTCTGGGGCAGGGCCACCGCTCTCTCCTCAGGCCTGTGTCACGACGATACCTCGCCGCCGAGATCAACCAATAAATCGCATCACAGGCTGGTTGGTTTCCTCTTGCCCTGTTGGATTTCATAGCCTTCATCTTTGCCATAAATCGAGTAATGATGTAACCCAGTAAGGGGAGGCTAAGTACTGCAGCCACAGCTGCACAGTAGGTGGTGGCCTGGCGGCAAGGGGTGCCCGCGGCGCTGTTGCCATCCGTCACCACGGGAAGAGGGGGTCTGCGGCCCTGGCCGTGCCGGGCAGGTTGGCAGGGACATTTAAGGCCGTGGATTTTGCTGACATTAGGTTATCAGAGGGGCACGGAGTTCGGCATGAAATGCAGATAAAATCTCTACAATGGATTAAAAAATATCTCTACATATATCTCTACATATATCTACATATATTTATATAAACAGGGTGGACAAAAGTAGGTTTACAGTTCTGAGTACACAAAACACAGAGTTTATTCTTGATTTATTACTTGTTAATTATTGTATTTTCCATACAAGCAACCTACTTTTGCCTCACCCTGTATATTGTATATATGTATATTTTATTGAATACTAATTTTATTTGTTTAAAAATTTTCAAATTTTTAATTATAGTTGACATATATTAGTTTTAGACATACAACATAGTGATGAGACATTTCGGTAACTTGTGAAGCGATCACCCCAATTAGGCTAGTACCCACCTGACACCACACGGAAATAGAGCTTTTTCTTGGTTAACTTGCCACGTGGCAGAAGTGGTCCCCCTTCACGCAGAGTCCCACCCACGGCTTGAGGACATTGCTTGTGTCCTCTGTTGTGGGGCCGTCCTGTGCCTTGTCGGGTGTTAGCTGCCTCACCCACTAGGTGCGAGTGGCGTCCCCTCCCGCTGATCGCCCAGTGAGAATCTGATCTGGAGGAGCTGTGAGTTCCGGGACGTTTCTCTGTTGTAAGACACAGACCTTTCATCGATAGGAGGCGCTGTTTCAGTGTTAATCACATGGCACAGCCTGAACTGAGTGCCTGAAGTTCCCGGTCTTAAACTCAGTCAGGTGAAGGGGGATGTGGGGCAGGCCTTTCCCGGGTCCCCCCAAGCCACGCATCTGCCTGGATTCCTGCAAACACACTTAAAGGCGGCTCGGAGGACTGCCTCCCCGGTTGCTTCCCAGTGGCTATGGCCACCAGGGAGAGTGGGCCTCCCGCCGCACCCCGTGCGCCTGCCGGTCAGTGGTGACTCCACGTGGTTCGCAGCACACCATGCTTCTCAGGGTCGGTCAGCCATATACTCGTGACCAAGTGAAGTGACTTGCCCAAGGCCCCCAGGCTGGTCAGTGGGAAAAGTTGGGACCTGAGAGAGTTGCTTACTGTCCTGGGCCGTTTCCACCGTGGCCCCTCGGCCCGGCAGCCACGGTTTTCCTGGGCTCTCCTGAATCTTCTTACTGCTTGGCGTTCCCTTCTACATGTTCAGGTTCAAAGGTATATCCTGTCGCTAATTAGAAGGATTCACGGCCGCGTTTTCAGAAACACTGCCAGACACCGTTTTTGTGAATGTTCTGAGTGCCCCCCCTTATGGAGTGGTGCCTCCCCCTCAGGTGCACCTGGAACTACCTCCCAGCTCTGCAGTCGTGCAGACTGAAGAAGACTTCAACCTGCTCAAGTCCAGCAACACGAGGAGGTACGAAGTCCTGAAGGAGATCCTGACCACCCTCGGCCTCAGCTGTGACGTGCAGCACGTTCCTGCCTTAACGCCTCTTCACCTGCTGCTGGCGGCGGAGGTGAGTGTGCTCAGCGGAAGGCCACCGAGGCGCCCTTCTCCAAACAGTCACCCTGGCCCTGGCCGGTGTGGCTCAGTAGATAGAACGTCGGCCTGCGGACCACAGGGTCCCAGGGTTCAATTCCGGTCAAAGGCACGTACCTTGGTTGCAGGCTCCTCTACAGCCCGGGCCCTTGTTGGGCGCGCACAGGAGGCAACCAGTCAATGTGTTTCTCTCACATCGATGTTTCTCTGTCTTTCCCTCTCCCTTCCACGCTCCCTAAAAATCAATGGGAAAATATCCTCGGGTGAGGATCAACAACAACAAAAACGGTCAGCCTTGCCCTGACTCGTCGTGGCAGTGGGCTTCCACTTTGATTTCTGTTTTTGATTTTTCTGTTTGGGCCTCTGCACAATCTTAAAGATGTCCCAGTGTAACTAATGTATTTGGCATCTGCATCACAGGGAGGGCGAGAAGACGGTTAGAATGTAGAAGGTGTTCAGTCTTAAAATTCTGGCCCGTCCCACGTTAAGGGGAGAGGGTCACTGTCTGATGTGCCAGGAGGTACTTGGAAACCACAGTTACGCGCTTGGGATTAAAAACCGCCATTTGATGTGGACCCTTCTCAGCGAATCTCTGGAAGGGAGCGTCCCCGGTTTTGTTTTATTTTTGTGCTGACGCCTGCCACCTTGTGGCCAATCCTAGCTGTGTCTGCCAGGAAAGGGCCTGAGCCGGGAATGCCTGCGGGCATTTGCCTGGCCTGGTGTCTGCATTGGATGCCTGTGGTGGGTACCTGGTTTGAGCAGGTTGCTAAGCCCAGGTGAGGCTTCTTGCCAGGCTGTCAGTTTCTTATTAATTGTGGCAAATTATTCTGTGGGTCTGTTTCTGTTGCCTTCCCTAAATAGGGGCGGGGGTGAGTTTAGTGACATAACCGAGCAGATTCAGCAAATACCGACTAGCCCAGGTGACTCTAAACACCACACTCACCTGCTTTCCCTTGAAGAGAATGCACTCTATCTCCTACCCCAACTTTTAAAAGAGGAGGAGCCCTCCTTGGGTTACACTTTGTCCCGTGGCAAACTTGCTGTGCAGAGCAGAGCTGTGAGCCTCCCGTGGAGAAGAGAGACACAAAATTTGGAGCATTTAAGAGTAGGATTTTTAGTCCTAACCGGTTTGGCTCAGTGGATAGAGTGTTGGCCTGCGGACTGAGAGGTCCCGGGTTCGATTCCTGTCAGGGGCATGTACCTTGGTTGTGGGCACATTGCCGGTGGGGAATGTGCAGGAGGCAGCTGGTCGATGTTTCTCTCTCAATGATGTTTCTAACTCTCTATTCCTCTCCCTTCCCCTCTGTAAAAAATCAATAAAATATATTAAAAAAAAAAGACTAGGATTTTTATAGGAGTATTTGAAGACTAGATGAAATAACATATGTGGAAGTTCTGTGTAAAGAGTACAATTATTATTATTTTAAAAATATATTTATTGATTTCAGAGAGGAAGGGAGAGGAAGAGAGAGAGAGAAACATCAATGATGAGAATCATTGATTGGCTGCCTCCTTCACACCCCCTACTGGGGATTGAGCCCACAATTTGGGTGTGTACCCTTGGCCAGAATCGAACTGGGACCCTTCAGTCCACAGGCCAAAGCTCTATCCACTGAGCCAAACCAGCTAGGGCAAGAGTACAATTATTGATATTAAGATTAGATTGTTGAGAGGTTAAATTACAAGAGTCTAGTGCTTCTAACAAGTGACTGGTGATATAGGTAATGATTTTAATTTAAAAATTAATAAAGCAACAGGTGCTTTTTTTCCATCTAAGAACATTCTTTTACTAGAGGCCCGGTGCACGAATTCGTGCACCAGTGGGTCCCTCGGCCTGGCCTGCGGGATCAGACCAAAACTGGCTCTCCGACATCCCCTGAGGGGTCCCGGGTTGCGAGAGGGCGCAGGCCAGGCTGAGCAACCCCACCGGTGCACCATCGGAGCCGGGGAGGGACGCAGGAGGTTGGCCAGCCAGGGAGGGACCACAGGAGGGCTCCAGGGCCTGTCTGGCCTGTCTCGCTCAATCCCGATCGGCCGGACCCCAGCAGCAAGCTAATCTACTGGTTGAAGCGTCTGCCCCCTGGTGGTCAGTGCATATCATAGCGAGTGGTTGAATGGTCTTAGCATATTATTAGCATATAACGCTTTGATTGGCTGAATGGACGACCAGATGACCGGATACTTAGCATACTAGGCTTTTATTATGTAGGACTAGAGGCCTGATGCACAAAATTCTTGCAAGGGGCTTGGCCATTGCAGCCGCCGTGGCTTGCCTTGGCCCTTTTAGCCACGGCAGCTTGCTTCGCCCTCGCAGCCCCGGTTTCGTCCAGAAGGTTGTCCAGAAGGACGTCCGGAAAGTCGTTTGGCTGTCCATTCTAATTAGCATATAACGCTTTTGTTATTATAGATTGAATTTTCATTACACAGCGTCTAGTCAGTCTGCACGCTTTTTAATGGGTGCTTCTGAGAATTAATCGTGTGACTTTTGTTTGCACCTGTCTCAGGAAATCAAAGCTCACCGTCATTTATCTGTTTAGTGCATTCTGTTAATAGAAGGAAAAGCTCCACCTCCATCTATCTGGTGGCTGGAGTATAAAAAAGTATCAAAATTAAGCTGGTCCTCAGAGCTTCTGCTCTTGTAGACGACCCCCCTACAGACCTGCCATCTGGCGGAAGGGACAGAGCCATGTGGGCACGGGGAGATGGGACTGTCACTCTCAGACACCCCCCCCCCTTTCCTGGGCATGGAGGGCTGAGGCTGGACATGTGAGGAGGTGCCTGCCTTCCCCGGAAGCTCATGGCCAGGGAGGCAGGGAGCAAGACAGACCAGGGCTTGCCCTTGACCGCGCTCCCTGACCTTTCCCGGGAGTTCTGACCTTGCTGGTCTTGGGACTTGCCCCTCTAGACTCTTAGAGCAATGGAGAAGAAGGTGAGCCCAGGTTATCTTCCTGTGAGCAGAAGGTTGGGACTCGAGGCTTTTCCTGGGCCTCCTTTAGGGTGGCTATAACCCTACATACCGAAGGCTTTGAATCGGGCATGTGCTCACATTACTATACACAGCAGGTGCTTCCTCCTCTTGGGGATCCATGTCCCCCTGTGGATTGGTAACCCCTGTTCACAAACCATGGACATGAGATGCTTGAACACGATCAAGGCACGTATTTGTTCTGTAGACACGGATACTGCCCACAGACTTCAAGCCCGCCAGCCCCTGGACACATCTGACTTAGGAGAAGAGTAATATTTCGAGTCTCCGTTTGCTCTGGTTGATCTTAGATGTCTACTGTGGCCTCCTTTTCCCTCCCGACGGCTTCTCTCCGAGTGCTTGCACTTAGGGAGCCCGAGGAGCCGAGCGAGGGAGGGCGTGTCCTCGTTTAAGAGTTGGGCTGTGCTGTGGGAGGGAAGGGAAGAGTTTAGGGCTTTAGAGCGTGTTTCCTGGGATACACGTTCTTACACGAATGCGAAGGTGGCTGCTCGCCCACCGTGACGGGCGTCCTGGGGCGGCTGGGGGGTTCCTGCTCTTCTCCTGACGCCGGGGCCCAGCCGTTTCAGAACAGCTCCTGGGCCCTGTGCTGGGGGCTCAGTGCTCGTAGAGACGGATGGCAGGTTGGGACTAGAGCCCTTTGCATCTGCTTTGCTTTCCCGCGGCCTTCTTAGTAGGTCTCATTGGTCCCCACGGAACGAAGTTGGCAGCGGAGAGTTCTTGGCGCCCTGGCACCCCGGGGTGTTACACGCAGCCGCAGCCCGCCCTTAGATTCATCCCCTGCCTTCTTCCCAACCAGTGCCTGCGCGGGCTCTCTGCTTCCTGCGAAATACTCCGTGACCACACGGTGTCGCTGCTGAGCTAGGCTGCTGGTCAGCAGACACCCTGGCCCCATAAAGCAGTTCCGAGGCTTAGTTTTTCCCTCGCGACATCACCGTGTGATTTCACAGTATAATTTAGTAGTTTTCCATGATGCTGGCGACGCTTTCTTCTGGGTCCGTAGCGATGATTTCAGTGTCACAGTTCGTAATATTCATCTTCCATTCAACATTGACTGTGTACGAGGTGCCGTTACAGGATGGACTATGAAAGAACCAAATATACACACTGGTTATCTAAATAGTTTCACTGCATGCCAGCTGTGTTTATACAGTTTGGGGCCGAGACACCCGCTCTTTATAGCAAATGGCACGGAAGATTTATGAGGTACCTCGCGCTTCCACATGACTGCGACATGAATGAAAAAGACTGGCACGGAATCCGAGTAGGAAAATGGGCCCAAAGTACAGTTGGCCCCTGGTATTTGCAAGGGGCGTGTTCTGAGTCCTTCATTGGCACCCAGACACCACGGTATCGTGTGATTTCCGCTGTAAAATCCCGTCAGCATGATATTGCGGTGTCCCCGTGCGTGATCAGACCGGGCAGCCAGTTCTTGAGGTGCAGGCTCCTGGTGGCCAAGCGTACCTCCTCTCTGACCGGGGTCTAGCCGGTTCATCGAGCCTCCCAGAGGCGGGATTGAAATTCGGGCCTCAGCAAATTTATGATCTGTCAAAGTAAACCAGTAAAACACATGAGCATATGCACACCACACACATGTATCCATAGACAAAAGACTGGAAGGAAATACAGTACATACACGGTATATTTTTGGGTGGTGGGCTAAGAGCAATTGTAATAGGCTTTTAAAACTTGCGTTGTATTTTTCAAATTTTCTATAATGTACATACATGTAAGAGCAAAACCAGTTATTAAAAATTAAAAACCAAATTACTCTATGTCAGTAGACTTTGAAGGCATTCCATAAATGGTCAAATCTTGAATAAGAGGCAAAAAGTCCCATATAGCCCTAGCTGGTTTGGCTTAATGGATAGAGTGTCAGCCTGTGGACTGAAGGGTCCAGGGTTTGATTCCGGTCAAGGGCTCATCCCCTGGGCTGAGGGCTCGATCCCCAGTAGGGGGCGTGCAGGAAGCAGCCAATCAATGATTCTCTCTCATCATTGATGTTTCTATCTCTCCCTCCCTCTCTGAAACCAATAAAAATATATTTAAGAGAAAAGTCCCATATAGATGTTGATATTGGTTTGATGTTTGACATCTGTATTAATTTTATGAAGAGTATTAGCTTTGTTAGTAAATGACTTATATTGGTGAGCGGCCGCTAGGCTTTACTGTGGCTCTCAGGCCCCAGGTGTCCCGGGCTCCTGTGGGTGGGAGGTCCTTCCTGTTCATAATTGGAGCGCCCCTCCACCCCCACTCCCCCCTGCTTGGATGCAGCAGTTTCTTGATGGAACCCCTTGAACTATTTCTCAGAGAGGACCACACGCGTGCTGACACCTGACGGTGAGTCCTTTCCGGCAGGTGACCTCCTTTCCGGGTGTGGGTGGTGCGCCAGACTCACGAGCCACACGCTGGACTCCAGGGTTCTGTGGAGCGAGATTTCGGGGCGGCCACCACTCTGGCCTGCCATTGGTGGTGAGGAGAAGTTAGCAGGAATATGCCTTCATTGTGGGGCCATGAGTGTGTTTATGAGCATCACCGATTTTATAGAAGAAACAATTCTTCCCCTTACAGAACCTAAGTCCAACTGAAAACCCCCTCTTGCTTCCATTTTGGTCTCTGCCAGGGACATGGCAGACAGAAGAGGGTGTGCAGTGGCGGCCCGTGGGGTCGGCCCCACACGGATGCGGGAACCCCGACGACGCAGACAGAACCTCAGCCTCCTCCGTCCCTGCAGAGCAGCTGCCTGGGGTCCCTTTCCATCCCCCAGCCCGGGCGGAGGAGGGGGAGGAGGAGGAGGGTGCCCAACCACCCGCTCGCCCCTTCCCCTGGGACACCCCGCTCCGGTCGGGGAGCACCGGGCTCTTTCTGAAACCGCAGAGCGGGATTCTTTGGAGCATTCCTCTTGCTGATCACTGAGGATGTGGGGGGGCCTGAGAGAAGCAGGCAGGGTGTTGGCAGCCTTGCAGGGCGATGTGGTTCCTTTGCCTTGGGGTCAAGGTGGAACTGTAACAAGAAGTGACAACGGGGTTTGTTATTAAAGCAACTGGCGGAAAATCGCCCTGTCTGTGTGCGTAACTGGTAGTGTTGCGGGATGGATCCGATAGGCTTCAAGACAGAAACCAGTCTCACGTTTCAGTTTGATTCAACCCCAAATCATTTGCCGTGACAACCCCCCCCCCCCCCATAACAGCAGCACTGCTGATCACGATAGTTTGATAGTCGTAAACATGTCAGAAAACGCCCGTCTGGTCCCTTCCACCAGGAATTCCCTTCCTGATGGTGTTGCTTTATGAAGAATCTTAGCCTCAATCGCACCGTACGGTTCTTCTTCCTTCTCCTGCCAGCCACTTCCTGTAGCCACACCGCATGCCTACTCAGTGTGTGACCTCGCTGCGGGAGTTTCCGGAACACGAGAGACTTCTCGTTCATGGCACTCCTGATAGCTCACCAGGTGCCTCACGCGTGCCGCGGTCTCATCGGCCTCACAGTGGAGAGCCTCAGGTCTGGTGCTGAACGCGTTAGAATTCTCTGGGTGTTTTTTTAGCGTAGCGTCGGGTGCGGAATGCTTCCTCCCTTCACCTTTAATCCTCGTCCTGCGCCGGGAATGTGCAGTGCGGGGAACTTCTGGTGTTACTCTAAATGCAGCTTAGAGACGAGTGATCAGAGGTCCCGGGTGGAGACGCCGGGATTCCAGGTGCGCCCTGAATAGCTTCAGACGAGCCAGCGGCGGACGCTGCATGGCAGCTTTTACCACCGGCCCCGGCGAGCCAGCAGCTGGCAGATTAAAGGCAGCCTTTCAAAGCTTCACGGCGATGAATGTTTGTGAGGCTCTTTCATGCCCCTCTGTCTCCTTTTTCCTTCCCTCGCCCTTTCCCTAAACTGGGCGCTTTTTGTTCATTTCAACTGACTTCCTGTTATCAAGCACAATACCTGTGGCAAAGGTGACGTGATGAGTTTTGACATTGAAGCAAAAGGAATGAATGACAGGTGGGGTGGTTTCCTTAGCTGCCTTTCTTCTTTTCTGGGGGGGCGGGGGGGGGGAGGCTTTTCAGCTACTGTATATACTGTATTCGTATTTGAACCTTGCTTCCACAGGAATGTGTCAGAGCAGCTCCTTTGGAGTGTAAATCCTGTGCTCACATCAGGCAAAGGCTGATGAGATGCGGTGGGAACCAGGCCCCCCTTGGATAGTTTTCCGCTGCCGCCTGGTGGTGTGAGGGTTTGGGGGTGCCCTGTGCCGCCCTCCTGGCTGGCCTGGGGAAGGACAGCTGCGTCTCTGAGTGGCAGGGACCTCTTCCCCAGCCGCCGTGTCCTAGGGTAGCGGCCTATCTCGGACGGCGGTTTCACTTCCTCAGACTATTGATATCCACCGCGGTGCAGTCACAGATTTGTGGATGGGAAGCAGGCGCTTTTGGAATAAAAAATCGCCCGGGACCAAATGTTCTGGCCTGAACATCAGGCCCTAATAGCTGCCATGTGTGCGCGGGCCGGGACGCGGCGGGAGCGCCCGGGGAGGCCGACTGAAGCTGCCTCGGGGAGTCTTGTAGCGTCTTGGTCTTCAGAGCAGATTTCTGTCTCCCAGGCCGAAAAAAGACATCCCGGGGCGGGGACCCGCACGGGTCCGGGTGGGAGGGCACGATCAAAGGCCCGCACCCTCCTTGTGGTTCGAGGGCGCGAGGCGTCCGGTCCTCGAAGCGAGGCTCTCAGCGACGCAGGGGGCTGGGGCCTGCTCTCCCCTGAGTGCCCGTTGTCCTTCGCTTTCCGGGATCTGAAAGGCAGGTGGGGCACCTGGTGTTTATGTCCATGCTCATCCCTTGAGAATGCTGCCCCAGGAACTGTGTCGCCTAGAAGAATGGTTTGTGGTGTTTCTGGGTTTCCAGACCGACGGGCAATTTGTGGAGCCGCGTGGCGTCGAATCCCCTGCCGGCGGGGACCAGCGGCGGCTCCCTGTGCGGGAGGCCGGGAGGCTTCTGGGCTTCCTCTGAGAGCCGGCCGCTGTGCGGCCGCGGGACACTCAGCCCAGGTTAGGGTCGGTCCGCCTGTCTGTCTGTCCATCAGTCTCTTTCTCTCGGAGACAGGAGGGTGCGAGTCACTTTCTTGGTTTTGTTCCTGTTCCGGCCCCGTCGCTGCCTCTGAGTAGCTGCCTCTGCCTGGCACCGCGGGGCCTGCCAGGGACCGAGCGCCCCTGGTTCTCCTCTGCGCGGTCCCTGCCTGTGTCTGCCTTTCTGAAGCCGTTTCCCCGGTTCTCTGCGCGGTCCCTGCCTGTGTGTCTGCCTTTCTGAAGCCGTTTCCCTGGTTCTCCTCTGCGCGGTCCCTGCCTGTGTCTGCCTTTCTGAAGCCGTTTCCCTGGTTCTCCTCTGCGCGGTCCCTGCCTGTGTGTCTGCCTTTCTGAAGCCGTTTCCCTGGTTCTCCTCTGCGCGGTCCCTGCCTGTGTGTCTGCCTTTCTGAAGCCGTTTCCCTGGTTCTCCTCTGCGCGGTCCCTGCCTGTGTGTCTGCCTTTCTGAAGCCGTTTCCCTGGTTCTCCTCTGCGCGGTCCCTGCCTGTGTCTGCCTTTCTGAAGCCGTTTCCCTGGTTCTCCTCTGCGCGGTCCCTGCCTGTGTCTGCCTTTCTGAAGCCGTTTCCCTGGTTCTCCTCTGCGCGGTCCCTGCCTGTGTCTGCCTTTCTGAAGCCGTTTCCCTGGTTCTCCTCTGCGCGGTCCCTGCCTGTGTGTCTGCCTTTCTGAAGCCGTTTCCCTGGTTCTCCTCTGCGCGGTCCCTGCCTGTGTGTCTGCCTTTCTGAAGCCGTTTCCAGGCCTCAGCTTAGGGGCGCCGTCAGTGGGAGACGTGCCGGTGTCACACCTGTGGCCGGTCTCGTTGCTCACGGGAGAAGCTCTCCCTCCCAAGGACTCCGGAGCTCACACCCTGTTCCGTCCCTTGAGCAGCGCTCTCCGTGCCAGCCCCTTCGTCTTTGGGACGTTCCTTTTAACCAGTGAACTGCCGCACGTCCAAAATGGAAACCATCCCCACACGCCATGATGTTTTGAATTTAATTAAAAAAGTCAATTTGCAATGAATATTATAAAAATAAACATGTTACTCACATTTCGGGTGTCCTTGACTATTTCCAGCTGAAAATTCTCACGAAAAATGATTTTAAAGTTGGTCCGGGCTGCCACTTAGGGAAAACATTTTTTTTTTTTATAGATGCGCCTGGCGGGTGGGGAAGGTCCGCCGCTTGCGTCTCCAGACGCTTATGGCGTGCAGTGGGTTATTTCTGTCCCTCAGTGGTGCCTGAGTCTTTCTAACCTTAACATGAATATGACAATATCTGTTCGCATGTTTGTCTTAGCTAAAGCTTCAGGAAAGGGCTGTCCGATGGCTGAGCTAGAACCTGCTCCCCTGACCCTGAGGACGAGGGAGACAGGCTGTCGCAGCGAGAGGTTGCTGCTCGCAGGGAAATAAATGGACTCTCCATCCACACAGCCTGAAACGCGATTTTGTTGCATGGGTGTGAGTTGTGTGTGTCTCCCGTGCGTGTGCCCAAGGGTGGGGAGAGAGAGGTTATGGTGAGGAGATGGGTGGTGGTAGCACTCACACCCCCAGATTTACATTCAGGTTCTCAGCAGAACCTCGTGGGCGATGGCCTGGCTGTGAGCAGCGGAGCCGGCAGGACGCTGGCCGGGCTTTGCCGGGGTCGGTGTCTTTCCTGAGCCCTGAGCTGTCCAACTCCCGGTTTAATCCTGGTTGCCGTCCGCAGGCAAAGGAGACGTTTGCGATACTGAAATGGAGTGTCCGTCCTAGAGAACAGGTGAAGCTTTGCCTTCTGCGCGGCAGGAAAGTGCTTGACGGGTTGTCTTCTTGTCTTTGAGCAAAAATGAGCCCCACCCACAGGGCTCATCACAGGGACTGAGCGAGGGCTCCACGCCCCCCTCCTGCTCTCAGGCTCCGTAACTAAGGAGACACGTCTTTTAAAGGGAAACACTGAATCGTGGTTTCATAAATGGAAAAACAATGGTTTATCTTTTGGGGGGGATGGGATGGGAGAGTGGGGCATGTCCAGACTCTGCCAGCCTAGAATTGCCTAGATTGTTCTGGAGTACTGCTTCCCGTGGCGACCTCGATGTACGCGACGATTTACAGGTTTTGTTTTGTTTTTGGCTCTTGAGTCCATAAAACGTTTTAAAGGTCAAAGGTCGTCGTTTTGAAGATTCTCCTCTTGGAGGGTATTTTCCTCCCGCGATGATGGGATTAGGTGTCTCAGATTCGCTCAGTGGGTTTGTCACAGACGATGGCTTTTTAAAGGACAGCCGCTGCCTCTGAATTCTCAGTCGCTGCCCTCCTCTCTTCGTTTGGGGGAGGGTCGATGACGTGACCTTTCACATCTTTTCCCGGACTCTGCAGTGTCATGCTGGTTCCAGGAAGCAAGTGGGTGTAAAACAAACAAACAACAAAACAACCACACACAAAAAAAAACCCCCAATTTATTTTATTTTATTTTTTATTTTAAAAAATATGGAACGCTTCACGAACTTGCGTGTCATCCTTGCGCAGGGGCCATGTTAATCTTCTCTGTATTGTTCCAATTTTAGTATATGTGCTGCCGAAGCGAGCACAAAACCCCAAAATTTTAAGTAGTTCCTTTGATGCATTCTTTTCAAAAAATGTGTGATTATAACCATTTTCATTTTAAACTGGAAAATTTGATCACCTCCATCCACAGGTCCGCTCAGCACAGTGAAGGGAAGTTATGCTTCTGCTTTTCCTATTGCAGGCTCTTTCTCCAGCCACTCTTCCCGTTAACTTAAGCATTACCGGTGCGACACAGAGTAGCAGCCTCAGACGCACAGACCTGGTGTGCTTTTCAGGTTTGTGTGCCCCGGGCGGTTCTCCGATCACGGTGCCCTCACGTGTGTCGGAGGTTTTCTTCCCGCTCACGGGCATCCTCGCTCCGCCACGTGGTCACAGCACGGGTCCCGCCTCGTGGCGCTGCGTCTGACAGACTCTGGCCGGCCACCACGAGCGCAGGGCACCCTGAGTGCTTCTCCCTGCGTCCCCGGCGGTCGGCTCGGAATGTAAGGCCTCTCTCTCGGGCCCTGCTCAGACACAGTCTCGTTGGACACCTGGCAATACCGTGGTAGGTGTCCTTATGGAGAAGTAACGAACTCGCACGGGTAGGTTAATATTTTCCTTATATTTAAAAAAACATTTTTTTATTCTTTCCTGCAATTGTATGTACAAATAAAAAAAATACAGGGTGGTGCTTTTTCTACAACCAGTGAATTTTGTTAAGCTACCCGTCCTGGTGAGTACATGAGACACAGTTTATTCTGGCATTATTATTAGTTATTGTGTTCTTTTCCATACAAACAGCTATAAACCCACTTTAACAAATATGTTTTTGTTGATTTCAGAGAAGAAGGGCGAGGGAGAGAGAGATAGGAACATCAATGATGAGAGAGAATCATGGATCGGCTGCCTCCTGCACGCCCCCTACTGGGGATGGAGCCTGCAACCTGAGTGTGCGCCCTGACCGGGAATGGAACCGGGACCTCCTGGTTCATAGGTCGATTCTCGGACACTGAGCCACACTGGCTGGGCTGTAAACCTACTTTTGCCCCGCCCTGTATCTCATAGAAAATTTCCCCCATACAAAAAATAAACAGACTAATGTCCTGACCCCTGTGTGGTCAGCGAGCTACTTCACGCTTTTCCGTTCTGGCCAGTGTCATCCATTCCTACCCGCTCCTCCTCCTGTATTATTTTGAGGCAAATCTCAGATTGCATCGCTCACCTGTAAATATTTTAGTACGTGCTTCTAAAAGATCAGAGCGCTATTTGAAAATCCAACCAAATACCACTGTCACACCAGAAGCACAGTTCCTTCAGATAACCCCGCAGGCAGCCAGCGTCCCAGTTTCCAAGGGGACAGACATCTTTGAAGAGGGGCTGCCTCACCCATGCACCGGGGTCCTTCATGAAATAAACCCAAGAAAGAAGCAACGAGATCTGAACCCCTGAAACTTTGGGGGGAAGTGATTTAGAAAGTCGATTTCTGTGCCTCTTTTGATGCCATATTTTACCCCTGTTATTAGGCCATTCTGAAAATGACAACAAATAGCCATTTGTAGTAACGTGCAAAGCCACCCAGCACCTTGAAATGGGAGTTTTGTTCTGCTCCTCTCCCCGTTCAGAACTAACGGGAGTCCCTCACCCCCTCTTTTCTGCCTGCGCAGCCCTGGTTTCCCGGGGAGGGGCGGGGGCGGCATTGATTTCTGCTCCGTATGCTTTCGCTTCAGGTTGACGTTTAGCCTTTGACCCGGCCACTTTCTTACAATAAACAGTTTGTTGATGAGAGCAGCTGCCCCGCAGATTGTTTCCAGATGGTTCTCCGGCGGGGGACAGCGTGCACCTTACGGAGAAGTCGGCTGGGGCTGCGGCTCCTCCCACGCTGTCTGTCTGCCTGTCTGCCTGTCTGTCTGTTTGCCTTTGAAGCCGGCTGTCAGCCTCTGAGCGCTGAGCTGTTTATATCGGGGAAACAGTGTGAATCCGGATCGGAAATCGGGTCTCACCGTCTTGACTATTTGATTTTATTCTCCGAATGAATGATAGCGTTTTCTAGAAGTTTCTGCCAGATTCCTTACATTGCAGTAGGAATTCCTGGCGTTCGGTATGTGGGAATGTGTGTGCCGGGGGTGCCATGTGGGGGACTGGACAGGACATACTTTATTTTGTGTAGAAACCCCGGCTCCTGGCCTATTTAAAAGAACAAGGTAACTCTCGAACTGTTACTATAGTGCCCTTTTGAAATAAGTTCTATTTTTTCTACTTTTGAAAAACAGTACTTTAAAATACATATATATGTGTTTTTTAAAAAAATATTTATATTGGTTTCAGAGAGGAAGGGAGAGGGAGAGAGAGAGAGAAACATCAGTGATGAGAGAGAATCATTGATCAGCTGTCTCCTGCACGCTCCCTTCTTGGGATCGAGTCTGCAACCCAGGCATGTGCCCTTGACCAGAATCAACTGGGGACCCTTCCGTCTGCAGGCCGACGCTCTATCCACTGAGCCAAACTGGCTAGAGCATTTTTTTTTTTTTTTTTAACGAAAAGGACGGGTACCCTGATGACTTGGTAATTTATGCGGCTCTGAGGTGCCCCTTCCTTTGGCTTTCTGCTGCTCCCCCAGCCGCCCGGGCTGTGGCCTGGCCTGGACTGGCCCGCCTGCCGCAGCAGCCTTCATTAGGGTCAGACTTCCAGCCGCGGAGCCAGCACGTTTCACCAAACTGGCCACCAGGGGCTGCTGTCAGGACGGTGAGGCTGAGCTCACCTCCCCGGGGGCGAGTTTACTGTTTCTACAACCAGTAAATTTTGTTCGGCTACCAATCCTGGTCTCCCAGCTCAGTCTCACCACACAGCCTCCGGTCCCCAGGCCCGCGCACGGCGTGTCCCTCCAGCCAGGTATGACGTGGGCCCTGGACGCCGTTCAAGACCTGAGATGAAGACTTGTGTGTTTCTCAGTCAGTGCCAGGAAGCTGTTATTGACACCCCGAGTCCACACGCACTGCAAGGCTTCGCGCAGCGCTCTGGCTCTGTGCTCGGGGAGCGGACTTCCTGCGTTTGGACGTCAGGGTCCGGCCTCCGGAGGAATGGCCCTTGGTGATCAAAGCTCGGTTTTTCTGGAAGGTGTTCTTGCCCGGAGTGGCCTTAGCAACTCCTTCCGAGTGTAGACAGCTCGGAGGGTCCTGCTGACCCACTGAGGTGTGAAATGCTAAAAGGAGTTCTTGGTGGTGGTTTTTTGATTTATTTTTTTTTTTAACAAAAATTGTATCTTTGATGATTCCAGGATAAACAGCAGAGCAGAAATGTACAGCGAATATCAGGGCTGACAGGTGCCTTGGAGTTTCTGGAGCAAATTCCTTCATTTCCTCCCAACTTCTTACTTAAGGAAAATTAAAACGTAAGAGAGGCCGAAGGGATAGGCCACAAACCCCACGCGGGCCCCCCCTGACGCACGCCTGGCTGACATTTAGGTAAAGAGGGCTCGGCGTTTTTTTGAAAGATGCATGTTACTGCCTCTCTGAGCTCAGGACCTAGTGCAGCTGTGCCCGAGAGCGCGCGCTGTCACTGTCTTGCCTCCAGGAGTTGGCGGGCAGGGCCAGGGGCAGGGGCAGGGGCAGGGGCACTGTTTCCGCTCGGCCCTGCCTTGTTTCCTTTCGCCGAAGTGAAGCCAGTGGCCTGCTGGTGTGCGATGGTCCTGGGTGGCCGGGGTCGCCCTCCTGGGCTACGGGCACATCCCGTCTTCACCTGGGCCAACATGTCTAAACTTCTTACAATAGAATATATTTTAAAAGTGCTGTATTTTAGAACATAAAACGCCTTCGAGCCTTATGCTATGAGGGCCACTGGTGGATCATTTATACCCAACAAAGGCCCCTGATCAAGGAAAATGCCACCGTCAATCACGTCATGAGTTATAGGATTTAAAACTTTTCTTTCAGCTTTTTTTTTTTTTTAAGATTTTTTAAAATTTTTTTTTTTTTTTTTGAGAGAGAGAGAGAGAAACATTGATGTGAGAGCGAAATATCGATTGGCTGCCTCCTGCACACCCTTACCATGGATCGGGCCTGCAACCTGGGCATGTGCCCTGACCGGGAATCTGAGTGGCAGTCCTGGGTGCACGGGAGAATGCCCAGCCAGCTGACCCACACTGGCCAGAGCTCCGACTGCTTCGAGGAGCTTTTTTTTTTTTTTTTGTAAAGGTAAGTAGTGTGCAAATGCTCTGGTGTTATTTACGTGAGTGTCTGCCTGCCCCGTTAAACTGCAATCCAAGGCCACTGGAAGGCAAGGACCACATGTTGCCAATCTTCGCATCACTTTCCCAGAGTTCTGCCCACAGTAGGCGTTTAGTCAGCGCGTGTTGTTAGGACATTAGAAAGCGCTCGGCTTTCCCACGAGCACACTGTGAAGCGCTTCCCCGCTCCTGTGGCGGGGAGACCCGCGGGCGGGGGTGCAGGCTAGCGCCAAGCAGCCCGGCAGCTCCCACTCCCACCCCGTCGGTCTCGCTCAGTCACCCTCTATTCAGGAGGAACGGGAGTTTCGTAAACAACCGTGTTCCGCAGTCGGAAAGCATCGGCTGTTGCTGTGCCTAAGGAAAGCTGACAAGGCGGAGCTCGGGGAGGTGGGGGGAGCGTATCGTTAATTGACGTGCTTCCCAGGTTAGACACGGTGCCAGTGCCCTGGCCGGTCAGCGGCTCCTTCCCGTGCGCGAGCGGCCCTTTCTGCTTCGAGACTCCGTAGCCCGTCTCCTTGGGGTGCGGCGAGCACGTCGGCCCTCCCTGTGCCCACGGAGGCAGTGCCCCGGGCCCCACCCCAACACCCCATGTGGTGTTCCCTGGGGCTCTCGGGACGTCCCAGTGTCATGGTGACAGCATTGAACAATGGACCTTTGTTAAATAAGTGGACTGGATCGCAAGCTCTGGGCTTTCCCTAAATCCTCTTCAAACGGCCACTTCTCTTTTCGGGCACCATGGTATCTTAATAGTGCACCCCTAGAGTTGCTGTTCTAATTTCTACTGAGGAGCAGACATTTGGGACTAAACATTGAATCTTGAAGTGAGAAACATGAAGACACTGAGCCCTGGCCGGGTGGCTCAGTGGGTTGGAGCATCAGAAGGTTGCGGGTTCCACTCCTGGTCAGGGCACATACGTAGGTTACAAATTTGATCCTTGGTCGGGGCACGTGCAGGAGGCAACCGATCAATGTTTTTCTCTCTCTCTCCCCCACCTTCCTCTCTCTCTAAAACAAACAAAAACCACCCACACATCCTTGAGTGAGGATTAAAAAAAAAGGAGAAGGGGCCAGAAGAGGCAGTGCCTCCCGCTGGTGGTGGCAGAGCGGGTGACCCAGTTCTGAGCCGGTCCCTGCCCCATGCCTAGCTCTCCAGAGGGTCAAGGCCGGGCCCACAGATTAGGGGCAGATTGTATAGGATGGTGGCCTCTGTGACCTCAATACCGGCCCTGCCCTGCGCTCCGGGCCTGCCGCCCGCTCAGCATCGTGGAGGAGGGGAGGTCACACCTGTGCCTGTGTGCGCCCACGTGTGTGCCAGCCAGGACGTGCCACCCCAGGGCGAGCTGGGCAGGGCGCCCCACAGGTGTCCCACCCGCACGGGGCTCACAGCGCAGAGCCTTCTTGGCGTCCCACGCCCGTCCTCGGCCCCGGGAGCCTGTTTGTGTTGGACGAGGACAGATGGCGGCGGTTCAGGCCGGCAGGCTTAATGAAGGCCCTGGAGACTTCTGCGGATGTGAGCCCAAACCCCGGCCCGGCCGCCAGTGGAAGTTAGCGCCTTTCCCGTAGGGCCGGTGGCTGCCTCTCTCTCTCTCTCTCTCTCTCTCTCTCTCGCTCTCTCGCTCTCTCGCTCTCTCTCGCTCTCTCTCTCTCTCTCTCTCGCTCTCGCTCTCTCGCTGTCCCCACACTCGCAGAACGGGTTTCACCTCTCAAACGAGCCCACTTGGCCCCGCGGAGGTGTGATGCCCGTAAAACCAGCCTTGTTAGAAATGACTTATTCATTACCTCGGTTTTACGGGTCCACCCAGCCTTTTGTGCTCTTTCGCTAGTTGGCAGGTAACAAAAACGGCAGTAAATCCGTGGCCTTTCGGAGCCTCAGCCGGAGCGATACCCTTACATAATAAAGGGAATGCAGTGTGACCGACATTTATTGAGTGCCTACTGTGTCCCAGGCACTGGGGGCCTGGAAGTGACTGTGCGAGTGCAGACTGAGAAACCTGGCCCACCTGCCGCAAATCCCTTTGGCGTCACAGGGGTGTCCTCTCAAGTCCCCGCTGGTCACCAGTGAAGGACCTGGGTGTGTGGAAGCTCATCTCGTTGCTGGGCCCACGTGGGGCCTCAGGGCTGGCTGCGGAGAGGGGTCCCTCCAGAGCGAGTGCCCTCGGCCAGCGCCCAGCCCCCAGCCCCCTTGGGCTCTCTCCCTGCCGGGGGGGTTGGCCACTGTCCAGGCTGCCCTGTCCCCTTTCCATGAGGTCAGCCCTGCTCTTACAGGAGCGTCGTCTTTTGATGATAAAGGTCTGCGGTGCGTGTCCTTATGGTTGTGAAGACGCTGAGTCAACGCGGAAGTGGCCGTGACACACCAGTTTGTAAACCACAGTAGTAAGAACAGGTTTGTTGTCATCTGTTCCTATTTCCTCCAGCGTACTTGAGAACGAGACAGCCCTAAAAACGAGCGTGTATTCCATGTCTGTGTGGATTCCTTTTCTGATTCACACACTGCTGGTTGCCGAGCAACTTACAGTGTTACAACTGAGGCACAACTCATCTGATTATGTGTCTCTGAGGTGGAGACCTTCAGAGGTGAAGATAAGGTGTTTCTTGGGAAGAGGAGGACCAAACCACAAACAGGTGGTAATGAATATTTCGAGTCTAACACCGAATCAGAGGGATGGCTGTGCTTCGTTTACTGAATCTTCTTAGACGGATAAATGTAGCCGAGGAGACGAGTGATGGTGAAATGGCGCTAACGGGACTGTACGTAGCACCCTGAGCGTCTCTTCTCTTCGCTGCACTCCGTTCTGGTGGGTGTGTAGTGGTACCTCATTGTGGCTTCAGCTCGTATTTCCCCGGTGACAAAGGGTGCTGGTATTTTTTCATGTACTCTTTGGCCACCTGATGTTTTCTTTTGGGTAGTGTCTGTTCCAACCTTTTCACTGACGTTCTAAGTTGAATTGTTTGTTTGTTTACAATTCTGGAAGAGCAGCAGTTCTTAATGCTCTTAATTTTTATGCAGTCCAGTTTATCATTTTTTTCTTTTATGGTTCATGCTTCTTTTGTTCTATCTGAGAAAAGCTTTACTTATCCCAAGGTCAGAAAGTTTTGCTCCTATAATTTTATTTTAGAAGTTTCAGAGTTTTTTACATTTAGGTCTATGATTTGTTGATACAATTTTTTTAAAAAGATTTTTTAATTGATTTTTTTTTAAAGAGCAGAATGGAAAGAGAGAGAGCGAGAGAGAGAGAGAGAGAGAGAGAGAGAGAGAGAGAGAGAAACATCAATGTGAGAGTGAGACATCTGTCAGAACCAGCAACCTTTTCAAACACAGGACGACGCCTAACCAACTGAGGCACACCAGCCAGGGCTCAGGTTAATTTTTGTATACATGCAGGATAAGATTTTTTTTATTTGTGTGTTTTTTTGCATATGGATGTACAATTGTTTCAGTACCATACCTTTTTTCAAGTGAATGGCCTTGGCACTTTTGTTGAAAATCAGTCAAACATATATTTGTGGCTCTGTTTCTGGACCCTGTTCTGTTTTAGTGATCTATGTCTGTCTGCACTCCAATACCACACAATCTTCATTACTGTAGCTTTGTAATAAGTCTTGAAAGATAAATCTTCCAACTTTTTCCCCCCCAAAATTGTCTGGGTCATTCTAGGTTTTTTCTATTTTTGTATATGTTTTAGAACCTGCTTTTCAATTTCTAAAAAAAAAACAAAAAACTCTCTATGCATTTGATTGGAATTGCATTGAATTCATAGATCAATTTGGAGAAGGATTGACATCTTAGTAATATTGAGTCTTCTAATTCATGAACATGGTATATCTCCTCAGTTATTTTGAGCTCCTTTAATTTTCAACTCAGGAGTATTTTGTAGTTTTCGGTGTACAGGTCTGGCACATATTTTGTTTAATTTGTCCCTAAATGTTTCAGGTCTATTAAAATGGTATTTTTGGAAGTTTCAGACTCCAAATATTCTCAGTTAATATATAGAAATACACCCAGTTTTTGTATATTGCCCTTGTATTTTGAAACCTTGCTGAACTCGCTTACTAGTTCTGGTACTTTTTTGGTAGATTCCTTAGTATCTTCATCATTGTGTGCAATGTGTTTCAGCAAGAAACAAAGGCACGTTCACTTGTCCTGCGAATGGCTAGTGATCGACTCCTTAATGCTGTGGTCAATTCAAAAGGGCCAGCAGTTATGTAATTATAAAAAATTCAGATTTTGGTTCTACCGAAATTGTATTTAATTAGCCTGAAATCTTAGAGAAAGGTAAAAACTAAATTCTTGAAATTCAAATCTTTTTTTAAAAAAACATTAATTAGAAGGTTTTTACGCATTCCGTTGGGGTGAAATTGATAGCAGTTGTTTTTTGTTTTCAATAGAACTAATTGGCTTCAAAGATTTCAAAGAGTTAGATGGATTTTGGATTGGGGTTGGGTAACACTACTTATGTCAGCCTATTTGCCTTGATATATATGATCCAAACCTTTTCGTCAACAGAATATCTACACTGCCGTAGTGGTCATCAGTAGAGTTAAGCCAAGAATCATGAATCCTTTTTCCTACATATGGCATCAGCTACTTGTACAGCTCTTCAGTCATTGTTGTAATTTGAGTGCATTTGAAGGGACATTCCAGGCAGATTTGCATCAAACAAATAGTGATGCTGATATTTCTTGCAACCAGAATTTTATTCTATTATCCAGAGATAACGGGTGTGGGAGAGCCTAAATGCTTCCTTTGTGTCCTTGGTTTTGATGGCTTAAAGTTGCATTCGACTATCATGAATGTAAATATTTATGGGTAGTATACGGTTATATTTCTTAAGAGGCTTCAGGCCTCATTTTATATCTTTTAGATTCTGTTTGTACTGAGTAATTTACTTGGCTCTGCGTAAGTCCTGAAAGATTATGTGAAAGAAGTATAAGAGAAAAACACAACATGTGCATTGCTTTCATCAATTTTATTTTTTGCATTTGTGCATCAAAGTATTGCTTTTGAAAACATAATTGGGAATATTACTTTCGTAATTAGTAGATATAGTAATCTATATATATAAAAACCTAAGTGACCATTACGACTGAATGACCTGAATGACTGGTCGACCAGTCGCTATGGCCTGCACTGACCACCAGGGGGCAGACGCTCAATGCAGGAGCTGCCCCCTGGTGGTCAGTGCACTTTCACAGCCAACCTCCCATGGCCAGTCAACCTTCCGTGTCCCCTCACACTCACCCCCCTCAGCTGGCTGGTCCAGATCAGCCCCTATTGCCAGCCAGGCCGAGGGACCCCACCCATGCACGAATTCGTGCACTGGGCCTCTAGAGTCCATGCAACACTTCCGTTATCTGGATGGTTTACCCTTTCACCTGGTGTATCTTTCGCTTGTGTCGTTCCCTTGTGACGACCAGCGGCCCTGGGAATGTGAGGAGGGGACTTCAGACCTGTCCACTCAACCCCTTAAGAGGGCTGACCAACACTTAAGGAGCAGAGTTGCTTTTAACTAGTGGCCAGCTCTGAGGTTTGGGGGTGTCTCAGTCAGTTCAGGCTGTGAAGCAGAATGGCATCGACTGGGTGGCTTGTCAAGGACAGAGTCATTTCTCCCGCTTCTGGAGCCTGGAAGCCAGGACCAGGGTGCCAGCATGGCTGGTTCTGGCGAGGGCCCTCTGCCAGGCTGACAGCCGGCGTCTGGTCGCTGTGCCCTCCCTTGGTGAGAGGGTGAGGGATCGCCCCGGGGGCTTTGATAAAGGCACTAACCCCATTGAGGAGGGCTCCGCCCCGCCCGCATGACTACTCCCCTCCCCAAGGTTCCACCTCTCGGTGCTATCGCCTTGGGGGGTAGGATTTCAACATGAGAATTTGGGGGGGCACCAGCCTTCAGTCCATTACCTGTGCCCGTCATTCATTCATTCTGTCTTCTTCCTCCACAGAGTGCATGCCCACGAGACAGCGAGCAGGACCGTGCTCGGAGGCTGAGCCGAAGGCTCTCGGCACCTCAGTGCCGGGTCCCCGGGGCCGCCTCCACCTGGGTTTTGGGTTTTCTCCCAGATGGGAGAACGCGTGTCCTCGTGGGGGAAAGTGGGAGGTAGAGGATTCCTAAGGAGCCCGAGAGCTGGAGAGGGCTTTGGAGAATTTAGGGTAGAAAGTGTGAGGGCTCTCCTCATTTCCTGGATCCTGGTTTCTAGCCGTTTATGTTTGTGGTTTAAGCACACTCAGCGTCCTTACTGCCTGTCGGATCATCGTTCCAGCGTTCAGAACACGCGAAGGTAGCGTTTATTGGTCATGACTTGGACGTGCTTATGCGACCTAGTGCCGTCTTAAGGAAAAGCTGCCCTCGCCTAACGTAATGCCGCGTTACGACCTTCCCATTTCTTTCTTTATGATGCAGGAAATCCGGGACCCTCTCCTGCGGTGGCTGGAGAGATGTGTGGATGCGGGAGGAGTGATAAAATCCAGCAAGCTCTCCCTCACCTTTGTCCCATCCTACACGCCGGAAATAGAGGTCACCCCAGCGGCTCTCCCCGTGGTGACTGACGCGACGGCCTTCTCGTCCGCACATTTTGACTTGGAGATCTACCGGCAAAACTTGCAGACAAAGCAACTGGGGAAAGTAATTCTGTTTGCTGAAGTGACGTCCTCCACCATGAATCTTCTGGACGGGTAAGTGGAGGCCCTGTGCAGATGAGTCCTACTGTGCGAAGGTTCGTTGCCTCTAACCAGCGCTGGGGAGAAGGGATAGGCGCATAGAACTAGAATGTTCCATCACCCCGTCAGGAAGGCAGGCGTTGCCCTGTCCCAGAAGACTCCAGATGCAGGAAGAGAAATGAAGTGCAGCTCTTTGGTCACAGGTTTGCGTTCTAAAGCATGGGTGGTTTCTGTGCCCGTGACCCCTTTTTTAATCAGGCCTTTCAGAATGTTCTCGGGGAAAAGCACGTTATGAAAAGACACGTTTAACAGGTGGCATTGCTGTTCAAGCTATCGTTTCGCTTTCGCGTTGCTGGCACCGGCGTTAAACATTTAGTTGACGTCCTTTGCGGGGTTGTCAGCAGAGCAGGTTTGCACGACGTGTAAGCTGTGTTCAGTTGAAACAGATCGGAGCTTTGTACTTCGCTGCGTTCCTGCCCAAGACATTTTTGGAGCACTCTGTAATCCCACGTGGATGTTCGACATTTATTAAAAATTTTCCTTTCAGTTCCTTCTGTTTCCTGGACATTGATTAAAGGTTAAAAAATGGAAAACAGATGAAAGGACTTGTTTAAACTCCCAAATTAGTCAGTATTAATTAATGCTCTTATTTTGAGATAGTTTAACAAGTAGGGTTATGGAGGGAATGAATAAGAAAAGCATCTTCCCTCAACATGGGACTAAAATGTAAGGAATGTAAGATCCCCCCCCAAAAAACCCCCAGATCCCCGGTTTCAGACACTTCCCCCTGTTAGATTGCATGGTTAGCTGCATAATTCAGTGTATGGAACATATGGGAATATTTGGCCTCTCAGTAACTTCTGGAATTTGATAGCATGTTGATATCAAACGGTGACGTTAGGATTTCTTGACCCTCATTCTCAAAGTCATGGAAATGGCAGCTTTGCTGAGTATAGAGGCTGCAGGAAAAGCATTCGTAAGGCAGCGATTTCCAACCTTTTTCCCCTCACGGCGCACACAAGCTAGTTACTAAAATCTGCGGCACACGATGTGGTTTTCGCTGATTTGACACAGAACAATAGGTATGATTTTTATTCATTCACATCGTACGCCTATTGTTGTGTTGGCTGTTGTCATTTTTTATTTGACAACCTAAGGCAGTGGTCGGCAAACGCATTAGTCAACAGAGCCAAATATCAACAGGACAATGATTGAAATTTCTTTTGAGAGCCAAATTTTTTAAACTTAAACTATATAGGTAGGCACATTGTTATTAACTTAATTAGGGCACTCCTAAGGCTTAGGAAGAGCCACACTCAAGGGGCCAAAGAGCCCCATGTGGCTCGAGAGCCGCAGTTTGCCGACCACGGGCCTAAGGGAAAACAGTCCGTGCCCCCGACTAGTCAGGTGTGGCATGTTTAAGAGTTCCTGCAGCACCCCGGGTGAACATCGCTGGTGTGGGGAATTGACAGAGTGGGGGAGCAGTAAGAAGGGGATATGAGCCGCGGTAACCACAGTTCTTGTTCACTGAGCTGTTTGTGTTGTCATAGGTACTTTCCCCACCGTGTTCCCATCTCTCCCCTCCCGCCATCCCCCTCACCCCCCCAAGTAGAGAAGATGCCTGTTCTTGTAGGGCAGTGGTTCTCAACCTTCCTAATGCCGCGACCCTTTAATACAGTTCCTCATGTTGTGGTGACCCCCAACCATAAAATTATTTTCGTTGCTACTTCATAACAGTAATGTTGCTACTGTTATGAGTCGTCATGTAAATATCTGATATGCAGGATGTATTTTCATTGTTACCAATTGAACATAATTAAAGCATAGTGATTAATCACAAAACAGTATGTAATTATATATGTGTTTTCCGATGGTCTTAGGCGACCCCTGTGAATGGGTCATTCGACCCCCAAAGGGGTCTCGACCCACAGGTTGAGAACCCCTGTTTTAGGTGGAACAGTCCTACTTGCTGTACAAACCTGTGATAATCTTTTGTTACTCAAATGAACAGTCTGTTATATTGAGAGGGTGACCCATTATAATTACATCTTCTGAAAACCCCCCCAAAAAACCAAGACCTGCCATTTAACACAAGATTTGGGAAAGTAGAACGTGGATGGAAAAACACTGGCACTCCCAGAGCTTTTTCGGTATTTCTGGGGACATAAGGGAAGATTACTTTATGTTGGACGATCTCGAAACATTGGAATAATGGTCTGTGTGCTCGTGTGGCGGGCAGTGGTTACCAGGATGCCTGTGGGCCCTGCTGGGGTGCACGGACCCAGGCTCCGTGCGATCGAACGATCGGGTGCTCGGGTCTCCTTACACCCAGGGGAGCCTGTGTTTAGGATGGAAAATAATGCCATGTGAACACACTGCTGGATATGGGTAAGCTCTTTTTGATATTGTACTTTTAATAAAAAAAATAAGAATCCTGTCTACGCAGCGTGGCTCTGTAAATGTGTAGAGCTGAGCTCGATGACCGTGGAGCCGGAAACTCTGTAGGATTAAGACTTTCTGTTTTTATGAAAGAAAAACATTTTAACTCTTCCCGGGGCATTTAGAAATCTTTTCTGTTTCTCCTCCTGCCTGATCTGGCTTTGATGGCTGATGGCTGATGCTCTGCTGGGCTCAGAGCAGACCCTGAGAGGTAGTTGCCGCTCACCAAGACTTACCCTTGGAGGTGGTGGCTCCCTGTAGCCCGAGGCCGAGAGCCTGGGGAGAAGTCCCCGGGGGCCGTTGCCTTTTTCAAGGGGAGGAACTTGAAGAGGTCACCTAAGTGCCAGAATTGTCCACAAAAGAACTACAAGATCCACAAGCGAAACATATGACTTATTACTTTCTTTTTTTAAAAAATCTTTTTTGTTGAAAGTATGCCACAGATACTCCTTTTTCCCCCATTAACCTCTTCCAGCCCGCTCCCACCCCCCTCACCACCTCATTGTCTGTGTCCAGGGGTCATGCATATATGCACACAAGTTCATTGGTTGAGCTCTTCCCACCCACCCTCCCTCCCCTGCCTTCCCTCTGAGGTTCAACAATCTTGGCTTATTACTTTCTAAGCATAAGACCAAAACTGTTTCTACAGCTAGTGTTATATTTGATCCTACATAAGCCACCCTTATGGAAACACAGTACATTGTGGTCATAATAGCAGTAATAATAGCCAACATGTAGTGAAAGCTTTTATCTCCCAGACACGGCTTTTATGTGCTTCACATGTGTCCACTAATTTCCTACATCATCTTTCAGTGCCTGGGGTCATCGCTGGAACCGAGTCAAACGCTGTCATCAGCGTGTGTGGGAGCGTTGCTGTCTCCGCATGTTTACGATGATTACACGGCATCACGTCGTGGGTCAGCTCGCTGGGCGGGAAGGGTTTCCAGGCCGGACCGGGTTCTGTCCACGCTTGTTTCTCTCTATGTACACGACTCCTGTGGCAGCTGAGTGGCTCTTTCCTATGGACTGGACTAGAAGCGAAATTTAAATTAGATGTAGATCTTTTTAAAAATATATATATTTTTTATTGATTTCAGAGGGGAAGGGAGAGGGAGAGAGAGATAGAAACATCAATGATAAGAGAGAATCATGGATCGGCTGCCTCCTACATGCCCCGCACAGGGACCGAGCCCACAACCTGGGCATGTGCCCTGCCCAGGAATGGAACCATGACCTCCTGGTTCATAGGCCGAAGCTCAACCACTGAGCCACACCGGCCTGGCAGATATAGATCTTTATTATAAGGTTTCTAAAATCCTGTTTTCCTATTTCTACTCCCACCCTTTGGTTCCTGTACTGGCTAAATATTGAGAATTTCCTTCCTAAGAAAGGAGGGAGCGTGTATGCTGTGTGCCATTGAGTTGGCGCCCCCTCCTGGCGACCCTGTGAGTGAGCGCCGTACCCCCAAGCCCCCTTCCACAGCAGCCGGGCTCAGGTCCTACACTCATGCCAGTGGCGTCTTCTATGGAGTCAGTCCCTCTCATGTTTGGCTTCCCTCTTTTCCTGCTGCCTTATAGTTTCTCAGCATTATTACTTTTTCCAAAGAACCCTGCCTCCTCATGATGTGCCTGAAGTGGGGCGTCTTCACAGTTTGGTCATTTGGCTCCCGGGATATTCACTTCCGTTGCTCTGGGACCCACTTGCTCACTTCGCTGGCGTCCAGGGCACCGCAGAGCTGTCCTCCAACCTGTTTCAGATGCATCCGTTTCTCCTGTCAGCCCTCTTTGCCTCTGTCCTAGACGTGGTGTCACTGGTAACACAGGGGTGTGGATGGCCTTAGCCCTGTCTCTAAGGACCCGCCTTTGCTCTTGAGTGCATCCTGGGGAGCAGAGTTCTGCTGCAGGCCCAGATACCCTTGCCGCATCTTCCTTCCCCTCCGTCCAGCACCCGCACCCTCCTCCCACCCAGCACCCGCACCCTCCTCCCACCCAGCACCCGCACCCTCCTCCCACCCAGCACCCGCACCCTCCTCCCACCCAGCAGCCTCACCCTCCTCCCACCCAGCACCCCCACCCTCCTCCCACCCAGCACCCCCACCCTCCTCCCACCCAGCACCCGCACCCTCCTCCCACCCAGCACCCGCACCATCCTCCCACCCAGCAGCCTCACCCTCCTCCCACCCAGCACCCGCACCCTCCTCCCACCCAGCACCCGCACCCTCCTCCCACCCAGCACCCGCACCCTCCTCCCACCCAGCACCCCCACCCTCCTCCCACCCAGCACCCGCACCCTCCTCCCACCCAGCACCCGCACCCTCCTCCCACCCAGCACCCGCACCATCCTCCCACCCAGCACCCCCACCCTCCTCCCACCCAGCACCCGCACCCTCCTCCCACCCAGCACCCCCACCCTCCTCCCACCCAGCACCCGCACCCTCCTCCCACCCAGCACCCCCACCCTCCTCCCACCCAGCACCCGCACCCTCCTCCCACCCAGCACCCGCAGGCAGTCCTCACCCCTGGTCAGTAAGGCCGCTGCTCAGCCCCAGGCTCTCTGGGGACGGCAGCCCCCTCTCAGCCGCGGTCTGTCCGCTGACACGGATGCGCTCGGCCCCCAGCACCCGCGGGACTTGAACTCATAGGGTGGGTCCCTATTTGAGTGGGGACACTGGTTTTGTTTTGCTGCTTAGTCAATGTCGTTAGAGGGGTTTTCTTACGTTGCTGTAATCTGGGAGGGTTTGGACATTTCTCTTTGGACAAATAGTTTGGAGGACGTCCTGTTTCCTCAGGGACTGCACACCCAGCTAAGCCGCCGTGGCGAGGGAGACCCTGGGCGCTGGCATTTGATGTCTGGGTGTGAGCGCAGGCGGGTCCTGAGCTGTGGCCGACCACCTCCACCCCTGCCCCGCCTGCCCGGGAAGGTTAAGGCTGAGCCAGTGTCTCCGCAGAGGGAGGGCGGGCCGGGGGAGTCAGTAGCACAGGGAATAGGGGAGTTTCTAGCTGATAATGAAATCAAGGCAATTGGAGGGCCTGTGCCCCCTCCCCCCAATAAAAATAAAATGTAAAAACCGTGAGAGTGATGTTCCCCGGGAGTCTGACCCGGCCGAGCCCCCCTCCCCAGTCGGGTTCGAGGCGGTCCCCCCCCCCCCCACCCGCGTCCTCCCGCGGTCATTTTCTCCGACGCGCCTTTCTGGCCGAGAACTGCACCGTCTGCTCTGTCGTCAAGGCAGCACCTCTTGGGTGTGACGCTGGTTCTGGACGATGTTAGACCCTTTCTTCTTCCGGTGCTGTTTCCTGGTAGGTGTCCCTGAGACCGGTTTGCTCAGTGGTTGGACGGGTCCCGAGGGCAGGGGTTCAGTCCTGGGTCTGGACCAGTGAATTGTGTGTGTTCCCAGTCACGCCCTCCAGCTGCGGACCCAGAAAGCCCTCCGCACGGGAGCTGTGGGCGGGGTGGGCGCCGGCCCGGGTGTGGATGGGCCCCTGCCGGTCCATCGTCACGGCTGGTCCATTGTCACGGCCGGTCCATCGTCACGGCCGGTCCATCGTCACGGCCGGAGGACACCCCCGTGCTCGCTGTGCGGCGTGGCCAGGAGCCCGCGTGCCTGTGTAACCGCCTGATGAGCGTGGCTGACCCTCTGCCGTGAGGAGGGCGGAGGCTGGACCACGGCGCTCAGGAGCTTGGGGGTCTCCGAGTCACTGTGGTCCTTTGGGATCGTGTCATGTATTTGACTTGCTGTGTCAGTTTTATTTTATATTTATTTATTTATTGTTTATTGTTGTCTCTTTTTTGAGCCTCTGCCAGACACTGAACGCTCCGTGAGTGCGGCAGAGCGTGGGGAGCCAGGCGGCCCCAGACTCGTTGTAGTGATTCCCTTTGATTCTTGTGCATCTGCCATCGACTGGCCACAGGTGTGCTGGTTTTCATTTGCAAAGAACAATTTCTATTTCCTTATTAAATGCATTTGTTTCCTTCACATTGTGTAAGCCCCTTGACTTTTCAGGCTTACGTCTGCCTTCATCACTCAGTGAGCAAGCGTGGATGGAGTGCGTCCTGTGTGCCAGGCGCTGTGCCAGGCGCCGGAGGGAGAATGATGGAGAAGGTGCCCTTGCCGCCTCCCGTGCATCTGCCTTGGGAGATAGGTGTGCATTCAGTCCACGTGGTTCTGTGCACCGTGTGGGCTGCGCAGGGAGCTGGGGCCGCGGGTGGTGGGCCCATAGGTAGCACGATGCAGGAGAGAGCTTGACTGGCCAGTGAGGTTTTTTGAGCAGTTGCTCCTGTGTCAGCATCGTTCCTGACGCCCTGAAGCTCCGCCTGGCTGGGAAAATGCTGGACCTGAAGGATGGGCACCCGCCAGCTCTGTAACCGCCACAGCCGCGCCCTGGGCTTCGCTTTCCTCAGCGGTGGGATCGGGGCTCTGGGTGCTCCCCCCTCAGTGGCGGGGTCGGGGCTCCGGGTGCTCCCCCCTCAGTGACGGGATTGGGGATCCAGGTGCTCACCTCTCAGCTGCAGGATTGGGGCTCTGGGTGCTCCCCCCTCAGTGGCGGGATCGGGGCTCCGGGTGCTCCCCACTCAGTGACGGGATCGGGGCTCCGGGTGCTCCCCCCTCAGTGACGGGATCGGGGCTCCGGGTGCTCCCCCCTCAGTGACGGGATCGGGGCTCTGGGTGCTCCCCCCTCAGTGGCGGGATCGGGGCTCCGGGTGCTCCCCCCTCAGTGACGAGATCGGGGCTCCGGGTGCTCCCCCCTCAGTGACGAGATCGGGGCTCCGGGTGCTCCCCCCTCAGTGACGGGATCGGGGCTCCGGGTGCTCCCCCCTCAGTGACGGGATCGGGGATCTGGGTGCTCACCTCTCAGCTGCAGGATTGGGGCTCTGGGTGCTCCCCCCTCAGTGGCGGGATCGGGGCTCCGGGGGCTCCCCCCTCAGTGGCGGGATCGGGGCTCCGGGTGCTCCCCCCTCAGTGACGGGATCAGGGCTCCGGGTGCTCAGCTCTCAGCTGCAGGATCGGGGCTCCAGTTGCTCCCGGACCCCTTCAACTCTACTCTGCAACCAGGCGACACTCGCAGGCCAGCACCTGCCAGGCAGCCAGCCTCTCTGACTCCCAGAACCTCCAGCGTCGTGAGAAGGCTGCAGCGGTTTTCTGATCAGCCTCACGGTCGTTGGGGAAACCTTGTATGAAATTCAGTTGACTTCTACCACCAAAGGCGCAGACAAGGAAAAGCAAACCCATACAATCGTGGTAAAACACATTTTGGGGGAGCCCGGCCAGCAAGGCTCAGCATTTGAGCCCCGACCATGAACCAGGAGGCCACCATTCGATTCCCTTTCCGGGCACATGCCCAGGTTGTGGGCTCGATTCCCAGTGGGGGGCGTGCAGGAGTCAGCCAGTCAATGATTCTCTCTCATCACTGATGTCTCTCTCTCTCTCCCTCTCCCTTCCTCTCTGAAATAAATAAAAACATATTAAAGAGAAACACTTTGGGGGAGATTGCACGGAGGAGAATAGCCACCATCATTTAAGAAAGATAGTATTTTGGTCTCGGAATTTGGGGCCAGTCCCAGCTTTTCTCCCTCTGCCTGGGTGTCGCTCAGTCCCGGCGGCCCTGTACCCCTTTCTTCTCTCCTGATGCTGCTCCCCTTGCTCGCTACTCGGCACCCTCCTCCCGAAGGCGAGGCCGAGGGGACAGAGATTGGGCTGGAACTAATTTAATGGCTGAGTGACCTCACAGTAGAGAAACAGCCGGGTCCTAATAGGGATCTTTGTCTGCATTTTCACCCTGGCTGGTAGCATGCCAGTCAAGAGTCAAGCTGGAGACACAGGTGGAAGCGATTAGACCTGTCATAAAGTTTGAAAAATTGATTCTGGAGGCCAAGTGAATAGATTGAACTTGACAGTGTTGTCCTAAAGATTCTAAGGGAAAATTCTGTAGCTTAATTTGAAATCCCTTGATTATTCATTAGCTTTCCAGATGGCTTTTGTTGATGTTTTACATATTAATGCCTGTATTGTGTGATGGGTGTTCTCTTAATGTGCACGTAGGTAATGAGCAAAGAGTAAATACATGGGTAAGTGTCCCAAATTAATGGGATGTTAGCGTAATTGTGAAATAAAGGGTCTTAAAGAAGTCGATTGCTTTGGAATAATTAGCGTGAGCTTTTTTTATGGGCCAATTTGGTACTTTTAAAGTGCAAATTATCAGAGAGTTTTAAAGAAAGCTCCATTTTAATGTTTATTTCTAAATGAAGGCTTAGGGTCTAACTCCAGCCTTTGACTCTGGTGGTCATGACTAAAGGGCTGTTCAGGCATGTTCCCCATCAGATGCCTTTTTTGGGGTCCCCACTCGATGCCCGATTAACCTTCTCACCCAAACGCCTGGGGCTGAGTTAGAAAGTGGCCTCTTGCTTTGCAGAGAGCCTCTACATTGTTCGTGCTCTAGGACGTCTATTTTTACATTTTGTCACTGATTTTAAAAAATATACACATTGTTATTGATTTCAGAGAGGAAGGCAGAGGGAGAGAGATAGAAACATCAATGATGAGAGAGAATCATTGATCAGCTGCCTCCTGCACTCCCCCCACTGGGGATGGAGCCCGCGACCCAGGCATGTGCCCTGACCGGGTATTGAACCATGACCTCCAGCTTCATAGGTTGATGCTCAACCGCTGAGCCACGCCGGCCGGGGCTTGTCACTGACTTATCGTGCCGTGTGCCGTTCTGGGTGACAGTGTCTGTGTAGACGGCATTCTCAGGAGAACTGGGCCTTCTGGGTCTCTCTGAGCCTCGGCCGACGGAAGAGCGGAGTGCAGGCATCTGCGGCCGATGCCCCGTGAGCGACGGGTACCCCTGCGGGGGGCACGCGGCCATGGCAGGGACCGCTGTGCCCGAAGCATGGGCCTTCCTCGGACCGAATCCAAACTCCAGCACGGCTCCCGCCTGTCCTCAGGGGTGGGGGCCTTCACCCTCTGAGCGTGTGCAGACTTTTAGGAAAAATAAACAGACAGAAACCAGGAGACACGTGGCCGGGCATCCATCGGTGGAGGTATTTGCCGAGAGCTGTTTCTCTTTCACGCAGCGCGGCACTGGGCCCTGACTGGGTGTCGCCGGGGCTGAGGCCCGGCCGCGGTATGGCTGCCCGGGTGGCACCTGCTACTGCATGAGCAGCTTTGGGCAGACCAGGAACCCGGCCCCCTCCTCCCTGTCTGTGTGATGCAGCTGGAAACGGTGTCTGCTCTTTCTTCTCTGTGCCCTTTGTAAGTGCCGCTCCTCCGCTCCTCCGCTCCTGTCCCCTCAGCTCAGCTCGCCCAGCGGGGAGTCCCGGCTGAGGCCTCACCCCCCACCCCAGGCTGGGCAGGGCGAGGCGCCCCGAGCTGGCTTCTCGGGGCTATGAAGGGCTGCTGTGATTCTGTCTGTCCCGCCGGCTCCACCCTGCACCCCTCTGGCAGCGCTGAGCGCCAGGACTCGGTCGGCCTTGGCTGTTTGGCTGGGGTAGTGTCTGTTGAAGACTTTGACAGCTCTTTCTTGACATACCAGACATAGGATGGCTCATCACTGGTTACTGTTTTGCCAAGAAAAGGTGTTATTTTAGTACAGGTTTCCTTGGAAGATGAGAAAACCTAGCCGATGGTCCGTGTTTGTGTTTCCCTTAAAATTCGTGGAGCCAGTTCTCTCTCAGATCAGACTTTCTCTTTGTAAACCTGAACACCTTATCATGCTCCTGGCTGACAGCAGTCAGTGGAGGGGGCCAGCGTTCAGCGGCGGGGACAGTCCCCGTAGTCCCGGGCGCGCCTCGCGCATCACCCTCACTCATCACCGCCCCCCCCCCCCCCCCCCCGCATCACCCGCGCGCATCACCCGCGCGCATCACCCGCGCGCATCAACCCCGCGCATCACCCGCCCGCATCACCCGCGTGCATCACCCGCGCTCATCAATCCCCCCACCCCCACCCCCGTTTCCTTGGAGACCCCTGACCCTTCCGTGCCAGTCAGGGCAATACAGGGTCCGGTACCGCGTTATTCTCTTGTGCTTCTTTTAAGACCTCAGATACTTATTATTCTGTGGAATTGCTTGATTGTGTACACATATTTGACATTCATTTTGTCGATGCCTCTGTTGTTACAAAAGCAAATATAAAAGACCACAGAGGGAATAAAGCAAGACACGTAGAAACGTCAGTCAGTGAAGATGGGGCAGGGAATTCTTGTGAGGTTTTACTCCCCCGCTCAGTGTACCTTAGAGAGAAAGCCAGCGTGCCAGCCGCAGCGTAGAGGGGAGCCTCCTCTGCTGGCTGGGAAGGTCTCAGTCGCGTTAGAGAGGACGCAGGAGTTCCCTCTGAGCCACAGCGCCATTTCAACGACCCCTTCCACGGCCCCAGAGTAGCAGAGGGAGGCTGAGAGGACCCTGGCCGACGGGCGCCAGGCAGCGCGGGTCCCGACGGCAGCACAGGCTCATCTCAGTGGGCAGGCAGGGATGCCCACTCACAGGACCGCCACTCACGTCTCGAGGGTCAAAGGGGTAGTGTCATGGAGCAGGTGGTCGGTAGGTGCTGGGTTCGTCTCCTCTTTGCCTCCCAACTCAGCCAGGCAGTGCTTTCCCCAATGGCGGCTGCTGAGAGCCACGGGCGTGGAAACCACCGACATGCGGATGGGGAGTGTGTCCGAGATTCTAATGCCGTGAGAAATGGATGGTGAGAAAACGGGGTTTCTCAGACTTGGCCATGCAACAACACGGCCAGACCTCGAGGACGCTATGCTGAGTGAGAAAAGCCAGGCCGAGAAAGACAAGCACTGTTGGATATTACCTATGTGTGGCCTCAGAGGGCATGGGGACACTGTTCCGTTCCAGACCATCACAGCAAAGGGGTATTGCAATACAGGTCAGATTGCTTGGTTTCTCACTGCATAGAAAGTCATGTTTGCACTGTCCTGCAGTGCATTATGTGTGCAATAGCATTATGTCTTGTAAAACAATGGGCACCCTTTAATTTAAACGCACTTTATTGCTAAAAACTGCTAACCATCATCAGATCCCTCAGCAAGTCATGACTTTTTTGCCAGTGGAGGGTCTGGCCTTGATGTTAATGAAAACGCCGAATCTGCGAAGCACAATAAAACGAGATCTGCCCATAAATAACTCGAGATCTAATGCCCCGTACGGTGAATAGGGACAACAATATTGCATTGTAGCCATCAAACTTGCTAAATAAAAGACTAGAACTTAATTATTCCACTAAAAAGAAACGATAATTGTGTAACATGGTAGATGAACTAGTTATTGCTACAGTGGCAATCAACATATAAATGTATCAAATTAACCTCTACACCTTAATTTTACGCAATGTTATCTATCCAATATATTCCAATTAAAAAAAACCAACTTCTGTAAATGCAGGAAAAACCCCCACTTGGTTTATGAATGAACATTAGTTTCTAAGTGGAAATGTTACATATTCTTAGAATTTAGTGATCACGATAATTCAAGTATGATCGCTCCCCTGTATATCTATGCGGTGAGGAGGGAGAGGCCGAGTTCTGGGTTAAAAAAACAAAGTGTTTTGGTAAAAATCTGTAACTGTGTTGGATGGCCGAGCAGATGTTTTTCCTTCGCCCCACTCAGCATCCCTCTCCCCCTTTTCCACTTCCCCCCGGACTCTGCTTTGTGACTCACTTAGAAAACTTCTGTTTTCCTTTCCAATAAAACACTTACCTGCTTTGGAGGTGAGGGTTGATTTGCTTTCATCTGCCCCTTTAAAATCGCTGACGCGCCTCCCCGTTGGCCCGGTGCTGGGAGCGGAGATACCGGGCCTGCTCTGCGCGGTGGCGAGCAGCGTGCTCTCTTTCTGCATGAGGGGGATTCCGTCACGTTGAGATCCCAAAGTTTGCCACATTTTTTCTGCATTGCACAAGGAGTCATTCATCATTTTCTCTCTCCGTCTGGCTCTCCCACAAGAGCATTCAAATTAGCGAGAAGGAAAACGATGAAGTCATTGCCTGGCAGCCAAGCATTTTCCTGGGACGTGGGAAGGGGCGCGGAGGCGCGGGGAGAAGGAATTGCGGGGGGCCTGCACCCACCTCTCCGTCTGCACGCTCGTGTCGTTGCCGCAGGTTGAGGCTGTGTCCTCTGCGGGCACAGAATTCAGCTGAAAGCGGACTGCGCGGTGGGGCGGCCGTGTCAGTGGCCCCGGCGACTCGGGCTGGACCTTATGTCTCCTGACCCACCAGCTGTGCGATGTTGGGTGAATCCCCCGACCTCTCTGGGCCTGTTTCCTCAGCTATAAAACAAGAAGGTTGTACTGGGACTCAGCCGTGGGCAAACTACGGCCCGCCTGCGAAGCCGAAAGAGCGGGGGTGGGGGTGGGGGTGGGGTGGTGGGGGGGTGGGGGGGGGTTTCTCTTGCTCTCCCCTCCGCTCCTTCACCAGCAGCAGCGTTAACATGGCAACGTCGGAAACACGGCCGCAGCTCCTTCTTCTGAGTCCAGTTTAAGAACCCATGGTCGCCCTCCAGTCAAAAAGTTTGCCCATCCCTGGCTAGGTCCATGGCTTAAATACCCATTTCTAAAGCAAGAAGCCATTTCAAATGAAGTTCCACATACAGATGGGGCTGAGTGGTGGGGGGGCGCTTCTCAGAGCCCAGATCCCTCGGGACACAACTGTCCAGACCGCTGGCCGAGAAGCGTCCAAGGTCCGTCCAGCTGGAACCCGCAGGCCCGCCGGCCGGGGCGGGTAGGTCTTGGCTGCCCTCGTGGCCGGACCGCTCGGAGGGTTTGGGGAAGGAGGACTGCGTGGATCTGTTGTAAGCTCTTCCTGTTTCCTGTGCAGTCAAACGGAACACACTGCGTTTCTTGCTTGTTACGTGTCACGGGTAAGCTCTGTGCGCGTTATTCCTGAAACGCCGCACCGTTCAGAGTTCCGTGCCGTCTCCGACTAGCAGCAGCGAGGACGGGGTGGCCCAGCGGGACGGGGGGTCCCCTGCCTCTGAACGCGGGCGGCTGCTGCCGGGGTGGTCGCCCAGGTGCTGATGCAGGTGTCTCCATTCGAGCTGCGTGGTGTCTGCGTAGAAGGGCTTCCAGAACCCAGGGCCCTCGGTGGGGGACACCGTGCAGTCGAGACTCGGCTGTGGTGGAGCTGGCCCCGCAGCCCCCAGAGCCTCAGGCGCGTCCTGGAGGGCGCAGTGGGCGGAGGGGCGTGGGCAGGCACGCAGTTGCCCGGTCCGAGGTCTTGGCCGGCATCCTAGGTCTGAGGGTTCATTGAAGCCAGCTTGGCCCACTAACGCACAGCGTACAGGAGGTACCTGGAGGGGGCATGGGCTGCAGACTGAGGTGGAGGCTGTATGCGAGGTGTGGCTTTCTCCCTGCTTCCTTGGAGGTTTCCCCCCTCACCTGAGAATAGGCTTTTTAAAAATTAATTTTAGGAGAGGAAGGGGGATAGATGGAGGGAGGGAGGGAGAGAGAGAGAGAGAGAGAGAGAGAGAGAGAGAGAGAGGGACATGGCTGTGAGAAACATCGATCAGTTGCCTCCTGCAGGTTCCCCGACTAGTGATTGAACCCACAACTCCCCCACCTACCTCCGTCCCCGTACGTGCCCTGACGGGAATCGACCCCCCCACCTTTGGTGCATAGGTTGGCTCTCCAAGCAGCTGAGCCACAGCGGCCAGGGCTTCTTGGCGTTTTCATTTGTAATCTCTCAGGATCCTTCCTACTTCTGAAAATATCCTATGGCATCTTCTCTTTTCTAAACTTAACAAAATGAAATGTGATTTTCTTAATCCTCACCAATACAGCTGACAGATATGTGCTGAGCACGCATAACCCGAGGCCGCTCATTCCAGGCATCTTGTGACAGCCCTCCCCCAAGACGGCCCTCAGCCCATCCCACAAAGGGCATCTAGCCATGGACCCAAAGAGAGAAAATGTAACTTTTCCCAAAGGATAGTTAAGACATTTGTTAGCTAGTTAAGATAGTGATTAGTTAAGATTAATTAGTTAAAATGTTTGAAGATAATTATTATGGCCTTCTTTATCCCCATATTGTCTTTTCTCTAAGCATCTCCAGGAATAAACATTTCTTTACAGCTCCATGTTGGAGATCAAAACTTTAAGCCTGAAGGACCAAAAACCTTGCTAGAAATCCAGCCAGGGTACAAAACTACTTAAATTTATTTTTCTCAAAATATTCAATTATAGGACGATTCTTGTTCATTACAGAAAACTTGGAAATATGGCAATGAATACTAAGGAAATGAAAATCATGTGTAACCCCACCATCCGTAAAAGATCATATTATCTTTCGGTATATTTCCTTTAGTCTTTTTTTCCTCCTATACAACATATGTAAATTATGGTTATATTACATGTGAAATACTAGTAAGCATATAGTTTGGGCCATAATTTATTTAAGCAATTTACTATGAACACATTCTTATCATTTCCAGTATCCAATACCTATTATAAATGATAAGCATATTTCTTTTTGAGCTAACAGTTCTGGATAATTCTTTAGTGACCCCATTACAATATTTCTTTTCCCTAAGATAACTGAAAGATTATGAAACAAAAGCAGACAGTGATAGAAGTTGAACAGGATGAGGCTAATATATGTTGTTATTTACAATATTTCCTATTATTTCATCACTATTACCTCAGATTATGTCATCTTTTGTCCAGAGAGATGTCATACCTTAATAATAACACTTAACATTAATTAGGCATCTACCGTGTGGCAGGTACAGTGTATTGTGTGTATTCCCCCCCATTCAGTCTTTACCAAAACCCCATGTGAGAGGTACTACCATAGTTCCCATTTTAAGAATGAGGGAGCTGTCATTTACCTAGTAACAGGGTTTCAAGATACATGAAGCAAAAACTGACCAAATTAAAGAGAGAAATAGACAAGTCCAGAATCATAGTTGGAGATTTTCATACCACTCTCTTGTTAGGTGATGGAACAAATAAGCAAAATTCATGGAGGATCTGAATAACACTTACCAATCACTTTTAAAGAGCTGCTGTTTGTGGAACACTGCATCCAGTGGGATGGATATTCCTTATAAGGCCACCAAAGTAGAGTATTTGCTGGGCCATAAAACGAGTCTCCATAAACAAAGCGATTGAGGTCGCACAGAATACATTTTCTGTCCACGATGGAACTCAGTTAGAAATCAATAACAAAAATGTATCTAGGAAAGCCACAAATATTTCAAAACTAGAGGCCTGGTGCACGAATTCATGCACGGGTGGGGTCCCTCGGCCTAGCCAGCGATCGGGGCCAATTGGGGCATCTCACCCGGTCCCTGTTGGGGCTGGCCGGCCAGGGGGAAGGGCAGTAGGGGCTGCAGGAGGTCCCGACCAGGGCAATCCCCAGAAATTGACCTGCCCTTAATTGGCCATTTGCTTTTAGACACAAGTGTCAAAGTTCTCCAGGGAGAAAGGAAAGTCTTTCTAAGAAATGGTCCTGGAATAACTAGGTATGTGCTCCATGTAGGAAAACAAGTGAAACTTACCCTCTACCTCACATCATACACAAAAACTGACTTGAAATGAGTCATAGACCTAAATACCTAAGCTAAAATTATGAAGCTTTAAAGGAAAATAGAATGTCTTCATGACTTGGGAGTAGGCAAAAGCTTCAAGTGCACATGGTATATTCACCGAGGTAGAACATACTGGTTATAAAAGCAATAATCGGGGAAAAAAGCAATTGATAAAATTGACTTCATAAAAATTAAAATAATCCACTTATCAAAAGATACTGATTTTAAAAATGAATAGCCACACACTGGGAGAGAATACTTGCAAACATGCATCTGGCAAACACTGTTACCTACGCTATATGAAAAAGTTGCATGACTCAATAATAAAAGGACAAACAGCCCAATTAAACTACTTGAACAGCACTACAATATAATGCCCGCAGCCAAATCATACCTGAAAAGATTCTTTTAAAAAAATATATATTTTTATTGATTTTTACAGAGAAGAAGGGAGAGGGATAGAGAGTTAGAAACATCGATGAGAGAGAAACATCAATCAGCTGCCTCCTGCACACTCCCTACTGGGGATGTTCCCGCAACCAAGGTACATGCCCTTGACCAGAATCGAACCTGGAACCCTTGAGTCCTCAGGCCGACGCTCCATCCACTGAGCCAAACCGGTCAGGGCCTGAAAAGATTCTTAACATGTTCTGTCTTTCAGGAAAATGCAAATGAAAACCAGGATGAGCTACTACTACACACCCACCAGATTAGCTAAAAGTGGAAAGACTGACCACAGCAAATATTAGGGAGGATGTGAAACCAACCCCGGTTCCCAAACATCACATTGTTGGTGGGACTATAAAATGGCACAACCACTTTGAAAGAACCGGCGTGGCAGTTTCTTATAAAAGTAAACATGCACCTCCCTTCCGACCCAGCAGCCCTACTCAGAGTTATTTACCCAGGATAAATGAAAATATGTGTCTACACAAAGACTTGTACCCATTATTCATAGCAGCTCTATTTGCAATAGTCAAAGCCTGGAAACAGCCCAGGTGTCCGTCAGCAGGTGAATGGATACATTGTAGCGTATTCATACCAGTGAGCGCCACTCAGCAGGAGAGAGGAGTGGACCCCTGATACATGCATCAGCTTGCCGGAGTATCACAGCCTTCACACAATGAAAAAAATGCCTTCCACAAACAGTGCATGCTGTATGACCGCATTGCATGCAGTTGTGGAACAGGCACATCTAATCTACGACAGGAGGAGATCAGAAGGGTGGTGGTCTCTGGGGGGAGGTGTGGGGGGAGGATCTACTGGGAAGGACCATGAAGAACCTTCTGAGCGATAGTTACTTATTTTGATAGGGGTTTTGCTAACACAGGTGAACACATGTGTCAAAACCCAGCAGATCTTAGGATATCACCACAGGCCAATTTCACATAAACGCTAAAATAGGGAACTCTAGTTAAATGGTATTCCGGCTTCAGTGTTAGGGTTGGGGAGTCGGGTATCTGCCTTATATTGAAATGCCTAAAGCCATCCGTGGGTGGCTAGATGGCTTGATAGATGCGCACTAAAGCAAGTACAATCGAATATTCATGTTGAATCTGGGTGGTGGCTATGAAATTCACCCTTGCTGTGGGGTGCCAATATGTTTATAAGTAAGTCACTGTGGAAGGATTTTAAAAATAGCTATGATCGTCTACTTAAAGTCAATTTAAATGGACAGAAATTGGAAGTCCTTTGTTGGCCCTAGTGGAGTGTGAGGGAGGCTGCGCCGTGAAAGGAAACGGCTGGCGTTTTCTGCGTGCATGCGTTTTCCTCTCTTGTCTTCTTCCTTTTCCGTATTTAAGCGCACACTTTCCTTTCCCTCCTTGAGCAGAAAAGCTTGAGGTATATGGAAAGCCTTGAGTTCACACTGAAGTGCTACTTGTGGTGACTTGCTGGATTATTCACTCCTCAGGTACTGGGGATCTGAGTACTAACATTTAAAACAAAAACCACAGTCTGTATTCTCGTGTTCTGAAGTCCCAGCGGCCTGATTTCTCTTTATTTATGCCCCTTGTGAAAATATGTTAAGAATCTAAATTTGTCTGCACATAAAGTTTTCATTTCTCACACCTCGTATCGTCCAGCCGGCGGCCGGGCCTTTACACGCGTGTGCGCCTGGGAGGCTCCCTGCTGGGCGCGGGCGGGGCGTTTCCAGCCCCCTGTTAGGAAGAGGAGATATAATTAGCAGCATTCTCGTTATTTAAAGCATTTTCGCTGCTGTACATTCTGATGTAAGTTTTCTCCATAGTTGCCCCAAAGACCCTCTCTGAGGCTCAGCCGGAGGCGGGCAAGGGAGTAGGGGCCAAATCGCTTCCGACCCGTCTTTCTGCCCAGGTCCTTAAACAGCCGTGGTGGCCCTTCTTCTGAGGGTACCTTCTTCTCTTAGAGTCTGGATCTTAGTTGTTGATATCTCTGGCTCATCATTGTATTGATAATCGTCTTCTTAATCAGTCCTTAAGATATTTTTCTGAATATGATGCTTTGTCCTAACCCCCTGCCCCTCTTAAGATTTTCCATTTACTTAATGTATATATATGTATGTATGTATATATGTGTGTGTGTGTATGTATATATATACATATATACATTTATTGATTGATTTCAGAGAGGAGGGAGAGGGAGAGAGAGATATCAATACCAGTGATGAGAGAGCATCATGGGTCAGCTGCCTCCTGCAGGCCCCACACTGGGGATTAAGTCCACAACCTGGTCATGTGCCCTGACCAGACTCGAACCCGGGACCTTTCAGTCTGCAGGCCGACACACTACCCACAGAGCCGAACCGGCCAGGGTGAGACTTTCCGTTTACTTTAAGGGACACTCTCAACTGTGACCTTAACAGTGACCTCTGATAGGAGGACTGAGATGAAAACCCTCCTATCTCCAAATTTAGCAAATTTACCAACAGCCGATGGAATGACAACATAGGTGGGGCACAGTTTCTTTCCACTTATTGACAATCTACTTTTTAAATGATGAATGAACCATTCGCTGGGAAGATATTTAAGAAATGGGACGGAGACCTGTGCTCCCACAGGTGAAAATCATTCCGAGGAGGCACTGATAAGCCCAGTGAGTTCGTCTCCGCTCACAACCGCGGGAGTGACTGCTGGGCCTGGCGGCCTGCTGGTGGGAAGGAGCCCCGTCTGTGCCCTCCCCTCGCCTCGGCGGGAGGAGGAGCCTGAGGTGCACCTGGGACAGCCGGCTCCAGGTGCGTGGTCCTCGGGGAGCCGCTGGCCTGCTTGCAGACCGGTGGCGGCCAAGGCGGGCGCCAAACGGCAGCGCTGGGCCGAGAACAAAAGCAGCCCGATCTTGCCCCTGACAGTCGTTCAGTATCAACTTCTGAAGTCCCTTAAATGAAAAACACACATGCTTTGGTGTGGAATTAAGTATTAAACCGGGGCTGTAGCTTTCACTCTTGGGGGCGGGGAGATGGGCTGCTCCCAGGTCTGCAGACCCTGAAGTGGAGGGCGCTGTCAAGAATGCCCCAGGACAGCCCGGCTGGTGTGGCTCAGTGGTTGAGCGTTGACCTTAGAACCAGGAGGTCACGGGTTCGATTCCCAGTCAGGACACATGCTTGGGTTGCGGGCTCCATCCCTAGTGTGGGGCGTGCAGGAGGCAGCCGATCCATGATTCTCTCTCATCATTGATGTTTCTGTCTCTCTCTGCCTCTCCCTTCCTCTCTGAAATAAAAAGTATGGATTAGAAAAGAAGAATTCCTCAGGACATACGCTCTGATTGTGCCAGGCGGTTGTTTTGTCCCCTTTGGAGGGTGTGGGTGACAGGAAACAGTGATCTCTGGATACTTTTTCCCATTATTTTTTTTTATTTTGCTCCTTGTTTTCTTTCTACTTTGTGGAAGGATGTATTTCCCGGATTTACATTAGAATCAAAATATAAGCTCAGTGCAGAATTTAGAGGAATAATGGAATTAGTACTCAAAATCATAAAAATCCTGTAGATCGTTGGCAGCTCTCAATGATACACGTAATGCATGAATATCTTTCTGTCATAAAATGAAAAATTACAACTAATGTTACTGCTCACGCAATCCCGTGTCTTTCCCTCCCACCCTCACCCTTGTCTTTCTTTCAGCCATGTGTCTTGGAGGCTCACCTGTTACAGCAGGCCATGTAGCTTGCTCCTTTTTTTTTTTTTTAAGATAAATTTAATGATTTCAGAGAGGAAGGGAGAGAGAGATAGAAACATCAGTGATGAGAGAGAATCATTGATCGGCTGCCTCGTGCACAGCCCCCACTGGGGATGGAGCCCACAACCTGGGCATGTGCCCTGACCGGGAATCGAACTGTGACCTCCTGGTCCATAGGTAGATGCTCAGCCCCTGAGCCCCGCCGGCCGGGCTGGCTCACGCCTTTGGGCTGCTGGCAGTGGCCCACAGTCAGAGCAGTCTCTGTTCAGCCACGTCCTTCTTAATGGATGATCAGCTGTTTTCCACCTGTTGGTCTTAGGAACAGTGTTACAAAGCCCATGCAGGGGTTTCCTCTCCTGTGGGGCGGCAGGGACATGTCTTTTGTTCGGACAGCTTTTGTTGAATTAACTGCCCACCAAACTGAGCGGATCTACCAGTTTCACTTGGGGTTTGAGAGAACCTGTTGGAACCTGTTTCTCTTTACAGCGGCCTCTGGTCTGATTCTTGCATTTTAATTCTGACAACAAGGGAGGGAACCACTCCTACCTCTCCTCACCCACCCCCAAAAGAATCTGAAACACTAACGTGGAACTTCTTTGGAGAAATATATTTTATTTTTTATTTATTTATTATTTTCTTTTTGTTAATCCTCACCCGAGGAAATTTCCCCATTGGTTTTTAGAGAGAGTGGAAGGGAGGGGGAGAGACAGAGAGAAACATCGATTGGTTGCCTCCTGCACACACCCCGACCAGGGCCAGGGAACCTGCAGCCAAGGTACGTGTCCTGGACTGGAATCGAACCCAGGACCCTTCAGTCCGTGGGCCGACGCTCTTTTCACCAAGCCAACCCGGCCAGGGTGAGAAATATTTATTATTGAGTAGATTCATCAGAGCAGAACACTTTTTTAAAAACGACTCTCAAGTTCTTGACTTTGTTTTACAGCCAGCACCTAATACTAAATTATGTCTACTGAGTGACTCAATTTAGTAACAATTTAAAAGCCTGTGGTCCAAGATGATAGTTAAAGACGAAACAGAATTATTTAAAGGAAATGAAAGTTACCTTTTGGCTCAGCACCAGCTGCCTTAGCGTGAGATCGCTTCAAAGGCATTTGTGAGGGAAGGAATGTGCTCCCTGAGTTTCCGCTATGGATTTGCTCAAATCATGAGAATCGTCACCCCCATTAGAGAGGTCCGCCCCTCACGGACAGACAGGGGAGACTCAGTGCTGAAGCGACAGCTCATCCCGTCAGATCAGGATCCTACGCTACAGGAGCTCTCAGAAATCTGGGCCTTTTGTAGACACACGTTCACGCCAACCTCCTGTAAACTTACTGCTGTGGTCCACAAGGTTATTTATGTCTTTGATTCTAAGAAAACGTTTGTGATCATCTGTGCATTTGCCGATGTGTTCATTTCCTAGCGTGTCTTAAATTTCATTTTTGAAAAAGATGAATCTCTTCAAGCCCCAGGTTGTTGATTTTCAGCATTCCCGCCCTCCCCATCTCCATTCCCTCCCCAGCCGCCATCCTGGACTTAAATGTGTTACTACTTGGCGCTGCTGACCAGCGGGTTTTGCCCCGATCGGAAGGTCGTAAACCGCGTGCAGGTCAGGCCCGCGAGAGCAAGACAGCGCACGCGGGTTCAGGGAGCTGGGGGTCGGGAGGCGCGTTCCCTTCTGCGAGGAAAGTCGTTTTAAGCTTCAGTGAACGGATCTATGAAAAAGGCGGCGTATTATTTTACAATAATTTTGGACTTTCATGGCTGGAAATTAAACACAGCAGTTTCAGAGGTATATTTTACTTGAACTTTTACAAGCTCAGGCCATGTTTTTATTAAAAAATCGGACTCAGCACCTTACACGGAGTACAATACCAGATGTGAGATAGCAGAGGAATGGCCGGGGCCACCTGCTCGCTGTGTATTAAAAACCTGTGTGGTAGCTGATGTCATGTAACGTGCGTGTGATGGGGGATCATTTTGAGTTATTAGACCGTGGCGGAGCAGTAAGGATCACCGGCGGTGGAATGTTCAGAATTTTCTCTCACATTTTACTGTTTGTTTGGAAAGATGTGGGCTGAAATGATGGCCCTTTGCTTTCGGAACAACAGCCAAATCCAAGTGCAAACACCGAAGGGACTGTGAGTGGCTCTGGAGACGCGGGAGCCGGGCCGGGGTAGCTGAGAAGGTGGCTGTAACTTGATGGGCTTCGTGGCCAGCCGCACGGTTCTAATCTGGGAGCTTTTCTCTATTTTAGAAAAGGTTCTCCTTTTCCAACATCTCCCGCCCTTTCCATCCTGCTTCACCCCTTCGTCCCAGGCCTTTCTCGGGGTCCGTAGGAACAAAGGCTCCGTTCCAGGCCTGAACCCGTGGTCGGCCCAGGGGTCCGCAGGCGCGTGCCTGGGAGCCGTGCTCCTCAAACGGGGGCGCACCTGGGAGACGAGTGTGGGGGCGGTTTGTTTTCACACCCTCAGCCTCCGCATGGACGCTCCTGAAACATGGCTCCAGCAAAGGCCTGTTCCCCGACACCCCCTTCATAACCGCCCCTTTCACCATCCCTAATCTCACCAGGGACAGAGCCTGGTCTGAGATGGAGCGGCCCCGGGGCGGGGGCAAACAAAAGGACAGTGTGAAATACGCTCAAATGGAAGAAGGGCCCCACCATCTGTCAGCTGGCAGATCGTTAAGCCTGGGTTTGGTAGAGAAGGGTGTGATTTTGGGCAAATACGTGGGAAGGGGTTTAGGCTCCTGTTTTCCTCTCCTCGTGGGTGCGAACAGCCTCTCAGGTTTACGTCTGTGGAAATGGAGAGCAGGAATGGACACCGACCGCTGTCTCCTCCCGGCACCAGGGCTGCTCATCCTGGACCCACTAAAAAAGACTCGTTCATCCCATTAGGACATGGGTTTCACGTGTTTTTGTGTGTGATATATATTTTTTAAAAATATATTTTATTGATTTTTTACAGAGAGGAAGGGAGAGGGATAGAGTTGGAAACATCGATGAGAGAGAAACATCGATCAGCTGCCTCCTGCACATCTCCTACTGGGGATGTGCCCGCAACCAAGGTGCATGCCCTTGACCGGAATCGAACCTGGGACCCTTCAGTCTGCAGGCCGACGCTCTATCCACTGAGCCAAACCGGTTAGGGCTTATGTGTGATATTTTTATCGAAATTTGAAACATTTATGTTTTATCAGTTCTGTGCTATTGATAATTGTTAACTCTAAATCAACACAGTAAAAACATTGTCATGTTTAAAACTTTATGGTTTATAGGACTTAAAACAATTAAAAATGCCAATCTTTACATACATACTTGTATTGCAGACAAGTAAAGCAGGGAGGTTAAGACTTGCCAGTATAAAGTGATTATGTTGGGATGAAATCCTGGGGGTGAAGTAGGACTTTACTGAAGGAGAAAAGGAATGAAAACTTCTGGCTAAAGAAGTTTGTTCTCCCTGCGGTTGTGGCTCAGCGGGTGGGAGGGGAGGGTTATGGTTTGATTCCCAGTCAGAGCACATACCCAGGATTCAGGTTTGCTGCCCAGTTGGGGCACATATGTACGCAACCGACTGATATTTCTCACATCAACTTTTCTCTCTCTCTCTCTCTCTCTCTCTCTCTCTCTCTCTCTCTTCTCTCTCTCTCTCTCTCTCTTTCTCTCTCTCTTCTCCCTCCCTCTCCCTCTGAAATAAATATTTTTTAAAAGTTTGCTCATGCACTTTTTAAAATAGGTGATGGGGGGTGACACATTTCTATGGTACTTCTATTCCTTTTAATATATTTAAAAGAGTGGTGCAATAGTTTTATTTAAAATATCAGTGTCACCAGGCCGGCATGGCTCGGTGGTTGAGCGTCAGCCTATGGACCAGGAGGGCACGGTTTGATTCCCAGTCAGGGCACATGCCCGGGTTTCGGGCTCGATCCCCAGTGTGGGGCGTGCAGGAGGCAGCCGATCCATGATTGTTGTTTCTATCTCTCTCTCCCTCTCCCTTCCTCTCTGAAATCAATAACAATCTGTTAAAAAAAAATCAATGTCTACTTTAAGCCAGCATTTCCATCCTTTGCAACCACCCACCCTTACACTGAAAAACTTTATATGTCAATTTAAAAACAGGCGAATCTTTCATAGTTTGCAAGCCAAAGGTTTGCGGCCCACTGCTCTGGGGCACAGAGTTCCCCAGGGCTTGGTCGTGTTTCCTAGCCCGATCGTAGGGGCTGAGATGGACTGCTGGTTCTTGGTCAGCTAAATGCCTCCGAGAAGAAATAAGACAGAGAATCTTGAACAAGTTCAGGTGTTATTTTACAGTAAGCTTCATTTCTCATAACTTCGCTGGGAAAGCAAAGCCTTTGTATGATGTTCAGGGACGTTGTTGCTTGAGAGAGAGAGAGTGCTGAGTGCAAGTGCGACCACGTCCTGTCCTTTCTCAGAAACTCACGGGCTTGACGCTCCCTGATCTATGGAGCTGCAGCCCCTCGCACGCCAGGGAACACTCAGCCCCTGTCCATCCTTCCTTCCAGCGTGGGGTGCTCCTGACACTGCCCATGACCCTGATACTCCTGGCCTCCGTTCACTGACCTCCTGCGACTTCCCGCGAGTGGGACTGGGATGCGCGGTCCCACTGCCTGCGGAGTTCCCCCGCCTTTCTCCTCTGGTGGTTCCCACTGCGTCATCTCGGCCACTCCTCTCCTCTGGGCGCCTCGTTCGCGTCTCCGGTAGAGCCGGTGGCTCTCTCCTTGCCCTGTGGCCTCCGCGTCACACGGCACTCACGTGCTGTGCCGCGTCTCCCCACTGGCTGCGGGGCTGGTGCTCGGCGTGGCCCCATCGGGCCTGCGGAATGATGAGCTCTCACATCTGACTCCGTGTCCGTGGGGCTCGTGGGGCTTAGGGGTGGCAGGCGTGGACTGAGGGCCACGGCGGGGCTTGCTGGAAGGCCTTGCACAGAGACCTGGGGCACACGTCCGCCGTCATGGAGCTGCTTCCCCTTGGGCGGGTGGTGGCTTCGTCGGCTTCCTGCCCGGGTCTGCCAGGCGTGTGAGTGCTGGGCGAGAGGTCCTGCCACCCCTCCCGGACTGACCGCTGCGATGACAGGCCTGCGAGGCCCGTCAGCCTGCGTGTGCGCGGTCCCCAGGCCCCGACCAGGCGGCGGGCAAGCACGGCTCCGGAACAGCAGGGTGAGGGGCGGGTGCTGAACTTGGAGGGGAATGTGTGACCTCTGAAAGAAGACATAATGTTTTAGAAAAGTGTGTGAGGGAAAACGGATCTATTCATAGCCCACGGAAAGATGCCCAGCATCATTTGCCAGTGGGGAAATGCAGGTCAAACCCCAATGAGATGGCATCCCACGCGCACAGATGGCTGCAACCAGGAGGACACGCAGGAAAAGTGTCGGTGGGCACGTGGAGACATGGGACCCTCCCGCACGGCTGGTGGGCATGTGAAATCGTGCCGTGGGAATGCTCCGTCGCACAGGTTAAAGGCAGAGTTACCCATGACCCAGCAATCCCACTCCTAGATCTCTACCCGAGGGAAGTGAGCCAAGTCCACGCAACAACTTGTGCGTAGATTATTTATCGCATCACTATCCGTAAGAGCCACACAACCCACACGTGCACAGTGGGTGAACGGAGGCGTCCATGTTGTCACCCACACGGACAGTTACTCAGCCACAAAAGGGGCACAGAACTGACCCACGCTGCAACACGGATGGACTGTGGAAGCACTTTTTCCAAGTGGAGGAAGCCGGACACAGAAGACTACAGGGTATACGGTAGTCTTTATATGAGGTGCCCAGAACAGACAGATCCAGGGAGAGAAAAAGTAGATGAGGAGTTACCAGGGGGCGGGGTGGGGAGATGGGGAGTGACTGCTAATGGGTAGATGGCTTCTTTTTGGGGTGATGAAAATGTTCTCAAATTAGGTAGTGGTAATGGTTGTACAACTCTGCGAATATACTAGGACCCCTGAATCCCCCGCTTTAAAAGGGCGTCTTTATGAAATTAGAATTCTATCTCAATAAATCTTTTATTTAAAAAACTGGAGGTGGTGTAGAAACTCAGAAGCCTATGTCAGAAGTGATGTAACAAGTAGGAACTCTTTAAAAATAAAATGTAATAAACATATCTTGGTGAAAAAGTATTTCCACATCTGGAAACAGCTTAGAGGAGCTTGACAGGCCACTACTCACAGGTAAATTATCCGGACAAAGTGCAGAGGGCTAGGGGGTTGGGGAGAGAAGGGGAGGGAGCCGTCGAGCCTGCGGGGCCGGGACTCCCGCACAGGTGCCTTCATCGGGGCCGTGTGGAGACATGGCCGTGCTGGAAGGTCGGCCGCTGGTGCTCCTTGGCGACGGGACCACATTTCATTCCCCTTTGTCATACCCTGTCTCCCGGCCCTGAGCGCGGAACCTGGTCGGCATTCCACAAATGTCTGTGGAAATAAAATGAAGTAATTTTTCTGTCATCATACCCACCATTGGGAGAGGTGAAAAATGGAGAAAATGAATAGAATGTGTTTGACTTACTTTCACACTCGTTTTATTGAAGCTCTCTGTACAAATAAACCCGTGTGGAAGGTAATTGATTGAGTGATAATTTCTAGGTAGCAACGTGTTAAAGTAGATAAGTGCCTCCTACCGTGGAGAAATTGCCTGGCCAGAATCCGAACCTCCGAGGTGTTTATTTTAACACGGGGGAACATTTATTACCCTAAACTGGTTTCTGTTCGAACACAGCATCTATCACACCAGATGTGCCACGTCTCAACGAGTCGTGGTTCAGAAAGTGCAAGAATCCCCGTATCAGGTGAATGTCCCTTCTTTATGTATTGCCTCTTCCTTCGGCCCCCGTTCCTTCTTAAATAAAGCTAACCCTGTCATTTGGCTTAGTTTATTTGACTTACACAAAAATTAATGCTCAAATATAGCTGAAGTTAAGACTTGAATATCTCCAAATAAAAGTTGAATTTAGGTTCTTATTAACAGTGCTATAGCAGTAGCTTTCCCTGACCAGCCCTCCCCATTTCATGAATTCAAGCTTTGTCATAGGTCCAGTTTGGGGAAGGAGCAGCATGACTTCTGGAAAGGATGTGGCTTCTCCGGGGGCGTGGCTTCCCAGAGGGCGTGGCTTTTCGGGGGCATGGCTTTGAGTCTGAGAAACCTGGCCTGAGTCCTGCCCCACCATTTACTACCTGGGTGACCAAGGGGAGGTGGTATGACCTCTGTTTCATTTCAGCGTCTGAAAAATCAGGAATAATAGTGCCCACTCGGAGAGAAAAAGATGAAATCAAACACTGAATTTGAGACCAGGGACAGGGCAGGTGCTCAATGAAAACGAGCCCCTCCTCATAGGCGCTTCCCACAGGGCACTTGCGTGCACACGGGCAAGGACACCGTGCCTCTTGTCCTGCTGACTCTGACCTGAGACCTGCCGTGTCCTGGGCTCTGGAGGAACAGTGGTTCAGTGAGTGTGTGCCCTGCCGGGATCAGTTCTAGGACCCGGTCAGGGTCGGCCTTGTCCCCAGGCAGCCCCCGGCCTCCATGGTGTGACTGAGGCGGCTAGACCAACTTCCCCATCTCCCGGGACCCGCGCTGGGGCAGCGCTGGGGCAGGGATACCTGGGGAAGGTGGTTCGTGACGCTCCCCTGGGGACCACTCACAGTCCTTGTTTGGAACCCTTACAATTTCCGTCTAAACTCTATTCAGAGGGCGAGGGATGGTGCTGAGTGTAGGTGGCTGCTCTTGGCACACCTGTATCAAGGCAGTTAATAAAGTGGGGAGGGTGTGAGGCCGGGACTTGGGGAGCCATGGCCCCTGCAGCCATGCCCCTTCAGCTACGGGTGTGAGACCACGTTTCGAGATGAAAAGGTTAAAATCCTCGATCTTTCTGCTTCTGTGACGTGTCAGCCACGTAAGCAGGAGAACGAGGTGGCGGCTGTCGCCCCGATCTCCCTCCCTTTGTGGTCCACGTGGGGCGTCCGTGGGGTGCACAGGGAGAGAGATGTGGGCACAAAGCCAGGGAGTTTCACGGGCATTTTGCTGAGATGTCAGAGAAGGGAGAAGGGAGAACAGAGACAAGGCAGTGCAAGCCAGACAGTGAGCGAGTGAGGGGCACGTGGAGGTCACAGAGCCCGGAACCGGCCCCCAGAGAGCCCAGCCCGATTCCCAGAGAGAGTGATGGACTGGGGGTGTGCGGGGTGCTCACAGCGGGCTCACTCGGGACATGGTGTCCCCCTCCTGTGCGTGGCCGCCGTCTGTCTCCCCGGGGGTCTCTGTTTGGATGTCCCCACGGCCAGGCCGGCTCCCACATTCCCGCCGACAGCGGGCACCACCCCCCAGGCCCTCTGTCTGTGTCTTCCCGCTGTCCTTGTTCCCTGTCCCTCTCGCCCTCTACACTCAGGCTGCACGAGGTCGGGACTTGTTTACGGCCGATCCCTGGAGCCTCGCGGCCGCTCGGTAAATGTTTGTGGGATGAGTGGCTGCATTCAGAAAACACACTCAAGGCTGTTTCGATCGTTTCCTCTCAATCCCCTGTTTTTTGTGTTGTTTTTTAAATAAGAGCTTGACCTTTCCAACCTCAATTTTGCCAGTTGTTGTTCCTCTTAAGAGATGAGGGCTGGGGGGTCAGGGAATGAGCCCCAACTTTATATTTCAGGTACTCCTTGGCCAGTGGCTACTTCGGGAACTTTTCACCGTTTGGAGCTACATGAATGAAATGAATGAAAGAAGTAACTACAGACACGAGAAATGAGAAGACAGTGAAGTGGATATTAAGTCCTGCTCATGATGAGATAAACCTCACATTGAAGGGCAGTGAATGAGATTTTTACAGAAACTTTTACTGACTTTAAATATGTAACAAAAATGTTTGGAATACAATAATACATTTAGAAAACAACAACAGGGCCCCAAGCTGCATGGCAGCCAGTCAGGAACAAGAACGGCTTTTGTGGAGAAAACAGGCCAGTCTGCTTTGTCAGGAGGACTTGTATGAAGCAGCACCACACGGCCCCGGATGCCAGCGTCAGGGTGGGCGGCTGCAGACGGCCAGGGCCCCGAGGGCTGGGCAGACGAGCAGAGCAGGGTCGCTGCAGGGCCCTGGCACTGCGGCTCACCGTGTACCAAGGCCTCTCCCACACTGGCTGGTCTCATGGTGACGGGGCTGGACGCCCTCAAGCGCACACAGATCCATAAGCTACTGGCACGAGTCGGCGTGGGCCTCTGTGACGGGAGGGCAGACATCGTAGGAGAAGAGGTCCTCTATCTTCCTCCCACCCGACGCCTGGCTCTGCCTCCCCCTCTCCAGCTTCGGGAGAAGGTGGGGTAAACATGGGGGTAAACCTGGGTGCCTCAGGGGTGAGGTGGCCACGTGGGACAGGCGAGGAGCCGGCGGGCGGGGACTGTTTAAGCGAATTCCCATATTTGCGCACTTTTCAAAGCATCGGCCGACCTGTTTCCGTGCAGCATTCCTTGCTTTGCATGGCACCCTGTTACCCGGAACCCGTGCGTGTCAGAGCGGGGACCACTCTCTGCACGGTCGTCGAGGGCATGGCCCCCCCACAGGCGAGTCTCGCTCACTGGATTGAGTATGTTCACACTGTGGGTCCCGTGTGAAGTGAGAACTGCCCGGACTAATAAATTCGTAAGTTCAAGTTCATCAAAGGATGGCGCGCGGGGAAAGGACCTGGTGTGAGTGTGTGTGGCTGTGCGTGTGGTTTCACGTGCGCGGAAGCCTTAGCTCCTAGGCGCCGTTTGCTGATTTCAAAATACATGAGCCGTTTCATGCTCTGGCTCACACCCACCTCGTAACTGGAGGTGCGGGAACCTGATCCCGAGATGTGGTTTTCTCTTAACAAGGTGATTATTGGTGGTGGGTGTGATCGGGCACTCGCGTGGTTTTTTCTTCTCTTTTTGTTGCTGTGGGAACGGATGACGTACGCGGCCTGATGACAGAGCTGCTGGAGTGGGTTGCATTTTAATGCTTTTCCCGGTGCTAGCTGGGGCTGGGGCGTTGGAGGAGCTACTGTGTGTCCTTCATGCCTTGCTGACCCGTGGAAGCCGCCTGTGGTCCGAGCCAGATTCTGTCTTAGAGTCCCACCTCCATGTACTGCTGCGTGTATTGTCCTTTAACACCAAAGCCGTCTGTCCCCGCCCTGCAGTTTCCCGGGAGAGGCGGCCTGCCTGCTCTTCCCCTCTCCCTGCGAGAACTCAGAGTCGAGGAGGGTGCCTTCCCACCAGGTGAGGCCCACACTTTTTAACAATAGCCTTTCTGAGTGACAATCCACATCCGATACAGTGCACCATTCAAAGCGCACAATTACCTCAGTGGATTTAGTATGTTCACCCTTGTGGATTACCATCACCACATCAAATTCAGAACCTTTTTTTTAAAAAAAAATATATTTTATTGATTTTTTACAGAGAGGAAGGGAGAGGGATAGAGAGTTAGAAACATCGATGAGAGAGAAACATCGATCAGCTGCCTCCTGCACACCTCCCACTGGGGATGTGCCTGCAACCAAGGTACATGCCCTTGCCCGGAATTGAACCTGGGACCCTTCAGTCCGCAGGCCGACGCTCCATCCACTGAGCCAAAGTGGTCAGGGCTAAATTCAGAACCTTTTTGTCACCCCGGAGAGAAGCCCCAGGCCCATTCGCTGTCACTCCCCATCCCTCCCGTCCCAGTGCTCAGCAGCCACTGCCTGCTCCCTGTCTCTCTAGATTTGCCTGATCTGGACGTTTCATAGAAGTGGAATCAGAGTGTGGCCTGTTGTGTCTGGCTTCTCACTCAGTGTGAGTAAGACTGTCAGTCATGTTGCAGCCTGTCCGGACCTCTTTTTTTTTTAAAATATATTTTATTGAGTTTTTACAGAGAGGAAGGGAGAGAGACAGAGAGCTAGAAACATCGATGAGAGAGAAACATCGACCAGCTGCCTCCTGCACACTCCCCACCGGGGATGCGCCCGCAACCAAGGCACATGCCCCCGACCGGAATCGAACCTGGGACCTTTCAGTCCGCAGGCCGACGCTCCATCCACTGAGCCAAACCGGCTTCGGCCCGGACCTCTTTTTATAGTAGGTATCTTACATGGTCATCTTTAATCTCTTGAAGTTAACCTCGTAGATTATATAACCTGCCTGCACACATAATTTAAAAATTCAAAATAATATTCTAAACATAATAAAACAAATAAAGAGAAGTTGTTGAAGTAAAATAATGTGCATCTTAATGTGTTCCCACATCGACTGTTGAAGACATGAAGGGTTCAGGTGCCTGCACCCCATGTCAGGCAGGACCCAGACAGCTGCCGGCCGCTCTGGGAGGGACGGGCTCAGGGAGGTAAGGGCTCAGGGCTCAGGGAGGGACGGGCTCAGGGAGGTAAGGGCTCAGGGAGGGACTGGCTCAGGGAGGTAAGGGCTCAGGGAGGGACAGGCTCAGGGAGGGAAGGGCTCAGGGCTCAGGGAGGGAAGGGCTCAGGGAGGGACGGGCTCAGGGAGGGAAGGGCTCAGGGAGGGAAGGGCTCAGGGAGGGACGGGCTCAGGGAGGGAAGGGCTCAGGGAGGGAAGGGCTCAGGGAGGGACGGGCTCAGGGAGGGAAGGGCTCAGGGAGGGACGGGCTCAGGGAGGGAAGGGCTCAGGGAGGGACGGGCTCAGGGAGGGAAGGGCTCAGGGAGGGAAGGGCTCAGGGAGGGACGGGCTCAGGGAGGGACGGGCTCAGGGAGGGAAGGGCTCAGGGAGGGACGGGCTCAGGGAGGGAAGGGCTCAGGGAGGGAAGGGCTCAGGGCTCAGGGAGGGAAGGGCTCAGGGAGGAAAGGGCTCAGGGAGGGACAGGCTCAGGGAGGGACGGGCTCAGGGAGGGACGGGCTCAGGGAGGGAAGGGCTCAGGGAGGGACGGGCTCAGGGAGGGAAGGGCTCAGGGAGGGAAGGGCTCAGGGCTCAGGGAGGGACAGGCTCAGGGAGGGACAGGCTCAGGGAGGGACAGGCTCAGGGAGGGACGGGCTCAGGGAGGGACAGGCTCAGGGAGGGACGGGCTCAGGGAGGGAAGGGCTCAGGGAGGGAAGGGCTCAGGGCTCAGGGAGGGAAGGGCTCAGGGAGGGAAGGGCTCAGGGAGGGACAGGCTCAGGGAGGGACAGGCTCAGGGAGGGAAGGGCTCAGGGAGGGAAGGGCTCAGGGAGGGACAGGCTCAGGGAGGGAAGGACTCAGGTAGGGAAGGGCTCAGGGAGGGATGGGCTCAGGGCTCAGGGAGGGACAGGCTCAGGGAGGGAAGGGCTCAGGGAGGGACAGGCTCAGGGAGGTGCCTGGTGTTGGGTGCAGACACCAGGAATGGCGTTGCCTCGGGTGACATGGGTTTCCATCCTGGGAAACAGCTCTGCTTTGGGCTTTCCCTTGGCTTATGTGGTGGTGACATCCTTGGGAAGCTGCGTGCAGAACTCTGTACAGAAAGTACTTTTCATTTCCATGTAAAAATACAGTCAGGTTCTCAAGCCACATCATGGCGGACAGGCTTTTCGTCCACAGGAGCGACCGGCAGAGCGTTGCCCATCTGTTGCAGAGGAGAGGAGGGTCTGATGGCCCAGGGCTGACCCTGTGCATTGCGGGACAATGTGAGTCCCTGGGGCTCCCCGAGCACTAAATTCTAGTCACTGCGACAACCCCAAAAATTGGGTTCCGGAAGGTCCCCTGGGGGGCAGTCCTGTACCCATGGAGGACCTCTGCTCTGGGTCCCCCTCCTGGCACCCGCTTCGCCATGCACTCTTATCAAGCTTTCCTTTCCTCCGTGAGCGGCCAGATTATTGGCAGACTCTCCGAAGCCAAAGGGAAGCTGGTACCTTCAGGCACAGTGGAAAGGAAATACTCTATCTCAGTGGTTCTCCACCTTCTGGCCCTTTAAATTCAGTTCCTCATGTTGTGACCCAACCATAAAATTATTTTCGTTGCTACTTCATAACTGTCATGTTGCTACTGTTATGAATCGCCATGTAAATATCTGATATGCAGGATGGTCTTAGGCGACCCCTGTGAAAGGGTCGTTCGACCGCCAAAGGGGTCGCGACCCACAGGTTGAGAACCGCTGCTCTATCTGATTCTCCCTGCCCCCACCCCTTCCCCAGATCTGAAGTTCCCCTGCTGCTCTGAAATGTTGCCTTGACAGACCAGTCCCAAGAAGCCACTGCTGCCCAGCTCCGAGGATCCCACAGCGGCCTCTCCTCCTGTGCTCGCCGTGACTTGCTGTAAACTCCCTGGGGCCAGGACGCCCTCCTGCAGCCGCCCCTGCTGTGCCCAGGGCATGCCCATCTCGGGTGGAAACCCATGGAGTATTTGTCTCCGCAGTGAAGCGATGGGACCGTGTTACAGCAGTGTTTTTTATTTTAATTTTTATTGTAGTTGACACACAATATTTTATTAGTTTCAGGTGTACAGCAGTGACTTGACATTTATATACCTTACAAAGTGATCACAATCTTCTAGTAGCCATCTGTCCCTGTAAGAGTTATTACGATGTTATTCCCTATGCTGTATGTTATATCCCTGTAACTTATTTTTATGACTAGAAGTCTGTGTGTAGCAATGGTTTTGAAACTTTCTCACCATTGCCCTTAAAATAATTTTGAAAATATACAAATCCCATGACATGGTGTTTAAGCTGACAGCTAAAAGTTTTCATCGAAAGTTTAAATAATAGTACCCGGCCGACTTGGCTCAGTGGTTGAGCTTCGCCCTGTGAACCAGGTCACAGTTCCATTCCCGGCCGGGGCACATGCCGGGTTGTGGGCACAATCTCCAGTGTGGGGCATGCAGGAGGCAGCCAATCAATGATTCTCTCTCATCATTGATGTTTCTCTCTCTCTCTCTCCCTCTCCCTTCCTCTCTGAAATCAATAAAAATAGCCTATATAATAAAAGGCTAATATGCAAATTATCCCCTCAACCGGGAGTTCGACCAGGGGGCGGGGCTGGCTGGCCAACTGCCTGTGGCCTCTCCCCCTGGCCAGCCCTGCCCCTGATCACCACCTCTCCGCCCGCCTCCAATCAGGGGTGGGGCCAGCCAGCCAACCACCCATGGCCCCTCCCCCGGTCTGCCCCACAGCCACTACCCCTGGCTGGCCCCACCCCTAATTACCCCCCCCCCCCCATCAGGAGTGGGGCTGGTCGGCCAGGCCCAATCGGCCCCAATCAGGGCAGGCTGGCTGGACCCCACCCATGCATGAATTTGTTCACTGGGCCTCTAGTATTTTTAGAAAAAGTTTAAATAATAGCAAGGGATATAATTCCCAACATATGATGAACATTAATGTTCAACAGAGTAGCATCTCTTTCTGATGTCTGTCCGGTGACGGAATGCCATGCCCGTGCGAGGCCTACGCTCGTCCAGCAACAGTTAGATGAAGCTCTTCTTCCACAGCCGACCCTTTATGTTTGCTTATCTCCTCGAACACGGTTCCGTTCCAGGTCTCAGAGGATTTTATTCGAGGGCAACACATTTTAATGCTTGAACATCTTTTTCATTTGCCCTCGGATACTTCTCTGCATCAGGACCATGTGATCTGTTAACAATGGGCTCTAAGAGTAAAACAATTCCTCCCAATTTGGGTTCTCTTCGTAATGACCAGCAGCATACAATGGACCCAATACCGATGCATCGTAAATGTTACCAGCTGCTTATCAAACGTAACAAAAGATAGTGGGCATATGCCTCTGAATGAGATCATTGGTGCCAATTAGTTCATTTATCTGTGGGTGAACATGATTTATTGATAGAGTGAGACAGTTTAGTTACTCTCTTCCTCCTTTTTATATACGGAACCAATGAGAAATTTCTTCACATAAAAAGTAGGTGGAATGAAGAAGTTGTTTTTTTTTTACTGTAACATCATCACTCAATTTTGGGTGATGCCAAAGTTCTATGCCAAAAATTACATTGCTCCCTCATCGGTAATTATTTTTACTGATTGGCGAGCTGTCAATTAATATCTCAACTAGATTTTTCTGCAGTTTTGTTGACTGCAAAGAGCTGGAGACCACCTGCTCTATGAGAGGGTTTGTGAATAATCATTAGAGTCACCCACCAGTGATATCTCAAGCTTATATGAGACTTTATTGTGACTTATCTAATTATTATAATTATACGTATTAATGATTTACTTAAACTCCTAGTTTAATCTACTTAAAAATAATTGCAAAATTGAAATAGTTAATTTTAATACATTCTTGACAATATATTTTTAAACAAAATGCTTTTATTTTTATTTATTTTTAAAATGTATTTTTACTGCTTTCAGAGAGGAAGGGAGAGGGAGAGAGAGATAGAAACATCGACAATGAGAAAGATTCATTGATCGGTTGCCTCCTGCACGCCCCACCCTGGGGATCGAGCCCGCAACCCGGGCATGTGCCCTGACTGGGAATCGATCTGTGAAATCCTGGTTCATAGGTCGACGCTCAACCTCTGAGTCAAGCCAGCCGGGCCAAAATGCTTTTATTTTATCCCATGTTTTAAATATACTTTTGTATAAACCTTGGGGCTGCAGATGTAGCTCTCCCAGTTTTTGGAAAGTGCCTGCCATGTCAACTCACTGGCACAGCCAATCCTCATGGCAAACCAAGTGGCCAAACGTACCAGCCAAAGATCAGGCCCTGGTCCTTCTGGCCCTGAAAGAGGTGCACCCGACCCCCAGCTGGAACGAAGCGGGTGTACGTTCCGGGGAAGGACCCTGCTCTCCTGCTGTCACTGCATCCAGGACAAGTCAGAGCCCCTGGTCAGTGGGGCGGCGCAGGCCTGGCACCAGCTCAGGTGGCGTTGGCTGTTCGCAGGAGCTGCCTGGGAATCCAGTGGCCTGGCATGTGGCTGTGTGAGGGCCCAGGGCCGCTGGGGGTGGGGGGGTGGGGGGGTGGGGGGTGCTGTCTGCCCTCAGAGCAACCCTCTGGTCTCCTAGGAAGCCGAGAGACGGGAGTAGCCCCAGGTAGCCCCAGGAGGCCTGTCGTCCAGGTAACACAGAAGGAGCTCGTGGGTGACTTCCCAGTAAGTCTACTCGCCTCACTCCAGTTATCCATGTTTTCTTTAAATTTGCTAAGAACCAGTGTAAAGAGTAAAGTCTGCTTTGTTAGCAAGTTACCGGTTGAAAATAGAGGGCGCTTAGGAAAATGGAGCCTTATGCCCAGCGGTGGGATTGGACGGGCGTTTCTCCTGGGTCCTCGTCAGAGAACCTGTGCGTGAGGAGCGGCCAGAGGCCTCTCTGAGGTGTGGCGCTGCTGAGTGGCACCGGGTGGCGCTGTCACATGAGATCTGCCAGCTTAGAAAGCTCTCTAAAATGTACCCAGGAATCACAATACAAAAAAGTGGTAAATTTAGTTTCTAGTTTTTCTAATTTAAAAGTTTCAAGTGTATGTTTCTGAAATGTAGAGGGTGCGTACCTAACTGTTGAAATATCTTGCTTTATTCCATAGCCTGTGTCTTAAGGAAACAAAAGGTTTCTTTCCTAAAAACAGATTGGGGAAGCCTGGTTCCCAGCCATGGACAGAGGACTGTACCCACAGCTCTGTCCCCACGTCCCCAGATGTGCAGGGAGGGGTGTCCTGGGGAGTCACCCCACCCTTCCCTGCTTCCTGGCCAGCCTGGACGCTTGACCGCCCAGGATGGAGTCTCCGCGTTGGAATTGGGCTGGGGGACAAGGGACACAGCACACGTAGTAAGAACATGTGAGGACGAGAATTCGACCAGGACTCTCATTCTTGTTGGCCATGCCGCCCTGCTGTCCCCGCTCTGGAACCGCCAGAGGTGGCCACAGACCACGCTCCCCTGCGGCGTCGCTCCCTTCCCTGGCCATGCCCTTGGCAGGGAGCCCAGAGGAGCCACCCTGAGGGTCTGGGCACTGAGGGGTGTCCCGTGTCCCCTCCCTTGGGAGGCACCTTCCTGAGTCCGTGCCCTGTCCCTATGCTGGTTTGGGGCTGGCCTCTGGGCTGGGCTTCTCTGGAGCTGCAAGGCACAAGGTAAAGCGGGGTGCCCCTACCCCCCCACGTCCCCAACCTGGTGGGGGTCCCGCAGCACTGAGCTGTCACCTGTGCTGCAGCCCACAGAGGGGTCGGGAGGCCATCGGTGAGCTGCCCCCAGCGGTCACCCCCACATGTCCCTTTGTCCCTCTCTCCTCCAAGTCCCTTCACTGCAGTGAGAGAGAATGCATAGGTTCTAATCCACACCTGACTCACTTTTTAATATGTTTATAGGAAAAGTTAAGCGTCTATCCGTGACAGCCCAGGAGAGCTGCTTCAGGGTGGAGGCCGCTTTCCATGCAATTGAGCGCTCACGAGTATAAGCTAAGAGTTTGAAAAAGAAAAGAAACAAATAAATAAACAAACGAAGAGTTTGTCCAGGTCAAGGCTCAGGATTGCAAAAAACAAATTGACGGAGTAACTTGAAAGAAAAGAAATGAGTTGGAGCCCGGGTGTTGGTGGCTCACAAATGAAGGGGAGGGTGGAAGGAAGAGGCTGGGGCAGCGAGTGAGGCGCGAGGAGGACAGAGCGGGGGCCCCAGCACCCACGGGGTCCCAGCACCCACGGGGTCCCAGCACCCACGGTCGCTGGGGAGGAAGCTGGCAGCCGCCCCCGCAGGAATTCTGGACTGTCTGGCCTCTGGCTAGAGTCTGGGTGAGCAAGTCTCTGGCCTGTGTGGCCTCCCCCCACCCCGATGCCCCCAGAGGCCCCTTCTCCACCCTCAGGAAGGAGGGGCAGGGGTGTGGCCCGGAGCTGCCAAAGCCATTCTCTTCTGTTGAACTCTGATGAGCTGACGATTACAGTTAATGATGGGACAAAGTGAAGGAGATCTGATAGATTTGTCTTTTTACCTTTGGAAACAAGTAACATTTACATGGACACGCACATACATTTGTGTGGGGGCTCTTTATAAATAATGCGCGTTAGCCCATCGGCACACAGCTCTGATGAACTGAGTGCAGACAGAGGGCCTGTTCCAGGTACGCTCCCGAGAACCCGTGGCTCTCCGTGGTTTTATGCTCCCCAGGCCGGGCATGTCACCAACTACTTCAGTTCAACATTTTCTGGGTCATTGTTAAAATAACACAGCCTAAATGGGACTTATTCGCAGCGCTGCTAGATCAATATATTCTTTATTATTTTAGGGTTAGATTTCCGTGTATAACCAGACTGTTGTGATTGTCTTCAGAGGGGGTTTTATTAGTACCGTTCTAGAATGGAGCTTTTATTCCTTCCCCATCTCCATTTTCTCCTTCATTAACTAAGAAGCAAATTAGACTTGCATTTGGCCGATGTCTGCCAAATGTTATTTTTAGAAGCCTCTCACCTCTTTCTCCTTCGGGTCCCTTCTTTCTTTCCAACTCTGTTTTGCCCTCTCAATCATTGCAATCAAAATCGGTGCCCTCCCGATATTAGTTCAATATGTAAAACAGATTGTTTATTTGCTCTTGGGATAGGAAGGGCCTGTCTAAGCTTAAAAATCCAAAAGAAAATGAGAGAGAAACATAGGTTTCTGTACAGATATAAATTTTTGTATGTCAAGCAACACTATGAAACAGGTGACCACTGGAGAAAAAAAAATAGTTGGGACATAAATTATAATCAAAGGGTTAATATTTTCAGTACACTGTTTTTTACAACTGGAAGAATGGGCGAGGGAAAGAGCCGTCAGCTCCCCAAGGAAGCAATCAGGTGACCAGTAAAAATGTGGGAAAACATCTGAATATGATTAGTAATAAAAATGGACAAAGACATAACTTTGTGCGTGATAAATTGTGACGATTAAAATATTATTTGGGCAAAGGGACAGGGGGAAGGGTATTCTCACACTGTTGGTGCAGAATTAATACAGCTTTGCTGGTGTGTCTTGTGTAACACACACCTTAAAGTATGCATATATTTTGACCCGACAATTCACTTTGTGGGAATTTAATCCAAGAAGATGAAGTAGATCCCTGTGTCTGCATGTTCCTGCACCACTATTTATAGTCCAGAAAAAGTCTCAGTGCCTCAGAATAGGACTTAATGAACAATTTCTTAGCTGGTAAAACCCGTAAAAACAGATCCAAAAACAATACCCACAGTATGGTCCAAGTTTTGTTTTAAAAAGTAAAGAAAAGGTTTGTGCACACATTCAAGGGCAACGAACGAGTGTACCAGAATGTGTTAAAAGCAGTTCTCTTTGGGGGATGGAATTATGGGAAACTCCCCGCCCCCCCCCTTCTTTGTGGTTTTCTGAATTTTCTAAAATTTCTTCTGTGAATATGTACTGCTGCTGTAGAACAGGAAGGGAAAAAACAATAAATCCTATGGAGAGACAGAGAGAGGCAGTGTTTCTGGCATATAGAATATTAGCAAGAGGATTCTCCTTGATATCCTACCTCTTTGGAGTATTGGCCCAAATGTTATTTTGGTTTCACAATTTACCATATCCAAATTTTAAAATAAAAATTATTTTTGGGGACATTTTTAGTGAGGTAGTTTGGATATCAGTTCCTTAGCTTATATGCAATTCTAACAAATTGAGACCGATTAGTAGGATAGTAAAGAAGATGCTATTTCTATCTACTACATAAAGTATTAAAAATAAGATATTTATATCCACTGTTAAATGCTTACTGTAACTTTCTGTGTGACGCTGTTAGCTCTATGGAATTCCTTGTAAATGATTCGTAGAAATGAGTCTTTACTAGCGTTCAGATAACTTTGATTCTATTTTGCTTCTCCGACTACCAGCTCTTGGTAATCACTTTGTAAACCAGGTCCTGTGCTCAATTAACAAAGGTAGATTTTGCCCCCCAAACTTCCATTTCCACGTAAAACACATTCCCAGTGCCTGGCGCCAATTGTGTATTCTGAACCCCAGATAGTTTTGCCATTTCCTAAAGTTGCTGCCCAGAGCTTTTCAACAATAAAAACTATGATAATTTGTTGCAAGAGAAAATCACTTCATATTGCGGCAGCAGTGGTATCATATCCTCAGCATCACTATTTACTGTGAAGCGGAGTTTTTAAAATAAGTTTAAGCTGAGCAGCCGAAACAGAGAGCCACGTGAATCAGATTTTTGTGTTTTTTGAAAAGGCGACACAAATCGCCAGGGCTGTTCTGGGAACGGCCTGTGGAATCCCCTCGCAGGCGGGCGGAGGAGGCCGCGGCACAGCTGGCTCTGCGGGCCGAGCGGGCGGAGACGGGGTATTGACAGGAACGGGCAGAAGAGCCGAGCTGTTTGCTCTCAGGTTTAGCGGCTGTTTGGACAAGCAGGGCTCTTTATTCCTGCTCAGACCTGAGGGAGCGGAGCCTCAAGGTTGAAAAGTGAAAAGGGGACAGGAGAAGAAAAAGTTCTTTCTCAACTTCGTTTCTGTGTCCTACTGACTTCCCTTCAGCATTGTCTTTGTTCCGAATGCTGTTTGTTTCCGTCCTGCCGAAGGAGTCCTGCTTTGGGACTCTCTCTCTCTACTTTCATTATCTACTCTCTCGTTTCACCAAAAATACAAAGCAAATAATAACAACATCAGCCACGACACAGAGCCGAGCAGACCTTCCCCTGAACAAACAAGTAGGAACTTAGGAGACCTGTCCTCCTCTGTTTGGGAACACAGGGTCAGGCCGCTGGAGGTGTCTTTTAAAAAATATATGTCTATATTTGTATTGATTTCAGAGAAGGGAGAGCGAGAGAGATAGAAACATGAATGATGAGAATCACTGAGGGGCTGCCTCCTGCACGGCCCCCACTGGGATCAAGACCACAAGCTGGGCCTGTGCCCTGACCGGGAATCAAACTGTGACCTCCTGGTTCATAGGTCGACGCTCAACCACTGAGCCACGCCGGCGGGGCCCCTAGAAGAGTCTTGATGGAGGTCCGGAAAGTCTCAGAAGAAGGGCACAAACCCAACATTTATTGAGTGTCTACTGTCAACTTTGGGAAATCAGCACTCACTGGTGCCAACTGGATGTCAACTTTTAAAGCTCTGGTCTAGGAGGTGGTAGTAGTCCCATTTTGTATAGATGAAAAAGCAAACTTTGAGGTCACGGAGAACGTAGGTCTTTCTAACCTAGACCCCCTCACCTGGGCCACCAACACTCCCCTGTGGCCTCAGCCTGGCGCGTGGGAAAGAAGGTCGGTGAGGCTGGTTTCTTATCGCCATCAAAGCAGGCCGTTTCGGTCCCGGGGGTACGTGGACATTTATACCTACATAATGACCCTAAAAAACAGACTATTGCTCCTTCAGCTTTTACACAATGAGATCTACAGATGATGTGTCACAGAATTGTACACCTGAAACCTATATACTTTTATTAACCAATGTCAACCCAATAAATTCAGTCATTTTTTTAAAAGTAAACCTTCAGCTTTAACAGAAATTACCTAGTAATGTGGGGTGTAACACCCCACATCTTCGCTGGGCTGGCCGGAGCCTGCCTGAGCGTCACCGCGGGGCTGCAGAGAGCCGCCTCGTGTGGCCGGTGGTCCCCGTTGTGCCCTAGCGTTTCGGAGGTCTCAGAGTGGGGGTTAGATTTTGCAGCTGAGGCCAGGCGAGGGGCATTTGCCACTGTTTCCCTGGTCAGGGAGCCTCATGGTTTTCTCACTGAGGCCGGGGAAGGGGCCTGTGGTAGAAACAGCAAAGGTTGCTGATCAGCACGGCGGCGAGGGGCCGCGAGTGCATCACAGTAGTGACTTCTGAGGGTGACGCCTGCCCTCGCTCCTGCCGGCGATTCCTGGCCTCCCTGGTAACCTGATTGCGGCCCCCTTTGCCGGGAGGGGTGCGGGGAGGGCAGGAAAAGGTGTGTAGTTGATGCCTTAAACAGAACGTTTGTTGCTATTTTAAAACATCACAATCAGAATGTACAAAAAGTTATTAAACTTATTTCCTGTGTTTAAAAAAAGTGGTGGTGGAAGAAAGTAGAAGCATAAAAACTCAAGTCCATGTGCGCTCGCGGAGCAACCTGCGGAGGTGGATTTGCACATCGGCCTTAATTGGCCCAATTGACCTTCTCTGCTGTATTTACAATTGCCTTGAAATTGTAAGCAGATGTTTGAAACCCGTTCTTTAATAGGTCTGCAACATCTGTTCCACCAACACTGCTGCCCACCAAAGCAGTGGTAATTAGGGAGCACCTAATGCATACATCTTTCCTTATGGACCCATCGATCGGGTTTCTCCCTGAGGTATTAAAGTCGACCCTTATTCTTGCTTTTATTTGAATACATTTTGCATTATGTTTTCTTACACAGAAGAACAGTATGCCAGCCCAAAAAAGGAAAAGGAAAAGGAAAAGAAAGACAAACCCATGATAGTTGTTCTCCTTAATGCATTTTGAAAATTGTGTCTGTATAGTTACTAACAGTGGGTGAAAAAACTTATGCATCATCAGTCGTAAACCCTTGAAAATGTGCAAAAGCTTTTGTTCTTTCCTGTTGTTTTTGTCTTATAGATGAGGCGTTTCCTGCAAAACCAGCAACGTAAAATGTGCAAATCTTAAAAGCTGGGAGGGAGCAGTATTCATTTTATTTTTTAATTAATAGACTTCATAGAACAGTTTAGTTTTATAAAAAATTGAACAGAAAGTAGCATTTTCATATATTCCCTCTCCTGCTCCCCACCCTAATTTCCCCATTACTAATACCTTGCGTAACAATTTTTAACATCTTGTGTAACATTGATAAACCTGTATTGATTCATGTTATTCATTATAAGTCCGTGGTTTGCATTAGGGTTCAAGCTTTGTGTTGTACAGTTCTCTGGGTTTTGTCAAATGTAAGTAACATGTATCTACCACTGTCGTATCATACAGAGTATTTTTATTGCCCTAAAAAACCCCTGGGTACTACCTCTGAGAGGTACCACTATTGACTGAAATATTCTTATATGAGGATGTGTTTTCTTTCAAAAGGAATTATTTCTCATGCATAGTGGGCCAAAGAAATGGTCATTTGGATGTTTTAGAATTGACTGTACAACTTTTTAGAGACTTTTATTTTTTTACATGCTTTATATTTTAAAACAACATTGCATATACCTTATAAATTTTCCTGAGGTTGATATGTATGAGTTATACCTAATAATTAGAAAATTCTATAAATTGCTAGCATTCATTTCGATTGCTTACAAATAAATTACTCTTTTAAGGATTAACTCCTTTAAAATTGTGTCTTTAAAGTAGATACTCCTTTTAAACGACTTGCTTGAGGGAAGATGTGTTTAATGGGAAGAGTGTGGTGTCCATAGGTTCATTTTAGCTCTGGAGCCTGAATTCCTTCCATTGGGAGATAGCCAAAGTCTTGGAGTGAAGAAATATGGCAGGGAAACCTGCCCAGTTTCAAACATGTGAAAAGCAACAGCAAGATGCCAGGTTTAGAAGTGAGTGAAGAAATCATGGGTGGGAGAAGGTGCTGTATCTGGCCTGTGTTCCCGCCCAGCAGGTGGTGAGGTGATGGAGGCCCGTGGCATTCAGGGCTGGGGAGTACAGTGGTATGTGCTGCTCTTGGCACATAACCTTGAGCGAGGCAGACTTTTTTCAGCAGCAGAGGTAGATTTTAAAGAAGTATTATGGCCCTAGGTGATTTGGCTCAATGGATAGAGCGTCAGCCCGCAGACTAAAGGGTCCTGGGTTTGATTCCAGTCAAGGGCACATGCCTGGATTTCGGGCTTGATCACCAGTTGGGGGCGTGCAGGAGGCAGCAGATCAATGATTCTCTCTCATCATTGATGTTTCTATCTTTCTCTCCTTCTCCCTTCCTCTCTGACACCAATAAAAATATATATTTAATAAAAAAAAGTATTATGGAAGTATAAAATGCATACAAAAATGCACATATCCTAAGGGTGCACTGTTTTAATTTTTACACTAAACTCATGGATGTAATCAGATCAAGAAATAGACCAGTCTAGCATCCCAGAGGCCTCTGCCATGGTCCCCGTCCCCCTCTATGGGGACTATTCTAGTTTTAGCACCATCCTAGTTTTGCCTGGTTTTGTACTTAACACAGATGGAAACATGCACATGGACTGTTTGTGTTCACTGTTTGTGTGTAACCACATGGTTACATCTGCCTACTTTGTTCATCTTCGTTGCTGTCAGATACTCTGGGGCGAATATTCCACAGTCTGTGCTTTCTGCGGTTGCTGGGCATTCGGTCTGGGGCTGCTGCGTATGGCGCTGTTATGAGTGGTCTGGTGCTTTTGGCGGACCTTGCTGTGGAGTACATACCGCGGAGGCGAGCTGGGTTGCAAGGTGTGCGTATGTCAGCCTCGGTGGTTTTCTGCTCAGCCCGTCAAGCTGTTTTCCAGCCGGTCATGTAGGAGAGTCAGGGTCAGTACTTTGAGCATCCATTCTAGCATCCTCAGGGTTTCCAGGGTGCCTGGCCTGACCGGAGGAGCAGAGCCAGGCCGCTTAGGGCCACGGCTCACATTTGTAGCCGTGCCTGGTGCTTTCACACGCATTAGTCACCTGAGGCATAAATTGCATCGTCCCCGTTTTACGAGGAGAAGACGGCAGCCAAGAGGCTGTAATTCCTCCGAGGTTTTATGTTCCTGAGGACAGACCCCAGTCCCAGCCGAGGCTCTTGACTCCCGTCCTCTTAGCCACCGAGTTGTGCAGCCCTTGACTTTGCCATATTCAAGTGCTGATTAAGTCGGCACATCATCCAAAGAAGTTGCGGTATCTGACTTCTAGATAACGGGGCCATTTTTATTTATTATCAAATTTTATGAAATCTAGCTTTTTATATACATTATAAATTGTTCTGATATTTGAACAATGATTTTTATTTGTTTTGTTTGCAGTTACCTCAGAGCCAACAGAATACCTTGGTTGACACTTTCAATCCATTAAAACTTAAGTATGAGCCAACTGAGTTAAAATATTTTTGGCAAATTAAGAAACAACTTCAATTTATGGCAGTAGGATAAAAAAGTAAATGCCTCCCAAACATTTTTTTTGTGTGTATGTTTGCCTAAGCCTTTCTCATTCTTTTATTGAGATATAATTCACATACTATAATATTCACCCTTCTTCAAGTTTTATCTTCATATTGCTTCTTCATCCCTCTGTGAAAAATAAGCTTAATTAATTTTTTAAAATGAGGATTACAAATTTAGTCTAAAAACAGTATTGTGATATAGCCTGCATTTCCTTATCATTTAAGATCATTATTTTATAATCTCCTCCTTTAAAATGTGGGACACAGTTATCATTTTTGTATATCATAATTTCACTAGGAGCAATCTAAAAAGTCTTCAAAGGTAATCATTAACATATCAATAATACTTTATATATAATATCTTCATATATTAAGATTAAGGTGAAACTTGTTTTGATATTTGGATGTTTTCCCATGGAAGTGTTTTTAGAGTTTCTATCAAAAGTTATGGAAGTAATACTGCTTCAATAGTAAAGGTAGACCAGATTTAAAAACAAAAACACAAAAACATCTACTCACGTTTCTAGTGATAGGTTATTTTTGTGTTTTGTACTAGTCATTTTTGCCTCAAACCAAATTTAAGAGTCAAGGAATGTGCCTATTTCAGTTCTATGATTATGTAAAAATTAGTGATGAAACAAGTAAATCTATAAGATGTTAAAGCTTTCTGAAGTCAGTCCATGCGTACCTTTCCTGTTTATGGGCTATTTCAGATCCATTCCTAAACCCTTATTATGACTCATGGAGTCTTATTGAAGATTAGAGTTTGTTTATATTTTGAATTTTTTTTCCCTTGGAAAGCACTTCTAAAGCTGTGCTAGCAAATTAACAGTGAAGCATTTAGAAGCTAAGTAACAGTTTCGCTATTTAGTACTCTTGGCATCCAGTGAAGTAAATGCTAACTTTAGAGTTGATCATTTAACTTGATGAGCAGCATTGTGTCCCTATCTTGCGTTTTCCTGTGTTGATGTAGTTGGGCTGGAAAACAGGTACCACATCATCACAGATCCGTGTTTATGTTTGCGGGGTCTCCTTGCATCTTAACACCTTGTGAAATTTCAGAAATGTGCATGTGAGACATCAACAGTGAGCTGGGCCGTCTTCCTGTGGACACTTTGACTGTCTGGACCTCTCCCTCCACGTGCCTGCTGCCGTCCTCTGCCTGTGTTTTGAGCGTCGGCTCTGAAGTTCTGGTCTTGTGTGCGTCGCGGTGGACCTGCTCTTCCCCAGCCCCCTCTCTTCCGGCTGCTCCCTGGTCTCCTCCCTCCTTTTAAGAGGTGCACTCCCTCCTTCAGGCAGAGTGTGGCTGTGTTTGTTTATAGAAGGAAAGGCAGATCCTCACCAAACAATGGTCATTACAATGTGTTCGAGACAGATTTTACTAGTAGAGGCAGCCACCGCCTAACCTGGGAATGTAAGGGAGATGGTCGGCAGTTTCAGATTCATTTCTGAAAGACAGCCATCACCTTTGACTGCAGCAAGCTTTCTGTGCCTCGAATGCAGTACTTACCAAGGTGACCCTAAAAACGGGTCATTGTTTTATGAGGTGGGTGTGACGAATGCTGTACGTTGACCTCTTGTGTCTTTCCAACCATGGGTGTTCGCACAGCAATTGAACATGTGAGGCAGTGCCCGTGTCCAGTGCCATTCAGGCTCATTGTAGAGACCAAATGCTGCGATTGCCCTGAAGACGGGAAGTTGGTCCCTGTTACTGGTGAAGGGATGTTTCTTTGCTGCTTAGAAATGAGACTAGTATATGTGTGTGTGTGGGGGGGAATGTATTGCTTTTGGGGGCTGTTGAAACAAATGAGCACGAACTGGGTGGCTGAAAACCACAGAAAATCCTTCTCTCCCAGTTCTGGGGGCCAGAATCCCCAAATCAAGGTGTGGCCAGGGCCGCACTCCCTGGAGACTGCAGGGCAGGGTCTGCTCTCTGCGCCTTCCGGCTCCTGGGCTTCTAGGGCTTGTACATTCATCAGTCCAGCCTCGGCTCCGTCTTCACGGGGCCTCGTCCTCCTGTGTGCCTGGCTTCTCTCCTGCTCCGATGAGGATGCATGTCTTTGGATTTAGAGCCCGGGATTCAGAATGATCTCACCTCAAGATCTTTAATGATATTTGCAAAAATCCCCCCCTTTTTAAATAAGAAAACATTCTCAGGCCTGGCCGTGGTTCGATTCCGGTCAGAGCATAGGCCTGGGTTGCCAGATCAATCCCTGATTGTACAGGAGGCAGCCAATCAATGATTCTCTCTCATCATTGAGGTTTCGCTTTCTCTCTCCCTCTCCCTTCCTCTATGAAATCAATAAAGATACACACACACACACACACACACACACACTTTTTTTTTTTTTTTTTAAAGAAAACAGTCTCAGAATCTGGGTATTTGTTCGTGGACATATGTTTTGGGGAGAGAACATGCCACCATTGAGCCCGAGATGGAAGGAAAGAAAACTCACATTCATAAGAAGCTGGTGGCAGCGAGGGCGATGGCCTATCCCTGGCTAGTTTCCTGGGAGGGTGGACGCTTGCATCTGGCTCTGGGCACAGGGAGAGCGCAGGCGTGCTTCCTCGGTTGCTCTGAAATGAAAGTGCCGCCTAGGTTACACTAGTCAACTAAAAATGGCATGAAATGACCTAAAAATAGCTCCTAAGTATTCTCTGGCTTTAAAATTGGCCCAGATCCCCATGTTACTTAAGAAGTGGGGAAAGAAAAACTTGGGAAGCTATCAACTGCATACATGGTCATTACCCGAGGATTATTCCGATTTTGGCATTGTTTCAGGAAGCCTACTCATTTTGTTTTCAGTTTCTATTTTCTTGCCGTCCCTGCTCCCACCGCAGTGTAAGGACTTGGTTAGCTGTACGGCATATCAGGGTTCCAGCAGGGGCTGGGCTGTACCAAGCCCACCGAGACAAAAGTGGCTTTCATTACTGAGCTTGATACGGCTTCGTGATTACTGCTGACTCACACATTTCTCTAAAATTATACTTTTATGAAAAACCAACTCTTCCAATGTGTGAAAATTACCACTCATTTCTTCCTGCTCCACTGCTGTGGTTCTTACTAATGTTTGTTCTTCTTTAGACTAACTTCACTGGGGGAAGGATCTTTATTTTTTTATTTTTATTTCTTTTAAAAATATATTTTATTGATTTTTTACAGAGAGGAAGGGAAAGGGATAGAGAGTTAGAAACATCGATGAGAGAGAAACATCGATCAGCTGCCTCCTGCACACCCCCCACTGGGGATGCACCCGCAACCAAGGTACATGCCCTTGACCGGAATCGAACCCGGGACCCTTCAGTCCGCAGGCCGGCACTCTATCCACTGAGACAAACCGGTCAGGGCAGGATCTTTATTTTTAAACAACGGTCATTCTATTCCTGCTGATAATGCTGTGAATTCGAGGTGGAGTTGTGATAAGAGCAGCCACTGGACAAGTTAAGCATTAATGCCCTCTGGAGTAATAAGGGTTTTTTTTTTGTTTGTGTGTTTTTTTTGCTGAGATTGATTATTCAGCCGCTTTCACTGTGTGTGGATTATTCCCTGGCATGGCATGGCCAAGATGCTGTCTTTTGTGTTGTATGTTTAAATGTCTAAATCTTGTTCGGGTGTAAATTTGGGGTGATTTTGAGTTGCCTATTTGTAGAAGTTTCTACTTAGAAAAGGTTCTTCAGATGATAAAAACCTTTAAAACATAGTGCACAGTTTTTGTAATGCTTAGGGCTTCACAAAACCTTTTTAAATAGCTTTCTGAACAATACGCACGATCAGATCCCCGTTCCAACATCAGGGCCATCCAGTTAGTGTACCTTTACCATCTGCAGCAAACATTCCGATACAGTTCCTGCTGCCTGAGAAAGCGGCTTCGGTCATTCCCTGACACTTAACTGCCTTTTTAAAAAAAAAACAAAAAACACAACAAGATTTTCACTATATTAATAAGCAAAATAGTAGTCCGGTCATAGCCGTGGTGAGCTTAGTTCTTGTTCCTGTTTCACAGCTAAGAGGCAGATTAACTTGCCTGGACGGAAGGGCTGACCGTTAAGGCCCTTCGGCCCTTTGAGTATGCCCGCAGGGCTGTGTTCCAGAACAATCTTGTGACAGCGGCGAGCCGGAGTGGATTGACTCGGGGATGTTTTTGGAGATGATCTCACTAATCGGAGGAAACCATAATAAGGACGAGAATTCAGACAGTGGCATTGGGGATGGGAGCTGGGGAGAGGCCGTGGGCGTCTTTGCATGGCATGATTAAGAAGAGAAGCATGCCTATAAGCCAGGTGACCCCTGGTTGGATTAAAACAAAATGGGAATCAGCTCTTTGTGGCTACCACCGAGGCTTGACAGGCCCACGGAAAGCGAGAGGCATCACCACCTCTGACGTGCCAGAAGGGATATTTTCGTGTCTAAAAATGTCCTGGTGCCGATGATTGCCGGCAAATCATGACATCTTTATAGAGGCCAATTAGACCGCTCAAGTGGCATGTCTGCTCCGCGGACAGCTGATCCCGGGCGCGCAGAACCGGGATCCTGTGACACCTGATCCCAGCCCCGGATTGGGAGCCGCGCCCACGTCCATAACCGCAGGGCAGCGGGAGCCCCATGGGGCCTGGTGGTGGTGGGGGGGGGGGTAGGCCCCGGGACAGGAGCACTCCCCAGGGCTTTGCAGGGAGCGGGCATCACCCTGGAGTCCAGTGTCTGTCTGAACTATATCTGGGTTTATGGGAGGGGCCCAGTTATAAAATTACTGCTTCCAACTGTCATCTAGAGAACTGTGACCTCACAGTACAGCTCTGACATATGTTCTGGGTTTAATCTTACCGCTAATAGAACGCATTTTGGTTGTCAGTTGGTTTTAATCAAAATTTTGACCCCAAAGGTGATAGTTATGATTGCTGCTTTTTCTGCCTGATTTCTGTGGGATTCATCCAGGAGTATTCGGCACTGGAAATTGGCTCCACGGAACTCTTGACATAATGTGAAATTAAAGTCTTTGTAACGACATTTAGAAAAGACAAGACTGCAAGTTCTTTCCTGATAAGCGGAGTCAGACGCCTTGGAATCTCTTGGCTTTCAATCTTGGAAGCAGCTGCCTGCTCTGCGGGAAAGGGCTCCTCCCCGCCCCTGGGGTTCCGTGGGGGGTTCCCGGGGGCGGGGCCCCTGGGCACCGGGAGAGGAGGCCAAAGACCTTTCTCCCGGCCCCCAGGCGGCCTGCCGGCTCCTGGAGGCGACTTCCAACGCGCAAGGCAGCGCTCCCAGCGTCCTGACGCCACGCAGTTCCTGGGCCATCACTGCATTTTTCTTAAGAACTTGGCCTCGTTTCTCAACCTGAAAGTTTATTTTTGCGCTCAGAATAGGAAGCCTTAGAAGGATTTTCCAGAAGAGCCTCTTCGTACATCACCTGAACCTGCGGAGCACCGAGGCATGCGCACCCTGCTCTTGGTTTCTGACACGATGTTCTCGCGATAGGAATGCCAGGCCACTCGCTCTCGGCCCTTTTCGCGATAGGTCAGCCAGCCTCGGTTTTTCTTGCTGTGGGTCACACTCGTGGTTGGTCATTTCTCGGTTTTTCTCGCGATAGGTTACACTCACACTCGAGGTTGGTTTTTCTCGCGATAGGTTATGCTTAGTCTCTTGCGCAGTGGGTCGCTGGGGCCCGCAGCCTCCGTTGGTCGTGCTCACGTGCTCACTTGGACATGGCGCTTAAAGCAGCCGCTCCCAGTCAGAGAACGACATTCACTTCCACGTTCGGAGTCAGGTAATGGCGTCAAGAAACCAGGTGAGGACCAAGCATGTTGATGAGCCGCCATGTGCCAGCTGTGCCGGGTGCCAGCAGGTCTCCCTCAGGCTGGACGGACAGGCGAAGGAACCCTTCTCCTCACAGCCGAGTCCCAGTCCCGGTGGTCCTTCGGGTGCGGCGTCTTCCGTCCCCGCCGTGCTCTCACTTCGCCTCCCTGTGGTTCCGCCCGGTGTGCCCCCTCGGGCCGGCCGGTGAGTCCGCGTCCTCCGTTGCCTTTCCTGGACGTTAGCATCTCCGCCCGAGTCCGGGCTGGAGCGAATGTTTTTCTGGGTGTTTGTTCCAGAAGGGTTCGGCTGTGGGGGCTCTGCGCGCTCCGGGTCGCATGGTGTCCGCTAAGGGAGCCGGTTCACAGGGACCCAGCGCCCGCAAACAGTGAGGCCGGAGCCAGCGGGGGAGGCCGCGCCCAGCCCTTCACTGCCCAGCGCGGGGGGTGTGGGGGCGCCGAGGACCCCTGGAGGGGCTGTTTGTTTTCCCTGTACTTACAGTTGAGGACACATTTGCTGATCTTCATACAGGAAAGCAACGTAAATGTACATGTGATGTTTGGCAGCCGGTGACCAGGGAGCCCGGGAATGACGGTGTTGGGTCCGAGGCCCTGCCTGGCTGGCGGCCCGCCTCTCCAGCCTCTGCCTCCGTCTCCCCTGGTCCCTGTGCCCTTTCCGCTTCTGCCGCAAAGGACACTTGTCACTGGGCTCAGGGCCCGCCAGGTCCGGGAGGATCTCATCCCAGGACCCTTAATTATATGTGCGGAGGACGTTTATCAGGCAAGGAGTCTGCACAGGTTCCCGGGAGTAGGACACGGGCTCATATTGTGGGGAGGGGCACCGTTCAACCCACCAGTTAACAGTATCTGTTAGGAAAAAATCTTCTTTTTTATTTTGGCACTAGAAGCATTCGCCATTGAATGACAGGGAGCCCATTTGAGAAGGAAATCTCCTAGGGTACTGCTTGTCTCATTCTAAGTAAAATGTATATAGTTAATAATGTGATATATGTGTCTCAGCATGCATATGAACTTTTAGATTGAACCTATTTAATATAACATCCTATGTAATAAAGAGGGAATATGCAAATTGGCTGGCACGCCCTCAAAGATGGCAGCGCCCACAGCCGCAAGATGATGGCGCCCAGTTCCCTCAGCCCCGCCGGGGTGGCGGGCCCCCGGGTGAGTCCGGCCATGCCTCATGCCTGCCTCCGGAGTCCTCCAGTCCCCTCAAGCCCCCAGCCACCCAGGGCCCGCCAAGGCTAGCGCTGCCGGCAGTGGCAGCTGCAGAGGTGTGATGGGACCGTCACCTTCCGCCCCTGATCGGAGCGTCACCTTCCAACCCTGAGGGCTCCCGGACTATGAGAGGGGAAGGCCGGGCTGAGGGACCCCACCATCAGTGCATGAATGTTCATGCACCAGGCCTCTAGTCTAATATAATAATAGAGGAATATGCAAATTAGCCGGGATGCCATAATGTCATGACCCATCTACAGGAGGGTGGGGCAGCTAGCTAGGAGCAGCGGAAAGCTACCGGCAGTGGTGGGCGGGGTCACCAGCTGAGGCAAGCAGCAGCGTGCTACTGGCACACGTGCAGGGCTACTAGTAGACAAATAATAAATGATACAACAGTTGCTACTGAACCGAGTGAAAATGCCCTTAGATTGGGTAATGTGGTAGGTGCCCGAGGGGGGAGGAGGTGCCGATAAGAAGTAGAACCAAGAGTTGAACACTGATGAGCTGCTCTTTTAAACTGAGCAGCAAGACATCCTGTTTGGCAGGTAAAACAGTACGTGGGGTTTGGGTATGCTATCTGAAGTGTCACGGTTCAGTAGAAATGGCACCTAAGTGGGGCAAGGAGAGGTGGCTGGTGGGTGAGTTCGTTAAAGCCTCACAGCAGGAAGCCTGAGGACAGTGCGTGACGTTGCCAAACTGTGGAAACCAGGACGGGGCTGGTGAAACCAGTTACATGAAGCACTGCATTTTTGAGAGCATTTTTTATACCAGTTTAGGAGCTTGGCTAGATCCCAAGGGTCTTTTAAATCACACATTTTCCATGATTAGCAGTATGGTCTGATAATCACACATCTGTCTTGCATGAGTAGTTCAAATTTTAAAATAGGTATATTGTCATTTGTTGAAAACTAAGTTCTGCAGCAATATTTTTATTACATTTTCTTTTCCAGTAAGCGAGATCAAAGGAGTGATCCTGAAAATTATGCTTATAGTGGACTTAAGTAAAAAGGATTTATGCAATCAAATTTACAGATTGTTTTTTATTGATCACAACTTTTATGCTAGGGATCAATTTTAATCTACTTGACATCTTTAATTGCTTATCCACTTAAAAAATTAACTCTGGTAGATGGAAGAACACCTTCTAATGCGAATTGTTTTACTGTTATTGAAAATATGGTATTATGTTATAGTCAGAAAAAAAAGAATTGCTGAATAGGCCATTATCCCCTTCTAAAAAGGGAAAATGAAGGAAAGACCAGGGCTCCCCTTGAGCAGAGTTGTATTCAGCACGTCCTTCACATTTTCAGGGTGTTGATCCTGCCTGCTCTAGTGCAGCAAACCACTCATTTATTCCACAAACTAAGTACTACCAGTTTCCCAGTATGGAGCTCTGGAGAGATAAAAGTGTGAGTATTCTTTTAAGGAATTCAGTCCCATGAGCAGTGTTTCCTCCTGGTTGATATGCTCTATCCTGATACCTGGTTTTATTCAATTCCTTCCTAATCTATTGAATCAAACTTCGATCAGCACATGCAACAGAAGTTAATATCCTTTCTTTAGTTCTCCAAACATGGGAAGACTAGAAAAATACTCATCACTGAGTTTCTTTCTGCTATGGGAATTATTTAACCCCCAAACAGACTTCAAGTACAAGCTCCTCGTGGATTCTACAAGACACCTCCATTTCCTAGCCTGCCATCCTGTTCGTGTTCTCAGCAATCTCTTAGGTCTCCTGAGTGCACCGTCCCTGCTGTCCACCACGCTCCCTCTCCCTGTCCAGCTCGTCAGATCTACTGTTAGCACTCTTTTTAGCCACACATTTGGCCATTCTTTTCCTACTCTTCTGTATTCCTTTTGCCTATAAACATATCCAGATCATATTTATACTTATTAAGCCAACACTGGGTCCTGTATCACCTCCATTTCCTCTCTTTTTCTTTGTTCTGTAGTCACTGTCTAAATCTTTACTGGGGGTGGGGGGGACAGGGTAGCAGAATGGAATCTCAGTTCCACTGTTAACTGTGTAAACATAGACAAGCTTCCTCATTTGTAAAATGGGAATAATTATATTAATTATGTATTTCATTCACAGTGTTGTGAAAAGTTCACATACAAGACATGATGAACAACTTGATGTAGCCATTCTAGAAATTGCCGCACAGTAGAACTGTTTGCCTGGTATGAATTGGAGGTAAAGGAGGGCTTGGTTCCAGATTTTTTGAGCCAAAAGGGATTGAATGCAGGGTGGTTGGATGCATGGCAGATCAGTGAGAGGGCGGAAGGCACTGCTCTGGTTTAGCTCCCAGAATGACCTGGAAAACAGCCTCTGAAGTAGCCCACCGCTGCGGAAGAGGAGTCACGGTTGCTGATGGACTGCTCACTTTAGGAGCGCATCTTGTAGCTGAGACCAGGGAGGGGTCGGGTCCTACTGCTGCTGCACCCGCTCACGTGTAGGAAGCTTGTGGCCTTGGGACGCTCGACACAGCAGCCAAAGCAGCAGGAGGGTGTCTCCACCTCTTTTCCTTCTTCCAAATCCTGTGCGATTGTATCTAGTTGCAAACTTACGTCAGCTGCCTCCAGAGGCTTACACGCAGGGAGTTTGGGAACGCCATTTTTAATTTTTCATCCTCTAGGATAGGAAGGCAACCTCGAAGGAAGTTGGAAGGATTCGGGGTGCCAGTCCTCCTTACCTCCCCCTGGGGGTCTGCAAAGGCTCCTTAGAGGAGTAGGGCTTTGGCTTGGTCTTTAGGGTTAAACAGGTCCGGGATTTGAACCAGTGGGACATATTCCAGGTTGGCTCTATTTAGGCCATCCCATTTCTCTGTGTCCTCGAGTGATCAAGTCCTTCCTCTTACAGCTTCTCATCTTGGCCCCAAAGTTGATCTTCAGCAAAGGCCCTCCCTGTTGGCCTCTTAACTCTGGACCCCGTACTTTACCTCAACGCTTCTGCTGAGGTAGTTCCCCTGTAAGGTGCCACATCAAACTCTGGACCAAATCCAAGATCCCCTTTTTTTTAAAAGACCCTTCACATAGGCACCAGTGATCTATCACTTCCTGTGTGTCTTCTGCAAATTCAGCCCAGCTCTTCCTTTTATCTCTGGCTCAGGCGCTCATGTCTCCTTCATGTGCCTGCTTGCTGTGGCCTCCCATCCTCGTGGAAAAAGCAGCCCCACATGCCTGGACTGCTCTTTCCTAAGCCCCTCTCTGAGGGGAGGCCTCCTCGCATGGGCACCCGCCTTCTCTTTGCATCACAGTCAGTAAGGGTTATACTTGATCATGTTATATTTTTAGTTACATTTTATGAATATTTTCATGCCAAATTACAAATAAACTCGATGGGATTAATTTGTCACTGGAAAAAGTTAAAGTTGGTGTTTGGCACATACCTTTAACTTATATGGAAAAGACAACCCACCAGCAACATAGTAAAATGGGAAATAGGGGAATTAAGAACAAAAGAGACAGGTGTTAAATGTTAAAGATTGACAGGTGAAAAGCTCTTTCTGTCATGTGGGGGATGGGGATTAAAAGGTTCATTCATTGGAAAAAGTACTTAAATCAATAGTAGTAAAAGGTGATTATGTATTTCAAATGTTGGCTTAAAAGAACTGAGATTCGTCTAGGCTTGACAGAATCATTTCATGAGGTGTGCAGTGTAATGCAAAGTCATGGTTTGTTGATCAAGTAACTGATTCTTTCTAAACTGTAGTCATTTTATCTGTAAAATAAAGGCACTTAACCTTACTTGAAATCAGGCTTAAATATAATAATGCATGCAAAGTGTTTACCCAGCTCAGTCTGGGTCTAATTACTCAGTACATTTTGTCAGTAATGATGATAGATAGCTATATTAGTTACTAAATTAAAATTGTTGGGAGATTATCAGAAACATCCATTTTGGAAACTTTGTGGGACCCATATAATTTCAGAAGTACTGAACTAGACTAGTTCTTAGAGATCCTGGTTGGTTTAATTTTTAATGTTTCATATTTATTGTACAAACTATGTTTTAATGAAAATACATAAGAGAAAAAAATTCCACCATCATAATAAGTCAATATATCATTTATTTTCATTTTTCCAAAAACTATTTCAAGCCAAGCCTAGAAGCAAAAATCATTTCATGGGGATATAATTTTAGTGTGGACAGAATTGTGTGTTTTTATTTTTCACCAAATTTTATATAGGCCTGGTCTACATAGTTCAAATGCAGAGAAATATTTACCTAGATAATGCAAACATGAAGACCCAGTTGGGTCTCATTTACACAGGTGACCCTGACTCTGTACATCTGGTGGTCGGAGACTATAAAGTAAATGACATAGCATGTGCCCGGCCCTGGTGCACAGTCATGCATACATGCAGCCCACCGTCTCCTTGCCCCATGCAGGAACAGAAAAAAGGTGAGCACACACATCCTGTACATCTGAAGCTGGTAAGGGAGCTGTGGTTAGTCTTGTCTTAGACAAGGTTCTCACATACACAAAAGTGCAGAGTACATGAAAGCATTCAATGAATCTTCTAGAATCTTTGAAGGAAGTTGACAAATTAGTATTTCAAGTTTACATGGAAATTATTTATAGATGAAGAGGTATCCATAATAATAGTTCCTTATAAGGAAGGAAGTGGTAGGGGCTCCCAGGCATAGCCAGGTTCAAAGTGAAGAGAAGATGGTGTGTCAGCAAAAGCAAGTAATTCCGTATTAACAAATGAATATGACACCCTTGGCCATCCATCGATTCAGTAAATATTTACCTAGTTCCCACTCTCTGCCTGGCATGGTACATCATGATCCAAATAAATAGCGAATGTAGTTTGGATTGGATTTGGTTTAATTTGATTACTATTTCGTCAGTTCTAAAACACATTTTAACACTTCTGAAATTGGAAAGTATACTATGGTAAATGGGGTCTTAGATTAGATAAAAGAGCTATTATTGGTCATTATTGTGTTTGGCAATGTTTAAAAAAAAAAATAGCAGAGAAGTCCACGCTCACAAATTGAGAAAGCCTGAGTGATTTGGCCTGACCTGTAGCTCAGGCAAGTCCTGTGGAGATAAAGTAACTTCTACTTGGGTGTTTTCATTTCTTTTAACTGTATTTGGAAGTAAATGTTATTTTTATTGGCAGTTCTTCCCCCCCAGTTACCTTCATTTTGAATCATTACGCTGCTATGACTAAACATAAATAGTTAGCCTTGTCCTGTCCTTACCTTTCCATTTTCAGAGCACTTTCCAGGTGTGAATAATTGGCCTACATAACTATATTTTTTAAATACACAAGAAGTAAAATTTGTGGTAAGGATTATCTAGGTACTACATCTGCACCTACATGTGTATCTATATCTCTGTATATCCCCAACCAAGTTGTCCCTGGATGGACTTGGGAGGGCATATGTGTATGTGTTGGTGGCTGCCACCTGCGTTAAGCCTATCACAAAGACGTTACACTGTAGTTGCCATGGCATTAAGACAATATAAATGTAAAATTATTCTAAAATCAAAATGTTATTGGAGCCCTAACCGGTCTGGCTCAGTGGATAGAGCATCGGCCTGCGGACGGAAGGGTCCCAGGTTCGATTCCGGTCAAGGGCATGTGCCTTGGTTGCGGGCACATCCCCAGTGAGGGGTGTCCAGGAGACAGCTGATTGATGTTTCTCTCTCATCGATGTTCTAACTCTCTATCCCTCTCCCTCTCTGTAAAAAATCAATAAAATATATTTAAAAAAAAATGTTATTGGAAAAAAACCAAAGGTCAGGTGGATATGCTTTGTGAAGTCTGTGCTTCATCCATTAGATGAGGATGGGCCCTTTATTACCACACTAGTGGCTCGGTGCACTAATTCATGCACACTGAAAGGAAATTAATTAGAAATATTTTAATATTGCTATTCACCCTTTCTCTATAATAGAAGTGTCAACCAAATTCACGATTGACAATGACAGATTGAAACACGCGTATGATTGGCGCCAGCAAGAGCTTTATATGTATTGTGCATGTGCGAGTCAACTTAGCCTTTTATATATATACTAGAGGCCCAATGCACAAAATTTGTGCACTTGGGGGGTGGTCCCTCAGCACAGCCTGTGCCCTCTCACAGTCTTGGAGCCCTTGGAGGATGTCCAACTGACGACTTAGGCCTGCTCCCCATAGGAGTGCCGTGGAGGTGGGAGAGGCTCCTGTCACCACCGCTGCGCTTGCCAGACGAGAGCCCAGCTTCTAGCTGAGTGGCGCTCCCCCTGTGGGTGCTCTCCAGGCTTCTAGCTGAGTAGCACTCCTCCTGCATTGAGCGTCTGCCCCCTGGTAGTCAGTGCACGTCATAGACACTGGTCGTTCCACCGCTGGGCCGAAACCGGCTCTCCAACATCCCCCGAAGGGTCCCAGATTGCGAGAGGGTGCAGGCCAGGCCAAGGGACCCTACCAGTGCACGATCAGGGCCGGGGAGGGACACAGGAGGTTGGCCAGCCAGGGAGGGATTGTGAGAGGGCTCCAGGGTGTGTCCGGCCTATATTGTTCAGTCCCGATCACCCGGACTCCAGCAGCTAGCTAACCTACCAGTCAGAGCGTCTGCCCCCTGGTGGTCAGTGCCCATCATAGCAAGCAGTTGAGTGGCCTTAGCATATCATTAGCATATTATGCTTTGATTGTTTGAATGGCCAACTGGATGACTGGACACTTAGCATATTAGGCTTTTATTGTATAGGACTAGAGGCCCCATGCATGAGATTCGTGCCCGGGGTGGGGTTCCCCTCAGCCCAGCTTGCACCCCCTCCAATCCGGGACCCCTTGGGTGATGTCCGACTGCTGGTTTAGGCCCGATCCTGGGGATCAGGCCAAAACCAGCAGTTGGACATCCCTCTCACAATCCAGGACGGCTGGCTCCTAACTGCTCACCTGCCTGACTGCCTGATTGCCCCTAACTGCACCTCTGCTAGCCTGATCACCCCTAACCGCTTCTGCCTGCCAGCCTGATTGCCCCTAACTGCCCCCCCCCCCCCCCCCCCGCTGGCCTGGTCGCCCCTTACTGCTCCCCCGGCTGGCCTGGTTGCCCCCAACTTCCCCCCTTACCAGCCTGGTTGCCCTTCACTGCCCCCATGCCGGCCTGGTTTTCCCCAACTACCCCCCCGCCCCTGCTGCCTCCGGCCTGGTCGCCCCCAACTGCCCCCTACCTGCTGGCCTGGTTGCCCCATGCAGCCTGCTGTTCAGTCATTTGGTCATCCCTCACTACTGCCCCCCCCCCCCCCCCAATCAGCCTGGTTGCCCCACGCAGCCTGCTGTTCAGTCGTTTGGTTGTCCCTCACTAACCTCCCTGCCGGCCTGGTCGCCCCATGCAGCCTGCTGTTCGGTTGTCTGTCCGGTTGTTTTGGTCGTGACAGCCCCTGGCTTTTTATATTATTAGGATAAAATAAACTTGCTTAATTAGACCTGCTTTCTGATTTAGCTAAACTTTTTCCAGCCCAGTGAAGGACCCCAACTTCTCTTTCAGGTAATTGTCAGCAACACAGCAGTAAATACCAACACGAAGCAGATTATTATTGTAGATCACACAGGGAGAACAAAGGGTAAAACATTTAACTGCAGCAGTGTTTGACTATGTTCTGTGCATTGAGAAAACCTGAAGTCATTTTCAAGGTCCACCATTTCTTCTTTTCAGTTGGGTCAAGTTTCTAAGCTTTCTAAATCTCCGTTTTTGGCTAATGAAAAGAAAATAGGATTCTACTGAGTCTCCTATCTACCTACTCCAGGACTTCTGTGAAGATCAAATGAGATGAGGCATGGGAAAATGCTTCAGACATTTGGTTAAAGTGTAAAATGTTTCCATCTGTGTTCCTGGGCTGAAGAAACTCCAAGGAGGCTAGTCACTAGGGAGAGGAAACTGGGCGTTGCTACATAACATCATTACCTGGATCCCACAGTGACCATTTCTGGCTGGGTTGGACTGGGCTGGGCTGGGCTGTGGGCTGCATTTTGCGCCATGGGGTGTTAACAGTGTTGGGTGCGATTTGGTGGGGTGTCGCTCTGGGGTGGTAGCGGGGCCTGTGTTCCACTTGGGAGAGGTCAAGTGTTGGTTTGTCGGTGCCAGGTCCATGGTGCCGGCCAGTGTGCGTCATGGCAGCTCCTGCATTGAGCATCTGCCCCCGTGGTGGTCAGTGCGTGTCATAGCAACTGGTCGGATGGTAGGAGGGACACTTAGCATATTAGCCTTTTATGTATAGAGATAGCACTCACAAGGAAGCGTGTGCAGGGCCTCACTAGCTCACTTGGTGTACGCAGGAAGTGAAGACAGCTGGCTTCAGCTCTCGGTTTTCATCAGGGATGCTTTCTGCTGGTTCCTGTGCCTCTTGTAGCAGGACCCCACACCCTGGTGTCAGTTTCTCCTCTTCTAACCCCCTCCCTTCACCTCGTCTCTCCCCCTTCTCCCCTTCCCCTTCACCTCACCCTTTCCCATTTTTGGCCACAGTTTTCATTTTTAAAGAACACATTTTCATTCTTCTCTGTCCTGCTTCTTAGAGCCCAGATTTTCTGTCTTAAAACTTATGTCAGTTTTAGGTAATCACTGTTTTGTACTAAAAATTTAGCAGCAAGTCTTCAATCTGTTCAGATGAAATACTTGGAGTGTTTTTTTTTCTTCTTTAAACAAATGCTTAAATACCATATAGGACATTAATGAAGTACCCAGGAGGTGACAGTGTGAACATCTGGGTTAGAGAGGTACTGATACCTTATTTTGAAGTGTAACATTGAGATCACTGTTAAGCAAAATACAAAACATGAGATTCAGGGAGCAGGGTTCTTTCTGTGGAGTTGGTAAAGGCCAAATCTACCAGTTTTTATTTTTTGATGAGTATGACAGTGATGGTTGCAGCTGGGGATGCCAGTTAACCGGATGAGTGAATGTCTTAGCAATTTAAGTCAACTCACTTTTCTAAGTCTTCTCGGCAGTGGTTCAGACATTGAAACACAGTTGTTTTCTCTGTTCTTCCTAATCCTCACGTGCTCTTACTGTGCACAAAAGGCAGATGGAGAGAGCATGGAAATTACGGCAAATCTGCCAAAGGAAACAGTCTACTGGACACAGCGTCCAGCTGCCCCTCGCAATGCCCACCTTCCCCAGTGATGTAAGAGCCGAGTGAAAGAAAACTCCCGACATGCGGGTGGACTGTGTCCCATTTCATAGTTCCTTACGCTGTAAAGTGAGTGTCTGGTTTGTTTTACCCCTTCTTCCGTGGGGATCATGCCTCCCTGAGTGATAACTGGCTTATCCTTTTACACACTTGCTAGAGCCCCTCAGGTCCCAGGCACCAGGGCTGGCCCCAGTCCAGGCCGCCATGTCGCCTCCCAGGCTTCACTCATCATGCCACTTTCTGGGTTAGATTTCTCCTGCCCCTCCTCCTCCACTGGGCAGCCACCTGCAGAGCTGCTTCTGGTTCCTGGGGCTTTGGCTGCCTCTCTCAGGGTAATCCAAAAGACAAAAGCTGCTCTGACCTGCGCAGTGGAAGTCTGGGAGTGGAATGTAAGACATGGTGGATGGCAGATATTTGGGGGTAAGAGACTCAGTCTAGTTCCACTCCAATCCTTACATGAGATGGTAGAATTACTTGTGATTCTTAAAAATTCTGTTACTCCGTATTTCCTTCTACAATGGACAGATCTTTTCTTCATAGAGAAGTGGAAGGAGCTTGGATTTGGGTCTGACAGATCACAGTCCCATCCTGTCTGGTGCCTGCTAGCTGTGTGACCTTTACAGCCAACTGGCCCTCTCTGAGCTTCAGGTGTTTTATCTGGAACGAAGATGCCACCCCCTTGAAGGAGTGTGAGAATTAGAGGTTCTGTGTTAGAAGCTCTCTGTAAATGATACAGCCATGATTATTCTGTTCAGATGCAACATAGTTTAGATGATAAACATAGTGGGCTTGATTAGATCACAAACAAATGACAGATGCTGATGAGAAGGAAAAGTCAGAGGGAGGGACTATTTTCAAATTTTTACAGCATAGTGTTGATTCATACCGAAGAACAAATGCTGCACATATGTGAGTTAGGAAGCACGGGAAGTGGACATGATCACACCTCCACCTGTGCTTCTCTCCCTTACACTATATCTCTCCCTGCTCCCCCCTCTCAGAGGGCACCCCTCTGCTGAATTTTGTGTTTCACACTGAAAGAGGAAAACTTCCTCCTCCCTCCCTCCCTCCCTCCGTTCCTTCCTGCCTTCCTTCCACAAATATGCTGTGGAGTCCCTCCCATTTTTAGGTCGCTTCCCTCCTCGGTGTTTTTGTCTTCAGAGCCCCCTCACCTGCTGCTTCCTGTCAGTTCCATAGTCGCACAGTGTTTTGTTCTTGGTGTTTCTGGTATTAGAATCGACATTGCTTTATAATTTATCATAATCATTCTCGAGAGTAGTCCAGCCTTTCCCCAGGACTAAAAACGAACTCATCAAGATGTAATTTCCATCAGTACTAGGCCCGCCACTGTTAACCATCTTCTAGAATAGCTGCAGATTTCCGCCTGTAAGAAAAGCTGTCCTAAATGCCTGTAAATATGCCCAGCCCTGACTCCATCTTGATAAATGGCCAAATTATCTCTTAATTGAGTACAAGCAAAATACAATGGGGAGAAAGAGAAGTGTTCAAACACTGCTGCTGCTTCAAGGGATATTGAGTGCTCTTCCATGTCTGATTTTTAAAAGTGGGTTTAATGACTGTTGTGAGGCTACTGCTGTGAGGACGCACATCCTCCCCTGAGTGGGGCGCATAGTAACGGCGTTGAAGCTTGCTTATGGCAGAGGGCCTTCCCTTGCTGTTTCCTGTAGTGTTTCTCATGTGATTACTTGCACAGCCCAACGTAAAAATATTTTGGCTGCAGGTGTCACAAGTGACACAGTGGACCCTCTCTCCTCAATGTGTAGGGACAAAAGCGATTCTTTCAGACCTGCACCTTTAATGAACCGTCTCATTGTAGACACTCAGAATCTAATAGTGTGCCTTTTGGTGAAGTTGTTGAGAATTTTAATGCATTTTAGTTCTCATTCATCACGGCCTATGTGCTCCTAGCGGGAGGGTCTTTAGAAATAGGATTAACTTCTAGAGGAATGCATTAGCCATGCCACAGAAGTAGGCAATGTGCTAACTAGTCTGATAGATTGCTCCAACCCTCAAATCCTCCCGGCCGCCCCCTCCCCGACTTTTTTCCTTTATTGACAGCTTCTCATTGAATGGCTAGAAGCATTAGTGTATTTAGGAGTTAGATGTTTTGTATGATCCTAGGCTGATCTCATATTCCCTTTCTGAAATTAATTCGACACTGCTTTACATGTTAATCCGCAAAGGATTGATTTGGAGAAGGTCAGAGCGGTGCAGCCTTAGAAAATGGAAGAAAAGCTCCACTTAGAACAGCTCATTTCAGTTCCCAGACCTAAGCCTCGCTGTCTTTTCATTGTGGCACTTAGACAGCTGTAGGCGGCTTGGACACCTCGCAGAATACATCAAACACTGGGGTTTGATGTGGGCTGCGTTGGGCTAATTAAGTTTAGCTTGGTTAACCAATTGCAGTTTGCAAATTGAACAATTGCACTTTGAAAGCTTCTGACACAATAGAACACAGAATCTTCTTTTTAGGCATAAACATTCCTAGTAATGGAGTAGTACTTTTTGAAAGAAGCTTATACCAAATCCACACAATTTGGATGTCTCTAATGTAAAGTTCGTTTCGCTGGTAACAAAACTCCAGTCTTCTTTATTCGGGGAATTGCATGTTGTCAAAGACAAGAAGCCCCAGTGCAGTGGAGGGAGAAGGTGGGGGAGGAGTGGGGTGAGGGGAGAAATACCCTGTGGGTGCAGAATAGGTGAGTGCTTGAGAATGAAGAGATTTCAGTTCTTTTTAAAGGAGTTTAAATCTTGAGCCATAGTCAAACAAATGTTGGAGGTCTGATCACAACTGTGGCACAAGATAGGTAATGGTTTTTAGAAGATGAAAACCCTGTAAACCCAGAAAATCAAATTAAGGCAAATGCAAGGTCATTTGGTGAAAAGACTCAATTTTATAGGGAAAGGCACAGAAACCAATTAAATCCAGACTGAGCAAAGACACAAATGGTAAGCCCAGAGTAATTCCAAATGGGAGTAGAAAGGAAATTATCAATGTTTATAATTTATCTTTACATTGAAGGATTCCACGTTAGTAGTTTCTTTCTTATGTAAGTAATATGGTATGGGATACATCCTGTTATCAAATGCTTAATCTTTTATTTTAATCTAATCTTAATCTTTATCGAATGATTGCTCTTTGGTCTGGAATGTTTCAAGACAGGCATGGTGTATTGCAGCCAAAGTCGCTTTGAATGATTGCCAGGAAAAAGGAAAGCCAACTTTAATTTTCGCTAATGGAAGTCTTACTGGGAACTGAGCAGTGGTAGCAGCTGACTTCTTTGATCCTTGCTTAAGTAATTAGTGTCATCGTTAGGCTTTTTAAGAAAAGGTTACTAATAATGGAAAAGGAAATCTTACCACCTATTTCCTCTACACGTGGGTATAAAGCAAGGAGTGGGAAGTGCTTATGTTACTAGTGGATGTGGCCTTTGAGCCTTTGGTGACGTCATTGTGATACATCCGAATGAGTCATGTCTGACCCTCATCTGAGGTCAGCATGGGTCCTGGTGCCTCGCTCTAACACCAGGCCACCCCTTCATCAGTATAGGCCAGGGGCTCTTTGGCCCCTTGAGTGTGGCTCTTCCTAAGCCTTAGGAGGACCCTAATTAAGTTAATAACAGTGTACCTACCTATATAGTTTAAGTTTAAAAAATTTGGCTCTCAAAAGAAATTTCAGTCGTTGTACTGTTGATATTTGGCTCTGTTGACTAATGAGTTTGCCGACCACTGGTCTAGACTTTAGGGAAAGGAACTTCGGGAGGTGTTTCTTGCTGCTTTTGCTTGCGGTGGGACAAAGGATAAAGCAAGGTTAGCTGTTCTCATCTTTTCTTCTTGCTCTCTTATGCGCTGGTGAGATAGTTATCTGGCGTCTGGATAAAAAATACCCATTTCTGAAATTAGTTATGTGGGTTATCAGTTGCTTCTGGAACATTGAATTCTAATGAGTGGGGAAACAGGCTGTTTATAACAAAATAAATTTATATGTATGCACTTGGGATTTTTTGGACTGGGCATTTGCATGTACCAATCAGAGCTGTTTCTCCACTTCCATTGAGATGGCTCATTACCTGTATCTGTCAACACATTTCACTGGCCACATTGACTTACATAAAAAACTTACATGCTTGCCCTGCCTGGGTACCTCAGTTGTCCCTATATATCGAGGTTGAGGGTTGGATCTCTGCGTAGGGCATGTGCAGGAAGCAACTAATGAACGCATGGATGGCTGGAGCAGCAAATCGATGTTTCTCTCTCTTTCCCTTCCTCTCTAAAATCAATCAATAAATAAAAAATTTAAAGAACCAGTACATCCTTGAACCAGTAAGAGACTTTTTATCACTAGAGAAGCTAAAAAGGAGGAGCTCATTTAAGGTTCCTTTGTTTCAGGGTAATATTTAGCAATCAGAACATCATGCAAAGTAGCAAGGTAGCACTAATTACAGCAATAGTCATGACAGTGTATTAGTAGTGGAGGTTATTGAACTCTTACTTGGTACCCTGCTAAGCATTTGACACTTTTTCTTCAATGTATCCCTCATAGGAACCCAATAACAGACATACTTTAATTTGCCCCTTTAACAGTGAGGTTAAGTTTGGTTATGTAGCCTGGGGTACAGGTGGTGAGCATGTGAGCCAGGATTTGCCACAGCAGTTTGACTCTGGTACTCTTAACCAACACACTTCATTAAAATGTTTTTTTAAATTAATTTTTTAGTATGTTTGATGATCATGCCCCCTCCCACCCCAATTGGGAATTAGAAGGAAATTTGGAAGAGACCAAATCTTTGTATTTCATCTTTGCCACTAGGAAGGTTTCATTAGTCACCGGCCTCCGTCCTTCCCAGCCACATCTCTTGCCCAGCAGGACTTCAGAAAGCGTGGTCTTTGCGCCTCAGCTCACTCAGCTCACCTGGGCCGGAGTTAGAGGCTTCCAGGCCCCCTGGTCCTGCCCAGTCAGGCTCCACATGATAAATGAACATGCCTGGGTCCTTTGTGTGCATATGAAAGTTTGGGAAGCACCATTCTATTAAAGCCCTTATTTTCTCCTTACACTTACCCTCCCCTTACCTTTACCCCACTCCTTCTCACAGCTTCCTTTGTTCTACTTCCTGACTGGCAGAGGAACGGATGTTCATTTCTTGGCAGTGCTCTGATTTGCTGCATGGGTTTGCCAGAGAAAATGCAGGACACCTGATAAATTTGAGTTTCACACAAACGAGATAGTTTTTTATTATACTAGTAACTACATCTCGTACAATATTTGGGACATACTTATACTAATAAATTACCTTGTGTACCTGAGGTTCACAACTAACTGGGCAGCCTGTGTTTTTATTTGTAAAATCTGGCAGCCGTAGTTGGAAGAAAATGAAAGTATAATCCTTTAGCGGAGAAAGCGTTAGTGTGAAAGGTAAGCAGTTTTAGAGGGGAAGCCTGGAGAGGCGTCCAGGTATCTTCCTGCCTGTGGCCCGGCTAGTGCTTTGGAAGGGATGGGGTTTGGGGTTTGGCATCTTTCTCCTGACACAGGTTGTAGGTGTGGGTGTATTTGTGGGGGAGGTGAGGACAGGGGACATCAAGAGAAAACTAAACTTTCTGAGCCTCCAAAGACTGTCCAGTGAATGAAGCCATATCCTGGAAAACCTCATGAAGCAGAATTGGGGGCACATTTTCCACCCGGAGGCTTTAGGAGAGGGAGCTGGCAGGGTTGAACAGCAAAATTTGGAAGAGAAAATGCCCTCCGTGTGAGTATTTTCATTTCTGTGGGTTCTGGTTTGGGCTTATTATGTCAGACTTAGCTGTTAAGTTTCCTTGTTTGATGAGGAACGTGAAGCTCCCCCTTATTCACCTCATTAGGCGGAGGTGCTGCAGGTGTTTCTCAGGCAGCTTGTGACCTACTGCTGCTCATTGTTGCCACTTCCACGTGATGGAGTTTGACTCAAATGCCCCAAAGCAGTGAAACTCGGATTTAAGGTTTCAACATTTGCCATGACTCTTTGCTTTTTGTGCCACTTAATAAGTTGTACATACATATTCGAAGGAAAATTATGAGCTGCCTTATTCATTACACATTTTTCCAACTTGCAATTGTGTTGGCGTCAAATTTTGGCAGCATTTGAAAGAAATTGGCATATTACTTGATCATTGTAAATCTCCCAGTGCTTTTAACTGAAAAGGGCATTAGAATCAGTTTGTTAAAAATTTGCTTTCTTACATGCTCCCTGTTTGGGAAATGTGCGGTGTTGGTAGAATTCTTCCAGGACACATTTGAAATGCTCAACCTTTCACGAATGGATCTTCTTGCTGTTGGCAGACTGACCTGAAAAGCATAAATAAGACTGTCTTTGGACCTCAGGCATGAGTGAGATTATTACAGGAAATTATGTGGTGGAAGAAATGGAAGTTAGAATATTAAAATGTTGGTTGTTTGGCAGAGTATTTGTGTTGCTTGGTATCATGAAGTAGGTTGTACAGAGGAATGCTGACTAAATTTATAGTCTGGTAAAGAGATATTCCTAGTTGAGCAAAATTATCCATATTTGCAAATATGTTAGCAGAATAGTGCCAGAAAACAGGAATTCAAGACTTCTTGCTATATCTTTTTTTTTTTTTTTTGAGAGGAAGAAAAGGCAGAGATGAAAAATGTAATTTTTTTCTCCATCTTTTCTGTATATGGTCTCTCACGTGCTTTTTCAGATATAATTTATTTTCCCTTTTAAACTCACTAAATTTAATGAATAGCACTGGTTTGTTGAGGAAATAATTTTAACAATTTCAATCATTAAGGTCAAATAATGAGAGCTACATTTGGGGGCTTATGAAGCCTCACGTAAGTATTTTAAAATTTATCTTAAAAATTAAAATTCTAAGACATAATTTGCTAGATTTCAATATTAGGAAGTCTTATTCTACAACTAACAGTCAATCAAAAACCAACGATGAAGTGTAGCATGAGCGACACAAAGGATATGGAACTTTAAAACTTTGTTAACATACTCTGGGTTATAAAAATTATAAATAACTAGGGGCCCAGTGCATGAATTCGTGCACCTTGAAAGGAACTGTGGGCTGCGAGGCTGCCGTGGGCACAGGGGCGGGTCTCTACCCATCCTCCGCACCCCTGCCTGGCCCCTCCAGCCATGGCCCCTGGTCCCCTATCCGCCAGCAGCCTCAGCTCCCACCGCCGCCACTCCCATGCGCTGATGGTGCCAGCCCTGCTCGCACCAGCTGAAGGTGCAGAGTGATTGGGGCCGGCGCCAGCAGTGGGTGCAAGCGGGGCTGGCACCATCAGCAGGTGCAAGTGGCAGCTGCTGCCCCGATCACCCCTCAAGAGCAGGGGAAGGTGGAGAAGCCCTAATGGGTGATCAGGGCCAGCAGCCACTGCTCGCACCCACTGATGGTGCAGAGCGATCGGGACTGGCGCCAGGCACCGGCAGCGGGTGCGAGTGGTGGCTCTGGTGCCGGCTGCAGGTGCGAGTTGGGCCGGTGCTGACAGTGGGTGCAAGTGGTGGCTCCGGCACTGGCAGCAGGTGCGAATGGGGCTGTCTCCGGCAGCAGGTGCAAGAGGTGGTTGCTGGCCCCAATTGCCCCTCAGGAGCAGGGGAAGGTGGAGAAGCCCTGAGGGGCGACTGGGGTCAGCAGCCACAGCTCGCACCCGCTGACGGCGCTGAGTGATTGGGGCCAGTGCCGGCAGCAGGTGCAAGCGCCAGGCGGGACTCCCAGCTGGAGCAGCCTGCAGGCCATGTGCGCAGGCCATCTTGTCAGTGGGGTGAGGGGGAATCCCGGGAGAACTCCAGTTCTGTCTGCACACCTTTGACCACCGAACAACGTGTGCGTGGAACGCACTGAAAGCACTGAAGCTGCTGCCCAGAGGAACAGAGTTCTCAGTTCAGTTCAGCCAAGATCATTGCCAGCTAAAACAAGTAACACTCACCAAAGAAAAATAAAATCCAGAAGAATATGGACACATTTTTTAAAATTGTCTTTTTAAAAAAAATTTGTAGTTTTTTAATTTGTAGTTGACAGATAATATTAATTTTAGGTGAACAGCACCATGATTAGACATTTATATACCTCGTAAGTGATCACCCCATAAGTCTAGTACTCACCTGGCACCATACACAGTTATTACAGTATTATTGACTGTGTTCCCTACGCTGTACTTCACATCCCTGTGACTGTTTTATAACTGGCAGTTTGTACTTATTAATCCTGTCACCTTTTCATCCCCCCACCCCCCTAATCCGCCTCCCATCCAGCAGCCATCAATTTGTTCTCATTATCTATGAGTTTCTGTTTTGTTTGTTCTTTTTGTTTTTTAGATCCACATATAAATGAAATCATATGGTATTTGTCTTTCTCTGACTTACTTCACTTAGCATAATATTGTCACAAATGGCAAGAATTCGTTATTTTTATGACTAATACCCATTTTGTGTGTATGTGTGTGTGTGTATACACATCTTCTTTATCAATTCATCTACCACTTTTATGGCTGAGTAATACCCATTGTGTATATATACCATATCTTATTTTCTTTTTTTTTCTTGGTGGTCTGTGGGATTTAATTGTTTCTAGTCCATGGTACCTGTCTAGATCCAACACCTGGCTTCTGAGGCTCCTGTCCTGGGTTCAGTTCCCAGGGCCTCAACTCACTACTCTTTAAACCAGCCTGTGTTTTCTGATCTTCAAGGCGTGATTATCCAGCTCATCTGCCAAATCACCAGTCCTTTCTGTTTAATTCTATACCATATCTTCTTTATCAATTCATCTACCAATGGACATTAGGTTGCTTCCCTATCTTGGCTATCTATATATATAAAAGCCTAAGCGACCAGCCGACCGTTTGACCATCTGACTGGTAGCTAAAATGCGCACTGACTACCAGAGGGCAGATGCTCAATGCAGGAGCAGAAACCACAGGCATGGAAACATGAAACAGACTGATGAATCTCAGAGGGAAGTGGGGAGGGCGGGAAGAGATTAACCAAAGACCTTATATGCATACTAGAGGCCTCTGGTGCACAAATCCGTGCACTGGGCCTGGAGTTGTTAAATAATGCTACAGTGAACTTAGGGGTGCATATATCTTTTCAAATTAGTGTTTTGGATTTCTTTCTATAACTACCCAGAAGTGGAATTGCTGGATCATATGATGGTTTTATTTTTAATTTTTTGAGGAAACTCCATACTGTTTTCCATAGTGGCTGCACCAATTCTACCACAGAGCACAAGGTTCTCTTTTTTCCACATCCTCACTAACATTTATTGATATAGAATCTGTACAATTTAGCATTCGTTGTGCTCAGCATATAAAACTAAACTACCTGACATTTGAAGAAGCAAGAAACTAGAACACTCTCTCAGCAGAAAGGAAAATCAAAAAAGTAGTCCAACCCCTAGCTGAAGATGAAGAGGGTTTTGCCGTGGCAGTTGTAACTGTCCAATACAATGAAGTAACGAATAGGCTATCTCAGCAGAGGAATGGGAATGATTTTTAAAAATAACAAAGTGGAAATGACAGAACGGAAAATAATTCACTCGGTGGACCTCATAGTCCAATGGAAATGACAGAGGAGAAAGAGGAAATGGGGCAGAGACAATGTTAGAAGCTAAAAAATTTCCAAATTTTAATGAATAAAGCAAATTTATAGATATAAGGTGATCAAGGACCATCAAGCAGAGTAAAGTACAGGGCAGCCCATACAGAGCCTTTCAGACTGTTGAAACCAAAGGTGGAGAGCAAACCTCAAAGGCAGCAGGGGAAACAACACAAGGAACCATAATCCAACCAATGGCTCATTTCAGAAGCCATGGTGGCCGGGCGAGAGCAGAACATCTTTAAAGTGCTGAAAAGAAAACCATTTTCAACTAGAATTCTGTATCCAGTGAATATATCCTTCAAGAATGAAGGGATTGAGGTGATGAGAAAATTCTAGAAATGTATGTGATGGTTGTATATCAATGTAAATGAACTTAATGCCACTGTATTGTGCCTTTTTAAAAAATCAATAAAATGATAAATTTTATGTTATGTATATTTTACCACAGTAAATTTCTTTTTTAAAGAATGAAAGCAGCCTTGGCCTGGTGGAGCATTGTCCCATACACCAAAGGTTTCAGGTTCCATTCCCAGTCAGGACACATACCTAGGTTGTAGGTTCAATCCCTGGTGCAGGTGTATATAGGAGGCAACTGATCAATATTTCTCATATCATTGTTTCTCTCTCTCTCAAATCAATAACAAGCAAACATATATTCTCAGGTAAGGAATAAAACCATATATACATTTTTTGGTGTCCCCTAAAAAAATGTATATACACTTTAACAGTTAGTAGCTCATTTTTGAAGGTGAAATGTATTTTAATAAACACTGTCTTTATAATATTCAAAGTATATGTATACATTTTTTGGGGGCACCCTATCTATAATAATAAAAGCATAATATGCTAATTAGGCCGGACGACCCTCTGGACGAAGCCGGGGCTGCAAGGCAAGCCTGGGTCCTGGGTGCCAGAGGGAAGCCAGAGCCAGCAGCCAGGGGAAGAAAGGCCTACTCTGGCATGAATTTCGTGCATCAGGCCTCTAGTGTATATATAAAAAAGAATGAAGGCAAAATAAGGGCATTTCAGATACAAGAAATTTAAGAGAATTCATCACCCATAGGCCTGCACTTCAATTAATGCTAAAGGAACTTCTTAAAACTTGAAAGAAAATGACACCAGGTAGGAACACAAATGCTTGGGAAGGAATGTAGAACATTGGAAATGGTAACTATCTGGGGAAATACAAAACATTTTTTTTCTCTCTCAATTTCTTTATTAACTATATAACTACTTAAAGCAAAATTATAACATTGTTTGTGGGGCTTTTACCATTTGTGGCTGTGACGCATATAACAACCGTAAGAGCAGCTATGGAGCTCTAATGTTGCAGGACCTCTCTATTTTACAGGAAGTAGCACAATATTGACTGTAAGTGGACTATGAAAAGTTATGACATATATTGTAATCCCTGGTGCAGCCACTTAAAAATACAAGAAATATGGCTAGAAAGCCAACAGAAGTTTGAAATGGATATTCAAATCGTTTTTTTAAAAGGCAGGAAATGAGGAACAGAGGAACAAAGTTTTCATTTATTTTTGACCCATTAAATGAGTAAAAGGAAATCGTTTTTTAAAAATTTGGGTTATAATAATATGATGGTAGCCGTTTAAAATGGAACTTTTTGAAAAACATTTATTAACATGGGAAAACTGCTCCCAATGTTTTCCAGTGTGAAAAAAACAGGATACTCAGCCACTGTAGTATGACAATTAAAAAAACACACACGACAATACATTCACACTAGAGGCCTGGTGCACAAAATTCGTGCATGGGGGGGTGGGGTTCCTCATCCCGGCCTGCAGCCTCCTGCAGTCGGGAGCCCTTGGGGAATGTCCAACTGATGGCTTAGGCCCAAAGGGATCAGGCCTAAGCCAACAGTCAGACATCCTTAGGGCTGCCACAGAGATGGGAGAAGCTCCTGCCACTGCCACTGCGCTTGGCAGCCATGAGCCCGGCTTCTGGCTGAGCAATGCTCCCCTTGTGGGAGCACACTGACCACGAGGGGGCAGCTCCTGCATTGAGCACCTGCCCCCTGGTGGTCAGTGCGCATCATAGCGACTGGTCATTCTGCCATCGGGCCGAAACCGGCTCTCCGACATTGCCCAAGGGGTCTCGGATTGCGAGAGAGCAGGCCAGGCCGAGGGACCCCACCAGTGCACGATCGGTGCCCAGGAGGGATGTAGGAGGTTGGCCAGCCAGGGAGGGACTGTGGGAGGACTCCAGGGCAGGTCCGGCCCATCTTGCTTAGTCCCGATTGCCAGACCCCAGCAACAAGCTAACCTATTGGAGTGTCTGCCCTCTAGTGGTCAGTGCACGTCATAGCGAGTGGTTGAGTGGCCTTAGCACAGGGGTGGGCAAACTTTTTGACTCGAGGGCCACAATGGGTTCTTAAACTGGACTGGAGGGCCGGAACAAAAGCATGGATGGAGTGTTTGTGTGAACTAATATAAATTCAAAGTAAACATCATTACATAAAAGGGTACGGTCATTTTTTTTTTTTTTAGTTTTATTCATTTCAAACGGGCCGGATCCGGCCTGCGGGCCGTAGTTTGCCCACGGCTGCCTTAGCATATCATTAACATATTACGCTTTGATTGGTTGAACGGACGACTGGACGCTTAGCATATTAGGCTTTTATCATATAGGACTAGAGGCCCGGTGCACAAAAATTTGTGCACTCTGGGGGGGTCCCTCAGCCTGGCCTGTGTCTTCTCGCAGTTTGGGACCCCTCAGGGGTTGTCCACCTGCTGGCTTAGGCACGCTCCCCGGGGGATCGGGCCAAAGCTGGCAGTCAGACATCCCTCTGGCAGCCTGGGAGTCCTCGGGAGATGTCCACTTGCCAGCGGGGAGCAGGCCTAAGCTGCAGTCAGATATCCTTAGTGTTGCTGAGGAGGCGGGAGAGGCTCCCACCGCCGTCGCTGTGCTGGCAGCTGGCAGCCTAGCATGTGGCTGAGCAGAGCTCCCCCTGTGGGAGCACACTGACCACCAGGGGGCAGCTCCTGCATTGAGCGTCTGACCCCTGGTGGTCAGTGTGTGTCATAGTGACCAGTCATTCCCAGTCGTTCTGCTGTTAGGGTCAATTTGCATATTACCCTTTTATTATATAGAATAGAGGCCTGGTGCACGGGTGGGGGCTGGGTGGTTTCCCTGAAGGGTGTCCTGGATCAGGGTGGGGGTCCTGCTGGGGTGCCTACCCAGCCTGGGTGAGGGGCTAATGGTTGTTTGCAGGCTAGCCACAGCCCCTTTAGGGTGGGAGTCCCCACTGGGTTGCCTGGCCAGCCTGGGTGAGGGGTGATGGCCGTTTTCAGGCTGGCCATACCCCCTGGCGACGCAAGCTCCCAGCCTCTCCTTTTTTTCTTTTTTCTTTTTTTGGCAGGCTGGAAGCAGGTATCTGGGATTTATTTATCTTCTATAATTGAAACTTTGTAGCCTTGAGTGGAACCCAGGGCAGGCGAGAAGCTTGGCTTCTTCCATCTCTGGGGACAACCCAAGCTCCTGCTCGCTCCAGCTCCGTGGCCGCCGCCATCTTAGTTGTGTTAATTTGCATACTTGCTCCGGATTGGCTGGTGGGCGTGGCTGGTGGGCATGGCTTGAGCATAGTGGAGGGATGGTTAATTTGCATGTTTCTCTTTTATTATATAGGATAACCATACTCCATAGAACAAAGAGGTTAAAGGAAATATACCCAAATGCCTTTTGATAGTAGAATTATAGGTGTTTTAATGTCTTAGCCTTACTTTGTTACGTTTTCCAAATTTTCTACAAAGAGCATGAGTTATCACAAAATTTATGTTTTAGCTATGGCTAGTATAGGTTTATCTGGGGTGTAAGGAATCTCGCCAGGAAGCAGCCTGTGAGGCAGTCCCAGGTGCTCATGTTCTTCTGAGTGTGGGCTGGGCCCAGTGGCTCACTTCTAACAGAATATGTCGCTAGTAATGGGGTGTCACCTCTGAGATTAGGTTACAAAGACTATGACTTCTGTCTTGCTTGCCTTTGTCTGTCTGTCTGTCTGTCTCAGCTGTTGCTCTGGGGGAAGCAAGCTAACATGCTCTATGGCGAGGACCACATGGCAGGGAATTGAGGTTTCTGGCTAACAGCCGTGCAGAGCTAGGTGAGGCCTGCTGGTAGTCATGTGACTGAGCCTGGACGTGGACCCTGTCCCAGTCAGGTCTTGAGATGAGCATAGCCCAGCCGTGGGCAAACTACGGCCCGCGGGCCGGATCCGGCCCGTTTGAAATGAATAAAACTAAAAAAAAAAAAAGACCATACCCTTTTATGTTATGATGTTTACTTTGAATTTATATTAGTTCACACGAACACTCCATCCATGCTTTTGTTCCGGCCCTCCGGTCCAGTTTAAGAACCCATTGTGGCCCTTGAGTCAAAAAGTTTGCCCACCCCTGGCATAGCCCCTGCTGCCACCTTGATTTCAGTCTTGTGGGAAACCCTTAGCCAAAGGCACCCACCTGTCCCAGACTCCTTACTCACAGAAGCTATGAGATGGTAAATGTGTGTTGTCTTAAGCTTCTAAGCTTTGGGTTAACTCGTTAAATAACTATAGGCAACTAATACATTCTCTTAAGCAATTCAGAATCTTACTGACTTTCTCCCCCTCATCCCTCCCACCTTTAGTCCTTAGGGAATTGTCCAGTTTCTTCGTGGTACCCTTTTCCCCCCCAAAGTTTCCATCAAGGCATCGAATGTCTTCCCTGTCCTTTTCTTCATCTTTCCATCTTTTCTCCTAGCCCAGTCACCACTTTGTGCTACGTTAACAACAGATAACCAACTGACGATGCAGTCATGTAGTCGGTTTCTTTGGAGACTTCCCCTGCTCCCTTCAAAAGCCCTAACAAGATGTGGCTTCCTTGTGATCTAGAGCCTAGAGCAGTGGTTCACAGCCTGCTTGTTGTCCCTTTGTCACATCTCCGGGAAGATGTCACACAGAGGAGCCAAACGGAGTTGTTCACTTGGGGCCACCGCAGTGAGAGAGCCAGTGGCCATGCGTGGTTCCCAGCGCCCCAGCTGCAAGCCACCCATCACCCTGCGTGCATGTCGGTTGACTTGCTGAGAATCGGTGGAAAATGCTGTGGCCTGGAGTGCACTGAACTCACATGGGACTCCCCACATCCTAGTGACCTAGTCCCATTTCAGCTAGTTTGCCACAGCTTCCTACGTAGGCTTTATGTCTGAACGCCTGTACAGTGTTAGCCACTATTTTTTTCTCAGAGCGTTAGGGAAAGAATCCCTCTGTAAGTGACAGAAAATAAGTGTTGAATGTTTTAAAGCTGAGCAGAATTCGCAAGCTATAATAGAAGCCACCACTGTCCCTAGACCCGTGAAGAGTTATGCGGGGAAAATAGCACATCTCACCTAATTGAAAATATCTGCCAATTGAAAATTAGTTTCTCATGAATTGTCTCCTTATTCTTTTAGTTCATACTTAACAGAGTGGGCATTTGGTGATGGGCTTTTCAATGCTGTCCCTGTGGTCATCGGCCTATTCACACCATTCCTGGCTGCATTAAGTACCCCCAATGCAGGGATTAAGTCATGGTAAAAGCATACTCTGGGTTTTACCCAGAGGTCACGGAGCGCCCCTCTTCCCTTGGCAGCCAGCAGCATTCTTATTACACTTCATTTATCTACTTGGGAGGACTCGGGAGGACCAGCTGGGCCCCTGTCTGCACTCATCAAGAGTTAATTTCTGAGTGAGGTGCTGTGGTCATGAACAAGTGCAGAAGGTCCCCGGTGGTCCTGCCAGACAAGAGGGGCCCTTAATTAGCAGCAGCATTCAATCAGGCTGCTTAACCCGCACGGGGCTGAGGTGGTCATGTCCTCCTGCCACCTCCTGTAAACACAGCCCACAGACGGGTTAGGACATTCGTTTGTGTGGCCCGGGATGAGGAAGTCGGCACAGACCCAGCCCAACGCACTTCCAAGGGATACCTGGATTGCTTTTCTTTTTGACAGATTCAGAGAAATCTCCCTTCCCCTTAGTATTTAGAAGCTTCTTTTTGTCTTTGCCAAGTTCCTGTTTCCCAAACTGGACATCCTACTGGTTCTCTCTCTCTGCTATCAAAAGCCACGCTCATGTCCTGTTACGGGCATTGCTAGAGCTAAGTGTGGATTGCGTCGGCTCGGTGTGCTGGAAGTCAGAAGACCTCACTGAGCTGGAGGCCTTGTCCTGGCCTCATCTTCAAAACACACTTTTTTTCCAGCTGCAAAGTGGAGGTGGTTGTACCTGGCCTGCGTACCAGGCAGAGCTGTTCAGAACATTAAATACAGAAACAGTTGTGAACTGTCAAACATTATACAACTCTGAGGTGAAATTATTGAATGCCAGGTTTGGGTCACTTAAAAAAATTTTTTTTCTATTTTTTGTTAATCCTTACCTGAGGATTTTCCATTGAACATTGATTTTTTTTTGAGAGAGTGGAAGGGAGAGAGGGAGGAATAGGAAGAGAAAGAGAAAGAGAGAAACATTGATGTGAGAGAAACACATTGATTGGTTTCACACGTGCCCTGACTGGCTGGTGATCGAACCTGTAATTGAGATACGTACCCTTGACTGGGAACCCAGCCCTCAACCCTTCAGTCTGCAGGATGGCACTCGAACCCCTGAGCAAAACTGGCCAGGGCGAGGTTCAGGTCACTTTTAGTTGACTCATTCATTATAGCCAAAGTAGGTGTTTATTTTAATAGTCACATAGAGGATACCAAAACCTTGCTAGATATTTGTACTTTATTAGAAATGCTATTTAATGCAGTGTTTAATAAATAGCAAATAAATATATGCACTTCCTCAAGCTCTGGCCACATGACTCTACTGCACACTGAGGACATTGGCAGACAGAGGGTCAGGGTAGTAGGAGGAAGGGAGGGAGTTCCTTAGCTCAGCGTGACATCTCACTCAGTCATGAGACCCTCCAGGCACCATGAACAGAAAACTGAAGGTGGGCCGTGTCACTTCCTCAGTTGCCAGGCCCAGGACGGGTGATTTGGGGATGATCCACCGTGAGTCCATGAGCAGAACCCTCACTCACCTCTGGGCAAGGTCAGCTTCTGAAGGCACATGACAAACCCAGCATCTTTCCTCCCCCAGTAAATAACTGGGTTTACTTACCACCAGTGGCTCAGAATTCTTTTGGGTGATCAAAGAGCCCACAGAACAAACGTGGAGGCAGCTCCCCCTTGTCCGTGGAGCAAAGGAATGTGGGGGGTTAACTGAGTGGCAGTTACAGCACCTGCTGGGAGCACTGCATTGAGCGGGACCAGCCAGGAGGAACTAATGGGCCTCGTGGTCGGCCAGGAGGGTCTCAGCCACAGGAAGAGTCACACTCAGCCTGGGGAGCGGTTGATAGAACACAGCCATTTAAGGTGGAAGTGCCTAGTATTTTCAAGGTTACTGTGAATTTTAAGCCTTGTTCTTTATTTACCTGGCAGATGGGAGATGCCATGTCGCGGTGTAATGAAGCATTATGTTAGTATAGCGAAAAGGAAACTGCCTTCCGGATAGAATTCGTTCTCACTAAAAGCTCATGGTCTGTGTGGGGATCGCCTGGGAATGGACGTGTGTACTTGTGCGTGTATGTGTGTGTGTATGTGTGCGTGCAGAGGCGCTGTTCCTGACGGGGAAGTCAAGACCAAATTGTCCGTGACATTGCCTGATTCCACCTGGCGGTTTCCTGAAGTGGGTGGTAGATAGCAAATCCATCCCTGTTGGCAAGCTTTTTTTTTTCTTTACCCTAGAAAATTTCGTTTTACCTGTGGTTTTCTTTTTCTGCTTTTGCTTTGGAAACAGGGAAATGATTCATGTAGAATTACTTTGATGGAGAGAAAAGAATTGAAATTGAGGAGTAAATCAGCCACTGGATAGTTCTTGCAGCCAAAACCTGTCGGAGCCAAAAGCTCCTGCCGTGTCTGGAACCTTGCTCTGGGCCTCGTGGGCATAAACTGGAACCTTGGCAATAAACTTCTGGACACAAGGCCTCCCTATGCCAGGGTTTCTGGAATCCAGATTTAATATTGCACATTCCTCCTTGTTTTGAAAGGAGGAAATCACTATTTTAAATATTGAGGCTAGACAGAGAGCATGGCGAAGGAAGCTGCGGACAGGTCGTCTGCCCGCTCTGACTGCCCTTTGAACTTCATCCCATCAAGGCCACCTTGTCCATGGAGGAAAGTGCCGAGCAGCTGCTCCTGGCCAGCTCAAGCTTTGAGTTCTGAGCATTGTGTTCTGACCTGTCTTCAGGCTCCCTCGGCTCACTGTCACCATGACAACGGTGTTAGATGTAGTAGTCACTTTCAGTTAAGGGTTTAGGGTTAGGAACTTGACTCTTCGGAGTTCTGCCCCCACATCGTTAATTTTTAATTTAATCATACTAGCCCATATCTGTACCTATGTCTTTGACCTCCAAAATAAGAATTAGAGGTCGTTCCCAGCTGGCACGGCTCAGTGGTTGAGCGTCAACCTATGAGCCAGGTGGTCACGGTTCGATTCCTGGTCAGGGCACATGCCTGGGTTGCAGGCTCGATCCCCAGTGTCGGGTGTGCAGGAGGCAGCCAATCAGTGATACTCTCTCATTATTGATGTTTCAATCTCTCCCTCTCCCTTCCTCTCTGAAATCAATAAAAATATGTTAAAAATGAAAGAATTGGAGGTTGTATTTTGGGATTGTTGCCATATTAATTCCTGTTTCATCCTTTAAACACTCCTTGAAAAGGCTAATATACAATAGCTTGCTAGTAAAAGGTGGCTTGCTGCTCAAGCTGCTCTATTGATTCTGCCCTTATGAACTGTATAAAGATGGTACCTTTTTGATGGACGTACATTGAGATGAAAAGGTAACCCCCGTTCTGTTGTAAATCTGTCCAATCACAGGAACTCCGTTGTTCTTGAAGTTGAGTACGGTGCAAAGCAAGGGCTTGCAATTGGCATCCAAAGGACAGGGCCAAATGTCTTAGTTGAGTCACTTATCTGCTTGGACACTGACTTTTCTAAGCCTCAGTTCCTTCATCTGTAAAGACAGTAACAATAGCACCTTTTCAAGTTTTTCTAGTGACGAGTAAATAAGACATAGTTGAAGGTGCCATGTGAGTATTTGTAAAATACATGTCAGATGTACACTGTATCTATATATATAAAAGTCTAAGCGACTGTTATAACTGGTCAACCGAACGACTGGTCGACCAGTCGCTATGATGACGCACTGACCACCAGGGGGCAGACACTCAATGCAGGAGCTGCGTCCTGGTGGTCAGTGCGCTCCCACAGCCAACCTCCTGTGGCTGGCCAACCTCCCACAGCCGGCTGGCCCTGATTGGCCCAATCGCCGGCCAGGTGAGGGAGCCCACCTGTGCATGAATTCGTGCACTGGGCCTCTAGTATTTGATAATGCTCGTGGCAGAGAAAGTTTATGTGATTCCCAGGCCTGCTTCATTCCCCCCCTCCGCCCCCTGGCACACAGCCCCTCTCACAGCTCAGCTGATGTTAGGTAGGTGGTCAGTGGTCAGGGCGGATGTGAAGTGTCATCTTCCAGGCCAGGCCACGAGAGTCTCCCACTGCCCTTCTCCCCTCCCATAGAGATGCTGGAGATGGTGTGGGAAAATGTCAGTGCTACAAGTGAAAGAGGCCAGTCTCCGAGTTCCCACTTGGAGGAGAGAGCCCTCTGATGAGCCAGCACTTGGGCCACTGCCCTTGGGGTTCTTTCCGTAATATTAGCCTACCCTGATTGGTACAGACTTGGAAAAGTATATTATTTGCTATTCTTTTTTTTTTTTTTAAATATATTTTATTGATTTTTTACAGAGAGGAAGGGAGAGAGATAGAGAGTTAGAAACATCGATGAGAGAGAATCATCGATCAGCTGCCTCCTGCACATCTCCTACTGGGGATATGCCCGCAACCCAGGTACATGCCCTTGACCGGAATCGAACCTGGGACCTTTCAGTCCGCAGGCCGACGCTCTATCCACTGAGCCAAACCGGTTTCGGCTATTTGCTATTCTTAACATGTAAGTTAACTGTATTTTTATATAACTTACATTATATACACCATAAATATAATGCACTGTTATTTAAGTCTACTTATATAATGTCATATATGATATTGTTACTAGAAGTACAAAAGAAAAGCAACCTGTATGCAGTTTTTATAAATAGGACATTTTAAGTTTAACTAAAATTTGTATGTATCTTAATCAACACAGAAAGTCAATAGACTCACTAAGAGGTGAATTCCTGCTGGAGACAATAATAATAATAAAAGATTAGCTGCCATTAATAAAGCACTTACCATGTGCTAGGCAGACTATGCTAAGAACTTTGCAACTTTGCAGATATGATAGCACTAAAGGCCCAGTGCACGAGATTTGTGCACTCGGGGGGGGGGGAGGGGAAGGATCCCTCAGCCTGGCCTGTGCCCTCTTGCAGTCCAGGAGCCCTCGGGGGATGTCTGACTGACACGGAGTGGGCCTAAGCCAGCAGTTGGACATCCTTAGCGCGGCTGCAGAGGCAAGAGAGGCTCCCACCACTGCCGCTGTGCTCACTAGCTGTGAGCCCAGCTTGTGGCTGAGTGGCGCTCCTCCTGTGGGAGCGCACTGACCACCAGGGGGCAGCTCCCGCATTGAGCATCTGCCCCTTGGTGGTTAGTGCGTGTCATAACAACCAGTTGTTCCGCCGTTCAGTCGATTCGCATATTAGCCTTTTATTATATAGGATATGCATGAAATTAGACATGCATTTTTCCCTTCATTTTTCTTATGCCTGTTAAAATTTAACTGAGACAAAGCTTGTTTTTCCCTTTTCTAGATTGTCATGCCCACTTCCCCATTGTTATAGTAGAATGTGGCACAGATGAATTGAGCCAACGGCTATGTATGAGGACCTATTTTCTAAAATGTCGTAGGGCAGGCAACTATTGAAATCAATCTCTGGTGGACAGTTGACAGTTGAAAAATTACATGGTCTCTTTTGTGAACTGGATGTGTTTTGGCTGGTGTGATTAACAATAATAATTCGGGGGGCCGTGACTTCCTTGTGATCTACCAGTCTGTTCTTTTTTTAAAAAAAATATATATATATTTTATTGATTTTTACAGAGATGAAGGGAGAGGGATAGAGAGCTAGAAACATCGATGAGCGAGAAACATTGATCAGCTGCCTCTTGCACACCCCCTATTGGGGATGTGCCCGCAACCAAGGTACATGCCCTTGACTGGAATCGAACCCAGGACCCTTCAGTCCGCAGGCCAACGCTCTATCCACTGAGCCAAACCGGTTAGGGCTGCCAGTCTGTTCTTTAACTTTCGTACACACACACCCCCAGCTGAATACGGTTTCCTGCATGCTTCTTCTGTGTGCATTAAACACCCAAGCGTTATATCCACTGTATAGTTTCCAGAGACAAACACTGTGATTGATTACACTCAGCACTATCGCCACTCAACAAAAGCTTTGTGAGGGATTGTTCTCAGTTTGTAATCTTGTCTCTTTCCTTCAGCACCACTCCCCACTCCCAAAATGAAGTGGACAGAATTCACACCCCAAAGTAAAGAAACTGCAGCCAACACTGAACTCACTGTTCTTGGTGGGCTCCATAATCATGGTTGGGTTTTGAAGCTGTGTGAGGTAGAGGTAGGTTGCTTTATGATGACAGATGATGGGAGAGCAATTTCCAGATAGTGCCTTACACTTGAGGTGAACAAAGTGCTCTAAAGATGAGCAGAAGGCTGGGGAGCCCCACAGCCAGAGTCCTGGGTTCAGGTCCCAGTCCAGCCACTTACATGGATCCTTATCTATAAAGTGCGAGTAATCATAGGACTTTCCTGCCTCTATTTCCTCACCAGTAAATAGAATTAATAATAGACGATGTCATAAGATTAGTGAGTCATTTCGTGAGTGCTCAGAAGGGTGCCTGCTCCCGAAATCACTGTTCCTGCGGCTGCCTCTGTTCTGTGTGAATGTTGGTTTTCACTTGCTGGAGCACGTGATCTCAGAGTCTCTGTTTTCTCAGCTTGTTATGATATGCTTATTGTGTTGTGGGTGCCTGTTTGCTCCCCAAGTGCTTATGGGGTGCCTGCTGTGTGCTGGACACGGTGCCAGGAGTGTGTTCCAAGTATGTCTGCGTCTGTATTCTGTTTTCAGTGGGAAGCACTCTGCTTGCCGACTGCCACGCCAGCACGGAGTCGGGGTGTCCTCAGGCACTCACTGTGATCTCACTCCTTGATGAGGTGATGGGGTCGAGCTGGCCTCAGAGTCTGTGGGGTCATTTGGGCTCAAGACAATCTATCCAGAAACTGTCGGCATGCAGTGTCTGCAGTGATAGTAAGTAAGCACAGTCAGTAAATGTGGAAACGAATTGTTTGAAGCTGACATCCTTCAGTAGAAAGATGGCCAGACTTTCCTCAGGAGACTGTTTGTAAATGTTTACATTTTACTATTACTAGTTCCTCACAAACAACCCTGTGATTTTGGCTACTTTCTGAATTGCCATTTTTCCAAAGTTGAGAACGGAGGCTTTGAAAGCTGGAGTGACTTCCTGCACCTCCTGGCTGAATCCGGTCCTGCATTTGTAGGGCCCAGTTTTCTGCTCCATGGACATCTAGCAGATCCAAGTTAGATCGGGCTGTTGGGCCCTGCTGCAGCTGCTTATAGGTCAGAGATTGGCAGGCTGCACTTTATTAGCACAAGCTGACCGAAGTGTGAAATGGCATGTATGTGGGTGTCCACTACGCCTTGGGGAGTGTCCCCTAATCCCCTGCTTTAAATATCATCTCTAAGCTGATGGCTTCCAAATTTACATCTCCAGTCTCTCCGCGATCTTCAGATTCTCATACTTGACTGGATATATAAATAAACTATAGTTAGACTTAGATACCTAATTTTTACATATCTAAGAGACATCTTTTTTTTTTTAGTTTTATTGCTTAAAGTATTACAAAGGGTATTACATATGTCTCCTTTTTACCCCCACCCTTGACAATCCCCTGGCCTCCCCTACCCGCCAGTGTCTTATGTCCATTGGTTATGCTTATATGCATGCATATAAGTCCTTCAGTTGATCTTCTAAGAGACATCTTAAAAGTACCTTGTCCCAGTAATCAAGATAGTATATAATGGTAGAAGGGTAGAGGTATAAATTAATGGAACATAGTAGAAAGTCCAGAAATAGACTTACATTTATATGTCCAATTGATTTTTTAAAATACATATATTTATTGATTTTAGAGAGGAAGGGAGAGGAAAGAGAGAGAGAGAAACATGGATATGAGAGAGAAACATGGATTGGCTGCCTCCTGCATGCCCCCTATTGGGAATCGAGCTCAAAACCTGGGCATGTGCCCTGACTGGGAATCAAACTGGTGACCTTTTGGTGCATGGGACAACACTCAACCCACTGAGCCACCCCAGCCAGGGCTCCAATTGATTTTTGATAAGTTGTCAAGTTCATTCAGTAGGGAAGATAGTTATTTTAATATATGGTGCTCAAACAAAACAAAAAAAGTAGAAAAGAGTAATCTCTACCTTGATTTGATACCATATGGAAATTAACTCAAAATGGATCATAGACCTACATATCAGAGCTAAACAATTAAACTTCTAGAAGAAAACATAGGAGAATACCTTTGTGACATGGATGTAAGGAAATATTTTTTTAAACAAGACATGAAAAGCATGACTTGTAAAAGGAAAAAATGACTTAGTTTAATCAAAATAACTTTTTGTTCTTATTATAAGGCACAGTTAAAACAGAAAGGCAAACCACAGACTGGGAAAAAATATTTGCAAAACATTTGTCTGACAAAGGGCTTATAGCCAGAATACATAAACTTATAACTCAGTATTGAGAAGACAACCCAATATTTTTTAAAAGGCACAAGCTTTGAAAAAAACACTTACAAAAACCAAAAAAACCCCGACCAAACGTGAATGCTAGAAGGTACACGAGAAGATGCTCAGTGTCACTGGGCATCAGGGAAATGCAAGTTAAACTGCAGTGGCTACCATTACTCACTCATTGGTGGGGCTGACGCGACAGGCAGATGCGGGGAAACTGGAACTCTCCTCCAGGGCTGGTGGGAATGCAAAATGATGCAGCCACCTGAAAACATGCCGGTGATATCTTATGGAATTAAATGTACACTCACTGTATGACCCAGCCATGCTACTCATAGGCATTTTTTTTGCCCAAGATAAATGAGAACATATGTCCACTCTGAGGCTTATATGCAGATGTTCATAGCAGCTTGATTCATAGCAGCCCCAAACCAGAAACAACTAAGTCTTTATCAGTTAGTAAATAGATTAACAGATTACTGGAATACTGCTCAGCGATATAAAGGAGCAAAATATTAATACATGCAGTACTGTGGGTGGGTCTCGGAAATCTGCCAAGTGAAAATCCACGGTTTTGCCTGCCTGGAAGCCCTACGTGATTGCCCCCCACATGTGGGCCTCAGGGCAACACACACTCCCTGCCTTCGATCCTCTTCCTGTCTGGATCATTCCCCTCCCTTTAGGTCTCTACTCACATGTCAGAGTTTGAAAGAGGCCTTCCCTAACCATCCTTTACAAGACATAACACAGCCCCCACACTCTTCCGACCTTCTTCCCTAATATAAATTGTGTTATTTGCCGTTTATCCATTACCTGCTGTACTGTTTATTTTAGGGACCAAGGAGCTGTATTCCTTGGTCCCTAAAATAGTGATATATAGTAAGTGTTCAATAAGTAATTACAAAGTAAATTATATGAATGCACAAGTGAGGATGCAGGCCGCAGGGTAGGGGAGACTGCAGATTTTGTGTGCCGGGTCAGGATATATACCATTGCACGCTGGGCTGGCAGCTTTCCCTTTCCTTCTCGTGCCCAGCGGGCTCTGGCTCCATGTAGCTTTGAGACACTGAGAAAATGCACACCAGGAGTGAGTGCAGATGCGTTTAATAGGTTCAAATTGGAAATCCTTTGTATTTTGCAAAGGTATTAAAATAAAGCTTTTTACACAGGAAGCTTCTCAAATGATGTGTAGCACACTGATTATTAGTCCTCTTAAACGCCCTCCCCCGATTTATAAAAACAGAAATATAAGGTGAAACTAGGAGGAGATAAACCTAATATTTATGAAATGTTGGATCTAAATGCTATTAAAACAGCTGTGGACATGGTATGGATACTGTTTTCTGATATTATCCCTCTATTCTGTTGCTGAAGATGTTTGTTTTAATGCCAGATTGGAAGATTTTAGACATAACACAAATACTGCCTTTGGATGGCAATCATAAATTATGTAGGGAGAGAGGTAAGAGAGATTGTGGTCAGAAGTCACCTTTACATAGTAAGCTTGTTGATTTAGGTCTGATGATCTGTACGTCAGTGTACGTTCTGCATTCCTTCTTCCCCTGGTCCTGAGTTCTTCCCTCTGGACGTTAGCACGCGTAAGCACGGGCTTGCGCATTGGCGTAGACTTGAGATCATAGAATCATGAAACGAGTCCGACAGCTTTTCTCTTTTTCTAATTTGTGGGACATAATGGAATGTTTTCAAAGGTAAAAACTGCAGCTGTTTTGAACCCCAGTAGTGTTTGGTTTACTTAAGCCACCAAAATATTTTTTTAAAGCCTTGTCCTTAATTAACCTTTTAAATTAAAAAGATACTTTTCTAGTTTCACTGTTTTTCTTTTTTCCAGTGAATGACCTAAATTAACTGTCCAGTTAATTTTTAATGAATATTTATTCACTCATTCGTTTGACATTCATTTAGATTTATTGGGCATTTGCTCTGCACAGAGCATTATCCCAGGCCCTGGGGGAGAAATGAATGGCAAGAGTCCTTCCCTCATTTCTTCCAGAAGGGAAACACAGATCTCCTTCACATAAGACAGCGTGTGTCATTCTCTGAAAGGAAGGGGTTGGACCGCATGGGACCCTCAGACATTTGTCTGTCATGGGATACTAATTTTGCATATTTTTTGAGCTCTAAAGTAGTCATGGTCTCAAATTTTGTAGTTTCAGTTAGAAAAGTATGTAATCATTTATATGCCAAATATTTAATTATTATTTTTAAGTCCTCACCCAAGGATATGTGATTTTAGAGAGAGGGAGGCCGAGGGAGAGAAACATCGATGTGAGAGAGAAACATTAGTTGATTGCTACCATACGCAGCCCTACCGGGATCTAACCCGAAACCTTCCGGTGTACGTGTGGGATGACACTCCAACCACTGACCCACGGGGGCAGGGCTCACCAAATGTTTGGAAAGTACTTAGTGTGTGTGTGTGTGTGTGTGTGTGTGTGTGTGTGTGTGGCATAGAAACTGTGAAATTTATTCAGGACTTTGTTCCAAAGGTTGTCGCTATTTTGGAAAATGCTTGTCATCCTTTATTCCCATTTTGAATATATTTAAAAAGTGTTTGAAGGCATGAGCTTCTCAGGAGGGGACCCCGTGTTTCTATGTCCATCTCGCCCTGCTCTGCACACGGAACGTGCACACTCATGAACAAGCAGCACCGTGGCTCTTAGCAGAGGAGGCGGTGCTTTTCGCAGTGTTTCCAGCTCAGGTGTGGTGACAGGGCGTGGCTTCTGAAAAGTAAGTCAAGGCTGTGGCTTTCTGAATTCTTAACCGGGTGCCTTTGCCAGAGAACAAAGTCAAGTTAATCAGACTTTTCCCTCTGTAGTCTGACTGATTCCTTAGCTGACCTCCTGGTCCCAGGCTGTACGTACATCTCCAAGGCAATGGTTCCCAAGTGAAGAGCCTCGTCCCGAGCTCTCTGCGGGGTCGTCTGTCCCTCCACTACAGACACTGCTTAGGTTCCCGGGCTGGCCGCAGGCATCTGGTCCTCGCCACATGTGAACCCAGCACCAGGTCTCACCCTCCACCTGCTCAGCCCAGGCCGCTTCCTCTCAGCGAGCGGACCTCCCTGTTATTGCAGTTGTGGCAGAATTCTGGGACCCATCATCGACGCCTGTCCTCCTTTCAGGAATCCAGTTCATCGTCGAATCCCGTTGGTCCCACTTTCAAAATGTCTAGAATGCTCCCACTTCTCCAGGTGCTGGCACTCCCGGCTCAGCAGTTGCTTGTCGTGGGCACCGGTGTGCCTCTTACAGGCGACCCTGGATCGTAACATCCATCGCCTCATCTACAAATGGGGCTGTCACAGTCCCCAGCCTGGAGCTGTCCCGGGATTAAATGGAACCACAGGCAGCAGCTCACAAAGGGCTGGGAGAGAAGCAGCTGATGATGGCCCTCAGTTGAGCCACAGGAGGTGCCTCCAGCAAGTCTGACATGGAGGAATGTCAGTGGCTGCTGTGGCTCCTCCCGCTCCTGCCCTGGCCCAGCACAGTGAGCGGGTCCTCAGCAGGCGGCAGCTGTCTCTGGTCCCACAGATGCCGAAGGGAGCTCGTCCTCCTGCCGTGTGACGTGTGACGGCAGAAAAGGCTGCCTGTCCCAGGGGTCAGTGCTGAGAGCGTGCTGAGCGCTGCCAGGCGATTTAACAGGCCCCTTGCCTAGGCGCCACTATTGGCACCTGGCTAATGGGTTGGGGACTCAGGGACCCGGCGCCGAGTTTGTCTTTTCCTGTTCTGTGCAGCAGGTCCCAGAGCCTTGATGACAAGCAGAGCGTCTCCTGCCCGGCCGCCCCTGCCCCTGCAGTACTGCTTTTCCCAGGTCTGCTCCCCCGGGCTTCACAGGGTGAGCCCAAAGCGTCTCCTGTCCAGCCGCCCCTGCCCCTGCAGTACTGCTTTTCCCAGGTCTGCTCCCCCGGGCTTCACAGGGTGAGCCCTGCTCAGCCATCCCAACCGCCTTTGTCAGTGGTGAGAGGACGCCCCATTTTAACCTGTTTCTTCTCCTTTTTTCTTTTCTTTTTTTCCTCTTCCCTTTCAAAGAGTGTGTTTTGGGGGTCCCCTTGCAAGGTTTATGAAGCTATGGAAACTTGATCCCTGTGGTCTCCCAGCCAGGCCTTTTGAAACAGCCGCATTCCACATGGCCCATGGGCCCTGCCTGCGTGGCCCCGGCTTACGTGGCTCGTGAGGGGCCCCCTTCCAGGCCGCTCAGAGCTCCTCTCGGTCCCAGGCTGCCCATCGCATGTTCCCATCACTCCCTATTTCTCGCAGACAGTGCAGACCCACCTAGAGTAGGTTACATTTAATGGGGTGAGAAAACCCACATGGTCAGAGAAAAGTCGCAGGTGAAGTCAAGCTGCTTCCTCCCGGGAGGCAGAGTGATTTTCTCCTCTCTGGCTCCCACACCAAAAATTCATACAAAAGAGCTCTTTTTATGTTTGATGTATTGCCTTTAAAAACCAAGGCCTTCATGTTTTTTCATTTTTGGTTCATACCTCTTGGCCGACCCAGCAGGAATTTGGCAGTTGGCTGTGCTGCTTCTCGCAAATGCTGAAAGCTGTGTCACTGAGGGTCCCTGGCTGCTGGGAAGACGGGATGGGTGGGCTGAGCAGGTTGGGGAGCCGTGAGGCACCCCACTCCAGTTTGGGTGTATTCAGGGACTCAATCGCTTATCGACACTGATCGCCGGCACACTTGGGGCCCTTTACAATTCCTGCTACTGTCTATACATTATAAAGTTTTCATAAGCAAGAGAGTTTTTTAGGGTTACCCAAGGCATAGTGAGGTGGGTGTAGATTTTGTTTTGGACAGGCGCATACATACTTTGCTATATTTTCCCTCATGTGAAATCTTTTCTATTATGATTCATGTTGCAGAAGTTTCTCGATAAGGCATCTTTAACCCACTGTAGATACAAGCAAGCTCAAAGTAAGGCACACCTTAATGTGCTATTTCATTTCATTCTGTTGACAAAGTACATTGCCCAACACCCGAATTCTGTGCTATAAAAGGAACCAGAAGCCACCCCAGAGTCAAATCAACTGATAGGCAACGAAGAGGAAAGGCATACTCTAAGAAAATCCTGCCAACTTCATAATCTTCTTAAATGGAGAGAACACCCAAATCCTGCCATCTCCTGCTTTCCAGCATACAGTGCTGCTGCAGGCCGACTGAGGCGACGCCCTGCAGATGGCCCCAGCGCGTCCTGCCCGCCTTCCAGGGCACACAGCCCTCTTGCTGAGCCTTGACTGACCAGAGTGGAGCCTTCTCTCTGCCTTCTGGATCTTTCTCTGTGGATGAGCAGGAACTTAAGACTCTGAGGAAGGCAGCTAAGCACAGGATGTGTCTTCATGGTTATTTTTATGTCTTTACTCTGAGTAGAGGAGGCAGAGTAATATCATAGAGCCCTACTTCATAATCCTTTACAATACATTGAACTCTCTTCACCCATGAAATTAGCCCAAAACGAAACAAACAGATAACATGGTTTGTTTTTTTAAATGCCACTATTTGAGACAGGCTAGGATATAAAGAAACAGGCGCTCTTCTTAAGTCTTGGTGGGACTATACGTTGGAACAGCCTTTTGAAAAACAACTTGATGATAGCATTAAGGAACCACAAGAAGTTTATATGCTTTGACCCAATAATTCTACTTCTAGTCCTTTGCCCTTAAGAAATAATCAGGTGTATGGGAAAATCCATACTCATGAAGATGTACTATTAAACACATTGTATACAGTGATTCAATTGAATATTATCCATCAACAGAAAGACTAACAATGTAGAGAAATGCTCAGATAAATTAAAAAGCAGGTTAAAATAAATTAATAGTTTGTAGATTAAAATCTTAAAATGCACCTGGCCAAGAGTAACCTTATACACCAAAAGGTTGCAGGTTCGATTCCCACTCAGGGCACATATCTAGGTTGAGGGTTCTATTCCCAGTCAGGGCACATATGGGAGGCAACTGATCAATGTTTCTCTCTCCATCAGTGTCTCTCTCTCCCCCTTACTCTGTCTCTCTAAAAATCAATAATAAAACATTCTCGGGTGAGGATTAAAATAAAATTCTTAAAACTTGCATCTGAAAAAGACCTAGAAAATATGGAAAAGTGGTAATAGTTGTGTTAGGGTGAATGATTATATCTTTCATTTTTATTTTCCAAACTAACTACAGTACAGTTACTTTTGTAAATTATCCTACATACTTCTGACCACGACAAAGGGAACCTTACTTGACTTTTACTAATTTAGAACTCATGACTGTGGACAGAGTAAACGGAAATTTCCTTTGTTTATGGACCCACACACAAATTATAAGTAGGGAGCATGTTTAAATTACTTGGATAGTTAAAGCCTGAAGTCATACTTTAGCACAATTTTCATTAATTGGATTAATTGAAAGGAGTAGACTGCATTAAGTAATTGTTCACATTAGACTAGAGTTGTCTGACACTATAATGCTGTTCTCTCTGTGACATGCGGTGGGTGAGGGGGTGTGTAGCGTTTAAGAGGGAAGAAAAAATTGCCTCCAATTGTGAGGCTGTAGATGGTCATTTTGTTGCCTTTTTCCAATAGGATAATGAAGGTACTCAATTGCTAACTGGAGGGACTCTCATACCTATTAGAACTTTCGTAATCAAAGAATGTGTACCTGATCTTAAAAAAAAAAAGCCTTACAAAATTTAACTGCTGGCAGGTATAGAGCGCTGGCAGATGACTGCACCCCAGTTAGTGGGAAATGGGGTGGTGGCAGTTGGGGCTCCCCTGCATGTCGGTGTATTATAATAATGAATTATTCATCTTTACCAAAGAAGTTATTTATCCTCAATAAAAATTCCTTTGAGTTTTTATAACTTCAGGATCCTTTTAATAACACACTCATTTTCTATAATAATCTCCAACTGGAACACCGCGCATAAGCCTCTCCCGCAGACCCCGCCCACAAGTCCTCCTCTCTCCCTCCTTCCAGACCTGGGCTGTGCAGGGACTTTCATGTTCCTCCCTGCGTTTTAATGCTTATCGTAAAAAGCGTTATGAGAAGTTCCAGGCAGTTTCATTTTGTGCAGGCACACCCCGCAAGCTCGATTTCATTAGAATGGTAAGCTCCATTTACTATTCTTGGCTTTATGAGGGTCATTCCCTGGGATAGCGGTTAGCAGTAGGTCCAGAGGGGTGTCAGTCCCCACGTTCTGCTATAGCGTCCACTGGGGTTCCTCTGGTGACACAGGGTGGCTCTGCTGCGCCGTTTGGCTCCGTGTACACCATGCCCAGCCCAGCTGCACCGTGAACCCAGCACATGCAGGTGGTGGTGACCTTTGCCCTCTCTCCCTCTCGCCAGGCGTGTACGTCCCTCATTTCTCGGGTTCTGCGGGCGCTTCTCCAAACACGGAGCTTGTGTGCAGAAGGGGCGGGTGCACAGCTCAGCTGCAGAAAGACAACTGCCATCTCCAGGAGACGTCGCGCTCTATCTTTCCTGGGGAGTCACTGGACAGCTTAACTCGAGGCTTGAGGGAGTGGACCGAATCTAGCAAAATGGAAATGGAAGAAACATATGATCAGACTAGAGCCAACCAGAGGGATGACAGAAGAGAGACTTCTCCCTGACCACCCTCCCTGGCCACCTTCTGGTGGGTGGGCCAGGGCACAGACAGCTTCCAGCCTGGTGTCAATACAGGCGAACTAGGCATTTATTTATCGGCCAGGAGACAACCACCACATTCACTTAGCACTTGGTAGCTTTGTCAGGGTTTTCACAGGTCTTTTCTTAAAAATAAAAATAAAAAATTAATATATTTCTTTATTGATTTCAGAAAGAGGAAGGGAGAGGGAGAGAGAGATAGAAACATCAGTGATGAGAGAGAATCATTGTTCGGCTGCCTCCTGCACGCACCCCACTGGGGATTGAGCCCACAACCCCAGCATGTGCCCTTGACTGGAATCGAACCTGGGACCCTTCAGTCTGCAGGCTGACATTCCTTCCACTGAGCCAAACTGGCTAGGGCTCACAGGTCTTTTCTATCTTCCACACCATCATGTGAAGTTGGATGGGAAATGAGGTGATTCCTCTTTTTCCAGAATCTTCTGTGGCAGAGGACCTCTGACAAGAGTGCAGTGGTCTGGAATGTGGGAGCCGCCCCCTCTCCTGGGAGAGGCTCTGCTGTGGAGTCTCTGTCCCTCCGGCACATCAGAGGGAAGAGCTGACGTTAACTCGGTGCCCACGGCGTGCCAGTGCTCTGCTCAGGGCATCCACGCACAGTGACACATTCACTGCTCATGATGCCGGGGGGTAAGAGGTGGGGCCTCGTTTCATCTACAAGAAGCTTGGGGCTCAGCATAGGCTGAGGACCCTTGGGGCCCCCAGCGAAGTGCCTGGCTGGGTTTCTGTGAGCCCCTCACTCTGGGGGCAGTGCCTGCTGATGGTGACGGTGCTGGCTGGAGGGCCACACTGCCCAGAGACTGGCACTGACTCGCCAGCTCCTCCCACCGGGGCCCTGGGGGACGCTGAGTCACATGGACTTAGAGTGGAAGTGACAGTGTCCCAGGCAGACCAACACGGACACACGCAGGCACACACACACCGCCAACCGAAAAGCCTGCGCAGTCCCTGCTCCCGGGGTTTGTTCAGTACTCCTGGCCCCGACACATTCCCGCTCTGGGCCGAATGCAATGCTGTGTGTAGCTGAACTTATTGACAAAGGGAGCGTCCTTCCACCGTGTTCAGGTCTTTAAATGCAGTGTAGGGCCTGCTGTGCCTCAGCCCTCACGTGGAGGGAGCTGCCCCCTGAACCCTGACCCGTCGTTGCCCGGAGCCTGCAGTGGCCCCTGGACTTTGTGTTGCTAGTCACCCTTCTGTCCGAGTCTTTTCTCCTTGTTTGTTCATGTTCAGCGAGGATGTAACTTTCCTTAGAACTTGTTTGCATTCTCCCCTGTAGCTGACATGGCATTTCAGTGAATAGGAATCCAGTATATAAATGTTTGTTATTAAAAACTACCCCTCCCCCGCCCCCATGACTTGCTCTATCATTGTTTGAGATGATTCAGGATGCCTTTAAAAATTTTTTAAAAAGAAAATGAAACAAAGAAAACCCAAGGAAAAGATTTATGTATTTGGTTGGGGGAGGGAGAAATTAAACTTCTCATAATAGTTTTTAAATTAAATTTTGTACTCGTCTAAATCCCTTCCTTCTCCACCCCTTCCTCTGATATTCCCTCCCTCATTAAAACAGGATTTCGATGGTATTCACAGGGAAGCTGATTTACTGGAATAAAGAGGTTCTTTAAGTTTTAAATTTTGGAACATTCCCAGTGTGTCTGAACCCGGGTTTCAGATTTTACTGGCATTTTGTTGGCAGAGCAGCCTTTGGAGCCTGTCCTTATTTGAGCGTGTTTCCTGACACCTTTGGCGGTATGGTACTATGTTTTTTAGATTTAAAACAAAATTTAAACAGAAAAGCATATATAAACATATACAGAAGATTGATTATAAAATGTCAAGCAAAATAAAAGGCAATAAAAACTCTCAAAAATTAACAAATGGAAGAACTTTCTTTTTAAAGGGGCAGGAAAAGGCAGGATGAAGACAAAGATCCCAGGAGAGAAATGTTTCCGGAAACCCCAGGAAAAGCTCCCTTTTCATCTGTGCTCAAGGTCATCTCCACACAGAAGTGTCCTGTTGAAATAGGGCACGTGGTCGGTGACTACAGTCACCAGGGCCACAAGAGCATCCACCTGAGATGAAGGGAAAGCTTACGGAGGTGAAGGCAGGGTGGCAGGACCCTACGTGGGTTGGAAGCGTCTCCAAGACCAGCCACAGAGGGGATCTCCCCCTTCCCATCCTGGGTCTGAAGGGGCCAGAGAGGAAATAGTACTTCCCAGAGCCCTGGAGAATGAGAGGGTAGAGACGGGCCCAGCGTTGGGAGATCCACTGAGTCCTAAAGCCAGCGTCTCCCTTAATGGAGACATCGTGAGCATTTCCATAAAGACCAGGCGCGAGGCCAGGATGCCCACTCCACCTCTATTGCACATCCTCCCAGAGATACCGGCCCTTGCAAGTAGATTAGAGAAGTCAATTAGAGGCACACACATTGAAATAGAAGTAAAAGCGCTTCCATCTGCAGCGATATGGTAGTGTGCCCGGGGAAAATGAAGTGAAACAAAAGAACTCGGTAAGGGAGCAGGATGCATGTCCTGCCAGCACCGAGCCCCACCACAGGCCACCCCCAAGGGGCAGCAGGGCAGGCAGAAAATGGAGTTGGGAAGGGGTGATTGGAAAATGACCATTTGAACTAAAATCTGTGATAGAATTGGATTCTGAACCAGGTTTAGTCATGGGGGCCATAAACCCAGCATATCGCGGAGCCAAGCCCTGCGTGAAAGAAAGGCCCCTTGTCCCACTGAGTGAAGAGTTAAGCTGGTGCTAAGCTTTCTGGTCCAACAGGCTCTGGCAGGCTGCTGATCTCCGGCAGGGCGGGGTCGACGAAGGCTCCGAGCAGCTCTGAGGTGTGCGCCATGCGGGGCAGCAGGAAGGGTGACATCCAGGGCAGCGAGCTGGTGAAAGAAGCCATGGTTTTGAGGCCAGTTGGCAGGCAGAACATTCTTCCTCATAATTACCCATGAGTGGCGCGGCACTGGGTGGAAAACGGGCCCAGTGAGGGCCTGAGTGGTGGGGTGGGGCTCCCCTTTCTAGAGGAAGAAATTCATTACCTTCACGTTGCTTTGTCTGCCTCGGCGTTTCAGCAGCCTCTTAGCTCTGCAGGGAAGGAAACTGCTTACAGTAGCACTTTATGCAAATTGGGTGAGGAAAGTTGGGTGTGTTTGAAGCAAAAGCATGTAGAGAGCAGGGAAAACTTGGGCAAAAAAACCCGGCTAATGAACTTGGGTGCAAGTGTGCTAATTTTAAAAACTTAAGATGACTCTATTTCAGTTCTTAAAAATGCAAAAACCCCATATTGATTTTATTCTTTGGGCCTATATTTTCATAACTTTCCAGAAAACGTATAATCCGCAGAACCATCAAACTTACACAACTGGAAAAAATGCATTTTAAGAGATTGGTGGCATGTCTGCCTTCACATTTTGCTTTGTTAAAGGAAGGGATTCTTTGATAGTGACTCAGGGAGTGGGCCTCAGAGCCAGGCAATGCTGGTTACTTGCTGGGACCTCACCAGGCTCTGTGGCCCCGCTTTCTCATCAGTAAAATGAGACCACATGGCAGTGGCCTTCACAAGAGTCGTCAGTGCGTTTCAGTGAGAAAATCGCTCATAACCGAGGGGCCCAGCACATGGCTGGATGCTCAGTAAATGGAACCATTTGGGTTATATGAGTCCGAAACCTTGTGGTGCTTTCTGAGTACCTGGAGATCCATCCTTTGCCTGTACTTGAAAATCCATGGTTTTTCAATCAATTAATTAATTCACAAGGCCTTGGAGAAATCTTAAAGTGGGTATTGGCTAGTGTACTTGTCATATAGTCAAGAGTGGGGTGTGTGTGTGTCAGAGAGAGGGAGGGAGAGGGATGCTAGAAAAACATTTTATAAAATTCAACATTTTGATAAATACATTTAAAAAATGGGAATTAATGGATATTTTCTTAATAACATTGTGTATGTGTCCTAAAGATAACATCCTATTTTGTGGGAAAACCCCAAGAAATAAGGGATCTATTAAGATCAGAAGAAAGGCAAGGATGCCCACTATCTCTCCTTCACATTGCTCTGAAGGGATTAGCCAATCCAGGGAGATAAGAGGAGTCAGCTACAGGCATGATTGAAAAGGGAGAGAAACTTGATCCATTTGCAGATGATCTAATGGTATACCTGGGAAACATTAGCGAATCAATGATCCTCTCATTGATTAGTAAGGGAGCATGATATAAAATTAGCATATTAATCAATAGTCTCCATATACACATATAATAACCAGCAAAGGCTATTAGGGTATGCATTTACAATAGCACAAGTAAGATAAAATACCTAAGAATGAATTTAACAAAAAATGTGCAAAATTTTACAGGAAATAACTTTAAAACGTGTGTAAAAGATACAAAAGTTAACTTGAACAAATATAAGACGGCCCTTGTTCATAGATGGGACAACGCTACATCACAAGGATGTCAGTTCTTCCCAGGTAACTCACAAATTTAATACACTTGTAACAAAATATCATTAAGTGGGTTTGTGTTTTTTTACCATTAACCTAGACAAGTAGATGCTAAAGTTCATTTGGAAAAATAAATATGTAAGAAGAGCCAGGAAGACAATGAAAAGTAAAAGCCATGAGGTGGTCCTAGCCTTGCTAGATTTTAAAGCCTAGACACTAAAGCCTCTGTCATTACAACAGTGTGATGCTGGCACATGAACTAATGAGACCAGCAGAAAGGAATAGAAAGTCCAGAAACAGACCTGAGCGCATATAGAAATTTAGTGCATAATAAAGATAGCATTCAAATTCCTATGCCAGGGGCAGACTTTTTAGCAAATGGTCCTGGGACAATTTGATAGACATTTGGGAAAACCAGATCCCTACCTTTCCCCATACATAAGAGTAAACACCAAATGGGCCAGGATCAAATTTAAAAAGTGAAGCCCTTTAAAGCCTGGAAACCAGTGGATGGATTCCCGTATCACATGGGCCTAGGAAAGGCTATGAGGACACAGAAACAAGAGGCAGTTAAAAAAGAGACTGAGACACGACTACAGAAACGTAAAAAATGAACTTTGTATGGTACAAAACACCATAAACAACCAAAAGATAAACAGTGAACTGGAAGGAAATATTGGTAAGATAGCACAGATTAGAGCCCTAATAGTACCTAAATATAAGGAGCTGCTAAAAATAGGTGAAAGACATGAATAGGTTATTCACACTATACACACACACACACACACACACATACATACCTTAAACATTTGAAAACCTCACATGAGAAAGGCAAAGTACAACTACACTGAAATGCCATTTCTCACCTATCAGATTGGCAAAAGCTAAAAAGTATGCCATCACCCTGCGTAGCCAAGGCTCTGGAAAACGTATGCTATCCACGCGGGTTCATTATCTCACAAAGCTAAGTATGCATTTTCCTTCTGACTCAGCATTCCACTTTTAGAATTCACCCTGAAGAGACACCATCAACAATACCGAAATCCATGTGAACAAGGGATTCATTGTCCTGGCATTTTGGACACCACCTAAATGCTGATACAGATACATCAGGACGAGTTGAATAGCTATGCTACATGCACACAATGGGTTACCACTCAGCTGTAGAAAAGAATGAGGAAGACTCTATTAACTTAGAGTAAGTTACAGTTTCCAGGTTATAGTAACGGGGGTGGGGGGGTGGGAGGGGGTGGGAGGGGGACGACACAAAAAGCAAAGAAGTATCCCCAACTGGTAACTTTCTCTAAGGAAGAAAGGCAGATAAGAAAACACACATGTGTCTGTTCATTTGTGCAGAAAGAAACATGGGAGGAATAACCAGCAACTAGTAGTGAGATTAGCTGAGCTGTTATTACGGAGAGTAGAGGAAGGAGATCTAGGTGGGAGGGGTGGGGGGGACCTGCCACTCCTCGGGGTGTGCTTTTCTGTACAGTTCTGACCCTGGACCGAGTTAAAAATAGAAGAGAAACAAGATGGGAGCGGGGACCCTCTAATGGAAGACAGAAGTACACTTAAGCCTAACCTTAACTCACATGAATAGCATAACCACACTGAAGTGAAAGGAAAAGGAACTTCTAAACATAATATTTACCATAGCCCCTCAGGCTAGAGACAAAAGGAACTGTGCATAAATAGTGAACCCTAGTCAGTAAGTTTGTTTTTCACAGTAGCATGGGTCAGCAGTTCTGAAACCACGCTCTGTGTATTACAGTGTTGAGCAAATAAGTAAATACATTTGAGATAATGTGAGCCAGATTTCTCAGCATTGGAGAAGGAAGTACCGATATAGAAAGGAGATAGAGTGAACCTCATGCTGGATTGTAATTGGAGTTTTCACTGAACTCACAGAGTTTAAGGTGGATGGATGGGTCTATGGAAGGGCGGGAGGGAGGTGAAAAACACACTCACTTTTTAGCTATTTCCCGGCACTCAGATTTGTTTTATAAATATCACTCTCCACGAAATGGAGCCAAACCTCCTTGCATTAATGGCTGATTCCAGGGCTGGGGCTGAGAAAGTGCAAACGGAGCCTGGAACCTCTTATGCCAGGAAGTAAGGAAATGGGGAAGGTGGCAGGGCCCTCTCAGGAGGAAGCAGCCAGCTTGAAGCAGCGTCCACTGGCTGAATCTAGGGCGGTTGAGCTTCCAATTGAATAATGATCATAAAGATACACCCTATTGAGTGAGAATTCCCAGGTCCATTCTGACATAAATAAGTAGAAGGATAAATAAGCGGGGAGAAGGAAAAGCGCTCACAGTAGTGTCATGCAAGCAAATACGAAATAGGTGATGGCATCAGAAAACTACTGTTTGTCAGTCATCAGATAAATAATCGAGTCAAGCAAAACTCATCCACAGATACAAAACTAGTAGATTAAGTTCTATGAGGAACATATTTATCTTTCCAGAAGTACTTCTTAATTACAAGGGGAAAACAGGAACTTCACAGTGCAAAAACCTGGCACACAGCACCTTAACCAGGTGGGGCAAAGCCCCTCACTAATATGAGGTGTTCATTATAGGGAAACTGAGGGGGGATGGATGGGGTGTATGGGAAGAGAACTCTGTACATTCTGCTGGTTTTCTATAAACTTAAACCTCAAAAAAACAAAGCTTAGTCATTTTTTTAAATGCTGTATTGTGACACATGAACATATATGAAATGGGAATTTCTGTGTCTACGTAATTTCCCTGAGCACCGCCACCCTTGCTCATTTACATATTATCTGCAGCCGCTTTGGGGCTGGGGCCTCAGGGTTGGATGTTTGCAGCAGAGGCCATATGGCTCACAAAGACGAAAATAGGATGCCGGCTGCTGTGTGCAAGTCTCCCAGCCCAGAGGCATCTGCCCAGGGACTGCACCAGGACTCAGCCTGCCACCTCTGCACAGGCCACGTGCTCCGCCAGGCATCCGTGCAAGGGACAGGCGTGGCAGCACGTATGCCATGTGAGCTACGGGAGGGTGCGTGCAGGGAGCCCGTAACAGCTCGGCAGCTGCTGGCCTTGGTATTGTGAGTCTGATCTCTGGGAAAGGAGATGACTCACCAACCAGTGAGCTGACGGATACGTGCTAACCTACTTGAAGGAAGGTTGGGTTTACGTAACTCTTTTATAGCACATTCCCTGGTTATAAAATGAATGTACTCCCAGTGTAGGAATATTGGGAAAGTCAGAAAAGTATGAAGAAGAAAATGAAAGCCACTTGAAATTCTACCACCCAGAGATGACATAGAACAACACAGAAGATGTTGAACTCGTAACAGAATTGTGCCTCCACGTCCTGGAGATGACGGCGCTAGCATGTGCCCTGGATTCTTCCATCAGCGCACCTGGGACACAGCCCGCGTAAATGGGACCGTACTGCCGCTGCTACGCCTTTCCTCTTAGTTATTAACGTAGCAAGAATGCCCATAGCTGTGTCAACAGCATCATTGTACTACCTCAAGTAAGGAATTTTTCCAGTTGTCAGAAATGTATTTTGTAAAATATACTGATGCGTTTTTTTTTTTAATGGGGAACATGTCTAAAAGAATATATACTTTTAGTAAGGAGAGGAGATGGTGTCAGTGGGTAGCTCCGGAAGGTAAAGACAGGATGATATGATGATTTGAATGTCTTCGTTATGTTCCGTAATCTCTGGGTGGTAAATTTTCAAAAAGGACTTCTATGGATGGCTTATTTTCTGCTTTGTACTTATCCATAGTTTTCAAATAATTATACTCCTTAAAATGACCGCAGCTGATATTTTGTGTTATATTTCCTAATATCTTAAGAAGTTTATCTTAAACGTCATGGAAGTCACGCTGTGTATAGCATCTCCGCTGGTGAAGGGACTCTCGCATGTGGGGCCGCTGCGATTCTTTTTGGCTCCTCTGTCATGGACTGTTGGCACCATTTCCGATTTTCCATAATGTAATGCTGTGATGAGTAGCCGTGTCCCAAATTCTTCTCTCTCCCTCTGAATGCTGCTGAGGCTTCGATCTTAGAAGCACAGTCACCGCGTCTGAAGGCATAACATTTTTAAGGTTCTCATTGCATAAGAAAAGACTGGCTTGAAGCATTTCTGCTCATTAGTTACTGTCAGATAAGCTCTTACTCATTGGTTATAATAAAAGGGGACTACAGATAACGGACTGACTTAGTTATTTTTAAAGCAGCTCTTTAGTCCTGTCTTAGAAGTGTTTTTGAAGTTAATTAGATATTATGTCTGAACATAAAAATCATGCTTTCCCCCCAAAACTTTTCAAATAATTTTAAAGGTAGCTAATCAGGTTAAAGAAAATTTTAAAAATAAAGAAAAGAGTTTTACCAAATCTCACTCCTTCCCTTTCTATGAATCTTACATAGTTGGAATAAAAGTATATGTAGTTTTGTGTCCTGCTTCTGTAATGTAACATTCTATTGCGTGCGTCTATTGTTGTCACAGCCTCATGATTATGATTTTTAATGACTACAAATTATTCCACTGACTTCATATATGACAGTAACATAACCATTCCCTGGCTGGATGCTTAGGCTTTTACACATTTTTACTTGTAGCACTGTGGTGAGTGTGGACTGTTTCCTTGGTTCAAAACCCCAAAGTGGATTGACTGGGTCTGAATTTAAATTTTTATTCCTTCAGAATTTTCACTAATTCATACTGGCCTGTCTTTTAGGTTAGTCTTAGTTTTGAAGTTTCATTCCAACAACCTCATGAAATTCATATGTTCCCATTGGCAGAGCACCCAGTAGGTGCTGTGATGTCCTTAGGAACCTAAGTGGCCAGGACACTGCCCTGTTTGCAGGGGGACTTTTATGGGCCGGGATGTGTCAGACATCGGAACGCTTTCCTTGCAGGCCCGCTTGGTCCTCCAGTGAATGCACTCGGCTGCCACTCACACAGCCTTCTACTCCACAGCGTTTGCCAGCAGGAGAGAAACTATCCGGAGGCAAGGCGGCCATCATTGTGGAGCCCCCCTTTTTCCTTTCTGTGTCCTTTGGTGAGAACATCAAGTCGGGATGGAAATGCATTGCGGTGCCTCCTGGCCGCTAAAGCAGACTCCAGCGACTTCACAGGGAGAGATGCACACATTACCAGGTTCATAAATGCTCCTTTGTTGCCTGTGGCCGTGCGGTTTGGCCCCCAGAGTTATCTCAGATGCACAAATAAATCCGGCGGCCTCCAGTTGTCTCCGGTTCGGTGTTGCCCCCTTCCCCGCTTGTCTCCCTCCGCGCAGTTTCCTCTTGGCCTTCAGCGCACAGACCCGTCTTCTCATCAATATGCCCTGTTAACTGCTGCCAAGCCTCCAGCAGCTCAGTGCATATGTTCCCTTAATCATTTCTCTTTGTTCTAGAAGTCTGTGTTTGGTTTCTGAATACCCGCCTGCCCCCAGTTCCACCAGCACTGTCATTAGCCATAGCGCATGGCTGTTTAGGTCTGTTTAAAGAACATCCTAGATTGCCTGGCATGGAGGGCGCCCGCAGTCTGTGCACAAGGTGCTAAATCACCCCTCTCCTCCCGGAGAGCCCCGGCCCTGCCTTGCCCAGGGGAGGGCCGGCAGGGCCCTCTGGGGCGCAGAGGGGCCTGGAAGACAGTCTCCCTCCCTGCAGGGACAAAGCTCCCTTCTCAGGCCTTTGGCCTGCCCAACACAAGAAAAGGACGCTTTCTTGTCTAGGCACCGTGGCTCTCAATGGGCTATTCATGACGTCCAAGAGAAATACCTCTGGAGCTGTATTTCATGGGAGATGGAAGGGGCCTGGGCTGTGGGCGCGGGCGGCCTGCCTGCTGGGAATGCCCTGTGCCTGGGGCCCGGCCCGCTCCTTACCCGACGCCCCCTACCCCACTGGCCGGGCTCTTTCAGCAAGTACAGGGGTCTCTGGGCTCCTCCTCCCTGGGGCCTGCACACACGGGGCACAGCTCTGCGAGCCAGGGGCGCACGGAGGCACAGGGTTCTTTTCTCTGCTCTGAAGTGTTCTCCTCGTCTTCTCACTTGTAACGTTCCACTCGTTCCTGGAGCCCACAGGAGGAGGAAGAGCTACTCCAAGCGTGGGCTTTCTTCAGCCCTTTCTCCTCGACCAGGGGCGCTGTGGAACCCTGGAAACCATTACGAGAAACGTTGTTTATACAAAATACCATCTCTCCCTCCTCTGTGCCCTGGCCTCTTCCCTCCTCCAAAAAGTAGTTCAAAGAGGCCCAGCAGCGGCCCTGACAAGGGGGCAAACCTGATCTTTGTTTATGAAATCCCACCATGAACCGTACCCGCGCAGAACCTGGTCAGCCGCTCCCGGGGCTGAGAGAACGCCGTCCTAGCACGGGGCCAGCACATGGAGGACATAGTTGGGAGGAAATTCGCAGAATGAGGCTTTTCCCCCCTTGCCTTTTCAGAAAAAAAGTGACTTGCCCCGTTTGCTGGAGATCCAGTGCACTTTCCTACCTATCCCCTGAAGGGAAGTTTGTGTTCTTTTAAGTGAAACCAGTTTAAAAGCAGAACTCAAGCCGAAAGTGATCCAAGTTCTGCCTTGTTCTCAGAAGGTGTAGATTTATTTACTATAGTTAAAGCATAATTAGTTCTCAGGGGAGAGTGTATCTTTTAAACAGCTTTATTGCCACCATATTGGTTTTCTGAATAATCAGAAACTTCTGTTATGATTATGTTCTAGGGTTCGAACAGAAACGCACTGTAAGTAGAAACAAATGTCAGGAATTGTTAGTTGTCACTCGAAGAGGGGACAGCACATCAGACAGAACTCGATGGGATATTCCAAAGAACTATAGTCTAACAGCGTCTTACACTGGGGTGCAGCTCGTCAGTCTTCCGGAGGCTGGGAATGGGGTGCAGCCCAGGAAAGCCGGAGGGTGGCCTTCCTTACCCACACGTTCACACGTGAGTGTAAACAGTGTTCCCCTCTTGTCCGCGCCGGAGGATGTCCTGCCCGTGTCCCTGTTCCGGCTGACCAGTCTTTCCCACCATTTGCAGGTTGATGTTTGAGATGCCGCAGGAAGTGGGTTTAATAGCCATCGCAGTCCGCCAAACACAGGGCAAAGGTCAGTCATCTTTTGTTATCGTTTGTGTTGGGTCTGTTTTCTAAAACTGGTGACGCTCGTGGCCAGGAGAGCCCACTGACTGAGTGTGCTGATCCTCAAGGTGACTCCACTTAGAAGTCATTTGTTTTCACCCCTCCTGCCCCCGCCCCTCTGCAGTGGAATGGAGGAGCGGGGAGTTGATCAGAAGATTGAGCCTGAGTAGAATGAAAGCATTCTCTCAGACGGAGATGTTTAGTAACCACCTGACATCTGCTTGTGATGGCTCTAACATCTTGTGAATTCTCCCTCCTGACACGTTCTGGGCATTGCAGCTTGTGACCCATCACAGTGCTGTAGAGACGTTATTTTCCTGAGGGACCCTCTGTGTCTGTACTGAGTGTCGCACGGAGGGCCTTGCATCTGCCAGCCCCTGCCCCAGCTGACACTGGAATTTGCATGGAGCCTCGCCCATTCACCCAGTGCCCACAGAGAAGCAGAGGGCTGCGCAGAGCTTCCCCACCTGTGTCCCTCGGAGGCCGGAGCCCACATCCTCCCAGAGCTCATTGTGTCTGGCCGAGAGCAGACTCGTCTTCAGTGTCATGCAGGAGGCACCGGCCCCCGCCCCTCTCCAGCCCGGCCAGCGCCAGGCTGACCCACGTGTGCTTTTAACCCTCAGGTCTCGTGCCTTTCTCGGAAGGAGCAAAGAAATAAGGAATCGGTTTCTGTTTCTTTCTCTTAGACATTTCTCAGTCCTCACCCGAGGATATGCTTTCATTGATTTTTAGAGAGAGACAGACAGACGAGAGAAACATGGATCGGTTGCCTCCTGTGCGTGCCCCAACTGGGGATCGAACCTGAAACCTTCTGGTGTGCGGACGACACTTCAACCAACTGAGCCCCCAGGCCACGGCTTAAACATTGCTTTAGAACATAAAGAGAGAAACATTTCATTTTACTAAAAGCCATGGCACTCAGTATGGTGGTTTTTAAAAAGATGGAAAAACTTTGATTAGCTATACCTCCCATACTTTTCTCTTGATTTATGTTTTAAGAAAAATAACTCAGACAGTTAATATCAGGGATCACCTTTTAAGTTCAGCTTCTTTTTTTTAAATAACAGTGAGATATAATTCACATGCCGCCCAGTTCTCCCGTGTAAAGTTTCCAGCTCTGTGGGTTTTAACACAGTCACAGGGTTGTGTGACCCTCACCGCAGTAGGAATCAGTTCTAAAGAGGGGCCTCCCCTGCCCCAGCACAGACCCAGGGCCTCCCCTGCATGAACATAGACCAGGGCCTCCCCTGGGTGATAGAGATGCGGCCCAGTCCTGTCTCTCGCCGGCATGGCCGCCGTATGGTGAGAGTTTAGACTGTGAGTGATGCTCTGTCACGGGCAGACTTTGAACCATCAGAGCACAGATGATGTGCTCACGGAGGCAGAACAGTCTGCTAATGACTGGAGCTTGTTCAGCAGCAGAGCTTCAGGTCTGGGGCAGCTTCTCTGAGTTAACCCCAGAGCACCTAGCGCCTTCCCCAGCCCAGGTGTGTTCCAGGGACGGCCTTCCTGTGCGGCTCTGTTCATGTGGCGAAGTGGCCAGTTTCCCGGTGGGGCCTGTCTTCCAGGGCGAGGAGGGAACGCGTGGCTGAGCCCCGCGGGATGCGCTCTTTCCACGCTACTGGTCTCCGTCCCACTGAGGTCCCTGCTGGGACAGAGGATCCCGTTCGTCCAGCACCTGATGTCCCTGGCTGTGGTGGAGGCAGTCCGGTCCATCCCCGGGTACCAGGTACGTGCGGCTGCCTCACCGGGGCGTCCCCACCGTGTGTGCAGGTGCCGGCATGGTACATGTGCAGCATGTGTTTGCATGACGGCTGCATGTAGAACCTTGGCCTGCTCTTTGCCACGTTGGCAGCAGCGTCCCTGGAGTTTGTAGCTGCTTTAGGCGCCAGGATGGGCTTCTCCCCGGGGCCCCTTCGGTGCTGTTGTCAAATAGCCACAGCCGGGGAAGGACGAGACTTGTTTTTATGGAAGCACGTTGGACTGGAGGGCTGTTTGTGTTTCCGGTGAAAGGCTTGTTTTATAGGCCAGAAAATCCCTCTCATTTCCCACCCGTTCCCCGGCCTGTGCTCAACAGGGCGGCTGGGGCTGCAGTTGCGCAGGCTCGGCGTGCGGTTTGTCTGGGACGCGGCCCCAGCCGAGGGGACAGATGCGCCCGCTCCGTCCTTCCTGTTGGGGCTTTGGTGTCAGTGACTAAAAGCCGTCTCTCCGGTACCTGCCCCACCCATCAGGGAGAATTCCATGTGGCCATAAAGAAGGGTGTCCCCTGCCTTCTCCCCACCTGCAGCTCTTACTTACGTCAGGCTAGACACGTTCATGGGATTAATGCCCGAGGCACGGTGCTGAGCGCGTGGCTCTCAGAGGAGGCTGGTCCCCGCGTTTAAACAGAGCGGCCCGCCAGTCCCGGGCTGCAGGCACGCCCTCACAGTCACTGCGAGCAGGACCTGGGTACGCGTCAGGCCACCACGGTGTGGGTCAGCCCAGGGCCATCTTTCTCACATCGGCTCCTTGCCCCTAAGAGCCTTATTCTCCCCCCCCCCCCCCCCCCCCCGCATCTAGCGCGTGGTAGCTGCTCCATGGTGGTTGATGCTGAGAAAATGAACTGCACTCACCAATAGGCATCTTCAGGAAGTGTTTTTTATGGTAATAAACAGTGATGGGGGAGGGAAGAATGATGCAGTTAATGCCAGATATGTCCTTGGGTCTCTCTCCTTGTAGCCCTGAGAGGTGTTCTAACACTGGCTTGTCCCAAAGGAGTGGTTGTCATTCTGAAAAAGAAGAGGGGTGAGGCCCCTGGTTCCTGCTTTCCAGGGTGCTCTGTCTCTCTCCCTTTTAGCTGGAGGCCTCAGCAGGCCCCTGGTGTCTGTGACGCCTTCATTAACATGCAGACTTCCCTTTAGGACATCAACCTTCGGGTGAAGTGGCCCAACGACATTTACTACAGTGACCTCATGAAGCTTGGCGGAGTTCTGGTTAACTCGACGCTTGTGGGAGAAACATTTTATATTCTTATTGGTAAGTTTTTAAAGCCTTTCCCCCAGCATTTGGCTGTGTTGGGGGAGTGAATTATCATACGAATTACTTTTTCTTTGAGTCCTGTATTATAGAATGTAATACGTGTGCAAAATAGGCAGATTAGTTGAAAGTGCTTCGAGGGGTTTATTAGCCTTCCTGTCTATGGCCATGGAAACCAAATTGGTATCATGTCAGATGCATTTTCCTATACCTTCCTACACTCCTGCTCCTTGTTGAATTAGAAATGGTGAAAGTCCTAGTAAACCACAGTGAGATAGCACCTCACACCTGTTAGCATGGTGTGTATCAAAAAGATAAGAAATGACAAGTGTTGGTGAGGATGTGGAGAAAAAGGAATTCTTGTGCCCTGTTGGTGGAAATGCAGATTGATGAAGCCACTATGGAGCTGAGGTTCCTCAAAAATTAAAAATGGATCTAGCATATGACCCAGAATTTTTGGCATCATGTACACTGAGTTCCATGCCTACACTCTAGATGCTTCCAAGATTATGTGCAGAGCTAAATGAATGAACCAACGAACCCCTGCAGAATCTGCTCTGTTGTTGGAGTTACTTTTGTTTTCTAGATGTAAATGCTATTGCTTTGTTTTTTAATAGGCACATATTTTAAAAATACATGCTGAGGCCAATCAACCCTTCACTGCACTGAGAATGGATCAGAACACTGACCGAAGGACAGCGCTAGTGTAAACATTGTTCTGTGTGAGGAGCGTGTGGGGTGTGTTCTCAGAGGCCTGAGAGCACGGTTGTCTTGCTGCTAGGCTTGCAGTGTTTCATGGCTGACTGAGGGCCCCTGTGAGGTTGATTCAGGGCCGTGCTGAACACGGGGGTTCAGCTTCTCTGAAGGCTGGTGGCTCCTGGAGAGACGGCGGTGTGAGTAACAGCAGAGAGAAGCCCGTTCAGGCCCCGCTGCTGGTAACGCAGCCTCCTGAGGCCTGGCTTAGGCGGCCAGCAAAGAGCCACTGCAAAGGGGTTGGCCCCTCGCCAGCAGCTAAGCCTAGCACCGAAGACATCCAAGGATAAAGCATTAAAAGATCTGTTCTAGGGTTATTCCATCACCAGGCTTTGAAACCTCTGAATCCACAGTTTACTCCTTAAGACCTGAATAAAATTCTCTTTTCAAGCATGTGTTCTGTTACTCAAGTAGGAAAAGAAACAAGAGCTTGTCGGTGCTGAGCTGCAGGTCTAGGCTGGACCACACGAGCTACCGTTTCAGAAGCAACGCTGAGAAGTTTTGTCGCGCCCCCCCCCCCCCCCCCCCGGCTTCTGTTTAACTGAATCAGAAGTGGCTTGCTTCTTTCCGTCTCATTGCCAGAAGGTGGGGATGGTCCTGGCTGGATGGGGGCAATGAAGGAAGAATGGAAAGATAGATGGGCGCAAATATATGGTCCCCTGTGAGTGGGCAGCAAAGTGCACACGGATGAGGGCAGGGAGGCAGGAAGCTGAACGCTGTCCCTCCTTCCAGACGTTGAGACGTTGACAGGAACAGGTGATGCCATCAGCAGGTTGAGCTGTGCATGTTTTTCAGTTGTTTGTTTGTTTTTGACCAGGCTGTGGATTTAACGTGACTAACAGTAACCCCACCATATGCATCAACGACCTCATCACAGAATACAATAGGAAGCACGGGGCGGACCTGGCGCCCTTAAGAGCTGATTGTCTCATCGCCAGAACGGTGACGGTGCTGGAGAGCCTGATTGACACGTTTCAGGACGCAGGGCCCAGCGGGGTTCTCCCCCTTTATTACAAGTACTGGGCACACAGGTCAGTGCTGGCGCCTCTCCGTTCCTTACGAAGCCGGTGGGTCAGTCTCGTCACCTGAGAAACAGCCCCCGTCGGCCTAGCTTCTGATGGAGAAACCTGGTGGGCACGCCTCCCTGGACAGCGCCGCCAGTCCCAGGCCCGCTGGCCTCCCGGGCCTCCTAGGATGCGCTGGGAGGGACCCCATCACTGAGAGGTTTCCTGCCAGCACGTTTAAGCTGAATCTAATTGTGAGGAAACAGACAAATGTAAATTGTGGAACATTCTAGATAACAATGGTTTTCAAAGTGAGCTTCCCCAGGCTGTGGGAACTTGGGGGGAATACCGATTCTTGAGTCTCCCTGACAACCTCCTACATCAGAAACCCTAAGGCTGGGCCCAGCTTTGTGCTCTGACAAAGGCCCCAGGGGATTCCCAGGCACTGGAGTTTTTGAGAAGCCTGATGTGCGCCCACAGGACTCTGCCTTCCCATGGCCAGTGCCTTAGGCAGGCAGGCGGGCGCTTTCTGAGAGTAAAACCACGGCATGAAGTGCGACATGTGCTGCATAACTAGATGCTGCTGGGAGGGAGGAGCCCCAGAGGACGCTAAGGAGACAGTGGGAGATGCGAGCTTGCGGTGTGTGAGGTCATTTAGTGCAGCACGGTTAGTTCCCAAGGGAGAGAGTGCTGTTAGCTTCTTCAGGGCTGCATTCTCATTCGTAGGCGACACATGATGAAGCGTCTAAGTGTCATGATATTGCAACTTATTTTAAATGTCAGCCCCCAGAAAGTGTGTGTGTGTGATCAGTTGATACGAATTTAAGTAAAGGGAGAGTATGAGATCCACTGTATTATTTTTTCAACTTTTCTATAAGTTTGAAATTCTTAAAAAAAAAAAAGTTGGGGGAGGGGAATTCTGTACTTTTAAAACTTAAAATTGTATACATTTGGAAAATATGTAAAAGAGAACTTTTCAGCTCCGCTTCTTTTCCCGTAACCTCAGCCAAAACACTTAGAGCGTGGCCAGTGTTCTTAAAAGTGCTCGCGTGGGAGGAGGGGGAAGATCAGCGGCCACTCCTGCCCTGGCCGGTTCTCAGTTGGTTAGGGCGTCATCCCGAGGTCAGGGCCATACAGGAATCGACCAGTGAACGCATAAATAGGTGGAACAACAAACCTCTCTCTCTGCCTCTCTCTCTAAATTCAATAAATACGTTTTAAAAAATAAAGAGGGAAGCAATTCCTAACTCCCTGTTGGACTTGCGCACACCTTGGTCATTGAAACAGCTCACGCGGACTGTGCGGCGGAGCGCAGACAAGGCATCTAACCTCGCCTGGCCCAGCCCCGCACCCCACGCCCCTTCCTGTCAGGGATCAGGACTGTCAGCCGCGGCCCATTCCCGTGACCTCTCCCTGTGCTTTGTTCTCAGTGCCCAGCGAGTCCGCCTGGGGAGCGCCGAGGGGCCAGAGGCGTGGATCGTCGGCCTGGATGACTCCGGGTTCCTCCAGGTTCACCAGGAGGGTGGCCAGGTGGTGACTGTGCATCCGGATGGCAACTCCTTCGACATGCTCCGCAACCTCATCGTCCCCAAGCAGCGGTAGTGTCGTGGGAAGGCGGCCGGGGCGCGCAGAGCGGGCCTGGCGCTGGGACCACTCAGGACTGGCCCCGGGCATGGCCACCGCAGCAAGCATTCCAGTTCGGGCCTGCTCTTTCCTTGCCCACAGATCTAGAACGCTAGCTTAGAGGTGTGGGCGAACGTCCTCTCCCTCCAGTTAACCTGTTAGTCCTTGAATTTTGTTCTGTCAGTTATTTCCTCGGGTGATGGGAGATCTGGGGGGAGGGTTGCTGCAAGGAAAAGGTTTAGTTCAGGTAAAGCCCTACCAAAGGTGTGACATTGTCCCCCCTCTTGGGCCTGGATGTGTGTTTATAGCAACCCCCCAAATATTTTTACCTGGAAACCACAATGGAATAATTCAAACCTTTCCCAGCGGTGGAGACCTTTCCCCCTCGACTATTAAAAGGCAAATCAGAGACAGCTCCGGGCTGCGTGTTGGCAGGCAGAGGTGCAGCAGCTGTTTACAGCCCCGGGCGGCTTCCTGCGGGGCAGACTGGCACTCCGGCGGAGGCGGCGTCACTTTTGTGTTAATGAAGAGACCGGCGGTTGGAGGTCCAATGGCAGGGTCTGGTGGCCACAGAGGGCGTCAGGGGCCGGCTGCGATGATCGTGCAGAGGAAATTGGTTAATTACTCTGACTGGTTTCTGAGCTCTCCTTTCAGAGCTTTAATTTCACTGCGTATTCTGAAGTGATGGGATCAGGGTCAGGGCCCTTCAGGGCTGATGAGGCCTTGCCCAGATGTGGGTACGCCCGGGCTGACAGCTGGGGATGGAGGCTCACGCTCCCAGGGAGGCCTGGGAGCTTTGGAGCCCGTGGAGGCGGCTTTGGAACGTTCTAGTGAGACTGCTCACAGGACACAGAAGCACGTGGCCTGGTATTTGTCAATCATTATTTTTTGCCCCTTCTGATACAGACAAGAAAGAAAATGTGATTGATTTGGAATGCCATCATTTAAGGTGTGTGTGTGTGTGTGTGTGAGTGAGTGAGAGCGCACTCTTTAAACTATCTTCAAAATCTGATATACTAAGTCTCCACCGAAGAACAAAAGAAAGGAAGCCTTTTGATATCCATTGCTGTTTCCAGATGTACTCCACGCTTTTTCCATGTAACTGCTATCTCTGTTGAATGTGTGAATCATGCGTATTACTTTTCAGCCTTAAAAGGCCGAGTTTTGCCCACTTTTCTCTCTTCCTGCCAGTCCCAAGTGAAATTAGCGGAAAGAAAACTGATGGCGCTCTCAGCTTTGAACAAAACCGCCTGATTGTGCAGCCAGCACCATCGTCACCCGCCCTCAGCCGGTCAGGCTGGAGGAGAAGATCAGTGCGCCCTCAGCCAGGCACGGGCAGCCCCGCAGGAAGGGAGCAAAAGAAGGTTCAGTACACCCGCCCAGTATGTGTTTTTTGGAAATGTAACTTTTTAAAAAGAACTTCAAAAGTAATTTTTGCAACTAAGACTTCAATTAGAATTATTCCCCCCCACCCCACCCCAAAGGTCACTCTCTTCTAAATGCCCACGTCTTCTTTTGGAGTTAGTCCCAAGTGTAAATAGAAGTTCACCCCACCCCAACACTACGAAACGGACTCGCCCTTGAGAGGGGTCTGCAAAGCATCACCAAGAAGAGCGATCTCGGGTGCATTCAGCACAGACTTGGTAACAGAAGGCAGGTCATCTCTCAGAGCCGCCGTCATTACTTGCCCGTTTCTTTGGGGGTTATTTAATGAAAAACATGCTATGTTTTGTTTTAAGCTGAAGTTCTATTCTGGACAGCTCTGTTTTGGGGGAAAAATGTTATCATTTAATTTCCTTTCTGTAAATTAAAACTAATGAAGTGTGGCCATGTTGGAGCAGAGGGAGCTGCGGGCGGGCGGCCTGTGTGTGCGAGGCTGCGCTCACTTGTGCCCCGTCCCGTGTCTTCAGGGAGACAAAATGGACTTGAAGCAGATGCTGAGCTTTTCCTAAAGCCGATTCTGCCTCAGATGAACCAAAGACTTTTTGAAATTCTGCTTCGCGTAGAGCAGCTGCATACAGACATTTCCTTAGAGCTGTCAGCACCAGAGGACCGCCCCCTCCTCCATGTGGGGTGACCATGCACCCGGCAGTCTCATCCCAAGGAGCTTTTCAAGTCTTAACAGAAACTACGTGGTCTTCAGTCTCTGAAACAGGACACTGAACTCAGGGTTGGTGTGTGCGTTTAGGACATGGAGTGGTCCCCCCGTGTGGAGGCTGCGCTTGAGCATCTGACAGGTTATGGGCAAGGCAGGTTTGGGGGACACTTTTAGAAGTGCCTGCTAACATAGGATCCGTCAGAGCTGGGCTTCCTATGGCCCACGGAGCAGGGGGTGAGGAAAACCACTCCTGGGGGATTTCTGGAGCCGGCCGGGCAGCCTGGCTGCATGCACACGGCGTGGGCTAAGTGGGAAGGATTTGTGTCTGGCGTGACACGGTCCTGGGGTTCATGGCTGCGGCACCCTCACTTGTGACCAGACAGAGAGGTAGATGCACAGGCCCAGGTTGGGTAGCACACCCCGCCCCCACATACGCCCCAGAGTCTGAAAACCTGGAGAATCCAGCCTCACCCAGCAGATTGAGAATGCAATGAGACATTTTAGGCTGACAGTCTGTAGACCCGTTTGCTGCTAACAGAAAACGGAGAATCTTTATTCCTGGGTAATTGCTATGCATATTCAAAATAAAAGGAAGTGGCGACCTTTGCATTTTTAGCTTTTCAAAGAATCGTGTCTGAAAAGGAATTACTTTAAGCCGATGCCTATAAAACACACGTCTACCAAAATAAACTTTAAGACTTTCTATACAGTTTGAGCTCCTTGTTATTTTTTACTACAAGTTTCATTTTTAAAAATAGACAACTACTTTTGGTTACAGTATTTTTATTCATATTTAAACATTTTTACAAAATAAATAGTTTTACAAGGTAAGGAATATGTATGTATTTCTAAGTATTAAGAAGCCGGTGCTTTTTTAAGACGTATTTTTGACAAATGTATTGTGTCATACAAAAGAGAATTCTTATTCCAAAGAAAGTTAGCAAAACCCAAAAATAAATCAAAAGAATAAATGTTTGAGATGAAAAATAAATTTAATAAAACAACTTAATGTAAGTTTTTAAATTTAAAATAAATTGAACGCAACAACAAATTAAAGAACATACTTTGTTCTTGTAGAATTCTTTCTTACTCTTGTATTTTTTCTTACTGCTTGATCTGTCTTTCCAGTTTTAAGATTTAACCTTATAGATCATCCTTAAGTTTAGGATCAGCTTGAATAATGCATTTTAGATCAGGGCTATGATTCACTAACCATTTTAAGCTACTGCAATTTTCCAGCATTTATTTGAAAATGTTTTTATTCCATCTTATCTGTGGCAGTCTACCTGAACTGTCTTACAGTTACCATAAATTACAGCTTCAGATAGACTTTATACAGGAGGCGTTGACTGTATATACTGCTCCCGACCCGAGGGTCCAAGGGAGGAAGACGTGGGTAGAACTTCAAAGGACGGGGTGAGGAGGGGACATGTGGAGGCAGAAAATACAGGCTCTTGCAGATCTCTGAGTGGCTCTGCTTCCCACCCCGTTCACTTCTCTGCAAAGGTATGAATGGAATGGCTTTTCTAGAAAGGGCTTCCGTGAACATAAAGGAATTCCTTTCCCTGGGAGGCCCTGTGGAGGCCCCGTCAGTCTTGAGCTGGGCTTATTTCTCAATCCATTCGGTTAGGACCCACTACAGTTTGTGTGTGTGTGTGGGGGGGGGGGGGCTATTTATTAAAATGCTTCCTCTCCCCCTGCCAGGCCCTCACAGAAATCGAGAAGTGATATCCCCAGCTTAATGTGCAGCCTCTCAAACATGGAGGTAACACTATTCAGTTGCCATAGTAACTGCTTCTGTTAAGTTTGCACTGAGCTGCTGACTGCCTCCTGCCAACTTGCCTAGGAATCTTACTTCCCGTAAGATGTTTAGACAAGGGAGTCTTCTCAAGTACATGCACACTCTTTGTCAAGTAAATCTTTAACAGTGCTCTTTCTTCACGGTGACCTTTGATCTTAAACTGCCCCGAAAACCTTTGTGGTTTGTTTTTTACTAAATGTGGCCCCCAATGGCTAGTAACAAAGTAGATGCAAAAGCATTTTGCTGTGCTTGATTGAAAAACGTCAGGTGATACACCTGCTCATCACACCTCCACCTTCTGGGAATCACGGTTTCATTATGAGACTCGTAAGCATAACAGTAACCCCTCGGGTTTGTTTTATGTGCACGCACTCGCAAAGGGCTGCTTGCTAATGAGGTACGGCTAAGTGCAGGCCGGCAGGGCGGATGTCCATTCTTGGAACCCAGCCCCTGGCTGAACAACAGGTGCTCCTCAACTTGCAAATTTCATCTCCGACCACACGCTGCCCGGGAAGGAGGCAGGTCCTCACAGTGACACTTGGTTGGCAACAGGTTTCACATTTTCTCAGTCGAAGGTGCACTTTGGTTCTAGGATGATGAGTTAAAGACATTTGTGGAAAGCCCTTCCCTCACGTGGGTCTTCCCGAAAGTAAACCATTTTTGAAAAACCAACACGGAGTGTTCATGGTGTGGAGCAAATTGACAGATGGTGGATCAAGGCATTGAGCTATGACACAACTTCTAAATGGTGAAACCTTGAAACAAAACTATAAAAATGGAAGTATAAAACACTGCTGGTGCTTTATGAGAGGTTTCTGTTGGCCTGTAACAGACATGACGTGTTCGCCTGGAGTTTTGCTGCATAGAAAATGCTGCAGACTGCACATCATTTTCATGACATGCCTGGAGCGTGTTTTCTCCCGCGAGGCGCAGTCCACTGACATGTCCCATGTTGCACATGCAGTTGAACTCACCAGCGCTGGCAGCAAGCACAGCCTGGGGATTGCAGGGCCAGAGGGGTTCTGCCTTGTAACCCTGCCTGGCAAGGGTAGCCAATCGCATTGGGCGCCTAAGTCACCCACGTGTCCATCTCCTAAACTCTCTGGCTGTGTGCATCCTTTTTGCATTTAATGCTTAACATTCTGAAGGTGCTGCTCTTGGTGTTACCCAGAGCTCAGAGGAAGGAAGAGCCTGTGGATGTACTTGAGAAGCACGCTCCCCACCATGGTCTCAGCTTGTAGGCTTTTTGTATTAAAGAGTTAAAACAACGTTTCATGAAACTCATGCATGACTCTTAACGAGAATTGTCTATTCCTGGGACTTAGGATAATCACCTTCTGCCTGGACTTAAACATCTGAAAGGGCTCCGAATGCAGGCAGCCCGCCCCAGCCCCACCCCGCATATCTGACCGCTCAGGGTGCCCTCCTCCCTCAGGTGGAGGGCACTGGCGGGGCCAAAACTCCTCCAGTCCCACAGCGGCGGTGCGCATCCCGGGCAGGCAGGGCGCGCGAGCCTGACTTCAAAATAAGGGCACCAGGTGGCCCCAAACACGGGGTAGTTTGAGGTCACTCGTGGGGCTCTGCCCTTTAGGAAAACCCGGCTCTTGGAGGACCACGGCCGCGCAGTCGCTCCTCGGGCGGGGGGCAGTCCTCTCTCCGCCGGCCTTCATGGCATCTACGGTAAAAATCTAACAGCCGGCGGCGGGGTGCTAGTAAAATAGTCGTCTCTGTATAAATTAATTTAAATCGTGCATATACAGCTCGCCCCTCTGACCTCAGCTGGGCGCTAGGACACCGGGGCCGCAGCGGCCTGGCCGGAGCCGGCCGGGTCACCTGCCGTGGGTGATGATGACCGAAGCGCCCAGGTAGTGCGGCAGGGGCGCGGCGGGCGGCGCGGCGGCGGCGGGGCCGGGGGGCCGGGGCCGGGGCGCCGAGGCCGCCGCCTCCGGGGCGTGGGGGCCGCAGGCGAGGGCGGGCGGGGCGGGCGCAGCGCCCCCCAGCGGCCCGCGCCGGGCCAGCACGCGGTGGTAGTTGAGCAGCACGAAGGGCAGCTGCGCGGGCGCGGGGGGCTCGGGGGCGGGCGCGCAGCACTCGGGCGCCGCGCGGGCCAGCGCCAGGCGCGCCCCTTCCCGCGGGGCCGGGCGGGCAGCCTTGGCCGGGCCGGGCGCGGGCTCCTCGCGGTAGTGGCCGCAGCTCGGGAAGCTGGGCGGCGGCGGCGCGGTGTCCTCGCCGAACCTGCGCGCGGGGGCGGGCGCTGCGGGGACAGGCGACAGGTTAGACATCCTGGAGGGGAAGCAGGGCCAATGCCTAAGGCGCCGCCTCCGCCCCTCGCCACCCGCGCTCAACCCGCAGTCCCTGCGCCTGTGCCTCCCGGGCCCGCGTCATCCAGTCGTAAGATGCGATTTGCAATGTTCCGGTGGCCGCATTAAGGCGCGGAGAGAAGCAGGTGAGACGACTAATACTTAATTCAATGCAACATATCCCAAGTATTTCACGGTGCGATCGAACCATGCATGCTTTGTGCCCTGGCCGGTTTGGCTCAGTGGGTAGAGCCTCGGTCTGCGGACCAAAAGGTCCCGGGTTCGATTGCGGTCAAGGGCACATCCCTCCATTACAGGCTCCTCTCTGCCGGGGCCCTGGTCAGGGCACGTGCAGGAGGCAACCAACCCATGTGAGATGTTTCTGTCCCTCTCTCTTCCACTCTCTCTCTAAAAACCAATGGGAAAATTATCCCCGGGTGAGGATTATAAAAATAAAAGTATTTCTTGTTCCTGTGTTTGAGTGCGGTCGGACAGCCCACCTCACCATGGCCGATGGCTACCAGGCTGGGCAGCGCTGGTCTGGAGGTCGGTCCTGGGGGAGGGGCCCCAGTCGCCCCACCTTTCTGGCTGATCCCTCAGTGGGGACAGGAGTGAGAATCTCCCTGCTCCCTTCAGGGCTGTCATGGTTAATAGAATAACCACCTCCCCTAAGCAGATGCTCGCCACCAACTGGCTCCTCCTGCCTTTTACCTTAAGGCCACCTTTGTCTCTCTTTAATGTGAAAACACCAGGAAGTTGACCACAAATTGCCCCAAATTAGCACCTCCGGGCCATATGTTACACCAAGTGCGTGATAAATGAGGTGGTTATTAACCTCTCGCTTTCAAAATAGCCATTTAAAAACCCAAGCCCCGCTGTCTCACTGGCGACGCCCACGCAAGCAATTCTTTCAGCCACTCAGATGGACGTTTTCAGCTACTGCCAAAGCCCTTGTTTCTGTCTTTCCTTGGAGGCCCCAGAACCCTTGGTTATCGGAGGGCCCAGCTGGTACTGGGGATCCACATCTGAGAAGCCTGGGACAGGCCCAGGCCACAGGCAGGGCTGCACTGCCCCCGTGGCTGGGAGTTTGTTCTTAAATCGGTTACTTCTGAAAAACACGTCCTGGGCATCTCTGAGGTTCGAGTTCTCCCAGGCCCTTCGCAGCCTGGAACGAGGGTCAGGGCACAGGCCGAGAGCTGCCCGAGCAGCAGGAGGAGGACTGAGCCCTACCTGCCTCCAGAGGGGACGGTGGGGCCCGGCCGCGTGGCTCAGTGGTTGAGCATCGACCTATGAACCAGGAGGTCACAGTTCCATTCCCGGTCAGGGCACAGGCCCAGGTTGCTGGCTTGATCCCCAGTGTGGGGCGCGCAGGAGGCAGCCGATCCATGATTCTTTCTCATCATTGATGTTTCTCTCTCTCTCTCGCCCTCTCCCTTCCTCTCTCTAAAAATCAATAAAAAAATTTAAAAAAACAGAGGATGGTGGGGGAGGGAGTCCCAGGGGCCATCCTCTCTGAGCACGGGATCCTTTTCTGCGTCCAGCGGCCCCCGCAGGGCATTTGCACCGCCTTGGTCTGCATTTTGACAGTAGCCAGGTCAGGGTGCAAAGGAAATACCTCCTGCAGCCAGTCCTCAACCCATCTCCTACCTTCTGCCTGGGATGGGCCCAGCGAGCAAACAGGAGTCTGCTGGGCCCAGGGCAGCGGGTGGCACCTCCACGGGGGACCTTTTTCTGCTTGCCGGCCACCAGGAGGAGCTGGCCGAGGGACCATTCCTGTCTCTCTGTTGTGGAACTAGTGTGTGCAGGACAGGCACCTACTGTGTGCTGAGCCCCAGGGTAAGCATGTCCCACAGCTTAGGAGCCCAGTTACAGAAACTGAGTCCTGGTCGGGGAGGGGTTGGTGAGTGACGTTTCTGTCCCTGAGCCCTGAATTTCCACTGCTGTTTGCCGCACTGTGAAAACCGGCGTGGGAAGAAAACCAGGTCTCCTATATTCTTTTTTGGCTGGAGCAGAGCATCTATATAATAAAAGGGCAATATGCTAATTAGACCCGACATCCTTCCGGACATCCTTCTGGACGAAGCTGGGGCAGAGGGAAGCCAGCCCAGGTCCCGGGTGCCTGCGGGAAGCCAGTGCCGGCAGCTAGGGGAAGGGAGGCCTACTCTTGCATAAATTTCGTGCATCAGGCCTCTAGTGAACTTATAAAATACGTGCAGCCTGGCTGGCGTGGCTCAGTGGTTGGGCATCGACCTATGAACCAGGAGATCACAGTTCAATTCCCAGTCAGGGCACATGCCCAGGTTGCAGGCTCAATCTCCAGTGTGGGGCGTGCAGGAGGCAGCCAATCAATGAGTCTCTCTCATCATTGATGTTTCTATCTCTCCCTCTCTGCCTTCCCCTCTGACATCAATAAAAATATATATTTTTAAAAAGTAAAATGCGTGCAGCTGAGCCCTTCTCAGGACGTGGAAGCTGCCTTTGAAAATCACTCCGTCGCCCTCGGAGGGAGCAGAGGCCAGGATGTCAGGGGCGGCTGAGCCTGGTTCCTGCACCCTTTGACTGTCACTGGTGCCTCTGAGCACACGGACCGGTCACCCGGCTTTAGCCCCTCACAGGAGGCGCTGGCACTGAGAGCAGGAAAGCGCCGCGATCCCTACTCAGAAGCGGAAAAAGGGGAAGTGTGCCCAAACTGTGAGGGTCCTTCTCCACCCGCCACCCACGCCGCCGTCCACAGCCCCGCCCCCGCCCCTCGTGCCCACGGGACCCACCTTCGTAGTTCGGCACCAGGCTGTGCCGGGCAGTGCTCACTGGTGGCTCAGAGAGGTTTTTAGCTGGAGATGAGCTGCCAGGCACCAGGGGGTTGGCATAGTGCCACTGGCACTCGCCGCCGGCTGGCAGCGCGCTCAGGAAAAAGCGCGCCACCTCGCACGGGGACCCTTGGGGCCCGAATTTGGCCGGCAGCACGGGCTTTTTGCTGCTGAAGACGTGGGGGTCCAGGGGGCAGTGTCCGTAGCGGTAGGAGAAGGGCAGGCTGTAGGGCGGGGTGTACAGGAGGTCGCCGCCTTCGGGGTGCAGCTGCTGTTCCGGGGGGGCCGTGGCGTCCGTGGGGGGGCTGGCCCTCCAGTTTGCCAGCTGGCCGCATTCCAGTCTGTCCATCGGGAACGGGCTGAACTGCTGTGTGGCACAGGACGCGGTGAAGGGGCCTCCTGAGGCCCGAGCCCGGAGCCCGACCCCTCCCAGGGCTGGACCCCTCCGGCCACCACCGTGAGGTCCCACTGGGGACAGGTGCCCAGCAGACAGCACCCCAGGGACCCTCCCCCAGGTACAACATCTCCTCTCCCCAAGCCGGCGGCACCACACACAAGGGCACCTGCCAGTTCTAAGAGCTCGCAAACCATGGAAAAAAAGAAAGGGGAGCCGCCGGCGTGGCTCAGGGATTGAGCGTCGGCCTATGACCCAGGAAGTCAGGGTTCGATTCCCAGTCAGGGCACAGGCCCAGTTTGTGGGCTCGATCCCCAGCGTGGGAGGTGCAGGAGGCAACCGATCCATGATTCTCTCTCATCACTGATGTTTCTATCTTCCCTCTCCCTTCCTCTCTCAAATCAATAAAAATGTATTTTAAAAAGAAAAAGGGAGAAAAAGTGTTGTTTTTTTAAAATGCTGTGGAAACAGACGGTGCCCCTGGGCTGGGACCCACCTCTCCGTGGACTCTGCGCCTGCCCAGGGGGCCCTGCCCAGGCCACCAGGCCAGGCCTGCACACCTCGCCTGTGTCCCCATCGAGCGGAGACCCCGCTAGGCCATGAGCGTGGGCCGCTCCCTAAGATGCCCACCCGCCCGTGTTACCTGCGGGGGGTAAGGGTTTGTTCTCAGCTTCGTCTTCATCTTCGTGGTTTTGGGTTTGGCTAACTTCCTAGTTTCTTGTGAGGTAGACAGGGCGGTCCTCCAGGAGTCCTGGGACTTGGCCGTGGACACCTGGTCCAGGGACAGCTGCAGCTCCTTGTACTCAATGTCCCTGCGAGGCAAGAGGGGCAGGCGTGTCCAGCCGGCCGGCGGGGGGCTCCCGGCACCGCCCAGCGGGGTCGCCCTCCAGGCTCCAGGGGCCATTTCAGAGGCCAGTGTGGGCGGGATTGGAGCAAAGGACAGGCCCCCTCGTTATAAAAGCCACCCTGCAGCCCGGGTGTGGCGCCCCCAGAAATGCTGAGTGAGGACAGTGTTATTTGGCAGAAATAGCGGGGTGCAGCTCTCTTCAATCCCCTGGGACCCCAAACACACGGCCTGGGGACCGTGGGCGCTGTCTCCGAGCATCGGTGGCCCCACCGCCTTGTGAGCCCCCAGGGAGGCCTGGGTGGGAACCTAGAGGGTCCAGGGGCCCATTTTTGCCCTAAAGAGCCACCTCAGTGCCCTCGTGCCCATGGAGGGGAGGCCGCCCACACTACTGGCCGTCACATCTATTTGCTCGTAAAGTGTTTAGGGGCTAAAATGCTCTCGTCCCTACAGTTTTGCTAAAATCACTCCGTTTCTAGTAAAAAAACAAGACCCCAGCGCCCTATCGTCCCGTGAGAGAACGCGGCGCCTGAATCTCCCTGCCTCAGAGCAGCTGGAGGGCCCTGCTCAGAGCGGGCTGGGGGCACAAGGCCAGCAAGTCCCGGGTAGAGCCAGGTGCCCGGTGAGAACATACCATAGCACGGGTGGGGGGGTGGGGGGATGGGGGGGCGGAGCGTAATATATGGTACCAGGTGGACTTAGGTCCTGCTCCTCCTGATGGTCTTAAAAGTATTTGTCACTGAACTTGACCTTCTGGGGCTTAAAAGGGACCGCATCTTTGCCATCATTCGCAATAGGCTATATAGGAAGAGGGGGAATGGAGCTATCCCCATCCCAAATGGCAGGGGCAGGGGCAGGGGCAGGGCAGGCACGGGTCCCAGCCGCGTGGGCATGGGAGGGTCAGCATGTATGTCGGGTCTGGGACCTGCATCCCTTCCCTCCTGTTCAGGATGGGGAGCAGCCCGCCCTCCCTCTGCCCAACCCCGCTCTCACCTGGGCTCGGACCCTCCCACTCCCAGCCCGGAGCCGGGCCCCCTGTCCCCCAGCACCTGGCCCCCGGTGCCGAGTACTGAGATGGTCGGGACCTTCCCAATCCACCGGAGTGTTCAAATGCAAACAAAACAGGAGACAAATGAAAGTTCCAGAAAGAGAGAGAGAGACGGTGCTGATGGGAGCGGTCGATGAGGGACGGGAGGAGAGAGAGCAAGGAGAGAAACAAATACGTCTGACTTACGTGAGGACATAATTGACACTCACGATGCAGTGGGGCCGGGACGAGCGGCTGTTGTGCACGACGGTGGCGTAGCTCTGCACCCACACCCAGCCGCCCCGCTTGGAGAGCAGCCGGTAGTACTTGGTGGTGACCTGGCCCTTCACCAGCACTGCAAGCAGAGGCGACAGGGCCCGAGGGACCGTTAGCAGCCCTGCCTGTGGGGACGCTGACCCCGGGTGACCCACAGCCCTGGCCCTGAACCTGCCTGGGGTCAAGGAGCCCTCGGGGAACCTGACAAAGAGGGCGGCTCTCCCTGCTGGAGGGTGCAAGCTTGTGCACACACCCTACACCCTCTCTCTCTCACACACTCACTCACACACACACACTCACACTCACACACACATTCTGTCTCACACATACACTCACACTTTCTTCCCCCCCCCCCCCCCCCCCGGCCCTCTCTCTCTCATGATTTCTGCCAATGATTCCAAGGGATGGGAGGCGCTCTCTCTTCTCTCCCTTGTTGAGAACTCGAATTTAAAGTCACTGCGTTCACTGGGCATCCAAGAGCCCCGTCGGCATTTCCCCTGGCAGAGTGACAACACTGGGTCTGCCTTTCACATTTCCAAACGCCACGATTACTGGTATGTTATAACCCAGCCCTGTAACAGGTGGGGATGGGGCGGAGGGCGGAGTGACGTAGTTATTTAAACAAGACAGTAAGTTACGTGACTCAACTAAGCGTCCACCCGCTGTCCATTGCTGCGCCCAGAACCCCTGTGCATTCAGTGACACTGTTTCTCGGTCGCCGTATGCTTTCTTCCCACCAACCCGAGCTTTCCCGGGAGTTAGTCCCCGTGTTGCTCACGGGGGAAGACCTCTGCTTGAGTGGCAGTGCCTGAGCACCAGGCGTGTGGCCGCCTCTGTGCAGAGCCAACGCCAGGCTGCTGGGCGCTGGCTCCCGGAGCCTGGGCACGCACACAGCCGCCGCCTCCTCCAGGCGGGTGCGGGAGGGCCGGGGGTGCAGGAGGGCCGGGGGTGCGGGTGGGGCAGGGGAGACCCCGGTGGGCGGTGGGAAGGAGAAAGGCGGACTTATCTTCCCCAGGGGAGGCCAGCGCCGTCTAGAAAGGCACCCCTGGAGGCCGGGCCACTCGGGGCCGCGGGCATTCCTGCTCCTCCGGGCGGCTGGCCGGGCCTGTAACTAGCAGACAGCGGGGCAGGGGCGGGGAGGTGTTCAAGCCTCTGACTGCAGTAGCTGGTACCGGAGGGCCCCCCACCCCCCGAGATCCAAAGACACAGAAATTCAACCCCCGGTAGCGCCAGGCAGAGCCCCGCCCTCTCCACCCGGCCCCCCCGGCCCCCGTGGCACCTGTGGCTTCGGGGCTGGGGGACCTGACGGCCATCGTCACACCTGCAGTGAGACGCTCTGGGCAGAGAACCTGCTGCCACGTGACCGTCGGGGCGTGACCAGCTCAGTGGAGGGCGAGCTCAGCCGACGGATGGAGACACCGAGACCCTCGCAGTAACGCGCGAAGGACACGAACAAACAGCCGCCAAAGACCACACACAACTGGCAACCACGTTTCCGCTGGTTTGACTTGTGGCTGGATGCCAGCCACCCAACCCACAGACATGTAAAGAGGAACCAATATGGCATGATTCCAGCGACGGCAATGTCCGGAACAGGGACACCGTGGGGGCGGAAAGCAGGCGAGCGGGGGCCGGGCTGGAGGACGAGGGGGCCGGGGTGAGGGGAGAATGTCCTGGAATTAGACACAGGCGGCAGTGGCGCGCCCTGTAAATACCCTGCAAACCACCGGCAGGCGTGAACACGTGACTTTCACGCCACGGGAGGCGGCCGCGGGCGATGCTGCTGATCCACGGGGAGGGGCACCGTCACATGATGGACGCGGGAGCTGGTCGGCCTCTGGAGAGCAGGTGCTTCTGGGAAACAAATGCCCCGACTTCACATCTGGGCACCGACCCCACGGGAATCGTGAATTGTGCACAAGGACTGGACCCCAATGAGTCCCCTGCAGCCCTGCTTGTCATTCGGGGCCACGGCAGGGAGAGGGCAAAGCCATGACGGAGTGTTCGCAGCCACGACCTGCTGGCTAATGGGAAGGTGTGACATCACGGGGGGGGGGTGGTGACATCACAGGGAACGTGGACATCATGGGGGGGTGTGACATCACAGGGAACATGGACATCATGGGGGGGGTGTGACATCACAGGGAACATGGACATCATGGGGGGGGTGTGACATCACAGGGAACATGGACATCATGGGGGGGGTGTGACATCACGGGGGGGTGACATCACAGGGAACGTGGACATCATGGGGAAGGTGTGACATCACAGGAAGGTGTAGGGAAGGGGACGTGAAGGAAAGACAAGGGGCAGAGACCTGCCTGACTGTGACCTTGGCCAGGCACTCAGCTCCCGTTTCTCCAAGTGGCCATTGTGGGAGGAGGGGCCAGCAGCTTCCAGAAGGTTCTGTGTAGCTACATATGGGGCTGGGGTGGGCCAATCAGGGGAGACCTAATTAACCAATTTGCTTATGGCCCCAAAAGTGTGACATAATCAGACTGAGGTCCCACCGGTGGGTTTCCCCAGAGACCGTGCCTTCTCCCAGAGGAACGCGCATTGCTTCTGCTGGGAAACCCACTCCCGGCAGCGACTGCCAGGCCCCAGGAGTCTGACCGGACACCTCATTCTTCCTGGTTTCCAGGCGACGTTCGCAAGACCCGTCTGTCACCATCTTAAAGCCGGGCACACCGAAGCCAGGGCATTCCGAGTTTAGATCAGGACCCACGTGGTGGACAGGGCGCGGATTTCTCTCCCGCCTCCTGCCTCTGCTCTGAGGCGGCCAAACACGGACATGGGGCACTTTCCTTCTGCTTTTCCCTGACCCATGGCGACCGTCGGCACAGCACCCCAAGAGGAAATCCGAGACGTCTAGTCACGACACTCCTCAGCCTGCTCTCGCGGCCCTGTGGCCTGTGGTCCGAGAGAGCTGCCCGAAAGGATCCCGGGCTGGAATGATCTAGAATAAGTGTCTGCTGTGGTCGTGATGGACGAACAGAGGGAGGGGGGTGCACCCCCCACCGTAAGCTCCTGACCGTGCACCTCGGAGCCATATCCCGACCTCGCAGGCCGAGGCGGCTCTGAAATCGGGGCCCACGCCCAGGTGACAGCCAGCGGCCGTGCTCTTCTGAGGTGACTTTGGGATGGAAACTCTGGTTCCATAAATGTGCTTCCCCCAAAATCGGGGGCCTTCCTGGTTCCCCCGGAATCCTCCCTGGGAAGACAGACTGTGGCCTGAAGCATAATTTCTATGTCTGTTTTGAACTTTAGGAGCTGAGCAGCACACCAAAAATGCCTGCCATGGGTAGACGAGTGTCCCCCCCTAAGAGAGATCCTCTACATCATAAACCCCAGAACCCATGAGTGACCATATCGGGGAAAAGGGTCTTCGCAGTGTGACGAAGGCTCTCACAATGAGATCCTCCTGGATCGGGGTGGATCAGGGCCCCAAATCCAGCCAGAGGAGACGCCGACACACAGAGGGAGACAGGCAGAGCTGGGAGTGCGTGGCCACAAGCCAAGACATGCCGGCCGCCACCAGCAGGTGGAGGAGACGAGGGAAGATTCACCCCTGAAGCCCTCAGAGGGAGCACAGCAGCCAACCCCTCGATCTCGGACTCCAGCCTCCAGGCCGGGAGCCAGATTTCTGTTTTTTCGGCCCCAAGGTATGCGCATTTGGTGACAGGGTCCTGGGATGGTAAAGCACCTGCTGTGGGAAAATCGGCGAGTGACTCCCTGCCTGCCCTCTCCTGGCTCCTGCCTCGGTGCTGGGGGCCGATAGGGGGGGTCTCAGAGAGTGAGCCGTCGGGAGGCCGGAGTCCACCAGCCTTGTGCTCCTGGGGGGAGCGGGTCCGGGATGCGGCGTGGCCCCCACACAGCCCCCCGCCCTGCCTGCTGCCGCGCTGCTTGTTGGGGAGACATGGGAAGCCCTGCGAAGAGAAGCATTTGGGGCGACATTTCCACAGGCCACACCCTGGGCCGTCTGCAGAGCGACCCTCACCCTGACCCTGGACGATGGGCTGAACTGGCCTGTCACGTGCCCTTTGGCGCGGAGCAGAAGGGTCAGTCTGTGATGATAAATGTCCAACCTGCTCCCGGCGATCGGGGGCCATGGGACAGCTTTGAGGATGACTTCCCGCTTCCTGCTCTCAGCCCCTCCCCCGCAGTGCGGGTTCCCCACCCCTGCGGCCCCAAGACAAGCGCTGCCACCTCCCGACTCTGCTCCCCGACTCTGCTCGGAGGGAGCCTCTGGGAAGCTCTTCGGTGAGTTAAGCTGCACCGTCCATGACCAGCCCGAGGCCGCGAGGCCAGCGTGGAGCCCGTGTCCCGGTGTCGGTCACACTCCTCCCAGCGATGGGAACCGTCCTCTTTCACCTTCATCTTCCGTTTGGAGACCTTTGTCCCCGAGCGGTTGCAAACAGAAGCCCATTTGCGGTCTGTCTGCACCCGCCGGGGCCTGGCTCTGCGTCTCCTCGGCGGTTTCCGGCCGCGGGAAAGGTCGGAGTCGTAGCACGGTCGCCATCACTGTCCGTGTCGCTGGTTCTTGCTTCCTCTGATTCACTGATTCGTGCCCGTCTGGCCGAGAAAGCCACGCTCCCTCTGGGCCCACACACGTGGGCTGCCCTGTGCTCCTCGGAGGCCCGGGCTCGCCTCCCCTTCCAGTCCCTTCGGATCAGCCCGTCCGGAGACGCCAAGGCCGAGGGAGGCGAGCGAATGTGTCCTGGGATCCAGGGGACCCCAGAGAAAAGCCCTTGTGGGGGGGAAGCCAGGTGAGCTGGGGAAGCCGGGCCCCTGGGGACACAGACGGCCGGGCTCTGGGTGTGACCACGGTGGGCTGCGACGGGCTGAAGGCTGAGGGCCACGCCGTCCAGCTCCGGTCCCACCCGGCGCGGCTGCGGCCTCGCGGCCTCACTCTACCTGGGGGCTCGCCTGGCTCCCCTGGGAATGGACAGAGCCCAGCTCCCCACGGGCCCAGGTCACAGTCCGGGAACAGGGGCCCCGCTGGGCAGCACGGAGGTCTCACTACCTTTCCAAACACTCACTGCATCGACTTCCCCTGGGAACGCCTCTCCCGTGGGCCGGACGGGGGGAGGGGTAGATAACGGGGCTGGAAGCCAGTGCTGCTCAGTGGTTGAGCGCTGACCCATGAGCCAGGAGGTCAGGGTTCAACTCCACAAGCTTTCCTTCTCCGCGCCGCAGCCCCGCGTAGAACGACGTGTCCATGTGAGTCAGGGGCTTGCTGTCCACTCGCCCGCAGGACACAGCGGCTCCCCAACATGCTCCTGCCTCGGCCGAGGGGGCTCGGAGCCCCTGGGGCTGGGTCTCCCCCTCTCCTCCCTCAGTGGTGGGGACTGTCCCCCGGGGCGGGTGGAGTCTCTAGGAAGAAGTGTCCACGCCTGCGCAGGGGTGTCCCCCGTCACGGGTCTCGGCCTGCAGTGGCTCAGGACAACGCCCCAGGACCGGGCACTTCAGCGGTCCCCGTCCACACCCCACGGCCAGCCAGACGCCGTGGCCGCAGGTGGAGCAGCCCTAGGCCTGCCGTCCGCCTGCCCCAGCCACTGGTCTCTGAGCCTCTTAGCACCGGGCAGAGCCAGGCGGGGACGGGCACCCCCAGGCCGGCCACGGCACCGTGGGCTGCACGGCGAGGATGAGGCATCCACTCCATCCCAGAGATTCGCTGCCTAAACTTAGACCCCAGAAGAGTCACTTCTTTAGGCATTTCAGTGACTAGAGCGCCCCCAACCCAACGGCCCCCAACTGCCTCTGTTGGCCAATCGGATGCTGTGTTCACTCTCCCACATGGACTCCACCCTGCCTGGAGGCCTGTGGGCTCCTGAGCTCCCCCAGCCCCAGCTCTGCCACCTCCTGCCGTGTGACCATGGGCAGGCGGCTTGCCCTCTCTGAACCCCTGCACCCTCAGCAGTGAAAGGAGGGTCATGAACACGACGTCCCTTGGGGTTGACCGATGTTGGCTCCCTGACTCCACTGCCCTGCTCTGAGGGCTCCGTGTGGCTCTTTAACGGCTCTGTTACCACTGGTGTCCAGATGTCACAGAGAAACTTCATCCCAAATCCACACTCTAGAATCTAGAAGCTTCCACACCATCCCCCACACCTGCCATGTCACTGAGTGTCCGAGCATTGACAACAGGAACTGCTTAAACCCAGGGGTGGGAGGGGGGACTCAGGCCTGAGGCTTACCATTCCTGTGTGCAGAGTGGACGGTCATCGTCGCACTGAGCGGGGACGCCCCCGCCCTCGGGCCTCCTCCCCGCCGCCGGGCCAGGCCGCGTGGGCAGTACTCACGGAGGTGGTGCGCGTAGCGGAGGTGGAAGGCGTCGCAGCCGTGCACGTGGTGGTACAGGGTCTTCTCGATCAGGTCCTGCGGCTCGTACCCCGTCAGCTCGGTCACCCTGGGGGCGGGGACGGGGCTCCGTGAGTTACCCTGCTCTGCGGGCTGCGTTTCACCTCAATTCTCACTGGTTTTGCCAACCCATCAGATGCTAAAAGGCCGGCGGTGGGCGGGATGCTGATTTGGGAAACTAGGAAAGATTGGGGTTTTTTTTTTACAAGAAGAAGGTCTGAACTCCGGCCCGGGCCGGAGGGAGCGGCTTCGAGCAGGCCTGCTCCTCGGACCCGGAACCACGGCCGGAAGGTCGGGGCTCCGCGCAGCCCTGGTCCAGGGGCAGCTCATCCGAGGACCTTCTGAGTGAACGTGGATCCGATGTCCGACAAATCTGCCACCTTCAGAGAAAACCCCCTCTCTGGGGACTTCTGTGGGGACCTTTTTACGAATCACTGCGGTGAGTCCGACCCGCCTGGTCAGTGGTTGCACGCCGACCTATGAACCAGAAGGTCCCGGTTCCATTCCTGGTCAGGACACAGGCCTGGGTTTCGGGCTCCATCCCCAGGAGGGGGCGTGCAGGAGGCAGCCGACCAGTGAGTCTCATCACTGATGTTTCTCTCTCTCCCTCTCCCTCTCCCTTCCTCTCTGAAATGAAAAACATATATGTATGTTTTAAAAAATGTCTCCTGGAAGAGAATTTTAAAAAATAAGTAAATAAAAAATAAAAATGTGGTGAAATAACTTGATCATGTTAACCATTTGTAAGTGTACCGTTCGGAGGCAGGAACTCCATCCACAATGCGGTCTGCTCATCCCCACTCCCACTTCCAGAACTTTCCACCCCTCCAAGCAGAACCTCTGCCCATTAAACAGTACGTCCCCATGTCCCCTCCCGCCGTCCCCGGCCACTTCTACTCCACTTGCTGTCTCTCTGGCTTTGTCTCTTCTAGATCTTTCCTCTGAGGGGAATGAGTCAGCATTTGTCCGTCTGTGTCTGTCTTCCCGCAGTCAGCAGGATGTTTTCGAGGGCCGTCCACGTCGTGTGTGTCGGAATGCCATTCCTCTCATGTTCCACGGCACGGAGACCCCGCACCCCATTTATCCGCTCTCTGATGAGGGACACTGGCTGTTTCCACATCTTGGCCGTTGCGTGCGTGACCTTTGCATCTCCAGTCCACACTGGCCACTGGCCACCGTCGGGCTCAGGACGGCGTGTGGCTGGCGAGTCCTCGTGGGGGGAGTCAGGGCAGAACTGGAGGCGCCGAAGCCTCGCATTAGCGGAAGGGGTGGCTTTGGACCCCCCAGAAATAGCATAACACGGAAACGATGGGGCGAGAAGGCCAGCCTTCAGCCCCCTGGAGCGGTGGAAGCACGCTCCCAGGGCGTGGGACGTCGCCCCTCTCCGCTCCCATCGCCGGGCGCACTGCTCTCCCCGCCAGCCCTTTGGAGAAGCGTGGCTGCCCGCATCCCAGCCTACGGGGCGCCCACGCAGGTGAAAGCTGCCTGTGGCTAAAGCCCCGGGAACCGGGCCGGGAGGAGGTGGCCCGTGTCCTGGCGACAGACACTCTAGAGCAGATGAAAGATGCCAGAGGAGTTGAGGCCGGGGAGCAGCCGTCAGGGGCCCGGGCGGCTGGCCTGGCAGCCCTGCCCGTCCAGACCTGAAACATTAGCTGCAAATGAAACGGGGAAACCTGACCTCGCTCTCGTTCCCTCGCTCGCTCCCCTTTCGGTGGAGTTCTGTGCGGGCTCGGGTCGTAAATCTCGGGGAGCCTCATATTTCCCTGGAATCGCTCACTATTTGGTGTACGCATTTCCATGGTGCTCCGCGGGCAGGAAGGAGCCGGCGAGGTGGGCAGGCGGGGACGTGCGAGGCCAGAGCCTCCGGGGCCCTGGGGCCGCTGTGAGGGCCACCTCGCTGTGGCAGCCGCACGGAGCCGTCTGGCTCCCCCGACAGCAGGCCAGGCCCCTCTCCCCGCTCCGGGGCGGGCAGGGGTGAAAGAAGCTTCCCAGACCCTTCGGACGAGAGGTTTCAGAACGGCCCGAACGTGTAAATGAAGCAGAAACACATGTATTACGTTTCTCATCAAAGTCCACGCGGCTTTGAAACACTAAAGGGGGGGGCAGGGTTTGGCGGCGCGCCCGCCCCGTTTTCCAGCCCTCTGGTGTCGGAAGCCCTGTCAGAGGGGTCTGCCAAGCCCCAAACATCGCTCGTTCCCCGTCCTCAGCAAAAGCACCGGCTACAGTTTCAAAGTGAAGCGCACAAACCCCGCGAACCGAAGGCCAGGTTATGCTGAGGTCAGCTGGGTCTGGGGTTCTGTGGGGTGGGGGGACCCCCCTGGGGACTTGGGGCGGCTGGGCTTCCGGCCAAGCCCTCTTGGGGGCCCGGGTCTGAGTGTCAGAGCTGCCATCTCCCACCTCGTGGGCCATTCTGCTGACCCCCAGCGCCGGGCCAGCCCCACTGTCCCCTGGCTGACCGCCCGGCCGCAGACGGAGGGCCAGTGATGGGAAGAATTCTCCAGCGCCTGTCGGCCCCTCATGAGCAGCTCCGATCAGGGAGATTAGAGCTCCCTGGCGCTCCGCAGGGGACCCCAGTCTCCTGAGGGGAGAGGGAGTCTTCCTCCCGGTCAGCACTTGTCCTTCCTCCTTCCTCCCCCTCCCCGGGGGCATGGCCCCCACACCCTAACAAGAGGGACAGTGGCTTTCAAGGAAGCCCACGTCCAAGGCCCCCGCCCTGGCCCCGTCTCTCCGCACACCTCCTCCATGCACCCTGTGTCTGCCGGAGGCGCAGGGCTGTGTGGGCCCTGAGCCCCCCTCGGGGAGACTCTGCTTCCCTCACGTAAAGAACTCACTAGGTCTCAGAGGTGGGGGGCAGGGGGCGGGGGGGGGTGAATGGTCAAAGACAAACCAGGAGACACACAGGGAGAACCAGCGGAATCCTCCCGCGAGTCTAGAATAAAGGGCGTGGACAACGTGTTTTCTGTCCCCTCGAGAAGGGACTTGGCATCTGGAAGGAACGCCTCCTTCACGCCTGCTTCTGCCCACGTGGGCCGGGATCTCGGCCAGCCCCGACTCCTGTCCCCAGGGGCCTGGCCCCCACCGCCCCCACCGCCTGGTCGGCCCTCCTCCTTCACAGGAGGTGCCGCATCCTCCTCAGAGCTGCCCTCACCCCTGGCTGAGCTCCTGGGAGACCATGAGTGTCCCACAGGCCTGGTCATCTCTCCACCTGAGTGGCCCCAGGTGCGTCAGCGATGAACTAGGCTAATCTGGGTCCCCACCTCCTGCCCTGAACCAGGTGCATTCTTCTTCAATAAATGGTTAAAATGATCCATTTTATGTTCTGTGTCTTTTACCACAAAAGTGAAAAGAATCAGTAAATCCTCGCCCCAGGTGAACAGGAAACAGATAGCAAGAGACGTCCTTTCTCTGGGCAAGCTGACCACGCCCACGAAGGTCAGGGGACCCCTGAGCACCTCCCCCTGCCAGCAGGGTCCCTTCCGGGAGGCGGAGGCCCGGCTCACCTGCTGGTGCCTCGGGCTTGTCCCTTTCCAAGTGCTCACACCCGTTCCCTAACCTCACCTTTCCCAGCGGCCCTGTGGCAGCGGGTGGGTGGGGCCTGTTCTGTGTTTTCTTTATAGATAAGAAACCAGAAGCCCAAAGAGGCCTCACAGCCCCGGGGACACCAAGGCCTCTAGCACAGACCTCCCTCCCGAGCAGGCTGGCCCCTGGGTCACCACAACCCACAGCTCCTGGCCCTTCCTCGCTCGCTCTCTCTGCTCGCTCTCCCTGCTCGCTCTTTCCAGGTCTCAGGGGAGAGGCAGGGACAGTGGGAGAGTTTCAGACAGGGCTCCGGCCTAGCTGAGGTCAGCGTCCCCCCAGGCAAGGCCGCCCGTCCGCTCCCGCCTCTGCCCTGCGGTGGCCTCATGGCTCACGGGGCTTCGTGCAGCCCGGGTGGGAGGCCCCCCACACCCACTCCCGTGCGGACCTGCTGGTTTCCAGGTCCTCCCGCCGGAGGGCGACACAGGCAGAACCCTGCCCTGCGGGCCTTGGAGAAGGATGATGATGAGGCCGGATGGCGACGATGGGAATGAGGTCTGATTGTCTGGAACTGAGGGAGCTGCTGCACCTACGTGCTGAGGCGGCTGTTAGGTCTTTCCCCTCCTGCCTCAGTTTCTCGAGATCAGGGGTCCTCACACTTTTCAAACAGGGGGCCAGTTCACTGTCCCTCAGACCGCTGGAGGGCTGGACTATAGTTTTTAAAAATACTATGAGCAAAGTCCTATGCACACTGCACATATCTTATTTTGAAGTAAAAAAAAACGGGAACAAATACAATATTTGTATCTGCATGTGGCCCGCGGGCCGTAGTTTGAGGACCCCTGCCCTAGATCCCTTCCCGACTGACAGTCTGAGCCTGGCTCGTTCCCTGTCCCATCCTGGCTTAAGGGTGTCACCTTCAGGGGCCGGCGCCCTCAGGACCTTGCCCCCGCGGCTGCCACTCACCTGGAGTCCAGGAAGATGAGCTTCAGGTCGAGGCTGGCCCGGAACATGAACATGTTGCTGTGCAGCTTGACTTCGGTGACGGCGCTGGGCGGCAGCGACTGGCCCACGGCCACCAGCCCCACGACCTGGTAGCAGGACTCGTACAGGGACATGTCCAGCATGTACTGCCTGATCTTCAAGTAGCCGCTGCAGTGGATGACCTGGGGGAGGGGGCGGGTCAGCCCCGCGGCCCAGGGCCATGGACGCCGCCTCCCGGCCCGGCCGCTGCCCCGTCTCCCCAGCCCGCAGCCTGTCCCCCAGCCCGGCCTCCGGGAGGAACGGAACACTATCAGAGTAACACACAGGGGGCCCCCCCCTCGCTGACTGTGGAAGCCACGGCTCTCTAGAGAGGTGAGCGGCAGGACAGGGCCCTCGGGGGTGAGCCTGGGTTCCGTAACCTTCACGCCAGCAGCTGGAAAGCTTATGTTCTGATGGGACTGGATTCGACACGCTAACCTGACACTGATATCACTTGACAAGCTACGTCACTCAGGAAACTCAGAATCCTTCCAGTAGAATGGGGGGAAGAGCTTCATGGAAAATATGCTTTATTTATAATTCAAGATTTTTTCCCCTTGTAATAAGCAAAAGCTGGAGGGACTATAGAGAAACGCGTGTAATAGCTGTAGCCAAACACCACACAGGAGGACGTGTGCGTGTCCGAGGGTCACGCAGCACCGCTCACGCAGCCTTGGGCCTCGACACTGGATTCGTTTATGCGAGTTCCATCAGTAACAACCCGTAAGGGCAGGGATGAGCCCTTCCAAAATCTCCCTCCAGGATCCCGAACGTATTCCCGTCCTTACAGCTGGAGCGAATCTTTAAATCCTTCTAGTCTATTCTCCCATTTCACTGATGAGGAAACTGACGGCAAGGTAGGCGGTGTGTTTTGCTTAAGATTGGACAGTTAATAAGTGGCAGAAACAAGCCAAGACCCAGTGTCCAGAAGAATGCCTGTGGGTGCAGGACCGTGCTGGGGGTTCCCCACGCCTGGGCCAAAGAGGCTTCGAGTCCGGGACAGCAACTAAGAAACGTACCCTCCAAACTACAAAACAGAGTGAGGTCAAGTCAACGCCCAGGGCTCCGAGTGCGGCTCCCCGGAGGGGCCGAGGGGAGGGCGCAGGGGGAGGCAGACCTGGGGTGGGAGCACTGCACGGCTCCTCAGGGGACCTGCTCCCGGATCCCGGGGTCAGCCGGAGGTGGGCGTCAGGCAGAAAAAGGGGCCAGGGCAGGGCTGGAGATGGGGGGCTGGGCTCCAGGGCCAGCTCTGCCGCTGACCTGCCTACCCCCGGCTTGTTGGCGGCTGGTGTCCGTGACGTAGAAGGGGGCCGACCACACTCCCTCCAAGGGCTGCTACGAGGTTAGATTACCCGCTAGAGCAGTGGTTCTCAACCTTCTGGCCCTTTCAGTACAGTTCCTCATGGTGTGACCCAACCATAAAATTATTTTCGTGGCTACTTCATAACTGTAATGTTGCTACTGTTATGAATCATAATTTAAATATCTGATATGCAGGATGGTCCTAGGCGACCCCTGTGAATGGGTCATTCGACCGCCAAAGGGGTGGCGACCCACAGGTTGAGAACCGCTGCACTAGACTCGCTAACAGTTACAGGAGGAGACGCTGCGGAGGAAGCTCTGCTCTGCACTCCGAGTGGCTGCCCTGTCGCTGTCTGCACAGCACCGTCCTCACCGCGAACCTTCTGAGGACAAGGACATTTCTGGGCTCTGAATGCCCTGCGGCCTGGGACCCGGCCTGGCCCACGCGGGTTCCGTTAGCCGCTCAGGCAGACCGACCGTGTGCAGAGCAACCTCAGGTGCCAGGGTGAGTCCGCCCCGTGCCCTCCTGGCCCCCGGGACGAACGGTGTCGGAGACGCCAGCTCTCACCCTGCCCTCCGAGCAGCGTCACTGCCGTGTGCAGGCCTGGGTCCCGTGCCCTCCTGTCTGCACGTGTTCTCGGTGTGAAGCAAAATACAAAACATTCCAGACCCAGGCCCCTCCTCACCCCCACGGGCTCCTCGTACCTTGTATCCGCTGCACGTCAGGCCCGCGTTCCTCTTCGCCAGGACGCACTTCATGCGAAGAAAGAAGGACCGCTCTATCTCGTACTCTGAAAGCAGGAGCCGGGTCAGATGGCCAGCTGTCCCCCCGCTCCCCACCGTCACCCCAACAATGTCCATCACCCGCAGGACCCAGCCAGGGGCCTTGTCCCAGCAGCCCAGATGCCAGCCCGGAGAGCCTTGCCTGAGGCCAGACCTGGGTGGGGTGGGGGCTGGGGAGGCTGGGAACTGGGCAGTGGGGATTGGGGGCTGGGGTCCCGGGTGGGGTGGGAGCTGGGTGGGGACCAGGTCGGGTGGGGACTGGGTGGGGTGCAGAGCAGATCCCATCCGGCCTGGCTTCCATGTGCCCCGGAAGAAGGCGGCTGGAAACACGGCCACAGCAAGAACATGGGACAGGCCAGCCTGGGGACATGTGAGGACCGTCCAGGCAGGGGCCCGCGTGGCACCACAGAGGCCTGGTGCCCGGAGAGTTGGCCTGCCCTGGGGCAGGCGCCTGGGCCTGTGAGGAGGCCTTTGATCCCCTCGGGCAGCAGATACCGAGTGCAGCCGAGGGAGCCAGCCCCTGGGGCCGCCCGCCAGCCGTGCCCCTGGGCTGAGACTGCCCACAACGTGGAATGGGGGACAGGACCCAGCAAACATGCTGGACCAGGTTGAAGCTTTCGCCCTCACCCCCGGCCCTGGACGGACCTCCCTCCTGTCACTGTCCCCGCTGGGACCACCTGCCTTCCGTTCTCCCGCAGGCCTCAGCCCAACCTCTGCCCTCGCTACCGCAAACCAGGCCCCCCGGGACGCCCTCTGCTTAGTGAGGGACCAGCATCCGGGCACCAATGCCCACGTGCCCTGCCCATGGGGGGAGTAACCAGCTCTCGGGGCACCCATGCCCACGTGCCCTGCCCCTGGGGGAGGGGCCAGCATCCGGGCACCCATGCCCACGTGCCCTTCCCTGGGGGAGGGGAGGTCACGCTAAATACACAGCCCCCGGGGTGGTTAATAAATTACTTTTTAAAGAAAGGTTACCCCTGGGTATGGGCGTGTAGCTTCCACCCCCATCCCCAAGGGCACGCCTGGTGCCGGTAAGGGGTTCGCCGGAGAGGCACCCCCAGGTGGAGAGGCTTCCACTTTACCCACAATCCTCTGCACCTGTGGGTCAGGGGTCTGAAGGGCATAGCTTCCCTTTAACACGGCGCCCGTCTGCCCCATTGGTGGGGAGAGCGCTTTCTCACCCAATCACCATAAACACGGCCAGGTCCCACCCAGGAAAGCAAGTCTGTGGGGGGCACAGGGGTGACAGTGAGCACGGTGAGCCCCAGCCCCTCACTGTGGGCCCCAGTCCCTCACTGTGAGCCCCAATCCCACACTGTGAGCCCCCATCCCTCACTGTGAGCCCCAATCCCGCACTGTGAGCCCCAGCCCCGCACTGTGAGCCCCAGCCCCTCACTGTGAGCCCCAGCCCCTCACTGTGAGCCCCAGCCCCGCACTGTGAGCCCCAGCCCCTCACTGTGAGCCCCAGTCCCTCACTGTGAGCCCCAATCCCGCACTGTGAGCCCCAGCTCCTCACTGTGAGCCCCAGTCCCGCACTGTGAGCCCCAGTCCCTCACTGTGAGCCCCAATCCCGCACTGTGAGCCCCAATCCCGCACTGTGAGCCCCAGTCCCGCACTGTGAGCCCCAGCCCCTCACTGTGAGCCCCAGCCCCTCACTGTGAGCCCCAGTCCCGCACTGTGAGCCCCAATCCTGCACTGTGAGCCCCAGTCCCTCACTGTGAGCCCCAGTCCCGCACTGTGAGCCCCAGCCCCGCACTGTGAGCCCCAGCCCCTCACTTTGAGCCCCAATCCCTCACTGTGAGCCCCAGTCCCACACTGTGAGCCCCAGTCCCTCACTGTGAGCCCCAATCCGGCACTGTGAGCCCCAGCCCCTCACTGTGAGCCCCAATCCGGCACTGTGAGCCCCTGCCCCTCACTGTGAGCCCCAGCCCCGCACTGTGAGCCCCAATCCCACACTGTGAGCCCCAGTCCCTCACTGTGAGCCCCAATCCCGCACTGTGACCCCCAGTCCCGCACTGTGAGCCCCAATCCTGCACTGTGAGCCCCAGTCCCTCACTGTGAGCCCCAGCCCCGCACTGTGAGCCCCAGCCCCGCACTGTGAGCCCCAGCCCCTCACTGTGAGCCCCAGTCCCGCACTGTGAGCCCCAGCCCCTCACTGTGAGCCCCAGCCCCTCACTGTGAGCCCCAGTCCCGCACTGTGAGCCCCAATCCTGCACTGTGAGCCCCAGCCCCTCACTGTGAGCCCCAGCCCCGCACTGTGAGCCCCAGCCCCTCACTGTGAGCCCCAGCCCCTCACTGTGAGCCCCAATCCGGCACTGTGAGCCCCTGCTCCGCACTGTGAGCCCCAGCCCCGCACTGTGAGCCCCAATCCCGCTCTGTGAGCCCCAATCCCGCACACTCTGCTGTCACCAGGAGCCGGCGGCCCCCTCTGGGCCTGTGCTTCTCCACAGGTCCCTGCCTCGGCAGTGCCCTCAGGAGCCGGGGAGGGGACCGGCATGTCCCCAAGGTTTGCTCACTGTCATTTTCTGCCCCGTTTTAACGAGCGGGGCCGGGGGGGGGGGGGGGGGGAAGGAAGGAGCCAGGGCCCGCTCCCTCGCAGCGGCCCTGGATCGTTGGAAACAATGACAACCCGAGGCTCCGACAACTCCCTGGGGGTCCCTGTCTTCCCGTGAGAGTCAGTGTCCAGCGCCACGTCCTCCTGGCCCTCACTCTGTTAGGGGTGACTCCTCAGACTCGGCGCCCCCCCCCCCCAGGGGTCTCGGCCACGCTGGCCGCCAGTCCCAGGCAGACCGGAGACGGGTTGGTCTCATCAGAGGTCGGGGAGTCACCAGGCCGGGCCTGGGACAGGCTCCGTGTCTTCCAAGCACACAGGGCAGCTGTCACTGAAGGACCACCTTCAGGACCTCTCCCTTCCCCACGGAGCAGCCTCGCCCTGTCCGTGCTGACACGGGCCGACCGCAGCGGGGACCCCGCCCGTCGGGTGACATGACGGGGGGCTCAGGAGGAGGGCCGTGTCCCCGATGGGGCCGGGCCAGTGGGATGGACCTGCCTCCGTCTAGACCGGGGCTTCTGACCTGATCTGTGTCGTGACAAACCTACAAATCCCCACGCAGAATGCCGCCTCTGAGCGCAGGAACGACACAGACGAGAATCCACATGGGTGGTTACCATCGAACCGCAGTCGTCCCGGCGTTAAAACAAGGGGGACGCGTGTGTCACCGTGCGGCTTTCTCAGCACAGTAGGACCCAGGCCCGGTCGGGGGCCTCGGGACGCCTGACAGTTCCAAGGAGCGAAGGGAGGGGACGCGGCCTCCTGTCTACAATCCATACGCAAAGGAGACGCTGGTTGCAACCAGAGGAATACACATAATCTCCCCACTCGATCTCGCCAGCTCACGTTCTAACCTCGGCCCCTGGCTAAGGAGCCCGGCCCAGGCCTGTGTGGCCAGAATGCACAGCCCAGAGCCCGTTAGGGAGTAGCCCTGGGCTACCCGCTTCACCCCCACCAGCACCCATCACAGCCACCAGACGGACAGAGGCGCGAAGGCCAACCCCGCCTGGTGGGAGCGCGGGCTGGCTGAGGCCCTGGCCGGGCAGCGCGGGGAGCGAGACCCTCGGGTCGCACCCGAGAGCACCGCCTGGCTTTCCTGCTGGTTTCTGTCCGGCGGGAGGAGACGTACCTTGGAGCAGGTGATGGTGGAGGGGCTGGTGGGCCGCCAGCACGGCCGTCATCTCGTCGTGGTCGGACGGGTGGATGTACTCATAGATGCTGTTGCCGGTGAGCTCCACCTGCCGCAGAGGGAGGGGTCAGGAGTCCTCCCGGGACTGCGGGGAGGGGGGCGTCGTGCGGACCACAGGGACAGGACTCCGGACTCCGCGGACCGCCCACCCTCCTCCCGGCGTGGACACACCTGCCTTTTCCAAACCTTCTCCCACACTCTCCGCAAGGACAGAGAGGTCTGAGCTGAAAACAGAGCCCTGAGCAGGAGGAACTGGAAAGTGAAGGATGAAAAAGGTGAGCCATGGCCCAGCCGGGGTGGCTCAGCGGTTGAGCACTGACCTATGAACCAGGAGGTCAGGGTTCAATTCCCCGTCAGGGCACATGCCTGGGCTGCTGGCTCGATCCCCAGTTTGGGGTGCACAGGAGGCAGCTGATCAATGATTCTCTCTCATCACTGATGTTTCTATCTCTCCCTCTCCCTTCCTCTCTGAAATCAATAAAAATGGTTTTTGCCCTAACCTGTTTGGCTCAGTGGATAGAGCGTCGGCCTGCGGACTTAAAGGTCCCAGGTTCGATTCCGGTCGAGGGCATGTACCTTGGTTGCAGGCACATCCCCAGTGCAGGGTGTGCAGGAGGCAGCTGATCGATGTTTCTCTCTCATTGATGTTTCTAACTCTCTATCCCTCTCCCTTCCTCTCTGTAAAAAATCAATAAAATATTTTTTAAAAAATGGTTTTTAAATTAAATAAAAAGAAAAGGTGTGTCAGAGGTGGGGACCCTAATGGTCTGGGCAGCATCCTCCCTACAGGAGACAACTCAAAGCAGCTGAGCCCACACCTGCTGCCTGAGGAGACGGTCAGCCATGGACCACAGCGAGGTCCCGGGAGCCTCGCCCCCTCGGAGGTGAGAGGCAGGAGCCGACCCGTCCTGAGGCCGCCCTTCTCCTGTAGCTCTGCTCCCGGGGCACCGCCAGGGAGACGGCTCGGGCCTCCCCAGCCCGCGATGACTGTGCTGACCCCGGTTCCCACCCACGGGTGCGGCTGGGGCCCACCCCACGGAGCTATGTGACCCTGGGTTCAGACACCGCCCAACCCTGACACACCCCACAGAGGACAGACACCTGGAGGCGCGGCCACGATGGGCAGCACCTGCTTTGCAGGGCCAGGGGGCCAGGACACCACCATCACGGTGACCTTTACACAGGGGTCCCAGCAATTCGCTTCCGACCCCGAGAAGTTTCTATATTCCCAAAACACGAGTGCCACCATCGGGAATGACAGGCTCCCGACCAGGCCCCCTCACCCCTCTCCCCTCCTGGCACGGGCACTGGCGGACAACCTTCTAGAAACTGCCGCCGGCCGACGGAGCAGCCTCCTGAGCAGCCGTGCGGGTCCTACTCTGGAGGAGAGGATGGAGAGCCAGAGCACCCGGGATGGGTCAGGGGGCCCGGCGCAGGGATGGCCCTTCCTCCACAGCCAGCGGAGCCCCCAGAGCCGAGTGGAGAAGAAACTCAAAGTGGGCGGGGCACTGCCCGAGGGTGGCAGGGCCCCTGGGGTGGGCGTGCAGAACTCCGAGCCTTGCTCGGGGCGGAGGGCCAGCTGAGCGAGGGCAGGTTTGCCAGCGCTGGTCCCACCCGCCTCCCCCCCCCCACCCCGGTATTTCTGTTGAGTGTGTTGTTGGAGCCTCCTTGCCCTCAGCAGAGCAGAGGGGACCTGGCCTCATGATGGGGCAGCCTGGATGGTGCCACCTCACGCAGCAGGACAACTGGCCAAAGACTTAATGGGCAGCGTCCCCACCTTTCCAAACCAGCGAGGCCACCAGCTCTTCCCCGGGGACCACGGGGAGGTGAAGGCATTCACCCCTCTCCTCTGAGCCAGGGCTTCTAATTTGTTCCAAAGCGTGAAATGCCCTTTCAGTCAGAGCAAATTACGTTCCTGGCCCGGGAAGTGACCTGGTCCCTGGCCCGGTGTTGTTCACAGTTCTAGTCTCTGTGTTATTCATAGAACTAGAGGCCCGGTGCACGAATTCGTGCATGGGTGGGGTCCACCAAGCCGGCAGGGGGGAGGGGCCACGGGCAGTTGGCCGCCCCGTCCCCTGGTCAAACTCCCGGTTGAACTCACAGTCGAGGGGACAATTTGCATATTAGTTTTTTATTATATAGGGTGTCTCCTTCCAATGTTGTACAAACAGCCTTGGAGAGAATCCTGTAAGAAGGCCACCCTGCCCAACCCCCGCCTGGCTCTTTCCTAGCGACCCAATGGATGTTCGCCTCCATCCAAAGTTAGTACATGAGGCCCTAGCCGGTGTGGCTCAGTGGATAGAGCATCGGCCTGCGGACTGAAGGGTCCCAGGTTTGATTCCGGCCATGGGCACAAGCCCGGGTTGTGGGCTTGATCCCCAGTAGAGGGCGTGCAGGAGGCAGCCGATCAATGATCCTCTCTCATCACTGATGTTTCTCTCTCTCTCTCCCTCTCCCTTCCTCTCTGAAATCAACAAAAAAGAAATATATTTCGAAGTTAGTACATGAGGCCGTTAAAAAATCAGTAGCAAAAACGGCACATTCTTCAAGTCATTTCTGCTCATCCTTACATTTAAATAACCCGGAACATGTAAGCAGGTCACTTGAGACCGGACGACCTTTTTTCTGGGGCAGCGGGAGACGCCGGGTGGGCTGTCAGGTATAAGGGAGTCATTGTTTTTATTGATTCCCAATTTCCATGGCTTATTTTAAAAATGAAAATAATTAAAACAAAATAGAATTTCTTTCTTAACCCTCACCCAGGGATATTTTCCCATTGATTTTTAGAGAGAGTGGAAGAGAGAGAGAAAGACAGAGAGAAATACCGGATGTGAGAGAAGCACATCGATTGTTTGCCTCCAGCTCGACCGACCAGGGCCCGGCTGGGGAGGAGCCTGCAACCGGGGTACATGCCCTTGACTGGAATCAGAACCAAAACCCCGATCCGGAACCCCTCAGTCGGCAGGCTGACGCTCTATCCACTGAGCACACCGGCTAGGGCCCAAATAGACTATTTTTGTGTTGGCCTATCATTTCTCCCCTACCTTTGTTTTTTTTGGGGGGGATGAGGGGGATCATTCTGGTTTGCTCCAAGGTCTTACTTAGAAAAAGGGAACCTGTCTGGCTAGAGAAACAGCTTCGTGTACTTGCACAGGCCCTGCCCCTGGGCCTGCGGGGTCTCGTTCGCGGCTTCGGCCCAGAGCAGCCTCTCTGCCCCCATCCTCCGTCCGCGCCCGCTGCGCCTGGAGCAGGAGCGGGGCCAAGGCCCGCGGACCAGACGCTTGGTTTCCGAACATTCGGGTCAGTTCTGAAACCCGGGGGCTGTCGGGGAAGTAAAGCAGGCTCTGACACGGAAACGCTTTTCGGGAACACGTCTGCGATGATAAAGCAACGCTGACCTGGCTGGAATCACAGCCGGCTGCGTTTCCTGTGTTTACATATGTCCGCGCGCCTCGGAGCGCTGGAAGCAAAAGAAATCACGGCCGCCGCCATAAAACCCCAGGCCTCATCCATCAGCCGCGTTAACACAGACCCTCCATGTACCGCTCCAGCACGGGCAGGCCCCGGAGCTGCAGAACGGACTGCTTTCCTACCAAGAGCTTTTTTAATACTTTGCTGAATAGCTTTTCTTCCTGCCAAGAAAACGGCCCGGGATAAACTGCCCGAACGGGGACACCCTGGGTCAGAGGGGGGGGCGGCACCCCGCTCTCCAGACCCGCACGGTCCTGGTTTGTTGGTGTTTTGCTGACTACGGTAAATGAAGCATCTTAAAATAAGGCGGTTTGAGTTTCAGGGTTCATGTTATGTCAACAAACATAAAACGCTGCCCTTTCTCTTCATTTCAGAAGTGAAGGGACGAGGCCTGCGGGCCCCGAACAGCAGCAGCGGCTGTTTTTACGGCCGCGCTTCCGCTGCGATCGCAGGCCCGCGTTTCCCTGGGGTCTGGGGCAGCGACACGCATGTGAAAATGCCCGTGCGCTTCCTACAGGCCCTACAGGGTGTGCGACTCCGTCAGGAAAGTCACACCACCTGGACGCTCACAACTGCTGGAGGCAGCACACAGCAGGTACCCGGAGCCTTCTTCCTTCTTCAAATATAAGTGAATGACAGTAACCAAAAACCATGGAATAAACCACTTAATCAACTTGTGTGAATATCAAGTGCTCCCCCAACGCGGCCTCTGCCAAGGAGATGCGTCGGCCTCTGTGAATCGTTGTGTGTGAGACGTGTCCCCACCGAACAGAAGGCCCGGCCAGCAGCTCACTCTGTCTCCCAGCGCCTGGGCTGCCGGCCGAGGCGAGACCTTGCATTTTGCGGTTGTCTCTGTCATTTTTCTTTTTTTTTTTTAATGAAAATTTGACAGTAAGGATCGCTGTGTTCACTCATTTGAAAGTAAACATAAACTTAAGAACTCTCCAAACAAAGTCGATTTCTTATTCCAAACTTTTAAAAAAGTTTAATAAAAGGCTTTGAATTGCGAAGGGCTTGTAACACAATCATTTTCACACCCTCAAACCGATAACACTGGTAGTTATTTAGGTAGTTCAGGTGGAAAAAAACTGCCACTTTGCTATGAATTACCACACAGTAAGGCAACCCAAGGAAGGGGCTTCTGTTCCCCAGACACTGCTACCACGGCGTTTCACCCAGAAGCGGGAAAGGTGGCACACGTAATGAAACCAGGTCACGGAGAGTCATGGAAAGTTCCGGAACACAGAAGGGCACTGTGTAAACATAAGCTGGAAATGATAGCGGTTCCGATCGCTATTCATCAGGAAACCTATGTGAAGGTCACTCTTAGACGACCGGGTAACATTTTCTTAACATTTTTCTCTCTGGTGATTTGAAAAAATTCAGTAAGCCTATGTTAATAAAGTTTTCGTGGCTGATACATTTGCCTGACTTTTTCCTAACACAATAACCCAAAAGCAAAAAAAAAAATTATTTTAAAGAGAAGTTGGGTATTTGACATCCTCTCCGATACTTTATTTTATTATTTAAGTGAAGAAGACAGAAAAAAATACACACTGTGATTCTGCCTAGACTGCCTGCTGCCCAGCTAATTGTGGGCAGGAGGCGGGCTCGAGGGGCAGTGTTTGCTGTTCTTATTTAACAGCTCACAGAACATCCCCCGACGCGGGGCTCACTTCTGCGCCCGAGTGTTTTTGTAACTGAAGACCAATACCGAGACGGTCCTGCCAAAGCCATCAGAAAAAAAAAAGAAAAAAAAATCAGTTGTCCTGCACAGTTTGATACATCCTTTTCTGTGATTGGCACTTCCGGAAACATCTAGGCCAAAGGCATCTCTGAGTCTCTCTTGGGAAATGGTAGTGTATAACATGTTCCCTCCCCCTTCAAAATCACAGCACAAAATCGTATGTCTGTATTACGACCAGAAGTAAATGTAATTTCAATTGTGATTCTGCTCAGCTGTCCCCCTGTGGAGGTAAAAGTGGACAGAGGCATATTTGTCATTTGTCCGATATTTGGGTCATTTTCACTAAAGAGAAAAATGACTGAGGGAGGGGTGTGGGGTTCGAGAGAGAGCAGCCACGGAATGAGCTGGAATGTGCCGGTCTGTGCACAGTGCCTCGCGATGTGCAGGACATTCCTGTGACTAAGAGCCCTGGGTGTGCCCACCAAAGGGTGGATGCCATCTGCGGCAACCGCTGTGCTATTTGAAGTGCAACACTAATGAAATGGTGATGAGGCCTGGCTTTGTGTAGCTCTCTATAGTTCGTACATCACATAAAACAGGCCCTTTGATTTGTTTCGTACCACAATCCTGAAAGAGAGGAATTATTTTTCTTAAGTTATCACTCCAGAGGTTAAATAGCTGCCCTATCAGACAACAAAAACCACATAACTGAATGCATTTCCCTTTTTGCTTTGGCTGCTAGGAAGCTCAGATTTAAACTTACTATTCCATAACAGTAACTCCACCTAATCTAAAATATGTTTGGCCGGTCATTTTTAAAGTATGTGACATGTTTTGTCTTGTCTGTGACATTATAAGACTAATCAGCCGAAACCGGTTTGGCTCGGTGGATAGAGCGTCGGCCTGCGGACTGAAGGGTCCCGGGTTCGATTCCGGTCAGGGGCATGTACCTGGGTTGCGGGCATATCCCCAGTAGGAGATGTGCAGGAGGCAGCTGATCGATGTTTCTCTCTCATCGATGTTTCTAACTCTCTATCTCTCTCCCTTCCTCTCTGTAAAAAATCAATAAAAAATATATATTTTTTTTTAAAAAAAGACTAATCAAAGGTTTTCTAAATCATGACTGGAAAAATTAAGTCAAGCCAGGAGTAGAACCCAGCTGGGCACAAGTAAAGGGTCTTAAATAATTATAAATAGTGCCAGGTCGAAATTCAGAGAATAAAAACTTTTCAAAATAGAAAAAAAAAATAGTAAATTTCATGTCTCCAACACTATTTTCCATTCTGCAAGGACGCTCACTACTCTCACGCGTCACACTGTAAGAGCCAAGCCCTGGCCCATCTTATCTGGGAGGCCTGATTTCATAAAGAAGAGAAAAGGAAACACCAAACAATTCTGATTTGAGATGACCCACTTTAAAGAACTCTGCATGACAAACACATAGGCGCAGGGGACGGGACAGGCACCCACTGGAAGAGAAGGCTGTAAACAAATGACAGGTTTTAAAAAAATGTAAAGGCAGCAAAAGAAAAGGGACACACCAGATGCGACTTCCAAGCTGGTGATTTCGTTTCTCAATGAGAAAACCTGAGCCCCATTAGTTGGCACGTTTTATTTTGGCTCAACTACACAAGGGGCTGGTGCAACACAAACCATTCACGGGCCTCCTGGGAGCCCATTTCCGGCATCTGATCAATTCTAGTGTGGTGGAAAAGCGCGCTCCGATCATTCCCAACGTAAAGAAACATTTCGTCCCCGTGTGTTAAAAAAGAAAAAATGTGGCTTTTAGAACCCTGCTCCACACCTGCTAACTCAGAAACGCGAGTGGCAACCATCCGTTCACGTCCCCCCATCCGGACCCACCCGCCACCCCACCGGCTCAGGCGGCAGCCAAATTCCCCCGCGAGCCCCCGCTGGGGCCGGATAAGGAAAGCGAGTGCTGTTCTTCCCTCTGGGGGATGAGCCCCTTTTTAAAAAATGGTTCCAGAAAAATCAGTAATATTTAAACGTTCTAAGGAAACCAGGACCTTGCTGTGCAAAACAGTAGTAAACTGCGTTTTATGAGTTTCTATCACAAGCACATAAAATGCTTTACTGAAACGACCGCTGAACTGGAAAAACTCCGGAAAAATTACCCTGAATTCCATGTGAACACTCATAAATCCCCCCCTTCTCTCCCCGCAGCACATGCTGCATGAAATCCACGTCCTCCACCAGCTTGCCACTCGCTCTCTCAGCAACGACACTCCCGGTGCAGGCCGCCGAACACGGGCTAGACGCTCTGCCTCCGTGGAGCCCCTGCTAGCGACAGAGAGCCCCGGGGGGCTCGCAGGGTCCCGGCCACTGAGCCGGACCTCGGGACAAGGCTGGCTGTCGCCAGGACGGGCTGGTCATTAACCCCGCAGGAAAAAGGAAGGGCACACGGGGAAGGAAAGCCCCGCGGGAGGGCCTGAGAAGAGGTTTGGCGATTTGGGATCCCGCTCGTTCACCACAGCAGGTGCCTGAACACATGGTCACGCTGGGTCGTCCACCAGCACACGCTTCGCACTGAGGCTGCACATGAAGGCAGGTACCACCTACCTGGGACAGGCCCAGATGGACGGAGGCTGTTTCCGATATGTACATGATTTTGCCATCGGATGCCACCACAAAAACAAAGCCGTCCAAGGTCTGGAAGAGAAAAGTGTCCGGGTCAGAGATGACAGGTCCACGTTAGGGTTAAACCTCCTTCCTCACTGTCCTCTCTGGGATGGAGGAGGACTGTACAGAATGTTATCACCAACACGGATTTGTCAAACGCAGACAACAGGGCGCAGCCCCGGAAGGGCTGTAAGTTACACCGCTCCAAGCGCAGTCCCCGCACCAGGCTTTCAAACGCCTTTAAAGCGCTGTAAAAACAGTCTTACACGCACATCGCAAAAATCAGGCAAAACCTTGGGAGAATTCCTGTCATACCCAGTTTAAATGTAGTAGCTTTATTGTCTGGGGTTATTTTAGCACTTAGCACAAATCCGGAGTTCTATGGTACTTAGGGGACAATCGACCACTATATAGACCATTTTATGTCATAATTGGCAGTGTTTATACCGCGAGGACATATGCTTTATTTGCCACGATTTTCTAGTTACCGCTAAGTACCATTTGAATAATAAATTCCAAACACTACCACTCCCCAGAAAAGAAAATACCGGGTTATTTGAACAGACTATGTCTACAGAATTAATTATCTCAAATAACCTTTGCAAAATTCAAGTGGAAGAAGTATCAATTTCTGAAAAAAATTAAAACTACCTACGTGGTATTCTGATTTTGCCAGCGTTGGATGGCCCTCAAAAAAATAAAGTAAAATTATAAGAGGTAATGAAGACAAATAAAAAGGTACTGAACATATTTATGTGTGGCAAGGACAAAAAAAAAACACACCTCTAAGTTGTTTTTGAAAAAGGAAACTGCATTTTATTTACCCATTCATATTTTAGATCCAGGACCAAAGAAAAGCAATAAAATTGGTGAAAGATCCATACAACCCACAATGCTGCCCCCATAAAAAATATTCCAAATTAATTTCTGGCCACAAATTCTATTTTTACAGCATGTAATTGAAACCAGATTACCTTTGGCTTTTTTTCCTAAATCCGCGCCCCCCCCTCCTTTGGAGGGGGACCTAACAAGAATGTAGCAGAAATGAAACTTGGAAGATGCCCTGACATTCTCCTCTCTCAAGCAGAGTTTTTGTTGCAAAAATTCTTTGCCAGCTAAACTCTCATTCCCTTTCCCTCCGCTGAGGTGGGAAGCAACATCCTGATTAGAAGCGTGACTTCCCCCGTTTCTAACTCGGCTACAACATTTGTTTCCCCCCCAGTTAAACGCCGCCGCCGTTTCACAGATATCAACGACAGGGCACTTTCTAAAGCTGTCCGCGTTTTGGCACATTTTGCATTCTTGCCTGACTCCGAAATCCTTAAAGAGAGACGTGAACGAAACCGTCTCGGACAGGGAGCCATATGAGTAAAAGAAAAATTATCATAATCAAATTCTGCAGGTTGCCAGCAGTAGCTAAAAATAATATCCTTGATGGAGAAGCTGGGTGCGCCTTCACGGCCTCAGATTCTCCTGCGTGTGTGCAAGCGGCCAGGGCGCTCCTCCGCGCTCCCCGCGGAATTAACTACAGGAACGGGCAGCGGCCGGGACCAGAGTCTGTGGACTCTGCCGCCAGGCTCTCGCCGGGGCTCCCAGGCACTTAGCTGTCCCCATATTAGTGTCACTTATCATTCGCAGGAGCATGAAACGTGGAAAATGCCGCGGGCCGGGCCGGCCGGAGGGGCCTGGCGGCGGGCAGCGCGGGACGGGCTCCAGGAGCACCATTACCCGCGGCCGCCACCCCGCGCCCTGTCCTCAAAGCTTCAGGTTTCAAACATCCCGGACCCGCGCTGCCCGGCGCCCGCATTTTCAAAACATCAATCACACTCGGACATTCGGGCAAACGAGTTTTGAAAAGATCTGCTTTTTCCCAACGCGGAGCTCCTGGCTGACTCCGACCCAAGTCACCGCGTCCCGCCGCCAACTTTTTCTCTCTCTCTTTTAAGGAAAACACAAAATAGCAGGAGGAAATGCAAAGTGGCTCTCCGCAGGCACTTCTCGGTGGCAGAGACGGATGGCGGGTGGCGGGTGGCGGAGGGGAATGAATGGGTCGTTGAGGAGGCTCTGGAAAGGGCGTTTGAAAGGCTGAAACCCAGCCCCAGCCGCCGACTCGGAATTGGCCCTGGAATTGGCCAGCCGTGCGCCCGACCCGGCGGGGGGAAACCCCAGGTTCGGGGCAGCGAAGAGCTGAGGACTGAACTGGGGGCGCTAAATGGTTGGCCACAAACCAACAAGGGCTCCTTCCCTCCGTGAGCCAGGCGCCTCCGGGGGCCGCAGCACGTCCTCAGCCCAGGGCTCAAGCGCTGGACCATTTGGATTGACCTCGCGCCCCCACTTGCTGTGTGACCTCGGGCGTATTTCTTAACCTCTCTGTGCCTCAACTGACTCCTCTTAAAAAAAAAAAATGGAGCTCAGAATAGAGCGCATTCTAGGTGGGTGGGGAGGCCAGACAATGCAGTAAGATTTTGAAAAGAATCTGGCCCTTAACAAACTCTCAGTAAATCCCAGCTGTTAATCTTCTATCAGCGATGGGTCTCTCCTTTACGCAACCCTTCCAAACACACACAACTCTGGTTCAGAGCGCCCTGACCTGCTCCGCTGGCCCCAGCGCCTGGCACAGCCTCAGGCACAGAGCAAGGCTCCCTAACAATGTTGGGGGGCGGGAGAGTTAAGATTGGAAAGGATTTAATCATGCCCAGGGGCGCCCTAAGGCCTAGACAGAGTCCCTGGGGCTGATGGACAGTGTGGGACTGGGCCAGGGTGGCTCTGGTTGAGCTGAGTCCACAAGGTCCCACCGGCCTGGGTGCGGGTGCGGGTGCGAGCGCGAGCGCTGGCGGGTGAGGAACCGCTGGCTCCGAGGTCCGGGCACCGCCTCTCGCCTGGGGCTGCCTCTGCCTCTGCAGCTGGTGGCCGCCTGTGGGTCCCCTCCTGCTCTTAAGGGAGGGAAGAAACCTCCACACGGGGGTTGGGGTCACAGGGCAGCACCACCCAGGCCCAGCCAGCGCGGCTGGCAGCCATGACCCCCTCCCCCAGGCACCCCCCTACCTGCAGCAAGTGCGACCCCAGCTCCTTGGCGACGCTGTCCAGGGGCCCCGCGCGGCTCGGCTGTCCCCACGCGTCTCCTAGACCTGGGTGAGGGGATAGAGCAAATCAGTAACCGGCAGGGCCTGCCCGAGCCCCAAACCCGTCACTCCCGGCCCCCCGGCCGCCCCCACGGCCTCAATGAAAGTGCAAAAGGCCGGGGCGGGTTCCCTCCAAGGCCAGGTTCCCAGCCCTCCCGCCCCGCAGCTCGCCTGGCCCGCCGCTCGCGTGGGCCGCCCACGTGCTCGCGGCTCTGAAGTTGCCTGTTATTATGGGAAATGCCACAAAGCAACCTAATCTGCTTGGTCCAACGAGGCCGTCCTCGCCGCCAAACGCGGACACCGACTTGACCCGTGAGGATGGCCCTGGGCCCTCCCCCACTCCCTCCCCGCGGCCCGCGACTGCACTTTCCCAAAGAGGAGGCGCCCGAAAGCCCGCGCCCCAGGAGGCAGCTTCTCCTGCTTAAAAATGAAATAAAATAAAATCCTTTTTCCACTTCAGTAACCCCCCGGGGTCCCGGGAGCACCGTCCTGTCCAGTCCCAGCTGCGGAGGGAAGGTTACCTGGGGCTCCTGGGGCGGGGGAGGGGGGGTCGCTGGGGGGGGGGCAGGGGGGGCAGCTCCAAACGCGCCAGACACTGTGACGGGCCGATGGCGGCGAGAGCCCCTCGACGCTAACGGGGAGGTGTCTGCTGTCACATATTGGGGTCCCCCAGCCCCTCCGTTTCCTATCAGCCCCACCCAGGCCTCCGCTCCCCCATCACCTCCAGGAGGCCCCGAGGAGAGACCGCCCTCCACAGACACTCCGGGCGCCCGCGGCCCAGGCTGTGACCAGGCCCAGGCTCCCTCTGCGCCTCTGGGTGAGGCTGGCACCTGGGGGAACAGACCGTCGGTCCCCAAGTCCTTCCGCGGGAGCGGACGGCCGATCCAGGTAGCGCTGCGGCCTCTGCGCCCCACGCGAGGCGGTGGAGGCCACGGCCGCTGTCCGCCTGCGGCCCCGTCCCTTCCAGGGAAAACGCGCCCCAGCCGCGGGCGGACGTGCGGGTGGCTGTGGGTCCCGCTGGCGCTTCCGCCTTCCCGGCGGTGACCTCCGGGCCAGAGCGGCCCCCTGCCCGCTGCACGTCCCTCTTGGGGACCAGAGCCCGGAACCTGGCGCAGCCACAGAGAATCTGCGGGTCCCGCGGTCCCAAAGCCCGAGGACGGTGGCCAGTGATGGACAGGGAGTCTGGGGCAGGCGCTTGGGTCTCCCCCTGGCCCGAGGGAACCGGGTGGAACCGCACCCCCGTGGGAGGGAGCCTCGGCCTGGGCCCCACAGCGGCTTTGTGGAAACTTTCCCCAGGAACTTTGTTTGGCAAAAAAATGAAAAACCACCACCTTTTCTTTTTCCTCCCGGGCTCGCTCGAGGAATTAGGGGCTTACCCGGGTCCCCCCAGAAGGAGCTCATCTCCAAACATCCCACCCCCGTGTGACTGCCTTCAGCCTCCCCACGTGGCAGCGCTGCCTCTGTCCTCAGCGCTCCGCCCTGCCCCTCCCAGGGGTGACCGCCGGCCCTCGGCCCCAACGCCTGTCCATGGGCAGTGGCAGCGCGTCCTCCACACCCGAAAGGACACAATTTACCCCACCCCACGCCCAGGCTTGAATGAAGAAAGAATTTCATAAAGACCCAGGAATTCAGCTTTCCGAAAACGGACAGATGTGCCCTGGTAACTGTCCTTTCCCGCCCTTCCAGGCTCGGTGGTCCCCCTGGCCTTGGCTTCTGGAAGGATCCCTGCCCAGTGACCTGGGAAGGTCTACACCCTTGGGAATGGCCCCTACACCAGACCCCCCCCCCCCAACAGCCTTGTGGGAGGCTCTGGCCTCACCTGGGAACCTGCCCTGGGTGACAGGGTGCCCTGGACAATTTCTGAGGAATTCAGATGACCTGCCACTGGCAGAGCCTGTCCCTCCCCTCACTCTCATCCCCCAGCGCTGGCCAGGGAGATGTGGTCAGAACCTCCTTCCAGCCCTGGTGGTGGGAGTGGAGGCGGGGTGGGGGCGAGAAGTTTCCCTCGCATCCCGCCCTGTGTCACCCCACCCAGGATCCCCTGTGCACCCCACCCGGGGTGAGGGCTGCCAGCTCTTCCATTAGAAACCACAGTGGGCGAGGCCTTTTTACTCGGCCTATAAAAACCTACTTTGGGCAGAAGGCAAGATTAATAAAGTAAGGTTTGTAACCAGTATGTACCCCAAAAGTGAGGTGCTGTGTGTGTGTGTGTGTGTGTGTGTGCGCCCTTATCTGGACATAAGAAAGGGCTTTGAAAGAAAAATGGGGGAGGGGGGCTGAGCTCTTCCAAGAGTGTCAGCCTGTGGCCGGCTGTCCTGCCCAAACCTGGGAGCCTCCCGCTCAGTGAGGGCAGCAGCCCAGCCAGAGTCCTAAGCCCACCTGTGGCTTCCCAGCCACCAGGGTCTGGGTCCCTCTGGCCTACAGCAGGGAAACTGTGGGGGGAGGGGGAGGACTCACTGTTGCTGCGGGAATCCCACCAGGTCAGCGGGGAGGGGGAAAGGGCCCAGGCATCCCCTGCCCTCTGCCTTCCAGGGTTTGTGGGCGCCCATGCCTTGCACTCAGCTGGGCTCGCTGCTCAGTGTAAACCCCCGCCCCCCACTGCCATGGAAGCTTTCTAAGGTCCCTCCTTCCGACGCTCAGCCAGCCAGCAACCAGCTCTTAGCACCCACTGGGCCTCCAGGGCCACACAGATAAGACGCTTTCCCAGGGGACACCAGGGCTTCACCCCCCCCTGCCTCCTCCCTCCTTCACAGATGCCAGCTGGGCCGGCCTGGATGGGCTAGTCCCCTGGCCAGCAGCCTTTATGTCTCACCTGTGAAGTGGGGGTGTTGGGGGAGGGAATGAGCTAAACTCACAGGTGCCAAGCAGAGAGCCAGTCCAGCTGCGGCTGCCACCCCGGTGGTCTGGCCTCCTCTCCCTCTCCCACCCCTTCCCTGCCTCCAGCCTTCGCCTCTGCCTCCCCTCCCCCCAGGACTACCCCCTCTCCCAGAAAGGGGATGTGACATGGGGGAGCCTGGCCTCCCCATGACTGGGGGCCATCTGAAGACACAAGTTCTCACTCTCCACTTACAAACACTCCAAAGTCAAGAAGGAGGGGGGCTGTAAGGGCTGGCTGCTGCTGGGCCCGCCTCTCCACTGCCATCCGTCCCCAAGCCGGGGAGCTAGCATCTACTGCCTGTCACTCCCAACCATGAGCCCCCCACACACACACATACAGGCAGGGCTCGAGCAACCCCCCCCCCCACACACACACACCCCGGGACAGCAGGCTGGGGAGGCTGTGTGAAGAGCGTGGGCCTCTGGCCTTGCTGCTCGCTCTTCGCCCTTCTCCTGCCTTGGATGCTGCATCTCCCTGGGCTCCCTGCAAATCCCAGCCTTACTCCAAACCGTCAGTCACACCACTGCAGGGGCCAGGTGTGTGTGTATGGGGGGGGGTGGTAGGTAGGGGTGCCCCAAAAAGGCTATGCAAGCACCCGGGGTAGGGGAGGGAAGGGGGCTTCCAGCTCGCCCTGCCGTGCTGGCCTGTGTTGTCAGTGGTCAGAAAACAGATGCAAGATCCCCGCCCCCCCCCCCCATGCTCAGAACTAAGGGTGGGATGGAGCATCCGCCACAGCACAGCGACAGGGCCAGGCCTGCGTGTGCACCCCGAGTCCGAGTCCCCGGGACTGAATACGCTGCCCTGAGCTCCAGTTCCGCCTCCAAGTGCCAGCCCCGAGCACACCCTCGGCTCAGACCGCCCCCCACCAGGCCGAGTGTCTGCTCTGCGTCCGAGCTTGGAGCTTCCCCTCTGGGACCCAGGCACACGGCCTGGCCTGGCAGGCTCCCAAGTAGAGATGGGAGAGGGTACAAAAGCCCGAATTCTAAAAACTAAGTCTATTTTTTAAAAAACAACATTATTTTGGGTTGCATATAGGAAGGCCCTAGCTCTGTAACCCACGTCTGTTCAGGGGTGTCTGTTCTCACCAAATCCTCTGAATCAAAACGTTTAGATTCCGATGACAATTTCTAAGACGGCCCCCTCCTCCCTGGCGCTGGAATGGGGGTTTGGGGGGCAGGAATGGGGGGGCTGCCTAAATCTAAACACACACAGACCCCACACCGGAGTAACCAGGCCTCCAAACCCGCTTCTGTTGTGTGCGAATGAGGCTTTCGCTTCTTTAAGCAAAAGGCTGAGATAAAGCTTCCAGGTCCTCCCCATCTTGCACCCACACAGACTGGGTCCTCAGGCCTGGGGGTGGGGAGGTCAGCCTCACTTCCCAACTCCATTCCTGACCTGGGCCTCTGGCCAGTTCCTCCTGCGGGCCCTGACCGGGACTTGCATGGGCTTCCCCTCCCTCCCCCCTCCCCACCCAAGGAGCTCAAACCTCTGCTCCAGGGAAGGAGGGTTAGGCCAAGGGTTAGGCAGAGGAGTCCCTGCAGTTCCAGTGCTGTGGGGCCTCCTGCAGCCACTGCCCAGCACCCAATGGCAGAGCTGGCCCTGGGCACGGCCAGCCGCTATGGACAGCAGCAGCGTGCGTCCACCCTGGGTGCTTCCGGCTCTCCTGGAGGAAAGGCCATACTGCAAGGAGGGCAGGCAGACCCTGGGCCCCAGTGCCTCCCTGAGCCCTGCGCCCCCGCCTCCCCAACCACCCATAACTCAAAGTTTTCATGAGTCCATTTCAAGAGCCAGCCTTGCTCTTCTGCCCTCTTCCCTACCCATCTGGCCCCCACTTCTTAGTCTTAGGGGAGGAAATGTGCGAGTCCAGAAAATAGCGAGTCTTGCCACTGGGGGGTCCACTGAGTGAGGCACTCTGCCCCGTGGAAGTCGCCTGTGGCTGGGGACACGCAGGCAGTGAGCTCATAGGAAGCTGGGGTCAGAACGACTTCCACCCACCCAGCCAGGCTCCTCGCACGGATCTCAGGGATCCTGTGCAGCCCATTTCACAGACAAGGAGACCCAGGTCTAGTGGGGCAGCTTGACAGAGCGGAGCCATGAAAGGCCCAGCTCCTGCCGCCTCCCTCTGACCCCCTCTGGGCTCCCCATTCCCTCCTCCTGCCCCTGGGACTCAGGATGGAAGGGAGAGCCAGGCACAGGCTTGCTCTTGCCCTCCCTGTGGGGCCTGGGGGAACCCTCCTATGAAAGATTCCTCTGGAGAGTCCTGTGGTTCCTTCGGCTTCTGCTGCTCTATTTCTGACTCCCGAAGTCCTCTTCCCAGGGTCCTGCCTGCTCTGGGGCTACGGAGCAGCAAGGCGTGCTTTGCAGGTTGGTTCTGCTGGGTGTCTATCCATGGGAGGCCGAGAGCCCTGCAGATCAGGGAGCTTCGCACCACCCAGGACGGCTGTGGCCCGAAAACCCGCCGGATGCTTGCGCCCTGACCCCGTGGCTCTCTGCTGCCTCCCTCCAATCTGGAACCACATCCCCCGTGCAGGCCCTAACCCCAGAGCAGGTTAAATCAATTACAGCGCCTCTTCGCACGGCCCTTGGGAGCTACTGCAGGGCAAGCCAGTCATTTTGCATAATTGAGCGCTTTCTAAACTCCCCTGGCACCTGCGTCGCAACTCCTTGTCCCAAAACTGATTTGAGGGAAAACAGTGCAGCCGCCCAGAGGCCTCTGGGTGCAAAGATGAGTCCAGAGGCTGCCTGTCCACCCTCCAGGCCAGCACCCCCCCTCCGGCGCTGCAGGAGAGTCGGGTCAGAACCACCCCCTCCATATCCCCTGGGGATGGCTCCCCAGCAGGGTCAGGCCCTTTCCAACACTCTAGGGCCAGCAGCTCCCTCCCGGATGCTCCTGGAATTCCAACCTCCCATCACCCCTGAGGCTCACAGCCAGGCCACTACTGAACCGCAGGGGCCGGCAGCAGGCTCAGGGCCACGCAATTCTGGGCCCAGACACCTGGAGACTGGTTTCCAGGGTGGAACGTAGAGCCCCCGTTTAACTACCAGCAGCAGCAGACCCGCAGCTTCCTAATTCTTAGCAGGTTTTCCTGGAAATTCCCCCGAACAGCCTACAGCTTCCAATCAGCCCTCCTCCTTCAGACCTCCCTTCTGCTTCATTTCTGGCTTATTTGAAATCTGTTGGCAACCAATCATGAAATAGATCTTCGGATTGTTTCTTTGTATATAATTCCCAATGGGGGCAGAGGAGGTGGGCGCCCTTGTCTGGGCCCACACCTCTCTGTAGCATTCGGATTAAAAAAAAACAAAACAGCTCAAGGGGACACACTGGTTGGCACCCTGCTTCCCGGGTGTGAAGGATCCGATCTGGCTAGTGTAAAACCTGATCCTCTTCGAATTTTCACGGAAACCTCAACTGCAGGGGGATCACCTTTGCTTCTGGGTGGAAGGGTCCCTGTTGGCGGACAAATAGCCGTCGGCCCAGCCGCTCCTCCCGCGGTCAGGGTTGGAAGGGAAAGGAGGCAGGCGGCCTTGGGCTTCTGCTCCCCGGAGGAAAGCGCCCAGCGGCTGCAGGCCCAGCTGGGAGGCACCCGGAGGCCAGGCCATTGCTTCCGGCTCCCGGCTCCTCAGCCACGGAGCAAGCTGGAGGCCGAGCTGAGAGCTGAGCTGGCCGTGGCCCTCACCGCTCCACCCGGAGGTGGTGGTGGTGTGCAGTGCAGCTCCAGACCCGGAGGAGACTGTAGCAAGCTCAGCACCGAGGTGAAAGTGCTGAGCTTACAGCTGGGCCGGCTGGGCCCATCTCTGGCCAGTGCGGCCTCAGTGGCCCAGGAGCTGGCTGCGGAGGACACCTGTCGCGCTCTGCAGAGACCCTCCATGCCCTGCCGCTGAGGTTGGCTCCCTACTCACTCGGGGTTTCTGGGGCTCTGAGCCGACTCAGCCCCGTGGACGCTCGGCTGGCGGCTGGAGGTCCTGGGCACCCATCACGCCAAGTGTGGGGTTTCTGGCGCTAGGCAGCCACAATCCCCCAGGGCACACAGCCACTGCAGGGGCCTTGGTTCAGAACCACCCGGATGACCCAAAGCAAAGGTGCGGTGACCAGGCCTCCCAGTCCCGCGGTGCCCGCCGGCTGCCGTGGTCACTGGGTCGCCCGCAGGCCAGTGCAGCAGAGAATGCCGGCCGAAACACGCCAGCATTTCCCACCGCCACGAGTCTGCGGACCCTGCATTCCGGAGACCCTTGCCCCATGGCACCTGCCCCTGTGGGTTTGTAATCCCAATCCGGAAACAAGACTGCTCGGGCCTGCCTGCCATTTCCCACTCATCGCCTGGCTCTCTCTCCCGCCTGCTCCGGGCTCAGCACTCGCCCTCTTCATACCCTGACCTCCGGAGGCCCAGCCCCAGGAAGGTGAGCAGAGAAGGGCATCAGAGAGGCCGAGTCCGAGGCCGGCCCCCGGCGCTCTGCGAGCACGGGGCCTACAGGCCGGACATGGGCGCCTCCACTCCCGCGGGGCGCACACGCTCCCCTCCGCGGAAGGAGCGAGACAAGTGAAAGAAGGAAAGAGTAAAAGGGCACGAGGTGAAGAAAGGGAAGGGGAGGGGTGGAGGTCGGCAGGATGGAGCAGCGCGCTCACAGATCAGATCCCGTCCGCCCAGCCCTAGGCCAGGAGGTGGTTTGGTCTCGGGGCGCCAAGGCCCTGGCCCTTGTCCTGAGCAGGAGCCGGAGCCCCCGGCCCGGCCTCCCCAAGACTCCCTGGGACGGCGGCGGGGAGGACGGAGCGGCCCCTCCGGACCAGCTGGGGCCGAGGCCGCGGGGCGCCCCAGCTCTCCCCGCCGCGCCACGCCGCGGCCTCACCTTCGGGGAAGACGGCGCGCATCTTCAGGTAGCTGGTGGTGAGCCGGATGATGGACGCCTTGTCCAGCTGCGAGGTGATGGCCGACGGCAGCGGGAGCAGCTTGGCCAGCTCGTAGAACTCGCCATTCTCCTTCTCCCTCCTGGTCTTGGCCGCATTCTTGGACTTCTCCTTCATCGCGCCTCGGCTCCGGGCATATTAGCCCCGGCCGTGCCCAGGCCGCGCGGTCCCGCTCCGGCTGCCGCGGCGGCGACCGGAAGGTCCAGGTGGGTCCGGGGCGCCGGCCGCGGGCAGGTGCGCGGAGCCGGCCCGGGGCGCCCGCTCCTCCCGCCGGGCCGGGCGCAGCCTCCGCGGGCTGGGCTGTGCGGCGGACCGGGCCCTGCCTGCGCGCGGCCGCTCGCTCTTCCTTTCTCGCTGCGTCTCCCGCGCGTCGCTTTCCGCGGGGGGCGGACCGGGCGGCGAGGAGGCGGCGGTGCCGTCTAGTCCGTGACCGAGGACTCGTCCCCGCGGTGCCGGGGCCGCTCCGGGCGGGAGGGCGGCGAGGGCGGCGGCCGCGGAGCCATGGAGCGGAGGCGAGCGGAGGGGAGCGGGCGGCGGCGGGCCGGGCGCGCTCTCCCGCCGTCCCTGGCGGTCCCCGGGGCCTGGAGACGCGGCGCCCGGAGCCCTCGGTCTGTCGCGGGCGCAGCAGCTCCGAGGTGCACGTGCGGCCGAGCCGCGTTTGTTTATGGCGGACCCGCCTTCGGGCGGAGCGCGGGCCGCGGCCGCCGGGGAGGGGGGGCCTGGGGGAGGGACCCGGCGGGGGCGGGGGCGGCGAGCTCCCGGCGGACTCCCGCGCCCGGATTCGGGGCGCCTCCGAGCCGCTGCCTCCGGGGACTCTCCCGGGAGACCCGCGCGCCCGGCCCGGTCCGGTGAGTGCCCTCGGCGCGCCGCGGGACGGCGGGTGGGTGGCAGGACCGGGCGCTCGGACGGGCGGCGGGAGGGGGCGAAGGAGGGGGAGGGCGGGGGTGCGGAGACCTCCGTGGCGCCCGGGCATGGGGGGGGAGGGCGGGGGCGACCCTCGGGCCAGGTGTCCAGCGGGGAAGACGGCACCTCGGAGCGGCGCTGGCCGCGCTCTTGCCCTTCACCCCTCCCAGGTCCCAGCCTCACGGGGAACGGCCGGGAGAGGACACCCGCCGCCACCGCCTCGGGAGGGCCTGGGAGTGACCCTTCGCCCTTTCCCTCCGCCAAACGCGGGGCCGCAGGAGACGGCGCCTTCCCCGGAGCGGGCGCGGGGCGCGGGGCGCGGGCGGCAGGAGGGCTGCGCCGGAGCCGAGCTTGGCGGCCGGGCCTCCCCAGGGCGGCGGCGACAGGGCCACAGCCCCGGCTCCCGTGCCGGGCCCAGAGCGGCCGGGATTTGGGGGAATCTGCCGCGACTTGGGGGAATCTGGCTGGATTTTGGGGAATCTGCCGGGATTTGGGGGAATCTGCTGGGATTTGGGGGAATCGTGGCCGCGGCGGGCGCTTCAGGTCCCGCAGGGAGGACAGGGATGCGCAGCGGAGACGCGGCCACAGGTCCCCGCACTCTCCCCGCAGCTGCCTGGGGCCGCCACAGTCCGCCCGGCGCTCTCCCCCGGCCCCTCCATCCCCAGTGCCTGCACCGCGGGCGGGACCCTCCAGACTTCCGGGCGCACCCCCCCCCCCCTTCCCGGGTCTGCGCCCTCCCGGGACCGTGCGCTGGGAGGACCGCAGCTTCCCGGACGCAGGGCAGGGGCAGCCTCAGTGGCCGCGGGGCGGGGCGGGGGTACGGGGCTCCCTTGGGTGTAGCGCTGGGGGACTGGGGCGCCTGCTCGGGAGGTGGGTGCTTGGAGGGGAGCCGCCGTGGCTGCCCGTCGGCGCTAAGATGTCCGTTCTTGGTACCACCCGCCGTCCGCTCGGGAGGGACCTGGTGCTCAGCGAAGAGGGGAAGAGGGCTCGACAATGCGATGTGGGTGCTGGCCTCCCTCCCCGCGCCTTTCCGTGAAGGGCGCTCCCGGCCTTTCCCAAGGACCCTTTGAAGGTCAGAAGTTCTTTTGCGGTGGTGGGGGGGGGGGATGCCTCGAAGCGTGGACCCCAGCTGGGGGGGGGGGCTGGCCCCGCACCCTGTAGTCTTGGTCTCCACTCGCGGGGCTGGTGCTCTGGAACCTGGAAGCCCGGGAGCAGCGGAGGTGGTGGCTCCCCACCCAGTGCCGGGCGTGGAGGAGCGGGCCGTTCCCCTGGAGTTTGGGACCCCGTTTCCAGCAGAGGATGGGGGCCCACTCCCTGCTGGGCTCTCCCCCCTGGAGCAGCACCCCCGAGTGCGCGCCTGCACCACAGGCCCCCCCCCCCCCCACGATTTCCTGTCCTCAGTTAGGGCCCCGGAGAATCCCTCCCGGCTTGGGGGTTACCCCGTGGCAGGAGCATGGCTAAGTGGACGCGGGAGAAATGCAGCAGCAGCAGCAGAAAGGAACTGTGCTCCCCTGGCCGGCGGGCTCAGTTGGATTTCCCGGGTTTACGGGGAAGCACCCTGAGATCTCAGTCTGCGTGGGCCAGACAGGCCCGAGTCACGTGGTCTGAGAGGTAGCCTGGGGGGTTTGGAGATTCGCAGACACATCCTGTAGGACACTTTCAGACCCAAAGCCTGCCCAGCAGACGCCCAAGTGGGCATTGTAACCCCCACCCAACACATTGACTCCAAACACTGCACTCCCGGAAGACCCCAAGCTCAAGGTTTCCCGGTGGGAGGATGGGGCTGTCTGGGTGGGATCGTGAAGGATGAGCCCCCACCCTGCCTGACTGGGGCCCTATCAAGGGCTGGGTCCCTCAGAGCAGGACCTGCAGGACGCACGTCCACAGGCTAGAAGCGCTGTGTAAACTGGGAAATGCACGAAGCGCAGGCCACGTGGAGTGACCAGCATGGCAGGCCGCCTGCGTGTCCCCAGACCCTGGGCTCTTAGTGGGGGTGCACCTTCCTCCTGGGCTTTGCTTTGGGCCTGAAACCCGGCACCTCACCCAAGGCAAGGAGACCAGCCTTTGGAGACTCCGTGGAGAGGCTTAGAGACAAAACGAATGACCCCCAAAGTCCCGGACTTTACCCAGGACGGGGTTCCCTTTGGCCAGGCAGGAGCCTGCAGACTCGGGAATGATGGGAGGTTGCGGGCAGGAAGCGGATCAGACACACTGAGGGCCCCAGCTTCCAGCACCGCCTGCTGTGGCGCCCTCACTCCCAGCAGGGCCTGCTGAGCCAGTGTGGGAGCACCCAGGGGCTGGGAGCGGGCCCTCAGAGACCAGCCCTCCACCCCCGCCTCTTAAAAGTTTTTCCATTAGGAAACTGATCTGGAAGAAATTGAGGCACCGAGAGGAAACGGGTGGGCTCGGCCCAGCCCCACATCTGCTTGGATTTTCCGCTTCAGATGCTCCCCAACTGTTCTTCCCCAAGCTGTGCCCACCTGAGGCCCATCACCCCAGGAAACTGGTTTCCCATCCGGGAAGCCACAGATGGTCCGCGGGGATGGGCTCCGGGAGAGGCTGCCACCACTGGGTCTGAGACTTGGTCCCTAAGGAGATGGGGGTATGGGAGGACTTCTGTGATTCCTAGCATGAGATTTGGGGGGGGGGTGTTTGGAACCTCAGAGGGGGTGCTGAAAGGGAACTCCAGCCACTGGAGCCAGCGGAGGCACTGAAGCTGGAACCTACTGGATGCATAAGACCTGGTCTGCACAGATGTGGTCGCTCCCCAAATCCTGGTGCCCAGTGCCACGTCTGTGACTGTCATGGCTGGGAGCCTCTTTCAGCCTGGCCTCCCAGAAAGAGTGCCTCAGTTTCCCCTTTCTGCCCTTGTGCCAGCCCCAGGGAGCTATCCCCGACTTTTCCTGGGGTCGCCATTGCTCCCAGCAAAGATCAGACCGGAGGATGTTAGGACTCCTTGGGAACAGCAATGACAGGCATCCTGAGCAATTCCTGACGATCCATTCCTCAGGTCAGGACAGGAACCGGCTCTGCTCCCTCCCTCCCAAGTCCCAGAGGGAGAGAAGTTCTCTTTTTTGTTTTGTTTTAAATAAATTCTTTCACTGAAAGTCACTCCATTGGACAGTGCTTCTTAAGTTGGTCAGCGTCTCTGATGATGTGGTAACGTGGCAGGAACTAGAGTAGATCCACCTTCTTGCACTAGGCCCCGTGGGGCTGTGGGCTGGGGGGCAGGACAGGCAAGGGAAGGAGGTACCCCGGGGCACTGGCTTGAGGCTGATTCTGCTCTGGGGTGCCAAGCAGAGCAGTGTCCTCCTCTAAGACCGACTGTCCAGTCCACTTCGGGTTCTGGGATTGGGAGCTCCAGGGCACTTCCTTACCCCCCCCCCCCCAAGGCGAGGCATTGGGGAAACACAGGGCCACAGGTCCTGTCGGGAGCCACAGAAGCCAGACCTGGTGTGGGTAAAAGGTGGCCACAAGTTTCTTCTCATTTTACTGGAGTTGAGGGTGTGTAGCCTTTTAAAAATTTTTTAAAATAAATTGTATTGATATTTAGAGAGAGGAGAGAGAGAAGCATCTATGTGAGGGAGAAACATCGATTGGTTGCTTGTTACACTGGCCAGGACTCTTAAAATTTTTTATTGATTTTTTTTTGAGCGACAGATTTGTTGTTTCATTTATTTATGCAGGCGTCGGTGGATTCTTGTATGTGCCCTGACTGGGGATCGAACCCTTAACCTTGGCGTATGGGCAGAGGGTGCAGCCCTTTTCTCAGCCTTTTCTCCCCCGCTGCCAGCCTGGCCTGGCTTTCCCCTCCATCTCCGAGAAAGTGGGGGGGGGTGTATCCGCGCGCCCCTCCCAAAGCACAGCGCGCTCCAGTGTCCTCCAAGGAGCGAGGCGGCTCCGGTGCCTGAGATCAGCGCCCAAGGACCCCCAGGATGGGGCCTTGGGGGACGGAAGCGAGCCGCCTCGCCGGACCCCCACCCCCTTTCCACAACCCAACTGCACGGAGCTGGGAGGGTTCCCTCGGAGCTCTCCGCCCGGCTTAACAGAAATGTCGCCTCAAATCCCGGTTGGGGAGAGGCCGCCGTCCATTCCCTGCAAAGCCACGCTCTCCGCTCTCCGCCTCCAGCGGCCGAGCCGGGTGGCTCCGGACACCCCGGAGCTGGAGGAGTCGGAACAGTCCGTGCGCCCACGTTCCACGGTGGTTGTCACAGCCACCCGCCGCCCTGGACACCGAAAACCAGCGCGTGCATTGACGCGGGTGCCTACGCTGCCTTTCAAACACCCGCCAGAAACCCCCTTTAGGAAACGAAACCTGCCCCCGGGGACGCACTTTGGCGCCACAGACAGGGCGCACTTAGTCCCCTCCTCCCGCGGGCCGGGTCCTGGAACAGCCACCCCACAGGCTGCTGTGAACTCGGGGCTACGACAGCGTTTTAAAGGCACACGCTCCTCCGGTTATTACAGGGGGGCGATTTGCAAAGCAAAGTGAGCGCTGGGGAGCCTTCCCCCTCATCTAAACAACCCGCAGGAAGGGGCGCGCACTCGTGGGAGGTTAGCAGAGAGAGCTACGGAGAGGCCGGCGGGCGGCGGCTCCAGCGCAGGCGGCGTGCGCGCTCCAGCCCGGCCTGGGCATCCCGCTTGGCGCGGATTCCCTTTTTTCCCTTTTCATTTAAAAGGCGGCGTGGAAGGCGGACTTCCCGAGAGCTGTTCTCGGGGAACACGCGCTCCCGCCCGGGAGGGGGGCGCGATGCCTGCAGTAAAGGGCGGAGGGCCGTGCTGCGCCGGGGTCCGGGTGCGCCAAAGCCGGCCACGCGGGTCGCCAGGCGCGGAGGTGGCGGCCCCCTCGCCAGCCCCCCTGCCCATGCTGAGACCAGTGCTGGCAGCTGCGGGGCGCAGTCGGGGGCGCGGCCAGCGGGAAGGGCCGAGCGTCAGGCTTCCCCGCCAGAGGAGTCCTAATCCCGCAGGCGGCACTGGACTCCGACTTCCGGCGTCGGGTGCGGCGCTTGGGGGTGTTTCCCGCTCACTCTGCGGTGTGGTTCCCGCTTTTTTAAAATCGCTCTCAGGACCGCCCGCGGCGCCGAGGGCGAGGGCGAGTCGGCGGAAGGGGGCGCAGCGCGCGTGGCCCCGGAGGGCCTGAGTGGCGGGAGGGTGGCGGCTCAGTGAACGCGGGTCAGAGCGCACGGGACGGTGGTGGCGGCAGACGCATGGGAGGCGCAGTGCACCGGGAGTGGGACGCTCAGGAGGAGGCGCGCCCAGCGTACCCCGCCCCCCCCCCCCCCCTTTAACTGCCCGGGAAGAGAATTCCCTTTTGGTGCCAGAGCAAATGCCCTGAGAAGGAGGCAAGGGGTAGAGCACATTTTCGTATAGAACGAAAGGCTTAGAATTAGCACTTTTTTCAGTTCAGGCGTGTTTTCCCTGGCAAGAGGCGCTGCTAGCTGATAAACTGCTGCGGGGCCAGTGCAAACCGCGGCTTATGGATATTTTTGGCCCCAACTCCAGCGCAGTCTTCACTTTTCAGAAAGTGGAAACAAAACCATCTTATGTCCCCCACGCTCCTTGCGCGCCCTGCAGTGTAGACAAAGACACTGTTTAATGGGACTGAGGGATTCTTCTCTCTGGTTCGCTCCCAGAAGCTTTTGAACCCGGTGGGTGAGCCCTTGGGCGCCTTCCTCGCTGGGCGCTCAGATTTTCAAGAGGGGAGCATTCGAGGAGCTCCCTTCTCCACCAGAGGGGTGGCCAGGGTGCGAGTGTGTGTGCAGCTCAAGGGAGTCCGCTTAGAAGTGCTTCTGCGACCCAGGGTGGAAGCCAACGAAACCTTCTTTACGATGGGGTGACAGACCTGGATTCAATCTTGCTTGTCACTGCGGAGAATTCCTGCCATTGCCAGGCCCCGTGGGGGTGGGGGGAGGGAGAGGTGGATACTTGGGAGAGGTTACTGAGAAATCTAAAGTTGTGAGCTAACACAAGCAGGCTTGCGGAAGAGACAGGCCCGGAGGTGAGGTGACGGTGGTGGAGTGGAGTGACAGACATGGAGCTGAGCCCTGTGCGCACCAACAGTGACAGCCTCGGGCAACCTTGAAGCACTTGAAATAAGGTAAAAACAACAACTCATCTGTGAATCGGCTTTCCTTCCGGGGCGGTTGGGGGCCAGGAAGGAATGAGGTCACGCCATTTCTCCCGTCACACACCCGATGTTAGCGCTCATCGAAGTCCACTCACAGTAAGTGACCGGGTCATACCTGCCGGGCGGAGCAGCAGGCGGGGTTTTCCCTGGAAAGCGAAGGGGCTTCTTTGATTTCTGTTCAGCCTGACGCCCACACCATCATTTTAGGAGAAGCTGTGGACGCTGACAAATGAATGTGGACGCCGGGGTGGCTGCACCTGCAGGAAGTTCGGGATCCCAGGGCTGCCCCGCCCACCAGGTCTTCAGGCTCTGTGCGTGGACCCTGCTTGATTGTCGGCCATCCAGCCCTTGGATTTTCTGAAAGGAAATCCCAGAAATGGAAATTCCCTCTCCGTATCCTGCAGAAACATTTTCATATCCGCGTGGCCTGCATTGAGCCAAGAGGCGAGGATCCTTCCCGCCATAGACAGAGCAGCCCTGGCAGATGCTGAAAACCTTCCCCGGAGGGTGGAAAGGCAGGAGAGTAGGTACACGGAGATCAGTTCCCAGCGAGGAGAAAAGAAACAAGGTCCAAGTGAAGCTACAGAAAGTACGTTTGACAGCATCCTGTGACCATTACTCGGCACTAACTGTGTTTTTCTAGTTAGGTATGTGGATCTGAATTTTTCCGTGCCCCCTGGCATGAGTGGGTCCTGAGAGCAGTTCTCAGCGAAGATGACGGATGGATCTTTCCGGAATCCAGGCTTTAAAGCTGATTTTCTATGTTGGCTGTGGAAGCGGCTTCACTTTAGATACTTTATGGGATGGTTGTCAAGGGAATCCTGGGCAAAACTTCTCAGGAGTTGTCTCTAAAAACATTATTCATCATTAAAAAGTGATTCATAGAAATCACTAGAAAAATTATGGCGTGTTATGTTCCGGCATGTTTTTAGGCCATGTGGAATAGATAAAACCATTAAGGTCTGGATGGACAATACCGCCTTGCAGCCTTCCTCTGACCATGCCAGCAGGACCTGCTGTCGCTTCACGGCCTGGGGGACATGAGCTGAAGGACATCTGATTTTTCGCCAGGTATTTTCTGTGTTGACAGTATACGTTATAATTCCGTCCCTTTAAAGACTCCTGAATACTATATATTCCAACAGATGGGTTAGGTAGCACAAAAAGGAGTATCTTTAATAACCTTAGGATTTTTTAAAAAATTTAAAAAAATATATATATCTTTATTGATTTCAGAGAGGAAGGGAGAGGGAGAGAAAGATAGAAACATCAATGATGAGAGACAATCATTGATCAGCTGCCTCCTGCACTCCCCACACCCAGGATCGAGATTGCAACCTGGGCATGTGCCCTGACCAGGAATCGAACCGTGACCCCCTGGTTCATAGGTCAACACTCAAATCACTGAGCCACCATGGCTGGGCAAGCTTAGGATTTTTTAAAAGGGGAAACACACCGTGGAAACCCCATGTGGCAGAGTCTGAAGGACAGAACAACCCATTGGAACATAGACCCACCTGGTGGAGGCCAGCTGATGTTCAGCAGGTTTGTTGGCTCCTCGGTGAAACGCTCAAGACTGGCCCCCAAACTTGGCTTCGCAGAGCAAAGTAATACATCGCGGTCCCAAGGTCTTAGCCATACAGAGTCCGTCCGCTGGTAGCTTGTGGAGATGACTGACCGCTGCTTCCTCTCCTGGCAGGGAGGTGGGGCAGAGCTTGTCACGGCTGCTTGGTGGCCTGCACTGGTTAATGCAGCTTCCCCAGGCACTGGGTCCGTGGTCTGACTTTCCTTGAGCGATGGTGAGCTGTAACAATGTATGCCTGTTGCTGATATTTATATGGAGAATTGTCACTTACTAGGGCAGGTGACTCATTAAATAATCCAAACAGAAGCAGTAGCACTTACTAAAAAAATACTCCCAATGTCCAGCCCCATGTGTGGGCACTCTGATGGGCTCTGGTGTGACTTATTAGGTCATTTTGGACCTCTTTGCAGTCAACGTGTTTACGGGCCGGGGAGGGGAGGTGCCCGGCGTGTGCAGGTGGCTGACAGACTGAGGGCTGGATGCTCCAGGCACTCACTATTCTTGTGCAGTTAGAACTGGACTCACTTGGGAGCAGCTTATGTTTTACCCATCAAAAGGGGTGAAGTCCTTTGGATTGGGGAGCCCTCACACATGCCTACTTGCACACACACTGTTACTCATTCAAGAAACATTCATGAGTGGCTGTGGTGTGCCAGGCAACCCACCAGGCATTCGCATGATCAAAGTGAGTCCTGCCACTGAGGCGGCTCAGTCCTCAGAGTGACTTTGAGAAGCTCACCTGCTAATGTGTTTCAAGGGCCTTAGAAATGTCCACAGCTTTGGAACCCCTAATTCTACTCTGGTGGTTTGTCCTATGAAAATCATTTCTAATATGGAAAAAGCGCTTTTTTCTTCCCCATGAGTATTTGTGTAATTGTTAAGGGTGCGAGCTTTGGTGTCAAGTTTAGGTTTAACCCTCAGCTTTGCTCTCTGTACAATGGGAATAATAGCTATTAAGGGGGTTATGAGTGTTAACTAGAAAATGAATGACAAATACAATCCTATCTAATAATAGACAAACTTGGTAATTGACTGCACCTTCGCTACGCCTCCCATTGGCTAATCAGTGAGATACGTCAATTAACTGCCAACAAAGATGGCGGTTAATATGCATACGTAGGTGCAAAGTGGTGGAGCGAAGACTGAAGGTGGCTCCGGCCAGATCAGCGAAGGCTTTGAAGGCGGCACCAGCCAAAGCAGCGAGGGCTTTGAAGGCGGCTCCTGCCGGAGCAGTGAAGACTGGAGGCGGCTCTGGCCGGAGCGAAGGCCTGGGTCCCGGGTGCCGGAGGAAAACCGGTGCCGGCAGCCAGGGGAAGGGAAGGCCTATTACATGAAAAGATTCTAGTGAATACATAATGACCAATAGCACACTTTGTAGAAGGAAGTATTCAATATGCCATAGCTGTTATTATTGGCATTATCACAGCATCATTTATAATAGTAAGCTTTGGAATATTAATATCATATATAATAAAAGCCTAATATGCTAAGTGTCTGGTTGTCCAGTCAGCCGTTCAACCAATCAAAGTATAATATGCTAATGATATGCTAACGCCACTCAACCGCTCGCTATGACGTGTACTGACCACCAAGGGGAAGATGCTCTGACTGGTAAGTGAGCTTGCTGCTGTGGTCTGGCCAATCAGGACTGAGCAAGATGGGCCAGACATGCCCTGGAGCCCTCCCACAGTTCCTCCCCAGCTGGCCAAGCTCCCACATCCCTTTCCGGCCTCAATGGTGTACCGGTGGGGTCCCTCAGCCTGGCCTGCACCCTCTCGCAATCCGGAACCCCTCAGGGAATGTCGGAGAGCTGGTTTCGGCCCGATCCCGCAGGCCATGCCTAGGGACACCACTGGTGCATGAATTCGTGCACTGGGCCTCTAGTTTATAATAGCAAACTAAATGGGTAGGAGTTGATGAATGAAGTTTTGATACATATATACAGGGGTGGGCAAAAATAAGGTTATAGTTGTGAATACATAAAACTACAGAGTTTATTCTCATATTACTATTTGTTAATTATTGCATTATTTTCCATATGAACAACTTTTGCCCATCCCTGTATTTAATGAAAAGTTATCCAGCTATTTTAAAAGATTGTGGAAGTTTATAACTACATGGTATGGACAGATACCTTCCTAGAGTACAGAGCCTGGAGAGCTGTCAGTCATGTTTTCTAGACTCCCTTGCAGCTAGGTTTCCTCAAATGACTTAAGTGTAGCCAATTAAATGCACTTATTTGAAAAGTAAAGTGGAGCCGTAACCGGTTTGGCTCAGTGGATAGAGCGTCAGCCTACAGACTGAAGGGTCCCAGGTTCAATTCCGGTCAAGGGCATGTACCTTGGTTGCAGGCACATCCCCAGTAGGGGGTGTGCAGGAGTCAGCTGATGGATGTTTCTAACTCTCTATCCCTCTCCCTTCCTCTCTGTAAAAAATCAATAAAATATATTTTAAAACAAAACAAACAGACAAAAAACAACAACAACAAAAGTAAAGTGGAAGTCACACTTCTGTGGCCTTTGTGGTTTCTGCTGATAGGTACGATTATGTGTGTGTGTGTGTGTGTGTGTGTGTGTGTGTGTGTGTGATTGCAGAGGTCCCAACGGCATTGCCCTGAAACCAATAGTTCCAGTGGTAGTGATCCAATCCATGGATCACTGCTAATGGGGGCATTGCTGGACTCATCAGCCACAGTGGCAGCTTCCTTATCCCTACTTCCTGACCAGCTATGTCAGCAGCTACCCTGGCCTGTCAGTTCTGCCGTGCTGTCCATGCTTGGAGAGCCTCTTCTCCAGTCCTTCCAAAAATTTTGTAAGCGCCAAAGTCCTTCTGATAAATCTTTTTCTGCCTAAAATAGCTTGAGCAACTTCTGTTATTGGCAAGTTATTGGAGATCAAGCAGTACTGTAAATCACTACATATTGTATGATCACCATTAAGTGAAATAACAAAACTATGTAGAGAGTACTAGAAGGAAATTGTTCAAAGTGTCGATAGTGATGCCCAGGTTTAAGGAAGAACAATACCTCAGCTGCCCTTTGCAGCTGCCCTGGGTCCACTGGGAACAGGACTTTCCAGCGAGCCCAGATTCAGGATTCATAAGAGAAATGGCTCCCCTTCTCAGAGGGTCTGTGCTCCTCACGTCTTAATGTGTGGGATTCCTGCAAATTAACTTGGGGGACCTTTCCTCCACAGGGGTCTACATCTGTTTGTTCCATATCAAGGTCATCTCAGAATTCTTCAAGGATTTTTTTTACCCTTGTGCAACAATCTCAGGTCTGGGTGTCCTGGGGGACCCCAGGCCAGGACAGCCCACCCCCTTCCTGAGGCCACAGGTTGCCATTCAGGTTTCCAGTCACCCCAGCCCTGTCTCGGGGCCTCTCAGCTGCTGAGCAGTCCTGCCTTAGCCCTTGGTCATTCCTGCTCAGCTTCTGACCACAAAGTCTGGTGAACTCCATCTGCCCCCTCACCGCCCCTCCCCTCTTTTAGACTCGGCTTTCCATGTCTGCCTCTTGGGTGGCATCCCTGGGGACCTCTTCCACCTTCAGGAATGTGTCATGTCCGGTGGCTCGTCCCACACTCCCACCAGGACACCTGCTCTGAGAAAACGCTAGGACACATGCAGGAGTAAAGCTGTGCTAAGTGTGGCCCAGCCAGCATGGCTCAGTGGTTGAGCATCAACCTATGAACCAGGAGGTCACGGTTCAGTTCCCGGTCAGGACACATGCCTGGGTTTTGGGCTTGACCCCCAGTGTGGGGCATGCAGGAGGCAGCCGATCAGTGATGTTTCTATCTCTCCCTTTTTCTTCCTCTCTGAAATCAATAAAAATCTATACTAATAATAGAGGAACATGCAAATTGTCCAGGATGTTGTCACAGTAACAGTAACGACCAGATGGCTGCCTGGGGCGACAAGGCCGGCCAGGGGGTTAGTGAGGGACAACCAAACGACTGAACAGCAGGCTGTGTGGGGCAACCAGGCTGGCGGGGGGGCAGTTGGGGGCAACCAGGCCAGCAGGGGGGCAGTAAGGGGTGACCAGGCTGGCAGAGGGGGGCAGTTGGCGGCAACCAGGCTGGCAGGGGGGCAGTTGGGGGCTACCAGGCTGGCAGGGGGGGGCAGTTGGGGGCGATCAGGCAGGCAGACAGGTGAGCAGTTAGGAGCCAGCAGTCCTGGATTGTGAGAGGGTTGACCAGCAGTCAGACATCCCCCGAGGAGTCCCAGATTGGAGAGGGTGCAGGCTGGGCTGAGGGCCCCTCCCCCCCGCACGCGAATTTTGTGCACTGGGGCTTTAGTTTATAATAAAGAACAACAACAAGAAGCAGTGCTAAGTTTGACCCCTCCCAGCAATATCAGTGTTTTGAGCAGGGTCAAGGTCAAAGGAAGCCAGCTCGAACTGTGGAATTTGGGATATGGACCTACGTGTTTTGCAGGGTCGGGGGGCGGGGGTGTGTGTTGGGATTCTGAGCCTGCCTGGCTCCCCCATAATCACCCCAAGTGTTCAGTAGTTACTGGCTTCATCTGACAGTAGAGATGCTATATTTGGAGTGATGCCTATAATGATTCCTGGCTTCCCTGACACACATAGCCGAAAGAATATGATGCCAAATCCCCTTCCACACGCCCCCGGCGGAGAAAGCAAACACCCTACTTACTACACGCTCACATTTCCTTAAGTTGCTGCAGGGAGTTGTTCTCCGCTGAGGTATAACGAGGACGGAGTTTTCCGAGGTGTGGTTTATGAGCCTTCCACAGTGGGTTTGAAGGGGGGCACTGCCTGCTTCGCTCTGGCTCTGGCTGGGTAGGGGGCCCTTTGTCTCCAAGGAACCGAAACACGAGCTGGTGGAGGGAGGGGTGGGGCTGGGTGGGGGACCTCATCCTCACAGGCGGGGGACACAGCCAGCTCAGCTCCTCCACTCGCCAGCGGCTTCACTCAGCGTTCCTGGACGCTTCGTTGTTGCTTCTCTCAAGAAAGAAAGAAGTTACGTGGACAGGAAGATTGACGGTGGACCCTCTGATGCCGCAGAAGCATTGGAGTTCTCTTCCTGTCTGTGCTTCTCTCTGTGAGGACTGCTGCCGGGACGTTAAGAATTTCACTTCTGCCGAAGCCAGTTTGGCTCAGTGGATAGAGCGAGGGCCTGCGGACTGAAGGGTCCCAGGTTCGATTCCGGTCAAGGGCATGTATCTGGGTTGTGGGTGCATCCCCAGTGGGAGATGTGCAGGAGGCAGCTGATCGATGTTTCTCTCTCATCGATGTTTCTAGCTCTCTATCTCTCTCCCTTCCTCTCTGTAAAAAATCAATAAAATATATTTTTTAAAAAAAAGAATTTCACTTCTTTTCCCTTTCTCTCTCTGCTATACATGCCAACCAGGGGAGCGAGGAGAGTGTAGTTGGTTGAAAAATGGTTTCCCAAAGCTAAGTCCACGTCCTAACCCCTAGAACGGATGAAGGCGGCCTTGTTTGAAGCAGGACTTCGCAGATGTGATTGAATTAAGGATCTTGCAATGAAGAGATCACCCTGGGTGATCGGGTCGGCCCTACACGCCCCCACAGTCCTCAGAAGAGGGAGGCAGAGAGAGATCAGGCAGCTACACACACAGAGAAGAGGATGTGGAGATGGAGACGGAGGTAGGCGTGATCAATGCCGGGGTTGCCAGAAGCTAGACGAAGCAGGAAGGATTCTCCCCGGAGCTTGGGGCGGGGGAGGAGGGGGGAGGCGAAAGGGGGAGGGAACGCAGCCAGCCAACACCTTGGTCTCAGACTCCCGGCCTCCAGACTGTGGGAGAAGAAACGCCTGCTGTTCAAAGCCACCCAGTGTGTGGTAACTTGTTACAGCGGCCTCAGCGCACCCATACGGACGACTGTCTCCGACACCCATCCCAGGAGACCTAGGAGGTTGTCATTTCTCCTCCAGTCGTCTCCATTCTGCTGAGGGGTGCCTGGCCGCAGGGGCAGGGCTCGGCCAGGAGCCTAGACCACAGCCCACAGCAGAGCTTTGATGACTCTTGATACCGTCAGTCCTTCAAGTCCTAGCCAGTCCGCAGCTCTTCGGGAGGGGATGGCCATCCTGGGAATACATCACGGTAGCGGGTGGCCCTCTGCAATCTGCCCTGTGATCTTAGAAAAGGGCTAAACTCCGTCTCCATCAGGAACTTGAGCAGCTTACCCTTGGCACCGCTGTCTTCCCTGAAGATGCTGCAGTTGCCGGGTTAAGCTTGTTGAGCTGGTGAGAAGCCTCGGGACCTTCTTGGCCACTCTGGCCTTCACACCTGCCCTTCCACGGTCTGCGTTTGGTCTTAGAAGCCTTTCTTCCCGGCTGCTCTCTTTGGTGGCCAGCGTCTGCATTGAAATGCCGTGGGCCTGGCCAAGGCCCCCCTCCGCGCCAGCGCCCGCCTCCTGGCACTGGGCCCACGCAACTGCACGGACTCACCCCGAGTCTGAGGACCACTCAGCACCCCTCCTCCGGTGTCCCTGGGCCTCAGCACCACACACACCCCAGCCCCCAGCGCCCCCGCCACACACACACACACACACACACACACAAACGCGGGAACCCTCAGGAAAGGTGCAATTCATCACATTGACTCAGCTATCCTCAGGCTGAGTCCCACCTTCCAGATCCTATCTAATTTCCCATCTGTTTCTTTTAATTATTACAAGTGTTATTACAACATTTTACTTGGGCCTCTGCTATTTCCTCTAGGGCGACTATTTTCTTCTAAGCACACAAAAATACCTCTTGGAGTGAGCGATACACAGAGCCATTAGGTAAAATTAATTGGAGTAATTAAGAACACATCGTTTTCCTGGAAACCCGCGTTGTAGGTGCTGGCCCGGGCTGGTCCGCAGGGAGGGGTTCGCGGGGCGCCCTCGCCCTGGTCCCCGCCGGCTCCGGTTGCTGGTGGTTCTCACCGGGAGCGCTCCGAGTGGCGGTGACACGCTAATTGAGCCTCACTGCTTCCAGGTGTGTGGCACACTCCGGGGTCACGTGCAGGGGCTGCACATGCGTTCAATTACCGCCGATCGGAAGGAATGCAACCTGTCACCCGGTAAAGTGTCAATTACCACCGGGCGGCTGCCCGCAAGTAAGCCAACGGCCCCTTCCCTGCGGAGCGCCTCCTGGGGCTGGAAACAGTGTGTGCCTGATGGGGAAGCGGGGAGGGGAAGGGCCAGCCGGAGGGTAGATAAATCCTCTGGAAAATGCGGGCGAGGGGTGCCCACTTGTGTCCGGGTCACACTGTAGAGGGTGGAAGGCCATGGGTGGCGTCAAGAAGCCGCAGGAGCCTGGCCGGCATGGCTCAATGGTTGAGCATCGACCATGAACCAGGAGGTCATGGTTGGATTCCGGGTCAGGGCACATGTCTGGGTTGCAGGCTCGACTCCTAGTGTGGGATGTGCAGGAGGCAGCCAATCAATGATTCTCTCTCATCATTCATGTTTCTCTCTCTTCCTCTCCCTTCCTCTCTGAAATTAATAAAAATTTACTGGGGGGGGGGGGGGGGGGAAGAAGCCACGGGGGCTGCAGAAACCCATTCCAGGACCTGAGGGGTGGCTGCGGGCCCAGGGCTGCGGGAGCAAGAGGCTCATTACATATGCAGAGTTACTGCATGGGGCTAACTTTTTAAAAGATTTTTTTTTTAATATGTTTTATTGATTTTTTACAGAGAGGAAGGGAGAGGGATAGAGAGCTAGAAACATCGATGAGAGAGAAACATCGATCAGCTGCCTCCTGCACATCTCCCACTGGGGATGTGCCCGCAACCCAGGCACATGCCCCTGACCGGAATCGAACCTGGGACCCTTCAGTCCACAGGCCGACGCTCTATCCACCGAGCCAAACCGGTTCCGGCATGGGGCTAACTTTTGACCTGGACATTTTAAATGTTTGTACTTCACCTTTGCATAAGCAAAGCGAAGAACTGGTCATTTTCCTGCAAGTTTTGGCTCTCACCTATTAATCTCAAATTGCAATACTTTGGCAACCAAAACATGCGATTAATTTATGTAGGAAGAGTTTTTACAAACCAGGTTTCCCGCCCGCTCTGGTTGTCATGAATTGTAACTGAGCCCTTATTCCCTTTGGGGTCTTTCAGACAAATATGAGGCCAGGACACCCCCGGCCGCCCCACGAGGCCTTCTAGAGGAATTTTTCTTTCCTTCCTTCCTTTTTTTTAAAAGGCATTTTTCTTAGGGGCCAGGAACAGTTATTATAATTAGTATTTATTACGCCGCCTTCCTTCCCCAAACGGGCAGTGATCAATCATGATGACCGCCTCCACGCTGCCCCGCATGGAATAAGTATTAGCCCCCCTCTCCCATGGCAACAAGAAGAGGGGGCACGGGCTCATTCAAGGTCACCTGACCAATTATTCCATGTTAGAAACCACAGTTGCTTCGGCTCCACCACCGAGTAGACAAACAGGCCATGTTTCCACTCCCCGCCTCTGGGTTGGGGCGTTGGAGCCCAGCTCCCTGTTTGACCTTGGCAGCCACTCACCAAGGGCAAACACTTGTGAAACAGCGACCTTCAGCTGTGTTCACTGTAGGCGTAAGATGCTTTGGTCGACAGAAGACAGATTGAGTTCCAAACCTCAGGACCCCAGCGAGCGCTTCTTCCAGGGGAAAGCCGTCCTTGTCGCTGCGGTTTCATCTCATGCCCATTTCCCTTCCTTTCCCCGCTCCCTGCCTCTCTTCCAGCTCCTCCCTTCTCGAGGCCTCTCGCTTAGTCTCATTGCTTTCTCCTCCAGAACGTGGGCCTTGGCCGTTGACCACATCGAACAGGATGAAGCTACCGCGGTGCAGCCGTGTCTGCCTGGCACGCCGGCAGTTCCGCGCGGCTCAGCTGCACGAGGGCGGCTCCCGGGGAGTGGGCTCCACAGTGGTCATCAGGCTGGGCAGTGGGTACCCGGAGAGGATTGTGAAGACGGCCTGATGCTACACAGCTCAGGCGTGTGTTCCCCATTTTATCATTAAAGTAAGGATCTCGTTGCTTCTGGGTTTTATTGATAAATCACTTATGAACGCCCGAAGTTGGGATGTTTTAACTGGAGCCAACTTCTTCCCCATTGTTGTGGGATGGGGAGCAGGGCCTGGTCAAGAAGAGGCACAGCTGGGCTTGTGAATTCTTCCCTGGACACAAATAAGGTTGATGTTGTGAATCAGGCAGAGAGAGGGGGGCGGGGGATGGAGAGAGAGAGAGAGAGAGAGAGAGAGAGAGAGAGAGAGAGAGAGAGAAGTGGCTATAGAGTTAAGCCTCAGACTGACCTATGGCAGGGCCATAAACAAGTCCCAGCTTGGAGGGCAGAGCCCTCTTAACATAATTAAGCTTGACCTTATAGTCCTTCCTTGCTCCTTCCTAGGTAGTTAATGGGCTGTGGGAGGTGCAGCAAGTGCTGCCAAAACAAGGTGAAACTCACAAGAACATTGTAAACACGTTGACCACTACCCTTGTTTGCTTTGTGTGCTCTGACTATAAAACAAAGACTCGGTTTGCAGGCCGTGGCGCTGTCTCTCCATCAGAGAAGCAGCACCCCACCTAGCCCCAGCTGTATTCTCTTGTCTGTCTTCTTTAATCCTTCAGTGCCCCTCCTCAGGCTCACCGAACGTGCCTGTGCTGGACACGACGAGAGAGAGAGAGAGAGAGAGAGAGAGAGAGAGAGAGAGAGAGAGAGAGAGACTAGAGGGGTGGGGACCCTTGGGCTGTCCAACTCATATCAGTCTAACCACACTTTCCTTGTTCCATGGGAGTGATGCTCGTTTCTATGTGACCACATCTGTGTGGATTATTTTAAAGTAGCACCAGGTGAAGAAGAGAATGTGTTCTGACGCTCTGCCCTTGACTGGGTTTCCTTGCTGAGTGTGAGCCGCTAAACGCAGGCTCAGCCCCGGACACTGAGGGCTGGAGCAGGACTTTCTGGGCCTCCCGCTGGGCTGCGCAGAGCCAGGGAGGTGCTGGCTTGGAGACAGCCGCCTTGCTGTGTCCTCACCTGGGGGGGATGAGGCGGGGAGAAGCCAGCTCTCCTGTGACCCTTCTTGGAAGGGCCCTTGTCCCATTCATGGCTCCACGTGGCCTCATGACCTGGTTACCTCCCCAGGCCACCCCTCCTGTCCCATCACAGAGCGTCAGTATATGAATTTTGTGATAACCAGTCCGTCCCATCAGGTTAGCCAGGCTGTTCGATGAAACCGGCCGAGTGGACTCAGCAACAGCCTGGCCTCCCAGTCCTGCCGGCCTCAGTGCAGGAGCATCCGCCCTTCGTCTTTGGCTCGCGCATCTTTCAAATGACCTGTCCTGGTCCAGATTCCCTAGAAAACAGAGCCGGGGGCAAGCATGAGGAGCGAAAGCTTTATCTGGGGGGTGCGCCCGCAGGGCAGGGAGAGTGGGGGGACAGCGAGGGGGTGGGAAGCAATGCCACAGCCATGAAGGCAGACTAGTTGCTCGGCAGGTGTCATCAGAGTCTCCTGGGGCCCGGGCAGAAGAGGGGGACAGAGTCAGGAGGTAAGTTGGTTCCACCACTCCCTCCCTGCCCTGCCGCGGGGATACCCAAGCCCAGATCCTGGGCTTCCTTTGCGAATTGATTCTCTTTCTCGCTTCCCCCCGAGGCCCCCACTCCCCCTGCCACCCTCACCCCCTGTTGTCTGAGGCCGCCTGGGGACTGAGCCTGGGGTTGGGAAGCCGCCTCTGCGTCCCAGAGGCCTTTCCTGGAGCCCCTCCCCCTGGACAAATAAAACCGGGAGTGGAGGTCATGACGCCGCACGTCATTAGGCGAAATTGGATTAATTAACCTCGTCTGGCCTCTCAGCTGAGAGCCAGGAGGACGGGGTCTAGTTCAAACGCAGCGTTTTTGGAAATGTCGGCCGTGACCAGGTGATAAATATTTATAAATACCCGCGCCTCGTGTCCACAGGGCGGGCAGTGTACCTCCACGCGGGCGTACACAAAGGCACTCTGTTGTCAACACGCGCTGGAAGCCGCGGCCTTGAAAGGGCCCTTATGGTTGTGCTGTGCGTGTTTATGAAGAAGAATATGCAAACGCTCGGCTGAATGGGCCCATTGATGGGGTATCAGGGCGGGCAGGCCGGGCGGCGGGCGGCGGGGATGATGATAATGTTCCTCCAAGCGAGAGGCCGGGGCCTGATGGCATGGTGCCCGGGGTCACCAGCCCTGGCCACGCCCGGCTGCGGTGTTTGTTCTGGAAACGTTGACTTAGGACTTGAGTGTGTCCTTGAGCCGTGGCACGTGGGTCCAGAGCCACAGAGCCGTGCAAAGGGTCCCCCCGCCCCTCGCCCCGCAAATCGAGCTCCAAGGAGTAACAGGAGGGTTAGATGTGTGTCCCAGCGAAACCCTTTCTGCCTCCCCTTCCTGCGTAGGAAGCGTTTCCTGGGGTCTCCCACTTCCGTCCCCCCAGCCTCTCCCCTGCTTTTCTTGGTAGAGACCTTTCAGCTTTATCCCCTCTGAGCATCTCAGATCCCGTCCTTGTCTGAGGGCCGTGGTCGGCAAACTGCAGCTCGCGAGCCACATGCGGCTCTTTTGCCCCTTGAGTGTGGCTCTTCCACAAAATACTGACTTCTGCCCATGGGCCACAAAGTTTCAATCGCACTGTATGTGCATGCCCACACGTGGTATTTTGTGGAAGAGCCACATTCAAGGGGCCAAAGAGCCGCATGTGGCTCACGAGCCGCGGTTTGCCAACCACTGTCTTAGGGGGCTTCTCATTCATTTATTCAACCAGTTTGTAGTGAGGGCCTACTATGTGCCCGACATGGATCGATTGCTGGGGCCTTGGTGAGGGATCGGATTGACATGGTTCCTACAACCCTCCTGGGAAGAGACATAAAATAACAACAGCAGCCCGGCCAGTGTAGCTCAGTTGGTCGAGGGTTGGCCTATGAACCAAGAGGTCACGGTGCAATTTCCAGTCAGGGCACAGGCCCGGGTTGTGGGCTCCGTCCCCAATAGGGGGCGTGCAGGAGGCAGCCGATCCATGATTCTCTCGCATCATTGATGTTGCTATCTCTTTCTCCCTCTCCCTTCCTCTCTGAAATCCATAAAAATATATTTAAAAAATCAAAAAGGATAGACAACAACAACAGGTTGACAAAAAACAAGAATGACTTCCGAGAGGGTGGCAGGCAGGTCCCCGTTGTTAGGGAAGGCCTGGGTTGGGGCGTGTACTGGGCTGGGGGAGTGTTTCCGGGGGGCGTCCAGGAAATGTGCCCAGGAGTGACCGGTGGGTTGAGAGCTGGCTGCGAAGGAGCCGGCCTCCCAGGGTCTGAGGCGGGAAGAACCTTCCAGGCAGAAGGAAGAGCAAGGGCAGGAGGCAAGGAGCCATGACCTCGGCGTGTTCAAGGGTCAGAAAGGCAGAGAGCGCAGTGCGCCAGCGGCGATGGCCAGCGGGTGGCCCGCCTGCGTGAGTCCCGGAAGGCGAAGGTGGCGCCTGGATACCGGCCCCTCTCAGGCTTGGCTGTTGGGCCGCCGTTGCCCCAGAGCAGGTGGGAAGCCAGGAGGTGGTGTTCAGGTTGTGGGTTCAACCCCCCTGGCCAACTGGTTTACTTAGGAACCTCTGGGATAAAAGCACGGCCCAAGGCTGGGGGGTCAGTCCCCACCAGTATTTGCGTTTGAGCTCAACGCTGTCTGTCTTGGCACCTTTCATCACAGAGCTTGACGGCTCCCCCCTGGTTTGATCCCCGTTCACCTGGAGGCCTCCCAGGTGACAATTTCCCCTCAGACGCTCCCTGGCTGGCTTTCCTCTCCTCGTGATTGAAAGAGAAAATTGAAAGACTCACCTTTGTTTATTGTTCCAAGACTCGTTGACATCACGATCGATACATCCAGACAGAAGCTATTAGCATTTTAATGAGTTCCTCGGTAATATTCCGACCTGCGTCAATGAGTCATGGCCCTTGGATTAAGGATGCGCTCCGGAAACGGCTGTAAATATATATAAGAAGGCCCCGCGGGGAGCTGTCGCCGTCAGTCCTGGGAAGAGGAGCGAGCACGCGTGAGTCAAGAAGCGCGCAGCGGGGCTGGCCCCGGGTGGCGCGTTTCCTGTAAGAGAATAACCTTTCCAAAGGCCACTGGTCGCCACTAAATGACACACAGAGTCCACCGCTGTCGACTGTCAGGTGTGTGTGTGGGGGGGGGGGGCGTGGAGCGTTGCTGTGAGGACGAGGGGAAGACGTGTCTGCCCAGCTTCCTTCAGACTCAGACCTGGGAGATCTCCTTGAGGGAGGAGTAAGGCTTTGGAGGGCAGACAGATCCAGAACCAGGGACAGCTATTGGAAAAGAATACTGGCATCCCCTGGCATCCCCACCGGCAGGGGCCGGGATGGCAGAGGCCAGCACAGGGATGGGTGCCCACACGGCTCCAGGCAGCGTGTTACATGCTGTGCTGTGAAGGCCCTTTCGGGTTCCCTCTTTCCTTGCAGTCAATGCCCTAAACCAGGGGTCCTCAAACTTTTTAAACAGGGGGCCAGTTCACTGTCCCTCAGACCGTTGGAGGGCCGGACTATAGTTTTAAAAAAAAACTGTGAACAAATTCCTATGCACACTGCACATATCTTATTTTGAAGTAAAAAAACGGGAACAACAAATACAATATTTGTATTTGCATGTGGCCCGTGGGCCGTAGTTTAAGGACCCCTGTGCCTAAACATTCCCCTGGCACGCTCTCTCTCTCTCTCTCTTTCTTCTTAAAATGTTTTAATTGATTTTTAGAGAGGGAGGGAGAATGAGAGGGAGAGAGAGAGAGAAACATCAATGATGAGAGAGAACCATCAATCGATTGCCTCCTGCACGCCCACACTGGGGATCGAGCCTGCAGCCCGGGCATGTGCCCTGACTGGGAATCGAACGGGTGACCTCCTGGTTCCTGTGCTGACGCTTAACCACTGAGCCACTGGTCAGGCCCCCGTGTCTCTCTTGACCCGATGGGGCTCTAGGCTGCGGTAGAGTCAAGCTCACCGGTGGGATCTGGTGCCAGCGCCGGCCTACCCTGGGACTTTGGTCTCTGGAAGGCAAACTTGACCCTGTTTTTGTGCCAAGGGGAAGAGGCCTACTCATTGGTGAACTCGGGGTGAGGGTGCACCCCAAGACCTGGCTTGCCTTCCCGTGAGACACAGGGCCCAGGGTTTGCTCTTGGGCTGGGCTTGGGGGCGGGGGAGGGGGGAGCCTAAGGGGGTGACAGGGCATTAATGACAGTAGTTGCCCTGGGAAGCCTCTAGCCCAGGGGTGGGCAAACTTTTTGACTCGAGGGCCAGAATGGGTTCTTAAACTGGACCGGAGGGCCGGAACAAAAGCATGGATGGAGTGTTTGTGTGAACTCATATAAATTCAAAGTAAACATCATTACATAAAAGGGTACGGTCTTTTTGTTTTTTAGTTTTATTCATTTCAAGCGGACCGGATCCGGCCCACGGGCCGTAGTTTGCCCACGGCTGCTCTAGCCATAAGCCATTCGACTGCTGGGCAGGGCTCGGGAGGCCAGGAGGCTGTGGGCTTCAGCAGCTTGGATCTGGGGCAGGGGAATAAGCTGGCCCCTGGGGGCAGGCAGGGCTGAGGTTGAGCCACAGAAAGTCTCCAAAGCCGTTCATGCCATGGGCTCTGCCATGGGCTCTGTGGCGGTGGGAGGAGGCAGGGGCGGGGGCCCTGGAGTCATGAACGGCGCGCCGTGTTCTCGCACACGGAGCCGGTGAGCGCCGAGGATGTAGGCGGACAGAGCCAGCGTTCCCGGCGCTGGGACACCTGGCTTCCCTCTTGCTTTGCTGGAGACGGGCCGATTGGAAGCGTGAATGGGGCGCGCAGGGGCAGCACACCTGTGCGCCCGCCGCGGGTCCCTGCCTGCACCTGAGGGTCCGCTGGGCACACCGTGGCTTCCCTCCACAACAAGATGAACGTCAAGTGAGGGAGGGCGGCTCAGCAGCCCCGCAGCCAGCGGGGAGGTGGGTGAGTGCTGTCTCCATGGGCCGGGCGGCTCTCTCTCAGCTGATGAGGCAGACTTGCCAGTTAGACGGGAAGGACAGGGTGGCCCTGCAGTGTCCTCTGGGTTGCCATTCAGCTACGTGGAGAGCAATGGGCAGGTGACCTAACCTCGGCCCCTCACTTTCTTTTTTCTATAAACTTATGTATTTATTTACTTCTTTTTTATTATTTATTTAATAATTATTATTATTATTATTGATTTCAGAGAGGAAGGGAGAGGGAGAGGGAGGTAGAAACATCAATGATAAGGAAGGATCACTGACCGGCTGCCTCCTGCACGGCCCCTCCTGGAGATACAGCCCGCAACCCGGGCCTGTGCCCTGACTGGGACTCAAACCTTCACCTCCTGGTTCATAGGTCACCCCTCAAGCACAGCCACGCCGGCCGGGCTGCTCCTCACTTTCTGAGGTTACAGGTCGCCGGTGTGCTTCTGTGGTTCTGCGTTTTGACGGTGTTTTACTCAGTGTCTACCATGGGCTTCGCTTCTGGCAGAGTGGGTGGGCCAAGCGGACCAGGAACAGCTGCGGGCACACACGCCACCAAAGGCTGGAGGAGGGAAACAATGAAAGGCCCAGGGTCAGGCCCCAGGGAGCTGGGATCTGACGGCAGGAACCCCCTGGCCGAGGCGGGGCTCGGTCTCAGCCCTGGTTCCCGGCCACTTCAGCACCGCGGACCTGGGACTCGGACTTCTGCTCAGGTGAGGCCTCCAGGGGCAGCACGCTCTGCCAGGGGGGGCCTCGGGGCCAAGAAAGGTTTTCTTTCCGTCTCAGGCCCTGAGGCAGGGCGGGGATGGGGAGAAGCGGACGGTAGGGCCTGCCCGATGCCCTGGGTCACACGCTCTGGCCTCCCCGTGGGGGAGCGGCTCTTCCTCGGGGACTTACAGGGAGCGGGCGTCTGGCTGGCTTTCTCCTCCACACCCCGATGTGGGTCTCCTGTGTCCCCGGAAAGGCGCTGATGGGAAGACGAAGTGCACCGCGCAGGTCCGACCCAGGGAAACCAAAGGGTGAAGCCGCGGCCTCTTTGCAGGTTGCGAGGAATGAGTTTGTGTGTGTTTTCAGGTGAAATTCACAAACGTGAAATGGGCCATTTTTAAATGGAAGATTCAGTGGCACTTAGTCATTCCCAGTGTCGTGCAGTCACTCCCCCATCTAAGCACTCTCGGCACCCCCCAAAGAACCCCATGAAGCTGCCGCTCCCACACTCCTCGCCTCCCAGCCCCCCAACCGCCGAGTTCCTCGCTTCTCTATGGATGCGCGTGTTCTGCACGTTCACCCAAACGCAAGCGTGCGATCCGTGGTCTTCCCCTCCGTCGGGTGTCTTCAGGGCCCATCCACTGTCCCTCCAGGAGCAGGTACCAGGACTGCCCTCCTTCCCACGGCTGGGGACCCCCCCACCCCCCGCCTGTGCTCGGAGCGGGTGTGGTTTCTTGTGAGAGTGACTGACTCTCACCCGGGTCCTTCTGTGACCGGGAAGCAGCTGGAGCCTGGGGTCACCCCTGGCTGTGACGGAGCTCTGACCCCGCAGAGTTAAGCAAGCAGTCAGTAGGAAAATAAATTTGGGGCTCAGGTTCTGGCAGGTTAGGGGAAAGGTATTTCCGTGAGTGTTCTTGGGGTGTGCCCCCGAAATACGCCAGGTGGGGCGCGCTCTCGCAGGTGTGGGATCACGCAATTAACAGTCCCTCGCTTCGGGCCACTTGTGAGGCTGTCATGAAACCTGTTTCACTTTGACAAGGAAGGGTTTTACTGGACTCCTCAGTGTCCCGCTCAAAGCGTCCTTCCTGTGCCCGCAGCCGGGGTCCCCTCGGGCGTTTCCTGTGCCCTGGGGCTGCTATCGGGTAGCGCGCAGGCATGGCGCTCCCGGCGTCACCGTCTGAAAGCTGACCCTGTCCTCTCGGGTTTGATGGAATGGTCGCCACCGTCTGCTCAGTGGGTGTGGGGTTTGGGTGTTTTCTTTGGAACAAGAGGCCTAAATTGTGCGTTTGGGATGAAGACAGATGATTCTTGAGTTAAATGGGGTTTTAGAAACAGGAGTGTTTGTTTATGGGTTTGAAACATTGAAAAACAATATGTTACTGGCTCTCCCGAGGAAAACGAGCTGTTTCTCCCTAATGAAGTGTTTGAGACGGTTGTTGGGGAAACGGGTGATGGAGGCTTGTTTTTAATGGTTCCTCCTGGGCATGTCAGGAGCAAGCGCGCTCTCTCTCTCTCTCTCTTCCTCTCCCCCTGCCCCCACCCCCGTTCTAACACACACACACACACACACACACACACACACACACGACTCTGATGAAAAAACCTCACAAATATGATCCATCCCTGCATCTGCCAGGAGGCAGGGGCCGTGTTTGGTTTGCTCAGCACCGAGCACAGGTCCTGGCACATAGTAGGTGCTTAGTAAGGGCTGATGGGAGTAGACGCTCCTTCCTGCTGGGCTGCGTCAGGATCTTCCTGGTTCCGGCAGGAATCCAGACGGAAGTTTTAGGGGGAATTTGCTGGTGTGCTGCTCAAGAGGAGAGCCATTTTCATTGTTTCATTCATTCATTCATTCTTCGTATATTTATTTATTCTTCCCGTTCCCTTTGGCAGCCGTCAGTTTGTTCTCTGAACGTCTGGGTCTGTTTCATCTCGTTTAGTTTATTCATCCATTTCGGGTTTTTTTAGATTCATATGGTAAGAGAAGAAGAATTTTTAGTTCATTAAAGATAATTTTTAAAAATATACAGATCAAGATTATATTTATCCATGAGTAGGAGGACTTATCCACAGCACTCTGTGTCAGATGTCTCTTTAATTGGGGGGGACATTTGAATAGAAATGACACCTGCCTGAGTGTCCTCCAAGAAACAGAACCGATGGAGAGAGATGTAGGAAATGGGTGGACAGGGAGGCAGGTACATAGACAGACCGATGCCAGGCACTGTGCGCCTTTGATCTCATTTAATCCCCAGCCTTCCCTGAAGTGGGAGTCATCATCCCCACTCTACAGATGGGTAGACTGAGGCTCAGGGAAGCGCCTTTGCCCAAGGTCACCCACTGTGACAGCTCATTATGTGTCTACTTTACATGTTTATTATGCATGTACAACACATGCACCCACACATCTGATTGGGTCTGTTTCCCTGGGGAGCCCTGGCTAGCACGCCATGGTCTTCAGGAAGCTGAGCCTGGGGGCTCGGGTGGCAGCTGGAAGTCCTTTCCACGGCACCACCCCGCCCAGCAGCAGCCGGGAGCCGGGGACACTTTCCGATGGAGCCAGGAGGCCTGCCTGCTCTGGTTCCTGGGCCCACGTGGGCCCTCAGCCAAGGCTCTGTCGTGTCCACCTCTTCCGGCAGGAGTATCCTCTCAGACAGGCTGGGTGCCAGGGGGCAGGGAGTGCACAGTCCCAGGACCAGGACCCAAGGTGCCAGCCTCCTGGTGGACACTCTGCCAGCCCACAGGGGCAGAAGGCCTGGGGGTGGGAATCCGGATTACTGCCAGGTTTCAGAGCCTGTCTCTCCCGCCAGAGGCCCCGAGGGTTTCAGCAAGGAGCCATCCTGGAAACAGCAGGAAAAATGAGTATCTCGTGTCCCGTGATGTCCCATGATGTCCTGTGATGACCCGTGATGTTTTGTGATGTCCTGTGATGTCCCGTGATATTCCATGATGTTCTGTGATGTCCCGTGATGTTGTGATGTCCCGTGATGCTCTGTGATGTCCCATGATGTTCTGTGATGTCCCATGATGTTTTGTGATGTCTAGTGATGTCCCATGATGTCCTGTGATGTCCCATGATGTTTTGTGATATCTTGTGATGTCCAGTGATGTCCCATGATGTCCAGTGATGTCCCATGATGTCCTGTGATGTCCCATGATGTTCTGTGATGTCCCATGATGTCCCGTGATGTCCCGTGATGCCCCGCACTAGAGAAGCCCTGACTCCGGAAGACGGAGCTCACCCATTCACTCAACAAAGATACTGAGCCGGATGCCTCCCATTGACCAGACATTGGGGTGCAGTGCGAACCAGGCGGCAAGGGGCCCGGCACCAGAGAACTCGGCTGCAGAGAGAGGATTCCGTGTGGACTCAGTGGAGTGGTAGAGGGGGCTGGGCCTTGGAGGGGTGCTCTCAGGGACACCCAGAGAAGTCTTTTGTTCTCCTGTGTTGCACCCACTCATCTGCTGTTTGGCATTAGAGATTCATTCCCTTGGCGATGAAAGACCTTTAAGACGTTGAGGAGCCCGGATCGGGTGTCCGGTCCTATGAACAGTACACAGAATGGGCTCTGAGGTGAAGGGCAGCCGAGGAGGCAGGGCCAGAGGGAGGAGGTGCTCAGGACAAGACCCTGTGGGCCGTGTGACCTGCACAGGCATCCGTCCTTCTGCCCCCGCGGTCCTGGGGCCTGACTGGGTCTGCTGAGTCCCTGCCTCTTCCCCTGGCTGCCATGTCTGTGCTTTTGTTCAGGTCTCCACTCTTCGGGGAAAGTATTCCTTCTGTGCTGAGGAATAAAACCGTTGTCTGTCCCTCCCAAGGCCCCTCCATTTCCCTTGCAGATGATTGATTGAAGGATGAACTTGGGGCTCCGTTTTGGCCAATGAGATGTGTGTGAAGGGTAATCAGTGAGGGGTGATGGGGGTTATGGAAAGGCTTCCTTGCTTTTGAAAAGAGAGGGGAGACCACGCCTCCTCCCGCGCTGGGCATTGATGGGTGGGAAGCAGAGCTGGGACAGGACCCCAAGCTGGTGGCTGTGGCCCCGCTGAGTCAGCAAACCCCAGAGCTGCCTCACCAGCACTCCGGTTACGTGGAGAATGTGACTCTTCATTGTCTGCACCATGTGGAATTTGGTGTTCATCCATTCATTTCTTGAACAAGTGTTTTTTAAGCACCCACTGTGTGCTTAGAATTGCAGCTATTCTAGTGGGGGAGGCAGATTATTAAACAACTAGAGGCCTGGTGCACAAAATTTGTGCATGGAGGGGGGAGTCCCTTAGCCTGGGCCGCACCCTCTTGTAATCTGGGACCCCTAAGGGGATGTCCAACTGCCAGTTTAGGTCCAGTCCCCAGCAGGATCAGACCTAAACTGGCAGTTGGACATCCCTCTTGCAGTCCGGGACCATTGGTTCCTAACTGCTTGCCTGCCTGCCTGCCTGATTGCCCCTAACCACCTCTGCCTGACTGCCTGATTGCTCCTAACCACTCGCCTGCCTGCCTGATCGCCCCTAATCTCTCGCCTGCCTGCCTGTCATCTCTAACTGCCTTTGCCTCCGCCCCTGCTGCCGTGGCTTCATCCGGAAGGATGTCTGGAAGGTTGTTCAGCTGTCCGGTTTAATTAGCATATTACGCTTTTATTATTATAGATAAACCTGATGCCCTAGCTCCGTGGTCAGCAAACTGCGGCTTGTGAGCCACATGCGGCTCTTTGGCCCCTTGAGTGTGGCTCTTCCTAAGCCTTAGGAGTACCCTAATTAAGTTAAAAACAATGTACCTACCTATATAGTTTAAGTTTAAAAAATTTGGCTCTCAAAAGAAATTTCAATCGTCGTACTGTTGATATTTGGCTCTGTTGACCAATGAGTTTGCCAACCACTGCCCTAGCTGGTTTGGCTCAGTGGATAGAATGTCAGCCTGCAGACCAAAGCCCAGGCCCTGGTCAGGGTGCGTGCAGGAGGCAACCAATCGATGTGTTTTTCTCACATCAATATTTCTCTGTCTTTCCCTCTCTCTTCCACTCTCCCTAAAAATCAACGGAAAAATATCCTCGGGTGAGGAAAAAAAACACATAACAAAACAATGAACCTGATGAATAAGTAACATTGATAGTGAATGTGGATAGAGCAGTCAGGGAGGCCTTCTGGAGGAGGTGACGTCGGTCCACAGCCTCTGAACGAATTCCCTCTAGGAGGGGGAATGAAATCATGCCGCAGTGCGTGCGCTGAGCTCTTCTAGCAAAGTCTGTGCAGAAAGAAGAGCTGCTCAGCTGCGGGCCACTGCGCCCCCTCCCGGGACATGGGTGTCAGGAGACACAGTGAACAGTCCCCACCGAAGCAAGTGCTATCGGCATCTCGTGGAGGCCGGGGGTGGCGGCTAAACCTCCCAGCAGGCACAGGACAGCCACCCCCCCATGAGAAAGAGTGGGGGGCCCACGTGTGAATGAGCCTGGTCTAGACGGACCCACAGGGAAACCAAGTGGATCCACCTGCCCCTTCCCTGGCGGCTTCACTGACGGGCGGACCACACAGACCTCAGCGGGAGCAGGTGGGAGAGCAGGTGGGGGCACCTGGGCGGCCCTGCAGCCGGGCGCACAGGAGTGAGAAAGAGAAAGATGCTGACCTGCACTCGCGGGTCCCACCCGCTGCCAGTTCGCAAGGGAGGCGAGAGGAAACACACCCGAGAAGTCCTGTTTATGGCAGGAAGGTTTAGAGACGTGGCCGCTCGGATTACCGTTGGGATATCAGCTTCCTCATCATCGCCCCCCAGTTTCCTGTTTTCCTTATCTCAGAATTACTCTCTCCGCATTCGCACGGCCCATCTGGCTTTGGCTCCGAGGTGATTAGATATGGGGCTGGTGGATAATGGATCAGAGGCAGCCATTGTTTGCTTTGTAAAATTTCAAGAAAAGAAATGAAAGAAGCGGCCACGCCGGAGCGCGATAGCGTGTATGTACAGTCCTGGCCCCTTTTCATTGCCGGAACAGGCAACTTGTTTAGGAATGTGGCTGAGGGTCTCGCTCCCTTTTTGATTCGTGTTTTTCTCGAACAAATCCCTGCAGATTGTGGGGCTTAAGGGGGGTCCGTGTCCATTTGTTTTTAGCCTTTCGCCCCTCGGGGTTGTTTTCTTCTCTTTCCTCCGTCATGGATATGTTTCCCTAGAAGCCACTCCACGCACCACGTTTTCCTGTGGCTGCACACGGGGACATTGTTCACAGGAGCCTGAGAAACCGACAGCCCGGGGCCCTGAGACTCCACACGGGCCCACTGTGCACCGACACTCGGCACCCGGACACCCCCCTGCAGCTCATGTTGTGGTAGATATGTATTTTCTTGATCATTCCAAACTTCATGCGAAGCCACATCCGTTAGGTGCTCAGAACGGCTCCATGTGCGATGGGCGGCTTTGCGGGCAAGCAGAGGAAGGCTGCCCGGGCAAGCTCCGTGGCACGGACATCACCGGCGGGTCTCACACACCTGGTGGCCGAGACGCTGGCCTGCGTGTTGGGACCAGGGCTGAGAGCTTAGGCTCCCGGGCTCTGTGGGTCTCGGGGCTAGAGGACGTCGTTGGCACATTTCAACATAACCAGCGTTCAGGATCCTCTGATGTTAGAATGACATTAGTGCGTGTGCTCATGGGCTGAGGATGTGGGCTCAGGATCTGAGAGCCCTGGATCCCCACTTCCTATGGTGTAACCCAACCAGTGTTGGTAGGACTTGGTAGGCAGCTAGTTGGGGTTGAGTTATATTCCCCATAAAGAGATGCTCAGCCCAGCTGGCATGGCTCAATGGTTGGGCGTTGACCTATGAACCAGGAGGTCATGGTTCGATTCCCAGTCAAGGCACATGCCCAGGTTGCAGGCTCAATCCCCAGTGTGGGGTGTACAGGAGGCAGATGATCAATGATTCTCTCTCATCATTGGTGTTTCTATCTCTCCCTCTCTTTCTCTCTAAAATCAATAAAAATAAAAACAAAACAAAAGTAAAGAGAGAGAGAAAGATGCTCAAACCCCGGGTACCTGTGCATGTGACCTTATTTGGAAATGGGGTCTTTGCAGATACGATTAAGGTGTAAGTTATACGAAAAGGCGACTAGACGCAGACACACAGAGGAGAGCCAGGTGACAGCGCAGGCACGTGGGTGAGGGGGCAGGAGGAGGGCCCTGGGAGGACAGAGGCAGAGACCGGATCCCGTGATTTCAAGCCAAGACACTCCCAGGTCACAAGCAACCAGGAATTAGGAGAGAGCATGTGGCATTCTTGCTCTGAGCCCAAGAAGGAGCCGACCCGCCAACATCTCCATGTGGACCTCTGGCCTCCGGAGCGGAATGAGACCCAGGAAGGAAACCTTCCTGGATAAAAATCTATAATAATAAAAGCGTAATATGCTAATTAGACTGGACAGCAGGACGACCTTCCAGACATCATTCCGGTTTTCCTTCTGGACAAAGCCACCGCGGCGGGGCCTGAGGCAGAGGAGGTTAGGGATATCAGGCAGGTAGGCAAGTGGTTAGGGACGATCAGGCAGGCAGGCGAGTGGTTAGGGACGATCAGGCAGGCAAGCGAGTGGTTAGGGGCAATCAGGCAGGCAGGCAAGTGGTTAGGGACGATCAGGCAGGCAGGCAAGCAGCTATGAGTCAGTGGTCCTGGATTGCAAGAGGGATGTCTGATTGCCAGTTTAGGCCCAATACCCAGGATCAGGCCTAAACTGGTCGGACATCCCCCGAGGGGTCCCGGATTGTGAGAGGTTGCAGGCCAGGCTGAGGGACCACCACCACCACCACCACCCCCCGCATGAATTTTGTGCACCGGGCCTCTAGTATGGAAAATAAGAAAGAAAATGTAGGTGATGTGGAGGATTGCTTCAGTATGTCCAGCATTTTATCAGATGGCAGGTCCAAAAATTCCACAGGGGGAAGCTGAAAGGAGGAAATATTCAGAAACCAATTTCTGTCGCTTTAAGCCGTCCAGTGTGCGGCACTTTACTATGGAAGCCCCAGAAATGGATATAGTAGCTCCTTCAGAGCAACACAGGATCCTACCACTTCCACCTTCTAGGGGACGCTGAGAGCCACATGTATTTAACCCAGAATGATTCAACCAAACCTATTTTTTTTTAAATATATTTTATTGATTTTTCACAGAGAGGAAGGGAGAGAGATAGAGAGTTAGAAACATCGATGAGAGAGAAACATCGATCAGCCGCCTCCTGCACATCCCCCACTGGGGAAGTGCCCGCAACCCAGGTACATGCCCTTGACCGGAATCGAACCCGGGACCCTTCAGTCCGCAGGCCGACGCTCCATCCACCGAGCCAAACCGGTTTCGGCCAAACCTATTTTTTTTAATTAGTGGGAAAAATATTAATAGTGGTCAAAAGTTTCCCATGAATTGGTCAATAAAGGGGTTGGGTGAGAAACAAGTATTTGTTTCTTTGTTTGTTTATTTCTTATTTTTTTAATTTAAATTCTTTATCGTTTAAAGCAGTGGTCGCCAACCTTTTGGACCTCGCGGACCACCAGTGGTCTGTGGACCACCAGTTGGCGACCGCTGGTTTAAAGTATTACATGTGTCTCCTTTTCCCCCCAATGACCTCTCCCCGCCTGCTCCCACCCCCTAGCACATGCCCTCACCCCCTACTGTCTGTGTCCATTGGTTATGCTCATATGTATGCATATAAGTCCTTTTGTTGATCTCTTACCACACACCCCCCGCACCCCCACCCCCATATTTGTTTACACAGAGCAAGGCACGGCACACAGCTCTAACCCTCAAGTCCAGGCCTGGGGTTGACTAGTTTGCTGGAGAGCTGGTCGACCTGGACAAGTCATGCAGGTAAATGTTGAATCCCTTAGCTGCATAGTTTAAGACTTCCTAGTTGTACCACCGCAATGGAAACCAATAGGTTTTCGACACTGTACTCTGTCCCCATGCAGCCCCCTCTGACGGGAAACATGTCATGCTAATCACAGGATATGCTGGCTGTTGGAAATCTCCATTCCCTGCTCTGTCTATGGGAGATCCATTCTATCTGAACGCTATAAAGAAGTGAAAATAGCATTTCTGATTCAGGCTTGCATCGAGGACTAGGGACTGTTGTTGAATTCATGCCAGTGGCTTACGTCTCAGCACCCCAGGTTGCTTTGATGGCTGTGGTGACCCTTAGCAGCCGGACAGTGCCCCAGGGGCTCCTCAGCCTGGCCACTAGGTTGTCACACATCCGGAGAGGTCATCTGTGTGGACACCAGCAGATGGGACAGGATGCTTTTGGCTGCAGGGCTGCACCGATTTCAGGCTTCTAGCACCCTGTTCACAAGAGGGTGGCATGCACTTTGGGCCAATAACAAGTACCTCCTGAGCACCTGGGAAATGCGATCGCCGGCACCAAGGAGGGGTGGTAGCACAGTGCCCTAAATTCGATGCTTCCGCAACAGAAATGGTGGTCTCATGGTTCTGGAGGCTCAAGTCTGAAATCCGCAGCGTTGGTTTCTCCGAGACTCTCTCCTTGGCTTGTCCATGGCCGTCTTCTCTCCATGCCTTGGCATCATCTTCCCTCTGCACGTCTGTCCACATGGCCCTATTGTGAGGACAGCAGTCCTGCTGGCCCAGGGGCCCGTCCTCCTCAAGGGTGACTGTGACTAGTTGCACCTGCAATGACCCTATTCCCCAACATGTCCCATTCGCGGTCCTGGGGGTTAGGGACACACTTCGACCCCTAGCAGGGCCTTGGGGCCTTTGACAGGAGAGGTCACGGGGGAGGTGATGAGACCACCACTCGTTGCCACACGGAGCTTGGCACCTTAGCTCCATCTTTTTCTTCTTTTTTTTTAAAAAAAATATTTTTATTGATTTTTACAGAGAGAGGAAAGGAGAGAGAAACCTCAATGTGAGAGCAGAACATTGACCGGCTGCCTCCTGCACACACTCCCACACACACACACCTCCCTGGGGATCCAGCCCACAGCCTGGGTATGTGTCCTGACCCGGAATCGAACCAGCAACCTTTTGGTGCCCAGGAGGGCGCCCAACCAACTGAGCCACACTGGCCAGGGCCATCGTTTTCTTAAAGGGGTTCATGTTTAACAAGAAGGAGGATAAAATCTCTCCCAGGAGCTGGAATCTCCTACCTTGATTGCATGTTTTTGGAGGGACGCTGGCCACCTCGAGGCCGGTCCCTGGGCCCAGGCCTGCGATGGTGGCCAGGAGAGGGTGGGCGGGTGGTCCTGCCATGGCACCCACCCCGGGTGACTCCCATAACCGATTCGCAGACCAAGGAGTCAGAGGCAGGTAGGAGCCTGCTTTGGACCCGCCAGCATTCCAGAGGCGAGGACACGCTCGGAGGCAGGCTGACGCTGGGCCAGTGCTTAAAAGGGCTGGATTAGGGAAGCCCAAGGGGAGGGCGTGGGAAGGGCGGCAATGAGGAGGAGAGCTGGGTGAGTTTGGGGCAGTGAGCGGCCCAGGTTGGCAGGCGCGGAGGGTGCCTGCAAGGGCACGTGGCCCCGGAGCCCATTAGCGAGGGCTGCGGCTGGCCCGCTCAGGAAGCCAGTGCCAATCTGGAGTCAGTCCAGTGCCATCAGGAGGTTTCGATGTGAGGCGGGCGTGTGAGCGTGAGGTTTTCAGACGGTTAATCCACATCAGAGCGGCACAGGCAGACCAGGGCGATGAGAGATGGGCCAGGGCAGCCAGGAGCAGGAGGCAGTGAGGCGGGCCTGGGCGTTGCCAAGTCAGGGAGCAGTCAAGGGTGACTGCCAGGTGGATGCCCCACCCGGAGAGGCATCACAGTGACGGGAGGGGGCGCTGGGGGCGGCGGGCACCGCCCTGGCGGGAGGCCCCAGGGAGCACCTGGAGCAGCGAGGGAGGCAGGTCTGGAGGAGAGGAGGTGAGGGGACAGGATGGAGTGTAGTGTGTGGGTTGTCCTGTGGCAGGAGCTCTGAGGGGCAGGGCAGGGGCAGGGACAGAGCCTGGAAGACCCCACATTGAGTTGGTGGGACAAGGAAGGAAGGAGGAGAGGGAAGTTGGCAGATCATAGCTCCCAGGGCAGCCACCGCGTCGGTCACCGTGGCCACAGCCCTGGCCTTGCCGGGTGCTGGCCCACAGTAGGAGCTTAGTAAACACCTGCTGGGTGAGTGAAGGAGACGGGGACAGAGCCTCGGCGGCCCAGTGTGCCGTGTTTCAGGAAGGGACAGGGGCAACCTGGGGCGGACTGTGTAGGCCACGGATCAGGCTCCTGGGGCTGCTGCACAAATTGCCACAGACGAGGCGGCCTAAACCCACAGAGATGTGTTCTCTCCCAGCCTGGAGGCCGGAGTCCAGAATGAAGGTGTGGCAGGGCCCCATCCTTCCACAGGCTCGAGGGAGGGTCCTGCCTCTCCCAGCTGCCGGGGCTCCGGTGTCCCGAGCTGTGGCTGCATACCTTCACGCTTCTTCCCCGTGGCTGACCGCAGCTCCCCGTGGCTGACCGAGCTCCCCCGTGGCTGACTGAGCTTCCCCGTGGCTGACCGCAGCTCCCCGTGGCTGACCGCAGCTCCCCGTGACTGACCGAGCTCCCCCGTGGCTGACCGAGCTTCTCCGTGGCTGACCGAGCTTCTCCGTGGCTGACCGCAGCTCCCCCGTGGCTGACCGCAGCTCCCCGTGGCTGACTGCAGCTTCCCCGTGGCTGACCGCAGCTCCTCCGTGGCTGACCGAGCTTCCCCGTGGCTGACCGCAGCTTCCCCGTGGCTGAGCGAGCCTCCCCGTGGCTGACCGCAGCTCCTCCGGGGCTGACCACAGCTCCCCCGTGGCTGACCAAGCTCCCCCGTGGCTGACCGCAGCTCCGCCGTGGCTGACTGCAGCTCCCCCGTGGCTGACCGCAGCTCCTCCGTGGCTGATCGAGCTTCCCTGTGGCTGACCGCAGCTTCCCCGTGGCTGAGCGAACTTCCCAATGGCTGACTGCAGCTTCCCCGTGGCTGACCGAGCTTCCCTGTGGCTGACCGCAGCTCCCCGTGGCTGACCGAGCTTCCCTGTGGCTGACCGCAGCTCCCCGTGGCTGACCGAGCTTCCCCCTGGCTGACCGAGCTTCCCCGTGGCTGACCGCAGCTTCCCCGTGGCTGACCGCAGCTCCTCCGGGGCTGACTGCAGCTCCGCCGTGGCTGACCGTGCTCCCCCGTGGCTGACCGCAGCTCCTCCGTGGCTGACCGCAGCTCCGCCGTGGCTGACCGAGCTCCGCCGTGGCTGACCGCAGCTCCCCCGTGGCTGACGGAGCTTCCCCCTGGCTGACCGAGCTTCCCCTTGGCTGACCGCAGCTTCCCCGTGGCTGACCGCAGCTCCTCCGTGGCTGACCGAGCTTCCCTGTGGCTGACCGCAGCTTCCCCGTGGCTGACCGCAGCTCCCCCGTGGCTGACCGCAGCTCCTCCGTGGCTGACCGCAGCTCCGCCGTGGGTGACCGAGCTCCGCCGTGGCTGACCGCAGCTCCCCCGTGGCTGACCGAGCTTCCCCCTGGCTGACCGAGCGTCCCCCTGGCTGACCGCAGCTCCCCCGTGGCTGACTGAGCTTCCCCGTGGCTGACCGCAGCTCCCCGTGGCTGACCGCAGCTCCCCTGTGGCTGACCGCAGCTCCTCCGTGGCTGACCGCAGCTCCCCCGTGGCTGACTGCAGCTTCCCCCTGGCTGACCGCAGCTTCCACGTGGCTGACCGAGCTTCCCCTGTGGCTGACCGCAGCTTCCCCTTGGCTGACCGCAGCTCCCCGTGGCTGACCGCAGCTCCCCTGTGGCTGACCGCAGCTCCTCCGTGGCTGACCGCAGCTCCCCCGTGGCTGACTGAGCTTCCCCGTGGCTGACCGCAGCTCCCCGTGGCTGACCGCAGCTCCCCTGTGGCTGACCGCAGCTCCTCCGTGGCTGACCGCAGCTCCCCCGTGGCTGACCGCAGCTCCGCCGTGGGTGACCGAGCTCCGTCGTGGCTGACCGCAGCTCCCCCGTGGCTGACCGAGCTTCCCCCTGGCTGACCGAGCGTCCCCCTGGCTGACCGCAGCTCCCCCGTGGCTGACTGAGCTTCCCCGTGGCTGACCGCAGCTCCCCGTGGCTGACCGCAGCTCCCCGTGGCTGACCGCAGCTCCCCTGTGGCTGACCGCAGCTCCTCCGTGGCTGACTGCAGCTTCCCCGTGGCTGACCGCAGCTCCCCTGTGGCTGACCGAGCTTCCCAGTGGCTGACTGCAGCTTCCCCGTGGCTGACCGCAGCTTCCCCGTGGCTGACCGCAGCTCCCCCGTGGCTGACCGAGCTTCCCCGTGGCTGACCGCAGCTCCGCCGTGGCTGACCGCAGCTCCCCCGTGGCTGACCGAGCTTCCCAGTGGCTGACTGCAGCTTCCCCGTGGCTGACCGCAGCTTCCCCGTGGCTGACCGCAGCTCCCCCGTGGCTGACCGAGCTTCCCAGTGGCTGACTGCAGCTTCCCCGTGGCTGACCGCAGCTCCTCCGTGGCTGACCGCAGCTCCTCCGTGGCTGACTGCAGCTTCCCCCTGGCTGACCGCAGCTTCCACGTGGCTGACCGAGCTTCCCCCTGGCTGACCGCAGCTTCCCCGTGGCTGACCGCAGCTTCCCCGTGGCTGACCGCAGCTCCTCCGTGGCTGACCGCAGCTTCCCCGTGGCTGACCGCAGCTCCTCCGTGGCTGACCGCAGCTTCCCCGTGGCTGACCGCAGCTCCCCATGGCTGACCGCAGCTCCCCATGTCTGACCGAGCTTCCCCCTGGCTGACCGAGCTTCCCCCTGGCAGACCGCAGCTTCCCCGTGGCTGACCGCAGCTTCCTCGTGGCTCACCGCAGCTCTCCGTGGCTGACCGAGCTTCCCCCTGGCTGACCGAGCTTCCCCCTGGCTGACCGCAGCTCCTCCGTGGTTGACCGCAGCTTCCCCGTGGCTGACCGCAGCTCCTCCGTGGCTGACCGCAGCTTCCCCGTGGCTGACCGCAGCTCCCCATGGCTGACCGCAGCTCCCCATGTCTGACCGAGCTTCCCCCTGGCTGACCGAGCTTCCCCCTGGCAGACCGCAGCTTCCCCGTGGCTGACCGCAGCTCCTCCGTGGCTGACCGCAGCTTCCCGTGGCTGACCGAGCTTCCCCCTGGGTGACCGAGCTTCCCCCTGGCTGACCGCAGCTTCCTTATGGCTGACCGCAGCTTCCCCGTGGCTGACCACAGCTCCTCCGTGGCTGACCGAGCTTCCCCGTGGCTGACCGCAGCTCCCCGTGGTGACCGAGCTTCCCCCTGGGTGACCGAGCTTCCCCCTGGCTGACCGAGCTTCCCCTTGGCTGACCGCAGCTCCACCGTGGCTGACCGCAGCTCCCCCGTGGCTGACTGAGCTTCCCCGTGGCTGACCGCAGCTCCCCGTGGCTGACCGCAGCTCCCCGTGGCTGACCGAGCTCCCCCGTGGCTGACCGCAGCTCCCCGTGGCTGACCGCAGCTTCCCCGTGGCTGACCGCAGCTTCCCCGTGGCTGACCGCAGCTCCCCGTGGCTGACCGCAGCTTCCCCGTGGCTGACCGCAGCTTCCCCGTGGCTGACCGCAGCTTCCTCGTGGCTGACTGAGCTTCCCTGTGGCTGACCGAGCTTCCCCGTGGCTGTCCGCTGCTCCCCCGTGGCTGACCGCAGCTTCCCCGTGGCTGACCGCTGCCCCCTGTGGCTGACCGCAGCTCCCCCATGGCTGACCGCTGCTTCCCCATGGCTGACCGCTGCCCCCCGTGGCTGACCGCTGCCCCCCGTGGCTGACCGCTGCCCCCTGTGGCTGACCGCAGCTCCCCCAAGAGGAGATGGCAGGGCCTCCTGTGAGAACAGCACTGACCACCCCCCTCCTCTGTCCGTGCCCCCCCCACCACCACGACCCTCCTACCGCTTCCTCTAAACCACAGCCGTCACCCACCCGGTGTGAGCCCCGTGCTCAGCATCCAGGGATGGAAGGCAAGAGACAGACTCCCGCCCGCCCCCCACTTCCACCAGCTCCAGGTTCTTGGCGTCCACTCGAATCATAAGTAAACAGACTTAAAAGATGTTTATCACAGAGGCAGCTGGCCCCAACTGTTTCCGTCATTTCAGAAACACAGGGGTGTCCGCACAGCTGCTCGGGGTGCGGATGAACTAGCGAGCAGGTTGGTAGAGGCGGCGCACTGCAGCCCACCCCTCGGAGGACCTCGTGTCCCTGGGTGCCCGGAATTGCTCCAGGAGGGGGTGGGAACCTGGGGCCACCCCACTTGTCCAGCTGGTCCTGTCCCCGGGCCAGTGTTCGCAGTGAATCAGGCGCCCCCTGGTGGGCATGTTCCATACTCCCCTTAGGGAGGTGTGCCAGCAAGTCTGGGAATGGCCGGTTCCGGGGAGGCCGTAGACTCAGAAGAGGAGACATTGAGACAATCCAACACGTGTCTCTGATTTCAACGGTAGGAACGCAAGGCCGGGAAGGAACGTGGATCCCGCGGCCCCGGAGCTGCTCAGGGCAGAGCCGGGGCTGGAGCCCTGGGCTAGCAGAAGCGCAGGGTGACTTGACGTCACACACAACTCGGTCCTTGCTCGTGTCTTTAGCTGGAAACGCTTGCATCGGGTGGGCATGGGTTTCAGGCTCCTCCCAGCGCCGGGTGCGGGTGGCAGTGTGTTAGAGATTAGGTGGTGTCGTGGGAAACAGGGGAAGCCAGAGTATTGATCCCCCTTTTTAAGAAGCTTAATTACCTCCCCAAACTGTTTTCCTTTTAATCGGGGACAACAGAGAGTTTCTAACTAGGGATTTTTAAAAACCGAATAATTCTGGGGAGGGGTGGGGTGCAGTCTCACAGTAAAGGTTTCTTGCAGAGAGCACCTCAGCCTGTCCCATCCTCCCCCCCCAGCACCCCAACACCTGCTGGGTGGGGACATTGCCTTTTCAAAAGGCTCCTGCTACCCTCCAAGCACCAAATCAGAGGGCCCTGCCTTGAGCTGACCGGGACTCCTCTCCGCGTTTCTCTCAGAGACGGTTACCAGCAGGTTCGCACACTGGCGGCGTGGGGGTGACGCAGACCTGACGGTGCAGGTGGCCCCTGCAGACGCACGGCACCAATGTGTTTAGGGCCCTAACCGGTTTGGCTCAGTGGATAGAGCAGCCGTGGGCAAACTACGGCCCGCGGGCCGGATCCGGCCCGTTTGAAATGAATAAAACTAAAAAAAAAAAGACCATAACCTTTTATGTAATGATGTTTACTTTGAATTTATATTAGTTCACACAAACACTCCATCCATGCTTTTGTTCCGGCCCTCCAGTCCAGTTTAAGAACCCATTGTGGCCCTCGAGTCAAAAAGTTTGCCCACCCCTGGGATAGAGCGTCGGCCTGTGGACTAAAGGGTCCTAGGTTCGATTCCGGTCAAGGGCATGTACCTGGGTTGCGGGCACATCCCCAGTGGGGAGTGTGCAGGAGGCAGCTGATCGATGTTTCTCTCTCATCGATGTTTCTAACTCTCTATCCCTCTCCCTTCCTCTCTGTAAAAAATCAATAAAATATATTTTTGAAAAAACAAAAAACGTGTTTATGGAGTTAGCAGTCGTTGGCGTGATTCCTTAGGCACCATCTCTTTCCAGAAAAGCTGCCACAAGCAAACCAAATGCCACGAGGCCATGCTCATGCATCAACACAGCGCAGACGGTGCCGACGAGGGGGAGCGGATACAGTCAGCGGCCCTGGTCACTCCTGAAGTCACCTTGACCGTGGCCCCACCCTTGCTAGCAGCCACGCGGTTGCTTGATATCCGTTATTGGGAGCGGCAGCCGGCAGTCTCTCAGGGGGCCGCCCCACCGAGGCGTTATCTTCTTTGAAAGAGAAACCCTTCCCTCGGACCTTCTGTTGCTTGGACCATTGGTGGTTTCAGCCCCAATGCAGACGCCATCGCGATCCGGCTGCTGCTTGTCAGGACCTCAGTGACACCTGAGGGCGTCGCCATAAACACAAGCCCCTCGGCCCAACTCTGCCAGGGCCACGCAGAGACTCCAGGAGGCGCCTCCCCCGGGAGTGAGTGTCGTAGAGACAGAACGTAGACTCACTGAGGACTGGAGCCCATCGCCGGCCAGCAGATGAGACGGTGGGGAGCCCGTTGTCAGCCGGCCTCAGACGGTGGGGGTGGGGGTTGCATCCGAGCTGCACAAAGCACCCAGCACGCAGCCGCAGAGCCTGCGGGCTCCTGGCTCCATCGCGCCAGCCGGGCAGGACGGGTGCGGGTGCGTGCAGGCGGTCCTCTCCCCGCGCTGGGCCTTGGGGGCGCCTCCTTTAGGGACGTGGGAACCCAGCAGTTAGCCGGTTCCTGGGCACCAAGAGGCTGGCACCTTTACTGCCTATGAGCCCCAGTGGAAGTTGTCGTTTTTATGAAACTCGCCCCCTGGCCATGCCTGGAGGTGTGTGTTGGAAACCAGGCTCGACTCTGAGGGTGATGCGGCCCACACGCAGGGCTGCTGGCTCCGCTGCCCTACAGAACGCTCAGGAGCGAGTGTTTCCTTCCTGCCCGGGAAAGACAGGCACCCAGCACCCACCTTCACCATCACCGCATGTGGAGGCGCCGCGCGGAGGGAGCAGATGGCACCTGGCATCGCCCGGCGGGCTCAGGGTTCTCCTGGCAAAGCGGACACTGTGCCAACGCGATCACTTCCAGTGGTCGGCAAACTGCGGCTCGCGAGCCACGTGCGGCTCTTTGGCCCCTCGAGTGTGACTCTTCCACAAAATACCGACTTCTGCGCATGGGCCACAAAATTTCAATCTCACTGTACCTGCGCGTCAGCACGTGGTATTTTGTGGAAGAGCCACACTCAAGAGGCCAAAGAGCCGCATGTGGCTCGCGAGCCACAGTTTGCCGACCACGGACCCAGGTGCATTCACACCTGGTGACTGCCAGCGAGTCCGGGTGGCTCCTGACGCCGTGGTCACTTCTCTGGTGGTGAAAGCAAGCAGGTGGCACATGGAGCCTAATTTCAGCAGGACAGTCCCCCTGAGGGTCCGAGGGTGGCCCCTGACAGCCTGGGGAGGGTGGGGAGAGCCCTGGCCTGGCTGTGGGCTCCATGGGGATACCCAGACCTTCATTCCCAGGAGTGGGGCCTCTGGGATGAAGCCATGGGCCCCAGAGGCTGAGGGTGTGTGTTCACTCAGTCACCAAACAATGACTCACTGTTCCCCAGCAGGACCTAGAGGTGGACAGACCCCAGCCACGGCCGGGGGCTCCCAGCTCACTCAGGTGTGAATGTGGGGGCACCAGGCCTCTGTGCGTGCAGCCCATCCCTTCCGTGTCTGTTCCATGAGGGGCCCTCAGATATTTCAGGACCCCAACTTCCTCCCCATCTTCCCCGGCATCAATATTTCCGGGGCCTTCCGCTGCTGGAGACGGACACTGTGCAGGGAAGGGATGGGCTGCACGCACAGCACAGTGTTGCGCCCCCATCTGTCCCGAGGGAGCAGTCTGTCCCTGGGCCTGTGTGGCCACCTGAAGGGACGCATCCGGCTGGACTCAGGCCCAGGGCGAGCCTCCCACCCAGGAGCTGGGGTCTGTGGGCCGCCTGCCCAGAGCGCCGGCAAAGGGTGCCCGTCCCAGCGGTAATCTACCCCAGCATGTCAGAAATTCTTTTAAAAAAAGGTGTTTTTTTTTAATTTTAGAGAGGAAGGGAGAGGGAGAGAGAGAAACATCAATGGTGAGAGAGACTCATTGATCCGTTGCCTCCTGCACTCCCCACAGTGGGGATCGAGCCTGCAGCCCGGGCACGTGCCCTGACCGGGAATCAAACCATGACCTCCTGGTTCATAGGTCGATGCTCAGCCACTGAGCCTCCCGGCTGGGCCAGAAAATTCTTTTAAAGGGTGTATTTCAGTTTTATTTTTGAGCCGTTTGAATAGGATTTTAGTTTTTGAAGGGTTTGGGGAAATCCAGAGCCGTATAACGTTTATTTTAATTACACATATGTTACAGATCAAAAGAATCATCATCATGGAAAAAAATCCTAACGACCTGAGATGCTCTAATTCTCGTGGCTTTTTCAGACGAGGCCCCGCTCCCAGGGGCGATCGCGGCCGTTAAGACGCCTTGAGAATGACATGATGTGTTACCATTATCACATCAAAGCACAGGCTTTTCATCCTGTTAGAACATGTTTTTATGATTGAGAAACAATATGTAATATTTGTTGTTTTTATCAAAGAAAAAAAGAAAGACGTATTCAAGGGGCAAACACATTTTCCAGATCCCGTGATCCATCCGCCAAAGACTATGAATATGTCTTGTTAGATTTATTACATTTTTTTTTGGCTGCAACGGAAAAAGAAATGAAAGTGGAAAAAATAATCAAAATTAATGACGGCCTTATGAAGCGATGTGAACTTTCTAGAAAGAAAAGCTGCGTCTATTCCTAAGTTGTGAAGAATTTATAGGAAGGTTATATTATTTTAAAACATTCCTTCTAGCGACATAGAACACAAAGTTTTATGTTCCTGAGGGTGGATGAGAGTCAACTTGATTCGCTGGCCTGGTGCCGCTGTTTCCCAAAGTGTGTTCCCGGGGGCACCAGCCCCACCAGCTGCTCCTCAGCTGGGTCTGTTGGGGTTGTGGGGGTCAAAAAAAGTCAGAAAAACTGGAGCCCATGTCCCTGCCTGGCAGCCCTAAATCCCAATGGCATTCAAGGCTCTGAGAGGTCTTGTATTAAAGGCTTTGTTCATGTCTCTTGCAACACGTTCTTGGAAACTTGGCGGGCAGGATAAAGACCGTGGGGTTGGCAGCCGGGAGACTGGGTGCGAGTCTGGTTTTGATAACTGGAGGTGGGACTTGGGCAGGCCACTCCCCCTGCCGTGCCTCAGTTTCTCAGGTGCATCACAGAGTTAGGGGTGTGCCATCGGTACAGTTAGCGTTGGTGTAGCCATTCTTCACGCCCTTCCCCGTTAACGGGTTGTATTTCCCTGCCCCGCGGGCCTGGGCCTATCCGTGGAGTGTGCTTTAGCCACGGAGCATGCGTGCATCGCAACACTGGAGACGACCCGCGTGCACACGAGAGGGAAGCTGTTGCCTCGTCCGCTCGCCGATGGAACACCGCACAGCCCTGGAAAGGACACTGCTCCGAAGGTGTTGCCATGGAGACACATCTGGGAGACTGTGCTTACTGAAAAAAGCAGCTACCCGTGGCTCCCATCGCATGGATTCTCTTGATTCTAATGATGCAAAACCATCGATCGTGGTTCGCGCGGAGGGGGGAGGATTTCAGAGGCTCTTTTTATACTTTTGGGCATTTTATAATGAACACGTACTTTTTTCCTTTATTTTTTCTATCCTCGCCTGAGGATATGTTTATTCGTTTTAGAGAGAGAGGAAGGGAGAGAGGGGAACATCGATGTGAGAAGGAAACATCCATCGGTTGCCTCCCGGCTGGAGATGGAACCCGAAACCTAGGCGTGCGCCCTGATCGGGAACCGAACCTGCCGCCCTTTGGTGTGTGGGACGGTGCTCCAACCAACTGAGCCACCGGCCAGGGCTGACACGCACGTCCTCAGGAATAAGAATAAACCAATGAGATATTTCCACTCTGAAGACCAGTAAATTCTTCCCATGACGACAATCCCTTCTCTGCCTGTCCTACCCTTTACATGTAATCCCGGACACGTCTTTAGAACATCCTGGCTTCTCAGAGCCTCTGATTCCTTGTCTGGAAAGTGTGGGTGACAGTGTCCCCTCCCCGGGGAGGTCCTGGTGTGAAAGACACCTCGCAGAGCGGGGCGGGAAGACCGCGGGGGTCTGGGCTCTGGGGGCACCGGAGACCTCGGCTCGCCTTTCTCAGGTAAAGCCAAGGTCTGCGCATGCCCGGCGTGGGGATGACTGAAACCCACAGGAGCTGCTCCCTCTCCCGGGGGAGCCGCCTGCCACGCAGTCCGTGTAAACGACTCGGCAGGACTAGTTCCCCCAACCTCTACTGGGAACTGAAGCCGAAGGCGGCGGGCGAGCGGCTAGGCAGGGGTCTGTCTCCACGCCAGAGGGCAAAGCGCGCTCCTGCCTCCTCCACCACCTGTCCATCCCCGGGGCTGTGTGGGGCGGACACGGCAGCACCTCAGGACGCAGCGATGACTGGCCGGCCGAGTGGATGTGACCTCATGGCCGCGAGCCGCTGCGGAGAACCAGCAAAGCTCTGCCCAAAGATACAGCCAAACCTTTACCTTGCCGCTCAGAATGAAGGAGTGACATGTAGATGTTTTTTTAAAATATTTTTTCTTCGATTTCAGAGGGGAAGGCAGAGGGAGAAAGAGAGAAACATCAATGATCAGAGAGAATCATCGATCGGCTGCCTCCTGCACGCCCCACCTTGGGGATCGAGTCCACAACCCGGGCATGTGCTCTGACCGGGAATCGAACCGTGACCTCCTGGTTCATAGGTCAACACTCAACCACTGAGCCACGCCGGCCGGGAGCCATTTGGATATTTTAACAAATCACAGAAGACACGTGGGATTTCCGTGGCCCATAGGAAGCGCTGTGCTTCAGTGTTGAAGAAAATAAAATGAAATAAAGAGGGAGGGCCTGGGAGGGGTCAGAGGCCAGGAGCCACCACGGGGCAGGGCACCGTGTCAGAGTTGATCCGAATCTGTGATTGTCCGCGTGGCCCTTGCAGAGCATGTCTGCAGTTCCCTCGATGACACCAGGTTTCCTGGCGGGGCCGAGGAAGCAAGAGCGCTGTCATAGTGTAACTGATCAGGTCCAAGGAGAGCTCTGGGCAGGTACTTAACTGTGTTCCATCGACAGAACCGTCTGTTCGTTGTAAAATAAGCCCATCGCCCTGAAGAGCTCACTCCATAATGAGAGGGTTGCAAGCCTTTCCCCATTTACAGAGCATCTTTCACCTAGGACGTTGGGTCAGCGTGTCACGGTTCCCTGTTTCCGCGAGCTGCCCTCAGCCCTTTCGGGAGGAAGGCTGGGAGCCATGAAGAACACATTTTGAAGTTAAATCTGGAAAATATCACAGTAGCCTGATGGTTAGGGCCTCGGCCGCCATAGGTGTTCAACAGAGAGCCTAGCAATGGGTGTGTGTGTGTGTCTGTGTGTGTGTAAGAGAGAATGGTTTGCAAATTCAAAAAAAAAGAAAGGAAAAAGCAGGGTTAAGACCTCAACCAATGTGTTTGCTTTTCGTCTTTGGGAAACCCTTCCTAACTCTGGTTTCCACTGGATCAGATGGCGTCCAGAGAACCCCGAAGGGCGTCCCCAATGGAATGCCGGGGTAGACAGCCCTCAGGGCCTCCCTTCCGGGGACCACCCCCCAGAGCTGACAGACCTTCTCTGTGTGTCCCGCAGGGGAGTAAGGACGGACTCCACCCGCCCCTGCCAACGGTGACATCCTGTTGAAGGCCACCGGGACTAACCTACTCGAAGATGGGGGACCTGGGCAGAAGGTGGGGGACCCGGGCAGAAGGTGGGGGACCCGGGCAGAAGGCAGTCATCTGTGTTTTTCAGCCAAGACCTAAAGCTGGAACCACCCGCAGATGAAGGTGAAAGGCCACGCCGGGTGGCGGAAAGGGGACATGTTGTCCGGGTCGATTTACGGGCTCCTGAGGAGACAATGGAAGTGAGCGCACGGGGTTTAGTGCAGATAAAACCCGACGACTTTTCATCCACTTTTCATCCTGCCCAGAGCAGCCACCTGTGCCAACCAACACCAACACCAACAACAAAACCGCATCTGAGAACACACCAGGCACCTCTCCAGCCGACAAAGGAATGAGAGAGGGGCAGAGCAAGGTTGACAACAAAGTGGGTCCGGGGACCCATCCACAAGAAAACTGCATTTGCACGGACTCGTCCCACTGTCCTATTCTGAGCTGAAAACACTAATAAATAAAACAATGTGGGCCTGGGTGTAAAAACCACATCACGCGGTCCTAGAGTTCTCCACCAGGAAACCGTGGGGAGCTGTCACAATAACCGACGCCGAAGAGGGAGTTGTTGAGAAGGGGGACGGGGGAGACTGTCTCGGCCGTCAGGGATGCGGGGCTGGCAGGCGGCCGATTCTGGGAGGATCGCTTCCTACTGATAACAGGTGGAAGGGGTTTAAAGAGAGAAAGGCTGCGTTTCACCCCAGCAAGCACCGCCTTTGCTAGGTGTCACATGAACACGGGTTCAAACCTCTGGCTTTGACACAGAGAGAGAATCGCCGACCGTCAGTCCTTCCTCCGTGGCGGGTGTATTAGAGGTCAGAGGTCAGGTGCGCCAAGGCTCCCCAGCTATATTCAGGGGAAACCAGGACTTTAGATTTTACATTATTTTCATTTGGAAAGGAGGGGAGGGGCTCAGTGTGGCATCTGGTTTGCTTTGAAGTCTGCCGTGTTTTTGACAATGGCTATCGGCATGGTGGGGTCACTGTACTGGGAGCGGACGTGTTCTTGGGGCCGGATCACATGACACCAGTCGTCTTCCCAGGGTGAGCCCTGAAGTCGTGGCAGGAACATTCCTGCCGTTTCCCAACGGGCAGCTGACCAGCTGGAAATGGCGGCTCCACAGAGAGGCCGTGCCCGACATGGGAAGGTGCCCAGCGGAGATTCGTGGTGTTGTAACTCACCTGTCAACCCTCTCAGAGCTCTGCCCTTGCATTCCTTCCTGCTCTGCTAGGAGGCTCAGTATGACCTGCCTGGCCAGTCTTTTGATACTGACACGGATGATGGTGGTAATGGGACTAACATTAACAAAGGCAATTGTACTAGCTGCATCCCAGGTACCGTTGGTAACAGAGTCTCCCAACGCCAGGTGGCCCAAAGCAATCATAATTGTACTAGAGGCCTGGTGCACGACATTCGTGCACTGGGGGCGGGGGGGGGGGTGGTCCCTCAGCCCAGCCTGTGCCCTCTCACAGTCCTGGACCCCTTGGCGGACACCCCCCAAGGGGTCCTTAGCACTGCCGCGGAGGTGAGAGTGGCTCCCGCCACTGCTGCTGCGCTCGCCAGTTGTAAGCCTGGCTTCTGGCTGAGCAGGGCTCCTCCTGTGGGAGCACACTGACCACCAGGGGACAGGCAGCTCCTGCATTGAGCGTCTGCTCCCTGGTGGTCAGTGTACATCATAGCGACCAGTCATTCCGCTGTTCGGTTGATTTGCATATTAGCCTTTTATATATATAGATTATAGCACCCGATTCGTGGGGCGTGAATTCAGGCAGGGTGTGGCTGAGTGACGCTTCTGTTTCGCAAGTTGTGGATGGACATAGGTCCCTGGTGGCACTCAGCGGGCAGATGGGCTGCTCTGGAGGGACCACGATGTCTGGCATCTTGGCAGGGGGAGCTGGAAGGCTGGGCTCAGCTGCGCATGGGCCAGAGCGCCCCCACATGGCCAGTGCCAGGGTGGCCCATCTTATATGTGGCCCAGGCTCGGAGAGCTGGCTTCCCTGTGGGCCGGGTTCCTAGCCGCTTATGACTCAGCCTGGGAGGCGCACTTTTTCTGCGCCTGAGTGGTTCAGGCAGTCACAGAGGCCCCCAGATTCAGGCAGAGGGGACTCAGGCCTATTCTCTCCCCTCCCCCGGTCTCGCTGCCCCGCCCCGTCCCTGCAAAGGGAGGAGTGACAACATGTGCAGCACGTCCAGGGCAGATGCCCCCTGCTTGGTCGGAGAGCGGAGACGGGTTCTCAGCACACAGGCCAGGCTGGTCCGCACTAGGTGTTCCGCACAGATGTGTTCAGTGAATGAGCACATGGTGAATGGACAGCCCGGAGACTGTGCTCAGTGGGTGAGATGGGGGTCACGGGACCCAGCTCTCCCCCAGCCCGGGGTGACCCAGGGACCCAGCCCTCCCCCAGCCCTTCCCCAGCCCTGGGTGACCCAGGGACCCAGCCCTCCCCCAGCCTGGGGTGACCCAGGGACCCAGCCCTTCCCCAGCCCGGGGTGACGGGACCCAGCCCTTCCCCAGCCCGGGGTGACCCAGGGACCCAGCCCTCCCCCAGCCTGGGGTGACCCAGGGACCCAGCCCTCCCCCAGCCTGGGGTGACCCAGGGACCCAGCCCTCCCCCAGCCTGGGGTGACCCAGGGACCCAGCCCTTCCCCAGCCCGGGGTGACCCAGGGACCCAGCCCTCCCCCAGCCCTTCCCCAGCCCGGGGTGACCCAGAGACCCAGCCCTCCCCCAGCCCTTCCCCAGCCCGGGGTGACCCAGGGACCCAGCCCTTCCCCAGCCCGGGGTGACACAGAGACCCAGCCCTCCCCCAGCCCGGGATTCCCAGGGATGCCCCCCTTCGTCCTGGCAGAGAGGGTGGGTGTCACCCAGGCGCCGAGCACCTCTTCTCTCTGTTTGCGACGTTGTTGTGCCTGCAGCTGCGGAGGCACCTTGGGCCGTGGGTGACGAGTGTGAGGGTGAAAAGCTGACTCACCGAGCACACTAACCAGGAGACATCGCCGAGCCACAGCTCAGCCCTGGGCCCCAGCCTCCCTCCCGTCCCCTGGCAGAGGGAGGGCTGGCCATTCCCGCCACTGAGAGCAGTCCTGCTGACAGCACGCAGAAACCGCAGGAGGTGAGGCCAGTGGCGAGTCGGCAGCGCAGAGGCCCGCTCCTTGAGCCCCAGGTTCTGCAAACACCCGGGCGCCGGCGGATCCGGGTCTCCCGCTGGAAACCACTGGGGCGTCTCGCTGTCAAAGGTGCGGCCGGGCACCATCTGTTCAAACACCGTCAGGCAGAGAGATCCGTGTTGAAAACTCCGTTCAATCACCTACACGTCGCGCCTGCTGCAACAGGCAGAGCCGCCCGAGGACGGCCCCCGAGAGGCGAGCCCCGCCGGGCCTGTGGCGAGGGAGGCGGCCGCGGGCGGAGACGCGGTCTGTGCGCCTCTGTCTTGCTGATCTGCGCCTTTTTCATGGCCTGGCGAGGCCTGTGTGGTTTGGCCCCGTGGGAGACGCCTGCACCTTCCCCGAGCTTGGAGACAAAGTGCGACCTCTCATCCGGGGGACCAGGACACCCTGTTTCACCGGGAGGCACCCACAACGCAGGAGCCTCTGACTGCCCTTCGCCTGCATTTACTGGGGGCGTCCTGGGCCTCTTGGCTCCCCTCCAACTTAGACGTCCCCCCAGCCCTTCGCCCCTCGCTCCCCTGGGCCGGGGAGGGCCGCAGGGGATGCCAGTGGCGGCTGCCAGCAGCTGGAGGTCTAGAAGCCTGTGGAGGTCGCTCCCCCACCCCTCCGCCCCCAGCAGGGCTCGTGTCCTCGTGGGCCTTGGGCAATGGTGGGTGAGAAAGAGAGAAAAGGCTCTTTGGTATTTTTTTTTTTTTAAGTCCCCAGACCTTGTGCTGGAGTGGCTTGTCCCAACTAGAGCTGATTTTTAAATAGTCAAAAATTTTGTGAGCTGATTGTCAAAAAGTCATGATTACAAATTAAACTATATAAACTTGCAATCAAATACATTGTATTTAAAACAAAGGTAATCAATCCTCAAAACTTACCACATTGTGATTATTTTAGTAGGTTTTCCTGGTTCCTATGCTCTAGGTCAGCGGTTCTCAACCTATGGGGGTCGAACGACCCTTTCATGGGGGTCGCCTAAGACCATCGGAAAACACATCTATAATTACATATTGTTTTGGTGATTCATCACTATGCTTTCATTATGTTCAATTTGTAACAATGAAAATACATCCTGCATATCAGATATTGACATGACGATTCCTAGCAGTAGCAACATGACAGTGATGAAGTAGCAACGAGAATAATTTTATGGTTGGGGGTCACCACCACACGAGGGACTGTATGAAAGGGTCGCGGGGTTAGGCAGGTTGAGAACCGCTGCCCTAGATGTTTGCATCTACTGTGCCCATCGAGTGGAAACTGACTAAGCGGTGGCATGATCCGCTTCCGCGACCTCACACTGACAGCTCGAGACCAGCTGCTGCGGAGGATTTACACCACAGACATTGGCAGATGCTACTAATTGGGTTTTTTCCTTCCTGGCGATCCCGCTGGTAGCATTGCCTAGCACCCCACTGCCCCCCATGTGATGTGGGCTCACGCAGAGCCCCAGGAAGACAGCGATCACCAGCTCATTCCAAAACGCTTGGACCTGGAGGCTAGGCTTCTGAGCCTTTGCTCCCTGAGATGCAAGCGCCTGCGGGGTCCCGGCTCGGTGGCTACAATGTCCCTTTCTCCAGACATTTCTTTTCAAGGAGAGACGTGTTTGCTCTGCTCCCACACGGCCCCGAAAAAGCAGGTGTGTTTGTGCTGGTCTTTAAGGTATCTTTAAAGTAAACAGGCTTGATAAAATCTTTCCTTTTCTCTTTGCTTCATGCTCCCATTGCTGTATTGATCCAGGGCTTTCCGCAGGCCCGGAGTATGCGGGCTGTGTGTGTACATTTCTGCAAACAGATAATCCTGGAAGTCAGCTGTACAGAGACAGGCTCTGTTACGATGAACCGGAGCCCAGGGGGCGGCCAGCCACTTCCTCTCTTTTGAGATTTTGGTGTTTGGAAGACTTTCACTTAAACTCCGTTCCGCAGCTTGGCTCCTTTGTAAAATACCGGAGGAGAAATCAATGCCCTCGCCGGCCTTTCATGGGAAGTTCAAGCTCGCCTTGGGCTGGGCCACACCGTTCAGCCGCAGGCCCACTGGGGGGCATGTTAAAGGAATGGGGCTGGCATGCATGGGTGGCATGTCAGGCTCCAGGAGGTCCCTGGTGTGAAAGGTGAGCCCTGGGTGTCTGCTTAGGCGCCCAAGACACTTCCCTGCCCAAATGCTGAAGCAACTGACAAGCGAAACGAAGGCGTCAGGCTGCTCAGAGACCACGTGCGTCGCTGGTGAAGTCGAGGCTGGAGGACACGGCTTGTATCTGTGGGCAAATGAACTCCCTATTCCTGAAGCCCTAAGTTAGGCTGCCGTGTGGGGTGGGCTGGCGGGCTCCCCCACCCCCCCACGCCACACGGAGAGCCGCCCGGGGGTCAGCTCCCTCCTTACAATGAACCCAAACCAGGGCCTCTCACTGTGAATGTCCTGTTTCCCTTCTCCAATGTGCCAACCGGGGAGGAGGAGCCGGGAGTGATGGGCACAGAGAGCCGGGAGCCATGCTGACGCCCTCCCGCACCTGGAATGAGTCCCTCCCCACCGCCACCCGCCTGGCCCGCCAACAGCCGCTGCTAACACCGGCCATTGCCTCAGGAGCTCCGGAACGCGCCTGTATTTGAAAGCTGAGCCCAGCTGTGTCAGCCCAGGCGTACAGAGAGGAAAGGGGGTCGCCTCAGAGAGCTCTGGGGAGGAACACGGGGTGCGGTCATTAGAGCTGGCTATACCTACAGAGTCGAAAGTTCCTACCTCCTTCCCCTTAAGCTACTGTGCTGGGGTGAATAGTATCCCCCCAAATGCATGTCCACCTGGAGCCTCAGAACGAGGCCTGACTTAGAAATAGGGTCTTTGCAGATGTAATCAAGGCAAGGCCATCCCTTAGGGTGGGCCTTGAGTCCACTGTGACCTTAGGAGAGGAACCTTTGGACACAGAGACGCAGGCACAGGGAGCTGAGGGCGGAGAGGGAGTAAGGCAGCCTCGAGCCCGGCCACGTCCAGGGCTGCCAGCACACAGTCTGGAGGATTGGAGCAGGGCCTCTTCCTGAACCCCCAGAATGGCAAGTCCCCATGTGGCCGGCCACCCGCGTGGAGGGGGGAGGCTTTCTTTGGTGGAGAGAAGATGAAGGACTGGACCTGTACAAGGTGATGGCGGGGTATGGGATGCCCGATGGCCCAGGCTCACATCCCGTAGACGCTTGCAGCCCTCCCCGGTCTGTCAACACATCCCTGACTGGGGTGACTTGTCTGTGGAAACCCCTAGGTTCCCCTAGGCCCGTGGTCGGCAAACTGCGGCTGGCAAGCCACACGCGGCTCTTTGGCCCCTTGAGTGAGGCTCTTCCTAAGCCTTAGGAGTGCCCTAATTAAGTTAATAACAACGTACCTATCTATATAGTTTAAGTTTAAAAAATGTGGCTCTCAAAAGAAATTTCAATCGTTGTCCTGTTGATATTTGGCTCTGTTGACTAATGAGTTTGCTGACCACTGCTCTACGCTGCTGTGTGGTGTGGCCAGGTGGCCCCCTAAGGGTGTTCAGGACCCTTGAGGCCCTTGTCCCCGCCCCCACAGTCCCCCAAGCTCAGCTCCACGCTCTTCCCGGGCTTCGCCTTGGGCAGGAAGAAAAACCTGGCTGTTTGTTTAACCGCCCACCACGAGGGCTGGGGGGCTGGGGGGCACAGCCGTGGGGACCGGGCGGGCCTGGGGACCACTGGACCGTTGTCATAAGGCGCCCTCCTGTCCTTCCAGAGGCTGCGGATGCAGGTCTCTGCCAGGTGCTGTGCTGCGGCCCTTGGCACCCTGGGGGCCGAGGACAGGAGGCCTGCTCTGCGGTTCCCTCCGTGTCATGACCAGGTTTAATTTTCAGGTCATGGCATGGGCCGTACAGAGAAGCTCCCGTTCCTGGAGATGTAAGACCCTTTTCTGGCAGCGTTTGCGTGAGGTAGGACCATGTCACCTTCCTGTTCGGAGGGAAATCGCTGCGCGTTGGGTCTCCAATGGAGGAGACGCAATGGTCTGCAGGGGGCTGGCGGCCGCCTCGGACTGTCCTGGGTGGAGGTGGCGGCGATCAGCAGGCGGATCGGACCTTGGGCTTCTTGTCTCACCCGACACTGGGTTCTCCTCTCGGCTCCCTCCTTGCCCCTCTGGGCCCAGTGCCTGCCTTTGGAGTCTGTTCTCCATCTGACCACTGAGCTGCAGGCCATTTATTAGGTTCCCCCCCGAAATGATGTCTGAGTCCGTGGCTGGACAGCTGCCGGGATCCTGCTCAAGCAGCACTCATCTCCTCGGCCAGTCCTTGCTTCTTTGGGGGAAGGAGGAAAGTTGCATTTTTCTCCCTAAGCCCGCTGCGGAATTCTCTCCTTCATCCAATCTGTTAAAGATAACACCGCTCAGCCTTCCCGTCTCCCCGCTGACCTTCATTTATCTTCCCGGAGATTTAGAGCCTCCGTGAGCATCTGTCCTGTCGGTGATTTACTGCCTTCCTCGCCTCCTTCCCATCACTCTCGGCAGCCGTCCGCCCGCCCTTGTGGGTCCTGGGTGGAGGCCAGGCTCCGGCGCGCCCACCTGCCTCTGCCCAGGACATTCCAGCACCTCGCCACAATGCATCGCCGTCTAAGATGTCTCCTCACTCTGTTCAAAGATGATGTTCATTGAAAAAATATTTTTTATTGATTTCAGAGAGGAAGGGAGAGGGAGAGATAGAAACATCAATGATGAGAATCATGGATTGGCTGCCTCCTGCACGCCCCACACTGGGGATCGAGCCCACAACCCGGGCATGTGCCCTGACCGGGAATCAAACCAGGGACCCTTCAGTCTGTAGGCTGACGCTCTATCCACTGAGCCGAACTGGCCAGGGCACAGGGTTCATTGTTTAACTCACAGCTGCTGGTATGGGTGGAAAGCCAGTGTCTGTTGAGGCCCTGCTTCCAACCTTCTGGGTGGTTTACACCGGAAGTGGCACACGGCTCGCGTGGGAGTTCTGTGTTGAGTTTTCCAGGACCTGCCACGCTGTTTTCCACGTGGCCACGGGTCACATTCCCTCCCGCGGCGCCCGGCGACCCCGCTTCTCCCCCCTCCCCGGCACTCGTTACCTTCTGTTCTTTCCGTCACATTTTTTCTTCCCACTGGGTGTGGAGTGCGCGCTGTTGTTTTTAACCCCTCACGGCTTCTTCTGTTTCCTGGTTGTTTCTGCTGCCCCCTAATTTCAGTCTGTGCTCGAACCCCGGCGGCGCTGGTCCGACTTCACAGCTGCAGCTCCCACTACCACCTGGCTCGTTTTCTCTGCAAGACAATCTGATTGGCTGAGCACCTCTTACTGTGCCCGGCCATAGGTCATAGGTCTACTGACCAATATATGAGTCCACAGCCCCTGCGTCAGTCGACCATCAGCTACGCCCAGGAGGAGGGTCAGTGTTGACAGGTGCCTGGCTGTCTGCAGAAGCCTCTCTGAGGTCCTCTTCCCTGAGGAGGGGCCGTGGGGCGTGCAGGAGGCAGCCGATCCATGATTCTCTCTCATCATTGATGTTTCTCTCTCTCTCTCTCTCTCTCTCTCTCTCCCTTTCCCTCTCCCTTCCTCTCTGAAATCAATAAAAATATATTTTAAAAAAATATGCTGGGGGGTTAAGACCTATCTTTCCTAAAATGTGAAATAGAGGAAACTGACCCTCAGCACATGGCAACTCTGGTCTAGAAGCTTCTGGAGGTTTGCCCTCTGGAGTTCCCAATAGACAAGCTCAGAGCACCCTCACCCTTACTGGCTCTCAGCCACATGCTGCATTTTAATGCAATAATTTTTAAATAATAAACCCCCTTAAATGTCAAAGAAAAGGAGCTGCTCTTGTGGACAGACTGGTCCAGAGGTTGGTAGCCACCCTATATGGCAGCCACTCCTCCACTTAACCAGGCTGAGGATGCCTGAGCCACCGTCTGTCCAGTCCTGGACCCTGGCCGATGCTGAGGCGGGTGCAGGGCCGCCTTTCGTAACTGACATCGTTTCTGCGGGAACAGAAGTCTCAAGGACACCGTCCCACCTCACTATGAGAACCTGTCCCTGTCTGCACTGAGTGCTAGCTCCTGGGAAGTCTGTCTTTCTGGAGTTTATGGACATGAACTCATATAATTGTCTAGATTTCCCTTTGGGTGTTGGAAAGCCTGGGGTAAATTTATTTTTATTTTCTATGGGCTGAACTATGCACCACCACCCCCAACCCCATTCATATGTTGAAGCCCTAACTCCCAGGACCTCGGAATGTGACTGTATTTGGAGACAGAGCCTCCAGAGAGGCAATTAACTTAAAACGAGGTCGTAGGGGAGCTGTCATCCCATATAACTGGTACGCTTATAAGAAGAAATATGGACACACACACAAAGGAGAGGCCTCATGTGGCAGGGAGAGGACGGCTGCCTAGAAGCCCAGGAGAGAGGCCTCAGCAAGAACCAATTCTGCCGACACCTTGCCCTTGGACGCCCAGCCTCCAGAGCCGTAGTTTACACCACACAGACCATAGCACTTTGTTGTGACAGCCCTAGCCAACCGGTATACCTCCCCACAACCACCGTAGGGATTTTATATCCTATATAATAAAAGGCTAATATGCAAATCGACCGAACAGCAGAACAACTGGTTGCTATGATGCACATTGACCACCAGGGGGCAGATGCTGGACATAGGAGCTGCCTCCTGGTGGTCAGTGTGCTCCCACAGGGGGAGTGCCCCTCAGCTAGAAGCCTGGCTCATGGCTGGCAAGCTAGCAGTCAGACATTCTCCTGAGGGCTCTCGGACTGGGAGAGAGCACTGGCTGGGCTGAGGGACCTCCCTGAGTGTGTGAATTTCATGCACTGGGTCTCCAGTATCCTATCTAATAATAGAGAAACAGGGTAATTAACCGTAACTTCGCTACCCTTCCCATTGGCTAATCAGCGAGATATGCAAATTAACTGCTAACCAAGATGGCAGCCGGCAGCCAGGCAGCTGAAGCGAACAGGAGGCTTGCTTGCTCCAGTGACGGAGGAAGTCAAGGTTCCCCGCCTGCCGCAGCCCAGCTCTGAGCTCCAGATGCAACAATGTTGCAATTATAGAAGCTAAACAAACCCAGAAACCTGCTTTCAGCCGCCAGCGGGCTCAGAGCTTAGAGTGCCAGTGATGGCAACAGAGTTTCAATTATAGAAGCTAAACAAACCCAGAAACCTGCTTTCAGCCAGCCACAGCCTCAAGCTGGAGCCGGCTCTCAGCTCCAGTGACAGCTATAGAAGGTAAATAAATCCCAGGGGAAAAAAAGAAAAAAAAAGAGCCTGGGAGCATCAGTCGCCCGCCAACCTGAAAACGGCCCTCAGCCCCTCACCCAGACTGGCCAGGCACCCCAGTGGGGACCCCCACCATAAAGGGGGTGTGACCAGCTGCAAACAGCCACCAGCCCGTCATCCAGGTTGGCCAGGCACCCAAGCAGGACCCCCACCCTGATCCAGATCACCCTTCAGGGCAAACCAGCTGGCCCCCACCCATGCACCAGACCTCTATCCTATATAGTAAAAGGGTAACACGCAAACTGACCCTAAAAGCAGAAAGACTGGAAATGACTGGTCACTATGACACACACTGACCACCAGGGGGCAGACACTCAATGCAGGAGCTGCCCTCTGGTGGTCAGTGTACTCTCACAGCAGGGAGCTCTGCTCAGCCACAAGCCAGGCTGATGGCTGCCAGTACAGCGGTGGTGGTGGGAGCCTCTCCTGCCTCCTCAGCAGCGCTAAGGATGTCTGACTGCAGCTTAGGTCTGCTCCCTGCTGGCAAGTGGGCATCCCCCGAGGGCTGCCGGGCTGCCAGAGGGATGTCTGATTGCCAGCTTAGGCCCAATCCCCTGGGGAGCAGGCCTAAGCCAGCAGGTGGTCACCCCCGAGGGGTCCCAAACTGCGAGAGGGCACAGGCCGGGCTGAGGGACCCCCTACCCCTGAGTGCACAAATTTTTGTGCACCGGGCATCTAGTATATAATAAAAGCATAATATGCTAATTAGACTGGACAGCCAAACGACCTTCTGGACATGCTTCCGGACGAAGCTGGGGCTGTGAGGGCCCTGGGGCTGCAAGGGCCCAGGCGCTGCAAGGGCCGAGCCCCTTGTATAAATTTTGTGCATTGGGCCTCTAAAATAGATAGATAGATAGATAGATAGATAGATAGATAGATAGATAGATATTTCAGAGAGGAAGGGAGAGGGAGACAGGGATAGAAACATCAATGATGAGAGAGAATCATTGATTGGCTGCCTCCTGCACACCCCCTACCAGAGATCCAACCCAAAACCTGGGCATGTGCCCTGACCAGGAATCGAACGGTGACCTCCTGGTTCATAGGTCGATGCCCAACGGCAGCCACGCCGGCCAGGCCACCATAGAGAAACTTCTGCTTGCTTTTTTTTCTGCTGTATGCTTAGTGTCCTTTCGTGTTTCCCATACTTGTACTTCCTTCCTTTACACCTCCTTTTTAACCTATGCTGCCTGGTTGCGTTTTGGTATCCTTTTAAGCTCTCTGGAGTCAGGCACAGTAACAACAAATTTTTAAAAAATTTTAAATGATATTTACTAGGCGTGTCTGATGTTTAAGATTCTATCTTGGCAAATACCCTATGATTTCACTTATATGGGGAATCTAAAGAGTAAAACAAACTAACAAAACGGAAGCAGACTCATAGGTACAGAGAACAGACTGATGGTGGCGGGAGGGGAGGGTGCTGGGGGCTGGGTGAAAAAGGTGAGGGGATTAAGAAGGACAGATTGGTAGTTACAGAGTAGTCACGGGAATGTAAACTACAGCACGGGAATGGCGTCAATGGAATATGGTCAATAATATTGTAACGACTATGTGTGGGGCCAGGTGGGTACTGGAATTATTAGGGGGATCACTTTGTAAATTATTGTCTGACCACTATGCTGCGCACCTGAAACTAAGACAAAATAATACTGAATATCAACGATAGTAGAAAAATTACAAAAACAAGGGGGAAAATAAATAAATATAAACGCCACTATGGCTAATGTAATGTATGCAGAAGTCCACCCCCAAAGGCTCTGTCTAGGGTGCCAGCGAGACCAAGCATGGTGAGCTGGGACGCGCCTGGTGTTAAGGTCTTAATACATGTTGGTTCTGCCCGGCCGGCGTGGCTCAGTGGTTGAGCGTCGACCTATGAACCAGGAGGTCACATTCCATTCCCGGGCAGGGCACATGCCCGGGTTGCAGACTCAAACCCCCATCGTGCAGGAGGCAGCCAGTTGGTGATTCTCTCTCATCACTGATGTTTCTATCTCCCTCTCCCTCTCCCTTCCTCTCTGAAATCAATAAAGATATATGTTTTTTTAAATGTTGGTTCTTACTACCAGCTCTCAGTTGCTGTACTGGTTAGCTTTTGCTGTGGAACAAAATACTCCCAAATTTAATGTCCTAAAATAATAAACATTTATGGTTAGGACCATAATAGCACCATGTTATGATCTCCCGAGCCTGTGGGTTGGGCGAGCCGCTCCTCTGGGCTGAGACAGCTCAGCTGGGGCTGGGTGGTCCAGGGTGGCTTCGTTTCCGGGACCTCAGGTGAGGGCTGGGATGGCTGTCGCATCCCCGGGGAGGCCGCCTGCCCTGGATACCTGGTGGCTGACAGACTCCCAGCAGCAGGAGGGGGTCAGCCCCAGTACACCCGACCTTCGGGTCTCTGCTGGGGTCCCATTTCATAAGGTCCCGTTGGCCAAAGCAAGTCACATGGCCAAGCCCAGATCAAAGGATGAAGACATAAGCCCCGCCCTCTGATGGGAGCTGCCAGGTCACATTGCAAGGGGGTGGATGCAGGGAGCAGGGAGAACTGGGGGCCACTTATACTCACTGCGTGCAAGGCACTGTGCCAGGCCCTCACGCCGTTCTCTTACTTAATCCTGCAGTATTTCCAACCTCCCTTTAAAGACCAAATCGGACACCCAGAGAGCACCTGCTACTCAGCAAGGGCCATGCAGTGAGCAGCGAGCTGGGACTGGCCCCAGACTGCCACCTTCAGGGCTGTCACTTCCCGGTGCACACCCTGTGTCTCCCAGCGCCCGGCAGAGTGCCCACAGCAGAGGCGCAGGCACGTTATTGGAGGCCACACTCGCATCTGAGGGCAGACGGCGCGGAGGAATGAACAGTGAACAAGAATGAGCACCACACTGTGAGCCCAGCTCTCGGCAGGTGAGATTCCTAAGCTTGCTGGGCTCACCTGGGCTTCCGCTGGGCAACCGAGGCCACAGCACCCCCTCCTCTGGCCCCGGCCCCACTGCCCCCTCCTCTGGCCCCACTGCCCCCTCCTCTGGCCCCACTGCCCCTCCTCTGGCCCCACTGCCCCCTCCTCTGGCCCCACTGCCCCCTCCCCTGGCCCCACTGCCCCCTCCTCTGGCCCCACTGCCCCTCCTCTGGCCCCACTGCCCCCTCCTCTGGCCCCACTGCCCCTCCTCTGGCCCCACTGCCCCCTCCTCTGGCCCCACTGCCCCTCCTCTGGCCCCGGCCCCAGCGCCCCCTCCTCTGGCCCCACTGCCCCCTCCTCTGGCCCCACTGCCCCTCCTCTGGCCCCGGCCCCAGCGCCCCCTCCTCTGGCCCCGGCCCCAGCGCCCCCTCCTCTGGCCCCACTGCCCCCTCCTCTGGCCCCACTGCCCCCTCCTCTGGCCCCACTGCCCCTCCTCTGGCCCCACTGCCCCCTCCTCTGGCCCCACTGCCCCTCCTCTGGCCCCACTGCCCCTCCTCTGGCCCCACTGCCCCCTCCTCTGGCCCCACTGCCCCCTCCTCTGGCCCCACTGCCCCCTCCTCTGGCCCCACTGCCCCTCCTCTGGCCCCGGCCCCAGCGCCCCCTCCTCTGGCCCCACTGCCCCTCCTCTGGCCCCACTGCCCCTCCTCTGGCCCCACTGCCCCCTCCTCTGGCCCCACTGCCCCCTCCTCTGGCCCCACTGCCCCCTCCTCTGGCCCCACTGCCCCTCCTCTGGCCCCACTGCCCCCTCCTCTGGCCCCACTGCCCCCTCCTCTGGCCCCACTGCCCCTCCTCTGGCCCCACTGCCCCCTCCTCTGGCCCCACTGCCCCTCCTCTGGCCCCACTGCCCCCTCCTCTGGCCCCACTGCCCCTCCTCTGGCCCCGGCCCCAGCGCCCCCTCCTCTGGCCCCACTGCCCCTCCTCTGGCCCCACTGCCCCTCCTCTGGCCCCACTGCCCCCTCCTCTGGCCCCACTGCCCCCTCCTCTGGCCCCACTGCCCCCTCCTCTGGCCCCACTGCCCCTCCTCTGGCCCCGGCCCCAGCGCCCCCTCCTCTGGTCCCACTGCCCCCTCCTCTGGCCCCGGCCCCAGCGCCCCCTCCTCTGGCCCCGGCCCCAGCGCCCCCTCCTCTGGCCCCACTGCCCCTCCTCTGGCCCCACTGCCCCCTCCTCTGGCCCCACTGCCCCCTCCTCTGGCCCCACTGCCCCCTCCTCTGGCCCCACTGCCCCCTCCTCTGGCCCCACTGCCCCTCCTCTGGCCCCGGCCCCAGCGCCCCCTCCTCTGGCCCCGGCCCCAGCGCCCCCTCCTCTGGCCCCACTGCCCCTCCTCTGGCCCCACTGCCCCTCCTCTGGCCCCACTGCCCCTCCTCTGGCCCCGGCCCCAGCGCCCCCTCCTCTGGTCCCACTGCCCCCTCCTCTGGCCCCACTGCCCCTCCTCTGGCCCCGGCCCCAGCGCCCCCTCCTCTGGCCCCGGCCCCAGCGCCCCCTCCTCTGGCCCCACTGCCCCCTCCTCTGGCCCCACTGCCCCTCCTCTGGCCCCGGCCCCAGCGCCCCCTCCTCTGGCCCCGGCCCCAGCGCCCCCTCCTCTGGCCCCGGCCCCAGCGCCCCCTCCTCTGGCCCCACTGCCCCTCCTCTGGCCCCACTGCCCCCTCCTCTGGCCCCACTGCCCCTCCTCTGGCCCCACTGCCCCCTCCTCTGGCCCCACTGCCCCCTCCTCTGGCCCCACTGCCCCTCCTCTGGCCCCGGCCCCAGCGCCCCCTCCTCTGGTGGTTGGATGAGGCCCACCTGAGGGGATGCGGGTGGATGTGCTCGGAAGTTACCTGGGCGGAAACCACCGGAGAAAAGAAGTTTCTTCTTCCTTCCTCTTCCCCAGGCAACGAAACAGTTTACCAGTAACCCTAACCTTCAGGTTTCCTTTTGTAAATAATGGTTTTGCTGTCTTTTCCTGGCCTTCCTCTATCTTTAGAGTCACTCCCTGCGTGTGTGTCTCCTGCTCAGGGTGGACCTGGCCCCGCCCCCCTCCCTCTCTCCCCTCCCTCTGGCTCCCAGCTGGTCCCGCTGCCGTGTTTCCCACCATCTCCCCTCACGCCCTGGCCGCTCCCCCGGGCGCTGCCCGCCTCCCAGCGCCACTCGCAGGCTGGGCTCTCTTCTGCACTTGGACACCAAGAGGCACCCGGTGACCAGCAACAATGAGGCCTAAGAAAACGGGTCATTTGAGCCGAGAGAGACGTCAGTGAAACCATCTTAGTATTTGATTGGCCTTTTGTTAAGAGAATAGTGAGTCTTTAAGCTGCGCCCGAGAAAGACACTGACCCCTTTTCAGAGTGGACAGGTCTGGGATGGCTGCACTGAAAGGCAGCGTTGATGGCTGAAACCGGGTGTGCCACCCGCCGGGCTGCCTGGAGGCCTGACAGGCACCTGCCCGGAGCCCTGCGGACGCGCCGAGAGAGGCCCACCAGGTGGCCGGGTGGATCTGATAGGAGGTGAGTCAGGAGAGGGGCCCACCAGGCAGCCGGGTGGATCTGATAGGAGGTGAGTCAGGAGAGAGGCCCACCAGGCGGCCGGGTGGATCTGATAGGAGGTGAGTCAGGAGAGAGGCCCACCAGGCGGCCGGGTGGATCTGATAGGAGGTGAGTCAGGAGAGAGGCCCACCAGGCGGCCAGGTGGATCTGCTAGGAGGTGAGTCAGGAGAGAGGCCCACCAGGCAGCCGGGTGGATCTGATAGGAGGTGAGTCAGGAGAGAGGCCCACCAGGCGGCCGGGTGGATCTGATAGGAGGTGAGTCAGGCAGGGCACGGGACGGAGCCAGGCCTGGCGCAGCCAGGGGCACCTGGGCGAGAGGCTGAGGACGATGTGTAGGAGGAACCCGGGGGCGCGTACCGACGCAGCGCCGGAGCAGCCACGGACACGCCAGCACGGTGAGTGGCATGACGGTCTGGGTGCATGTAGACTAATCAGTTCCCAAGGAGAGATCCGTGCCGCGTGTTTCTGGGCCGTGCGGGGACCCAGGGGGCCACGCAGAAGCGGCACTGCGTCCCCCACGGAGGAATTGCAGGGGCTCCGAGCTCATCCCACCAGGAAGGGGGGTGATGTTCCCTCTGCGATGAGTGCAGGTATAACCCTAGAGGCACTTTATCGGCAGCTGCAACGTTGTAAATGTCAAGGCCACACACACCCATGAAATGAGGAGAAGTGTGTTGGGAATCGCCTGTGCCAATCAAGACTGTCTGTGCTTCCTGTGGACAATGCCCCCTCCCAAGGCCGTCCTGTGATCCGACCCCACGCCGGGAGCATTGCCTGCTGCAATTCATTCGCTCCCTTTTGCTCTACCCAGTCTATTCTAAGGGAGAGATGGGGATGTCTGTTTTTCAGTTTGATTTTTCTTGCTAAATATGACTTTATTTCTTAAATCTGTCTCTCCCAGCCCTGGCCAGTTTTGCTCAGTTGGTTTAACTGTCGGCCTGAGGACCAAAGGGTCTCCGGTTCGATTCCCAGTCAAGGGCACGTATTTCAGTTGCAGGTTCGATTCCCCACCTCCCATGCGGGAGGCAACCAATCGATGTCTCTCTCTCTCTCTCTCCCCCTTCCCCCTCCCTTCCTCTCTCTCTCAAAATGGAAAAAATATTCTCACTCCTCCAATGAGGATTAAAAAACAAAGTCATGCAGAATAAGCCATTCCTGTCACTAGACATGTGTTCTAGTGGAAAGCATGCAGGAAGGGGAGGACAGATGTGATGTGAGGGCCTTTGCTAATTAAATCTCCCTCCCCTACTAATTTTCCATTTCTCATTTTAAAAGTGATAATTAGGTGTGACTAACATAGATAAGATGGATAGATATCAGGTACTTGACTCAACAAACTTTGAGATGGTAGATACCTGGGAATCACCCTTCAAAAGAAGACAGAATTTTTTTCATCGCACCAGACATTTTCCCGAACTCTCTCCCACCAGTCCCCTCTCCCCACCTCCTCTTCACCTCCTCATGGACTGTCTCCTCTCCCCACCTCCTCCTCACCTCCTCATGGATGTGTGCATGAAGGTCGGTTTTGCCTTTATTGGATTTCCCATGAATGGCATCGAAGTGTAGGAACTACTTTGAGTTTGGCTTTTGTGCTTGACATGTGTTTGAGAATGTGTTGTTGAGCATATCAATAGTTCACTCTTTTTTGTTGTTGTGTCATATTCCATTGCATAAATAGGGCATATTCAGTTCTAGCAATATTTATCACAAAGACTTTTCTTTCTCCTTGAATTACGTTGGCATCTCTGTGGAAAAACTATGTGTCGGTCTATCGATCTGTCTTATTCAGTTGCTTTATATGCGGGTCTTTATGCCAACAGCCGACCGTCTCAACTACTGCAGTTTTAGACTATCTTGGAATCACAGGTATAAGTCCCCCAAGTTTGTATTTTTTTTTAATCAAAATTATTTTGAATATTGTAGATCCTTTTGGAATCTTATTTAGTCAAAAAGAGCCTGCTGGGACCTACCCAGTTTGGCTCAGGGGGTAGAGCATCAGCCTGTGGACTGAAAGGTCCCGGGTTCGATTCCTGCCAAGGGCACGTACCTTGGTTGCAGGCTCCTCCCCAGCCTGGGCCCCAGGAGACAACCAATCGATGTGTTTCTCTCACATCAATATTTCTCTCTGTCTTTCCCTCTCTCTTCCACTCTCTCTGAAAATGACTGGAAAAATATCCTCGGGTGAGGATTAAAAAGAAAGAAAAAGCCTGCTGAGATTTTTATAGAGACTGTGTTGAACCATCTTAACAATATTGTGTCTTCCAATCAATGAATGTGGAAACATCTCATTTATTTAGGTCTCTTCCGTTTTTTCTCAGAAATGTTTGGATGTTTTTATGCAGAGGTCTTATGCATCTTCCAGTAGATTTATTCCTAGGTATTAACGCTTTCAGTGGCATTGTAAATGGTACTATTTTTTTAATTTTTTTATTTTTAAGCATTTGTTAGAGGCATATGAAAATATAACTGATAATTATATACTAACTTTGTATGTTATGGCCTTGCTTCCAAAGTGTCTGATTAAAAAGGACTCCCCACTCTCCACTTGTGAGGTACAGGAAAAGGAATTCAGCCAGACTTGAAATTCACAGGCTGATAAGAAATGAAGCCGGCCGGTGTGGCTCCGTGGTTGAGCTTCGACCTATGAACCAGGGGGTCACGGTTCAGTTCCCGGTCAGGGCACAAGCCCAGGTTGTGAGCTTGATCCCCAGTGTGGGGTGTGCAGGAGGCAGCGGATCAATGATTCCCTCTCATCATTGATGTTTCTCTCTCTCTCCCTCTCCCTTCCTCTCTGAAATCAATAAAAATAGATTAAAAAGAAAAGAAATGATACCAACTCCCACTTATGACCATGGGCTGTGGGAGGGGCGTAATAAATCTTCTGTGTCAGCTAAGGGAGGTGCTAAGAAGACCCAGTGCTCCCCGATCTCTGGTCACCATGGGCCCGTGTGAGGGGCATGTGCCCCGTGGCTGGGGAAGTGGCTCCGAGCCCAGCCCTGCGGAGGGAGGGCAGGTCGCCCACGGGGCCACACGCGATGGGCCAGGGGAATTTGAAGGCTGCATGGTGGCCCTTAGGGTGCTCCCTGCTGTTTGCAGAGCTCATCCAGTTCATAAACACACAAATCCCCCCCGCCCCCACCGCCCCCTCACAGATCAGATGATGCCAGAGCTGGAGGCACACAGCGACCCCCTAACCAAACCAAAGCAGCCCAGCCTCCCTCAGCTAAAGCCCAGCTAACGGGCCCGGGCGCATCGGCTCCAGGCTGGCAAGAGGCTCCCTGTGCGTTGCTGATCACAGCCTCATAGAGACGCTTGCGAGACACCTGCGTGCGTGGGAGCCGGCTCCCTCGGCACCGCGTGGCTGTGTCTGATTTCACCGAGGATGAGGGACCATCCAGTCAGACTGAAGACTGAAGACTGAAGGGGCTTGGCTTCTCTGCTGCGGACGGAGTGAAGGCCTGGGTCCCGGGTGCCGGAGGAAAACCGGCGCCGGCAGCCAGGGGAAGGAAGGCCTATTGCATGAATCTCTTCGTGCACCAGGCCTCTAGTATATATATATAAAATTGCTGAGCTAAGTTATCAAAGCTCTGCCAACTGGGCAGACCCTCTGCCCCCATCCTCCAGGTGAAGGTGATCCCGCAATCATGCTGTGATTAAGGAATGCCGAGCTAAGTGCCTGGGAATCTGCGAGCAGACATAAATCAGCAGCCGGCTCGCCCGGCTCGAGCGCCACATTCCTGAGCACCCATCAATCTGAGCACCCATCCATCTGCGGTTGGCTCCTTCGAAGCTCCGGGCCCCCGGGTTCCTCCGCCTGGTAACTGAAGCCTGGGTGTGCCGGGAGAATTATCGCTTTCCCACCTCAGCCTCCCCTTCCAAGGGTGGGTTGCAAAACAAACACAGGAGGGAGAAATGGATTTAATTTCTAGGCAGGAGCTTCCTGTGCGTGCGTCTGGGAGTCTCGCACGCCCGCCCGCTCCATGCTGAGGCCGCAGGCCCTCCCGCCACCTCCTGGTTGCTGGTGAGCAGGGATGGCAGCGTCTTTCCCAGCTGACACTGAGATCCACGCAGCTGAAACCCAGGGCTTCCGGTCCATTCGCAATGGGATGGAGACATGCTCTGGAAACGTAGCTCCTGCTCAGTAGCATCCACCTCTTCCTTTTATCCAACCTTCCCACACCCGGAGCTGATGAGTCTGTAGTCAGCTCCATGGCTGCCAGATACTTGCCTTCTGGCCCCTCGCCCACCTCCGTGAGGCCCTGACTGGTAATCCCGAGTCCCATGAGCACCTCCTGGCCCTGGCCATTAATTTGGAGTGAGATATGGACCCCAGAGGAACTGGGCCACCTCGTTTCGGTGTGTGTTGTGCAGTTGGGTGAATAAGAAAATGCTTTTGGCTCTAGCTGGTCTGGCTCAGTGGATGGAGCATCAGCCCACAGATGGAAGGGTCCTGGGCTCAAATGCAGTCAAGGGTATGGACCTCGGTTGCAGGCTGGATCCCCAGCCCTGGTCAGGGGCGTGCAGGAGGCAGCCAATCAATGTGTCTCTCTCACATCCATGTTTCTCTCTCTGTGTCTCTCCCCTCCCTTCCACTCTCTCTCTAAAAATCCATGGAAAAATATATTCAGGGGAGGGTTAATGACAACAAAAAGGGAAAATGCTTTGTAGGTGGCAGCCTGCTGGTGCCCACCTTGGGAGGGACGGAGCCTAGGCCACGGAAGTCTCACGGAGAGAGCCTGCAGGGGGTCGTAAACTATAAGGGCAAGAGCTCATGCCGACGGGCTGGTGGCCGTGTGGGCCAGGAGCCCAGCTCAGGGGACAGTCACTGAAAGGGTCCATCTCACTGAAATGCAAAAAACAAAAAACAAAAAAAAGCTTTGGTACAAAAGCACGTGGGAGAAATGATGTGGTTTTGCTGAGATTTTGCTGGTGATACGTGACTGCTTCTGCCAGGTCCGAGACTTCTTAGGTTCTCAATTTTTAGAAGTCAGATTTATTTGTTTATATTTGTCTAACAAACGGTTCTAAAGCACCGACTGTGAGCCTAGTGACAAATATCAATTCCCTTCCTCTCCCAACAGTCTTACGAGGTAGGTCCCACCTCCTTTCTCAGACACCTGGTTGCAAGTCAGCAGCCACATTGTGACGTACGTCTGAGGTCTCCTGCGTGCGTGCTAGAGTCCCTCCAGCAAACTGGGTTGAGCATTTCCTGTCAAATCACTGGTAGGTCCTGGAGCAGCCGGAGGCAGGAGTAGCGGGCTTGTTTGCTTAGGAATGATGGATATGCAGCGAGACACGCTCCTGTGATCAAAGCTCTCCGAATAATTTCCCGACGACGGTGGTTTCGGGTTCCAGTGCTTTCCACATGACCTTGTGGAGTCAGGCCAGACTGAAAAGTACCCGTCAGAGGGGAGAGGAGTCAGAGAATGCCCACTCGGAGCTGAAACTGGTCCGGAGCGCTGGCGACCAGTGTCTTTAATCAGCTCCCGGCCGCTGTGACTCTGCCCCCCGTTGGTGCTCAGCAGCCGGGGATGAGGGAACCCGGTTACGGGACCGGCGGTAAAATGAAGCACAAATGCTTGGGGAGACTCCGCAGCGCTGCTCACTGCTCGCCACCGGCCAGTGCTGCCAGCGCGCGGCCGCTGTGCTGTCCCAGGCGGCCCTCGTCGGGGTTCGGACGGGCTTGGGGGGTGCTGCCGCCTGCCTGCCCTGGATTGTAGAATCTCTTCCCAACTTGGCATTCAGTGACATTGAGGTGGTAGCCTGACACCAACCCCGGTGGAAGCATTTACACCACGGACGTTGGCCAAAGAGCAAGGCAGCTTTGCCATCCCCAGGACTGGCCGGCCCAGCACACCACCAGGAGAGGAGGAGGTCTGAAACTCTGTGGATCTTTCCAACAAGGCAGGGCTGCCTATGAGAGGACGTTTGTTTTTAAGCCTTGGGGGGAAATGGAAACCGTAATACATGAAGGCAAGGAAGGCAGACTGTGCAGCGTCGGGGGACTGGACCATTGCTGACTCCCCTCGGCGCCAGGCCGAGCTCTCACGGAGGCACGTTCCCAACCCGCCTCCTCCTCGGCATTTCCACGGCCTCCACAGAACCAGGGGGCACCACCTGGGGAGCGGGGAGGCCACACTAAAGAAGCGTGGGCTTGCCCGGGCCAGTGTTGCTCAGCGGTTAGAGCGTCAGCCTGCGAGCGAAGGGTCGTGGGTTCAAGTCTCGGTCAAGGGCACGTGCCTCGGTTGCAGGCTCCATCTGCGGCCCCAGTCAGGCTCCTGCGGGAGGCAACCAATGGATGTCTCTCTCACATCAATGTTTCTTCTCTCTCTCTCCCCACCCCCCACGCCCTTCCTCCCTTCCACTCCCTCTAAATAATGGGGAAAATACCCTCAGGTGAGGACTCACAAAAGAAGAAGCAGCATGGGCTTGTAGGTCACCACGTGTGCTCCCCACCAGGGGTGGAGTACATGCCCTTAGAGTTTGGGGTCCGGACCGGAACCAACGCCCGGCTCTTGATAACATGATTCAAACACCGTGTCATGGCGCCTGGGGAAGAGGGAGGGCGTTGGAAGATTACCCATTTCATTTCTCCGGAATAGGCCCCAGAGGAGACCCCGGGGAGGGAGACCCAGCCCCACAAATTGCGGGACCTCTTTGGGTCTGCAGAGCCCCAGCCAAGGGCCTATGCGTCCCCCAGGCCCCCCCCACCACCCCCAGCAGGAGCCCCCAGGGGCTCCCCAAACCTCTGAGCCCCCCGTGAGCCAACATTTTCTAGTAATCGTTTCCTACATAAAGTCAACAAGGAGAGCGTTCCTGCCCAGCACACGTCCGGGCGGTTACCGTCTCCTTGACGGAGAATTGTCAGTGACGGCCGCCTGGCCGCGCGGCCTGCGGAGACCCTACCCCTCTGATTAATGGGCTCAGACAGATGGTTGATATTCATGGAATTCAATCTGCTAACCTCAGACCCCTGTGGACAGCACAGACCTGCAGCTCTGCCATCGCACGCCCGGTTTTCAGGAGAGAGCGCGGAGGGAGGGCAGCCGGCCAGCACGTCTAGCGGGGCCGCCTGAACCAGACGTGCGCTTAACGGCGGAGGGTTTAAAACCCACCCGGCGCCTGGAGCTGCCCTGGCCGCCGTGTTCTCCCTAAAGGGCCCGCGACGGCCGAGACGGGACCCCCCCAAGTGCCCTGTGACTAACTTCTCGAAGCCGCGTGACACTTTTCTTGCTCTAATAAGAAACAGAATGTAACCCACGCATCCCAGGCTGCAAGTCTTGTTTTGTTTTTTTGTGTTTTTTTTCTCTTTACTTCTTTTATTTAAAAAAAAAAAAGTGGGTAAAACATGGAGCTCTTCGTGAAACACGACACCCCTGAAGGATGCTAACATTTCATTCCGCGGTTCTGGGGCCCCCAAGTTCACCGTCAGAGGCCGGCGGCCGCTTTCGTTCCCATCATCTTGTTGTGGCTTCAGAATCATGCTGGGTATTATTGGCCCCATTTGGCAGAGGAGCTGAATGAAGAGCAGAATGAATAACTTTCCCTAAATTACCCATGAAGCCAGGGCTCTGAGAATTCCCATGCCAGGGGCTCCCCGCAAAGCCACAGGGCGCCCTGCGCAGCGAGCACGCTGAGGCTCCATCCCGCCGACCGCCAACCGCCCTGGGCTCCTCGGGCGGGAAAGGGGCCAGATGCAATTTGCTCACGCGAAAGCGGCACAGCCTGGGTGGGTGGGGGTCATGTGAACGTGTGAGAGATAAGAGCGAAGCATTTCGTTAGAGGTCACTGAGAACATCAGAAATGCCAGTGAAGGTGTGGGAAGCGATCCCCGGTGGGGAGTTGATGGAGCTGTGCCTTGGGGTGGGGGTGGGGGGTCCTTTCCCTCAGGAGTTCCCCAGAGGACGTGTCGCGATGTTTGTTGAGCGGAAAGTGGGAACGCGCTGGGTACTGAGCTGAAGGATGAACCCAGCAGAACAGGAAGTGGGCGAAGCTTGTCTCTGCTGCTCCTGCGCCCCCTGGGCCGCACCTCTTTGCAGCAGCCTCCTTCCCAGCCCTGGGTGCTCCGGTGATGGGGTCCGCTAACAGGCCCAGGTGCAGGCCCCACCCCCATCCACCCTCCCGCTCCTGGGCCTGGGCCGTCAGAGTGTCTGTTCCCCACATGGAGATGCATGCGGGAGGGTGGTCAGAGCTATCGCCCTGATGAACAGTGGCTGGGAGGCAGGCCACCTCCATGGATGATAATGATGACGGTGAGGACAGCAATCATAGTAACAATGGCATTCGTCTCTGCATTTTCATCCATTGAGACATTTAAGAGAGCCCTGGCTGGTGTGGCTCAGTGGAGAGAGCGTCGGCCTGCAGACTGAAGGGTCCCAGGTTCGATTCCTGTCAGGGCACAGGCCCGGGTTGTGAGCTCAATCCCTAGTGTGGGGCGTGTAGGAGGCACCCGATCCATGATTCTCTCTCATCATTGATGTTTCTCTCTCTCTCTCCCTCTCCCTTCCTCTCTGAAATCAATAAAAATGTATCTAAAAAAACAAAAAAGAAAGGAAACTCTTCATGGAGCTATATTTAAAAAAAAAAAAAAAAAGCTGTGATTTTAGGGGAAACCTCCCGAGACTGTTAGCATCAGTGCCACTCAGCGCGGTCTGAGGCGGGGCGGGTCCTCAAACTGCCTGTCGCCAGCACAAACACAGACATCCAGAAGCTCCTGTAGCGATTTGACAGTAAGTTTATGCTTATGGAAGCCAACCGTAAAAAACGTGAGTTTCATGTGTCTTTTTACTTCCTGGTAATGCATTTCTGCTGGATTTCATGAAAGTGTCTGCAATCAGTTGGAAATTTAAAAAAGGAAGCGGGAGGTGGTGTTGCCACACAGATAGTTTGAGAGTCCCTGGGCTGTGGACGGGACTGGGTTTTAAACCAGACTCAGTACATCTTGTCCCTTCAACCCAGGGAATATGGAGAAGATGAGGAAGGTCAGATCAGTTTTAGAAGAAAATGAAGACTCTCCATTGGAAGGTGGCTGCACTCTGGGCTGTAATGAGAATGACTATTTTCCCGTCTCACGGCATCTCCTAGCTCTTCTCTTCGCGCACCGCCCCCCCCCCCCAACCCCTCCCACCCCCCGCTGCATTAACCTGCTGAGGGACATGTGCTAAGAGGTAACTGGTATGGCATCAAGACAGACAGGCTGCAAAGCCTGACCTTGAAGGTGTGAGAGCTGGCTGGGCGGGAGGAGAATGTGTGGGGCAGGGGTCCCGGCCACGTCCGACTTCGCAGAGCAGAGAGCCTGAGTCCGAGGTGGGGAGCTTATCTCCAGGCACCAAGGTCGTGACCTGAGTCAGCACCATGACCTCAGCTTGCCAATGACGATCATTATGAAGACAAATTCCTATACGCAGGCCCCATGTAGAAAACCCACATTTCTTAGGCCAATTGGCGACAGGGAAATAAGTATTTTTAAAATATATTTATTTTTATTGATTTCAGAGAGGAAGGGAGAGGGAGAGATAGAAACATCAATGATGAGAGAGAATCATGGATCAGCTGCCTCCTGCACGCCCCCCACTGGGGATGTGCCCTTGACCTGAATCGAACCCAGGACCCTTCGGCCCACAGATGGATGCTCCATCCACTGAGCCTAATATTCTTGACTCTTGAAAAGGCTTCGCTTCCAGACACATCCCTCACCGCAGATTCCCTCCAATGGTGGCCTCCCCAAACGCGTGCGATGTTTCGGATCATTGACTCCCTCATCCCAGACGTGAGGGGAAGAGTCTCACATAAACCAACGCTCCAGGAGCCCCTTCCGCTGAAAATCCACCGGAGAAAAGATGTTGGGCCCAAGATGTGTAAGTCACCAGGGGAAAGAGTCTCGTTTACTGAGACTGTTTGCAGGCGGACACCGGCAGGCACAGCGAGAGCTCGCAGGAACTGTCCTGGGTGCCTTTCTGTTGTTCATCCGGCTCATGGAACCGCCATCCGGAGGCCGGCCGCACGCTCCGCACGTGGCTGCGACCACAGAGCTGGGGAACTTGCCGAGGTCACGGGCCAGGAAGGGGCAGAGCCGGGAGTCCAGCCCACGTCTGCTGGGCTCAGATCTGTGGTCCGCTGGCCTCACCCGTAACCCGTGAGCCGTGAGACCCCAGAAAAGGGGTGTGATGGAGCGGACGGCAGGGTCCCCGGCTGCTGCAGCCCTTCCCTCCCTCTGAGTAGATTCTGGCCACGGTCACCTGCGACCCTGGCTGAGTCTGCTGAAGGGAAGATGTGCCACCTGTAACGTAGGCCCGTGGAAGGGAAAGTGCCAGAGGCCACACCTTGTCCACCGAGGGCTCCGGGAACGTGAGCTGGAAGACGAGAGGGTCCCTGAGGGTGAGCCGTCGCCGCCACACTCACCCGCCAGCCAATAGATAGGCATCCGGATTTGAGGTTTCAGTTACCTGCGGTCAGCGAGGTTGGAAAACATTACATGGAAGATTCCAGAAATAAACAATTCCTAAGTTTTAAACTGCGTGAGAAACCTCGTGCTGTCCTGCCCGCCCGCCCAGGCCGCGCTGTAGACGCTGCTCGCGCCTCCTACGCGCTCAGTGGCGTCTCCGTGGCCCGCACGGCTGGTGGGGGTCAGAGCTGTGTTCCAGGGCCGCTTAACGACGGCCCAGAGCCACTCACAACCTTTGTTACTGTTGTAATGATTCTATTTGTTATTAGCTGTTAGTCCTCTTTTCCTGGGCCTCATGTATAAATTAAACTTGGTCATAGGTATGTATGACAGGTAGGGTAGCATAAGGGTACGGTTATAGTCCGTAGGGTTGGTACTATCCGCGGTGCCAGGCAGCACTGGGGGGCTGGGAGAGGGTCCCCTGTGGACAAGGGGAGACTATGGTAATAAAATGACTCACCAGCCCGACCGGCCTGGCTCAGTGGTTGAGTGTTGACCTCTGACCCAGGAGATCACGGTTCGATTCCTAGTCACGGCACAGGCCCGGGTTGTGGGCTTCATCCCAGTAGGGGGCGTGCAGGAGGCAGCCGATCCATGATTCTCTCTCATCATTGATGTTTCTATCTCTCTCCCTCGAGGCTCCTTCCTCTCTGAAATCAATAAAAACATATTTTTTTAAAAAAAGAGGAAAAAACAAATTACTCACCATCGACCAGACAGCTCAGAGCCCTGCCAAGGTCCCTGAATGCTGCAATCTGGGGCTGATGCTTGTGGAGGGACCTCTTTGCAGATAAAACTGGAGACGCAGGGATGGGGATGATCAAAGCCAGACTTCTCAGAATTTGTCCCTGGGAGGGCTAGACTCAATGTGTGGAGTGACCTGGGGGGGAGGTGTGGGCCCAAGTAGACACACACACACACACACACACACACACACACACACGCTCGCGCGCACATGCGCACGCGCACACACACACACATGCACACGCACACAAACATACGCACATGTGCGCACACACACACATGCACACGCACATGCACACACGCAGAAAGGCAGGCCAGCCCGGCCGTGAGCTCCCCTGTGCCGTCTCGGGAGCTCCTGTTAGCGCTCACAGGCCGGGGGACCTGCCTGGCTTTGGAGAGCATCACAGACACCAATGGCCGGTGCTCGCTTGGGAAAGGGAAACCGCGGGCAGCCCGTGGGCGCAATGAGCTCATGTTGGGGCCCAGACGAGCTCCGCCCCGTCCCGCGCTCATCCATCACCCGGCCCCAGAGGCTCCCCCCGCCTCGCTCTCATGAAACACTGGGAACACTGGAGAAAACTTACGACCTTGGAACATGCTGCCTGTTTTCTTACAACATAATGAGACCAAATCGCGGCTAAGTCTGGTTTGCAGCCTAACAGCGCACCCCCCTCCCCAGCCCCCCGGGCGGGCGCCGGCAGCCAAGCCCCACTTCCCAGCCCACTCCCGCGTGGAGCCAGCGCGGTCATGGCCCCACAGCTGCCCCTCCGGCCCGTATTCTCCAGTGATTTCTGGGGGAGCCGGGGCGGGTGGAGCCTCTCGTCGCTTGGCAGTTTGTTTAAAACCCCTCCTAATGTATTCCGAGTTCTGAAAGCAGCGCGCTCTGCGCTGGGCGTGTGTCACGGGTGAGCTAGAAAAGCACCCTGAGTCCAGGCAGGCAGAGCGAGAGGTGTTCAACCGTTCACTTGCCCAACATCCACCCCGGCTCACGCCCAGGGCCCCCGAGATGGGCAGGCTGGCCCTTCCTCCCGCCCGCAGCGGCTAGGGTGCCCGCAAATGAAATAATTCTATCAGCAGGGAGGAGTCTGGTGAGAGACACTGGAGGCCATGAATTGGGGGAGGCTTGAGAATTAGAGGGGATTATGGCAGACCCATCAGACTTGGGGATCCTCCCAGGCTGCCTCAGGCCTCCCAGTGCTGCGAGTGGGGGCAGAGCAGTCAGGATTTATTAGCGTCCTCCTGGATGTTAGCACATCCTGTGTGTTGGAGGGTGGAGGGGGGGCAGGTAGGGTCTGGCTCCCCTGCCCGTAAGGTACTTAAAATACAGTTGGGACGTCAGCCATCCGCTGTGGGGAACGCCATATGCAGTGGTTTAAACCCCACGATACAGCTTCCGACCTCGGATCTCAGGTTCGTCATCCCAGCTGTGTGACTTGAGGCAAGTTTCTTAACCTCTCTGTGCCACGCTTCCCCCCTTTGTGGAATGGCCATCGTAACAGTAGCTGGCCTCTGTGCAGAGCGGGAGGAACGAGTGAGTGAAGCCCACAGGACCAGGCAGGCCTGACGCCCTGTGGGGCACCTCTGATCTGGCCCGTGGTTCTGCATGAACACGTCCATCTTTGGGGGCAGGGTCTGTGTGCCCCAGGGGCCAAGCCTGCATCAGGAAGCACCCATGTCCCTCACTGGGGAGGCTGGAGGAGGTGAAGGGGGGTCCCGCCTTCGGAGCCAGGCGGCCTCCACAGACAGGCTGGTGCATCGGCCACATGATCTCCTCTCCCACGCAGGTGCCACGGGACTAGAATACCTCCCTCCAGGTGCCAGCGACGGTAGAAGGTCCTGCCATGGCTGGCTACCCAGGGTGGCGGGTGTTCCATCCTGTTGGGGAGAGTCGCTGGGAGGGGTGTCCACTGGTCAGTGCAGCTGGGCCTGGCCCTTGCTAAAGCATCGCCCCGGTGAGCCTGGAGTGGGTGCAGGGCTCTGAGGACGCAGGTGCAGGAGATGGGGGGAAAGGCTCGGGGGGCTGGGTTGGCTGTTGGTTCCCCGAGCACTGGCCCAGGACGGCAGCGAGCAGGAACGCTGGAAGGTGCGGCCTGTGTGCGCCAGGAGCAGGGTCTGTCCCACGGGGGAACCGCCTGCGGGAGCGGCCGGCCGCCTCTGTGCGGAAACGCACCTTCACCTCGGCCTTCTCTGTGCCTGGCGCCTCTGACCTCAGGGAACCGAGCCCATCAGGGGGAGGAGTCCGACCACAGCCGGCACCGGTCCCCTGGGCTCCCGGGGTCAGCTCCGAGGGAGGCTCCACGTCCAGCCACGCTGACGGAGCACGTCCTGTCGGCCCGAGCCCAGGGCTTGGCCTGTCGGATCTCAGCCCGGCCTGGGTGGCGGGACAGCTGAGATATTCCACTTAGAGATGAGGACGGGGTGGGGGCTCTGCACCCCCAGAGCCCAGGCAGGGAAAACAACGCACCCGGGAAACAGCTGGTGAGCTGGAATCGGTCAGAAACCCCCAAGCAAGAGGCGGAACAGACGGGGTGCGGGGAGCAGGCCTTCCCTCCGTGGAGAGAGCAGCGGGCACTCGACACGCTCCTCCCAGAAGACGTGGAGGTCCTGCCGGGTTCAGGAGTCGCTCTGTTTGTCCTGTTGTGTCATAGAAATTCACGGTTATTTATTTCATAAGTCAGCGTAAGCCAGCTTGGCCAAAGGCAGGGGTGATTGGGGCTCAGGTGTGAGTCTTCATTTAACTTGGTCATGGCCGTCTCTCGAAGCCACTGTGAGAGCATGACTTGCCAGCTGGCGTGGCTCAGTGGTTGAGCATCGACCTATGAACCAGGAGGTCACAGTTCAATTCCGGTCAAGGCACGTGCCTGGGTTGCGGGCTCGATCCCCAGTGTGGGGTGTGGAGGAGGCAGCTGATCCATGATTCTCATCAATGATGTTTCTCTCTCTCTCTCTCTCTCTCTCTTTCCCTACCTCTCTGAGATCAACAAAAATATTTTTTTAAAAAAAAAGAGTGGCCCTTGCAGGTTAGTGAGTCCTGCAGCAGGTCCACTCGGTCTGGCGTGAGTGTGGCCTGGAGTCCCTGTCCATTCGCACAGCCATCGCTCCCGGGGGCGGCCTTCACCAGGACAGGGGCCCGGGAAGCGCACGGTCCGCTAACGCGGGCAGCGGCGCGCACACGTCTGGGCGGTGCCAGAACCATTCTTAGCTCATTGCTGCTTTTTACAGCAGCCCTGGATGCTTTGCCGCTGAGAAAAGCACCGTGGTCTCCATTCCTTTTTTATGACGGGGAGTGTTCCTCCCGCATGTTCTGAGGTGCCTTCTCGTTTGCCTGCATTTGGCTCGTGCCAGCGAGCGGCTCCCGGGGACGCCTCGGGCCTCAGCGCCAGCTCCCAACAACATAATCGGTTGCAAATGTTCCGGGTGGATGACTGACGGACGTGGGGACTCACCACTCCTCCCATTTCTTGCTGTGAGCGAGCGGGGGAGCTCACAGAGGACAGCCTCTTCCCCCTTCCCTCCATCCCTTTAAAGTGATGAGGACAGCAGCCAAGGACCAGGCTGGTCTGGCTCTGGGAGCGACCGGACCGATGGGCCATGCTGAGCGCGTTTCGGCCGACGGGACAGACGGTGTTGAACCGAGTGGTTGTCTGTTTGTGTCCAACAACAAGTGAGAACTTCACTCGACGCTATTTTATTTTCCACGTGAAAATGTGTATGCCCCCCCCCACCCCGTGTGGGCTGAGGGATGGCGCCTGGCACCTCCAGGCCTCCAGGAAGGGCCCTTGGGATGGATCTGGCTGGGAGGTACCTGCCCCAGGTGTGTCTCAGACCCAGCGCAGAAAAGCAGCATCCCCGACGCTGGGACCCAGCTCCTCTCTGGAGCACACGCGGGCTGCCATCCAACAGCCGCCTGCGGCCTCTACCCCGGGCGGGCCACCTGCCCACAGCCGAGCAAAATGATGATCAAGTCTGTGGGCCGGGAGGCCAGGTGGCCAGGACCGGGCCGTGAGGGAGAGCCCTGTGCCGAGGAGAGCGTGGACCGAGTTCCCCGGCAGCTCGTGCGAGGAGGAGGCTTGGGACAAAGCCTGTCCGAGGGTGAGCGGTGTCGGCTTGGGGCCTCCCTGGGGTCCCCTCCTTTTTCCTAGCGGGGAGCCCCAGAGGGGTCGTCCAGGCCACCGAGTCCCTGGTTAGTTCCCAGGGGCTCCTGGGCTTACACAGGAGGTATTTCTCTCGACCTGGAGGCTGGGTGTCTGCAGGGCTGGGGTCCGAGGTCAGGGTGTCTGCAGGGCTGACTCTGAGGGAGGCTCCGAGGGAGTCCTCCCCGGCCCCTCACACCTCCTCGAGGGCTGCTGGCAGCCCTGGGCTTTGGCTTGCAGGCGCCTCCTCCAGTCTCTGCCCCGACCCCACTAGGCGTCCTCCCTCCACGTCTCTGTGCACGCCTGTCTCCCTGCAGGCGTCGACCTAGGACTAGGAGGTCAGGGTTCGATTCCCGGTCAGGGCACATGCACAGGTTGCGGGCTCGATCCCAGTGTGGGGCGTGCAGGCGGCGGCCGATAGACGATGTTTCCATGTCTCTATCCCTCTCCCTTCCTCTCTCTCTAAAAATCACTGAAAACGTATTTTTTAAAGATTAGAGTGGGACCACGCAGTGCATTAGGGCCTATAGAAAGGCCGTGTCTTTAAATAGATGGAAACACAGCATCGTCACCGCTCCCAAGGCAGTGCCTGACTCCAGTCCGTCCATCCTTCCCCACTGGGCAGGGGCCCGCGTCCTGTGGTCCAGGCACAGGCAGTGATGCTGGGACAGGGCGGGGAGCAACGCCTCGAGGGGTCATTGCAGCCCACAGCGGGAGGGAGAGATGTCACCGAGCCTGCGACACGCGTGGCCTTCGGGCGTCCGTGTAAGAGAAAAGCTGAGCACTGAGCCCCAGGAAAGGGTGCGCCCCAGGCCGGGGAGGGGCTGCCGCAGGAAGCTGGGGGAGGTGGCTGGGGGCGAAGACCCGCAGGAGGAGGGGAGTTCTCTGATTCGGCCCCCCCTCGGCTTCAGCATCCTCGCCTGGGGCAGGTGACTCCTACCTGCGGGGGAGCCCAGAGCCCCGCCCCTCACTAGGAAGCTGCTGTGAGAGGTTGGGGGGTCCTGGGAGCACCCCCTCCCACAGCCTCGGGGCGGGCGCAAGTCCAGGACACATTGCCGAGGTTCGGTCTAGAGACCAGTGAAGGGAACCGGCCTCGGGGCCTGCGGGTCCCCCAGGGGCCGCACACCTGCCGTCCGCCCCGCCCGAGGGTCTCCCCGGGGCCTCAGCGTCTCGCAGCTCCTCTCACGCGGGAGCCCACACGTCGTTTCTCCCCATCAATTCACTTTTCAGCACCAAATCCGTCTTTCTCACTTTACGTTTCCTTACACTTCACCGCGCTTGCTCCACAAGAATTCTCAGTAGCTGCAGGTGTGTGTGTGTGTGTGTGTGTGTGCATGTGTGTCTGTGTGTATGTGTGTGCGTGTGTGTGTGCAGGTGTGTGTGTGTGTGAGGAACACCTGAAGGAATGGACAAGTCTGGCTGGAATCGAGCCCCCTTTCTTTGCATCTCCACTGCTGCTCATGCTGACAGAAATCATGGCCAGAGGGACAAGTTTTTTAAAAGGAGCCCTCTGGGCACGCGACCCACGCAGAAGTGGGAGCCCTCCCTGTAGACATTCACTGAGCAGCTCGATGCTCGAGGCGCCGAGCGTGGCTTGGGGGTGAAAAGAAGGAGACTCCCACAGTCTTGCTCTTGGGGAACAGCCTAGCTGGGCACCAGACATAGCAAGGTCCCCATCACCACCGCTCAGCAACTGGAACATGCCCAGGGCATTATGGGAGAAGGGGCAGGCCCTGCAGCTGGGGTCCCCGTAGCCAGGGAAGGCGGGAACCTGTCACCCCTCTCCAGTGTCATCTTGGGAGGGGCTCCTCGTGTTCCCCAGATTGTCCTGGAGAATCTCAGCTCCTACTCCTGAGCTCCACACCCCCGACCAACCCCCCACACCCCCAACCAACCCCCCACACCCCCGCACCAAACTCCCATACCCCCAACCAACCCCCCACACCCATGACCAACCCCCCACATCCCCGCACCAAACTCCCATACCCCCAACCAACCCCCCACACCCCTGACCAACCCCCCACACCCCCGACCAACCTCCCATACCCCCTCACCAAACTCCCATACCCCCAACCAACCCCCACACCCCTGACCTACCCCCCACTCCCCGACCAACCCCCCACACCCCCGACCAACCCCCCACACCCCCAACCAACCCCCCACACCCCCAACCAACCTCCCACACCCATGACCAACCCCCACACCCCGACCAACCCCCCACACCCCCGACCAACCCCCCACACCCCCGACCAACCCCCACACCCCCAACCAACCCCCCACACCCCTGACCAACCCCCCATACCCATGACCAACCCCCCCCCACCCATGACCAACCCTCACACCCCCGACCTACCCTCCACACCCCTCACCTACCTCCCACACCCCTGACCAACCTTAGGGGGCGATTAACTCATCACCTGAGCTTCAGTGAGGCAGCCTTACTCCATCCGGACCAGGTAGGAGGGGAGAAACGGAAGAGGCTGCAGTGTGGTCAGGATACGATCCACCAGACCTGGCCACACGTGGGCCCCTGCCCCCGGGGAAGTCACAGAAGATGCCAGGCCGCCCGCTGCCCCACACCCCAGAGGCCCCTGCCCCTCCCACTGGCTGCTCTTCCAAGATGCCTGGCCCAGCGCTCGGGGTGCACAGCTCTGGGCAATGTCGTTCTGACTCACTGGGTACCAAGGGACACTTGCAGAGTCCCAAGTATGTGCTGGGTCCTGAGCCAGGCTCAGGCCAACAAACTGGACTCGGACCTCCTCCATGAAGCTCAGAGCCCAGAGAGGAGACGGGCATTTATCCATGCCTGCCCCCGAGAAGGAGTCCCAGTGACTTCCAAGGGCAGTCAGGGTGGGCTTCCTGGAGGGGACACCATCTGGGAAAGAGCGCAAGGAAGAGTGTACATGGGAGAGGGAACGGCATGTGCAAAGGCCGGGTAGAGGGGCGCACGGCAAACAAAAGCAGCCCACACAGCCCTTGGGCGTGGAGCCAAGGGGGAGGGGCGCCTGGAGGAAGAGGCGGGCGGAGAGGCGGTGGGTCTGTGGGCCTAGTAAGTGCAGGCTTCCTGCTGGGCCTACGGGGGGGGGGGGCGGGGGGGGGCGGGGGGGGGGATGGCGGTCTTTGAGAGAATCAAGGGCTCACCTCACTTCCAACACCACTTTCGACCCACCAGGGCTGTCTCCTCTGGGAGACCAGACGAGGGCCAGGGCTTCCCTGGGCATGTGGCCACTCACGGCTGGGGCAGGACCCCTCAGGGCTCGGGGCCGCTCCTGCCTGCACTGCTGGGCCCGGCTGCAGGCCACCCGCCCCTCTGCCTGGCCCTGGGAGACCCACTGCCTGAGCTGAGGGCTCGTTAGTGTCCGTGGTTGGCGTTCGACTCCGCGCTCCCACAATCGACCGTCCTGCGGGGCCAGGCGCCGCCACCGCGTGTTTCTGACTCCCTCGCCGCCCGGGCTCTGCCGAGCCGCTCTCGGTGCCGACCGGCCCACCGAGCCCTGGGACCCGTAGGGGAGTTCTTTCTGGTCTCCTTACACAGCCATGCTTAACCTTTACTTGGAAATAAAACTTTCATATTTTTTAACTCTTTGAAAACAGTCATGTTCCCCATGTTATTCAAAAAAGCACTATTTTAAGTAGGTAAGACACACGTACATTATAAAATATAAAAGACACGAAGTTATATAGTGAAGAGTAAGTCTTTAAAAAATATATTTTCATTGGTTTCAGAGAGGAAGGGAGAGGGAGGGAGAGAGAAACATCAATGATGAGAGAATCATTGATCCGCTGCCTCCTGCACACCCCCCACTGGGGATCGAGCCTGCAACCCAGGCATGTGCCCTGACCGGGAATTGAACCCTGACCTCCTGGTTCATAGGTTGACACTCAACCATGGAGCCACACCAACTGGGCAGGACATCATTTTTTTAAACATATGTTTTATTGTTGATAGTATCACAGATTTCTCCCATTTCTCCCCCCATTCCCCATCCTCCCAGCCCCTACCCCCCCCCCCAGGTCTTCACTAGCCTATTGCCCATGTCCATGGGCTATGCAATAAGCATATAAGTCCTTGGGTTTATTGACTAAGTCTTTGTCCGCCCTGTCCTGCAGCCTCGCAGTCCCCTGCCCCAACACAGCCCCTGCCGACGTGTTTCTGGCTGGTGACTCAGCGTACGTACCACGCGTGTACCATAAGCCACACGGCCTACGGCATTCGGAATACTTCTCAGCTTGAACACGCGGGCTGTGCTTTATTCAGAGCCGACTGCCCAGGAACCGACTTTTCATCTCCTGCGCGGTTTGTCCACCTCAGCCTGTGGCCGTCGGCGGCCGGGTCACGCTGTGCGGTGGGGTCGTCCGGAGCGTCCTGGGCGGCGAGCAGCAGCCCTGACTCTGCATAGAGGTCAGTGTCCCGCTGCCCGCCCAGGGTGACGACCAGCAATGTCTCTGCTTATTTTGCCAAATGTCCTGGCGGGGGGGGGGGGGGGGGGGCGGGGAGTGTGTGCAAAATCACCTCCAGATGAGACCGGCGACTTGTGGTGGTTGTTAAATGTCCGGGGGCTTGCAAAGATGCAAAACCCCAATAAGATGAAAGTAAATGTTTGGAGATCGGCTCAGAGTTGAAAATCATTAAGCGTGGTGATGGATATATGAGGGCTCATTACAGTACGCCCACTGCTTTATGTATGTTGGAAATATTGTACAATAACGAGGGTAAATGTTTACATTTGTTGGGAATTTTTCACAATAAGAAAGACAAGTGCATGTGTTGAGGGACGTGTGACGGGGAGCGGAGCAAAGACAGAGGGGAGAGGACGGCGGAAAGCGCACGGGCTACGCCTTGTCCATCTTGGGGTTGCGGGGGGGGGAGCGGGGGGGGGGTGCGGGATCGGCGAGTCCTGCATCAACCCAAAGGCATCACGTGACCAGCCAGGAGCTCGGGTGTCCAGTGACAGACACTGAACCAGCTGTGGAGCAGGCACAGCTCCTCCTGGCATGCGGCCTGAGAGGGATCGTGTGGGGCAACTGTCCTGACACAGAGGTCAGAGACCGGCTTCCTGCGGCTCCGGGAACGCCCCTCCCCCTCCAGGGCGGCCGAGAATCTGTTTCCTAAACACGCTTTCCTTTTTCTTTTTTTTAAATATGGATTTCAGAGAGGAAGGGAGGGGGAGAGAGAGACAGAAACATCAATGATGAGAGGGAATCACTGATTGGCTGCCTCCTGCACGCCCCCCACTGGGGATCGAGCCCACAACCAGCCCGGGCATGTGCCCTCACCGGGAATTGAACCGTGACCTCGTGGTTCATAGGTCGACACTCAACCACTGAGCCACGCCGGCCGGACATGAACGCACTTTCTTTAGAAGTGGGCCCATAAGGTGAGACTAACGTGCGATTTAGCCGAAGTAATTCTTCAGGGAGTAAAAACTAAAACAAGTGCAAACTCCCATGTGCCTCTGGTTTAGCCCAGGAATAAACGTCATGGCAGCTAGAGGTTGGACGGCCTGGGAATGCGATTTCTCTCCAGACTGTAGGCAGGCCCAGGCTACAGCCTCTGCTTCCTGGGAGGGTTTGTGGGGGCCCCTCAGGACATGCCCCCTGGCTCTTACTCTGGCAGCTGGAGGGAGGGCTTAGGTCTCTGGGAAACACTGACCGCCCTCAGCGAGGCCCCAGGGGTAAGAAGAGTCTGAGGGACCTCTCCCCCCTCCTCCAATCAGCCTCCCAACGGGCTTGGCCGGACGTCTCCTGGGAACATTCCGGCAGAAGCAAACTTGGTCTGTAAATCTGAAATCTCAGCCCAGCTGGTGTGGCTCAGCGGTTGAGCATCAAGCTATGAACCAGGAGGTCACGGTTCGATTCCCGGTCGGGGCACATGCCCAGGTTGTGGGCTTAATCCCCAGTAGGGGGCGAGCAGGAGGCAGCCAACCCTTGATGTTTCTCTCTCTCCCTCTCCCTTCCTTTCTGAACTCAATAAAAATATAAATTTTAAAAACTAGAGACATGGAGGCACAAAGAGCCCTGGTGCCGAGGGAACCCGCAGTCCTGCGCGTGGCGAGTTGTTGAAGGTGACGCCCGGGGTGGCTGGCATTGATCGTCGGGATAAGGGTCCTTGGGCTCCCCGCATGCTGCACGCACACCTGCCCCCGGGAGCGATGCCCACCTTCTGGTGGAGAGTCACCTGTAGCAACCAGCCCGCAAAAGCCTGGGGGACCCAGAGACTGGCGCCTCTTTACCCGGCCCAAGAGCAGGCCCCGCATCTACGTGGTCCCTCATCTCCATCCACTCAAACTCCCGGGCTCTTTAGAATGCTGCATTTCAATCTCTACTTGTTAAAAATCAATTCTTATGACTCCAAAATCTAAGTGACTCCCCTTGCCCTGGCTTAGCAGAGAAAGTGCAGAAGGGGATGGAGAACGAGAGAGTCGCCGCAGGTGAGGGGCCTGCATCCTTCCTCTCTCTCTCCCCCCCGCCCCCCGCCCCTACCCCGTCCCCCCCCCGACCCCCCACCCCCGCCCCACAGGTTTAAGAAATGCCGCAGCGTGGCTCACTGATTGAACATCGACCTCTGAACCAGGAGGTCACAGTTCAATTCCCGGTCAGGGCACATGCCCGGGTTGCGGGCTTGATCCCCAGTGGGGGGCGTGCAGGAGGCAGCTGGTCCATGATTCTCTCTCATCATTGATGTTTCTATCTCTCCCTCTCTCCCTTCCTGTCTGAAATCAATTAAAAAATATATATTTAAAAAGAAAAATAATGCCTCAGACCCCAGCTCCCTGCATTGGTTGGGCTGGAAGGCATTTACTCTCCAGTCCCCTACAGGCACGCAAGCCTTTTTGCCTGGTTTCCACCGACATGGCCGCACACCCTCCCTGGAGCTCGATGCAGCGCACAGGCTGCGGGGGCTGCGGGTTGAGGCGAGCGTGTGGTTTTGCTATTAAGCTACCTTCGACCATCAGTAAATTTACTGTCCTGACGGCTTCCGCATGGCTGCTGCGTGCGCGTCTCCCTCGGCCCTCGTCCTGACAGCCTGGCCCCCGTGCTCGTATTTCAGCGTGGTCGCTGCCCGTCTCTCCAGCTGTCCAGCCCCGTCCAAGGCCGCCCTGCAGGCGGGTCAGCAGGAAGGAGGAGGGAGAGCTCACTACTTGGATGAAACACGGGGAGGTTTCGCTTGGGCTCGCGGGGCGTCTGAGCGCGCGCTCCGGGGTGCCTGTGGGTCGGCCCCAGCCAAGTCCAAACTCTCCCCGGGCTCAGCGTGGCTGCTCAGGCCGAATCCCCACCCCAGCCCCCTGGCCCTCCTGGGAGAGCCAGGTCGTGGAGGCAGGGCTGCCTGGCCGGGCCTGGGAGAACGTCAGCCTCCGGGGCTAATACTTCTCGGGGACCCGGGATCTGACAACATCCACTCTGTGGGTGGGGTCTGGGTGCCCAGGAGTGTGGGCCCCCTGGTTCCGCTCTCGGGCTGGGTTCCCTGGCACCCCTCACTCAGGGACAGGCCCTTGTTCTCAGTGCTGTCCGCCTCAAGAAAGGGGGCGGCGTGGCTCAGGGGTTGAGCATCGACCTAGGAACCAGAGGTCACGGTTGAATTCGGGTGAGGGCACGTGCCTGAGTGCAGGCTCGACCCCCAGTGTGGGGTGTGCAGGAGGCAGCGATCATTGATTCTCTCTCCCTCTCCCTTCCTCTCTGAAATCAATAAAAATATATTTAAAAGAAAGGGGGGGGGGTCCCCACTGGCTGGCATGGCTCAGTGGTTAGAGCGTCCATCGGCCTTCGCACTGAAGGGTCTTGGGTTCAGTTCCCCATCAAGGGCATGTACCTGGGTTGCAGGTTAGTTGGGAGGCAACCAATCGATGTGTCTCTCTCACATCAATGTTTCTCTCGCTCTCTTTCCTCACCCCCTCCCTCCCTTCCACTCTCTCTAAAAATCACTGGAAAAAAAATATCCTCAGGTGAGGATTAACAACAACAACAAAAGATGGGGGGATGGCAGCAGAATGGGCCCAGGGCGACGACCTGTCAGGGCAGGTGCCATCCTGCCGTCTCCCATGGGGTCCTGGGGGCACCCACCACCCACCTGGCTAGCAGGCAGCGCCCGCCCATGTCATGGAAACCTGGTTGGCGGAGGCGGGAGGCGGGAACGGTGTGGCTCCTGTCTTCTCGAGTGTCACCCACGGGGTCCCCGAACTGAAGCCCAGCCACCGCGTCCCAGCCAGAGCAGGGCCAGCTCAGCACGGCGGACGGCACCAGGACACAGGCCCCGCTGCAGGCGCTGGGCGGCCCCTGGCGGCTCGGCTTCCTCGCCTGGCAAACGGCCCGAGAATCACGCGGCCTCACGCCCACGTTAGGGACCCACGGGACGTGTGAGCCAGAACCAGGAGGAGCAGCGTGTCACGGGGGGTCCTCCGCTTCCCCCAAGTGCTTCGTGCGTGTGGATGGCTGCGGCCTCGCCTCGCGTGCGGGAAAGAGGAGGGTAGAGCACCCGTGATAGCACAGCGGTCAGGGTGGGGCCTGGAGCCGGCGGCGGGGTGCACGTCCCAGCCGGACCGTCCGCTGCTCTGGGGCCTGGGGCCAGGGCCTCAGCGCACTCTGTAAAACGGCACAATGCGGTCCGCGTGGCAGGCTGCTGCGCTGACCCCACAGAGAGCTCCGGTCACAGCGTGGTGAGAGCGCCCGCAGGCCACTGCGCGTCACTAAACCATGTGAGTCTACGCACAGCGCGGGGAAGGGCATCGCCTGAGCCTCTCGCAGGACGTCCCCTCGCTCTGCCCACCCCCACCCCGCACTGTGGTTTCCTTACTGCCTCCCCCCCCACCCCACGAATGCTGCAGCCTCCCCACCCCCATCCCCCATCGCATTGAGCTGGCACCTGGTGGGTGCTCTAAATATCTGCTGGGAAAATGCCTGGAAATGGAGGAGCAGCACTTGCTCTCTGGAAATTGGGGCTCCCTCCACTCCAGAGCCAGCCCCAGCCCCAGCCGGTGGTCCCTCCGCCCTCTGTGGAGGGGTGGGGGCACGTGGCCGCCTGCTGGGGTTTTCACACCCCTCCTGCCGGGCGGAGGGCACCTGCCAGGGGGTGCTAATGAGCCTGAGCCTGAAACAGGAGCGTGTGGGTGTGTTCCCAGCCAGGAGGCGGTGCCCGGTGCTGGCACCCGTGTGGTTTCTGCGGAGACCAGTCCCCCGGGGAGAGGCAGCCGGGACAAGGACAGGTGTGGCCTGCGGGCGGCCGGAACCTCGTTGGTAATTCCATTCCAATGCGTCAATTATTCATCCCGCGCAGTCGGTCGCTCTGCTCTGCAAGGCCACCCTTGGGCCACCGAGGCCCAGGCTCAGGCGGCTCCAGGCTCAGGCGGCTCCCAGGGGCACAGGAGCGAGCGCCGCAGCTGCGATCGATGGTGAGCGGCCATGAGCTGCTGCGAAGCTCCCAGGAGGGGTGAGTCGGGGTTCCCAGCGCGTGACCATCCAGGCGTGGCCAGAGGGGTTCCTTTCCTCCCAGCCTCGGGGGCATTCAGGGTGGGATCCGGTGCAGGCTCGGCCCAGGAGCCCACAGCGCCCGCCCGGGGGTCCCAGGAAGCAGGAGTGATGGCAGAGGGGTCCCTGTCACAGGGGTTGCTGCTGACCCGGAGGCAGCGGCAAAGGAGTTGGTGTCGATGTCACTGGCCCATGACCGAGGTCTGGACGCGCTGTTGTCTGAGGTGTGCTTCCCAGGCAAATGAAGCCAGAGTTTCCAGGTCAGAGGAGGTGTGTGTGTGTGTGTGTGTGTGAGAGAGATTTATTAACATATCTTAGGAAGTCTGCAACTAGCTCACACACACACACACACACACACATGCACACACGCACACACAGGGTCACAGAAGAGCTGTGCGTCTGTAAACAGAGAAGCTGTGGTTAAGTCAGGATCTCACCCCCTGAGGCTCAGAGCTGCCCGGGGACCCCACCCGTCTCTGTCGCACCATCTATTCCTCCCACACGAACTTGCGGTCACACATGCGCTCATATTCAGATGCATGTGTATTAACACGCATCTGCCTTTGTCCTCCTTTCCCGCCTCTAGAGGCACCTTTCACATTTATCATCATAACCTGCATACAGCTCTGCACGGTCCTTCTCGCTGAGCGTGGCTGCAGGTGCTTTTCCCACGGCTCCCCGCGGAGCCTCACAGAGGTGCCGTTTGTTTATAGGACGCGCTTTTCCGCGGCCGGTGTATGCGAGCCAACGCCCCGCTGCCCCGCTTTGGACAAAGTCTGTTGTCGGCACAGAGCCCGCTCCCAAGGCTGTCACTGCAGTGAGACCACGCTCGCTGCCCCCGCCCTCCCCCCGCCGGCGAGAGCTCCGTCCTGCGTTGCTGGGGGGGCTGGGGGGGTCACTCCTTGCGGTGTCTGGGCCGATGCTGCTGGATCCTCTCATGCTATTGACCCATGAGTGTTGGAAGAGGGGCGAGCACACGCCGGGCTGGGAAGCGCCGTGAAAATGGGGCGCGTGAGCTGGATGGCAGACACAGCAGAGGAGCTGGTGTAGGTTGGGGGGGGCAGGCTGGGGAGGCGGCTGTGCACCGTGCTTTCCGGGGGGGGGTGGGGGGGGAAGGTGCCGGGGCCTCGGTCGCCAGCCTCTCTCGGCATTTGCGGTAAAGCAGGAGCGTGCGTGGAGGGGCCCGGAGCACGCGGGCTCCCACACTGTCCTGCGCTCGGTCACAGCTCTCCCAGGCAGCCCCGAGTCGCAGTCCCACCCGCCCCGCCCCAGGACGCCCGGTTCCCGAAAAGCCGGATTCCGCCTCGGGGAGGATTGGTGTCGTTGGTATAACTTGGTGAATATGTGTAAAATTGCCCGTTCCCATGAATAGATGGGATTGTTTAGATGAAACTCTTCCCCCAGGAAACTGAACTGCTGCCGTTTTCCCGGCTCGGCCGGCCGGGCGCCTGCAGGCCAGGGTTCGCCGCTTATTCCCACAGCGCGCAGCTGCCGTGGTCTGCTCGGTCCCTGGCTCAGTCTACACCAGTGTTTCCCACGTTGGCACAGCGCCCCTGTAACCATTGTGATTGTTGTTACTCCTCCCCCGAGGGTATTTTTCCATTGGTTTTTAGAGAGAGTGGAAGAGAGAGGGAAAGACAGAGAAACATCGATGTGAGACACACATCGATGGGTTATCCTGCATGAGCTCCAACCAGGGCCCAGGCCGGGGAGGAGACTGGAACCAAGGTACATGCCCTTGACCAGAATCGAACCCGGGACCCTTTGGTCTGCAGGCCGACACTCTATCCACTGAGCCACACCAGCCGGGGCTTCGTAACCATGATTTGAAAGCCTCAGTGATAGCTCAGAGGTGGGTGCGGGGCACAGAAGTTCAGTTCACGATGGTAAGCCGAGAGCATCTTCCCACGCGGCCACAGAGCCTGGCTCGCGGGCACGCCCCCGCGGCGATCTGGTGCCGAACGGGAGACTGTGCTGGGCTCCCCTCCACGGCAGGGCGACACAGCAGGCCCCTCCCGCGCTCACTGTCCTGTTTCTCTGTCCAGCTGGACTCTGTGCCCGGCTCCTTCCCACTCGCTGGTGGGAGGTGCGGCCAGATGTGCAGTCCTGCCCGGCGGAGCCTCGCGGGTCACCCCGGCCCCCCGAGTGTGCTCACTGGGCAGAGGGTGGCTGAGCTCGGGAATCGCAGCCCCCGCTGAAGTGACCTGCTTTCTGGCTCAGCATTTCAGGAGCGGCGCCGAGGGTCTCGCAAATAGACCTGAACCAAACAGGGGTGTGGTGACTCAAAGGGCCAGATAGCTGGGGACACACGGTGTCGTCACCAAGACAGGGTGGGGAGATGAGGCATCTGGTAGGTGGCACAGCGACTTCATAGGGTCCGAGCGCCAGCTGCACAGAGACATGGGGGGGAATCCTTTCGGCACAAATCCATTTCCCATCGAACTTCCATGTTTTCTTTAGTCCAAAGACTGATTTCTCTTTCTCACCATATTTTCCAAAGAAGCCTTTGTGTGTGTTTTTGTGGTTTTTTTTATTCAACGCCACCAATTTGCTTTTGAATAAGAGGTCCTGCAAGACCTGGATTAGAATCTCACTTTCAAAATAAGTTGGAAGCACACTTTTTAAGACTCGTGTTCTGTCTTCCTGATAAAAGTCCTGGCTCCTGAGGTCGGCTGTCAAGGTACCGCTGGGCAGAACTAACTCGCTGGGTCCTGACCCAGTTGCTAGTGGGTTCCACTCAGGCATTGCTGGGACGTGTCTCCTGTGCAGGGAACGCGTTTTTATGGTTGAGCGAGTGAAGTTTTTTGAAAAAAAGCCATTTTAATGTCATTTTCATGGCTTCCTGGAAAACGTAAAGACAACGACTTTCCCATAAATTATTTTCCCTGCCTCTTCCTGTGCCCATAAACAAAAAGCCCAGAGAAAGCCACATTTCCTCTGCAGTGAGCTCTAGGTTTTATGCACCAGTAATTCTGATTCAAATTCAGAATCCATTTGACTTTGAAATACCAAGCCTAGACAGAGACAGACATAATGTAATGCCCTTAAGTGCCACGTGTTACAATGAAAGGTAAATAGATTATTGATTAAATGTAAAAATATGTTCTCATTACCTAGGTAATACAGACTATAGTCTCCTTAATTCATAAAAAAAAAAAATTAAAGGAAAAAAAGCTAAAGTCCACCCTGGCCCCCACCCTCAAGCCTCATTTCCTCCTGCCCCTCATAGAGACTCTATAGTTCAGGGTATATGCATTATAGAGACCTTTAAAACTGCATTTACAGACATATGCACACTAGAGGCCCAGTGGGGGTCCCTCAGCCTGGCCTGTGCCCTCTCTCAATCCAGGACCCCTCAGGGGATGTCAGACTGCCGATTTTGGCCCGATCCCCACAGGCCAGGCTGAGGGACCCCACTGGTGCATGAATCCGTGCACCGGGCCTCTAGTATGCATATAAAATCTTCAGTTAATCTCTTCCCACCTTCCACCTTCCCCTCTTCCCTCTGAGATTCATCTGTCTGTTCCATGTTTCCATGTCTGTGCATTGAGCGTCTGCCCCCTGGTGGTCAGTGCGTGTCATAGCTACCGGCTGGACGGTCGGATAGTCCAACGGTCACTTAGGCTTTTATATAGATAGCTATCACATTGTTTTTAGTGGGGGGCGGTTAATGTAATTTGTTTCTCATCTTGTTTTTTTTTTAGTCAACAGTCTGTCTTGGAGTTCTTTTGTGTTCATTTGTGGAGCTGTAGCCCTTATTTCTTTATTTGTGCTGTTCAAGGATTTGCTATGGTCTCCCATCTCCCCTCCTCCAGGCTGTCCTCCTTGACTCCGCCCGGTGTACCACCTCCTGCTGTTTGGAATAGTGGCCCTGTCCCACCTGTTTATTCTTCAGAGCCCTGTCAGCTGTGCTGGGGCCTCTCCCTGCCTCTGCCTCTGTCAGAATCCCTCCTCCTCCCCTCCCTCTGTAACCTGCGCTTGTATCTGTTCGCACTTGGATTTGGCTGAATCAGGTTTGTATGATCATATGGCCTTATCGTAACCCAAACCTTAACCTCGTAAATGCTTGTGTTGGGGAGCAAAGGTTTCCCTCTAGGGCCCTTGGTGGCCTCTGGATGAATCGACTGAGACAGATTCACAGGAGAAACACAGATTTCATTTTGTGCGTACGCGCCCCCCGTCCTCCCCTCACCCCCCCCCCCGCCCAGCCGTGAGAGGCGCTGGCATTAGGAATAGAGGCTGGTGTGCACCCTGAGCTCTGGAGCAGAGGGGAGGGTCTGGGACTTCACGGAGGAGGACCCTCCCAGGAGAGGAGGAGGGCAGGTGCTTGGTGAGCATCCGCCGCGCAGTGACACGCACATGCATCCTTCTGATGTAGCAAGTTCCCTCTGGTGACAGCTCTCGTCCTGGCACAGGTCCCGGTCTAAATGCTTTAGGCAGTTAAGGGGGGCTGGGGGGTACAGCGCTCTTCGTGAGTCAGCTGGGCCTTGTCTCCAGCTCACAGTCATTCACAGGCCACACGGCACCTCTGGGCGCCTGGCCTGGCCCCTCCCTCGTTTCCACAGCTGGCTCCTCTGTGGGGCAGGCACCCCCGTGATGTCTGCTGACCTTCCCTGCGCCCCTGGGCACTGCCTGGCACGCAGTAGGTGCTCAGTAAAGGCTGGTTGGCCTGCCCGAGCGGGGCACCTGTGCTTGTCTGGGGAAACTGCTGTGTGAGGTGGGGACAGAGAGAGGCAGTGTTGCGGGGGGCCGCCCCCTCAGAGACCCCCACACTCCTTTTCCCTGGGCAGTCTCCTGGATGCTGCCCTGTTCGCAGAGCACAACCTGTGGCTGAAAGGAGACCTGCAAACCAGCTTCCCACGGGGCTGCTGTCCTGACCGCGGAGGGCTTGTTTTTCTAAAATAAAGAAAATGCATCCTCCCACACCTGCCCTGCAGCTGAGTCCTGGAGCAGCGACTTAATCTGCAACTGAAGCGGGGAGGGGGCATACAGTAACCATGGAGATGCTCACCCTTCTGGCCTCCTCTCCAGGCCCGCCCCCCCCCCCCCGCCCCTGGGGTTGTATCCCCGGGAGTGCGCTGTGCGGTCCGGGCGGGAGCAGAGCCAGGGCCCAGCCAGCCCCGGTCCCCGGGACGTGGACACTGTGCCGCAGTCAGCATTGCCTTCATTCCATTCCTTCCCTGTGTCCAGTAATGCCGATTTCATTTGTAAAATATATTTTACTGATTTCAGAGAGGAAGGGAGAGGGAGAAAGATAGAAACATCGATGATGAGAGAGAAGCATCGATCAGCTGCCTCCTGCACGTCCCACACTGGGGATCGAGCCACAACCGGGCATGTGCCCCGACCAGGAATCGAACCCTGACCTCCTGGTTCATAGGTCGACGCTCAGCCACTGAGCCACGCCGGCCGGGCTGGTAATGCCGATCTTAGACTGACGTGTGTAAATGAGGAATAAGAAGAATATTATGGAAAATTTTCCATGTCTCATGTTTCGCATATTAGGTGGCGCTGATTTTTCAGACTAACGAGTACAAATAAGGGAGAAGGGAGAAGGTTATGGAAAATGTCCGTAGTGCTCCGTTCCTTGTGAGCTCGCACCGGCTGGCGAGGGGCATGTCTGGCACGAGGATTTGGGTTTTCACCTGCCGGGAGGTGGGAGTGGGGTGCAGGAGCCAAGCCAGCCGTGCCCCCTCTCTGTTAAAACCACCGTCCGATGTATGTACAGATGGGGGGGCGCGATTTAAGAAAACCCTTGTATGGAAAGATACATCCGTTCGAACGCAAGAAATGTGTCTTGCCTGCGGAGTTCTGCTCAAGTTATTTGTAATTCTAGCGAGGAGGACGCATGTCTCTGTAGCCAAAACAGCATCTGGATGAATACAAATGAGTTTATAAAAGGCTCGAGCTACTGATGGGGGAACTGCCGGGCAGGCGACCTCCCTTCTGAGTGCGGGGGGGCGGGGCATGGCAAGGTGGCAGCTCACTCTGAGCTGGTTCCGCCAGTGGTAGAGATGGGGGCGGGGGCGTGGAGGAGGGAGGAAGCCATTTCCAGAAACTTCCGCTGCTTCCCCCCAGAACCTTCTGCAGCCTCCAACATGCAGATTATTTTACTGAGCAAAATCCATCGGCCAGCCAGCCAATGGGGCCCAGGGCGAGCCGCTGTCTCCAGGGCAGGGACCGCGTGGACAGACAGCTCCGGAGACCCACATTCTCCAGGCTCCAGCGATGGGCTGGGGACCAGCCACACTCCTTAGCTCTGCCGGCCAGCGGGACCCGGGCTGGAGGAGACCACATCCCAGTGGGAAGAGCAGCAGCTGGGACGTCCCTGGGCTGCCTTCTCATTGAGAAGCGAAGGCTGGAATGTCCCAGGAACAACAGGTGCCCGGCCCGGCACTCAGCTTTCTCCGTCACAGAAGTGAGAAGCTTGAAGTCAGAGGTGTGGTTCAGGCTGGTTTCCTCTCCAGCCTCACGTGCCTTCCGTGGAAAAGGGAGGTTATAATAGATAGTCCTCGCCCCAAAGGACAGCACTTACCACACTGCCTGGCACCTAAGAAGGGTTGAAGACATGGTAGTTTTATTTAGGCACTAGAGGCCCGGTGCACGAAATTTGTGCACTGTGGGGGGAGGGGTGTCCCTCAGCCCAGCCTGCACCCTCTCCAATCTGGGACCCCTTGGGGGATGTCCAACTGACGGTTTAGGCCCAATCCCTGTGGGCCTAACCCGGCAGTTGGACATCCCTCTCACAATCCAGGACTGCTGGCTCCTAACCACTCGCCTGCCAGCCTGATAGCCCCCTAACTGCTCCCCTGCTGGCCTGGTCGCCCCCAACTGCCTTCCCCTGCCGACCATCTTGTGATCACATGGGGGTGGCCATCTTGTGATGATGTGGGGCAGCCATCTTGTGATGACGTGAGGGTGCGAGGGCCACCTAGGCTTTTATTAGTATAGATACTTTAGGAATAAGGTTATCATTTTTACTTGCTCATCTTTAACTATAATTACAGGGGAAAATAAAATTATCTCCAAGGGTGAGATCAAAGAGAGAAGTTAAAACCCAAGGGTGGGGGAGAACCAAGATGGCAGCATAGGTTAACACCGGAGGTTGCTGCCTTGAACAACTACTTCAAAAGTGAAACTAAAAGACGGAATGGACATCACCCAGAACCACAGGAACGCTGGCTGAGTGGAAGTCCTACAACTAGGAGGAAAGAGAAACGCATACGGACACTCAGAGGAGGCGCAGTGCTGAAGTCAAATTCTGAGGTGCAGAGTGCGCCGAGCGGGCTGGCGGAGGAGGGCGCGGTTGGCGTTTTCAATCGGGAGGGAGTTGCAGACTCTGAGCTCCAGATACAGGCGAGTCTTTAGGGACCCAGACTCAAACGGGAGAAGCGGGACTGTCTGGCTTCGGTCAGAGCGAGTGCAGCTTTCTCTCCGAGGTTTGCAGCAGTCGCTGGGACTCAGAGAGGCAGAGCCCCTGGGGACAGGACTGAGAGCTGCCATAACTGCTCTCTCCGGCCCACCCTGTTGATCCTGTGCGACCCGCCCCGCCCAAGCCCTGCACAGAGGCATTTGCCGGATAGCCTCAGGCAAAGGCTAGATTAGCACCTCCCTAGAGGACAGAAGTTCTCTCACTGCAGACACAGCTGATTCTCATAGCCACTTGGCCTGGAGGTCAAACCCTCCCTGGTATTAGCTACAGCAATCAAGGTTTAACTATAAGACTGCGCACAAAGACCACTAGGGGGTGCACCAAGGAAGCATAACAAAATGCGGAGACAAAGAAACAGGACAAAATTGTCAATGGAAGATATAGAGTTCAGAACCACACTTTTAAGGTCTCTCAAGAACTGTTTAGAAGCCGCCGATAAACTTAATGAGATCTACAAGAAAACTAATGAGACCCTCGATGTTATGTTGGGGAACCAACTAGAAATTAAGCATACACGGACTGAAATAACGAATATTATACAGACTCCCGACAGCAGACCAGAGGAGCGCAAGAATCAAGTCAATGATTTGAAATGCGAGGAAGCAAAAAACACCCAACCGGAGGGGCGGAATGAAAAAAGAATCCAAAAATGCGAGGATAGTGTAAGGAGCCTCTGGGACAGCTTCAAGCGTACCAACATTAGAATTATAGGGGTGCCAGAAGATGAGAGAGAGCAAGATATTGAAAACCTATTTGAAGAAATAATGACAGAAAACTTCCCCCACCTGGTGAAAGAAATGGACTTACAGGTCCAAGAAGCACGGAGAACCCCAAACAAAAGGAATCCAAAGAGGACCACACCAAGACACATCATCATTAAAATGCCAAGAGCAAAAGATAAAGAGAGAATCTCAAAAACAGCAAGAGAAAGAAACTCAGTTACCTACAAGGGAATACCCATACGAATGTCAGCGGATTTCTCAACAGAAACTTTGCAGGCCAGAAGGGAGTGGCAAGAAATATTCAAAGTGATGAATACCAAGAACCTACAACCAAGATTACTTTATCCAGCAAAGCTATCATTCAGAATTGAAGGTCAGATAAAGAGCTTCACAGATAAGGAAAAGCTAAAGGAGTTCATCACCACCAAACCATGATTATATGAAATGCTGAAAGGTATCCTTTAAGAAGAGGAAGAGGAAGAAAAAGGTAAAGATACAAATTATGAACAACAAATATGCATCTATCAACAAGTGAATCTAAGAATCAAGTGAATAAATAATCTGATGAACAGAATGAACTGGTGATTATAATAGAATCAGGGACATAGAAAGGGAATGGACTGACTATTCTTGGGGGGGAAAGGGGTGTGGGAGATGCAGGAAGAGACTGGACAAAAATCGTGCACCTATGGATGAGGACAGTGGGTGGGGAGTGAGGGCGGAGGGTGGGGCGGGAACTGGGAGGAGGGGAGTTATGGGGGGGAAAAAAGAGGAACAAATGTAATAATCTGAACAATAAAGATTTAATTAAAAAAAATAAAAAATAAAACCCAAGGGTGGCCCTAGGTGGTTTGGCTCCGTGGATAGAGCATCAGCCTTAGGACTGAAGAGTCCCAGGTTCGATTCCGGTCAAGGGCATGTACCTTGGTTGCAGGTGCATCCCCAGTAGGGAGTGTGCAGGAGGCAGCTGAATCAATATTTCTCTCATCGGTGTTTCTAACTCTCTATCCCTCTCCCTTCCTCTATGTAAAAAAAATCAATAAAATATATTTTTAAAAAACCTTGAGCTTAGATGTTTTAAGCAGAAAAAATCAGGGTTTTTCCCTCTAAGAAAAAGAAAATAAGAGCAAGAATTAGGAACTTAAACTTGATGTCCTGATGAATATCTTAGCAAGGGCGCCTCCCCTCTCCTGCGGACTCCGTGGCCGGCCGTCTGTCCTGCCTCTCCCTGGAGAGTTAAGAAACGGTTGCCCAATAAGCCGTTCGTCTTTCAGGAGCACAACAAGGCTGCAGCCGCATATTACCCGGAACGGGAATTCCTGCCACGTTATTTCCCGTCAGGGAGTAAAGGCAGGAAGCGGGAAATGTCGCTGCGAGGCTGCCGGCCACCTGGCGAAGCCGCTGGACGCACACGGCAGCGGATCCGCGTGGAAACACGAAGCCACGGCGTCGGGGCCGGCCCTGCCCCTCGGGGAGCGCCGTTCACGCTTGGCCGGCAGGCAATAAAGTCCAATTTTCGTGGCCAGGCCGCACGAGGCGGAGAAATTATCTCGTGGGGGGAACGCCGGAGCTGAGTATTTTTAAAATAGCCATTCGTCACTCCACGGAAGCAAATCAAACAAACTGATCCATCTCTGAGGAACGACCCATTAATCAAAAGATGGTGTTGAGATGTTGGCAATTTGTCATTATTCCACGTGTAATATTTTAGGTCTGACGTGCTGACAGTGTGACCGGAATATGTGAAATGATCACGTCCGAGAGGAAGGACAGTTGAGCGCCCAGCGCTGGACCCGTCCGCACGGACCCCCAAGCTTTCCCCTGAAAGCGTTTGCTTTCTTCTGATTTGGGGCGCACGGCACCTGCGGTTGGTAGTGACAATGATAAGAGGCTCTTACTACGGAGCACAACTGGCATTATGGGGGACCTTGGAGGTAAGGCTTTCCCCGCCAAGTCCCGTGACTCAGGAGGTGGGCACGGCGGCCCCGCGCCAGGCGTGAGCCGGCCTAGGCTCTCCGGGGGGAATGGTGAGGCCCCAGGAAAGATGAGTCATAATTAAACCGGAGTGAAGTTTGCCTAAGGTGCTATTACTGGGCCAACCTCACGAGCCTGAAGTTCCAGTAGTTGCCTACCAGGATTTGAAGTTGAATTGAATGAACGTATTTTTAAAAATAATAATAACCCTGGCTGGTTTGGCTCAGTGGATAGAGCATCGGCCCAAGGACTGAAGGATCCCGGGTTCGATTCCAGTCAAGGGCACATGACTCAATTGCAGGCTCGATCCCCTGTTCCAGTTGGGGATGCATGTGGGAGGCAACCGATCGGTGTGTCTCTCTCACATCCCTGTTTCTCTCTGTCTCTCTCCCTCCCTTCCATTCTCTCTAAAAATGAATGGGAAATATCCTCAGGTGACGATTAACAACAAAATAATACTAATAACAATAATAAAGTCCTTTATCTGTTTTTATTTTCTCTACGTCACTGAAAGCACAAACACCCCGACAGGTCCTGCGGGACTCTCAGGTCTGCGTCTGCCCCAGGACCCCATGGCCGGGAGGAAGGAGCCGGGGTGGCTAAGGCAGCTGAGGTGGGAGCTGGCTTCCTGGGCTCTGTCCCGGCTCTGGGCGCTGTGTTGTTAAGTTCACCTCTCTGGAGCTCAGCTTCATCGTCTGCAAAATGAGGATATTGGACACGAGATGAGAGCTCAGCAAACTCTGACCCAGTGGCCAGGACCGGCCCTCTGCCTGTTCTAGTAAATAAAGTTTTATTGGCACACAGGCCCGCCATTTGCTCCCGTATCATCCATCAGGGCTGCTTTCACAGGACAGCGGCAGAGTTGAGCAGTTGAGATGGACCGTGTGGCCCACAAAGCCTAAAATATTTACATCTGGCTCATGACAGGGAAAGTTTGCCAACCGCTGAACTTAATGATCTCCATATAGGTTTCCTCCAACTCCAAAATCGGTGCTCTGGGAAGGAGGAAGGCACCTCCCAGAGGGCACCCCACAGTGTCGGGCAGGAGTCTTTGGGGACCTGAGGTGAGGAAAAGTGGACACAGGCCAGAAGTGAACGTGCCCCCTTCCCTCCGGCCCAGAGGCCACGCTGCTGGGCCCACGATGGATCCTGGCCGGGAGGGGCCCAGCTCCCCTGCTGAAGGTGCAATAATCTCTTAGCAGCAGTTCCCCCCAGGGAACCAACGGTGCCCGAGGCTCCTTGGCCCCATCCCCGCAGCCTCGCCTTCCCCTGCAGGAGCCTCGTGCAGCTGGGGGCTCTGAGCTTGTTGGGGGCTTCACTGGGGGTGCCGATACCTCCCAGAGGGCACCCCACAGTGCCGGCCAGGCCCGTCCCCACCCTTCCCAGCCTGCCACTTGCCTGCTTGGGAAGTCACTATTGGAAGACTAAGCTGAGTTTCCAAAGCCCCCCCTCCCCCCAGTCTGGCTCCCTTCCTGACCCCCAGCCTCCCTTCCTGACCCTCAACATCCCTCCCTGACCCTCAGCCTCCCTCCCTGACCCCCAGCCTCCCTTCCTGACCCACAGCCTCACTCCCTGACCCCCAGCCTCCCTCCCTGACCCTCAGCCTCCCTTCCTGACCCTCAGCCTCCCTCCCTGACCCTCAGCCTCCCTCCCTGACCCCCAGCCTCCCTCCCTGACCCTCAGCCTCCCTCCCTGACCCTCAGCCTCCCTTCCTGACCCCCAGCCTCCCTCCCTGACCCCCAGCCTCCCTCCCTGACCCTCAGCCTCCCTCCCTGACCCTCAGCCTCCCTCCCTGACCCCCAGCCTCCCTCCCTGACCCTCAGCCTCCCTCCCTGACCCCCAGCCTCCCTCCCTGACCCCCAGCCTCCCTTCCTGACCCTCAGCCTCCCTCCCTGACCCTCAGCCTCCCTCCCTGACCCCCAGCCTCCCTCCCTGACCCCCAGCCTCCCTCCCTGACCCTCAGCCTCCCTCCCTGACCCTCAGCCTCCCTCCCTGACCCTCAGCCTCCCTCCCTGACCCCCAGCCTCCCTCCCTGACCCCCAGCCTCCCTCCCTGACCCCCAGCCTCCCTTCCTGACCCCCAGCCTCCCTCCCTGACCCTCAGCCTCCCTTCCTGACCCCCAGCCTCCCTTCCTGACCCTCAGCCTCCCTCCCTGACCCCCAGCCTCCCTCCCTGACCCCCAGCCTCCCTCCCTGACCCTCAGCCTCCCTCCCTGACCCCCAGCCTCCATCCCTGACCCCCAGCCTCCCTCCCTGACCCCCAGCCTCCCTCCCTGACCCCCAGCCTCCCTCCCTGACCCTCAGCCTCCCTTCCTGACCCCCAGCCTCCCTTCCTGACCCTCAGCCTCCCTCCCTGACCCCCAGCCTCCCTCCCTGACCCTCAGCCTCCCTCCCTGACCCTCAGCCTCCCTCCCTGACCCCCAGCCTCCATCCCTGACCCCCAGCCTCCCTCCCTGACCCCCAGCCTCCCTCCCTGACCCCCAGCCTCCCTCCCTGACCCTCAGCCTCCCTCCCTGACCCTCAGCCTCCCTCCCTGACCCCCAGCCTCCCTCCCTGACCCACAGCCTCCCTCCCTGACCCTCAGCCTCCATCCTGATCACCATGCTACTCCCCTGGCCCAGCGCCTCCTCTTTCTCCCGCCATTGACCTTGGCCTCCTCATCCCCCAGGGCATGTCCTCCACGCAGCCTGCTGGTCCCTCCTCCCTGACGCCTTGGGCGCACTGCAGCGGACAGCCTCTGCCCCCCAGGGCGCTGCAGGCTGCCTCCAGGCACCACCACACGCTCTGACATTGGGTTTCCCTCTAATGTGTCTGAGGTCACGGGAGGGGGGCTGCCTAGGGAGTCGGTGCCGAACTGGGGGTTGGGTGGTGTGGCCTCCTCCCCGGGCGACATGACGGGCATTTTCACAGAGCGCCTGCACGGGTGGAGGGTCGGCTCCGTGGGTAAAGGTCCCAGAGCAGCTCCCCTGGGCAGCAGGGGATGGAGAAGGCTCTGGAAGGGCCCAGAACTCCGGGTGGGGCGGGTGGCCCGGCAGCCGAGCGAGGGCCGAGCAACAGGCACCTGCTTCCAGGCACCGTGGAGAGAGATGTGCGTTCCCGGGCCCTGGCTCACGCGGCCTGGGCACAGAGCCCCGTGTGCCTGGCCCGGTGCACGGACCTGGGCAGGACGTCTCCGCACGGGCCCTGTTCCCGTCCTAACCAGAGCCACGGCCGCCGGGAAGTGACCATGGCGGAGCCTGATGTCACACTCGCATACCCACCTGCCTCGCCCCCGCGGCCCCGTCCAGCGGCTCCTGACACATAATCCCGCTGCCGCCTGCGGGGCCCCACCCCGGCCACCTGAAGCCACCTGCCGGGAGGGGCCGGCTTCTCACCGAAACTGACCCCCGTCTCCCTCATGCGGATCCAGTTCCAGCCGATGACGCTGCCGGGAGCCTGCCCCGCAGCGGGCGGGTCTGCGGGGCCCTGTGCTCCCTCCCGGAGGCCAGGCAGGCCGGGGTGGGGCCACAGCTCCGTGTCCTGTGGTGCTGCACCAGGTCCCAGGGGCAGCGGGGCTAGCCCGTCTCAGGGCAGGCGGTCACGTGATGGGAGTCCCCTACCGTTCGTCCTGTGGGACGGTGCCCAGTTCACCTTCCACCTAAACGGGGAGGCCTCTCCGGTTATTTTCATAGTCATTAAGGTTTAAGTCCTGGGTGTCATCCCCATTTGCAAACCTCTGGGTGTACACAGTCACCCACCAAATGTAGATTGCAGAACGCTCCTGCTGGCCCGGCCGGCGTGGCTCAGTGGCTGAGCGTCGACCTATGAACCAGGAGGTCACGGTTCCATTCCGGTCAGGGCACATGCCCGGGTGTCAGGCTCAATCCCCAGTGTGGGGCGTGCAGGAGGCAGCTGGTCAATGATTCTCTCTCGTCATTGATATCTCTCTCTCTCTCTCTCTCTCTCTCTCTCTCTCTCTCTCTCTCTCCCCCTCTCCCTCCTTCCTTCCCTCCCTCTCTCTTCCTTTTAAAAAAATTCAAAAGAAACAAAACTCTAGCTGGTTTGACTCAGTGGATAGAGCGTCGGCCTGAGGACCAAAGGGTCCCAGGTCTGATTCCGGTCAAGGGCATGTACCTCGGTTGTAGGCTCCTCCCCGGCCCGGCCTCTGGCTGGGGCTCGTGCAGGAGGCAGCCAATCCATGTGTTCCTCTCACATTGATGTGTCTCTGTCTCTCCCCCTCTCTTCCACGCTCTCTAAAAATCCATGGGCAAAAAATCCTCAGGTGAGGATTAACAAAAAAGAATTTTATTTTTTTTAAAAAAAGAAGAATGTTCCTTCTAACACGGACACACACACACACACACACACACACACTTACCTGTGCCAGAGGCAGTTCAAGAGGTGGGGGAGTGCTCTGTGGAACCGGGAGCAGCACAGCAGGCCGTGCAGAAAGCCGGCCTGTCATCTGAAGGCATCTCCCGCTCTGCACAAGTGGGAGGTCGCCTTCCTGCCGGCGGGGGTCCTGGCCGCTCTGGGCTAGCTCCGGCTCCCTGGGGCCGGCAGGGCCAGAGCATGTGGGGGAGGCTCACGCAGGACAGTGAGGGCCGCCAGGCAGAACGGGGCAGGGGACGGTCCCCGCTCGCTCGGTGCCCTGCCCGGTCGCGGGCTTGGTCTCTGAATGGCACAGACGCCTGCCTGCCCCTGTGCTCACCACCTCACCCCCCTGCCCTTGTCACACGCCTCCTGCTCCCAGGAAAGACCAGGCGGGAGCACTGGGGGCTCTGTGCCTGCCGGTGCCAGGGCCGTGGAGGCAGGTCCTGCTTGTGGCCTGGTCACCAAGACAGGCATCCTGTTTGCCGGCACCGGGCACTGCCGGAAATAGGACGCGAGGTCATCTTGGGGTGAAAGCTACACGCCTCGCCCATTGACCTTGAGCACAAAAGACCAAAGTTTGGGAAAGGGAGACATGTCAATACTCGCCCCCGGGTTTGAAGTTGTGGTCTGTAATTTATGTGTGGAGCCCGGGACAGAGGCACCGTGCAGCACGGCCTCTGGTCGCCCTCCCCCGCGCATCTGCATCCTGTGCTCTGCAAGGAGCATACATCACCCTCCTGCCGTCGGAGGGGAGGAGACCTGGGCAGCGGACAGATGGCAGGACTGCACTCCTGCCTCCCAGGGGCTGGGTGGGGCGGGGAGCTCTGGGCTCTGCTCCTCGGGGCTCTGCCAGACCCCTCCCCCCGGAGCCCCCCTCCCTGCCCAGCCCAGCGAGCTGTCTCCCCGAGTTAACAAGTGAGGACAAGGAGGCGCCGGTGCCAAGGCGGGATGCTCAAGTGGAGCGGCAGTCACTCCCCCTCGGGCTGACTCACTTAGTTCCTGACAGGCTCCCAGCCGACCGGGGCAATTACACGTTTTCTACATGAAGTGGGGCCTGAATTTGGGGAAACGAAGGCCAGACCGGCTGGGCGTAGGGTGTGGCTGCCTGACTATATTGGACGTGAAAAGGAGATGAATTTCATAATACGCGTAGGTGCCAGCGAGCCTGCTATTATCTGAGCTTGGGAGTAAGTGAAATCCTCAGAGAGGCATGTGAAGATTTTGCCTGACATACCCGGCCTCTAAAAAGTGAAGGCCGGGATAAGCAGCGTAAGAATTTAATGGGGATTGTTGGCTGGCACTTTGCAATCGGTAGGAGATTCTCCAGGCTGAGGCCTGGTGTCCCCTCTGGCCTTTACATATTAAACACTGACCCTTCCCCAACACTGACCCTTCCCCACCACTAACCCTTCCCCAACACTAACCCTTCCCCACACTAACCCTTCCCCACACTAACCCTACCCCACACTAACCCTTCCCCAACAGTAACCCTTCCCAACACTAACCCTACCCCACCACTAACCCTTTCCCACACTAACCCTACCCCACCACTAACCCTTCCCCACACTAACCCTTCCCCAACACTAACCCTACCCCACACTAACCCTTCCCCAACAGTAACCCTTCCCAACACTAACCCTTCCCCAACACTAACCCTTCCCAACACTAACCCTTCCCCACACTAACCCTTCCCCAACACTAACCCTTCCCAACACTAACCCTTCCCCAACAGTAACCCTTCCCAACACTAACCCTTCCCCACACTAACCCTTCCCCATCACTAACCCTTCCCCATCACTAACCCTTCCCCACACTAACCCTTCCCCATCACTAACCCTTCCCCATCACTAACCCTTCCCCACACTAACCCTTCCTCACACTAACCCTTCCCCAACACTAACCCTTCCCCACACTAACCCTTCCCAACACTAACCCTTCCCCAACAGTAACCCTTCCCAACACTAACCCTTCCCCACACTAACCCTTCCCCATCACTAACCCTTCCCCATCACTAACCCTTCCCCACACTAACCCTTCCCCACACTAACCCTTCCCCAACACTAACCCTTCCCCACACTAACCCTTCCCAACACTAACCCTTCCCCAACAGTAACCCTTCCCATCACTAACCCTTCCCCACACTAACCCTTCCCCACACTAACCCTTCCCAACACTAACCCTTCCCCACACTAACCCTTCCCCAACAGTAACCCTTCCCCACACTAACCCTTCCCAACACTAACCCTTCCCCAACAGTAACCCTTCCCAACACTAACCCTTCCCCAACAGTAACCCTTCCCCACACTAACCCTTCCCAACACTAACCCTTCCCCAACAGTAACCCTTCCCAACACTAACCCTTCCCCAACAGTAACCCTTCCCAACACTAACCCTTCCCCAACACTAACCCTTCCCCACACTAACCCTTCCCCACACTAACCCTTCCCAACACTAACCCTTCCCCAACAGTAACCCTTCCCAACACTAACCCTTCCCCAACAGTAACCCTTCCCCACACTAACCCTTCCCAACACTAACCCTTCCCCAACAGTAACCCTTCCCCAACAGTAACCCTTCCCCACACTAACCCTTCCCAACACTAACCCTTCCCCAACAGTAACCCTTCCCAACACTAACCCTTCCCCAACAGTAACCCTTCCCCACACTAACCCTTCCCAACACTAACCCTTCCCCAACAGTAACCCTTCCCAACACTAACCCTTCCCCAACAGTAACCCTTCCCCACACTAACCCTTCCCAACACTAACCCTTCCCCAACAGTAACCCTTCCCAACACTAACCCTTCCCCAACAGTAACCCTTCCCAACACTAACCCTTCCCCAACACTAACCCTTCCCCACACTAACCCTTCCCAACACTAACCCTTCCCCAACAGTAACCCTTCCCAACACTAACCCTTCCCCAACAGTAACCCTTCCCAACACTAACCCTTCCCCACACTAACCCTTCCCCAACACTAACCCTTCCCAACACTAACCCTTCCCCAACAGTAACCCTTCCCAACACTAACCCTTCCCCACACTAACCCTTCCCCATCACTAACCCTTCCCCATCACTAACCCTTCCCCACACTAACCCTTCCCCAACACTAACCCTTCCCCACACTAACCCTTCCCAACACTAACCCTTCCCCACCACTAACCCTTCCCCAACACTAACCCTTCCCCACACTAACCCTTCCCCACACTAACCCTTCCCCACACTAACCCTACCCCACCACTAACCCTTCCCCACACTAACCCTTCCCCAACACTAACCCTACCCCACACTAACCCTTCCCCAACAGTAACCCTTCCCAACACTAACCCTTCCCCACACTAACCCTTCCCCAACACTAACCCTTCCCAACACTAACCCTTCCCCAACAGTAACCCTTCCCAACACTAACCCTTCCCCACACTAACCCTTCCCCACACTAACCCTTCCCCAACACTAACCCTTCCCCACACTAACCCTTCCCAACACTAACCCTTCCCCAACAGTAACCCTTCCCAACACTAACCCTTCCCCACACCAACCCTTCCCCATCACTAACCCTTCCCCATCACTAACCCTTCCCCACACTAACCCTTCCCCACACTAACCCTTCCCCAACAGTAACCCTTCCCATCACTAACCCTTCCCCAACACTAACCCTTCCCCAACACTAACCCTTCCCCACACTAACCCTTCCCCATCACTAACCCTTCCCCATCACTAACCCTTCCCCACACTAACCCTTCCCCAACACTAACCCTTCCCCACACTAACCCTTCCCAACACTAACCCTTCCCCAACAGTAACCCTTCCCAACACTAACCCTTCCCCAACAGTAACCCTTCCCAACACTAACCCTTCCCCACACTAACCCTTCCCCAACACTAACCCTTCCCAACACTAACCCTTCCCCAACAGTAACCCTTCCCAACACTAACCCTTCCCCACACTAACCCTTCCCCATCACTAACCCTTCCCCATCACTAACCCTTCCCCACACTAACCTTTCCCCACACTAACCCTTCCCCAACACTAACCCTTCCCCACACTAACCCTTCCCAACACTAACCCTTCCCCAACAGTAACCCTTCCCAACACTAACCCTTCCCCATCACTAACCCTTCCCCATCACTAACCCTTCCCCACACTAACCCTTCCCCAACACTAACCATTCCCCAACACTAACTAGCCTCCAACAATGCTGACATTTTCCTTGAGAAGTGAGGAGCAGGACGTGGGTATGGTAAATGCCTCCTGACTCCTTGCCCTGCTGCTCCCCCATCAGCCAGCATCTATGGGCCAGGGTCAGTCTGCCCTCTCCAGTCTGCATGCCAGCCCCCACCCCACAGCGATCTGCAAATTCAGGTCTCGCTCCTTGCTCCCAAGACATCCGCCCACATAGAGGCACCTCTGATGCGTGGGATCTATTTCCTTGGCCCCCAAAATTCCAGGCCCCCTCCCCGACTCAATGCGAGGGTTTGCTTGGAATGCTGGGAAAGCCTGCCTTTGCCATGGGAACACTCAGAATGGAGGCCTGTGCGGCTCTCCTTACGAGACGGTGTGTCTGAGGCTGTGTTTTGGACTAAGCGGGTGTGTGTAGGCCACTCACTCCTCCTGGCCCGTGTCTGTGAGCCAGGAGCACGGAAACCTCGCTAGAAACACCCCCCTTCGTTCTCCCTCCCCCTCTTCACTCTCCCCAGGAAGATTCCAGGGCCAGGTGATCCCCCTGCTTTTTCTGAGCGATCCCTGGCCACGGCCATGGGGAGTCAGATGCTGCCAGGAGCCGCTGGCGGCCTGGTGGTTGGAAAAGAATCTGATCCGTACAAAACAGCCCTGCTCTCCACATTCTGTGGCCAGAGCCAAGTTTCTTCGATACTCAGCACCTACAAAAAAAAAAAAAAAAAAAAAGTGGATTTTTTTCTTCCTGTCTGAAATGACAGCTTTGCGAGAAAGTCTGGCCTCCCCGCAGGCTGCTGCCACTCCAGCCGCAGGCTCTGCACAGCCCCTCGAGGTGCAGCGCCTGAGCTGGTACAAAGGCCTGCGGGGCCGGGAGCCTGCTCCGGCCGAACAGAGGGTGGTGTCCAAGCAACAGACGGCTCACTGCTGCCCAGCGCCTCAGGGCGATGGAGGTGGCGGCCGGGTTGATTCTCTGTCCGGGACCACAGAGCTCCCTGAGAGCACCCGGGCACATGGGGGGTGGGGGCTGCACAGGTCTGAGTTGGTGTTTCACGTGAGGTCACAGTGGCTCCTGGTGGGCTGTTTACACGTATGAAGTCTGCATCTGCTGTGGGTTGAACTGTGTCCCCTGGAAAGAGAGGTTTAGTCTTAACCCCGATACCTGCCAATGTGGACGTAGGGTCTTTGCCCACGGCGTCAGGTTGAGGGCGGACTGGGGTGGAGTGGGTCCTAGTCCATTGACCGGCACCCTTACCTTAGAGTGAAATTTGGACACACAGACACAGGACACATGTCCGTGACCACGTGACAACAGAGGCAGAGATTGGAGCGAAGGATCTGCAGGTCCCGGAATGCCAGGGAATGCCATGGCCTGCGGCTGCCTCCCCAGCAGCAGGGGAGGCCGCAGGGCTCCTCCCCGAGCGAGCGCCGGGAGGGAGAACGGCCCTCCACGCCCGGAGCCCCGGCGCCGCCTGCAGCTGTGAGGAAGCGCCTTTCTGTGTTGAAAGCCTCCTCTCCGTGGTCCTTTGTCACGGCGGCCCCGGGAAACCGATCCGGTCCCTGGTGCCCGTGGCTCCTGTCTGAGCCAGGTGTCCTCGCACGAGTCTGTACACGGCGAACTCTCTTAAAAGTCCCGGCGGAGTGGGTGGAAGCGGGAAGGAGCTGCTCGGCCAGTCCTCGGCCTCGGGGTCCTTCCCTGGCGGCCAGAGAGAAGGCTGGGCCTGCGAGAGGTTTTCGTTGCAGTAAAGAATGAGATGAGGAGGTGGGAGTGGGGTCGCAGGAGACTGCGAATTTTACTCTCTTTGCTACCATCTGGTTTACACCTTTACAATGAGAACGTAATAGCACAGTTACTTTCGGTGATAAAAAAATAACCCAAGCCCGGTCGGTGTGGCTCAGTGATTGAGCGCTGACCTATGAAGCAGGCGGTCATGGCTCCTTTCTGGTCAGAACACATGCCCATCCCCAGTGCGGGCTCCATCCCCAGTGGGGGGCGTGCAGGAGGCAGCCGACCAATGATTCTCTCTCATCGTTGATGTTTCTCTCTCCCCCTCTCCTTTCCTCTGAAATCAGTAAAAACATGTATGTTTTAAAGTGACACAAGAAAGTCTTAAAAAGAAAAAAAGTAGCTCCATCCAGGTAAGCTGGGCATGGACCAGGGTGGGCAGGACCTCTCTTCTGAGCAGGGGCGCTAGGGGAGGCCTGTCCTCGGGGCCAAGGTGGTGGAGCTGAGGGGTGAGACTCCGGACCAGAGAGCTTACTGCTTTCACTTGTTCTGAACTGGAGAGAAACAGCCCAGAAGGGAAAAGGAGAAAAATAAAAGCGGGTTTTGCTGGTGCCGAGGCCGTGTTGGTTGGATGACGTTCCCCTCCTCGCAGCACAGCCCCTGCTTTGGCCTCTCTGCTGGCTTCTCAGCAGCACCTGGCATTCAGGCGCCTGGCAGTCTCCTCCCCCGTCTTGGGTGAACGCGGACAGAGACGGTAGCTTAGCTTTGAGCGACACCCCAACCGCGTCTCTCAAACGTGTCACTGGTGCTCAACACACGCTTGTTCCAAGAGCCTCTACAGTGATTGAGTTAAAGTCCTGGGTGCAGGAGTGTGAAAGTCTTTATCCTTCGTTAAGATGGAATTTGCATTTTATCTCATTATAAATTTTTTGAAATTTGAGAAAGGGTGAAATGTGAAGAGCACGGTAATAGGTAGACTGAAAACCACTTTCAGAACAGAAAGTGGAAAATTTGGGTAAGTGTATTAGTCAGAAGCAGAACATACAAGGTGTGTGTGTGTGTGTGTGTGTGTGTGTAGGGAGAGGCAGAGAGTGAGAGATTTATTTTAAGGAATGTACTCACATGAGTCTGGTGATGTGGCAAGTCCAAGTTCTGCAGGTTAGGCAGAGTGGAGACTCAGAAGTTCCATTTTGGGTCCAAAAGCCGTCTGCTGGCAAAACCCCTTCTTGTCAGGCATGTCGGTCTTTGTTTTATGTGGCCTTCAGCTGCGTGGGTGAGGCCCACCCACACGATGGAGGGCCATCTGCTTTCCTCAAAATCCGAAGAAGAATGTTTGACTAAATGTCTGGCACTTTGGGCCAATCAAGTCGCCCCTCGAAATGAACCATCCCCGTAACTGTCTGGATCCCCCTTTACCAATGGATGTGCCCCTGAGAGGCTGGGCAGTTCCCGCAGCGCTGGGCTGGCCCGCACCTGCTGGATGTCTAACACCCTGAAGCCCTGTCCAGTCAACAACCATGGCGTCCCTATCATTGTAACAATAAGAGCTGTGCCCACACATTCCTGAACGCCCTCTCGGGGCCGGTTTTGCCCAGAATGAGAAAACACTGAACCGGATTGACTGACTGTGGAAACGTTGCCAAATGTTGGCTACGTCCAAATGAATGGTCGTCTTCTCGCCATTCGCACTTCACAGTCACACAGCCATTGTCTAACTAAGGGGGAGGCGGGGCAGCCTTTCCCTGGAAAGGGCCAAATAGTAAATATTTTGGCCTTGAGTCTCTGTAGGAACCACTGAGCTCTGCAGTGATGGGGCAAAATCAGCCTTCGTTACTACACAAATGAGTAGATGTGGCTGAGTTCCAATGAGACTATTTATGGGCACAAATTCAAATCCCATATACTTTTTCATGTGTCATAAAATATTACTTCTTTTGATATTTTCAAACATTTAAAATATAAAAACCATCCTTAGCCTGCAGACCATCTAAATTGAACTCTCTTACTTTTCATCCCCTGCAAACTCGCTGCATGTTCAGCTAATAACTGAACAAAAAGGCTTGAATCAATGTTCACTGAATTGAACCAAATGGGGATTTGAACAAACACAGTAATTTTTTTTATCAGCAAAAACGTCTTGGAATTTGAATCTTATAGAAACTCCGTTTGGAACAAATGGTGTTTTATTAGTAAAATTTTATGTTACGGGTTCAAATGGGTAACATTTGTGAATTTTGATGAATATAAAAATCAAGGGAAGGGCCAGATGGCTGTGTCGAGACTCTCTTTGATTAAACTGTCCAGATGCTTTGAACGAGGAGAGAGAAGGAAGTTTCTGTTCCAAAGCAGAGCCACTGACGTATGTAGGGTGATTTATATCCTTATTCATAAATATCAAAGTCAGACAAGAAGCATAAAACACTTCCAGTAAATGACAAATACATCATCATGGCAGAGCGTGTCACAAGGTATCTTTAACCAACGGGCTCTCAGGGCTGTGACAGGGCAGGTTACAGCTATTCTCCCACAAGTTTGTGGGAGTGGAGAAAGCAAACCTGAATTTTTACAAGAGCCATGCAGGAGACAAACTTCCTAACCTAACCACTGGCATATCTGCAAAAAAAAAAAAAAAATGCAAACTCGGGGACTTGCCGGAGAAGCCTGATTCCCAGGTGGGCACGAAGGGAAAGCAAGAGGAAGCCCAACTAACACGCAGATGGTCTCCATGGGAGAGCGCTGAGTGTGTTTTTGAGCATCTGAATGTTTATATTTTTATTACAGCTTTTTAAACATTTAGAATGTTCAGATTTTAAAGTTGCGGTAAAATGCATGTAACATAAAATTGCCATTCTTCCCATTTTCAGTGTAGAATTCGGTGACATTAAGTGCATTCGGGTTGCTGTACTTTTGCATCATCCCAAATATTAAGAAATAGCTCCCTATTCCTCCCTCTCCAACCCCTGACAACCACCACCCAACTTCCTGTCTCCGTGAACTTGACTATCCTGGGTAGCTCGTCTGAGTGGAATGATTCCGTATTTGTCCTTTCACGACTGGCTAACGTTAAGGAACTCAGCATGCTTCCAAGGGTCAGCCGTGTCGTTGTATCTGTCAGAACTGCCCTCCTTTTAAGCCTCACTAACATTCCAGTGGGTGTGTGGGCCACACTGTTTACCCATCACCCATCAGTGGACATTTTTCCATCGTATGGCTACAGTGAGCGGTGCTGCGATGAACACTGATGTTCAAGGATGCGAGTCCCTCCTTTCAGTTCTTCGGGCATATATTGAGGAGCGGAATTGCTAGATCTTACGGTATTTCCGTGTTAAATTTTTCTGAGGGCTCTCCATACTGTTTTCCACAGTGGCGGTGCCCACCAGCAGTGCCCACGGCATTCCAACGTCCCCACATCCTCGCCAACAACGGTGTGTTGTCTTTGTTCGCTTGTTTCATACAATAACCATCCTCAGGGGTGTGACTCGGGAAACATTTTTAATGAGGTTTGAGTTGAATGTGTTTAGTCACGGAAGCACCTTCACATCACTTTTCCACAGACCAGTCTGAAAGCTGGGCTGGGTTTCTCACCCCCACCCCCAGAGTGTGTGATTTAGGAGTAACCTTCCTTGGCTCGGCTCCGCTCCAAGAAGTGAGAGGGGGACTGACTTCAAGCTGGAGGCGAGACCAGGAGAGGAAGCCATATCTCCCCTCGCGGACTGGTGTCCAGAGCCCACGAGGGAACCAGCCACCCCCAGGTTACATAAGAAATCACCCCAGTCCCACCTTCCCCTCTCTCTGAGCAAAACTGGGTTCTGAAGACAAGCAGAAGGGGAGGGGGTGCAGAGTCTGTGAGGTCACCACACTCACCTTGGGCGTCACCCTTCGTCTCTCTCACGTACTTGCTTTGTTGTTATACTTTTCACTCTTTCCCTTTTTTACATAAGAAACATAAATACTTTCCTGTCCTAAGTAATTCCTTCTACACAGAAGCGTGTGGCGTAAAACTATGGAGGTGCCCTTCACTGCCCTCCCAGAAGGAGACTGTGTCTCTCTCGGCCTGTCCCCTCCGGCCTGTCCCCTCCGGCCTTCGCGCATGTGCACATGGTCACACTGTCCCACTCCGCTCTCAGTACTCACAGACCCACTTCATTTACTGGAGCGGCTGAGTGTTACCCACTGGGTGGGTAGCCCATTCCTCTGCAGCCCAGCGAGCTTTTCAGTCCCCTGCCTTCTCCCCCGGCTGGTTATAAACATCCTGAGGGCACAGCTTCCATCTCCTGACACTTGATACACATTTTCCTACAAAGTGAAAGTCAATGCACAGTTACTGACGGGAAGAGTCTCTCCCCGTCCCACATGGATGCTGTCTCAGCGCTCCCGACCGCCAGGGGCGGAGCCCTTCTCCGAGTCAGGAGGGACCCGGCACCGCAGTCCATCAGTGTGTCGCTCTTTTGTCTGTCGACACCGTGACGAGTCAATCTGCTAGCCAGGGCGAGCTGCCCAGTTCCCACTGTTCCCTTGGCAATGTTTTCTGGGTTCGGGATGGGCCCGGCCTCAGTCCCCCAGAGCAAGTAGCCCGAGAGCTTGGGATACTCACGGTTACGCATTATCTCATTGTCTGGCCCACCTGGGAGCACGGGGCCGCGTTAGTAGCAGCCTGTGCTTCCTGCAGAACCATTGTAAGGGCTACTAATGGTGTTCACAGACTGCGGAGCTGGAACCGCCACCCGTATGCCTACACACACGCTATTAATCACCCTCTCCAGGCTTCCTGAGGCAGCCAAACCTACATAAAACAGAGTACAACTGAGCCCCTTCTAGACCCTCTGGTGGGGAGAAATTACTTCAATATGCGGCTATCACCTCAAAACAGACAACCAGACTCGGGGCAATCACCCTGTAAGCAGATGCCGGTGTTCGGACCTGTTGATAGCGCCCATGCATGTCATCTCGGGCCTTGGTGGGCTCCTTGTACTTCTGCATCTGCCCGGCTTCCTGCAGTAGCCGGAACATTCCCGTTGTGCGGGAGCAAGGACGCCAACACCTGCCGCCCAGATGCGCTCTCTGCGCTGGGGACGACTTCAAACTGTGGACCTCGACAGGCAACCTGGGCCGACGAAAGGGAATCAAGCAATAGGAACGAGACTGGAATTAGTTTGCGTCCCTCGGCTGATAACACGCAAGGGGAAACATTCCGCTCAATCGATTTAATTAATGTTGATTATGGAAACTCTGGTCCCTGCCACTAAGGAGTCTACAGGCGAATTGGGGAACTGGGGCGCCCGCCTATGAACAATTGGACGATATGCAATGAAGCCCAGGTCAATGCCGATTGCGGGCTGAGAGGGGAAATCCATTGCGGTAGGAGGCTGTGCTTCCGAACAGGGTGGTCATCGCCTTGATCCAGGCCGAAGGGACCAGGCCTGGCAGAGCTGCTCGCTGGCGGGAGACACGAGCAGTTCCCTCTGGGGACCAGCCTGCGCCTCTTTGCTGTCTTGCAGGCCTGTATACTGTCTTCCTCTGTCGGGTCGGAAGGTCCCCAGTCTGCCTCCCTCTGTTTCTGCCACCCTCCTTACCTTGAAAGAGCCGTGACCTTTAACGACCTTGGTTACCCTTCGTCCTCCCCCCTAAACCCACTACCTCACCCTATTTTTGTTGTGTTGTTGTTTTATTTCAGAGAGAGGAAGGGAGAGGGAGAGAGGGGCAGAAGTAGCAATGATGAGAGAGAATCTTCGATCAGCTGCCTCCTGCACGCCCACACTGGAGATCCAGCCCCCAAACCTGGCATGTGCCCTGATGGGAATCAAACCCTGACCTCCTGGTTCATGGGTCCACGCTCAACCACTGAGCCACACTGGCCAGCCCTCACCCTGTTTTGTTGAGAAAATATTGCCGGCAGATGAAAAAGATAGAATCGGGAGAAAACCTAGAAAACCTCCTGTCAACAACAGTTAAGAGGATTTGTATAAATAGGTTGGAGCACACCTCAGGGGGCCGGCGGGGGCTTCCCATGCAGGCTCCACCCCATGCGCTGGCACTGGGGTCCCCAGCACCCCTGTGGGTGTTCCTGTAGACAAATACTTTTTCAGACCAACCTTGGGTTTTATATATATACTAGAGGCCCAGTGCACAAAATTTGTGCAAGGAGCTTGGTCCTCACAGCCTCAGCTGCCCCGGCTAGCCCTCGCAGCCCCAGCTTCATCCAGAAGGTCATCCAGACAGCTGTTCGGTCTAATTAGCATATTAGCTCTTTATTATATAGGATACTAGAGGCCCGGTGCATGAAATTCATGCGGGGGGGGGGGGGTGTCCCTCACCCCGGCTTGTACCTTTCCAATCTGGGACCCCTTGGGGGTGTCTAACTGCCGGTTTAGGCCCAATCCTGCAGGGCCAAAACAGGCAGTCAGACATAACCTCTCACAATCCAGGACCACTGGCTCCTAACCACTCACCTGCCTGCCTGCCTGATCTCCCCTAACTAATCTGCCCGCCTGCCTGATCGCCCCTAACTGCTCTCCCCTGCTGGGCTGATCACCCCTAACTGCTCTCCCCTGTCAGCCTGATTGCCCCTAACCACCTCTGTCTCGGCCCCCGCCATCTTGGCTTTGTCGGAAGGTCATCTGAAAGATGTCTGGTCTAATTAGCATATTACCCTTTATTACTATAGATATATATGGCTGCAGACCCTGGGAGTCAAAAGGGAAAGATGACACCTGCCCAGCCCCTTGGGGTTTTCTTTCAAGAGGGTTCTCTCTGCGGAATATTCTGTTTTAGCTGGTGATTAGAGAGGGGCCAAACGGTCCCGGGCAAAGGGTTTTCCTTCTGGCCAAGCCCGTCTCTCCCAGAGAAACAGGCCCAGGCTGGGCCCGGGACCACCCTCCTCACCAGAGCCAACTGCTCCTCGTAGGTGAGGGTCTGGTCCACCTCAATTTCCATGTGTTACCTTCCTAGGGGGTGCGAGGCCCAGCCGTCTGGACGCAGGCCCAGCCGCCCAGGACTGTGCACGCCCAGGTCTCCGCTCTCCTGCCGACACCAGCGACCACCCAGCCCAGCCGGACCACATGGCCCCCCGTTCTCCTGATGTATGAGGTGGGTAGAAGGCGCTCCCGTCAAAACGGAGGACGCCAAGGGATTCATTCGTTTAAATCTGTAAACATGCGTCGTTGTAATTATTACTCTAGCTGCTAGTTGGAACTGAACTGGCCCAAAGGACAGACGTTTGCAGCGCTGCCTCAGCGGGCAGGTACCTTGGCTTTTCCGGAATTTCCAGTCTGGCTGCGGGGGGGCCGTAGCGGGGGGAGCACCGTCCAGGAGCTCAGCAGTGCTGGGCCCGGCGGAGCCTGAGCTGTGCTCACTGCCCTGGAGGGCGAGGAGGCCCAGCCCCCGCCGGCCACCCGCCACCGGGCTCTGGGTGTGGGTTCCAATCCCTCCAGGAAGGGGGGGCATCTGCGACCCGCGGGGACACTGTGTGTCTGCGGCAGGGCCCAGTCCCTCCTGCTCCCCTGGGAAGTCGGAGGCAACGCGGCCAACGCAGCAGCCGTGCCCAGGGCGTGCGGAGACAGGAGGACAGCCTGCCACTGAGCTCACCGCTGCTTCTTAAATATCTGCTCAGGGTGTACTGAGACGAAGGGCTGAGAGCCCTGAAGACACACAGGGCCCAACAGGAGGAAAGGCCGGGGATGGGGCGCCTCCATCGCTCCCCGACCTCCAGAGGATTCATTTCTGGTTGAAATTGTCAGTCTCCTCACAGCAAAACGAAAGCCCCGCTATCAGAGGCAATGTCCCTCAACCCTAAGTCCCGGCTGTGCAGCTGTGCCCTCCCCCTCCCGGCCCCCGTGCAGCTGTGCCCTCCCCCTCCCGGCCCCCGTGCAGCTGTGCCCTCCCCCTCCCGGCCCCCGTGCAGCTGTGCCCTCCCCCTCCCGGCCCCCCCCCCCCGTGCAGCTGTGCCCTCCCCCTCCCGGCCCCCGTGCAGCTGTGCCCTCCCCCTCCCGGCCCCCGTGCAGCTGTGCCCTCCCCCTCCCGGCCCCCGTGCAGCTGTGCCCTCCCCCTCCCGGCCCCCGTGCAGCTGTGCCCTCCCCCTCCCAGCCCCCGTGCAGCTGTGCCCTCCCCCTCCCGGCCCCCGTGCAGCTGTGCCCTCCCTCTCCGGCCCCCGTGCAGCTGTGCCCTCCCCCTCCCGGCCCCTGTGCAGCTGTGCCCTCCCCCTCCCGGCCCCTGTGCAGCTGTGCCCTCCCCCTCCCGGCCCCCGTGCAGCTGTGCCCTCCCCCTCCCAGCCCCCGTGCAGCTGTGCCCTCCCCCTCCCGGCCCCCGTGCAGCTGTGCCCTCCCCCTCCCGGCCCCCGTGCAGCTGTGCCCTCCCTCTCCGGCCCCCGTGCAGCTGTGCCCTCCCCCTCCCGGCCCCTGTGCAGCTGTGCCCTCCCCCTCCCGGCCCCCGTGCAGCTGTGCCCTCCCCCTCCCGGCCCCCGTGCAGCTGTGCCCTCCCCCTCCCGGCCCCTGTGCAGCTGTGCCCTCCCCCTCCCGGCCCCCGTGCAGCTGTGCCCTCCCCCTCCCGGCCCCTGTGCAGCTGTGCCCTCCCCCTCCCGGCCCCTGTGCAGCTGTGCCCTCCCCCTCCCGGCCCCTGTGCAGCTGTGCCCTCCCCCTCCCGGCCCCCGTGCAGCTGTGCCCTCCCCCTCCCGGCCCCCGTGCAGCTGTGCCCTCCCCCTCCCGGCCCCTGTGCAGCTGTGCCCTCCCCCTCCCGGCCCCCGTGCAGCTGTGCCCTCCCCCTCCCGGCCCCTGTGCAGCTGTGCCCTCCCCCTCCCGGCCCCTGTGCAGCTGTGCCCTCCCCCTCCCGGCCCCTGTGCAGCTGTGCCCTCCCCCTCCCGGCCCCTGTGCAGCTGTGCCCTCCCCCTCCCGGCCCCCGTGCAGCTGTGCCCTCCCTCCCAGGATGCTTCTCCTGAGGGGAGCCTGGGGGAGACTGAGGCCTGGGCCTCCGCAGTGGTTTCTGGGGCGCTAGGCCTTAGCTGGCTCTCCTGGCTGAAAGGAAGTGTGGTTTCTTCCCAGTGCACTGAGAGGCAGGAGCCTCGGCATCCAGCAGGGGGTGGCCCTGTGCCTCTCGCCCCCCCCCCCCACCCCTCCCGGGGCCTGAGGCCTCCCAACCTGTCAGAGGGGCCATGACTCGGAGGCGCAGGAAGTTGGGGAAGGTTAATTCTGGCTTCTTCCCTGGCGCCCCTTGCACAAGCCCTCGGTCATCTCCCCGGGCTCGAGGTGCTGCTGTGACACTCGGTGCGATGCCCAGGTTCCCAGCTGTCCCCCATGTCCCCGTGGCTCCCGCACTTCCCCTGCGCCCCCCCCTTCCTTGAGCCGCCCGGAGTGGGTCCTCGCATCCAGCATGATCGTCTTCCTTCGTCCCTTTGAGTCCCGAGTGACCACCCGAACCCCTTTCCACGTAACGATGGCCAAACTGTTACCCAGAACGCGAAATACGTGGCAGGAAGGAAGGCCCCGCTGGAGTGAGCCGTGTTTTGCACACACCCACCTCCGGACAGCCCTGGAAACGCCTGTTCTCGGAGCGTTTACAGCACAGGCTGTGCTGGAGGCCCCGGGGGACAGGGAGCCGCCTCCGCGCCCATGGACGGAGGGTGCAGTGGGGGGGGTAGTGATCACACCACATCACTTTTAAGAAGAATGTCTCCTTGACCAGTGGCACCCTCACGAGTCACACTGCGCGGTGGGCGTGCACAGGACGCGTGTGTTCCTGTGTGGGAGGCGGCAGCACCCTGGTGGCAAGACCCTCCCTCCGTGATGAGCGGGGCCAGGACCCTGTCCTATCGGCTTTCCTACCCAGTGTCACCCCCACCCCGCCCCGTCCCACGCGGCAGTGAGACACCCAGGCAGGCCAGGATGCCCGGAACCCGGGGTGCCCGCAGCTCCCCCCGCTGAGCCCCGGGCCCCCTGAGGTGGGGCTGCCCGCTGCTAACAACACTCACTGCGGGTGAGAGCGGTCCAGGAGCGGTGGCTTCTCTTTTCCGCGTCTCTTGACCTTAGAGCACAACTATTTTATACCGCCCCCCCTCCGCCCCTCCCCCGGTTCAGGTCCTTACTTTCAACTGGCTGACCGCTGTTGCCATTTCTTGTAAGTTTTGATGCTTCGCAATATGCACTTTGTTCCATAATTAATGAATGAATAGTTTTACTTAAAAAATCAAAATGGTGCCAGGCCAGTGTGGCTCAGTGGTTGAGCGTTGAGCCATGAACCAGGACCCGGTCGGGGCACATGCCGGCGTTGTGGGCTCCATCCCCAGTGTGGGGCGTGCAGGGGGCAGCCGGTCCGTGATTCCCTCTCATCGCGGATGTTTCTAGCTCGCCCTCTCTCTCTCTCTGAAATCAATAAAAGTCAAAATGGTCTAGAAGGGAGTGATATTAGAAATGAAAGTGCTTCTCCCCAGCCTTGACCCTGAGCTCCAGTTCCTAGAGGCGACACTGTGAGCAGCTCCTACATACAGAGCTTCTGACGGGCTCTCTGCCCGACCAGGGGCATCTGCTTCCTTCTCACACAGACGGGGCCTCACTGAGCCCCGAGCCCGGACCCCTCCGCATCGGCGCCTGGGGGCGCATTTAACCTTCCAATGGCGCGAACTATTCAATCGCACGGGGGCCGCCACCTAACTAGCCTCTTAGTGAGGGGCGCTGAGCTTTCACCCAGTGTCCCCCCCACGAATAGTCCGTGCGGACTGGCTGTTCTGTGGCGTGTGCCTTTGCTTGCTTCAGAGAGTGTAACGAAGGGATGACTTTCCAGCCGAGGGTTGAAGAGCGTCCACAATTCACATTTCGACCATTATCGCCCAATTGCTTCCGAACACAAGAGCCCAACAGCAGGTAGTGCCACCGGGCATCTTCTAGAAAAAGCAAGTGGCCAACTCAGGTATCGGAAAATGGAAGTCGGGGCGCGTGAGGAGTCCCCCACACCCAGGCCCGCCGTGGGGGCGGCCCAGCCAGGAAGGGTGCAGTTATGGACAGCCCCCTGCTTTTCTCTTCTGAAGCTAAACCTATCCGATTGGGGCAATATTTTCTTTTCACTGCGGCCACATGAATCCATCCTGTCCCGGTGTGTGTGTGTGTGTGTGTGTGTGTGTGTGTGTGTGTGTGTGTGTTTTTCTTTTCACTGCGGCCACATGAATCCATCCTGTCCCAGTGTGTGTGTGTGTGTGTGTGTGTGTGTGTGTGTGTGTGTGTTGGGCAAGGGGAGCGGCTGGGGGTGATGGCACAGGGTCTCTGAGTGTTGATGAGCGGGCGGGGGGGGTGTTCTCAGGTGAGAGGCTGGGGCTCCCCGACGTGAGCTGTTCTTAGGATTCCTTCCCCCTCCAGTCACCCCGTCCTTCACAAACTGCTCTGTCGTTCGGCCTTTCCTATGTCGTCCACTTGGAAATTACTACAGGGAGGGGTTCGTACGGTCCTCGCTCCGGGGTTCGCTCCCCCACAGCTCAGGGCAGGCCTCCTGCAATGCTCCCCCCACTCTGGGTGAAAGGCTACTTTCAAAAAATCCCGTCTCGTATGGACCCGTGCTTTTGTACAATGCTAGAAATATGCAGCTGCTAGAGAACGAAATAAGGAAAAAAGACGTACAAAATGCAAGCCCGGTTTCTTTTTGTTGGATTTACGCGACAGGATTAATCCGTCCTTTGCGATCCAAGCTTCGAAGGGCCTGCTCTCCGGTCCTGCTCTCCCCGGAGAGGGGCGGTCTGTGTGGCCCGCCCCATGCGCAGCCAGAGTTCCGCTTCCCGTGGGCCCTGCGCCTCTCACTTCGCCGGGGGAGCGAGTCTCATCCACCAGGGAACGTGGTCAGGTTTCCGCCCGGAGGCCCTGGTCGGTGCCCAGCGCCCACTGAGCTTGGGCTGAAGCCCCGCGCTCTGCCAGGGCCCCTCGCGCCCAGCGGCCGGGTCCCGGGCAGGAGCCGTGTGCAGGGACCGTGGTCGCTGTCTTCGGCCTGGACGACGTGGTCTCTTTCCGCGGGTTTCCCTGTTTATTTGATCTAAGTGGACATCAGCCTTCTCTTTCCTGTCCCTTCTCTCTAACCCGCTGCAGACGAGCCACGTGTGAAACTGGGCGTGTGGCTGAAAGGGAGGTGATAGCACTTTTTCTATTGCATCAACCATTCAACCGTCTCCGTTCACTTTTTAAAAATATATATTTTATTGATATTTTAAAGAGAGGAAGGGAGAGAGATAGAGAGTTAGAAACATCGATGAGAGAGAAACATCGACCAGCTGCCTCCTGCACACCTCCCACTGGGGATGTGCCCGCAACCCAGGTACGTGCCCTCGACCGGAATGGAGCCTGGGACCTTTCAGTCCGCAGGCCGACGCTCTACCCACTGAGCCACACCGGTTTGGCTCAGTTCACTTTTTAAACAGCTTTACACCTTGGGAGATACTTCGGATAGGCCTCCATACAAGGAAAATAATGAGCAACAGCTCCTGAAAGCAGGGGTTTTTTGTCTTTTGTCTGTGAAAGGGGCTCACTACTGCAAGTTTAAAGACTTAGGAAACTGGTTTTCAGATTTCCTTTTGGAACCTGAAGTATCAGGTCACAGCGGCATCTAGCGGACGTTGGTGATATGACAGTTGGAGTGGACTAGACAGAAAATGACAATATAGTCATTTTCAAGTGCTGGATTTCATCGATTATAAGACTCAGGTTATTTTTCCTGCTTTGAACATTTTTTAAATTGGGATGCGGCTTGTAACATGTGACATGGCATGTTTTTTTTTCTCAGTGATACTTTGTCTTACAATTGTTGACATCTTAGTTTCATCAAAATATGATCTTTGATAAGGAATTTTGTAGGATGTTCACTTAGGAATTCATTATTTATGGATCACCTGCTTTGTATGCATTGATGATGAGAGAGAATCACTGATTGGCTGCCTCCTGCACACCCACATTGGGGATGGAGCCCACAACCTAGGCATGTGCCCTGACCTGGGAATTGAACCTCTTGGTTCATAGGTCAGTGCTCAACCACTGAGCCACGCTGGCCTGGTCTTCCTCCTGCTCTCAGCTCACTGGGAAAGGGCAGGAGATTGTCCAGCACATCAAGGAAGCCTAGACCATTAGCCCTTCCAGACTGCTGCACGCAGCCTCAACAGCTGTGGGTGCAAGGTCGAGTCCTGGGATCCGTGTTTAAACAATAGCTTGGCCCCTTTTGAGTTCCTTGGATTTAACCAATCACAGGACTTTTAAAATTCTAGGACGTCTTTTCTATCCAGTGCTCTCACACCTGAGTAACAATGTCCTAAAATATTCTCACCAGATTTCCTCTTCCACCAAAACAGCCCCTACCCAGGTCCGAACGGCCGGAGTCTGCGGTGTGTCCCTTCAAATAGAGAAATTACGGGTCCTTTGACCGAGGCCCAGGCTGCTGATAAGAGAGATGAACAGCCTGCAATGGCTGTTGATCGACTAGGGCAGTGGTCGGCATACCGCGGCTCGCGAGCCACATGCGGCTCTTTGGCCCCTTGAGTGTGGCTCTTCCACAAAATACCACGTGCGGGCGTGCACGTACAGGGCGAAGTTGACTTAAAACTTTAAGTGAAGTTTATTAAGTTAATTTTAGGGAACGTTGTGGAGTGAAAGAAGATGTAGTGTCGAGGATGGAGAAAGGTATGTTGAGATGGTTTGGACATATAGAGAGGATGAACGAAAGGAGATAGACGAAACAAGAATACAAGACGAGTGTGGATGGGAGAGTTGGAAGGGGTCGACCTCCGTGAACGTACCTCCATCAGGTTGAGGACCTTTTTAGCAAAGGCCAGCTTAGGAGGACCCTAATTAAGCTAATAACAATGCACCTACCTATATAGTTTAAGTTTAAAAAATTTGGCTCTCAAAAGAAATTTCAATCGTTGTCCTGTTGATATTTGGCTCGGTTGACTAAGGAGTTTGCTGACCACTGTACTGGGGTGATGACCCTGTGGGGTGGGGCAGGAGGCTGCGTCCATGTCAACAGGGCAGGAAATGCGGGAGGGAGCCCTCGGGAAGGAGACGTGGTTGTCCTGGCCGTTCCCTGAAGCCCAGAAGTCCCCACCCAGGTTCACTCGTCTCAGCCCCACCCGTCCAGGTTCCACCGACACCCAGGCCTGTGAGCGTGGCCGCCTGGGTCAGAGGACGGCGGCCAACTCCCAAAGGCCCGGCTGTGTCCCGACCGGATCTGCGTCTGTGCCTCCACCCACACAGAGGACTTTTCACTTCTGTGAGAGAGAAGTGTGTCGTGGACAGGACCTCCCGGCAGATGTGTCACTAGAAACCGGGACCTCGCCTCACTTCCGTGTGGCTCACACACCTGGAGACGGGCCGCGTCAACAGGGCTGCCTGGGTGAACCCGCTCGGCCCTCGGCCACCACGGCCCTGTCCTTCACAGCAGGGAAGAAAGTTCCGGCCCTGGGTGGCCACCAGGTGGAGAGCAGGCCCGCCCCTGAGACCGGGGCGCTGACTGCCATCCCCGCTCCTCACCTATCAGCTGGTCACCTGGGCGACTCGCTGACCGCCCTCAGCTGTTTGCTCCTCGCGGAGCGGGCCCTAGGAAGGCCCCCTGCGTAGGGTGCAGGTATCTGCGGGGATTGGACCAAGCGATGGAATGAAGGCACTGCACAGAGATGACGATTATTAAAATGCAACACGGTTGCTGTTGGACCATGAGAGTAAACGTTTGAAAGGGGTCAGTGATTTGCTGCTGAGAGGTAGTTGAATTTTCAAAAAGACAATAAAATGAAATAGGAGCTAAAAAATGGAATAGATTGGCCCTAGTTGGTTTGGCTCAGTGGACAGAGCGTCAGCCCAAGGACTGAAGGGTCCTGAGTTTGATTCCGGTCAAGGGCATGTACCTCGGTTGCAGGCTCCATCCCTAGCCCTGGTCAGGGTGCGTGCAGGAGGCAACCAATCAATGTGTTTCTCTCACATCGATGTTTCTCTGTCTCTCCCCTCCCTTCCACTCTCTCTAAAAGTCAATGGAAAAATATTCTCAGATGAGGATTAACAGCAACAACAAAAACAGGAATAGATGGCCTTACTGGGAAATCATCCCTCAGACCCTGTTGTGGTCTGGAGGGGCTGGATGGTCACGGTGCCCAGGCATCACTGGGCTGCAGCGGGAGGTGGAGGCTGCACAGCCCCAGGCAACCCATCGTGCACCCTGACCCCGGGTCAGCTCCAGGCCGAGAGGGCAGCATGGGGGAGCGCGATCCGTCCCCCAGCGTTCCCTGTCATTTGCCCGCCTCCGATTCGGTTAGACGGGTGCTGGGCTCCTGGGTACGGGCCGTGTGCTAACTTGAAATAAACCGGCTAAGAAGCAGGAACTTAGCAGCGAGGCCAAGTCGAACACCACTGTGAACCTATCCTGCTTGCCCTGAGGTGCTTCCAACAGCAAACAAACATTGCAAACGGATAGCGCCCCCTACTCTCCGCCCGGGGGACCGCACGGGAACTCGGGGATGTCAGAGGCTGGGCGGGCTTCTGGGCTCTGACTGCCGCCGGTCACTCAGGAGACCCCCAGACGCCCCATCAGCCCCCATCTGGTGAGGTTGTCGCTCTGCCCCGGAGACAAGCAGCCCTCGCAGCGGATGGTCGCTAGGACGCACGCATCGTTTGGCTTTGCCCCGCTGGCTCTCTGAGCCGCAGTGAGTCACCGGCTTGTCTTCGACTCCAGCGGCCCATCTAGAATCGATATTTATTGTCCACGTGTCTGGATCCGTGATTTTCAACTTGATTCACCCAGCCTGGGGCCGGGCTGACATAAAACACAAGTTCCAGACCCACCTCCTCAAATCCTGATTCAGTAGGTCTGGATCAGGGCCCTGGAATCTACCTTTCTCTCTCTCCCTCCCTTTCTCTCTCTCTCTCTCTCTCTCTCTCTCTCTCTCTCTCTCTCTCTCTCATTAAAATTTACTTTTCAATTGCAGTCTACATGCAACATTCTTTGGTAACAGTTCCAGGTATGCGGCATGGTGGTTAGACAGTCATATTCTTTACAAAGTGACCCCCGATATTTCCAGTGCCCACCTGGCACCTACTTAGTTATTAAAATGCTCGAGGCCCGGTGCGTGGATTCCTCCAGGGCATGTCCGGCCCGACTCGCCCAGTCCCGATCGGGGCCAGTTGGGGCTGTCTCACCCAGTCTGGGGCCGATCAGGGCCGGCTGGCCAGGGAAGGAGGCGGGAGGGCTGCAGGGCGTGTCCAGCCCGTCTCGCCCAGTCCCGATCGGCCGGACCCCAGCAGCAAGCTACCTACCCGTTGGAGCATTTGCCCCCTGTTGGTCAGTGCACGTCATAGCGACCAGTCGAACGGTGGAACACATGGTTACACTTAGCACATTAGGGTTTTATCATATAGGCTAAGTGAAATCATATGGTATTTGTCTTTCTCTGGGTGACTTATTTCACATAGCATAATACCATCTAGGTCCGTCCTTGCTGTCTCAAATGGCAAGATTTCGTTCTCTTTTATGCCTGAGTAGTATTTCATTATATATACATATATATATCAAGCTTTTTATTTTATCCACTTGCTTATTTATGGGCACTTGGGCTGCTTCCATAGCTTGGCTATTGTAAATAATGCTACGGTGAACATAGGGGTGCATATATGCTTTCAAATTGGTGTTTGAGGTTTCTTTAGATAAGTACCCAGAAGTGAAATTGCAGAGTCAGAGGCAGTTCCATTTTTAATTTTTTGAGGAAGCTCCACACTGATTCACACAGGGCTGCCCCCGTCTGCACTCCCACTGCAGTGCAGGAGGGCTCCCTTTCCCACACCCTCGCCAGCACGTGTTGTTTGCTGATTTATTGACGACAGCCATTCTGACAGGTGTGATGTAATGTCTTACTGTGGCTTTAATTTGCATTTCTCTGGAAATTAGTGACAATGAGCATCTTTTCGTGTATCTATTGGCCGTCTGTCTGTCCTCTTTGGAGAAGTGTCTTTTCAGGTCCTCTCCCCATTTTTTAGTTGAATTGTTTGGGTTTTGGTGTTAGGTTGCATGAGTTCTTTATAAGGTTTGGATAGGAGCCCCTGTTGGATGTATCTTTGGCAAATACCGTCTCCCACTCAGTGGGCTGTCTTTTCATTTTGTTGATGGTTTCCCTTTGCTGTACAAAAACTTTTTAGTTTGATGTAGTCCCATTTAAAATATATTGTTTATTGATTTTTAGAAAGAGGGAGAGGGAGAGAAGGAGAAAGATCAGCTGCCTCCTGCACACCCCCTACCGGGATGGAGCCTGAAACCTGGGGAGCCATGAGCCCGGACCCAGAAGGGGTTGCGCAGCCCATGGACCCAGTGCGATGGGCTGGCTGGACCGTGGAGGCCTTCGGTGCAGCCTGGGCGACAAGGCTTCTCCCGCGGCCCTGGGGGTCGCCGAGGTGTCTCGGGAGATGTCTGCACAGACGGCTCAGCATTCCCAACGCGCAGGAATGACGTTTCTGGTCGATGCTGAATGCCTGCGCGGCCCGCCTGCCATGTGGTGCTGGGGGCCGTTAACCACCCACCAAATGGCACGTGTGCCCGGCACAGTCACTGTCCAGACGCGCTCCTCCCAGCCCGAGGGAGAGGAGGACAGAGGCACCGCTTCCTGCTTCCCCACGGGCCAGGCCGGTCGCGGGAGGGGGCGGGTGAGGCCCACGAGACCCAGCGACCTCTGACCTCTGCGTGTGAGTTTGGGGGAGGCTGCGAGCTGGGAGGTTTGGGGCTGACAGTCACTTTCAGGGCTGTGGGCGGCGAGCACCCTCCCGGACCCGCGGTCATCACACCCGCTCTGCAGACAGGCAGTGGCGCTGGGCCTGGGGGGCCCTGGGGGACCCCACGCAGAGGGTGAGAAGGCAGCGGGGCTCCTGAGGAGCCGGGAGGGCTGGGAGCTGGCGCTGGGTGTTTGGGCAGAGCTCGGCCATCGCGGGCCAGGCCTCGGGCTGGGAGCAAGGGCCGACCTGCGAGTGTTGTGAGACCATGATCTTGGGGAGCTGGTCGGCACTGCCCCGCTGTGCCCCGTGAATGGTCAGAGCTTCAGACTTGGGAGCCTGTCCCCCCGCCCCGCCACCCTGCCCCAACGTGGTGCACACACAATCATACACACCAGCTGGGACACACACACACACTCACACACTCACACACACACACACACACACACACACACACCGGCTGGGACACACACACACACACACTCACACACACACACACACAATCATACACACCAGCTGGGACACACACACACACTCACACACACACACACTCTCTCACACACACACACAATCATACACACCAGCTGGGACACACACACACACTCACACACACACACACAATCATACACACCAGCTGGGACACACACACACACTCTCACACACACACACACACACACCGGCTGGGACACACACATGTTGGCTGGGAGACACACACACTCACACACACACACACACACTCACACACACACTCACACACACACACCGGCTGGGACACACACATGTCGGCTGGGAGACACACACCGGCTAGGACACACACACACACACACACACACACACACACACACACACCGGCTGGGAGCAGGGTGGGAAGCTTACAGACCTCCCTTAAGGTAAAACACGGTCCTGAGGACAGGAAATCCCAGGCCATCCGATCTGGGAGTTAATCCTCCAGCCGTGACCTTGGGCCCCTCACACCCAACAGCTGCTGCGGCCGCCCCAGGACCGGCAGGGAGGCCCAAGCCTGCAGGGGGGCCACAGGCAAAGTAGAAAGGGACCAGGATTAGTGCCCTGACAGGGCCCCCCAACCTTGGAGCCCCGCCGGGCACTGCTTGGGCTGCACATTCCCACCGAGGATTTAGTGCCTGCCGTTTTTAAGGGCAAAAATCTCTTAATCACTGGGTTTAGCTTTGAAGTCTTGGAACCAGAGGAGAGCCCCATCCCGCATTCTCCCAGCATCTTGGCTCTCTGTGTGGGCCCGGCCCAGGGGCCAGAGTCGCTTCAGAGGACCCGGATCCGACTTCCGGTACCGGGGATGCGGCTCCGTGTGTGGGCCTCGCCTCTGCGGGTGTCCTTCCCACGGAGCTCACGGGGCTCACGGCTCCGGGAAGCAGCTGTGAGGTGCAGACAGCCAGGTGAGCCACGGAAGCTGCCGCTGGCCCCACACTGCTCAGATGCGAAGCGGCCTCTGTTCGTGTCTGACGCCATCTGTTTGCAAGTCTCTTACGCTTCCTGGGCTTGACTTCCCGTCGGCGTGAGGGATCGATGAAGGATCGAGGCCTTGAAGCATCTGCTGAGAATCTGCAACAAGGAAGAAACTCGGGTTCCTCGTCGGGCCCCATAAACACGTCCCCCTGGGAAGACTGGGACCGTCGAGGCCACGCACGCGCCCACTGCCTCACCCCGGGCTCCCTGCCCGGCCCTCCTGCTCTGGAAGGAGCCGCGGGCGCCTGGTCTGAGCTGGGCACCCCGGTCCCCGCTGTCCCCCACCGAGCACATCTCTTCAGCGTCACCTCCAGAGGCACACGGCTCCCCTCCCCGCCCAGACAGCAGCAGAGCAGCAAAGCCCCTCCCGGCCGCGTCCCCAGCCGCCCAGCTCCTGTTCGCTCTCGGGGTGGCTGGGCCCTGGTGCGGATTGCTGGACGGGGTGTTCTTGCTGGGATGCCTTTGGCAACCTGGTGAAGCCCAGCGTCCCTTCTCCAAACAAGCCTCTCACAGGTGTACCCGGATCCCGGGGCCATAAAGGAGCCCATGACCAACAGCTGAAGTGCAATTATCAACATGTTTAAACCATCTGCTCCCAGGACTGTGTGCGCCTGTCTATTGCGGCGTCACATGCAGGCCCCCGGGGGCTCCCCCACCGCCATGCTTTCGAAGTAGCGTCGGGGCACACGGCCTCTCCGGGTGTCGGAGCCTGACACGCACGCTCTCGGTGGCTTCTGTCGGTGATAAAGGCGGGGGCACCGGTCACATGGCCGCGGCGGCTGCCTCTCTTCACAATCCAAGGAGATGCTTGTTCTCCGCGAGAAGAGGAGGAATAAAACACACAACTCTCCTCCCACCCAGTGGACAGGTCCCTGAAGTCCAAGGCCCCTGGGCCCCAGGTTAAGAACCCCCATCCCACAGCTCTTGCTTCGTGTCCTGGCTCCCCGTGATGGTCCCAGCCCTGGAAAGAGTTCTCCGGCTCGTTCCCTCCTGAGCCCCGATTCTCTCTTGAACCCGTTCCCATCTCTCCACCGAAACCTCGCATCAAGGGCTCCAGCTCCCCTCCCGGCGCTGAGCCCGCGGCGGTGTCTCCGTGCTCCGGTGACATGTTTATCTGATGCCCTGGCCTGACACCGGGCATCACTCTCTCCGACTTGGCACTGTTTGCCTCTTGCCTCTCTCCCTCTGGGCTGCCTCCTCCCGCCCCCTCCCTGTCACGACCTCGGGGTTGGAGGGTTCTGGAATCTGTCTGTGGCTCCTGCCTTCCCTGTGGACACTCCCGCGGGCTCCATCTCGGGCTTTCAGTCCCATCTCCGTGCTGCTGGGTCCCCAGGGGACTCCCTCAGGCCCGACCTTGACCTCTGCACGTCGCTGTACAGCGGTGGTGCCCCCCGTGGGTGGTGGGGGCCATGCAAACTCGTGTCCAAAATGAAACTCTTTTTTTACTTTATTTTCATTGTTGACACTATTACAGCTGTCCCCTTGTCCGCCTCCATCCAGCTCCCCCTCCCCCTCCCTTGGCCCTCACCACACTGTTGTCTGTGTCCATGGGCCATGCATGTATGTTCTTTAGGGGATCCCTTCCCCTTCCTTCATCCAGTCCCGCTCCCCACCCCTCTGACAGCTGCCAGTCTGTGCACGTATCCATGCCTGTTTCTATTTTGTTTTTCTCTTTATTTCGTTCATTAGATTCCACATATGAGTGAGATCATATGGTGCTTGTCTCTCTCTGACTGGCTTATTTCACTTAGCATAATACTCTCCAGGTCCTTCCATGCTGTTGCAAAGAGTAAGATTTCCGCCCTGGCTGGTTTGGCTCAGTGGATAGAGCATTGCCCTGTGGACTGAAGGGTCCCTGGTTCGATTCTGATCAAGGACACATGCCCAGGTTGTGGGCTCGATCCCCAGTAGGGGGCGTGCAGGAGGCAGCTGATCAAAGATTCTCTCTCATCATTGATGTTTCTCTCTCTCTCTCTCTCTCTCTCTCTCTCTCTCTCTCTCTCTCTCTCCCTTCTTCTCTGAAAGCAATAAAAATAAAAATACTTCTAAAAAAGAGTAACATTTTCTTCTTTTTTATGACCCAGGAGTGCGGATGGTGTAAATGTGCCCAGCTTTCTTTTTTACGCATTTACTGATGAGCGCCGAGCTGCTCCCAGATCCTGGCTGTGACCAACCCGCTGCCATGCACATAGGGGTGCATACGTGCTCTCTGATTGGTGTCTGCGAAATGAAACTCTTTCCCATCCTTCACCCTCCAAACCCTAACCCTCCCCCCTCCCACTGTCTTCACTCTCAAGACGGCAACTCCTTACCTCCAGTTAGTGGCCCAAGACAGAAACCCCAGAGCATGACTGACACCTGGCTCCCCACCCAGCTCAGCCGTCACAGGCCCTGCCAGCCGCCCTTCAAATGCATCTGGAAACCACCCTGTTCTCTGCACCCACCATCGCCGCCAGGGCGTCTGGCCCGGAGTCGCCTCGCTGTGGTTTTACTCTTATCGTTAATGTTAACGGCTCTGTGCCCCTGGCTGAAAGGCCGCGTGTACAGAGAATGCGCACAAACCTCACTCTCACGGCATTCCAGAGCCTGAGGAAATCCCGGCTTTCATCTGACGCCCCATTTTCCGTCACCGCGACGTATTTCCGTCCGGCGCTCGGTTGTGTCATTTTCACAATCGGACGAACCCCAGGGCCTGGTTCTCTCATCCACGGGGCTGGCAGCGCCGCTGGGACGTGCCTGTCGCTCGTTTCCATTTTCATTTCGATGTAAGTGCCTGCGGGAGGCCCCGTGGGCTCCACTGGGTCCCAGCGAGAGCCGCTCCCCCAAGCCTGGCTGCACCGGACCTGGGGTTGATGGTCTCGGAAACCAGAACCGGAAACCAGGACCGTGGAGCTCAGGAAACCAGACATCTGCCTGGTCGGAGGAGTCCCGGGCAGCCCGGCCCGTGCGCACGGCGGAGCCCCGCCCGGACTCGGGGGGCCCCGGGTCTGTGTGCTTTCCCAGCCTGGAGGAGCCCAGGCAGGTTCGCTGTCTGGGTTGCTCCCTGCAGTTGGCACTTGCCCTTGAGTTTTCCCAAGGACAGAGGGGCTTCCAGACCCTCCTCCTCTGGGTGCTCGGCCGCTGCCCGGACGCTGCCCTCGCACTCGGCACATGGGGACGTGTTGTTTTCCGTGACCGCCTCGCAGCCCCCAGGCCCCTCATTGCCTTTCTGAGGGGACCCCCTTCCCGTATTCATCCATGATGAGAGAGAATCATTGATTGGCTGCCTCCTGCACGCCCCCTACTGGGGGTTGAGCCTGCAACCCGGATATGTGCCCTGACCGGGAATCGAACTGTGACCTCCTGATTCATAGGTCGATGCTCAACCACGGAGCCACGCCAGTTGGGCAGGTGCGTGTGTGTTTGTTTTTTACTTTCCTAATCTTTTTCTTGGGGCAAGTTTCCAGTCTCCTGTGCCTTGAAAAATGAAATACGACACCGCCCGCCGACGTAACGGTCGGCCGGCAGGAAAAGCAGCGATGCCCAGGCACCCTCGTCGCTCATTAAATGAAACCCAATCGTTCATTTTTACATGTCGATCGACTGCCTTTTTAATGGGTCCTAATGAAACCGGGGGACTTGGAACGCAAGGGATGATGTCTCCCGGGAAACGGTGCAGGGATTTAATGGCTGTGGTAACTGAGCCCGCAGTTCCCACTAAATCAGGGGCCCGCTCCATCCCGCTGAACTGCGAATGGCCCCCGAGCACGGATCCGCATCCCGCGCTTTCATGCGCATTCACCCGGCTTTTCCCCAAACCAGGGCTTGTTATGAAAAATGGATTTTTCTTTACTCGTCCAAAACAGAGGGCCAACTTTTAACCTATAAATTGTCGTGCGTATAAGATTTGGGCAAGAGCTTTCCCATTCGTTCTCCTGATCGACACGAGCGAGCCCCGACTCCCAGTCAGTGATAAGTTAGTCATGTCAGTGTTCTGTCTCGGCCTCTCTCTGATAGCGGCTAATGCCGAACTCCTCCCAGCTCCTCCGCGCCCCGTGTGCATGGCACAGAAGCCCTCGTCTGTTCAAAACACAGACGCCTGCCCGTCTGGAAAGTAACCCAGGGAACGTTGCAGGAAGTTTGGGATATGCACGAAGGAAACTTCATTTTCAGAGCCGGAACGCCCACAGGACGGCCCGTCCTAAACGAATAGGAAATGGATTTCACTTGCTCGCAATTCACACACACCTGCGTGAGGAGATGGGCTGGAATAGCGCCTCGGGAGTGAGATTCTGGGAGAGAGGGTCCCTGTGCGTCATTCAGAACCACAGTGTCTTGTTATGAAACACGGCATGTACTTAGGAGTGACTGGTGGGAGCCAGTTCATTCCGATAGAGCATAGAAGTAACTTTCTTTCCCCTGTCGGGCGGTTCTGCTCATGTGTCTCCTTTAGGTGAGTCCAAACCTCCCTTGAGGCTACTCTTGGTCCTCAGATTCCCGCGTTTAGGAAAGTCCTAATGAGCCATGGAGAGGCCGTCCGGCTTAGTGGGGGCCGGTGGGGGGCGGGGGGGGGAGGCGGGTGGCCAAGAGTGCTCTGAGCCAGACATGTTCTTAAATTGCTGAACATCAAAGTAGAGGCAACGCCGCGTTCTTACAAGATCCGAGGACCACGTCCCTCTAAGGCAGCCCTTCACGGTCCCGATCACCCTCCAGGAAACAACATTCCGGCTGACCCCGCAGGGACCCACGGCCACGCCAGGAGCCGGGGGCAGGCGTGGTGTGAGGACCCGGTGCCCAAGGGCCCTCAACCTGCTCCCACTGTTGAGCCGAGCTGAAACGAGGCGCGAGTGGCCAAGTCAGCCACGCTTCACCCAGACAGGAGGGCCCGGGGGCTCTAGAAACTTCCAAGGCGCCTGGCTGTGCCCTGTGTCCCCTGGGTGACGTGCCTGCTCCGGCCCCGGGTCTGACCCCACCTTCAGGTGCGGGTGGGAGAGAGCAGGGAGCCATGTGCCCCGAGGAAAGCCCTATTGTAACGGGGTGAGGGGCCCTGGACAGTAAGAAAGCAGGAGCAGGGCCGGGCAGGCCGCCCGCCTGTCCCTGGTCCCGGCCCGGCTGCCCCACGGGCTGCTGCTGAGACGATGCCGGGTTGGGAGGCAGGCGAGCCGGGCAGGGGCCGGAGCTCACCAAGGGCCGCAGGGCCGGTTTTGTGTTTTAATTCTTGCCTTTGAACACCAGAGGGAGGAGCAAGGCAGAGCGTTCTGTGGTGCTCACGAAGCCGATGGCTCTGGGGAGAGCAGGTGTGGCCACTTCCCCGGCCGCCCGGCAGGCGTTCACGTTACTTTACCGCCTGGTGTTTCCGAGCCCCTTTCGGGGGCAAATCGGAGCATCCTGCTGGCCCTCCTATGGGAGGCCGTTCACCCCCCAAAAGTCAAACTCTCTCTCTTCTTAGCAGCCCTCTCAGCCTCGCCCCATTAACCCTCCGTGGGCTTGCAGGGCCAAGTCCACTGGCCACGGCGATCCGACCTCAGGTCCTCCCTTGGGGAAGTCGGGGAGGGTGTCTCCGGTCAAATAAGTTCAGAAAATGCCGAGCGGGAGGCTTTCCTGGGAGGTTCGGCTGCACAGTCTGGGCGGTGAGACAGGCTTTTCTCGAGACTCCCCCCACCCCCACCCCCGCCTTCCTGCCCCGCCCCCAGGGCCCGCAGGCTCAGCCTCCAGCAGCAGCGGGTGGCAACGCTGCCCGGAACCGCTCAGGCCCCACGCCCCACGCTGCCCCCCCAGGATCCTGCTTTGGGGGCTTCTTGAGCCCAAAGGCAACACCCACCACGTACTCCTGGAATGCCAGGTCTCCTTACAGCCGCCCGCCCTTCGGAACCTGAGTCCTGGAACCCGGTTTGTCTTGGACCCACATCTCTCTAGCCAGGGCTTCCATGAGCACACACAGGTGTCTGCAGGCAAAGGGAAGCCCCCAGGCGAAGCCAAGCCCCCCTACCACCACCACCGCCAGGCCGTGGAGCCAATGCGAGCACTGCCTGCCCCTCCTGCGAGGCCACGCCGGGCGCCTTCCGCCCAGAGATGAGTGGGGTGTTTTTTAAATATATTTCTTTATTGATTTCAGAGAGGAAGGGAGAAGGAGAGATGGAAACATCAATGATGAAAGAGAATCATTGATCGGCTGCCTCCTGCACGCCCCCTACTGGGGACCAAGCCCGCAACCCAGGCATGTGCCCTTGGTCGGAATCAAACCTGGGACCCCTCAGTCCCCAGGCTGACGCTCTATCCACTGAGCCAAGTCAGCTAGGGCCAGATAAGAGTTTTATGTGGTTTCCAACTCAATTCATTCCTTCAAAGTTGTTTTTCCATCCAATGGCTCCAAAGTGTTTGCTGGGAAGCTGAATCATGACCTGATGCCAGGAGCAGCCGCGTGGGACTCCTGGGGAAGGGGCGGGGACGGGTGGTGGCTGGGAGGGGGCTCATTAACACTCACTTCTTAAATCAGCAAGGCCTTCTAGCGCACATTTAGAAATAGCCCCTCCTGGTTCCTGAAGTCGCAGTCCTCGCCCCCCATAAACACAGACTCCCATAACCCGTCCCCTCCCTAGACTCACGGGGTCAAGCAGTCTCCGTGTTTAGGCCGAACCCCTGAGCATCCGTGCACTTAACGAGGTTGACCTTGACAAGCAAGGGCTGGGAGAAGCCGCAGCATGTCCTGACGGGGGACGGCCTGTGTGGCCACCGGCCAGAGACAACCAGGCAGGCCTCAGAGGCGTTCGGAGGAGTCCGCAGCCTCCAGGCTCCCAGGGAGCCAACCGTCCTGACTGCCTGGGACTGTCCTGCTTTCCGTGCTGCAAGCCCCCTGCCCGGGCCACCTCTCAGGCCCCAGCCCCAGGGCGCTGTCACCTCCCCACGGAACCCGCGGTGGGCCAAGGCCGTCGGAGAAGTTCCCGGGGAGGAGAACGCACTGATGACACCTAGACCCACCCCAGCCTCCCCTGACGTCAGGCCTGCTGAGCGGAGGAAAACAGCGTCTGAGGGAGGAGATAATCACGGACGGTGCTAGCAGGCCGGGCCTAGAATGTCCACCCCTTGCAGCCGGTTTCCCTGCGTAGAAACGAACGGCAGCTGCTTCGCTGGGTTGCTGCGGGAATGAGTGAGCCGGCAGCCTTGCCCGAGCTGGCAGGCGCCAGGCCTCGCTCAGGCCCCGGAACAGGCACCGTGGTGTCGGCTCTGTTGGTGCCAGGGCATCAGGCAGGTTGGGCAGCAGCTCTGCCCGCACATCAGAGCCCCTCCTCTGTGGGCCCCACTCCTCCCCGCTGTGACCGAGGACAGCAGAGGGATTGGGGGGCTCCCAGCCCTGACCCAGCACCCACACGGAGCGCGCCCGCCAAGTGCAGGGAAGACCCTAAAGGACGCAGCCTCGCAGCCAAAAGCTGGGGCCAATCAGCAGACCGTTTGTGTGAGAAAACCGGGTCCTAAGCAAACGGTCATTTACAACGTTAGAAATAGCCCCTCCTGGTTCCTGAAGTAGCAGTCATCGCCCCCCATTAATACCCAGACTCCCATAAACCAGTCCTCCTCCCTTGACTGGGGGCAGGGGGTAGCCCCACCCCCCACCAGACCACAGACGTCCTCTGGGCACCTCGTCGCTTTGTTGTTACCTGGCTTGTTTGTTCACCAGGGCAGAGCCCAGGTCTGCCTCCCACAGTGCGGAGACATTGACGCTGTCTGTGAATGTTTAAATCCCGGCGGGCATGGCTCAGTGGATGAGCATCGACCTATGAACCAGGTCACTGTTCCATCCTCGGGCGGGGCACATGCCCAGGTTGTGGGCTTGATCCCCAGTAGGGGGCGTGCAGGAGGCAGCCCATCAATAATTCTCTCTCATCATTGATATTTCTATATATATCTCTCTCTCTCTCCCTTCCTCTCTGAAATCAGTTAAAATGCATTTTTAAAAATCTATCCTATATAATAAATGCATAGTATGCAAATTGTCCCCTCAACTGGGAGTTCATCTGGGAGTTTGACCAGGGGGCAGAGCTGGCCGGGGAAAGGGAGGGAGTACCTGGCCGGCAGCTGGCAGCCACTAGGGACCCTATCAGTGCATGAATTTCGTGCACTGGGCCTCTAGTCCTATATAATAAAAGGCTACTATGCTAACTGTCCCCTTGACCTGGAGTTCAACCAGGAGTTTGGGCCAGCCAGCCAACCGCCCGCAGCCCCTCCCCACAGCCGGCCCCACCCAAAATTGGCCCCCACCCACCCTGATCAGGGCCCCAATCAGGGCAGGCCGGCCAGACCCCACCTGTGCACAAATTCGTGCACCAGGCCTCTAGTCTATACATATAAAAGGCTGAGTGACCATCTCATCATCCAACCAGCCGGTACATGCCGGGGGCCAGCCCCAGCGGTCCAGGGGCTCCCAAAGGTGTGGACGGAGTCGGCGAAGAATGTTTTACACAGAGACAGCATTCAGAACTCTCTAGCTTTCCTTAGTCTCCATGGATCTTCCCTGTGCCTGGCTGAGGCCACAGAGAAAGATGCCAAGGCAAGCTGAGCCTTTATTTTATAGTGAGAGGTAAACAAGGTAGTGGTTTCCATTAGTTACACAGTTCTTGTGAGTTTCACTTGTTTTGGCCACTTCCTGCACTTCCCTCAGCCCATTAGCTTCCCAGATAAGAGCTAGAGAGCCTCATAAGGTCAAGTCTAATTATGCTAAGAGGACTGTGCCCTCTAAGCTGGGAATTGTTTGTGACTTTGCCAACTGGTCAGTCCGAGGCTTAACCCTATATCAGCTCCCCACAAGTACATACGACATGCACTGACCACCAAGGGGCAGGAGCTGCCAAGCTACAGAACCAGAGAGGAGGGAGCCCAATATTAAAATATTTCTAATTAATTTCCTTTGAATGTGCCCAAATTCATGCACCAGGCCACTAGTAAATAAATAAAATATATTGTCATGCCAACTGCCTATGGAAACTCGGCTTCCGTGGCAGAAATACATGCACCAAGATGACATTTAACTGTTTCCTCTCTCTCCTATCCTCCGCTCCCTTAGGACCCCTGCGGGCGCCTGAGTAAGCACAGCCCCTGCCCGGCGGGGCCATGGCGAGCATGGCCGTGCAGCTGCTGGGCTTCCTGCTCAGCTTCCTGGGCATGGTGGGCACGCTCATCACCACCATCCTGCCACACTGGCGCCGGACAGCACACGTGGGCACCAACATCCTGACGGCCGTGTCCTACCTGAAGGGGCTGTGGATGGAGTGCGTGTGGCACAGCACGGGCATCTACCAGTGCCAGATCTACCGCTCGCTGCTGGCACTGCCCCAGGACCTGCAGGCGGCCCGCGCGCTCATGGTCATCTCCTGCCTGCTGGCGGGCGCAGCCTGCGCGTGCTCCGTGGTGGGCCTGAAGTGCACACGCTGCGCCAAGGGCACGCCGACCAAGGCCACGTGTGCCGTGCTGGGCGGCGCGCTCTTCATCCTGGCCGGCCTGCTCTGCATGGTGGCCGTGGCCTGGACCACCCACGACGTGGTGCAGAACTTCTACAACCCGCTGCTGCCCAGCAGCATGAAGTTCGAGATCGGGCAGGCCCTGTACCTCGGCTTCATCTCCTCGTCCCTGGCGCTCATCGGCGGCACCCTGCTCTGCCTGTCCTGCCTGGACGAGGCCCCCTCCAGGCCCTACCCGGCCCCGCCCCAGGCCGCCACCGCCACGGCGCCCTCCTACCGGCCGCCCGCCGCTTACAAGGACAACCGGGCGCCCTCGGTCACCTCGGCCTCGCACAGCGGGTACCGGCTCAACGACTACGTGTGAGACCCCAGGGCCTGCGCCTCCCTGAGCCCGGGGGGCCGGGCACCCAGGACCCGGGCACTAAGTTTACGTCTGGGCTGCTTCTGTGCCCAAAGGCAGCACGTGGGCGTGCTGGGCTGGGAACCGGGAGAAGGGAAGTGAGAGCAGAAACGCTGTTATACCAAAGACTACAGAAGTCCTCCTGGCTTTGTATTTATCCCACGTATTTATGTGGGTGACGTGAAGGCAGCCGAGGCAAGAGCACCGTGGGGGTTGGTCCGTGGATTTGTCTGCAGGACGGGAATAAACCTGTTGGCTGTGGTTGTTTCTGAAACGCATAGTCTCCGCTTCTGTTCGCCGAGGCGCTGGGAGCCGGGCGCTCTGTGGGGCTCCGCCCCGGAAAGCCCTGGAATCGCCCAGGAGAGGCAGGGCCACGCCTGGCAGGGGCATCACAGGAGCCCGGGCGTCTTCATCCAAAACACGCCCGGCCGGTGTGGCTCAGTGGCTGAGCGTCAACCCATGTGCCAAGAGGTCAGGGCACAGGCCCGGGTTCAGGCTCGGTCCCCAGCTGGGGACATGCGGGAGGTAGCCGAGTCGTGTTGATGTTTCTCTCTCATGGATGTTTCTCTCTCTCTCTCTCTCTCTCTCCCTCTCCCTCTTCTCTCTATAAAATCAATAGAAAACATTAATTTAAAAAAAAATGCTCGAGCAGCACCCATCCCAACAGGTGCCGAGTCCTGGCTCAGCCCACGGCCGCAGGCAGCCCCGGCGTCCTGGGTGGAGACACGCACCCTAAGTCACCAAGTAAAGACAGTCCCCGAGCAGCGGGCCCTCCAGGCCGGGGGCAGGTCAGAGGGGAATGGGCCGTGCAGGTGGCCTGGCCCTCGGGCGCTGGCGAGGAGCCGTGAGGAGCGCTCGCACTCCCCGGCCCCACAGGGTGTCACGGGCTACCCGTCAGCACAGGCACCAGGGCTGCTGACTGTCCTGTGAGCAGGAGGACCGCTGGGAGGGCAGCTGAGGTCTGGCTGCTTCAAGACCTGAGGATGCCGACTGGCCGTGACCCAGCTCACATGTCAGAGCTGTAAATGCTCTCACACACACACACATGCACACACACTCTCATGCTCACACACGCACACACACACGCTCACACACACACACTTTCTCATGCACGCACACACACGCTCACATGCCCATGATGTGCCCTGAGGGTGCATGTATGTGCTCTGCAGCTTCGCCCAGGAAAGCTCAGCTCCTTCCTGAAGCCAGAAGAAACCTGGGCCCCTTGATCAGCAGGGCCCCTCCCCTCCTGTGCCGGGTGAACAGTGACCAACCTGGAGGGCTGCTGCTGGGCACACGCAGTCGGACCACCTGGCTGCCCTGGGGAAAGGAGTGACAGGTCCCCCAGCAGCTCCCTGTGCCCAGGGACCCTGGGCTGGGGGTCAGCCGGGAGCCTCCCTGTCACTGCGTGGTCAGAGGAGGGCGAGGGCCTGGAGGGACCTGCTCAACCAAGGCCAAGAGCCAAGGCCAACCATGGCACCTTCTTCTGCAGGAAACACCTACTGTAGACAAATGTGACCAGAAGTGGCAGTGCTCTGTGCAAGGCGGGCGGGGGGCGGGGATGGGTGGGGAGGGGTGGGCAGGACAAGCAGAGGAAGCCCCGGGAAATGACAAGTAAATCAGCTTTAACTACGATTCTGGGATTTAAAAAGCTGCCCATGCCCCACACTTCCTATGGTTTCCTCACCCGTTTCTCACCTTAGAGGAGACCTGAGTGTGTATGTGTGTGTGTGTGTGTGAGTGTATGTATGTGAGTGTGTGTGTGAGTGTGTGTGTGAGTGTGAGTGTGTGTGTGTGAGTATGTATGTGAGTGTGTGTGTGTGTGACTCTGAGTGTGAGTGTGAGTGTGAGTATGTGAGTGAGTGTGAGTGTGTGAGTGTATGTGTGTGAGTGTGAGTGTGTATGTATGTGTGTGTGAGAGTGTGTGAGTGTATGTGAGTGTGTGTGTATGTATGTGAGTGTGTGTGTATGTATGTGAGTGTGTATGTATGTGTGTGTGTGAGTGTGTATGTGTGTGTGTGTGTGAGTGTGTGTGAGAGTGTGTGTGTGTGTATGTGTGTGTGTGTGAGAGAGAGAGAGTGTGTGTGTGTGAGTGTGTGTGTGTGTGTGTGTGTGTGTGTGTGTGAGAGAGAGAGGCTGAAATCTGAGTTTCTATATATTTGAAGCCATTTCTTGATTCAAAAAGCACAAAGCCAATTACTGGGCAACTATCCAAAGGAAAACACAGACATTTTATTCTAATAAATGATTTTAAAATACTACCAACTTGCTTTTGCAGGTGTGTGGGGCAGGGGAAGGGCATTAGCAAACAGCCCATTTCCTGCCCAGGGAAAGGCCCAATGAGGTCGCCCCATAAATCTGGAGGGGGGCCCAGCCCCAGGGAGCAGATCACCGTGTCCTCCTCACCCCTCTGGCTCTGCAGCTTTGCCCCAGGAAAGCTCAGCACAGCACACACTTCCATCCCTTCCTCCCAGCTCCCCCCCTGCCACCCCTGCAGGGTAAATGATTGACAGCTGGAGCTCTCCGCCCACCAGGCAGCCCACCACTTCCTGCACACCCCCTCCCACCCTGCCCCCAGCATCCACTGCTGCCTTTTGTCAGTCATCCCAGGCGTTTTTCCAAAATAAAGCATTTGCCTGCATTTCCATCCAGCATAACCAACAGCGAGAAGGCAGGACTCAAGGCCAGGAAAGCAGCAGGGTTTGGGTCGAGTGGCTTGGACAGGTGCCTCCCTCGGAGCACACCTGGGACCTTGCTGGGCACGGACAGACAGACAGACAGACGGACAGGAGGCAGCAGGCGGCCGGCCCCAGGACAGGGAAGAGTTGGTGGGGATGGGAGCGCAGGGCCACACCTGGGATCCTAGAACCCGGGCAGGACCTGGTCCCAGCCCTCCCCTCAGATGACCCTCAGAGGGAGGGCTCACCTCCTCTCCATCCCTCACTCCACAGACTCTTCTGCTGGGAAGTTCAACATTCACGTCTGAGCTTCTCTGTAAGGCCAGGCAGGAGAATGTCAACGGCTTCGTTTCTCTAAAATCGAATCTGGTGCCCTCGCGGTGTTGCTCGGGGGGATAGAGTGTCAGCCGTGGACTGGAGGGATCTGGGTTAGATTCCGGTCAAGGTTACGTACCTTGATTGCAGGCTCCATCACCAGGCTTGGTGAGGGGGCACACGGGAAGCAACCTATCAACGTGTCTCTCATATCGATGTTTCTCTCTCTGTCACTCCGCCTCCCTTCCACTCTCTCTCAAAATCAGTGGGAAAATATCCTCGGGTGAAGATCAACCAAAAAATTTAAATAAAATAGAACCTGGTGCTGATTGAAACCACAATGAGGTACCGACACATGTCCACTAAGATGGCTAAAATGTGAAAGGCTGACGGTATCAAGTGCTGACAAGGAGGTGAGGCAACTACAAGTATTACTTCCCGGAAGAAGGGTCTAAACTGGTGCCATCATGTTGGTAATGGGGAGGGGTACTGGGGGCGACTGGGTGCTGGTAAAGTTCCCTCTCTTGACTTGGGTGGTAGTTACACAGCTCTATTCAGTCTATAATCGTTTATCCCGACAGACACTAATAACTGGGGTATTTGGGTTTGTTTTCCTTGTAAGTCACGCTTTACAAGTGTCTCTTCCCCCCAGACTATGAACCTTCCTGTCCGAGTCACTCTCATCCCCACGGCCTTGCACTCAGCAGCTCAACCAGTGGCCTGTGGTTTACAGAAGGCACCACCACGAATTCCCTTCAGACATGCAACTCCCCACGTACTGTACAGATGACTTAGTTGATGGAGTTTAACCCAGGAGCACAGAGCTCCCCAGGGCCACAGCTGCATGGAAAAGCCAGGCCTCCTGGCACCCGGGGTCCCCGCTATGGGAAACAGGCCGGGGCCTTGGCGAAAGCTGAAAGGGAGGCGACAGTGCAGGGCGCGCCTTCCGTCCGGTGCACAGAGCCCACCCCTGCTCCCGAGTGAAGGCGTGTCGGATTAATCTGAGAGAAACGATGGGAACTCGGGAAGTCACAGACCAGGGCCACTGCGTCGTGATGACTGTTACAACGTACGACGTAAAGACATCGCTCACGACCTGGGGAACCGGCCGAAGCAGTAACAGTAAGACCCCAGCTCCTTCGCTCCGTCCCTATCAAGTCAGGCGCGAGAGCAGGAAAGAGACGCAGGACGAGCAAGGCTGACCTCACACATGCTCATCTCATGCCGTGCTCTGAACAGAAAGAGAAAACACAGGGCAGGGTCTTTTCAAACACAAGGAGGACTTGCGCAGTTTCATAACGTATTAGATCACAAAGCAAACCCCAATAAATCCCAGGAACTGAAATAGAAACCACCTTCTAAAGCTACAATAAAACTAAAAATAATAAAGTCGAAGCAAACAAAAAAATTAATACCCAACCCGTCGGAAATGAAAAAAAGCAACCTCTGTTTTTTTCTTGTTTCAAAGAGGAAATCAAACTAGAACAGCAGTTGATCTGGGAAATTACAATAATGAGGATATTATATAGCAGACCCTGCGGGGAGGGGTCACAGCTGAAGGCAATGTAATGGTCACATCCTTAAACGCGGCCGCGAACACGAACCGAGCATCCGAAGGGGAAACAGAGAAAAACTAACGCAACTCCTAACGAAAACAAGGCGGGAGCCCTGGCCGGTGGCTCAGTGGTTAGAGTGTCTGGTCAAGGACATGTACCTGCCCCTGAAATCAATAAAAATATATTTTAAAATTTTTTTAAATCCTAGACTAGATGAAATCACCAGGCAAGGAAAGGAAGGAAGTCCAGGGCAGCGACCTGGGTCCGGGAGGGAAGAGCAGAGAGATGCACAGAACAAGCAGCGAGCAGACTGGAGCCTTGGGGTCCCGGGGCCGAGGGAGAGGGTTCCGGGAGGGAGTGCCCGGCAGGGGCAGGTTCGATCCCCGTCCCCAGCCAGGGCACGCGCAGGAGGCAACCAATAGGTGTGTCTCTCTCTCTACCTCTACCTCTCTACCTCCCTCCTTTCCATTCTCTCTAAAAACATCAACAGAAACAAATATCCTTGGGTGAGGATTAACAAAAAGCAGGAGCGAGTGGGGGGCGGGGAGACAGAAGAATTGATAACAAACTCAAGATTTAGTTTGTTTTTGAAAAACAAAGTAGAAAGCCCACAAAATAACTTGATTACTTTTTAAAGAAAAGGGCTGCCCTAACCGGTTTGGCTCAGTGGATAGAGCGTCGGCCTGCAGACTGAAGGGTCCCAGGTTCGATTCCGGTCAAGGGCATGTACCTTGGTTGCGGGCATATCCCCAGTGGGGGGTGTGCAGGAGACAGCTGAGCTATGTTTCTCTCTCATCGATGTTTCTAACTCTCTATCCCTCTCTATCCCTCTCTGTAAAACTCAATAAAATAGATTTTTTTAAAAAGAAAAAGAAAAGAGTGAGCACCAACCTGTGAACCATGCGATCAGTTACTTCCTCTCGCGGCGCTGCGTTTTATCTCAAAAGCACAGTTTCTCCACAGGGACCCCGCAAGGCCATGGGGGGTGGCGGGATGTGGGCTCGCTGGGCGGGAGGAAACGGACCTGCCGGGCCGAGCAGGCAACCCTCCCACGAGGTGCTTTTGAGTTTGGGAAACAGCTCGTTTAGGCCAGAGGACTAGCATCGAGCAGCCGGCGCTGAGCCTGGCAGGTGTTGGGGAGCCGCGGAGGCCCCGCAGGGAGAGCCCTGTCCCCTCTCGCTGGGACTCGGGCCCTCGAACCCCTGCCCCGAGCCATGGCATCTGCTTGGCACGGACTCTCCCAGGATGAGCGGAGCGGGTGCCAGTGAAACCCCAGGTGCCTCATCCTTATGTCCAGGCACCGAGGAAATGGCCCGTCCGCTCCCGGCTCCGGCACGCGGCCAGCGCCCCCCCAGCCTGCGTGAGCTGTGGGGCGGGGAGCCCCCGAAGCAGCGTCTGTGCCCAGAGGCTCAGCCTCTGCCGGCAGGTCCCGAGTCTCCGGCTGGACCCCCGACAGCAGGTGGTGGCTCAGGGGGACTCAGACACGGGCTCAGATTTCCTCCGAGGAGGGCGCTCGACAGAGCAGCTCTGACTCCCAGGCAACTCTCCACACGGCGGCTCCAACCCCTTTCATTTCATCTGGGGGGCCAGGGGAAGGGGGGTGCCGGGAGCAGCTCCACGGGCCCCGTGAGATGCCATCTCTCTGAGGGTGGGAGAGGTTCTAGCCCAGAATCCCGGGGGCGCGGACAGATCCACCGGCCGATGTTGGGAGAAGCAGAGCTGTGGCTGGGCCAGGGCCTCCTCGCCCCCAAACCTGTGAGTCCCGCAGGGGAACCTCAGAAATCTCCTCCTTGTTTTGAATGCGTGTAGCCTCACCTTAGGGCAGTGATGGCGAACCTATGACACGTGTGTCAGAGGTGACACGCGAACTCATTTTTTTGGTTGATTTTTCTTTGTTAAATGGCATTTAAATATATAAAATAAATATCAAAAATATAAGTCTTTGTTTTACTATGGTTGCAAATACCAAAACATTTCTATATGTGACACGGCACCAGAGTTAAGTTAGGGTTTTTCAAAATGCTGACACGCCAAGCTCAAAAGGTTCGCCATCACTGCCTTAGGGGGCCTCAAATGAGAACTGCCCTGGCCTGGCCGGTGTGACTCAGTGGTTGAGCATCGACCTATGAACCGGGAGGTCACAGTTCGATTCCCAGTCAGGGCACAGGCCCGGGTTGCGGGCTCGATCCCCAGTGTGGGGCGTGCAGGAGGCAGCCGATCAATGATTCTCTCACCATTGGTGTTTCTATTTCTCTCTCTGAAATCTCTTCCTCTCTGAAATCAATAAAAATATATTTTTTTAAGAAATGAGAACTGCCCCAAGCCAACTACTGCTCCTGCCTCAACATTAGTGCCAACGGTCACCTGAGCAGCCCCAGGCGCAGGGATGGATAATGGGCGGGAGGGTGAGTGAGGGGTGTGGATGGTGGACGCGCGTCAGCGGGTAGCTGGTGGCAAGTGGATGGAGCCGGGAGGGGAAGATGGGTGACTTAGGAGGGTGGTGGGTGATGGGTCAGCAAGTGGCAAGTGGATGGAGCCGGGAGGGGAAGATGGGTGACCAGGAGGGTGGTGGGTGATGGGTCAGCTGGTGGTAAGTGGATGGAGCCGGGGGGGGGGGGGGGGAAGATGAGTGGCTAGGAGGGTGGTGGGTGATGGGTAGCTGGTGGTAAGTGGATGGAGCCGGGAGGGGAAGATGGGTGACTTAGGAGGGTGGTGGGTGATGGGTCAGCTGGTGGTAAGTGGATGGAGCCGGGGGGGGGGAAGATGAGTGGCTAGGAGGGTGGTGGGTGATGGGTCAGCAGGTGGCAAGTGGATGGAGCCGGGGGGGGGGGGAGGAGATGGGTGGCTAGGAGGGTGGTGGTTGATGGGTCAGCAGGTGGTAAGTGGATGGAGCCGGGAGGGGAAGATGGGTGACGGTCAGCAAGCACACGACAGCGACCCAGACAAGCAAAGGCCAGCGGGCGGGTGGCAGAGCATGTGGGTGCCCCGGCCCCGCCCCCAGCCCCGGCTCATAGTCCATTTCCCCAGCACCGTCTGGGTCTTGCCTTTTGCACAGGCCGCGGGCTGTTTCTCCGTCTGCGTCATCCGCCAGGAAGCAGGACCCGCGAGGCCGAGGCCTGGCCTTCGGGGTGAAAGCCAGCGGTGACGCACGCGCAGGGCCTGGCCACCCCCAGGCGGGGCCGTGGTCTGGCGACTCACACGGGGCCCTGCCCTCCCTGCAGCGCATTCAGCCTGCAAGAGAAAGCCCGGACGGAGGGGGTGGGATCATCTGAAATGCTGGAAAGGGGGTGCAGGCCACATGTGTGGCTCAGGGGACACACAGGGCTGGGGTGATGCCACTCCTGGGAGAACGGGCCGCCTCGGTTACGTGGCGATGGAGGAGGCATCCCCGCCAAGTGGTGAGCCCCCGTCGCTGGAAGGGTCCCAGCAGAGGCGGGGTGAGAGGAAGCAGCGACGCAGTGTCCCTGCATGAGGAGGGGGTGGGTTATAGGGCAGAACTGGGGGTGCAGGGAAGGAGCCCGGGCCTGGGGCTGTTTTCCTGGAAGCAAATCCGGCATCTGCCCTTGCACACAAGCGTGGCCCTCGGTCCCCTCTTCTGGGTTACGGGAAATGGGGCAGACATGAGCCACCCGCCCGCCTGGCTGCTTCCCGCTCCGAGGCTCAGATCCTAGCACCCCCCCAACCGTGATGCCAGGTCTCCCATCAAGAGTCCAGCCACCACAGCTGCCACAGCAACGAGTCGGAATCCTGCAGCTGCCGTCTGGTTTCCAGTCTGAGATATAGCTGACATAATGGTGCCCATTCATCGTACGACATGCCGATCTGCAGATGTAGATCTGCGAAACGACGCCCACCATCAGTTTAGTAACTGCGTGCGGATGGGTGTTAACTTTGTTCTTGTGATGAAAACTTTTAAGATCTACTCTCTTAGCAACGTTCAAATACACGGTTCGGTAGTTAACCATAGTCACCAAGCTGTACACCACACCCCAGGCTTAGCTTACACTGGACGTTTCTTCCTTCTGACCTCCGTACTGTAGTTGTCATTTTAAATATATATATTTCAATTGATTTCAGAAAGTGAGAGGGATAGGAACATCAACAAGAATCATGGATCGGCTGCCTCCTGCACACCCCACGCTGGGGATCGAGTCCGCAACCCGGGCATGTGCCCTGATCGGGAATTGAACTGTGACCTGCTTGCTCATAGGTCAATGCTCAACCACTGAGCCACACCGGCCAGGCTGCATTGCCATCTTAATCTCAAATCACTCACATGTGCCCACCCCTCTCTTCCCAGTGCCAGCGTTCTGGCCCAGGCCCACCCCAGCCTAGACTATTGCAGGAGCCCTTCACTGCCATTTCTCCCACAACCCACCCTCCACGCTGCGGCCCAGCAGCCCACATAGGTCCAGCCAGCCGCCGCATGTCACCCCTGCACAGTCGTATTGTCATTCAGTCCACCTGCTGGTAGACAGGTGACTTCCAGTCTTGTTTTCCATCTCAAAATATTGCAGCAAACCTTAGTCCATGTATCTTTGTATGGTCATGAGGCACAGTGGATATATTTGTTGCTAATTAATTTAAAAATTAATAAAGGGGGTTAGCTTTTTGAGGTTAGCTTCTTCAAACTCATTCTACCTTTGACTACACTGAGCATAGACACCTTTCACTCCTAGCTACATGTATGTGACGTTCTCTGGAGTGCTCTGATTCAGAATATGATGTGGATTCATAACTCATCGGGATGACAAAATAGCATTTAATAGCTGGAGGGGGTCAAGGGGGGGGGACATATGTAATACTTTCAACAATAAAGAATTCTTTTTAAAAATTTCAAAATAGCCGAAACTGGTTTGGCTCAGTGGTAGAGAGTTGGCCTGCAGACTGAAGGGTCCCGGGTTCGATTCCAGTCAACGGCATGTACCTGGGTTGCGGGCACACCCCCAGTAGGAGATGTGCAGGAGGCAGCTGATCGATGTTTCTCTTTCATTGATGTTTCTGACTCTCTATCTCTCTCCCTTCCTCTCTGTAAAAAAACAATCAAATATATTTTTTTAAAAAATTCAAAATAAATAAATAGCATTTAATTATATAGAAAGGAATAAACAGAAAAATGTATTGCAAATACTTTCATAACAATGGGGTTTAATATCCTATCATTAAAAATACATAAACTTAGTTAATAAATTTGACAGAATTAAGGGTTAGCACTGTCGCCCCCTAGTGACTTACTCGAGTACTCACTCCACTAGGAACTGAAATTCATCACTTCGCTGGAACAGTGAGGAACCAGCTGTGGAACTGGCTCCAAAAAGACAGCATCAACCCCTTCCCATAACTTCAGGTGGGAGCAGGGACCGTGCAGCAGGCGGCAAGGTTTTCTTCGAGATCTTGCCTCTCTTGGGCAGCAGATTACAGATATTTATCATGAAATTAGTAAACTCCGAACACAGCCTGTCAGATGCATCCTCCAGATTTGACCTCTCGCCAATCAGTTCAGCGCTGACTGCCCCTGAGTGTCTGTTAAGAGCATGGCCTGGCTGGTGTCTCCCTCGCCCATAGCTGGTTACGGGGCCTGGACAGAGCACAGACGGGAGCCGGGTTTATTTTATTTGTAAAACCCCACCGGTGAGGCGTGCTGCGGCTGGGAGGAGGCGGAGAGGGAAGAGGGGCTGTGGAGGAAGGGCAGGCCTGGAGGCTGACCCAGCGATTCAACCCCCACCCCCACCCCCACCCCCAAGCATGCGGTTCTCAGACCTGCCGAGGGAGCTGGCCGAGGGCGGAGGGACCCCACCCAGCGTCATTCCAGACGTGTTACGGCCTGGAAATGCCTTTCCCAGCGCACGTTCTGTGGAGACAGCGGGTCGTTCTGAGTGTTAAGGAGGCGGGCCCTGGCCGGCGGCAGGTAGACCGTCCCCTGCACGGGAAGGTCACCGGTCCTATTCCTGGTCAGGGCACATGCCGGGCTGTGACGTGAGTGCTCACAGCAGCCGGTCGATGTTTCTCTCCCCCTCCTTTCCTCGCTCTAAAATCAGTTTTAATATTTTAAAAATATTTTTTAAAAAAGAGCAGGTGGCATCGACCCCACATCATTACTGAGCATTTGTTTCCACAGCTCTTAAAGGGACGGTACTGCGGCTTCACGGGCCTCTCAGAGCCAAAACTTGGGGGGAAATAGGGCTCTACAAGCGACCCTATGAGCACCCTCTGCTGCCCATGTCGGTGCTGACGCAGGCAGGACTGCCCTCCAGGTGTGGCCACCAGGGGCTGCGACCACGGCCACGGCCACGCCGGCCGAGGATGACGAGGATACAGACCCCCTCGGAGGAGGAGGAGGTGCTGAGCAGCCTGCAGAGCCTTCAAACACAGGACACCCTACTCCTGGGCAGATCCTGTGGGGACAGTGCCACCTAGCGGCCACAAGAGTGCGGAGGCGCATGTGTACACGTGTGTGCATGTGCATGTGCGTGCGTGTGCACGGAGGGAAGTGGATCTGGCTTACCCACAACCAATTAACCCCCTCTCATCTCTGTCCTGTGAAGGGGGCGAGGTCCAAGTGTTTGGAGCTATAAACGACCTTCAGATGAAGTTGATCTGTCCGAGGTCTGTCTGTCTCTAAGACACAGACAGACAGACGGACACACACATGCACCAGGTGGGAGTGAGCAGATCGAAACACAGCAAAGTAACACAGAGGGGAGCTGCGGGAGGCCCGGAACCCCAGGCTCGAGGGTGGGCGCCATGCTCCCCCCCTCCCCCCCCGCCCACTTGAAGCTTTCCGAGCCCAGGACCGGCACTGTTTTGGTAGGAAGGGCCCACGCACTGGTCACAGCAGATATGCTTTCAAGGGGGCAGGAGGGGGGGCGACGGGGGAGCCACCCTGACCTCCGCTGAGGTGCCCGTCCTCGTGGACGCCTGCTTGAGGCCCTTCCTGGTGGCCCAGGCCCGGTCACCCCCTGGGGCCCCCACCCTGTGGGGCCCGTGTGTGCGGCAGCTTCACCCTCGCTGCCCCCACAGCCCCACGGCTTTCCTCCTTCAGACGCAGGCTGGGGGGGGGGGAGGGGGTAGGCCCTGGCCCCCAAGTCACACTCCCAGGCTCCGGGGACACAGTCCGGTCCTCCCAGACGTCTGCCCAACCGCACCTGCTCCTGGCCACCTAGCAGCAGGGACTCCCACCCACAGAAGGGCCGCCGGAGACCAGCCACACTGCGCCAGACGACCAACCCCGTCCGGCCAGATCCGCGCTGAGTCCTACCCACGCGGCCACCGGAGGGCACGGCAGGGCCGCAGCGGGCCGTGCCCAAGGCTCCCAGTGACCAGCGGTGGGGACAGGCGGTGGGGGCGGGACACGGTTCCCGCCTGGGCTTTGCCTGAGACACGGTCATTCTCGTCCCAGGTGGCCATGAGCGGCAAGGAGTCCCACCTACAAACAGGTCCATCGGCTGCAGGTGCCCGCACCGTCCATTCCTGCTGCAGAGACAGACGTGAGGACCACATGTGCTCCCCCACGGGGTGCCCCCGAGAACACGGGACCCACCGTGGGTCCTGTCGGCCCAGAGGCGTCCCTCCAGCCACGGGACGCTGAAGGCGACCTTTCCCCTGAGAGCGGGCAGCACACCTGCCTGTCACCCCTTCAGCCTGGAGCCCGGACGAGCTCTCCCATCCCATCCGTCCGATGAAGCAGAGAGCAGCAGAAAGCTTTCCGGACAGAACATCTCCACGGAGGCCTCTCCTCTCCCATCCCCATGGAGGCCTCTCCTCCTCCCCATCCCCACGGAGGCCTCTCCTCTCCCATCCCCACGGAGGCCTCTCCTCCTCCCCATCCCCACGGAGGCCTCTCCTCCTCCCCATCCCCACGGAGGCCTCTCCTCCTCCCCATCCCCACGGAGGCCTCTCCTCTCCCATCCCCACGGAGGCCTCTCCTCTCCCAATCCCACGGAGGCCTCTCCTCTCCCATCCCCACGGAGGCCTCTCCTCCTCCCCATCCCCACGGAGGCCTCTCCTCTCCCAATCCCACGGAGGCCTCTCCTCTCCCATCCCCACGGAGGCCTCTCCTCTCCCATCCCCACGGAGGCCTCTCCTCTCCCATCCCCACGGAGACCTCTCCTCCTCCCCATCCCCACGGAGGCCTCTCCTCTCCCATCCCCACGGAGGCCTCTCCTCCTCCCCATCCCCACGGAGGCCTCTCCTCTCCCATCCCCACGGAGGCCTCTCCTCCTCCCCATCCCCACGGAGGCCTCTCCTCCTCCCCATCCCCACGGAGGCCTCTCCTCTCCCATCCCCACGGAGGCCTCTCCTCCTCCACATCCCCACGGAGGCCTCTCCTCCTCCCCATCCCCACGGAGGCCTCTCCTCTCCCATCCCCACGGAGGCCTCTCCTCCTCCCCATCCCCACGGAGGCCTCTCCTCCTCCCCATCCCCACGGAGGCCTCTCCTCCTCTCCCATCCCCACGGAGGCCTCTCCTCCTCCCCATCCCCACGGAGACCTCTCCTCTCTCATCCCCACGGAGGCCTCTCCTCCTCCCCATCCCCACGGAGGCCTCTCCTCCTCCCCATCCCCACGGAGGCCTCTCCTCCTCCCCATCCCCACGGAGGCCTCTCCTCTCCCATCCCCAGCAGCGGCTGCACGTCAGAGTCCCGGGAGGGGCTGGGAAGAACCCAGGTATCAATTCCTCGAGGGACCTCAATGTGCAGCTAAGCTTGAGAACCACTGGTCAACACAGACATGACTAGCCCGGCCGGCATGGCTCAGATATTTTTTCCATTTATTTTTAGAGAGTGGAAGGGAGGAAGGAGGAAGAGCGAGAGGAAGGGCAGGAGGGAGAGAGAGAGAGAATCATCAATGTGAGAGGCACATCAATCGGTTGCCTCCCGCATGTGCTCTGACCAGGGCTGGGATTGAGCCTGCAACCCCCTGGTCCACAGGCCGGCGCTCTAACCACTGAGTCACCAGCTGCTGGGCTGACTTTTCTTTGCTGCTGCTGACTTGAGTTGAAGAGCCTCTCCTAGCCCTTGTCCAAGACTGGTGGGCAGCTCCTGGCCCCTCACCCACATTCACGCTGAGGTCACCCGAGGAGAAGGCAGCCCCGGGGCCAGCACCCTCATCTGCGTGCCTCGCGTTCATCACGCCAAAGTGACAGGCATCAGGCCCTGACAGACATTCCCGGTGACAGCTCTTCTCAGCGCCAGCTCCTCAGCGGGGTGCCACCTGCCACGTGTGGGCCGCCGCTGGGCACCCACCCCGTGCCTCCTGCAGCCACAGCCCCACTTCACAGTCTCCCCAGCAGAAACAGAGACCTGTCACGCCCACCCCACCCCTGCCCTCACCCTCCCACCCTCACCCTGGACGGTAAAAGCAGAGGCACAGGCGCAAATCACTAAGTTACTTTTTCTTCTTTGAAAAATCAACCTAAAAAGTTAACCTATTTGGATACCAAATTGTATCTCAAGTAAAATCTCACCTCTCTCCTTAAAAAGAATAAAACAGTCTTTATGCCAAAGCAGGGGTGGGAGGACGAAGCTCCCTACCCCCAACTGCTTTTCCCCTTCACGCCGGTTTACTAACTGTTTAGAACGAGCATTATTACCTTTAAAATCAGAACGCAAATAGAACAAACTGCCAAAAGCTAACCCACTATGTACAAGGGAAATCTAATAACCATTCGGACACCCGGCATTCACCAGGCCCCCGTGAGGGTCTCACTTCCGCAGGGTTTCAGGGAGGAGTGACTGGTGTTCACACCGGATAATGTTCGACGGGTCCAGCTCCAGAAACGTGTCGGGGGGGGCTGGGCTGGTGACATGTCCACGTCTCAGGCAAACTCACGCGAAGGCAGGAGCAGACCCTTCGCTGGGGGACACCGGCCACGTGCAACTTGGTCCAGGAATCAGGTTGGGGGCCCACCAGGCTCCTCTGACGCCCCGACCTGGGGTCGTCGGCCCTTCCCCGAGCGATGGGAGTCCCCAGCCGTGCAGCCTTCAAGCACAAGCCAGGTCTCCCCCCGGCTCCATCCCCTGGGCGCTGCCTCTGTCCTCTGCGAGCCTGGGCCGCTTCCGCTCCGGGGGGCTGACCTGCACGTCTCCAGACGGCTCTGAAGCGTTCACCGACAAGGCTGCCAAGTAAGCAAGGCTTAAGTTAAGAGCTGATGCTACACAACACATCCTGGCCCTGGCTGGTCTGGCTCAATGAAGAGAGCATTGGCCTGAGGACTGAAGGGTTCGATTCCGGTCAAGGGCACATGCCCGGGTTGCAGGCTTGGTCCCCAGTGTGGGGCGTGCAGAGGGCAAGTGATCGATGCTTCTCTCTCATCACTGATGTTTCTATCTTTCTCTCCCTCTCCCTTCCTCTCTGAAATCAATAAAAATATATATATATTTTAAAATTCTGTGCCCAGACAAGGAGTAAACTGCCTGGCAAGGTCCTATGTGCCTAGAATGGAGAGTCTATACCAGTGGATCTCAACCCCAGGGGCCACTGTGCCTCCCAGGACAGCGGGCGAGCTGGTGACAGGTTAGAGTGTCAGGAGTGGGGGACGGGAACATCTGGGGGTGCTAATGAACACCCTGCCACACAGGACAGCCCCACCACCAAGCTTGACCTGCCCAGCGTGTGAGCAGCGCCGAGGCTGAGAGGCACCCCAGCACCCCCTGCTGGCAGCACCCAGCCCCCTGTGTTCCCGGGGAACCCCGAGAATAAACAGGCCAGTGAGTCTGCAGGGGGGGCCAGGTCAGGTGCATCCTCGCTTTCTCAGAACCGATGTAAAATTAGCGGACGTTCATTTCCAAAAGAACAAAAGGGAAGATATTCTGCCCTCAAGGACATGGAACCAGGACCAGATCCCTCACCTGGCTGGACCTCCGTGGGCGCGGCGGAAACCACACCGTCTGGCGCAGAATTCGGGGCGTCCGTCTTCAAGGGCATCACGGTCACTCTCCTGGTTCGGAGAAGGGAGGGGCGCATGGTGAATCCGTGTGGTAGGAACTGTGTCTGCCAGCACATTCCAAAACCACCCAGAGGCGCCTGAGGTAGCAGCTGGTCATGTCACGCAAGGCATTTATATGCACGGAGACACGCCCGCGGGCTTAGTGACCAAGGATCACGCTGGTCACGTGACGTCACCACAGCGCTGACATCACCACAGCCCTGACGTCGCCACCGCCCTGACGCCAGCTTACCCCTCAGCCGGCCACCAGTGTGCGCCCAGCCCTGCTCAGAAGGCTTCCCCTACAGGCCGTTCTTTCTAAAACCCACAACCTCACTGTCCAACAACTATTCCTTTTTCAAAATTAACAACTGCAAGACGCTTGCAAGACACTAAGTGGGGAAAACGTAAATACCCCAAATATTTCACAGAACACCTTCCCCTCCGCCCCAAAAACACACAGAAGAGAAACCAAGCATTGCCGGTCTGCAGAGACCCGACTCGGGGCCGGACACCCCTAAACCCCGCAGTGGGCCCACCAGCGAAGTCATGTGAGTGAGCACGGCAGAGAGCCGCCCCAGTGCTTCCAGCACCTTCTGTCACCCCCACCCCCGGCCCAGCGGCCCCCAGGAGTCTGCTCTAGACAGAGGGTGCAGTCTGTCTAGAAGGCCGGGAGGTGGGACACCGGTGAGCAGGCAGCAGATGGAGCAGGGAGGTAACTTCCCCGACGTCCAGGGAGGAAACCGGGCAGCACAGCTGCTGGGGGCTGGGGGTTAGGGGGTCAGGGGGTCAAGGGCGGGCGCGGTCCTCTCTGCAGCGGCGGCGGGACCTCGGGCCGATCTGCGGCTGCCTGATGAGAACCGGGGCACACACCACTGTGCCACCGGGATGCTCTGCCGGCCGACAGGCTCCCAGCTCACCAGGCGCCGTCTGCTGGCGGCAAGACACCTCAAGGCGCCCACCACCGCGCAGTGCCCGCCACTGTGCTGGGCCAGAGGGGCTCACACCTCACGGGGAACAGCAGAAACGAAACCCCGGCCCGAATGTGACGTGTGACAGAGAGAAGGGCTGATGGAAGACACAAGTGTCCCCGGGGAGCAGTGTCCGGGCGTCCAGAGGAAGGTGGGTCAGAGGCCCCAGGCCGGGTGTGCTCTGGGGGCCGGGCTTTCCGGGTCGGGCTGGAGAGGAAGGCACCGGGGAAGGGGAGTGAACGCGGACAGTCCCGGCCTGCGGGTGGAGCCACACCTGTGCCACAGGTAGGAAGTGGGGACCCCGCAGGTGTGTGAGCCAGGAGGGGGCGCTCGGAATGAGGTTAAGAAACCTCTGGAGCCCTGGCTGGTGTGGTTCAGTGGCTAGAGCATCGGCCCTTGGGCTGAAGGGCCCTGGCACATGCCCAGTCAGGGCACATGCCCAGCTTGTAGGCCCGATCCCCAGCAGGGGGCGTGCATAAGGCAGCTAACCAATGATTCCCTCCCATCACTGATGTTTCTCTCTCCCTCTCCCTTCCTCTCTGAAATCAATAAAAACATATTTTAAAGAAAGAAAACTCTGGAGCAGCAGAATCGTGCTGCCGGCACTTCGCCTGCTGACAGGGGCCCTGGCACCTCCATCCGGTCCTTACCGGGGTGTCTTGCTCCAGGCCTGCAGGGTGTGCAGGGTGACTCTCCGGGGCGGGGGCGCTTTTGGGGTCTGACTGCTGGGCGGGCTCTTCTCCTCCGAGGGCCTGGGCGCCGCGCCCCTGGCGGTGGCAGCCGTGGAGGGCGAGTCCTTGGGCGCTGGGGCTGCGGACGGCTTCCCCGGAGCGGGTGCTGGGCAGGGGCTGCCGGGGTCGGGGATTCTGCTGGCGGGGGTGCCCTCCCCCAGCCGGGGTCCCGGCGAGGACTCCTGTTGGGTCTGACGCTTGGTTTTCTTCGCCGTCTCAGGAGTTCTCGTGCTCAGATCCGGCTTCCCTTTGAAAGGTGCTCCAAGCTCACCCTTCTCAAACGTCACGAAGGAGCAGTAGCCATCGGTGGAGGAAATGGCCAGGAAGGCCCCATCGCTGGACCTTTGACCCCAGAGCAGGAGAAAAGGGTTAAGTTTTACCAAGTCTGCGGCCCTCGTCCCGCTCTCACTGTAGTTAGAAACGAAGTGAGGCCAGGCCGCAGCGTCCTCTGCAGGGAAAACGCGGCCGAGACCCCGTCTGTGCGCTGCCGCGCCCCCTTCCCAGCCCGGCCACTCACCAGGAGATGTCGCTCAGGGTGTGGTAGTGGATGTTGGACACGTAGCCGAAAGGGAAGAGCTGCTGGGTGTCGTAGAAGAGCACGGAGTCCTCGGAAGCCACGGCGAACACCACGCGGTAGGGCAGGCGCACCAGCGGCCCCGGGGCCGGCCCGTCTGCAGGACACGGGGCAGGAAGGACAGTGACACCAGCACCAGCCAGGCGCCCGCAGGAACCATCAACTCCCGCCACGAGCCCTCTCCCCGGGACATCTGGGATGTAATTCCTCTAATGACGTGCAAAGGGATTTAGGTCTTTCTATTATTTTATATACGAACTAGAGGCCCGGTGCACGAACTCGTGCAGGGGTGGTGGAGGAGGGGAGAGGGACCGTGGGAGGTTGGCCGGCTGCCGGCCAAGGGAGGTTGGCTGTGGAAGCGCACTGACCACCATGGGGCAGCTCCTGCATTGAGTGTCTGCCACCTGGTGGTCAGTGCACGTCATAGTGACCGGTCATTCCAGTCATTCAGCAGTAACGGTCGTTTAGGCTTTTATATATATAGATGCATGAATGAACGAGAACTATGCGTGAACCAATGACACATGACAGGATCCAAGAATCCCGGGCACCGAGGTGCAAAAGGAAGAGCATTTCTGATAAGGAAATACAGGGTCACATGGAAACATTGTATCAAGTGATGTTTTCATGCTCTTTCCGGTTCATTATATTCACTCGCATAAGACTTAGAGAGTGAAAAACAGCTCCCACTTCCAGCCTTGGAGCAACAGGGCCCCAATTTAGCCTCCGACTTCTTAAGATACTGACTGCCCAGCAGCAGTGAAGGCCAGCGACCCCCAAGCGGTGGGAAGTAAAGGCATGATGTGCTGCCGCAGCCTCAGCTCACCGCCTGGTCTCCAGGCCCAGCAGAGGGAGGGGAGCCGGCAGTGCCCGCACGTGCCCTGAGCTGTGGGGCTAGAGCGAGGCTCCAGGCTGCAGCAGGGACCTACGGGGCCCGTCGTCTGAGCTGAGCACTGGCCGGTGCACGCGGGTAGGGAAGCAACCCGAGGCCCAAGCAAGAACAGGAAAGAGACGCCCAGCCAGTGTGGCTCAGTGGTTGAGCATCAACCCAGGAACCAAGAGGTCATGGTTCAATTCCCAGTCTGGGCACATGCCCGAGTTGTGGGCTTGGTCCCCAATAGGGTGCGTGCAGAAGGCAACCTATCAATCATTCTCTCTCATTAGTGATGCTTCTCTCTCTCTGCTATCTATCTATCATCTATATATATATATATATATATATATATATATATATATATATATTTCTTTTTTAAGTTGCCCTAAACAAAGACAGTGTGTTCTAGATGCTGCCAACAATGGATACACAGTTTGGTAACATCAGTCTCTGTTCCAACTCCTCTGAGTAACCAAACTGAGCCAAACCCACATGCCCACCTTTCCGCGACTAAAACCCAAACCCCACCCACCCTGGTGACCTGCCTGACAGGAGACACCACTGGGTTCTGATGTACCTGTTTCCACCTCCGGTCTCAACTCAAAGTAGACGGGGCAGCAGCGGACAGCAAGCGTGGCTTTTCCGGGACATGGGAGATGCGCCACAGGCCTGGAGGCGAATCATGGGTTAGAGCAGTGGTTCTCAACCTTCCTAATGCCGCGACCCTTTAATACAGTTCCTCATGTAGTGGTGACCCCCAATTTCATTGTGACAAATTAAACATAATTAAAGCATAGTGATTAATCACAGAAACAATATGTAATTATGTATGTGTTTTCCGATGGTCTTAGGCGGCCCCTGTGAAAGGGTTGTTTGATCCCCAAAGGGGTCGCGACCCACAGGTTGAGAACCGCTGGGTTAGAGAGGCCATGCTCAACAAAAGCAGAGAGAGGGCCGACGTCCCCGACAGTCCTTCAGGCGCTCACCTTTTCAGGTTCTTCCTGGAGAAGAGGTACGTGGTGTTGGTTACATTTTCGCCAGACTCCACGCATCCGGCTGGGAGGCAGGGAGGCACTGTTATTAAACTGTCCACCAGCAAACCCAAGGCAGCCAATTCTGGTTTAAAGTCATTTTCCCAAGAGGTGGACTCCCTGGACAGGGTGTGCGATCGGGACAAATACAAACCTTCGCACACCTGGGCTCAGCCTCACACTGGCTCCACCCACCTTCCTCTCACCTGAGGGCACAGCCACCTGAAGGCACAGCCGCCCGGAGCCTTGCCCAGGCCAGGGCAGGAAGAACATAAAGCTCTGTGCCTGCTTCCCGACCTCAGCTGCCGTCCAGTCCGAGGGCTGAGACTGGCCTCTTCCCGTCTGCCTGACGGAGCCAGGAGCTGCCAGGAGACAGCCCTCTGCCGAAACCCCAGCCCTGCAGAGCTGACCTGCTCTGGCTCGCCCCACTGACATCTCCACTCTCTGATATCAATATATATATATATATATATATATATATACACACACATATACATATATATATATATTTTTTTAAAGTTGCTCTAAGCAGAGACAGTGTGTTCTAGATGCTGCCAACAACGAACACACAGTTTGGCTCTCCCCAGGCCACACTTGGCACAGCCAGACCCGGCAGAGAGCGACCTGCAGACACGGCTGCTCTTGGACACGTCTCCTTGTCTTCTCCTGCTGCATGAGCGTGCGCGCGCGCGCGCGCGCACACACACGCATGCGCACATGCACACACGCGCACACGCACACATTCTCTCACATGTGACCACTGCGTATCCACCAGGAGGGCAGCAGCATCTCGCCCCATCCTTCCACCCCCAGGATCCACTCTGACAAACACCTCACCAGCCCTGCATTCCCTCCAGACTCACGTAACCGTGACAACCATATATACACACATAGCGGGCTTTAGTTTACTTTATAAAATGGGGTGTTATTTAGACTTTTCCTTATTTTGCTTTTCTTAGTCAACTACTCATGAAAGAGATCTTGCACAGCAACTAACGCTTTCTTTTTCCACCTCTCCCACCCTCCTTGGGTTCCCTCCTCTTATACTTTCTCCAATTTTCGCCTTATTCTAACCCACACCTTCTATGTGACACTGGCACTCCCGGAGGCGACACGCGGGCCCGCCCTGCACCCACCCGTGAGCCCGGCTCCACGCACCTGGGGTGAGCAGCAGGGAGCCGTCGGGAGTGAAGCTCAGTCTCCGGAAGAACGACTTCATGCTGTCGTCGTGAAACATCCGGTAACTCCTGGCCTGAGGCACAGAGTGTCAGCGTCACCCCAGCCCCCCAGAAAGGCTCACCGTTGCCTCCCATGCGACCATTCATTATGACGATCATCAATAGAACCGAAACAACCTATCACCAATCCAATACTCCCGTGGGACTGCGAGAGTACTCAGCCACGAACGGATCGCCCTTTTGTTCAGGAAAGCTTGTGTGTGCACGTGTGCGCGGGGGCCCGGGTGTGCACATGTGTGCGTGCATGTGTGTGCACATGTGTGTGAGTAACTGGTTTGTGTGGGGATGAGACTGGGGAAAAGCAAGAGGGTGACCGAGCCCTCTGCTTGCTGTCCGTGTGTAACTGAGAATTTCCACCTGAATAAATGCTTTGTTAAAAGGATGTAGTGATCATTAAACTGGCAGCCAGATCTTTCCGAACCACCCTTCTCGAGCTCCCTGTAGAAGGGCTGCATGCGCCCCCACTTCAGGAACATCGGGGCGTTAGTTCCAGGAACCCGGGGAAGCATCACCCTCGCTTCCCAAAGCGCGTGACCGCCGCACCGCCAGCCACGGCCCACGCGGCCGTCACCTGCCCCCTAGGCCTGGACGGCGCCCGGTCCGTTTTGTGCCGATAACCGACTGGCTGGCTCCCTTTTGCGGGAGCGCCTGCTTCCGCAGCCTCCGTTCCTGCAGGACTAGGACCTCTCTTAATTCGCCAGTTCTTCCTAAGGTCGAAATCCCTCCTGTTCCTGAGCCGCCCGATGACCGGTCCCTGCTCTCTGCGCCCAGATCCTCCATCTTCCTGCCAAGATGCTGTCTGCACTGCCTGCTGCCGGGCCAGCCGCCCCGACCCACCGGCCTCCGCACCTCGTGCCGGGGTCCTCCAACCAGCGTGCCCCACCCACGCCACACCTCGGAATCCACACCTCGGAATCCACACCTCGGAATCCACACCTCGGAATCCACACCTCGAATCCACACCTCGGAATCCACACCTCGGAATCCACACCTCGGAATCCACACCTCGGAATCCACACCTCGGAATCCACACCTCGAATCCACACCTCGGAATCCACACCTCGGAATCCACACCTCGGAATCCACACCTCAGAATCCACACCTCGAATCCACACCTCGGAATCCACACCTCGAATCCACACCTCGGAATCCACACCTCGGAATCCACACCTCGGAATCCACACCTCGAATCCACACCTCAGAATCCACACCTCGAATCCACACCTCGGAATCCACACCTCGGAATCCACACCTCGAATCCACACCTCGGAATCCACACCTCGAATCCACACCTCGGAATCCACACCTCGGAATCCACACCTCGGAATCCACACCTCGAATCCACACCTCGAATCCACACCTCGGAATCCACACCTCGGAATCCACACCTCGAATCCACACCTCGGAATCCACACCTCAGAATCCACACCTCGGAGTCCACACCTCGAATCCACACCTCGGAATCCACACCTCGGAGTCCACACCTCAGAATCCACACCTCGAATCCACACCTCGGAGTCCACACCTCGGAATCCACACCTCGGAGTCCACACCTCAGGATCCACACCTCGGAATCCACACCTCGAATCCACACCTCGAATCCACACCTCGGAGTCCACACCTCGGAATCCACACCTCGGAGTCCACACCTCAGGATCCACACCTCGGAGTCCACACCTCAGAATCCACACCTCGAATCCACACCTCGGAGTCCACACCTCGGAATCCACACCTCGAATCCACACCTCGGAGTCCACACCTCGGAATCCACACCTCGGAGTCCACACCTCGAATCCACACCTCGGAGTCCACACCTCGGAATCCGGAGGCCTGCCCGTCTCCGGCTGGGTGAGCCCAGCTTTGGGGTGGAGGCCAGACCCCCGTAGTTTTTAATGCTTTCCTGGTGACTCCACGAGCAGCCTGGTTGGAAATCACTAGCCTCCATCATCGGCTCCCCTGGCGCCAGACAGGCCGGCCCACCACACTAGCCGGGCCCCGACTGCCCAAGGGGAACCCTCACTGGGGTTCAGGTGTCGCTGAGACTGATTAAGCTGCAAGGCACGGAGGAGCTCAGACTTGCCTCCGCTCCACTGCATCGCGGCTGCCACGCAAAGCCCGGGCATCTCCTACCTACCTCTCCCTCGGCGCCCACACCCGCCAGCATCTTAGAGACGTTGAAAGCCACGCGCTTCTTCTGTGTGCTGTACACCCTCAGGGTCCTAAAGGGAAAGGAAAGTCCGGTCTCGCTCTTCTGGCAATGAACTGTGTCTCTCACAGAAACACTGTCACCCCCTCGGAGGGTGGCCTAGGCAATCTGTGGCCTGCGAAGCCGTTCACGGTGACGTCCCCTTGACCGAGCCCTTGAGAGAGGAGCAGGTGTCAGCAGCCTGACGCTGTCACTGACACGGTGCAGACAGGCATCATTTCATTTCTCACGGAAGGTCCCGGCTCCCCCGGGAAGGCCTTCCCTCGGCCAGGCCTCGTTTCCCAGGCCAGAATAAACCGTGGGGTTTATTCTCGTGGAACAGCCTGGTCCTCAGGGATTGGCAAGAGGAAGAAAAGCACCACAGGCCAACTGCAGGCTGGTAACTCAGAGGGTCCCACTGGCTAACCAGGGCCTCCTGCCGGCCGGAGCCCACACAGAGCGGGAAACCAGTGACACCTGCAACATAACAGCAGATTCCAGGGAAACACACACCAGCTCCCCACTTACTCTCATTCCCAGGCACCTGAAATGAGACCTGCTATGATGAAAAGTAGTCAGTAAATATTGAAAAGGGCCATTTGGACTGATGAGTAATATGCCTGGAACTCCTGATTTTAAAAAAAATTCTTTGTTCCAAGGACACAACTCAATGCGATTCACAAGTAAACATGGCAGTAGGTCTTCCTTTCCAAAGGGACAAGAGTTTACTTTTATATTAAACAGTCTCCTTAAAATCGCTGCAGTGGCAACAAAAGGAAACCAATATCCAGCCCTACCATTGGTACCTCAGCTAAGTCATCTATACTAATAAAAGGGCAATATGCTAATTAGACCAGAAGTCCTTCCTGACAAAGCCACGGTGGTGGGGGCCAAGGCAGAGGCAGTTAGGGGCGATCAGGCCGGCAGGGGAGAGCAGTTAGGGGCGATCAGCCAGCAGGGGAGAGCAGTTAGGGGCGATTAGGCTGGCAGGGGAGAGCAGCTAGGGACGATTAGGCCGGCAGGGGAGAGCAGTTAAGGGCGATCAGCCAGCAGGAAAGAGCAGTTAGGGGCGATCAGACAGGCAGGCAGGTGAGCAGTTAGGAGCCAACGGTCCTGGATTGCGAGAGGGATCCCAGATTGGAGGGGGTGCAGGCCCGGCTGAGGGACCTGTCCCCCCATGCACGAATTTCATGCACTGGGCCTCTAGTCTATATATATAAAAGCCTAAGCGACTGGCTGATTGGCCGGCAGCTATGACATGCACTGACCACCAGGGGGGCAGACGCTCAACACAGGAGCAGAAACCACAGGCATGAAAACATGGAACAGACTGATGAATCTCAGAGGGAAAGGGGTAAGGGGAGGACAGGAAGAGATTAACCAAAGATCTTATATGCATATTAGAGGCCCGGTGCACGGATTCGTGCACTGGTGGGGTCCCTCAGCCTGGCCTGCGGGGATCAGGCTGAAACCAGTTCTCCAACATCCCCCGAGGGGTCCCAGATTGCGAGAGGGCACAGGCCAGGTCGAGGGACCCCACCTCTAGTAGTTATCATAAAAGATCTTTTCTTTAAAAGTTGCCCATGAAATTCAGATCTAATTCCAAGCTCTTTCTGCATTCATTCACCTAGCCCGGCCAGCGTGGCTCAGCGGATGAGCATCAACCTATGACATCCACCCATTCCATAGACTTACATGATGCTAACTTCATGTAAGGCACTTGCCCAAATTAGTTTCCAATGTTTCTTATGTTGAAAGAATAACAAATAAATTCTTTCTATGAAATTGAGACTCAAAGAACCAAAGCTAGGACCATGGCTTATATTGGCTAAGTTGTGATAAAATACCTCTGCAGAAATTTTTAAGTAAACAGATATAAAGACAATTCGTCCAATACTCACGTACCGATCACAGCTCAGGGTCGCAATATATTGGCCCAAAGGATCCCAGGTAACTCCTTGTACATAACTTTTATGTTCATTAAAAATCGAGATCTTCTGTCCTACGAGAGAAGCACACAACAGCATAACCAAGACCTACTCCCGCACCAGCGTGGACACTGCAGTCAGTGTCATGGTCCTGACACTGCTCTGCCTTCAGCAGGCGGCAGGGGGACTGCCCCCAACACTGGGTCAGACCCGGGCCACACAGGTCCTGCAAAGCCCCATCCCCAAGCGCTCAGAGCCGGTGGCGGGACCAGGCAGGGCGAAGGGGCCAGTGAAGGGAAAGGAGGTGGACTAAGCAGACGCACGGGGAGAGGGAGCCATGGCAGTGGCTGCGGACTGCCAGGGGGAAGGTAAAGGGCCAAACTGACAAGATGAGGAGGAAGGGGGTGGGCGACAGGAAAAGGCCCCGGGCACTCACGGTGCGGCTAAGAGGAGCACCAAGAGGGAGTGACCTGGTGGTAAGGATGAACCTGAGGGGGCTTTTGGCGTTTTGTTTGTTAATCCTCACCCATGTATTTTCCCATTGGTTTTTTAGAGAGAATGGAAGAGGGGGAGAGACAGACAGAAACACTGATGTGAGAGACATCCACCAGTTCCCTCCCACACGTGCCCCCACTGGGGCTGGGGATCGAGCCCGCAACCCAGATACGTGCCCTTGACTGGAATCGAACCCGAGACCCTTCGGTCGGCAGGCCGATGCTCTAACCACTGAGAAACTGGCCAGGGCAAAACTGAGGTTTTGAAAAGACCATGGGGAGTGCCCCTGGTTAGGAGGTGAGGGTAGACTAGGTGAGCGAGAGGCCTTAACCCGAGCAGCACTGGCAGGGATGGACAGGGACTGGGGGTGGGAGGTAGAAGGAAAACCAGACACACACAAAGACGACCTGAAGAGAGAGGAAGTCATGAAGCCTTGGCCATGCTAGGAGCACCAGGACTCAGTTCTCTGAGGTGCCTTCCCTGCTCCTCCCCTCAGCCCTCTGCCATTCATCCGTCCAGCCCTCTGCCATCCCCCCAGCCCTCTCCCATTCATCCCCCAGCCCTCTGCCATGTCCCCAGCCCTCTGCCATGCCCCCAGCCCTCTGCCATTCAACCCCCAGCCCTCTTTGCTGCGGGTCCCCTCCCCACCACCCACAAAGCTGGCCCCCACAGCTGCCAGCGCCTACCCATGTACAATGTGCATGCTTCAGGCTAACTCCCCCGCTCCTTCCTTAAACTCTGTCCAGGCAGTCTGCTGAGATGTCGGGGACCAGGGTGACGAAGGGGGCACAAGGAGACCTGTGGGGTTTGGGGAGAACAGGAGTGGAATCCGACTCCCAGGTGGGGCCATAATAAAAAACCCCTGCGGCTGGTGAGGATGATGGGGAGTGGCCCAGTCTGCAGGGTGGCAGGTGTTACACCAGCTGCGCTCAGCCTGGGACTGGGACCTGAGACTGTCACCCCGATCCGGCCTGGGGTTTGTCTTGGTGGGAAGGATGGAAGGAAAGGGCCGAGGGAAGTGAGTGTTGATGAACAGCCCCTGGGGGAGCACGGGGCCGGGGCTACCAGGCCAGGAAACAGGGCTCAGACCGAGGCTCCGGGAAAAAGAAAAGGTGTTGGGGCCTGAAGGAGACGGCTATGACGGGAGAGTGGGCCCTGGGCTTCAGATGTCAGTGGTGGAGCAGCTAAAAGACCTGACACTGACGGGATGTGACAGCTGGGACCGCGTGCTCTCGTGAAGACAGGACTCAGACTACAGAGGGGCCAAGGCGCTGGGCGGCAGCAGGAATCAGCACATAAGGAATTCCTTAAATAAAAATGCACCGACTGGCCCAGCCGGTGTGGCTCAGTGGGTGAGCATCGACCTGTGAACCAGGAGGTCATGGTTTGATTCCTGGTCAGGGCACATGCCTGGGTTGCAGGCTCGATCCCCAGTGTGGGGTGTGCAGGAGGCAGCCGATCAATGATTCTCATCATTGATGTTTCTATCTCTCTCTCCCTCTCCCTCTCCCTTCCTCTCTGAAACCAGGAAAAATAAAATTTTTTAAAATATTGACTTTAAATAAGTTGCCTATGTTACATATTTTTTTTAAAAAAACACACCTTTACCCACATAAGACAGAGGTCTGAGACGTAACCCTGATTCCCACACTTCCTGCTAAGCCTGCTCCTCAGCCCCCCTCAACTTCCACCTCCACGCCCACCCCCGCGGTCCAGCTCAGGAAATGGCTCCAATACTCACCTGGTTGTCAAAAAGCTCGGAGTTACAGCCAATGCATCAAACCCTGTCAGCTCTTTCTACAAAGTATGTCCCAACCCAACCCTGCCACCCCCTTCCATCACTAGCACCCAGCCTAGCACTGTCACCCCCTGAATCACTCCTGCACCACTGACAGCGTCCCTCGCTCCCACCTGTGTCCTCCTAGGACCGATTTGCCACATGCCACCTGGAGGCGTCTTTTTAAAATCCCCTTATTCTCTGCTCAAAACCCTTCGGCACCATGGGTCACAGAAGGCTGTGGCCGGGCCCCTCCCCGCTCCACCCTCAGTCCCCCAGCCCAGCCCACCCCACCCCGCCTCCTGTACAGTCCATTTCCTCCACACACAGAGCCTCTGCACTTGCTGTTCCCACAGCTGGAATGCTCTTCCCAAAATAACGCACCCCGCTTGCTGCCCAAATTCATTCAAGCCTCTGTTCAAACCCCCCGTGCTGAGCCTTCCCGAATGACCTCCACTCCCCGACCCTACAACGCCTCTACTACCTGACACCCCAGTAGGAGGCTGCCACCTTGTTCGTGTACTCTCCCAGCACCTGCGACAGTGCCCGGCATGCTGGCATGTTCAAGTTCATTACCGGGGCGCTGGCAGGACTGTCCAGGACAAGGGTCAGATTTGGGGATGAGAAGAAGTGGCACTCGTCGTCCATTAGAAAGAGCGTGACGGAGACAGGGGATGATCGAGCGAGGCAAGCTAGAGGATGGGGTAGCTGACAGCACCCAGATAAAAGAGCAGCTGGTGCAGAGGGGATGGAAGGGGACTGTGGCGGCAGGAGAATCACACCAGCCTGCACGACGGGAAAGGGAGGAAGAGGCTGGGAGAAAACATCACGCCTGAGTGAAGGACTGCAGGACTAGGTATCAGCTGCTACTGAGCTGTGGCTTTCATTGCTCTTTATATTCCTATTAGACACCTGGTGCATGAAATTCGTGCATAGGGGGGTGGGGGGGATCCCTCAGCCAGGCCTGCACCCTCTCCAATCCAGGATCCCTCTTGCAATCTGGAACCACTGGCTCCTAACCACTCACCTGCCTGCCTGCCTGATCCCCCTAACCCTCTGCCGGCCTGATGCCCCTAACTGCTCTCCCCTGCCAGCCTGACCCCCTTAACTGCCTAACTGTTCTCCCCTGCCAGCCTGATCCCTCTAACTGCCTAACTGCTCTCACCCCCTGCCCGATCCCCGTAACTGCCTAACTGCCACCTTCTCCCACGGTCTCTGCAAAAAGGACCACGGCGCTGGACAGGGCCTTGGCCCTCACAGCCAGCACAGCCTTGGCCCGATCTGAGCTCCCTCGGCCCTTGCAGCTGCTATGGCTTTGTCTGGAAGGACATCCTCCCTAATTAGCATATTACCCTTTTATTAATATAAACTAGAGGCCCGGTGCACAAAAATTTGTGCACTCGGGGTGGAGGGGGGTCCCTCAGCCCGGCCTGTGCCCTCTCGCAGTCTGGGACCCCTCAGGAGATAATGACCTGCTGGCTTAGGCCTGCTCCCGGTGACAGAGGGCAGGCCCAATCCCTAGGTGCAGCCCCTGGTCGGGCTCAGAGCAGGGCCGATTGGGGAGTTGGGGCGCCGCCCCCTGTCATGCAAAGAGCAGGGAGATTGGGAGGTTGTGATGCCACCCTCAGTCACGCTCAGGGTAGGGCCGATTGGGGGGTTGGGGCACCGCCCCCTGTCACACTCAAGGCAGGGTCGATGGGGAGGTTGCGGTGCCACCCCCTATCACGCACAGAGCAGGGCCAATCAGGGGGTTGGGGCACTTCCCCGTGTCACTCACAGAGCAGGACCCATCAGGGGGGTTGGGGCTCTGTACCCTGTCACGCACAGAGCAGGGCCCATCAGGGGGTTGGGGCGCCGCCACTCTCACACTCAGGGCAGGGCCGATGGGGAGGTTATGGCTCTACCCTGTCACACACAGAGCAGGGCCTGTAGGGGGGTGGGGGGGGGTTGGGGCGCCGCACCGTCACACACAGAGCAGGGCTGATCAGGGGGTTGGGGCGCCACAAGCTGTCACACACAGAGCCGTAGGGCGATCAGGGGGTTGGGGAGCTCCCCCGTATCAGGCACAGAGCAGGGCTGATCAGGGGGGTGGGGCGCCTTCCCCTGTCACGAACAGAGCAGGGTGGATAGGGAGGTTGTGGCCCCGCCCCCTGTCACACACAGAGCCGCAGGGCGATCAGGGGGTTTGGGCGCTGCCCCCTGTCACGCTGATCCCGGTGCCGGGAGGCCTCGCGGCTCCACTGATCCTGGTGCTGGGAGCCATATTACCCTTTTACTATATAGGGTAGAGGCCTGGTGCACTGATGGGTGCCGGCTTGTTTGCCCTGAAGGGTGTCCTGGATCAGGGTGGGGGTCCCCACTGGGGTGCCTGGCCAGCCTGGGTGAGGGGATGATGGCTGTTTGCAGCTGGTGACACACCCTTCAGGGTGGGGATCCCCACTGGGGTGCCTGGCCAGTCTGGGTGAGGGGCTGAGGCCTGTTTTCAGGCTGGGGGTGACTGAAGCTCCCAACCGCTCCTTTTTTCTTTTTTTTTTTTTTATTCTGGGCCAGCTTTAGCTTTGAGGCTTGGCTCCAGCTCTTAGGCCTCCGCTGCTGAAAGTAGGTTTCTGGCCTTTGCTTACAATGTTGCGAATCTGCTGGCTGAAGCCCAGTGGACTAAAGCAGGTTTCTGGGGTTTTGTTTAGCTTCTATATTTGTTACACAGTTGCTTAGAGTTGCAGTTTAGAGGCCGGCAGCGGCAGGCGGGGAACGTTGGAGTCCTCTGTCACTGAAGCAAGCAAGCCTCATGTTAGTTTCAAGCTGCCTGGCTGCTGGCCGCCATCTTGGCTGGCAGTTAATTTGCCTATCTCCCTTATTAGCCAATGGGAAGGGTAGTGGTCGTACGTCAATTACCATGTTTCTCTTTTATTAGATAGGATAACTGCCAGAAACCAATTCTAGCATGTCATAATTGCAAGAGTTTCATCAAAAGGTTGATGGGAAAAAAAAAAAGAAAAAAAAAAAGCCAAAACCGGTTTGGCTCAATGGATAGAGCGTCGGCCTGCGGACTGAAGGGTCCCAGGTTCGATTCCGGTCAGGGGCGTGTACCTGGGTTGCGGGCACATCCCCAGTGGGGGATGTGCAGGAGGCGGCTGATCGATGTTTCTCTCTCATCGATGGTTCTGACTCTCTATCTCTCTCCCTTCCTCTCTGTAAAAATTCAATAAAATATATATTAAAAAAAAAAAGGTTGATGGAACTTAGGGACTTAACAAGGGGTGAATCACACATGTAGTCACCTGTTGGGAATGGCTGAAGGCATTTCCCCAAACCTGAAAAGGGATGATTGCTTGGCTGCCAGACAGCTCAGGGCATCTTAATCTACATGTTATTGCCTCCTACTGGCCAAACACCTGAACAGCCATAGGCTAATTCTTCCATTCTGACAATGCCTCTGTATATGAAAACCCTACCCTTTGAAGTGTATATCTCTGCCTCGCCTCAGGACAAATGTGTTAATAAAAAGCATGGGGTCCTGAGACGAGAACTTAGATCTTAGTTTCCTTTAAACTAGGCTCCTCTGACCCCCAATTGCCTTTCAAAATTATACTTCGTCTCGACTCCTATTTAATCTACGCACAGCCTTCTCCAGATTCCTGAACACTTCTTGATGCAGGAACAAGAACCCCGGCAGGTAACTTCTCACGTGTCTACTGCATCCCCAACTAGAGAATAGGTTCTTTCAAAGCAGTGAGGCCCTGGCTGGCATGGCTCAGTGGTTGAGCATCAACCCTTGCACCAAGTTCGATTCCCGGTAAGGGCACAGGCCCGGGTTGCAGGCTCGATCCCGAGTGTGGGGCGTGTAGGAGGCAGCTGACCAGTGATTCTCTCTCATCATTGATGTTTCTATCTCTCTCTCCCTTCCTCTCTGAAATCAATAGAAATACTATTTTTTTTTTAAAGGCAGCAAGGTGCCTTCACCTCCTGAAATGGAACCTTGGTCCTGCCTATCAACACGGAGCAGGGAACGCCCCTGAATGAAGAGTTCCCCAGAGCTAAGCACCATGAGGGCAGGGGTCAGCTGTCCCTCCAAGGCTGCCTCCCGGGCACGGGGCACCTACCTTGCTCGGCACCAGGCACTCAGGGCACCACCCTAAACCCAGGCTTCCTGCCCGGGACCCTCAAACTGAGCTGGATACACGGCACCTGCGCTAATCCCCAACTCGTTTTCGCTCCTTAAAGAAACGCGTCTGATGCCTTTAAAGATAAAGCAGGTTAGGCTTTGTAGACACGTAGGATGTTCCTCCCCAGATAATAACAAATGCGTATCAGCTACCTTTACTGACGTCCCAGATGATGGCCGTGTTGTCCACAGAGGCGGAAGCCATCAAATTGCCATCGGTGGCCCAGCAGATATCGTACACATCTTCTAGGTGGCCCCTGGAATCCAGAGGGGGACGGGGGAAAGGAGAGAAAGAGGACAAGAAGTTTAAAGGCAGACCCAGGCACCACACGTTAGAATGGGATGTTAGAAACTGCCGCTGGGACTATGTGAGCTACAGCCATGACCGACCACATCCAAGGATATCTGTCTTTAAAACTGATTCGCTTTACTTGTTAGCAGAAACTCAGGAAATCCATTTTAATCATGCTTTTCTCTTTTAAAACCATTCTCTTATTTCTGTCTTGCATACGGAAAAGTTTCAAGGGAGATACAAAAGTCAGAGCGCATTGTCAGCTGAATGCAGCCCTCGGGGAGGACCAGCCCCGCCCCCGGCACCTCAGCGTCTTCACCACCGTCCAGTTCTCCTTGTTCAGCTCCGCCTCGTCCTCGTCCTGGAAGGCCACCTGCTCGGGCTCCTTGCTGTCGTTCACCTTCCACAGCAGAATGACCGCATCTGGCGGGATTAACGGGGACAAGCCTGCTGTACCGCTTGCCCTGCGCTCCCGGGTTTCAGGCTATTAAATAACAGGTACCTTGTTCAGCTACGGCCACGAGCATTTACTTCTAAGAATGCTGAGGGGAAAACAGGTTTGCCTTCTGAGCTAAAACCCCAAGATCAAACTCATACCAGATCAGAGCTAGACAAGTCGCCTTCAACAGAAGGGTCCCCTGGCGGGCCAATCACCACTGCAGAGCGACTAACAACCCAAAAGGCAGAGCCGAGAAACAACCGAGTAAAAAGAAACCCGCGCTGGTGGGATGGCTCCGTCGGTTACGGCGTGCTCCCCATATGCAGGGTTGCAGGTTCCATCCCCAGTCAGGTCACATACGGGTATGCATCAAACAATGAATCATCAATAAGAGGAACAAATGTCTCTCTCTCTCTTTGTCTCTCTCTCAAGTCAATAAATAAAAATTTTAAGTAAATTAAAAGGAAAAAAAAAACAACCAGCAACGAAGAGCCACCAACACCAGGGATGGCAAATGTTTCCTAGCTGTGCAACCTTTAGCAAGTCACCTGAGGCCTCAATTCCCCACTTGTAAACTGGGGGCAATAGCCCTAGCAGGTATGGCTCAGTGGACAGAGCATCGGCCTGTGGACCAAAGGATCACAGGTTCGATTCTGGTCAAGGGCACGCACCTCAGTTACAGGCTCCTCTCTGGCCCGGGCCTTGGTCGGGCTCGTGCAAGAGGCAACCAATCGATGTGGTTCCCTCACATCAGTGTTTCTCTCTCTTTCCCTCTCTCTTCCACGCTCTCTAAAATCAAAGGGAAAATATCTTCAGGAGAGGATTAAAAAAGAAAGAGAAAATAAAATGGGGATAATAACAGGGGGGTTGTTGGGAGGATTAAATGAGTCAACATGCATAAAGCACTTACAGCTCCACGCCCCGCCCGGGTAAGCCCGCATGTCAGCTAGTCATATCATGCACGCATCTCATACATTAGCCTGACGTCATCGATCGTCCGGTCCCTAACCACCCGCATTCTGAGTCACGCTCACCACATTACCTCCCGCCCAGACACGGCTTCCCTCGGAGAACGGCCCACAGAGGCCAGGGAAGGGGGCATTCCCCTCCTATGACTGGATCCCGGGAGCTCGCTTGAGCAGAGATGCGCCCCAACATGAGGACACACTCCACTTGCCAACAGCAGGTGCCTGGGCCTCCAGGGCCAGAGGGCTTTGCCGCCCGGGGCAACCTCACAGCAGACTGCCGGCCAGTCCCGCCAGGGGGCGCTCCCACTCACCACCCTTCCCCTCTCTACCCACACTCAGGACACATGGCCACTGAATTTACCAACCAGGTCTCTTTTCCTCCTGCAAGCAAAGTCTGAGATTTCTGTTTTATTTTGCACTGGCTTCTAGACTGTTCTAGTGTTAAAGCATGGTAAAAAGATTTACTTTTTTTGTATAGTTTGAGTAGAGATAGGAAATATATAGAGGCCCGGTGCACGGGATTCGTGCACTGGTGGGGGGCGTGGCCTGTGGGGATCGGCACACTGTGGGAGCACTCATCCAGGTCAGCCGAGCGGCTGTGGACCCTCCCTCTGAGCGGCTGCTCCCTGGTCTGGCATCTTCCATGGAGCCGGAGCACTCGCCTCTCCAGGGGACCCGATCGGGCCGGGCCCAGGGACAACAGAGGTGATGGAGTAGGCCTCAGTCCCACGGCGGCCACGAAACCGCCTCCCAGCCTCCAGGGTCAGCTCTGCAAGCCCAATGGCAGCACGGTGTGGCCTGTGGGTGTCCAGAGGAGGCAGCAGGGAGCGAGGAGGAGGAGCCTAGGGTGAGGAGGCAATAATCGCAGCCCAGGTTCCTGCCTGTTTGCCCGGGTTCACAGCACAGCAGCTCATCCTGGTCAGCTGAGTGGCACTCCCACTGTGGTAGCACACTGACCACCAGGGGGCAGTTCCTGCATTGAGTGTCTGCCCCCTGGTGGTCATTGCGTGTCATAGCGACTGGTCGTTCTGCCCAGGCTTTTATTATATAGGATGGAGTCATTTTAACCAAACTGCTAAAATCATTCCCATTATGAAGGTTGAGGCCGGAGGAAAGATTCCATTCTTGTTCTAACTGGCCTGGGAACTTAAACTTTCTGAACTTTCCAGTCCAGATCCAGTGCCCAGATATGCCCCTGGACAGACACCAGGCCTCCAGATAACCCTGACTGCCCTCTGAAGGGCTCAGTGTCCAGCACCTGACACCCATTCCCCAGACCACTAGATGGGATCAAACCCCTGGTGCCCACCCTCGAGCCCACCTGGCACCCATCATCCTCCCCGACACCTGACTGGTGACCGTCCTGGACGAATCCCAGGGCTAAGAATGCAGGACTGACAATTCTTAAGAATGTACTTTTGACCATAAGAAAAATTGAACTTTTCTTTCCTTTATGGAGCACTTCTGGGTTTTTGCCTGTGTTCCCAGGGGGTAAACTGTAAGACCCTTGAATAAGTCTTTCTCCTTTTTAACTAGCCAAAGCCTCCAGGCTTTTCTTCAGGTCGTGGGACATGTTTTATGCCAAGAAGCACAAGCAGAAAATGTAAATCAACCTACTTCCATGAAACAAACACGTTAGAGGGCCATGTGAACAATACCCCCTAAGCCAGTGGTTCTTAACCTTCCCAATGCTGCGACCCTTTAGTACAGTTCCTCATGTTGTGGTGACCCCCAATTTCATTGTGACAAATTGAACATAATGATTAATCACAAAAACAATATGTAATTATACATGTGTTTTCCGATGGTCTTAGGCGACCCCTGTGAAAGGGTCGTTCGACCCCCAAAGGGGTCGCGACCCACAGGTTGAGAACCGCTGCCCTAAGCCAATTAATTAACTAATTATACAGAAACATGGGACAGACTGTGATCACTTATACATTCTACACTAACAGTGAAGCCAGGCCAGCACAGGGCCAGGAGACCCCGTCAGAATGGGAAACACCTCCTACTGTCTCCACGCCAGCCCAGAGGGAGCGCGTGGCCAAGGAGGCATTTCCAGAGGGGTCTTCTCAGATAGTTTACGTTTGCTGCCCCCATCTGCTCGTGCGCCCCAGAACATAAAGGAAAGATGGACGGGTCCAGCAACCTCTAACGTAAACAAGCCTTACTGGGCTCACGCCTCAGGGTTTGACAGGAGACACACGGACACGTGGCCTCTGAAGAACCTTGAAGTGCGACACTCACCGTCTCCTCCGGAAGCTAAAACCTCCCCGTTTGGAGAGAAGCGCACGACATTGACGGCTTTGGTGTGGCGGGCCAGATTGGACAAAAATTCAACAATGGCCTTCCCGTCCGGTCCTTTTTCCACCTTCCAGACCTGTGGACACCAAAACACGCATCCAGAGCCACCCAGAGCGAGCACCTGCCCTGCTCCGCGCACTGAAATAACCCTCTGCTTATGTTCAGGAAGACGACGTAGCTTTTCTTTTGAAACATAAAAGGAAGGAACTTGCCGAAGCCGGTTTGGCTCAGTGGATAGAGCGTCAGCATGCGAACTGGAGGGTCCCAGGTTCGATTACGGTCAAGGGCATGTACCAGGGTTGCGGGCACATCCCCAGTGGGAGATGTGCAGGAGGCAGCTGCTCGATGTTTCTAACTCTCTATCTCTCTCCCTTCCTCTCTGTAAAAAATCAATAAAATATATTTAAAAAAAAAAAAAAGGAAGGAACTTGTGTCTGAGCCATAAGCCCACAGTCCCATTGCTGAGTGTCCTCCCTCCGGCCTCGTTCTAGTCCAGACTGGTCCCCGATGGGGACCTGGCTCGGGTTCTAAAAGCACAGGGATCAAGTCCCCTTAATCTGACCCAAGGAGAAGGCGGCTTCTTTCGGTTTCCTTGTCCCCCCCCCACCCCCCCGGCCCTGAGAGTGCGTCCCTCTGGGCTAGATGAGGAAGTACGGAGTTGGCTGGCACCAGCTTTAAATGGAAGCCTGGAGAATGCTGCCTCAGCGGGGCTCCCTGTGCTTGCCACTCCCCGACTGACCCTCACGGCGGTGTCCACGCCCGCGGACGCCAGCCTGTGGACCCTCCCGGCCGCGCCGTGCTGGAAGTCCAGGCTGTACACCGGCTCCTTGTTGTGCCAGGCGATCTCGCAAGTGATGACCTTCATCCTCCCGAGTCGCGGGCAGCGTTCCTGTTCCAAAGACAGAGGAAAGCTGAAGACCGGTGGTGATGAACTGAAGAGGAGAGCTGGGAATCGGAACACTTGTTATGAGCCAGGCGTCCTAACCACGGAAAATGCACGCTGGCAGCTCAGGCTGCTACAGCATCGTCCCGATACATACACCAAGGTGGCCCGCAGGGTCGCAGGTCAGGGCACATCCAAGAAGCAACCAATGATGGTCAGAATAAGTGGAACAAATCATGTTTCTCCCTCGGTCTCTCTCTTCCTTCCTCTCTCTCTCAAATCAATCAACAATTTTTTTTTTTTAATGCACGCTGTACTGGAAAACATGCGAGTATGTCCTGACACACCTTGCAAGTTGCACCTAAAGTGCTCTGTTGAGCCCTAGCCGGTTTGGCTCAGTGGATAGAGCGTTGTTGGCCTGTGGACGGAAGGGTCCAGGTTCGATTCCAGTCAAGGGCACATGCCTGGGTTGGGGGCTCCATGCCCAGCAAGGAGGGTGCAGGAGGCAGCCGATCGGTGATTCTCTCATCATTGATGTTTCTCTCTCTCTCTCTCTCTCTCTCTGAAATCAATAAAAATATTTTTTTTAAATGCTCTGTTGAGCCCTGGCTGCTAGGTTTGTTCTCCTGCTACTTGGAAAAGCAAAATGGAACACGCAGGCAGAGAAAATCAGGAGGCCCGCGGGCTGTGCCCCCGCCCCCGCTTAGTGGCGATTGGGGCGCGCAGAGGGAGCCAGAGGGGCCAGCGAGGGAACCCCACTTCCCAGGAGCCTAGCCGCCTGGTGAAGGGAGCTCCCAGGAGGAGGAGCCCCCAGGAGGAGGGGACTATCCGGGAGAGGGGGCTGCCCGGGGGCTGCAAAAGGAAGGGGCCAGGGCCGCGAGGGAACCCTGCTCCCGGGGACGGGGCCTCCGGGGCCAGGGGACCCCCTCCCCAGGCAGCACGCCCGGGTAGCCGAGACCTGGCCCGGCGGGGAGGAGACCGCGGGGCCCGGGCCGGGGCCGGGGCCTGGGCGGGAACCGGCCGCCCGAACGCGCGCCGCTCCGGAGGCATCCCTGTCCCCGCCGCCGGCCCTCAGCGGGAGCCTCTCGCCCCTGCCCGGCCGGCGCGGCCGGTTCAGAGACCCCCGGGGACGCGGGAGCCCGCTGCGCGGAGAACTCACCTACAGGGACCCGGTCATTCAGCGGCTCCAGCGCGCGCTCCGCTTCCCGCGCGCCACAGGCCCCGCCCCCGTGGGAGGGGCTGCAGGGCGCCCCGCCCCCCGGGCGCCGAGCGTGGTGGCCCTGCGCCGCGGAGCCGTCCAATCAGGGCCAGCTCCCGCCGGCTCCGCGGAGCGCTCCCGCGGCGGGAGGTTGAGCGAGTCGTCCATTCATTCGTTCATCTCTTCTTCCCTTGTGGGTTCATTCTTCTAGCAACCATCCCAGCACATGGGCCACGCTGGGCCGCAAGCTGACGCCAAGGCCTACCCTCGGGAAACGCACAGGCGGTAAGAGGAGGAAGGAGCAGCCCTGCAGGACCGGACCTCCCAGACCCGCCCAAGACTCCCGTCTTTCCCTGGGGCAGCGGGCTTTTGAGCTGTAACCTGTCTCGGGCCCTGTCTCGGTCTCTAGAATTTCAATCAATAAAAGACTGTCCTCGACATCCTGTAGTCATGTACGCAAGGAATTATAATAAAAAGGTAAAGTGGCCCTAGCTGGTTTGGTTCCGTGGGTAGAGCTTCGGCCCGCGGACTGAAGGGTCCTGGGTTCGATTCCGGTCCAAGGGCACATGCAGGGGTTTTGGGCTCGACCCCCAGTAGGGGTCGTGCAGGAGGCAGCCCTTCAATGAGTCTCTCTCATTGATGTTTCTCCCTCTCCCTTCCTCTCTGAGATAAATTTAAATAGATAAGTGAACGAAACCACGTGCTCTTGTTATGCCCAGATTTCAAGATCCCCCAAGACAGACCACCAGGGAGCCGAGTCCCATGCAAAAGCATAGAGTCTCTTATTCAAGCCCGGGACATGGTCCCCACCCCCCCACCCCCCCACCCCCCGCTCCATTACTGGATTGAAGAGAGAGCCCGAGTCCCAAGGCAACAAAGAATTTATAGGGCTTGGGGTCAGGGGGTGGGGGCACCCTCTGACCACTGATTTGGCCGATTCCGGTTGGTTGAGTGAGGGCCGGGGCTAGTGACGCAAGGGCAGGGTGCATCTAGGGTCTGGTTACACAGACAGGGGGGTGGCTAGCATACTCTTAGCCTTGGGCTAGTTTCCCCCGCTTTCCCATTGGCCGAGATAAGGACAAGCCGAGTAACTGATACATTCTGCGGCTTTTTCTTGGAAGAGGGGATAAGGACACAGCTATCAGTCCTGTTCTGTTCTTTCATTCTTACAGTCCCAAGGACAAGGTTATTTCGGATGTGAAGGCTCCAAGGAAGTCTGAAGAGAAGGGGCATTTAAAGGCTTCAGGTGGTAGAGTTTGGGGTAAGCAGCTGGGAAGTGAGGACTCGCGCTAAAGAATATCACAGTGGCAACAGAGCAGAGTGGGAGCAGTGGGACCTGTGATGGGAAAGGATGGGTGGGCAATGGCCTGGAAGTTTTGCAGGCCAAGGGATTTTGCAAAAGGAATGCTACCCTGTGCAGCCTGGAAGAAAGCCTCCCCCAGGTGACTCTCCCACCCCCACATCCCCTCCTCTTTCTCCCTGGATGTCATGGCACTGAAATCAACCAGGTCTCTTTATCCTTTTGCGAACAAATATTGAGGTTTGTTCTTTATATATTGGCTTCTAAAAGATTTGGGACTTACACTCTGGACATACTTGAAAAAGTGTGTGTGGTGTCTTTAATTCCCATAACCTTTTTTATAATGTCTTGCAAGGGACGAGAAATAAATGAGCATTAGGAGCAATTTGTTTGAATTTGATACAAATATGTATCTAATGTAAAGATAAAAACTTAAATATAAACTGGACGCATTTATATGTGTGCAACTATTTTCTGGAAAGACATACAAAACACAATGGTGGTTACCCCTTAGGGAGGTGGTGAGGAAGTCTTTCCACTCTACCATTCTGTTCCAGTTCCGACTGTTCCCCCTTCCCCTCCTCACACATCCCAGTGAGAAAGTGGCCACGCTGGTCCCGAGTTTGTTTCAGGAACCACCCACGTTCAACGTTTGCAAATGGTCCTGTCGGGTACAAATGAATGGTTCTTGGCTCTGATGGCTTACTGGGAGGCCTTAAAAACTACTGATATCTGGTCCAATCCCAAAGACTCTGACTTAATATGGGGTGCAGCCTGGACCGGGAGTCTACAGGACTCCCCAGGTGGTTCTAATATGCCGCTGGGGGTGCGAACCACCAGTATAAGCCATCTTAATCACTCCTCAATGACAACTAATGACCTAATGGGCTGTGTGACAGCAAGAATCAAGCATCTGGACCATGTGCCGTCATCAGCAGCCTCTGCACGGGAACGTGGGGCCCAGGTGATGGACATCTACATGACACGCCACTGCAGCCTGCTGTGTCAACTCATAGCTTTCACTGATTTTGTAGCCTTAGCTGACTAAAGTGGGTCTTTGTTGGGATTGTGGACTACCTTCTCATGCTGTTTTTAATTAGTATAAGCAACACTGCCCTCCTACACTAGCCTTTTACAAATGTAATTTAACAAAAAAGGTAGGTAACTCTACCTAAATGGGAAATATGCCATGAGAGTCCACGTTGCTCTCGGTCAAACTCGTTAGCCTCTCTCTCTTCAATGAGGCAGCCAGGCAGCGTCCCCAACGCAGAGATGCAGATCTTTGTGAAGGCCCTGACTGGTGAGGCCACTGTCCTTGAGGTCGAGCCCAGTGACATCACTGAGAATGTCAAAGCTAAAATCCACGTGGGCAAACAGCTGGAGGACCGCCGAACTCTGATGACAACAGTCACAGAGCCCACCCTGCACTTGGCGCCTCGTCTGCGGGTGCCAGCATCAGAGCCTCCCTCCACTAGCTCGCGCACAAGTACCACTGCAACAAAATGATCAGCAAGTGTTCCGCCCGCCCGCCTGAACCCCCTGCTGTTAACCGCCTCAGGAAGTGCGGCCACACCAACAACCTGCACCCCAGAAGGCTGAGTAAGGCCCCTCCAACCACCTCCACAGCCCACAGGCGGCCTTCTGCCTGACTCCTGTGACCCTGAGGCCTCACTAAAGTCGCTCTTTTGTTGATTGACTGGAGCGGTTAAAAAAAAACACAAAAGCCGAAACCGGTTTGGCTCAGTGGATAGAGCGTCGGCCTGCGGACTGAAAGGTCCCAGGTTCGATTCCGGTCAAGGGCATGTACCTGGGTTGCGGGCACATCCCCAGTGGGGAGTGTGCAGGAGGCAGCTGGTCGATGTTTCTCTCTCATCGATGTTTCTAACTCTCTATCTCTCTCCTTTCCTCTCTGTAAAAACTCAATAAAATATATTTAAAAAAAAAAAAACACAAAAACCTGTTAGCCATATTTTCAAAAGAACCCTATCTTAGCAGTATTTTCTTAAAAGGTGAAAAATATACCAATACTTCCCCATTAAAAGCCAAATAATATCCATAAAATATATTTTTTGCAAGAATATAGCTTACCAAAAGGAAAAAATAGCAAATTCCAGAAAGAATGGCTACATAAATACTCACAAACTTAGACTGCTGCCATTTAAACAGTTTCTTCAGACTGGATGGTTAGACACAGAAAGCGTTCCTTCCCGAGTGTAACCATAAGCACTCATGCTTACACTCCCTCAGCAGGAGCTCAGTCTCAGAGTCTACGGAAACAGCCGGGTCTTCCAAACAGAACTGTAGTAAAATGTGCTCAACTTTAGGGTCCTTAGTGAACACAATTTTAGTTTTCAAAATATAATTTGAATACAGAATTCTTTAAAAGTAATATCTGAAGAATTAGCCATCATATATATTTTTATTTTATTATAAGAACTTTTAAGTTTGGGGCAGATACAATTGTGACAGAAAACCAGCTTCATACCAAAAATACACTTTCAATTACTTTATCAAGCAAATAAAACAATCTTCATTTATTTGCTTTTTCTAGAACTTAATGTACAGTAAAAATTTTATATTCTATGTGACAGATATGTAATTAAACATACATACAAAAAAAGAACATGTATTGAATGTTCAGAAAAAGTAAAAATAAATAGCAATGATAAAACTTTGGAAAAAATAATGCACATTTTAGTTGTGGGAAATTAATTATATATACACAGTTAAACTTAATAGAAAGTCATCTCTTTAAAATTGCACAAAACAAGGGACCAAGAAAAGCAATTTAATGGCATGTGATACCATAATCATATGGCAATTTGTTGCTTAACTCCAGGACATAGAACACTTAGGTTCGTAATACAATGAAAGGTATGCAGTATTGTTCGAGAAAGATTGTCTTCCCCAACTCACTTAACCTGTAGTGATCCTATAAAAAAGGCTGCACAGGAAATTTCATTAAAAGAAATATTAGCAATTATTGTGCCCACTCCATGCTAAGCAGCCAAAAATGGGCTTAAAAGTAAACATGGTCACACAGTTAATATACTTGATAATTTTTTATACTAAAGATTATTTCCTTGTTGTATAAAAACACTTTAACGATGATTGGCAATCTCAGCATGAAAATATCCCGGCAAAGTGGATGGAGAGTTTCTGCTTACCTTATTTTCAGGAAAAAAATATTTCAGGAGATAAGCATTTATAGAAAAGGAAAGTTAATGCTCAATTCACTTACAACTTATCATGAGTATTAATCCATTTTTTACAAATGCCTATTTAAACTTCTCTGTAAGAAAATGAAAGGTAGCATTTCCATTTGCATTTATGTATGGCACAGCCCTCACTCGGTTCAGATAAAAATACACTTTGGGAAACCAGAAAAGATTGCACAAAGGTTAGGAGCAACCTGAAAACCTCTTGGTGAAAAACACTTATGTCCTTTAGGGCAATAAAAAAATATGTGCAGACTTAATTACAAATATTTACATTTTAAAACAGAAACATGAGTTAGCTATTCAGCTGCTCAATATCAATGATTCACAGGCATTTCAAACAGTGTGATAATGTGTCCACACATTTGTGGCCACATTTGAATGCATAGGATAAAGATTATGGTTCTTCAGTCTGTCACCTATTATATCTATAAAACAAAATTATTTACATTTTGAAAGCTGTACAACCAAAAGGACTGAGCAAATAGTTTTATTATATCGAATCATATAGACTTTAAGAACTACTGATTTCACTCATTTGTTCGACAACTTGTCCTAAAATCTCATCAACGACATCAACATCATAATTCACTTGCTGAAGATCGAGGTCAGGTACAATCATGGCCAGCAGTTGTCCCACATTAACTCGGAGAGATCGCAGTTTGAAGCTGCAAATACAAATATTACACTTATTTAAAGAAACAACTATTACGTTTATTAGATGAACACTGCAATACAATTTAACAGCTATGTAGGGCTTAATATTTTAGGGGAAATTAATCTGCTAATTTAATCACTCATAACGCAATGTAATAATTACGTATCTATTGGCGGTCAGTAGTGTTTCATAACACTAGTGGCTCTTTGGCTCCAACTTTTACAATTTTGACTTGAGACTGGAGAAAACATGGACTGGTAAAATATATAACTTATCACCTAGAAAACAGTGACATACAGTAAGAAGCCTGGCTGGTCTAAAATAAGAGTGCATCTCTGACTTTCAGCTGCCTTTGAAGAAAGTAGACAGAACTGTTCCCTCACACATGTTCTATGAGGTATCATCGCTGTGTGAGAGGAGAAATGATTCTGTGGTCAAAGACGCTCATAAAACATTGGGTTAATGAATGTTAAACAAGGCTTTTTAAAATGCAAGACTTCATGCTGAAGAGCACCGACTACCTATTTTTTAAATGCATTTACAGGAAGCCAATGTGTCTGTCTCACTTCGATGTCTCTCTCTTTCACTCTCCCCTCCCCCCTCCCTTCCCTTCCACTCTCTCTACAAGCAATGGAAAAAAATATCCCCAGGTGAGGCTTACAAAATAAATAAATAAAACATCATGAGTCACTCAGAGGTTAGTGCGCCAGAGGCATCTGGGATCCTGCTTCCGTGTGCAGTTTATCACACTGCACTGCGGCCAACCACCTGCACTTCTACCAGCACATGGATGCGGGTGGTCTGAGAAACACCAGTGGGGACTTTTCCCTGAGCCCTTTCCCTCCATGCTCATGTGCAGCACTCTATTGTTTCTATTTCCACGAACAGACTCAGTGAAGTTCTTTAAAAACTTAAGCTAGAAAACAAAGTAATAATATAATTGATGGTCAAGTGAGGGTAGTAGATTATTTCTCAACGGTACCTTTTAGCTCTGAAGTCCTATCATATTAGCCCTTCATGTCTTATTTATGAATGGTATACCATCAACACAGCACCAACACTGTCCCCCCTCCCACCTAACTTCTCCACTCTCAAAAACAAAACAAATCGAAACGGAAACCCAGTTCCATTTTATACCTGACTGAGATAGGGTGGGGGTAATCATTCATTTGCTGTTTTCTGATTTTCACAGAACTTCTTCCTAATAATCACCTGTACTATGGCAATTTTTAATGACGGTGGCATTTCCTAAAAGTTAAGATGGGGGAAGGCACATAGTAGTAAAATGAGGATGGCAGACCATAAAGTAATGGTGCCAAATACAAAAGTAAGAGAAATCAAACATTCCAAACCACCCTGACCAATCACAAGCTAGTCCTTCGGAACTCCTATTTCACATAAGTTGAACCTAAACTGTTCATCTCTGAAGGGAAGGGTGATAACATGCACTCCTTTTCTCTCTTATCTATCACCATGTTGGGATCACAGCAGTCAATAGCTGCTTAGAGTAGCTGTTAGATGTGTGATAGCAAATTAGTATCTCGCTAACCAGAACTGAGCGCAGCAAAGTGCCTCAACTGAAATTACCTTTCCCCATCAGCATAATTTACAGACTCCTCGATGTTACTTGAAGTTGAAACATCTGTTCCTCTTTGTTGACTTGCAGATTTTAATTGTTCAATTTCAGTTTTCAGTTCTTCACACTGTGAACGAATCTGTGATTTCTCTATTTGCAGTAATTCAACCTGACAAGAAAATTAAATTTACTATAAAATTTAGAAATACTGATATCAAAGCACAAATTTAAGCTAAGAAATGTAGAAAACCTGCTTGATGAAAATTACCACCAAAAAAATTAGACAAAACCCCCAATAGCTTTCAGTGTTTAATTTCATTTTTCCACCTTTTTACATTGAAAGGAAACAAAATGTCCATTACAACTTACTAAAAACATATGCTTCCTAAAAACTCAGAAACCAAGATTAAAATGCCTACGTGACGTTGATGTCACAGAGGCTTCTGTTCGAGCACACTTCCCGCTCTAAGTTATAACAGGAAGCTTAGACTGACTTTGATCGATGACATCTAGCTCCTAAACCAGTAACACGAAGATGAAAGTCTGACTGAGCAGTTATGTCAGCAGAAGTTATGTCAGCAGTATCTCCAGGAGCAGGCAGTACTGTTGTTTCCAAACTTTATTTAGCAGAGAAAAACCCTCCGTTCAAACACCACGTAAATATGATACATAAAATAGATGTTCTTTAAAAAGGAGCTACCAAGTTTGACCTGGGGGCAGTGCAGAGGCCACTACTTAGCTCCTGATCCTAAAATCTCCTTTTTCCTCAGTAAAGAACCCCCAAACAGTCTGCAGGTCCAAGGCACCCATTAGCCAGGTACCTTAAGTCCCAACAGATGGAATATACAACTTTCAGCAACAGCCTCCTCCTCTTTCCTTCTGCTTGGAATGTTAGCTACATGATGGCTGGGCCTGAAAAGCCAGCTCAGACCACAACTGCACGCTGTGAAGCAAAGGAACCCAGCAATGTCCTGTGCACTACAGGACATTACCAGACCAGCCACCACCGCTGAGTCCCAGCAGTGCCCATCTATCTCCAGACAGTTTAAGAACCAAAACTACCCCACACATTTCCATATGCCCCAGGCCTAATCCTCAGTGGAGAACCAGGACAGTGACATGCAATGAGCGGAAATTCGTACTAAGCGATGTGTTCCAATCCGGCAGCTGGCAGTGGTCTCAGGCCGAGATGGCCCTGGATTCCCATGACCACCAGGAAGCTGAGTGATAGAACTCACCTCACTTTTATACTGGTCCCTCTCGACAGTGCATTTGTCCAGCTGTCTAAACACATCATCCAGCTGCATGACCATTTCGTCCATCTCACTTTTACTCTCACTATTGGAACACTGACTGCATTCGTGCTTCACGTGCTGCGAAGCGCTGCACTGTTTCTTCAGCCTTTCTATTTCGTCCAGAGCTTGCCGGTACTGAGATGCCACGTGGTCTAGACTCTCAGACTGGCCATTAATGCTTTCAAGTAAATACACAGCATCGGTTTCGGTAGATTGATGGCAGGTTTCCTTCTTCACGTATTTGTCATTCATTTCCAGTATCCTCTGTTGTAACTGCCTGATTTGGTCAGTAAACATATGACATTGTCTTTTATAATCTTCTTTTTCTTGGGTAACTAGCAGCAGCTCATTTCTCAGTTCATTTACCCGGCACCCAGCATCACCCACAGCTTTATCAAAGGTCTCCTGCATTTCCTGTGGCTTCCCTTCAGCTTCCACACAGGATGGCAGTGCAGCTGTATCGTTTCTTGTATTGATGTCATCTTCAATCGTTTCTTCCTTTTTAACCACCACACCTGGGACTTCAGTCTGGGTGGCCACAGCAGTTGCCTGATCACACCTGGATGGCAAGGTTCCTGTTGAACTAGTCTGGTCACAAGGTTCAATGTCACCCATAGGCTCGTCCTGAAGCATGTCACCCATACTTTGCTCGATGTGACTCTGTTCTGGTTTCATTTCAACATTCTGATGATCTATTGCAGGCTTGGGAGTACTGTTCTCTTCTAAGATGATGACATCTTCATCATCCTCTCTAGAAGCTGGATTTTCAAATGCTTGATTACTCAATCTCGGAGTCTTTGCATTCAAAATTGAGGAACGAATAGGAAGTCTCCGTTTCATGCTGGAAAAGATTTTACATGCAAATTGTTATGAAATATAGATATGAACAAAATAGATGGCTTTGAATTACTCTACCTTAAAATGTGATGAAATACTCATGCTGATTTTTTAAAGCAGTGATATATTATTCCACAGTACTACCCAATGAGTTAACGGAGTACAGAACACGTTCTTCCTCTACACCTGCGAACACACTGCTGAGATGTCTAAAGTATCAGATCTGTACACTGCCAACATCTCTGCACTTGCTGTCCTCTGGGCATTTCAAGGTACCCATGTCCAACCCAGAATGCACCACCCACCACAGATCTGCCCTTTGTATTCTAGAGCTCAGGGAGTGGCACTGCCATCCCCATCTGCCCATCATGACCTGTATCAACATTCAGTGGTCAAGTGAGCCACTAAGTAAACCAGTATGCCCTATCCTTTCATATAAAACAATATTCCCTCATTAAAAATTGCCTCATTTTCTTCATTTCCTTAGCTTTCTCTGAATTTATCACCAATTGATTACTTTTTGTGCCACTTAAAGGGATATTTGTACTAGTTTCCTGTTTGGGCCTTCTGTGTCAGACCTCAGGTTTCCTTGATTTAAGAAAGATTTTCTGCCCCAGCCAGGTGGCTCAGTTGGTTGGAACATCATCCCATGCACCGAAAGGTTCGATTCCTAGTCAGGGCACGTACCTAGGTGGCAGATACGATCCTGGTAGGGGTGCATACGGGAGGCAATGGCTCGATGTTTCTTTCTGACATCAATATTTCTATCTCTTCCCCCTCTTCCTCTCACAGAAATAAAAAATAAATAAATAAAGTATCCTAAGAGGATTAAAAACAAAGAACTTCCTTTCTTGGCTTACTCTCTATCGAAGGGGTACAAACTCTAATAAAATCTTGAGAAAGCACACACAGGACATAAAAAATGTAAAATTTTGCATCATGATGATGTATTTACTTCTTGTGTTTACTGGCTTGGTTTCATACAGACTTTCAGGTTGCAAGTTACTTTCTCAAAACTTTAGAAGCATCGCTGATTTCCATCTACCATTCAGTGTGTCTGCCTGTCTCACCCTGCCTTTGTGCACTTTGTTCCTCCTACCAGCAGCTCTGTTCCCCCATGTCTAAAACTCCATGACATGCCCTAGCCGGTTTGGCTCAGTGAATAGAGCGTCGGCCTGCAGAATGAAGAGTCCCAGGTTCGATTTTGGCCAAAGGCACATGCCGGGGTTTATGGGCTCGATCCCCAGCAGGAGGCCTGCAGGAGGCAGCGGATCAATGATTCCCTCTCATCATTGATGTTTCTATCTCTCCCTCTCCCTTCCTCTCTGAAATCAATAAAGAAATATATTTAAAAACAAAAAACCTCCATGATGCTACTTGGAATGGTGCTTCCCAGACATTACGCTGTGTACGGAGGGGAATGAAGTCTTTCTCCCATTATTTCCTCCCCTTTGTGTTCAGATTCCCTACTAAGACGCTGACCTTCCCATCTCTTTTTCTACCTTCCAACTGCTCATCCTTCCCTTCTAAGCGGCTTACCTGTCCAACATCTACCCACCTCCCAGTCAATGTCACATGGTTTCTTCACTCCCTCTCAGTTTGTACATGGCGATCCTTGGCCATCTCTTTCTACTGCAGAGTGAGGGCTGGGCTTGTGATTCAAGAGCACTCAAACACTCCGCATCCAGAGCTTTTATCCCGGGAGCCCAGCGAGGGGAGGAAGGGAGAGGGATTTCTCACCACTCAGTACAAAACAGTGGCGCACTGACACCTTCAGCAGAAAACACTGCTCCAGAAGGGTCACCTTCCCACCTCCTGACACAACGAGAGCAAACAAGCCTCCTGTTCTCGGCCTAGTTCGCACCTTCAGAAGAACCGGTGTTTCCAAGTTCTGAGTCTGTTCAGAGGTCTCCGGAGTTAACCAGTTGATAGGGCATTGCCCCATTATTTTTCTTACCAGGCTTATTCCTAACCTGTCATTGTCAAGACCTACTTTGTCATTGCCACAGACTTTGACTCTATGAATCTGAGGAGTATAGGCTTTAAAATTAATGAAAATTTTCTTTCTATTCTTTGCTTCCATTTTAATGATAGTCACTTTTAAAAATAAATTCCATCATTTTTTTCTCTGTAAACTACAGATTTTTCTTTTTCTTACTTTGTCTGGAACCATCTTTATGAAGAAAAACCAAGAATACAAAGGAGACTGGTTTTAAAAAATTCACACAAGTTTTTTTTAAATTATATTTTATTGAATTTTTGTACATAGAGGAAGGGAGAGGGATAGAGAATTAGAAACATCAATGGGAGAGAAACATCGATCAGCTGCCTCCTGCACGCCTCCTACTGGGGATGTGCCCGCAACCAAGGTACATGCCCCTGACCGGAATCGAACCCAGGACCCTTCAGTCCACAGGCCGACGCTCCATCCACTGAGCCAAACCAGCCAGGGCTTCACACAAGTTTTTAGTTAAGTAGCAGTCCAGCCCCAAAAGAAGTCCCCTAAATGTGGGCTGTTAAGGGCAAACTGTTTAGAGCATGTCCTCCATGTACATATGCAGAAAGGCAGCTATTTCTACTCTTTCCTAAGGTCACAAATCCCTTGGAGAATTTAATGAAGGTCACAAAACCTCTGGGAAAATCTGGCTTCATTATCTCAGAGAGCCTTGTTCCAATGCTTCTCTTTCAACAATAAACATAAGTGTAGTCGGTCTGATCCACCAGTTCGCTCACCTCACCTGGATCTTTCCTCACCTGGTCATTCCATCCCCTCTGAATGGGCTCTGTGCACAGTCCTGCTTTCAGGAACCAACCGAAGTACAACCTCATCCCGAAGCCCTCCCGGGCCATTCCAGTCAAGAGCTGGAACTAACCGTTCAATCCACTATCACTCATCCCTTTCTTTCCTTCCTTCTCCAACCACTCCTCCAAAATACACAGTGTCCCGGGCTATGCTAAAAATGTATAGGTCACACTTGACATTATAATATTACTAGAGGCCTGGTGCACGGATTCGTGCACAGGTGGGGTGGGGTCCGGGCGGCCCACCCGGATCAGGGTTGATGGGGCCATTGCACTTGATGGGGTGGGGAGGGGATGATCGGGGGCGGGGCAGGCCAGGGTAGGGGCAGCAGGCGGTTGGCTAGCCAGCCCCGCGCCCTGGTTGAACTCCAGGTAGAGGGGACAATTTGCATATTAGCCCTCTATTACACTGAATACTGTTAATTATTTTATTTTTTTCCTTTACTTAGATACTGATAATCCTAAAAGCAGAAACCACCCTGGCCAGTGTGGCTCAGTTGGTTGGAGCATCACCCCTTACAACAAAAATTTGCAGGTTCAATTCCCAGTCAGGGCAAGTAAGGGAGGCAAGCAAGTGACGTTTCTCTCTCACATCAATGTTTCCAACCCCCCTTTCTCTCTCAAAAGAAAAAGAAAATCAATAAAAACATCCTCAGGTAAGGAGTAAAAAAAGAAAAAGCAGAAAATTTCATGCTATAGAAAATCTCAAAGAAGTGACAATTTGATCAAATTCCACAATAAATACAATTAATATTTTTGATTTAAATAGGTGGCATAAGTGGGATGGGATAAGTACATGTGGATACTATAAGCAGTCACTTGTCCTGTAGACTTTTTACATGCACTTAAACTACAATTTCTTAGATGTGCCTACAAGTGCCCAGGAAAGGCTCTGTTTAACTGTCTCCCCCAATGGAAAGCACATTTTTGTCACTGACCTGTTGCTCTCAGGCTCAGACTGGGGTGAACCCCTGTTGTTTACAAGTCGTGCTGCGTAAGTATTCGCTGCTTCTGAAAGATGTCCTCTTGGAACACTGTCCTTCACGGGAGAAATACTTGGCAAAGGGATTGTTGAAAACAACAGTTCAGTATTAATCTGTTGGAGGGGAAAAAAATTCTTAAAGGAATTCTTTTAATGTGCAAGGCCCAAAACAATACATTATTTTCCCTTTTCCCTTACTCAGAAGATGCTGAGAACTATCCTACCCTGTAACTTCCCTGTGCTACACGAGGGAGCAAAATACAATAGGCCAATGAGCCCCATCCATCCTGCGAGTGAGCTAAGAATGGTTTTACGTTTTTTAAGGTGTGAACAAAACAAATGAAAACTATGCAACAGAGACTATATGTAGTCCACAAAGCCCAAAACATTTACTATCAGGACTTTTACAGAAAAGATTTCTTGGCCCTGTACTATATATAGAACTTACCGAGATATAATAACTTTTTTCTAAGAGAAATAAGTTAAAAATAGTCATAAAGATACTGCCTTTAAAAACAAGCCCACTATTCTTACCGCCCCACGAGTTCTGTTCTCAACCCCAAATCCTAAGCTTTATACAAGAAAACATTTCAACATAATTATAAGCAAACACACACATCTGCAGCAGACCAAAACTTCCCACACAAGTAGGACCCCCTGTCACATACTCAGAACAGGCTCCTCACACCAGTGAGCAATCAGAAAGAAAGAAAGGGGCAGGGAGAGTGCTCAGCAAAGAGGGAGAGAACCCCACAGCTTCGGTCCAGGTTAGCACTGGAACCTAGCTCCTGGGTGTTCCTGCGTACTTTTCCTTGACTGCCTAGCAACAGGGTTCTAAAAAGAATGTCTGCCTTTCCGCAGAAGATGCCCAACTAAATAATAAAACTGAACAGCTCAGCACAGCCAGTGTGGCTCAGTGGTTGAGCATCAACCCAAGAGGTCGCCAATTCCTGGTCAAGGCACATGCCCGGGTTTCGGGATCAATCCCCAGTTGGAGGCGTGCAGGATGCAGTCAAGTGATCGTTCCATCAATGTTTGTCTCTCATTGGTGATGTTTCAATCTCCCTTTCCCTTCCTCTCTTTAAAAAAAAAAAATTGGGGGGGGGGGACAGTTTGAAGTTGTTGGGTTAAGAAGTCAGGGTTGGAAAGAGGGCAAGGAGGGGTACAAGAAAAGAGAAATATGTGAACTGAAAGAACAAGATCACTTCCATTTGTATGCAACTCCTAAGCTTTAAAAATATCTGTGCCCTAGCTGGTTGGCCTCAGTGGTTAGAGAGTCGGCCCTCGGACTGAAGGGTCTTGGGTTCGATCACCTGTCAAGAGCCTGGTTTAAGGTCTGTGAGGCAACCAATCGATGTTTCTATCCCCCCCCCACCCCCCCCACCCCCCCCACCCCCCGGGCAACTACAGTAAAAAAAAAAAAAAAAAATCAATGGGAAAAATATTCTCATGTGAGGATTAACAACAACAACAAATTTTTGATAAATTACTCCCTCCCCAACATAAGGCCCAGCCATCAAACGGGAGGCTTCATTACCTGAGGGAGCCTTTCCAGCTGTCTGATCCTGTATTTGTCCTTGTCTCTTAAAAAAAAAAAATGAAAAACGTATTTAAATCTACTTCGCCATTATTGTTCAATTCTGTCTTGCAAAGAGACTTGCCATCTCACTCCCAAGTCCCTGGGTGTGCACACTGGAATCAGTGGTGCGTGAGGCAGGGAACCCCTTCCACCCTCGGGCCCGGGGCCTCCGCTTGCCCGCCCTCCCCACTGTTTACGGGCCTCGGAATGGGAGTACCACACAGGCCTCCACTGGTCTGTCTACCTCCGTCCTGCTGGATTTAAACCGTGCTCCATAAATCAAAACTTCCAGAAAGTTCTTGGTGAACTCTGCCTTCCGTGTGCAGCACATCAGTCTAAGTTCACCAAGGCTGACCCACATCACTCGTTACCTAGCGCCCCCAGCCCACCTCCATTTCCACATGCTCACTCACGTATTTCCTCTAGTTGAGTCAACAAATCATTGTGCCCTGTACATTCATCCTCCCTTCAAGGCCTCTTACAAAAATGTCCTTCATGAATTTTCCTGATCCATGTCGCCCTCTCCATCCTGGGGCCAGAAGTGATCTTTCTTATGGCCTTCCCAACAGGACTAGATCGTGCCTTGCATGGTACTTGTTATCTTCTAAGTGGTAATATTCACATCTCACCTTCCCTGTTAGACTATAAGCTCATACAGGGTAGCATTCACTTATGATGCATCTGTGTGTGGCCCCAAAAGACAAACTATTCTGTATGCTAACTATCTTGTACATAGGGCAGCAATAAACAGGAATGATAAAAAGAGCGGGTATCCACAGCATAAACTTTTTTTAAAAAGCACTTGCTGTTATGTACCCCACAACAAAATCATTCCTTCGGTCATAATCTTTGTGGCTGTACAATCAACCCCTGAACAAGGGTCAGAGCCGTGCAGGTACTCCTAAACTCGGACTTTTTCTCCAGAAATACAGTCAGATTTCTGTATCCCTGGGTGTCGCATCTGCAGATTCAACCAACCATGTGCACAGAAGGCCACTTAAGTTGTAGGCAGATTTTTGACAGCAGGAGTAAGGTGTGGGGGGGTTGGTCGGCGCCCCTAACCCCCACTGCTGTTCAAATCAGCAAATACTGCAGACACATCACTGTTGAGGTTTTGGGTGTTAATTATTTTCCCACTGCAAATCAGTGCCGCTCTCACCTCTTTTTGTAGGTTTTTTCATAAGTCGGATGCACCAAATCCTCATCTTCAGGTTCTTCTGGAACATCACAGTTTCTAGTCAGAAAAATCACAGTGAAGAACAGGTCAGCAGTGCTTAGTCATACACCTTGAACAGGATTTCCTCCTTTCCAAAATGGACACTCCCAACTATCTGGTACCTGAACTGTGGGTCAGGGTTATTGGAGCAATACCATTTTTCTGGGAGTTGATCTATCCCATCTGGTAACTTTCGCCACTTTAGACAGGAATCACATTGAACCCACGTCTGATCAGGACGTTTCCTATAATAAAAAAACAAAGTATTAGCATGGAAACATGGATGCTAAATACACTTCCATTAGCTTATCTGTATCATTTCCATCATAAAATGCCTCTATTATTTAATTCTATCCCTAAAAACTTATAGCATCTATTATTGTGTACACCAAGTTAAACCAAAACAATTTTGATTACCTTCAAAAGGATAAAAATACAGACCAATTTAGCAAAATGACTTAAATGTATTATTTAATAGCATACTATTAAACTTGCTCCATGATAATAAAACTCAAACCTAAAATATTTCAAATATCTTGCTCTGAAATTTATAGTTAGTACCTGCAATGTCAAATCTAGTATATTTATTAGCAAAATAAATCACCGGGTACAGAAAACCAGACAAGTTGTATTACTACAGTTTAAGCAATTTTTTATAATTGTATTTCATTTTTATCCTCTATTATAGCCCATCTATGAACTTAAAATTTATATATTCTTTCAGTTTTAAAGTACTTCCTTACTTTTATCATTTAAAAATTACACTGATCCTATAAAAAATTGATATAGACCAGCCGTGGGCAAACTACGGCCCACGGGCCGAATCCGGGCGGTTTGAAATGAATAAAACTAAAAAAAAAAAAAGACCGTACCCTTTTATGTAATGATGTTTACTTTGAATTTATATTAGTTCACACAAACACTCCATCCATGCTTTTGTTCCGGCCCTCCGGTCCAGTTTAAGAACCCACTGTGGCCCTCGAGTCAAAAAGTTTGCCCACCCCTGATATACTGATATAGACTCATTTGACATATGAAGACTTCACCTTAATGCCTGTAACTTTTTAAATATAGTTTAAAAAAAAATGCATTTACAGTCATATGAGACTTCAAACAGTCCAGAAGTTTGCGAAGAAAATATAAACCAATTTCAGGAGGTGACATTATTGCATGTGTATAGAGACACACACAAAATAAATGGGAAATTAATACAGAGTTGTATCTTTGTTTTTTCATTATACATCTTGAACTTCTTCCCATCGGTACACACAATACACAGCAGTACTCATGCACAGCATTATTACTATGTGCCAGTGTGTTTCTGAGCGTTTGTCAGGCATCATATCTTTTAACTAGAGGCCTGGTGCACAAAAATTTGTGCATTTGGGGGGAGTCCCTCAGCCCGGCCTGTGCCCTCTCGCAGTCTGAGATTCCTCGGAGGATGTTCTCTTGCCAGCGGGGAGCAGGTCTAAGCTGCAGCCAGACATCCTTAGCGCTGCTGAGGCGGCGGGAGAGGCTCCCACCACCACTGCTGTGCTGGCAGCCGTCAGCCTGGCTTGTGGCTGAGCAGAGCTCCCCCTGTGGAAGCACACTGACCACTAGGGGGCAGCTCCTGCATTGAGCACCTGCCCCATGGTGGTAACAGTGTGCCATAGTGACTAGTCATTCCCAGTCGTTCTGCTGTTAGGATCAATTTGCATATTACCCTTTTAATATATAGGATTCTTACAATTCTAGGCAAAAATTGAAGCTTATAAGAGGCTAAGTAAGAAATTCAATGTCACTTGGTTACTTAAGCAGCAAAACTAGATTCCAAACTCAAGTCTGGTTTATGAGATGATAACACAACACATGGGTAAAAACTGTTTCATCCATCTTTTGTGACTACCTATAAATGTATATATTCATTAGTTCACTATTCTAAAATGTTTATTTTTAGAAAGACAGAGAGGGAGAAAGGGTGGGAGGGAAACATGTCATTGTTCCACTTATTTCTGCATTCACTATTGCCCCTTGAATGTGCCCTGACTGGGGAGAGAACCGAAAACCTTGTCATACAGGGACAAAGCTCTAACAAACTGAGCTTACCTCCCCAGGGCCTATCATCAAGTCATTTTATGGTATGCTGATCTAAATTATAGAATTTAGTCCTTACTTTGGGTTAGAGTCAACTGTAAACACTGTACAATCAATGTACCCTCCAATATTACATCTTGATAGTAGAGAGGGTAAACTTTTTTAATGCACACTTACTGTATATCTTCAACAGGCAAATTTAGAGGATATTCTGCATTTTTCTTCACTTTCATTTCATTCCAATAATCATTCAGTTTATCTCCCAGTGCTAGTATTGTAAGCCTGAAAAGTAAATTATGAAACCAATTTAAGAAAAAAATAATAATAAAGATTAAATCTTTGTCAAACACAGAGAAAGCACAACCTAGCAATGATCAGGTGAACACTGGTGGGGGGGTGGGTAGGGAGTAGGGACGAAGGACCCCTAAAAGTACAGTTAATAAAAAACACTCAATGTAACAGCAATTTTGTAGAAAGGACTTTTTTAAGTTACGAGTGCAGAGCGAGGGTCCTCTAGGAAGGAAGACACAATGTAATACGTTGGGTCCCCTGTTGTGAAAGAATGCGGCCAACCAATCATGGGGAGAACCACTGAATTTCAATTCCAACTGTCCAAGCTTCAATTCAAATCAAACTCACACTTTTGGTGTATGAAAGTATGCAATCATTCCCAGGAAGTCTATTTCAAATAGCTTCTGTCCCACAATTAAAGACTTGCACTTCTCCCACAGTAAGATGTCTTTTCTTAATTGAGTTTATTGGTGTGACATTGGTTATTAAAATTACATAGGTTGCAGGTGAACAATTGTATAATACAGCGGTTCTCAACCTGTGGGTCATGACTCCTGAAAATACATCCTGCATTTCAGATATTTACATTACGATTCATAACAGTAGAAAAATTACAGTTATGAAGTAGCAACAAAAATAATTTTATGGCTGGGGGTCACCACAACATGAGGAACTGTATTAAAGGGTCACAGCATTAGGAAGGTTGAGAACCACTGGTATAATACATCATGTGTTTATTGCACTGTGTGTTCACCACCCCAAGCCCCATAATAAGATGTTAAAATCAATGGGACCTACTGAAATAAATAAGACTAAAGGCACAATTCTTCCTCGTCTCTTTTTCTCATCACCTCTACTCCTCAGTCCATGAGACTGCACCGAATTCTGTTCAGAGTATACCTAGGAGAGGAACTGCAGGGTCATGGGGTGGGCATTTACTTCACAGCCTATTAGTTTTCAAAAATGATCAACAAACAGTTTTACATCCCGCAGCAATGTACAATGAGAGCTCCAACTGCCCTACAACTTGCCAACATTTGCTGTGTTTTCTTCACTGTAAATATTTATCCACTTTTGCCCATTACGATGGAAGCTTTTTGCATCTTGTTTAAAAAACCTGCCTAACTAAAGATTATAAAAGTATGCTTGTTTCCATTTTGGTTTTGCCGTTCTCATTTAGGTCTACAATCCATCTAAGAACTGGCCTTCTTCATTTGAGAGGCAGGAATTAAAGTTCATTTTATCTGTACAGCCAGCCAACTGAACTGGTCTCTTTTGGAAAGATGATCATTCTTACTACACTCAAATGCAACCTTTGCCACAGCAGATGACCATCTGTATGAAAGTGGGGGTTGTTTTTTGACTTCTCTACTCCATTTCACTGGACTATCTACCCTTTCATTAACACCCGCTTTCTTAGCTACTATGGCTTTCTAAGTGTTATTTAGTAGTGTGAGTCTTCTTGCTTTGTTGTTCTTTAATGCCTGTCTTAACTGTTTTCAGTCTTCTAATGGTCAACTTAAAGTTTAGATTAAGCCTATCAATATATCAACACACAAACACACCTGCTGGGTTTTTTGGTTCTTTATAAAACTGAAATTGCATTTAATTATTTTGGAGAAAAACTGACATTTCATAATACCCAGTGTTCCAATTCTTGAACGTAGTATACCTACTTACTTAAGTCTTAAATTTCACTCCACAATATTTTGTGGTTTTCAGTGTGTCGAGGTCTTTGTGTATTTGATTTCCTCTAAAGTAGGATCATCTTTTTATGATGATCTTACTGATTTTTTTTAAAATATCATGTTGTTTACCTGTTGCTAGTACACAATGATTTCTGAATACTTCTTACCCAGCAACTTTAGAATACATATCACTTGTTCCTTTATTAATTCCAATTACAGATAATTTTGGACTTTCTACATATTATCATCTGCAGAAAAGTTTTATTTATTCCTTCCCAACCCTCCTAACTTTCATTTCTTTTTCTTGCCTTATTGGTTTCCTCTAAAACAATTGTACATAACTGATGTCTTTATCTCACTCTCACTCCGGGGGGATGGGGGAGTAGCTATTGATTATTCACCACTAGAAATGATGCCTGCTCTTCCTGTAAATACTCTGTACTATTATTTGTAAATAACTACTGTTACTATGCCCTTTCTGTTAATGGTTTTGTAAATGTTCCTTTTTCTAAATCACAAATGGGTGTGGTTTTATCAATTGATTTTTCTGTACCTATGAAAATAGCTATCGGAGTTTTCTTTTTTAGCATCAGTGTGATGAGTAACATTGAATTTTGAATATTAAAAACCACCCGTGGCATCTAGCAATACATCCACTTGGGTTAAATGTATCATACTTTTTACATTTCAGCGGATGGGATTTGTTATTAAGATTTTTATATCTTGACTAGAGGCCCGGTGCACAAAAATTTGTGCACTCGGGGTGGGGGGATCCCCCTCAGCCCGGTCTGCACCCATTCGCAGTCCAGGACCCCTTGGGGGATGTCCACCTGTCGACTTAGGCCCACTCCCTGGAGGGATCGGGCCTAAGCTTGCAGTCAGACATCCTTCTGGCAGCCAGGGAGCACTCAGGGGATGTCCGACTAAAGGCTTAGGCCCCCAAGGGATCGGGTCTAAACCGTTAGTTGGACATTCTTAGTGCTGCCACGGAGGTGGGAGAGGCTCCTGCCACCACCACTGCGCTGGCCAGCCATGAGCCAGCTTCTGGCTGAGTGCCAGTCCCCATATGGAAGTGCACTGACCACCAGGGGGAAGCTCCTGCATTGAACGTCTGCCCCCTGGTGGCCAGTGCGCATCATAGCAACCGGTCATTCTGCCGTTCAGTCAATGTGCATATTAGCCTTTTATTATTATTATTATATAGGATTATATAGGATGTCCCTATTTCCCCCCTTTTGCCCCCTTTACCCAGCTCTTGCCCCCCCCCCACTTCTCGCTGGCCATCACCATACTGTTGTCTGTGTCCATGGGTTGTGCATATATTTTCTTTGGCTAATCCCTTCTTTAAATTCACTTCTTTAAATTTTTATTTTCAGATAAGTGCTTATAATTGCACTTAGAATTAAGATATTTTTTAATTGAACCCTTGTAAATTTTAGCACAATTTAATAAGTTATCCTAGAAGCAATTAGATTTTTCATGTAATGCAGATACATTTCAATTAATATTTTATTAATTTTTAATTTTTTAATATTTTAATTTGAAATAATCTCATACATGTAAAAAAAAACTATAAAATACTACAGCATATTACATGTACCCTTCACCCAATTTCTTAGGTGTTAATAATTTAAACATAACCATTATACAACTAACAAAATTTGGAATATATTTTTCTTATAATCTCTTTAATGTTACTTAATTCATTTACTTTGTTTTTGTTAATCTTCACCCAAGGATATTTTTCCATTGAATTTTAGAGAGAGTGAAGGGAAAGGGACAGACACATTGATTGGTTGCCTCCTGCACATACTCTGATAGGGACTGGGGACCAAGCCAGCGACTGAGGTACATGCCCTTGACTGGAATCGAACCTGGGACCCTTCAGGGCTAATGCTCTATCCACTGAGCAAAGCAAGCTGCAGCTTAATTCATTTACTTTTAATCTATATGTGTCTTTATATTTAAAGTGGGTTTTGTTTTTGATTCACCCTCATAATCTGTCTTTTAATTGGTGCATTTATGCCACTGACTTTCAGAGTGCTTACTAATAGAGTTACTACCGTATCAGGCGGCTTCTGGGGCTTCTGGGGCCGCAAACGGGGGCCTGGATGGTGGCTCCGCGCTGTCCCGTCCTGCCTCCAGTACGCAAATTAGCCGCCATCTTTGTTGGTGGTTAATTTGCATATCACACTGATTAGCCAATGGGAGGCATAGCAAAGGTACGGTCAATTGCCATGTTTGTCTATTATTAGATAGGATAAGGAAAGACTGACATCAATTTCTTCTCTTGTAACATATTCATAAGTTCACTAGCAAAGTTCTGCAAGTTTATAAAGGACTGGGTGCCCCTTTCCTAAATCTTTGAATTTAATATGTAATAAGTTTTCAAAAAATTGATTTAATTTCACAGGAATGTGTTCATATCATCTAAACTGGTGAAAGATTATGCTATCCCCTTCATAATGCTTTTTGTGTCTGTAGACCTAGAGTATTGTCCTCTATTCCATTTCTGATACTGACAATTGCTGTTTTCTCCTTTACTGCCTTAATCCCTTAATCTTACCAGATACTCACAGACTATTAATCTTATCAAAGAACACACTTCGAGCTTTTTTATTATGTCACTATCAGTTTATTGTCCCTCAGCTCAAAGCCAGTCTTCCCTGCTCAGTTCCATGCTGTTAGAGCTCGGGCCTGTGAGCGTGTGCCCTTTGCCAGCCGGAGCCATGTTAGCTGGGCTAGCGGCGAGGGGCCTGCCAGGTGCAGCAGCTTCCAGAGCTCCAGTGCTCACCTGGCTGGGACCAGCAGCTTCGAGGGAAGCTCCGGGGTGCCCTGACCTCGCTCTGCCCTGGGCAGGAGACCAGTCCTAGCAGGCCCGGGTTCCAGCAGAGTCACATCTTCACAAACCGGCTCCAGCCCACCACAGCCCTGGTGACAGCAGGCCCAGGACAGGCCAGCAGTGGTCAAGCAGGTGGCTGGTTGCGATGTTTCTCATAACCTCTACAGAGAGATCAGAACCTCTGGCTTCAGGGGGTGGGGGCCTTCTCCTAATTCCTTGACTGTTTCCTCTTTTTCAACCTAGAGGCTTTCAGTTCCTCTTTTTTTATCTTTTACCCCTTTAGAAATCACCTTCTACTGTTCTAGATGTGGACGAAAAAAGGGGGCTACACACTAAACCTGAAAAGCTCAGGGGAGGCCTGCATGGCAGCCTTATAAAATCACACACCAAAAGTAACCACACAGGAAGATCTGAAATTAAAAAGCCCCAACTAAAAACTAGTCATGGCAGGTAGTCGTGTCCTAGGCCAGTACCTTCCTTGACAAAGGTGGATCTTTACCCTTAATGGAGCCTGTCTATTGTCTTTTTGTAAATAGGATAACATACCTTTGGAATGTCAAGTAATTTCCTATTTCCTGGACCCCTCAGGGCACTATCACTGCACCAGAGCAGAGACCACAGAGCCCTCCTTGTTACTGTTAGTGTTAACTGTTGACTGTTACCTATCCTGCACCCACAAAGGTAAATGCATCAAGTCCATTCCTTCTACCTGTTATCCATCCCAGACATTCCCCGCCTCCCCCTTTGCTTTCTCCAGTCTCCTCAGAGTGCAATGTACAAAATAAGGTACAAAACTGCCCTTCTCTGGAGCATTTTCTCAATCCTGAGATTTTGCTTCCTGGTAACTGTCCACAGTTGGCTCAAACAAACTTACCAACATTCTCTTTAGGTTTGAACTTGTCTTATGCTGACATAGTTAACAATTCCTTGTATTAAATTACCCCTGTTCAGATAGCAGGGTTAGCTGTCTCAGGATTGAACTCTGAGTGATATATTTATTTTCTATATTATCTGTGGTTCTTAATTCACTGATTTTGCTGTTACCTTTATTATTTCCTTCCATTTTCTGTTTCATTTTTTTTTCTTTATTTGAGGGGAGGGCCAATGGCATTTGTCTTTGCCACAATATTTACATGACATTTGCATCCTACTCCAGAACATATGCCTATGAGGACAGTTTGTGCTGCCCTACTTTACAACTAACATTAATGGCCACAAATTCTGGGACTCTCAGAAATATTTCATTAGTAAAGATGGGAGGATATATTTCTATTTGTAGGACACAATTTCTAGGATGAAAGACAACGGTTAAATGTGTCTTCTGTGCAAACCTTTCACCTACCCATTTTCTTAATGTCCCACAATGTAAAAACATCCGTAGACTTAAAAAAATCCTTAAGAAAAAGTTATGAAAGCATTTCCAAAATACAATATAAAAAGGCAAAAAGTTAAATAGGTAACACACCTGTACTCATTAGTATAGTCGAAATCTTGCTTATTATGAGTTGGCTTTAGGAAATTACATTCTATAATTCCCACTACTCCAACACCCATGTTGTTTGCCTGGAAAAGAAAATGAAATTGGCATTTTAAGCATAAGACATGATGCCCAATATAATTACCCTCCATAAAGATTTATAATTTGTACCAAATATTTTCCTAAATTTTATCTCATGAAATTTAGCCTGAAAAACATTGTCAGGTAGGTAATTCACTTTTCTGGGAGTTAATTCCTATGTATATTAGAGCCTTCCTCCAAAACCATATCCACTGTTGTCAAGTATTCATTTAGACAAGTGTTATCATCCCCAATTTTATACAAAGGAAAAAAGACCACCTCTGCTGGGATGCAACTGCTTAGCCAGTAGAAACCACAACTGAGTCATTTCTATATCCACAGCCTAAGCAAAGGCTCCGGCACTTAATATTCCATATGTTTATTTAAAGTTAGCATTTTAAAAATTAAAAACTCATGTATCCAAAGTTACAGATGCAGTTGTTAATGGCAATGAAATAAAAATCTACATCAGTAAAAATTATTTTTTAATTTTTACTCTAACTAAAATACTGAACTCAAAGCACAAGTCATATTCTGATTATCTATGTGTGATTATCAGGTATATTTTGTTCATGATTGTAGTTTACTTTTTTTAATACATTTTTATTGATTTCAGAGAGGGAGGGAGAGAGAGAGAAAAGCATCAATGATGAAAGAGAATCACTGATTGGCTGCCTCCTGCATAACCCCCCACTGGGGATCGAGCCCACAACCCAGGCACGTGTCCTGACAGGGAATTGAACTGTGACCTCCTGGTTCATAAGTCAACACTCAACCACTGAGCAATGCCAGTCGGGCATGATTGTAGTTTACTTCCAAGTTCACTTACAAAGTGAAAGAAAATATAATTTACAAAATGAAAATTTTCATAAATATAATAAGGGTGGTACAAAAGTAGGTTTATAGTTGTTAGTATAAGAAACAGTTTATTTTTATATTATTTATGAATTACTTATGACTTACTGTATTATTTTCCAGATGAACAACTGTACACCTAGTACTGCCCCACCCTGTAGATGAAGCCATATAAATCTAAGCATAATCCTACTCAATGAAGAACCATCAGTGGTTCTACTCTCCCACACTTGTAAACCACAGTACCCTTCAATCTGTAGTTCGTTTCACCTTAGTTCCAGCCTCATCTTCCTCTCTCCCCCATTACTCTGTTTCCCACTTGTCAACTAATGCAGGCACAGCAAATTACTCCCTTAGTGATGACATCGTCTCAGAACCTTTCTTTCCTTCCTCTGAAGATACTTTCCCTGCTTGGAAAGCTGCTGCCAGACTTCCAACACAGGAGTCAACAGAGACTCATGTCAACCACCACTTTCTCCAAGAAGCCTTCTCTGATTTCCATGTCTGATCATCTCTCTATGCTGAGATCCAGCATGGGAAATCATACCGCTATCTGATACCTACTTAATCATGTTTACTAAATCCACACAATGCAAATACTAGGTCCAATCCATCATCTGGTAAAAAAAAAAAAAAAAAAAAGTAAAAGTTGGTTGTAGCCCTAACCCAGTGGTTCTCAACCTTCTGGCCCTTTAAATACAATTCCTCATGTTGTGACCCAACCATAAAATTATTTTCGTTGCTACTTCATAACTGTAATGTTGCTACTGTTATGAATCGTAATATATATATCTGATATGCAGGATGGTCTTAGGCGACCCCTGTGAAAAGGTCATTCGACCCCCAAAGGGGTCGCAACCCACAGGTTGAGAACCGCTGCCCTAACCAGTTTGGCTCAGTGGATAGAGCATCAGCCTGCAGACTAAAGGGTCCCAGGTTTGACTCCAGTCAAGGGCATGTACCTTGGTTGCAGGCACATCCCCAGTAGGGGGTGTGCAGGAGGCAGCTGATTTATGTTTCTCTCTAATCGATGTTTCTAACTCTCTATCACTCTCCCTAAAAAAAAAAAAAAATCAATAAAATATTTTTTTTTTAAAGAAATAAAGTAAAATAAAAGTTGGTGTTAAAGCTTATTTTGTACAGGGTCAAGCATAATCAGAAATTACACATATGCAAATTTAACTGGGTGGGAAAAGGGCTATGTCTCTTAAGTCAAATTCGTAAGTGGTAAATGATAAAAAGAATTTACATTCTGTGGCAAATACTATTATTTCTTTTGAATCCCAAAGCACTTGGTAACTAAGGCCTATTAGCAAAAATGCATTTCCAATTACCAGTAAAATTCAGAAACTTAGTGGATATAAAGAGACCGACATTCATTTACTTTTATAAAAATTCTGAGCTTGTGCCATGAAAATATGTAATACAGAGACACACCCGTTGAATAACATTCAAGTTAAACCCATACTATCATACTATGTAGAGTTCACATAATTTTACAAAGAATTCAGAATGAAATAGAAACTGAAAATGAAAGTCATAGAATTAGAGAACAAAACATGTCTAGACTTAAAACCTTTAAAAAAATGACTTTCCGAATTGATCACTGAAGTCACACACACACCAAAAACAACAACACACCTTTCTGTGAAAACAGGTAAAGGATAAACAGAACGACATGGGACAATGTCCATCGCCCTAAACTGAACTCTACAATGGCTATGGCTTAGGAGGAAGGCTCTATTTTATTTAGGAACTAACTCCAAAAAAGTAAATCACCTACCAGAGACTGATTTTCAGGTTATTGAGTCAGCACTAGTTAAAAGCAACCAATTTCATTCCAGCAGGAAGTAAGCAGGGATCCAGATCCAAATGCATCAAAAGATCTGCATGGTTAGGTCTAGGGCATGTTACTTAGCCCGTTTCCTCATCTGTAAAACAGAGACACAATATTCTGTCCCCCTCATAACATTACTTAGGATCAAATCAGAAATTAATATCACAGCATTCTAAGTTCAAAAGCCATACCAACGCTATTAAAACACTGACATTTAAGTCATTAGGCAGAAAGTGTACAATTTCACATCTGACCCAATAAGTTATCCTAACTTATGAAAGACATTTCCTGCTTACCTTTAACTGATATCCAACTTTTTCATAAGCTTTGATGAGTCTGTTTTTATGATACATCATTATCCCATAATGTTCTTTATTTTTGCAGTTGAATCCAAAAGTAATTTTCACTGTTTTCGTCTTAAATGTTAAGGAAAATTCTGAACACACCACCTTCCTCCCTTGGAGTCATCCTTTCTATTTCATTAATTATTGAGTCCCAAAGTACAAAAAAAAGGGCACAGTTAGACAAGTTCAGAATCAGTATGAGGAGAAGAGGAGGAAAAGTGGTGGGGAGCACACAACTAAAACAGCTCTATACGACACCATAAAAAGGAAAACAAAGGATACTAAAAATTTTGGTCGATAAACATCATGTTCAATGTAAGCAAGACTCTTCGAGACTAGTTGTGTCTTCACTTTCTGTCCACGTAAGATGATCTGCATTCTTGGCTTTAGATATAATATACTGCAGTAAGCCTGAAAAGACACCAAACACTATGTTTTTTTTGAAATAATTATCTATAGATTTGTTCAACACGACTTACACATGCATTTAAAAAGCAGCTGCCACCTTACTTCCTAAAGGACCATTAACTCTTCAGTAAAATAATATGCACTATATATACTTTTCACTAAAAATACTCAGTGTATTATAGCCGGTAAAAATGATTTGCAGAAAACAATCTATTGACCTATGTTGATATGTTAAGTGAAAAAGTTACAAAACAGGATGTATGGTATGATCTCACATCAATTTTTAAAAATGTATACATGTACATTTTCTGACTCTTCTGTCAACTACATATATGGTTATAGTTTTAAAAACAACAAGTTTTATTTAGACAAAAATAAACATAATGAAAGGGACAGTTCCAAGTTTGAAAAGGAAAAATCCGATATAATAAAAGCCTAATATGCAAATCAACTGCACAACAGAATGACGAACACTATGATGCACACTGACCACCAGGGGGCAGACGCTCAACTCAGGAGCTGCCCCTAGCCTACAGGCCCCAGGCCAGCCAAGGCAGGTGCCAGCAGGGCGCCCCCCCCCCCATCACCCCACAGATCATCCCAGATCACCGGCCAGGCAACCTACCCATGCACGAATATCGTGCATTGGGCCTCTAGTTGTAAATAATAAACCAACATACAGAATAGACAAGCATAGTACTTTTTCAAAAGTGAATTGTAGCCCCAGCTGGTCTGGCTCAGTGGATAGAGTATCAGCCTACAGACTGAAGGGTCACGGGTTCAATTCCAGTCAAGGGCAAATGCCCAGGTTGTGGGCTCAACCTCCAGTAGGGGGCATGCAGGAGGCAGCCAAACAATGATTCTCTCTCATCATTGATGTTTCTATCTCTCTCTGTCTCTCCCTCCTTCTCCCTGAAATCAATAAAGTATATTTAAAAAATAAAAATAAAAAATAAAGTGGGCTGTAACAATCAGTAGTCAACTAAATGTGTTCTAAATTCTTAATGCATAAAAGTTTATTTTAGAACCTTGACAAGTTTTGCATCCTAAAAATGTTTAAAATATGCTCTTGTGTGTCTACCTCCAAGGTACCAGAAATCTCCAAAAGAAATGAAGTCAAGGACAGACCAAAGGTTCAACGTAAAACTAAAATTTGAACTTTTTCTTACTCTTTTTAAAATTTGATTTTTAGAGAGGGACAAAGAGAAAGAGAGAGACTTCAATGTGAGAGAGATACACCAATCAGTTACCTCTCATACTCTCCCCAACTAGGGATCAAACCTGCACCTAGGTATGTGTCCTGACCAGGAATGGGATGGTGAATAGTGCACAGGATGCCACTCCAACTGAGCCACACCAGTCAGGGCTTACTTTTTTCCCGTCTCCTGATTTCAAAATTAGTGGTGTTCTGTCATTTATAAAATTCATTAATGATATTTTAAAACATTGTACTCGTGATACACTAAAACCATACCATCTGCTCTGGCTGCCTATAGACACTTCATATTTTAGCAAGATTTTCTTAACCATTAGGAGATACTTCAAGAACACATTGTGGTATATAAAATAATAGTTATCGCTGCCCTTTTAATTAACGAAAAGCTATATGATAAACTTGTAAACGTCTGTGGGGAGCCGATATAGGGTTTCGGCTCCCCACAAACGTCCAATGGATCCTTCAACTTGGAGTTATGGAATCACTGCAGCACAAAAATAAAGGGAACAATTTGATGTATCTTATTACAGTGACTAAGAAACTTTAACTTATTGTATCAATATACTAAAGGCCCGGTGCACGAAATCTGTGCACAGGTAGGATCCCTAAAACTGGCCAGCGATGAGGGCCAATCTTCGGGGCAAACGATGGGTCGATCAGGGGGTTCCCTCTGGCACCCACCTGGGCTGGCCTGGCACCACCCGCTCGCCAGCTCCGCGCCCCCCCCCCCCGCCAGTCACCTCCCTCTGCAGGGCGACCAGTGAGGCGATCAGGGGGCCCCCACTGGCACCCGCCTTAGCCGGGCTGAGGGAAGGTCCTGCATTGAGCGACTCCCCCCTGGTGGTCAGTGTGCGTCATAGCGGCCGGTCGTTCCGCCAGTCTGTCAACTTGCATATTAGGCTTTTATTATATAGGATTGTTATACTGAAATATTAATTTCCTCAATCTCAAAAACATAACCATTTCTCAGATCATTTTTCAGATATATGTATCACAAAATTATATTAATGTACATTATCTCTAGTCTATACATAATTTATTGTTTTAAGATGTGTGTGTATTCTAGAGTATTTTAAATTTTATAAAAATGAAACTCTGAATTTTGTATTTTTGATTGATTAATCAATATGGCCATTATAGGATACTAGAGGCCCAGTGCACAAAAATTTGTGCATGGGGGGGGAGGGTCCCTCAGCCAGGCCTGTGCCCTCTCGCAGTCCGGGACCCCTCAGGGTATGACCACCTGCTGGCTTAGGCCTGCTCCCCGGGGGATTGGGCCTAAGCTGGCAATCAGACATCCCTCTCGCAGTCTGGGATTCCTCGGAGGATGTTCACTTGCCAGCGGGGAGCAGGCCTAAGCTGCAGTCAGACATCCTTAGCGCTGCTGAGGAGGCAGGAGAGGTTCCCACCACCATCGCTGTACTGACAGCCGTCAGCCTGGCTTGTGGCTGAACAGAGCTCCCCCATGTGGAAGCACACTGACCACCAGAGGGCAGCTCTTGCATTGAGCGTCTGCCCCCTAGTGGTCAGTGTGTGTCATAGTGACCAGTCATTCCCAGTCTTCCTGCTGTTAGGATCAGTTTGCATATTACCCTTTTACTATCCAGGATAGAGGCCTGGTGCACGGGTGAGGGCTGGCTGATTTGCCCTGAAGGGTGTCCCGGATCAGGGTGGGGGTCCTGCTTGGGTGCCTGGCCAGCCTGGATGACGGGCTGATGCCTGTCTGCAGCTGGTCACACCCCTTTCAGGGTGGGGGTCCCCACTGGGGTGCCTGGCCAGCCTGGATGAGGGGCTGATGGCTGTTTTCAGGCTGGCCACACCCCCTTTAGGGTGGGGGTCCCCATTGAGGTGCCTGGCCAGTCTGGGTGAGGGGCTGAGGGCCGTTTTCAGGCTGGCCAGCGACTGAAGCTTCCAGCCTCTCCTTTTTTTCTTTTTATTCTGGGGTTTGTTTAGCTTCTATAATTGAAACTTAGTTGCTTTCAGAGCTCAGAGCCAGGCCTCAGCAGGTGGGGAACCTTGGCTTCCTCCATCACTGGAGCAAGCAAGCCTCCTGCTCACTTCAGCTGCGTGGCTGCCGGCCACCATCTTGGTTGGCGGTTAATTTGCATATCGCTCTGATTAGCCAATGGGAAGTGTAGCGAAGGTATGGTCGATTACCCTTTTTGTCTTTTATTAGATAGGATACTTATTCCATTATATCCAATTTAAATAATTTAACTACATAGTGAGAGACTGACAAACACTGTTAGACCTGATGACTTCACAATTAAAAATTATTTATAAGCAAATAAAACCACCAGTGTGCTCATGTTGGCACATGTCTGAGATATTGCATTCAGAATCAATGGTAGCATTTGTAACAAGTGCGCAACGTATCTTCCACTATTTGATGCTTTTCTCACTTCTACGGGGCCTGGATACATACCCTCAGGGAATAGTCGCTTTCTGGGGCAATTTGGTCCATCCTCTCTTGTTTCTTGTACCCTTTCTTCCCTGTTATCTCATCTAAATCTTCTGGAATTCTGATGTCATATTTATCCTTCTCAAAATCAAACTCTGTTGCACTTTTATAGCTGTAAAATTAATTTTTTGAAGGAACAAAATTTTAACTTCATAACAAGATAAGCAAGGAAATACTACTACTTAACCAAACAAAACACCTACTTACACGGTAGGCACTATAGTGGTGTGTGTGTGTGGGGGGGGGGGGGGGGGGAAGCAAGAAATAAAATGAAAGAAGAGGAATCTAAGAAAATAAAAAAATAAATAAAACCTTTATTCACACACATTGCTAGTGGGAAGGTCAAATGGTGGAGCTACTTTGAAAAACATTCTGGCCGTGTCCTAAAAAACTAAACATGCAACTCCCTATGACCCGTCAATTACACACTGCTGGTCGTTCCCTGTAGAAAACGCAGACTATATTCCCGCAAAAATCTGTCCAGGAAGGTCTAGAGCAGTGGTTCCCAACCTTCTGGCCCTTTAAATACAGTCCCTCATGTTGTGACCCAACCATAAAATTATTTTCGTTGCTACTTCATAACTGTAATGTTGCTACTGTTATGAATCATCATGTAAATATCTGATATGCAGGATGGTCTTAGGCGACCCCTGTGAAAGGGTCGTTCGACCACCAAAGGGGTCGCGACCCACAGGTTGAGAACCACTGGTCTAGAGCTTATCTGTAATGGCCAACATCTGTAAACAACCCAGATGGCCTTCAACAGGTGCCTGGTTAGACACCCTGTGCTCCCTCCACATGGGCTACTACTCAGCAAGAAAAAGGAAGCAAACTACTGCCACACAAGAACCTGCATGAATCTCCAGAGATTTATGCTGAATGAAAGAAATAAGTGGTTTCACACTATGATTCCTTTTATCAACATGCTTGAAATGACAAAGCTATAGATAAGGAGAATTAGAGGTCGCCGAGGATGAAGGAGAGAACGGCTGTGGACATAACAGGGCAACTTGAGGAAACCCCTGTAGTAATAAAAATATCCTGTATAATGCCTGTAACAGTGTCTACAGTTTTGCGAGATGTTCCCATTGGAGGAAACTAGGTAAGTGATGCATGAGATCTGTCATTATTCTTACAATTGAACATGAATTGCAATCATCTTAAAATAAGAAAGTTTAAAATGAAAAAAAAAAAAAAACGTGGGGAGGTACAGGGAAGAAAAAGAAAAAAGAAAAAAAGGGAATACAGGAGGTCAGAAAAGCACAAGATTTAACATATTTTTAGTTCACCATTATTTGTGCTTTATTCCTCTGGTTCTATATGTGTTAGATATCTCAATATTACATATTCATCCTAACCTTTAAAAACTTTTATTTGTAAAGGTTCTTATTCTCACTACAAGGACAAAAAATTACAATTTCAGCAACACAAGTCTCATCAATATTTTTTCTCACCAGATGCTAAGTCATGCTTAGCTTTAAGTAATGGATTAAATGGACAAAGATTTCTCTTTTAATAGCTGGGTTTCTATTGTCTCATTTATTTGTTTTGAGGAGAGGGTGAATAACAGTAAGAATAGAGTGCTATAGAGACTAAACCTCAAGGCTAGGAAATTTATTTTTAATATGAAACTATTTAAAATTGAAGCTAAAGTGGCCTCAATAAAACACCCTTGGAAAAGAAATCATGAACTGAACCAAAAAATAAGCCCCTTCCAATGCACTTCTACTCTGTACAATCCAGGGATGAATGTCATACAATCACTCCTGCACATGCACTTTACCTCCTCAATGGTTAACAACTTTCAGTGGTCTATACTTACCTCCTAAGGTTCCAAATGATGATCCTCGTCCCCTTCTTCCCTATGATAGCATCCAGCTCTGCTAGTAAACTCTGCTCCGTGGGAAACAGAGAATGCTTCAGAATTGCAGCCAGGCTTGCCTCTGATTCCGCTAAATTAATCATCTGACGTATATCATAAGTTAAAGACCAATAACGTATTTTCCACAAGTGCGATATGAAAACCAATTCAAACAACAGAAAAACTACTTCCTAAATTATTTCCTAAGTTTTAAAGTGGCAGTCTAAATTCAAATGAATACCCAGGATGAAGTATGAGCAAGTTTATTACCCCTAACTAATGTAATGGTTCCAATATTTGAAATGTGGTTATACAGAGGATATTTTCCTAAACATATCTTATTTGTCATGGTAATTAGTGAAATTTTCAAGCCAGACCACGTCTCACTAGAGCACAGTAAGTCTGAAATAAAGAGGAAGGGTACAGAAGCTCAACATGAAATGCAACTGCCTAACAGCTAAGGACTTCCATGGCAAAATTCCAGCAGAGAACAGGGGGACAACACTTAGCCACAGACATAAGGTAGAGGCAGGGACAGGAATAGGAGCTAGAATAGAAGAAAATGGAGGAAGGCAAAAGGATAGAATGGTTCACATTATTTCTTCAGAGTTTCTACATCACTTCTATTTCAAAATCCAAAGGATATGGTGTTGGTTGAAGGCCACTATTGGAACAACAACATGTTCTGCTTGTATGGCTTCCAAGTAGGTCTGAGACAAGAGGCCCACACTCATGGTTTCTCCATTTTTGGTAAAAACAATTGCATCTTTACCCAAACGCATAGAACCTGACTTGAAACCATTCCCATACAATCCAACTGGGACATGACCATTCACGGTGACTTTGTCACTGAAGCCAAAGCTAAAAAGAAAAGAAAGATTTTAAAAATAAATATGTATAATCTTCATGTTTTTAATTCAAAAACTATAATAGGTAAAGAGCCTAGTTTTGTATGCTGGCCTCATCCTTTCTAGATCTATAATCTTGGGCAAGTAACTGCTAATCTGCCTTGGCATGTTTTCCGATCTCTGAAATGAAGGAAACGCAGTCTACATCATAGGGGTGTTTAAGGATCACACACGCCAAACAGGAGCATGTGGCCTGGCACATGCTGGCAAATGGCCAAGTTATAATTCGGATCCCTGGGCCCTTGAAATTGCACCCCCTGAAATCTCTCCTGTAGGTGTGGTTGACTCTCTTGTTCTCACCAAGACTTGGTAGTATGGTTACTGATGGGGTGGCCTTGACTTTTTGGCAGCATAAGGAGTATTTGAGGAACAGTAAGACCTCTACTACCAAATTCTCCCTCTACCCTGCACCTGTGCTAAGTATTTTCGTTTCCATTTCAGGGGCATTTGGCTTCATACTGACATCCAATACTGTGACCCTAGAACCCAAAGCCCTTGACTCTTTTATGCTGCTTCCTCATCCTCTAAAGGATCCCTTTAAAATTACCGTCCCCTCCCAAAGTGGTAAGTTTCATTGGAAATACTGGTTAAAACTAATTTACCCTAAAGTATAAATAACTGACACCAATGTGCTATAGCTCTATAAACGGTGGAATTCTAGATTAAGTCGGACATGAGGGGAATGATGAGAAAAATGGTAGGGATTGCCTAATAACCTAACAGTAGAAATGAAGGAAAACTTAAGAGAATAGAGCACACTGCGAGTTCTTAAAAAACAAAAACTATGGGCAAGAATACAACACATGAAACCCTTGAACTAGGTAAAAGCAATGATTTTAAGAAGTGTGACACTTTCACATACCTTAGCATTTTATGTAATTTGTCTGAAGTCATACCATTCCCATTATCAGTGAACGTTAAGCATATGTGCCTATTTATCACTGTTTTGTCAATCCATATCTGTTTAGCATTCACATCGGGATCGTATGCATTATCTGAGAAACAAAATTTGAGAAATTTTGTGTTTGCATTTTTAAAAACGCAACTAGTTCAGAACAATCTTTTAACAAGCAACAGAATAACATATTTTAAGGACATTTAAAAAGTTGAAATGTTAAGAACTTGTGAGATTTAAAAACATAAAACTACAACATTGTACCCTGCTATATATCGCTCATGGCTATTACAGAATTAACTCTTTCTGAAGCCCTCCATTCAGAGAGCAAGTGGAATCACTTCCTACAGAGATAATCAAGGGAAGGCCTTCTGCCCAAAGACCAGCCTGGCCATATATCACAGGGAAGCTAAGAGCTGGTGTCAGCTAGCACTAGAGCAGATATAGAAGGGACACTTTTTCTGCTAAGCACAGATAAAGGTTTACGTTCTGCCGCGTTCTTCAAATTGTGTCTCTTTTCAATAGTTAAAAAGAAAACCACAGGCCCCAAATGGTGTTCTTTTTGCTAAAAAACTATGATACCAGACCTAGCTGGTTTTGCTCAGTAGTTAGAGCATTGGCCTATGGCTGAAGGGTTTCGGGTTAAATTCCAGACAAGGGCACATATCTCCGTTGCAGGCTTGATTCCCCCTCTCTCACACTCAAGTTTCTGTCTCTCTGTCTCTCCCCAACCCTTCCACTCTCTCTAAAAATCATTGGGGAAAATATCCTTCCCAACTATTAAAAACATATTACTATTTTTGTTATAGATCTAGTTATTTTATAATCAGAATAAAAATATTTTCAACATAAATGCTTTATGAACTTAGTGAATTAAAATACTTTCACAATAATAGTATAGGAAAGTTGAACAGTGATTAATCTGACTAATCTGACATCCATTTGAGTAACTGTCATGCTAGGTAACTTTTACCCATAGTGTTATTATTCAAGATATATTTGTTGTTTTTAATAAAGCACACTTATGTAATATTTTTCAATGAAAAGTTTTTTTAAAACTTCAATTGCAAGTAATAGGTTACATATGAAAATTTTACATACCTATTAATTCAGCAACTGCACTGAATGGCCAAGTGTGACTAGTAGAATTGGTATGTAAAAACTTCGGGCAAAGCTGGAAAAAACCCATGAGTCATGTAAATTAATTCAGGTCTTACTTTTAGGAACAGAAACTGAGAGAAAAATTCTGAGGTTCTAATAAAATACAGTGAGCAAGAGAGTGAAAGTAACCAGTCAGGACCTGTGGGCCAACTCACAACAGACAGCTCGCATTCGCATCAACTTCTACAGTGACCGCCAGACCCCACAGCATTCGAATGCATGAACTTTCAGGACCGTTTCCCACAACCAATCGCAAGCGGTCAGCATCTCTTCCTTACAGCTGTGCACGCCCCCCGGGACTGGCCCCACCTTTCCCACCCCACCCTTTTATCTGTAGCCAATGTAAATTCTTTCAAAACAACTTGCATCTGTCTTTCCCAAAACATAGCGCCCATCACCTCCAGGACTGTGACAGGTCCGCCTTCTCCACCTGGCCTGCTGCTGGTGATTTAGACTTCCTGCCCCAGGGCCTAGACCTTTTCTAGCTGGCATTTGGCTCAACAAACCCTTTCTTTTAGAAAAGCTTTCGGCCATGAGAATTTTTTGTTTGTTTAACAAAACCAGTGTAATTTTCTGTCCTTTCATTAAACACTGAGTCCCAGTAAAAATAACTTAGCTGCTTCTTTCAGGATATACCTGAAAAATATTACCTAGAAGATAAGATTCCTGGAAGATAAGTCTGTTAATCATCAAGTTTACTCATCAAGACTTTCCTCAAAACCCTTGCCCTCTAATATCCACCAATCCAAAGTCATGACATCATAAATTGCCTAATCCCAGAGTTACCAACCTTGCAAGACCTACCTCAAAATCACCCAGCCAACGCTCCCTACTCTCGCTACTGTGACACAACTAAGGCTGTGTCAACGGGGTGTTTTCTACTTAGGGCCCTTAGACCTAATAAACTTAGCTTTGCTTTTTAATCAACAGCTTTTCTGGTGGTCTCTTGAAAAGTCATCATAGTACTATGGCAGTAGTGTACCAGGTACATCTATAAATCCTTTAAACAATGTTCAAATGCAACAAACCTTCTTGACTTCCAATGATTTTATGTTTGATTTAATTCACATTAGTAAAGTATGAAAGAATATGCCAATCAACCTCACGAATAGGGATCTCTACATGGCTGAGTAATGTAAATATCAAATGTATAAACACGCACAAATGCTTTAAAAGGCTGAGGCTTGAATACTTCAACATGCAGAGACTTTTCATGCAAGGAGGACTTTATGCATTCATTGTGAACAGATTCTATCATATTTAAGGGAAAAAAGAAGGCACTTCAAGTGTTTCCTATGAAGAGCCCTAGAAATGTGATTCGATTATAAATTAAATCGGCCACAAGGTGTCAGAGAGAGGTCTGCCTTTCTCTGTCCACACTAGGTTTTGGATAATCCCCAAGAACTCGTCCAGCATTAGGTTGAAGTACACATGTGAGAAATGGTATTCCAGCTGGAGGCTGTGTAATTTGGATTTGCTGTAGCATGCATCCATGCAATGAGGGATATAAGCAATCAGACTTTTGAAAGCACACATCACAGAGAGCCCTTCATGAAAATCAATGTCCAGACTTCCATCTTGCACAAGAAGCCTCTTCTCCAATTAACCTACCTGAGAATGCGCCAGCACTCACAGTCCCCCGCTTCCTGCTCAATTGTCATTCTACAATTTATTATTTTTCAATGGCATATTGCTCCACCTTTCTACATCTTACTATGGGACATGGCATTAGGGTATAGAACCTTTAGCTTCCAAAGAAGAAAATGATTAATCAACCACCATGAACCCTTAGGGTTTGCCTCTATTTCATGCATTTCTGTCAGGTATGAAATCTGGAGTTAGCAATGTGGTATTTGGGCCCATGTTGCAATACTCTTTGATTTTAGATGTATGGCATAGTGGGACGGTAGGAATGTCAAATTTCATTTAAGGACTTCATCGTATACACAGGCTCCAAACTGACACAGTACAAATGGTTACTGAGAAGAGTCCCAGGAGAGCAAAGCAAAGAAAGCATCAGTGAGAAACAATGAATGTTAAAGAGTTGGTTTTTGGGTACTGAAACACAGCAATTGTTTTCAACTATTTTTGATACTAACTGGAAAGAAAACCACTTGAACAGCCAAAGCCGCAGTTTAACACGCAGACCATGATGTGGAATGTATTAAGTGTATGATCCTGGGCAGTAAACTTAACCTCTGTGCCTCAAGTTGTAAAAATGAGGTTAACAGTATCAGCTTACAAGATTGTTAAGAAGAATTAAATAACTTACTATTTGTAAATGCTTAGAATATCTAGAACATAAGTATTATAAGTGTTTTAAAAATGTATTCCTTTAAACCCTGACCAGTTTGGCTCAGTGGATAGAGAGTCAGCCCTTGGATTTAAGGGTCCCAGGTTCAATTCCTGGTCAGGGCACATGCCCAGGTTGTGGGCTGAATCCCCAGTAGGAGGCGTGCAGAAGGCACCTGATCCATGATTCTCTCTCATCATGGATGTTTCTCTCTCCCTCTCCCTTCCTCTCTGGAATTAAAAAAAAAAAAAGTATTCCTTTAAAGGCACCACTAAGTTGTAAAAATAAGGAAAACCCTCAAGGATCTCAAGTAAAGAAGGTAAGATTATGAACAAAACTAAAATTTTAAAATGGAGATGCACTGGAGGTTAGATTGAGGTGCTTAAGGAAACACAGGGTTTCGGTTTTAATGGCGACTCTGGGGTAGATTTGGCAGAAGAGAAGCACACACTGAGCCTCCCACCCCCTCAATAAAAGGAGACAGGAAGGAGGGAATCTGCCTAATGCAAAGTTTGTCTGTTTTGGTCTGGTCTCTAGGTATTAAAAAAAAAAAAGTATAACATGAAGATGTGCAAAAAGAGGCAGGCCTTCAACTGCGTGCCTGGTTGTAGAGCAGCCCAGCTTACAAAACCTGCAGAATTACTTTGCAGACATGGCCCCAACCAGGCAGCACAGGACCCCCCAGGTCGTTATTTGTGGAATATCTGGTACAACATCTAAAATAACACTTCAATCCACCAGGAGAAAATGTGACACCCACCCCTCTAAGTACTAGGTAAAAGACATCACCCTACAACATAGATATCCCTTTAGATCACTAGACATTTAAAAAGTGATTTCCAAAAAAGGTGTGCACACGCGCACACATAAATGAGATGCTATGAAGATCACAGATTTCTTTTTAAATCAATAGTCACAAACTTGAAATAATTTTTTTTATATTTGTATTGATTTTTAGGGAGAAAGGAAGAGGGATAGAGAGGTAGAAACATCAATGAGAGAGAAACATCATTGATCAGCTGACTCCTGCACTCCCCCTATTGGAGAATCAAGCCAGCAACCCGGGCATTCACCCTGACTGGAAATTGAACCGATGAACTCTTGGTACATGGGCAATGCTCAACCCCTGAGCAACATCAGCTGGGCTAAATAATTTAAATATACAACTTTTAAACACACAAACCTGAACACACAGAAAGCATTTACCTCTCTCTGTCCTGAATCTGCTCTCTAATGAAGGAGAAAAAAAACATAAACCCAGAAGAACAAAATGAATTAATAGTAGACAAAAGTCAGTAGTTTGGAAATTAGAAATCTTAACTGACTTAATAACCTGGAAAGAGAAAAATCTGAAGCAGGAGATAAGAAACCCAAAAAGAAGAAGGCCAGGAACCTTGAAAGAACCTTAGAAAACTTAGGAATTAGACTTTGGTGCCTTCAGAATCAAAGGTACTAGAGCAGTGGTTCTCAACCTGGGGGTCGCGACCCCTATGGGGGTTGAATGACCCTTTCACAGAGGTTGCCTAAGACCATCGGAAAACACATATTAAATATATAATTACATATTGTTTTTGTGATTGATCACTATGCTCTAATTATGTTCAATTTGTAAGAATGAAAATATATCCTCTACAGATTCTGCCCCCACCCTCTTTACTGGGTGTTTGGTGTTTGTATTTGTTTGGTTTATCTATTGGTTCTGTGGTGTTTTCTCCGTGTGTGTGTGTGTGTGTGTGTGTGTGTGTATATATATGTATTTTCCTTTTTCTTTTCTCTCCTTTTTTTTTTCCTTTTTTTTTTCCTCTCTCTCTTAGATATCATTTGTACTCTCTTTTCTCTCCCCTAATTCTCTTTTCTCAGGTGGTCACTTACATAGGGGTTATCGGTGTCGTGAGTACATTCATGCTTTGTTCCCCTTGAGTCATGTCTTGTTAAGGTGAATTTTATCCTGTCTGGCTAAAGTGCTAGAGAGCAAGCCACATAACCAGATACCTGGAGAGGAGGAGCAGCGACGCGTGCAGCTCACTTCAGTCCAAAGAGCAGCAGCCGTGCAAGCAGCCCACCCCCATTCAAGGAGGAGCAGGCTTGCAATCAACCTGTCCAAGTCCAAGGAGCAGTAGCCCCACAAGCAGCCCACCACACCAGAGGAACAACAGCAGCGTGCAGCCAGCCCCCATTCAAGGAACAGCAGCCACGTGAGGAGTCCACCCCAGTTCAAGGAACAGCAGCTGCGTGTAGCCCGCCTCCATCCAAGGAACAGCAGCCTTGTGATCAGCACACCCTCTGTCTGAGGAACAGCAGCTGTGTGAGAAGCCTCCCCGCACCAGCCAGAGGAGCCACCATGGCTGTGAACAGCACCCACCAGAGGAGATGTTGCCAACTGAGGAGCAACTACTACAACGACAACCGCCTGAGGAGCAACCGCAGCCCGAGGAGCAACAGCCACCCAAGGAGCAGCCACTGAACCACTCAACATCTAGATCTGTCAGTGAGATCAAAGATGGGTAGACAAAGAAACCCCCAAAAGAAAGAAGAGGAGGACTCGCCAGAAAAGCAGCTAAGTGAAACAGAAGCATGCAACATATCAGAAAAAGAATTCATATTAAGGGTCCTAGAGTGCATAAACCAGATGGAGGAAAAAAATCAACAACTTATGTAAGGGATGAAAAAAAATCAATAACATATGTAAGAACCAAGAAGAAATGAAGAGTGATATAGCTGCAATAAAAAACACCATTGAAAGTTTCAACAGTAGACTAGAAGAAGCAGAGGACCGAATTAGAGAATTAGAAGACAGGGAAATAAAACACACCCAAACTGAACTGCAATTGGAGAAAATAATGAAAAGACAGGAGGAGAGCCTAAGGGAGCTATGGGACAGCATGAAACAAAACAACTTATGAATAATAGGGGTGCCAGAGCAACAGAAAGAGGAGCAAGGGTTAGAAAACCTATTGGAAGAAATAATATCAGAAAACTTCCCTGAGGTGGGGAAGAAAAAAGTCACACAACCACAGAGAATCCCAAACAAGATGAACCCGAAAAGACCCACGCCAACACACATCATAATTACCATGGCAAATGTTCAGGACAAAGAGAGAATCTTAAAGGCTGCAAGAAAGAGACAGAAAGTTACATACAAGGGATCTCCCATTAGATTGTCAAATGATTTCTCAACAGAAACACATCAGGCCAGAAAAGAATGGACGGAAATTTACAAAGTGATGCAAAGCAAAGGACTGAATTCAAGAATACTCTATCCAGCAAGGCTATCATTCAAAATTGAAGGGGAAATAAGAAGCTTCACAGACAAAAAAAGGTTAAGGGAGTTTATCACCACCAAGCCAGCAATGCTAAAGGGACTGGTGTAAAAAGAAGAAATAAAAAGCTAAGAAAGAAAACAGGCACAAAAAATAGAAATGGCTACAAACAAGTACCTTTCAATAACAACTTTAAACATAAATGGACTAAATGCTCCAATCAAAAGACATCAAGTGGCCGAAACCGGTTTGGCTCAGTGGATAGAGCGTCGGCCTGCGGACTTAAGGGTAGCGGGTTCGATTCCAGTCAAGGGCATGTACCTTGGTTGCAGGCACATCCCCAGTGGGGGGTGTGCAGGAGGCAGCTGATTGATGTTTCTAACTCTCTATCCCTCTCCCTTCCTCTCTATAAAAAATCAATAAAATATATATTTTTTTAAATCTCAATTATTAAAAAAAAAAAAAAAAGAAGGAATTCTTACCATTTGCGACAGCATGGATGGAACTGGAGAGCATTATGCTAAGTGAAATAAGTCAGTCAATGAAAGAATACCACATGATCTCACTCATTTATGGATAATTAATACCATTATAAACTGATGAGTAAAAACAGATACAGAGGCAGAGCAACATCGAACAGACTGTCAAACTACAGCAGGAAGGCTGGGGAGGGTTGAGGGGTGGGGGGCAGAGTAAGAAGAGATCAACCAAAGGACTTGTATGCATGCATACGAGGATAATCAATGGACACAAGACACTGGGGGGCATGGAGGCTAGGGGAGGGTCAAGGGGAGAAAAAAAAAGGAGACATATATAATACTCTAATACTTTAAGCAATAAAACAATTAAAAAAAAAGAAAATACATCCTGCATATCAGATATTTACATTATAATTCATAACAGTAGCAAAATTACAGTTATGAAGTAGCAACAAATAATTTTATGGTTGGGGGTCACCACAACATGAGGAACTGTATTAAAGGGTCATGGCATTAGGAAGGTTGAGAACCACTGTACTAGAGGCTATCTGAAAACAAGATAGGTTGAAAGTCTTCACAAGAATCAGTTAAGATTCCCTGAGATCCTTCTTGTACCCTGAGCAGCCTTGCAACTACCCTAGGCAACCTTGTAAAAGACTGGAGTGTGTCCTCTGGAGAAATTGATGATGGCAGGCTCAGGCACAACTCAAAACAGATGTTAAGAGCAAGTCAGCAAAAAGCCCAAAAATAAACCTTCATACACACACACACACACACACACACACACACACACACACATATAGTCAAATGATTTTCCTAAAAATTTTAATGATCATTTCACTGGGGGGAGGAAAAGAAATCTTTTCAACAAATATAGGCGGGAAGCAGAATATCCACATGCAAAAGAATGAAGTTATTTGTACCCTTCCTTACACCAGTGATGGCGAATCTTTTGAGCTCGGCGTGTCAGCATTTTGAAAAACCCTAACTTAACTCTGGTGCCGTGTCACATATAGAAATTTTTTGATATTTGCAAACATAGTAAAACAAAGATTTATATTTTTGATATTTATTTTATATATTTAAATCCCATTTAAGAAAGAAAAATCAACCAAAAAAATGAGTTCGCGTGTCATAGGTTCACCATCATTGCCTTACACCATATACAAAAGTTAACTCAAAACTGATCAAAGACCTAAACATCAGAGCTTAAATTATAAAACTTAGAAGGAATGGGGGGGGGGGGGGGGGGAGTTTCATGACAATGGATTTGGCAATGATTTCTTGGATACACCACCAAAGCACAGGAGGCAAGTGGAAAAAATAAATTAGACTGTACTATGTATGAAACAGGAATTTTAGGGGAATATATGCAGGCTTATGCAGGGAATTTTTAGAATTGGGGTCCATGGAAAAATCATAGGGCTACAGACTGGGAGAAGGTATATTTCCATAACACAAGGAAGCCCGGTGCCATTAATTTCCATAAGACAAGGAAGCAGCAACAGGTATATCTCCATAACACAAGAAAGCAACAGTTGCATTTACTAGTACATAAGACAAAGAAGCTGGAAGTAGCCTAAAAGGTCAATATTTACAAAATAAAGAAGGAAGAAAGCCCAGAAAGAAAAGAACAATGAGGAAGGAGGGCATCACTGTCCCAAGTGGTTGACCTTTGAGTTCAAGAGTTGCTATAGTGACCAAACCAAAAAGGGGGGTAGGGGCCAATCAGAGGGGATATCAGGACACAGAAACTACAGCCTTTATAAACCATGGAAACAGGAAGTCGGTGGGACCCTTTTCCCCCTCCCCACGTGGGAGTCCATTCTGTGGGACTCTTTCCCTCCCCCCATGGGGGAGTCTGTACTTGTTCTTCAGTAAGTCTCCACCTTTGCTATACTATTCTCTGTCCGAGGATTCATTCTTTGACTCTGGCGAACAGAGAATCCGAGTTCCAGTCCAAAAATTCCGTTTCATGTATATCAAAGGACAAAATCAACAGTGGAAAAAACAACCTAAAGAATGGGATAAAATATCTGGACTGTTTGCTGACTTGCTCAAGTATCTAATAAGGGATTAAAATCCAGAATATATAAAGAACTACTTCTCAACAACAAAACTAACAAACTAATTTAAAAAAACAAAGAAAGGACTTGGATGGCTATTTCTCCAAAGATGGGATACAAATGGCCACTAAGCACAGGTGAAAAGATGCTCACAGCACACTAATCACTTGGGAAATGGAAAGTGAAAACACAAAAGTAAAAAACTAAGTACTCTTGCCGAAACCGGTTTGGCTCAGTGGATAGAGCGTCGGCCTGCGGACTGAAGGGTCCCGGGTTCGATTCCGGTCAAGGGCATGTACCTGGGTTGCGGGCACATCCCCAGTAGGGGATGTGCAGGAGGCAGCTGATCGATGTTTCTCTCTCATCGATGTTTCTGACTCTCTATCTCTCTCCCTTCCTCTCTGTAAGAAATCAATAAAATATATTTTAAAAAAAAACAAACAAACAAAAAAAAAAACTAAGTACTCTTAACAAACACAACAAAATCAGAACATAAGTGCTGCGGAGGATGTGGAGAAACAAACTCCTGTGCACTCTTTGAGGGAACATAAAATGGTGCAGCCACTATGGAGGGTCCTCAAAAAATTGAATATAGGATTACCATATAATCCAGCAATTCCATTTTTGAGAATATATTGAAAAATACTGAAAGCAGAGTCTTAAAAAGGTATTTGTACACCCATGTTCATAGCAGCACTATTCACAAAAGCTGAGTTAAATAAGCCAATCACAAAAAGTCAAATACTTATGATTCCATTTATATGAGGTTCCTAAAGTAGTCAAATTCACAGCAAGTAGAATGGTGGTTGTCAGGGGCTGAGGAAAAGGGGAACAGAGAGTCATTTTGTAGCAGATAGAAGAGGTTAATTTTTGCAAGATAGAGAGAATTTTGGAGACTGGTTGCACAATAATGTGAATGTACTTAACACTACTGAACTGTAAACTTAAAAATGGTTAAGATGGCAAATTTTGTTATGTGTATTTTACCACAATAGTAAACAAATAAAAACCAAGCCAACAAAATGATCAATGTGGTACTTCTATCTCTTTTCCCCTGCTTAGCTTCCAGGAAGGCTAGCCATCAGGAGCAGGAGACTAAATGTAAAGGTCCTCTCCAGAAAACAGAATGACTTCTAAAAGTTCTACTGGCTTCTTTTACAGTTGTACTTTCTGGATATGATTTTGTTATTGTTCTCACTTTTTAAAAATTGTAAAAAAAATTTTTTATTTTAAACATACTTATTGTATAGTCTAACATTTCCATTTTGTAGTGTCTATAGATACTGACATAGAGTGCCCCAACAAAAAGTTGGCTCCTTCCTATCTGATCACCCAACACTGAAGCCCACCAAAGGGCTAACTCTACTCAGGTATGATCATTTTTCAGTCACCTTTTGATAGTGTCTCACTTAGAAATATAAGCAGAAGGCTAATCATCAGCAGACATTAGAATATTTTCTTGATGGCAGCCTAGGCAAATGCCGGTACTCACAGTCTCCCACAACCACATCAAAATTACAACTGAAATACAGAACAACCAGCATTCAGAACTACCTGAAAGCTGGCTAAATGGAAGTCTTACAACTACAGAAGTAAAGAAGAAAGTACAGTGGGGCCTTGACTTACGAGTTTAATTCGTTCCATGACAGAGCTCGTAACTCAAATTATTCGTATGTCAAATCGCTTAAAGTGAACAAGTGAGACAGGATGCTGGGCTGATGTTGTGGCGTTCACTGTGACGTTCGCTGCGCCAACTAGCGGTGGGGTATCTAAAGCTGGCTCATAACCCGAATTTTAGCTCGCAACTCAAAGCAAAAAATCGGCCGAGAGACAGCTCGTATCTCAAAAAACTTGTTAGTCGGGACACTCGTAAGTCAAGGCCCCACTGTATATCGAGACTGGTAGGAGGGGCAAAGGCATGGAACTGGCTGGTCTGACACCCATGTGTGTCATTTTTTAATTGGGAGGGATATCTCTGCTGCGGAGTACCCTCTTCCCCTGCCCATGAAGCACATGGGTCCCAGCCCCACACCAGCCCCCCAGCCTTCCGAGCTGGGAAAAGAAGTCCCCCTAACTTTGGGCTGTAAAAACTAGTGGTGATTGTGACTGAGTGACAGGGGCTGCTGGAGACCCAGGTGTTCCTCTTAAAGGGCTGATGCATGAACTTACATGAACTCGCTACCTCTGAGCTCCAGAATTGGGACAGTGGCTTGAAAGGAATCAGGGACATTCAGGGAGGAACTGGATTGTCTAGCATCAGGGTAAGAACTCAGGAGCAGCTTTCTTACAAACAGGGATGACTGTTCCTATGCTGAAACCTCCCCCTTTGCACAGCTGACCGGCAGCCATACCTGAATCCCCATTAGCCTGGATCACAATATTCACTCTGGTCTAGTGATTCCCTGAGACCCCACCCCATCCAATATGCAGCCCCATCCAAGGCGACTATAGCAGCTTTTCCCTATGAAAGGCCTGTCCTCGCTCAGGCTTCAGACTGCTAAAATCTCTCAAACAAACAGCATGCCCCAAACCTATCAATAATAGACTCAAGACCCAGCACTAGCACCAGCCTGCCTTGCCTGGGCACTTAACAAGCCTAATACAAGTAGCAGCCTCTGCAGACCTCTCTGTAGCTCCTGTTGGGTGGCCCCAGCCAGTGGCTGACTTTGCACATGCCGGGAGGCCCCAGAGTCACTGCACTTAATGGACAGCTTCAGACCATAGCAGATTACCACTCTACACATCCACAAGCAACACACTCAAGGGGCAGATTCAGTGAGCACCAGAGCCCCATTGAAGCAAGGCCTGCTGCTCCACTTGGTTGTCTCCTGCAGAGCTGCTCTTCCACTGTAGTTCCAGCTGGTCCTCATAGCCAATTGGCCGGGAGGTCGATTCCTCCCAAAGAGGCAAACAGCAATCAAGGCCCAGCACACAGCCCACACAGGGGCACACCTCAAGTGTCCAGCTCAAGTGACTGGGGAGGCTGAGCTGCTGGGCCCTACAAGACACCTACTACACAAGGCCACTCTACCAACTCAAGAAGACATAGCAGCTCTTCTTAATACACAGAAACACACATAGGGAAGCAGCCAAAATGCACAAACATGTCACAAATGAAAGAAACAGAAACAAGCAAACTACTGGATACGGAGTTAAAACAATGGCCAGGATGCTCAAGGATCTTAATAAGAGCTTCAAGGAACTTAGGAAGACTATCAAGAATCTTAGTGAGAATGTCAAAGACATAAAAAAGGACCAGTCAGAAATTAAGCACACACTAACTGAAATAAAGAATAATTTCCATAGATTCAACAGTAAAGGATTTCGAGAATCAAACCAACAAATATAAGCAAGCAAAAAACAATCCAGCCCTACCTGGTTTGGCTCAGTGGACAGAGCATCCGCCTACAGACTGAAGGGTCCCAGGTTCGATTCCCGCCAGAGGCAAGTGCCTGGGTTGCCAGCTAGATCCCCAGTAGGGGGCGTGCAGGAGGCAGCCAATCAGTGATTCTCTCTCATCACTGATATTTCCATCTCTCTCTCCCTTCCTCTCTAAAACCAATAAAATATATTTTAAAAAGAAAAAAGAATCCAAAAATTTGAAGGTAGTATAAGGAGCCTCTGAGACAACTTTAAGTGTAACAACATTCATATTATGGGAGTGCCAGAACGAGAAGAGAAAGATATTGAAGACTTATTGGAAGAAATAATGACAGAAAACTTCCCCTACCTGGTGAAAGAAACAGACTTACAAGTCCAGGAAGCACAGAAGGTCCCAAACAAGAGTAACCCAGAGAGGCCCACACCAACACATATCATAATTAAAATGCCAAGGACAAAAGACAGAATCTTAAAAGTAGCAAAAGAAAAGCAGTCAGTTAGTTACAAGGGAGTACCCAAAAGACTGTCAGATTTTTCAACAGAAACTTTGCAGGCCAGAAGGGAGTGGCAAGAAATACTCAAAAGTGATAAATAGCACGGACCTACACCCAAGATTATTCTACACAGCAAACCTCTCATTTAGAGTTGAAGGTCAGATAAAGAGCTTCACAGACAAGAAAAAGCTAAAGGAATTCATCCACACCAAACCAGAATTACATGAAATGTTGAAGGGTATTCTTTAAGGAGAGGAGGAGGGGGAGGAAGAGGAAGAAAAAGAAATATGAACAAAATTGCAATAAATACGTATCAACAATTCAATCTAAAAGTCAAAATAAATGAAAAAATAAACTGATGAATAAAATAGAACCAGAAGCATGGAAACATGGAACAGATTGATGAATCTTGGAGGGAGGGCAGGGAGAAATTAAACAAAGCACTTATATGCATACTAAAGGCCAGGTGTGCACTGTGCATGGGTGGGGTCCCTTGGGGTGGCCTGCGGGGATCGGGCCCCCGCTTGCACCCACCTTGGCCTGGCACCGCCCACTCACCTGCTCCACCATCCCACCACGGTCCCACTCTCATTGGGGCCCATTGGGGCCAGCAGTGCCTCCACTGCCACCCGCTACCAGCGCCTTGTCGCTAACGCCCACCATGCTTTGCACCACCCCTCTGGTGGTCAGCACGCGTCATAGCGAGCGGTTGAACTCCCAGTCGAATGACCGCCCAAGGGGACAATTTGCATATTAGGCTTTTATTATATAGAATATGCGTTACCTATGGACACAGTCAATAGGGTGGTAAATGCCTGGGGTGGGGCAGGAACAAGGTGGAAGGAAGCAATGAAAGGAATAACGGGAGGCATCTGTAAAATTCTCAACAATAAAGTTGTTGTTTTTAACCTCAAAAACATTTTTTTTCTTCCCATGCACTCTGTTCTTAGGAAACTTGTTTTTGGAAGGATGGATTGGCTCCACCACTACCAGTAACAAAATAGCAAATACTGCATGGCTCAGTGGTTGAACATCAACCTATAAACCAGGAGTCAAATTCAATACCCAGTCAGGGCACATGCCCAGGTTGCAGGCTCGATCCCCAGTGTGAGGTGTGCAGGAGGCAGCCAATCAATGATTCTCTCTCATCATTGATGTTTCTAGCTCTCCCTCTCCTTTCCTCTTTAAAAATCAATAAAAAATATATATTCAAATTTCAAAAAGCAATATTGTCTGAGTACAGCATGCACATGCCCTTTATATACATGTACTCACTTAATTTTCTTTTTTTTCTTATTTTTGTTTTTAGAGGGATAAGGGGAGAGAAACATTGTGGCATTAACATGAATCAGCTGCCTCCTGCACCCGCCCTGCTGGGGATTGAGCACGAAAGCCAGGCATGTGATGTGCCCCAACTGGGAACTGAACCTGGGATCTCTTGGTCCAGGCGACAACACTCAACCACTGAGCAACACCGGCCTGGCAGCTCACATAATTTTTAAAATGACACTACGAGGAGAGTAAGATTATTTTTCCCACACTTCAGACTGGAAACTCAAGCACAAAGAGGTTAACTGACGTAACTTGCCCAGGGTCATTTTCCAGTTGTCAGTCAGGATTTGGACTCAGGCAGGTGGCTCCAGAGCCCCTTGCTCTCTGTCACTAAGATACTGTGCTCACCAAGGGAGAAAACCTCAAAAAAGGAATATGGAGGAGGCAGACACAACAAAAAGGGGAAGGAAATTTCTAGAAAATGGTAAAGGGAAGTCCCCAAATCACAGCTGAACCAATAAAACTGACAAAATATTGGGGTGCCTTGACCACACCTAGAAGAGATTTCTCAGTTCTCTGAAAGTTTGAATGAAAAAGTGATCGATCAATCAATACAGAGAAAACTAAGCAAACTAATACAAATCAATTATTAACTTCAGGGAAAACAAAAAGCTGTACAAGCAAAGAATGCACGACCCTATTTCTGGCTGATTCATTAGTGAACAATAACAAGAGTGATAAATCATACAGTAATTCAACCAAAGAAAGAGACATACGAGCATGGGAAGGATGGGAGATGAAAAGTGTGTCAACTAAACACACAGCTGGATTTCTGGAAAACAACAAAATGGAATAAGCATTTTACTTAGAAATAGGGAAGCAAAAGGCAAATATTTCAGTAAGTCCTTGTCACTCCACATTCCATTCCAGGCTCTCCTAAATTACTAAGTGATTTTTCTAAAGATCTGAATACATTATGGTTCACCCTCTGTGCCTCAGGGCTTCTGACATATTCCGAGACCCTCTCCTTTTTTAAAAAAAATATATTTTATTGATTTTTTACAGAGAGGAAGGGAGAGAGATAGAGAGTTAGAAACATCGATGAGAGAGAAACATCGATCAGCTGCCTCTTGCACACTCCCCACTGGGGATGTGCCCGCAACCCAGGTACATGCCCTTGACCGGAATCAAACCGGGGACCTTTCAGTCCGGAGGCCGACGCTCTATCCACTGAGCCAAACCGGTTTGGGCATGAGACCCTCTCCTAATGCAAGCCTTTGAGAGCTAGACATAAATGAATGAAGATGGCTATATGCCAATGAGACTTACGAATGGGAACTGAAATGTCCATTTCACGCAACTTTTATACAGTATGAAATATTCTTTTTTATTTTATTGTATTTTTTTGGTAACGGTTTACGAATCACTCTTAGCTCTTGGGCCACACAAAAACAGGTGGCAGGCTGGATTTGGCCCATAAGCTGTAGTTTGCCAATTCCCGTCCTAAAGCAACAAGGCGGGTGGAGGCAGTCCAGAAGCTGCAGATGGGAGACTCCCCATCAGTGAGGCTCCAAACAGCCCATATTACGCACAAAAGAGAGAATTAGCACGTGGACAGCTGCTTCGCCCAGACAGCCGGCAACAATAGGGGCCTCTGAAGGCGGTTTTGACCTGTATCTCTGCTTTCTTCCTTACCTCAATCTTGAAGGGCAGACACAGCTACACACACGGGAGGAGAGGGGAGAGAACCCAAGTGCACACACGGGAAAAACCAGCTCGCTCGCTGCTTTCCCCCATCACAGGTTTCTGGGCCTGAATTTGGCTCCATTCGTTAAGAGGGTGGGGTGGGGTGGGGTGGGACAATTCACTGAGTCACGGATGTTAAACTCGATGAGATCAGACTTATACACTACCTGAGGCTAACTGCAAAGCAGTCGAATCTGCCCGGATTCCCCCAGGTGTGGGATGAACAACTAGCAAATAAAGTCCAAAGCCAATCGGAAGAAAGAATAAAGTTTCTCTCTACAGGCGCACAAGTCAGTGCTACCGCATACAGTAAGCCAGTTATGTAACCAAAGGAACATGTAAAGAACGCTTTGGAATCAATAGATTAACCCCCCCCCACCTCACCCACCCACCCACCCCCCAAATAAAAAAGAAAAAGGAAAAAAAAGGAAGAAATGAAAAAGGAAACAGGACAACTGGCAAAGGAAAGTTCTTTTTCAAAAACAACCAAAAAGTGAAACATGAAAACTTTCCACTTCACCAGCAGTCAAGGAGATGCAAAGATGCCACTTCCCCCGGCACCGGGCCGGGCGATGCCAGGGCCGCGCAGAGGGTGGCGGAGAGGGGGGCGCGGGGCCCTGGCTGCGGCCGCGCCAGCCCTGGACGGAGAGGGGCCGGGGCAGCCATCGTCCGGCCGCCCGCAGCCTCTTAGCAGGAGGCCCCCGTCGGCGTAAAAAATACCCCCAACTTTTTTGGGGGGATAAGCAGGTAGGAAAGCCACGCCCACGTTTTAGGAAGTGAAATTTCAATTCACAGTGTGTGGCCGCTCCCTGCGATCTCGACTCCCGGACGCAGAAAACGCTGCAGGGTTTCAAGAGCCCAAAACAGACGCGCCGCAGGGGCCGGGGCAGGAGGAGGAGGAGCGGCGGGATGGCCTGGGCCTCGGCCCCGGGGCTGCCCTGCGGGGAAGCGAGGAATCCCACCGCGTCGGGAAGACTCGCTCCGGCGCCGCCAGGAGGTCCAGGCCGCCGGCGTTTCTGGCCGCGGCCCGCCGTCCCCGTCCCTCGCCCGCAGCCCGCCGTCCCCGTCCCCGTCCCCCACCCTCAGGGCCCGCGGGCCGCCGGCCGGGCAGGGTCGGGGGCCCCGCGATCCGGGGCGGGCGAGTCGGCCGCCGGGGCCTCGCCGTTGGACACCGCGGCCAGCCCGCCAGGGCCGAGCCGGGAGGTGGGGCCGCGGCCGGACCCGCCCCAGAGCCTCGGGCGCAAAACAGAAACCTAACCCGGCGGACGCGGGACGCAGCCCGGGACGCGCCGGCCGGGCCCTGCCCGCCGCCGAGCGCTCCGCCGGCGGGACCGAGACGCCGGCCCCGTCCCCCGACCCTGGCGCGGCCCCAGCCGCCGGGCCGACGAGTCGCCACCGCCCACTGCGGCCCCCCCTCGCCCGCCCGCCCGCCCTCCTGGGACGCGGCCGCTCCACCCCTCGCGCTGCTCACCGCGCTGAGGCGGATCCCGCTGGGACACGGCGCCGCCATCTTGAGCTGCACAGCCTGGGCCGGCCTCCGCCGCAGCGCGACTGGGAGGGAAGCCGCGGGGACGGCGGTGAGCGCGCGGGGTCCGCCCACTTCCGGGGCGGGGCGGCGGGCGTCCCGCCCACGCACTTCCGCCCGCGGGCACCGGCGCGCTGAGTGCGGGAAAGAGGAACCGGCGGGCGGGGAAGGCGGGCGGGCGTGACCCGGACCTGGAGGCTGGAGGGGCCTGAGCTCGAAGCCCGGCGCGATGGGCGCTGGTGGCCCTCGGGATGCACCCAAGGCCTTGACCCGCCAGACCCGAATTGCACAGAGAGCCCTTCCGTGCCCGCCAGTGTCCACGTGACTTGAAGGCTTAGTCACGAAATGAAGACTTTGCACCTTTTGGGGTTCACCCTGAGAATAACCATCTTTCACCCTGATAAGTCCTTTCCTGCGTGTACGTGTATTTTTTTTCACGTGTTTTTTTTTTTATTATATTTTATTGACTTTTTACAGAGAGGAAGGGAGAGGGATAGAGAGTTAGAAACATCGATGAGAGAGAAACATCGAAACATCTACCAGCTGCCTCCTGCACACTCCCCACTGGGGATGTGCCCGCAACCAAGGTACATGCCCTTGGCCGGAATCGAACCTGGGACCCTGAGCCAAACCGGTTAGGGCCGTGCACGTGTATTGAGTGTGTCACAGGACAGCCCCGTGCGAGGTGTTGCGGTCTCCTCCCCCACTCTTGTCAACCTCATAAGAAAGATTTCAGAGGAGAGACAAACAGCAGCGTTGAAGCAAAGTAAGCAACTTTATTAAAAACTGGAGGCCCGGTGCACGAAATTCGTGCACTGGTAGGGTCCCTAGGGGCTGGCCCCACCCCCTGGTTGAACTCCTGGTCCAGGGGACAATTTGCATACCACGCTTTTATTATATAGGTACACTTGGCATATAGCACAAGCAGGCAGCTCAACTACCTGAGCTCACACCTGGTGGAGGTTCAGGGGGTTTCATACCTGTCTCCCTATAGGTTTCAAAGTTTCTCTGCCTGATATCTTGAGTTGCAGACTACGTTTCAAAGCTCCCTTCTACACCGCTGTGGCTTATCTTGGAATGTTTGTACATACAACTGGTCATCATGTCTGGCAAGTCCTAAGGCAGCTCACATCTCTGTTGAGTGGGTGAGATAAAACTCCCCCCTTGGCCAAAACCGGTTTGGCTCAGTGGATAGAGCGTCCGCCTGTGGACTGAAAGGTCCCAGGTTCGATTCCGGTCAAGGGTATGTACCTGGGTTGCGGGCACATCCCCGGTAGGAGATCTATAGGAGGCAGCTGATCGATGTTTCTAACTCTATATCTCCCTTCCTCTCTGTAAAAAATCAATAAAATATATCTAAAAAAAAAACCTCCTCCTTCGTTCCCCTTTCCCCCCTTTCCTGCCCGAACATCCCCCAAGTGATCTGTCCTTGGGCTTAGCTGGCACAACTGGTATGAATGGGGTCTTCATTCTCTCTTTTCCCAGCCCAGGGTCACTAAGCCATATGTTCTCTGGCCAGCGAGGAGTGGTATTAACCATTTGCTCTCATGTGTCCTTATTTGGGGAAGGCAAGGTCTTGGGATTCGCAAGCTGGCTGCAAATTGCCCAAACTGTTTGGCCTTGTTTAATTTTCTTGTCTCAGTTTCCCCATCCTACTTGCCCAGGAATTTTCCTAGCTTCTTACTATCCTGCCTCAAGTGCTTTTACTCAAGCACACTTATTTGGTGTCAACTTTTTTAAAAAATATATATATATTTTATTGATTTTTTACAGAGAGGAAGGGACAGGGATAGAGAGTTAGAAACATCAATGAGAGAGAAACATTGATCAGCTGCCTCCTGCACATCTACTGAGGATGTACCCACAACCCAGGTACATGCCCCTGACCAGAATCGAACCCGGGACCCTTCAATCCACAGGCCGACACTCTATCCACTGAGCCAAACCGGTTTCGGCTGGTGTCAACTTTGAGGCTTGTAAGGACTAAAACATTTTTTAATTTATAATAATAAAAGTACAATATGCCAATTAGACCGGACGTCCTTCCAGATGAAGCCAGGGCTGTGAGGGAAGCCTGGGTCTTGGGTGCCAGAGAGAAGCCGGTGTCGGCAGCCAGGAGAAGGAAGGTCTACTCTTTTTTTTTTTTTTTTAATATATATTTTATTGATATTTTACAGAGAGGAAGGGAGAGAGATAGAGAGTTAGAAACATCGATGAGAGAGAAACATCGATCAGCTGCCTCCAGCACATCTCCCACTGGGGATATGCCCGCAACCCAGGTACATGCCCTTGACGGGAATCGAACCTGGGACCTTTCAGTCCACAGGCGGATGCTCTATCCACTGAGCCAAACCAGTTTCGGCGGAAGGTCTACTCTTGCACAAATTTTGTGCATTGGGCCTCTAGTTAATAAATGAATGAGGAAATGTTAAAAAAGCAAAAAACTAAAACACTGTGTCCTGTTATCACCCTGACCACTGAGATTTGGATAAATGACATAATGTGAATCATCTAAGGAAGAGTGCTAGTTAATCCTATTTGAAATGCTCTGGATTCAGTACTTCGTAGGGTTTCCTCTAACTTTAAGATTGTGAGCCAGGTCCTGGCCAGTGTGGCGCAGATGGTTGGGCGTCATCCCATGCACTGAAGGGTTGTCAGTTCAATTCCTATTCAGGGCACCAGATTGTGGGCTTGATTCCCAGTGGGGCGGGAGCAGCGTATAGGAGGCAGCCCATTGATGTTTCTCTCTCCCTGTCCCCGCCTCTCTCTAAAACTCAATTTTAAAATCTTAGAAATTAAAAACAAACCAAAAAAAAAGGAACTAGGAGGCAGGATAGTAAGAAGCCAGGAAAATCTTTGGCCAGTGGAATGGGGAACTGAGACAGATGGCGGGACAAACTGGCCTCAGCTGCCCCTGGACACACCTGCCTCCTTCTCCACTGAATGAGCACCCCTTTAAGCATTTAGCCCTCGGGACCCTGAGGCTTTTCTAATCAGCATCAAATAATCTTAGGAACAAAGACTCAGGTCTGTTGACCACAGAGACAGAGTTTTGGTCAAACTAGAGATAACATCTAGGCCTCAGTCATGTTTCAGCTCCAGGCCCAGAAAAGCTGCAAAACCAGATGAAAGCAACACCATGGCTGGCATCGGGACCAGATGCAATGACTAAAGGCCCCTACCCTGGCACCATGACCCTGAGAGGACACACTTGGAAAGCTGATGAATATTCTATTAAGATCCCCTAGGCTCTAGCTGGTTTTGCTCAGTGGATAGAGCGGTGCTGGCCCACAGACTGAAGGGTCCAGAGTTTGATTCCGGTCAAGGGCAGGAACCTCAGTTGCAGGCAGTGTCTCTCTCACATCGATATTTCGGTCTCTCCTTGTCCCTTCCACTCTTTCTAAAAAAGAAAAAAAAAATCATGAAAAAACATTGGGTGAGAATTAACAACAACAACAAATTTTTAAAAAGATCCTCCCCTGAGACCTCCCCTAAAATTCCTGCCTTTAGAAAACATAAAAATCCTTAAGACAATGGGACCAAGACATGCATGTGTTCTCTCTCTCTCTCTCTCTCTCTCTCTCTCTCTCTCTCTTCTCTCTCTCTCTCTCTCTCTCTCTCTCTCTCTCTCTCTCTCTCTCTCTCTCTCTCTTTCTCCCTCCCTTCCTCTTTCTCTCCCTCTCTCTTCTCTCTCTCTCTCTCTCTCTCTCTCTCTCTCTCTCTCTCTCTCTCTCTCTCCTGCCCCTCCCTCCACCTTCTTTCTCTCCTTAGGCCCTTATCTTTCCTTTCCCCAGGGGCCCTTTTCTGAGTTGGTAACTAGTTCCTGAGTCTAGCAGCCCAGTTACCTCCCTTTGCATGGGTGACTTTCTTCCTGAAGGGCCTAGGCAGCCACATCTAGGCTCACCCCCCTTGGTGTGACCTTAAGCCCTTCCTTTGCGTCCCTGTCCCCAGCTTGAGTGAACCCACTCTCAAAATCACCAGGACTCGTCTCGTGAAATCTTTCTTGCACGAAGTCCAGAACCAAGAGCCCACAACACCACTAACAACTGCACTAGTTCATGTGAGACTCGTGCCTGGCCTGACTGGCAAGGTCAGGTGCTAAGGGTGCAGTGGTGACGGAAGCAGAGAAGTCCCATGACGTCAAGGTTGTGTCTGTTAAATAAGCTGTGCCCCACTAGTGAGATGTGAAATTAATTTGGTGAGTGTCAACTAGAACTTTGTAAGAAACAAAACAGAATTTTAATTTAATTGTAGAGTGTAGTGTCTCTCCAGGCCCTAATCCAACGTCTTCACTTATTAGCTATGTGATGTTCAATAAATTAATTTAATTTTGACATGAGATGAGATGAGCCTAGATCCGGGGTTGGCAAACTGTGGCTCTCGAGCCACATGCAGCTCTTTGGCCCCTTGAGTGTGGCTCTTCCTAAGCCTTAGGAGTGCCCTAATTAAGTTAATAACAATGTACCTACCTATATAGTTTAAGTTTAAAAAATTTGGCTCTCAAAAGAAATTTCAATCGTTGTACTGTTGATATTTGACTCTGTTGACTAATGAGTTTGCCAGCCACTGGCCTAGATCATCCAGGTGGGTTCCAGATGCAAGCACAAGCTGATGAGGGAACTGGGTGTGGCAGACATCTTTAAGATCATGCTGAGCTTTGAACTTTAAGCTATCACTGGCCGGCTGGTGTGGCTCAGTGGATTGAGCATCGATCTGTGAACCAAGAGGTCTGGGGTTTGATTCCCAGTCAGAGCACATGCCTGGGTTGTGGGCTCGATCCCCAGTAGGGGGCGTGTAGGAGGCAGCTGATCAATGAGTCTCTCTCATCATTGCTGTTTCTATCTCTCCTTCTCCCTTCCTCTCTGAAATCAATAAAATATATATATGTAAATAATAAATCAAAATTAAACACAATGTGAAATTGTTACCACATTTAAGGGGTTTGCTTGGGGGGTTCTATTCAAAAAGGAGGCACGGTTGTCAATAGGTAGTTTTATTTTCTTGTAGGAAGTACAGGAGACGGAGGATTCACACCCAAAGCTGTGTCTTCCTGAAGGAGGCTTAGCCACTGCTTCTGTACACTATTTGGTCGCTTTCACAAACCTATAGTTAGCATCTTCTCTTACGCTGAACAGTGTATCTCGGAGAGCCTTCCGCAAAGAGCTTCCTCACATTGCATGATGTTGCTGTCATTTACTTAGCCAGTCTCCTCCTGTGGACACAGGGCGCCTCCAACGCTTGCTCTTATCAATAATGCTACGAGGAGTGACTGGTGCATAAGTCATTTTGCACGTATGTATGTGTGGGGACCCTGTCTAGAGTGCAAAGGAGGTTCAAGGCCACTTCGAGGGTGGCAATCCTAATCAGGAGTGTTCAAGGCTAAGACGTTATCGTCAGGTGCCAGAAGCAAGGACACGCTATCTTTCTGCATGCACACTGCGCCTGCGTGCCCTTCTATAACCCACAAGACAGAGGTCACTATTCGGCAAGGAGCCTCTTTTGTCTAAGTTAGTATTAAAGCACTAGAGGCGAGATGCACGAAATGGGTGCAAGGGGCTTGCCCCCCCCCCCCCCCACGTCACGGCCACTGCCTCTGCCTCGGCCCCTGCCCCCGCGACTTCATCCAGAAGGTCGTCCAGAAGGATGTCCGGTCTAATTAGCATATTACGCTTTTATTATTATAGACTAGAGGCCCATTGCACAAACTTGTGCATGGATGGGGTCCCTCGGCCTGGCTGGCGATTAAGGTCCATCTGGGGGGCCCGCCAGCCAAGGGGAGGGACCCTGGGAAGTTGGCCAGCCAGCCCCCCAATCAGGGCCTATGTGGGGAGGTTGGGGGAGCTGGCTGGCAGCGGGGAGGGACCGTGGAATGTTGGCTGGCCAGTCAGGGGGGCTGGCCGGCAGCGGGGAAGGGCCATGGGAGATTAGCCGGCTAGGTGGAGGGGCCATGGGAGTTTGGCTGTGGGAAAGCACTGACCACCAGGGGGCAGCTTCTGAGTTGAGCGTCTGCCCCTTGGTAGTCAGTGCGCATCATAGCGACTGGTCGACCAGTCGTTCTGGTCGTTCGGTTGTAATGGTCACTTAAGCTTTTATAGATAGATAGATAGATAGATAGATAGATAGATAGATAGATAAAATAGATGTTACTGGCCAGCACTCAGCTTGCTCAGAGGTGGCTGCTCAGTGAGGCCGTAGCTCCTATGATGGCCCCCGTAGGGCTCCCATGTTGGCAGCTAACTGCTACTTTGCAGGGAAGATGTATGTTACCCAGCCGGTACCGCTACTGGGTGGGCTTTCCTCTGAAGAACTGCTTTGTCCAATAGCTCCTGTCGCAGCAACGGCTACATGGCCATCGGCTCCTACAATAAAGACTCTCTTATATACGCACAACTTCTCAGGGCCTCTCCGTGGAATACCTGGTGTCCCAGGAGATCCAGTCCCCCGCACAGGGGCTCAGACCCGACAGTATGTATATCAGATTAACTCCTGGAAGTAGAGTTGTTGGGTCAAAAGATATATCTGTTCATAGTTCTGATAGTAATTGCCAAATTTCCTCCACATAGCTGGCACCAATTTATATTCCCTGTAGCAATGTAGGAGGGATCCTGTTTTCTCCTATGACTGATATATGCTGAAATAGTCAGTGGATAATAGCTCAGAGAAATTTTATTTTTTTAAAATATATTTAATTGATTCTTCACAGAGAGGAAGGGAGAGGGACAGAGAGTCAGAAACATCGATGAGAGAGAAACATCGACCAGCTGCCTCCTGCACACCCCCCACTGGGGATGTGCCTGCAACCAAGGTACATGCCCTTGACCGGAATCAAACCTGGGACCTTTCAGTCCGCAGGCCGACGCTCTATCCACTGAGCCAAACCGGTTTGGCTTTTTTTAATTTTTAAAAAATATATTTTTATTGATTTCAGAGAGGAAGGAAGAGGGAGAGAGAGAGATAGAAACATCCATGATGAGAGAGAATCATGGACCGGCTGCCTCCTGCAAGTCCCCCACTGGGGATCGAGCCCACAACCCGGGCATGTGCCTTTGGCTGGAATCGAACCTGGGACCTTTCAGTTTGCAGGCTGACGCTCTATCCACTGAGCCAAACCGGCTAGGGCACAATTTTAATTTTTATCATCATGTTGTAAGGTTGGGCATCTTTTTACATGTGTGAAAGCCACATGTGTGCATGTGGGTGTGTGTATATGTGTGCTCTCTGTACATATCTTTTGTCCCTTTCTTTTTCAGTTTTTTTTCTTTCGATAGGAGTTAAGTATTGGAGAAACTAGCCCTTGATAATACAAATCTCAGGTATTTTTTCTCAGTTTTCCATTTGTCTTTTACTTTGCTTGTGAATGATTTTTGTTATGCAGAATTTTTAAAAGAACATTTTATATAGTCAAAATTATAAAACTTTCTCTTATGGCTTCTGGAATTAATACTTATGGATGAAAGATCATCTTCATTCTTTGCTTATATAAATATCTTCTCTTGATTCCTTCATTTTCATAGTGTTTTCATGGTTTCGATCTTTGATCTGTTTGGAATTTATTTTGTGACAGATGTGAGGTATGACTAACTTTTTTCCCTTTCCTTACCCGGTTATCCTAACATTATTTATCGAATAAGCTGCTTCTCTTCCCCCTTTGGGTTGAAAGTGTCCCTCTTACTGCACACTACCGTGCTCTGTCCCTCTATGTCCACACGGGCGGACTTTCTGTTTTGCCGCATTGGCCTCCTCTCTCTTCCTGCGCCGACACCAATGATTTCAGCTTCATACTATGTTTAAAGGTCTGCTCAGGCGAGTTCTCTTCGTTACTTTTCTCTTTTAGAAAGTTCCTGGCTGCTTTTGCCTATTGATCCTTGTACACTTTTAAATGAGTTTACGTTGTTCAAAAATTCCAAATGTTATTTCTTGGGGGATTCCCTTAAATTTATAGAGTAACTTAGAATTTACAACGTATGATACTTAATTGTCCTTTTCCAGATCTAATAAACATTTCCTTTTAGCTACACAGCTTTACTCCTTTGATAGTGTTGTCTTCAAGGATCTTCTTTTTCTTAAATAAATATGTTTTTGTAAAAAAACTGATTTGAGAAAGAGAGGAAGGTAAAGAGAGGGGGCGGGCGAGAAAAATCAATGTGAGAGAGAAACATTCATCAGTTGCCTCCTGTACTCGCCCAACCAGGGTCAAACCGCAGCCTGGGGAGGTGCCCTGGCCTGTCCCCGGAATCGAACCGGTGACATTTGATGCACAGGATGACGCTCAACCAACTGAGCCACTGAATTGCAAAGAGTAGCTGGGAGAAGGCACTGTCTTACATCAGAGCATGTCATTCCGATGGCACAGAATTCTGTCCGGTCTCCCAGGTGCTTGTTTAAAACTCCATCAACTATTTCCACAAACCTGGTCAATTCTCCTCCCGATTCCACTGGGCGGAACATGCAGGTGCTGGGAGGCCCGCCTGCCCTCCTCCACAACACGCCCCACACGCCCCCCTCGTGCTGTGGCCCTTGGTGAGGTGGCTGTGCGGGAGGTCAGGAGGGCGGGTCGTCTCCAAAACTGTCCTCCGGGCATTACCCACGGCTGACCTCTCGGGGGTTTCCTGTCTGACTTCCCCCACTGGGGCTGAGAACAGGGCTCGGGAGTGAGCTAGGTTTCAATTCCTGGCTCTGCTGGCTCGGTCCGCACCTCCTAAAGGTGGGGTCAGAAAGAAAACCAGGCACGTGACGCAGCAGCGCAGAGTGGGAACCCTGAGAGCACCCAGTGACAGGCACCCTTCCCACCACACCCGGCTGCACCCCTGCGCCACCTGCAGCTGTTAGAACAGCGGTGTCGTCGGCTAGGGCCACCCGTGGCGATGCCCCGTCCTGACACACTGCTGGCCCTCAGGGGGCAGCCTTTGGGTTGCTGGGTGGCCATGGGGCACCCACCCCCTGGGAGGAGTCGAGTGGAGCTGTCATCTCCAAGGCGGGTGCAGAGGGCCCTGGGGGGGAGGGGGGGAGGAGGAAGATGATATCGGAGCTGCGAGTTTCGTTTTCCTCAGCTTCCTCCATTCCCTCTTATGACATACTCAATACAGTTTGTCTTCACGTAAAAATACCGACTTCCTCTTTTATCACATATACAATGTACGTGGGGACTCAGGTAAGTTATTGTAACACATAGGCTTATGGATATTGGGGGTGGGCACAGGCTTCATTTTTACTGCTGGGTGCATGATCAAAACCGTTGGTATAGCCCTGGCCAGTGTGCTCAGTGGTCAGAGCATCGCCCGAGGGTTCGATTCCCAGTCGGGGGCCTGTACCTGGGTTGCAGATTCAATCCCTGACCCTGGTATGGGCATGTTCAGGAGACAACCAATCAATGTGTCTCTCTCACATCTCTCTCTCTCTTTCTCTCTTCCCCCTTTCACTCTAAAAAAAATCAATGGAAAAATATCCTAAGATTATGATTAACTACAACAACAAAAACAAAACAGGTTTATATAGATCACAGGAGTGGCAGAGATGGTGGTTGCTACAACTTGAAGAGGTAGTTTCCATTGATATTCCCACTTTACAGATGAGAAAACAGACACAAAGTATGTCCCCAGACTAGTATGTGGGGAAGCTGAGTGTCAAACCCAGGCCAGTTGACGTCGGAGCTTATATTCTCAACTACTATAATACACACTGATAAAAGAGGAGGTTGAATATATACTGCATTTGTAAGACTTTTTCTTTCATGAAATATATGTTTTTATTGATTTCAGAGAGGAAGGGAGAGGGGGGAAGAGATACAGACATCTGCCCTAACTGGTTTGGCTCCGTGGATAGTGTCGGCCTGCAGACTGAAGGGTCCCAGGTTCGATTCCAGTCAAGGGCATGTATGTACCTTGGTTGTGGGCACATCCCCAGTAGGGGCTGTGCAGGAGGCAGCTGATCAATGTTTCTCTCTCATCGATGTTTCTAACTCTCTATCCCTCTCCCTTCCTCTCTGAAAAAAATCAATAAAATATGTTTAAAAAAAAGAGAGAGATACAGACATCACAGATGAGAGAGAATCATTGATGGGCTGCCTTCTGCACACCCCCTACTGGGGATTGAGCCTGCAACCCCAGCATGTGCCCTGACCGGAATCCAACCAGAGACCTTTCAGTCCGCAGGCTGACACTCTATCCACTGAGCCAAACCGGCCAGGGCTGTAAGACTTTTTGAAAAAATGTTTTATTGAATTTTTACAGGGAGGAAGGGAGAGGGATAGAAAGTTAGAAACATCGATCAGCTGCCTCTATCCACTGAGCCACCCCGGTTAGGGCTGTGAGACTTCTTTAGTGTTCTATGAGAAACAGGGGTGTGTTTTGAATCCCTGCCCTGTAAGATTTCTCTGAATAGCCCAGCTGGTGTGGCTCAGTGGTTGAGCATTGACCTATGAACCATGAGGTCAATTCTCGGTCAGGGCACACGCCCAGGTTGTGGGCTTGATCTCCAGTGTGTGGTGTGTGGGAGGTAGCTGATCAATGATTCTCCCTCATCACTGATGTTTCTCTCTTCCTCTCTGAAAGCAATAAAAATATATAAATAAAATAAAAGTTGAGCAAAAAAAAAAAAAAATGTAAAAAACAAAATGATTTCTCTTAAATAAATAAGGATTAAATTACATATGGTATTATCAGAGACCATTAAGTTGTTTTAGATACTGGAGAGGAAAAAAAAACAAATTTTGTAAATCTAAATACAGATGTAAGCACTGCCTTTCATGGCATAATAGCTACTGATGCTATAAATAAGCAATTATGTTTTTTAAAATTAATCTTTATTGTTGGAGGTATTACATATCCCCTTTTTTCCCTCATTGACCCCCTCCAACTCACTTCTACTCCCTAGGAGAAACAGGGGTGTGTGGACACAGACAATAGGGTGCTGAAGGCCTGGAGGGTGGTTGCAACAACTTGAAGAGGTAGTTTCCATTGATATTCCCCCTACGCCCCAGGCCTTCAGCACCCTATTGTCTGCGGTCTGTGGGTTATGCACTTATACATCCAAGGTCTTTGGTTGATTGCCTCCTCCCCCCCTTCCCTCTGAGATTCCTCACCCTGTTCCATGCTTCCACGCCTCCGGATCATCAGTTTATTTTGTTACTTAGATTCCACATGTGATACTTGTCTTTCTCCCACTGATTTATTTCACTTAACACGATACTCTCCATGCTGTTTCAAAGGGTAAGAGAGTCTTTTTTTTTTCACTGCTGCATAGTATTCCATGGTATAAATGTACCACAGCTTTTTTATCCACTCACAAGCGATTAGTTTTGTTGTAAATTTTGATGGATGGCACACATATACCTACCTAAATGTTAACTATTAACGAGCACATGGTTATCTCCTCAAAACCTGGATTGTAGGTAACGCACAGTATGTTACATAGGATTTATAATTCTATACTTTAATACTTTAAAAAATTGTAGTGGCCAAACTTGCAAATGTTTTCAAAGATATCCCCTGACACCCCAAAAACAATTCCCATGTGATTTTTAAAAAATATATTCTATTGATTTTTTACAGAGGAAGGGAGAGGGATAGAGAGTTAGAAACATCAATGAGAAAGAAACATCAATCAGCTGCCTCCTGCACACCCCCCACTGGGGATGTGCCCGCAACCAAGGTACATGCCCTTGGCAGGCTGACGCTCTATCCACTGAGCCAAACCAGTTAGGGCCGCATGTGATTTTTAACACCCTTTTGTATAACTATCACTAGAGACCCGGTGCATGAATTCGTGCATGGATGGGGTCCCTTGGGGTGGCCTGTGGGGATCGGACCCCAGCTCGCGCCCCCAGGCTCACAGCCCCAGTCTCGAAGCCCTGGAGCCCTGCCTGGCACCCACCTTGGCCTGGCGCCGCCTGCTTTCCTGCTCCACCATCCCGCCGCGGTCCTGCTCTCGTCAGTGCCCATCGGGGCCGGCAGCGGCTCCACTGCCATCCGCTGCCAGCGCCGCGTTGCCAAGGCCATGTCCCACGCCGCCCCCTGGTGGTCAGTGCACGTCACAGTGAGCGGTCGAACTCCCTGTCTCCCAGTCGAACTCCAGGTAGAAAGACTGCCCAAGGGGACAATTTGCATATTAGGCTTTTATTATATAGGATGATATCTAGCGGCACCTTTGGGTGCTTATTTCTAGCTCTTATTTAGGGAACCACGTGGCTCTGTGCTCCCCAGATCCTCTGTTGGGACTAATGACACAAAGTGCTGCCCTGCACACAAACTAGGAAGTAGGGGGATGTTAGGAGAAACTTGACCCATCGTTCGTCAGGCCCCAACCCGTCTGCGGAGAGGACGGCTGCGAGCACTCATCAGGGCAGGACAGCAGGCGTCACTCGGCCAGGGGAGGGACTGCACGCTGCAGCCGAGACGGGCGCGACACAGGCAGGTCTGGGAGGCCAGCCGCAGCAGAGGGGCGCCCAGCCAGGACTCCATGGGGGGTGGTTGGCAGAAGACCAACCTAAGGGTTAGACAGGCGTGGAGACACTGGGTGACATGCTGCCAGGCTGGGGGCCGTGCCTGGGGAGGGATCACTGTAATGAGCAGCGATGTGTGCACAGGGGCAGAGGTCCCGGAAGGAGGGGGGAGGGAAGAGTCCCAGAGGGAGTTTCCCTGGAGCTGTGAGGGGCACCAGAGGCTCCGAGAGCACGCTGACTGGCCTGCGTTAACTGGAACGTGCTGGCAAGGTCACGGGGGAACATATCTACGGCGACAGCTGTGAGGGCTGAAAACGAGGCATTTCTTACGCAGCTGAACGGTGCAAACACATGATTTTAATGGGCAGGAGCTAAATACACTCAGATGGCCTCTCCAAGCACCCACTGCTGATGGGCAATTATTGTTTTCAGAAAATACATTTTAGTTCTAAAATGTGGTACTAAAATAGACACTTTAAAGGAATGTGTGTGAAAGCTTAAAAATAATATCCAACCAGTTAGTTTGTAGAGAAACAGACTAGGCAGACCCATGTGTCTACGTCGACAAAGAGAATGACTCTTCATACTTTACTTCAACTTACAGATTTTGTGCAATCGTTAGATGATATATTAACTTTATTTTCTTTACATAAATTGAGGAAGAAACGTATAATTCAATCCACATATATTACAAGGCCTTTGGGGAAGTGGACTGGCTGCTCAGCAGGAAAGGACCTGAAGTCCGCATCCCAGCGGACTAGCGTGTCTGCCAAGCCTGCCTGGCTGCTTGCTCCCTGTGCAGAATCCGCTTCCGCTGAAGACTCAGTAAAGGGACAAAACCAGCTGTCTCGGAGGTTAACATTCCAGATGCTCCAGAAAATCGCACTCCACACACCCCTCCAGCTGTTTCAAGACCCTCGGGCTGTCCATGGCAGGGCCCTCCCGGAGGGGAGGACCTCGGGCGTCCGCGGGCGGCTTGCTCTGGGCTTTAAAAGCACAGTTTAGCGTCGTGAAGAACGGCACCAGCTGCCTCAGGCTGGACACCGAGTGCTGGCGCAGAAGAGGGAATCCGCTCTGCGTGGTGACCTCATCGGAGCGGCTGATTTCCTGGCGAAAACAAGCACAAAACAAAAAGACCATACAAAGGACATGTCTCAGCTCAGGGCTGGAGATCCCAGTGAAGTGCACGCGGGCGACAGTCCCAAGAGACGGTGCTTCATGCACCTCATGTCAGCTCTAAGGACAGCGGCAGACATGCAAAGGCTAGGTAGGTCTTCAAGCGACCTTTCCCGCCAGATTTCACCCAAAGCCCACCCCACGGGAGGCCCCTGCCCTCCTCTAAGTAATAAACTGCGTTGACATGACTGTTAGCCAGGGAGCCGTGCCTCTTAGCAGCTGGGATGGGAGAGTGACATGTAAATGAAAAACTGAAGATGGGATTTGTAACCATCTCCAAGTTTTAATACTCAGGTAAATTTTGAAAATGATTCCAAGTGACTAAAATCAGGTGGCGTGCTGACCTACGTCCCTTAGCCTTCTCCCGCCTTCCATGAGTAGGCATTTTGGAACGGAAAACACCTACCCCATATTTTAACTTGAGACGTTCTAGAATCCTCACGGTGTGGGGCGTGCATTCCTGCTGGCCCTCCTCCAGCTCTGCCGGGAGGGCGGGGCCCTCCGTGTCCACTTCGGGAACGAACGCCCACCTGTACCTGCGGGGAGAATGCGAGGTCAGCACGCTGCTCAGAGCCTCTTCGACAGCGTTACTGAGCTAAAATCCGTGCCATGCAGTTCTCCTGGGCAAAGTGTACAGATCAATGGCTTCTAGTATCGTGCAGAATTGTACATCCATCACCATAATCAATCTTAGGCTATTTTCATTACACTAAAAGAATTCCTGCTCACGCCCCCTCAGTCCCCTACACCCCTTCCATCTAGGCAACCACTCATCTAGTTTCTATGCCGCAGTTTTATTCTGGGCATTTCCTACCAATGGAATGACAGAGCACGGTCCGTGTGCCTGGCTTCTTTCCCTCACACGTGTTGTCGAGGCCCCTGCGTGGTGGCGGGAGCCAGTGCTCCCTTCGTATTTACCACTGAGTGACCCCGCTGCGCGACAGGCCTCACGTTACTTTCCACTCAGCACCTGATGGGCAGCGGGGCCGTCTCCTTTCTTTGCCTGTTAGGAATAGTGCTGCTCTGCATATTCATGTACATCAGCACCCACTTTGTAAAAAGTCTTTCTTTTTAAGAACAGTTTTAGGTTCACAGCAAAGCGGAACAGAAAGGACAGAGTTGCCAAGCACCCCCTCCCCCCGAGGCACGGCCTCCCCACTATCACATCCCCCACCGGAGCGGTGCACACGCACCATCACTACCCTGGGTCATGGTTCACCACGGGCTCCCTCTCGCTGCTGCTAGGCATCCCGTGAGTCTGGAGCAGCGGTTCTCAACCTGTGGGTCGCGACCCTTTCACAGGGGTCGCCTAAGACCACTGGAAAACACATATTTTCGATGGTCTTAGGAACGGAGACACCGCTCCTCTATCGGTCTCCAGGAGGGTCTGCCCACATGCAGATCTGCCCACATACGCGTACCCGGCGGATTAAAGGGCCGCGGCATTAGGAAGGCTGAGAACACTGGCAGGCTAATACACAGTGACACGTGCCATTGTTACAGTGAAAGCAGTTTTAGGGGTAAAGCAGGCAGGTTTAGGGAGCTATAGGAATGAAAAAGGTCCATGGGAAGGGATGAGACTTGAAGGCGCCAGGGTGTTTATCTTATTGTACAGAGGACAGAGAAATGCCCCAGGCAAATAGAAATACATCTGGGCTAAGCAAGGAAGACAGCCATAGCCCGAGGACAGACAGGGTCACTGGCCTGAGCATTAAAGTGACCATAAGTCAGGCCAAAAGCAGCCCTGACCTGAGGAGCGGGGAGGCTGTGAGATGCGGCTTCTCTGCCAGCACAGCTGGGAGAGCTGTACGATCAGTCAGCAGTGACCCCACCGACACAGGTAACCACACAGGAAAAGTGCAGGTGTTCGCGGCGTGGAAGCTGAGTACAGGGCTAAGGTCCCACGAAAGAAAAGGGGCTCTCCTGCCTGTTTAATGCCTCAAGACAGAGCGGCGGTCACCCTTCTCAGGGGCCCCTCTGTCCGTCCAGAGGGACAGAGTCTGAGGCTTAGAATTTACTTATTTATAAATATATTTTTATTGATTTCAGAGAGGAAGGGAGAGGGAGAGAGAGATAGAAACATCAATGATGAGAGAGCATCATTGATCGTCTTCTGCCTCCTGCACACCCCCCCCCCCACTGGAAATGGAGCCCACAACTGGGCATGTGCCCTTGACCAGAATCGAACCCGGGACCCTTCAATCCGCCGGCTGATGCTCTATTCATTGAGCCAAACCAGCCAGGGCTAGGCTTAGAATTGAGAATTAAGGTTTTGAGGAAGTGTCTGCTTGCAATACAGTTTCTGTACTTTTCACCTATCACCTTTGGTCTGTGGCTTCATTCTTCTAAAGCAATCACTCTGCTCAATAAAACCACCTACTCAATAGCACACACAGCAGTTTCACTGCCTGAAGAAGCCCGTGCTCTGCCTCCCTCCCCGACCCCGGGGCACCTCTGATCTTTCTACTCTCTTCCTGGTTTTGCCTTTTAAAGGATGTTATGTAGTTGGGATCACACAGCATGTAACCTTTTCACATCAGCTTCTTTCATGTGGTAACAAGCATTTAAGGACACACGTTTAACCACAAACATTCCCACATGATTACCCTCCTTAGTGGAATGGCACGAGAGGAGCGGTGTCTGGCATAAAACTAAATGATGAGCAGCTGTGTGAAGCCCACAGGAAATGTGAGCCAAGAGGGGCAGTGTGAATTAGAGATGGTATGCCCCAATCTATATATACAAATCTCTCTATATAAAAGGCTAATATGCTAAGTGTCCCTCCACCTGCCTGACCAGTCACTATGATGTGCACTGAACACCAGGGGGCAGATGCTCAACGCAGGAGCTGCTGTGACATGCACAGAGAAATGGCACCACTGACCTGGCGCCCACAAAGCAACACTCGGCTTTCCCCAAGTGGGACACAGGCCCCGCCACCACCCCAGAGCGACAGCCCACACTGGGGTGTTGCAGCCAACACTGCAGTTAAATATTTCACCCTTTGTTCTCCCTGTGTGATCTATAATAATAATCTGCTTTGTGTTGATATTTACTGCTGTGTTGCTGACAATTACTTGAAAGAGAAGTTGGGGTGCTTCACTGGGCTGGGAAAAGTTTGGCTAAATCAGAAAGCAGGCCTAATTAAGCAAGTTTATTCTCTATCTATAAAAGGCTAAGTTAACTCCCCCATGCACAATACACATAAAGCTCTCGCTGGCACCAATCACACACGTGTTTCCATCTGTCATTATTGATCGTGAATTTGGTTGACACTTCTATTATAGAGAAAGGGCGAATAGCGATATTAAAATATTTCTTCTAATTAATTTCCTTTCAATGTGCATGAGTCCGTGCACTGGGCCACTAGTTATTTAATGAAAAACTAAGACAATAAACAAATCTACACAAATGCAGTGAGGACCACCAGTGCGTAACTCCTGTTTTATAAGCATTTACTAGCAAAAAGCACCTAAACACACACACACACACACACACACACACACACACACATACGCACACCCATAACACACTGTGAGCCAAATTCACAAAACCACTGTGTCAGTAATCTGAACCTCAGTGTGCCAAGCGGGCTCATTGGCACCAGGAAGTGTACTGTGGCTTCTCACATGCTGTACAGGAAAGGCCCTCCTACCTCTAAGAGGACACGAGGTCTTATAGGACTTACGTCTGAAACAAGGGCATCTGGTCAGGTGGAAAAGAAAGTGCCGTGTCCAGGAATTTGCAAGCTGATAAATAGAAGATGAGTTCACTCTGGGGCATTTCCCCTATTGAGGGCCCGTTTCCGTCAGGAACTGAAACTTTTGTTTTGTTGATTTTATTGCTGTTTCTATAAATGTGCAGAGAAAGAAACTCGTTAGAAGCTCATTCGAATCTGCTGCAGTCCCTTTGCGGATGCAGCTATAACAGGGAAGTGCTGGGCCTCTCTGACTTTATCTGTTCAAGCGGCTTTGTTCGCATGGCCTTCAGGCAAATAGCTTTTTGCATACAGACACACTAATCATTAGAGGAATTCTGCTTGTGGCTTGAGTTTTACAAAAATGGCCCTTACCAGAAACTGCCTCTCCCAGGAGATAAGGAAAGTATGTATTGTTTATCAAAGATCTGCAGGAACTTCTGGTCTATAGACTAAGCACAACCTCTCCCCACCTATGCCTACAGTTGTCAATCACTTCTGCCCCTCCCACCTGTCCACCCCTTGACATAAAAGAAGCCTGAATTCTGCACTTTCTTAGGATGAATTTGAAGTACCATTAAATCCCATCTTCTAGGTTGGTGCCTTCTTGGTCAATAAACTTTCCTTACTCCAAACTCTGACGTTTTGACCTTTGGCCTTACGAACTTAGGACTGGTATCATAATGCCCATAAAGAGGGTTTTTCCTTTTAAGAAATGAGCAAAATAGCTGGTCCCTTCACAAGAACTTCAAGAAAATGGTACTTAGTGTGATGTTAGGTAACCCTACATCACAGAGTGACGTCCACTAACCTTCACGCATGTGCACAGGCCCTTCCTTACCTCAATGATTCCTCATCCTCTTTCAGATCGTCCTCGAGCTGTATGAATGCCTGAATCTTGAAAATAAAATGTGAATGCAAGTTACTATTCGAGAGAGATTAAATCTAGCTTAATGTCTAAAATACATTTGTCCATAAAAAGTAGCAAATAGAGCAAAAAAACCCAAAACGAAACAAACAAAAAAACCAATCAACAAAATGAAAAGATACCCCAACTGTTAAAGAGAAAACCACAGGACCAAAATGGCATCACTTGTGCTGAAGCCTGTGACACCAAACTTAGATTTAATACCAGGAGTAGCTGGGGTTGCAACCTCTTCCAAAAACACAATCCTAATCAGCCAGTCTGGAATTTTCTGGTCAACACCAATGAGGTCATCTGTCACAAGGGCCCTCACATTTCCCCAAAGAGCAAGCAATCTGCTTGCTAAAGCCCCTCCCACCCTGTGTCCTGGAATCCTTTCTCTTTCCTAAGAGCTCCTTGCCCCGCCCTGCCCGTATCTTCTGCTCTAAGTTTCTGGAGATCAGGTGGCCCAGCTCTTCCGGCTGCAGGAGGAAGGCACCCTTACAGAGATTCCCCTGCGGAGGGGAGCTTCTCCTATGTCTGCTGTGTCTTAGTTAACAAGCCTAAAATAATACTGATGCCAAAGAGGTACATGTTGGGGTAACAAATTCTGTCCCCCTATAACAACATAATGCCTCCCATTAACACTGCTGTATGGTTTATATGAAAGCTGTTGAGAGAGGAAATCCTAAGAGTTCTCATCACAAGGAAAAACTTTCTCTCCTTTACGTATCTATATGAGGTAACAAAAGCAACTGAACTTCGGTGGCAATCATTTCTCAACACATATAAATCAGATTACTATGCTGCACACCTTAAACTTATGTACTGCTGTATGCCCCTTATAGCTCAATAAAACTGGAAACCCCAGCATGTTCTCCCTCCCCGAGCATGCCCACACCTTTCTTCCCTCTCAGGATCCATGTCCCAGATTCTAAGGGACCCTGTGAGACTGGCAACCAGGGGAGCCATGGGCAGTGGCAGCTCATCCTGGGCTCAACCCCAAACTTGTCTTCAAGGCCCCCTTTTCTCTGACTTTCCAGTGAGCCAGAGCAGCCCCGCCTCAGCCCTCCTGTTGCTTCTTCTATCCTAGGCCCCTCCTTGTTTTACTGTGCCAGCTTTAATAAACATACCCTCAAAAAAACCAAACAAACCCCAAAACTCTTATGCTGTTTGTACAGTAACGTGCTGCACAGGCTGTGGCCTAGGAGCAGACCACAGCGGACAGCCAGGTGTGGAGCAGGTGTGCCATCTAGGTGTGTAAGAGCCTCTACGATGTCCACACAACCACGAACTCGCCTAGCGACTCACTTCGCAGAACGCATCCCCACTGTCAAGTAGCGCATGACTGTTCATGAGAAAGCATTTGTGAAAGCTCCACTTTGCTTGCAAGGGTAAGAATTTGTACTTACTAATTCAGAGACCATTATTGGCCACAGGGAAGTCAAATGCTGGGGAGATATTCTTAGCAGCAAAACTCTGAAAAAAAGAAACATCTGAGCAGCAACTAGGGGTGTCTGTCCAACTCTGAGATTGTCTGTCAGGCGTTCTAGGGAAAGAAGATATTTTCAAGATGTCACACAAATATGCAGTTTGGAGTTTCTCAGCAGACAAAAAGGAAAAATGGAATTGTCAATGCTTCAACATTTCCCAACCACCCAGGTAAGAAGCGGGTGCTGGGGAGATGTCTGTGCCCTGGTCTACCCGGCCTCCTCGTCCTTGGCCTTTGCTGAAGGAAGGGGTTCCCGTGGCTCTCATTCCCCTGCCACAGTGGAGGAGAAAGGCATGAACTTTTGGCTGACCAATGACCACCTAAATTTTCCCCTCAGAGTATGAAATATGAGGCACAGAAACCAAAGACGGGCCTTGGTGAGGGATGGGACCACAAGACCATATAGGTTGGTTGGTAGGTGACACTATATTTTGGTGGTGAGAAGTAGGAAGTGGAATGAGTGAATAAAATAGATTTATTCAATAAAGTGTATATTTAACACTCATGACAATTTTAATTCCTGCAGGGGAAAAAAGTGTTGTGAGTTCAACTCTGTAGCCCCTAACAGTCTTTCCCACTTGTTTACTGAAATAATTGTTGTACAATGTGATTTTCCCCGTAATTTAAGGTTTCTTAGGAACATAAACTGCCAGAGCAAACAGCTGAGCTACGGTCCTGCTGGTTGCGATTCCTGCAGCACTGCAGTGACACCTTCTCTGTATCTGAGCTCACTTGCTGGTGTTTTCTTATCGCCTTTGCAAGCACAAAGGATCATGCACAGCTCAGACACCTGCCAAGCACGCTGGCATTTAAATGAGTGTTTCTGTTTCTGGTTCCGGACAAGATGGAGTAAGTATATTACGTTCTATTTCTCTCTTTAACGGAAATTTTAAAAAACCACCCTTGAACAAAATACATAAACCAACCAGCAGAAAACTGAAAGGTGAGGGATAGGGGGCAGGACTGGCTAGGAACCTGGGGACTCAAGGAATGACCTGGAGGTGAGGTCCGTGGGGTTAAACTTTATTTATTTATTTATTTATTTTTAATATATCTTTTATTGATTTTTTACAGAGAGGAAGGGAGAGAGATAGAGAGTTAGAAACATCGATGAGAGAGAAACATCGATCAGCTGCCTCCTGCACATTTCCCACTGGGGTTGTGCCCGCAACCCAGGTACATGCCCTTGACCGGAATTGAACCTGGGACCCTTCAATCCGCAGGCCGACGCTCTATCCACTGAGCCAAACCGGTTTCGGCTAAACTTTATTTTTTTTAAGTTTCATTCCGGCCGGGGCAGATGCCAGTCTCTGAACAAGGGCATCCGGATGTGGGCACAGAGCTCATCCGTGCAGGACCCTGCGGAAGGGATGGGAACTGCGCTGTGCACCTGGGGAGCCGACTCACGCAGCTTAAAGGGAACAGTGTCGCCTCCAGGTCTTCCCGGTCCCCAACCAGGGCCTCTGAGGGGGTGGCTTCTTACCTTGTATCAGGGGAAGGTACAGGTGGTACTGGTCGAGTTCGCCACTGAAGACAGCAAAAGCCTGACGCTTTAGCAGCATGGCTTTCTGCTCAAAACTTGGGAACAGTTTTAAGGAACTGCTCTGCATGCCTAGCATAAACACAGGACATAAGTCCCATTTAGTGAGAAATGATAGGAAATTCATACTAGTGCAATTCTTACTTCCCTGGTGAAAAACCATGATCTTGATTAAGTAAAGGCATGTGGTAATTACTTGCATATTTATTGGTAAAAATACTTATTTCTTTAGGAAAAAACTGGTATTTATTGATTTCAGAGAGAGGAAGGGAGCGGGAGATAGGAACAACGATGAGAAACAACACATGCCTGGGTGGATGGCATGCGCCCTGACTGGGAACTGAACCAGTAGCCTCCTGGCACATGGGCATATGCTCAACCAATTGAGCCATCCTGGCTGGGCCAAATACTTATGTCTTTAGTGAGTCTTAGTGATAAGGGATTAGAAGATACCTCCTATAAATTATGGTAAACTTATAATGACTCTGTAATGTATTTCTCCACAATAAAGCTGCAAAAGGGCTTTGCTAAGGAACGCTGCCAACACCGGGAGCCGGGAAGGCTCCCTCGTCTGGTCCTGACGTACTGCACTCATCACACCGCAGTCTGCGGCTCAGGTGGTGCCATGAAGGTGCAAGTGGGGCTCTGAACTACATGGGCAAAGCTGATGACAGTGGCGTCGGTCCCTCAAAGTGTGACTTACGTGCAAGTAACAGAGAACTCACTCATTAAATCTTTAAACATTGTTTTCTCATGAGTCAGAAGATGGTCAATAATGGACTTCCAACTGGATATTTAAAAAAAGCAAAATTAGTTAAATATGCAAAAGATGACATTCTGATTAAAAGCATCAAGAAAAGACCATGCCCCTTTAAGATCTATTAAAAACCACATTCTGGAAAGTTAGTGAAAGGAGTTTTTATATGAGGGAGCTAAGCAAGAGCTTTCCATTTATAAGCGTGACAGGCCATAACTAACGGAATGAGTAACACGGAGTGGCGAGTAACTCCCAGTTCCCACAACAGAAAACATGAACTGTCAGGTACGCTGGCTTTTCCGAGGTTGCCCTTAAATACGTTCACACTTGTGTGGATGGGAAGAACGGGAGCAGTGAAGACAAATACGTGTCTTCCAGTGGGCCCCCCAAAGGGCAACAGGGTTATAGGGTGCAAGCCACTGCTCTGGTGGTGGCAGGGCAAACTCCCAGGCCACACAAAGCGAGCTGACCAATCTCCGCCCTCCTCCTTCGTTAGCGAAGACACGCTCAGCCACGCCAGGAGGACAGCACTGGGCGGTTTGGTGACCTCCGAGAAAAGGCGCGGGAAGGTCACCTCGCAGCTGGATCTCCACGGACCTCAGCGTCCGCGCAGGGCCGGGCACTGCAAGGCCAGTGAGGCCTCGCCAGTGTGAGTGGGGAAGGGCAAGGCCGGGCAGTGCCTGATAGTCCGTGGCTCCCACAGTAAGCCTTCAGAGTAATACTATCTCTTCACTGGAATTCTTTTAATAAAAAAAGCACCTTCGTATTTTTAAAAAACTTAATTCTTGCCCCAGGAATACCCAGTGAGACGGGTTGGTGACATGTCCCAGTATTGGGGCTGATGCTAACTCTGCTGCTGTCTCAGGTGTGGAATGATTTACGAGACGACTTCCCAGGTGGGGACTGAGGACATGGGATAGGACGGCGTCCTTACTGCGCACAGGACGTGTCCATCTGGAAGAAGGCAGGGTCCAGGAACAAGTCCAGCACTTCCTTCTTCCAGGCCCGCTTCGTGTAGGCGTAGCCGCTCAGAGAGCTCAGCAGCTGGGCGCCCGCCCGGAAGCTGGGCATGTTGTAGGCACTAAATGGGGCGGCAGGGGAGGGGTGAAGGTCAGAGGCTGCCCAGGAAAGCCACCGGCTGCATTGCCCATACCCTGCTGTCCCGCACAGATGGAGGGTGCGCAGGCGCGGCACCTGTGGTTGCGCAGGTACGGGAACACGTAGTAGAGCAGGCGGGAGACCAGCGGCACGGCTTTCTCCTTCTCGTCGCTGCGGTAGACCATGTCCAGGAGAGGCGCCAGAACCTGGAGCGGGGTGGCGAGACCAGAGGAATCTTCTGAACCAAGGGAGGGCAAGAAGGTAGTCCTCAAGGTGTGAACAGCCTAACACAGTGATGGCGAACCTATGACACACGCGTCAGAGGTAACACGCAAACTCATTTTTTTGGTTGATTTTTCTTTGTTAAATGGCATTTAAATATATAAAATAAGTATCAAAAATATACATCTTGGTTTTACTATGGTTGCAAATATCAAAAAATTTCTCTATGTGACACAGCACCAGAGTTAAGTTAGGGTTTTTCAAAATGCTGGCACGCCGAGCTCAAAAGGTTCGCCGTCACTGGCCTAACAGGGACCTCCCGGTGCAGCTGGAGGCCGAGACCAGGGAGCCCTCCTGGGACGCGCAGCCCACACACCCTGGCTCCTGAGAAGACATCTTCCCAAAGGTTCAGGATGCAATCACTTCCGTAGGGATGACGGTCAGGCGTGTGCTTACCTCCGCCAGCAGAGAGAGGGCCTGCACGCTGTACACCGAGGGGGCGGACGCGGACACCATGGCCGAAGCAGCGGCAGCAGCATCTGCTAACAAAGGAGCATCTGTGTGTGACCATGATGGATGGGTCGCCACTGAGCCCTCATGAACGGGAGTCATGAGCCCCCAGCTTTCACACTGATTATGTACAGGGATGTAACGTAGGTATTCTTCTCTGTCAACACGCTCCATTTCAGCACCACACCATCTGTCTATTTTGATCAAATACATTAGCACCGACTGTCTTCCTTCGCATGTCCAGTCTCGGCATCATTCTTGGAACTTCCACCTTCCTTTGGATGATGTACTGAACACCCTGGCCTCTGAGCCCTTGACATTTTCTCTTCCAAAAATCTGTTACTCTGCTCAGCCAGCCATCATACCCTTGGCCTCACAATTTCCAAAAGCTCCATTTCCAGCATCTTGATAGGACCATTTTGTTTGTTTGTTTGTTTTTGTTAATCCACACCTGAGGATATTTTTCCCATTGATTTTTTTTAGAGTGGGAGAGAGAGAAACATCGATGTGAGACAGACTGCCTGCCTCTTGTATGTGCCCTGACTGGGCCAGGGATCGAACCTACAACCCAGGTACATGCCCTTGATTGGAAATCGAACCAACAGCCCTTTGGTGGGAGAGCCAACGCACTCACCACTAAGCCACACAGGCCAGATCGAACCATGTCTTTTTATCTTTCCTGCTCACATACTCCTGGAACCCTGCTCTGGCAAATCCTGAATCCGTGTACAGGCCTCCAACCCCTGAGTCTACCACCCTAACTGCCCAGCAACTCCTCCAGGACTTCACTGCTCTACCTCCCCCACTACGCCCCATGGTCTAGCGTCGACCTCGCAAACATCCTTAACTCTCTTGCTTCTCTCCCTCTGAAGTTCCCACCTGGAGAAACGAAATGCTGGCTAGGTAGCCTAGGTAGTTCTGTGTAGCTAAATGCTCTGAAACGATCCTGCTTTATTTCATGGGCATGAAACGCAAAAGACCCGATGCTACCAGGTAATCCCGCCACATGCTCTGTGGCACATGCTGCTTTCCACTCTGCGACACAATTCTTCCACATGCTCCCCCCACAGCCCTCACCACCCTCCCTCCTCAGCTGACAACCTCCCTGCATACATCATGGAGAAGACACCTATGTTGAGTCAATCGTTGATTATCATCTTCCGCGCCCCCACACGAGTGCAGACCCTGCCCACTTTGTTTGCTGTGGTGCCAGTGTCCAGGACACAGCGCGTGGCACATACTAGACACGTGCCTACACATGAGAACCTGCACGCCCACGGCACGCACAAAATCTTTCAGAGGAGAAAATCACGCCACTTTGAAGGCCCAGTCTGTTTCCTGAGTTACAGGGCTGATGTGTAAACTGGGTTTGCATCCAAGCACTCCGATTTCTGGTACTCTATATTTTGCAAGTTAAGTCTTACTGAAAAGCTCAAGGTTCACCTCAAGCTTTAGAAAGCTATGATTTCTAAAATACATAAGTAAATAAAATCGGGCAATTACTACAGCATTGTCTTGAGGTTAAAGTTCATTATTGCACCAAAGCCAGGCCCAATCCCGCCACTGGACACAGCTGAGTGGTGGAGACGCAGGTCAATCTCTAACCTTACACACTACACACGGCAGAAACCTGAGGACAAATCAGCCAGGGGATACACGGGCTCTTTTCCTCGAGAAGAGCCACCAGCACCGCTGCGAAGGCATGATTGCTGGTTTACATCAGCCAGTGATGGGATCCCAGGTACTGCTGGGGTCCAACCCCAGCAGATGCCATATATGCCAGGTCCCTTGAAACAGCAAGCATGGACCGGCCCCCACCAAGGTACAGTATCTCGTGCAAACCACGAAATAGTTGTCAGACGAACATGGCAGGAGAGATGGGCGGTGGCACCACTGTGTCCAGCACACGCCCTCCCTCCTCCTGGGAGCAGAACCTGCTTTCGGGCGGGAGCCCAGTTCTCCAGGCGCCGTGCACCAACCCCCCCCCCCCCCCCGGCCCCCGCTCTGTCAGCCTCACAGGACTTGACTAACCTCATCTGGGCACCGCGCCTGCCGTGCCTAAAACAGGTATCAAACCTGGCTTTTCACTTGAGGCAAACAGTTTTGTGCTGTTTTTGGATTTCTGATCCGTATACTTGTCTAATTCAGACTCTTCTAGAACGTCTGGCTGACCGGTGGGCCTGCAGCAGACGATGAGTCTCCCGACCATTTTCCTAGGCGGCTTTAAGTAGTAACAAGGCTGGGTGTGCCTAGTCTATGTGACCTCCCTTTTCAAGTCTCCACATGCAGACGATGATGAAACACGAGGGCCCTGAGAGGCAAGGGTGTGTAAGCCAGAAATGAAATACACAAAGTCACCTGCCTGACAACAGTTTGCTGGTTTACTGTTTCCACAGTCTCTCCCCGCCACCCACCCCCAAACCCCACTTCCTATGTTTTCTAATCCCACAAAGATTTCTATCACTGAGTCTTGGGAAGATCCTTCCTGGACCCACGCAGGCTCAGTGGGGGGTTAACAGTCACCGGGACACTGTTAGTGGCATCTGCTGTTTGTTACACATCCGACTTGTGCTGTGAGGAGTGAAAGCAGAGTTTACTTTTAAGGAAAAACTAGACCCGCCAGCGGGCAGCGGGCACCACTTTCTGACCTTCTACACCTACCGCACACATCCTCCTCGGCGTCCGAGTCCTCCAGGGCGATCTGAGGCTGCGCCTTCACCTCCAGGTTTCTGCTCAGCCAGCTGGTTTGTTCTAGGGAAGAGCCAGCAATGTTCGCCACGGCGTCCAGGATTTTTTGAGTGACTTCCTGGGAGGAATCGGGAGACAGAGGAAAGGAAGTTCGTTATGAAAAAGAATCTAAGAGCCCGAAAGAGCATTATCCAGTAGAAATACAACGCAGCCACCACTGTGAGCGTGTGGGTAAGATTACATTTTCAGGGGTCGCGTTAAAAGGGAGTTGAAAGAAACCAGTTGGTAATGCTGAACCCAACATGTCCAAAACCTTCCAACATGTACTCAGTACAGAGTTACTGATGGCAGTTTGCATTCTTTTGGGACTGTCTTTGACAGCGGTGTGATTTTACACTGACAGCACCAACTCAGAGGGACCACCTCTCAAGGGTTCAAAAGCCACACGTGGCAGTGACCACGGCACTGGCCGACGGAGCTAAAACAGCGTAAACATAATGTCACAGCTGCACAGAGCTTCCAGCGGATTGCTTTTCTTTAGAACCATGGGTTCTTGCTAGAGATGCACCTTTCAACAATAACACAAGGAACAAGATTAAAGAAGTTCAGTGGACTCGACGGGGGTGGGAGGAGGAGGAGGCATCCAGGTCAGTACGGTCAGCGAAGCGCCTGCTCAGGTAGCTGGGCTCACGGGACAGGACCCTGGCAGGTTTCTCGGGCCAGCGTCACCAAGCGTCGCCGGTGAAGCGCGGCTGTGGGTCCTTGATACCTGAGGACTGCACAGCCCTGACGCCACTGTGAGCCCGGCAGTTGTGTTTGCATGACGGGAGAGCACGCCTGCCTGCCTGCCTGCCTGCCAAGGGGCGAGGAGGGTGCACGAGTCCAAAGCTCTGAAGGGGGAGGGGCTGGCTCCAGGTCAGGGGCCTGCACGCTCATGATGATGCTTCTCCACAGGTGGAAGCCGAAGGAGCCACCTGGGCCTCCAACCAATGCTTTACTGCATCTTATGCGGCAGCGGTTCAGAACTGGGGCCTGCAGAAACCTTTCACACATGCCTGGGATCCGAACCATCAGCAAGAACAGCACCAAAGCCGCAAACATACACCCCAGCTGCCCTGGCCGGGGAGCTCACTTGGTTAGAGTGTCCTCAGGGATGCCAAGGTTGTGGGGTGGATCCCCAGTCAGGGCACGTACAAGAATCAACCAATGAATGCATCAATAACTGGAACAACAAACTAGTGCTTCTGTTTCTCTCTTTTTCTTTCTCTCTCTCAAATCAATAGATAAAAATTAAAAAACTAAATAACAACCAAACAAAACCCACATATACCCTAGCTTACATCAAAGCCTTTGACTAAAAAAGCCCTTTAAAAGTACCTATACTGGCCCTAGCTGGTTTGACTCAGTGGCTAGAGTGTTGGCCTACAAACTGAAGGTTCCCAGGTTCAATTCTAGCCAAGGGCACGTACCTCAGTTGCAGGCTCCCAGCCCTAGTTGGGGGCACGTGGGAGGCAACCAATCAATGTCTCTCTCACATTGGTGTTTCTCTCTGTCTCTCCCTCTCGCATCCACTCTCTCTAAAAATCAATGGAAAAAATATCTTCGAGTGAGGATTAAAAGTCCCTATACTGGCTGAAAAATAACGAATTTCTAACTCCATCATTATGTCTGTTTATAGTTGCATTGCACTCTAAAGAGAAGATTTTCCTTCTCCTCTGGGTGAGTTTTACCTTAATTTTCAGCATTTTGAAATTCCCTGTGATTATGTGTTGCTTTAATTGGGTTTAGGGGGTTGGAGGAGAGAAAGTGTTTAAGGAAAAAAATCCATGCATAGAGATAGGCTTTTTATTGCAATCATGCTTCAGGCGAGTTCCACTTGCACCTGCGCAGTGGGAGAGGGCAGCTAGCACCTTCCCTGGCAGGTGCTCAAGCTAAACCCGGAACCTCCACAGGGAGGTCAAGCCCTCTGAAGGCAAAAGGAGGAAGTGAGGCCTGAGCACAGGTGCAGATCCAGGTCCGATTCTGCCCGGTGCTGATTCTCTACAACGCAACCCTCAAAGGATGCACAGCCCTTGGGGAAGGTAGCAACCCGCCACTTTCCACACAGACCTGCAGGTCCCTCTGATCCTTCTTGCTCTCCAGGCTGGGCGTGCGCGTCACGAAGTCGTTGAGCATGCTGTGGGGTGACAGTCAGCGTCAGGCCGGGAATGTGCAGGCATCACCCTCCCAGCAGAACCCGCGGGGATGTGAAGGCTGGACACGCACCTAAGAAGCAGGAAGTACCCCGGGGGGGCCAGGTTCAGCTGCGCGGACTCCCTCAGCACGCCCAGCAGCGAGGGGAAGTTCTCCTGCAAGGTTGTCGCTGGGAGCCTACGTCCAAACACAGGAAAGAAACCGGCCGTGAGCAAGTCAAAACCAAACGCTCTCACAGCAGACTTTCGGTCCAGACGGTCGGAAAGCGGGGGAAGGAGGCGTAGCTGACTGATCTGTTCCTTCTTTTTTCGGTTACAACAGACACGTGCGCCAGGCCTCCCCTAAGGCTTTGCTGGCAGCGTGTTCAGCACACGGCACACGGGTTTTATAATGTCAGCTGAGATCCTGCAGGAGGAAGAGGAGGGCCCAGGGCATTCCCACGCCTCGGGAAGGAGTCAGGACCCCACCGAGGCATTTCCTGCGCTAAGTAAGGCTCCGGTCGTGAAGCCGAGAGGCGCAGCTGTCATCTGCAAGCTCTGCAGGAGGAGAAGGGGTGGGGGGCTGCACTACCTTTGGATGAAAACATAGCAGAACTGCAGCACAGGGACGTCCACGAGCGGCGACTTCTGAAAAGTAAAGCGAAACCCGTTACCCAAGTCGGTGGGAAGGGAATTCAAACAGAGGAGCGGACTCTGCACCCTAAGGAAGCAGGGGTGAGCCAGAGTCTTTAAACAGAGTAACAGCCGTGAAAGCATCCCCCACGTGCAACACAAATAAAGGCATCCCACGAGGTCCTAACCACCAGTGCCGCTAGCACACTTGCAGGGAGCCCCTCTCTGTGACCTGCTTTCTGATCAGCTCTTAGCAAGTGCGCGGGGAAAGTGGACATTACCACTGACCCTCCCCCGACAGAGAGCTGGGGGCCGGGGCCGACCCTTCTGAACACCTGGGACCAGCGACCGACAAGGGAAATGAAAACTTCTCGTTCTCAGCTCAAGGACCCCTCAGAGTCAGCCCAGGCAACTTTCCCAAATCTCCAGTGGCTGGAGTCACTCAGGCAGTGGTTTCCTCCGGGCTTGGGGACAGCTCTGTGTAGAAATTATAGAGTTGAGCTAATTAACCGACTAACCACAAAACGTTAAGTTTGTCCTTTGAGCAGCCAAAAACCAGCCGAGCAGTTACAATCAGTGCTGTTGTTTTTTGAGCCTGGAGGCAGAAGTTGCAAAAACTTGCAGAAATTCAAATAACGCGAGGGAAGCACACCTACGCATGCCTCCTCCGTCTGTACAAAGGCTGTCGCGGAGCCCGCCAGGGCGGAAGGTCTACTCCAGACGCCGAGACCCGCTCAGTCACCATGCAGGTCCAGCAGGAACCCATGGCCCTCCACCCGCTGCGCTCCTCCAGGGCCAAGTTACTCCACATTTATGAGCCACAGTGAAAGGTAACAAGACGCCAGACACTCATGGGGAGCCCACCGACCTCCGACAGACAAGCGCCGTGGAGTCCCACGGCCAGAGCTTGCTCACCATCCCGAGTGATGACCTCAATATCTAAAGGCAATATTCCTTGCTCAAACCGGTTTGGCTCAGTGGATAGAGCATCGGCCTGTGGACTCAAGGGTCCCGGGTCCGATTCCGGTCAGGGGCATATACCTTGGTTGCGGGCACATCCCCAGTAGGGAGTGTGCAGGAGGCAGCTGATCGATGTTTCTCTCTCATTGATGTTTCTAACTCTCTATCCCTCTCCCTTGCTCTCTGTAAAAAATCAATAAAATATATTAAAAAAAATAAAGGCAATATTCCTTTTTTTTCTTATAAAAATGTCTATTGTGGTAAATATACATAAAATTTACCATCTTTGCCATATTTTAAGTGTACACAGTTCAGTGGTTTCAGTACGTACAGATTTTGGGGCAACCATCACCACCATCCATCCGGAACTATTTCATCTTCCCGAAATGGAACAACAACCAGGTTACCTTTGCACAAATCAGAACTGCGCTCAGCTCTCTCACCTATCGCTGTGGTTACTAAATAAAATCCGTCTTTACCACCTTTAACTAGTGTCTGGCTTTATCTGTGATGCGCTTCAGGCTGCAAATTCCTTGAAGCAGGTGCCACTGCCTCTCAGGAAAGGTGTCCTTTTGGACGCAGGTACCTGATTGGAACCAGTCCTGGGCAGGCGCCTGCAGCAGGGAGCAAGGACAGAAGATGGTCCCTGGCCGTGTTCCGTCTCCCACCTTCACACAGCACACCGAAGCCTTCGGGGCACAGCTCACCCATCTCCCCAAAGCCCAGTGAGAGCACCTGCATTTTACACCCCCAATTCCTAGTTGCTCTTGCGAGCCGTTTTCCTCCCCAATACATTTATAAGACATGGCATTAGGAGAATGGTCCGAGTTCATGGGGAGGCCCCCCAGGCTACTGACCTGGTCCCCCCGGATCTGCGGCCTCCTCACCACCTCCTTCACCAGGTGCAGCACCGTGTCTGTCTGCAGGGTGCTGAGTGCACACATTAGGTCGACGAGGGTGAGCTGGAACGCGCTTGCCACAGGGACTATCTAGCAAGAAAAAAACAGAGAAGACAAAAGTAAGAGTGATGCACTAGGGATCCTATAAGAGTTGCCCTGGAGAAAGAGATTTCTTTTAATCTTTTAAGTATTTAAAGGAAAACTGGGTCAGGACTGTTGGTGGGAATAAAGAGAGAGTTAAGCATTTAATCACAACGTAACCAGTATCTGATACAAATTAGGACCAAAAGGTGAATTTGATGACAGGGGAGTGAGACTGGTATGTTCAAGCTTAGAAAGCATTTTAGAACAGAAACACATAATGTGAAGGAAACAGGCTAGCATATGACCCAGACAAGCCCGGCCGGTGTGGTTCAGTGGTTGAGTCGATCCAGGCAGCAAGAGGTCACCCGACTGATTCCCGGTCAAGGCACATGCCCGGGTTGCTGGCTCCATCCCCAGCAGGGGGCGTGAAGGAGTTGGCCAATAGATGTTGATGTTTCCCTCTCATCGATGTTTCTATCTCTCTCCCTCTCCTTCCTCTCTCTCTAAAAATCAATTAAAAAAAACACGTATTTTTTAAAAAAGACATGGCCCTCTAGATCCAAAGGCAGGAAGAAAACCCGGTAAATCAGGTGTGGGAAGCCCTGATGTGGGAAGTGCACGATGATGCTAGAAGTCTGCACTCCATGGTCATGTGCACTTGGAAGTATCAGGTTAATCACCAGGGAAGGACCGCACAGGTGCAAAGCCGTGTGCCTGTGCTGAGCCGCCAGCCACCCTCGCCTCCCCAGGGAGCAGGAGCCCACGCTGGGCACTGAGAGAGTGTCCGGGATGGGAAGACCCTCTGAGGGAGGGACAAGGTAGGACCCTGGATGGTCAAGAGCCGGAGAGAAGGAAGAGGACTGCTGGTTTCGCACAGACAGGTAAACCGAGCCCTGGAGGATCTCCGGATGGACCAGTCAGCAGGTAAAGAATGGATGACATGCAAACTCCAGTTTGGGCCCAGGAATGTGATGATGTGGATCTTCCTTACCACCACGGACAAGTGTTATTTCCACAAACTAAAAAGCCTGACATTAACTACGGACTTGGGCAGGAAGGATGTGTCCCTGGGGAATGCTGACAGTGGGAGGCTGCCTATGGGAGGGGAGTGTATGGGAACTCTCTGTACCTTCCTCTCATTTTGTTGTGAATCTAAAACTGCCCTAAAATAAAACCTTTAAGAAAATGATTTAGTCCTGGCTGAATAGTTCAGTTGGTCAGAGAGTTGTCCCAATAGGTCACGACTGCAGGTTTGATCCCTGGTCAAGGTACACACAAGAGTCAACCAATGAATGCATGAATAAGTAGAAAAACAAATTGATGTTTCTCTCTCTCAAAATCAATCAATTAAAGAAATTTTTTTAGTGATTTGAAAAAAAGCTGTAAGATGCTATCACAACCAGGGAAGGGCGGCAGGGGTGTTCACAGGTAGGGCACTGGCCTTCCTTAGCCAGGTGTGGGCTGATGGCAGGTGCTTGTCCTCGGAAATGTACGTTACAGACACTGCTGCTGGCACGCTGCTGGGTACTGAATTGAAACGGTTAAACAGCAGTCCTACGCACTCACTACAGAGAGCAGAGCACGCTGGGAGAGCTCCCGCCCCAGCCGCCCAGCACACGGCCGTACTGGGGCTCAGCTGCATCGTCTCCTGCATTTAAAAGGGTGCAACTGCTTCAGGATTTTCCCATGTCGGCCTCTGACGTCATCTTGGATGACAGCGACTTGGTATTTCTGTCCGGGTGAGTTCAGCGACGGCTGTGACTTGTTAGCTCACCTTCACCTTACTGTGCCGCTTCACTCTCTTCCTGCTCCACACCGCCGCCACGGCGGCCGTCAGCTGCACCCCGAGGTGGGCCGTCAAGGGGTTCAAGAAGTCTAAAATTTTTTGGCGTATGGTCTGAAAATAAAAAACCAGTCATGGCAGAGTGGTGTCAGGGCCCTGCTGTTCCTGATACTTGGCCAGCACGGCCGTAAACCCTGGAGCAGGGCCGTGCCAGTGGGGTCAGCGCCCCCAGAACCGTGGGGACAGGAATCCCAGCTCCTGGGGGGCCTGGATGTGCAGTGGCTGCAGATGTGGGTGGGCAGACAGAGGCCCGGCTGAGCGGAGCAGGGAGCGACTAGGAGGCGAGGACCGCCACCTCAGCCACGAGCAGGGCGGGGCTGGAAGGAAGCCACCCCGTGCTTTGCAGAGAGTGACAAAGGGGAGAGCGGCCCTGTCCCCATCCGAATCCCCAGCCTCTGCCCATCTCAATCAGCCCAGGAGGGGCTTACATCCATGAGGAAAGATATTTTCATTTTCTAGAAATAGGTACCCCTGAAATAATTTTATTACTTAATCAACTTAAAATAAGCTTGTGACAGGGCCCTGGACATCACTCACCCCTCTCCTTTCATGACATGGATTTTTGGGCGTGTGCGGGAGGCAACCAATTGATGTGTCTCTCTCTCATATCTCTCTCTCTCTCTCTCTCTCTCTCTCTCTCTCTCTCTCTTTCTCTCTCTCTCAAAATCAATGGAAAAATATCCTCAGGTGAGGATTAACAAAACAAAAAGAAAAATTACTCATAACAAACAAACTGGAGATTTCTACTCCCAACTTCCTTTTAACGTGGGATTCACGGAGCACATATGTTTGATTATTTGTGTATGTATCCCATGTGTCTTTATTTTTTGGGGGACAATGAAGACAAAGCAAATAACAAAACGGGGGAGGAAGATCTCTCACCTTGGTGGTTCTAAAATAAACGGAAGAGGACCCCTTCATGGCTCCCAGGAGGTCCACGGGCCTCTTCTGGGCCTCCTCCTTCCTGAGCACGTCCCAGAGCAGGGCCATGGTGTTCACGACGCGAGGCAGCTCCTCCAGAATGGCGTTCTTGGCGTTTTTCAGGCTGGTGGGGTCACTCACAGCCGCGGCCTGAAAGTGGAAATGGGCGCGGGAGGCTTGGCTGCACTGGGGCAGCGCTCCCTCTCCCCGAGGATGGGCCGGGACCGGGGTCCCAGGACGGCAGCCGCCTCCCAGCAGGGCCCCGGTGCGCTGGTCTGGAAGGACGCTCCCCGGTGCCTCTGACCCACGGCCTCCTTTGGAAGGGGCGAGCGTCTGAGAGGCACGTCACAGACGCTCTCCATCATTCAACCCCAGCCTTGGCTGCATTCTCAAATTCACTGCCCGACGGGGCAGAGTAGTAACTGCTCAACTGTCTCCCAACACAGATTGCATGAACACCACAGGGCGAGTAAAAGGCTCGTGGGAAAAAGTGAATATAAGCCTAAAACCGAGCAAGTGGCTTTACATTTTATCTCAGCTGACTTTCCGGATGAAACAATGGGCCAGGATGGAAGGAATGGCCAGGAGAACAAAACCACAAACACGTGCACACACGCTTGCATTATTGACATAGATGTGCATACACATTTCCATTACCTGCATACAAACATTTCTTATTGGAAACAATCATAACCCAGACAAAACAATATTATGAAAATTGCCTCCAACTCAGAAAAAAAAACAACTTACCTTTTTATTTTGGTTGGGTTGTTCCAAAAGACAAAAATGACTGATGGTTGTCAGACCTTCCAGAAGGGTGAGTGGGTAATCCGGAGCGATGTTTTCCCTCTTGGCGGTGATGCTTTGGTGGAGAAATGAGAAGGTGGTTTTGAGGAATTTTAAGAATGAGGCTCTAAAGATGTTTAATCCTACATACAGTGGGGCCTTGACTTACGAGTTTAATTCGTTCTGTGACAGAGCTTGTAACTCAAATTACTCGTATGTCAAATCTTAAAGTGAACGAATGAGACACGTGATGCTGGGCTGATGTTGTGGCGTTGACTGTGACGTTCGCTGCGCCAACTAGCGGTGGGGTATCTGAACCTGGCTCGTAACCCGAATTTTAGCTCGCAACTCAAAGCAAAAAACCGACCGAGAGACGGCTCATATCTCGAAAAACTCGTTAGTCGGGACACTCGTGAGTCAAGGCCCCCCTGTACAAACATAGGAACCAGAGAGCTATCACTATCTTAAACAAACTTGGACTCGCGTAATGAAATATTGTTACAATATTGGTAGCATCTTTTGTGCTGTTTTAGACTCATGCAGTCACTTTGAAAAATGTTTTTAGATGTTTAAGAATTTCTTTGAAGGCGATTCCATTTTTATTTGTTTTGCAAAACTAACAGAGTGTGGCTGACTTGTCCTGCAGCACTGAGCCAGCCTGGGTAGCTGGGTGGAATTAAAAATAGAGGATCTGGCCCGGACAGTGTTGCTCAGTGGTTGAGCATTGGCCTACGCACCAGGTGGTCACCAGTTTGATACGTGGTCAGGGCACATGCCTAGGTTGTAGGCTCGAACCCCAGTGGGGGGGTGTGCAGGAGGCAGCCTATCAATGCTGATGCATCGATGTTTCTACCTCTCCCTCTTCCTTCTTCTCTAAAAAAAAAATCAACAAAAAGATATTTTAAAAAAATAGCTGAACTGGACATTTAGTTCCTTGTCACCCTCCTGACAATGCTAAACAGGCTTCTGATACAAAGCACCCTCCAGCTGACTTCTCCGGCCAATCAGCCACTCATTGCAAACCTGTCACTAATGCAGTAATAATCCATCCAGGGGTCGCCATACCTGGCAGAGAGCTTCACTGATTCGCTTTCATACTGTTTGACCAGCTCGTCCAAGTTTTTGCAAATTTGGACAATGAAGGGTGTCACTGTCCAGCCCAGGGACTTTCCGAAGTACGGCAAGGACTGCGTGACCAAGCTCACCCAGGCCGGGTGCATGCCGTAGCCATAGGCCGGCTGCAGGCCCCTCACCACGGCAGACACCAGCAGCCCCTGGGAGGTGAGGGGGTGCGGCTGCACGTACTGCATGGCGCCGATGGCCTGCTGGAAGTCCAGGGCCCGCCGCCACTCCCGCGACAGGTCTGGCTGGTGCTCAGCCTCCTCGTGGGCCTGGCCCAGGTGATGCTCCAAGACGATCAGCACCTGCAGGAGCTTCAGCAGCTCGATCTGCAGCGGGTGCTCACTCCAGATCTGGTCCTGGCCCAAGTTGATGAGCTGCTCCTCGAAGAGGCAGTCTTCCCGCGGGGCCCGGCCTCGCTCCGTGGTGGCCAGGCTGTAGCGCTTCTGGCTGGTGTACATGGAGGCCGACAGGGACAGCAGGACGAACTCCTGCACCTTGCACCTCTGCAGCAGGCTGCGGATGAACTCCACGCTCTTCCCTTCCGTGCACTTGGCCACAGCGACCAGCTGCGTCATGATCCTAATCAAAACCTCCACGCTTTTGACCTGGACGTCCCGGTTGCCAAGCAGGTCTCGGTGGGAGATCTTTAGGTAACAAGGGTAGTAGCTGCGCAGGAAACTCAGGCACAGGTAGGTGAGGAGCTCGATCAGCAGGGAGTGGGGGCACACGTTGGGGGACTGGGTCTGGAGTTTGCCATAGAAGCTTTGGCCCACGAGGGCCTCCTGGTGGCGCGCCAGGAGGTTGGAGATGAGGTTGAGGTGCGCAGTGGAGCTGGTGTCCATGCTGGTCCTGGACACGGCCTCGATGAACTCCTTGGGGTTGGTTTTGAGCACGGCCTCCAGCACGGAGAAGGCGTAGAGGACCCGCCGGGAGTCGTAGGGCTGCAGGTAGAGCAGGATGTGCTTGAACAAGGCCTCGATCATCTCCTGCCGCTCCCGCTGCTGCTTCAGCAGCCGGGACGTGGTGAGGGCCTGGAGCTCCGCGTCGGCCTCCTCGTCACTGGAGAAGGACTCCGAGGCCTGGGTCCTGTCCGAGTCCACACGCGCCAAGCTTAACTTGGCACTGGACTTGAAACTCTCCGCCAGGAAGGCTGCGGGCCGGGCGTAAGCCCTGCCGCCCGTGGGGATGGGCGCACAGCAGCCCTCTTCGTTGCTCAGCTCCTGCAAGTCGTGGGAGGGGGAGGACAAGGAGGACGTGTTCTCGCTGTCCGTGTGGGCGGAGCTCGTGTCTGCGGACTCGGTGTGCTCGCTGCTGTCAGGAGCATCTCGGGCCGTTCTGTCCAGAAGGTCCGTGTAGTAGGGAAGGTCTTCCTCGCTCAGCTGGCTTCCCGGTGAGCACTTCTCTGGCTCCTTCTCCACCTCGGCCCAGATGGCCTCGCGGTCCACGGTGGTGAACTGGTTCAGAGGCACACCTTCCTCCGAGCTGCCCTCGGGCACGCCACATGCCTCTTTGAAAGAGGTTTTCTTCCTGTTAAACCAACGATGCAAGTCTTCTGAAAATCACAAGATGACAAGCGACTTCAGAACAGAAGGGTGAGCTAGGATACGTTCATTCTAGAGCAATGGTTCTCAACCTTCCTAACGCCGCGGCCCTTTAATACAGTTCCTCATGGTGTGGTGACCCCCAATTTCATTGTTACAAGTTGAACATAATTAAAGCATAGTGATGAATCACAAAAACAATATGTAACTATGTATGTGTTTTCCAATGGTCTTAGGCGACCCCTGTGAAAGGGTTGTTTGACCCCCAAAGGGGTCGCGACCCACAGGTTGAGAACCGCTTTCTAGAGTGATCTTTGTCTTAAAGCCAGACAGAAAGATTACTATTAATAAAATTCCCCCCCAAAAATAAATAAAATAAAAAATAAAATTCCCCCATGAAACTACAGCACCAGAGTCTAGATTATATGATGGACAAAGGCAGACAAGTAAAGTGAACATCAGGTCTTTTAAACTGTTCGAGCAATCAGCCTGGCTGGTTGTGGCTCAGTAGTTGAACATCAACCTATGAACCAGGAGGATCAATTCCCGGCCAGGGCACATGCCTGGGTTGCAGGCTCGATCCCCACACGTTTACAAAGTACCTTCACACTGTTTGAATCTGGCAAAATCACAAAGTGGGTCTAAGTGCCTTAACTGTCACGGCGGGCAGCAGGGTCCAACGCCCTTCCCACCCTCCCTGGCCCGGGCACCCTGGGGACACAGCTGACCCGGCTGCCTGGCGTGGGGAGCTCACCCGCCGAGTTCTCCTGCTTGAGGCAGTGAATGGAAGTCCGCTGGGTTTTGGGCTGGAGCAGCAGCAGGAGCAAGGGCTCGAGGATGCGTGCCACGTCCCCGAGAGACAGTGCCCGCACCAGCCAGCCCTGGGCCGCCGCGCCGATGGCGCCGTCCGTGCAGGTCAGGCTGTCCAGCACCACGAACAGGGACCTGCAGGGGGAAGTGCATCCTGAGGTCGGCATGCAGTACCATGTGAGGGACACCCCCAGGGAGCTCACCCACACTGGGCTGTGGGCCCCAGCAAACGAGGACCTGGGATTTAAACACTGGCTTCATGCTGGAATTAGCATGGGAGCTTTTGAAGTCCAGATCCCCAGGCCTGGCTGGTGTGGCTCAGTGGTTAAGCATTGACCTAGGAACCAGGAGGTCAGTTCAATTCCCAGTCAGGGCACATGCCCAGGTTGCAGGCTTGATCCCCAGTAGAGGAGTACAGGGGGCAGCCAATCAACGACTCTCTCACATCACTGATGTTTCTATCATTCTCTCCCTCTCTCCCTCTCAGAAATCAATAAAAATATATTAAAAATAAACAGCCCTGGCCAGTTTGGCTCAGTGGATAGAGCGTTGGCCTTCGGACTGAAGGGTCCCAGGTTCGTTCGATTCCGGTCAAGGGCATGTACCTTGGTTGCGGGCACATCCCCAGTGCAGAGTGTGCAGGAGGCAGCTGATTGATGTTTCTCCCTCATCGATGTTTCTAGCTCTCTATCCCTCTCCCTTCCTCTCTGTAAAAAATCAATAAAATATATTTAAATATATATATATATATTAAAAATAAACAAACAAACGAAGTTCTGATCTCCAGGCCTCGGCCCAATCGGTTAAATCCGACCCGGGAATAGGCCCCAGGCAGTGCAATGAGCTGCCAGAAAGGCTGTATCTGACCCCACACCTAGAGTTTTGGAAACAAGGGAGGGGTGTTTAGAAAACAATGTGGATTATAATGTACCTGCAATCAATTCACATCTTAAGGAGTTGATGACTTTACAAGTAAATACACCCAGTGTGGCCACCACTCCAATCGAGAACTAGACCTTCTCCATTTCCCTACTCCCCCCCCCCCACCATGGGGCACGCTCTGACAGCATCCCCCAGTGACTCGCACCGGAGTCTCCTTCCTCCTCAACCACAGCAGGGAAATCCCCACCATGTATCTATTCACGTGTGTCCAGCCTGAAGCCACTTAGGGGATCCTGAGAGCGGCTGCTGTGCATCAGGAATGTGAAGTCAGGTGGTCCGAGTCACGCATCTCCCTTCCCCAGCCCAGCACACTGACCGGGAACCCTGCAAAGTGCCTTCTGCCTGTGGGTCAATGATGAGGAAGACAGCCTCACCTGTCGAAGGAGCGGTTGTGAGATGTCACTCGGTTGCCCTGGATCTCCCGCGTCAGGTGCCAGAGGACAGAAAATCTGAACAGAGCCTCCAATCTGGTTCCCTTGATTAGGAAATAAACGAGTGTGAGGAGCCTGGTTTCCCAGCAGGACACTGTTCTTAGTCGCATGAAACCCAATTGAGAAGCAAAGGACAGCTCAGGGGCAGGAGGGCAGTGCCGCAGGGGCAGGAGGTCCCTGCCTGGTGCCCGCCCTGCCCCTCTCCCCTCGCTCCCTGTAACACTATGCGCTGTCAGTAAAGCACACAGTCAGCGCGGCACTCGCCTCTGCCCGGGGCCGCAGGGAGGCCTGTGGTGGCAGGGAAACAGGAGAGTGGGGCTCATGCCCTTCCCTGGGAAGTGACAGGCCCATGGCTCAGAGCACAGGACACCACTGCACTGCGAGGACAGCCAGGGCTGCGGGGCCGATGCCTCCTCTCGGCCTCCTGTGCCAGCACTTCTAGCAGCGCAGGCACCTACAGACCCGCAGGCACCTACAGGCCCACAGGCACCTACAGGCCCACAGGCACCTAGATGTCCGCAAACACGAAGGCAGTCTGGGCAGATTTCCCCGGGGGAGCCCTGAGGTGGGCACAACAATGTTTTGGGGACTCCAAAGGCGACAGCTCATGCGGTGGGAGGCCTTCTAGTCCCGATATCCCTAGCACTTCTGCTCACTAACCAGTATGTCCACCGGCCCCAGAATGACCCCCGCTGAATCCATGCAGTCTGCCCTGGGCCCATGAGTGACAGGCTGCCCAGCAGGGGGACCCTCGCAGGAGGGAGGCTGGGGCTGCAGACTCGCCTTGTCGGGGTCCAGGAGGGCGTGGCAGATGATGTCCTCGCAGATGCTGGCCGTCGGGGCCAGGCAGTGCAGCCGGTAGAACAGCTCCACGCAGGTGACGTGGTGCTCCCGGGTCTCCTGGTTCAGCTGGTTCCACAGCACACGAGCCACCCTCTGGGACAAAGGGGACATGGTGTGAACAAGTCCAGTCCTGGTACCAAGGTCCTGGCTTCTGCCTACATTTGCTACGTGAGAATCCTTAACAAAGAAACATCGTCAACAAACAAAACAAATCCAACCAGGAAGCCCAGCAGAAGTCACCCTGCACAGGCCACGATGCTGGCTACACGTGGAGCTTGCCACCAGCTGAGACCCTCAGCTTCAGAGAGGGGTCAGCTGGGAGCACGAACCTACGGGTCAACGAGCACAAACCAAGCCTGCCCGGCACCGACGCTGGGGCTCCAGAGACACACCCTCGGCCACCGCTGTGAGGGCCACCCAGCACCTCCCACCCAGGGTGCGCTCTGATCGCCTTTCGGCTTCACTGCCACAAACCTGCCTGTTCCCACTGCTGTGGACAGAGCCGCGGCCGATGCCTGGCTCCCTGCCAGGACCCAAATTGCATCCTATGTGAGTCCTCCCTCTCCCAGCCTTGACCTCAGCTCCGTACACAGCGGGGCCAGGGGCCAGCTGCAGCTCCTCCCCGAGTCCAGGGAGCACCCGCCCCAATGGGTGCGGCTCCAAAGCAGGTGGGTCCCCACATCCGGGAGGAGGCTATCTGAAGGCATTCTTCCAGTCATAGAGAGGACGTCTCCTAGGTTATGGTGTTTTAGGGACAACTCAGATAAAAGAACGTTTTTGGTCCATCTGTTTCCATGTGACAAAGCCATCTTCTTTGCACAGAGCACATTGATCACTGCCTGGCGCATGGCCCTGCCCAGGACTTATTTCTGACCTACGGGAATGTGGTTTCCCATGACCAAGTTACAGCTAAACTGCTGGTACTGGAAACTCACTCCAGGGCCAGACCCTGTGCCAGGAGCCCACGGCAGGCACAGTCCTAATCTGGTGTCACCAGAGCGGCCACAGCCCTGGGTACAGCTTTCTGCACATGGTCCGAGAGGAGGACCCAGGTTCCGCCCACCGCTCTCCGGCGGGAAATACCTGATAGAAGTCCGTTTTATCGGCGATGACCTTCAGGATTCCTGGCGCGATGGGAGGCACTGTCACCATCTGCAGCTTCCCGAAAAATGGGCTGTACCCAGAGCTTTTATAGCGCCTCATCTTGTCCTCGATGACAAGAGCGAGGGACTGGGAGTGGTTTATCACTTCCAGCAGCGTGGAGATGGCCACGTTCTGGAGGTAGCAGTCAGTCCCACAGCAGCAAATGGTCATGAGGGATCTCAGCCACGCGGGAAAACTGGACTCGCCGGCCCCTGGAAGGAAGCCAACCACAGGGTGGGAACAAGCAAAAGTACCCGAGAACGGTGCTCAGATGCGCAGCCTCTAACACCTTGTGATCGGGAGGCCTCCTGGCCTCCGGTGGTGCCTGGCTGCAGGCAGCACTCCAGCCAGAGGGTGAGAGAGACCGCGTCTGCTTTCATACACTCGTCAAATCATTTGCCCTCGACCTCAGGGCTTTGAGATGATTCAAAATGTCTGTTTTCTTTAAAGACTTAGATACAGTGAAATTCTTGCTTAATATACATGAAGTAAAATTCACACATTTGGGTTCAAATTGTTTTCCCAGGGCTCTCCTGGTGGCAGGGCACATGGCATTGCCTTGAAAAGGGCAGAAACAGATGGAGGGACCAATTCTCCATCCAGGTCTGTGCCACTGGCGACTGGCGCCAGGAGACCAAGGGTGCGGAAGTTAAGGTAATGACTTAGAGAGCCCTGCCCTATATTCATTCCCACCACCTAATCACTTTGTTCCCCACCTTCCCCTCTATCCCTCCCCCCCCAACCCCCTTTGTTTAAAGTACTCTCTGCCTGCTATGGACGGAGTGAGACCTGTTCCAGAGTCATGTGGAGGCCCAGCCCCTGGTGGGATGGTCTGGAGGTGGAGCCTTGGGAGGTCCCTGGGTTTGGATGAGGGCCTGAGTGCAGGGCCTTCAGATGGGACATCAGAGACCCCCCACGATGTGAGCCTGAGTGAAACGGTGGCTGTCTGTCACCACGGGGCGACGTCACCAGGAACCGACTATGCTGACACCCTCATCTCGGACTTCCAGCCCCAGAACTGTGAGGAGATCAAGTTCCAGTGTTTAAGCTGCTCAGTCCATGGTATTTCGTTAGGGCGCCTGAGCCCAGACACTGCCTGCTATGGGTTGAACTGTCCCCCAAATATTCGATATTGAAGTCCTAACCCATTATATAATCATTACAGTGGGGTCACAGCAGCCTGGCCCCAACCCAATAAAGCAGGTGTCCTTAAGAGGGAGACCTGAACACAGGCGGGCACACGGGGAGAGCCATGCGAAGACTGGAGCTACAATGCTGCACGGCAGAAGCGAGGGGAGGCGGGAGCACAGCCTTCCCCAGAGCGCGGGGCAGCGGGCCCCGCCCACACCCGGAGCTCAGACTGGCCTCAGGACTGGAGAGAACACGTGTCTGTTGCTTAAGCCGCTTGTTTGTGGCACTTTTTCATGCCGGCCCTTGCGGACGAATGCATAAATCTTTAACACCAGCTCTCATGAAATAGTCGACTGGCCATCAAACACTTCCATGTTCCAGCCCTGCACATACAACTAATCAGAAACTGCGGGAGGAAGCGAGTGTGGCCTAATTCCTCCCTGGACGACATGATCCCTGCTCCTCTGAGACATCAACCGCCTAAGTACCACGATCCCCAAGAGGGGCCCCTCGGGCCACCGCTCACCGGGGGGCTGGAAGAGCGTCTCCCAGAGCCGCTCCGTCTCCTCCTCAGACAGGTAGATGGGGAAGGTGGCGCAGTCCAGCAGCAGGTGGCAGGCGGCGGCAAAGGCCTCCCTGCAGGCCTCGCTGGAGCCGCCCAGGTCAGGGACCACCTGGTCCACGGCCCAGTCCCCCTTTGTCCGGCCGGGGCTGCTGGGCAAAGGTGATGGTGGCTCCACATTTTTGGTCTTAAATGGAGACCCTCGAACTGTGAACCAGTCTGAGAGCATCTGCTTAAACTGGGGCACGCTGATGGGCCTGGCGTCCCACGAGTTCTTCCTGCCGCGGGGGCTGGGCTCTGGGGCCCGCGGCTCGCCCCCGTCCCGCTGGCCTGTGGGCTCCGCGGCCCTGCTTTCCTCTCCGGACGCCGTCAGCTGGACCCCAAAGATGTTCTTGTGCGCAAAGTTGTCAATCAGCTCTTGGAGGCAAAAGAACGTCCTCTGCATACTCCCGCCCGTCTTCCAGACGTCGTCTCTTTCCGGGGAGACTCTGGGGACCCGCAGGTGCTCCGAGAGCTCTGGCGACGACGCACTGAGCCCGATCCCGCTGTCCTCAGACTTCAGTGCAGGAAACGGAGCATCGTCATCACCTGCGATTACAGCCTCTGTGTCTAAAATTAGGTCGTTTTCACCTTTTACCGGACTCTGCAAAAAACGGAAGTTTATAATGTGCATCTTGTAAGACCAAGGGGTTTAACTATCAGCCGAATTAGGCAAACCGTAAATGTACTCTTCCTGGTTTTAAAATCAGAATTCTCTACACCAAGAGGACCCCTGTGCACGGTGTATAACACAGTGAAGACGGCACACCGGCCGGGCAGAGGCGCAGGCCCCAGGACAGGCAGACAGACCGCCATGCTCTCCAGGTTATTTATTTAGATTCTTCAGCATTTAAAAAAACGTAGTTAATGCCTCAACCGGCTTGGCTCAGTGGATAGAGCATCGGCCTGTGGACTCAAGGGTCCCAGGTTCGATTCCAGTCAAGGGCATGTACCTTGGTTGCGGGCACATCCCCAGTAAGAGGTGTGCAGGAGGCAGCCGATCAATGTTTCTCTCTCATCGATGTTTCTAACTCTCTATCCCTCTCCCTTCCTCTTGGTAAAAAAATCAATAAAATATATTTTTAAAAAAAACGTAGTTAAAAACAGTTTGACAGATTTAAAAATATGAATGATGAAATTGGGCTGAAGGTAAAATAAAGACATGAAGAAATAAAATAAGAGGAGAAAGCTAGAATAAAGTTTTCATAAACACGTACACATAACACATAAAAACACATCCACACATATGTATGTGTATAGTAAGTCCTCACTTAATGTCAATACATTTTGCAACTTTAAACAAAATGATGTAAAAAGAAAGCGATTTATCAGAGATTAACTAATATAAACAGGAGTCAAGTTCCCATGACATCTCACTGTTATAACAAAATGATGCCGTTCAAAGACCTGCTGTGTTTGTGTGGCTTTTCCAGAGGAATGAAACATCAACCTTCAATGAACCAACCTCTTTTCTTACACTGTTACTTAGGTAATACTACATTAAGTTTAAAATTCCTCAGCATATAACCTATGGTGCTTTCTAGGGAAGACTGAAATTTGTAGACTGCACATACTTAAATTTATATCTTAAGTCATTTTTAGAACATTTTTCTCCAACAGCTAGAGCAGAGCCTCTGCCCCAGTTTAAGCAGATGATCTGCCATAACTTTTGGGGAAAATAAGGACTAACTTTGCAACCGAGGCAGCAGTCGGTACCTAGTCTGTGGGCTGAGACTCCAGTCCCTCACACAGCTCATCCTGTGGGCAAGGGGCGGGGGTTACCATCCGTGCTAAGAACTTCCACAGAGTGAGGATCTGAGAAGCGTATTGTAGATGTTACTTATAGATCGCCCAGTCCTACCTATACTAACCGGCCCAGAATTTCTTTCTGCTCCCAGGAAGGCACAAGCTCCTTCCGACTCAGAGGACCATTTTGGCCGCTCCTGGCACATACCGAGTTTTCGCTCATGGCCTCTGCATCCAGGTAGGAAGGCGGCATCTGCACCTTGCTGAGCACCTTGAAACACGCCTTCAGGGCATGCGTGAGCTCGGGCAAGCTCAAAGCCTCCACGTTCTCGGCCAGAGGCTGCACCAGGCAGGCGAGCACCTGTGGGAGGTACTGGGTCTGTACCTCAGAGTACAGCTCCTGGGAAGCAGACACGGGTTAATGAACATGGTTCGGCTTAAATCAAGGAAAAAAATGCACCTCATGACGCTTCTTAGATCCGTTTTTTCTAGAGCATAAGGAAGCTTCATGTTAATTCCTAAATCAGGAAACAAAACAAAGTTTCTTTCTGATCTGGACAAATCATGGACTTCTGTCTCCTCCTTTCAAGTGGCTTTCCCCTTTCTAATAGGAAACCACTGCCACATTTATTTCTACATCGAGGCAACTAGCTTCCTTGGGGAAACTGGCCAACTACAGAAGTTTAAGTAGGAAATACATTCACTCCCACTCCTGAATACAGCATGACGCCCAGTTCACCATCGCTTACATGACGTCAGCTCAGCCCCCTTAAAGCTGGCTCCAACGTTACAACCCCTTTAAAATAAGACATAAGGCCCTAACCGGTTTGGCTCAGCGGATGGAGCGTCGGCCTGCGGACTCAAGGGTCCCAGGTTTGATTCCGGTCAAGGGCATGTACCTTGGTTGCAGGCACATCCCCAGTGGGAAGTGTGCAGGAGGCAGCTGATCTATGTTTCTCTCTCATCGATGTTTCTAACTCTCTATCCCTATCCCCTCCTCTCTGTAAAAAAATCAATAAAATAAAATAAAAATTAAAATAAAAAAAAGACATAAGGACAGAACCTGACTAGAGAACCTCTCTATGCTGATCAACTGAACACTGCCTCCATGTCATTCCTTCTTCACCGACTCCGTCCACACCTTTGGGAACCCCTGGACCTGCTGGGGATGGACCCCAACATATTAACTGTCATTTTAAAAAATTAGCTGTGCCCTAGCCGGTTTGGCTCAGTGGATAGAGTGTCTGCCTATGGATTGAAGGGTCCTGGATTTGATTCTAGTCAAGGGCACATGCCCGGGTTGCAGGCTCAATGAGCAGGAGGCAGCTGATCAATTATTCTCATCATTGATGTTTCTATCTCTCTCTCCCTCTCCCTCTCTGAAATCAATAAAGGTATATATATAGAAAAAATAAATAAATAAAATAAGACATAAAATGTAGCAGGTTTGTTAAACAGGCCAATAAGACTAATGAAAATGTCATAGAACTCTGGCCAGTGTTGCTCAGTGGTTGGAGCATCGTCCCCTACAACAAAGAGTGGTGGTTCTACTCCCAGTCAGGGCATATACCCAGGTGGCAGGTTTGACCCCTGGTCGGGGTGTGTGCAGGAGGCAACTGATCGATGTTTCTCTTTCTCTCCCTTCCTCTCTGCACAAATCAATGTAAGAAATAAAAATAAAAACGTAACAGCAAGCGCTGAGCCATCCCTCCCCAGCAAAGGCCCTTACCAGGGGAATGACGTCCAGCAGGAACACGAGGAGGGTGCAGAGCTCCGAGATCGTGGGGGCAGGGCTGACGCTCTTCTCCACAGTGGGCCTCGGCTTCGCTGGTCTACGGAAGTCCCAGGAGAGAAAAACAGATCAAGTCTTTCTAACATTTCTTTAATTTTCAATAAAACTACTTATTCTACTTCAAACATAATGAAATGTAGTTTCTATAGTGCCAATCCTTAAGCTTTGGTGCCTAAAACTTCCGAACACAGAGAAGTATCGAGAAGAGCCTTGAGCCCCAGCTGGTTTGGGTCAGTGGACAGAGCATCAGCCCTTGAACTGAAGGGTCCTGGGGTTGACTCTGGTCAAGGTCATATACCTCAGGTGCAGGCTCGATCCTTGACCCTGGTCAGGGCACACGCAGGAGGCAACCAATCGATGTGTCTTCTCTCTCACATCGATGTCTCTCCCCCTCCCTTCCACTCGCTCCAAAAATCAATAAAAAAATATCCTCGGGGGAGGATTAACTATAAAAAATAAAAATAAATAAGTGTCTTGAATCTGCTTGTCTCCAAAATGGGTTCATGTTGATGTGTCATCAGTTTGGATAAGGGTGGTTCCTACCCACATGGGATCCACACCCAGAGATCTGGAACACTGTCAACAGCAACCATTCCAGGCTCCCAGCCCAGCCCAGAGGCCTGCTCCAGGGGAGGAGCCTGGCTGGAGCCTGGCGCAGGCTGGACACCTGTCCACTCGCGACTCCCCGGAGGTCACCACCACCCGAGATTCTGAGCTGCTGTAATTCACCAGATTCAGAGTGACATGAAGCTGACTACAGTAGCTGAAAAATGAATGATTTTATCTGACTAGTTAGTCACTGATTTCAGTAGGGACTTAAGGAGACTGATGAGCAAACACTGAGTCCAGTCACAGAGCCACAAAGTCAAGCTTCCTTCACAGATCAAGCCTCCAGAAGGCTGTGCGAGGAAAGAGGATTTATCAGAGCAACTAGGAGATGCACGGGGGGTGGGAGGGGGGATTGAGGGGGGTTTCTGTACTTCGACTTTAATAAATGGAGAGGCTCCAGAATTGTGTGGCAAAGATGAAGGGAACCTTCTTCTTTTAAAAAAAATATATATTTTATTGATTTTTTTACAGAGAGGAAGTGAGAGGGACAGAGAGTTAGAAACATCAATGAGAGAGAAACATCGATCAGCTGCCTCCTGCACACTACCCACTAGGGATGTGCCTGCAACCAAGGTACATGCCCTTGACTGGAATCGAACCAGGGACCCTTCAGTCCGCAGGCCGATGCTCTATCCATTGAGCCAAACTGGTCAGGGCAAAGGGAACCTTCTTAATGGCAATGCCTTTTATTCTATTATAATCTTAAGTGAATTCTTTCCAATCGTGTACTCAACAGAAACCACCCAACTTTAGCCGTTACATGTCATCTGAGCACAATAAGCAGCTATGAAACCATGAAACCCTCTGCTCCTTCCGGAATGCTCATTATCCTGAACTGGACACTCACCTAAAGCAATCCTCAAAACGCCTCGTCATGTAGTCCCAGAGAAAGTCTGTGCTGAGGGAAGTGATCAGCAAATTCACCGTTTTAACAATCTCAGAGGCATTTCTGTTTTCTTTGATTGTACTGTAAAGGGAGAGGGATACTTGTAAATATATCTATGACAAGAGCACCACGTCTGGAAAACAAATTCACTTTAGCATTCACAACTTATTTCTAGAGACCGACAAACGTGGTTTAAGATAAAAATGCTACTCACTGTTCTTCTATAGGAAAGAGCATGTACAATGCCACCCTAAACACTCACTGTGTCGGCACATTCTCTTAGAAATAAGCTTAAGAGCTTTCGTAAAAAAAAAAGGGGGGGGTGTGTAGAAAACCAGTTTTAGTCCCACCGTAGGCAATGAGATACTCTACTGTTGAAATAACATGGCACAATCACGCAGGGGGGGCATCTGGCTGACACTTAAATGTGCATCTTCTGACTCAGAAATTGACTCTAGGGATTTACCCCACACAAAGCTTTGCACACAGGATACACTGCAAGGTCATTAAAAATACTGAAAAGCGCCTCAGTGGCTGATCATCGGCCTAGGAACCAGGAGAACACGGTTCGATATCTTCGAGTACTATTATATTCTACAATGGGCATGTACTGTTTTCACATTCAGAAAAACAATAAACTACTCGGGGAAAAATAAAGCAAACGCTAAGAATTATTGATACACTGACAATTAAAAAACCAGAAAAATCTTTCAATCGATTTAAATTTTCAATATACCCAGTGCCAATTCAGGCAGAAGGAAATTATATCAAGAGTAAAGTAACAAGAGGTTGAACTATCTTAAAAAGAACAAAAACAGAAGGAAAAAAAGTAGAAAAACAAAACATAGGGCTGATAGATAACCAGACACTTCGGGTCAACATGTCTGCTGTCTCCCAAATCCTCCCCTCCCCCCGCCCTCAGGGTCCTGGAGCACGTGGCCTGGGAAGCCCGTACCTTGACCCCCAAAACTCCTCATCTCCTGAAGACTCATGTCCCCGGCTCCCCTTCATGACCTTCCCCACCAGCCTCCCCCCTGTAAGTCACTGCTGGGTCACCTAGATCCGCCTGCCTCCATTGACCACTCTTCATACTTGACCAATAAATATGGTCTGTGCTTCCCAGGTTAGGGCAGGGATAAGATGAAACCCCCTTTAGACTCCTCCCGAATTCAGGTCAGTCACTTCACGTGGACCGACTCATCGTTACGATGACCTAGGCTGCGTCTCCTGTCCCAGATCTGCACAATGTATGGTAAACAACAGAAGTGAAATCACGGCATTTGGGAGGGAGGAAGAGGGGGAAGTGGGAGGCCCAGCCCAGACCTGGTCAGCAGACTCCCACTCTGCGTGTAGCTAAGCTGGAGATCGGAGCCAAGCGCGTCTCTGCAGTAGGAATAAAAGGCCCGGATGACTTCGAGAAACAAATCCCCAACCACCTGAGGCCCTGCAATGAAAAGCAAAATGGCCAGAGAAAGGTTAACAACCCATTTGTAAGTCAGTAAATGACATTCACGAAATGTATTGAGCAAGCATGTCAAACTCATGGCATGTGGCTCTGGCCGTGAGTCTGACATGCTTGGTATAGAGTAACTCTGTATACAGATGATTTATACCATTTAAAATGCTCAGAAACTTAAAGTGTAGCAATGACAGCGTTAGCTGGGGATGAGCACCCCTGAAAATGGCCAATATTTTTGTAGAGCTTACTGCGTGCTGGACACTGCTCTAAGCCTTTTATGTCTATTAACTTATTTAATCCTCACAGCAGCCGCATGACCAGGTGCTAAGTTGATGTCCTGATTACAGGTAAGAGGACTGAGGCGGAGTTCAGGTAACATCAAGCCAGATTGTGCTGGGTGGAGCACGGCGCATGCATAATGTTTTGTTTTGTTTTCCTTGTCCTGAGCTCTCTTGTATTGTTAAAAATTTTTACTGAATTTATTTGGTGACATTGGTTAAGTATGTGCAATATTTTATTCATTTATTTTTTTAAAAAAACTTTTTTTTATTGATTTCAGAGAGGGAGAGGAAGAGAGAGAAATATCAATTGAGAAAATCATTGATGGGCTGCCTCCTGCATGTGCCCTACTGGGGATTGAGTCTGCAACCCAGACATGTGCCCTGACTGGAATAGAACCCTGACCTCCTGGTTCATAGGTCAATGCTCAACCACTGAGCCCTGCCGGCCAGCACCTTTCTTGAAAATAAAACCGAAGCTCATCTGAAGTCTGACGTTTGAGGAAGACCTGTTCTTACAAAGTCGGCGCTGTGAGTGCTCCGCAGGCACCCACGCGACACGCACACAGGAGCTCAAAGGCTCTTCCTAACACAAATGTCCAAACCTCCGTGTGAGGCTTTTAAGAGGTGCCCAGATAGGATACCGGAACCCCATAACACGAGTAACGTACTTTAAGATTCTGAAATTCCAAAGGTTAACTTCTATTTGAAGGGAGTGCTGGCTTCCTCTTGCCGTGTTTAATTCCCGTTTCTAACAGTACCTATTTCCGGCTTGTCCAGCAGGCTGGTGAGGATGCGGAAGGGCCTCAGGTACGCGGCGTGGCGTTCCTCTGCGTCGGCGTCTGAGAACTCCTGGTGCAGCAGCTCAGCTAGACCCTGTGTTTTTAAAGCCACATGTGAGGACACTGTATACCGTGGCGCATGACATGACTGGCATTCTGGGACAGAAAGGAAACCGGGGGTGCAGCGCTGAGGACACAAGTGCTCCTGACCGGGCGCCAGCAACGTGCCCGGCGCCTACTCTGAGGTCCCGCAGAGAGACATTCTGAAGCGCATGGTCAGGAATGGGGGTTGACTTCCCAGAAATGCTCCTTTACCTCAACTAGAAGGTCCTTGGAATATTTTTCAAAAAAATACGAGGACTGATCTTGGTAAGAACTTGAGGTTTCGGATTCTGGCATGACGGTATTTCCTTTGATGTCTGAACCTGTGAAGAAACAAGCGCCATGAGCTTGAAGAGATCTGCACACAGAAAGAGCATCAGCCTGTGCAAAGGTCTCATGCTACGATATTTCTAAAGATAAAATTCCTCTGAGAGAACACAAACCAGATCCCCAAGACAAGACACACGACCGCCCTCCCGACGGTGGAGAGCTAAGGGTCGGACAGACAGAATTACATCTCAATGGGCATCAATTCAGTTTGTCCCACGAATTCAGCCCGATTGTGTTTGACAGGAGTGATTACCAGGGTCTAATGGAGTATCATTTTTTAAAACCAGTGTTTATTTGGACACCATCACGTGACATCAAGGCATTCTCATCGGTGCGTCCTTCTGAACCCTGGGCAGGTCTGAGAGGTCCGCAGAGCGAGGAGCAGTGTCCTCGTGGGACAATCAAAGAACCTGAAGCTCCTGGGGCTGCAGCAGGACACAGCGGGACCAGCCCCACTAGAGGGAGGGATGCACTGAGCAAAACCATCCTTATGATAAAAATGCTTAAAGATTCACAGTGAGCCCTAACCGGTTTGGCTCAGTGGATAGAGTGTCGGCCTGTGGACTGAAGGGTCCCAGGTTTGATTCCGGTCAAGGGCATGTACTTTGGTTGCGGGCACATCTCCAGTAGGGGGTGTGCAGGAGGCAGCTGATCGATGTTTCTCTCTCATCGATGTTTCTGGCTCTCTATCCCTCTCCCTTCCTCTCTGTAAAAAATCAATAAAATAGATTAAAAAAAAAAAAAGACTCACAGTGAAATCCTTCACAAGCTTCCACGCAATGACTTCTGAGACTTTCATAACCAGGGGAGAGGGAAGAAAAGGTCAGGGGGCTTTCTGACTGTGGTGTGGTAAAGTCTATGTGTTGGGGGTTAATAACTACTCTGTATGATACCATGTTGGTGGATACATGTCATCAGATATTTGTCCAAACCCACCGTATGTTACTACACCAAAAGCGAGCCCTAATGGGTGCTATGGACTCTGGGAGATGACACATGCCACCATAGGCTCATCAGCGGTGACAGATGTACCTCCCAGGGGGGCATGCTGACGATGGGAAGGTGGTGCCTGGGTGGGAACAGGGGGTGTATGGGAAGCCTCTGTCCCTTCCTCCTAATTTTGCTGGGAGCCTAAAACTGCTCAAGAAAATGAAGTCTTTAAAATCATGAGTCTCGGCCTGTGACTTCCTGGACCCCGTCCCTGTGAGCTGCCGGCAACAGTCAAGGGCTCCTTTCCTACAGTTCACAGGCTGCGAGGCACAGCAGCACCGCCCTGGGTGCAGATGCGCGCTGTTAAACAGGCGTCTCCCGAACATCTCAGGCCACGCGCACTCCCATCTGCGCAGAACCGCCTTCCACACGCAGTCCACGTCTGCGGGTTTCTCACAGCCTCGCCCTATGGAACTTCTCCATAGCAATGGCCTCTACTTGGATAAGGTTTAGCGGCAGTTTTTGCGGTATTCCAAGCTTTTTAAAGTGGAATTCGGTTGGAATTTTTTAAATCTCATGTGTTACCTCCCTGTTTTTAAAGTAACAGCTGCCAACCAGGCAGAGTGCGGTGGGGATGGCAGGACCCAGGCGCCCAGGGCCACAGGCACCGGGTTATGTCTCCGCACGGGAGGCCTCAGACATGTGCCAGCAGATGGAAGTCTCCGCCACCAGTCCGCCCGGGAGGTTTCCCTGTACTTCGGTCGCTGTGCGTCGCAGTACCTAGCAGCCACGCGTACAGCCGTCTGTTGAGAGACATGTCTCTCCGCAGCAGGGTCTGGGCGGCGGCGGCCAGGATGCGCACGACGTCGGGTCTGAGCAGGGGGATGGCTCTCTCCTCGGAATCCTAGCGGGACAGGAAGACGGTCAGGTCAGTGACTGACCTCCTGGCACGCGGCCCTTCCTCACTGGTCTCCAGAGCTTCCTCCTAAAGGGCAGTTCTCCAGGAGCCCGGGGACAGCAGCTGCTACGTGATCAGCATCCTCACAAATGTGAACAAGGACCTTGCAGAGGCTGAGAGCCAACGGCGATCACGGAGCAGCTGCTCACCGCCCGAGACCAACCCTGAGGTCGACCCTGCCCACCGCCTCCTCGGAAATACCAGGGACCCCTCCCTCATAACACCGACTCACCAGACAGGTGTACAGCGGGAAGAAGAAGAGAACTATTTCCAGAGTATTTCTCTGCACCAGAACATTGGCGTCCAACAGTGACGCGCACAAGGCCTTCACCTATAAACGACACACAACGCAGATGTTTCATTCCCAAGACGTTTCATGTCATTTGCAAGCGACTCTTTGGTCACAGAAAGGAAAGTAACTTTCCCGGGAACTCGAAGCTGCCCTGTGAAAGCATGCGGGGCAGAACAACAGGTGTAGACATGGGAAGCCTGGGTTCGAGCTCTAGACGCTGGGGGCTGTGAGGTCGGGAGGCCGGTCAACCGCAGCCCTCGCCTGTTCGTCTCAGAGCCAGAGGGCTTGGACCACATGATCAGGTTCTGAGACCTCGAATTCTATGACTCCAGAAAGGAATGTCTTTAGGTTCCAATAAACACTTTTGGCTAAACTCAAACTCCAAAGACATTGTGTCCAATGGACTCCACACCCATTCAGTACCTGTTTTGAGCATCTTTTCTGAGCACAGAAGGTATAGCATAGTTGCAGAGTGGATGATCAGAGTATAAGACAAATGTCAATAAAAAGCTAGGAGAATTCAGCAGAAGAGAGGGAGAGACCTTTATTTTGGAAAAACCAGGAAGCTTTGTGGGAAAGCTCACAGGCAGGAAGCATCTCCATGGAGACCTCTGGAGAAGAGGGGTGGGCAGCGAGTGCAGGAGGGAACCCCGGGAGCAAACACAGCATCCCACCAGTTTCCAGGCTGGGCTGGGCGGTGGCTCTGGGAGTGGGGGGCCGGAAGGGGAGAGTGAGGTATTTGGTGGGTTGGGAGCAGACTGTTAAGAACACTCTAGAGTTTAGACTTTGGGCAACAGAAGCCAGATATTTTTCACACAGTGTAGACATGAGCAAAATTATGCAAACCTCTTAGTAATGGGAAGGGAGGGGAAGGGTAGGGAATGGGAAGGAGAAACACCAGTTAGAAGTTATGCTGTGGTCCGGAAGCAAGACTGCGGAAGTTGGAGCAGGACCGTGAGCACGGAGACAGACAGACAGATGCGGTACCAATGGGCAGGAGACAGGACGCATTTATGAGGCTCTCCGGGTGCTAAGCACAGCGCAGGGCGTGTCATCAGTCTCTTCACTGAACCCTCGAGGGCCCGTGAGGAAGACCTATTATACCCTCGCTGCAAAGAGGAAGGGACTCAGGGTAATTCACACCAAGCTGCTGCCTTTCTCACAGCTGAATTCCATTGCCAACGTTTTCCGTTCCAAGTGTGGGTGCACCACTAGGTGGCGCTAGACAGCAGGCCATTAAACACGAAGGTGCGTTTGGGAAAAGAGGCCAAACCCTGGGAAGTTCCTGTGTTTTAAGGTCACGAGAAGGCGTGTCCCAGCCAGGGAAGAGAGCTGTCCTCGAAGGGGAGGGGATGGGCACCAGAGGAACCCCGACAGTCTAGGTTAGAGAGCAGCCAGAGATGTGGCTGGGGTGGGACCCAGGCGGTGGCCAGAGGAGGAGCCTCCCGGGCGGGCAGTGGACAGCGGGACGCAGGCAGAGGGGCGAGCAGGGTTTTATAAAGCGGCAGAGTCTGTGCAAGGCTCTCGGGAACGTCACCGCTAATAGTCTGCTGAGGAGCAGGGCCTCCTGCAGGGCCCCTCGCCTGTGAACAACACGCGTCCGAATATACACACCGCAATGCGTGTGTTAAAAACAAGCACCGCCATCCTGGGGTTCCTTGCACCTGAGGACACCCCCACCTCGTCCGGCTCAGCTGCTCATCCTCACACACACTCGGACTCCACTGACGTCCCTCTGTGGCCCCAGTGACAGCCCGGGACTGCGTGCCCAGCGGCCGCCACCCCCAGCGAGAAGCCAGCACCCACCGTGAGCTGGTGGTCCGTCCCCAGCATGTGCTTCTGCTCCTTGCCGGGCGAGTCCCTGCTGATGTGGCCGACCACAAAGAGCGAGGCGGGCAGGCGGACGGCCGGGCTGGCCAGCACACTCCCCCAGAGGGCAGCGTAGAACACCTCTTTGCCGACCACCAGGGACAGTCGCAGGAGCAGGGCGTCTGTCCTGTGGACAAGAGATCACAGAGTTTCAGGGCTCCTCCCCCACGTGCCCACGCCTCGCGGTGCTGCTCCAGGAAGAGCCCGGCTCGCTCTCCGGGCCGTGGAAAGCACTCTCTGAGCTGCTGCTCTCTGTCTTTCTGTTTGCTCACCTGCCACTGTCACTGAATCTGCTAAAACACACACTTCCTGGGAGCTACAGCTTCCTGGCCCACAGGCAGCAGGTGACAGGCCACATAGCCACAGCACCCAGGTCACCGCAGCACCAGGGTCACCGCAGCACCCGGGTCACCGCAGCACCCAGGTCACCACAGCACCAGGGTCAAGGTCCCCGCAGCACCCGGGTCACCACAGCACCAGGGTCAAGGTCCCCGCAGCACCCGGGTCACCGCAGCACCCAGGTCACCACAGCACCAGGGTCAAGGTCCCCGCAGCACCCGGGTCACCGCAGCACCCAGGTCACCACAGCACCAGGGTCAAGGTCCCCGCAGCTGTGCAGCTGCTCACAGGCTCTTCACGAAGGAGCGTGGTCGGGTCGGCGCGCGGCATCGGGGGCTGGAAAGCCAGCGTGAACACTAGGGCCTGACCCCGGCCCATCCCGCCCTCCGCTCTCTAAGCAGCACCAACCAGCACCACGACCCTGGGCCCCCCGCCCGCCTGAGCCCCGCCTGCCTCACCCCCTGCGTCTCCGCCGGCATGACACCGTGACCCCACCCCGCTCCTGTCCTTGCACAGTGCTTGCTGGCGCTGCCGGCTCAGCTCCGGAGAACTCTCTCAGACAGACAGGGATACAGTGACAAAAACATCTGTGCGTCGCCTCAATGACTGTACCCCGACGTGCGGTCAGGGACCCTAGAGCCCGCGCCCAGCATCTCCCTCGGAGAGCTGGCACTGAACGACTTCCGGGGCTGCAGACCCTGGGCTTGGCTTCCTGTCCCAGCCCATCTTCTCAGCGGCCCATGCAGCTCTACTCGCTCCGGGTTCCATGGCAAGAAACCACAGTGTAAGGAAAAAATAGCGAACCCCCGTTTCTCAACGAAGAGAACACACAGAAGCACCCCAACTACTGACGCCCTTCTGTCATCCACTCTGACAGACTTTTTAAATGCAGGCCATTTTGGGAACTGGTGTTCATGTCAGACAATGGAAAAAGCACTTCACACCCAGACATACATGCACCTGGCTGGTCAACATGAATGAGCCAGAACCTCTAGGAAGAGCCTGGTCTAGGAGTCAAGAGACAGAGTCTGGTAAAGGTCCTCTCCCTGACCCCTCTGTGACCTTGACCTTTCACCTCACCATGGGCAGCCACCGGGCATGGTGGTCAGGCTTTGAAATGGCAGGGAGCCAGACTGCCTCCTAAGGCAGCGGATCCAAGTGACCCCACCCACAGTACACGTGATTCTCCACCAGAACGGAGAGCTGCACCTGCCCACTCCATGTGACAGCTGGAAACGGCCAGGCTTACATTCCTGATGGGCTGTCAAATCCCACACAGATCCTGGTGACTCAAACCACCCTTGGTCACTAGACCTGCCCTCACGTCATTGACTGCTTGGTTCCCTTGGCTAGCAGACCCTGGATCAATTCCTTGATTCCACCCCTGCACGCCCCCTCCCCACCCCAGGGCAGCCCCCACACCAAGGCAAAGGGGGGGTGACTAGGGACTGGCGTGGAACGAGTGGTGGGTGTGTAATCACATGAAAACTGCTGCCAGCCAGAGGTTTCTAAGCCTCCCGGTCGGGCTGCACGTGGGCCCTGAAAGCGATCACATGAGCAGAGGCTGCCTGCTCTATTCATGTGGGAAAGCCTCCCATCAGCTCTCCAGAGAAGCGGGACACGGTGTACACTCCGCAGTCTGAATGGGTGTCTGCCCTCTCCCGCCGAAGCAGGGACGGAAACGCCTGCCGTGTCCGCTTCACAAATTTCTCCCAGTGCTGCTGAAAGCGTCCAGCCAGCCTGCTAAGCATCACCTTTTCACGCCCTGCCCAGCACGGAGACCTGGCCTGGCTTTCTTATTGGCAAGCAGCCTAGTGCGGCAGGAAGGGCTCGGATCTGCCATTCGTGGGTCAGAACCCCGTCACTGTCACTCGGACTGAGAGACCCGGAAACCTTTCCGTCCTCCCCACCCGTAAAAGGAGGTGTTCTCAGGAGAACACGGTACTCGGTCAAGCAGAGACCAGACCAGACATGTACACGGTTGGCCCCACTTCCACACCTGGCCCTGCTCCGTGCATCTCTGCACTTTCCCCCAGATTCTCCCACAAGACGCCAACGGCTTGGCCCACGACAGCCTGGACGGGCGGAGCCGCGGTGCGCTGAGACCCACCTGTCGTAGATCTCCGAGCCCTCCTCCAGGCCGGGCAGCAGGCCGATGACGAAGGCCTGGAGACTGGGCAGGAGCAGCCTCTGCAGTGGCAGGAAGTACTTCTCATACAGGCCCAGCAGCACGGGCCGCACCGACATGGCCGCGTGTGCCAGGAGCGGGAACAGCCCACAGCTTGGGGGAGAAGAGGCGAGAGGGTGAGTGAGACCCACTCAGGAGTTCCAGATGGGCAGCCACCGGCGTCCCAGCTGGAGATGCAGACCCCTGCCTGTCCTGAGATGGTCAGGACGCACTGCCAGCACCGAGGGGGCCACGGGCCAGCACGCACCCACACCCTTAGAGAGGCGTCTGGAGGACGGGCTCCGGGAGGTGAGCCCTCGTCTCCTGGTGACCGCTGCACACCCCTGAGCTCTGCAGTTTGTCACTCACTGATCTTGTGAAGGAAACACGGGTTACCTGGATAATAAGGGGGCCCTGGGGAAGCTGGCGTACCTGTACAGGAACAAATCCTTGGCCAGCCATTTGGTGCCCACAATTTTAAAGATGATCTCATAGGTTTCCAGGGCCTTCAGGTGCACCCCACTGGGCAGGGCAGGGTGCAGGCACTGAGCCAGTCTCTTGCTGATGAGGAGCCGTCGTGGCAACAGGGAATACTTCAGGTTGCTCTGAAGAGCCTGGAAACGAGAGAAACGCACGAGGAAGAAGATGATGACCATAGCAGACACCAGCAGGCCCAGGTGGCTGTGAGAGACGAGACAGAACAGGAGAACAGAGCGACTGGATGAGGGCCTGGGGCACCAGCCAGGCTCCAGCACACAAGGCCGGGGACGCCCCCAATGCTGGGGAGGAGGCAGGCTCCGGGCTCGAGAGCCAGGGAAAGCTGGCTCCCTCCAAGTGACTCACTGTCAGGCCACACGTGAGCACCTGTGCACGGTGAGGCGTGTGCTCCCCTGGGAAGGCCCCGTCTACACAGAGCAGGCACACGCATTCCACGTGGGACGAGGTCACCTCCGTCCCTGGGAAGACTGTGCTCCCTGGATGCCCCTGGCCCTTTGTCCAGGGAGAGGCGGAGTCTGAATTGCCCCTCACAGCCAGGTGGTGCCCAGAAGAGATGGGTGGGGACCCTCTCGGCTGTGACTCCTGGCACCTTCCCCAGTCAGTCCTCAGCTGGGACACAGAGCCCTGCTGGCTCCAGGGCTGCGTGTCCCCAAGCAGGACCCGGGCCCTGTCTGTGCTAACGTATCCCTGGTGTGTGCTTACGGGGTGTGAGCAGTCAACGCCGACCATCCAGGCGCCAAGCACCATGGCCGGGTGAGTCCTCGTGATTCAGGCTTAAAATACTGCGTGTCTGTCACTATGGCGGACGTACTCATACAAATATTTACTGAAGGCCGACAGGGTGAAGTCCACACTCCTTAAACCAGCCACTCGAAGGCCTCCACAGCACGCCTCCTGCCGCTTCAGCTTCACACCCTAACAACACAGCCCCTGGCGGCCTCAGCTGACCCTCGCTGGCCCTCTGCCCGAAAGGCCTTCCTTCCCACCCCCTGCTGATTCCTCACACGAAACCAGCTCGGTGCCCCTCGTGGAGGCAGAATGGTCCCCTCCCACATTCAGTTTCTCCTCCACTGGGTTCCACGTGCACACCTACCACCGACTTACAATGCTGTTCCAGCAATTGCCTGCCTAATGGTCTGACTTAGGCAGCCGGCCACTCAGAGGGAGCAGGTCTGTCTCCCTCTCTGCTGTCTTCAGTCCTCTGTGCCTAAGCACAGTAGGCTGCCTGGAGGAAGTGGCACACTCGGCAATGCCAACTGCACTCTGCCGGTGAGTCAGAGCCGCTGGCCCCCGGACCATCTTAGGATTATAAACAAACAAAAAGATCCCACCTCTAAAATAAATACTGAGGCTTCACAGGAGGTAAAGGGATGGGAAGGAAAAGGGTATTTTTCATCAGAAGCCTATAGTCTAACTAAACTCCCAAGTTCAATAAAACTACATTTTTTTAAAAACTAGTGACCTGGTGCACAGATTCGTGCACACTGAAAGGAAATTAGAAGGTGGCCGGTGGGGCAAGACTGGGCCACATGGGCTGGACACGCCCTGGAGCCAACCTCCCACAGTCTCTCCCCAGCCGGCTGCACCCGGGGTGATGCCATGGCTCAAAGGGCGTCTGCAGAGTGAGCTGCAAGGGGGGGGGGGGGGGTCCTCTGGCAGGTGGGGTCCCTTGGCCTGGCCTGCGGGTATCAGGCTGAAACCAGCTCTCAGACATCCCCCAAGGGGTCCCAGAGTGCGAGAGGGCACTCTGCAGCAAAGTTACTGTCGTACAGGGTGTAGAACGCAAATGCAAGTGTGCAGTAAACTAGATTCGGGGCCGACAGTGCCCCAGCAGCATCATAACCCACGGCTAAAGGTAGAATTGCAGGGCCCCGCAAGGAATCGAGCTCCCTTCTCTCTAGTTTTGGGGTGCGTCACCCGAGAACAACCGCTGCCAAGTCACTGCAGCTTGGCAGCTCCTGCGTTGAGTGTCTGCCCCCTGGTGGTCAGTGTGCATCATACCTACCGGCTGGACAAACACTTAGCATGTTAGCCTTTTATATACATAGATAGATAAGCTATTGTGGCTGAGTTGGTTGATCATCATCCTGTGCAATGAAAGGTTGCCAGTTCAATTCCTGGTTAGAGAATATGCCAGTGTCAGGCTCAATCCCAGATAGAGGGCTTGCAGGATCTATGTTCCATTCTCACATCGATGCTTCTCTCTCTCTCTCTCTCTCTCCCTTCTTTCCTCTCTCTCTAAAAATCAATAACAAATCCTTAAAAAATAGATAAACTAGAGATTTACCTTGAAACATTATTTTTCAGAGTCTAATATCTTAAAACAAAGGTAAAGCCAACAGAATATTTACATGTGCTTTTATCCAAAGAATCCCAAAAAACAAACAATGGAGGGAGGAGGTGATGGAAACGCATGCTGTTGGCTTTGCCTCCCATATGCTCCCCTTCCGGGGCCGGGGATAGAGTCTGCAAACTGGGCACGTGCCCTGATGGTGAATCGAACCCCTAACCTCTCGGTTCATGGGATGACTCCCAACCAACTGAGCCACACCGGCTGGGGTCCAAATCTGACCTTTGCTCTGTGAGTTCTAAGGTCACCTGAGGTGCAAAGGAGACACCCAAGTGTCTGTTTGCCTTGGGCTGTGCCCACCATTAGGTCTCATTTCTCTGCCCTCCTGAGCCTAGACAAGGCAGCTAGACTCACGCTGGCCAGTGAGGTGAGTGGGGTCACTCGTGGCACTTGTGGCACAGGCTTTAGAAGTCATATTGAATGAAAATTTTTCGCATCGTAGGGCCAGAGTCGGAATCTCTCTGTGCAGGAGACTCGGAATGCTCCCGGCCCTGGACTCCCCAGGCTGTGCTCCTGCTCCCAGTGACAGCACACGGAGAAAACAGGGCTGTGGCCCCCCTAAAAACACATTCTGTGTGAGCAGCACAAAGCAGCATCCCCAAAACATGCTTGATGCAGAATACACCCAACTCTGGGTGTCATTAAGGAAAGGTGCTTTCTCCTCATAACCCTGTGCAGCTTGGGGCAGGGCCAGTGAGGGAGAACCAGCTGCTATGACTGAATTTTTCTTCTCTCCACCCTGCCAGCTGTTGCAGAGGTTCCCTCTCCCCCTGCCAGCTGTTGCAGAGGTTCCCTCTCCCCCCGCCAGCTGTTGCAGAGGTTCCCTCTCCCCCCTCCAGCTGTTGTAGAGGTTCCCTCTCCCCCTCCAGCTGTTGTAGAGGTTCCCTCTCCCCCTACAGCTGTTGTAGAGGTTCCCTCTCCCCCTCCAGCTGTTGTAGAGGTTCCCTCTCCCCCCTACAGCTGTTGTAGAGGTTCCCTCTCCCCCCTCCAGCTGTTGTAGAGGTTCCCTCTCCCCCTCCAGCTGTTGTAGAGGTTCCCTCTCCCCCCTACAGCTGTTGTAGAGGTTCCCTCTCCCCCCTACAGCTGTTGTAGAGGTTCCCTCTCCCCCCTACAGCTGTTGTAGAGGTTCCCTCTCCTGCCAGTATTGCAGAGGTTCCCTCTCCCCCTGCCAGCTGTTGCAGCCCTGACCCTGCCTTTCTCCTTCCAGGCTCTGTCCCCTCACTTTGCTGGGAGGACCCTCTCCAGGGAGAAAGGTGTAGAGCATGGTTCCATTGTTGGGGGAAGTTCCATTGTTTGGGTTGTGTTTTTCAGGAAACCAAAAATCCAAAGTGACTGGTCACTGAAAAATGATGCATATTAAAAACATTTTTTGAGACATGTTCTTCTACAACTATAGAATAAATATCTCAGGAAAACAAATTAATTGGGAAGGAAAAAAGGGTCATGTTTCCAAAATCACTTTTTAAACATCTAAACAGAAAGGAGAAACTATAATTAAACAGGAAATTAAACTTCCTTGTTTCTTTCGCTCATGGACTATACTAGTTTAAAAGTATTACTCGAGCTATCGTTAAGGCGTAATTGCAATAATTTTTAACCTCACCGGATTCATGGGCTCAGCAAAACAAAATAATAAAACACAAAATAAAAGTTTGAAAAAATAGGCTGGACCCACACCCGAGCTTCACTAACAGAGACCAGGAAGTGTCTTACTGGCTCCACCCAGATGGCGTCTGTCATGTTGATTTACTGTGACACAGTCTGACCCTCTCTGGGACTTGTAGCCGGTCCAGAATGGTCGTGGGAGAAACACCATAAAAACCCCAAAGGGTAGACCATGGGCTCAAAAAGTAATTCAATTCACTTAAAGTGATTCAAAACCTGATTCAGTAAGTTTTATGTTGTGCATACTTTACCTAAAATGGTTAAGATGATAAACTGTACGTGTATTTTATCACAATTTTTAAAATGTTAAAGGTAGTTTCACGCCGAAACCGGTTTGGCTCAGTGGATAGAGCGTCGGCCTGCGGACTGAAGGGTCCCAGGTTCGATTCCGGTCAAGGGCATGTACCTGGGTTGCAGGCACATCCCCAGTGAGAGATGTGCAGGAGGCGGCTGGTCGATGTTTCTCTCTCATCGATGTTTCTGACTCTCTTTCTCTCTCCCTTCCTCTCTGTAAACAATCAATAAAATATAAAAAAAAAAAAAAAAAAAGGTAGTTTCACAACACGGGCGGGGGAACTGTGTGTGATTGTAAACTGTGTTAGCCTGTGAAATGAAATGGCAAATGTTCCCTTTCCCTACTGAGAGCCAAGCACCGAGTGAGGCTGACTCAGAGCGCCAGGTGCTCGTCGCCAGTTAAAAGCATCTCCATCAAGCAAACGGCAAAACACCGCCTGGCTTCCTTCTGGAAGTCGGCCAGCTTCATAAGGATGCTCGTTTCCTGCCGCGAAAACAACGCAGTACAGTACGTGAGTAAGACCGGCCAGGTGGCAGCGGCTGGAACAGTCATTAAGCATTTGCCACGGGCCTTCCCTTCCAGAAAGAAGGGCAACAGAAAGGACTGGCCAGGGCCTCCCACATGAAAGGAGGCCAAGCACCGACGCTGAGTGTGTCCTGCCTCCCCTGAAACGGCAGTGGCCTGGCCACCTTCCCAGGCTGGGTGAAGTGGGGAGTGACAGCTGGAGAAAAAGGCACAACATGGGTGGGGACTCACGGGCAGCCAGTGAGGTCAGCTCTTGTTTAACTGGGGGACTGACAGTGTCCAACTCCTCTGTAAACGAGGAGCTTCCTCCTCCAAAGCGTCACCGTTACCGTCACCGTCACCGTCACCGCACTGCAGCAGGGCACCCAATCATCAACTCAGCAGGTCCCGACAGCCACCCCCAGACCCCAGAGGCACTGAAGCCCCGGCAGCAGCTCAGACAGCTGCGTCAGAATACACTGTTTCCTTTTTAAAATTCTTCTTTTGAATCCGCTTTACCTTGTCGCAGTGAATATTGACTGCACTTTCTGGGCAAACACCAGGCCAGGCCGCAGAGGCGGGCACAGTGTGGTGGACGTGCAGCTGGTACTAAGCATCTGGACGTACCACCTGCTGGAGCCCCGGGCCTGGCAGCTCACACTCACTTGCAGAAGTTCAGCTGCTGGCCGGCTGTGGAAGGGGCGCTCTGCTGGTCTCACTCGGAGGAAGAACCCAGAAAGGCAATACTGGGGACACGATGGGGGACATGATGGGGGACACGGGGCCCACTCTCATCGGCTGTGCAGCCGTCACAAGCAACCTGACCACCCGGCTTCACACACAGAAAGAGTGCCGTCACCTACCATCGGCAGGTCGTGCGGGTTAGACTCGTGCCGAGTGTCATTCTGTCTGCACTTGCCCAGTGTGTCAGGGTTAACACTCAACACCCGCGCACGCACACGCACACACGACAGGAGCGCCATGGCCCCCCAATCTCCTGGTTAAGATACCGGGGAAGCGACACGCTGTCTCACAGACCACCTACAGCACAGGTTCCAATTCTGCTCTTTATTCTGTCCCCCCAGAATTTACTACAGCCTGCACACTGTAAAAGCCACTCACCCTCACCACGGTCACCCATGTTCCCCGTCTTCCGATGAAGAAACACAGGTGGCTGGTGGCACGCTTTCCGTGTCCCCAGGCTTATGTTTCACTCATTTCTCAGCTGCTCAGCACTCCCCGACATCCGCACCCTCACCCCTGACCCCATGTGGGCCTCCCAGCGGCCCTGGCTCAGCTGAAATACTGCCCGTGGGGCTGGGAGGCCTCAAGCAAGTCTGAGCTTCAGTGTCTCCATCAGCCTCTTGACCTGACCCTGTAGACTACAGCACTGTTTCTATTTGCATTTAGATGTCTTACTTACTCATCACTAATTTACTCACTCAATTTCTGTGCTCATGCAGGAGTCCAAGAAATCTAACCGTCACTACTAGTAAAGCCTTAAGAAAATTCTCTGTTCACATCAACTCCCAGCAAGTGTCCTTTGTAGTTTTCAGGTGTCCTTTTTATTTATTTATTTATTTTTTCAGGTGGCCTTGAATGCAGAGGCAATCACTAAGGCTTGCTCCCCCCAGCGCCTTCTCAAACCCCCTGTCCAGTAACTGATCTGGAGCTGACACTGCCCGCTGCCACCCGGACACTCCCAGGCTCGGGCTCACCCCCAGGCATCAGCCTGAGGGGTTCTCCTACCAGGTGAGGCAGCAATCACCTTGCTCCTAACCTTCCTGTAAGCTCCATGGCTTCCTGCCCTCCCAGAACAAAACCCGAGACCAGCCCTGGTACCTCCTCCCTCCTCTCCTGTCACCTCTCAGCCAGCCACGCCCTCCCCCATGCACCTTGGACCCAGGCCCAGGCCCCAGATGGCCTCCCCAGCAGCTCACTCACTGCATCCAGGCCTCTGCTCAAACCTCAAATGTCACGTTATCAGAGCCATCTCTGTCTAACCTAGCACCCATCCTTCTCCCTTCCTGGTTTACTTTCCTCTTCGCTCTGAGCACATTTCTGTTTGCTGCCTGCCTCCTGCCACCACCGCCCTGCGCCCTGAGAGTAGGAACCCCGTGTTGACTGCTGTGTCCCCAGCACCCAGGTGTTCATGCCTCGGTCCTGTTCCTGTATCAGTTTGCCAGGCCTGCTGTAACAAAGCACCACACAGCACGCACAGCAACAGAAATGCGCCCACACAGCCTGCAGGCCCGAAGCCCAAGGTCCCGGGGTGGGCAGGGCTGGCTCCTCCCGAGGCTGCGGGAGGCTCTGCTCCAGGGGCCTCTCTCTCTGGAGTCAGCTGGTAATCTCTGGTTCCTCGGCTCATCGTTGCATCACCCAGCCTCTGCCCTCATCCTCACATGGTGCCTTCCCCACATGTGTGTCTGAGTCCAGATTTCCCCTTTTTACAAGGACACCAATCACACTGGATCAGGACCCACCCCAAATGACTTCATTTTCACTCGATGTCCTCTGTAAAGACCCCCTCTCCAAATGAGGCCACCTTCTGAGGTTCTGGGCTTGAGGACCTCAATTTTTTTTTTTTTGAGGATATAATTCAACCCATAAAAATCACAGCCACATGACATTGGGCACGTGAATCTTCACCAGTAAAACGGGGCTAAGAATTGCAGTCACCTCACTGGGATGAGGAAGACAGCGCCCCTCACACACAGAGGTGAACCCTGTCCCTTCTGTGAGCCTCGCAGGCACAGGCATGAAAGAAGCTCAGGCGCTGGGCTCTGCAGCCAGGCAGGCAGGGTCTGAGTCCTCCCTCCGCCACTTGCTGGCCATGACCTTCACAAGTTGCTTAGACTGAGACCAATGTCAAGACAGGCTGTGAGGATTACAGTAACGCAGGGCAGGTCCTCAGCACACGGTACGCTCTCTAGGAGTGTCGCCTGTCACAGGCAGGGCTGAGGTAGGGACAGTGTCACCCTCATCCCACCGATTTCTTGTAAATTTTTCACAGGGGCTGTTCCCACTCACTGCCTAATCACAGCAGCAGGACAGGAAGCTCGAGCAAAGAGGACACAGTAGTGGGATTAGAGGACTGGGTACCAACTGGTACAAAAACTGGTGTTTTTAAACTTTTATCCAATACGACTCACATCCAAATGCCTTCACACATCTACCTGATCACACTAACCCATCCCAAAGTGACCCCTTCTCCCTGCCCACCCACGGAGCCAGCTCCTCCGGTCTCCCCACCCCATCCTTGCCTCACATCTTTGCGTCTCCTCAAGCTGAAGACCCGGGAGAAAGCCTGGGAGTCGCACTTGGCTCCTCTTTTTCTTACACCCCACATCTTATCCACAAGGAGTCCTGTTAGCTATTCCCACCAAGTCTGTTTGGAATCCACACCTGCCCCACAGCACCACCTCCTTACGGGAACAGCTCTGTGGTGTCCCTATCTCTGCCTCCCCGACCCGTCCTGTTTCCTGCCCCAGGGAGCAGCTGGAAGTGGTTCCAGCAAACCAGGCGGGAAGCCAGGCCATGCCCTCTGCTCAGCTCCCAGGGCTCCCTGAGGACTTGGTGGCCGCTGTCAGGCTCGCTTTAAAGGACCTACAAGACCAGGAGCCCTCCCCACCCCTTGCCGCTGTGGCCTCATCTCCTATGCTCTCCCCATCCCTCGCTTGCTCCGTGGCCTCACTGGCCGCAGACATGGCACAGCCTCGGAACTTGGTCAAATGGCACCTTCTCGGCAAGGCCTTCCTCGATGAACCCATTTAATATTGTGCCATCCCCCCAACACTTACTGTCTCCTCCCTCCTTACTGTTCCCACAATACTCTTCCAGCTAAGATCCCAGGTGTTTTGTTTATCGCCCAGCTTCCCCTTTGCTCTCTGCTGTACCCTGATACCTAGAACAGTACTGGCATGTTGTAGGCGCTCAAATACCTATTGAATGAATGAATGAATGCCCAATGCTTGAAAAGCTCCTTAAAGAAAGGTTGTAACAGCCCTAACCGGTTTGGCTCAATGGATAGAGCATCGGCCTGCGGACTGAAGGGTCCCAGGTTCGATTCCGGCCAAGGGCATATACCTTGGTTGCGGGCACATCCCCAGTAGGGGGTGTGCAGGAGGCAGCTGATGGATGTTTCTCTTTCACCGATGTTTCTAACTCTCTATCCCTCTCCCTTCCTCTCTGTAAAAAAATCAATAAAATATATTTTTTAAAAAAGAAAGGTTGTGCCGAAACCGGTTTGGCTCAGTGGATAGAGCGTCAGTCTGCGGACTGGGAGGTCCCGGGTTCAATTCCGGTCAAGGGCATGTACCTGGGTTGCGGGCACATCCCCTATGGGGGATGTGCAGGAGGCGGCTGATTGATGTTTCTCTCTCATCGATGTTTCTAACTCTCTCCATCTCTCTCCCTTCCTCTCTGTGAAAAATCAATAAAAAAAATATATTAAAAAAAAAAAAAGGTTGTAACTGTACTTGATAACCTGCATTTAAATTCCACTCCTAGGTATATGCCCTGAAGAAGGGAGAACAGGTGCTCAAATGTACAAAAATTTTGTACAAAAATTGTGTACAAAAATTTGTACACAAATGTTCATCGCAGCACTAAACAGCCTCACAGTGGAAACCTAAAGGTCACCGACGGATGCATGGATACACAAGATGTGGTCTGTCCTTATTATTTGGTCATGAAAAGGAATACAATACTGATACATCTTACAACTTGGATGAACCCTGAACACATGCTAACTGCAAGAAGCCAGACACAAAAGGCCACCTGTTGTATCATTCCATCTCTCTGTGTCCATAGACACAGAAAGCATCTCAGAGGGGTGGGGGCGGGGCAGGGCTGGGAAGGATTTCCGCTGGGGATGGTGGAAATGTTCTGGAACTAGAGAGTGGTGATTCACCACATCGTGAATGTATTGAAATCCCTTTAACAATACAGTCTAAAATGGTTAATGGTAAATTTTATGTTAGGTGAATTTTACCTCAACATAAAAATAATGAACACACACCCTCCAAAAATAAGTACGCTATCTTTAGATTGCAGGAGAATCGAGAACTAAAACGTCGAAAAATCTGGAAGAACCTGCATACACCTAAATCCTACCCCAGCGCCTCTCCCTTCCCCTGACAGAGGAAGCCACCTTCAGGCACGACGCGAGTGTGGTGTCAGCTTGGGAATTCCTGAGCCAGCACTCTCAACCCGACTCCCAGGCTCTGACTTGCTCTTTTCTGGCATGTGCATCCAGCCAGCGCCCAGCCGTGACGACCACAGGTTGTAAATATACTTTGCAGGACACACACAGCTTCCGGGCACAACCTGTGATCACTGCCTTATCTGCGTGCCCGACAGCCCGGGGGAGTGCGGGGAGCTGCTCTGGAAGCCGGGCGGACCGCTGCCAGGCACTGCACCGGGGTCAGCCTCTGGCGTTCCTCACTCCCCGCCTATGCCTTGAAGAGGTAGATGGAGAGATCCTTTCTCTCGAGTGAGGTTTGTCAGAGTCCCCAGTGTCGGCGACCTGGGGGCTGGAGAGCTGCAGAGTAGGGAGGGGCACCCCCAACTCCCACATAGCACTGGGCTCAAAAGGCAGGTACCCCAGCCAGGCGTCCTGGCCCCACAGCCACAGAGCCCAGATAAGCTCCGCCTGTGGTCACATGGTCCTCTGAGCACTTGGCCATTACTGTGCCATCCCCCTTCTGAGCAGCATGGGAAAATACAACGGCCCCATCCCAGCACACAAGGTCAAGCCCGCACTTGACCAGTTCGGGTCTTCCTAGGCCTGACCTCTTCTCCTCGTCCAAACACACACACAGTTTCCAGGTAGATTTCATTATTTATTTCATCCTTTGCTCTTCCAGGAGTTACCAATCAGCAGAAAAATGGTCAAGAATAAACCAAATCCTGACTGGTGTGGCTCAGTGGTTGAGTGTTGACCTATGAACCAGGGGGTCACGGTTCGATTCCCAGTCAGGGCACATGCCCAAGCTGTGGGCTTGGTCCCCAATGGGGGGCATGCACGAGGCAGCCATTCTGTCATCATTGATGTTCCTATCTCTCGCCCTCTCCCTTTCTCTATGAAATCAAGAAAAATATTTATTTAAAAGTAAACCTAAGAAGAAAAAGCCATATAAATCCTAAGCAGTACAAAGAGAACAATCCATCTTTGAGTAATTGACTGGGCAATTTCATTGTTGAGAAAAGACTGGCTCTTCTACTAATGTCCACACTGATGCTATGCTCAGGGAAAAAGCTGGAAGGAGGGATGTGCACTGACTGGTTAACAGTGGTGTAAGAGTAAGACAGTCCCTTAGGAAAGTAAAGGAGAGCGGTGTACCACCTCCACGCAATCCAAACGCGCTCCGCCCACATACCTTGTTGAGCTTGCCCAGTGAAGAGATGAGATCCGCCCATTCACTGGAGGACTCAAAATTTCTTAAAGCCTTTTCAATCCCTGAAGAGTAATTTTTGTATCGGTAGTCATGTAATAGTTCCTGCTCTTCTGGATCCATCTTACATTCTCACAGCAGAGAAAGTATCTAAAAGCGAATCAAAAATAAACAAATGAGGCAGTTATTCAAGGACACACATCACACCTAGCCCAGAGCTACCGAGGACAGGTGCCCGTCCACAAACTCCCGGAATAGGTGATCCAATTCAAATATTTAGCAAGGCTTCTGGGCCAGGCACTATGGTAGATAAAAGATAAACAGTTCCGGCCTCCTGGATTCTGAGCAGGACAAAGGGACGGAGCAGGCAGAAGCAAGATGCCAGGGTTTTACTTCATTGACAGAATAATTCTAGGAGGGAAACTTACAAACCGGATGATGCATGTTGTTCCTGATGGGTAACTGTGAATGCAGATGGCCCCTCCGACTGTAGGGCGTTTATAAAACCTGAGGAAACAAGCTTTTGGGCAGTGCAACCCTCTACAACTAGACTAGGACAGAGAATTGGAAATATTCTCGAAGAAAATCCGGTGGGGGGGAAAATGTTAAAAAAACATGAGATGTAAGAGTGTGGCGTCTGACAGCCTGTCCAGTTACTAAGCTGCAATCACCCACCAGGTGCTGCCCTGACAGCTTTAGGCCAGAGTGTAGAGTCTGCATGTAGGGTGGTTACACCAGGGCCCAAGCAACCCTCATTTTATTCTTCTTGCCCTTGAATATTCCTGTGGTTAGAGCCATTCATTATATATGAACCCCTGCAGCTATTACAAAGCCCAAGCTGTAGCCAATCTATTCCCAACTCCAACAGCATCCCTTTATTTTTCCCCCACTGTGACGAAGGGAAACCAAGAACAGGCAGTGCTGCACTGACCTGACTTTGTGGAAGCACCCTCACTTATACGATGTAAAGTACAGAATACACATACGGGCCTATGTCGTTCTGTTCTTACTCATTTAAAAATCTGATAGCGTGTACTGCTGATCTATGAAGTGTTCTATGTTTACGACTTCAGGGGCTCATAGGTACGAAAGGACACCCTCCCTCTCACGCCCCCCGCCAGGTCCAACCCCAGGGCCAGGGCAGCTCTGTGTCCTTGTCTGTTCTGTAGGCTTACACATCCAGAATCCTGTAAGGTTCCAGGCTGCCTTCAATATGTACATTTTGAAATAAAAATATTTCCTATTAAAAATATCTGAAAGTCAACCCATCAGTCTATTCAAACAAATTAGAACTCTGGGAAGTACTCAACAAGATATGGAAAGGTTGGCATTCCTGGCACCAAGCCTTGGGTCCTCTTTCTTTCTCTCTTTATCCTCAGTGATCTCCCCATTCCTGTAACTTACAAATATGATCTTCATGCCAATGACCCCTGGATTTATAACACCTGCCCAAACCTCCCCTCAGATGTCCAGACTCATGTAAATGTCCACTGGACCCCTCCACCTGGAAGTAGCACAGGTGTCTCCAACTTAGTGCATCCCAAACCAGACTCTCAAGTGTCCCTCAGCAAAACATGGCCTCGCCACCTTCACTTACTGGCCCTGGTGAAGGGCCATATCTCCTATTGGGCAATGAGAAGGAACCAAGTACTGGCACGGGCTGCAGGAAGGATGAACTTGGGAAATACTCGCTTAGGGGAAGAAGCCGGTCACAAAAGGCCACGTATGATTCCATTTGTGTTAAATGCCCAGAACAGCTGAATCTATACAGTCCGCAAGTAGATTGGTGGTTGCCGAGGGTGGGGAGTAGGAACAGGGAGTAACTGCAAATAGGCACAAGGGATCTTTTTAGGGAAGTGGAAATGTGCTAAAATTGGATTATGGCCATGGCTGCACACTTTGCAAATTCACTAAAAATCACTGAGTTGTATACTCGAATGAGTGTTATGCTATACCTCAATAAGGCTGTTTTCTAAAAACTCTTGATTCTATCTGCTCAGCATGCTCCTTCCTCAGAAAGTGGCTCCCCATCCACGGAACCTTTGACATCATTCCGGACTCTTCCTTCTCTTCACCTGCCACACTCACCGCCCGTCCACTTGGCTCTTCTCCCCAAACACCTGTGGACTCGCTCTCTTTCTATTGCACCTCTGTGCACGCACCTCTCTCTTGCAAGCTTGCAGAGGCCTCTGAATGCTTCCCCTTCACTCTGGCCCCCTCCGGTGCACAGAGCTCCAAGAATCCTCTTCACGTGAATTAAAACACATCCCCATCACATGTAAACTCTTCCCATTAAACTTACAATAAATCCGAACTCCTCCCCACTCACCACAGGGCCTACAAGGCTCCACCTACCTCTCTCTTTAAGGCACTCTGCTTATCCTAAGACTGACTCCCACAGGGGTCCTTGAAGTCCACAGGTATGGACCGCTAGTTAGCAGGAAGAGAGCCTTGTCAGCGATCAGGTGCGTGCTCAGGGCAAGGAGGGTGTGGGCCAGGTAAGGGCAGGTAAGTGGAGCAGTTCAATGTTATGGTTGGCTATATGAAGAAAGAACTAGTCAGTGTAACTAAGAGCACAGGTGAGAAGTTTGGAAATAGTCATTCAAGCAAGCTCCTTTATTTCAAAATCTGGGGCATTCAATATTATGCATTAAGGAAGTCTTCTGGGTGGGCTTGGTAAATCCATCATTTATGTTTGCATTTCTCTCATGTAACACACAAGAGTCCTGGGACCTGGGTATCATGGGCCTCCAGACGAGGATGCTGGGAATCAGGCCCTCCAGAAAAAACTGCCCCGGTCACCGGGCAAGCAACTGGCAGCATCAGGATGCCAGCGCAGGCCAGATCAGAGCCGAGCCTTCACTACGTTATGCTACAGGTAAAAGTTAGCGTTCAGCCCTCAAAGTAGCTCTTTTGATAATGATCTTGCAATCTATCCTGAATAACTTTTCTGTGCAAGACTCGCCAGCTCATAAAACTGATAAGGGTTCTACAGCCCACTAACAAATAAACAAAAGGCTTGTCACTTACACAAGTGTATCTCACCAGATGTATCTGCCTGAACATCTAAAATGTCAGCAGAAACTCTCTCACCTTACACATGCTTAATTTATTTAAAAAAAAAACAAAACCAGCCGAAACCGGTTTGGCTCAGTGGATAGAGCGTCGGCCTGCGGACTGAAGGGTCCCGGGTTCGATTCCGGTCAAGGGCATGTACCTGGGTTGCGGGCATATCCCCAGTGGGAGATGTGCAGGAGGCAGCTGATCGATGTTTCTCTCTCATCGATGTTTCTAACTCTCTATCTCTCTCCCTTCCTCTCTGTAAAAAATCAATAAAATATATTAAAAAAAAAAAAAAAAAAAAAAAAAACAAAACCAAATTCGCCCAGCTGGTGTGGCTGGTGGTTGAGCATTGAATATACCAAAAGGTCACTGGTTCCATTTCGGGTCCAGGCACATGCCCAGGTTGCGGGGTCAGTCTTGTGAGAGGCAGCCAATTGATGTTTCTGTCTGTCCCTCTCCCTTCCTCACTAAAAATCAATAAAGACATATTTTAAAAAACAAATTCAAGTACAAATCTACTGCCTGATCTAAAATAAGTTCACTGTAAAGATGTTTACAGGAAGGCACATTTCCGAGTTAGATGAAAACTGAAAAAGGACAGCCACGCTCCCAAGAGCAGAACACTTATCAACAGATATCGACCTTCAGTCTATAGCGCAGAAACACCCATGGGCGACTGGTTCATTGGTTTAGGCAACTCTAGGGCACTTTTTTATTTTTATTTTTAATGTCAGAGTGGTAATGAAATTGTGGAAAGCTTTAAGACACTCGTGGGAGCAGGCGGGGAGGGGGGAGGATGGGGGAGGGGGGCCTCCATCTCCTTCCAAAACCATCCCACGAAGGTTTTCCTGCGTGTGCGGCAGCTGCCCCAGGTTCGGGGAAGGCCCGCGGGCACAGCCTCCACGAGCAGCTGCACCGCGAGCGGGAAGGGGCCCGCACGCCAGCGGGCGCGGCAACCCTGCCAGGCGCAGGGCCAGGCGGGCAGAGCGCGCGGCGGCTCGGACCCTCCTCTGCGGACAGCCGGGGGCCGCGGTCCTCCCTCCACAGGGAAGCCCGCGCTCCGTAAAGGTCTCGGTCCCTGGAGCCTCCTCCCGGACCAGGACCGCACCGCAAGCAAAGGCACCGCTGCGCCGCCGCCAGCAGGCGGGGTGGGGCTGATGGCCGTGACCCCCTGACCTCCACCTGCCGACCCGAGGCCGCGCCGGCCCGGCCAGGGCGTGGCCGCACTTCCGGCACCGCGGGAGCCGCGGGACCAGGGAGCGGCGCTGCCCAGCCTCCCGGGCTGCCCCTCGGGGGTCGCGGGCCGGAGCTCACGCGTAGCCTCGTGGGAGCCGCCCCCGCACTGCAGCAGCGCGGGCCCGGGTCGCGCTGCGGAACCGCCTCCACTCCAGAGCCGACCCCTCGGCGCAGCCTGGACCCTGCGCGCCGGGATGGACGCCCGCGCCGCCTCGCCGCTCGCGGGGCCGCGGGAGACGCCCCGGCTTCCCTGGTCCCACAGGGCGGCCGAGGGCGCAGGCCCGACTTACCACAGCGGCAGCGGCCTTTGTCGGGGACGCGTCCACGGACGGCGCGGAGGGGCCGGCCGGGCTGGGGCAGGAAGAGCGGACGACACCGGCGGCGCAGCCCGGAGCCCGGACCGCGGAGGAAGCGCCGCGCCCGAGCCAGTGCAGCTGCGGATCCAGGGAGAGGAGCGGGGCCGGGAGGCGGAACCTCCGCGCGCCGGGGCGGAGCAGGAGGCGGTCCTCTGTGCGTGGGGCGGGGCCAAGGGCTGGCTCTAGGGGGCGGGACAAGTAGGCGGGCCCTCGGCGCGGAGGGGCGTGGCCATGGGCGGTCCGCTGTGCTTGGGTGGGGCCAATGGCTGACTCTAGGGGGCGGGGCCAAGGGCTGGCTCTAGAGCTGGACGGGTGGGCGGGCCCTCGGCGCGCAGAGGCGGGGACTAGGGCTGCCCTGTGCGTGGGGCAGGACCGTGGGCGAATCCTGGACGCTTGGGGCGGGGGTGGAGTGGGGACGGATCAGGAGGCGGCACCTCACCTGGCGGAGGGGCTGGGAGGCGGGTTCTCAGTGAGTGGGCGGGACCCCCGCGCAGCTTCCCCGCGGGCTGTGGGCGTCCATCGCGGGGGCCACTAGCTCGCGCCCTCGCTGTGAGACTGTCCCCTAAGACCTCACACAATGGACAGGGTGGCTCCGCCTCTCACCCGGAGTTCCCCTGACCCACCCAGCAAAAGGGGACGTCGGTCACTGGATCAGCCGGCCTGAGGAGGGGTTTGGAGTTGCAGATAGGAGAACCGTGGGATTTAGAAAGCTGGGACCCATGGCTCACCCTATCCTTCCCGTCACCCAAGCCCTGGGGAGGAGGTGGGCCGCAGGAGGCTCGGGCACTCTGGTTACGGTGCCTCCTCCCCACACGCCGCACCTTTCCACCCTTGGCATCAGCGAAGTGAAGAAATTAATTCATGAAATGAGCTTCCTTCCGTGCACTCTGGCTCAGAAATGGGGCTTCTCGTCAACTCTAAAGAGCATTAATATTTACAGATAAACTGTAACCCCTTCCTGTCATTCTCACGAGCCTTCGGACCTGGCCCGTTCAGACCCGCCCAGCCTGGCCTGACAGCTGCAGGGCGAGAGGCACCTTGAAGGATGTGGTTCTCCTGAGCACCTTTGCACCAGCTGGGAAGCAGTGCCAGCCAACCCAAGCAGTGCCACCTGTTGACGGAGGTGGTAATTTTGTAGAGGCCTCTACCCAGTTAACCCCTTAAGATCCCTTGGGAATTTTCAGATCTAGTCCAGGGCTCCTGAAGGCAAGGCAATCATGAAAATGTTTTTTTTTTTTTGGGGGGGGGGGGGGTTGGGGGGTGAGGCGGTGGGACTGGGAGGACCATGAACACTATAAATTGTACAGAACCTTTTGAATAGATGTATGTTTCTAGAGAAAGGGTATATAGTTTGTCTCAGATTCCCAAGGGGATCTATCACCTCTCTCAAATCACCAAGAATCCTCCCATGTAATAAAAGGCTAATATGTAAATTGTCCCCTCAGGAGTTCCACCGACTGGGAGTTCGACTGCTCGCTATGACGTGCGCTGACCACCAGAGGACGGCACAGAACAAAGGAAGGCCCCAATTGGCCTTGATCACCAGCCAGGCCTAGGGACCCTACCTGTGCACCAATTTCATGCACCGGGCCTCTAGTCTATATACATAAAAGGCTAAGTGACCATCTGTCCGACTGGTAGCTATGACATGCACTGACCACCAGGGGGCAGATGCTCAACACAGGTGCTGCCATGGCGCACACTGGCCATTTAAAAATAAATGGCACCATGGACCTGGCACTGACAAACCAACACTTGGCTTCCCCCAAGTGGGACACAGCCTGCCACCACCCGATAGCGACACCCCACCAAATCACAGCCAACGCTGACAAGACCCCATGGCACAAAATGAGGTGCTCTGCCCAGCCCAGCCCAGAAATGGTTGCTATGGGCACTGGGTAATGATGTCGCATAGCAACGCCCAGCTTCCTCTCCCTAGGGCAGTGGTTCTCAACCTTGGCTGCACATTAGAATCACCTGGGAATCTTTTTAAAATCCTGATTTCTGGGCCTCATCCTCCGGAAATTCTGTTTCTTTGTTACTAATGTTGTGGCCCCACCCCATAACAAGCTACATCTACAACTTAAATATAAGAACCAATGAAAATGCACTCAAATGAGCCTGGCCAGAGCGGCTCAGTGGTTGAGCATCAACCCATGAACCAGAAGGTTGAAGGTCGATTTCTGGCCAGGGCACATGCCAGGCCTGTGGGCTTGCTCCCCAGAGGGGGGTGTGTGGCATGCAGGAGGCAGCCGATCAATGATCCTCTCTCATCACTGATGTTTCTATCTCTCCCTCTCCCTTCCTTTCTGAAGTCAATAAAATATGATTTTTATAAAATGTACTCAGTGTAATAGAACAATGGGATAGAAGGCAGAGGCAGAGGTGCAGAGCTAAGGAAACCGGCTCCACAGTCAACAGCCCAGGAGCAGCAGAGGGCAGCTGGGAAACCCCCATCGTCTGAGACCTCCTAGACCAGCAGCTCTCGAAGTGCCCCAGCAGCCCCAGCAGCCCCTGGGAACTTGTGAGAAGCGCCCATTCTTGGGCCCCAGCTGACGTAACATACCCTCCAGCTGGTTCTGACATTTGACAACCTCTCACATTTAACAACCACATGACTAGGTTCTTCCTCGCAGGCAGGCTCGAGTGTGGGTGTAACAAAGTCACTCGGCTTGATTTCAGAACTAGACATCTTCCCACGGGGAGATCGCAATCCACACTCCTGAAGGACAGAAACACACCAGACTCCAGCACGGGATCCCTTCAGCCGCCCCTCATTTATTAAGCAGTAAGCACCACAGAAGGCCTTCACCATTCACCAGTTCTGGACCACTTTGTCCCGGACTAGCTGGCCCTGAGGCTCCGTGGCATCCGGAGGCAGGAGGGCCAAGTAGACCGGCGTCTCTGCCCCCTCCTCCACAGTCCTGGAGCCGAAATCCCCAGCCATGTCTGTCTTCACCCACCCGGGGCAGCACGCATTGAGCAGAATCCTGTCGGCTTTCCTCTTCTCATCCAAACGCCGGGCCAGGATTCTGGATAAGACCGTGACCCCCAGCTTAGACACCCCGTAGGCCGAGTTGGGCCAGCCCTCGCTCTCATGCACTTCATTTTTCGCATCCTCCACAAACTTCTTCATGAGGTCCACCAGGTCCTCCTCTCTGAGGGCCTTGCAGCGAAACAGCTCCTGCAGGGGCTGGCTGCACTGCTCCAGGGCTTGGGAGCCCAGCAGACTGCTGACGTTCACCACTCTGCCTGGAACGACAGCGAAAACACGGAAGCAGGTCACACAGACGGCCGCTGGTTGGCTCTGCCACGAGGGACTGTGATTGAATCCTGGTGCAGGTTTAATTGCTGATGAAAAGACATGACTCTAGCCCAGCCCGTGTGGGGCAGTGGTTGGGCATCGACCTATGAACTAGGATGTCCTGGTTTGATTCCCCCTCAGGGACGTGCCTGGGTTTTGGGCTCAAGCCCCAGTGTAGGGCGTGCAGGAGGTAGCCGATTGATGATTCTCTTTCATCATTGATGTTTCTATCTCTCTCTCCCTCTCCCTTCCTCTCTGAAATCAATATATATATATATACATATATATATAACAATATATATATATATACATATATATATATATATATATATAACATATTATATATATGGAAATGGAAGATAGAAAAGAAAATCAAGTTATGGGAGCTACCCTATGTCTCTGATGAAAATACAAAACCTGCCCTGACCGGTTTGGCTCAGTGGATAGAGTGTCAGCCTGTGGACTGAAGGGTCCCAGGTTCGATTCCAGTCAAGGGCATGTACCTGGGTTGCGGGCACATCCCCAGTAGGGGGTGTGCAGGAGGCAGCTGATCAATGTTTCTCTCTCATCGATGTTTCTAGCTCTCTATCCCTCTCCCTTCCTCTCTGTAAAAAAATCAATAAAATATATTAAAAAAAAAAAGAAAATACAAAACCTAAGAGGAAGGAATGTCCTCTTTTAATCCTCTCCGAGGTTATGTTTGTGGGTTTTGCGGGGGAGAGAAAGAAAGAGAGAAACAATCAATGTAAGAGAGAAACATCAATTGGTTGCCTCCTGCTCGAGCCCCAGCCAAGGTTGGAAGCCGAGATCCTCCAGGGCACGGGATTCTGCTCCAAGCAACTGAGCCACACCAGCCAGGGCGAAAGTGTCCTCTTTGATCTAAGGACACACTCTTGGAGAGGCCAAGGGGTGACAGTCTCAAAAGCCAGATGGGTGCAGTCAGCCTGGAGAAGGGCTGCAGCCATGCCCCCCCAGCCCCCTCCGCTGAGGTCCAGGTGGCCTCACTGGTCCAGAAACACTCTTCTAGAAAGAGTGGGCAAGTTGCTCCCCCTAGTGGCTGGACACTTGCTTAACCTATTTACTCAGAATCTCAAACAAATAAGCAAGCGGAATAACTCTTTAAAGTGATAGAAACTGGCTGGAGCGGCTCAGTGATTGAGCATCTACCTATGAACCAGGAGGTCCTGGTTTGACTCCCTGTCAGGGCACATGCCCAGGTTGCAGGCTCCATCCTTGGTGGTGGTGGTGGGGGGGGGGCGCGTGCAGGAGGCAACCAATGATTCTCTCTCATCATTAATGTTTCTCTCTCTCCCTTCCTCTCTGAAATCAATAAAAATATATTTTTTAAAAATTAAAGTGATATATAAACCTAAAGAAAGAGGGGCTTTTAAGTCAGGGAGCTAGCAATTCCCTACAGATCAAGAAGCACTGATACTCAGCATTTTGCCCTCCAGCGACTCACCCGTCCTGGGTTGATCCCTGAGCCCCACCCTCCCTCCCGCCTTCTTTTCTCTTTCAAAGGGCTTGGTTTGCGATCACTTGGCAGCTGCAATCCTTACTTCACGAGAACTAACGATCCTGATTTGATTGAGGGGTGTAGTCAGGAAACCTGGGTTCTGTTTCCAGCCCTCTCACCGCCTGGCTGTGTTCACTTCTCTGAGCCTGTTTCCTTCTCTGAAAGTGCAGGTGTAGGAAGTAAGGTTTCTCCAGCACCTTGCAGCTTTCAAATTCTATGATTCTAAGATCCACAGGGAATAGACATCCTGGTACTTAGTGAGAGACACCCTTGCAGTGAAATGCTACGCAGCAGTAAGAAAGGATAGGAAAGCTCTGTCCTGGTCTGGAAAGAGCCCCAGATAGAGTGAACGAAGGAATCAAGGTGGCAAGCAGTATGCTTAACGTCTCCCTTTGTGTGAAAAAGGAGCAAAAAAATGCATTTAGATTTGCTTAGATATGAATGTAAAACGCCACCCACGTGGCCCTGGGCACTCACCAACTCCATGAACCAGGACCCAGGGCTTCCTTCTGCCGTACCTGCCAGTACCTGCAGCGCTACCTGCGGATTTCCCAGGATCCCACCCCGCGAAGAAGCCAATAAAGAGAATTACCTGTGGGGGCTGGAGACAGGGGTTGGGCAAGCGGGGGTGGGGGCGGATGGCAATACAGGTGCAGCTCTCTCAGGCAACTTTTTAGATTTTAAGGTTTTTGCACTAGAGATCATCATTATTCAAAATGTTAAACTTGCCGAAACCGGTTTGGCTCAGTGGATGGAGCATCGGCCTGTGGACTGAAAGGTCCCAGGTTTGATTCCGGTCAAGGGCATGTACCTGGGTTGCGAGCACTTCCCCAGTGGGGGTGCGCAGGAGGCAGCTGATCGATGTTTCTCTCTCATCGATGTTTCTAACTCTCTATCCCTCTCTCTTCCTCTCTGTAAAAAAATCAATAAAATGTATTTTTAAAAAAATGTTAAACTTTTAAAAGAGCATTTCTAATGAGAATCACAGTGTTGCTTTTTCTTAGACTCACAGTTGACTTATTGGGAAACAAACTCCTCAGGGAAGCAAGCCTTCCCCGGCGCCCCCCCCCCCCGCCCCATCCCTCCTCCCCCCTCCAGCACAGTTGTAATAGAAGCTTGCGATTCTTTGCTAATGACAGTCTCCCCCACCGGACTCAGTGCTCCGAGGGCACAACTGTCCTGGCCCATGATGCACACATCACCAGAGTAATGACTGGGTTACGGGAGGCACTCAACACATATTTGTGCAAGAAACAATTAAAGCTATTTATTGAATGCTTTGGAGTGTGGGCAAGATATTTCCTAGTAAAGAAAATGTACTTGTGGGTGTTCTGAATCAGCGAGACCAAGCTTGGTGCAAGAAAGGAATACAGGGAAAGTCATACAGTGCTAGGTCCGACACCACCCCCAACCCCAGGGGAGCTGGGTGTGGCCCCTTCACCCTGGGGAGCTGGAGGAGGACTCCCCGAGGTTGCAAAAAGGCAAGAGGACCTTTAAGACTTGCAACACCTATTGTTCTAGGATTGAGTTCATGTCCTGGGAGAATCAAGAGCGTCACCATGTGGCATACATCCCTTTTAAAGCTAAAGCTAAAATGTTTGGGTGAGGACCAGATACAGCACTATAAAAAAATGATGCCTGGCCCTAGCTGGCTTGGCTCAGTGGATAGAGCGTCGGCCTGCAGACTGAAGGGTCCTGGGTTCAATTCCTGGTCAGGGCGTATGCACGGGTTGTGGGCTCGGTCCCTGGTGAGGGGCGTGCAGCCCATCAATGACTCTTTCTCATCATTGATGTTTCTATCTCTCTCCCCCTCTCCCTTCCTCTCTGAAGTTAATATATATATTTATGCATATAAAATACCATTTTCTATGTTTCCCCCTCAGAGAACAGCACCCCTGGGTGGCCCCTTTGGGAAGCAGAGGCCCTGGCTCACTCCGTGCTGAGGGATGCAACGTGACAATCCACACGCTGGACTCACCATGAGGCTTTATGATCGGCAGTAATTCGTTGCAGACGTTTCTCGTGGCAAAAAAGTTTGTCTTCAGAGTTACCTCAGCTTGAATGTCAAAGGGTGTTGGATCATCAACTTTGAAAAAGAGAAGGAAACAAAGAGAGTCAGGCAAAGTGGACCTGATCTCTAATTAAAGGGGGGAAAGCTCACTTTACAGTTTTTAAACCACTAGGTCAGTGGTTCCCAAACTTCACCCGGAACCTGAATCACCTGCAGGGCCAGTTAGAACACAGCTCTCTGGGACCCGCCCGGAGAGTTGGATGGAGAAGGCCTGGGGTGGGGCGCCAGCATTTGCACGTCCAACGAGTTCCCAGGGGACGCTGCGGCGGCTGGGCTGCGGGCGAGCCTGGCTTTGACCTTTGCTTCTCGGACTTGGACGGGCGGAGGGGCCCCTGGTGAGTCTGTTAAGGTGCGGGTTCTGATTCAGCAGGTGTGGGGCAAAGCCTTGAGCTCTGCGATGGCAGCGGGCGCCCAGGGTCGCAGGTGCTGAGTCCGCTGCCCACACATTGAGGGGCAAGGCTGGCAGCGCAGGCCAGTGTCCCCCCCACCTGCAGTTCAGGGACGGGCACTTATCCACCAGTCCCTCAGCCACTGGGGAGGGGGTGTCAGCCACCCACCTGCCTGCGCTCCCAGAAAGCCCGCACACTGAGTGGCAGGTGCGAGTGCACAGCAATGGGGAGCACCCACCGCCAAGGGGATGAGATTCGCGCTGCACAATAGCTCGCTTGACTCGGTTCTGCCTCTAGGTTTCTCTTCTCCACTGGGTTGCGAGTGAGGCTGGCCTGTTATTTCTTTCTCCCCGCAGCATTAGCTCAATGCCTTCCTTAATCGAGCCATAGGGTCAGTCATCGCTTTAACCCCCTACCCCGCAAAGTATCAAAGATGCTACTCAAAACCACCCTTGTGCGTCCGGTAACCACCACAAGTTCCCCGGGGGAGGGAACAGGCTCGCTTCCTTTAAGCCCGAGCCTATCAAAGCTCTCCATTAAACAAAGTCTCCAGTCCACCACGGTGCCGGGGCTCGTCGGGTCTCAGAGACTCATTTCCTGTCCCGAGCAGATGGCTCCTGGCATCTGTGAATGCGCCCTTTCAAGAAAGCGAAAGCCCCAAGCCAGCGGGGAGACCCTACGCAGAGAAAACGTTTCTTGCCTTAGACAGAAAGCTGATGAGCTAAGCAGGGCGTGGCCCCCTCCCAGGAGGCAGTTTACTTGCAAAAAGGGGCGGCTGACAGTTCGGCGAGGGCCCTGGGCTGCGCACAGGCGCGCACAGGCCTGCGGGCGGGCGGGGCGCGCGGTGACAGCACCCCGGCCCACTTGGCGCTGAGCGAACCGCTCCCGAAACTCCGGGAAGCGAGAGCCCTCCACCGGGGCGCACGCTGCCTTTCCTGATCGCTCAGGCGGGTGGCGGGGGGAGCGCCTGCGGCTCCCCGTCCCCCACCTCGGGGCACCCAGGCCCTCCCTCTCCCGCACCTACACTTGAAGGCGATGCCCGCGTTGTTGACCAGCACGTTGAGCCCCCCGTACTCCTTGCGCAGGAAGTCGCGCAGGGCGCGGATGCTCTGCAGGTCGTCGATGTCCAGCTGGTGGAAGCGCGGGCTCAGGCCCTCGGCCTGCAGCTGCTGCACGGCCGCCCGGCCCCGCGCCTCGTCCCGCGCCGTGAGCACCACGTCCCCCGAGAACTGGCGGCACAGGTCGCGCGTGATGCCGAAGCCGATGCCCTTGTTGGCTCCGGTCACGAGCGCCACGCGGCTGCAGGACGACATGGCCGGGTGCGGGGCGCGCGGGGTACGTGCACGGAGAGCGGATCGGACTAGAGGCCCACCTCGGAGACCCGGCCGCAGTCAGAGAAACCGCGCAAGACTGAGTTCGGGGATTCCGTGCTGCGACTTTGAGGAACGAGGCCCGGCCTCGGTCCCTCCCTCCGAGGAGGGGCCTTCTGTTCCCGAAGCTTGCGGAACGCCCGGTTCCCGGCCCGCCCCCTCCCCGCGCGGCGTCCGGGCCAAGCCGTGGTCAGCCCGTGGGGCGGCTGTCGTTCTCCCAACGCAAAACCGGACCGTGATGGGTGGGTAGGGTCTAGGGGCGCATGGCAGTTGGATAGAAGAAAGTCTTTTAGGAGAACCCCACACGGAGAGAAAGTGCTGACTGATTTTCTTGGGTCTGCGCCCATCATCCCCTGTAAAAGGAGGATGTCTGTTTTTTCTTTAAAATGCAATGAAATTTTAGACTCGCAACTGCTTCTGAGGGCGTTGCTTGCTTAAGAGAAACTCCAAAGAGAATTAGGGCAAAGCGGTCCTACGAGTAGAAGCACAGGTGTGCGCAGGTACATGCCTGTGTGATTCCCAGTGCGCCCCCGCGGGAGGGATGTTTATGAAGCTCTGACTGTGTGCCAAGCCTTTTACTGGGATGTGTTCACCCCCCGCGGCTGCGAAGTGTCTGCATTTAGGTTTGTCCAAGGTGACATACATAATTTTTTCTCCCAGTGAAACCTGTGTACCCACAAAGCTCAACTGAAAGGGAATCCCAAAGGTGTGCCAAGGTGTGGACTGGCGATTAGAACTCCCCCACCCACCTTCTTTAGTGTAATCTGAGTGTTTGATCCCAGGGCGTTTCTCGCGATTTGTGGGTTTATGGAGAGTTTCGATCTCATCGTGACTCAGCTTTTCTCTAGCAGAGCTGGCTGAGCTGCCGGCGCTTCTGACTTCACCTTCTCCATCAAGTAACAGGTGAGGTCAGGAAGGTGTGCACCTGCTATGTGTGGTCCCTTATTGTGGCTCAACCAATGTATCCCCCTCCCCACCACCCACCTGCAGATTATTCGGAACTCTATTAAAGATATAGGGCTGGCCAGCCGGTGTGACTCAGTGGTTGAGCACGGACCTATGAACCAGGAAGTCACGGTTCGATTCCCAGTCAGGGAACATGTCAGGGTTGCGGGCTTGACCCCCAGTGTGGGGTGTGCAGGAGGCAGCTGATCAATTATTTTTTCTCATCATTGATGTTGCTATCTCTCTCTCCCTCTCTCTTCCTCTCTGAAATCAATAATAATAGATATAGGGCTATTCAGATTTTGTTTTTTGTGGACGCTTAATTCATGTTTTCAAAAAAATACATTTCATCTAAGTTGTTGCCCTTGGTATCCATTGGCTTCCTTTGTTTTTCTGTAAATGAACAGTTCTACACCCATAGGCTTGGTTAGTCACTTGGCATGGATATTTCACCGTCGCTGGCCCCTAAGGGAGCATGGCGGTGTCTTTGTTGGTGTGAGCCACTCTGTGTAGCTCAATGCTTGTCCTCAAAGCATCCCCACATTTAGCCCATTTTTTAAAAAGTCATTTTTAATTTTTCTTCCTTTTTTTAAAAAAATATATTTTTATTGATTTTTTACAGAGAGGGAGAGGTATAGAGAGTTAGAAACATAAATGAGAAACATTGATCAGCTGCCTCCTGCACACTCCCTACTGGGGATGTGCCTGCAACCAGGGTACATGCCCTTGACCGGAATCGAACCTGGGACCCTTCAGTCTTCAGGCCAACACTCTATCCACTGAGCCAAACCAGTCAGGGCGCATTTTTAATTTTTCAATGATAGTTGACATGCCATATTATATTACTTTCAGGTGCATATGCCCCAGTGATTAGACATTATACAACTTACTGATCATTCCAAGTAATCTCATACCCATCAGGCACCACACCTAGTTATTACAGTAGGGGCCCAATGCACGAAATTAGTGCACTCGGGAGTGGGGCTCCCTCAGCCTGCCCTGTGCCCTCTCACAGTCCAGGAGCCTTCGGGGGATGTCCAATTGCTGGCTTAGGCCCACTCTCTACCACCGCTGCTGCCCAGCTTCTGGCTGAGCAGTGCTCCCCTTGGTGGTCAGTGTGCGTCATAGCAACTGGTCATTCCGCTGTTTGATCAATTTGCATATTAGCCTTTTATTATATAGGATTATTGGCTATCTTCTGGGCGTAGGGAATATAGTCAATGCATTGAGAGGTCACCCATGCACCAAGAGGTCACCAATTCCTTCTAAATCCCTTCACCTTTTTCACCCATCCCCTCAACCTTCCTCTCATTAGGCAACCATCAAAATGTTTAGCCCATGTTTTTGCCCTGTGTTTTACAAGGAAGTCCCCAAAATGCTATGAACAGGCCAGAATCCAGGATAAGGAGGCAAAGCAGGTGAGAGAGCCAGTCAAAAGAAAAAGAATATATTTAGGAGCCATGCAGTTAGGAAGGGCAGTGTTAAACATCCGATAACCTAACACGACGGACTGTTACTTACAGGTAGACTTTTGGTTGAGTGCAGGTGATATTTTGGGAGTTGGCTGGGCTTTGAGTCAGATGGATAAAGTGGGATTCACTATTTACCCATCTAGGATGTGAACGGCAGGCCCCTGGTTAGTGTCTTGGCACTGCCTATGTGGTTGTCAGAAACTGGTGTAGGTTTTGGGTGGGGAGGGGACACCTGTATTCTGGAACCACTAAGGTTTCGAGGGAGCTGTGTCCTGAAGGAAACCAGAAGCCCAGCGTGTCTATTGCCTTTTTGCAGCGACAATGACATATCGTTGGAATGTCAAAGTAATTTTCTTTTTTCTGGGCCCTTCAAAGGACAGGCACCGCTCTGCAGAGGCCACAAACCCCCTCACTGTTAGCGAGCTAATTGTTGACTGTTAGCTATCCTGCACCCACCTACGTTAGAGAAGTACGTGTCTATCATCTTACTTTTTATCCAATCCCAGAGGTTTCCCCACCTCCCTAATCTATCACCAGGGGATTTTGTGTAACCCTCTTAGGTCTCCTCTTTTGGTTCTAATGTATAAAACCAGGTAAAAAAACTGCCCTTCTCTGGAGCATTATCCCTATCCCTTGAGATTCTGTTTCCCAGCATTTGTCGACAGTTTGGCTCAAATAAACTCACAAAAATTCTTCACAGGTGTGAATGATTCTCACGTGAACAATACATATATTTGGATAGAAATGATGTGACAGTGTGCATGTCCTTTTGGTCATTTCAGGACAGATAACACAATGGGGCCCACGGAGGGGGCTGTGAGGGGAGCTCACCATGGTTCCACCTTTTTCTCCATAACAAACTGTCCGTGAGGCCCCTCAGCATCTGAGGGCAAAAGGGCCAGGAACACAGGGGTCTCCGCTCCCTCTTCTGGGCTCTTGGTGGCTTTAGGGCCGGCCATGTCGGTTCTCACCCACCCTGGGCAGCAGGCATTCAGGAGGATCTTGTCCCCTCTCCTGTGCGCACTCAGGTTCCTGGCGTGGATCCTGGACAGGACGGTGACGCCGATTTTTGTGACGCCGTAGGCAGTGTTGGGCCAGCCTTCCTTCTGGTGCACCCCGTTTCGAGTATCTTCCACGAACTTGTTCATGAGCCCCACCAGCTCCTCCTCGCTGATGGTGTCGCTTCTGAACTTCTGCTGCAGCTCCGGGCTGCAGTTTTTCAGAGCTCTGAGACTCACCATGCTGGACACATTCACCACTCTGCCTGAAATGCAAAGGAGGTTGTTATGTAGAAAGGCAGGCGAGCATACGGGTGCCAAATCTGCCCGGATTCTGGACCAGGAATTTCCATCTGAGAAATTTCCAGTGTGCCATGAGCACTGCTGAAGACTGCCTGTATGATGAAGGACGGAGACAGCCTAGAAGCCTGTCATACCCAGCATGTCTCAGATGATATCAGAGAAACGTTTAAATGTGGAGGGCGGTGCCCAGAAGTTCCATGAGAACGTGAAGATGGTTATCGCCGGAACAGGTTAAGGGAACACAGGAGGTGCTCATTGCATTCAGTAGGTAGTCTCTTTCCCCCAAGACTATCTCTGGGAACTTATGAGGATCTTACGGGCACTTGTGCAGGGCTCTATGAACAGGTGTCTACTGACCAACAAAAAGCAGTTCTAAGGTGAACAGACAACACCCGGTTTGGAAGGCTGCTGCTTTGATCACGGGAGATAAAAACAAATTAGTTTGCCCTAGCCCAGTGGTCAGCAAACTTCGGCTCGCAAGCCACATGCGGCTCTTTGGCCCCTAGAGTGAGGCTCTTCCACAAAATACCACGTGCGGACGTGCATGTACAGTGAGATTGAAACTTTGTGGCCCATGCGCAGAAGTCAGTATTTTGTGGAAGAGCCACACTCAAGGGGCCAAAGAGCCACACGAGGCTCACGAGCCGCAGTTTGCCGACCACTGCCCTTAGCCGATTTGGCTCTGTGGATAGAGCATCGGCTTGTAGACTGAAGGGTCCTGGGTTTGATTCCAGTCAAGGGCATGGTCAAGGGCAGTGCTGTACCTTGGTTGTAGGCTCCTCCCTGGCCAAGGCCCTGGTTGGGGTGCGTGCAGGAAGCAACCAATCAATGTCTCTCTCTCAATTTGACATTTCTCTCTTTCCCTCTCTATTCCAATCTCTCTAAAAATCAATGGAAAAAATATCTTCAGTGATGATAGAAAAACAAACAACCCCCCCCCCCCCACACACACACAAATTAGTTCAGTGGGCTAATTACCAGGCCAGTGTTACAAGCTGTCCAAAACCCAGATGGGGAGAAAACGAGCCTGTCTTCTCCCATGTGGGTTTTGGGCAGCGGGGAGCAGTGGTGGAGCGGAGGTGGGCAGCTGCAGTGAGGCAGAGGTGGGATCATTGTGGACATTGACTCCTGCACCCTCTGAGCCACAACATGCCAAGGACCATTCTACCTGGCAGCGAGGGAGCAGAGACTGCAGAGGGTTATGGGAGACACTGCACGAGGGGAAGGCCCTGCCTGAAGCTGGCAGGTCGGGGTGCAGGCAGTGGCCGGAGATGAGCAGTCTCTACTGGACCAGAAGATACGGCACCAATTTGGACTGACAAGCTTTACCTGCAGACCAAGCAACACAGGTGGAGACAGCCCGCCGGTTCTGGGCCTGTGTGACCCTACCGCCATGACCAGCAGTGGGCTGGAGGGAGGCATGTGTTAGACTAGCGTCCAGCAGGCTGTCGGGAGCAGCACGTGGCTGAACTTCACGTCCCTCTGGAAAGTGAAAAAGTTGGGGTAAAACTCAAGATAACTGGGGAGAAGGAATGGTGGCAAAGGGCAAAGGAATGAATAAAATGGGTCCAACAAAGAGAAGTCCAATAAGACACTGGTGCCTCCAGACACGATCTCGTCTCTTGGCTCCATGGTACGGGGCGCTAGAAAGGGTGAAGCCAGGTGTTGCCAAGACCACCCCGCTTTGGGGACTGACAGCTGGAAGGGGAGCTGGCACAGCTGGGCAGCATGGCTCTGGGCGGCAGGTTCCCATGACACGGTGATGCACTGAACCGACCGTCAGTGACTGGGACACGGGGAATGTGCCAGCGCCCTTGATTCTTACTCGTCAGGTCCATGTACAACTGCACTGTGATATGGTGTAATGTTGGCCTGGTTGGCAATGTTCAATGACTATGTGTAAGTGAGTTACATGATGACACTGCTATCAGTAACCACATGTATTGGGAGACTGAGTTAGTCTCCTCAGAATGGAATATATGTGGGAAGGGACTAGCCTGAGGAGGAGCTGGGTTTAGTGAGCCACCAGCGAATTTCTGTACTGCGAAACTCAGCAAACAAGGAAGCGTGACACGCCGGCGGCTCTAATACCACGGCGGCCTACGTGGGCAAACCAAAATCTAAGCCTGTAAATGCCTCAAGTGTGGCGGGCCGGCACGGCCATGGCATACTCAGCCCCTTGTGTGCGGGGCCAGCTCAGCCAGGTTCGGTGAGCCCGAGTGGGGGAGGTGAAGGATTGAAAAAAGACAGACAAGAGAAGGAAGCTGGGTCTCGGTGGGACGCTGCCCTCTCGGATGGAGAGAGACAGTGCCACGGACTACAGGCTGAGTCTTTATTTTATAGCCAGATCCCATGAGGCAAAGGGCATGGTTAAGATGTTTACAACATTCTCCTGGGTTTCGATCCTACTCAATTACATGCACCTGAACTCTATCAAGCCTACATCACTCAGACACGTGGGGCCACGTGTTCAGATGATAGGTTCAAGCTCACAACTATAGCTGTTGGCTATAACTGTGCTGGAAGGGCTCTGCCCTCCAAGCTGGGACTTGCACGTGCCCATGAGAGAACTGTGCCCTCTCATTAGTCCGAGGCTTGAATCTGTCCAAAGAGGGTCTTTGAGCCTCTCTCCACACTCAAGGTTACAAAACCGCAACCTAAGGACCACCGATCAAAAACAGACACCTAGGCTTACAGCTATAGCCAATCAATAATTTCCTTATTTTGCTTCTGCCTTTTCTCTGTGATGGTCTCTCTCCAATACCTGTGGATAGAGCATTCCTAAGCACTTCCGGTTTGCTGTTTCCCAATTCAAATAGATTTTTTTTCTCAAAGAAACTCTTAATTTCTTGAAATGCCTCGGTTTATCTCTTAAGAAAACGAAATAGTTCTGCAAAAATAGTTGCATGCTGGGTAAAGTGCAAATGGCAAAGGTTTGGCCCTTTGCCCAGAGCTGCTGGGATAATCTTTAAACCCTGGACTGTCCTGCCTGATAAGACTGTCCTTGTTTACTTGGGGGCCTAGGGTCAGGCTACACAGTGGATGTTAACAATATGGTTATGGTGAGGCTACCTGGTATCAAACGGATCCCTGGGGGAGGTGCTGGAGAGGAAGGTTAGCCAAGAGAACAGCGGGCCATGTCCGTGAGAACAGCCCTCAGCAGACACCCCTGAAACAAGGTGGGTGAGCTTCCCTGGACGGCAGTGCTCCCTGTTACTGTCACACACACAGCTGCTGTCCACAGGACTCCATGCGACAGGATAGCTGGAAGCTCCCTGCCCGGGCTTCCCTGGCGCCTGCCCCCTGGCCCCTGAGAGCTCCCCCATGGTCGATCTGCAGCACTCTCCCTTTCCTCTGCTGCTGAGCACTGCCATTCTGAGTATAATGGCGTCCCTGAGTTCTGAGTCCTCGCAGGGATTCTTGAACCTGACGGTGGTCTGGGGGAACTCCTGAACTTGTGAAAACCAAGTGATGTTTATCTCAGATATGCACGGTTGGCTTAGCATCTCGGAACCAATAGGTGCAATGCCCTGTAACAGTAGAGTACAAAGAAAGGCCCGTGTGATCCGATGCAGAAGAGTTCAGGGGCCTAATGTATTGGAGGTAGGAACGGTCACTCAGGAAGGGAGGGGGAGGACGAAGAGAGAGGGGGAGGAGGGAGGATCTGGCCTGGGAACCTCAGGGGACTCCAACGGTTGTGAGGGGCACGAGCAATGACTGGCCTCTCTGAGGAGTCTTCTGAACAAAGAGCTGAAGGATAAGCAAGAGCCGGTTGTGCAGAGACCAGGGGGCAGACAGCAAAGATAGCCCAGTTCTGAGGCTGAGGGCACCTGGTCTGGTGCTAGGGCACACCAGGAGACACCAGGGGACAGTGCAGCTGACCAAGGAGCAGGAGCAGGAGCAGGGAGGGGCCTGGAGATGACACCAGGGGAGGGCAGGACTGGGTGCTGCCACAAACAAGGCAGCCAGGGCTCCTACACTCACCTTGGGGTTTCATGAGAGGCAGCAGCTCCGTGCTGACGTCTCGGGTACCAAAAAAGTTTGTTTTCATCGTCACTTCTGCTTGAATATGAAACGGTGTGGGATCATTCACTTTCAGGAGAGAAGGAGAGTATAGTTAATAAATAGTAGCTATGTGGTAACATTCCATAGCATGACATAAAATGTGAATTTTGCGTAGAATTGGCGCCCATGCAATGACCATTTCCTTGTTCCCTGATGTTCTATAGTGTCTGAGATGGTGCCATTCCCAGAGGCTGGTGAAGGTGCACAGTGGGATCGCTGAACCTGTTTGCGCAAGGTTCTTGTTTATTTAGAAATGCATTCAACATTCACTCAAATGCCCTCAAGCCTAAACCAGAATTAACTGAAAACTTGCATCTGAGCAAAGAACACAAAAGTCCTTGGGCCAGAAGGCGCTCCAGTTTCTCTTGCACTTTGATCTTGCTGCACCCCTGCCCCCAAACTCTCTCCTACTTCCCTCGGGAGCCATTCTGCATCCATACACGCGAGGAGACCTTTGTACCGATACTCCGACATGCCAGCCACCCTGGCTGAAGGTGCTGGGGTGACCCCTCCTGGAACCACCCAGCCTTTTACCCTTGAAGGCGATGCCCGCGTTGTTGACCAGCACGTCCAGGCCCCCGTACTCCTTGCGCAGGAAGTCGCGCAGGGCGCGGATGCTCTGCAGGTCGTTGATGTCCAGCTGGTGGAAGCGCGGGCTCAGGCCCTCGACCTGAAGCTGCTGCACGGCCGCCCGGCCTCGCGCCTCGTCCCGCGCCGTGAGCACCACGTCCCCCGAGAACCGGCGGCACAGGTCCCGCGTGATGGCGAAGCCGATGCCCTTGTTGCCCCCGGTCACGAGCGCCACGCGGCTGCTGGACGACATGGCCGGGCAGGAGACTCGAGAAGCACTTGCGTGGAGAGCGGAGCGGACTGTGGATGCCCAACAGCAGCGACCAGGGCTCCCGCGAGGCTCGGAGCGTCAGCGAGTGCGACTGCAGGGCGCAAGCTGTGCACCGGCTGGAGTCACTAGTCCTGTGGCCCAGCGCGCAGGCGCAAGCCCCGCCCTCAGGGCGTGGCTACCGGCCCCGCCCAGGCCCCAGGGGCTGGGAATGCGAACCCAGGCACCCTGGCAAAATTACAGATGGGCGGGCCCAAGGCGAAGGCCTTTGGCTGCTGGCCACGCCTGTCAACAGAGGATCATTTTGTTTGTTTGTTGTTGTTTTTTTTTAAATATATTTTATTGATTTTTTACAGAGAGGAAGGGAGAGAGCTAGAGAGCCAGAAACATCGATGAGAGAGAAACATCGATCAGCTGCCTCCTGCACATCTCCTACTGGGGATGTGCCTGCAACCCAGGTACATGCCCTTGACTGGAATCGAACATGGGACCCCTTACTCCGCAAGCCGATGCTCTATCCACTGAGCCAAACCGGCTTCGGCAACAGAGGATCATTTTGATTGGTCGTCTGACTGCCTTTAAACTGAGCCCTTAGCTGGTTCTCCCGGTCTTTTCCCTGGTGTTTTAAAAAATACAGCCCCCGAAACAAGTCTATGGGACTGGAATTGTGCAATAAGCTCAGAGAATGCAACAAGGACTCACGTGAGTGTTGATTTGTCCCCGAAGTGTGTGAAAGCGCAGCTCCGGGCTCATCCCTGGCCGGTCTTCACCTCACAGTGGCCCCCACACTCCTTGCACAGGAATCCAGCGGTTCTCAACCGGTGGGTCACGACCCCTTTGGCAGTCGAATGAACCTTTCACAGAGGTCGCCTAAGACCATACTGCATATGACATATTTACATTACGATTCATAATAGTAGCAACATTACAGTTATGAAGTAGCAACGAAAATAATTTTACGGTTGGGTCACAACATGAGCAACTGTATTTAAAGGGCCAGAAGGTTGAGAACCACTGATAGACGCTCTACAGGTCAAGGATGTCCAGATGGTGGGAGCGGGGCCCTGGGCCTCAGCCTGTGCAGTTGCTACACAGCTGCCCAACCCCGCACCGAGTCCCCAGACCGCCTGCACAGGTCCGGTGTGATGGCGAGGCGGTGCCCTTACTGGCCACAGTCTCCAGGGCCTCAGGTGTTAAGACGCCATTGCTGGCAGGGGTCCTGGAGGCACTTGAACAGAGAGCAGACAGTGCTGTGGGTCACAGGGGCTCGGGGGTGTGGTCGCGCTCTGTGGTGTCCCAGACAATATGAGAAGCAGCACAAACTGAGTTCTGTGTTTCAGGGCTGTGACTTCTACCCTCCGTCCCTCCCTCCCTCCACGGGGGGGCTGAATGTTCCAGGTTTACTACGGCCCCCCTACCGGATCTGGCCCTTCCTGTGATGTAAGTTCGGCCCAAGCAGGACACGCAACACCCTCTTTTGATCCCAGCTCTGAGCCCAGCAGTGGACAGGGTGGAGAGCTGTGCTTCCCCAAGCACACGGGTTGGTGATGGGAATCAAGGGCTTTGGTTGAACTAAAGGAACTACTTCAGGAGAAGCCCAGAAGGTGGAAGTAGGTGCAGGACTCATTGGTTGGGACCCAGGCCCATCCTCCACTGCAGAAAGGCATGTCTGCTTTTTCTAAAATGCAATGAAGTATTTGCACAGGGCAACTGCCTCTGAGGACACAGATCGCCTTCCTTTCTTAAGAGAAACCAAGGCAGAATCAAATAGGCCCTGTGATTGCATTCAGTGTGGGACCCCCAAGTGGGAGGCAGCATTTATGAAGGTCTTTCTGTGGGCCAAGCTGGTGATGGCAGGTGTATTTCATGGTTACATAATCCTGTTTGTTTAAAGTGCCTACACTTTGTTTTGTCCTTGGTCACAGTTAACAGAGAGAGATGTAAAACCCCACCCCACTCGCTGGTTAGAACCTGTGGCTGCCTTCATGCTACCACAGCAGATCAGAGTATCCCAAGAGACTGCGGCTGCAAAGCTGAAAACATTTACTCTCTGGCTCCTTCTAGAATGTATGTGAGCCCCTCAGTCACACTGTCCCTCTCTTGACCTACCTTTAGGTCTATCCGATTTCTGAGCGGGTACAGCATGCAAGTGATCTGCAGGATGTAGTAAGAACCATTTACCACCTGCTATTGTTCAGTCATTACTCTCACCCACTCCACTTTTTCTCCCCGTGTCACAGGAGAAATCACAGACTCAGCAGTAGCCAATTCAAACTGAATACTCTAAAGGGGCTAATACATGAGGAAAAGGGGCCACATGCTATCCTGACTAGCTCAGGGTAGGTTTGCGTGGCAGCCTTGCAAACGCAGAAAGCAAAAGTAACCACAGTGGTGGTGTGAAATTAAAACTCTTAATTAAAAAAATTGTTTTAATTAATTTCAGAGAGGAAGGGAGAGGGAGAGATAAACATCAATGATGAGAGAGAATAATTGATGAGCTGCCTTCTGCACGCCCCCTACTGGGGATGGAGCCCACAACCTGGGCCTGTGCCCTGACCAGGAATCTAAAAAGTGACCTTCTGGTTCATAGGCTGAAGGTCAAATGCTGAACCACACTGGCTGGGCTGAAATTAAAACTTTTTAAACTAAAAAGCAGTTTACGGGGGTAATCCTGTTCTAGGCCAGCCGTGGGCAAACTATGGCCCGCGGGCCGGATCCGGCTTGTTTGAAATGAATAAAACTAAAGAAAAAAAAGGCAGTACCCTTTTATGCAATGATGTTTACTTTGAATTTATATTAGTTCACACAAACACTCCATCCATGGTTTTGTTACGGCCCTCCGGTCCAGTTTAAGAACCCATTGTGGCCCTCAGAACCCATTGTGGCCCTCGAGTCAGAAAGTTTGCCCACCCCTGTTTTAGGCCGACGCTTTCCCTGACAATCTTCACCATAATGGGTCCTCTCTATTGTCTTTTTGCATCTACAATTACATATCATTGGAATGTCAAAGTCATTTTCCTGTCATTTTGGACCCCTCAAAGATCAGGCACGGTTTGTGGAGGCCACAAATCCCCTCATTATAACTGAGTTACTTACTGACAGTTAACTATCCTGCAGCCACCTCAGTAAAGGCAGTATGTGTCTATCACTTTTCTTTTTATCCAATCCCAGTGGTCCCACCCCTTCCCCTCATTCCCCCCCCCCCCCACCTTTGCTTTCTCCTGCCTCCCTAATCTATCACCAATGGGTTTCACGTAACCCACTTGTTAGGATGGAAAAAGGCCTTTCTCTTTCCTTGCTGTGGCCTTCCACAATTTATGAGAAGCACCTGATAAGTAAATCCCAAGACTGTTAGCTCCTCTGCTTCAAACAGCCCCTCTGTTCAAACTTACAGACAAGACCAGTGACTCTGAAGGCTTCCTGTTTCCTCCCGCTGGTTTCCCACTCAGGATAAGACACCTGCCTAGGACTTCTGCCTGGACTGTCTCCTGAGGAAATAACAGACATCCCCTGCTGTGGGCCCCATTGCACCTAGCAACAGCAGCAGCCCCCAGGTGCCCCTCCCTTCCGTCCCAGGCTTGAAAAGAGTTTTGTTGTTCTTTGCCCTTGGTTAGCAATGCACTGGCGCTTTCCCTCTGGGAAGTGAAATAAACTCTCTCTGTATCCATCTCTTCTCACAGTTGTGAATTCTTTCACAGCCCAAGTCCCCTAGTCACGGGCCCAAGAACCTTACCAGCACTTATGTCTCCTCTTTTGATTGTAATGTATCAAACAAGGCGCAAATCCGATGTTCTCCAGAGCATGATCTCATCCATTGAGATTCTGCTTCCAGCATTTGTTGAGACTTTGGCTCAAAAAATCTTATAAAACTTCTGGTTTTATAAGTTTTGAAGGTTTCCTATGTTAACAATCCTATCTAATAATTGACCATATCTTTGCTATGCCTCCCAATGGCTAATCAGCATGATATGCAAATTAACCACCAACAAAGATGGCAGCTAATTTGCATAGTGCAGGCAGGGCAGGATAGCACAGCCACCAGTGCGAGCCGCCATCTTGGGCTGCAGGCCAACCCCAGAAGCCACCCAAAAGCCGGTGATCAGGGGGAGATGGGGGTCCCCTGCCCAGACTTGACACCTCTGGCGGAGGCGTCAGGCCTGGGCAAGGGGCCTATCCTGCGATCAGAGGGTGATGGGGGTCAATCAGAGGGTGATGGGAGTCGATGCCTCTGGCTGAGGCGTCAGGCCTGGGCGGGGGGCAGAGCCAGTGATGGGCGGGGGGGATGTGGGGATCCCCTGCCCAGGCCTGCCGCCTCAGCTAGAGGCGTCAGGCTTGGGCAAGGGCGGAGTCGGGGATCGGGGGAGATGGGGGTCCCCTGCCCAGGCATGAAGCCTGGGCCAGAGGTGTCAGGCCTGGGGCGGGGGGTGGGGGGGGGGGTGAGGGGTGGGGGGGTGGCGGCCGGGGGCGCCAAGCCAGGGATTAGTCTGAACTACAGAGGAAACACCTTTTCTGACCACTCATTGGTTAAGCTCCCTGTAGCCACTGGCAATATTCTTAGTAACTTGGGTAATAAGAATCTAAAAAGGTGATCTACGGTTTTTCACCACACTCCTGGCGAAAAAAACGAAGGTCCACTGCTGGAAGGCTAAGAAATGTCATATCCTGCCCTAGCCGGTTTGGTTCAGTGGATAATGCCTTGGCCTGCCGATGGCAGGGTCTGGGTTCAATACTGACCAAGGTCATGTACCTAGGTTGCAGGCTCCTCCCTGGCTGGGGCCCAGGTCAGGGCTCATGCAGGAGGCAACCAATCAAAGTGTTCCTCTCACTTTGATGTTTCTCTCTGTCTTTCCCTTTCTCTTCCATATTCTCTAAAAATCAATGGAAACATATCCTCAGGTGAGGATAAAAAAAAAAAATAAAGAAATTATTATTATATGAAAGACACATCTTCAAAATGCCTAAAGAAAGTTGTCATTTTTTCATGGTGAAGGGACTGGAGTCCGTGTTGATGAAAAATCCTTGCTAGCTGCGGTGACTGGCAGTGGCTGCAGCAGCGGGGTGATGGGCTGGTGCCTTCCCCTGATCAGCCCAGTCACCTCCCACAAAGGGAGGCCAGACTGCGGCTTAGGCCCTATCCCCAAGGGGAGCAGGGAGCGGGCCTAAGCCGTCACTAGGACATCCCCTTAGGGCTCCCAGTATGTGAGAGGGGGCAGGCTGGGCTGAGGGACACCCCCTTCCCACCAGTGCACGAATTTTGTGCACTGGGCCTCTAGTATACTATATTTGGATAGAAATGATGTGACAGTGTGCATGTCCTTTTGGTCTATTCAGAACAGATAACATAATAGGGCCCATAGAGAGGAGCTCACCATTTTACAACTTTTTTCTCCGTAACTAACTGTCCATGAGGCCCCTCAGCATCTGAGGGCAAAAGGGCTAGGAACACAGGGGTCTCCGCACCCTCTTCTGGGCTTTTGGAGGCTTCGGGTCCAGTCAGGTCGGTTCTCACCCACCCTGGGCAGCAGGCGTTCAGGAGGATCTTGTCCTCTCTCCTGTGTGCACTCAGGTTCCTGGCATGGATCCTGGACAGGACGGTGATGCCAATTTTTGTGATGCCGTACGTGCTGTTGGGCCAGCCCTCCCTCTGGTGCACCCCGTTTTGTGCATCTTCCACGAACTTGTTCATGAGCCCCACCAGCTCCTCCTCGCTGATGGTGTCACTTCTGAACTTCTGCTGCAGCTCCGGGCTGCAGTTTTTCAGAGCTCTGAGACTCTCCATGCTCGACACATTCACCACTCTGCCTGAAATGCAAAGGAGGTTGTTATGTAGAAAGGCAGGCGCGAGCATTCCGGTGCCAAATCTGCTGGGATTCTAGACCAGGAAGTTTCCATGAGCATTAATGAAGACTGCCTCTCTGATGAAGGCCAGAGACAGTCTAGAAACCTGTCATACCCAGTATATCTCAGATGATGTCAGAGAAATGTTTTTTTTAAACATATTTTTATTAATTTCATAGAGGAAGGGAGAGGGAGAGAGAGATAGAAACATCAATGAGAGAGGATCATTGATCGGCTGCCTCTGGCATGCTCCACACTGGGGATGGAGCCCACAAATGGGGCATTGGCCCTGACTAGGAATCGAATCATGACTTCCTGATTCATAGGCCGACCCTCAACATCTGAGCCAAGCTAGCTGGGTTCAATTTACCTCTTAAATTAGATAGTTCTGCAAAAACAGTTGTATGCCAGCTAAAGGGTAAATCAGTTGTTCAAAGGAGGACAAAATCTTGGTATGTCGTGGCTTTACCGGATGGACTATCTGCTCCTTCCCATCTCTCCTTAGGCCACACTGGCTCCTCCAAATGGCAGGCATACTTCTGGTCCTGTGTCTGTTTCTGTCATATAAATTCTATATAGAGTTTATACCTTCAGTGATCCTTTGGCTGGAACAGAGCAGGGAAGAGAGGGGAGGCGGGCTGGGAGCAAGGCTGTGAAAATAAAGGATTAAGCTTGGCCAGAGCAAGGTTTGGCCTTTGCCTAGGGCTGCTGGGGTAAACTTTAAACCGTTGGACTGTTCATCCTCTTAAGATTGTCCTGCCGAAACCGGTTTGGCTCAGTGGATAGAGCGTCGGCCTGCGGACTGAAGGGTCCTGGGTTCGATTCCGGTCAAGGGCATGTACCTGGGTTGCGGGCACGTCCCCGGTGGGGGATGTGCAGGAGGCGGCTGGTCGATGTTTCTCTCTCATCGATGTTTCTCTCTATCTCTCTCCCTTCCTCTCTGTGGAAAATCAATAAAATATATTTAAAAAAAAAAAAAAAAAAGATTGTCCTGTCACCTTGGGGGTTTAGGGTCAGGCTACACAGTGGATGTTAACAATATGGTTATGGTGAGGCTACCTGGTATCAAATGGGTCCCTGGGGGAGGTGCTGGAGAGGAAGGTTAGCCAAGCGAACAGCGGGCCATGTCCGTGAGGCCAGCCCTCAGCAGACACACCTGAAACAAGGTGTGTGAGCTTCCCTGGACGGCAGTGCTCCCTGTTCCTCTCACACACACAGCTGCTGTCCGCAGGACTCCACGCGACAGGATAGCTGGAAACTCCCTGCCCGGGCTTCCCTGGCGCCTGCCCCCTGGCCCCTGAGAGCTCCCCCACGGTCGATCTGCAGCACTCTCCCTTTCCTCTGCTGCTGAGCACTGCCATTCTGAGTATAATGGCGTCCCTGAGTTCTGAGTCCTCGCAGGGATTCTTGAACCTGACGGTGGTCTGGGGGAACTCCTGAACTTGTGAAAACCAAGTGATGTTTATCTCAGATATGCACGGTTGGTTTAGCCTCTCCGAACCAATGAGTGCCATGCTCTGTAACAGTAGAGTACAAAGAAAGGCCCCTGTGATCAGATGCAGAAGAGTTCAGGGGCCTAATGTATTGGAGGTAGGAACGGTCACTCAGGAAGGGAGGGGGAGGACGAAGAGGGAGGGGGAGGAGGGAGGATCTGGCCTGGGACCCTCAGGGGACTCCAACGGTTGTGAGGGGCACGAGCAATGACTGGCCTCTCTGAGGAGACTTCTGAACAAAGAGCTGAAGGATAAGCAAGAGCCGGTTGTGCAGAGACCAAGGGGACAGACAGCAAAGATAGCCCAGTCCTGAGGCTGAAGGGCACCTGGCCAGGTGAGACACCAGGGGGCAGGGCAGCTGAGCAGGATCAGGGAGGGGCCTGGAGATGACACCTGGGGAGGGCAGGACTGGGTGCTGCCACAAACAAGGCAGCCAGGGCTCCTACACTCACCTTGGGGTTTCATGAGAGGCAGCAGCTCCGTGCTGACGTCTCGGGTACCAAAAAAGTTTGTTTTCATCGTCACTTCTGCTTTAATGTGAAATGGTGTGGGATCATTCCCTTTCAGGAGAGAAGGAGTGTATAGTTAATAAATAGTAGCCATGTGGTAACTTTCCATAGAATGATATAAAATGTGAATTTTTTGTATAATTGTCCCGAGTAATAGCACTGTGCAACCACCATTTCCTTGTTTCCTGATGTTTTCTGAACATAGTGTCTGAGATGGTGCCATTCCCGGAGGCTGGTGAAGGGTGCACTCTGTGGTCTCTGTGAACTTGTCTGTGCAAAATTCACCCCCCCTTGCCCTCAAGGTTAAACCAGGAGAAGCTGTGACAACCTAGAAAAGACTCCCAGGCATCTGGGCCAAGGACACAAAGGTGCCTCGGCCAGAAGGCGCTCCAGCTTCTCTTGCACTTTGATCTAGTGGCACCCCTGTCTCCTGCCTCTCCTCGTCCCCTCGGGAGCCATTCTGCACCCAATACACGAGAGGAGCCCCATTGTACCGATACCCCGACATACCAGCCACCCTGGCTGCAGGTGCTGGGGTGACCCCTCCTGGAACCACCCAGCCTTTTACCCTTGAAGGCGATGCCCGCGTTGTTGACCAGCACGTCCAGGCCCCCGTACTCCTTGCGCAGGAAGTCGCGCAGGGCGCGGATGCTCTGCAGGTCGTCGATGTCCAGCTGCTGGAAGCGCGGCCTCAGGCCCTCGGCCTGCAGCTGCTGCACCGCCGCCCGGCCCTGCGCCGCATCCCGCGCCGTGAGCACCATGTCCCCCGAGAACCGGCGGCACAGGTCCCGCGTGATGGCGAAGCCGATGCCCTTGTTGGCCCCGGTCACGAGCGCCACGCGGCTGCAGGACGACATGGCCGGGCAGGGGGCTCGTGAAGCACTTGCTTGGAGAGCGGAGCGGGCCGCGGATGCCCAAAGACTGCGACCAGGGCTCCCGCGAGGCTCGGAGCGTCTGCGAGGGCGACTGCAAGGGCACCGTGCGCACTGGCTGGAGTCTCTAGTCCTGTGGCCCAGCCGCAGGCACAAGCCCCGCCCCCAGGGGCGTGGCCCCTCCCGGCTCCGCCCAGGCCCCAGAGGCTGGGAATGCAAACCTGGGCCACCTGGCAGGTTTACAGATGGGCGGGCCCAAGGCGAAGGCCTGAGGCTGCTGCCGACAGCTGTCCGTCAGCAGAGGATCATTTTGATTGGTCATCTGACTGCCTTTAAACTGAGCCCTTAGCGTTGGTTCTCCATGGCTTTTCCTTGGTGTTTTAAAAAATACAGCCCCCAAAACAAGTCTTTGGGACTGGAATTGTGCAATAAGCTGAGAGAACGCGACAAGGACTCACGTGAGTGTTGATTTGTCCCCGAAGTGTGGGAAAGCAAAGCTCCGGGCTCATCCCTGGCCGGTCTTCACCTCCCAGTGGCCCCCACACTCCTTGCACAGGAATCCATGTGACGCTCTAAGGTCAAGGATGGCCAGATGGTGGGAGCGGGGCCCTGGCCCTCGGCCTGTGCAGTTGCTACCCAGCTGCCCAACCCCGCACCGAGTCCTGTGCAGTGAGCGCCGCTTCCCCAAGAACCGCCTGCACAGGTCCGGTGTGATGGCGAAGCGGGTGCCCTTACTGGCCACAGTCTCCAGGGCCACAGGGGTTAGGACCCCATGGCTGGCAGGGGTCCTGGGGGCACTTGAACAGAGAGCAGACAGCGCTGTGGGTCACAGGGGCTCGGGGGTGTGGTCGCGCTCTGTGGTGTCCCAGACAATCTGAGAAGCAGCACAAACTGAGTTCTGTGTTTCAGGGCTGTGACTTCTACCCTCCGTCCCTCCCTCCCACCACCGGGGGGGGGGGGGGGGGGGGGGGCTGAATGTTCCAGGTTTACTACGGCCCCCATTCCGGGTCTGGCCCTTCCTGTGATGTAAGTTCGGCCCAAGCAGGACACGCAACACCCTCTTTTGATCCCAGCTCTGAGCCCAGCAGTGGACAGGGTGGAGGGCTGTGCTTCCCCCAAGCACACGGGTTGGTGATGGGAATCAAGGGCTTTGGTTGAACTAAAGGAACTACTTCAGGAGAAGCCCAGAAGGTGGAAGTAGGTGCAGGACTCATTGGTTGGGACCCAGGCCCATCCTCCACTGCAGAAAGGCATGTCTGCTTTTTCTAAAATGCAATGAAGTATTTGCACAGGGCAACTGCCTCTGAGGACACAGATCGCCTTCCTTTCTTAAGAGAAACCAAGGCAGAATCAAATAGGCCCTGTGATTGCATTCAGTGTGGGACCCCCAAGTGGGAGGCAGCATTTATGAAGGTCTTTCGGGGACCAAGCTGGTGATGGCATGTGTATTTCATGGTTACATAATCCTGTTTGCTTAAAGTGCCTACACTTTGTTTTGTCCTTGGTCACAGTTAACAGAGAGAGATGTAAAACCCTGCCCTGCTCACTGGTTAGAACCTGTGGCTGCCTTCATGCTACCACAGGAGATGAGAGTATCCCAAGAGACTGTGGCTGCAAAGCTGAAAACATTTACTCTCTGGCTCCTTCTAGAATGTATGTGAGCCCCTCAGTCACATTATTCCTTCCTTGGCCTAACTAAATGTCTATCTGATTTCTGAGCGGGTACATCATGCAAGTGATCTGCAGGATGGATCTGTAGCAAGACCCATTATTCATCTGCTGATCATCAGTCATTACTCTCACCCACACTCCTATTTCACCCCGTGTCACAGGAGGAATCACAGACTCAAACTTAGTAGCCAATTCAAACTGAATACTTCATAAAGGGGCTAATATATGAGGAAAAGGGGCCGACGCTAATCTGACTAGCTCAGGGTAGGTCTGCGTGGCAGTCTTGTAAACTCAGAAACCTAAAGTAACCACAATGGTGTCTGAAATTAAAACTTTTAATTATTATTTATTAAAAAATATATATTTTATTGATTTTTTACAGAAAGGAAGGGAGCGGGATAGAGAATTAGAAACACCAATGTTGCCGAAACCGGTTTGGCTCAGTGGATAGAGCGTCGGCCTGCGGACTGAAAGGTCCCGGGTTCGATTCCGGTCAAGGGCATGTACCTGGGTTGCGGGCATATCCCCAGTAGGAAATGTGCGGGAGGCAGCTGATCGATGTTTCTCTCTCGTCGATGTTTCTGACTCTCTATCTCTCTCCCTTCCTCTCTGTAAAAAATCAATAAAAATATATTTTAAAAAAAAGAAAAGAAAAGAAACATCAATGTTAAGAGAGAATCATTGATTGGCTGCCTCCTGCACTCCCACTCATGGGGATGGAGCCTGCAACCTGGACATGTGCCCTGACCAGGAATTGAAACAGTGACCTTCTGGTTCATAGGCTGAAGATCAAATGCTGAACCACACTGGCTGGGCTGAAATTAAAACTTTTTAAACTAAAAAGCAGTTTACGGTGGGTAATCATGTTCTAGGCCGACACCTTCCCTGACAAAGGTCAATCTTCAGCATAATGGAGCCTCTCTACTGTCTTTTTGCATCTACAATAACATATCACTGGAATGTCAAAGTCATTTTCCTGTCATTTTGGACCCCTCAAAGGTCAGGCAAGCTTTGTGGAGGCCACAAATCCCCTCATTATAACTGAGTTACTTACTGACAGTTAACTATCCTGCAGCCACCTCAGTAAAGGCAGTATGTGTCTATCACTTTTCTTTTTATCCAATCCCAGTGGTCCCACCTCTTCCCCTCATTTCTCCCCCCCCCCCCCTTTGCTTTCTCCTGCCTCCCTAATCTATCACCAATGGATTTTACGTAACCCACTTGTTAGGATGGAAAAAGGCCTTTCTTTTTCTTAGCTGTGGCCTTCCACAATTTATGAGAAGCACCTGATAATTAAATCCCAGGACTGTTAGCTCCTCTGCTTCAAACAGCCCCTCTGTTCAAACTTATAGACAAGACCAGTGACTCTGAAGGCTTCCTATTTCCTCCTGCTGGTTTACCACTCAGGATAAGACACCTGCCTAGGACTTCTGCCTGGACTGTCTCCTGAGGAAATAACAGACATCTGAACTTGTGAAAACCAAGTGATGTTTATCTCAGATGTGCATGGTTGGCTTAGCATCTCGGAACCAATAGGTGCAACGCACTGTATTAGTAGAGTACAAAGAAAGGCCCCTGTGATCAGATGCAGAAGAGTTCAGGGGCCTAATGTATTGGAGGTAGGAACGGTCACTCAGGAAGGGAGGGGAAGGACGGAGAGGGAAGAGGAGGAGGGAAGATCTGGCCTGGGATCCTCAGGGGACTCCAACGGTTGTGAGGGGCACGAGCAATGACTGGCCTCTCTGAGGAGTCTTCTGAACAAAGAGCTGAAGGATAAGCAAGAGCCGGTTGTGCAGAGACCAAGGGGACAGACAGCAAAGATGGCCCAGTCCTGAGGCTGAGGGCACCTGGCCAGGTGAGACACCAGGGGGCAGGGCAGCTGAGCAGGAGCAGGGAGGGGCCTGGAGATGACACCAGGGGAGGGCAGGACTGGGTGCTGCCACATACAAGGCAGCCAGGGCTCCTAGACTCACCTTGGGGTTTCACGAGAGGCAGCAGCTCCGTGCTGACATCTTGGTTACCAAAAAAGTTTGTTTTCATCGTCACTTCTGCTTTAATGTGAAATGGTGTGGGACCATTCCCTTTCAGGAGAGAAAGAGTGTATAGTTAATAAATAGTAGCTATGTGGTACCATTCTATAGAATGACATAAAATGTGAAAATTGGCCTGGCCTGTGTGGCTCAGTGGTTGAGCATCAACCTATATTAATCAGGAGAAGTCACGATTCGATTCCCAGTCAGGACACATGCCCGGGTTGCGGGCTTGTTCCCAAGTGGGGGACTTGCAGGAGGCAGCCAATCAATGATTCTCTCACATCATTGATGTTTCTATCTCTCTCTCCCTCTCCTTCCTCTCCCTCCCTCTCTGAAATCAATAAAAATATATTGAAAAAAAAAATAAAAACAAAATGTGAACTTTGTGTAGAATTGGCGCCCATGCAATGACCATTTCCTTGTTCCCTGATGTTCTATAGTGTCTGAGATGGTGCCATTCCCGGAGGCTGGTGAAGGTGCACAGTGGGATCTCCGAACCTGTTTGTGCAAGGTTCTTGTTTATTTAAAAATCCATTCAACATTCACTCAAATGCCCTCAAGGCTAAACCGGGAGGAACGGTGACAACCTAGAGAAGACTCCCAAGAACAAAAAGGTCCTTGGGCCACAAAGTGCTCCAGTTTCTCTTGCACTATGATCTAGTCGCAGCGGTTCTCAACCTGTGGGTCGCGACCCCTTTGGGGGTCCAACGACCCTTTCACAGGGGTCGCCTAAGACCATCAGAAAACATATATATATATATATATATATATGTGTGTGTATATATATATATATATATATATATACACACATATATATATAATTACATGTTGTTTTTGTGATTAATCACTATGGTTTAATTATGTTCAATTTGTAACAATGAAATTGGGGGTCACCACAGCATGAGGAACTGTATTAAAGGGTCGCGGCGTTAGGAAGGTTGAGAACCACTGAGTGGCACCGTGCCCCCTGCCTCTCCTACTCCCCTCGGGAGCCATCCTGCACCCCAAACACGAGAGGAGCCCCATTGTACCGATTCCCTGACATACCAGCCACCCTGGCTGCAGGTGCTGGGGTGTTCCCCCTCCCCCGCTGCAACCACCCAGCCTTTTACCCGTGAAACCAATAGCTGCGTTGTTGACCAGCACGTCCAGGCCCCCGTACTCCTTGCGCAGGAAGTCGCGCAGGGCGCGGATGCTCTGCAGGTCCTGGATGTCCAGCTGGTGGAAGCGCGGCCTCAGGCCCTCGGCCTGCAGCTGCTGCACGGCCGCCCGGTCCCGTGCCGTGTCCCGCGCCGTGAGCACCACGTCCCCGGAGAACTGGTGGCACAGGTCCCGCGTGATGGCGAAGCCGATGCCCTTGTTGGCTCGGGTCACGAGCGCCACGCGGCTGCAGGACGACATGGCCGGGAAGGAGGCTCGAGAAGCACTTGCGTGGAGAGCGGAGCGGGCCGTGGATGCCCAACGGCTTCGATCAGGGCCCGGGAGGCTCCGAGCATCAGCGCACGTGCTGGACTGGGCGCCAAGGCGCCTCTTGCCCAGTGCGCAGGCGCAGGCGCAGTCCCCGCCCCCTCTGGGCGTGGCCCAGGGACCCTCCCAGGGGTGCTTGTTAGGTAAACAAGGGCCGCCTGCAGGGTGACAGGTGGACTGGCCCAGAGTCTAAGGCCACTGTCTGTTGGCTCAGCCTGCTGGGCAGTAGAGAATCTTTTTGATTGGTTGTGTGGCTACCTTTCAACTGAACCCAATCCTTGGTTCTCCAAGGGTTTTCCCTGGGATTCCCCTAACTAAGCTTTAGAAATGGGACATTTGTACAGACTGCCCTCCTTCCTGGCTCCCTAGCCGCCGGCCCCCCTGTATTTTCTAAAATATATTTTTATTGAAATCAGAGAAGGGAGAGGGAGAGCTAGAAACATCAATGATGAGATAGAATCATTGATTGGTTGCCTCCTGCACGCCCCCACTGGTGATCGAGCCCGCAACCCGGCCTCGGTCCTTGACTGGAATTGAACCTGGGACCCTTCAGTCCGCAGGCCAGTGCTCTACCCACTGAGCAAAACCGGCTAGGGCTCCCCCATATTTTAAAAAATGTAGCTTGAAAACAGAAGTCTTTGGAACTGGAATCGTGGAATAAGCTGTGTGAACATGACAAGCGCTCACGTGCGTGTTGATTTGTCCTCTAAGTGTGTGAGAGCAAAGCTCTGGCTCATCCCTGGCTGGTTCTTACATGACAGTGGGCAACTATTCATGTGAGTCATCCCAGCGTTACCACCTCTCCAGACCAGCGATTTTCAACCAGTGTGCCACAGTGTGAGACATTTTAAAACATGCAATACCAATTTATTCAGGGGCACTGACCTCTTTTTTCCCTTAGGTTGTCAAATTAAAAAAGCCTGAATACAAGCATGTCAAACTCAAAGGCTAACACGGGCCAAATAAACAAGGTTTAGGTTTATGCGGGCCGCAAAAAAACAAACGCCTCAATTTTCATAGAAACGTCGGTTTATTTCGATAGAGACATACTGAATACAAAGGGACGAAGTAAATGAGTAATTGTTAGTGAGTATTCGTTGTGTGCCGCGTGCGGCCTGTGGGCCACAGCTTGGCATGCTTGGCCAAAACAACAAGAGCTGACCTGTGTTGGTGAATCAAAATTATGCTATTTTTTTTGACAGATCGGCAAAAAATACATATATGTTTGGTGTGTCGCAGAATTTTAGTAATTAGTTTGTGTCCATGAAATGAAAAAAGTTGAAAATCGGTGCCCGAGCCCTAGCCAGTTTGGCTCAGTGGCTAGAGCATCAGACTGCAGACTGAAGGGTCCCAGGTTCTATTCTGGTCAAAGGCATATGCCCGGGTTGTGGGCTTAGTCCCCAGTAGGGGGCGAACAGGGTGCAGCCAATAGATTCTCTCTCATCATTGATGTTTCTATCTCTCTCTCCCTCTCCCTTCCTCTCTGAAATCAATAAAAATATATTTAAAAAAATCGGTGCCTTAGTCACCTGCAAGGCCAGTTAGTTACCCGTATGCGGAGGCTCCAGTGTAGAGGTACCAGGTGGCTTGGTAGCCCTTTCTCATACTCACAGTAACTCGTCAGGATGCATCCTCAGAAAGTCCATAAATTAGATGTGGTGGGAAATGCATTTTCTTCCTCTTTAGTGCTTACAGCAGAGGAATAGGGGAATATAAAGCCAAATTTCATGTCTGTGCTGTCCCTTATGGAAGCCACCAAGCCACAGGTGGCCATTGGAATGTTATTTTAATCACAACGGTACAGTTTACATTCAGTTCTTCAGTTGCCCAGCCACATTTCCAGAGCTCAATAGTGCGGCACATGTGTCAGTGGCCGCCATATGGGACAGTGCAGACATATGCTATTACCAACACAGCAGCAAGTTCTGCGGGAAAGCAAGCTTTAGATAGAATCCAATTATATTGCAGTTTCAAAGTAGGTTTGGCAAAAAACCAAAACACACAATCAGAGAAAGACCTTTACTTTTTTTGACTGAAACTTCCGTGGTGATAATTGTAGGTTCACGTGCAGTAGTAACAAATAATTCTAAGATTCCTTACATTTCCGCCTGTTCTCCTCAATCATAACATTTTGGAAAACTAGAGTACAGCCCGGCCAGGCAGCTCAGTCGGTTCGAGTGTCCTCCCCATATGCCAAGCTGTGGGTTCAATCCTCTCTTAGTGCACATACAAGACTCAACCAACGGATGCATCAGCAAGTGGAACAACAAATGATGTCTCGTTCTCTCTCTTAAGTCAATAAATAAATAAAAATTTGTTAACGTAAAAAAACCATTGAAACCTGTAAAGAATTTTTGTGAGTTTATTTGAGCCAAACTGTCGACATATGCCGGGAAGCAGAACCTCAATGAATTGAGATAGTGCTCCGGAGAATGGAGGGGTTACATTTGTATTTATACATTTGCAATCAAAGGAGGAATGTAGGTGGGTTACATGAAATTCATTGGTGATAGATTAAGGAGGTGGGTTTAAGCAAAGTGGGGGGGGGGGAACCCCTGGGATTGGATAAAAGGTAAAATGATGGACACATATACTTAGGTGGGTGCAGGATCAATTAGCATGATAATGAAGGAATTTGTAGTATCTGCCCTGGAGCCCAGAACATTTGGTTGTGCCCCAGGGGGTCCAGAAAAAGGGAAGTTACAAGTTACCCAGACACTTCAAAGGAATGTTATCTTAGAGGCAAAAAGGCAAATGGGCTCAGTAAGGATCAAAGTTGATCTTGTCAGTGAAGATACCGGCCTAGGACATAACTGCCCACCATCACTGCTTTTAGTCAAAGTTTAATTTCAGACCATCCTTTGTGGTTATTTTAGGTCTCTGAGTCTGCTGGGCTGCCACGCAGGCCTTCCCTGAGCTTGTCAGGTCAGCGTGTGGCCCCTTTCGTCCACACATCCCCCTTTTGGTCATAAATCAATCCAAAGGATGCATTGATGACCAACCTTTTGGTTGGATAATGGAGTCCCACGGTGCTAGGAAGGCTCATTCCTAGGATGTGTCGGTGTCAGCATGTCTTGCTGAACAGGTGGACCACTGGGGATGGGACAAGACCATAACCTTAGATGGCATTTAAGGTCGAATTATTATTATTTAAAAAAGGGCAGGTAAATGGGAGGCAGTCAGGTCCTATACGTCCTGGTTAAAAAGTATTCTGGATCATTTCTAATTTTTGAGCCATCATGATCCGAGTCTTTTTGCTGTTTGTCTTAAGTTTTGCTTTTCTGCATCTAGTATAACATTTACATACCATGAACACAAAAATCACAAAGGTATTGATTACATACCAGGGTTTGGAATGAGGAACCTGGTTCGCAAAAAAAAACCAAAAAACAAAACTGTTTACAGAAGCAGAATTATAGTTCTGGGTCTCGGGATCACTGAATTGACAGAAACACCTTATCCAGAGCCCTCGGGTCTTGAGACCACTGAGTTGCCAGGAATTTATTAAATTTAGAGTAATTGCGCTGCCCTGGCCTTGGGACCACTGAGTCAACTGGAATGCATTATCTGTGGTCACTAAAATGACCTAGGGTAATTGCGCTGTCCTGTTTCCCAGGTACAGAAGAATGTGCTTTCCAAAACCAGTAAGATCACAATCAATGGGATGGTCATTCAATCGCATGGGATGATGTATACAATTCAGAAAATCAAAATAATTTTTCCACTGGTAAGGAAAGCAAATAGGTACCATACTTCATTCCCCACTGGTTTTATGTACATGAGTCAAATCATGGACTTATCTTTTACTAGTTAGGGGATTGTACTGCCCCCTAACTAAAAGTAGTTAGACCGAATTAATTTTTCTAAACTGCCAGTTTGGCACATTTAATTTTCATTTACTCACCCCACTTATTTTAGGGGCATTCTCTATTCTGTTCCTGCTCTTCTGTCCCCCTGTGCATCTAGCCCCACTTGTCCCTGGACTTTCTCACTGGCTAGAAAAAAAAATGTTCTTACAGTTACCAAGCGCCCTAGTGCCACGGTCCCCATTAGTACTGTCCTCACTGAAGTCCAGTTCCACTCTTGCGGACGTCGAGCCTCCTCCTGGCTCTCACGGGTGAGGCCGCTGGCTGCCGGGATCAAGGCCATTTCCTGGAGCAGGAGCTGGGAGTGGTGTAGCCAGTTCTGCAGGCGACAGTGTATAGTCCTTTCCAAGTTGGGGTGAGTCCTTGGGTTGTGAACTTCTTTACCCACACTGAGTCCCCAGGCTGGAAAGGATGTACAGAGATGGCATTCGCAGGGCGTCTCGAACAAGCTTATGGGTGGCTTGTAATTTCTGTAAGAGATCACATCCAAGAAAGGGGTACAGGCATTCTGGCAAATACAGGAATTCATGAACCACCTGGTGGCCGCCTAACTGACATCAACGGGGGCGGCAGAACATTTTGCAGCTGTGGTCCTGGTAGCTCCAATAATGGTGACTTCCTGTCCTGAGAGGGGAGCTACCTTCTGAGTAACTACCGAGTGCTCTGCTCCTGTATCAACCATAAAGTTCACAGTCTGGCCCCCGATTTTCATTTCGACCATCGGCTCATGGGGGCCCATTTGGAAAGAGCCCAGTCTGTCCCAGTCAGAGTCAGCTGTTGCCAGTCCGAGGAGGTCTGCCTCAGGCGGCTCTGGCCGATAGCGCTGGGTGGTTTGGATGGCCTTGCCAGCTTCTTCTGGCCTGCTCCTGCCCTGCCTGCCTCTTCACTCCTGCTGCTAAACCTTACTCTGTCCCTTCTTACACACGCAGAACCGGACCCAAGGCAGCAAGGTTTGAGCAATTTTAAAATTCCTTAACATACATTCTAAAAGAACTAATCAAAATAAGGCTTATTTTCTAACTCATTTGTCCTTGGGTGTGGACGGCAAATGACACTAATCAGATTGACATAAATGATTTAACCTTTGTTTAGGGAGGCAAATGCAAATTATTTACTCCCAAGTGTCCTTGGTTTAAGGAAGATAGGATTTTCTGCTCAGTTTCCCTATTTTACTTACCCCAGCTTACTGGCCTATCATGCATTCAACTTTCTTTTAACATTTCTCTTTTCCTTCTCATTACATACAAAACCTTCATAAATTTCACACTTTCAAATTAGCCTTCAAACCTTCTTTCTATGTCCTTCAAAAATGCATAACCATGCCTCAGACCTTCCATTAAGTATTTCTCTTTACCTTCCTCCATCACACCTAAGCCATACTTTCCAGCTAGTTAAAACTCTTAGCCTTAATTTTTAGGTGACATGTAAATAATTAACATTCCTCAGATTAGCAATACATTCATTTTTTTTTTTAAGAGACACAAGCAGAAATTTTACTAGCTAAATAATTTTAAACAGAGACACATACTTAAACAATAAAGACAGATAACATTCCCCATTAAAAACTTTGAATCACCACAGCTAGTAATATCAGTTTGTGAGTATACAGGCCTTTTTGACGTCATCTTGGGATAGCTGTCTGCCTTTGTGGACAGCAACTTCTCATCCTTGAAAGACCTCTGCTGTTTCTTGTCCTTGAAAAGTCTTTGATCTCCGCTCCAGGTGGAGATGGGTGTCAGAGATGGAAGTAGATGCCCATTCACAGTCAGGTGCCTTTTTCAAATGAGAAATGTGAATCCAAAGCTAACTCCTTTAAGTTTAGCTGCACATGGGTTAGTTAGTAATACCTGGTAAGGTCGTCTCCAACGAGGTTGGAGAAAGTCTTTTATTTGGTATCTTTTCCAACACACCAAATCTCCTGGTTGTAAGCCATGATCTTTGAAATCTTCGTCGCCCGGAGTGCACTGTGAAATGAACCTGTTACCAATTTTGTAAGTTCTTATAATGCAGAATGTCTGCTCTTTACTTTTCCTTATATTTGGGAAACAAAAGATTTAAAAGTCAACAATATTTTAAACAGTCATAAGAATAATTATCCTCAATTCATTTAGTCCCATAGTTATTTTTGTTTATCCTGATTATTTGCCAGTAGGTTTTGAATTCAGTTATTCCTTGAATTTCTATAAATCTTCATCCAGTTCAAAAATATGACCTGCTTACAAACCTGCAATTTAAATTAAGTCAGAGTCCTTTTCATGGGTTTTTCTAAACATATACCTACAAATGCATCAGAATAAAGCTGTCCACAAATGACAAAATTTAAAAGTAGCATGGTTATAGATTTGATAAAAACTTTGCTTTTAACCTTCCAAGACAACAATTTTTGGTAAGTAATAATCCCTGTAAGATGACATACAGAATATAAAATTTGTATACTTTTAGACTCAATTAGGATGTCAGCACATAAAGAATAAATAATATGTAGGATTTTAAAATGAGGCACATGGCTTATCAATATTATGTATTATGTCACTTCAAAATACCTAGACATAAGTTTTTATCGTTTGATTCAGTAAACTTTAAGGTCTCAAGTTCCCAGCAGCTCTGGAAAACCATACCTGAGGCTGGCAAAACAGGCCTGGCCCAGCCCTTGACTTTAAAACGACCATTTTTCTCTGGGGAAAGTCAAGAAGCAAATTTGTAGCTACATAATTTCTTGAGATTCAAATCCAATTATTATTATTAAGGCATTTACTTTGGCAAATTTTTGTAACAGAGACTATTTTACTGAATTTTCTTTTGGAGGCTTGTTGCTAGAACAAGCCTGCATTTCTTCCCTGGGTAAAATTCGCCATTTTCTTTAGGAAATTATCAGTCTTGGGTTTTATTCTGTACATTGTGAAGAGAGTCCAGTTCAAAACTCTATCTAAATGTCCAAAAACAGGACAATTGCGCGCATTAGTTTTAAACCAGCTTTTCTCTTTACATGTGAACAGAAGTACCAGACGCATTTTTAAATTTTGTAAAACTTTTCAAAGGAGACTTTAAATTAGAATACTTGGGGAGGAGGCATCTATATTGGATCGCCATGTGTTCCCTTCTCCCCTTCCCCACATCCTGCTTTGGGGAAGTGAAAGCAAATGACTCAAATGGTGTATTTTTCCCAAAGTCATGATTAATAGAAAGATATTTTAAATTTTTTCCTATTTCACTACAACAAAGACACAAAAACATCAACACTCTTATATAGGCGCACAGAACACACTAAAAGTTTACACCAGAGAATGTCCAGCATTAAAAATTACCAAAGCAGTGTCTTTTGTCCCTGGTTCAGGAACTTCCCCTTTCTAGAATTTCAGTATATTCCCAATGGTCTATTCAAAAAACAAACAATGGGCTAAAGGAAAAACAAGGTGTACACATTAATTAACTTCAGAATAGTTCTGAGACAGTCTCTAAAATTTTATTAATTTCCATCTTTTTTTTTTTAATATATTTTATTGATTTTTTACAGAGAGGAAGGGAGAGAGATAGAGAGTTAGAAACATCGATGAGAGAGAAACATCGATCAGCTGCCTCCTGCACATCTCCCACTGGGGATATGCCCGCAACCCAGGCACATGCCCTTGACCGGAATCGAACCTGGGACCCTTCAGTCCGCAAGCCGACGCTCCATCCTCTGAGCCAAACCGGTTTCGGCAATTTCCATCTTATTAGAATAAATTTTTCCTGTGCTTTTCTCTAGAAGCTTCCAATTTTCAAATCAAGATATGCTTCCCATGTACTCATTCAGTTTAATTTCAGAGCCGGCATTTTCTAATTTCTGCATGCAAAATATTAACATAGGTACCCAAACAAACTGCATTTTAGCCATTTCTCAGTTAATATTTTAAAGTACTTGCAAGTAAAGGCTTCCTATCAGGAGTATTAAATGAGGGCTGGTGTCTCGGGAGTTTCTGGCCTTGGAGGCACAATTTCCCATGTTAATTTTTTTATTATTATTGAATATCTGTAGTCGGAGCAAACTTTCTAGACATGTTATGCAGTGGGTCAAATGTGGCCTCAGTTTGTCTCCCGGCTGTCTAAAACCACAGGAAAGGTTTAGGGCCCGGGCAGACCAAGCCTTAAGGTGGCCCCCTAGTAAGCCATTTATACAGCGAAGGTTTTCTTTTTTTTTGCTCAGACTCTCAGAAAGCCGTTTTAATTAAAAAGCCGAAATCAAACCCAGCCTCCCATTTTTTCCTCCAATCCTGCCTTACCCTGGGTTCTGCTCTGAACCCTTAACCTGGGGTCTTATCAACCCTGGTTCCACCTCGAGGATTTAAAACAGCTCAAATAAAGTCCAACCTTCGACCAAAGGAAGGGAAGGTTCTGGATCCAAGAGAAACTCACCCATGTTCACCCAATGGGCAGAGAACCGGCGGGCTCAATGGGCCCTTTGCTGGATCCTAGCACCGAGTCAAAGTCCAAGGGATGGTCCTGGGTGAGCTGCTTTGGAATCCTGCCGCGACTACGCCAATTAATGTTAACGTAAAAAAACCATTGAAACCTGTAAAGAATTTTTGTGAGTTTATTTGAGACAAACTGTCGACATATGCCGGGAAGCAGAACCTCAATGAATTGAGATAGTGCTACGGAGAATGGAGGGGTTACATTTGTATTTATACATTTGCAATCAAAGGAGGAATGTAGGTGGGTTACATGAAATTCATTGGTGATAGATTAAGGAGGTGGGTTTAAGCAAAGCGGGGGAAACCCCTGGGATTGGATAAAAGGTAAAATGATGGACACATATACTTAGGTGGGTGCAGGATCAATTAGCATGATAATGAAGGAATTTGTAGTATCTGCCCTGGAGCCCAGAACATTTGGTTGTGCCCCAGGGGGTCCAGAAAAAGGGAAGTTACAAGTTACCCAGACACTTCAAAGGAATGTTATCTTAGAGGCAAAAAGGCAAATGGGCTCAGTAAGGATCAAAGTTGATCTTGTCAGTGAAGATACCGGCCTAGGACATAACTGCCCACCATAACTGCTTTTAGTCAAAGTTTAATTTCAGACCATCCTTTGTGGTTATTTTAGGTCTCTGAGTCTGCTAGGCTGCCACGCAGGCCTTCCCTGAGCTTGTCAGGCCAGCGTGTGGCCCCTTTCGTCCACAAATTAAAAAAACTTATAGGACAATGTCACAATCAGAATATTGACACTCACGCAATCCATCCACCAATCATATTCAAATGTCCTCAGTTTTACTTGTACTTGTGTTTGTGAATGTATTTGGAGCTATACAACTTTATCACTTCTGCGGGTTTGTCTACCCACTACTATTGTTAAGATATAAGGGGAGCAGTCCATTCTGGGGAAGCAGCCTGGAGCTGTTAGGAACAATGTTATTGCTTGTTTAAGCCTTCAGTGTGGGAGGGGTGAAGTCCATGAAATCACTCATGCGGAGTCTGCAGATTGTGTAAGGGAAGGTTGATGACCCGTGGAGATGAAGGCTCAGAAGAGCTTGGCTAGAGTTTAGTCAAGGAAAAGGGGAGGATACATTATCTTCCTCATAAAAAACAAAAAACAGAATGTTTTGTTTGCTCCTTTTCTTCCTGTCTTGAATGTATGGTGTGAGTGTGTGATGACTGGAGCTGCAGCAATTATCTTGAGACCACAAGGAAGCAAACTAAAAGGTCACTAGCCAGCTCCCTAAGAAGGGTATCGTGTGGAAAATTAGAAAAAGCGTCAATTTTTGATGACATCACTGACTCCTGAGTCCAAATCTGGGACTATCAATTTCCAGCCCCCCCCCCCATCCTTTTCAGTAAACTTTAAATTTTAGAATAGATTTATTGAAAAGTTGGAAATGTAGTACAGAGAATGCTGATATATCCCTCATCAAATTTCCCCAACTATTAGCCATCTTACTATGATGGCTCATTTGTCACAAATCAGAAACTACCATTGGAACAGTAGCAATAACTGAGCTCCATGCTTTATTTGAATGTTACTACAGTGGGGCCTTGACTTATGAGTGTCCCGACTAACGAGTTTTTTGAGATACTCTCGGCTGATTTTTGGTTTGAGTTGCGAGCTAAAATTCGGGTTACGAGCCAGCTTCAGATACCCCACCGCTAGTTGGCGCAGCGAACGTCACAGTGATTTGACACACGAGTAATGTGAGTTACGAGCTCCGTCACGGAACGAATTAAACTCGTAAGTCAAGGCCCCACTGTACTGTTCAGGTGTTTTGGGGTTTGTCTGATGTTCTTCTCAAGAAAGAACGCTGTTATAGGGTTTGGGGGAGGAAGACCACAGGAGCGAAGTGCCCTCCCTACACCCTGGCATGCTATCACCATAATTCATCCCTGACTATGTTAACCCTCAGCACCTGGCCGGCACGGCTTGCCAGGTTTCCCCACTGCACACTTACTTTTCCCTGCTCTCTACACTGCCCTGCACACTTGGAAGCAAGTCACTAAGCCTGTCCCACAATCCAGTGGCGATGTGGGGGCAGAAATTGAGCTCCACCTCTGCACAGGGAGGAGTATTTACTTAAAGCAGCGGTTCTCAACCTGTGGGTCGAGACCCCTTTGGGGGGTCGAACGACCCTTTCACAGGGGTCGCCTAAGACCATCGGAAAACACATATATAATTACATATTGTTTTTGTGATTCATCACTATGCTTTAATTATGTTCAATTTGTCACAATGAAAGTACATCCTGCATATCAGATTTTTACATGATGATTCATAACAGTAGCAACATGACAGTGATGAAGTAGCAACGAAAATAATTTTATGGTTGGGGGTCACCACAACATGAGGAGCTGTATTAAAGGGTCGCGGCATTAGGAAGGTTGAGAACCACTGACTTAAAAGCTGTGGACTTCTGCAAGGCTGATCCTGGGAGAGCTAGGCCAGGGAGGGTGAAGAGGGCGGGGCACGAGGAGCGGGGCGGGGCTAGCCAAGCAAAGGGGCGGTTCGCAGGGGCGGGGCTCGCCGAGCAAAGGGGCGGGGCGCGTCGGGTGAGTCGAGGGCGGGGCCTCAGGGGTGGGGCGCGTCGGGTAAGCTAGGGGCGGGGCTCCCTGAGCAAAGGGGCGGGGCACGTCGGCGGAATCGGGGCGGCGGGAAGCTCTGGCTGCCTGGGCTCGCAGTTCCGGGGTCGCGGCGGAGGCGGAGCAAAAGGCGGGTTGGATGCCGGCCCTGGGGGTCAGGCCTGGGCCGCGTGCGTAGGGAGTCCCTCCCCTCCGCTGGTCGGGCTTCAGAGCGCAGGCTCCCCGCCGCGGGCCCCTGACTTTCCCTGTCCGCGACTCCGGGGCGGGGACTGACCCCGTCGGGTGCGGGCGTCCTCGGCGCTGCCGGGACACACTGCGCAGGCCCCCGGCGGCACCCGCGGCGGGGAGGGGCTCCGCCCGGCGGCCAGGGACTGGGCTTCGGTTAGCGAGGACGCAGGGCGGTCACCGTGCGGTTTGGGTCTCCGCGTGCCCTGGGCCAGCCGCCCCGCCGCCGTCACCTCGGAGACCGGCCCCGGCGCCAGGTGAGCCGGAAGCACTTCCGGGCCGGGGCCTCCGGTTGCCCGGGTAACGGGAGCAGCTCTGGAGCTTTGCTAATATTTTAGTTTTGATGTAAAAAGAACGGAGGTCGTATCCGCACTCCGCTAGGCCCGGAAGTCGCTCCTCTGGCGAATGTGGGTCCGCGAGGCGCAGGGCCGCGGGGTGGGCGCCGCGGGTGGGACGGGGAGCGCGTGCCGTGCCCGGGCCGGCGGCCGCCCTGGCTCCACGTGCAGAGCCCGCGCGCCCACGGGCACCCGCGCGCGGCCGGGCACTCGCCCAGGGACCCGGCTCGCCACCCTTCGGTGGGTGAAGCAGGGAGCCTTCCAGGGCCCAGGCGGGTGGTACCGGTGCCTGGTCCCCTGTCTGCCCGGTGTCGGTGGTAGATTTAAAAGCAGCTGTTGGGTCAAGTGCGCACATAAAACCCCAGCTCTCCCCGGGTACCGTCCGCTCGGCATTCATGCACGTGTAAGTCACAGTCAGCGCCGCCTCCCCTTGCGCACCTGTGGCTATCTTTCCTTAAATCTCCTGGCTTTATAAACATACATAATGTGTTCAAAATCAAACCTCAAAGGGTCATTGATGCTTCGGTCTCTCGATCCCTCTCCCTTCCTCTCTGAAATCAATAAAAATATATATTAAAAAAAAAGGGGTCATTGAGTTTGAAATGTTCTGAAACTTTGCATTTTTCCCCCCTTGGACATTTTTACATCTTAGCATATATTTTTCTCCCTGTTGGTGGCTACATAATATTCCATTATCTGAATCCTGCTGTTTTTTAAATTCTCACCTGAGGATATTTTTATTTTAAATATTAAAAAAATTGATTTAAGAGATGGAGAGGAATTGAGAGAAACATTGATGAGAAAGAACATAGATCAGCTGCCTCCTGCACATTCCCTACTGGGGATCAGTCTGCAATCCGGTATGTGCCCTGCCTGGGAATCAAACCGAGGTCTCCTGGGTGCATTGGTCCACGCTCAACCACTGAGCCACACCGGCTGGGCTTTTTTTTTTTTTTTTTTTAAATTTTAGGAAGGGAGAGAGAGGGAGAGAGAAACATTGATGTGAAAGAGGAACATCTACCAGTTGCCTCCTGTAGGTGCCTACTGTATAAATTGATATACACACATACGTTTATTTTTTTAAAAAAGGAACTGTTTTAGAGGGACCAGTAAAATGTGCATTCCATCACTGCACAAGGGACCATGATTTAGCTCTCAGTATAAAAGTTCTATATCTGAAAACACTTTAGAGAAGTGGTTTACCAAATAATACGTTTGTCTGTTTAAATCTTTAAAGGTCCCAAGAACAGTGATAATCATACATTGGGAGAAAAAGTAGAGGAAGTGTTTTCTGTTTTCGATTGGGCACCTAAACAGAAGCTGCAGTCGTAGTATGAAGAAGGGTAGAGGAAGAACAAGCCGGATCAGAAGACGGAAACTCTGCACAAGTTTTCAAGCAAGGGGAGGTACAGTGTTTACTTTTTTTGGTGCCAGTGATAGAAAAAGAATCTTGTTGCTTGATATTAACAGGTGCATATAGCTTTTCTCAAAGGCACATGGGCAATGTTCACAGAGAATATTTCTTAAATAATTCTCTTTGTAATTGTGCCATTGTATTCTTTTTAACCCTTGTGGGAATATAAACATATTTCTCGTTTCTTCAACTGTGTCTTTTCTGGGGTTGACTCCCAGGGTTCTGTTTCTAGCCCTGCCCTCTCTCCTGTTCTCTCATTACCTGCAAGGTATAAATGTTTGGATATAAACTCCTCATTTTGAGTTCACTGTAACCCAGTTTGAAGACAGGCTGCATGTGAAAGTGCCTGGCCAACTGGGAGGTACCACCTTGATAACGGTCAGTTTTACCACTTGCTTCTCCTGCCTCTTTGAGACCATCATATGTTTTTTCTTTTTAGTTTACATTATTTGTACATTTTAAAATTCATTTATTTTTATGATAACACTGAGACAATTCATCAGAGGTTTTGTTAATCACCATTTTTTCCTCCATTGGTTAGTGAATGAGAGCTACAAGCCTGAATTTATAGCGCTTAAGAAGTGGTTGAAAGCTAGGAAGTTTGAAGATACAAATTTAATACCTGCTTGTTTTCCAGGTGAGTCTGGCTTTCAGTTCTCATGACCTTTGTCACATGAGATGGCACAGGTGACAGGAAAGCAGGGGTGAGCCTTGCAGGTGGCTGTATTATCTTGGGGAGCGTATCTCGTATTGTGTCAGGCTTCCTGCCTTGTAGCTGTAATTTTCTTTTAAAAAATATATTTTTATTGATTTCAGAGAGGAAGGGAGAAGGAGAGAGAGAGAGAAACATCAGTGATAAGAAAGAATCAGTGATCGACTGCCACCTTCATGCCCCACCCTGGGGGTTGAGCCCACAACCCAGGCATATGCCCTGACTAGGAGTCAAACCCTGACCTCCTGGTTCATAGGTCGATACCCAACCACTGAGCCATGCTGGCCAGGCTGTAGCTGTAATATTTGAGAAGGTGGATTAACACATTGTTTGCGGGTAGTTTTTATCGCGTGTTAATAGGTGGCGCGGGCCATTTTTGCCAATTTTTTGCGCAAATGGCAATGTTCAGTAAAATTAGTTTTACATATTTTTTTTCAATGAAACTTTTTGTGATTTACTATAAAATGTATACTGAATTATTTTTCTTAGAATCTCACTGAATGCGTGGCGAGGCAGAGAATTGTGTGAAGGGATGACTCTACGCCAGTAGTGGGCAAACTACAGCCCGCGGGCCGGATCTGGCCCGTTTGAAATGAATAAAACTAAAAAAAAAAAAAGACCGTACCCTTTTATGTAATGATGTTTACTTTGAATTTATATTAGTTCACACAAACACTCCATCCATGCTTTTGTTCCGGCCCTCCGGTTCAGTTTAAGAACCTATTGTGGCCCTCGAGTCAAAAAGTTTGCCCACCCCTGCTCTACGCAGTTGAATAGATTACTGTTAGACCTGGAAGTACATACATAATTCACCAATGTATGTGTTAGAGACCCAGATTTTGTCCTTTGGAATTCGTATATCTGCATGTTAGCATCCCTTGAGAGCAATAAAAAAGTTTAAAAATAAACGTATTTATACGTTACCTGCATTCTACCGCTAGTCTATAAAAAACGTATTAATATGTGTCCTGCGCTGTACTACCAGTCAACGTAAAACGTGTAAATATGTTTCCCGCATACAATGTGTTAAGATGCTTTACCTTGTTCTAAAAGTAAATGAAGTGGCTTGTGGGAAGAAATGTCGAAATGGTGAAATAAAATTCAAAATTACAAAAGGGGGATGAAAACAGAAAAATAAGGCGAAGGCAGGAATAAGGATAATCCATAAAAATTGCGATTATAAAATCTTGCGCCCTCTCAGAGGCGAGCCACCGATCTGATGTTCCTTTCCAGCAGTGTAGACAATTATACGGCCAGTGACCCGAGTCTTCGTGTTATTGTCCATCAGCAGAAGCGCAGACGTTCCTGGAGCTTAGTCTGTAATAAGCTTTACTTTTACATGGTCCTCGTGGCCACTTCCCGCCTCGCCTTAGTAAGTGTAGCTTGCTGGGCTCTGTTTACTGAACTTGAGCACTATGTTGTAGAAATAGCGGTAAAGCATCTTCCAGGTTTATCCCGTATGCCAAGTTCGGTTCATACACAGGGGTGGACGGAAGTCGGTTTACAGTTGCGAGTACTCAAAACACACAGCTTATTCTTGTATTGTAACGCATTAATTATTGTATTATTTGTATTTCAACTGTAAACCTACTTTTGCCTACCCCTGTATAAGGTTGGAGATGCATTTCCGCTTAAATTATCATACAAGTCTAAAGGATGACCCCAGCGGAGGAGGTCAGCTGAAGGGTTCCTGAGAGACCCGGAAGCAGATCTGTAGAAGGTGCCTGGTCTGTAGGTCTTGATTCTGAAGCTCACTTTGCCCTTGGAGGATTACAAACCCAAGGGGAGGTCAGCACATTTACATTTTCCAGAGCAGCTTCTTGATCCTCCGGGTCTTAGGGTACAAGACACCGGCTTTGAAGTTCATTCACATCTTCTATTCAGAGTGTCTCTGAGGCCTGGAAGCTGCAGTAGATTCACCCTTTCCTGTCTTTGCGTTCCTAGATACCGGGAGAGGGCTGATGAGCAGAACGTCCCTGCAGGTGAGCATCTCTCTTGTCCTTGAGACCCAGTGCAGATGTTGCTGCTTTGTTTTTGGGGGTTAAACCAAGTGGATTAAAAATATGCTCGGCATACAGGCATTTTTTACTTACAGATAAGTTTCAGTACAACTCTGCCAGTGAGAGTTGCTTGCTGCATACTGGAGACAAACCCAAGTAGCAGGGCTTGCACAGAGCAGTTTATTTTGCTGTCGCCTGAACACACCTGGGTAGGCGACCTGGCTGGTGTGGCGTCCCGTGGCCGTCGGAGGCCCAGGACTTAGCAGCTCTCCACCCACGTCCTTAGAGGGAGCTGCCACCCTCAGGTCCAGCGTGTAGCTCCTGGAGCTGGAGCAGCAGGGCCCAGCAAGGGGTGAGCAAGGGCAGCTTCTCCCGTCCAGGAAAGGGGACCCATGAACCAGCCTCCTCTCCGCTGCCAGCGACCAGGTGCGCAGCCCCGGCGGCGGGAGGCGACACCTGTCCGCAGTGCCCTTCGGGGGCGGGGAGGGGGTGTGGGTGGTGAGGAGGAGAGAGGCTGTTGGGTAGGCAGCCAGCAGTCTGCCACAGCGGACTTTATAAACCAGATCATGTGCTCACCGTGCACGGGAGGAAGCCGCTCTGAGAGTGCGCGTAGCAGAGGAGGTAGAACCGAGCGAGCAGAGGGAGGAGGCCTCGGGCCTGTCCCAGGCGCCAGCCTGCTGTGGCACCGGAGGGACAAGGCTCTGGACCCCGTGGGCTTCTGTGTCCTCCCCTGGAAAACAAGGAGGTGAATGGCATGGTGATCTGATCTCCAGGGTCCATTTATGCCATTTAAAGGACAATACAGTTTTCTGTAAAGCTACCAGTTAATTCCTTAATTTATTTTTATTTAACATTATTTTAATTTCTTAATTTATATAAACCCCAGGCTTACACATACTAGTATGTTTGGTGTAAAGAATGGTAACTTTTAGTGTTGTAATTCTATTATGCTGTTTTAATTTTTAAATTACTTTATAATTTTTAGTTGTGGCAAAAATATATACTAGTATAAAATAAAACTTATCATCTTAACCACTTTAACTGTGCAGCTTATTAGCATTAAGCACATGTACGTTGTTGTGTAATGCTTTTGTTTTTTGAACAGAGGTGTAATTGACCTCATTCTGTAGCAGCATTTGGAAAGGAGACATATACCTCTCATGCATATAGCGGTGACTGTAGGTTATTTATTTATTTATTTATTTATTTATTTTTTTAAAAAATATATTTTATTGATTTTTTACAGAGAGGAAGGGAGAGAGATAGAGAGTTAGAAACATCGATGAGAGAGAAACATCGATCAGCTGCCTCCTGCATATCCCCCACTGGAGATATGCCCGCAACCCAGGTACATGCCCTTGACCGGAATCGAACCCGGGACCCCTCAGTCCGCAGGCCGACGCTCTATCCACTGAGCCAAACCGGTTTCGGCTGTAGGTTATTTTTTTAAATAGGTTTTTATTTATTTTAAAGAGAGGAAGGGAGAGGGAGAAATATAGAAACATTGATGAGAGAAAAACATGGCATGGATGAGAGAGAAACATGGATCGCCTGCCCCCTGCACACCCCCTCCTGGGGTTTGAGCCTGCAACCTGGGCATGTGCCCCAACCAGGAATCAAACCTTGACCTCCTAGTAGTTCATAGGTCGATGCTCAACCATGGAGCCACGCTGGCTGGGCTGCCCAGCTTTTAAGTGTTCAGTTTGATGAGTTTTGATGATGAAGAGATTTACCCCAAGGACCATATAGACCAGTGATGGTGAACCTATGACACGCGTGTCAGAGGTGGCATGCAAACTCATTTTTTTGGTTGATTTTTCTTTGTTAAATGGCATTTAAATATATAAAATAAATATCAAAAATATACATCTTTGTTTTACTATGGTTGCAAATATCAAAAAATTTCTATATGTGACACGGCACCAGAGTTAAGTTAGGGTTTTTCAAAATGCTGACACGCCGAGCTCAAAAGGTTCGCCTTCACTGATATAGACCATTTTATCAAGTGGCTTTAAAAAAAATCCTCACCTGAAAATATGTTTTTATTCATTTGAGAGAGAGAGAGAGAGAGAGAGAGATCCACATGAGAGAGAAACATTGATAGGTTGTCTCCCTTACCCGCCCTGAGTGGAGATCTAACCGAAACCTAGGTATGTACCCTGACCGGGAACCGAGCCGCAACCTTTTGTTGTACAGGAAGATTCTCTAACCAACTGAGCCACCGAGTGGATTTTTTAAAAACCATAAAGTCACGGATGTCGGGGCAGGAAGAGGTGGTAGTGGTGATCTAGTCTAATCTCAATGTACAGATGAGGCAGCTGGCGGTGGCACCCAGCTGATTTTGGGCTGAAATTCGTAACTGAGATGCCAGTTGCAACGACAGCAGGACCTTACGCCTGGCTTGTTGGCGACTTACTTGTTTCTGGGGTCCGTTACTTGCATCTTAATTTTCCTTTCTCTGTTCCCGTCTCCGTGTGAAGAGCTGTCCTTCTGCAGGTGTTAGATGGGCCCCTTGTGCTGGCGGGCTGCCCTTGCTTTAGCTAGTGGACACAGGCTAAGGGAGGGTGGGCCATTTCTAGGACAGCCGCTGGGTACAGGGGGTTGCACCAGATGGGTTTTTGTGTGTGAGTGTGTGGGGTTCTGCTGTTTCCTGAAGGCAGCACAATTTCCTGGCCTAAGAAAGTGAAGGAACAATTTGATTTGAGTTGCCAGTGTTTCCACTTTCCTTTCTGGTGAAAGGTTGACAGTCACATAATTGACCTTTAATTCCTGTTGGGGTCGCAGTGCCCGCGCTGGAGCGGCCTTGCCGACACCCGCCGACTCGGGCGTGGCAGTTAGTCGGTGGTGGTCTCTGTGGTTGGGTGGTTCTGGGCTCTTAGTAGACGAAACCGAGACTTGAAAAGACGCGCACTCACAGGCCCGTCCCAAAGCACGGGCGCTCTAAACTCTGCTTTCTTTTCCGGGAAGGAGGGACAGGTGATTATTTCGTTGCCTGAGAGTTGCCTGCTCACCACGGACACAGTGATTAGGAGCCACTTAGGGGCGTACATTGCTAAGTAAGTGACCGCACACATGCTACCCGGGGCACCGCTTCTCCTTAGAGTCTGCACCATCGGCAGGTGTGTCACCTGAGGCAGAGTTCGGGAGGACCCAGCCCCTTGCGTAGCCGATACCTGCAACAGTGCAACAGGGCTACTCTGGTCTGTGAAGTTTGTTTTAATTCATGGCCAACTGGGAGGTGGGTTTGAGTCCTGATCTGTCCCGGAAACTGCAGATGAAATGGGACAATGAAGTCAGGGCCGAGCGCCTTGCTCACAGTAGCTCGTTCTCCATCGTAGTGGAGCGTGACAGATGTCAATTTCTCTTTTATTTTTACCCTTGTAAAAATACTTGTACTTGCTTGAATTTTCTTTCAACTCTGAAGAGCTGTTGACATTAGGAAAGAGTTAGCTTTTTTTTTTTTTTTTTTAGAGAGGAAGAGAGAGAGATAGAGAGCTAGAAACATCGATGAGAGAGAAACATCGATCAGCTGCCTCCTGCACATCTCCCACTGGGGATATGCCCGCAACCCAGGTACATGCCCTTGACCGGAATCGAACCTGGGACCTTTCAGTCCGCAGGCCGACGCTCTATCCACTGAGCCAAACCGGTTTCGGCAGGAAAGAGTTAGCTTTATTTAGCGTAGGAGAGAGGGGCCAGCCTTGAAGGGAGAACTGATTTCCAGCTCATGTTCTCCTGGGCCTCCGCTCGGGTCCATCTGAGGACAGAGTGTGAGAGCCTCAGCAGAAGGGTTTCTGAATTGTGAGGTGTGAAAGGTTGAATTGTGTCTTAGCCCAGGGTAAATTCTGAATGTGCCCCCCTCACCCCCCGCCCGCTAGCTCTTTAAAAAGTTAATGTATTTTATTGATTTCAGAGAGGAAGGGAGAGGGAGAGTTAGATAGAAACATCAGTGATGAGTCATCAATCCGCTGCCTTCAGCACGCCCCCTACTGGGGATCGATCCTGCAACCGGGGCCTGTGTCCCACCTGGAATTGAACGTACATCTTGGTTCATAGATCGACACTCAGCCACTGAGCGGCTCTGGCTGGGCCCCACTTGTGTTTGTAAGAGGACTGATATATCTTTATTGGTGTGAGTGGAGGCAAGGATGCTCTTAGCATTAATATTTTCCATATCATTCTGAAATTTTGAGTAGAATATATGGTAATATAGGAATCTAGACGTTGAAGGATTAATGTAAACTTTTCTTAATACATTCATGCAGCATGAGATTTTTCAGTGTGAACAGATAAAAATACTGCAGTGTATAATTTGCAACAGAGATGGTAATTTAAGATTAAAATAGAAATGCCTACATGTACCAGTGGATGTACTAGGTTCTTTCCATTGGTCCCCCACCAAGTGCCCTAATTATCCCAGTGAAACCAGTGGACTGCCAGCAAAAGCTTAAAGCTGGACAACCAAGTTGGAAGCAGAGAGGGTGTTTGCAGAAAGGAATCTTGCAAACAAAGCTGGGACTCGGGTTGGTGAGTCCGCTCTTGTGTGGCGTGACCTGCTCAGAGCACTTGTGTTGGGTGCTCTCTGGAGAGAAAGCTTTGAGGAAGGAAGACCCTCCCATGGGCCATGAAATAAGCTGGGTGAGTGCTGACTGCCCCGTCCCTCTGGGAGCAGAACTAACCACTAGAGCAGTGGTTCTCAACCTTCTGGCCCTTTCAATACAGTTCCTCATGTTGTGACCCAACCATAAAATTATTTTCGTTGCTACTTCGTAACTGTAATGTTGCTACTGTTATGAATCGTCATGTAAATATCTAATATGCAGGATGGTCTTAGGCGACCCCTGTGAAAGGGTCGTTGGACCCCCAAAGGGGTCGCGACCCACAGGTTGAGAACCGCTGCCCTAGAGTGTCTGTATCTTCCAATAAGAGTAACTTCTTTACTCTGGCTTTTAATTTGAAAAGGTGGCAGCCTCTCCCGTCTCCTCTGCTGGCTCTGTGCACCTTTCTAGTTGCAGAAAAGCATGCTGGGGACCGGTCCCCCTGGAAGCCCTACCTGGAGGTTTTGCCGAAGGCCTACACCTGCCCTGTGTGTTTGGAGCCGGAAGTGGTGGCTCTTCTCCCCAGGCCTTTGGAAGCGAAGGCCAGAGAGCAGAGGACGCGCGTGCGCGAGCTGTTCACGTCCTCCCGAGGCTTCTTCTCCTCCCTGCAGCCCCTGCTCTCCGAGGCTGCGGCGAGCGTCTTCAGCTACAGGGCCTTCCTGTGGGCCTGGTGCACGGTCAACACCAGAGCCGTGTACATGGAGCGGGGCCGGAGGCAGGGCCTGTCCGCGGAGCCAGACACCTGCGCGCTCGCCCCGTACCTGGATCTGCTGAACCACAGCCCGGCCGTCCAGGTGAGAGGCTGCCGAGGGGGCACGCGTTCTGTGTCCACAGGGAGGACAGCGACTTTAGAACCTGCGACCTAGACTAGGGAGTGGGCCACAGGGAAGGTGTGCCGGCTCCAGGTAACTGCCTGCCGCCAGGCGTGCTCCTGACTGCTCCCGACCCCATGTCCTGCCAGGCCCGCAGAGCCCAGTGCTATACTCCCCCCCCCCCGCCAGGTCTTAACCTGCAGCCTCCCCTCCCTCGCCCACCTGTGGTGCACGGTCTTCCTCCTTCCAGAACTGGCCCAGGAGTCTGGCTTGCGTTCCTGTCCCGACCCCTTTTATACTTGGGGGCCTTGCTGTCCGCTTTGATCTTTGCTGTGATCTCTGGTTAATGTACTGCCCCCCTCTCTGAGCTCTGCAGTCTTAAGAGGATGGGACTTTGCTTTGTTCCTCTTTGTAATCCCAGTGCTCAGCGCAGGGCCTGGCACGTAGTAGTCCTTCAATAAACCTTTGTTAAAAAACACACAAAACAAGCAAACAAACAAAACTTTATGGAGTGGGGAAAGGAGCCCGGAAGTCATTGGAGAAGCCTGCTGTGGGAGAGTCAGATCCCTCGCCCTCTGCCCTCTGCCCTCTCCCCTGTGGCACAGGACGGAGACGGTTCTGTCTGTAGGGCCTGCTGGGGAGGGCCTGCCTGAGGGCAGAGGTGTCTGTAGTCGGCTCACCCACAGCCAACCCTCACAGGGTCCACTTGCAGGCGCACTGGCTGGGACCCCTGCTCGCTGTCCTCTTCACACCCGGCCGCCCGGGGAAGACCCGTGCCACCCGGTTAGCCACCTGGTTCGCCCACTGCCATTGGGAGGGAGCGTGGGGAGGCCCTGCCGTGCCTCCGAGGCCAGGACACTCCTTGCCTGTCTGCTTGTCACTTCCTTAGGAGGATGCGTTTCTGACAACACTGAGTGCGGGAGGCCGAGCAGGAGGGTGTCTGTGGTTGATGTGGATGAAATGAGTGGGGCCGTAGTACAATAGGATGCTGGGCACAGGGACTCTGCCCCATTGGGGGGCTTTATTTTTATGGCTGTTCATGCATTGACGCCCCCAGGACCAGTGATTTTACAGGTGAGTGTGGGTACCGCCTCCTGCAGCGGGGCATGTGGCTCAGGGCGCTGGCGGGCTGAGCATTTCCTCTCTGGCCCTCTATGGAAGAAGTTGCCGGCCGGGCCTAAAGTGCGTTGCAGTGGCTTTTGGCATGAGACTCCAAACCATGGCCTTAATCTATTGTTGATGCTGCCAGGTGGGAATTTCAGCCTGCTCCTCCTCCTCGCCTCCTGGGGCTCGCTGGGCTTGCTGCTAAGGAAGGGGCCTCAGTGCCTGCACCCACTCCTTTCTGTGGGGAGCAGGTAGGTCTTCTTGTTCTTTTCCTCTCTACCCATCAGCTCACAAAACAGTCACAAAATCCATACGACAGTGTCAGCCAGTGTCATGCTCAAAGGCCTTATTGTAAGACCTGAAATCCCGCGTGTGCCTTGACACCTTTGGGCTCACAGGGCCCCAGAGGCCTGGCGGGCAGCTCCCTGCTCACACCTCGTAGTCCCCGACCTGGTGCGGAAGGCTTCCCGGCTGGTTGCTCTGTCAGCCAGACAAGCTGCCCCCACCTGGTTCTCACCCTAACAGGTTCCCCTCCCTGCCAGCCCTGGAAGTTATTCAAGCAAGTAACTCACATCTTCCCTGGAGAACCAGTGACCTCTTGTTACTACAAAGCCTGCTTCCTGTGGCCCCTGCTGGTGGCTGCCCACTTACGAGTACAGCCTGGAGGCCAGCCGCCTGTCCGCCCCCCTCCTCCCTTCCCCCCTCCTCCCTCCCCGGGCTGTCTGTGTGACATATCCATTGTCAGGTGTTATCCAATGTCAAGTGTTTGCCATCCCCAGGGCCCGGGGGTGGGACTCGCTTGCCAGTGGGGCGAATAGAGGCAAACTAGGGGCTGCCCTGGGAACCTTCATTGTTCCCACTTGCGGTTACATTCAGCAATGAGTGTTTCAAAGGGGCATCGGGCTTAAATAAACATAATAACTTAGTCATTTTAGTTTTGGGTTTTGCTTTAAAAAACTAACGATTTTCCTTTCTAGGTGAAAGCAGCATTTAATGAGGAAACCCGCTGTTATGAAATCAGGACGGGCTCGGGCTGCAGACGGCACGAGGAGGTGTTCATCTGCTACGGCCCCCACGACAGCCGGCGGCTGCTGCTGGAGTACGGGTTCGTTCCCCGCGGGAACCCCCACGCGTGTGTCCCCGTCTCACAAGGTCGGATGAACTTCGGTTCCTATCACTAAGATGGTATACACTTCCCCATCTGGGGGTGAGGTTCTTTTAAGTTTTAATAAAAATGGGAATCCTTTTTTTTCCTTCTAAATATTTTTATTGATATTAGAGAGGAAGGGAGAGGGAGAGAGAGAGAAACATCAGTGATGAGAGAGATTCACTGATCGGCTGCCTCCTGCACGCCCCCCAGTGGGGATCGAGCCCGCAACCCAGGCATGTGCCCAGACGGGGAATTGAACTGTGACCTCCTGGTTCATAGGTTGACACTCAACCACTGAACCATGCCGGCCGGGCAGCAATCCTTAAAATGTATATTGTTTATTTTCTCCGAGGTAGGGCTTGCCTCACTCTGGTTGACCATGTAATTGCGATAATGACATAAAAACAACGAAGCTTTGACCGACATTGAGGATGAGAAGAACCAAGAAGAGTTTTTTGTGTTGGGTCAGACAGGAATGGAGGACCAGGAAGCGTGCTAAGGAAATGCATATTTAATAGATGGAAAGAAATGGAGATCTCTGTACTGAGATTAGAAAGCCACACACATAAACATTCAGCACTGCTGTGTGTGACGCACTGTGCTCACCTCAGAGACGCATGCCCGTCCTTGTTCTGGGCGCGGTGCGTGATGAAGTCCTGGGTTACGCTCTTTTGTGGCCATTAAGTAGCCCTCATCCTTGGTGTTATTCTTTCTAAGATCAGGATTTCGCTAGTAAATTTATGCTGTGGCCCAGCTGGCGTGGCTCAGTGGTTGAGCGTTGACCCACCTATGAACCGGGAGGCCATGGTTCAATTTCCAGTTAGGGAACATGCCTGGGTTGCGGGCTCCATCCCCAGTAGGGGGCGTGCCGGAGGCAGCTGATCAGTGAGTCTCTCTCATCATTGATGTTTCTATCTCTCTCTCTCTCTCTCTCTCTCCCTCCCTTCCTCTCTGAAATCAATAAAAATATATTTGAAAAAATTTATGCTGTGAATATTCCCAACATCGTGGGAAACAGTACACGGAAGCCTGGTCCCTTCTGAGGCGGCACGGACTGTCTCCCGGCGCGAGGAGCAGCACAGTCACGGCGTGTATACTTGAGGTGGTTTTAATACAAGTTCTAGCGGAAATAGAGACGTGGTCGAGGTGCTGCTACTCCATCCTGCGGGCAGATGAATGCTGTTCTTTATGAAATAACATAGAAACGCAAAAGCAAGCCTTGCCGGTGTCTGAGAAAAGGGGCTTTGAGATGAGCCTTGTGTTACCAGAATAACTTCAACATCATGACCATGAAGTGCTGACTTGTGATCAACATTTATGTATTAGTGATGATTGCATTTAAAAATAAAGACAAATCCGAAGAGAAAATTTAAAAATACAAAAGTCCCTCATGTCTCTGCTGCCCAAGTGGCTTAGCCACTGTTTGCATCCTCACTTTCAGTTGCTCGGGTTGTAGTCACAGTTGTGCAGACTGTTGTGAGTCTGCGTTTAGAAGCTCCGCGCCTCGTGTGGGTGCAGAGCCCGCCGCGGAGCTGGGCTTCCCAGCAGGCCTGCCGGGGGCGGTCGTCGGGACTGGGCTTGTTGGCCCGCGTGCCGAGTGGGAGCGTGAGCTGGGTTGCGGGTGTTTGGTCCCTGCCTCGTGGAGTGTGTGGCTTTTCTGGAGCTGACGACGATCTCATTGCGTGGGCCTTGACGAATAGACCTCTGTTTTGTATGAATTAGGTAAACTGTTTCCATGTCTTGATTGCAATGGGAAGGAAAGTAAGCTGAGAAGGGAAGGTTTATACTTTTGTCTGACTTACATCCTAAATCTCAGTCTGATTTTTTTTTATGTAGATGTGCTTGTTAAATATCTTCCATCAACAGATAAGCAGATGAACAAAAAGATTTCCATTTTAAAGGATCATGACTTTATAGAGTAAGTGTTCCCCTCTCTCAAAATTGTTCCATCGGGAAATTGTGATGAGAAAATGGAGGTTAGGGTTCTGTAGGGATGAGACACCTTCTGACTCACCAGCTGCAGGTAGGTGTTTATCGAGCACTTACTCTGTGCAGTGAGCGGTGCTTGGTGTCGTGGGGCACACGGGAGTGTAAGGTACTTCCCAAGAAAGCTGTTCAGGGACCTAGAGGCCGCTGGGACAGGAAACATGGTGCCAGAAGGGAGCCTGGGTGAGCTGGTTGTGGCCCAGGTTGCGTGGGTCTCTGACTGTGGTATGGTGGTGTGGCATCGGCGGGTGGAGGCCAGGCTGGCCCTCCCCGACCACGGCGTGGGCTCTTGGGATGAGGGTGGCTGGTGACTTCACACCCAAAAGGAGAAGAGGGTCAGGGTTCTCCCTTCGGTAGATAAAGTGCAGCCGTGAGTGACCCAGCTCCGTCCCAGGCCGGTCGCGCTGTGGCGCTGCCGCTAGTTTAACCCCCAGACCACCCAGAGGCGCCAGCCTCCGTCTCCCTGTGCCTGGCCGTGCCTGCCGCGGGACCTCCTCCGGCTCCGGCTTCTGACCCAAGTGCGTTGGAAAATGGCTTGCATTTTTTTTTTCTTAAACGTGAGAGATTTTCCTGTTACTCAGGCTTTATCACTAGGTATTTGAAGACTGACTTTCCTTTTGTCTTTCTGACCAAGACCGCAGGCTCCCTAACGTTTAGTGGGCGCTTTAGAGAAACTGCTTTAGCCTTGGTCCCGAAGTACTAGTGACGGCTTGTCCTGCCCCCTCGCAGAAACCTGACGTTCGGATGGGACGGGCCGTCCTGGAGGCTGCTCACGGCCCTGAAGCTGCTGTGTCTGGAGGCTGGAGAATTGTGAGTGCACGTGGGTGGGCCAGGCTGTGGCTCCGGGATGCCGTCGTGGGCGTGGGCCGCGTGCTCTTGATGCCACTCACCCGCCGGCTGGGTGTTTCTCTCCTTAGTTGTCCGGGTTCTGTTTGAGCCTCACGGTCAGAGCGCGTGGTTTGGAGGACTTCTGGTCTCTCCTCAGAGGTTCCCCCTGGGACCTGCAGTCCTTGTTCAGAAGTGTGGGCACAGGCACTGCCCGGAGGGGAGTCTGAGTGGGTGGTTTTCCCGGAGCCAACAGAGCTCCTGCCCCTCCCCCTCCCCTGTTCTGCCCCAGGGGCAGATCCAGGGAGAGGCCTGGGCGTTTTCATGGGGGAGGCAGCAGGGGAGCCCCTGGTGTAACATGGGTCCTGGTCAGGCTTTTGGTCCGCCCCCCCCGCCCCCACCCCCCGTGGAAAGGACCGAGGGCTCCCGTGGTGTGTGCTGTGCTGCCTGGCCTGGAGCTCCTGCAGCCGGTGCTGGTCTGGTCGGAGCCAGAGCCGAGAAGCCGCGTGCAGGGAGGACTTCCTGAAGGTGAAGCGTCCCTGAGTGGTTGGGAGGGTTCCATGAGGTAGCTCAGTGCCCAGAATGGTGGTGCTGGCTCAGTGGGGCTTCTCTGTTTTGGTTCTGCATTTCTTTCTTTTTTTAAATTTATTTTATTGATTTTTTACCGAGAGGAAGGGAGAGGGATAGAGAGTTAGAAACATTGATCAGCTGCCTCCTGCACACCTCCTACTGGGGATGTGCCCGCAACCAAGGTACATGCTCTTGACCAGAATCGAACCCGGGACCCTTCAGTTCGCAGGTCGACGCTCTAGCCACTGAGTCAAACTGGTTTGGGCTGGTTCTGCATTTCTAAGTGCCTTCTGTTCACTTGCATGCGGATGTTGCCGTAGGCCCAGTCACCGTGCCTTTTGCCGTCCAAGCCACTTCCTCTGCAGATTCTGTACGTCCAGCATCTGTTCCTCCACCCTCCCTCCCATTGGTGCTTCTTCCAGCGTATGGAGTGGCGCTGCCACCTTCGGCTCAGCATCCTGCTGTTGCTCCCTCTTTAAAAACAAATGTTCTTACTGATTTCAGAGAGAGGAGGGGAGGAGAGAGACAGAAACATAAACGATGAGAGAGACTCACCGATCTGCTGCCTCCTGGACTCCTGCACGCCCCTCACTGGGGATCAAGCCCACTACCCCGGGCCTGTGCCCTGACTGGGAATCGAACCGTGACCTCCTTGGTTCATGGGTCGACGCTCACCCACTGAGCCACGCCAGCCGGGCGGCTCCTGCTCCCTCTTGCCCACCCTCAGACGTGTATCCTACCTGCCGGCCCACTGCGCCCAGCCCAGGGTCGCGCAGTGATGAGAGTGCCGGCCGCCTCCTGTTCTCGCCGTGCCTTCTGTGAAGCTCGTCCGTTTCAGCACCCAGAGGAGCACGGGCGGGAGCGCGACGAGTCCCTGGGGGGGTTATGGGAGGAATCTGCCGTGGGACGGGCTTTGTGATGCTTCTGGAAACAGGAGAGGGCAGTATGTGTTGTTGAGGTGTAAAAGTCGTCTTTATTTTTTGAGACCCTGCTGAAATGATCTTATTAAACATTTTGGTTCTAGTCCTCGCTGGAAAAAAGTCCTTCTTGGGGAGAGAATTTCAGATACAAATGAGAAGACGAGTTTGGACGTCGCCCAGAAAATATGCCGTTATTTCACAGAGGAGGCTAGTGCTATGCTTCAAAAGGTGTGTTTCTATAATTTTGCATCTTTTTCTTTCTTTTTTTAAAAAATATTTTATTGATTTTTTGCAGAGAGAAGGGAGAGGGATAGAGAGAGTTAGAAACATCGATGAGAGAGAAACATCGACCAGCTGCCTCCTACACACCTCCTACTGGGGATGTGCCTGCAACCAAGGTATAAGCCCTTGACCAGAATTGAACCTGGGACCCTTCAGTCCGCAGGCCGACGCTCTATCCACTGAGCTAAACCGGTTAGGGCTTTCTTTTTTTTAATGCCTTTTTAAAAAAATGGATTTCAGAGAGGAAGGGAGAGGAAGAGAGAGGTAGAAACGTCAATGATGAGAGGGAATCATTGATTGGCTGCCTTCTGCTATTTGGACTGAGCCCGCAAACCAGGCATGTGCCCTTGACTGGACTTGGACCTGGGACCCTTCCGTCCGCAGGCTAACACTCTATCCACTGAGCCAAACCGGCTAGGGCTTGCATCTTTTTCTTAAAGAAGTGTTTTGATTAAGAAGTTACTTGTTTTGGGCAGGTTGGATAGGGATGGTACACCTTCTTTGAGTGCTGTTTAATGCCTTAAATATATGAACATTGATATAATCTGTTTTTTGACTGTTAACATTCTGTCTGCACCTTTTAATAGGTAAAATTATTGCATGAATTCTTGGTAATAGATTTTTAAGTACTCTTTTCCTTTTATTTTTATTTAGTAACTATTTTAATTAAGCGAGAAAACAGCTGCTCTAGTCGGTTTTGCTCAGTGGATAGAGTGTTGGCCTGTGAACTCAAGGGTCCTGGGTTTGATTCTGGTCAGGGCACTTGCCTGGGTTGCGGGCTTGATCCCCAGTAGGGGGCATGCAGGAGGCAGTCAGTCAGTGATTATCTCATCATTTTTTTTTTTTACATTTTTTCTTTCTTTTTTTTAAAATTAATAAATCTTTATTGTTCAGGTTATTACAGATGTCCCTCTATTTTTCCCCCATAGCTCCCCTCCACCTGGTTCCCACCCTACCCCATGCCCTTACCCCCTGCCACTGTCCTCATCCATAGGTGTAAGATTTTTGTCCAGTCTCTTCCCGCACCCCCCACACCACTTCCCCCCAAGAATTGTCAGTCTACTCCCTTTCTATGCCCCTGCTTCTATTATATTCACCAGTTTATTCTGACTTAATTTTTAGGTTCACTTGTTGATAGATACTTATTTGTTGTCACTTTGTTCATAATTCTTATCTTTACCTTTTTCTTCTTCTTCCTCTTCTTAAAGGATACCTTTCAGCATTTCATATAATCCTGGTTTGGTGGTGATGAACTCCTTTAGCTTTTTTTTTTTATCTGTGAAGCTCTTTATCTGACCTTCAATTCTGAATGATAGCTTTGCTGGGTAAAGTACTCTTGGTTGTAGGTTCTTGGTATTCATCACTTTGAATATTTCTTGCCACTCCCTTCTGGCCTGCATGGTTTCTGTTGAGAAATCAGCTGACAGTCGTATGGTACTCCCTTGTAGGTAACTAACTGTTTTTCTCTTGCTGCCTTTAAGATTCTCTCTTTGTCTTTAGCCCTTGGCATTTTAATTATGATGTGTCTTGGTGTGGTCCTCTTTGGATTCCTCTTATTTGGGGTTCTCTTCACTTCCTGGACTTGTAAGTCTATTTCTTTCATCAGGTAGGGGAAGTTTGCTGTCATGATTTCTTCTAATAGGTTTTCAGTCTCTTGCTCTCTCTCTTCTTTGGGCACCCCAATAATTCTGATGTTGGTACGCTTGAAGTTGTCCCAGAGGCTCCTTACACTATCTTCATATTTTTGGATTCTTTTTTCGTTTTGCTTTTCTGGATGGGTATTTTTTGCTTCTTCGTATTTCAAATCTTTGACTTGATTCTTGAGTCTGCTGTTGGATCTCTGTATATTATTTTTAATTTCAGTCAGCGTATGTTTAATTTCTGACTGGTCCTTTTCCATTTTTTTGGCATTCTCATTAAGATCCTCGAAGGTCTCACTAAGTTCCTCGGAAGTTCGTAGAAGATTCTTGAGTAATCTTATAACTGTGGTTTTGAACTCTATGTCCTCCATTAGTTTGCTTTCCTCCATTTCTTTCGTTTGTGATGTGTTTCTTTGTCCACATTTTGGCTGACTGCGAGGACCCGCTGTGTCTACAGTGGAAGAACTGCTGTGCTGGAGACACCCTTATGGGGTAGGACTTGCTTCAGTGGGGCTTTGGTGCTCACTGAGTCTGCTTCTTGAGTGTGTCCCTTATGGATGTGAGGAGTTGAATTCTGGTGTCTGACCAGGGGTACCCTTTCTCCTGGATCTCCAAGTCAACCACTGTGTGAGTCCACCCAGCAGGAGCTACAGCAGGAGAGGGAGTACTCAGCAGGTTTCTCCTCTTTGTTTGGGGTTTGGAAGTTTTGGAGCTCTCTGACCCAGCTGCAGTTTGTTAGGTTAGGCTGCAAAAGTACAGGTGATTCCTTTGCGCCACTGCACACAGCTGGGGTGGGGATGTAAATTGAGTGGGGGGGGGGGGGCGGTCTCAGAGAATCACCAGGGCGGAGCAAACAGCAATGACTGTTGTCAGCCGTCTCCGCGACTCCAGGTCTCTGCATCCCCGAGTCCCGCGCCCCCACAGCAACAATGATCCCTGTGAGCAGCTCTGTGAGAAAGTCATCCTCACTTTCCAACCCGCTGCAAGACAGTCCAGTTTCTCCCCATAGGAGTCTGGGACCCCAGAGTCTCGCCGTAAATAAGTTCAGTGCATTGGAGAGCTTGTATCCCCTTCCGATTGAAACAAACCGTGCACCCAGGTGCAGCCGCCTCGCGCGCGCCTCCGTACCTCTGTTCTTGGCGCCTCTGCACCTCCTACCCGGTCTCAATGCGCTTTTTTCTTTCCTTCTAGTTGTAGAGCTTCCACCCAGCCAGCTTTCCCGTGGTTCTGGATGATAGCTGTTTTGTCTTATAGTTTTAATGTTGTTGTAGGGGGCAGCACGTACAGGTTTGTACCTTATGCCGCCATCTTGGTTGTCCCTCTCTCTCATCATTGATGTTTCTATCTCTTTCCCGCTCTCCCTTCCTCTCTGAAATCAATAAAAAATTAAAAAAAAAAAAAAGAACAGCTCATTTGAATAAAAACATTACTGGGATTTAAAATATGTTAATGAACTTTGAAGGCACCATTGTGCTCAGTGGAATAAACCAGAATGCAGAAGACAAACTGCTCGGCTCCACCTCTGGAGGATCTGGGACAGGCAGGGGCATAGAGACGGGCGGTGGAGGATGCCAGGGCTGGGGAGGTTGTGTTTAATGGGGACAGTGTCTGGTGATGATTACATAACATTGTTGACATTCTAAATACCACTGTCTGTATATTTAAAAGTGCTCAAAATGGTAAATTTTATGTATGTTTTATTATAATAAAATGTTTAAAAATAACTTCCAGGTTTCTCACATGAAAGATAAAGAAATGGCGTTGATACACCAGCTCACTTTGGTGGAAACGTTGTGGACAGAAGAGCTGGAGATCCTCCGGGCATCTGCCGAGACCCTGAGCGGTTTGCAGGCCGCTGTTTGTGACTCACCCACGTGCCTCCGATCGCCTCCCCTGCTGGGTGTCGCCCCCTCTGCAGGGTGTGACGCCTGAAACACTGTACACTAAGGTTCGTTTTACCCTGAATCCTTTTTAGATCTTGGCTCTGGATTTATACTCTTCACGGCCTTTTCACGCCTGTTAACATTCAGGACAAGGGGGCGGGTGTCAGAGCAGAAATCATTCCACAGAAGCCAAGAGCTGCTGCTTAGAAACACTGGACATTGTCGAAGCACAAGACGATGCGGTGTTCCCTTCCGGAGCCTCTGGGCGCAGGACGAGCTGCTTCCACTTCTCCCAGCTGAACATTCCGTCTCCAAGGGCCACAGCTCCCGGGGTTGTGGGAGGCAGGAGAGGGAGTACTCCCAGTCGCCGCCCGTCATCTTTAAATGCAGCAGCCCGTGCTGAGTACAGGTTAATCCCAAGCTCAAGTGCACGAGTCCTCGGCTCAGCCGGTCAGTGCCACGTGAGCGGCAGAACACACAGTGCTCAGCACTCGGTGCACGTCACGGCCTCCTGTGAGAACAAGCCCCACTCGCCCGCCCAGGTGTCTGAGGAGCAGAGCCGAGTCGGCTCAGCAGTGAGCTGGAGACGCTTCCCTCTTCGTCCACTGGGTGGCGCGAGAGGACCGCCGCCGGAAGGCTGGCTCCTCAAAAGCAGGCAGTTGTGTTCAGGTGGGAGTGGGATCTGGACAAAGCAAAGCGACTCTGTTCCTGGGGCAGAACGCTGGTGTCCCTGCTCTCCTGGGGCCTTGGCCTCCTTGGGTGAGAACAGGCAGCTACACAGCAGTTCAGGGCGAAGGGGCCTGACCAGGTGTGGGGCTCAGGTGAGGGTGGAGGGGCAGGTGATGAGACGCAGGACTGTCTGCCTACGACAGGCCATAGGAAATGTCCGTATGTGGCACTTTTTCTCGAGCAGAAGAGAATGCCTCATCGCAGGGAGCAGGTTTTAGTTCCATGTCTTCGAGAGCAGGCAGACAGGTCCTGGCCAGGCAAACAGGAAGGCTCACTTCCAAGGGTGTAAACTGAGCCCCCACCCAGAAGGGGGTCTTGCTCCTGTGATGGCTTCTGCCAGGTGTGTCTGGAGCCGGAGGGAGCCTTCCTCTGACGGGCTGGCCGTCGTCCTTAAAGGCGTGTGTTTGACGTGAGGACAGAGCCTCAAGGTCGAGTGGAGTGTGCCCGGTGTCCTTGGACTCCTGCATCCATGTTGACTGACAGGCTCCGATCCCAACTGGCTGGTGACAGGCGTGAGGTGGCCCCGCACATCTCACAGTGACGATGCGGCAGCCTCGTTTGAAATGATCTCTTGGGTCTGCTGGGCCGTCCCAGGGCCCCGTTGTCTGTCCTCAGGTGGAGCCTCGCTCACCTTGCAGGTCCTTGGACCCTCCACGCCACCTCTCCGTGGATGCACGTCCGGGCCTCGCCTCGAGCGGGCGGCATTCCATGCAGAGCGCCTGCAGGACCTGGCGAGGCCCCTGCTGCAGGTTTGAAGGTTCCCCTGGAACTGGGCGTGGAGAGAGACCCACACATGGCCGTCGGTCTGATCGGAGTTGCCTGATGGTGGCGGCTGTTTGTCTGGAAGCGATCTTGCTGAGGAGGTCAGGTGGGGGTCAGGCGCTGTTTCTGATGTGGTTTAACGTGCAGGCGAGGCTGGGAGCCATGGCTCACGTGGGCTCGACAGAAACTGTGAGAGGAAGTATTCGTCTCCATTCGGGAGCAGGAGGGTCCTGGCAGGGCCACGGAGCCCATCTTCTTCCTTATAATCTGTAGTGGCAGGAGCCCCCGGAGCTCACCTGCAACCCGCTCCCCACGGTGGTCTGCAGCCAGCAGCACCCCCGCCCCGGGAGCTCGCCTGTTAGAAAGGAGACTCACACCCTGGGCCTGCCGCGTCTGAGTCTGCGCAGTGATGGACGTCAGAAACGCTGCCTCAGGCCAGCTCTCCAGCATCTCCAGGGCCCCCGTGGGTGCGGGGCCAGCTCGGTGCCAGGCTGTGCCATCCATGCACGGAGTCCTCCTCGCCGGGCACCGTTCTCTCGATGGATGGGGAAAGCCCGGCTCAGGGGCCAGGGGGCAAAGTCCCTGCCGCAGACAGCAGAGCCCGGGCCAAGCCGAAGCATCTCTGCGTAGACACCTTTGCAGCAGACGTTTCCGCGCAGACATTTCTGCCTCATAACTAATGGGCTGTGAGGCATCTCTGCCGTAAGAGAGACAATGACTGGCTGGCAGTTTTGTTGTTTGGCTTTATTTCTCTGTTGATGAAGTAGTCAGGTGCCGTAAAAGAGATAAAAATAGCTGCTTGCGATTTGCTTTTCTTGTTTCGCTTCATTTGCTTCATTTCTCCGTGGATGAGGCTCTCACAGTTGCTCCTGTTCTAGGTTAGGTCACGTGTAGCTCTCAGCCAGCCCTTAACATCGTTGGCACTTCTCCCCGATGACAGGACTTCCCCAGGAGTTGGGGTCTCGTCCTGCAAGAGGACACGGGGAGGAGAAAGCAAGGCCAGGCCCCGAGGGCAGAGCCAGGCCCACGGCTCCCACGAAGGAGAAAGTGCTTGGGTACTGTCCACGGAACAGAGTCTGCTGTTTGTGCGGTGTTGCCATGACTACAGTTTAAATGTAGGCACAGGCTGCATCTCACAGGAAACTTTTGAATTTTGTTTTTTATCTTTTCACGTTTCATTATGCCCTTCCAAATGTCCCTCTTTTATATATCGTGGTTTTTCCTTTTTAATGGTAAAAGGTAACTAGTATGCGGCGAGGATGTCTGCTGCAGGGATGCTGTGGCCACGGGATGGGCCAGAGCCTGTGGTGGCACGGACTTCTCCCGGCCCATTTCTGGCTGCCGGGGGTTCTGGGACAGGAAGCCTAGCAGAGGAGGACACTCGGGGGGCTGGGGCGTGGGGAGGACCGGGCAGTGCCCTCTGCTCTGGCCGTGCCTGTTCTGTCCTGTGCTTCGGTCCCCGCAGCCGGCTGACGTGCCGCCGGCTCGCAGGTGGATGGAGCCGCCGGGGCTGCCGGCAGTCTGGGGTCTGGGGGTGATTTCACGGCACTGTTGGCGCCATTCGTTCAGATTTTTGCAGAATGGCGGAGCAGCCCCCGGTGCCCTTCCTTTCTTTATTGCGTGTTTTCTTTGTGAGGGGACTAAAGAGCCGACTGCCTTTTAAGGGACAGGAGCACTGAGTTTTGTCTTCCCATCCCATTACTGTCAAACAAGTCACCTGAGAACTCGGGTCACATGGTCCGGCTTGCAGGGGCGCGGCGCTCCCGAGAGGACGGCTCACGGGCTCTCAGCAGACCGAGAAGAATGCCTTTTATCATGTTCTGGTCTCTACCTCCCACTGTTTTATTTCCCTTCCAGCATCACTCAGCCCAAATGGTATTTGTCAGGAGGAATTGGCGAGCGCCGGAGGCTGTGTTCTGTCTGCTTGAATGGAAAGTCTCAAAGCGGTTGTCATGTTGAAAGAAAATACTGCATTTGATCTTTTTCTATGATTTCTGCAGACATGGTGCGTGTCTGCATTTCTAGCCTCCCGGCCCCTGTGCCTTTGGGGGAAACGCCCTGCAGGAAGTAGCACTTCGCAGGTCATTCGCCTTCTGCGGAGAAGTCAGCCCCGCACACGGAGTCACTTAGAAAGCATGATTTATTTCCATTAGCGGCTCCGGAGCCGCTGGCGCGCAGGTTGCTGGACACCCACCCGGGACGTAGGGCTTCGCGTCTCGTGTCCGTTCCTGCCAGGATGTTTATTCTTCTGGATGAAACGGTGCCTGCGGGCGGTGGCGGCCATCCTCCAGCCCTGCGCCGGCCGGCCTCTCGCTGCCCCTTTCCGGGCCGGACGCCGGGCCCGCGGGGGAGACTCCTGGTCAGAGAGCAGAGCGGCGAGGCCAGGCCGGGCATGCAGACGGCCTCGCAGACGGTCCCCAGCACGGTGCACAGGACACAGTGTGGCGGCTTTCCAGGGGCACACAGCCCCATCGCAGGCACCTTCCTCCGTGTTCCCACGTGTATCCACACACCCTGAGGAGTGCCCTCGCCGCGGCAGGTCGCAGAGCCGTGGGACGGACGCACCGCCTCTCGTCTAGAGCGCTGGGCTGCTAAGCCATGAGTCACCACCATGTTGTAGAAAACTCTAGATTTGGGGTCAGCAAACTCTAGCCACTCCCTGTATTTATAAATAAAGTTTTTTAAAAATGGGAACTTTTTTATTGTGGCAAAATATGCATAACATAAAATTTGCCATTTAAACCATTTTAAATGTACAATTCAGTAGCATTGAGTATCATGTTGTGTCACCATCACCATTTCCAAAACTCTTCCATGCCCCCAAACAGAAATTCTTTACCCATTAAATGGTCACTCCCCAGCCCCCTCTCCCCCAGGACCCGCTAACCTCTCATCTATTTGGTCTCCGTAACTTGTCTGTTCTCAGTATTTCATGTAAGTGGGATCATGTGACATCTGCCCTTTGTGTCTGGTCTGTTTCACTTAGCACGGCTTCTGAGGTCCAGTCGCGTAGCAGGTGCCAGGACTCCCTTTCTTAAGGCTAATACTCCCCTGGGTGTAAGGGCCACATTTCTTCTTTCTTCTTAAATATGTATTTTTATTGATTTCAGAGAGGAAGAGAGGGAGAGAGAGAGAGAAACATCAGTGATGAGAGGGAATCATTGACCGGCAGCCTCCTGCACGCCCCCTCCTGGGATTGAGCCTGCAACCTGGACCTGTGCCCTTGACTGGAATCGAACCTGGGACCCTTCAGTCCACAGTCTGACACTCTATCCGCTGAGCCAAACCAGCTAGGGCCACATTTCTTTTTCTTTTTCTTTTTCTTTTTTTTTTTTAAATATATTTTATTGGTTTTTCACAGAGAGGAAGGGAGAGGGACAGAGAGTTAGAAACATCGATGAGAGAGAAACATCGATCAGCTGCCTCCTGCACACCCCCCACTGGGGATGTGCCCACAACCAAGGTACATGCCCTTGGCCGGAATCGAACCTGGGACCCTTCAGTCCGTAGGCCGACACTCTATCCACTGAGCCAAACCGGCCAGGGCCACATTTCTTTTTTGAGGGGGACATTTTCCTCTAGCCTCTTAGGTTCCGTGACTGGGGCCTGTGAATTAAACCGACAAAAGATAGATCAACAGGAGTAAAGATTTATTTTGCGTGTACATAGGGGCTATACAGAAAAGCAATGAGAAAGCCAAGAAGTAGTTAGGCCTAAGAGCTTATGTACCATTTTAAAAAAGGGCAGTCAGTTGTAGAGAAGTGACTAGACAAAGAGATTTGGGCTCCCCGGGGGAAGGTAAATTGCGGGAAGCTAATGGAGGATAAGGGCTGTTTAGTAAGGTTCGTTACGCTGACTCCAGTTGGCAGGCCCCGTGATAGGAGTCCGGTGGTTCAGAGTTGTCTCCTCCTGGCATGAGGGGCGGGGGTTGGGGGTGGGGGGGAACTTTTCCAAATGGAAACCTACGCTTGGGTTTTTGGCCGAAAGGAGGGTGGAGAGTTCCTCCTGCACCTGCTGTTCCTCAGGCGCCTTCAGCGGAGGAGCCCGTACGCCAACGTGGCCCCTTTTGGGGCAGGCTTTTCTGACCCCATTCCCACGGTTCAGCCCCGTGCAGCACGTAAGGGATGACACGCACCTCCAAGCTGTAGAGATGTGTGTGCATCTGGCACGACACAGCCCGGCGTGGACTCAGTTTCAGAAAATAACAAATATTGTCGGGAAATGAGGCAAATGACACTGCTTTTTTGGGGTGACTTTTATAAAACAGCCACGTGTTGGGTAAAGCAGCCACGAAAGATCTCAGAAACCCGTCACTCTACAGGCAAAAACATCATGCTGCTGATGTAATTATTGAGACTTACTTTTTCAATGTATTTTAAGGAATAGGTTATATTTAAAAGGGGTGTTGATTTTGTTCTGTATCCCAAGGATAACGAAGCAAGCATGCACTATAATAAATACATTTAAATAAACATGATTTTTGCTGAAAATCACAACAAATGGAACTCACTGATTTTGGAATGTTCCGGTGGAAGAGGTGAGGCCCTGACCGCACAGGTGCTGGCTGTCAGCTGACGGGCACAGCAGATCCAAGCGACCGGACCCCCTGAGAGTTAACTGGAAAGCGGAAGTTAGTGCCGCTGGTTGCACATCTCCCTGCGCGCTAACTGCTCGGAGGAGGACGTGGCGGCGTTCTCGTCCACATGAGCGCACACGCTGCTCGCGCATCCTTTGCTTATCCTTGCTGCCCGTCTTACTGAAAATGTACTCCCAGCCCTGGCCGGTGGGCTCAGTGGTTAGTGTTGGCCTGCACAGCGGCGCGTCGCAGGTTAGATTCCTGGTCGAGGCTCGTACCCCCACCCCCAGTTGGGGATGCAGGTTCTACCCCCACCCCCAGTTGGGGTGCATGTGGAGGCACTCAGGCATGTGTCTCTCTCACATCAGTATTTCTGTCTCTCTGCCCCCTCCCCCCTCCCTCTCACTCTCTCAAAATCAATGGAAAAAATATCCTCACTCCTTGGGTGAGGATTAGAAAAAAAAAAGAAAAAATGTATCCCGAGTGAAATTCAAAAGAAACAAACTGCAAAACCACCCCCCCCAGCAGTGCAGTCAGAGCAGGGCCTTTGGTTGCCTGTGGTAGGACCTTCCTCCTAGCCCATGGCTTCCTCTCCTTTTTCTGAATCGAGGAGGTGCATCAGAAGCGACACTGTTCCAGGGATGACACTGGATGGACTAAGTTATCGGGAGAGTAATTAAACTTCGTATCAGCGCTGTTCCACTTTTATTAACTAGCTGTGCACACCCGGTGCTGGCTGGGAGCGTGTGAGTGCTGGTCTCAGGCAGGAGGACTTCCCGCTGGAGCCCGCGGGGCTTCCCCAGCAGCGCAGGGCAGCGGGCCTGGGAGGCACAGCTACGCTTTCTGGGAAGAGACGGCCGAGCAGGGCAGAGAGGGCGCTTCATGGGCAAGTTCTCGGTCCTCAGGCTGCCCGCACAGCCAAGTCCTCAAGGGGTCACATTTTTGCTTCTTGCATGAAAAGTGGGTAAAATAAGGGCGCACCTTGCTAACAAGTGGATGTCAGCCTGCAGGCCGTCTGGGCTCAGTCTTCTGTAAGAAAGAGCCACGGCGGGGGCGGCTCACAGCAGGCTTTATGTCTCGGCGCCCAAGGTCTCGGAAGGTCAGGATCGGTGAGCTGGCAGATTCTGTCGGTGAGGGCTCTTCCCGGTGTGCGGTGGCCGCCTTCTTGCTGGGCCCTGACGTGGTGGGGTCAGAGAGGAAGCTCTGGTTTCTTTTTTTCCAAGGTACGAATCCCACCTGGGGGCCCCACCCTCATGACCTCTAACCCTATTGCCTCCCAAAGGTCCCACCTCCCAGCAGACCATTCACGTTGACGATTAGGTCTTTACGGATTTGGGGGTGACTGACACAAACATTGAGTTCCTAGCAGAAACCCGAGCAAGGAGCTCAGTGAAAACCTGCAGGACTCCTGGCCCATAGGAACTGAAACTGTACATTTGTGTGGCCAGAAGCCACTGAGTTTGTGGTAATTTATGCAGCAACAGAAAATTAATGGAGGTAGCATTTCAAAGACCACTCCTTTATATTAGCAAAAAAGCATGTTAATGATCAACATACAGTAAATTGTGAAAAGGAATGCTTGCTAGCTCAGGAAATTGCATAGATTAAATGCCCCCGGAAATGGCTTTTTCTTTTTTTATTCATTAAACATCGTCACTCCTGCTGGGACCCCATGGCTGAGGGGCTGGATGGGGGGAGAGAGGAGCGGGTGCTCTTGTATCTTTCCCGAGAACTGGCCAGGTGTGGTCCGCCCTTGGGTGGCCCGTGCACCTTGTCCTGGCCCTGGGACAACCTTGGCCAGCGGAAGCCACAGTCCGTCCTGGCTGGTACCTGTTCTGGGGTTTCTGCCTTGGAGAGGAAATCTCTAGGCCAGGGCCTCCGACTTACAGAGAGCTGTGGGTGGGAAAGACGGCCTAAAATACATGGGCCACATCGGGTCGAATTTCTTTTCTCTATAGCATGAGACAATTATTTTCTGAAAACTTGGTGCTTAGTAAAAATGGTTTGGGTGAATCCTGCTTGCCAGGCACCGCCACCTGGGCTCCCCCTTCTCTGGGCGCCAGCGTAGCTGTTGGTGTGGCACTGGGTCCTGTCCCAACTCTGTGTTTACAGAGTGATTAGGAGAGGGAGAGGGAGAGAGAAACATCAATGGTGAGAGAATCACGGATCCGCTGCCTCCTGCACGCCCCACACTGGGGATGGAGCCCGCAGGCATGTGTCCTGACTGGGAAGCAAACCGTGACCTCTGGGTTCATAGGTCAACACCCCACCACGGAGCCATGCCAGCCAGGCAAAGCGCTTTCTAAAGGAACAGTGGTGATCAAATCTGTTGACCTTTTATCACCCTTACTTTGGGAGAGTTTTGGAGTTTTAAAGACGTTACAGCATTCTCTTTTCTTTGGCTTTGACGAGGTCAAAGGTAGTTGCATGCTTTTCTAGTTTGTGAGGCAACAGAAAAGCAGGCTGAGAAGTTCCTTAATTGTTGTTGTTGGATTCACAATGAAAATGAGAAATCAGAAGGAGGGCTGTTTTATTTTTTTTGGCAAATTAAAAAAAATGTCCAGTCATTTGTACAAATGGTTTAAAAGCCTTGAGATTTTAGGAATGTGTATTTGCAATTATTCTCCTTTAATAATTAATTACTAATATGTTTTAATCACTGAGAACATTGTTTTGATCATTAAGAATTTACAATGTAAAGATTATTTCAAGGTCAAATTTCAAATGTTAATCACTGTAATCTAATGCATGTAAATCTCTGCTGAATTCAGTTTAAAAATAAAAAGTAAATGACTAATTCGAGCTAGCACACTTACTGGAAATCGCCTTTTATTATTCTCTGCTGTGGTTCAAGGTCGTTTCTTTAATCAAACCTCAGCGCCTGATGCAGAGTCCTGAGGAGAGGACTCATTCCTCCCCCCCTTTCCCTGAGATACAGCTCCCCCAGGAGCCTCCCAACTCGCCTTTTCTCTTCGCTGTTCTCCACTCATCTTTAATTATTGCTGCTGCTCTTATGCTTCTCCCTCCCTCCCTCCCTCCCTTCTCTCTCTCTCTCTCTCTCTCTCTCTCTCTCTCTCTCTCTCTCTATATATATATATATATATATACATATACTTCTATTGATTTTAGAGAGGAAGGGAGAAGGAGAGAGATAGGAACATCAATGATGAGAGAGAATCATGGACCAGCTGCCTCCTGCACACCCCACACTGGGGATCAAGCCTGCAACCTGGGCCTGTGCCCTGACTGGGAATCGAACCGTGATCTCCTGGTTCCTAGGTTGACACTCAACCACTGAGCCATGCTGCCTGGTCTCCCCCTTTCTTTCCCTCCCTCCTCCTGTGCCTCCTCCCGCCCTCCCTCGCTCCCTTCCTTCCTAGTTTCGAGGGCAGATTGTGTCCCAGGCACAAGACAAAAGTCAGGAGCCCGTTTTGGAGCTTTGAGACGGAAGCTTCCTAGCGTGCTTTCCTCCTGCTTCAGTGGGCACCTGGGCCTTCTGCTTCACTGGATTGTGGTGGGGCCGCGAGGGGTGCGGATTACAAGCCTGGGCCCTACCTGGGCTTGGGTCCTCATCCCGCTCCCAGTCCTGTGAGCCTGCAAAGTTCCTATCTGCCCTGCCTCCCCTCCTCGTCTGTAGGGGGAGCAGAGCCCTGCGCTGAGGCTGCTGTGAAGGCGCAGCCCGTTGGTGCACCCTGGCTGGCTGCTGGGCAGCACCCTGGCTGGCTGCTGGTCGGTGCACCCTGGCTGGCTGCTGGGCAGCACCCTGGCTGGCTGCTGGGCAGGGCCCTGGCTGGCTGCTGGTCGGTGCACCCTGGCTGGCTGCTGGGCAGGGCCCTGGCTGGCTGCTGGTCGGTGCACCCTGGCTGGCTGCTGGTCGGTGCACCCTGGCTGGCTGCTGGCGGGTGCACCCTGGCTGGCTGCTGGTCGGTGCACCCTGGCTGGCTGCTGGGCAGCACCCTGGCTGGCTGCTGGTCGGTGCACCCTGGCTGGCTGCTGGTCGGTGCACCCTGGCTGGCTGCTGGTGGGTGCACCCTGGCTGGCTGCTGGGCAGGGCCGTCAGCTCAGCTCGCTGCAGAGAACGGAATGCCTTCATGTTGGCCCCGCAAGCTGACCTCCCCCTGAGCCCACCCCACACGTTTCTGGGTAAAATCTGGCTTTTAGTTCTGTCCAGTTTAAACCTTCGTCTCATCCAATTTAATTTAGAATTCAATTTCATCCACGTAATTGAGTTTCAGTGGCTGCTTTAGGCAGCAGCCTAAAGAGAAGCATCCAGTAGCCTCCCTTCTCTTTCCCTAGCAGAGTTTTGGGCGGGAGGGGTGTGTTTGCACGTCCACCTCCCGGCTGGTTCTGTTGTCTGTAGCCTTGAACTGGCAGCTTGGTGTGGGCTCAGGCAGCACCTCTGGGGCTGTGCTGTCGCCTTGGTAACCACACTGCTGGGGCGTTGCCCCTGGCTGTCAGCTCGGGTCCTTGCCCTGCGGGACCCAGTGTTCCGGGACCTCGATCTTTGAGGCCTGGTTCCGAATGGCCACGCTCTGCTGCTTCGTGTTGTAGGTGCGGGCCTGGACTGGAACGCGGCCGCCTGCGGTAGCTCATCACAGCCTGACACACAGGGGCCAGACCGTCCTGGTGCCTCACAGGACAAGCAGTGCCCTGCTGGCGTGTTATCGTAGACCGTGTGTCTGTGCGCCCCCCAAAGTCACAGTGTTGAAACCTCACTCCCCAGGGTGGTGGTTGTGGGGCCTGAGAGAAGTGGTTGGGTTCAGATTAGGTCATGGAGTGGAGCCCCCGTGATGGGCTTAGTGCCCTTGTGAGCAGGAGAGACCTACCTGCTCTCTCTCTCTCTCGCTCTCGCTCTCTCGCTCTCTCTCTCTTCCCCCCCAACCCCCCACCATGTGAGGATTCAACAAGAGAAGATGGATGTACCCTGGGCGGGTGGCTTAGCTGCTTAGCTGCTTGGAGCATCATCCATGCACCAAAAGGTTGGGGGTTTGATTCCTGGTCAGGGCACATACCTAGGTTGCAGGTTCTGTCCTCAGTCTGGGCCAGAACCAGAGGCAACGGATGGATGGTTCTCTCTCAACTTGATGTTTCTCTCTCTCTCTCCCTAAAATCACAAACATCTGTCCCTGGGCGAGGAATGCAGAGAGAAGGTGGCTGTCTGCAAACCAGGAGGAGAGTCCTCAGCAGAACCTGGCCACACGGGTTCTGACCACGGACTTCCTGGATCCCGCGGCTTTCTCCCTGAATGCCGTGAGTAGCATCCGTGTACATGTAAAAAGTTGGGCCTGTGGGTGTGGCTCAGTGGTTGAGCATCGACCTGTGAACCAGAAAGTCACAGTTTGATTCCCAGTTGGGGCACATGCCCAGGTTGCAGGCTCCATCCCCAGTGTGGGCGTGCAGGGGGCAGCTGATCAATGATTCTCATCATTGATGTTTCTATCTCTCGCTCCCTCTTGTCTCTGAAATCAATACAGATATATTTAAAAAAAATTAAAAACCATAAGGTGATACTTTTTTGTTGCTGTTAATCCTCATCTGAGGATATTTTTTCCTTTGGTTTTTAGAGAGAGTAGAAGGGAGGGAGAGAGAAAAACATCAATATGAGAGAGATTCACTGATTGTTTGCCTCCAACAATGCGCCTGATCTGGGCTGGGGATTGAACCTGCAACCCAGGTACGTGCCCTTGCCTGGCAATCAAACCCGAGACCCTTCGGTGCTCGGGCCAACGCTCCAGCCATTGAGCCACACTGGCCAGGGCAAAGTGATATATATATATATATATATATATATATATATATATATATATATATATATTTTATTGATTTTTTACAGAGAGGAAGGGAGAGGGATAGAGAGTTAGAAACATCGATGAGAGAGAAACATCGATTAGCTGCCTCCTGCACAACCCCTACTGGGGATGTGCCCACAACCAAGGTACATGCCCTTGATCAGAATCGAACCTGGGACCCTTGAGTCCGCAGGCTGACTCTCTATCCACTGAGCCAAACCAGTTAGGGCCAAAGTGATATTTTTAAAAAATATTAAAAAAAATATTTTTTATAAATTCTTGTTGTTGAAAGTTTTACATATGTCTCCCCCCCTTGACCTCTCCCCTCCCACTTCCTCCCCCCAGCACATGCCCCCACCCCCTTACTGTCTGTGTCCAAGGTCATGCTCATATGCATGCATACAAGTCCTTTGGTTGGTCTCTTACCCACCTCCTACCCTCCCTGCCTTCCCTCTGAGGTTTGATGGTCTGTTCGATGCTTCTGAAGAAGAAAAGAAATTGTTAACGTAAAAAAACCATTGAAACCTGTAAAGAATTTATGTGAGTTTATTTGAGCCAAACTGTCAACTTACGCCAGGAAGCAGAACTTCAGTGAATTGAGATAATGCTCTGGAGAATGGAGGGTTACATCTGTATTTATACATTGCAATCAAAGGAGGGACGTAGGTGGGTTACATGAAATCCATTGGTGATAGACTAAGGAGGAGGGATAAAGCAAAGGGGGGGAACTTCTGGGATTGGGTAAAAAGTGAAATGATGGACATGTGCTTCTCTTACACAGATGGGCACAGGATAGCTTAACGTAATTAACAGTTGACAATCAACCTGATAACAATAACAATGAGGGAACATCCTGGTGCCATTTGTTGTGCCCTGAGGGGTCGGGTGGTAAAAAGGAAGTTACAAGTTACCCAGACATTTCACAGATACGTTATCACAGAGGCAAAAAGACAAATGGGCTCAGTAAAGATCTCAGTTGATCTTTGCCAGGGAAAATACTGGCCTAGGACATGACTACCCACCTAGGACATGACTATCCACTATAACCTGTTTGTAGTTAAATATTTAATTTTCAGACCATCTTTTGTGGTTATTTTAGGTCTCTGAGTTTTCAAGGCCGCCATGCAGGCCTCCCCTGAGCTTGTCAGGTTAGCACAGTGATGGCGAACCTATGACACACGTGTCAGAGGTGACACGTGAACTCATTTTTTTGGTTGATTTTTCTTTGTTAAATGGCATTTAAATATATAAAATAAATATCAAAAATGTAAGTCTTTGTTTTACTTTGGTTGCAAAGATCAAAAAATTTCTATATGTGACACGGCACCAGAGTTAAGTTAGGGTTTTTCAAAATGCTGACACGCCGAGCTCAGAAGGTTCGCCATCACTGGGTTAGCGTGTGGCCCCTTTCGTCCACAAAATGATAAATTATTAAGGAAACATGTTATTTAGTTTAGAAACATGAGCGTGTCTGTGGCAGCTGTGACGGGAGCAGCCCAGGTCAGTTTCCGGGGCACCAACTGTTTATGGAAACGTCCCCAGCCCTGCGCCTCTCCCGGCCTCAGGGCACCTAGCCGAGAGCCTGGCAGCCCTGCCCCAGCGAAGGGGCACCGCTGCCCCCACCTTCCTCCCTGCCTGCCCTGGGAGGAGTCCTGGAGGCTGAGCACCCCGTGCGGCTAGAATGCCTTCCCCGAAGTGCCCACTGGCTCCTGCACACCCCACAGCTGCCCCTTCCCCTGCAGCACCTCCGTCCTGGTCCTGGTCCCAAAACAACAGCCCCTGATATTTAAGAAGCACGGGCTTCTCGGATACTTTCTTTCACTCGCCATTTCGAGGCTTTTTCCTCCCCCACATCTCCCTGGGCTAGAACCTGATCTTAGTCAAAACATGCTTTTAAGAGGCGGGGACCCAAGTGGGACGAGGCGTGCTCTTCTGGAAATTGCCATGACTTCGCCGGCGGAGCTTTGAAGGGAAACCGGAGCCGGGCGGGCGGTGAGGGAGGCTCGGCCAGAGCCGCTCGAGGACGCAGGGGTTCGGTTTCAGACGATCAAACAGCCTTGTGCTCTTCTCGGGGTGATGTTGACATCTAAGTAAGAGTTCTGGCATTTCTTTCCGAGGGGGAGCAGTCACCTTGACCTGGTGGAGGCGCGGTGTGGGGGAGGCTGTGCGGGCCCGGGGGCCTCCTGGTGGGGGTCGAGGGCCGGGCAGGGGCCCAGCGGGTGTGCAGCTGGCAGGGACCTGGTATATAAAGGAAACAGCAGCCATGGCTGTGGCTGGGGAGCAGGGGCGCTGATGCCTTGGCCTGTTCCTCTCATCAGAGTGAAGCTCAGCTCAGCCTGGCCGTGTGGCTCAGTGGTTGACCGTCAACCCAGGAACCAGGAGGTCACTGGTTCGATTCCGGTCAGGGCTGGGGGTTGGATTGCAGCTCGATCCCCAGTCGGGGGCGTGCAGGAGGCAGCCCATTGGTGATGTTCCTCTCTCATCCGTGTTTCTATCTCTGTCCCTTTCCCTTCCTCTCTCTCTCTAAAAATCAATAAATACATATTAAAAAACAAAGAAGTGAAGCCCACTCCTCGCTGTTGTAAAATGGTTCCTAGGCAAGGCTGTGGGGAGGTTCGGGCCACTCCTTGCTCCTGCTCCCCGCGTGGGGAGGAGGTAAGCCCCGACTCCTTTACCAGCTGAGAGACCTGCACAGCGTGGACTGGAGGAGGGTGCGGGATCCCTGGGGGAGCCAGGAACACGGGTGGGGCGTGAGGCAGTGGGCGGCCTCCAGTGTAACCCGCTGCATCCTCACCCGAGATCCCGCCCGAGGGAAAGGCCTGGAGCCGGGTGTGGGCGCTCGCCCTAACCCGCCGACTCGACCGGTAACAGCACCCTCACCTCGGTCTAGCCTGGGATTAGCCAAACATACGTTTTCTTTCTATTTATTAATTACTATTTTTAGTGGGGTTTTTGTAATCTTTTGGATTTTCTGCATAGGAAACCATCAAAACTGGACTAAAGAAAGTTTGACTCCTTCTACCCCAGTCTTTATAAGTTTGGTTTTTGTTCTTGTCCTACTTGATCGTCTAGAACTGCACGATCTAACACGTAGCCACGGGCCACGTGTGGCAGTGGAGCACTGGAAGTGGCTGGTCTGCGTGCAGGTGGCTGGAAGTGCGGCGTGCTCAAATACTGTCAGACTACCTCAGAAACTTAAACACCAAAGACTAACTTCTACATAGATTGTATGTTGAAATGATGGTAATGTTGATTGTTTTGAACAAAATATATATTTTAAAAATTGGTGTTACCTGTTTCTTTTTATTTTTTACTAGAGGCCTGTAAAAAATTCATGCAAGGGGCTCACCTGCTGCCGCGCCGGCTGCCTCTGCCTCGGTCCCCGCCTGCCACAACTTCATCTGGAAGGTCGTCCGGAAGGACGTCTGGTCTAATTAGCATATTATGCTTTTATTATTATAGATTATTATTATTTTTTAACGATTCTTTATTGTTGAAAGTATTACATATATTCCCTCGCACCTACCTTTTCAGTCCCTGGCTGATCCTCTCCCAGCCCCTGGGATACTCACGCCACCCCTGCTCACGCGGGATGGTTTAATGACCCTGCCGCGGACGATGAGGGACTGCTGAGTCCCGAGGGTTTAGTTCCTGACGTGAGAAATGGTCACGGCAAGGCGGTGTGTGGTTGGGCTAACGGAGGAGGCCACACCGCGAGCAGGAGGGACAGGCGTCAGGAGGCAGGAGCGCGAACCCCTGGTGCTTTGCTGTGTCACCTGGTGGCAGGGCAGCAAGGAGGGGGCTGCCTCTGAGGAGGGGGTGGGCAAAGGTACCCGCCTCTCCCTCTCTGCAGCGGTGGCCCTGGCGGCTGCAGGCTGCACCTGGCTGACTCCGGCACCTGGGGACGGTGGCCCTGGCGGCTGCAGGCTGCACCTGGCTGACTCCGGCACCTGGGGACGGGGCTGAGGGGCAGCAACGCCATTGGAGTCACTCCCTCTCCCCCCAGCTCACTCTGCTTAGGATTTCCACCTGGAACGCATGGGCTGGCATCCAGAGCTGGCGGGGTCCTGGGGCAAATGCTTGTGCAGAAAATTCTTGAAATACGAAATGCTTAATTTATGATGGACACATCATTTCACCAGAAACCAGGACAACAGGTTATCAAACCGGGCAGGAGGTCCCCCCACTGTTCTTAAAAGGCTTGCTCTTGGCTATTTAAAAAGCTGTGATCATGACAAGAATAATTACCCATGAACATGCACATATCACTCCCTTTCCATGGAACTGCGTCGGCCTGTGTCCTCCCAGCGACTCTCATCAAGCCATCTGCATGTTCAAGGGCAACTCCGGAGCTTCTGAGAGAGAGAGGCGCACAGTAGGCACTCAGCTTTCTGAATCAAACAAACAAACGCCCGTATTATTATTTATTACTTTTTATTGTTGACACTGTTGCAGATGCCCTCATTCCCCCCCTTTGCCCGCCTCCGCCCGCCTTGGCCCCCGCCCGCCCGGGGCCCTTACCACACTGTTGTCTGTGTCCATGGGCCGTGCATGTATGTTCTTTTTCTTTCTTTTTAATATATTTTTATTGATTTCAGAGAGGAAAGGAGAGGGAGAGAAAGAGAGAAACATCAATGATGAGAGAATCATTGATCGGCTGCCTCCTGCATGCACCACCCACTGGGGATCAAGCCCACAACCCGGGCATGTGCCCTTGACCAGAATCGAACCTGGGACCTTTCAGACCGCAGGCTGACGCTCTATCCACTGAGCCAAACCGGCCAAAGGGCATGTATGTTCTTTAGCGAGTCCCTTCCCCTTCCTTTCTCCAGTCCCCGACCGCTCCTCTCTGACAGCTGTGAGTCTGTCCCTGTGTCCAGGCCTCTGCCAACGCCCTATTTCTGTTTAGCCTCCCCTGCTTCTCCCTTTCTCGGTGTGGAGTCCGTGCAACAGCACTTCCTGTGACGGCGGAAACGCCTCCTGTCCGGCCGGCCAGTGTGGCGGCCGGGCCACACGCGGAGCTGAGACCTGGCGTGTGTGGTCAGCGTGGCGGGGAGCTGCATTCACTCGAATGAAGGGAAAGTAACTCTCAGTGGCTAGGGGGGCCCGGACCGGACAGCGAGGCGTTCTGTAGCTTCTGTCTGTCACTTCTGTTGCTGGCGTTATTAAGACATCGTCGGTGATGTCTGGTTGTGTCTTATCACAGTTTGAATTACCGTCTGCTTTTCCTCTCACATTTCCCGCTTCAGAAGGTCGGAGGCTGAAAGAGGCTGGCTGGTGGCACCTTTAAAAAAAAAAAAAAATATATTTTTTATTGATTTTTTACAGAGAGGAAGGGAGAGGGACAGAGAGTTAGAAACATCGATGAGAGAGAAACATCCATCCGCTGCCTCCTGCACACCCCCTACTGGGCACATGCCCTTGACCAGAATCGAACCTGGGACTCTTCAGTCCGCAGGCCGACGCTCTATCCACTGAGTCAAACCGGTCAGGGCTGGCGTCTCCTTTTAATCGGATTTGATGTTGTTCTTTGGACGGGACCCTCTGCCTCAGCCTGGACGGGACCCGTGGGTGCTGGGTGTGGGGAGTGGGTGTGGGCGTGGGGAGCGGGTGCTGGGTGTGGGGAGTGGGTGCTGGGTGTGGGGAGCGGGTGCTGGGCATGGGGAGTGGGTGTGGGTGTGGGGAGCGGGTGCTGGGCGTGGGGAGCGGGTGTGGGTGTGGGGAGCGGGTGCTGGGTGTGGGGAGTGGGTGTGGGTGTGGGGAGCGGGTGCTGGGTGTGGGGAGTGGGTGCTGGGCGTGGGGAGCAGGTGCTGGGCATGGGGAGTGGGTGTGGGTGTGGGGAGCGGGTGTTGGGCGTGGGGAGCGGGTGTTGGGTGTGGGGAGCGGGTGCTGGGCGTGGGGAGCGGGTGCTGGGCGTGGGGAGCGGGTGTTAGGCGTGGGGAGCGGGTGCTGGGCGTGGGGAGCGGGTGCTGGGTGTGGGGAGCGGGTGCTGGGCGTGGGGAGCGGGTGCTGGGCGTGGGGAGTGGGTGCTGGGCGTGGGGAGTGGGTGTGGGTGTGGGGAGCGGGTGCTGGGTGTGGGGAGCAGGTGCTGGGCGTGGGGAGCGGGCGTGGGGAGCGGGTGCTGGGCGTGGGGAGCAGCATACTTGCTGCCTGTGTGGTTCCTGCAGCTGCCCTAGGATTTTAAATCACCTGCGCGGCCCTTCCCACAGCAGGTGATTGATGGCTCTGTGTTCCCCCAGGGGATTTGGGGGGCCCTGTCCTCCGGGCTCCCAGTAGGTTGGCCTCCAGTCTTCCTGTCTCAAGTTCAAGGTGCTGGGCCCAGCGCTGGGGGTCTGGAGACACAACTAAATGCATTGGTTCGGCGGCCTCCACCTGCAGCCCGGGTCACGTCCAGGTGAGCCGCTGCCTCTAAAGTCCTTTGATACTTGGACTGGAGCAGCTGTCGCATCTGAGGCCCGGCCGACCCACTCAGGCGACAGCTGGGCCCTTGGTCTATAATTCTCTCATCTCACGTTTCCGGGTGGATTTCTCTCCGGAGACAGTGTTTTATGAATCACCTTTGAAATGAGAATATCAGCGCAGCGACTGTTCTCTGAATTGTCAGAGGAGGAAGAGACGCCACTCCTGACGTCTGTGCCCATCGTCCTGGGCCGGCGCAAGGATGGAGAGGAAGGCTCACCCGCCCCCCTCCGGGCGGAGCTTTATTGATTCCCCCCAAGAACAGCACGACAGCTCTCACCTGCCCCTTTCCTCTCCACTGCCCTGCGGGCGGCCCCGCTGTCCCTGCTGGCCTACATCGCCCTGAGTCTGTTTCCTCATCTGCAAAATGGGCGTAACAGCTCCGGGTGGTGAGAGTTCGAGTGTCTGTGTACGAAAGTCCCTTATTGACCCTCTAATGCTGTGCACGTGGACGTGGCTTTTCTGCTACAAAACCCGAGAGGGTGGGCACTGCCCCTCTCGGGCTCCCCGCCTGGCATTCGGTGTGTTGACTGTGCTGCTGTATGAAAACTCTGACAGCGAAGACCCTGTTTCCTTCTCCAGCCTCTTCCCTCTGCCCACTGCGGCCAGGAAGTCATGAAACCGGCTTCACTTCTTTCCTCTTTCCTGGCAGCCAGCCTCCCTGTGGGGAGAGGCTGGCCAAGGTGTGCCCGTGGACTTCTGCTCCCCCAGCCTCTTAAACTGGGTGGTGTGAAGGTGAGGCCTGGGGCCTGCGGGTGCTGGGCAGCTGGCCCTATGGAGGCTGCTGTGGGTGCTAAGGGGGATGTTTTTGTCTTGGGGAACAGTCCTAGGAGGACAAAGAGCCCCAGAGAGTGGGCTCAGCCCAGGGCTGGTTGGGAGGCGGGTGAACTCTCCCTCCATGAACGCCAAACCGTCCTGGTCGTGACCCCACTGTGCCCGTCCTGACCCCGCTGTGCCCATCCTGACCCAGCTGTGCCTGTCCTGACACCACTGTGCCCGTCCTGACCCCGCTGTGCCCGTCCTGACCCCGCTGTGCCCATCCTGACCCCGCTGTGCCCACCCTGACCCCGCTGTGCCCGTCCTGACCCTGCTGTGCCCATCCTGACACCACTGTGCCCATCCTGACCCCACTGTGCCCGTCCTGACCCTGCTGTGCCCATCCTGACACCACTGTGCCTGTCCTGACCCTGCTGTGCCCGTCCTGACCCTGCTGTGCCCGTCCTGACCCCGCTGTGCCCGTCCTGACCCCGCTTTGCCCATCCTGACCCCGCTTTGCCCATCCTGACCCCGCTGTGCCCGGTCCTGACACTCCTGCTAGTTCAGCAAGGCCACGTGTTCCCAGGCCCACAGGGAGGTGACTTCATAGCGGTCAGTGAGGTGTTGAAAATTAGAATCTGATTGTGCGATGCAGCCAGGAGTGCCAAACGATCCCAGTGGCTTTGCGGGGAGCTGCGAGGGGGAGAGGTTATCCAAGTACTGGGGCCTGGGAAGCCTTTCTGTTGGTTGCAATGCACTTGGTTCAGTTTTCCGAGCTCTGGCGGCTGGCGGGGGCCCAGTTCTCTGTAACACGAGGCAGGCACAGCTGTGGCTGAACAACACAGATGTGCGTGGTGCCCGCTGGGCCCGGACACACGTGTTCTGGGTGTGATCTCCAGGGACTGCCCGGCTCACCACAGGGCGTCTCCCTCTGGCCCTGGGTTTCCTGACAGCTCGCCTTGGGAATGATGGCGTGACAGCGTCTCCGTGGCCTCTGTGCAGGGCAGGCGGAGGGGTGAGTTCTGTGGAAATGGCCGTCACACGGGCAGTGCGGCGGGCGGCCCGGAGGGAGCTGCTGTATAACGTGACCTGCTCTGCCGAGGGTGGGAGGGAAGCAGGAGTGCGCTTCTCGAAATTACGGGGTTGTCCGGGTCCAGGCTATTGGAGGCAGAGCTGGCAGAGCCGGGAAAACACGGTGAGATCAGGAGGCCAAAACCGCCATCGTGGGCGTGAGAGGACCCCAGGGGAAGTCCCCTGTGTCGGTGGCATCCGAGACTTCGCAAAATCACCGGTTCACAGGAGGCGGCAGAGCAGTGCACAGGGTGGCGCGCCCCCCCCCCCCCCCCCCCCGTCCCTTCAGCCGGTGACACCTCGCCTGCCTGCGTGACAACAAAGCCGGGGCCGGGTGGGGCAGAAACGGCGACAGCGCGGTGACGGAGTCTCAGCCATTGCAGGGATGGCAGCGACGTGGAGCCCTGCTACCTGCCCGTCGGTGTCCTGGGCATCAGGGAGGCACACGAGTCAACCCTGGTCCCCCTGCGGGATCTGTGGCATCAGCAGGGAGGCGGCCGCTGCGGGAAACGCGGGGCAGGCATCACTCCCGCGGTGGTGATGAGGGCGACGGCGTGGGCATCTACCAAGAGGAAAGCCAGCTTCCTGAGAACACAGTGCCCGTCCTGGCCCCGCTGTGCCCGTCCTGGCCCCGCTGTGCCCGTCCTGCCCCCACTGTGCCCGTCCTGGCCCCGCTGTGCCCATCCTGGCCCCGCTGTGCCCGTCCTGGCCCCGCTGTGCCCGTGACAGGTTCCCATGACGTTTGTCACTTACTTTAAGGCAGTGGTTCTCAACCTTCTGGTCCTTTTTAAAAAATATATATATTTTATTGGTTTTTCACAGAGAGGAAGGGAGAGGGATAAAGAGCTGGAAACATCGATCAGCTGCCTCCTGCACACTCTCTACGGGGGATGTGCCTGCAACCAAGGCACATGCCCTTGACCGGAATCGAACCTGGGACCCTTGAGTCCGCAGGCCGACTCTCTATCCACTGAGCCGAACTGGTTAGGGCTCTTCTGGCCCTTTAAATATAGTTTCTCATGTAGTGACCCCCAACCATAAAATTATTTTCGTTGCTACTTCATAACTGTCATGTTGCTACTGTTATGAATTGTCATGTAAATATCTGATATGCAGGATGGTCTTAGGCGACCCCTGTGAAAGGGTCATTCGACCGCCAAAGGGGTCGTGACTCACAGGTTGAGAACCGCTGCTTTAAGGGTTTCTGGGTCCACAGCAGCCGCCACTTTAACGTTCCTCCTAGTGCTGCTGTGTTCACCCCGCGACCTTTGGCGAGCTTGGTAGGAAATGTCCCCGCGTCTGTGGCCTGTGGAAGCGGCGTGTCCTGGAATGCATGGACCTCGGGCCTGTGCCCGCCAGCGGGAGGGTATGAGGGTGTCTGCACATATTTGGCTGCAGAAAGGGAATCAGTTCTCAGCAGTCGGCTCCTTGTGTCACCAGCAATTAGGGGTGGTGACCCCAAGGCAGACACCTGCCCAGGGGAGGGGTTCCCAACGGCTGGCCGCATTCCATGAGGTCCCCAAAACTACTTTTTTAAAAAATATTTTTTACATGTTTTTGTTGATTTCAGAGAGAGGAAGGAAGAGGGAGAACTAGATAGAAACATCAATGATGAGAGAGAATCATTGATGGGCTGCCTCCTGCATGCCCCCTACTGGGGATTGAGCCGAAACCTGGGCCTGTGCTAGAATTGAACAGTGACCTCTTGGTTCATGGGTCAATGCCTAACCACTGAGCTACACCAGCCAGGCTCTTCTTTTTTAATCCTCAACCCAAGATATGTTTTTTATTGATTTTTAGAGAGAGAGGAGGAAGGAGAGAGAGAGAGAGAGAGAGAGAGAGAGAGAGAGAGAGAGAGAAACATTGATGTGAGAGAGAAACATCTATGGGCTGCCTCGTCTACACACCCCAACCTGAAATCAAACCCACAACCTTTTGGTGTACAGGAAGATGCTCCAACCCACTGAGCCACCTGTCCAGGGCCCAAACATCTTCGTGACTGTAGAGCCTCCTGCCTCTGGTGCCAGTGGGCAGCGTTGGCAAGCCACGCAGAGTTCAGATGCACAAGGTTCACGCTTGTGGCTCAACCTGTGATCTGATTGGGAACCTTGTGGTTTGAGTGGCGAGAGGAACAATGAGACTTATGTTCTCTGTTGAGCACAAGGAGTGGTATCTGGGCAACTCAAGCTGAATTCACACAAGAGAGAGTCCCTCCGCACCTACTTGGTAAACTTGGCGAGGGCGGCGGAAATAATACCTGGATGAATACCTCTGGTCACGTGGGACTTCTTCTTTGTACCAACATTTGCCGTAGGAGGTCCTCGTGTCTCCTGGCTTCTGCAGAGCAAACAGTGCTTTAGAGAGAAACAAAGGTTTGCCGGGAACCGCGCGAGGCGTGGCCCGGGCAGCTGTGGGCAGCGGGCACCCCTCCGTCCGACGGCAGCTCCCGTTTCTGTTAGATGCCGTCTCCACTCAGGGTGCCTGTCCCAGACATTAGAAGCGCTGACTTTGCTCGGCAGGTGTGGCTCAGTGGTTGAGTGTTGACCTATGAACCAGGAGGTCATGGTTTGAATCCCCATCAGGGCACAGGCCCGGTTGCCAGCTTGATCCTCAGTGTGGGGCGTGCAGGAGGCAGCCGATCCATGGTTCTGTCTCATGGACCGGCTGTTTCTATCTCTCTCCCTCTCCCTTCCTCTCTGAACTCAACAAAAATATATTAAAAAATAAAATATTTCTGAGAATGAAGGGTGTGGACAATGTTACTGCTCAGGGAAACTGTGAAATAAAGTCAGGAGTTGTTCAAGCTTTGTGGTTCCGCAGGGAATCGGTGCTTTTTCCAAAATCCGGTCTCACCCGGCCATCGATCTGGGGCATCGATAGGCGCCTGACTCAGCGGGGGCCCGTGGGCTCGCTTCAGAGCACCCCCTGCAAAGCCCCCGGGGCTCCCGGCGTTTGGGGGCCATTCACTCGCCGCCGGAGGGAGCAGGCACTCCGTCCGCGCTCCGCCTGGTGTTGGCTTTGTTCAAACAGGCCTGGGCACTGTCCTCGCCGGGACCGAGTGGTTGGCATCTTTCCTGACGCAGAAAAGAGAGCGGCTCAGAGGCTTGCGTGTGAGCGTTTTATGGGGTGCAGTGCATGTTCCCACACATCGGCGCTTCCCAGGCTCCCTGCGATGTCTAAAGGGCGATGTATTTCTTAACCTTGAAGGGGCCGGTATTGACACATGAATTTGATTTTTGTTTTCTTAAGGTAAATTTTGGTTTCTTATTTCTTTAAAAAATATTTTTATTGATTTCAGAGAGGAAGGGAGAAGGAGAGAGAGAGAAACAACAATGATGAGAGAGAATCATTGATCAGCTGCCTCCTGTACGCCCCACACTGGGGATCAAGCCTGCAGCCCAGGCCTGTGCCCTGACTGGGACTCGAGCTGTGACCTCCTGGTTCATGGGTCAATGCTCAGCCACTGAGTCACGCCGGCCGGGCCAGAAAATTCACAGGAGGCAGCCAGGAGTGGGAGCCAGAGAGATGGGTGACGATGGGGAGGCAGGGCCCTGGGCTGCCTCCTGCAGGGCCTGACTTCTCTGCCTTTACAGGAATCCACAGGCCAGATGCCTTTCTGTTGAAGCCAAAGTGAGCCTGATACACAAGTAAACGCTGTGACCCGCAGGCCGGGAAGGGGAGGTGTGCCTCCGTGGCGCGTGCGGACACTAAAGTTCATCAGGAAACACGGTCAGCGCGTGATGAGGAGCGGGGCGCATCCTCTCAGGCCTCGGCCGCAGTGGCTTGTCACGCAGCTCCTGTGCCTCGCGCCCATGACGTCCAACCACGGAGAGGGGCCCACAGACAAGCACGATTTCTTTGCTGCCTGCAGGTCAGTGCTCTTCTGGTTACCACCGGCATCATTCAAGCTGAAGTGAATCTATAATAATAAAAGCGTAATATGCCAATTAGACCAGACGTCCTTCCGGACGAAGCTCGGTGCTGCGAGGGAAGCCCAGGTCCCGGGTGCCAGAGGGAAGCCGGTGCCGGCAGCCGGGGGAAGGAAGGCCTACTCTTGCACGAATTTTGTGCATCGGGCCCATAGTCATCAAATATTTGCCTTTGCAAACGGGAGCTTCCAACCCATCATCTGTTGGTTGTGCTTATGTCTTTCTTCCTCCTGGTCATTTGCAAGTACAGGCTGAACCCTGGGTTGAGAATCAATCTCTCTCTCTCTCTCTCTCTCTCTCTCTCTCTCTCTTCTCTCTCTCTCTCTCTCTCTCTCTCTCTCTCTCTCTCTCTGTGAGCTGAGGTGGGGAGGTAGAATGCTGAGTAGACAGAAATTCATTCTGGCCTCAGGGCTCTGTAGGAAGGTACTTCTGACCTCCAGCCACACACAGCAGCACGTTGGTGACTTGACCTGGATTTGATTTCGCGCGAGCTGTCACTTGACGCGCCTGAGAACAGGGAGGGCATCGCGCAGAGGATGTATTCTCGTTGGCGGACGGAAACGGAATCAGTAACAACAGTTACCCCAACTATGCGTGCTCGTGCCAGCAACCCGTGTGTCCCTTTGATGTTTGTGTACAGGGGGCGTGTTGAGCGTCTGTGGGTACACGATTCGTCATGACTTTTGAATTTGGTTATGAAGTATCACCGAACGGGCTAACATGATTTGTATGCAAAAAGGGGTCAGATATTCCTATACTTTTAGTATGTGCATTATGAAGAAATGGTTGGGATAAAATATAACATTGTTCTCTGATTAAAAAAAGTAATGCAAACTTGCCGGCTGGCGTGGCTCAGGGGTTGAGCGTTGACCTAGGAACCAGGAGGTCATGGTTCGATTCCCGGTCAGGGCACATGCCCAGGTTGTGGGCTCGATCTGCAGTGTGGGGTGTGCAGGAGGCAGCCGATCAGTGATTCTCTTTTGATCAGTCGCCTCCTGCATGCCCCCTACTATGACCTCCTGGTTCATAGGTCGACGCTCAGACACTGAGCCTCACTGGCCGGGCAGTGAAACCAATTTTTAAATTAAACACTTTGCAAACATTTACTCATCTTTTTAATCTAAAGGGCTGAGATTTTTCCAAGCAAGGCCGCCCTGTGTTCAGGGCGCACAGCAGACGGTAAGCCCGTGCCGCTCTCACATCCTCTCTGCTTTTCCTGGCGCCCCCGCCATCGCTGCTGCTTTTCCTGAACGTACAGAGCGAGGCACTGACGTTCCCTTTCCCTTACTGCGTTCGTGGGATAATGTAATGTTTCTAGTCTTTGCTTTCAAAACAAGCAGCATGGCCTGCATTTCTTATTCACCAAAAACCCTCAATAAGATAAACTCGACGCCCAGTGGCCCCTACGCAGGTGAGTCTTATGGGACCTGGTGGTTTGAATGGCCATGGGTCCTCCCCGGGGGAAGGTGCCGCGCCCCCCGCCCCCAACACACACGATGGCTCACGGGCTGCTCCAGTCTCCCTGCACAGGCACATCGAAGTGTTTTCCTCCCATTTCGATGGAGAAGATGCGCACGGTGGTGTGATTTGCAATGTGCCATTTTACATGTGCAATGCATTAGGATACAAACACCAATAAAATACAGTCCACAACCTCCACATGCTGATATTTCTTAGTGGAGGTAGGTAGTCGAGTATCCCCCCGCCCCTCACACACACAAACACACAGGCACAGTCCCTTCCATTGTTAGCACAGAGAAATTTCTGTGTACAAGCATTTCATAGTGCAATGAAGACCCGAATTCAGAATTTTGTGGCTCTGTATTTGCTTTTGTGAGTTTGTGAGTCTGATGTGTGAACTAATTTTTGTAAAGAATGTTATGAAAAGGCTATTAAAAAATCTGTCTTAGGACAAAATTCATTGGAACTCACTTGAAAAATGCTCTTTCTATACTGCTCAGCCCCCCTGGGGCCAGAGAGGGAGTTTGGGGAAATTGTTATAAAAATCAAAGGAAGCAAACAGCCTGTTGCAAGTATTGTGAATTTGGAATTACTGACAGGCATTATTTTATTTCTATTGCTTTGGGAAAATAATCTTACAACAGGAAAGCACATGATTTGGTTTACCATTGAGGGACTTTCTGTTTTAAATGTGGGATTTTATTTTGTCTTTTGTAAATAAAGACAGTGGGAGAAGGACATTTTCCAATGAGATATTTACAAATTATGTGAAGTTCTGATACAAATATGACACAAATTATGGAAACTTCTTCCTTTTTTTCTTATTCCTTGGTGCCCAGGACACACGAGGTGTTCAGTAATTACCCATCAAACTAGGACAGTTGTAGCCCGGCCGTGTGGCTCAGTGGTTGAGCATCGACCTATAAACCAGGAGGTCATGGTTCAATTCCCAGCCAGGGCACAGGCCCGGGTTGCGGGCTCCATCCCCAGTGTGGGGTGTGCAGGAGGCAGCCAGCTGATGATATTCTCTCTCTCTCTCTCTCTCTCTCTCTCTCTCTCTCTCTCTCTCTCTCCCTCTCTCTCCCTCTCTCTCTCCCTCCCTCTCTCTGAAATCAATAAACACATATGTATTAAAAAATACAGTTGTAGGTGGATGACAAGCGCCCCTCACGTAGCCCGCACGTTCCCTGTTTTTCACTCAGCTGGCCACTAGGGGTCGCTCTGTGTCCACGCTACCGCCGCCAACAGGCAGGGGCATTGATGGTGCCGATCATGCCTGCACATGGGGCGGGAAGCGCCGCTGGAACAGCTGGTCCCCGGGCACCAGCTTCAAGCACCTGGACCACTGTGCGCACGGCGGCGTGCACCAGACAAAGCCGGCGATGTTCACGGCAGGGCGTTGGCAGGAGACACAGAGGGGTTATTCTCCTTCGTCCAGGACTAGAGATGAGTTCTTCCCTGTCCCGGAAATGCTAGGAACATGTTATTCTCAGCGGATGTTTAACTTAGTTATTTGTGTGATCCTCTCCCCCACACCCTCCCCCTTCCCCTCCCTCCCCCTTTCCCACTCCCTCCACTCCCTTCCCCTTCCCCACTCCATTCCCCTCCCCCTCCCCCACTCTCTCCCCTTCCCCTCTCTTCCTTCTCTCCCCCTCCCCCCTCCTCTCCTCCCCACCTGTCCTTGGGAGCAAGCCCTCCCCCAGCGGTTTGGTTCGGGGTGCCGTCACTGGGAGCTGGCACAGTGCTGTGGGGCGGGAGGTGCAGGTGTGGAACCGCTTCTCTTGATGACGGGGGTGGGGGGGGGGGCAGCTGCGTCTGTCACTGACTCCACGGGACCCAGCTGCTCATGCTGCTTCGCTCACACCCTTAGCTTCTGTGTAACTAAGTCACCGTGGGCCGGCTCTCCGGGGGTGGGTCGCAGTGTTTCCCCGCGTGTAGACAGTCTTGCCGGGGTGGCCGTGGGGCCTGGATAGGAAGCGTGGAGGGTGGCGCCGGGGTGGCCGTGGGGCCTGGATAGGAGCGTGGAGGGTGGCGGCCGCGGCAGCCTTCGCGGTCCATCCCGTGCGCTGGGCCCCTGTGGGAACAGCAGCTCTGAAGGCGGCTTTCCTTCGGGACAGAGTCATTCCTCTGAATAATCAGGTTTCTCCTCTGACTTTGGAAGGGACACATTCCCGTTGTGGGAAACTTGGAAAATACAGAAAAGTATCATGAAAATAATAATTCTCACCATTTTGTAGAGACAGTTGCAATCATGTTGTACGTACAATTTAAATCCTCACTGTTACATTACACTATGTCATGAGCATATCATTAAACACTTCGAAACACCAGGTTAAACTTTTTGTTTTATTTCTCGGTGACAGTGGACATGCAGCATTGTATTGCTTCAGGGGGACACGAGAGCGAAAACCCGAGTGTTACCGGCAACATCCCATCCCATCTTCTCCCCTGGGTGGGCACTTCGGTGGTTTCAGATTTTTTATTTTCAGAAATGGGGCTGAAATAGTTACATATGCATTTTTTTACAACTCTGGTTAATTCCTTAGAATAAGTTTCCGTGATTGGAATTCGTGGGAGGACAAATGTGTTCTTGACATGGAGGCCACAGGCCACCTTCCTGAGGAGGAATCCTCCGCCCTTCGGCTCGGAGCTCGGAGCTGGCGCGGGGGCTCGGAAACCAGGAGGTCTCTGAGTTTTGGGGAGTATCTCACCCCAAACAGCTTCATTAGATTGAGTCAACATTTAGTTTTTGGAAACGATTGGGACGATGACACCCTGTGCTCCCCGGGCCTGTGGCCTGTGGCCTGTGGCTTCTCTCACAGGGGCTGAGGCAGACATGCGGCACTTGTCCTCTGGCGGTGGGTGCCGCGAGGTTCTGTGTGCGGGTCTTACTCGCTCATCACGCAGAGTGTTGTTCCAGTTAAGGGCACGAAGGAGGAACGGACTCGTGGAGGCCACGGTCACTCCTTTCTCCCACCCACGACCTTTCTCTTTAGAACAGTGGTTCTCAACCTTCCTGATGCCGCGACCCTTTCATACAGTTCCTTGTGCTGTGGTGACCCCCAACCATAACATTATTCTCGTTGCTACTTCATCACTGCAATGTTGCTACTGTTCTGAACCACAATGTAAATATCTGATATGCAGGATGTACTTTCATTGTTACAAATTGGACATAATTAAAGCATAGTGATGAATCACAAAAACAATATGTAATTATCTATGTGTTTTCCGATGGTCTTGGGCGACCCCTGTGAAAGGGTCGTTCGACCCCCAAAGGGGTCACGACCCACAGGTTGAGAACCGCTGCTTTAGAAGAAGCGTGTGTTTTCGGTACGTTTTCCGAGCCTTTGGAGGAACTTGGGGCCTTTTTCTTCAAGTTGCAAATCCCCAGGCCTGCACGTTGGAGCCGCGTGTGGCTCCTTCCGGCCTCGATCCCCTTCCTGCCCGTCCGCTCCGGCTTCCTTCCCTGCGGGGCCTGCGGGGACATCCAGGCTCTTCGTCTCGGGGCCTCTGAAACCAGGGAACCGGCGGCCCTCCCCAGCCCCTCGCCCAACAAGACTCTGACCTGAGTTCTCCATCCTGGACCCCTCTCCTTCTTCAAGGCCCACGTGGGCTGCTCGGTCCGTAAGAGGCTGGCGTGGCCCTCCCTCTTCCACACTCTTCGGCTGACTATTGCCGTGTGTGTGCGTGCGTGCATGTGCGTGTGAGTGTATGTGCGCGCGCACATGCGTGTGAGTGCGTGCATGCATGTGTGTGTGAGTGCCTGTGTGTACGTGTGTGTGTGTGTGGCTGGTGGCTGCATGGAGCTGGCTCAGCCCCCGTGGCTGGGGTGGGGGGTGGGAAGGCAGTGGCCTCCCCTCGGGGACAGGGTGGCTGGGACCTCGGTGACCTGCCTGGGTCGATGTTGGCGCTTTTGCTTCCCTTCCTGTTCCATCCGGAATGAATCACATTTGAAACGATTTCCGGGCTTTAGTGACTACACCGACGAACACACACTTTTCATGACTGTTCACTGTCATCGGCCGTAAGCCGGCTCTTTGCATTTTACTTTCACAATTAGTACAGTTATTTCCATGCTCTAGCGTCGCACCCGGTCCCCACACTTAGTTTTATGAAAACGGACGCTGCCTGGTGGGTGAGAACGTCTTTCCGAACAGCTGGCGCCCGCGTCCATCAGGGATAATGAGACCGCGTGGGAAGTGGGGGCGGTGGCAAGAGGCTGCGGGAGCCTGCCTTTAGTTGGCCTCCTCACGGCGCGCCCCAGGCTGTGCTGCTCACAGGGGCGCCTCCACGCTGAGTTCTTAGTTCATATTTTATAACGTTTCTCTGAAACGGGGCAACGGCGCAGCCTGTCTGCAGCAGAGTCCCATTGCAGGAGACGGTTCGCCACGCGCGGGTCTGCCTTCTTTGTCCTTTGATGGTAGAGAGAGCCACTCCCAGCAGCGGGGGTTCAAACCCCACGTCCACCCGCTGCTCTCCAGGTGGTGGGTGGCCACCTGCTGCTAAGAAGCCATTTCGAGGGGAACTGGCCTGGCTTCCCTTTGAGCCAGAGCCGCTGTGTGGATGCAGCCCCGTGGATGCAGCTGCGTGGATGCCACCGCGTGGATGCCGCCGCCGCCTGGATGCTGCCATGTGGATGCAGCCATGTAGATGCTGCCCTGTGGACGCAGCCGCGTGGATGCTGCCATGTGGATGCCACCGCATGGATGCCGCCGCGTGGATGCCGCCACATGGATGCTGCCACGTGGATGATGCTGCGTGGATGCAGCTGCGTGGATGCTGCCGCGTGGATGCTGCCGCGTGGATGCTGCCGCGTGGATGTTGCTATGTGAATGCTGCTGCGTGGATGCAGCCACGTGGATGCTGCTGTGTGAATCCTGCCGCATGGATGCTGCTGTGTGAATCCTGCCGCGTGGATGCAGCCACGTGGATGCTGCCGCGTGGATGCTGCCACATGGATGCTGCTATGTGAATGCTGCTGCGTGGATGCAACCACGTGGATGCCGCCGCGTGGATGCTGCCGCGTGGATGCTGCTGCGTGGATGCTGCCGCGTGGATGCAGCCACGTGGATGCTGCTGCGTGGATGCAGCCCCGTGGATGCTGCCGCGTGGATGCTGCCGTGTGAATGCTGCTGTGTGGATGCCGCCGTGTGGATGCTGCTGTGTGGATGCTGCCGCGTGGATGCTGCCGCATGGACCCCGCCGCATGGATGCAGCCGTGTGTATACTGCCGTGTGGATGCTGTGTGAGTCAGGTTTCTCACCCGGCCCGTCCTCTTTGTGCACCGCCTCCAAGACCGTGGCCTTTCCCCACGTGGGCCAGGCAGGGCCCTCCCGAAATCCAGATGTATTTTCCCCATGGATGCCAGATTTCCTGGGGCTGCTGGTTCCGCCCCTGCCCCCTCCCCACCCCATCTGCACATCCCACGGTGGAAGCCTGTCTGTCTGGATCATTGTCCCTTACAGTGTTTAGGGGAGCGGACGTGATGTTAGCCAGACCCGGGCACAGATGAGGTCACGTCAGGAGGTTTTGTGCTGCTGTTGTTTTCTCTCAGGGACATCAGGATTGGAAGCAGATGGGTGGCTCTGAGGACATTTCAAGGTCCCTGCCACGTCTTACCTCCCACGATGGTTCGGAAATCACCAGGGAAACGAGGACATGGGAGGTGGCAGGCCCATGGGTCTAGTGGTTCAGAGCCACGTGGGATCCGTGGCACTGTTGTCAGCGTGCTCTGAAAACACTGTCCCACGTCCCTCCTGGCCCCTCACAGGCACAGCCCCCCCCGCCATCAACCCCCCACCAGAGCAGTGTGTTTGTTGCAGCCACTAAACCTGTGCCGACATCATTACCACCCAAAGCTGACCGAGGCACACACGGGCCAATAGCTGGCAACATAGCAGCCCTGCGTTTTAGATGGCAGAGCAACCAGACAGAAAGACCCTGGGACTGCGGTGCTGTGGGGTGCCACGCTAGCCTCCCCACATGTACGACCGGGCCCTCTGGGAAAGAAACACCCTCTGTCAGTGTGAGGCGCTGCTCCTCGGGCCTTGGTTACCAGGGCTCACTCCGGGGAGTGTGCCGTCTGTGGGTTTGGACACCTGTGTGATGACATGGACCCACCGTTGTGGTGCCACGCAGAGCAGCGTCCTGGGTGCTGTTGGTTTTCTAAGTGTATGTTGCTGATGTGCAGGTTGGTTTTTTCAAAGGTCCCACTTGAGAAGATGAATGGCCGGATTCTATTTTTCTGCTAAGATTTTCGCCGGAGAATATTTTTCATGAAGGTCCCAGGAAGAGTTGGTGTCTGTTCTCTGACAGAGGGTCCCGTGACCATGTCTGGTGCCGTGGGACGCCACACCAGCCTCCTACATGTGTGATCGGGCCCTTCTGTGAAAGGAACACCCTCTGTCAGTGGGAGGCCCTTCCTTGGGCCTTCGCTACGGCAGCCTCTCCAGCAGCCTCACTGACTCAGGGCCCGGGCTCTGCTATCAGGAGCTCTTGAAGTGGAATAGTGTAGAGCCACCGTGTCGGTTTCTGTAAGTGGCCTGAATGTGGAAAGGGAACATTCGGTGGCTTAGCCGTCTCATTCACACATGTTGAGGAAAGACAAGACCCCCCCACGGAAGTTCCTTCAGGGCACAGTGAGAAGGCACACATCCTGCTCACGATTTAGCCCACGTGCGTGGAGCAGCAGGACCGGCCGAGGTGTGACCGCTGAGTTCTCTGAGCCCACCCAGGGGCGGGCCCTGGACACGGCCCCAAAGGCTTTAACATAATCAACACCTCTTTCCCCGATTCCTTCTACAAATCTTTGTAAAACAAATCCTGGCATTGCACACTTCCCTTGACCAACACGCGACCTCTATCCACGCAGTGGGCACAGGTAAACACACGAGTACCTATTTCGATGTGAGTTAGGCGTAAAAGAGCCCTTTCGTCCTGAAGAAGGGACAGGAAACCTCGCCTCATTACCAGATGTGAAACGTTAGATCTGAGCGGACAGAAAGGACCCTGTGGAAATGTGCTAAGCGGCCACCTCGTTAACAAGATGTCACTTGGCGAGGGGATTTCCATAATTAACGGACCGGTTCAATTCGCGCTGCCACTTGGCTGTGATTAATATGTCGTGGAGGGTGGCGTGGTCCCCCCGGGCCTCTCCCCAGCGGGTCTGGGAAGCTCTGCGCCTGCAGCCTGTGCTGTGTGGGTCACGGTGCCGGCATTCAGGGAGCAGCGGCGAACTCAGCGACGAGGCCCCAGGCCCGGCACCAGCCACTGCACAACCCGGGTGCTAAGCCGAACCCACAGAGCTATTGGGGGAAGAGACGGCACCGCTCACTGTGTGTTTTATAGTCTTAGCAGGAGACTTCATATAATCACACTTCCATTCCTAGTTCTGCCATGGATTTGGCAGATGGAATGAAGTGACTTTATCACCGTCTTCAAACCACCTGATGGAATTTGCTTCCTTGCAAATGCAGTTTATGGGGTGAATTATTTGTATGACAAGTGGTATCTGTGTCAAATGGGTGCATTTTTCTGTTTAATTACAATAAAACATATAAAACACTTTCCTGCCAAAAGCAAGTAAAAGGTGTTAAGTATTATGTCTCCATTCTCTCTCCTTATCTCCCTCTCCTCTTTCCCTCATTTTTCCTTCCTTCTCTCCCTCCCTCCTCCCCCCTCTTTCCACCCTCCTTCCTCCCTCCCCCCTCTCTCTCTCCCCCTCCCTTCCTCCACCCTTCCCTCCCTCTCTACCTCCCTCCCCTTCCCTCCCTCCCTCCTTCCTCCTTCCCTTCTTCCTCCCTCCCTCTGTCCCTCCTCCCTCCTCCCTCCCCTTCCCTCCCTTTCTCCTCCCTTCCTCCCCCTCTCTCCCTCCCTCTGTACCTCCTTCCCTTCATCCTCTCTCCCTTCCCCTGCCACCCTCTTCCCTCCCTCCTCCCTCCCTCCTCCCTCCTCCCTCCCTTCCCCTCCCTCCCCCCCCCCACATCCCTCCCTCCTCTCTTGCTCCCTTCATCCCTTTCTCCCTCCCTCGCTCTCCCTCCCCCTCCCCCTATTCTTTGGCTATGGGGATGGGGAGCCTCCATGAACAAGTGAATGGTCTAGTAAGTGAGAATTTATTTAAAATAAGTTAGCTAGCCAGCCCAGCAGGTGCGGGTCAATGGTTGAGAGTTGACCTATGAACCAGGAGGTCACATGCCTGGGTTGTGTGCTTGATCCCCAGTGTGGGGCAAGCAGGAGGCAGCCCATGAGTGATTCTCTCTGATCATTGATGTTTCTCTCTCTCTCTCTCTCTCTCTCTCTCTCTCTCTCTCCCTCCCTCCCTCCCTTCCTCTCTGAAATCAATAAAAATATATTTAAAAACATTTTTTCAAAGATCCCATTGCCTTGGGCGCTTCAGGTGGTCCAAGCATCAAGAGAACGGAGGTTTGAGGAAACAGACATAAGCCGTTGGCCCCACGGGGCGGCCGACAGCGCGTTAGGGGAGAGCCACGCCTGAGGAGGAGAGCGCGTTGGTGGCAGTGGCACCGCGATGAGATGAATAGGCCTGGATAGCTTTCTCTTCTGAATCCGCTCTTATCTCTGCACGGGAGTCTGAGGAGTGTGTCTGGAGGGCAAGTTCCTCCCTGGTTGGAGGTGACTTCACAGAACGGCAATTACTGTCGCTCACAAGCCCAGTCACATCGGCTGCGCCTCCTGAGCGAGCCGCGTGGGAGGAGACCACACTGCGAGGCCAGGGCCCCGCAGACGGAATCCGCTGGGGGAGGAGGCCTCTTTGATCAGCAGGAGAGCCGGCGGCTGGCGTTTTCATTGCTGTGGGACGGGCTTTCCTGCCAAGAGGAAGCGGGGTGATCTTCAGCTCACCTGCATGTCAGGCCACGCAGCGACAAAGGGCTGTGATTTGGTGAAACAGAAACGGTCTGAATATTTAATAAAGGCAGGTCCTTTGTGATTTAAGGTTTTTGGTGACGTGGCCCGTGGCAGCTCCTGTAAGATGGGATGCTTGCCAGCAGCCTGCGCCCGGTCCTGGCTGCTTGCTGTGGATCCTTGGGGTGAGCTGCAGGCATTTGACCATTTTTGTTAAACGCGGACCGTGCTCACCTTCAGGTTTCCCCGGAAGCGTCCGCTGTCACCTCCGGGGAGAGAACAGCCGTGCGTCCCTCGGAAGTGCTTCCGGCTTGTCGGGCCGGCAATCGGAACGCCAGGCGGCTGTTTCTGCAGAGAGTGGTCCAAGGAGGAAAGTGGGCAGCAGCTCATGTCCTTGGTCAAGCGCCCCATCACAGCCGTGCTGACTGGGCCGGGCGCTGCGGATGACGCTGCGCCATAGGAAAGGGCGTAGGAGCTGCAGGAGGCCCTGTCTGGAGGTCTCCTCTGTCAGGCACCCCATTCAGCTTCTCAGGATTTACTGGTTTCAGCCCGGCCGGTGTGGCTCAGTGCTTGAGCACTGACCTATGAACCAGAAGGTCACGGTGCGATTCTCGGTCAGGGCACATGCCCAGGTTGCGGGCTCCATTCCCAGTGTGGGGTGTGCAGAAGGCAGCTGATCAATGATTCTCCCTCATCACTGAGGTTTCTATCTCTCTCTTCTCCCTTCTTCTCTGAAAGCAATAATATCTATATGTGAATTTACTGGTTTCGGAATCATGGTTAGTTCTTGAGCTAAATGCGTTATGCTCCCCCAAACTGGACAGGATATAGGGGTCATGACAGCCTGTGATGGGAGGCCCAGCAAGTCCCAGTGGGCTCTCCATAGTGAGCATGGAGGGGAGGAGGAGCTGAGCTCTCTGCTTGGGGCCGCTGGTTTCCGGGCAGACACCCCTTCCCTGGGGTCCGCAGGAGCCGTCTTCCTCGCTAGCTAGCGTGTCTGCCAGGCTCACCCGCTGGGAGTGGGCCGCGGCCATGGGAGGGGCTGTGCTCAGAAGCGCAGCCCACATGACGTGTCAGGCAGATCAAAGCCGGGCTTGCAGGCCTGACTGCAGGGGAAGTGGGTAGGCATTAGTAAGAGGATGTGGAATGGGTCATGTTGACTGAAACAGCCCAGAACCTTGGCGAAAGGCTCGCGGAGGCTGCCAGGGTGGGAAGGGCGGCTGCGCCGAGCCTGAGCTGTGCAGAGGGAGCGCCCAGGGGCCGGTGCCTGGGGGGAGGGGCAAGGTTCAGGCGCACCCAGGCTCAGCACCCAGTACAGCACCCCCTCCAGCCCCAGCCATGGCTCTGGGTTGTTTTTACACGGAGCCTGCAGGGGGACATACACAAGCTTGGGAATGACGTGTAATTCCCAGAGCCGAGCTGTGCTTCTCATCAGCCTCTTCTGGCTCCCCATGGCGCCCTGTCGGCATGCTGTGCTCCTCCACCTCGGATCAAAGGCGCCTTCCCCTGCACTCGGTCACTTTTCTCCCCCTGCGCGCGGTCCAGCGCAGCGCGAACCCCAGTGCATCCTGCTTCTCCCTCGGCTGGGCCACTGCGCACCTCGGGGAGCGTGGTGCGGGAGTGCAGTGTGAGAGGGGCTGGGACAGACCGCGGATGCTGGGAGGAGAAGATTAGGGGGAGACCTGTCTCAGCAGACACCGGTGCTGCCCTCGGCAGGTCTCCGCTCCCAGGGCTGAGAGCACAGGAGTCTGCACGCAGCCGTGTGTGTGTGTGTGTATGTGTGTGTGTATGTGTGTGTGTGTATGTGTGTGCATGCATCTGTTCTTAGGAGTTGGCACACACATCATGGAACCTCTAAAGAAATTTTCCACTGATTGGTTGGGAGACCTGTGAGCGTATAAATGGGCTCATTGAGGCTTTTTTTTTTCAACCCTCACCCAAGGATATTTTTCATTGATTTTTAGAGAGAGTGGAAGAGAGGGGGAGCGACAGAGAGAAACATTGATGTGAGAGATACACATTGATTGGTTGCCTCCTGCACGCACCCCGACCAGGGCCCGGGCTGGGCTGGGCTGGTCCGGGGAGGAGCCTGCAACTGAGGTACGTGCCTTTGCCCTTGACTGGAATTGAACCCGGGACCCTCTGGTCCGCAGAATGATGCTCTATCCACTGAGCAACACTGGCCAGGGCGGGCCTCACTGAGATTTTAAGCCATTTTCCCACGGGGGTGATGACGTGTGGTCCTCTTTGCAATCCTCATAAACACCTCGGGACAGGACGTCCCGGCAGGAGCAGATCCCATGGGTCTGAACCAGGGGACGCACAGGTTGTTTCTCTCTGAGTGATTCTGACCTCGCTCTTTGCCCCCTTCAGTCCTCTCCCAGCTCCTGCCGACTCCTCTACACAGACCAGCGTCGCGGATACCAGAACGACCGGGAGGCGTGGGCACTGCCCTCGCTGGCTCATCGTGGGTGGGTTAGAGTGCAGTTCCCAGCTCGGAGCAGCCTCCACCTTCATGGGCAATCGTGTGCATTAGGAATGGCCTGCAGTAAACGTGACAGATGTTCAGACAATAAGCAACTATGGGCACGGAGAACATGGTGTTTGCTAATTCCTCACTACTTTCAACACACAAATGTCAGCGGAGGGACCGGCCGTGTGATGTGGAGAACAGAGAAAAATGACAGAGGCGAATGTAGGCGGGCGGTTTACGTTCTTCGTAAGAAATAGCCACAGCCCGTGTGTCAGTGTTTATGCCGCCACATCATACCGAACAGCAGCTCCCCAGGCTCCCAAGCTCAGTGGCTGAAACCCACAATGAAAACCACAATGAATGGAGGCTGTTCCCGTGTCTGTGGACGTGGCGGGTGCCCAGGGCGGTCCTCTGGGACCTCCCCCGCCACGGCTGGCCCCCCTCCCCGGGGGTTGGAGGTCCCACGAGGCCAGCTGAGCATGTTCTCCCGGTGATGGTGGCAGCGGTGCAGGGGGGAATGGAGGCGATCGCTGTGGCTGAGGCGGGGAAGGGGCACACTTTCCTCCCACCACACGCCATGGCCATGGCCACAGCCATGGCCACGGCCACGGCGAGTCACATGGCTGAGCCCAAGCCCCTTGGGCAAGAGAACACAGTCTGGTCACGACAAGGCTGGGCAAGGGTGTGGATGTGGAAAGGGGCTGAGATTTGGCCACTCTTAACATATAGAGACTACATTCTGCATGTAAGACCCTATCTCTGTAAATTAGTTTGTAATAATGTGATGTGTTCTAGCCTATTATGTTCTATGTATGCTACATGAACTATACATACTACATGATATAATACATATGATGCCAGGTATATGGCTCTATAGCACATGCATATATGTGACCCCAGTGAGGATGCGCAGACCTGGGGCTCTCTGAGTTCTTGGTGGCTCCCCCACTCTGATATGGTTGGGCCTTTGTAGCTGCTCTGTTCTGAGATGATCTCCCTTGGAAGAGAAATAATACCCCAAACTTTAAAAATATATATATTTTTATTGATTTCAGAGAGGTAGGGAGAGGGAGAGAGAAACACACATCAATGATGAGAGAGAATCATTGATCGGCTGCCTCCTGCACGCCCCACACTGGGGATCGAGCCTACAACCAGGGCCTGTGCCCTGACCAGGAATAGAATCGTGACCTCCTGATTCCATGGTTGGCAAACCGTGGCTGACGAGCCACATGTGGCTCTTTGGCCCCTTGAATGTGGTTCTCCCACAAAATATCACATGCGGGCACGCACGTACAGTGCGATTGAAACTTCGTGGCCCATTCACAGAAGTCGGGTATTTTGTGGAAGAGCCACACTCAAGGGGCCAAAGAGCCGCATGTGGCTCACGAGCCGTGGTTTGCCGAGCCGCAGTTTGCTGACCACTGTCCTGGTTCATAGGTTGACGCTCAACCACTGAGCCACACCGGCCGAGTGATAATATCCCAAACTTTCCATCTGCGGTTTTGTTCCTGAGTCGCTGGCCACGGGGCTGGGGGCGCAGTGGTGTTCAGGGCCAATCTTGCGCGTGGGGCAGAGGAGCTAGCCTGCATGTGAGCCAGAGACGAGAGTCTCCATGGAGACGTTTACAAGGCAGAACATTTTGTGTCCAGGTAGGAAACAGCACTCCACGTGGGCCAGCGCCTCTGCCCCTCCCACCGAGGCTGCCTAGCGGACATGGGTGTGTGCACCCTCCTGCTTTAGACGCCGTGCTGCCGGCGGGCCACGGGATGCCTCCGGGCGCACCGCCACGGGATGCCACGGTGCACCGCCACAGGATGCCACGGCAAACCGCCACGGGATGCCACGGTGAAACTGCCACGGGATGCCACACACACACACTGCCACGGGATGCCACGGGCGCGCCGCCGCGGGATGCCATGGTGCACCGCCACAGGATGCCACGGCAAACTGCCACGGGATGCCACGGTGAACTGCCACGGGATGCCATGCGCACACTGCCACGGGATGCCACGGGATGCCACGGGCGCGCCGCCGCGGGATGCCACGGGCGCGCCGCCGCGGGATGCCACGGGCGCGCCGCCGCGGGATGCCACGGGCGCACCGCCACGGGATGCCTCTGGGCGCACTGCGAAACAGCTGTGGCAGCCAACGCTGCCTGCTTCCTCGGCATCAGCTGGGCAGCGTCCTGGTCACGTAGGCAAATACCCTCTTGACAACAGCTTCTTGGCTCGGAGTAACACATGAACAAAGAGGCACTTTTCTGAGCACCGGGAGCACTTCCTAGTTGGGAGACAGTGCCATGAGGCACCGATGGGCGAGGCGGGCTGATGGCTGGGCGGTTTCAGAAGGCAAGGGGGCCCTTCCGAGGAGATGCCCCTTGCGTCGAGCTCACGTGACGGGGAGCAATGGTCATGCAAAGACCGGGGAGGAGGTTCCCAGGGAGGGAGGCGCGGGGGGAATGTCCCAGGGGAGTCGCCATCCACCCAAAGCCCCGCCTCCTGCTCCGACACCTGTACTCTCCGTGTCTCGAAGGGAAACCTCTTTCAAAATCCTCCCGGAGCCGTGAGGGTGGCAGGAGGGCTACTTCCAACGGGACTGGTTATTTATTTATTTTTAAAACAGACTTTACTTAAGAGCAGTTTTGGTCACAGACAAATCGAGCAGGAGGTATAGAGATTTCCCCCACGACCCTGCCCCCCACGGGCAGCCCCCCCCCATGAACATCCCCCCCAGAGCCCGCACTGTACCCTGGGGTTCCCTCTTGGAGTGTATACTCCCCAGATTCGGACAAATTCTAATGGACACACAGAGTTCCACGACCCTAACACCCTGACGACTGGTTATTTCCAGGGACAATGAAGCCCCACAAATGGCATTTACACGGCAGAAGGAGAACAAAGGAGAACAGCCAGGCAGCTTTTAAAATTCTTTCTTTAAGACCGTGAAGGTCTCTGACACGTGGACGGAGGCTTTTACTGCCCGGGCGTTTGTATCATAAACATGATTCCCAGACAAGCAGGAAAGTCCCGGTGTTCTGAGTCACGGTGTCTGAATAGATGTTTTGTAAGGCCAGGCGTTTGCTTTGACAAATAAAGCATTGATGAGCTGAGCAGTTGCTCCAGATGGAGAGGGAACGTTTTAAAAAGCGCACTTGGCCTTGAGGAGACAGCGCTGTGGTTTATAACATCCCCCACCCCCTTCAATCTGTAGTCACATCACCAGAAAATCTCTCTGTTTGGCCACATGTATCCATCCATGTCCCGCGTAAGGGAGACCCGTATCTGCAAAGAACAACACAATGAAATACAGTTTCAGCCCTGGCCGGTGTTGCTCAGTGGATAGAGCGTCGGTCTGCGGACCAAGAGGTTCAGTTCCGGTCAAGGGCACACACCTTGGTTGCAGGTTCCCGGGCCCTGGTCGGGGTGCGTGCAGGAGGCAACCCATCGAAGTGTTTCTCTCCCATCGATGTTTCTCTCTGTCTTTCCTTCTCTCTCTCACTCTCTCTAAAAATCAATGGAAAAATATCCTCGGGTGAGGACTAACTAACTAACTAACTAACTACAGTTTCATGTGGAAGAGGACATGCAGCAGAGATATGCTAGTTACCGGCCCTCGGTGTGTGGGACCCAGGGCCCAGCGCTGTCGTCTCACGATGGGAAGTATAGGAAGCGCAGAAGGACTCTGTGGCTGAAATGCCATTTTGTCAGGAGTCAGAGGGGGTGGTGCCGTGTGGATCCGGGGCTGCTGGTGACACGCGGGGCTGCTCTAACACAGCCGCACACCCCAGTGGTAGAAAGGTGTAGAAGTAGAACCGGGGAGTGTTCAGAGAGGGGCCCAGAGTCAGGTCTGGAGGCGCCAGGCTCTGATCGATGTTTATGGGAACGAAACGCCCCAGGAGGGCGCGGCCTGGCCGGCACGGGGACGGGGACACCGGTGGCCGTCCCCCAGAGTGTTCCAAGGGGAGGGGATTCAACACGGAGAGAATAATGTCGCTCGAGACGAGAGCTGGCGTTGGGTTGGGGTCGCGATGGGCGGAAGTTAGGGGACACGCGAGCCTCCGTGTGGAAATAAGGCCACAGCTTTTCCAGTGGAAACACCCACCGAGCTGCCCCCGCTGAGGCCCAGCGGCCATCGCGGGAGAGGTGGGCGTGGGCTGGTAGGAGCCAGAGCAGAGGGCCCGAGGGGCGGACAGAGCCGACTCCATCTGAGGAGTGAACCTGGTTGAACCTGGACCCGTTGCCCGATGGTCCCCAAGCCTGAGGAGTGGCCAGAAGGAAGGGGGATTGTCACCACGCAGAAACCTCATTTTCTTTAATCTGGTCTTTTCTTTTGACTTTTTCCCCTTTGACTCAAACTGGCCTCACCCCCCGCCCTGACTCACCCCTCCCTCCCCGTTAGTCACTCGGCCTTCGGGACAACGAGGTGCCTTCTGGGCATGCAGTGCTCTTAGAAACAAGGTCCCGGGTCTGTTGGCTCCTGGGACAGAGTTTTCACTCAAACTCAACATAGTATCTCAGCCTCAGTTTGTTTTAGCTGCAGGAAAGCAGAACGATCCCACAGAACAAACTTGCAAAATTGGACAGAAACTCTCCCTGGCTGACATTGGGCCCAGGTGCTCCACCCCCACCCCCCAGCACTAGCCAATCAGTAGAGGCCAGGGCCCTGACTCTATTAATCACCATGATTAATGACCCCCCCCCCCCCCATAATCCATCCCCTGGAAGACATCGGGACCAGGGTTTTGACTTGAGCTACTTGTGACTCGGGGCATGGCACTGTGTCCTTAATAAATCCTTGCTTTCTTGGCTAAAAAAAAAAAAAAAAAAAAGAGAATACCCAGGTCATGGACTTAAATACCTTTATTCTGCACTCTCTATCCTAAACTTTCAATTTTCTTTTTTAAAAAAATATATTTTTTATTGATTTCAGAGAGGAAGAGAGAAGGAGAGAGAGAGAAACATCAATGATGAGAGAGAATCAAGGATCAGCTGCCTCCTGCACGCCCCACACCGGAGATGGAGCCCTGCAACCTGGGCACGTGCCCTGACCAGAAATGGAACTGTGACCTCCTGGTTCACAGGTCAACACTCAACCACTGAGCCACACCAGCCGGGCAACTTTTCATTTTCTTTACCCTTCCACACAGATTATCCTCTGACTCAAACTGTGCATTTGGGTAAGAAAGTCCACTATGAGAACCCGTGTCGTCAGAGCTGGGGATCTGGCTGTCTGTCCTCAGCCGTGGGCACAGCTGCCGCAGCTGCTGGAGTCTCCATGTCCTCTTCTGCGGTTCGATGGCGTCGAATCACTCTCCACCCTGGAGTCTGTGGCTCCTGGAGTGGGTCTGAAGCTCACCTCTTTCTCCCCTGACGCAGGTCCCCCGGAACACCAATCCTGACCGACAGGCCCCCCGACTCTGGCTGGAACACTCCCGGCGACGAGTCAATCAGTTCTGTGGAGTCAGCGCCTTGGTGGATTTTCTGTCCCTCTCCACGATCATGGCGGCACAATGTCATCACCTGGTGCCTTTGTTAAAACCATTACTTCCTGGGACCCACCCTCGGTGCCTATGAATTGTTCCGGGGAGGCTGCTGGCATCAGTATTAGGCAAACCCTTCAGGTGATGGGCAGCTGAGGCCAAGAGCGGCGGCTCTGGTGTTAGAAACGCTCTCTTGTCCTGATGCCACCCAGCGTTCCCGGAGCCACCAGCCAGCCGCGCTCATTCTGGCCTCTGGAGCAATCCATTTCCTCTCCCACGTGACAGGCCTTCAGACACAGGACTGACCACCTGTCCCTTCCTGTCCCCCAGGCTTTGTCTTCTCCAGGCACAGCCACCCATTTCTCCACAGGTCTCCTGGGATGTGGTTCTGCCCCTGAGCTGTGGTCAGGATGCCGCTGACAGTGTGTCTCTCCACGCCTTTGTTTCACTCTGAGCTGGCTGTCAACGAAATCCCCTCAATTTTCTCCCGCAAGGAGCTTACGGCTTAGTCGGGGAGACAAGCACGCCAGCCAAGCAAAGCTTCCTCATCCTGTAATTATAAAATTGATTTTTAACGTCCACACGCGGGACTTTTATTTACCCTTACTAAGTTGTATCTTGCTGGTTTGACCTGTTTAATTCTGTCCTCCACAAGTACTATTCGGTGCGGCATCTTTATCTCTTTATCCATGTTATTAATAACCGTAACAATAACACCTTTCAGCTCGATTCCCAGGAGGGGCACATGCCCAGGTTTCCGGCTCAATCCCCTGTGGGGGCATGTGGGGGGTGGTTGATTGATGTTCCTCTCTTACATCGGTATCTCTCTCTCTTTCCTCTCCCTTCCTCTCTCTCAAAAATCAATAAAAAATATATTAAAAGGGACTTGAGCTTTGCCTACCTTTTATAGGCATATTAATCCATTTATCTATTCATAGTCTCTACCTCTTCTTGGATCAATTTTCATTAATTCATAATATTTACAGAAAATCATGGCCTTGTTGAGATTGTCAGATTTTTTATACATTATTATTTGCTTTTATTGAAGAAAATCTCATGTCTAGCGTTACCTCCCGTTTCTCATGCCAGGTTAATTAATATTTGGACTACTGATTGCAAATCAATTACTTGGAATTAATCTATTTCTCTTTCGCAACCTAAACAAAACTAGGCCCTTAGCATGTTTTCACTCCAACCTCTTCACTCTCCAAATCTGCTACCACCCAAGTTTAGATCTTCTGGGATTTCTAGCTGCAGATTATTGTTAAGATTTTAAAATATATTTCCAAACGATGTTCTATTGGTTTCTCTGGTTACTGTTGATTCTTGGATCCCACATCTTCCCCTCTTTGAATTAATTTTTCTTTTCTTGCTTGATGAAATCTATTAGAAAAGGCCTGTGTGTGACTCCTTGAATGTCTGTGAAAATGCCTTTATTTCGTTTTTCCTCTGAAGTGCTGATTTGGATGGAATTAGAGTCTAGGTCGGAAGTGGCCCCCACGCAGAACTTCCATGGAGTTGCTCCATTGTCTCCAGTGTTAAGTGTTGTCAAGGAGAACGCGGATGCTGCTCAGATGTTCATTCGTTTCAGGCTCATTCTCTCAGGAAGCATTTAGGATTTTCACTTCACCCTTGAACTTCTGAATGTTACAACGGTGCGTCACAGGGAGGGTAGGTCTTTTGGCTGCAAAAAGCTTAATTGTTTCATTGGTCCAATGCATGGGAGAGGGCTTCAAGGGTTAAAAGAATGGCTAGTATGCCCAGCTGGCGTGGCTCCGTGGTTGAGCATCGACCTATGAACCTGGAGGTCATGGTTCGATTCCCGGTCAGGGCACATGCCCGGTTTTCGGGCTCCATGCCCAGTGTGGGGTGTGCAGGAGGCAGCTGATCAATGACTCTCTCTCATCATTGATATTTCTATCTCTCTCCCTCTCCCTTCCCCTCTGAAATCAATATGTATAAAATGGCTAGTAGTTTTGGGGAGAGGCTCAGGCAAAAGCCAGACACCAGGGGATGCAGAGGGGCCCCTTAAAGGCCTCTAGGCTCCTAGTCGTCCTTGAGGGGGAGCCTTTGGAAGAGATACTCGCCAGCCAGCCTGGGGGCCGGCCTGTGGAGGTGAGGCAGGTGGGCTGTCTTCTTGATGAGTTGGTGAGGCAGGTGTGCCGTCTTCTTGATGAGTTCCACCTCCTCACCCGGAAGTGGTTCTGCAGGAAGTCGGAGCTGAGGGCCTGCGCGGAGAACCAGGCCTGCAGCTCCCCGAGGGCCGGCCAGGCTCCTCTCGCAGGCCGCGGCCGGGGTGGCTGCCCTGGCCCTGCGTTTGCCCATCACCCCGGGGAGGCGTCAGCACGTCCTGGAGAGAACGCAGCCACGCTGGGCGCCTCGGCTTCTCCGCCAACTCAACTCCCCGCAGAAGCAGCCCTCGCCCTCGAGCCACAGGGTCCCGTGGAAACCGAAGCCCAGAGAGAGGTGGGTGTGAGCCCGCAGGTGCCGGGCCAGGCGAGCGCGCAGCGTCCGCCTCAGGGAGGAATTCTGGTGAATTTGGGAGCTCATGGCTGTTCGGCAATGAGGAGTTAAGGTAGAAGAGAAACCGGTGTTGGCCGGTCTCGGAGGCGGGTGGGAAGGTGGCGACTGGCTAAGGCGCAGGAGGAGGGCCGGAGGCTGTGCCGTCCAAACAGGAGCCGGAGCCGGGACCCCCAGGGCACTGCCTGATGGGTATTTTAATTCCTGTGTTTCTTCCACCTGGCACATTTTCTTTTTGTTTCTTGACTTGTTTTTCTCTATGTGTAGATGTTTTCTATTTCAAGAGTTTTCGTTAGCTGGATATTGGCACTTTATGTCTTTTAAAAAATATATTTTTCATTTTTCCCTCTTCAGGACATTCTTAAGTAATCGCTTGGCTCAATTCTCCAGGGCAATCAAAAATTTATATGATTTCTCACACGTTCCTGCAGACCAGCTGGCTGTTAATTTGTGAATGTGGTGGCCACTCTTATATTCCCAACGTCTGACATGCACGTTCCTCCTCGCCCATTGATTGGCTTTACAGACCCTGCTTCCTTTGCTGTTATTTCTTCTTCGCCGTGACGTTGTGCCACTCCTCCCTTGAGTCGCCGACTCCGTTTTGCCTGCTCATCTTTATTTTGTTGGCCCCTCTGTGGTTGCCAGTTCTGCTCGCCGTTGCTCATGCCCACTGGCAGGGGGGTTGGGCAGGATGAGCTGTTGGGAGGGTGATCTGGCTTTTCTCAGGCTGCCTCCCAGATCTATGCCGTGTCCGAGCAGCCTTGCTCTGCGCCCAGGATGCTGGTCTCTGCGTCACTGGGCTCCCCTGGCAACGGCTTTCCTGTTGGCTCAGCCGATGGGAGACCCGGAGGAAATACTGGAGTACTGGTGGCCCCTCGCCCCCGCCCGCCCTCTGCCATCCTGGGTTTGGTAGCGGCGGTGTTTTCCTACCTGACGTCAGAACTCCTGGCAGAACCCTCCTCTCCTGTGGCCGCCTCTCTTCCTGGCTTCCGGTAACTGTGCCCCCCGCCCCCCTTCAGGACTCGGGGAGGCCAGGGCCTCCCACTCCTGCTAACCTCTGGGAGCTTCATCCCCCCGGGTGGTCCCTTCAGCCCCGTCCTTGCCTCCGGACACAGTCCGTGTGCCTGTCTCTTTGGTGGACCCTTCCAGAGTGTGGTGAGCACCTGCTGGAGGTGATGACGTCAGCGAGGTGTTTCCTTGTTGTGGCTCCTACTCATCCTCTCAGGGCTTCCTGGGCTACGTACTAGTTGGGGAACCCATGTCCGCTGTAAGAAATAACCCCAACTCTTAGCAGCTCAACAAAGATTTGTTTCTCTTTCTACTGATCTCAGGATCCTAACTCTTTCCATCTTGGGGCACTTTTATCTTTCCCGGGATCCTCGTAGAATCGATTTTCATTGGACCCGTTACTTTTGAGAGAAGAAAGGATGAAGATGATGGCACAGGGCATTTCATGGTCAGGCCCGGAGGGGGTAAAGGCATTGCCATCCACTGGCTGGAAACTCGTTACGTCATCTCAGCCTGCGTACACAGGAAGCTCACACATACCTGTAGTCTTTCTGGGGGCCCCGGAAGAGGAAGGTGGGCTGTGAGCACCAAGCCTCTTTCTGCCACAGCTTCCGGTGAGTGCTGCTGCGGAGGCTTACCTGCCCCAACCACCACTCCCGCCTGTGCCCTGTGCTGCTGTCAGGCACTCCACTCAGCAGGGAAGGCGGGAGGAGCCCAGAGGCGTGGCCGCTCACACCACGGCCCAGTTAAGCCCCAGTGTTTTGCCCACATGCCCCTCTTGCCGCTCCCGCCCATAGCCTCAGAGTTCGGAGGGCGGTGTGGCCACTCCTCTCGGTGGCAGCCTTCTTACCCCCAGGTGTGGGTTGCAGGTTTCTCCAACAACTTGATCCTGCTTGAATTTTCACTTTTTTTTTTTTTTGCCTCCAAATTTCTGGTTAATATTGGGAACTGTTTCTCATTTTGCGCAGCTCATGTGGCTTCAGTATATTCAACGCCTCTTCTGTCTTTTCTAAGGATGGGGAGCATGGAAGTGTGCCATGGTGCAGTGTGCAGAGGTTGCTAAAAGGAAAATGAGCCCGGCCGGCGTGGCTCAGTAGTTGAGCGTCGACCTATGAACCGGGAGGTCACGGTTTGATTCCCGGTCAGGGCACATGCCCAGGTTGCGGGCTTAATCCCCAGTGTGGGGCATGCAGGAGGCAGCCGATCAATGATGCTCTCTCATCATTGATGTTTCTCTTTCTCTGTCGTCCTCTCTGAAATCAATATCCTATATAATAAAAGGCTAATATGCAAATAGACCGAATGGGGGAACAACCGGTCACTATGATGCGCACTGACCACCAGGGGGCAGATGCTCAACGCAGGAGCTGCCCCCTGGTGGTCAGTTTGCTCCCACAGGGTGAGCGCTGCTCAGCCAGAATACCGGCTCACAGCTGGGGAGTGCAGCGGAGGTGGTGGGAGCCTCTCCCTCCTCCGTGGCAGCGCTAAGGACCCTTCTGGGGATGTCCGCCTGCCAGCTTAGGTCCGCTCCCCTGAAGGCAGTCAGACATCCCCCGAGGGGTCCTGGACTGCAAGAAGGCACAGGCCGGGCTGAGGGACATCCCCTCCCCTCCAGTGCACAATTTTGTACACTGGGCCTCTAGTGTGTATATATATACTGTGTGTGCGTGTATGTGTATATATATATATTTTAAAAAGAAGTCCCCAAACATGGAGAAAGGGTTAATAAGCTAACAACCAAAACCATGGTAAGACGGTCCAGTACAGTCTCCAAAGATCTGTATAACCTTCATGTAAATTGGTGCCAGTCCAACCGAGCTGTGGGGCCCAGGCTGACAGCCCAGTTTCCAGAACTGCTTTTTCCATCGACCTCTACTTGGTTGACATTGTGAGGAAACCCTTTTCACAATTCTGTTTTTAACGATGTTCTAGCCGAGGCTGAGGATGAAATGCTTTGCTGGGGTGTGTTCTGTGATCAAAGATCCCCTTTTCTCACCGCACACGTAATCCGCGAGGTATCTGAAGAATGTGCCACATGCGTATTCTGGAGAAGTGTGGCCTGAGCCAGCTGTCGGGTGCTGGGGGCATTTTGGAGAGACATCTGGAAGATAAAAGCACCGCCTATGTGCTCTGGGTAACCACACTATGGCTGAAGGCCCAGTGTCAGTGATGCCAATCGATGGGCAAGGCTGTGGTTCAGGAGATAAACAAGGAGACCATTCTGATTTCTGTTGGGAAGCTTTGTCTTTTGTTAAAAGAAATAAGATACGATTTCTTTGATTGTATGTAGCATTTATACTGAGACACTGAACGTTCGAACCCCTTGCCCTGAAAGGGAAAACATAGGAAAACCCCAGGCTTGGAACTTTAATCGGGTCGGAGTATCTCAGGACAAAAGTGAGGCTCCACTGTGTAGGTAGGACCACTGTGAATGAACCTGTGGTTGTGGAGAGGGATAGAGCTGAGCGGTTAAGAGTTTAGGCCCAGGACCCAGAGTGCTTGGGTTCGAACCTTTGTTTTGCTATAAGATTTTGAGCAAAAACAAATGTCACTTCTGTGTTCCTCAGTTGTCTGGAATTCAAAATAATAATGTCTCACCTGATTGTTGAGAGTTAAATGAATTAATACATGTAGCATCAATGGGAGTTAGAAAGTAAGTGCTCAATAAATATTAGCTATTTTCCTCCTCCTCCTCCTCCTCCTCCTCCACCTCCTCCTCCTCCTCCTCCTCCTCCTCCTCCTCCTCCTCCTTTTCTTAAAAATGAATGTCAGAAAGGTAGCCGGGATAGTTCTTAGCAGGGCTTCTTCAGTATTAAGAGAGAGAAATATTAATTACTTTCATCCAGCAGGCCAGCGCAATTTGTTTCCTAGGGGAACGTTAGCCCCTGGTTATTGTGGGGGCTCAGCAGGACTTGTTAGGGGGTCGCATGAACATCCTATGGGAGGCAGGTGACGACCTACATTTGCCTGCAAACACCTTCTAATTTAAGGTCTCCTCCTCCGGTGTCTTCAGGTGTGACCATCCTCTAGGGAGCACATCACCTTGTTAACTATCCTGGCCTGGCTCTCTCCCACCTTCATGTCACCCTGGTTCCCTCCTTAATCCCCAAGGTGGAAAAGGAACTGCAAAACCGCCCTTCTCCAGAGCATCTGAGGTCTTGCTTCCCAGCATGTTCCTGGTTTGGGCTCAAATAAACTCCTACAACAATTCTCCACCGGCCTGGACGTTGTTAGGGCGACAGTTCTGAGAGCGCTAATTAAGACACCTGCTCATCCTTATGATGGGCCCAGGCTGAACATGCCCTAAGCCAGCCGTTCTCAACCGGTGGGTCACGACCCCTTTGGGGGTCGAACGACCCTTTCACAGGGGTCGCCTAAGACCATCAGAAAACACATATATAATTACATATTGTTTTGTGATTAATCACTATGCTTTAATTATGTTCAATTTGTCACAATGAAATTGGGGGTCACCACAACATGAGGAACTGTATTAAAGGGTCGCGGCGTTAGGAAGGTTGAGAACCACTGCTCTAAGTGATCATGGCCGATGCCCAGGTTCGCTCACTGTGCGGCTCAGGTGTGTTTAATGCGAGGCTGCCCCCCCCTGGGGCCCCACCAGGAGCGGAGAGGCCTCTCCCAGAGACTGGGCTCCGGGCCTGTCGCCTCAGGTTGTGCCCTGGAGGCCGTGGCCATTTACAAACTCTTCCTCCACTGGTTCCAGTCCTGGGGTCCCGCAAGGGAAAGGCCCACGGGCCACCTGGGCCAGCCCTTGGAGGGGTGTCACGGGGCAGCAGCAAAACCTGGGGCAGCAGACACGTGTCAAAGCTCCCACTGGGAGAACTGGTACCCCGAAAACCTGGACATAAAAAACATGTCAAAGGGAGCAAGGTGGAGAGCGTGCAAGAAGACAGCACCTGTGTCCTCCATCCTGAGAGCAGCCAGCAAGCCAGGTGTGCTGCAGGCTGGGTGTGCGGCAGGCCGGTGTGCAGCCAGGTGTGCGGCAGGCCGGTGTGCAGCCAGGTGTGCGGCAGGCCGGGTGTGCTGCAGGCCGGGTGTGCAGCCGGGTGTGTGGCAGGCCGGGTGTGTGGCAGGTTGGGTGTGCAGCCGGGTGTGCGGCAGGTTGGGTGTGCTGCAGGCCGGGTGTGCAGCCGGGTGTGTGGCAGGCCGGGTGTGTGGCAGGTTGGGTGTGCAGCCGGGTGTGTGGCAGGCCGGGTGTGTGGCAGGTTGGGTGTGCAGCCGGGTGTGCGGCAGGTTGGGTGTGCTGCAGGTTGGGTGTGCGGCAGGCCGGGTGTGTGGCAGGTTGGGTGTGCAGCCAGGTGTGCGGCAGGCCGGGTGTGCTGCAGGCTGGGTGTACGGCAGGCCGGGTGTGCAGCCGGGTTTGTGGCAGGCCGGGTGTGTGGCAGGTTGGGCGTGCGGCAGGCCGGGTGTGAGGCAGGTTGGGTGTGCGGCAGGCCGGGTGTGTGGCAGGTTGGGTGTGCGGCAGGCCGGGTGTGCTGCAGGCTGGGTGTGCGGCAGGCCGGGTGTGCAGCCGGGTGTGTGGCAGGCCGGGTGTGTGGCAGGTTGGGTGTGCAGCCGGGTGTGTGGCAGGCCGGGTGTGCGGCAGGCCGGGTGTGCAGCAGGCCGGGTGTGTAGTGAGGCTGGGTGTGCGGCAGGCCGGGTGTGCGGCAGGCTGTGTGTGAAGCAGGCCGGGTGTGCGGCAGGCCGGGTGTGCAGCCGGGTTTGTGGCAGGCCGGGTGTGCGGCAGGCCGGGTGTGAGGCCAGCCTTCTGCTGCCCCAGGCTCATGGTGCTCAGATTGGCAGCCCCTTGCCCACGCCATCGAGGGCCCAGATGAGTCCTGCGCGCAGGTGCCCCAGTCGCTCCAGTCTGTGGGTCTTGCTGTCAGTTCCCAAAGCTGGAGGTTTTGGGGCTTGTACCTCCGGTGCAGGTCTTAAAAATTGTGGGGTGCCCTGATGTGGGGTTCAAACCCTTCGCTCCTCAAGGAGCAGCTCCGGGTGAGATTCCTGCAGACTGTGGGCTGGTCAGGTGTGGGGTTCATGGTAAGAGTGTGTCCCAGCCCCTCCCTCTGTTTCCCTGTGGCCTTCTCTCGTCCGCGCCAATCGAAGGTGTCTGCGTGGCCCCAGCCGTCTTCAGGTTTTTGCTCAGAGGAAGCTGTGCCGGGGGTACCTGTAGACCTGGTGTGTGAGGGGAGCAGGATCCCCTTATGGCGCCGTCTTGAACGGGACCCCCACCCACACCCCCACCCCACCCCCACCCCACCCCCACCCTCACTCCCACCCCCACCCCCATGCCCCACCCCCACCCCCACCCCCACGCCCCTTTTTGCTTTCCAAGGTTCTCATGATTTTAAACGGCACCAACCCCGTTACTGAAGAAGAGCGGGCGCTGTCTGTGCATCAGCCTTCAGCGGTGGTGACACAGCGCAGGCATCCCCAGCTTTCCTGTGGGGGCAGTCTTGGATGTGACGTCTGAGGGTTATGGAACTCATTTTGAGCCAGCTTTGAATATTCGGGCAGCGAGTTCCATCAGGTTCCTGCGGACACAGCTGCCTGTCCCTCCTCCTGATGCCGTTGCAGCTTCCGCGTGCTGAGAACGTCCTACGTGCCAAGCTGCCTGCCGCTGGCACACTAGTGGCCCAGAGATGCCCCCATCCCAACCCCAGCACCTGTGAGCACGTGGCCTGGCATGGCAGGAAGGACTGTGCAGAGGCGACGAATGTAAGGGTTTTGAGTTGGCGGGGAGACTATCCTGGAGGGGGGGGGGGTGGGCTCAGTGCGATCACAGGGCACTTGCACATGGAAGTGGGGAGAGGAGAGTCGGGGGATTTGAAGATGCCGCGCTGCTGGCCCTGGAGAAGGTGGAGGGTCCCAAAGCCAAGGGCAGCCGGCAGCTCAGGCAGCCGGATGAGGCGAGGAAACGTGTTCCCCCACAGCCACCAAGGAGCGCAGTCTTGATGACAGCAAGATACATTTTGAACTTTGATCTTCAGAATTATAAGACAAGTAGTGGCCCAGTGCATGGATTCATGCACATTGAAAGGAAATTAATTAGAAGAAATATTTTAATATTGCTATTTGCCCCTTCTCTATAATAGGAATGTCAGAGATGAAAGAAAATTAGTACAATGTACATGAAAATAATATATAAATTGATTAATAAACAATAACAACATAATATAACAATGAATATTTTCCATGAAATTTTTACTGTTAGACCTTCGCTTACCATTAATTTTTAAAAATATGCTGGGTATTCTGGACCATTTGTATCATTTGGACAAACTTTGCCTTTGCTGCAACATCGAGTAAATTTTCCATCAGATGGTTTTTCATCGGAGAAACTTAGGGATAGGCAACACTGACATGTCACAGCCACTCCGCCACAGCTGTGTTGGATAACTGCACCCTCATCTACCTCATTTTCGCCGTGAAGGCCGTTCCTATCAGTGTTGGTCGTACTTGTCGATGGCTGTTCTTCAGACATAGTCTGTCGAGAACAACATCGCTTTCTTTCGGCTTCAGAGGTATGTTGTGGCAATAGTTGGTCTTCAGACATATTCTGTCGACAATTTCAGCTTCAGAATGTCAACAAAAATGTGACGTCATTACCAGGCGCCCACAGCCACCGTTTGCGGGCTGGGCTGTGGGCCGCATTTTGCGCCACGGCAGCGTCGGCTACGATTTGGTGGGCTGTCGCTCTGGGGTGGTGTTTTCTCTGTGTGTGTCACGGCAGCTCCTGTGTTGAGTGTCTTCCCCCTGGTGGTCAGTGCGTGTTATAGCGACCGGTCGGACAGTGGGAAGGACACTTAGCATATTAGCCTTTTATATGTATAGATACACTGTGTTGTTTAAGCAACTGAGTGTGTGGTGATTTGTTATGGCAGCCAAAGTGCAGGAATACACAGGCATTGTGCTAAGTTTTTTATAAACATTCCCTAAAGTTCATCCTTCTTTACAGTTTTTTGAGGGGGATGTTATTGTTTTGGTTTTGCAGCAGAAGAAACTGACTTGGAGAGAAAGTCCCAGGGTGTTGGGACTTGTGTTTTCTCCGTGCCCAGTAGATTTGGTGTAGCTCCTTTTGCCTTTCTAGCTTGAAGTTTATCTTTCCCTTTATTCCTCTCATGGAAATTTCTCCACCCTCTTGAGCCATTTAGGGGGCCTCCTTTGAACATTCTGTAATTCATTATGCATTTCTTAGGGGACAAGAACTTGCCCAAGCTCTTGTCCAGTTGTTCCTTGAGTGTTCAGTTAGCACACACCTATTAGTGAATTAAGGAGGGAAGGAAAGGGACATAGGTTCACGGAGCAACACCGTGTGCCAGGAGCTTCCCGGATATGCGCTCCCTTTCTCTCTCTAGGAACCCTAAGTTGTGCGTGTCATAGGCTCATTTTATGGACAAGAAACGTGAGGCTCAGAGGGTGGGTACCTGGTTCGGAGCCAGAAAGTGTTTACATGTTGGAGTTTGGACTTGAGCCCAGGGCTGCCTCATCATAGGGTCGACCATGCTTCTGAGATGGTGGATCGGACTCCTGAGGACACACCCACCGAAGGGACGAGGGAAGATGACAGAGAAGGGAGGAGGCCATGCACTCTGTGCTGGTGCAGCAGGCGCTGTGAGCCGATCCGGGGCCTGGGGCGGAGACCTCCATCCGTGGACACAGACAGCTGTGGCCACTGTGTCCTTCCCCTGCTAACTGTCGTCCGCCCTCCTGGCCTTTGGCAGGTGACATCAGTGAGGTGATGCTGGAAGGGGAAGAAATGGAGAGAGTGGTTCCTGTCTCTATCAGGGTGTGGCTTATAAACCACGGAAACAGATCTGGAGAGAGAACCAAGATGGCGGCATAGGTTAACGCTGGAGTTTGCTGCCTTGAACAACTACTTCAAAAGTGAAACTAAAAAGCGGAACGGACATCACCCAGAACCACAGGAACGCTGGCTGAGTGGAAGTCCTACAACTAGGAGGAAAGAGAAACGCATACGGACACTCAGAGGAGGCGCAGTGCTGAAGTCAAATTTTGAGGTGCAGAGTGCGCGGAGCGGGCTGGCGGCGGAGGGCGCGGTTGGCGTTTTCAATCGGGAGGGAGTCGCAGACTCTGAGCTCCAGATACAGGCGAGTATTTAGGGACCCAGACTCAAACGGGAGAAGCGGGACTGTCTGACTTCGGTCAGAGCGAGTGCAGCTTTCTCTCCGAGGTTTGCAGCGGGTGCTGGGACTCAGAGAGGCAGAGCCCCTGGGGACAGGACTGAGAGCCGCCATAACTGCTCTCTCCGGCCCACCCTGTTGATCCTGTGCGACCCGCCCCGCCCAAGACCTGCACAGAGGCATTTGCTGGATAGCCTCAGGCAAACGCCAGATTAGCACCTCCCTAGAGGACAGAAGTTCTCTCACTGCAGACACAGCTGATTCTCACAGCCACTTGGCCTGGAGGTCAAACCCTCCCTGGTATTAGCTACAACAATCAAGGTTTAACTATAAGACTGCGCACAAAGACCACTAGGGGGTGCACCAAGGAAGCATAACAAAATGCGGAGACAAAGAAACAGGAAAAAATTGTCAATGGAAGATACAGAGTTCAGAACCACACTTTTAAGGTCTCTCAAGAACTGTTTAGAAGCCGCCGATAAACTTAATGAGATCTACAAGAAAACTAATGAGACCCTCGATGTCATGATGGGGAACCAACTAGAAATTAAGCATACACGGATTGAAATAACGAATATTATACAGACTCCCGACAGCAGACCAGAGGAGCGCAAGAATCAAGTCAATGATTTGAAATGCGAGGAAGCAAAAAACACCCAACCGGAGGGGCGGAATAAAAAAAGAATCCAAAAATGTGAGGATAGTGTAAGGAGCCTCTGGGACAGCTTCAAGCGTACCAACATCAGAATTATAGGGGTGCCAGAAGATGAGAGAGAGCAAGATATTGAAAACCTATTTGAAGAATAATGACAGAAAACTTCCCCCACCTGGTGAAAGAAATGGACTTACAGGTCCAAGAAGCGCAGAGAACCCCAAACAAAAGGAATCCAAAGAGGACCACAACAAGACACATCATAATTAAAATGCCAAGAGCAAAAGATAAAGAGAGAATCTTAAAAACAGCAAGAGAAAGAAACTCAGTTACCTACAAGGGAGTACCATACGACTGTCAGCTGATTTCTCAACAGAAACTTTGCAGGCCAGAAGGGAGTGGCAAGAAATATTCAAAGTGATGAATACCAAGAACCTACAACCAAGATTACTTTATCCAGCAAAGCTATCGTTCAGAATTGAAGGTCAGATAAAGAGCTTCACAGATAAGGAAAAGCTAAAGGAGTTCATCACCACCAAACCAGGATTATATGAAATGCTGAAAGGTATCCTTTAAGAAGAGGAAGAGGAAGAAAAAGGTAAAGATACAAATTATGAACAACAAATATGCATCTATCAACAAGTGAATCTAAGAATCAAGTGAATAAATAATCTGATGAACAGAATGAACTGGTGATTATAATAGAATCAGGGACATAGAAAGGGAATGGACTGACTATTCTTGGGGGGGAAAGGGGTGTGGGAGATGCGGGAAGAGACTGGACAAAAATTGTGCACCTATGGATGAGGACAGTGGGTAGGGAGTGAGGGCGGAGGGTGGGGCGGGAACTGGGAGGAGGGGAGTTATGGGGGGGGAAAAAAAGGAACAAATGTAATAATCTGAACAATAAAGATTTAATTAAAAAAAAATAAACCACGGAAACAGATTGCTTTATTTCAGGTTGTGTGTGTGTGTGTGTGTGTGTGTATTTTCTTTAAAAAAAAAACTTTATTGTTGAAAGTATTATGTAGGTTCTCCTTTTCCCCCATTAACCTCTTCCAGCCCACTCCATCCCTCCCAGCCCCCGCCCCATTGTCTGTGTCCATGGCCATCATATATGCATACAAGTTCATTGGTTGATCTTTTCCCACCCGCCCTCCCCTGCCTCCCCTCTGAGGTTCCACAGTCTTCATGCTTCTATGATGCTGGTTTTTTGTTTTTTGTTTTTAATGCCCATCAACGTAGGCCTCTCATACAGGACACTGAGGGGGAAAAACAGGATTTCAAAGCAGCACATGAACCCAAGTCCCAGAGCTGCTGGAGAATAGCTTTGTTTTTACTGGGCTTTGAAAATGAACCACAGTTTGGAGCCAATTGTTTTCTTTTTTGAGGTTATCTAGTTCAAGGTCCCGGTTCTGTGGGAGGAGCTTGAGGCAGAGGCAAGAGTCTCGCCATTTGGCCCCGGGTCCAGTCTTGCTCTGGCACACCCTGTCCATGCCTGACGTGCGGGCCGGAGGGTTTGGGTCAAGGTGTCCTCTTCATTTCTTTACCGAGATCCTCACTGAGGCCAGAGTGACAGCCCGGGGCGTTTATGATCTAATCTCCTGGAAGCAGGAGGCCGGGAGCCACTTCCTCCTCCGGAGGGTCCCTGCAGGCACCGGGCCGCCTGGTTCCGGGGCGCAGGGCTTTGTTCGTCTGGTTAAGGTCTGAATCTAAAGGTGCAGGTCCTTCGTTTGAGGGGACGACCAAAAACAAATCCACAATACTTGCCCCTTAGAGGAAAACCGCGCGTAAAGGCTTTAAGGCAGCAACCTAAAGCCAGGAAGTTTTTTTAAAAATAATTCTTTATTGTTGAAAGTATTACAAATGTTCCCCTTTCCTCCCCCATTGACCCCCTCCAACCCTCCCCACCCCCCAGGCCTTCAGCACTCTATTGTCTGTGTCCATGGGTTATGCCAGGGGTGGGCAAACTTTCTGACTCGAGGGCCACAATGGGTTCTTAAACTGGACCGGAGGGCCGGAACAAAAGCATGGATGGAGTGTTTGTGTGAACTAATACAAATTCAAAGTAAACATCATTACATAAAAGGGTACGGTCTTTTTTTTTTTTTAGTTTTATTCATTTCAAACAGGCCGGATCCGGCCTGTGGGCCGTAGTTTGCCCACAGCTGGGTTATGCACATACGCATACAAGGTCTTTGGTTGATTAAGGCCCCCCCCCCCCCCCCCGTCCCGAGATTCTGCACCCTGTTCCCTGCTTCCATGTCTCTGGATCCCCTCTGTTCATCAGTTTATTTTGTTACTTAGATTCCATGTATGAGTGTGATCATGTGATGCTTGTCTTACTCTGAAAGTCAGAAAGTTTTAAAGGATTGTCGTTGGCACTGAAGAATTTGGGTCATTTCAAAGGCTTAAAAGAGGAGCCTGGCTGGTGTGGCTCAGCGGTAGCCTCGACGTATGAAGCAGGAGGTCACGGTTTGATTCCCCGTCAGGGCACCTGCCCGGGTTGTGGGCTCCATCCCCAGTAGGGGGCAGGCAGGGAGGCAGCTGATCAATGATTTGTCTCATTATTGATGTTTCTATCTCTCCCTTCCTCTCTGAAATCAATAATATATATACACTAGAGGCTGATGCACAAAATTCGTGCAAGAGTAGGCCCTCCTTCTCCCGGCTGCCAACACCGGCTTCCCTCTGGCACCCAGGACCCGGGCTTTCCTTGCAGCCCTGGCTTCATCCAGAAGGTCGTCTGGAAGGATGTCTGGTCTAATTAGCATATTACCCTTTTATTATTACAGATAGGCTTAAATATATGTACGGGATTAACACAGAACTGATGATTTGGAAAGCATTTTTGGCTGAGAAGAGACATGCCTTTCTTTCCGTCCTCTCCACCTAAGCAGAGCCCGAGCCACTGTCCTGGGCTCCAGGAGTCACAGGTTGAAACCCGGCAGGGGCTGGGCGTCCGGGAGAGGAAGCAGTGAGCTCTCACTTCTGTGTGAAGTTGTCATCTCACCTCTTGGTCCTGGGGTAGATCTCAGGGTAGGTGGGTCGGCACCACAGGAAACCGATAGCCAAAGCGTGGACGCTCAGAGCCTCTTGCGGGGACACACGGGTGTCAGCTCCGTCCTCGGACCTCGCCCGGCAGGCCAGGCTGTCTCCCGGGAGGCGCGTGCCCCGGGCGCTGCATCGATGAACGGCTGTTCTCCAGCAGCTCGGGGTCTGTGCCTGGTAGGCGAGGGGGGCAGGGGGTGGGCGAGGCCAGGCACGCCTCGCCTCGGGAATCTCATTCCTCCCCACTTTCCCAGGCCTCCTTCCCGCAACATGCTCTTCCCGACGTCCCAGCTCCGCCTTGCCGGCTTCCTCCTTCCCTTCCTCTCTGAGCTGAGCCCCACGTGGTGAGGGAGCAGCCCCTCTGGCCCCTGCCGGGCTCTTGGCAGGGTGGTCCTCTTCTGTGGGACCCCTGAGCCACCCTGGAGCGCTCCAGGCCCTTCCCGCCTGGCTGGGGAGGAGCTGAGGGTCGGCCCTGTGCCCGGGGCTGCAGCAAGGCAGACCTGCCCCGGCCCCCGTGCAGCCTTAGGGGCCTGACCCCCCTTGGGGGTGTGCCGGACACTCAGCTCCCACGCCGGGTGGGTCGGCCCTGCTGTCCTGGGTCCTTCTGCCCCTTTCCTAGGACAGTTCCTGCTCCCGGGGTAGCTGGCTTGTTGGAAAACTATGCTGATAGATGCGCTCCCTTCCCCAGCCCCCGCCCCACACTCTCTGCCCCCCTGGGTGCCGGTTGCTTGCTTGTTGCCAACCCTCCTGACACCGAGCCCTGCTTGCCAAGCTGGACTCTGAGGCCGAGCCTACCCCGCCCCCTCCCGGGGAGTCCCCCGTTCTCTGCGGAGCCCTCCAATTTCTCCGTCCTGTGGCAGCGAGTCAGCTTTTATCCATTCATCTCCCACCCCCAGGTCGCACGTTTGTGTGGATGAAATGTTCCCACCACGTGATCTCTCCGTCCTATTCTCTCTCCTCTGCGTTCTCCCGTGTGGTCTCTCGTTACTGGCGTGTGTGAGAGGCAATGTGGGGTAATTATTGGTGATTGCTCTGCCTGGTGATTGCTCCTGTCCCACCACCCTGTTACAAATATGTCGCCCCAAGACCCTCATGGCTGCCCCTCAGATCTCCTCCTCGCTTCCTCACCCTCTTCCCAGCGCTTGGCAAAGCTGACCCCCTTCTCTCTTAAAACACCCTCCGCTGGCCGGTCATGGGAATTTATTCTCCCCCCGCCCTCTTTGGTACCCAAGGTTGTGAATGCCTTTGCTGAGCCTTCCTCCTCTTCCTCCCATCCTGGGGCCCTCCCCATGCCCCCTAGGCCCTCTGCCTTTCCTCTCTGGGGGACGTCACATGCAGCTCTAGGCTTGTAATATACCATCTGTCGTCCCTGCCCCAGTGACACTCCAGTGTTGTGATTGGAGGGTGTGTGAGGGCTCCTGGAGCCAGCTCCTCCACACCTGTTCTTCCTACTGTCATATCCCCTGTTCTTCCTCCCTCCCCAGACAGCCACCCTGGCTTCTTTCATCTGAGTCTCCCCCCCTCACACTTAAACATCCTCCTAAGGGTACGGCCCGGAGTCCTGCCATCTTCTTCCTTCTGTCCTTGTCGGAAAACAAAGACAACCTGCACATTGAGTTGTTGGTGATACAGTTTGTGTGAGGCAGTCTGGGAGGAGACGCGCACGCCCACATGCACGCATACATGCACACACATATGCGCACACACATGTGCGCACACACACGGAATAAACCCGGTGAGGAGAGAGAGGTGAGTTCCTGGTTCTTGTGGAGCCTTCTCTCTACGTCCTGTTGTCCATGTTGGTGCGCATCCCTGGGTCTCGAGCTGTAGTTGACTGGGGTGGGCTGTCACCCAGTGTGTCCGACACACTAACACACCCAGATGTGCCGGAGCTATTGCTGGGGAGGCTGGAAGGCGAGTCAGTCGGAACACACTCCTAAAGAAAATGCTTACCTTTAAAAAGAAATGATCTGGCTGCCATCTCTCACACTGATCAAACCAACAAAAGCAGTGCCTGTGGAATTATTTTTTTCTGGGTTAGTTTGCTTTTTACATGGAAAGCAACTCTGAAAGCTGCCTCCTATGAATCAATCACACAAACGCTCTAACCGAAGCCACTGGAGTAAAGCTGATAAGATGGGGAGGATAATATGTCGATGTGTTTGGCACCTCATGCGACCCGCACTACACACCTGGGCTGAGCGTTCCCTAGTCACACTGTTTGCAGGTAAAGGGGCTGGGAAGGGGGAAGACTGGATATCGCTCGTTAATGGAGCTGGCACTAGGAATGCCCTTCCCTAGGCCAGTGCTCTTTCGGCTCTGCGATTTTCATCACCATTGTTTGCTGTGCTGACTCTCTCTATTTAATCTGTGAGAGCCAGTTGAGCAGTGAGATGATTCTGTCATCTTGGCAAAAAGAAGAAAGCATTTTAGGAGCCTCAGGGGGCTAAGACTGGCTCAGGAGAGCTGAGGTGTACAGCTCTTCCCAACTACACATTGGCAGCTTGAAATTGGCCACATGGGGAGTATTTGCACCATAGGAATTGGCAAACACTATACATCCCGAGACCCATTTATTATACATTTACCAGGACATCACTGTCTGCCAGGGGCCCGAGGGTCCTGTGTAGCAGAATTTGTAAATGACTAGTAGGGTGGTTTAGTGCACTGGGTAGTAGTTGTACTAGCTCACTAAGGCTGCTTAAACAAAGTACCCAACACTGAGTGGCTTAAACCACAGAAAATTCTTGTCTCACTGTTCTGGAGGCCAAGCCCAAGGTCCAGGTGTCGGCAGAGCCAGCTCCCTCTGAGGCTCCAGGGGTGCCGGGACTGACCAGCAGACCCTGAGTGACGGATAAATGGATTACTCTGACACACGTTTCTGTGAAAGAGAGGCTAAGGGACTGCTTGGCTCTAGGAACCAAACAGCCCCATTTGCCTGCCTCCTTAAGCTTTTATTGTAGCAATAGCTTGAACTAAAATTAACCTTTAGCTACTATTAGAAGGTTAAGAATCCTTGAGAAAGCACATGCTTCTACAAGGTCGTATCTAAAGACTAAACATAGAGACTCCAGTAAAACACCAGGGGGCTCAGACTTGTTTGGAAAAGTCAAGGCAGTGGCTGCTGCCTTCAGTAAGATCCCCCTACAGGCCCCTGGCCTTTCAGAGAATCCTCCTTACAGACTTTCCAACCAAGTCCTGTGCTCCCCCCACAGGGGAGGGTCTGTTCCGGGTCTCACTCTTAGCTTCTGGCAGCTTCTGGACTGAGGAAAGTATAACTCTAATCCTCATAGAGTATTCTCCCTGTCTGTGTCCACATTTCCCCTTTTTATAAGGACCCGCGTCATATTGTATCAGCATTCATCCTAATGACCTCATTTGAACTTCATTTCCTCTGTAAAGACCCTACCTCCAAATAAGGCCACATTCGGAGGCACTGGGGGTGAGGACTCTAACATGTCCTATTTTGGGGGACAATATTCAATCCACAACAGGGCAAAGCATGGATTTTGGTTCTTTCCTATCTCTCATTGATGGTGTGGCCTTAGTTTGGCACTTAGCCCCAGTTCTATAAAAAAAAGAGGGGGCCCTAACTGGTTTGGCTCAGTGGATAGAGCGTCGGCCTGCGGACTGAAGGGTCCCAGGTTCGATTCCGGCCAAGAGCATGTACCTTGGTTGTGGGCACATCCCCAGTAGGGGGTGTGCAGGAGGCAGCTGATCGGTGCTTCTCTCTCATCGATGTTTCTGACTCTCTATCCCTCTCCCTTCCTCTCTGTAAAAAAAAAAAGGGGGGGGGGGAGGGCTGGACCGTGTAATCTGTGAGATTTTCTCTCTCCAATCTCATGGCTTTACAAGCACACTCACTGTTCCTGACCCTCTGTTAGTGGGTCCATGTCTCATTTGCTTCCATGCTTTCTCTATGTAGAAGGAAAGCTAGCTGTTCAGAATGGGCTGGCTAACAGCAGTAGCTGTTATTTTTTAAGCAACTACATTATTCTTGGCATTCCATGATGAGCTTTGCACAGTTTACTTAACCCTCCAATAGGTTTTGCAAGGTATTTATCGGAATCCTCTCTTGCTAGTTGAGGTGTCCAAGGTGAGGTCACCCAGTTTGTTAAAATTCATTCTATGAGCAAGTGGCGGAGCTGAGAGCTGGATCCATGTCTCTATGACCACAGAGCCAGCGCCCTTATTCTCTCCAACCCCATGAAGATGGCTGTCCTGAAACAGTGAGACCCCAGGCCTGGCCTGTGGGCACGGGATGCTCATGGCAGCTGACCATCTCCGTTCTGCTGCCCATTTGCTCACCTGAGAGGCGTATCCCTTTGCTCCTTCAAGTGTCAGGTTAAGTCAGCTAAGATGCCTAATCCCACACGGAGAGCACAGCGGGAGGGACCTCCCTGCTGCCCGTGGGGGAGCCCCGTCTCTCAGTGTGTCTGCGGTGTCGCGTCCCAGGAAGGTCTGATTTTGTTAGCTGTTGTTGAGTCACGTCGTTTTATTTTATTTTATTTTATTTTTTTAAAAAAATATATTTTATTGACTTTTTTACAGAGGTATATGCCCTTGACCGGAATTGAACCTGGGACCTTTTAGTCCACAGGCTGATGCTCCATCCACTGAGCCAAACCAGTTGGGGCAAGTCATGTCGTTTTAAAGAGGTTCACTTTAGTATAGATAACCCATGTTCTTTTTTTTTTTTTTTAATATTTTTATCTATTTCAGAGAGGAAGGAAGAGTGAGAAAGAGAGAGAAACATCAGTGATGAGAGAGCATCATTGATCGGCTGCCTCCTGCACACCCGACACAGGGGATTGAGCCCGCCACCTGGCATGTGTGACCCATTATTCTTGTTTTTCATGGGATGCTGGCCCTCACAGACTGTTCTCCTAATTACTCATGGACTTAGTCCCCATGTGGCAGCTGCCATTTGCTTCCTCTGATGCTGGGGAGCCGCCTGGAGAGACTTCTCCCTTCTCCTTGAGACTCTCGGAGCCTCTGCTGGCCCAGGAGGGAGGGCTGCTCCTTACACCGCCCCCCCCCCGTGCCATCCCCTCTGCATGTGTGGGTGCCGGGGTGGAGCCCTGAGGAGCCATGCCCTGTGGTCCTCTGTGGGCAGAATTTCTCTCTGCACCTGGTCTGCATGTCATGGAAGGAGCCGGAAGCAACCCTACCCTCACCTCGGTGCCTCAGATGTCATTAGTGACAGGCAGCCTCCATTTCAGTCCAGTCTCTGGACATGGCGGGCTGGGCGGGCTGGGCTCAGGCCAAACACCCAGGGCTACTCAGGTCACCTCCTCACTGATGACTGAGGGTTGCTAGTCGGGCCTTCTTTGCCCAGGAAGCTCATTGGTTGCTCATCGACACAGGTTCCTGGTGACCCCCCAATTCTTTAGTCAGACCCACGTGGTCCTCTGGGCCGGGATCCTAGGTCAGCAAAGGGAGTCCTATCAGTTGTTCTCTGTGCAGAGGAGGGTGTGAGGCCATGGAGTTAGACGGCCACAGTGGTTGGAGATGCGACTCCGGGACTTGCTTGGCAGTGAGCTGTTTACTGAAGCTCGGCCTCTTGTGCAGAACAGCAACCACCGCTTGCACACGAGGCAGTGGGAACTCGAGAGGGAGGTCGTGAGGATGTGGAGCTGCTGATCAGAGAGGCCGGGCGGCGAGTCCCCGGGGAGGACGCCCTGTCCCACTGCAAACAGAACCGGTTTACCTTGGAATCCCCGTGTGTTTGTTCACGGTGTTCGCTCATCACTTGGGCCCCGATTCTGTTTGTTACGCTTCTTATGAGTTTGTCTTCCTCCTGGTGCCTGCTGGCAAGAGCGTGCTGGGTGGGACGGTAAGTCCTTGTGGGATGGGCCAGCCCCAGTCTAAGGGGCTCGGTCAGGCGTTGACATTTAGGTCAAGCGTGAGAAACACACCACTGCAAGAATGTCACCTGCGATGGTGTCAGGTTAGAGATGTGAGAGTCCTTAGCAAAGCAAGACATAGGAGCTGGTCTCCACATGTTCTGTAGCAGCGGTTCTCAGCCTTCCTGACGCCGCGGCCCTTTCATACAGCTCCTCACGTTGTGGTGACCCCCAACCATGAAATTATTCTCGTTGCTACTTCATGACTGTAATGTTGCTACTGTTATGAATCGTCATGTAAATATCTGATATGCAGGATGTATTTAGGCGACCCCTGTGAAAGGGTCGTTTGACCCCCAGAGGGGTCACGACCCACAGGTTGAGAGCCGCTGTTCTATATTCAGCGGGCGCCTACCGTCACAGCCCCGTGGGCCTTCCTTTGCTGCGTCAGTAAAGTGACGTGGGGACAGTAAGTGGTGGGGGGAAGTGGGTACCCTACATGGATTACGGAGAAGGTTTGCCCAGGATCTTTGCCTGGTGGCCAGCCTGGTGAATTTTCCTCTCACACATGAGCCAACAAACTCTTACTTGAAGTGCTATCATTGCACATCTCACTCCCACCCGCGGTGCGCCCTGGCAGCGGGAGAGGGAGACACCCCCCCCCCCCCCCGCCCCAGGTGCGCTCCGGGTCTAGACGGGGCCAGTCTTACCTGCCTCCTCCTCTCCTCCCAGACACGTGGCACTGCTGACTTACTTCATTGGTTACTTTTAGAAGTAGTTTGAGTGAGCCATTTTCACTTCCAATGGAAACAGTCCACGGTTTGGAATGGGAATTTCGCAGACCAGGAGGACTAGGTTAACAGCTTTCGTCAGAGCCTCTTGGAAAGGTGAGACGGCTAGTTCCTCAGGTGCTACCCAGGTGGCCGCACTCAGCGGGGAGGCCACTGCTGGCTCCGTCAGGGTCCCCAGTGGCGACGGTCTCCATCACATGGGTGCTTGTTAGCCACGCCAACTCCAGGGCCACCCCCGAGACTCTGACTTTAATAAAAACCCGAGTCAGCACTGTACCATCCAAATAGCATGTGAGCCGTGTGTGGAATTTAAATTTTTCTAGTGGCCTCATTAAAAAAGTAAGAAGGAACAAGTGAAAGTTTAGTATTATGTTTATTTGTCCCACATATCCAAATTACCCTTGTAACATCTACTCTATCTAAAAACGTACTAATGAGTTACATGGCTATTTTTGGTACTAAGTCTTTGAAGTTTGGTGTGTATTTCATGCCTGGAGTACAGCTGAGTTTGGCTTAGCCACATGTCCAGCCCTGAAGAGCCACACGTGGCCAGTGGCTGTCAAATAGGATCTCTAACTGTCCCCCCCCTCCACACCCCCACCCTCCGCCATTGTAGCACCTTCTTAACAGAGCTGCCCACTGCTAGGTCCGTTCCGGCACCCACGTTGGGAAGTTCACTCTCCAGGCGCCCGCCACCCGAACCTCGTTAAATGTTGTGAGCTGCCGTGCGTGAGTGGGCAGGGACGTGTTTACCCAGCAAATAAGCAGGAAACCACTGGCGGTCGAGTGACACAGACACCTTGAAGCCACTGCTACTCACAGACCGCCGAGCGCGTGTGCTGGCAGGTGGAGCTGATGGCGCGAGCGCCGGGAGCTGTGTGTGCGGAAGGCGCAGGCCCCCAGTGCAGGTGCCAGTGGAGTTTCAACCAGAAGCAGCTGAGAGTTGGCACCATTTAGTCTGTAGGTGCAGCGGGGATTCCTGCACATGAAGCCGCTTGCTGGGCCTGGCAAACCTGTGTTCTGTCCCCGGCTCAGTCTCCGGCTCTCCAAGGTGCTCTGTGTGTGAGCTCGCAGGGGGTGGGAGAAGGTGCCTGGAAGTTCAAGGTAAACTCGTCTAAAATGGGCGGCACCAGGGCGCCCGGGGGAAATGCAGGCAGGGCCCCTCTGGGACTTTCCACTCTCCCCACCAGGAGAGGCTGCAAAGGGCCGAGGCTAGAAACACATTTGAATTCTGTCCGATAAGACAGAAGCACACAGGATGGACAGACATTTCTGCATAGGAGTTAGTATAATGGACTAATGTCATTCGTGATTAATTATATTTGAAGAAGAGTTATAAAGATGCCAGTTGTTTAACCCACATCTCAATGTCTTTTTCATCCGCCTTACGCTTCACTTTGACTCATAGCAGAAAGGAAGAAGGAGCTGGTGGGAGGACACGGGTCGTGGGCATGGTCTGGGCTTAGAAGGAGGTCCCATCGCGCTGTGTGCCACTTCAGTGGCATCTCCCAGCACTTACGAGGCCTGGTGTGATGCTGGGCAGTGAGCGAATGAGAACATGTCACACTCTGAACAAAGACGTGTTTCCTCGGCATTGATTCTGTCTCAATAGACCCTCGGTGCGGATGAGCTCATTCAACCCTGGAACAGCCCTAGAAGTAGAACCAGCATGTACCCCCTTTCACGGTGGAGGAAGTGGGGGCACAGAACGATTAGCTACTTTGCCTAGATCAGTGGTCGGCAAACCACGGCTCACGAGCCACACGCGGCTCTTTGGCCCCTTGAGTGTGGCTCTTCCACAAAATACCACATGCGGGCACACACGTACAGTGCGATTGAAACTTCGCGGCCCATGCGCAGAAGTCGGTATTTTGTGGAAGAGCCACACTCAAGGGGCCAAAGAGCCGCGTGTGGCTCGTGAGCCGTGGTTTGCGGAGCCACAGTTTGCTGACCACTGGCTAGGTCAGTGATGGCGAACCTATGACACGTGTGTCAGAGGTGACACGCGAACTCATTTTTTTGGTTGATTTTTCTTTGTTAAATGGCATTTAAATATATAAAATAAATATCAAAAATGTAAGTCTTTGTTTTACTATGGTTGCAAATATCAAAAAATTTCTATATGTGACACGGCACCAGAGTTAAGTTAGGGATTTTCAAAATGCTGACACGCCGAGCTCAGAAGGTTCGCCGTCACTGGGCTAGGTCATCCGCTGGCAGGGGCCGAGTTACGGTGAAATCCACATGGATCCTCAGTGCTCCCCGCAAAGACCACAACCCCCTCTGCCTGGGAGATTCCTGAAATAGCCTCTGCCAGCTTCTCATCACAGCAGAAATCTCTCTCTCTTTTTAAAAATATATGTCTTTATTGATTTCAGAGAGAAAGGGAGAGGGAGAGAGAGAGAAACATCAATGATGATAGAGAATCACTGATCAGCTGCCTCCTGCATGCCCCCTACTGGGGATGGAGCCCACAACTCCGGCATGTGCCCTGACCAGAAATCAAACCGTGACCTCCTGGTTCATAGGTCAGTGCTCAACCACTGTCCCAGGTGCCCCAGCCTCCTCCTGTCCCAGGTGCCCCAGCCTCCTCCTGTCCCAGGTGCCCCGGCCTCCTCCTGTCCCAGGTGCCCACTCCTCCTGTCCCAGGTGCCCACTCCTGTCCCAGGTGCCCCGGCCTCCTCCTGTCCCAGGTACCCCGGCCTCCTCCTGTCCCAGGAGCCCTGGACTCCTCCTGTCCCAGGTGCCATGGCCTCCTCCTGTCGCAGGTGCCCCGGCCTCCTCCTGTCCCAGGTGCCCCAGCCTCCTCCTGTCCCAGGTGCCCACTCCTCCTGTCCCAGGTGCCCCAGCCTCCTCCTGTCCCAGGTGCCCACTCCTCCTGTCCCAGGTGCCCACTCCTGTCCCAGGTGCCCCAGCCTCCTCCTGTCCCAGGTGCCCCGGCCTCCTCCTGTCCCAGGTGCCCACTCCTCCTGTCCCAGGTGCCCCAGCTGTCCCAGGTGCCCACTCCTCCTGTCCCAGGTGCCCACTCCTGTCCCAGGTGCCCCGGCCTCCTCCTGTCCCAGGTACCCCGGCCTCCTCCTGTCCCAGGAGCCCTGGACTCCTCCTGTCCCAGGTGCCATGGCCTCCTCCTGTCGCAGGTGCCCCGGCCTCCTCCTGTCCCAGGTGCCCCAGCCTCCTCCTGTCCCAGGTGCCCACTCCTCCTGTCCCAGGTGCCCCGGCCTCCTCCTGTCCCAGGTGCCCACTCCTCCTGTCCCAGGTGCCCCAGCCTCCTCCTGTCCCAGGTGCCCACTCCTCCTGTCCCAGGTGCCCCAGCCTCCTCCTGTCCCAGGTGCCCCAGCCTCCTCCTGTCCCAGGTGTCCCACTCCTCCTGTCCCAGGTGCCCTGGCCTCCTCCTGTCCCAGGTGCCCACTCCTCTGGTAGAGCCTGTGTTGGCCTCTATTCTAGGCCATTACTCCAACAGATGTGAATCCCTGAGAACCGAACGTCCGGGTTGGTTTGTGAGAGCCGTGCTGTGAGCCGTGCTGTGAGCCCAGTGTTCAGTGCGTAGATGACTAAATAAGCGATTCTTGCTGTGGAATGAATGTGTCCCCCCCGCCCCCACCGCTGGTGGCACGGCGCGGCCACCTGGCTGCTGGGGTCCGTGCAGCTAGCTGTATGAACGAGCCGTGTTTGTGATCATCCGTGTCCCACTGAGAGGGCAAAATGGAAGCACTTTTCATTTTCATATGCCAAGGAGGACAAGAGTAGGGAGAAACCTTGGGAAAACCCAACACATAACAAAAAATACCAAGAAAAAACGAAAAGAGGTCTAGGGAAATATATGTGCGAAATGAAGTACACATTCTTGAACTGTCTCTTCTTTTTTAAAAAACTGAAACATCTCCAAAGAGGACAGCCTTTCGAGACGTGGCCCAGGTGTATTTAATTTTCCAGAACAAGATGCTGATGTTATCTGGGAGCGTGAATTCTTAACCCTTAGGCCGACACCTACTGCTTGCTAACCACCCTGCCAGCTTCGGGTGTTTGCCAAGGCAAGAGGCTGTTGGGGGGAAAAGGTTGAAGGTCAGTGAACTTAGAAGGGAAGGGCTCGGTTGGGGCCCTCGGAAAGGGAGAGAGAGCTGGCTGTGTGGCATCACCGTCTGTGTTTCCTGGGGTTCGAGCCCAGGGCAGTTCCTCAGTCACGTCTCCAGCTGTGAGCGGGAGCCGGGGAGGCAGCCACGTCCACCTGTCACGGACGGCTGCATTCAGAATGCTGCTGTTCTGCTCGAAGTGCAAGGCCAGCACTTCATAGATGGCTTTGAAGTTGAAGTCTTTAAAGTAAAAAAAACACACTTTCAACCCCAGGGCCAGAAGGAGCGGCAGGGCAGCGTGGGGGCGGGGTCGGTCTCAGCGGGACAGGTTCCCTCGCGTGGTTCCGCGGGCAGCCCTGCGAGAGACACACTCGTTTTCGGGTCTTTAAGAAAGCGCGTGGGCGATTGTTAAGACAGAAGCAGCATGTGACGGAGTCCCCGCTGCACAGGCCAGCCTCTGGCAGCGCCCAGCCTGGGACAGCGGGCCCTTTGCAGGGGAGGGATGCGCACTGCTGGCTCCAGGCCTCTTCCCGTCACCCTTGGGAACTGGATGCGGCCTGTGGGACGGCCACCAAGCCTGGAGGGACGGCCGGGACCTGGCTCTCCCCCCGCCGTGTGGTGGTTAAGGTGGCGGGAGGGGCTGTGTAATTTGTGAGGGATGTAGGAGCACGGGTGTTTGTGAGATCTCCTTGTTCGTCTGCAGAGCGGCGGACAGGTCCAGCTTCTCTCTGATTTTCGGGGGCACATTTCCACTCTGTCCGGCCAGCTCTGGGATGCTGCGCGCAGTAGCTGCTCCCTCTTTCTCTCATCAGCCCACCCCGACCGCTGAGCCTCCCTGGAAACCCCAGGATTCTCAGAGCGATGACTGAGGGGAGAGGCCCGAGTGCGTGCACCCTCTCTTCCTCTGGAATCTGCTCGGAGGAACAAAGGCCAGGATCTCCGTGTGTGTGTGTGTGTGTGTGTGTGGGGGGGGGGGGGGCCCGGGCATCCCGGCAGGGCTCCGACCCAGGGCACGAGGCTCCGACCCAGGGCATGGGGCCCTGCGCTCCCCTGGCCACGCCTGGGATTTTGTCCTTCAGTGGGGAGCCCAGCAGGGAGTTCTGGGGAAAGTGAGTTTTGAGAAGTTCATTCTGGAAACTGTGGGGAAGAGATGAGGGCAGGGCCAGGGCTCCCTGGGGGACTAGTCTTTGGGGGGCGGGGGGTGGAGTGGGAAGACAGAGAGAGAGAGAGAGAAGCAAGGTGTCCTCAGATACTGGCTTCCGTTGGGAAGCAGGGACCCGTGTGCGGGCAGCCTGGTATTTGCCATACATGGCGCTCTCTGCCCAGAGGCTCTTGGAGGAACGCATTCTTCTTCCACCCTGTCCACACCCCCTAACTGTAATCAGCGCCACTTGGCTGATTCTGGAAGCCAGGCCGCACCACTGGCAGTTCCAAGGATGGGTAGGGGAGCAGTGTCTCCGTGGAAAACTATTAGAGGAATTTATAGGCTGTCGGGTGTAATTAGCCATGAGGGATATTGGCCCGGCCAGGAAGCTAGCATTCCTCTCTCATCGCTTCACCCTGCCTCCGTCCACAGCTGGCAGACCTCCTGCGGGCCCTGGCGTTCCTGTGACATTGTTCTGCTCTTGGAAGCTCTTCCCAGGCTCAGCTTTCCCAAGGCCTACGCCGCTGCCCTCCCGTCGTGGGTGTGCTTCCCTAACCTGCCTCCGCGGAGGTCTGGCTCCATCGCAGCAATCATGCCTTTGTGCGTGCATGGATGTGATGGCTTAGGGCCTAGAAATAGATTTTATTTAGATGCTATAGAAGGTCAAGTTCGATCTAGTCAGAAGTTATCAGCTAAAAGAACAGGTTTAGTTACCTACAAACATCTAACTTACGTATATTGGGGGAGATAAAGACTCCTTTGAAATTTGAGGTTCAGTTTTTCTGAGTTGGCCTAGACCCGTGGTCGGCAAACTGCGGCTCGCGAGCCACATGCGGCTCTTTGGCCCCTTGAGTGTGGCTCTTCCTAAGCCTTAGGAGTTAATAACAATTAAGTTAATAACAATGTACCTACCTATATAGTTTAAGTTTAAAAAATTTGGCTCTCAAAAGAAATTTCAATCATTGTACTGTTGATATTTGGCTCTGTTGACTAATGAGTTTGCTGACCACTGGCCTAGACCAGTGGAAAGTTATAATGACTTGTCACCTTTTAAAGGAAGGTGCTCCCAGAAAATATTCTCCCAGGGGCTACAGCGGGTGAACTTATCCCACCGCCCTGGGAAACAGCGCTGGCACAGCAATGGCTGCTTTCTGTGGTTCCTCCAAAAGTTAGACATAGAGTTACCACCTAACCCAGAGATGCCACGCCTGGGTTTATACCCAAAAGAACTGAAAACAGGAGCTCACTCCAACAAGTACATGTGCACAGATACTCGTGGCTGCACTTTTCACAGGAGCCCAAAGGTGGGAGCAACCCACATGGCAGCATCTGATAAATGGCAAACAAACTGCGGTGTAAACACGCAATGGGCCCGGTCGGCCTGGCTCAGGGGCTGAGCTCAATCTTTGAACCAGGAGGTCACTGTTTGATTCCCGGTTGTGGCACATGCCTGGGTTGTGGGCTTGATCCCCAGTGTGGGACGTGCAGGAGGCAGCCGATCAATTATTCTCTCTCATCATTGATGTTTCTATCTCTCTCTTCCTCTCCCATCCTCTCTGGCATATATATATTAAAAAATACAATGGAATGTTATTCAACCTTAAAAAGGAACGAAGTACTGATACATGCTAGAGTATGGATGAATCTGGAAAACATCATGCTAATGAAAGGAGCCAGACACAAAACTGTATGATCCCATTGATATGAAATGTCCAGAATGGGTAAAGCCTGAGTTACGGAAAGCAGATTGGTGGTTGTGAGGGCCGGAAGTGGGAGGGAGGGATAGGGAGGAAGGAAGTACAGAGTTAACTGCTCAGTGAATATGGGTTTCCTTTGGGTAATGAGATGGCTTAGAACCAGGTAGAGAGACGGTTGCCCAACACTGTGACCATACTAAATGGCACTGCGATTCACTTAAAAACGGCCACTTTTGTGTTATGTGATTCTCACCTTAATGAAAAATAAAAACAAAACAAAAAACGGCAGCAAATACCTACCGAGTACTTGCTATGTACCAGGCACTGTACCAGGCATTTTCCAAGTCCCGCAGGGAGGCCACAGCACCGCTCTCTGAAGTGGGTGAAGTATTCCTTCCGTTTTATAGCTGAAAACCCCGGCGGAAGTCCAGGAAAGTTAAGCAACACACTCTCCCTCTAACGAGCTTTCTAGACCTCGAATTCCCGGAGTTAAACATGAGGACTTGGAGACACTCGGTTGGAGGTGGAGCTGTTTTCCAACAGCTAATTTTGAAAGAATGTCTTTCTGCTGTGAATGCGGACACTGGGTGGTAAGTGATTTAGAGGCCGTGGTTCAGTGTCTAAAGGAATGTTCGCAGAGAAAGAGTTCGGGGTGGGTGCAGAGGGCGCTCCAGAATTCTTTGGGGGTGATGACACTGCAGAGGCTGGCCAGCCTTCCCCATCGGATCCCCTGGTTAGGGCTTCCCAGCGCGCAGGCAGATGGTGTTAGCATGGACACGGGTTCTGCATCCGTGCTTGACTGGTCTGTCATCAAATTTCCCTGTAAATTAAAAAAAATATTTTTATTGATTTCAGAGAGGAAGGGCAAGGGAGAGAGAGAAACATCAATGATGAGAATCATGGACTGGCTGCCTCCTGCACGCCCCACACTGGGGATCAAGCCCGCAACCCGTGCCTGTGCCCTGGCTGGGAACTGAACCATGACCTCCTGATTCATAGGTTGAAGCTTAACCACTGAGCCACGCTGGCTGTGCTGTACATTTTTCATTTATAAAATGTTAGCATACACCTCATTGCGTCAGTGACTAGGGACTTACGGATCTTCACATACGCTGGCTGGGGAATATCTGCGGAGACAGATTTTGCACAACCCATTTTTCTCTGTGGTTCACTCACATGGTGTTATGAAGACTTGACTATTGGACTCTGCCTACCATACTGGCCTGCTTTCTTCTTCTCCATTCATTTGCAAACTCCCTCCCTCCCTCCTTCACTCACCCACTCCGTCGCCCTCACTGAGCCATGCTACACATGTATCACTCACCCACTGGCTTACACATGCCTTCGCTCGCTCACTCACTCACTCACTCTTTGATTGATTGCTTCATTTAATCTATGTAAATAATACATGAAAAGTTGCTTATAAAAATGCAAACAGTATGAAAATACGTCAAGCAAAAAGCAAAAGTCCTCCTGTGCCGAGCCTCCCAGCTCCCTCTCGATCTTCCTCCCACCCCACCGTTCACAGCTCATAGCTCGGGGCGGGCAGACTTCAAAACCTCTGGACATTTATTTTCCATACAGATGTGTATTGTGAGGGGTTCACAGTGCTGTAACTCATGACCATGCTGGATTCTTTTCTGGAAAGTCTTTCTAAAATAACAACTATTTTCTTTTCTGATTTGTAAGCATATATTAAACGTTTTTATTGTGCTAGATCTTTGCCCGCTACTCTGGAAACTCCCTCACACTCACCAAAAAGAACCACTTTCATGGTGTTTATGGTATTAAATGTGGACAACTGGCAGCGTTTGAATACAGTCTGTGTAGTAGGTCTGAACAATAGCATGATTGTTTTTCCTGCTTTGATAGTTATATTGTGGTGATGTAAGAGAACGTTCTTGTTTTCAGGAGACAAAACCTTCAGCCATTAGGGATAAAAGTGCATCAGGCTTGTGACATACATGTCCCCATGCTCCCCCAACACAGGATCAAAGTTAATATTGGGGAGTTTAGGTGGGAGGTACACGGGGATTCTGAATTCTTTGTACTACTCGTCAACTTTTCTATAAGTCTAAAACGGCGTTGAAATAGAAAGTTAACAGTAGTCACATGTTCATGAACTCCTCAACAGACACATGCATCTCTGCCTGTTTAAGCCCGCATGCATCATTTTATCGGATCTTTGAGTTGTATTTTTTAAAAGATAAGCAGTAGACGCTGCTTATGATGTTTCAGGGTTTATACCTGGCACAACGAAACATGGGGCAGCAGCAACGGACCCAGAAAGTCTGCAGGGAGGAGGGACGTCAGTGTCTGCTCTGTGAAGGAGAAAGACGGATGACGGTGCAGAGCTCGGAGCTCCGGTCTGATGCATGGCGCGTGGAGGCTAATTTCCCTGTGTTTCCTTGCCTCCCTTTGCTCCACCACGTCTTCCCGTTCAAGCCAAGCAGAAACGAACAGAACTATGACTGTTTTGCATTGAGGGCTCCAAGCAGGTTTAGGTGGGTGGTTCCAAAGCAAACAAGAGATAGAGGCGGAGAAATTTTATAACTAGATGGGCTTTAGGGTGTATCAGTTTTCTTAGGCAAGTTTATAAAAACAAAAACAAGTCTCTCTCCCCACATCCCCACACTGTCTCCTCAGGGACTAATGTTCTAAAAAGGGAGAGCAATTTTTAGCCCTAGCCGATTTGGCTCAGTGGATAGAGCATCAGCCTGCGGACTGAAAGGTCACAGGTTCGATTCCGGTCAAGGGCACATGCCTGGGTTGTGGGTTTGATTCCTAGTCGGGGGTGTGCAGGAGGCACCCAATCAACAATTCTCTCATCATTGATGTTCTATTTCTTTATCCCTTTCCCTTCCTCTCTGAAATCAATAAAAAATATATTAAAAAATAATAAAAAGGGCCCTTACTGGTTTGGCTCAGTGGATAGAGCATCAGCCTGTGGACTGAGAGGTCCCAGGTTCGATTCCGGTCAAGGGCATATGCTTGGGTTGCAGGCACATCACCAGTAGAAGGTGTGCAGGAGGTAGCTGATTGATGTTTCTCTTTCATCAATGTTTCTAACTCTCTATCCCTCTCCCTTCTTTTCTGTAAAAAATCAATAAAATATATTTAAAAAAAATAAAAAGGGAGAGCAATTTTCCAGTAAAATGGACTCTGGGAAGATGTTATGGTTTTAAAGACATTCCCTTCTTGTGCTATTTTTTAAGGCGCATGGAGACAGGCCCTTGTGCAGCTAGCTGGGGTCCACCTGGTGGGCCGTGTTCCTGGTTGGGGCACAGGTGCATGGAAATGCCCTCATGCTTGAAGCTCCTGGTTCCTTCATCCAAAATACTCTCCTCTTTCCCGGAGATTGCAAGTTCTCCTTGAAAAGTGGAAGCAAATATGGGAAGCGACCTCCCTTAAAGATGGGAAGCAAACCTCCCTCCTTTTGGGGGGCTGTCCACAGCTCACATCTGGGTTGTCTTTGAAGGTTGTTTCTAAGTCAGTGGCTTGAAATCCACAATTGCATTTTTCTGTGGGCGAGAGAGTTGGGTTCCCAGGCCCGGTGACTAAAATTTACCAAGCCCGCCCTGTTAATCTCTATAATATTGGAGAAGCAACACCACAGACCCTACCGGCAGCTGTCGTAGGGTAGTGGCTCACCAATGGGCCGCGGAAGGTAGTTTCTTAAAGGCGCCGCTCGCTGCATGCCTAACACCGCCTGCATTAATCTCTCTGGAATGCAGTTATTCTCCTGATCAAGGGCACACGTGCTCCTTACTGACCACCACACACATGCCCATAGTCGGGCAGCATGGACACACACCATCTAAGGCTGTGCCCCACCCTTCCCCAGGTTCCCACCTTTGCCTATGCTGCTCATGGCACAAGAATCCAATTTCCATTTGTCACCCTGACAGGTACTTGCTTGGTGGCTCATCTCAGACGACACCTCCTTTCCTGATTTCTCCCAGGGGAGCCCCCTTCCCCATCTGTGGACATTCTCACCTACTGTGATCTCACTTGTCTTCCTGTCTTAAGGACGCAGTATCATCTTGATGGGATAGTGTTTATTAGCTTATCACTATTGTCATTTGTTATTATTATTAGTGCCCCAGTGCATGGATTCGTGCGCATTAAAAGGAAATTAATTAGAAGGTGGCCAGCAGGGTGGGACTGGGCGAGATGGGCCGGACACCCCCTGGAGCCAACTCCCGCAGCCCCTTCCCGGCTGGCTGCATCTGGGGTGGGGCTGGGGCTTGAAGGTTGTCTGCAGAGTGAGCTGGGTACCTCCAGCAGGTAGGGTCCCTTAGCCTGGCCTGCGGGGATTGGGCTGAAACTGGCTGTCTAACACCCCTGAGGGGTCCTGGATTGTAAGAGGGTGGTTCTTGGGTGATGCACCCCGGAATTGGGCTCCCTCCTCTCTGGTTCCAGGGTGCTGATGTCACCCGAGAACCACCACTGCCAAGTCATGGCAGCTCCTGTGTTGAGCGTCTGCCCCCTGGTGGTCAGTGTGTGTCATACCTACTGGCCGGTCATATGGTTGCTTAGCCTTTTATATATAGAGATCATTATTTTTGTTCTCACCTAATGACATGTTTATTGACTTTAACAAGAGAGGAAGGGAGAGAGAAAGAGAAACATTGATGTGAGAGAAACATCGATTGGCTGCCTCTGGTATGCACCCTGACTGGGGATTGAACCCGCAACCTAAGTATGTGGTATAACTTGAATTGAACCGGAAACCTATTGGTGTATGGGATAGCGATCCAACCAACTGAGCCACACCAGCCAGGGCTAGAGGATGACTGACCCTCTGCATCCCTGAAGGGCCGGGATCTTACTCATCTATGAAGATCCAGGAACACCCAGCTCTGTGCTTTGGATATACTGGCTGCACAGTACATTCTGAAGGTGTGAGCTGGCTCCCAGCCCCACCCACATCCTGTGTGAGAGGGGGTGGGAAACAGGTGCGGGTAGGAGACCTGAGAGGGGAGCTGCCTGGGTTGCCCTCCAACGTCCATGTCCACGGGCAGCTCTAAGTGCTGTCCACCTTCGGCTTTGAGTCAGATGTAATAAAACAGAATCGGCCATTACGACTAATGCTTTTTAACTTTTGTGCTAGGCTCACAGAAGACGTTTGCTAGCCCTGACTGGTGTCAGATGCAATAAATATAATTAATCTCTGGAAACACTTAGATGAAATTACTTAGAGCGCGACTTTAGTTTATTTCCAACCTCTGCATCTCCGGGGCGTAGAGCAGACTGGCGTGGCCCTGTGCTGCGTGAGCCCCTCTCCCCGGTGGGGCTCAGGGGGAGCGGCTGTTCCTGGCCCTTTAAACTTGGACGTGGAAAGCGCTGGGATCTGCAGAGCCCATCCTGGGGACTCACAGGAAGAAAGTTGATTTGCTCAGCAAGGTGACCTCCCCTTTCCTCTCCGACTGCGTCTCACATGGAATAAAGTCAGGCCGCCCCTGCACGGCTTCCCAGGCACACATGGAAGCAGACCACACGCTGGAAGTGAATGGTGCAGAGTTCCTCTCTCTCTCTTTTTTAAAACATATTTTTATTGGTTTCAGAGAGGCAGGGAAAGGGAGAGAGAGAGAAACATCAATGATGAGAGAGAATCATGGACCGGCTGCCTCCTGTACGCCCCCTACTGGGGATAGACCCTGCCACCAGGGCCTATGCCTGGACTGGGAATCGAACCGTGACCTCTTGGTTCCGGGGTTGACGCTCATCCCCTGAGCCACTTCGGCTGGGCCCTTCCTCCATCTAGCACTGCCCAGGGCTCCTGCCCCCGCTCCCCGTGGCTTTGAAGCTGCTGTAGTACAAGCCATCGGCTGGCTGAGTGAGAGACCGTTAGGTTTCATCTGGATCACAGCCCCGTGGATCGGGGGAAACCAAGGCTCGGGGAGCGACCACGTCCTGCGGGCCCATCACACTGAGTGTCCGTGGCTGCGTGAGAGCCAGCCTTCCACGGGGACTCTTCCTGCCTCATGAATGTTCCCCAAACATCTTCCCAGATGGGATTCCTCTCACTGCTTCACAGTTTCCGCCGTGGGAAGATTCTGTCAACCAGACCATGCGTGGCTCGCGCTCATTTGACCAGGACGTGGAGGCTCCCTGTCGCCCAGGGCGCCCAGGTGATGAATAGGACCGGCGGTGAGCAGACAGACAGTGTGCCCGGCGGAAGCTGCCACGTCGGGGCGGCCGGTGTGAGACAGGCCAGGGACATACATGTGAGGAGCGTTAATGGGAAGCGTAGGCTGCCTGGAACTCCGAGCTGGGGGCTGTGGAATTTGGCTGGAGGACTGAGGCATACTCTACTAGTAAGTCAGGAGCAGCGTGTGAAGGCGGGGTGGGGTTAGGGGGGGTGCGGGGGGCGCAGTGGGAGCTGTTTTCTGGCTCCTCCCCTGCCCATACCTGTTCTGCCCCCCTCGGGGCCACACCCTGCCTCTCCCCAGCCTTCTCTCCCTGCCTGGCTGCTAACACACACCTGGGCACTTTTTTTCTTTCTTCCAATTCTTGGCCCAAGTGTTTCTTAATTTTCCTTCCTCTGCGTGAACCTTGCCCGCACTGGGTTGGTCTGTGAATTGCTGCCGGCGCTCCTCATGCGTTGGGATTCGGATTTCAGTTGGACTCCCTGGTTGTTTTGGCTAATCCTCCCGTATGACGCCATGGCACCTGCGTGGACCTCCATGGGATGTTATCGCCATTGTCTGCGCGTCTGTGTTCCTGGCTGGCCTGGGAGCTTTGCCGGGGGCGGCAGCGGCGTGTCTCATTGTCTCGGTGGGTCTGGAGCCATGTTTCGAACTTAGTTGTTCCCAATACACATTTGATTTATCCACAGATGGAGGCATATAGGCCTCTGGACTCCAGTTCTCCTCCGCCTCCTTTTCCTTGCCGTTGTCGGTCACTCCATCCATCTTTCCTTCCTTCCTTCTATCCATCCAACAGGTAATTTTAAGGGCCTACTCCGAGTGTGGCCTTGAGCTGCTCACGGGCTGCAGCAGGGGGTGGGCGGTAGCTTAGCAGAGTGCTGACTGTCACAGGCGTTTAAACGGGGCCCAGAGCACCGGGGGTAGGTCCGTATGTCTGTCTGTGGTGATCTGGGAAGGCTTCACCAAGGATGTGCCACCTGAGCTGGGTCTTGGGAGACGGGAGAGATCTGCCAGGTGAGGACAGGGAGCAGCGAGGGGCTGCAGGGGAAGGCCCCGAGGGGTGGAGAGTAAGAGGTTTAATGCTTGTGGACAGGAAGGTGCACATGCGTGTGGGTAGGGGAAGTGAGGAGGCCGAGGCCAAGGGGAAGACGCCCTGCTTGCCTCTGCAAACAGTGTGTGCTTTACTGGGTAGGCACTGGGAGTCCTACTGAGATTTAAAGAAAATATATATTTTTTAATTGATTTCAGAGAGGAAGGGAGAGGGAGAGAGAGACAGAAACTTCAATGATGAGAGAGAATCATTGATTGGCTGCCTCCTGCACGCCCCACACTGGCGATCAAACCCACAACCTGGCATGTGCCGTGACCAGAGTTGAACCATGACTTTGATGTTCAACCACGGAGCCACGCCAGCCGGACTCTACTGAGGCTTTCAAGCAGGGACGGCTCTGCTGCTCTGTGGGACGCTGGAGGCACCTCCCTGGGCCGTCCTGGGAGAGAGAGCCGCTAGGACGCTGCGCACGCAGGTCCTAGTGCTGGCCCACCCCGCGCTCCCCCACGCCCTCTATCCCCTTCCCTTTCCGCAAAACCTAGCCTGGGACTGGCCATTGCTGACACGGGACAGAGAGGCCCAGGAGGAAAGGGGGAAGGTTAGGGGAGAACCCGCTCATTTGCAAGTGCCTGTCACCTTCCCCTCCGGAGAAATGGGGCTTGGACACAACGGGGACCACCAGCCCTGTATGATGCTCATTTAGGCACGTGATTCCCTTCGCGACCCTTATGAGACGGAGGTTTATGATTTGGCACCGACTGCAATCCACTCTTACCAATGGTCCTGTGTTAGAGCTGACGGAGGGACGCCTCCTCCCCGACGGCTCTTGTTGTCATGGCAGCAGTGGCAAATCTTTGCTGACGGAGTTGAGGAGGCCATTGGACTTGGTTGTAGTAACTACCCGACCAGGTGTTTCCATCAGGCACCCTGGACCCGGGAGTGTCCCCACTGCCTCATTAGGAGGGCCAGCTAGGACCCTGCACCACTGCAACAGTATTTACTCTGAAAACGCGCCGCCTGGCCACAGCCTCCCCCCGGCTCTGCTGACACGCAGGAATCTGAGGTCCTTTGGGCCTTGTTTTGGCAGCCAGGACGCAACTCCTCCCGCAGACGCTCAGGGGAGTCAGGGCTGAAGGACCCACGTTGGCTTAGAGACCATCTGCTCAGTTGTTTCCAACCCTGGCGGAGCCACAGGATCTGCGGGGGAGGTTTAGGGAATTTCTGGATCCCTGGCCCCCCCTCCGGGAGCCTGACTCAGGAGGTCGGTGGGACCAGGACGCAGCAGATGCGTGTTTTCCGACGCCCCCGTTATCCTGCCCCGTTATCCTGCAGCTGGGACAGCGCTGGCCCATTGAAGGGCTGGAGGGCGGCCAGGCTCAAGTCGCTGCGGAGATGACACCCGCCCAGGAGCCTCCGGGGGAGAGAAACGGATGCTGTGGGCCCGGGGGAATCCCTTGTTGAAAAGCCCCCCCTTTGCCCTGATGGAGGTGCGTTCACAGTGTGTCTGAGGGTGGGTTCTCTGTCCTCATAGGAACCCCCGGGCACTTGTCAGAAATGCCGAGCCCGGGGTCTCCCACAGACGCCTGCATCAGACGCCTTGGGCGGGCCTGGGGGCCTTGTTCCCCGCGTGGGAGCGTGAGGGCCGCCAGGCGTTCCCTCTGTGTCGCCGGCACCTCCCTGTCCGCGGTGAATCCCCAGCGCTGCTGGGTGGGATCTGCAGAGACTGGGATCTGCAGACAGTGAGGCGTCTGTCCGTCCAGCGCGCATCCCGCCTCCTCGGCCACGCCCCTGCCGACTGCACCCCCGGAGCTGCTCTACCTGGTGGTGTGTGCGCCCACCCCCTCTCTTCAGCCTCCTCTGTGCCGTCTCTGGGCCACCTCTCTCCTGGACTCCTCTTCCTCCACCTGCCCCTCCTGGGCAAACCCCTGGCCTCTCTTGGTTTCCATGGTAACAGCGGCGACAGATGTTCACCAGCCCAGACTCCTTTTCTAGCTTCAGACCCATGTACACAGCGGCCTGCTGAGGGCCTGCTTTGTGGATGTGCCACAGCCCCCTCCGGCCCCCATGGCTGAGGGGCACATGCGCTCCCCCCAACACCCGGTTCCCTTCTCTCCCACACTCAGCGGATGGTGCTGCCACCCACCAGGTGCCACCCGACTCCCCTCTCACTTCCCCGTCCATGAGCAAGCCCTGCTGATGTGAGCTGTGGACGATGCCTGAGTCAGTTCTAGCTCAAAGAACCCGGGAAAAAGATCTCCCCGAAACCTACTCTCTGCTCTCCCCAGTGCCGCCAACTCCCCCAGACCGCCATCCCCTCTCCTGGGCTGGATGCTGCCTCTAGGCCAGGCTCCTTCCCGCCTGCCCGCCCCGATGCGCCCGCCGGTGCGTCTCCACACGGCTCTCACCCTCTGGCCACCCACCCCTCTTGCTTCGCGCCCTCAGAGCCCTGCTTGGCCGTAGGGGGAAGCCCGACTCCTCTGCGCCCCTCAAGGCCTCCGAAGGGGCTGTCCTCCCCTCTGCTCCCACCCACACTCCTCTCCTCGGAACCTTACAGCCTCCCTGAGCCTCGAGGGGTTTCCTGAGCAGATGGCTGCCACCCGGGGCCTTTCCGTCACTATGACCCCTCCTGCCTGTCCGTCCGGTGGGACCCTCCTCATCCTGCCAGATGCAACCCTGCCCAGCGAAACCTGGGCTGACCCCCGGCAGGTGTGTGGCCCCCACTGTGCACACCTCTCCCACACACCTGTGTGCGCGCCTCCCCCACACGCCTGTGTGTGCGCCTCCCCCCCACGCCTGTGTGCGCGCCTCCATCACACGCCTGTGTGCGCGCCTCCCCCCCACGCCTGTGTGCGCGCCTCCCCCCCACGCCTGTGTGCGCGCCTCCATCACACGCCTGTGTGCGCGCCTCCACCACACGCCTGTGTGCGCGCCTCCACCACACGCCTGTGTGCGCGCCTCCCCCCCACGCCTGTGTGCGCGCCTCCCCCCCACGCCTGTGCGCGCGCCTCCCCCCCACGCCTGTGTGCGCGCCTCCCCCCCACGCCTGTGTGCGCGCCTCCCCCCCACGCCTGTGTGTGCGCCTCCCCCCCACGCCTGTGTGCGCGCCTCCATCACACGCCTGTGCGCGCGCCTCCCCCCCACGCCTGTGCGCGCGCCTCCCCCCCACGCCTGTGCGCGCGCCTCCCCCCCACGCCTGTGCGCGCGCCTCCCCCCCACGCCTGTGTGCGCGCCTCCCCCACACGCCTGTGTGCGCGCCTCCCCCACACGCCTGTGCGCGCGCCTCCATCACACGCCTGTGCGCGCGCCTCCCCCACACGCCTGTGTGTAGGACTCATCCGCACACCTGTTGCCACCCCTGGACTGGATTCTGCTGTCGCCCATGGTGCTGAGAATTGTGGCTGGTTCTTCGCAGGCGCTGAGTGAACACTTCTTGATGAATGAATGATCCGCAGCACCTGGTTTCTAGAAGCCTCCGTCATGTAAAAACCATACGTATATTTCAGCCACTCTTCCAGTTTATGAAACACATGTCGTGCATTAATGTGCTGGCAGTTGAGTTCATAAAAATAGCTACGCATTCCGATGTACTGGCTCAAGTTACGCAATTAATTTGCGGATCAAGGGGTCAGCCAGGAGCTGGGAGTGCAGCAGATGCCCGCGGCGTGGACCGGCGTTACCGCCCAGGCCAGAGCAGCTGCTGGGAAGCCGCGCTAAACGCAACTGAGGTTGCTCCATATTTTATGATCTAGTGAGCTTCTTAAACCAAAAAGTATATATTTTCCATTTTTTTGGAGAACATTTTAAAAAGCCATATTTTATTCTGGTGAGTAAGAGTCATGCTAGTAATGGAAAATGAAATGATTCCAACATTTTAGCCAAACTTGCTGTGTCAGCCGTAAGGAAAAGAAGTTGGAGGTGCCCGCGTGGGCCTGTTTCCCGTCCTCCCGTGCCCCTGCAGCACCGGCCTGAGGCGGTCCCGGGCCCCGCCCTTGGACGGGGGAGCTTGGGGGGCGAGCCAGTGGAGGGGGAACGCTCAGTGATGCATCCTGGGAAAGACTTCGGCTCCAGCCACACACACACACACACACACACACACACACACACACACTCACACTCCAGAGCCGTGGGTGTGCATGGATTTGCTGCTCTGGGCCCGGTGCGAGGCTTCCTGTCTTCTGTAACCCACGCCATGCGCTCTGCTCTGCGACCCTGGGAAGCTGTGACAGAGTCTGTGATCTACAGACTCCGAGCTGTCCCCTGGTGCTCAGTGGTTAGGAAACAGCTGGGGAAGTAGCACATGGCACCAGGTCGCTTTCGTCTTGAAGGTTCAGGGGGGCAGGGTGATGAGCCTGCCAGAGTTCAAAAGGGGAGAAGATACCCCCTGCAATCCTTCCATCCTCGGGCCCCCCAAAATATTGTCCCTTGATTTCCCCGGAACTTGTGCCTCCTGGGTACCCACCCCTTGCCCAGACGGCACCAACGGCTGCATTGGGCTGCCCAGCTGTCCTTCGGAGGGAGGCTGGCAGCTGAAACCACCCCGTCAAGGTCACCGTGGGGGGACAGGTGTGGAGCCTGAGCTCACAGTGCCCCCTGCCCAGCGCTGGCTGCCCTGCCGGCTCTGCACGGACGTGACTGTCACTCCACAGAGACCGTCAGGGTGCCCGGATGGTCAGGGACCGGAGCCTCAGATTCCCTGATCTCACGGGCGGGGACACTGGGTCGCTGGGAGGTGGGGCTGCTTGCCTACGCCAGGGCAGCACGGGCGGAGTTTGAGATGGGCAGCATGCCCGGGCTCTGGCCCTGGACGATGTGGCTCACGACTTGCCAAGTTCGCCTCTGCTTATCGGCACCTGCTGTTTTGATAAAGGAGCCTCGTTCGGTCCTGCTGGCCCGGCACCCAGGCCTGTCTTGAGGTGGAGTTCCTGTTTCCCTGCTGCCAGGAGGAGGCGGTCATGGGTCTCAGCTCCCTCCTCCCCAGCTTCTCCCTCTCTTCCCAGGTCTCTGTCTGGCCCGCCCGCAGCTCTCCTCCACAGCCGCCGGGCGCCCGTCCCACGCGGCTCGGAAACGGCTCCTTTCTCTCGCGCCCGCCCCTCTGGGTCTGAGCCCTCATCCCCATCTTCCTGCCTCTCAGACGCACGCACTCACCACGCAGCCCACAGGGAGTCCATGTGCAGGAGTCGCCCAAGCTCTGCTTTGAGACTTCACGGCACCGTATTCTGATGGGGCCAGCGCTTTCCAGAGTCATTCCTGGGCCCATGTCCTTGAACTTCCTCCTCCCCCTGCACGCCACTCCCCTGCAGGATGAGTCCATGGCTAGTGGGTCTGCGAGGCGTCGAACGTTTCCTGTGCCTCACGGAGATTCACGCTGCATATTAGCACAGGAGAGGCTCTGACAAGGTCTGATTTACAGAAACTGGATTAGCTCTTACTTTGTGGGACGCTAGAGCACCGGTTGAACGCTCTTTTAGGAAGTTTCTAACACACAGGTCGGAACTTAAAAGCACATTCATCTTCCCAGTCATGCTACGTGTTTTTGTGCCTCTTTAGCTCTCCCCAGTGTCCAATGGAATTTTAATTTCTCCTTTTTAAAAACAAATTTGCCAACGTGGGCACCTGGTGCGGGGAAGAGCTGTTCTCGTGCCGAGAGATGGCGAGGGGGAGGCGTGGTCAGCAGGGGAAGTGGACACTGTCCGGAGACAGGAACCGCTCAGAGCATGGAGTTGCCGTGAGCTGTGGACCTACTGTCGGGGCGTCTTGGGGGAGAAGCTGGGATGTGAGAAGCCCCCTCTGAAGAGAGGCCAACAGCTCTGAGGCACCATCCACGCCCTGGGGGTGAAAAACCAATTTAAACATGAAGAGAAGCAAAGAGAAAAAATGGGACAGAATGACGGTCATAAAACACTCATTTTCTTCCCGTCTCAGAACTTTCCTGGACCGAGCCGCCAGCCCCGCCCTGCCACCAGGAGCTCAGGCCCTGCTGCTGCCAACACTTCCCCTCCTCACGCTCTGTTTTCGCTGCGGACTTTAGTCATGACCTTGGAAACCCTAGACCTCTGTCTGTGCCCCCAGGTCAGTTCTAGCCACTTCCTGAGCACTTCCTGCATGCCAGGCTGCGCTGGGGCTCGAGAAGAGCTGGACAGTCGTCTTTCCTGCGTCCGTTCTCGCCGGGGGTGGGGAGAGGGAGTGTGAGACGCAGTGACAGCTGATCTCAGTGTGGGGCCACGACCCCCCGACCGCGGAAGCACAGGGGCCCTGGGCCGAGTCCGGGGCAGTGATGGCGAACCTGTGACACGCGTGTCAGAGGTGACAGGCGAACTCATTTTTTTTGGTTGATTTTTCTTTGTTAAATGGCATTTAAATATATAAAATAAATATCAAAAATATAAGTCTTTGTTTTACTATGGTTGCAAAGATCAAAAAATTTCTATCTGTGACACGGAACCAGAGTTAAGTTAGGGTTTTTCAAAATGCTGACACGCCGAGCTCAAAAGATTCGCCATCACTGGTCCGGGAACTCGGTGACTATTTCTTCAGGCCCACTCCTCCCGCGGGCCAGGAGCAGTGCCGAGGCCTGTGAGACGTCAGGGCCTGAAAGTGCTTCTGTTTCTTTTAAAACCAGAAGAAACAGTGGCTGTGATCCAGCCTGGATTCTGTGTGTCTAAGCCAGGGGTGGGGAACCCGTTTCCTGCCGGGGGCCATTTGGATATGTGAAACATCATTTTCGGGCCATACACAATGATCACCTTAAAAATTAACCTGCTCTATGTGGTCAAACACCTCATGAACTCACCCCTAATGCCTTGGCAGGGCCAGGCCACATGGTTTCGAGGGCCTTATAGTGCCCGCGGGCCGGACGTTCCCCACCCCTCCCTGCTTTATACCAACACAGTCGTGAAGTAACCTTGAACGTGTTGTGTTGAGGAAGGAGCCCACCCGGGAATAGTGCGCAGGGCCCAGGAACATCGTAGGTGCCCGGGTCAGTTTCTGGGGGCCTCTGTGGCAGCACCACAACCGGGGTGACTCACACCGTCGTCTGGAGGCCGGACGTTCAGAATCCAGGCGGCGGTGGCGGCGTGGGCTTCTCCCGAGGGCTCCGGGGAGTCATCCCGGGACTCCGTGCTGCCCCTGGAGCCTCAGGTGCTGCTTGGCTCGTGGATGCTGTGTTCCCCCGTGTCGTCACACCTCTCTACTCTGGGGGTCCCCTTCTCACACGGCGATCTTTTTTATGGGGAGCACCAGCCATCCTGGGTCAGGAGCTCACCGACGAGGCCAGCGTGACCTTGTCTTCACTTAACTCACCTCCATGTGCAATTATGCAAGGTCTCTACTTCCGTTCTGTGGGGGGCGGGCTAGGATTTATTTCAAGCTAGGACGTGGGTGTGGGTGTGGGGGTGCCTCATCTCCTCTCCTTCTCTGCAACCAGCAGGCTGGGCTTGCGGCAGGGAAAGGCCAGGGCATCCCATGGCTCACGGCTGTCTGTGGTCACGGGTCCCCTCACCTCCTCCCAGAGAAAGAACATGAATGGCCGCCTGCCCCGGACACAAGTTCCGCTGGCGGGTGACTTTTCCTCGTGGGTCACCGGACCACCGCGAACAATTATGTTGTAGACCCGATGGGAAGCTTCCATTCATCCACTCCACCTGTCATCGACGGCGGCCAGGCCTCACAGTCTGGGGAGTCGCCTTCCCCCGCGAGAGCGGAGCTTCACACCTGGGAAAGGTGAGCCCCCGAGCCCTGCGGGAAACTCCCGGCTGGCACCGTCCCGGCGGGCGCTTCCGTGGCTCCGGGGGTGGATTCTCCGGACTCGCTGCCGGGAGCCCTGTTTCTCCCAGGGCCCGGGACAGGCTCTGAGCCAGGAAGGGGCGATGGAGGCTCCGGGCCAGTGGTGCTCCTCCAGCCCCCGCCCCCGCCCCGGGTCCTTGGGCCAGGCCACGGGGCAGAGCTCTGGTGGTTGCTTGTCTTCTTGTGGGAAAGGGGCCGGGCCGTCACCCGCACAAGCCTCAGCGGCCTGCTTTGGACCGGCACCTCTACCTGGGCCTTTGAGCAGAGGCCAGGGACGCGCCCCCTCCGCTCCGTAGGCTGCTCAGCCCCGTGGCTCAGGCCGCCAGGCCTTCTCCCGTCCTTCTCCTCCGTGTCTGGTCCGCCTTCGGCTGGCTGAGCTGCCCGCTCGCAGCTTCCCCCTGAAGTGCCACCTCACCTGTGTCTGGCCAGACGTCCCCATCTTCACTTTGGAGGAAAAGGCCACAGGGGACCTCGTGCCCCGTCGCTTGGCGGCCGCTGTCACACCTGCTGGTCCAGGAGGCGGCTCCCTGCAGGCCTCTCCTCCGTGCCCGACTGTGCCAGGTGCCTGGACAGCAGCCATCTGAGCTTTTTCCGGAGCCCGGAGCCATCTAGGTTCTCTCACAGGTTAGAAGGGAAAAACCCCTGAAAATGTGCTGAGTCCTTCGTCACCTCCTCCCTCTCCCAGCCTCTCCCTGGACTCACTCTCCTCCTCCATTTTCACACACGTGGCTCCCTGGGGTGGCTCAGGGAAACTTCTAGCTTTATAGTCCTTGCAGTTTGCCTGGCCGGTGTGGCTCAGTGGCTGAGCGTTGACCTAGGAACCAGGAGTTCTAGGTTTGATTCCTGATCAGGGCACATGCCTGGGTTGCATTGCAGGCTTGATCCCCAGTGTGGGGTGTGCAGGAGGCAGCCGACCAATCCTTCTCTCATCATTGATGTTTCTCTCTCTCCCTCTCCCTTCCTCTCTCAAATCAATACAAATACATTAAAAAAAAAATCCTTACAGTTGCATATATTATAACCGGACAGCGTAAAGTGGGAATTGAGCAAAATACAGAGATCGCAGGTTTTAAAAGCGTGTCCTATGTTTCCGAGGCATCTGAGTCGCTCTGCTGTGAGCAGGAGGGGATCTTGGAAAATCCGGGCCTGTCCAAGCATCTGTGCCTCCGCTGGTAAGAGGCGGCCCGCGCCTCCTTCCCGTCGGCGTCACTTCATCCCGCGCCAGCGCCATGCAAGCACGGGCTCCTTTCTCGAAGCGTTCTCTGCTAGTTCTCTGCCACGGCGGCGTCTTTTTTGACCTGGTGACCCAACTATGTGACGCTTCTGCGTGGAAAAGTCTCGTTATTCATGAACAGGTTTTGTAAGGTTGTGTTTCATGAACTTTTATGAAGTTTAATTTTGACGTTTTGTGCTGGGGTCTAAGGAGGGGGGCGTCTAAGGTGTTTTGAGACAGAAAGAGGCAGGAGCTAGGAAGGGTGGCGAAGACCCTCACATGTGCTGTTTTTACCCGGTGACATGACGCTGGGGGGATCCTGGGTAGACGTTCCTGATCACCGGGACCAGGGCTTGTTAGTGGCAGGTTGAGAGCCCCCTGCTGCCTCCCCCTGAAGGCACAGCCATGAGTCCCGTCACCTGCTCACCCCCAGGGCCCCCGGCAGTGACCTCTGTGAAGGACGACCGAGCCTGGTCATGATCGAGCCCCACCCCAGGCTCTGGAAACGTGGCCTCAGACCGCACCGTCCGCGGATTTCCATCCTGTAGAGCTTGCTCCTCGGGGGGCCTCCAGCACCCGGCTCTTCAGACATAAACTATTTGTGGCCACTATTTCTCTGTGATTTGCTCCCACCAGTTCCTCATCACCGAAGCGAGGGCTGTGCTCCCCTCCTAACGCCAAGGCACTCGCTTCCAAGTGAGACTCTGCAGACAGGTCGGAGTTTGGCCCCGTATCTTTCCGGGGAGTAGATGTCTGGTGTGAGTGGTGCACACACCTGTCAACGTCAACGTCAGGGCAGACGTGGCGGGGCCAGCGCACAGCTCAGCCGTGTTCCCGTGGAGCCCCGTCTCCGAGGGCCGGCTGGCCGCCTCGGAGTCATTTATTCAGGGAGAAAAGGTGGGCTTTCGCTGGGAACCACCTCATCCATCTGTGGCATCACCCAGTGCAGCTCTGTATGGAAGTATCAGAAGGCCCTTCCACTAGGCAGGCCTGCAGACGCATGTGCCAGGCGCTCACTGGGGTGGGGGAGCTCTCTCCCTGCAGGTGCACTGTGACAGGAGCTCACCTGGGGCGGCGGGAGCACACTGTGCGATGTCCGCAGTGGAAAAGTCTCCTAACGCCAAGGCCGGAGATGATGGATCCCTTTCCCTCAAAACAAGCCAGGGGCTCAGTCACACAGGGTCCCTGAGATCCCTCCAACGCACCGGAAGTGAGAAGGCGGCGGGGCCCGATATCCGCCCTCCAGGACAGTGCTTTCGGGGACTCGGAGGCTGTGGACTGGCACCAGACGCCAGGACTAATGGTCTAGAGCAGAGAGGTGGTGTTCAGGGTCAGGACCTGAAGTTCGGAGGCTGACTCCCTGCCGGCAGTTTCAGGACGGGGAGGGAAGAGACTTCCTCGGGGCGGTGGGTGCATGATGCAGCGGCAGGCGATGCTTTATTGGGTTGTGCACTTGGAACCTGTATGGGTTTGTGAACCAGTGTCACCCCATCTCTATATACAAAAGCCCAGCGACCAGAACAGCAGAACAACCAGAAGGACCAGAAGGACCGGTGGCTATGACACGCACTGCGGCAGCCAACCAGCCTGATCCGGGCTCCGAGGGCCCCCTGCAGCCGGCCCGGCCCCTGATCAGCCCCACACCTCCAACTGGGGTTGGGGCTGGCTGGCCAACCGCCCACAGCCCCTTCCCCCATGGCCTGGCCCGATGGGCCTCCATTGGGGCGGGCTGGCCAGACCCTATCTGTGCATGAGTTCGTGCACTGGGCCTCTGGTAAAAAAATAAAATTCAAATTCAATAAAAAGTAAATGAAAAAGAGAAAGAAATCACCCAACCTTCAAATGAAGGGCGGCTGCGTGACCCACCCCACGGAGCCACATGTGCCGCTAGAAAAGCCACCTCGCCTTGGTGGTCCCTAGTTGGTGTCCTCTGCGTGACAGCAGCCAGGCTGGAACAGCTAATAGAAGGTCACAGCCTGGAGCTTGCCGTGGCAGAACGTGTCCCCCTAAAGCTGTGCTGCTGTCCTGTCCTGGCATCTGGGAGCGGGAGCTTCTTGGGAAATCTTTGCAGATGCGTCACGTTCGGGATCTCAGGATGGGGTCACCTGGTTTTAGGATGAGTCACGCTATAGCCGATTTAGATGACGTTTAGATGAGACTTGACACTTTAGGCTTCTGAGTTGATGCTGAAACGAGTTAAGACTTTGGGGGCTGTGGGATGGAATGCATGTCCTTTGCATGAGAAAACGACATGAATTTTGGGGGCCTGGGGGCAGATGCAGTGGATTGAATGCTTATGCCCCTCCCCCACATTCCTGTGTTGAAATCCTAACCCCCCATGAGGTGTTAGGAGGCAGGGCCTTTGGGAGGCGATGAGGTCGGGAGAGATGGGTGCCCTCATCAGAAAGACCCGGAGAGCTCCCTCGCCCCTCCCACCATGTCAGACACAGAAGACATCCATCTGTGAACCTGGAGGCGGGCCCCAGACTTGATCTTGGACATTCGGCTTCCGGAACTGAGAACGCGCCTGTGGTTATGAGCTGCCCAGCCGGGGTGCTCTGCGGCAGAAGCCCAGACAGACTGGACCGCCGTCAAAGGAGCGTGGGGCCAGGTGAAGGGAGTGAGCTCAGGGTGCCCGCTGCTTCCACCCGAAGGAGGCCTGTTTTTTTTTTTTTTGCTTTTTTTTAAAATGTGATTTTATTGATTTCAGAGAGGGAGGGAGAGGGAGAGAGAGAGATAGAAACATCAATGATGAGAGGGAATCAGTGAACGGCTGCCTCCTGCACGCCCCACACTGGGGATCAAGCCTGCAACCCAGGCATGTGCCCTGAGTGGAATCGAACCTGGGACCCTTCAGTCCGCAGGCTGATGCTCAATCTACTGGGCCACGTGGCCGGGCTGGAGTCTGGGTTTAATCAGGTTTCCATGCTCGCTCTGCACAGTCATGTGCTCAGGGGGTGGCTGACCGTGCACCCAGGTGCAAGGGGTGGCTCAATAGGTGACACCAGTGATGCCACTCCCCGCTGATTGGCTGAGCGATGGACACACGATCTAAGCTTGGCCAATGAGGAGCGTTCTGGTGGGGGCGGGGAAGGAGAGGGTGCCTCTGGGAATGGCCCCTCCCACCTGAGAAGGACAGGGAGGAAAACTCCCTGTTGCTCTGGACACGGCCTGCCTGAACGTGGCGTCTGGAACTGGGACCAGCACCTGTTGGAGATGAAGCCAGCGCTGGGGTGTGCGTGCGTGTGTGTGCGTGTGTGTGTGCGTGTGTGTATGTGTGTGTGTGATAGGGAGTGGGGGTGGAGGGGCAGAGAAACAGCAGGGAGAAGGCAGGGTCGTAGGCGACAGCATGCTGCCTGCGAGTCGCTGCCACCTGACCTGGATATTTTCCTCATTGTTTCACCCCGTGGGTCAGTGCTTGTCACCATTGCTGGAAGCACGGGGGGCTTCCTGGAGGAAGTGACTCCTGGGGCATTTGCAAGATGAGCCGGATCGGCTGGGAGGAGAGGGGACGGGTTCTGGGCAGAGAGGCAGATCCGCGGTGGCTGAAGGGGAGCATTTCCCTGCGTCTGGACGCCATCTGGAGCAGGAGGGAGGCAGTATCTGCAGAGACAGGGAGGGAGGAGGCCCGGAGGGGATAAGCCAGACAGGGAGGCGGGAGTCAGCCTGGAAACAGGCAGGACAGGCGTTTACCAGGATTCTGCTTGGGGGCAGCCGACCAGGGGGAGGCAGGAGCAGATCAAGTGGGCTCAGGGGGCCTGCTGAATTCCTGAGCCGGTGGTGGCCGCGGTGATGAAAAGCAGCCATGGAGGAGAGGCACCAGGCTGATAGGGGGGAGAGGCACCAGGCCGATGGGGGAGAGGCGCCAGGCCGGTGGGGGAGAGGCACCAGGCCGATGGGGGAGAGGCACCAGGCCATGGGGGGGAGAGGCACCAGGCCATGGGGGAGAGGCACCAGGCCGATGGGGGGGAGAGGCACCAGGCCGATGGGGGAGAGGCACCAGGCTGATAGGGGGGAGAGGCACCAGGCCGGTGGGGGAGAGGCACCAGGCCAGCAGAGCCATGGCATTTGGCAGCAGATGAGCCGAGGGGGGCGATGGAGACAGTGGAGCTGATGCCAGGAATTGTGGGCCGGTGTCTCAGAAGCCGGTTATCAGGAAAGGCCCCTCGGGAGGGAGGAGTGGGGCGGGCTGAGCAGGAGAGGGCGAGAGCAGAGACCCAGGAGGGGGGAGGGCTGAGCACAGAGGCGGGAGGGCAGCATCACTCTGGGGCCGGAGATGGAGAGGTGCAGGGCTGGAGGAGCCGTCCCCCGTGAGGTCCGGGGTGGGAAGGTGCCCCGTGGGCCCGGAGCTCTCTGGGTGTCCCCGGACTGAGTGGGCCGCCGGCCCTGTTCCCGCTCAGCAACCGCCTGCGCTGGGGCAGACGGCCTGGGGCTGGGCTCTGGCTCTCGGCGCTGCGCCCTCAGCCTGCCCCCCCCCCCCCGCCCCCCAGGGCCTGGTCGCACCGGGACCGCTGCTGTCCCTTGTGCAGCGGCTCCGACCAGAGACCAGGCTTAGCCTGTCAGGTTCAGTCCCGAGCCTCGCAGCTCGGGAGGCTGGGTCTTCAGCCCATCGTCCCTGTTGCGCTAAATGCACAGCCCCCTGGGGGTGCCTCGCTTCGTCTCTACAGCCCGCCGGCCTGGCTGGGCCCCTCCGCACGCCCAGCTCCAATAGTCAGAGAGGCAGAGCGGTTATCAGACTGTTGTCTCGGCCCAGGGAGTAGCCGGGGAGAGAGGGAGAGACAGAGTGTGGCCTAGGGTGACGGAGCAAACCAACCGGGGTCGTCGGAGACAGAAACACTCAGCCGCACGGAACCTGAGCGAAGGCGAGAGCCCCTCATGGGTCCCGTCTGCCTCCCCGGCCTCAGAAAAGGGGGCTCTCTCCTCCTCAGCCCCCCTCCCCCCATGGCTGCTATCTCTTCTCTCTCTCTCTCTCTCTCTCTCTCTCTCTCTCTCTCTCTCTCTCTCTCTCTCTCTTTCTTTCTTTCTTTCTTTCTTTCTTTCTTTCTTTCTTTCTTTCTTTCTTTCTTTCTTTCTTCTTCCAGCCACACGGGATGTACAAGCTGGGTAGAGGTGATTTGGGGCCAACATCCCACATGGAGTGCCGACCCCCCCTTCCTGGCTCTGGGGGGACCCCGAGGAAATCCTTTGGCACGAAGCAGGCAAACAGACACACACTGAAACACAGCACCAAGGCGGCCCACGGCGAAACTTTCCACTCGCAGACACTCCTGGCCACGCCGGAGGCTCAGGATTGCAACACGCGGCGTCTTTGGCCACAAACCCGAGGACTCTGCAGTTTTCCCAGAGCACCTAAAAGGAAGCATTCTTGGCAAAAACAATATGTTTATAGACAGAAAGGCTTTATTTTAGAGAAACTCAACTCCCCCTTCGATGTAGAGAATTCGGAGCGAAGCCCCCGTGGCTACTTTCCGTCCGAGGCTCCCACCCAGGGAGTGGCAGGTAGGGAGAGTGTGTGTGTGTGTGTGTGTGTGTGTGTGTGTGTGTGTGTGTGTGGTTCCCATGAACTGGGCGTGTGTTTGGAATTTGTGCCTCTCAGCCAATTGCTGAGTGCTGTCGGATGCTTCCCCGGGATTGGGAAGGTGGGGGCTTCCCGGAGATAGGCCCGGGTGGCCGTGATTCTTGTCAGGAGACCTACCCCTCCCGTCCGAACATGGAACCCCCACAAAGCGCAGACCGGAAGCCCGACTGGCTTCTTGTTAGAACCGCTTTGCTGCCACAGGTGAGCTGCCTCCCCCGTCCGGGGCCCAGGGGTCACCTTCCTTTCTCCCCTTCTCACTACCAAACCCTGGGCACCCCGAGGGCGCAGGACCTGCTGACCCTGGAGGGTGGCCGAGGTCCTCAGTACGTCTCATAGACAGTTCTCACCGAACAGTCGCCCTGGTCTAAAGGCCCTGAATTCAAGGCACCCTGGTCTAAAGGCCCAACACCGAAGACAGAGTTTTTTATTTGTGATATTTCTGGGCTTGGCCACAGAAGAAAAAATATATAAAAACATGTTTATATATTTCTAGCCCCTGGCAACCACCAGTGTGCTCTCTGTCTCTATGGGCTGATCTATTCTGGATGTGACATCAATGGATTCGTACAAAATGTGGCTTTTGGTGTCCAGCTTTTTGCACTTAGCATCATGTTTTCAAAAGTTCATCCATATTAGGAGGACATTTCTCCCTAAAATAAACCAGGCTGGAGAGCTAGTGCGTCTCCTACTTACAGCAGAGCAGGAGCTTTAAGAACCTGTGGATGAGCCTGGTGTCTGTGAGCCCCCGAGAGGCCTCCAGAGGCTGCGGAGGCCAGAGTCCGCTCACGGGACCACCCTCTGTCTCCTGGCCGGTTTCACCCTGGCTCTGGTCTGGGCGATGCCACCTGGGGCCCTTGGTGCCTGCCTTCTGGCCCCGCTTCTCACACAATGAACGACTCCCCACTGTGTGGATTCAGTATCGCCTGCCTTGCCTCTGTGTAGGTGGTTTCAGTGGCTTTAGAGGGAAGATGAATCTCACAGAAATCGGGGAGGACTGTGGTGGGTTTCTAAACTTTAGCACCTCTCATCTTGCGAGGTGGCCCTGAGGTCTCGTGGGTGGAGGGGGGGCCGGTATAATCTAGTGGAAGAGGATGCTGACTTAAGATAGCTCTGGAGAAGGTCATGAAAAGTTTCAGCATTTGTCTGTAGTGAATTCATTGTAAGGATATAAACTTAAAAATGATTTACCAAACCGCCGTTCCTCTTTTATGTTTTATTGCTATTGTCTTTTCATCCTTTGTAAAACCCCTGTCTGACATTATTCCTGTGGCTATTATAGACTTTACCTGTTTTTATCCCCCTCCCCCTCATTTATATATCCTCACTATATTTTTACAACTTTATCTGGAAGTCAAAGAATTCACCCCTCTGAATTCATTCATTCTGGAATTGGGAAGTTGCATCTGCTAAACTTTAACAATTCTTTTTTTAAAAAAATATATTTTTTATTGATTTCAGAGAGGAAGGGAGAGGGAGAGAAAGAAAGAAACATCAGTGATGAGAGAGAATCATTGATGGCCTGCGTCCTGCACAAACCACACTGGGGAATCCAGCCCGCCACCCGGGCATGTGCCCTGACCAAGAATCAAGCCCTGACCTCCTGGTTCATAGGTTGACACTCAACCATTGAGCCACACCAGCCCGGCCACAATTCTGTTTTTTGTTCTTCTGAAATGATTTCAACAGAGCAGTTACTCCTCAAACAGCCCTCTTAGCCACTAGGTGGCGCTCATATGCTATTGTAAATGGATTCTCATATTAAACTATTTGAAAAAACAATTTGTCTTCATTTAAGGTAAATACAGGAATTGGCCCTAAAAAAATGTCTGTGCTTTGTGGATTACATCCGCCCCCCCTCCACCCCCGGCTGCCTTTTCCACTACATCATCATGATTAAGCATAGGCACTCCAGAATCAGATTGAGTTCAAACACAGCCCGTCACTCACTTGCTGTGTAACCTTGAGTCACTCAACTTCAGTGTTCTCATCGACAAAACGGAGTTAACGACACATCCCTCATGGAGTGGTAGGGAGAATTAAAAAGTTAATATCTATTAAAGCACGTGGTGTTATATGTGGTTTTTGAAAAACGGCCTCTTTACCGCGTGCCCCTCCCCGCCAGCTCTATGAGCTATAGCAACAATTAACATCGTATAATTTTAAGGTGTACAGTGTGATACGTCGGTCGCATGTAGAATGTGAAATGATTGCACAATAGGGTTACTTATGTGTTTGCATTTGCTATTGATGTTTTCGTTTTCACTGTGGCATTGCTAACCCCTCAGGGCAGCGATGTTCAACCGTTCTCATCTCGTGGCACACATAAACTGATGACTAAAGTTCTGCAGCACACACCAAAAAATATGTTTCTAGCTGACCTGTCAAAAAATGGGTCTAATTTAAATGTCTTCACACCAGATGGCTATTGCGTTGGCTGTTGTCATTTTTTTTTACTAGACAATCTAAGGGAAAAGAGGCCAGTGCCCCTGACTAAAGAGTCAGACATTGCATGTTTTAACCATTCTTGCAGTCCACGGTTGAAAATCGCCGCTTTAGACAAATGCTTCCCAGATACCATTGCAAGGACTAGCCCTATCAGAATCACGTAAGGATCTTGTTCGAAATATAGACATACGCGCTCCATAGCTGGAGTGTCTGTTGCAGTCATGCTGAGGTGGGGTTAGGGGTCTATAGCCTGCAGAAGCTTTTGGGTCGTTCTGACGATCAGCTGGATTTGGGGGCCCGCGACATAGACTACCCAGTTGTTCCTGTCGGCCCCTGTCCTGTGTGGGGTAAGGAGTGAAGGCTATTGCACACTGGCAGTTTCCAGTTTCCCTCCAGCACCGTGCGTGCCATCCGAAACCCTGCCCTTTGGGATGGTCCCTCTCACCAGTATCTGCAGGCCACCCCCGGATGAGGCTGAACTGCAACCCCTGGCTGTTTTTTATTTTTTAAATATATTTTTATGGATTTCAGAGAGGAAGGGAGAGGAAGAGGAGATAGAAACGCCAATGATGAGAGGGAATCACTGGCTGCCTCCTGCACGTCTGACCGAGCCCGCAACCCAGGCATGTGCCCTTGACCGGAACCAAACCTGGGACCCTTCAGATTTGAAACCGGCTAGGGCCCCACTGGCTGTTTCTGGCTGGTACCTTCATACTCAGCTGACCCATGGATGCATCAAGTTTGGTTTTTTCCCTCCATCATCAGCTGGTCATAGCAGACCTCAGGAGGGGAGCTGGGGCCACAGTGATGAGTGGCATGGGGCCGGGGCAGCCTGCTTGTGTAGCTTGCCCAGGCCACTCTCATCTCACAGGGAGTGGGCGCCCAGCCGTGTAGCTCCTGGGTGTGATGGAGCCCAGCTCGTCATGGCTGATGGGTCCCACTGTGGGGAACCACATCTCTTTCAGGGCCTCACAGGGAGCCAGGAATGTTTTTTGTTTTGTTTTGTTTTTTTGTTTGTTTGTTTGTTTTTCCGAAGTGATTCATTGGACAAGGCCTTGCTCCAGAACAGTGCCTGAGTTGTGGTTGTCTAAATGTGGATTGCCAAAACGCCACACACTGTCTTTTTCCATCACCAATACTTCTTTTTTTTTTTAAAAAAAAATTCTCACCAATGGATATGTTTGTTGATTTCAGAGAGAGAGGACGGGAGAGTGAGAGAAACACTGATGTGAGAGAGAAACATCAATCCGTTGCCCCCTGTATGCGCCCCGAGTGGATATCAAACCCGCCACCGAGGTATGTGCCCGACCAGGAGTCGAACCCACAACCTGTTGGTGTACGGGGAAGAGGCTCCAACCACCTGAGCCACCAGCCAGGGCCGAGGGCTTCTTCTATAAAGAGCTCCTTGTGCGACCATTTTGTCCCCTTTGCTCTTCAAAAAAAACCCGTTTCATGAAAGAGTTCTACTGAACTTCGACTTTGAGAGAGAATGAACGTTTACCACTGAAAAGCGCACTGATTTTTATTTCTTTCCAGTGTTTTAGATTACTTCTAGACTGGCTAAGTTATGTAACTGAGGATGAAGCTCAATATGGTGATTTTTTAAAGGGAAAAGTCATCCACCGCCAGTACTTCTGACTCCGCAGGGGCGGCCGGGGCACGGGCTTGGGCGGGGGGCCGCCTGCCTGCAGCGGGGCCTTCGCAGGGCCCTTTCCTGCTCTGGGCCCGCTCAGCCCTCTGTCTCTCGTGACGGGGTACGAGCCACGTCCCCAGCGTGGATGACTGTCTCCAGGCCGGAGCAGCGTGGGACCGTGCCGCCTGCTGGGTGTCAGGAGGGGCGAGAGGCAGGCATTTGTTCTGGACGCTGAGACGTTCCAGCGCGTCCCGGGCTCTGGGCCGCGGGAAGGGGCACCGGTGCGGCCGCCTCCGCATCTTCTCAGGGGCTGCTTCCTGCTGTCTTTGTTGCCGGAGTCTGATCCGAGGGCCCCCAGCCTGGGGCACCTGGTGTTCATCAAGTCTGACTTCCGGGATGTCGTCACCGCGGGATGCTCTGCCGATGTCCGCTGGGGGGGTCTCCTCCGGCTGCACTGGGAGAGAGGAGGCTGATGCCACGGGCACTGCTGTTGGCCTGAGGGAGTGGGGCCTGCGTCAGGCCCTCCTGTGTGTGTGTGTGTGTGTGTGTGTGTGTGTGTGTGTGTGTGTTGGGGGGCGGGGGATGGGAAGGGTATAGTCCCCGGGCCAAAGGCTGCACGCCGGGCACCTGAGCCGGCACTTGAGTCAAGAGCACCCCCTGGCAGGAAGGCCGCTGCCCGCTGTGCCCTCCAGACCCGCCTGGTCTCCCAGGGACTGGACTGATGAACAGATGGTGATGGGATGGGGGCCACACCCTGCGTCCTGTAGGCGTTGTCTCTGATTTCCTGCCTTGGCTGGGGTGGGGGGCAGCTTTGGAACTTCCCCTCGACTCTCACTGTGACAGCTCTTCTCCGTGTGGGCGTTGCCACTGTCAGGTACACCTGCCCCCGTCATGCACCTGCAACTAGGGTGATGGCCTGGGAGGGGCTCCCTCCCCCAGCCCCCTGCTCTCCACTGTGGCTCCTTCTGAAGGCACATGCTGAGCAAGGCCTTGGCTGGGCTCTGCCCTGCCTCTAGGGGTGCCGTTCCCCCACAATCCTCTCCTATCTCTGCCTCGATGACCCCAGGAGATGCACTCTGACCTTTCCGCTCATTAGGAGAGTTATCTGTCTGCTCCTGATGGCTGAGCACGGCCATGGTGTCTGCTGTTTTGGGTCCTATCATCGCCATGGTTACCAGTGGGCCAACTTCTGTGCAGGTGTCTCCTACCATCGGCCCAGCCTGCAGAGACTGCCACCCACCGAGACGCTCGGGGATGCCGGTGGCTCCGCCAGCAGCTCCTCGTTGCTTAGGTAACCGGCGCACACGCCGGCCCTTCCTGTGAACCGGCCTCTGCTGGGTGTCCCGGCTTCCCATGGTGTGTCCAGCCCAGCCGCCCGCTTCCTGAGCCTTGGGCTCCTCCTTCGCCGTCCGCCAGCACAATCCTGGCATGTCTGCCTCACTCGATGTGGCCATCGCTTGCTCCCAGCTGCCCAGAGCCCCCAGCAGCCGCCGATCCGCCTCTAGGAAGTGTTGTTGGAGGGCTTGTATGGGCCGAGCTGTGGAGGGCTGGTATGGGCTGAGCTATGGAGGGCTGGTATGGGCCGAGCTGTGGAGGGCTGGTATGGGTATGGGCTGAGCTGTGGAGGGCTGTTATGGTCTGAGCTGTGGAGGGCTGTTATGGTCTGAGCTGTGGAGGGCTGGTATGGGTATGGGCCGAGCTGTGGAGGGCTGGTAGGGTATGGGCTGAGCTGTGGAGGGCTGGTATGTGTATGGGCCGAGCTGTGGAGGGCTGGTAGGGTATGGGCTGAGCTGTGGAGGGCTGGTATGGGTATGGGCTGAGCTGTGGAGGGCTGGTATGGGTATGGGCCGAGCTGTGGAGGGCTGGTAGGGTATGGGCTGAGCTGTGGAGGGCTGGTATGGGTATGGGCCGAGCTGTGGAGGGCTGGTATGGGTATGGGCCGAGCTGTGGAGGGCTGGTATGGGTATGGGCCGAGCTGTGGAGGGCTGGTATGGGTATGGGCTGAGCTGTGGAGGGCTGGTATGGGTATGGGCCGAGCTGTGGAGGGCTGGTAGGGTATGGGCCGAGCTGTGGAGGGCTGGTATGGGTATGGGCCGAGCTGTGGAGGGCTGGTATGGGTATGGGCCGAGCTGTGGAGGGCTGGTATGGGTATGGGCCGAGCTGTGGAGGGCTGGTATGGGTATGGGCCGAGCTGTGGAGGGCTGGTATGGGTATGGGCCGAGCTGTGGAGGGCTGGTATGGGCTGAGCTGTGGAGGGCTGGTATGGGTATGGGCTGAGCTGTGGAGGGCTGGTATGGGTATGGGCTAAGCTGTGGAGGGCTGGTATGGGTATGGGCTAAGCTGTGGAGGGCTGGTATGGGTATGGGCCGAGCTGTGGAGGGCTGGTATGGGTATGGGCCGAGCTGTGGAGGGCTGGTATGGGTATGGGCTGAGCTGTGGAGGGCTGGTATGGGTATGGGCCGAGCTGTGGAGGGCTGGTAGGGTATGGGCCGAGCTGTGGAGGGCTGGTATGGGTATGGGCCGAGCTGTGGAGGGCTGGTATGGGTATGGGCCGAGCTGTGGAGGGCTGGTATGGGTATGGGCCGAGCTGTGGAGGGCTGGTATGGGTATGGGCCGAGCTGTGGAGGGCTGGTATGGGTATGGGCCGAGCTGTGGAGGGCTGGTATGGGCTGAGCTGTGGAGGGCTGGTATGGGTATGGGCTGAGCTGTGGAGGGCTGGTATGGGTATGGGCTGAGCTGTGGAGGGCTGGTATGGGTATGGGCTGAGCTGTGGAGGGCTGGTATGGGTATGGGCTGAGCTGTGGAGGGCTGGTATGGGTATGGGCTGAGCTGTGGAGGGCTGGTATGGGTATGGGCCGAGCTGTGGAGGGCTGGTATGGGTATGGGTTGAGCTGTGGAGGGCTGGTATGGGTATGGGCTGAGCTGTGGAGGGCTGGTATGGGTATGGGCTAAGCTGTGGAGGGCTGGTATGGGTATGGGCCGAGCTGTGGAGGGCTGGTATGGGTATGGGCTGAGCTGTGTTCTCCCACACACTTCATGTTGAAGTCCTAGCCCCGCGCCTCGGAGTGTGACTGCATGTCCAGGCAGGGCCTTTTAAGAGATGGTTAAATTAACGTGAGGCCGTTAGGGTGAGCCCTAATCCAATGACTGTGTCTCAGAACAAGCGGAGATGAGGACACAGCTGTGCACGGAGGGAGCGGGGAGGCGGGGAGGTGGCCGTCCACCAGCTAAGGAGAGCGGCCAAGAGGACGCCGCGATCCTGGACTTTTAGCCTCGTCCTTCGCTTGCTCTGCGGTTTGAATCCAAGTGGCAGAGGCGTTTCGTGGGCGGCGGGGAACCTTCTGGCTTTCCCGCTGGGAATTTATTGGTGGCCGGTGTCCTCGGGCTCCCATGCCCCCCCCCCCCCCCCAAGCATCAGCCGTCCTCAGCAGCCACCGCCCAATCTCACCTCGTTACGGCGACTCTTTCCTGTATTTCTCAAAGGGCTGGTTCGCAGCCCCCGCTGCATCTCCTGCCGGATATGCTGCCCCAGTTCAGGAGCCAGGAACTGGTAACGGGTCTCCATTGCTGGCTGGGGAGGGGGGATCTAGCCCCAAATATCCTATGGATGACTCCACGTTTTGGAATCACGTCGGGGTGGGCTCCTGGGGCAGACTCTGAGCGGGACGCCGGCGTGTTGGGTGTTTGCTAGGGGCACGCCTGCGGTCCAGGCAGGAAGGGATGGAGGGGGCTGTGGAGAGGTGGACAGTGCTGCCGCCACCCTGTGCAAGCCGGCGTGGCCTTCAGGTCCTGCTGAGCTGGGGCAGAGGGCAGGCCGTGCTCCTGCCCTGCCCACCAGGCTGACGGCGGCTGTTGTGGGAAGGGATCTTGCTCAGGGGACACCCTCCAGTCACCGGCAGCGCCTGCAGAGGCCGGCCGCCTCCCCGCCCGGGGCGCACCCTGCAGGCACGCAGAGACAACCTGTGACAACAGTGCAAGAACCCACTTTACCAGGGCCGCGCTGAACTTCCTATGGGACAGGGCTAGTGCCTCTGCCTCCTTTTGGTGGATGGAGCCGAATGCTGACACGGAGCTGCGGCCCGGAGGCAGCCCGGGGACCAGACGTCCTCTCCCGAGAACTCAGAGGTTACTTTTGTCATCTCCCGGGTGTAAGTCTCCACGGAGGCACGCTGTCCCGGGAGGCCGGGCCCCGCTCAGCCTCTCTGCCTCTCGGACACCAGCTCCCGGGTGTGAATCTGAGCCGCCACCTGCCGCCGAGCTGTCATCAGGCCAGAAGTGACACCGCGCGGCTCTAGCTGCCGTGGGCACGCCGGGAGCGGGTGAAGGTGAACGGGGGGAGTGGGGGGAGTAGGGGGACTGCAGACATAGACACAACGGGCGCGCACAGCCTTTGATCGGCGCATCCCAGCGCCGACCACAACAAAAGCTCCGAGAGGAAAGGTCAGACCCATGAAGTGCTATTTGTTTTCACTGAAACTCCATCCCACCCACTTAACACCCGTCTGACCAGCAGCGGAATCAATTACCACGTGTCAGCCCGAAACCTGACACAGGGAATGAAAGAAGGACACAGCCTCCCCGGGGAGGGGGCGGGCGGGCGGGCGGGGGAGCTGGAAACGGGAGGGAGGCCGTGAATGAGCCTCTCTCGCCTGTAATTAAGGGTTAACGGCGGCCAAGGGCCTGCCTCTCCTCTCCAGCCTCCGATCGGTGTCCCAGGTGCCACTGGGGGTTTCCCTCGCGAGGGCGGTCAGCAAGCCCGCGGGGCTAGTGGACTTTGGCTACATAAGTTGCTCCATTTAATAATTGAAGACCAAAAGTTCTAGATGTTTATTATTCTTTGGAGCTCCAGGAGCAAGAATTCCGCGGGTCGTGTGCGCCCCAGCCTCTCTGAGCTGACGGAGTCGCTGCGTTTCGCAGGCGCCTGTGACATGTGGTGTCAGCGCGTGCAGGGCGCCCATTTCGGGCGATGTCACCCACGCGCTACATTTATGGACGCGGCGAAAAGGGGGCTCTGAGCGCCCGGGAGAACCCGTGAGGCTCAGCGGAGACCCTCGGAGGAAGTTTGCGGTGCCATTCCCGTCCTGTCAAACAGGTGTGTCTGTTCCCCAAAGGCCGTGGTCGGCAAACTGCGGTTCGCGAGCCACATGCGGCTCTTCCACAAAATACCACGTGTGGGCACGCACATACAGTGCGATTGAAACTTCGTGGCCCATGCGCAGAAGTCGGTATTTTGTGGAAGAGCCACATTCAAGGGGCCAAAGAGCCGCATGTGGCTCGCGAGCCGTGGTTTGCCGACCACTGCCCAAAGGGAAGGTGTGCGTCACTAAACCACACCTGCGGTCTGCAACGTTTACTCGCAGGCCCGGGGCGCAGAGCCCTCCCTCCTTCAGGGAGTGACTTGCTCTGTGGATGGCACTTCCCTGCCTGTTGCTGTACCTGCTGGAATATTCCAGGCCTTGAAGCATTAGTCAACCTGGAACCTGGGCTCGGACTGCGGGCAGCCTCGCTCCCGACACGCTGGTGGTCATGGACAGTCCCACGTGTCGGCGGCGTTAAGGAAAGGCCAGCGTGTGGCTCCGTCAGATGACGAGGATGTCGTTTGTGGAGTGACCAGTGGGACTGTACGCGGCGCGCTAGCGAGTGGCTCCTCCAGTCGTCTCGGTCGTTAGTTCTGTTTGTCGGGTGTTGTTGGCGCCTTTATGACCGGCTCTCAGAGGATTTCTTTCTTCAGTCTGAACGGTGCCGCCTGGTGCTGGGGTCAACAGAGGGATACGTGTGATCCTCTCTCAGCTGTCTCACAGCCACGCCTCCTACACGCGTGTTTATTTACCGCCTACACAGGAACACCGCTGCGTCTCCATCTGTGTGGCTCTTCGAGTCCCAGCCTTGGCCCTGCTCCTCTGTCTGTGGCTGGAACGGGCCCCCGCGTCTCCCAGACACCTTACACTCAGCATGGCCAGAGCGGCTCGCTCATCTCCCTCATCTGCCTCCTCCTCCGCATCTATTCTCCACGTCCACTGTGGGGATGAAATCCCAGGGGCCACTTAAGCTGGAAACCCGAGATACTTTCTTGAACCCCTGTCTCCCTTATCCCACCATCAGCAGCTATTATTGATCTCGCCTCCCAAAGGTCCCTCCCGCTCCTGTGGCCCCATCCTGCCTCTTTCCTGCTGTGACAGCCCCGAGCGCTCACCTCTGTGGCGCTGCTCATGCTGTTCCCTCCGGCTAGACTGTGTCCACTTGTTCTCTTCTCATTAGTGAGCCTTAAAATTTTTAAGACTGAAATTAGGCATCACTTTTTAAAATTAAAATAACAACATCAGCCAAAACCGGTTTGGCTCAGTGGATAGAGCGTCGGCTTGCGGACTGAAGGGTCCCAGGTTCGATTCCGGTCAGGGGCATGTACCTGGGTTGCGGGCACATCCCCGGTGGGAGATGTGCAGGAGGCAGCTGGTCGATGTCTCTCTCATCGATGTTTCTAGCTCTCTATCTCTCTCCCTTCCTCTCTGTAAAAAATCAATAAAATATATTTAAAAAAAATAACATAAATTACTTGTTTCCAAAACCTGCATTTTCCCATGTTCCCTGTCTTCCTGGACTCCCCCGGGGTTCGCACCTCCCTCAGTTAGAAGATGTTGAGCCATCTTTGCACTGAGATGATACCAAGGACCGGATGCTGGCTGGCGGCTGGATTTTCCCTGTCCCCCTTCCCGTCTCCACCTTTGCCTTTCAGGCCGCAGCCGCCTGACTTTCGGGGGAGCCAGTCCACGGGTCTCCTGGCAAACCTTTCCTCCTCCTTCAGCTGTGTGCTACCCTCTGGCTCATCATCATGTTTATGATTCTAAAGTCCTCTCTGTCCCAAACCTCCCCACCCCATTTTCTCCCTAGCCCTGCCCTCTCAACCTGCCCTGGATTTACTATTTTCATGGCAGGTGCTGCCACCACCCCCCCGCCAACTTCCAGGGTCTCCTAGATTCCCAGCTGCCAGAGCTGCCTCCTCATGCGTTTGGCCAGTGACCACGCTGTCCCTGACCCGGGACTTCCTCTCTGGGTGCTGGAACCCTCGCGCCCTCCCTCCCAAGACCTAATTTAAATGGGACCACCGCCTCCCAGGTCTCTCCTGATTCCACCGGGGAGAACAGGCCCACCCCCTCAGTCTCCAGCCACAGGCACCCTGGCTCTCTGCTCGCCTGGGCCCAGCTCTACGGGCACTGAGGCGTCTATTTTCTTCTGCTCCCGCCAACCCTCAGGGATGCTCCATTGCTCTTCGCGCCCCCATCCTCCAGGTCGTGGCCCCTCAGTAAACTCATCGCAAGGACGGAAAACCATGTGCTGTAAGTGTGCATTTCGAAAGGCCAGTCCCTTATTTTTGATTGTGTTCATCTTCTCACCTTCGCTAACATTGTTCCCCACATCAGTACGGACACTAAACACACTCCCTCGTTCGCCTTATTCAACGTTTAATCCAGTCAAACTCTTAGTCCCTTTGAAGACCTGAGGTCGAATTCATGTAAGGTGTTTCTGAGTTGTTGGTTGTCAGTTGACGGTCATGGTCACTGATGATCGGTTTCGGTGGGCTGAGCGTGTCTCATTGCCTTCCCGGAGGGTCTCTATGGATGAGGGACGTTCGAGGAGAGCAGGAGGCAACTGAAGACCGCCCCACAGCAGCATTACAATGTCCAAGTAATAAACACACGGGACGACTGGGTTTTAAAATAACTGTTTATTGTTGCTGGTATCAGATGTCTCTCTCCCCTTCCCCTCCTCCCAGCCCCTCCCCAAACCCCCCTCCACTCCCCTGTTGCCCGTGTCCATGGGCTGTGCATGTGAGTATATATGTTCTTTGCTTTATCTCCTCCTGTGCCTCCAACCCCACGTCAAGGGGTGTCAGTCTGTCCCACGCCTCCCTGCTTCAGGGCTCATTTCGCATCTAACATCTTAAAAACATTAAAGAAATCATGTGTGAGCGCCCCAACAGCCCTCTTCTCGGCCGGTCTCGCTCCGATTCTTGGTTCTTGCTTTATGGACCCCTCTTCCCTCCTCCCGGCTTCTCCCTGTCCTTCCCCCCCCACCCTCCACGCGCCTCGCGTGACGCAGCCCACGTGCGCGCAGCCGTTGGAGCGGGGCCCGGAGATGGCGAAGCCGGGCCGGGAGATGGCGGAGCGGGGCCGGGAGGTGGCGGAGCGGGGCCCGGAGATGGCGGAGCCGGGCCGGGAGATGGCGGAGCCGGGCCGGGAGGTGGCGGAGCGGGGCCCGGAGATGGCGGAGCCGGGCCGGGAGGTGGCGGAGCGGGGCCCGGAGGTGGAGGAGCGGGGCCCGGAGATGGCGGAGCGGCTCTCCCCCGCAGGGCCCGCGGGCCCGGTGTGCGCCTTCCTGTTCAGGAAGCCGGGGCGCAGAGGGTCCGCGGGCCGCCGGCAGCGCGGGGTCGGGGACCCAGAGCCGGGGGACAGCGGCGACGAGGATGAGGGCAGCTGCGTGGTCCGCCCGGGCGGGAAGCGGGCCGCCCGCGGGCCTCGGGTCCAGACAACGCGGGGCGGGCACCGCAGGGCTGGCGGCGCCTCGGGGCGCGAGGAGGAGGCGGAGGAGGAAGAGGAGGAGGAGAGAGGGGCCCCCCGCGTGGTCTACAAGTCCACCCGCTCCGCGAAGCCCGTGGGGCCCGAGGACATGGGGGCGACCGCGGTGTCCGAGCCGGACCCGGAGGAGGAGCGCCGGGAGGAGCCGCGGGCCGGGGCGCACGGCCTGACCTCCCGGGGCCTCCGCAGCTACCGGCGCCTCCTGCCGCCCAGGGACGCGCGCGTGGGTCCTGGGGCGCGGGGCCTGGGGCGCGTGGGCCCCCTGCGCGCGCCCGAGCACCTGCGCGCCACGGTGCGCTGGGACTACCAGCCCGACCTGTGCAAGGACTTCAAGGAGACGGGCTTCTGCGGCTTCGGCGACAGCTGCAAGTTCCTGCACGACCGCTCGGACTACAAGCACGGCTGGCAGATCGCGCGGGAGCTGGCCGAGGGCCGCCATGGCGCCGCCCAGGCCGAGAGCTACGAGGTGGGCGGCGAGGGCCCCGCGGTGCCGGCCGGCTGCCCGCTGTGCCGCCAGCCCTTCCGCCGCCCCGTGGTCACCCGCTGCCGCCACTGCTTCTGCGAGCGCTGCGCCCTGGAGCGCTACCGCGCCAGCCCGCGCTGCTCCGTGTGCGGCCGCCAGACCCACGGCGTCTTCAACCCCGCGAAGGAGCTGCTGGCCCAGCTGCGGCGGCGCCCGGCGGCGGCGGCAGAGGACGGGCAGGCGATGGAGGGACCGGGACCGGCAGGCGGGGGCGGGGGCTCCTGGAGAGATGGCCCGTGAGAGCCGCGGGAGGTCTGGCCGCACCCGCCCGAAAGCAGAAAACGCCCCCCCCTCCCACCCCCCCACCCCCCACCCCCCAGCCACGAAGACCCTGGACACGATGCCACCGGGAACCGGATGCGATGAAGGACAGGGCTGAGGTTTGCACAGAAACTGACCAAGTCCACGCACCCACAACTCTGCACCCCTGACTCAGGCTGGCTCATGGTTTTCGGCCTTTAAGACCTCTCTGTCGTTCGCCCTCGAGGATGGGGACAGCTTCCAGCTCTCCTTGCACGAGGCCCTGCAGTGAAGCGACCCGAATTCCTCCACTGCACACAACAAGAAGAACAAACAAAACCCCAAAGCACACAAAAGAGAACAACACGGTCATTTGACGGATTTCGACTTTGTTTCAAACTGGAGCCCGTGTAGACAAAGCTCAAGTCGGGGACCTGAGCCAGGTCTCTGGTTTTGGTCAGGCTCCAGCCCCGAGGAATTCACTTTATTTTTCTTCTGCAGTTCAGGGAATGGATCAGTAGAAATGAACAGCCCAAACTCTATCTTGCTGCATAATAAATGGATGTTGGATGAAATGCAATATCTGGACGTGAACATGTGGACAACAGATGATTTTTAGATGTGACTAACATACTCATTAGGCGTTTTTAGCAAAATCCTCCGCCAGGCTTATTGTCCTGAAGTTGAAACACAAGAAGTTGCCTGTCTAGTGCCCTCTTCCGAAACCTGAAGTTTAACTTGAATCCCTTTGAAGTCGTTTATTATGATTAATGAATCATTTCAACATTTTGCTACATTCAAAGGCCCCCAATAAAAGATAAAATCGAGTTCCTTACTAATCAAGGATACCACAAAAGATTGGAAATCAGGCGAAAATGTGACCTGAGCAGTAATACTAAACTTAAAAACCTGTATCAATCACTACAAATTTCAAAAGAGTTTGGAAACAGTTAAGACTTTTCAGAAGTGCATACCACTGATGCCAGGAAGGACTTCGGAAATATTTGGGTGCTATTTGTAATAGAAGTAAAGCCAGTTGGTTGCTTTTCTTGAGCAAATGTTTTGCAATAGTTTGTCATCACAAAGCCAGGATGGAGAAAGGCCTTCTCTATTTGTCCATTTTCGAGTTGAGAGTCCCAGGATAGGGCTGGGTTTCGTCCCATGTTTGTGTCACAACTGATGGGACAGTACTCACTTTTGTTAGGGGGGCCGGTCTTTGTCCAGGTAGGGAAGGTCATCACACAAAGACTCAGATTTTGGGGTTCTTGGGAAGGACTGCCGAGGACCCAACTTATTCTACATTTCAGTCTCAACACGCTGAGATGATCTCCATGAGATGTCGCACTGCAGAGCTCGAGACTCCAATGCCAGCGCCCCTGGGAGAAGCTTAGGACGGTTCATGTGGGCGCCACCAGCAGAAGCGCTGCCCAGCCCAGGGGCCAGTGGGCACAGCGATTGCCAACAGTCTAGTGAACAGAGCAGACTGACCACCAAGACGGGGCAGGAATCCAGACCACACCTTGAAAACAAATTCCAAAGTGGTTTTGAAGTGACGATAAGGTGCTTCCTGGTGCCTCACCATCAAACTTTCCTCCTGTTAGAACCAGGACTTGCAGCCCTACACGGTGTGTCAGATAGGACAGCCATCGTCTCCACGCTTGTCTCATTGTGCTACGTCCTGGGTCAGAAATCTTCACTGACCCTCCCTTTGCTTTGGGGGACGGTCTACTGTGTTTCCGTGTTGGCAGGCGTATGTCCCTTACTCCCCAACATTAATTCTTTACCAGAGTCCGAGGTCCCCCACGTGCACTGCACCTTCAATCTGCCTGCGCAGCACCTTTGCTGAGGCCACTTCCCGAGCCCCAGAACGATTCTCCTCGTTTGCTCTTGTCCAGTGGAAGCTTGGCCTAGAGTCGAAGACCCCCTTCTCCTTCTCCCCACCTCTAGGACCACCCACGGTGGGTGCCACAGTTTCCTCTCTTACACCTTCCAAAAGCCCATGTTTAATGCCGTCACCATCGGTACCTGTTGAGAACCCCGGCAGCTGTAAGCTCATCAGCACAGAATGCCTCGCATGGGTAGCGCTGGCCAGCGCATCGTGTTGAGCTGACCGTGTGAATTATGCCTCTGTGTCACGTGGTACCTAAGTGGTGTCCACATAGACACGTTCATCCATTTGTCCATTCTCTCTGTGTTCACCACCCGCTCTGTCCAGCTCTGTGCTTGTCCCTGCAAATGCAGCCATGAGCAATAAAGTCACGGTGCTTGACTTTGCAGAGTTTATGTATAACCTCGTGGGGAAAGAACTAGTACTGGAGGCTTGCTTTGTGCTTCACTTTGCTGTGAAGTACTTGTTCACAGTCTCTTACTGAAACCCATTACCACCCTTGGAGGTAAGCAGTATCAGCCGTTCTCACAGACCAGGGTGCTGAAGCTTAGCATGGCTGTTCGGTTAACTCGTCCAAAGCCCCCTGGCTATGGAGCGGGAGAGCGGGAGCTTGACCTGGTTTGACACCAGCGCTTGTGGTTTCTAACCACCACATGAAATAATTACCGATATTATAGGGATGGCAAATAACCACAAATGTTGTGTGTGAGTTTCCTGTGGTGCTGTGACAAAAATTAGCACAAAACGGCATGGTTTTATAACAACACAGATTATAAGATCTGTAGGTCAGAAATTCAGCACGGGTCTCACCAGGCTAAAGCAAGCTGTAGGCATGATTTCATTGCTTTTGGAGGCTCTGGGACAGCGATTTTCAACCCTTTTCCTCTCATGGCACACAAACTAATTACTAAAATTCAATGGCACACCAAAAAAAAAATGTATTTTTTGCTGATCTGACGAAATATGTATAATTCTGAGTCATTCACACTGGATGGCTCTTGTCATTTTTTTAAGTTGGTAATGTAAGGGAGATTGTCCCTTAGCGCCTCTGTCTAAAGAGTTAGGTATTGCATGTTTTAAAAATTCAACTGCAGCCAGCAAGCTTGCTTCTCTCTGACCAGCCCTCTGTCCTCATGGGTCCCTGTGACCACAGGCTAGAAACTTCCCCTACGTCTAAGGACTCATGTGATGACGTCAGGCCCATCCGAACCCTCCCGGCAGTTTCCCCACCTCAGGATTCTTAATCACATCTGCGTAGTCCTTCTTGCCACGTGAGGTAAAATAATCACAGGTTCCAAAGATTAGGGCTTGGATATGGGGGGGGGGCATTATTCTACTGACCAGCTGTAGAGGGTGTAACAAGGGAGCAACTGAAGGTGGAGGGATTGCTCAGGCTGCCTGGGAGGGTCAGGCACCCGAAACTGAGGGCTGAGGAGGTGTGGAACCCCTGCAGAACCACCGAGCTGGGGCCTTGGCAGGTCCGAGGAGAGGCCTGAGGGGGGACAGTGGCCCTCACTGCAGCTGGAGAGGGAGGCAGGGACCAGGTCCTGAGGAACATGCCTGGCAGGCAAGATGGACTCTGGCATGATCGGGGGAGGAACGGGCAGTCGGTGAAAGGGTCAGGTAGCAGACACGATTGATTTGATTTCCAGATCCCGGGTTGGTGAGGAGCAAGAGTGGAAGCACTGAGGAGGGTACCTGACAGTTCAGGTCGCGGACGCCGGTGGCCTGGGCCAGGCAGGAGCTACTGCAGGCCGAGGAGGCCGGTCTGGGCGCCTGCGTGGAAGTGGAGGCGAGGGACAGATTTCCGGGTTTCTAGGTGGGACAACTGGGCGGGGCCTTCATGCTGACGCGATGGCAGCTGCAGGAAGACCAGGCTTGGTCAGGGCCATGATCAGAACCAGTGGGGCTGCAGGAGGAGCAAATAACATGAACAGAAGAAGAAATTCCTCTTAGGGACCAGAAGCCAGGGCTGCGTGGGCAGAACCACGGCAACAGTAGACAGAGTCACTCATTTGGGCTCTTCTGATTGAATATTTATAAAGCCCACATAGCTCTAAGGGGGCCCACGTGCGTGAGGCTGGAACGTCTTCTGGAAAACTATGCCGACCGAACATTCTGATGGTTGGTTCAATTTGATTAAGGGCAGCAGATTCGCTATATTTCAGCCTGTCCATCTTGACCACCAAAAATTCTTTCCCCCTTTGTACACGGCGCCTGTATGTTTGTTACACTCATCTCCTGGTTCTTCTCTGCCTGGTGAGTCTGACTCTTTGGGCACAATAGCAATCCTTGCTCTTTAAGAAGGCTCAGTAAGTACATATAGCATCACACATTGAACAGAATTAACACTGTGCAAACAGAAGATCTTTGGGAATTGTGTTTGGGTCTGAGTCAATCATGGGACTGACCAGGAAAAGACCACCCCAGGGCACCCTGGAATTCACAGAAGTGCGTGCAGCACGATGAGCTGGCTGAGATCTCGCAGTGTGACCAAACCTAACACGTCAGGGTGAGAAGCTCCGCATGAGAAAAGGATGAATGGAGTGACTGCTCCTGGCAAAGCAAGAACACGTCTGAATGCCCACTGGTCTCCCGCTCATCCCCGGGGACGGCGCTGCCTCACAGGGGATGGTTGGGCGCCCCGTCTTCTGTGGAGGGACTTCCCTTTTGCTCCTTCCTTTAGTCTGTGTCAGTGGTTCTCAAACTGCAGCGAGCATACGGATGGCCACGCAGGGATCCATGCTGGTTCCCAATGGGACACAATTTCAAGGGGACTGCCGACTTTGTCTTCGCCTTCGATGCTGATTTTAGAGCATAAGCCCCACATGGCTTGTTGGGATGCAGCACGACGTGGGACTAGATTCCAAGCCTGAGGTTGGGAGGTGTTCCGGCACCTGCCCCAGGAGCGGCACGGCTGGGGTTAGGGGCCGCGGGGAGCTGCTCCGTGGTGCAATTGATCAAACCGTTAGAAGATGGGGAGCGCTCTGTGGTCATTTGCAGGTAAACAACCCGTGGGAGAGCAAAGCAGCGGAGACTTTCCCGTTAACTGTCACCCGTCAGTGCAAGAATGCGGGGACCGAGGAGACACGCAGAGCGATTCCGCGCCACGTGCAGGACCATGAGCGCACCGAGGGCTGTGCCAGCAACGCCTGGTGTACTTTGTAGAGACAGGTGCTGGGGCCACCGCACACGCATGGCGCACACGTATGTCCCAGGCCAGACCCAGGCCCCGGCTTCCTCAGCAGTCACACCATCACCTGCCATTTCAAAGGCATTTAATTTGAAATTCTGTGACTTTGTATCATTTTGGGTATATTTATTTTCAATGTTATTTTTAAATATATTTTTGATTTCAGAGTGGGGGGGGGAGAGAGAGAGAGAGAGAGAGAGAGAGAGAGAGAGAGAGAGAGGAGAGGAGAGAGAGAGAGAGAGAGAGAGAGAGAGGGAGAGAAACATCAGTAATGAGAGGAAATCATTGATTGGCTGCTTCCTGTACGCCTCACACTGGGGATCCAGCCCGCAACCCAGCCATGTGCCCTTGACTGGAATCAAACCATGACCTCCTGGTTCATAGGTTGATGCTCAACCACTGAGCAGCAGTCACTTTACAGTCACCCAGTCACCTGCCATGTTCAAATGCATTTATTAATTTGAAATTTTGTGGCTTTGTATTATTTTGATTATACTTATTTTCAATGTTATTTTAATTTATAGTTAGAGAAGTCCTCTGAGGGAATCTATTCTTAGCTTTTGGTGGGCTGATCGTTAAGAAACATTATAATTTAAACCCCTCGGATCGAATGCATTTGGTGTTGAATAGGAATCACTGTACATAGTCCAGGCCACCCTCAAACACCTACTGTGCACAGGTGGCCCGAAAGATTAACAGATGAGCAATGTGGGAATTTTTTTTCTATAAAAAGGGTCCATGTCTTACTCGCCTTGATGGAATATCACCATTATGCTATTTCCAAGCAAAATGAGACAGCGTGACGCGTCCTTCATAGCTGCATTTGTGTACGCCAGCTCCGTGGGAATGGCACCAACTGGGAAGTGAAGAAGTCATTAATTCTGTGGTGTCCAAAGTGCTAACTTATAAATAGCATCAGGTCCCGAAATCTCTGTATGTCTTCCACACATTTTGTATTAAATACATTATAAAATCCACTTAGTAAAAAAACCCACATGTGCCTTAGCTGGTTTGGCTCAGTGGATAGAGTGTCGGCCTGTGGACAGAAGGGTCCCAGGTTCGATTCCAGTCAAGGGCATGTACCTTCGTTGCGGGCACATCCCTAGTAGAGGGTGTGCAGGAAGCAGTTGATTGGTGTTTCTCTCTCATCGATGTTTCTAACTCTCTATCCCTCTCCCTTCCTCTCTGTAAAAAAAACCAACAAAAACATATAAAAAACAAACAAACAACAAAAAACCCACATATAAAGCGAATTTAGCAGAAACACATCTTAAAAAACAGCCACAAAGACAAAGCCTGGTGAAAAGCAAATGAATAGAACCTGGGGAGCCCGCTGTCAGCGTGAACTTTGCCTCTCAAGCTGAGAGCCCCTTGTTAAGTGTGAAGAAGGTAGCGGTCCGGCCTGCGCCTCCCTGTGGCCCTGCACACGCTGTGGGGTTGGCCCACCTGCTCACCTGCAGGCTCCGCATCTCGCACGTGCTCAGTAAGCGTCTGAGGGATGGGAGGGAGGACGTGCTGCGGGGCGATTTCTACTGGATGGCCGTGCACCATCTAATGAGGGCCTCAGCCCGTTGGCAGCTCTGGCAATTCTTGTGCCGCTCCAGGCACGTTGGCTGCATGGACCACACGAGTGCTCGGTGTTTTCTGGCTGCTGCCCGCCGCTTGCGTTTCCAGCTCATCAGATGTGCCCCTCTCGGCTCCCGCTGTTTGCTGAAGCCCATCTTCCCACAGGCTCGCCGGTGGGCCTCCAGCCGGTTCTAGCCCGTGTGTTCAACAGCCAGTGTATCTCCACTGGTGACGGGGCGGGAATAACTTCCGTTTCCTCCCACTCTGAGCCTGGGGAGCCCCAGAAGTCCTGCTCCCGTGTGCCCACTGTGGCCTTTGTACCCTCTGCTCCCCTGGAAGCCTGGGGGTGTGCCTGGACGAGACTTTGTCGTCAGCTCCAGTCTGCACACTGGTTTCCCGCTGGGATTAGCGCCGTGCCCAGCCCCTGGCCATTGTTATGCCCAGAGCTCAGGGTCCCCAATAATCCACCACCAGGGAGCCTCCTCCGATGCAAAAGCGAGTCTTTATTGATCAATTCTAGAATTGGCTCCCAGCCTCTATCCGGCACAGCGGTGAGGCGAGAGAGCGTGTCCCAGGAGAACAAAGGTTATATAGGGCTAGCTATTTGGGGTGGGCTTTAGGGGTGGCGTGAGTTACAGAGATTGGTCAGGGTTTTACAGCATAAGGGTCAGGAAGTGACCATCACATTCTGAAGGTTGGAGCCGGCCTCCACTATAGCCTTATTAGGACCTTAGCTACATTTCTGGAGCTTCATTGGTCCACTCAGGTGGGTGGTTGGGAAAGTTAGGACAATACCAGCATTCTTGTGGTCACTCTCGGGGGGGGGGGGCGGCTTGGGCTGAGGGCCCAGCCTTGCAAGACAAGATAGAGTGGAGGGAGAAGAGTATGTCCCTGCTTCGTCCTTGAAGAGGGAGGAGGGTGCATTTCTGCTTAGTTCTGCTTAGTTCTTTCAAGTTCCATTCTGTCCCTTCAGCCATGAGGGTTTTGTCCCCTCCAGTCTTGCTTCCTTGTCTCGGCACAGGCTCTTGGCCCCGGCTCTGAAACGGGCTGCGTTCCCAGAGGATGCGCAGTCACAGCTGGGCTGGCTTTTTACAGTCTCAGTCCGGTTTACGTCTCCGTTCAGAACGCGGCAGAGCACTTCATCTTTGTACAGGGAGTTGACTTCTTAGCTTTATGGGTTTGCTCAAAGCCAAATAAGCTTGTTTTTCCTTTAATCTTTATTGTTGAAAGTATGACATAGGTCCTCCCCCGCCCCTGTTAACCTCTTCCAGCCCATCCCAGTCCTCCTACCCCAGGCCCTGGCCACCCTGTTGTCTGTGTCCACAGGTTATGGGGATAAGCATACACGCTCATTGGTTGATCTCTTCCCACCCACCCTCCCCTGCCTTCCCTCTGAGGTTCAACAGTCTGTTCATGATTTTATGAGTCTGGGTCTATTTTTGATCATCAGTTTATTTGGTTCATTAGATCCCATGTGTGAGTGAGAGCATGTGACACTTATCTTTCTCTGACTGAAAGCCAACTAGTCTTAATTATAACATCATTGAAATAGCTGCACTACTTTTTATTAAAATACACTCAATGATTAGGAATATTATTCAGGGGGATCTGGAAGTCGAAGTCTCGGGTTGGTACATGCTGGGATCGCGCTAAAGCAATCTCACACATGTCGTGACTCTGGTTCTTGGCCTTTGGTGCCACTTGGCAAGGGAACGTGGAGGCTTTGAGCTGGTTTATAGGTCGGTAGCACCTCACCGTGAAGCTTCCGTTAGCTTCTTTGTTGACTTTTTTAAAAACATACTTTGCCTTTGCCATTTGTCAGTCCAGGCACGAGATATAAGTGCTCCTTCCAGCAGCACCAAGCACATGGGTGAGGGCGGCGCTGACCTGGACTTCAGGAGAGAGGAAAGCCCGGGGGGACTGAGCCACGGGCCACTTGGCTTCTCGAGTTGGCATGGGCAATAGAAACCCCACAAGCAGGTTAAAGTGTCGTAGGAGCGTGTAGGGGACAGCGCCTCCGTGGTCTCCTGTTCTCTCTGAGGTGTCTCCCCATTACCCTTCGGAAGAGGAGTCGGGCTCACTCCCCAGTGAAAAAGGCCACGTTCCTGGACGCAGGGCCTGGGTGCGCATGTCTGTTTGCAGACACCCATCGTTTGAACCCGACTCTGCCAACTACCAGCCTCCCTCCTGCTCCTTGACTTCCCAGGCCCTCGTGGCGATTTTCACTGGTCACCATTGCCCACTCCAGGACCCAGTGTCCGGTGTTAGAGTGGGTGTATGTCTTTAGACCAAGCCCCCTCCCTTCCACAAGCAAAGCCATCCTGTGGGCCCCTCAGTGGATTCTGGGTGAGTGATGATGGTTGTAGTTTAAAGATGGATGTTCTGTTATAAACACCACAGGCAATGCTGGCCAAGAAAGTAGGTTTGGGTTGGTTGTTGGGGTGGAGGATGGCAGTTCTTTCCAATTTTTACAGAAAAAGCCAAGTGCTACAACCTAGCAGGAGGGTTTGAGCACAGAGAGACGGTTGAGAGTTGGACCAGAATACAGGATCAGGTAAAACTGGATGCTCCGGAGACTCGTAATGCTCACGGGCTGTCCTAACAATGCGACCTTTCCCAGCATCTTCATTCCCTAATGAAAAATTTGTGACATCTGCAATTGCATTTATCTTTTAAATTTCCTTTCTAACCATGGCTTCGCGTACTCTGCTACTTCATTAGTAATGATTTTCCGGACAGTTCCCTTAAACATTCTCTGAATTCAGGTGGAGGAAGATGGATTTTTAATTAATCTTTTTTGGCACAAACATATATCACGGAGGAGACTAACTCTTCTTTCTATTTTTCATCTGTTTTCCTTGGTGTTATCTGACGTCAGGCTGCCAGAACAAATTTAAGTGGCGAGTGAGCAATTATTGCCTTGTGATAGGAGACGATGGGTAAGAATTGTTTTTTAATTCAGTAGAGAGATGGTTTACTTCCTGCATCTACAATATTTAGTCGGCCGACGACGCCTTCATCAGACAGGCGGCGGACATGCTCACGGACCTGGCCCCTCCTCTGAAAATGGGGCTTTGTACCGAATGATGTGGGTGTGCTGACGTCACGGCTCAGGCTTCCTGAATCAGCGCCCACGGCCCCTCCTGCGAATGCTGACCTTGTCCGTCCGCTCGCACCCTCTCTCTGACCCTCACTAGAACCCTCTTATCTGCGCCTTCCCCCTTCTGGTTAATTGAAGCTTTAAGTGGCTGGAATCTTTTAAAAATTCCATTTCAAAACCCACATGAAGACCAGAGTGACAAACGCTCTAGAACCGCAGGCCCAATCTGCACCAAGGCCCATGAAGACGGGACCGTTGGCCATGGCCTCGGCCGTCTCCGTAGAAGCGGAGGCTCCACAGGGATTACAGCGGTCGGAAACCTGGGCCACACGGGGCGGGGATGCTGAGCTGCCTTCTGTTGCAGACAGACCTCAGCGTCCGAGAGTCGAGGCAGGATGGGGGTCCGAGTTCCAGAGGGGTGGCTGTTGGCCTTCATGTTGCCACCCCCTTCTGCGTCCTGTAGTTTGCCTGCCAGTCAGAGTTTCACGCTTCTTGTGGGGACCCTGCTGCTCTGTATCTTTTTTTTCCTTGTTCGTGGAGCCTAGGGAGCGAATGCTTTTTAAATCGGAGGCCAACATCCACGGGATTTTTATTTCAAAGTGGAGACATTTTCCTTCTTTTGCCACCGTGTGCGTGTGTGCGTGCGTGTGTGTGTGTGCGCGCGCGTGTGTGCGTGTGTGCATGTGTGTATGTGTGTGTGCGTGCGTGCGTGCGTGTGTGTGTGTGTGTGTGTGTGTGTGATGGATCCCAATTAGTCACAATTCTCTTTAAAATGTCTGTACAGGCACAAGGCACATAATGGCAAAGGGGAGGTGACGTTCCCGGGACGACGCAGGCTGGACGGGTGCCCTTTTCTTCCTCGTGGAAAACGGGACGATGCGCGTAGCTTTTCAGGATGGAGGTTAGCCCAGTGTGGGAGTCAGAAATCTAGACTTGACCTCTACGGCCCTAGGAGACTGTGGGCTCCTGTTTCCTGCCCTATAAAAGGTAGAGGCTGGCCTAAAAGATTTCTACAGTTCCCTCGACTCTGGCCTTCTACATATTTTGTAATTATTATAATAAATATTGCATGCTGCTTCAGGTCTCTGCTGCTCCGCTGGGCCCCGGGCAGGAGGACCATGCCACCTCGTGACAGGCCTGGGGAAAGGTGTGTTTGTGGACAGGCGGGGTGGGGAGGGGGGGGGGTGGTGAGTGGCCTTGCCTTTTGGGGCCCGATCTTAAAGTGTATCTCCGGTCCTTGCATCGCTCCATCGGGGGAACAAGGGGACGAGTTGCGCGCCAGAGGAGGAGATTTTTCTTTAAGGAAATTAGGGCCGACCGAACCAGAGATTGGCTGCTATTATCAGACGCTAATGGCCCCTGATAAGGGGTAATCAGATAGCCTGCCGAGCAGGGTTTAGTGCTAAGTAACCAGCTCCCGCCCTGCAGGAGACGGGCGGCAGGACGATGCTGGAATGGATTCTGTTCTCTGTAAATTTTTAATCAGCTCAAAAATTTTCATGGAACAATTTACCCTTCCACCCTCCTCCACCCTTTTACTTAGCTTCTTTTGACCTTGACCTTAAGTGGAAATGAGACTATATATATATATATATATATATATATATATATATATATATATAATACACACACACACACACGAAACATATTTATGAAATAATTATCAATTGCTAAGGAAAGTTTTGCATAAGTCACAAGACTTTTCATATCGTTTTATGGCCGTAAGAGTCTGAGGGCTATGTAGATGAGCGTTCCTTAGCCGAGCATGTATGTTTTGTAAAATTGATCCTCATGATTTTAAATATCAAGTTTCAGTGTTCCTATCACACCTATCGGCCTCGAGGAGGCGATGTCACAGGCAGCCGAGGGACTCTTTCTGACCCTCCCGGGGAGGTGGACTCTGACATTTTAGCATTTATCCGATGGCGATGCCGTCCCTGCATTTTAAGTCGCTGGGACCCCGCATCTGTCTGTCACTGGGATGGAGATATTTCACGGACACTCACTGGTAAGCCTCCCATCCGTATCTTATCGCATTTCCTCCCCTGACTCAAGTTGCAAGTGTGCGTGGCTGTCAGGATTTTTTCTTTCCCTGGATATTCTACCAGCTTCCTACCTGGGCAGTGTCCCTCCTTGTCAGCCGATGCGAAACCTAGTCAGGTCCCTGGAACTAGACATGGAGGTGGGTTTACCATGCGGCGTATTTTTCAAAAGCACTTGCAGAAGGAACATGGGAGAAGCAGGCTTGCGGAGAGACCCCCACCCAAGGTCAGGCCTGGTAACACCTCTGCAAAGACGTGACCGCAGCTGGGGTAGCGCCGCGTCACTAGCTGAGCATGCGGGCAGTGCTTCCAGCATCTTAAGGCGATCAGACATTTCTGATGGTTACGATGTGCAGCAGCCGGGGAATGAAGAAGAGTCGCGGGAACGTGCGGAAAGAGAGGGGTGTTTAAGCACAACAAAGGGAAACAGTGTCTGAGGGCGCCAGAGCTTTGTAACAACTTGGCGTCGCACTCAGAGGCTTAATTTCAAGAGACATTTATCCTGCGATGGCGGGTGGTAATGCTCCAGTAAGTCCCGTGCTTTGTGCTAAGGCAGAATTAATCGGGGTTCCCGAGGCTGGTGATGCTGGGAGCGAGCACACTCCGGGCTGGGCCCGTGCCGGCGAGGGCTGCTGGGAGGTGCGGGCGGGGGGTGGGGTGGGGGGGGGTTTCACCTTGCGGGGCCCTATTTTCATCATCTTTAAATAAAGGGTAACGCCTGCTTTGTCGACTTCATAAAGTTCTTGTGAGGGTCGAATGGGATCATGGTTGTGGAAGTGCTGTATACGGGCGTGGTGATCTGCGCGTTGGCCATTGTTATTTTGTGGTGGATTTAGTTTTTGGAAGCCGGAGCAGGGAGCCAAAGCTAACATCCCCCGATGGACGCGCACGCAGGCTCTTCCTGTGTGTAGTTATGTGGGGGGGTGGGCAGGGCCTGGTTTGACTCGCAGCCTCTCTGAATCCACGTGTTACCGAGTCAGAGACACATAAATCAACAAGCCGAAGCAGCCACGGGGGAGGATTGAGCCTTGAGGCCCGGCGGAGGCTGCACGTTGAGGTGTCTGTGCAGGGCGCTGTGGCAGGATGCGGATGATGTGTGTGGACAGAGCCCCCGGCTGAAACGAGGGACAAGAGCGCATGCGCTCAGTGACCGAGAGAGAAAAGCGTTCTCGGTTCGGTTGGCTCTTTGCTGAGGTTTTGCGGGTGCCGGGCACCTGGGCAGTGGCTGGAGGCCCCGGCTGGAGCTGGACGCCCCCAGGAAGATGGGCGGCCATCTCATCCTCTCAGGGGTCTGCTCACTCACTTGTGTGAGCAAAAATGTACCCCTGCACCGCCCAGTGTGGAGAATTAACAGCATAGATCACGTGTTTTGGAGAAATGAACCATCACAAGTATATTTCTGTCACAGTAAAACATTGGAGAGCCGAAGCCGGTTTGGCTCAGTGGATAGAGCGTCGGCCTGCGGACTGAAGGGTCCCAGGTTCGATTCCGGTCAAGGGCATGTACCTGGGTTGCGGGCACATCCCCAGTGGGAGATGTGCAGGAGGCAGCTGATCGATGTTTCTCTCTCATCGATGTTTCTGACTATCTCTCTCTCCCTTCCTCTCTTTAAAAAATCAGTAAAATATATTGAAAAAAAAATTGGAGAAATGATTCACACAGTTCAAGCCTCAGAACTTCTAAAAAACTGGGCCTGATGACGGTATCAGGAACCAGGCCATCTGCTGAAGGAGCAATAATGGAAGATGCTTAAGCAACACCTCTTTGACCTGCAGGCTAAGCCCTCCGGCTCCATCGAGATTGGTATTTGGCTGCGAGAAATGCTTGGCAAGGTGGAGTGTTTTGGTTGCATTTGATCTCTCATCATATTAGGCTCCTGATTCCCACACCCTCCTCTCCCCCCAACCCCCGAACTACCCCCGAACTATAGAGCCTTAGATTTGGTGGGCCCCACCCGAATTTCAACACTGACTGAGCTTTTGTATTACATTCAGAGTGGGAGATTGTTTGGACAAATAATTCATACCTTTGATGGGAAGGGAAGAGGTGTTTCAGGAAAGAGATGATCTGTTCATGTGCCAGGTATGGGGGCCCGGACCTCCGTGTGCCAGTGCATTAGCCTGTCCATTAGGGGAGCTGCCCTTTTATTGGATCATTTCTAGCTGTTGATTGGAAAACTAAAAGTGGCCTTTAAATTTTTCACCAGCTGTGGCAGGATAGAGGTGAGATGACACATCCAATGAGCGGGCTGGAAATGGCGAACAGTTCCTGATCCCATTCTTCTCCCAGCCCATCCCATCCCATCAGAACCAGCCATTTTCTCAATCCCTCTGGCCAGGGCGGGCCCTGTGCATTAGGTAAGGTGGGCTGTGCATGCCTGCTAAGATAGAAGGGCCTTAAAACGCCTCTCTTCTAAATTTTCATTCTATTTTCCTTGCACGTCTTTACAAATATAGATACATTAACATAGTGGTGGGGTGGGCGCCTTATGACGAAGGAGGACAGCAGTTAGGTGGTTGTGGAGGGCTCCAGGAAGGAGTTGGAAATTAGGGCAAACGTCACCTAGTTCATGACGTACACAGGACAAGGCCTTGTCACATTTTTTTTTTTTTTTTTTAAACCAGAAGAGCCATTGACAAACTCTCCCAGAGTCATTGTTCTCCTAAGACTAAAGGGCTGGCAAGGCCTGGGAGCCGTTAGTCTTTCCACAGGGCTCAGTGGATCCCAGCACGCACACTCCTGCACCAGATCGGGTCTCTGCACCACACACAGCTCTAGTTTCTCTCTCTCCATCTCCCTCGCTGTAGCGATTGGTCCTGAAGTGGCTTGGGAGCAGTTTCTGCAATGATCGCATGGAGCACCTTTTTGTAAATAGGACGATCGATTCTAAATCGGGCTGCTTTCCATCTTTTTTTTTTTTTTTTTTTAACAATCAGTCCTTTTTCTGTTGTGTCAGTGTGAAGCTTATTTTGACGGGAGGCGGGGGCTTGTGAGTTGATATTACCCTAGCGAAACCCAAATGATTCATTACATGCGCGTCTGAATCACGAGGATGAACCTGATGGCAAATGGCCCCGCTCTGTCACAGTGGCTTTGTCTGGACTGTGGTGTTTGTAAGCGAAGTGGTTCAATGGAATGCAAACTAGAAATGATCATTTAAATGCTGTCGGCCTGGTTTGTCCATAAGAAGTGGTTCTTGTACAAAGGGAAGTGTTCTTTGGGCCTGAGAAGGAAATAAACAACATTTAAAAGTTCCAAAAAAAAGAAAAGAAAAAAGGAATCCAACAGGTCAAGCTGTTTGTGGTTTCCTTCCATTCCAGGTTCTTCTGTTAGTAATGAAAGATTTGGAGGCTTTTAATGAGCGTGAAGTCACCAGTTATACCACTTGTTTCCAGGAGGGAAGGGGGACTTCTCTTGGGTAGGGTGTAGAAGGTCTTGGCCAATGCTCTTGCTACAACAATTAGAAAAAAAAACCCTATGGATTTATACATTTACAAAGAAAACCCCTATTTTTATAGGCACCAGAGTGCTAGGATAGAGGTGAGATGACACAATTAGGACTAAATAAACTGAACTCCCCAGGAGAGAAACTTTCCAGGGTTACCTGGCGGTTGTTAGCTGTCCTCCACCCTCTGTGGTCATTCCCCAGTTCTGGATATCAGGTGAGGAAACAAAGACCCCTGCCTAGGAGGAGAGTTGCACCAAACACTTGGCCAGTGTCCCCAGGAAGACATTTTTACTTTTGAGGCTGCGTTGTGTGGGAGGATAGAGCGCTAATTTGAAAACCTCCAAAGGTCAAAACTGAGACTCTCAGAATCTTTCAGAACCAAGAAGAGAAAGGCCCTGCCAGGATCTCAGTTAAAGCCTAGGACGTTCATACCATAGCAATAAAGGAACAACAGAATATAATGAAGCTTACTAATCCTAGTCCATTTCCCTCTTAACACCTTATTGGATTGAAATGATTAGTCCTTCACAGTAGAGGAGAGAGAAATGCTCCCTGATGGAAGATAAAACCACCGAGGGTCAGTATAGTTTTTTAAATTTTTTTTGTCTAGTATACAATTCGAAAATTACAAGACATGCAAATAGGCAAGACAGCATGACTGATAATTAAGGAAAACAACATGTAACACAAGAAGACCCATAGATGACCAGTTACTGGAATTAGCAGCCAAGGAGTTAAAATATGCATGATTCATATGTGCAAAATAGAGGAGAAATGAATACGAGTGATAAAAGGATGGATAATTGCATCAAATAGTTGAAATCTATAAGAAATCAAATAGATATCCTAAAGTGGGAAAATACAGGGAGGGACAAAAGTACGTTTACAATTGTGAGTATGCAAAAACAGTTCATTCTTATATTCATATTTATTAAATTATTTTCTGTATGAACAACTGTAAACCTACTTTTTTCCAGGCCTGTACAATATTTGAAATTAAGAATATATTGAGCTTAATAGTTGACTGGAAATAGCCATACATAAGATTAGTGAACTGGAAGGCAAGTCAATAGCATTCAAATTCTGATTTATAATGATGGATATGGGAGACCCATGAGGAATATGACAAAAGGTCTGATATACACATAACTTAATTCCCAGGCTGAATGGAGGAAGAAGAGATTTTCAAAATGATAATGGCTGATAATTTCATCAAACCGAATCCTGAGATTCAAGAAACCCGGGGAATCCCCAGCAATGGCAACACAAAGAAAGCCGTGCGTGGGTATGTCATAGTAGAACTGCTGAAGACCAAAGTAAAAAGTTAAATCTTGAAAACAACTAGAGAAGAAAGACATTACTGTTAAAAGAGCCACACCTCTATACCCTTGCAAGGAAAGCTTGAAATTCGAGCTATTCCGAGGGGAAGTAGTATCATAAAGGAAGTAGCATCATATAGTAGTATCACTATAGACAGCGAGGCTCCTGGATGCTGTGTCGCGGGGTCTCACAACAGCAAGCAGTGCTGAGGGCTGGAGCCCAGGGCTGTTGGCTGCAGGTACAAGAGCTGCTCTGAACTGTGTGACGTTCACTCGGCCCCTCCCGGCTCTTTGTGAGACACTGGGTACATGAGACTATGGGCAGGAGGCCGGTTCTTGCTGATGGCGTCTCAGGACCGCCGGGCTAGGGTGTGAGATAGCGCGCCAGGAAGGCATTTAGTTCTGAGGTGGTAACGTCCCTCGCTGTGCTCCTGCCGGCACCTGCCGTCCCAGGAGCTGTACCTGGAGAGACTTCCACATCTCAAGCACCTTCTGCTGTCCATCAGCTGGCTGTGTGGGAAAAGGATCCAATAGACAAAAACTAAAGGAAAAATCTAGCTACCTAAGAATTAACAAGTGAACTGAGGGATAATGCATTTTTTATGTTCAATAATAAAACAAAGCCCCATTCCAGGTTAAAAAAAAAAAAAGAGAGAGAGAAATGTGTGGCCCTAGCTGGCTTGACTCAGTGGATAGAGCGTAGGCCTGCAGACTGAAGGGTCCTGGGTTCGATTCCGGTCAAGGGCACATGCCTGGGTTGCGGGCTCAATCCCATTAGGGGGTGTGCAGGAGACAGCTAGCCAATGATTCTCTCTCTTCATTGATGTTTCTATTTCTCTCCCTCTTCCTTCCTCTCTGAAATCAATAAAAATATATTAAAAAAAATGTATGAGTACTCCACCATGGGATCTGGTTGTGTACATGATTATTTTAACCGAGAGCACAATTTAAAATGTGATAAATTCATCTTTTAGATGATGCAGATAATATGGGGACATTTTGGGGAGAGAGATTTTCAAACGAGTGTGTTTTACTCCGCCTGCCTTTTCAATAACCATGACCCACAGTGCAGAGCGTCTGGCTGCTTTCCCACGGCGCCTCTGACTCACTCCTCTCAGCCCAGGCAGGTGGGCGATGGGACTCCATGCGACACAGGAGGAGCAGGGGTCGGGCTGAGAGAATGTCCTGGTATTATGTATCAAGGGCACACTCTGCTTTCTCATTTTTATTCTTAGTGTATTATCTTTTTATTTTGGTTTCTGTATTTTTATCTAGGTGTAGGCAGGGGGATTAGAGGATCCTATCAATAAACCATTGGTTATTTGTCAGCCTCTCAACAAATATACTTATTATCATAATGATCAACTTTGTGTGTTCGATGTCAGACCTGTATATTCGTGTTTTTTTTATTCCTATCTGGTTGCATAATGGCTGTAATATGCTGCTTTTAGTTGACATTGATATCAAACCAATAACAGATATCAATTAAAAGAAGCTTTCTGAGATGAAAGCATAAAAAAATCATTGGAGGTGTAGTTACTATAAATGGGTTCTCTGGGTTTAACTCCTGGCTAGAGCATCTCTGATCTGTAATATACCAGACGTATGTTCTTGCTCTCAGGGACGGTCTCAGAAGGCTGTGAAAGGCATTGTCTTGAATGATCTTCTTTTGATAAGAAAGGCTCTCGCCCTCTACTTCCTTTTATTATCTTACTAGAGGCCAGGTGCATGAAATTCGTGCAAGAGTAGGCCTTCCTTCCCCGGCTGCCGGCACCGGCTTCCCTGGCCACCTCAGCTTCATCCAGAAGGTCGTCCAGAAGGACGTCCAGTCTAATTAGCATATTATGCTTTTATTATTATAGATTTTTGGTTGGGTTGAAGCAAGAGAGAAAGGGATTGAATTAATGTTATTGTCGCATGTTTCTAGAGCACCGGAAGCACAGCTTGTTTGTAGTCAGCAGGGATGTTCTGCCAGAGGCCCTGACCTCCAGGCAAGAAAAACCCAGTGAAACAGCCCAGTTGCCGGGGAAAGTCACACGGCTTTAAGGAAGTCAGCCACAGAGGGTTCCTTTATGGAACCGATTAGAAGACATTCTCTGTATTTAATCACGGGGACTGCATGGCGTGGGCACTGGCAGCTATGCTCCCTGCTGTGTGACGGTCCACATGTCAAAGCACCACTTTCTCTCTCGCGTGAGAGAGTGTGTTTTCATGCCTGCACGCATGCGCACCCAGACCTAGAGGCTGGGTGGTGCCTGCCTTCAGGCGGCTCCCGGTCTGCTCACCTGTGTGGGGGCATGTGGGACCTCCAGGGACAGTGCCAGCGCCAGCCTCTCACGGGGACACTTATTTCAGTGCAAACCTGAGATTCGTTGTGGGGAGTAGTGGAGTCAGTTTAACGCAGAGAACGACAGCCTAGTTGTCAGCGGTCAGAGGCCCGCAGGGAGCGCTTCGCTTGGATTTGAAGAGATGGACATGTGTGTTTTGTTTAACATTTGAAGAGTCTAGAGGTTGACCTTCTTGAAAAGCAGCAATTTTCTTTAAAAAAAATATTTGTATTGATTTCAGAGATGGGGGGCGGGTGGGTGGAAGGAGAGAGAGAGAGAGAGAGAGAGAGAGAGAGAGAGAGAGAGAAACATCAATGATGAGAGAGAATCATTGATCAGCTGCCTCCTGTATGCCCCCATTGGGGATTAAGCCTGAAACCGGAGCATGTGCCCTGACCAGGAATCGAACTGGGGCCTCCTGGTTCAGAAGTTGATGCTAGACTACTGAGCCACGCCGGCCGGGCAAAACAGCAGCAATTTTCATATCACCTTTGAGAGCAGAGGCTGGCACATGAAGGCCTGTTGCTGTGGGTAATTTTGTAAGTGATGGTGGAACAGCCTCTCTTGTTTGTTTAGGTGGTGCTCCTGGTGGCTTTCATGCGACCATGGTGACGCTGAGTGGCATGGCTGCGACCGTAAAGTCTAACGTATCCACTGTCTGGCCCGTTGTCGGGGAAGCCCGTGCCCCATCCTGGTGTGTGAGCTGAGAGACCACACTCCCACAGGGACGGCCTGTGAGGCGGCTGTGCTGGGATCCCCCCGCCCCTGTCCTGCTTTTCTTGCCCTCCTCTGGACTGCCTCTTAAAACTTTATTTTATTTTAATTAAAAAATTGCCTTCAAATGCCCAGGTTATCTTGCTCCCTTAGGATTCATTGGAAAGATGTACTCTCCATATAAAATCGTCAGTGGGTTGCAATGTGGTGGAAACTTATATAGAATATTATTTTATTAGTAGTTCAATGTAATAGTCTTACAATTTTTTTGTAGGTCTGTTTCTTTTTTTAAATGGAAGAGTTTAACAAGGAATTGAGATAAAGCAGGCTGTTATGCTCAGATATGCTCACATGTTTACATACTCGTATGTAGACCATTCTCCGTGATCACACTCTCTGCATGAGAAGGTTAGTGGACACACATGTCTGTCATGTGGGAGCACTTATATTGTGGCGCATCCATCACTCCCAAAGCGGATGGCTCTGTGGCAATAAAAAGGAGGAGCAAGTCCATTCTAACTGTGGGGAGACTGAGATGTTAAATGCGCGACAGTGTGAAATACTTTCGTTGGCATGGAGAGGAGAGAAGGGCAAGAGGGAACAGTTAGATGTGGCCACAGAGTTTTTCCAATAAGTACTCAACCTCTGGGAAGTTGCAGAGGAAATTGGTAACCGTGGTTACCTGCAGAGATGGGTACAGCATGACAGGGGATGGGATTAGGGCACAGACATCTATACTAATAAAAGGGTAGTATGCTAATTAGACCAGACATCTTCTGGACATCCTTCTGGACAAAGCCATGGTGGTGGGGGCCGAGGCAGAGGAGGTTAGGGGCGATCAGGAAGTTAGGCAGGTGAGCAGTTAGGAGCCAGCGGTCCCGGATTGCAAGAGGGATGTCTGATTGCCGATTTAGGCCTGATCCCTGCAGTCGGACATCCCCTGAGGGACCCATCTCCTGTGCATGTATTTTGTGCACTGGGCCTCTAGTTTTTACATAAAGTTCTTGGTGCTTTTTGAGTTCCTAACCATAAAAGCTAGTTATCATTTCAAAGAATAAAAACCAGCATAGAGGATACTTTTTTTTTTAAGGGGAAAAATATAGGTGTATTGCTCACCTCGAGGTCCCTGAGTGACATGCTGGCCAGGGTCAACCTCCTTGGTGGTGAACACCAGACGGAACCCACTCCGAAGGGATTCCCAGGCTCGGCCGGTGACGGGATGGGACCCTATTCATCATCATCTTTAAGCCCCTGTCCACTGGCAGAGAAGTGAGCACACTTCAGTAGAAGCAAACACCAGCTAGTTAATGCGTCTGACCGTGAATGGCTTTGCTCCTTCGACGGCTGCCTAACCTGACCCATGAGCAGATTAATGCAATTGCAACCCCTGCAGATTTCAGTGGAGGCGAGGGACCTAGAGAGAGAGTGTTTACATTAGTAAATTATTAACGCTTAGATTTACAAGGAGCTACGCCCACGGGTGGGTTTCTACCGCCCAGTCGGACCCCAGGGGCAGTTTCAGAACTAGATGCGGCGCTGGGGGGCTCTCCGTGGTGGATGAGCTCCCACACTCCCTCCCCCACTTCAGCCTCTATGTCTACAGCGGTTCCCAGAGCAGCACATCATCTCATGTTCCTCATGGTTTAACGCCCTAAACAGCATGAATACATTGTTTTTACCTAAAGTAATTCTCAACTATGTAACTTGAAAATAATTATTTTAATCAAGATTAAAAAAAAACCCCAAAAACTTTTCATTGGCTTGGCCGGAGTGGCTCAGTGGTTGAGCATCGACCTATGAACCAGGAGGTCATGGTTCGATTCCTGGTCAGGGCACATGCCTTGGTTGTGGGCTCGATCCCCAGTGTGGGGCGAGCAGGAGGCAGCTGATCAGTGATTCTCTCTCATCATTAATGTTTCTCTCTCTCTCTCTCTCTCTCTCTCTCTCTCTCTCTCTCTCTCTCCCTCTCTCTCCCCCCCTCTCCCTTACTCTCTGAAATCAATAAAAATACATTTAAAAAGCCAACCAAAAAACTTTTTATTGAAGAGAAGTATAGGCGTCGACAAGCACCCCTGTTACAAGTCTACATGACTATGAGAAGATCAGTGAATTTTCATAAAATGGCCACCAGTGTAACCAAGTCTAGATCAAGACATGGAACCGTAATCACACCCACCCACCCTCCTGGGGCCTCTCCCAGCGTCACTGCGACCCTGACTTTCAGCAGCAGGGTCGTTTGTCCTGTCTCGGTCCTTTCCAGCAGTGGCGTTATACGGAACGGACTGCTGTGTGTCGGCTTCTTTTGCTCAGCATCGCAGACGTGAGGTCCTCTCACCTCTGCACGAAACCGAGGGTTGCTCGTCCCCTCGCTGCGCGGGTTTCTGCTGAAAGCGGAGCTGCTGTGAGCCCCCTGCATGCTGACCGTGGCTGCTCGTCCACATGGCCGTTAGCGGTGTCCCGGAGGCAGTCCGGCCGCGGGGCGTGCGTCTGTTCAGCGTTAGCCGGTGGCTCTCTGGTTTCCACATGAATCAGAACCACCGGGAGGGCTCGTTAAACCTGGGATCCCCGGCCACACCTAGAGTCTCTGATTCAGCAGGGCTGGGGTGCGGCCCAAGAATGTGCCCTTCTGGCAGGTTCCAGGTGATGCGGTTGCTGCTGGCCCGGGAACCGCGCTTTGAAAAGGTCTGCTTAGCAGGTACCAGTGCCAAGCAGCTCTCCAAAGTACCTGTACCCGTTCACTGTCTGACCAGCAGCCATGAGAGACCGAGGGCTCGGTGTGGCATCAGCCGCCTTCTCGTCCGCTCGGCCACGGTCTTTTAGGTGAAGTGTCAACGTTTCTTGCTCTCTCTCTTTTTTTTTAAATGTTTACTTTTAATAGAAATTTTAGAGAGAGAGAGAAAGAGGGAGGGAGGGAAAAGTGAGGTGGGGGAGAGAAAAGCATCTATCTGTTGCTCCTCTTATTTATATGTTCATTGGCTGCTGCTTGCGTGTGTGCTGACTGGGGATCGAGCACACCACCTTGGCGTAGCAGAAAGAGCTACGCGGCCAGGGGCTTTTCCCTCATTTCTTTTTTTATTGTGTTGTCTTCCTTTTTCTTCTTTTTTTAAAAAAAATAGATTTTGATTGATTTCAGAGAGGAAGGGAGAGGGAGAGAGAGAGAGAGAGACATCAATGATGAGAGAGAATCATTGATTGGCTGCCCCCTGCACGTCCCACGCTGGGGATCGAGCCCGCAACCCAGGCATGTGCCCTGACCGGGGATAGAACCATGACCTCCTGGTTCATAGGTCGACACTCAATCCCTGAGCCACGCTGGCTGAGCTTCCTCTTTCTCACTGAGAATCAGTTCTTTGCTGGTGTTTGTAGCGCAAGCATCTTTTCTACCCTGTGGTTGCCTTTTCACTCTCTGAAAAGTGGTGACGAGAAATTCATAATTTTAATGTGATCTAATTCATCTTTTTCTACTTTAAGGTTAGTGCTTTTTGTGTTACTTAAGGACTCTACCTACTCCAGTGTCATGAAGACGCTCTCATATTTTTTTTCAAAAAGATTTATTTTCCCCTTCTCATATGTAGATGAAAAGCTCATCTGGAATTGATTTTTTGTGTTTTGTTGAGTTTCATATACTAATCTTCCTTAAGGTCCTGTTTAAAATTCACCTCTTGGTATTCGTTTTTAGTTCTTTATAGGAAGATCAATGCCATAGAGCAACCTTCAGAAAATTCAAGGGATGTTTTTTACCCTGCAATTGTATTGAAAGCAATACTTCACATGTTCATGCTCCATATTTATTCAGGGTAGGCTGGCTTTCGACGGAGCCACATTTAAGGCAGCTATTGAAACTTTTAAGTAACATAAAGCGCTTTTTTTCATCTTGTGCCAAAACTATAATGCCCACAGTAATTTATATTTAATTTTTAATACAGTTATCTATCATGAGTCATTATGTGGGCTGCTCCCAGGATTCCGTCCTCTGTCATGTGGTTTTTCTGAAGACTGTGGTCTCTTTGTGCCGCTACTGGGAATTATTACCTCGCTGATGAATTTCGCTGCCGAGGAGGTATCACCAGGAGGTTCGGTGTCGTATTTTTTCACTTGAACTTACAAAACAGGCCCAGTGTCTGGGTGCTCCCGGGTCTCCCGGAGGCTTGGAAACAAAGCACCCTCTGTGTTTGAAGAACTGTTTTAGCGAGACTGTGCTGCTCTGTGAGGAATACCTTTAAAACTGGCTGAGAGAATCGATTAAAACTGCTCCACATGTTTGGCCATGCCATTCCGGAGCAGCCTGCTTTCTTTGGCCGACGACGCACGCGGAGAGTTAGGAAAGCCTCTGGTGATTGGTGGTCGGACTGGCCATGCCATGTTGCACGGAAGGAATGACGTTGGCGTCGGAATGAGACCGAGGGCAGTCGAGGACTTTTAGAAAGACGGGAGGCTTGCTCCTCAGACTCCCCGTCTCACTCCCAAGAGCTGGACCCCTGGACCGCCAGCTCCTGAGGTCAGGCACATGTGCCCTGTTTCCCCCTTCATCTGCGTTATCGAAAGCAAAGCAGTGCTTGGCCGTTGTAGTTGCTCAATTAAAATTTCTGAGTTGAAAGTAGGAATGAATCCATCCTTTCGCCTGTGAAGGGTGGGATGCAGGTGTGTGTGGTCAGGGGGCTGGTCCATGGCTTCCATCTTGGCCCTCTCTCCTCCTGGACCCGTCGGAAGGGCCTGCTGCAGGGAGCACGCAGGCACGGGCTCCCCGGGGTTCCCCATCCCAGCCTTTCCAAGCTTGGAGACTGCAGAGGAGGTGGAGTGCTCCCCTCCCCCCACCTGTATGCCCCCTCCCCTGGGGGTGAGGAAGAGTGGAAGATGAGCCCCAGTGGACAAACTTTTGAAAGCAGGAGGGTTACGCTGCCCCTTCTGGTCATGGGGTGACTTGGGAAAGATGAAAGTAAGATAAAGGACAGGTACAGTTATGAACACATTTCTTGTTCACTTAACAAGAAGGGCTCAATGCAGTTGACCAATATTTAATCAACAGGTAAATTCATGGACTGGTTTCTAAGTTACAAATGATTAGGACTTAATTTAATTTGAAATGTGGGTAAATATAGGCTTTGCTTATGTTTAAGGTCTTCATGAAACACCCAAAAGGAAATGTCTGTTCGGGGGAGCTGGGTTAGAGGGGTGACATCAGGCACTGAGAGCATCGAGTGAGCGGCCGGGCACACGGGAGAGGAGTTGGCTGTGGCTCCTTTTCTCGGCCGTGGGCCTAGGCGCAGAGGGAGCGCGAAACGGGATGGTCTGCCATTTCCCGGTGATTTTCCGAGCCTGGATACGGGGCCAGCCTTCACTGATTGAGGACTAGTCTGAATCCTGGTAGCCTGGCTGTTTAGTGGAGAGCCATGGCCCAAAGCACCCAACTATCTTTTCAAGTTGTTGTCCGCCCTCGTATTTAGAGCCACGCTTCTCACATGCTCGTCATGGACACGTTCCACTTCTGTGTCCAAAGTCTCTGCTCCAGTTCTTTGAAGGGCAAACCCACGGTGCCCGAGGTAAAGGAGTCTTTGTGGAGCCTCCTAAACTTGTAGGTATCCCTTTAACCCCATCAAAGGTGAAAAGTGGATACGCAGGCATAGAAACTTCCAGAAGAGCATCTGACCTTGTCTCTCCACTTCCCCAAGGGAGTGGTCAGTTCCACGTTTCCTGCCATGAGGATGTGTGTGGGTGTGCACTGCTTTCTCTTTTTTTTTGTATTTCGTGGTCACTGGTAGGCTGTTGACTTTGACTATACTGTATATTCGTATATACTACTTAAGAACATTCTAGAGAAATTACATAATTTATCATTTATTTATTCTTGGACATTACAAACACTAAGGGCACTTTTCTACGATGTAACATACAAAACACCAGCAGATATAGTTTATGAGCAAGAAAACTTCTTTGGTATACAACAGTTTTTAACTTATAAGGCATGCTATAGGATTATTCTAAAGTCTCATTTAGGTAAGAATGACAATGATACTATTACTAATTAAGAAGTCATCAAAAACAGTCTATTCATTGAGTATCAGGCGCCTTACTGTTTTATACATATCACTTCAGTTAAGCCAGGGACAGTCTTGTGAAATAAGTATTATGATGCTTTACATGTGGGGAAAGTGAGGCTCAGAGAAATGAAGCAACTTGCTGAACAACAGTGAGCAAGTGGCCGAACCATGTGGTTGCACGTGCCTGTCTGGCGTCACAGCCCGTGGGATCCATGACTCAGCCGAACCTTTGGTTCCAGAGAAAACTCACTCTGGGGTGTGCAAGTGGAAGCTACTATTTAGAAAGAGAGATGTTGCACTGGGAAATTCTAGAGTAAAAATCGCGGTCTTATACTTTTACAAAGATCCTTGGTAGAGCCCTGAGTGTAAGGAGTGGCGGAAAACCTGTAAATTACTCAATGGAAAGAGCCATTTAACATACAGGAAAAAGTTTACTAAGCAACTATTGTGTGCCAGGTAATGAGCGAAAGCACAGCATCGATCACAGGCCTGCTCTTCTGATCTGAGAGCGGAGAGAGTAAGTCTGTCTCTGGGCTTTATCTGTTCTCCCCTAAGAACACACATTTTCTCTCCTTTTTTATGGAGAGAAAGTCATTAAAACACAATGTCTGCTTGACTTTCCAGCTTCAGAACGAATTGGCTTCAGGAGAGAATGGAAATTTTTGTCCGGGACAGGAAATGCACAGGGCATGAGCGGATAGGCATCTTTGAAGAAATGGTTCTTTTTTTTTCCGTTCAGATTGGAGCAGCATGCAGTTTTTTGACTAAAATGTTGAAATCGGTCGAAAGTGGTTTTAGACGCCGTCTGGTGCGAATGCCTTCCCCTGCTGCTTGGGCAGGAGCCTGGGTGTCAGCAGGGTGTTCCAGGAGCCCCGAGGAAGAGAAGAGGAGGCGAGAGTGGGCAGCCAGGCCACCCTGGGACGGTCCACCCTGGCCAGTGGCCCCGCGAGCTCCCAGCCGTCCCGGGAACTTAGAGCCACAGCTGGAGGCTGTTCCTATAGATTTTCTAGTTTTCCTTTTCGCAAGATGTGTTAACTCACACCACAAAGAGCTGAGTTTGTAAAGCCCTTGATGTTTCATCACCTTGAACCCGCCTGGCTTCCACAGCCCCCCCTGGAATCGGCCACAGGTTCCAGACACACGGGGACGTCCTAGGACAGTGATGGCGAACCTTTTGAGCTCGGCGTGTCAGCATTTTGAAAAACCCTAACTTAACTCTGGTGCCGCGTCACATATAGAAATTTTTTTATCTTTGCAACCATAGTCAAACAAAGACTTATATTTTTGATATTTATTTTATATATTTAAATGCCATTTAACAAAGAAAAATCAACCAAAAAATGAGTTGGCGTGTCACCTCTGACACGCGTGTCATAGGTTCGCCATCACTGTCCTAGGCGCACGAGGGCTCCTGTGCGTATCTGGCATTTCCCAGTGGAGGGTCGTCTTAGCTCTTAGCTTCCTGTTCTCACTGCCAAGTGGCAGCGGGCACGGCAACCAGTAATGGTGCAGACCTGCCCCCGGGTTTCCGCGGCCGCAGGCTCCGGTGACTGAGAAGCAGGCGTCACAGTGAAACCTGACCAGAGCCCGCAGGCGAACAAGTAAACGCAGGGCTGTCCTCTGAAGGGGCAGCTCGGCGTCCCTCCGAGGCTGCCACCTGACAGCCAGAGTGGGCTCCTTCAGGCGACCCTGGGGGCAGCTGGCCTGGCCTACAGCCCGTGTCCACGGGGAGTGGCCCTCGGGCGTCCTCGGTGGCCATTGCAGTGGTCTCGGTGCCAGGGACGGGGCATGCGCATCACCATCTGAAAATCAGTGTCTGGGGCTATCTTAGTATTTAAAAATTTCCACTAGTGTTCTCATGCAAGGCATTTAAAAAAAACATTAAGTTCATTATCAAAGACATTTTGCATCTTATTTTTTTGTCCTCTTTTTTTCTTTTCTAGCCTATCCATTTTTTTAACCTCCTGTCACAATTTGCATGACGTGCAAGAAGGAAAAAGTGATGAGTAGAAAGTGTGAGCGCTCAGCAAATTGTCAGACGAGGGATCGTTACTCCCTCCGAACCAGGCTCCTGTAGCTGTCTGACCGCACGAGCCTTCTTACGGGAGCCCCCGGCTCCTGGGAGCAAAGGGGGAGAGGGGGACGTGGACACGGAGGCGGCTGCCGTGGGCGTGGGCCTGGGCGCTGGAACGCAGCCCTGGTGTCTGTGCCTGTGCTTTGTGAGTCTGACTCTATCCCGAGATGTCCTTGGGGGATGTAACTCTAACTCGGTTGCACTCAAGTTCAGTGTTGGCGTCGTTAGGTTACGTACGGACTCTGAAGACCGTGACTTCTAAGGTTTCTGCCTCCTCCTGAGAAATGAAAGCCGCAGTTATTTTTAGAGATTACAGTTGAATGGGACAGTGATCTATTGGTCTGATGCCTCTTTTTATGGCATTGCCTTTGAAATGTTGCATATTTTCATGCTTAGAAATTCCCTCTAACTTTGTAACGGACTCTGAGGATTGTTTGCTCCGTAAATCACACGATGGCTGGTGTCCAAAAGCAACAAGCGCCGATCTGCCGTCTGATCCGTGGGCCGAACGTCACGTGGTTCATCTGAGGCCCAGGAAAGGCGGCGGGGGTGGTTCATCACAGGTCTGCACTCAGGGCTCCAGGCCACGGCGGTCCTTCGTCCACGGAAGGTGGCCCGAGTGTAGGGACAGCGGTCAGGCTGCCTGTCCCTTCATGTTTTAGACTTTCTCCGGCAGCCAGACTACAAACCAGAGTGCAGTGTCCTGATGAGCATTCACGTGGAAATTCAGCTCACCGAGGGCCACGGCCTCGCCCAGTCCCAGGGGCCCTGTCTGTACAGAGAGGGTGGCGTGGCCGGCTGACCACCCTCAGCCACACCTGAGGACGCCGTGCTGCTGAGAGCCCGTCCACAGGCCCAGGCTTCTAATACAAAGCAGAGACCTTGGACCCAGCCCGTGCCTGCAGCCCATTATGCCCGAGGCACTGGAAACATTGGCAGCAGATTGTTTTCCAATCAGTGTCACTGTCCAAGGCCAAGGCTAGACGGGTATGAGTGAGAGCGAATTCAACAGCCTTGATTAAAGAAGCTTGGAAAATCAGGAGCACCGGCCTGGAAGCAGAAATACTAGGGTGGGGACGGGGGGTGGAGGCTGTTTTGAAGAATTGACAACTGATTTTATATTTTTTTCATCTCCCCTCGCCCCCCCCAGCTCTTCCCCTCTTGCTTTCCTCTTTCTTCCAGATGACAAAGACTGTAAGTTGATTCCCAGGATCTATTTCTCCCCTTTTCAATTCTTATAGAACCCCAATTTTTAGTGGGGGACATGGGCCTCTTCCTAGCCCCACTTCACATCTCAGTCTCCTCTGTAGTTGGCGGACGATGCCTGGCTCAGCTCTAGAGCATGAACAGGTGTGATGGATGCACCTTCTTGGGCCTTCAACAGGAACAACCTCTCCTCTGCTTCTCTGGTTTAAACGAGGATGAGTTAGGTAACCAAGCATCTCAGACCGTGGAGATGAGAAAGATGCTGAGGATGGAAGGTCAACAGGGTCGACCAGTCTGGCTCCCTGACTCCTTAATGGCTCCTTACCAGTCCCGGACTGTGTGTGCCCTGATCATTGTGTGAAATAGGAATAAACTCTCTTTGTGTAAACCACTACTCTACTGGGTCCCCTGGTCACAGCAGCTGTCCCTGTATCCTAACCACCCTCTCTTCCCACTCGGCCTCCCTACTTCCTTGTTCTTCCACCCCCACCCTTCCCTTACACCTTCTGTGGGACTCTTCAAGGTGTAGGCCCATGACTCTCATACTTCCGTTTGAATCAATATCTATAGGGTGGGCCTTCTTCAAATGCGGAAACCCAGGCCATGACCTAGAGCAGTGGTTCTCAACCTTCCTACTGCCGCCACCCTTTAATACAGTTCCTCATGTTGTGGTGACCCCCAATTTCATTGTTACAAATTGAACATAATTAAGCAGAGTGATTAATCACAAAACAATATGTAATTACATATGTGTTTTCGGATGGTCTTAGGCGACCCCTGTGAAAGGGTCGTTCGACCCCCAAAGGGGTCGCGACCCACAGGTTGAGAACCGCTGCCCTAGAGGTTCTGGGGGTTAGCACATCTTGGGTGGGGTGTGAGAATCTGACATTTTAGCAGACCCTCCCGGACTTAGATAGAGGTGTTCCGTGGGCTACACTTGGAGAAATATTGGTACAGCACCTATGTTTAGCATGAAGTAGATGCTCAAGAAAGCGCTTGAGAAGTTGGCTTGCAGTGACTCGGGGACCTGCCAGTGCTGCATAGCAATGAAATCTACATGATGTGTAAACAGCTGTTTCATTGACTCAGCTGCCCCAAAAGTACCAGATAATAAGTATAATAGTTTAAACAGCGATCCAATCAGGTACTTGGTACAATGTAGAAAAAAACCAACTGGTTGATCCCAATTTTCTATGTTCTGCCAGTTGCTCATATGAAAGCTGTATAACTTTAGGAGGCAGATTTTTGTTATTGGTAGCTTGTTTTTGAGGAGTGAAGTTTGTCAGATGGTGATATGTTTTCTACTCGTCCTTTGTGACTGGCAACATTTGGGATGCACCGTGAATGGCATTTAGTTAGTTAAGGTAATCCACAAACAGTAGAGTTCTTATGTGATGAGCTTTGTGCGAGGCATGAGAGATACAAAGATGAGCAGAATGAGTCTTGCCCTCAAGCTGTGCACGGTCACCTGGAGGCAGGCAAGTAGTACAGCATTTGGCTGTGGTTCTGAACCCAGGCAGGAGGTTTTGGTCTCAAGAAAGAGTTTTGGGAGTTGTGAGCTTACAGGTGGTAGCCCAACGTGTGTCAACGAAGGGCTTACCTGGAAGAGTGTATGAGGAGAGTCAGGCAGAGGACCCAAAGTCTGCAAAACAGGAGACTGTCCTAAGCTAGTGACCCTTCACCCGGAGCCTTACTCAGCCCCAACGTCTGCAAACACCCCCTCCTCTGTGAGGCCGTCCTGACCACTGTCCCCAGGAGGAATTCGTCACGCCCTCCTCACATTCATGAATCACTGTTTCCTAGGATTGGTGTAGCACACGTCTTGCTATGTCATGTCTAGTTGTAGAGATAGATGTCTGTCGCTTTGCAGGCTAGGGGGTGAGTGCCTTAAAGACATGAGCCCCTTTTATTAAACCTGGATCCCTAACACAGCCCCTGCGTCAGGCCTCAGGGAAGTTGCACAGTAACAGTTCAATGGGGGAAGAAATGATTTAGTTCTTTTTTAAAAAATATTTTATTGATTTTTTACAGAGAGGAAGGGAGAGGGAAAGAGAGTTAGAAACATCGATGAAAGAGAAGCATCGATCAGCTGCCTCCTGCACACCCGCTACCAGGGATGTGCCTGCAACCAAGGCACATGCTCTTGACTGGAATCAAACCTGGGACCCTTCAGTCTGCAGGCTGATGCTCTATCCACTGAGCCAAACCAGTCAGGGCTTAATTCTTGTTCTATTTATTATCTATCTATCCATCATCTATCTATCTATCTATCTATCTATCTATCTATCTATCTATCTATCTATCATATACTTTACAAAGTGCTCCCCCTGACATTTCCAGTGCCCACCTGGGACCATACATAGCTATTAGATTACTGACTGTGTTCCCTGTGCTGCACTTTATATCCCAGGACCATTTTGTAACTACTGATCGGTACGTCTCAATCCCAGAGCCCCCTCCCTTCTGGCAACCGTCAGTCTGTCTCTGTGTCCATGTGTCTGTTTCACTTTTGTTCGTGTATATTATTCTTTAGATTCCACATCTCTCCTGTTTAAAGTGGGGCCTTGGAGATGGGTGAATTCACTGTGGACCAGGGTGACTTCCCCTGAGAAACTACCCAACTGGATGTGAGCGCTCCCGGCTTAATGCCCCAGCATGTTCTACCTTTCTCTGGTGTTTACTGGCCTACTTGTATTTTTGTTTAGTTATCTTATCTACCTTATTAAATTAGGGGTTCTTTGAGGACACAACCCCTCTTAGGTTACATAATCATAGCTAGGTCTTGAACTCTGGTTTTAGAGCTCCAAGTCCCTCTTTGTACCAAAGCATAACCCGGCACAGTGCTAAGTTATTGTTCATCATTATTATTATTAACCCAAAGGGAGGGCATCAGACAGATTTTGAATAGATAGGTAGTTGGCATCAAGTCTTGAGAACAGGGGAGGGTCTAGAACATGTTTTGCCTGGAAAGAGGAGAAAGTTCTGGAGAGGAGGGCTTGGTGGGTGAGGCTGGTCTTCGGGGAGGCCGCCTGCAAGAGGGGCCGCCATGCAGGGTGACCGTGTTGACGGGGACCTTCATGTGCAGCATGAGCGTGAAGGAGACATTGGGAGCCAGGCCAGGGGAAATGACACAATCTCGAAGTCTGGCTTCTGTTAATATTCTTGTTGCGAAGCGGATCTGGGCTGCTTAAAGCAGAAATGGGCCAGAATCTTGTTTTAAGGCTGTGAAGCAGCATTACCGGGTGCTCCGCAGCCAGGAGGCCAGCTGCTGTAAACCGGGGTTCTCTGTTCTCCTTTGCATGAAAACACCGTGCTCATGCGTGTTGACCAGTGCCTACCTTTTTATTGAAAATGTGAATAATCAGAGAAGTGATGGCAACTTCAAATGTTTTCTGAGGGGCTGCCTGCGTCAAGATGCTACAATGACATGCAAAGCAAATGAATGTTTTAATATTAAATTTAAAATTAAATTTTAATATTTCAATATCCTGATATTCTGTAGTTTCAGTAACGTTGTCAAAATGAATGTAATTCTTCAACAGGCAGAGGGAATGAACAGACACAGTTAAACACAGAATCATGCACAACTCAATTGAAGTGTGTTGATAAGTTAGGCTTTCACCGGACGGCAGCAACAAGCTTCTCTGGTTGTAGCATGTGTGGCTGTGTGAGCTGGATGAGGTGTCGTTTAATGTGAAGATTCTAAAATTTCAGCAAGCTTAAAAATCACCCGGTGAGCTTCTGAAAACACACATTCTTGGGGCCCACACTCAGCTGTTCTGTCTTGCTAGGTCTGGGGTCAGGGCCAGAGTCTGCATTTTATGCCAACTCCCCAGTGATGCTCACGCTGCCCATTCGGGCGGAACCCCTGGGAGGAGCAGGGTCTAATAGAATCGGAAGATGCAATTTCAAAGGAGTAGAAGCTGGGTGCATGTTTCGTAGTCAAAATTCTGACCGCTAAACCAACCAGTATGATGATCATTAAATTAATTCTGCTTTTAATATCATTTTTCCTAACCAAGAAAAGGAAGGGCATGGATTTCTATCAAATTTCTTTACAGGACAACTTGGCATTGACTCTGACTTCTTAAAATTATAATTTTATTGATTCTTCGTTTTATTAAATAAATGTTCCTTGAGCTTGCTCTTGCTGGAGAGGGAAATGAGTTTTCAGTGCAATTTTTCTGCCCATCTACTGCCTGCTTGTTGAAGTACAGAAGAAATATTTATTTCTACTAAACCAAATGGGCACAGAAAATCGTCACAAAAAAAAAGGGAGTTATATTATCACACGTATGAAGACAAACAAAAGGAAAAGTGTATTTGGTTACCAAATACACTGTGATGTATTTGTGGCTGTGATGGTTAATTTTATGTCAGTTTGACTAGTTCATGGGTTCCCAAAGATCAGGTCAAATGTTGTTCCAGTCATCTTACTGGCTGTGCTTTTGGCTGAGAGAAGCACTGAAGTTGGCAGACTAAGTGAAGCAGATTGTTGTCCCTGATGAGGGTGGGCCTCATCCGGTCAGTCGAAGGCCTGTCTAGAGCAGAGAGCCCGGCCTTCCCACCAGGAAGAGAGAGTCTCGCCTGCCTGATGGCTCTTGAGCTGGGACATGGGCTTTTTCCTGTCTTTGCTCTTGAACTGAAATGTTGGCTCTTCCTGGGTCTCGAGCGTACTGGCCTTTGGAGTAAAACTACGCCGTCTGCTCTCCTGGGTCTCTGAGTTTTGGATTTAAACTATAGCCATACCGTTAGCCTCCTGGGTCTGCAGCTTTGCTGACTCCTCCTGAAGTTCTTGGGACTGCCAGCCTCCATGATTACAGGAGCCGATTATTTATAACTAAGTCCCTCCTTCCCTTCCTTCCTTCCTTCCTTCCTTCCTTCCTTCCTTCCTTCCTTCCTTCCTTCCTTCCCTCCTTCCCTCCCTCCCTCCCTCCCTCTCTCCCTCCCTCTCTCCTTTCTTCCCTGCCTCTCTCCTTCCCTTCTTAATAATTCTGTTCCTATGAAGAACCCTGTTACAGTTACATAATAGATGTCTCTCTCTCTCTCATTTTGTCTTTTCTTTGAAAAAAATATGCTATGCTTTCCATGGTGTTTGGAAAGGTAGGATTTTGAGGCCAAATTTGCATCATGTTTTGTGCCTCAGCAACTTTTCGTTCATCAGATCTACACAGACACCAGGAATGAGATGTGACTCGCATGTGCTGCATAAGCAGAGCCCAGCCCGCTGGCATGGCTCAGTGGTTGAGCATCGACCTATGAACCAGGAGGTCACGACGTTCCATTCCCGGGTTCAGGGCTCAATCCCCAGTGTGGGGCGTGCAGGAGGCAGCCGATCCATGATTCTCTCTCATCATTGATGTTTCTATCTCTCTCTCTTCCTCTCGCTTCCTCTCTGAAATCAATACAAATATTTTTTAAAAAGACAAAGCACAGCCAGTGCAAACCAGAGCCCAGCATGTGGCTCAGAGCATCAGACACTTTTACTGTCGTCTCCCTGGAGTGCATGCCAACCCAGGCACCGTAACATAGATCTTTCATCAAGGCCTGAGCAGGCCAGGGAGCGGCAGGGGGAGGATGGGGACCGGCGCAGGTGAGCCTGTCCCTGAGCTCACAGCTACATCGTGGGAGGTCATCCATGGTGGTGTCTCACAACTCAAGAGCCATCTTCTGAAGCTCCTTACTGGTTTCCACAACCCACACCCGTCATGGACAGCCACCGTGCTCCACTTTCACAGCAAGAGTGCCCTGGAGTGAGGACTACTTTAGTCTTGAAGAGAGAATTGGCTTAAAAAAGATGTGGCCTCATTACCGGCATGAAAGATAAGCATGTGCCTGTAGGTCAGTGATGGCGAACCTATGACACGCGAACTCATTTTTTGGGTTGATTTTTCTTTGTGAAATGGCATTTAAATATATAAAATAAATATGAAAAATATACATCTTTGTTTTACTATGGTTGCAAAGATCAACAAATTTCTATATGTGACACGGCACCAGAGTTAAGTTAGGGTTTTTCAAAACGCTGACACGCCGAGCTCAAAGGTTCGCCATCACTGGTCTAGGATCACAGACTCCTGTGGGAAGCAGACCTGGGACCAAGACAGTGTCTCCTTTGCTTAGAAATACCGACTTCATTAGTGAAATGGAGATGTCTTCTCAGTCACCAGGGAAAAAAATAATCCTTTCAGCTGAAAATGGGAAAGAATGTACTAAGTTTGAAAAACTAAAAATACTTCCTGGCTGGTCTGATTCCTGTGCTCTGAGTTCAGAGGAATTTACTCCCGGTGCTATTATTACAGGAAATTCCACAGGCGTGAACATTTGCTGGTATTTTCGTAGAAACAAGTGTTGATGTTGTGTTTAATTGAGGCACGGAGGGAAAACAGTTTTGCTCTGTATGCCATGCAGTGCCTGCTGGATGCCGTGACAATGCGATTTTGTGTAAAACGTGGATTATAGAAGCGTTTAGGAATTCCTAGAAGAGACAGAATATCACCCTTACATAAACATCTCTGAGACTCTGCCCAAGTCCATCGCCAGCCATGGCTGTAACCCAAGCGCAGAGCCCACCTACGCTGCTAAGATAGTCGTGCGAGGCCAGGGGCGTTGGTGCGTTTCCCCAGGATCAGCCTTTGGGTCTGAGAGAGTGTGACCAGCGCTCACTCATGGCGGACGGGTCTGAACCCTGTGAGGGGGCCAGGCAGCTGCCGGCAGCTAAGGGAGCAGAGGGACTGAGAGTGATGAAATATCCAGATGCCGTACAAATGTGTCGGCCAAAGTCTGGGTAAGAGCCTCGCTCCTGCCCTTGTCTCAGGCCTTCTGGGCTCCCAGGCGCGCCAGCCCTGTACCTGTGCGGGCCGGGGCGAAGGCATCGAACACGTGGACCTCCACTTTGGGTGTCCTGGGGCCTGGACTCTGAATTTCCAAGTTCACTGCGCCCGTCCAAGGCCCTATAAAAATTCCGTCTTGGCTTCCAGCGGGCATTTTTACGGCCCCGGGAGTGGGTTTCTGGAAAGGAGAGCGACTTCGCATGCCCGTGAGTTGGGTCCTGGGGAGTTTTATGCAATCACCACGGAGGCTCCTGTCAATAGCTCCCTGAGGAAGCTGAAAGGAGTTCTGTTCGTGGAACCAGCCCGTGACGTTGGCCTGAATATGCTCCTCGACTCTATTTTTAACCATCAGATGAACGTGGACATTCATTAGCGCCTCAGCGGCCACAGGGAACGGCACGGAAGTCTCGTCCAACAGCTGGACTTGCATATTCATTGGCTGACGCCTCTGCGCTGTCAGGACACGTTAATTCTTTTTGCATCCAACAAAATCATGATTGAGAAACTGGGCATCGCTTTGCTAACGCGGGGATCTACTGACTACCCCCGACCCAGGCCCTCCCTCTAATATGGTGATCTGTTATCTGTATTCAATTATCCGGAAGGTGAAAGTGGCGGGCCTGCCCAGTGGAAAATTTTAAGTCCGTTCACTCTGGGTCTGCTGTCTTTTCCGATCAATCTCCCTGCTAATGACAACCAATACTTTCATATGCGATTACAGGCCCGCTCCATCTTTTCATGAGCCGAGACTCTTTGGAATCATAGGTATTGATCTTTTTAATAGAAGTCAGGAAAAATAAAATTACTCTGGCTTCTTGCGGCAAAACGATGATAAATGAGAACTTAGAAACTTATGGGAGAAATTTTTTTCTGCCTGGGATTATTTTAATCACTAAAAATGATTGTCTTTTTAATAATATTTGCCTTCCATTATGCACATTTGCAGCAAAGCCAAAAATTGTTTCTGGATCGCTTTCTGAAACCACATCGAGGCAGGGGCTCGGCGAATTCCCGTACCTGCTGAGGGCTCAGGTGCGGCGGCCCTCAGGGAGGCCCAGGGCCAGTTCCGAGCGTCTGCGCAGTCCGACGGGTTTCAGGAGAGCACGCTTGGGGAAGGGGAACGTGCTGAATTACATATATATATATATATATATATATATATATATATATATATACATATTTATATATATATGTATGTATATGTATATATACATATATATGTTTTGTTTTATTTATTTTTAAATATTTTTTATTGATTTCAGAGAGGAAGGGAGAGGGGCAGAGAGATAGGAACATCAATGATGAGAGAGGATCACTGATTGGCTGCCTCCTGCACGCCCCCTACTGGAAATCAAGCCTGAAACCTGGGCATGTGCCCCGACCAGGAATTGAACCATGACCTCCTCGTCCTAGGTTGACGCTCAACCACTGAGCACACTGGCCAGGCTACATCTATGTTTTAAACATATTTATTTAAAATCTCGTTGTTAACGCTGTTGTCTTAGAAGCAAGTGTGTATTTCTGTCATCACCCCTCCGTTTGCTTTCTCCTCGGCCAGGACTGAGCTTCGTGCTGTGGTCTCAGGGGAGGTGAACGGAATGTCTTGCCTGAGGTTTGGTTGCTCTCTCTCTGCGTCTGGAAGCTGCAGGCGGTGTCCTCGCTGCTAATCGGGAATCAGGCCTGCGGGTCGTTGTCACATCACCTTCCCTCTGACATTGCCCGTGGGACACCTCGTGGCTCTCGGGGGGAAGGTGAGCTTTCTGGTTTACATCTGAGTCCAGTCCCCGCTCCCAGCTTCAGACAGACTGCTTCCTTGGCTTTGGGAGGTCACGTGGGCAGCACAGATCAAAGGCAGTCTCTGCCACCACGCGGGTCAGGTCTCGGTTGGTATGAGGACATGGACGGGGATCAAACATCGCAGCTGTCAGGCCCCGGCCCAGCCCGGTTTGCTTTGCTTGGCCCTGGAGACTGACGTGTAAGGAGGAGAACTCGCCCCACTGGGACGCCGAGCAAATGCCTCCATGGCCCAGCAGCATTGCGTCACGCGGACCTAGCGGTGAATTTCTCTGTCTCCCTCCCCCGCCCTCCCTCCCACCTAAGCATGGCACAGGGAAGGGACACAGTGTGGTCATGGGCTTGCCACGTATCTCGATTTACTCCAGCTCCGGAAGACTGATGGAAGGGTGCCCTGTGCCAGGCAGCGGGGCTCTAGCACCGAAGAGAGGGGGCAGGTTTTCGGGTTGTGCGCATAGAGCGGGAGGTCACTCAGGACGAAGGCCACCAGCCCGCGTGACAAGCCGAGGAGTGTTGCTAGGCCCCGGGTGCAGAGCGACCCTGGGGAATTGTGCAGTCTGGCCTGGAGGTTCCTGGAAGCTCCGTTTAAGTTGAGAACTGACGATAGGAATCAGCCGGTTGGCACCTGGAGAAGATGGGCGGGAAGAGGGTATCCGGGTTGGGAACTGCTTGCGGGAAAGCAGGAAGTTGAGGGGCCTGGTCTTTGTAAGGCATTGAAGACACCCCCGCCGAGTGCCCCCCGGGAGCACCTGGAGGTCTGGGGAACTGTTTCCTCATGTCACCTGGGTACAGGTGGCCTCTGAGTTTACATTCACTCACACTCGAGGTCGTGATGATTCTCAGGCAGACTCTGGCCCTCAGCTCCCGAATGAGCCGTACGTGTGTGTGTGTGTGTGTGTGTGTGTGTGTGTGTGGTCACCTTTGTCTCGACTCCTCACTGTTGGCCTCTTTGCCATTTTTGATGCAAAGGCCGTGTTTGTACAGTTGTTTGAATATTTCTAGAATTTTGATCTTAATTTATAAAAATGAGTAGAAAATATTAGAACCCAAATACTGATACCTGTGATACAAAGTGTACATTTTAGAAAAATTCATAAAATTGGAGGAAAAATGAAATTTTTTTTGGTGGCAAATTAGCCCAAGGCTTCCATTAATTTGAAGCTTGTCAATTGTGTCTTCATGTGTGAAAAGCAAAAAAATATGAAGGGGCATGCTTGAAACAAACCTGCGAAGAGTCCGAGTGTGTGTAAAGGTGGTATAATTAGAGACTTTTTACTGTGTATCTTCATGGGAGTCCTCTCATCATGAGAAATGCACACACACACACACACACACGTACGTTTATTTTGAATGGAAGTAGAGGACTGTCATTTTCTTCTGGGGTAGTTTGTTAAAGATGGTTAGAAATCACAGGGTCAAAATTTAGTTCCTTTCCTTCCAGTTTTACTCCTGTGCATTAGATGAATCAATAGGATGATGTGATAGTAGCAGCAACCATAGACATGTCTGCCCACCTCGTTGGGCACAGCTGCAGATGTGCAAGGAACTCTTCAGATGAGCAAAATCTAGACCTTGCTGTTAGGACGTGGAGCAGCTCGTAGTAATGTCAAATGTTACAGAGCTCAATAACGGTTTGGATAAGTGGAGATAGATTGATAGCAGAATATGACAAACCATGGTGGGGAGGGCAGAAAACTCAGGAGAAAGAAGAATGGGATGTCTCATTCTGCTGAATTATAAATTCTTAAGATATATTGAGGCAAATTCTGTAAACGAATCTTGTCATGTGGTTATTCAAGAGCGCTAGAGGAATTTTGTGCTTTGGCTACATGTTCGACTGTCCATGGAAGGTTTAAAGGCCTTCAAACACAAGGGTACTGCTGACATCAAAAGTTCTTAGCGACTGACTGTTCCACATGCCCACCCTACATTATACCTTCCTGAGGTTGTTTCAGTTTAAGCCCATCTGTGACTTGATCCTCTACAGGCTACGGTGGTTGCATTAAGAGGATCCCAGAATCTTGGGTAATTTAAAAGTCCTTCTGTAGCTGAAGAATCAGCAAGTGGAATGTGATTCTAGGTTATCAAGCTGTTAGTTCATAATTAATAAGCTGAAATATGCACAAGGAAAAGTACCTTCTCTGTCTTCCATCTAAAATTCATTAGAGAATTTTCCCATTCCCACCCTCCCGTGAGGTCTGCTGCTAATTTGTTTACAGGTTGGCCTTCTCTTCTTTTTATCTACTGAAAATATTGACTCCTCTGTCATTAATTTGGCTATGACTCCATCAAAACACAGTGTAGTTTAAAATGACCTTTAATTTTCCATAACTGAAGCTTGCAAAAAACACTGTGGGGCCTTTTCCTTAGCTGATTTTGCCCACTGACTCTGACTTCCTACTTGGCCTCACAACCATCTGTCAGTCTTTTGACATCCCAGGTTTCTTGCATTTTCTAAGCGTTGTGGAGTTTAAAATATTGATCACAGCCCTGTAGATGTTTACTCCAAACTATTTCTCAGAGAGACTCTAACAGCCGGTGTGTGCTCAGCTATCATCTGGACCGCTCTGCAGGTGAGAGAGTCCCACCAGTGCGAGCATTGATGGCATTGCATGGCCTGCTTGTGAGAATGTGTTGGCTCTTGACTGTGTGCTCTTTGTGTTTCTCCAGCATTGCCTGTTTGGCTGTCACACATATATTTAATTGTTCTTTTCTTTGGATCCAGAGCTTTTCCTGCTCCGTAAACAACACATTCCCTCTGGTAACACATTCATCAGCTGGGGATGGCGGTTTAAAGAGTGCCGAGTAGGACATTGTTAGGTGGAGTGTCCTCCAGCCCATTGCCGAATCACTCCAATGGGAACAGATGAGCACATCAGGGTCTAGGAAGTCTGTTGATCATAATTTCTGAAATCAGAGGGCTCAGGTTTACTTAGAGCAGTGGTTCTCAACCTGTGGGTCGCGACCCCTTTGGTGGTCGAACGACCCTTTCACAGGGGTCGCCTAAGACCATCCTGCATATCAGATATTTACATTATGATTCATAACAGTAGCAACATTACAGTTATGAAGTAGCAACGGAAATAATTTTATGGTTGGGTCACAACATGAGGAACTGTATTTAAAGGGCCAGAAGGTTGAGAACCACTGACTTAGAGCAACCAAACTAAATTATCCCACGCATTTCAGCAGTAGATATAAGAACCTGACAACTGGAAGTGTTTCTCAGTCATTCATCGGGGTCAATCGAGGCAGCAGTATGTTAAGCTTTTAAGAATGCGAAAATTCTTTAATTTCTTCATTTGTTTGCTCATTCATTTCAAAAGTGTTTATGTAACACCAGTGAGGGCCCAGGTACTGATGTAGGCACATGAAGTGTTTTCTCCTCAGGGAGTACAGGGTCTAGTGGGGACCCAGTTTCTCCCAACAGTGACAATAATTGGTCCCCAAGACTGAGAGGGAGCACTTAGGTGCTGGGAGAGAAAGGAGCTGCCCTAATTTTTCCGTGGGGCTCATGGAGTGGTGTGAGCATCATTTTGTTTTTCAGGGATTAGAGTGTGCACAGGGAAGGCTGGTAGGTAATGTGGTGGTATTTGTGTTGAGCCTTTAAGAGTAGGAGTTTAGCAGATGGAGATGATTCTTTAAATATTTAACAGTATTTCTAAAGGCCCAGAGAATGGTAGGGTTTGAAGGCCCACTCAAAACAGTGTGTTTCCAATAAGAAAGGACACTTCCCCCCCTTGATTGTCTGTGGTTGTTCAGTCATTCCTATTTGTTTGGCTGCTTGGTTTCCACCTTACAAAACTTGGAGCCATATTTTATCTATTTTAAGATGCGTGTCAGTGGGAAAGTGAGATGCAATGCCAATTTTCATTTAACTCAACTTTTCAAGAATCCATTTCATTTGTAAGTTGGGATTGGTTTCTATCACATCTCGTTAAGCATGTAAAAATAACTTTTCTTTGTGGTTCATTCTAGAATCTAGATATTCTTAAAATGGAAATCATTTGACGTTGACATGGTTTTGCTATCTCGATGGCTATTGGTTGCCCGTGAGTGTGTGGACTTGATGCGCTTGGGCATGGACATGCTAATTACCAGTCCTCTCATTCCCGAATTCTGGATAGCAGGCAGGAGTTTGAAAGTGCAAATTGGATCCTTGTCAGCTGGCAAGAGAGGAATGAAGAGAATTTTTTTCCCTTTGGGATTTGATAACTGTTAATTCTTCATGAACTTGGCTTCTGCCAAACATATATTGTACTTCTCTCTGATAGGGAATTTATATTGTTAAACTCTATGTGAACTCAAGGTATTAATGTAGAGTGCTTACTAGCAAAAATGAGTTGCAAATGTCAGATAAAATTAAATAACAGGGCTTAATAAAATAAGCTTGTTTCCGAAAATCTGTTTTTCATATTTGTGAAAGAATGATCTGTCTTGTTATTTAAACCCAGATATTGCCAGGACAGGGAAAAGAGATGCTCTTTTATCAATTATCAAGGGAACCATTGATTTCACAAAGGCAATTAAAGTGTTTCTGGAGGAACAAGTAAATATTAGTTTTAGAGGCATTTAAAAAAAAGAGTCTGGGTAACTAGGATGAGAGCACTAAATAAAAATAAAGACACTCTATTCATCAGCTGAGGCACAGTGAGCAGCTGGGCCTGCTTGCAGATCCTTGGTCCTCAACATCGTTAATTTAATGGACTCAAATATGGACAGTTAGCTTTCAGTTAGGCATAGGTGTAACACAGATGGACTTCATGCCACTGAACAAATGTCTGATGGTTTGACTAGTGATTTTGTGAGCAGGAAGAGCATCATAAAAGAAACAAGTCTGAAAACGAGGTGCCATCTAGGGACGCCACCGGGGAGTCCCCTTTGTTCTTTGTGGTCCCTGTTGGAATTAGGTGTGAACAACCTCCCCCTTATCTATATATATAAAAGGCTAAGCGACTGTCTGACCATCTAACCGGCTGGTAGGTATGATGCGCATTGACCATCAGGGGACAGACGCTCAATGCAGGAGCTGCTGAGCAGTGGTGACTTGGCAGCAATGGTTCTTGGGTGACGCATCCCGGAACCAGAGAGGAGGGAGCCTGATTCTGGGGTGCATCACCCGAGAACCACTCTCTTGCAATCCGGGACCCCTTGGGGGATGTTGGAGAGCTGGTTTTGGCCGATCCCCGCAGGCCAGGCCGAGGGACCCCACCTGCAGGAGGGACCCGCTCACTTCGCAGACACCCTTTGAGCCAAGGTGCAGCCCCAGGTGCGGCAGGCGGGGAGAGACAGTGGGAGGTTGGCTCCAGGGCATGTCTGGACCATCTTGCCCAGTCCCGTGCCCCACCGGCCACCTTCTAGTTAATTTGCTTTCAGTGTGCACGAATCCGTGCATCGGTGCACTAGTTTTGCTATATGGTCCCTTCCCTGACTCAATGGCTGCTTCTTCCGGGCTCTGAGTCGGGTGAGGCCAGGGAGAGTTGCGGCGGGTGCAGGGGGTGCATGGGAAGCCCTCCACTCATGCAAAGTGCTGCTTGACGGCGTGTCTCCCTCAGGCAAACCAGACGCCCTTGTCCTGGTGTCCTGTGAGAGCAAGCCATCGCTCGCTCAGTTTGGGGGATGGGAGCTCTGGATCTCCCGCTAGGTGGATGATTAAGTAACATGACCTGTCACAGCAGGAGGGGTAAACTGAGTCCCAGTCTCTCCCATGAGAGATTCTAAGCCAGTGGTTCTCAACCTTCTGGCCCTTTAAATACAGTTCCTCATGTTGTGACCCATTTCATCACTGTCATGTTGCTACTGTTATGAATCGTCATGTAAATATCTGATATGCAGGATGGTCTTAGGCGACCCCTGTGAAAGGGTCATTCGACCGCCAAAGGGGTCGCGACCCACAGGTTGAGAACCGCTGTCTAAGCAGCGGAGAAAACATACAAAGCGAAGAGGTTAGCTCCGGACGTCACTCACCAATTCACATTTTTCATGAATGCCCACGGTCAGCAGTTCTCGGGAACCTTATGAATGACACCCCTTTGCCAGCACCCCTAGCATCTCTGTGGGCCTGGACGGTGACTCCCTCCTCAGAGTGAAGAGGTTTCGTGAGCAGGAAGTGTCTCAGGGCGCACATGTCAGCCCTGAAGCAGGGAGCCTAGAACGGGGCACCCTCCTTATTGCAGAACCTCTGCCCTCAGGACCGATGGTTGGCATCTTCCCCCTGCCTTGGTGGGGTGCCCTCCCCTCCAGCCACCAGACCGACAGCCGGGCCATGGCCACCTCCTTCTCTAGTCTCCGAGCCCCAGGCTTTGTGACCCGCTCCTGCGAAGAGGGGTTGGACTGCCGTTGCTGCTCACCCTGCTTCCCTCCTCTCCGCCTTCCCATGTCTGTCGGCTCCCAGACATCCCTCTTCCCGGGGGTTTCTTTGACCTTCCTTCAGGGTTTTTCGTTTTTTTAAAATATATTTTTATTGATTTCAGAGAGGAAGGGAGAGGGAGAGAAAGACAGAAACATCAATGATGAGAGGAAATCATTGAGTGGCTGCTTCCTGCAGGCCCCCCACTGGGGATTGAGCCCGAAACCCAGGTGTGTGCCCTTGACTGGGAGCAAACCGTGACCTCCTGGTTCATAGGTCGATGCTCAACCACAGGGCCACACTGGCTGGGCGTAAGGTTTCTTTCTAGATTGCATTGTTCTTTTCACCTATCGTGGGAAGTGGAATTGAGTGGACGGGGCTCCCGCAGACTTCTGGAGTTTTCCATGTCAGTGAGGTGCTCAGGCCAGAAGCCCAGGAATTCCGTTGACCTGCCATGTCCTCGCCCCCTCAGCTCCCGCCTCCACCCAGCCCTCCAGAGCCACATCCCTCCATTACTGGTCCTCTCCACCCTGCTCCTGACGGCTCTTACCGCTCCGCTCTCTCCCGGCCGCACCTCGCCACGCCTCCTCCCGCTCCGGCCACAGCTCCTGTCCCATGGTCTCCTGCATCCCCTGCCAGCGGCCTTTACACCCCCCTCATCCCTCTTATAACCACTCAGTGGCTTCCCACATCCTCAGCATCCACAATAAGCGGCCTGCACGGTCCCAGCGCCTGATCTGGCCCTCGCTGACCTTCCGCGTCTTCTCCCATCACTGCCTCCAAGTCCCCTCCTCGTCATTCCTCAGTTCCTTGAAAATGCCCCCTCCCAGTTTTGCCCCGGTTGGTATTGTTAGCTCTGTGGGGTTTCTCTTCTCTTGGCCATGTGGACACCCACGCATCCTTCCTGTCTCAGCACGACTTCCTCCCTGGACCATGTGGCCCCCCCACACCGCACCCCAAGGCACCCACACTTCCCTGGAGCCTCTCAGAGCAGGGTGCATGCATTCCATAACTTGTCATCACTCACACCACCTCTCCCTTTAGGGCATCGATTCCACGGGCAAGTGACGGGCTTATTTCTCTGCTCATTGTCCGCTCCGGGCTGCTAGGAAGACAGAAGTGCCTCAGTGCATAGTGTTGACTGGCTGATCTTTCTACTGGGTGCTTTGTGTCTCTGAAGCCGGCGCTGCCGTCTGTGCTAAGAAAACCCACCTTTGCCACACAGCCCCGCCGTGTGCCCAGGTCGAGCCCTCCCTCCTCGCCAGGCCTGCGAACGCTGCCTGGGGCGACCAAGACATCCCCTGGCTCCCCACAGCAGCCTAGGCCTCGCGTTGGCGTTCCAACCGTTTCCTCTGGCTCGGGTGTCTCCCCTGCGTGCGTCTGAGCCCAGGCCGGCAGGAGGATCTCTTGTCTGTTTTCTGTACCAGATAACACCGCATTCGTCTAGAGCAAATGGGGAAAGGTTCGAGCCACACTCATCATCCTGGGAGCGGTGCCCAGGGTTTCCATCACGTGGGCGAAGCAGAGATAGATGGCGACTCCGAGTTCACTTGTGGGCTGTGGGCTCCCACAGTGACAGCCGACCAGGCCGACGAAAGAGCCAGCCACCGCCGCTGCTGTTCCTCTGCACCAGGGAAATGCCCAAGCAGCTCCATGTTCTCCAGACAGTGGACAGGGAACCCCACAGGGAAGGCCTTGCTCTCACGTGGCTCAGGAGACAGGGGGGTCCTGATGGGTGGCACCACCCCTGTGTTAGCTCAAGCCCCAAAGTAGGAGGCAGCCTTATCCCTTTCTCAACACCTCCATCAGACTTAGTGATCCTACTGCCGCCGCCTCCAAGCCACGACCTGCTGCGTGTCTCCTGTTTCTTTATTTTTATTGTTATTGATTTAGGGGGAAAGGGAGAGGGAGCGAGAGATAGAAACATCAATGATGAGACAGAGCCATTGATCGGCTGCCTCCTGCATGCCCCCAACTGCAGAATCCAGCCCCCAACCCGGGCATGTGCCCCGACTGGGAATTGAACGGTGACCTCCTGGTTCATAGGTTGATGCTCAACCACCAAGCCATGCTGGCTGGGTCCCCTCTATTTCTACCCCCATGCCACCATCTCCTCTCTTTCCCGTAGCTTGTGACCACCACTCTTGCCCCCCTCCCCCCAATTCACTCTCTGCACAGCTGCTAAAGTGATCCTTCAAATTTGGGTTACATCACTCCATTGCTTAAAACCTCCCAAAACAAAACAAGAAATGCCTCCTAATAATTTCTGACAAATTAAGAAAAAAATCTGAGTTTCTTGCCCCGACTTACAAGGCTAATGCCCCTCCGAGGGGAGAGACGGATGAGACGCCACTTTCGGAAGCAGCTGCCCCCACTGGGACCTCTGCCTCCTCTGGTTTGCTCTGCCTCTGAGTGCCCAGTGCTCCTGGCAGGACACCAGGAGCTTGTCTGGTTACTAGCTTCCCCGGCTCCCCAACCCGAGGACCATCCTCCTGCGCAGGGACTTGGGCTCTTGCTGCTGCGCCATAGGTGGCGGTGGCTGCTGCGCATGTCCCATCGGCGGCGGCGGCTGCTGCGCGTGTCCCATCGGCGGCGGTGGCCGCTGCGCGTGTCCCATCGGCGGCGGCGGTGGCGGCTGTGCGTGTCCCATCGGCGGCGGCGGTGGCTGCTGCGCGTGTCCCATCGGCGGCGGTGGTCGCTGCGCGTGTCCCATCGGCGGCGGTGGCCGCTGCGCGTGTCCCATCGGCGGCGGTGGCGGCTGTGCGTGTCCCATCGGCGGCGGCGGTGGCTGCTGCGCGTGTCCCATCGGCGGCGGTGGCCGCTGTGCAGCCCGTGCTCAGCGAGGGCTTGTTAAACGGACGAAGGAAAAAGTGAACGGGCAGGGCTCGGCCCTCTTGGTCCTTTCCTTGGGACAACAGCGTGGTCAGAAGTGGCGGGCGGCGCTCGCGGTCTGGCTGCTCCGGTGTCTGCCTTGCTTCGCGCAGAGCCAGCGATGGAGGCCTCGCAGCTCCTCCCACGGAGCCTGTGGAGGAGAGTGAGCGAGGCCTCCTGGGCCCAGCTGGCTGGCGGGCAGGGCGGTGCCTGCTGGCGGGTACCCGCCGGGCACTGGGCGCTGCCTTTCTGGGGAGCTGCCGGCTGGCGCTGTGTGTCCCGCAAAGGATGCTCCGCCCTCATTAGCAGCTCATAAACCTTCCCTGCTCGTCCAGGCTGGCTCTTTAGTCCACAGTGGGGGCATTTACCGAGACCTTTGGAGAAACGAGCCACGCTTTTTGTAAGGTGCTTATGAAAGGGTTTGGGAGAAAAGCTGACTGAGAATAATGCAGAGTACGCTTCTTTGTAGACAGGAACACTAGGCTTCTATCCGGTGTCTTGGAAACATTTTTATTTTTATTCCCCCATGAATGATCTCTGTGCCGTTTCAGAACCGACTCCTCATGCCCCTGCTTTGAATTGCCCCTCTTGGGCATCGGGAGCCTGGGGGTCCCCTTTGGCCTGGGTCCTCTTTCTCCAGAATGGAGCCACCTCCAAGCAAGGCCCACAGAGATGGGCGTTCCTGTGTGTGTGTGTGGGGGGCGCCTCTGAGGATAACCTGGGCCACGTGGTCAGAGGGTCTTCCCTCCGCCTCCACCCCAACTGCTGATTTCCCTCGGGAGTAGCTGGGGCTGGGCCCACGCATCCTTTGGACACGCTCTTGCCACATCCCAAGAAGTGAATGGGTGCCTTCAGTCAGGATTGGAGGACGGGGTGGGCCAGCCGGCAGCCGCCCTGGGCGCCGAGCTGTAGCAGCGGATAGAAACCTGTCTGTGATGGTGACCAGTTAACCCAGGTGTCCTGCACTGCAGCTCACAGAACCAAGCAAGTCCTACCTTGGTTCTCCGAAGACAGCGCCCTCTAGTGGCGGTGAAAACCACGCCTCACTGGCGCAGACCTGTGTCTGTGGAGTGTTATTGCCATGGCAACCTTAAGTCTTCGATGCTGAAACTCGCCTTCTGGCGTGTCAGTACCGAGGGCCGCAGCTCGATCTGCGCTGTGCATTAAACACCCTTCCCGCGCCTCCTGAACGTCTGTCTGGTTAGTGAGACGGAGAAACGGGCGGCGTGCGGTTGAAGGGACAGAACGGAACTTGAAAGAACTAAGCAGAACTAAGCAGAAATGCACCCTCCTCCCTCTCCAAGGACGAGGCAGAGACATGCTCTTCTCCCTCTCCTCTATCTTATCTTGCAAGGCTGGGCCCTCAGCCCAAGCCCCCCCCCCCCCCCCCCGAGAGTGACCACAAGAATGCTGGTATTGTCCTAAACCACCCACCTGAGTGGACCAATGAAGCTCCAGAAATGTAGCTAAGGTCCTAATAAGGCTATAGTGGAGGCCGGCTCCAACCTTCAGAATGTGATGGTCACTTCCTGACCCTTATGCTGTAAAACCCTGACCAATCTCTGTAACTCACGCCACCCCTAAAGCCCACCCCAAATAGCTAGCCCTATATAACCTTTGTTCTCCTGGGACACGCTCTCTCGCCTCACCGCTGTGCCGGATAGAGGCTGGGAGCCAATTCTAGAATTGATCAATAAAGACTCGTTGCTTTTGCATCGGAGGAGGCTCCCTGGTGGTGGATTATTGGGGACCCCGAGCTCTGGGCATAACACGGTCATCATTTCTTTCGTAACGCAGATGCTGCTTTGCGTTGGGAGAGCAAACTGGAAAGTGAACTGGATTCTGTATGTACATCTTTATTAATCTAAATAAATCATGCCCCCCCCCCCCCTGAAAAAAATGCAGCACAAACCCTTAAGGGTGTTGTTATGAGGGTCAGGTTATGGCTGACTGAAGCGCCCACCTGCTGACCCGGCCGTCTCTGTGAGTCTGGCCCTCCCTGATCCCGAACCCCCGCCAGCCCGAGGGGGCCGGAGTGCTGAGTCCACGAGACCAGGCCACGTGAGCTGGGGGTGGGGTCCTGGGCGAATACCGTTATCACATCGGTCCTAGCTTCCTTGTCCATAAGATGCCAGAATTAAATGAGATGCCGATGAGACCCCTCCCAGCCCTGACAGCCTGTGAGCCAGTGGGCTGCACTGTGCAGGCAGTTGCGTCTGGTCCTGAGTGGGTAAGGGACTTGCCACGTCCTGTGAGTCCCGGGACTCAGCCCTCATCTCGAAGACCGAAACTCGATTGCTCTTTTGTTGTTGTTGTTAATCCTCACCAGAGCATATTTTTCCATTGACTCTGAGAGTGGAAGCGAGAGGGAGAGACAGAGAGAAGCATTGATGTGAGAGAGACACGTCGGTTGGTTGCCTCCTGCCCACCCCGGACCTGGGCCCGGGAACCTGCAACCAAGGAATTGAACTCAGGACCCTTTTGTCTGCGGGCCGATGCTCTATCCACTGAGCCAAACCGGCCAGGGCACACTTGATTGTTCTTGACTGTTTTTCCCCCTGGACTTGTCAAGATGCCTCCCTGTGCTCAAACAAGAAAGCGGGTGTTAAAGCCACAGACTTCGGTGCGTGGTGCTAACGGGCAGGTGATGATCAGAGTCCTCGTGGCGGGTGGGCCGGCTCCCGGTGCTGCAGGAGAGCCGCTGGTTGGCACGGAGTGAGCACCCTGTGCGCCCAGCGCGGAGCCTGTGGACTCATCCCTGGGACTTCCGGCTTCAGGCCCGAGGTCCACATTGGACCCTACTTGCCTGTTTGTTTTCATCTGTGACATCGTAGAGCACGGGGCTCGCCCCTCCTGGTTGACAGGCACAGAGGCGGCGTCCCCGAGTGGCCCTGTCTCTCCGAGGTGCTCCCGGCCTTGCAGCCTCTCTGTGAATTGTGCGCCCGCCGGTCCTCTGTGTGTGTGTGTGTGCTGGTTCCCTATGGCTGCTGTCACAGACGGTCTCAGCCTCAGAGCCTAGGCAGCAGCGCGTGGTAGCTCCTCCTTCTGCAGGTTAGAGGTCCAACCAGGGCCCCCTGGCTGCCATCAGGGCCGCCGGCTGCCTTTCCCTCCGGGCTCTGCGGGAGGCCCGCTGCCTTGCCCTCTCCAGCTTCTGTCGGCCCCACCTCCTTGGCTTCCGGTCCCATTCCCCACCATGGAGCCCCAGTGTTGCACCTCTCAGACCCTCCCCATGGTCAGAGCCAACATCTTCCCATGATTCCACACAGTTGCCAGCAGAGATGCTCTGTTCAGAGGCCCCTGCCCGAGGGGGAGACGCCCGCAGAACTGAGTGGAGGCTGCCGGCCACGGCCAACCTGAGTTGTGGGGAGTCCGGGAGTGGGAAGTTGCTCGGCTGGGGGCATCCCCTGCTCCTCCTCCTCGGAAAGGTGGCTGTGCCTTCCCAGGCATTTTTATTTTTTTAAAAATATATATTGATTTTTTACAGAGAAGAAGGTAGAGGGATAGAGAGAGAGAAACATCGATGAGAGAAACATTTATCAGTTGCCTTCTTCACACCCCCTACTGGGGATGTGCCCGCAACCAATGTACATGCCCTTGACGGGAATCGAACCTGGGACCTTTCAGTCCGCAGGCCGACGCTCTATCCACTGAGCCAAACCGGTTAGGGCTCCCGGGCGTTTTTGAGGGTGTGAACATTACTGCTCGCCTGGCTCTTGGTCGGGCATGTCTACATTAGCCACTAAGTAGGTGACAACGTTTCCTTGGTGGAAGGAGCATTAGGTAATGATGCTTTTAGGTAATGATATTTCCTATGCACTCATCAACCACGCCGTCCCTTTCAAGACGTGGCCACGAATTAGCTCATGTTCTCGGGGGTAGGGTGGGGGCTGGGGGTTTGGGGGGGGGCACAGTCACCCCTTGCCAGCCACCTCGTGTTGACTTTAAGCTCCTGAAACTACTCTTTGTGCTGCGGGGTGACTATTAACCATATTTGACACAAAGAATGTTTTCCATGTTCTGCTAAGGAAATCCTCTGTCAAGGTAAACAGCCCTTCCCTCCGCGCCGGCCGTGGCCTTGCCAGGAAGGTCTGAATGCGTCCTCTGTAGCCGTGCTCTCGCCAGCGGCTCGCACTGAGCTCAGTGACTCGCTCCCAGCCAGCGGAGCCCATCTGCTGCGGGACCAGGAGCCACAGGACAGAGCTGCTCTAGGTCCCTTTGTCCTGCCCAGGTTCCTTGTAGGCGTTTTGTCACCAGAGCGATGTCCTTTCTCCTCCCCTCCTTCCTATCACTTTCCATGCAATTGATTGAGCAAACGGGCTTCTCTCTGAACTTTCGGTGAATATATCTGTGAACATATTTTTCTACTTCATCCTTTACCGCCTCCATTCTTCTGTTCCAACCACTTCACGAAGTCCTGGGTTTTCCAATGAGCAGAAACCGACACGCACTCCTTCCCGCGATACTGGACGATGCCGGAGAGGACTGTGGGTGCAAACCGGCTCCACGGCCCAGAGAGAGATTTCTGTTACAGCAAAGCGGTGTTGCTGCCCAGGTGTGGATGGGGTTCCCTGGGTGTGGATGGGGTTCTCTGGGTGCAGTTGGAGTTTACTGGGTGCAATTGGGGTTCCCTGGGTGCGCTTGGGGGTTCCCTGGGTGCGGATGGGGGTTCTCTGGGTGCAGTTGGAGTTTACTGGGTTCAGATGGGGTTCCCTGGGTGTGGATGGGGTTCCATGGGTGCAGATGAGGGTTCTCTGGGTGCAGTTGGTGGTTCCCTGGGTGCGGATGGGGGTTTCCATGTGGCTGCTGGTTGATGGGCTGGAACTCCACACACAGGTGGGGCCTCAGCTCACATGAAAGATGGTGCAGGCCTCACTGCGCGGGGCTGAGCTCCCATCCTCGTTCCAAGTTTTCTTTGCTCCACTTTCTGCGGCTCCTTTCACTCCTCCCCGTGGCTGTGATGCTGGTGTTTCTCCGAAGCGCACCATGTGGAAGCCTGGTGGTGGGGGCGGGGCACACGGTGTTTCCTGAGGGGCCGCGTGTGGACCAGTGGCCCTGCCCCAGCTGCCTGGGAAGAAGTCTGCTGGCCTCGCCCACACAGCTTCTCTGAGTCGTGACTTCTCCAATCGGAACTGGACCTGAATGCTGGGGTGGCTGTGGGAGTGACCTTATTCAACCAGGAGGCGAGTCTGACTTCCAGGGCAGGCGCCCTGACGCCTTCAGGCCCCACAGCTCTGCTCCTGTGACTGCCCAGCTGGGGGGGAGGGGAGGCCTCGAGGCGGGTAGGCTGCGTCTGCTCTCAACTCTACCGCGTCCTCAGCCGACCTGCTGAGACCCATTTTTGTTGCTTGACACTCAGGAAAGCCTGGGCTCTGTTACTGTGCTGAGCTGCCTCCCCCCCCCCCCCCCCCCCCCCCCCCCCCCCCCGTGTACCTGGATGTAAGTTGCAAGAGGAGGAAATGGCCATTGGAACTCTCCTGGACTTTTCCTTCACATAATGACCAGGGAAGTGGGCGCAGAATGTGAAGGCTGGAAGAGCAGAAGCGTCACTGCCATCTGTCCCCTCAACACATACCCCTTTCTCCTCCAACGCATGTTCAGGAGGACTTTCCCTGTGACGGGGACGGTGCTGCGTAGATGAGCGCCAAGCCTGGAGGCATTGTCCTTCCACGCCAACGTGTCCTCCCATTTATCCCTGTTCTCGAATAGCTTGGCACACAGTAGGCGCCTCATACATATTTGTTGGAAGACTGAGTGGCAATGGACCGCCAGGGTGGGTGGGGGAGGGTGGCACACGCCTGATAAAATGGCTATTGTCAAAAAAGACAGGCCCTGGACAGGTAGCTCAGGTGGTCAGAGCGTTGAGGTGATGAGGTTGGGGGTTCCACCCCCAGTTAGGGCACATACAAGAAGCAACCACTGAGGCATAAGTAAGTAGAACAACAAATCGATGTCCCCCTCCTCCTCCCCCTCCCCGCACCCTGCATAGGCAACGGGAAGTTTTGCTGGTTGATACTGTTTGATCTTATGGTCCCTTTTAGACGACTGCTTGGCAGTGATTTAAATGACAGGTGCAGACACTGCTAACTGTGCTCATATAGTCATCTCCCCTTCCTTTCAGTAATAGAAACTTCATTGGTTTAGGGCAGCGGTTCTCAACCTGTGGGTCGCGACCCCTTTGGGGGTCGAACGACCCTTTCACAGGGGTCGCTTAAGACCATCGGAAAACACATATATAATTACATCTTGCTTTTATGATTAATCACTATGCTTTCATTATGTTCAATGTGTAACAATGAAAATACATCCTGCATATCAGATTTTTACATGATGATTCATAACAGTAGCAACATTACAGTGATGAAGTAGCAATGAAAATAGTGTTATGGTTGGGGGTCACCACAACATGAGGAACTATATTAAAGGGTCGCGGCATTCGGAAGGTTGAGAACCACTGGTTTGGGGCAATGGCTGCTCAGATAGGGACTACATTTCCCAGCGTCCTTTGCAGTGGGTGTGGTGATCAGAGTTCCGCAGGCCAGGGGGACTTAGGTGAGAGCCATTCTCGCAGTGTCCGCCTTGTGCCCTTAGTAGAAACCTCCCTTGATCGGTTTCCATCTCGCTGGCTGTGAGAACCTTTTTATCTGTTGGGCTCGCTGTGGGGCTCACGGAGCCCTTGGTCACGTTTGCCTCCCTCCCCAGCACCGAGAGGCGTCCGTGTTCCTGCCACAGTGGAGGGTCCCCATACCCGTTTGCTAAACAAGTGAAGGAATGAGGGAGCCCCCTCCCTATATCGGATTTCCCTTGTCCATGAAGGTCAATTGCAAAGCGATGCGAGGCTCACAGGAAGCGTCCCGTTGGCGTTTGCTGGTCACTCAGGAGTTGACAGCGATGGATGGCGTTCCCACGGTCAGCCTCCTCGCAGCCCTCCCACCCGCTGCACATTGCAGAACGCACCCACGCCTGCAAAACGCCCAAACTTCTAGCCAACAGCCAGACCTTTATTTCCAGTATCTTTAAGGGCGTCCCTGCATCATTGGGCCGATGGTGAAGTGCCAGTTTCAGAGAATTCGGGGGCTACTTTGCAGGAAATTGAGGGGGGCGGGTCATCCGTGTTCCTTTCAGCAGCGCGGGTGGGTGTGTGACGGGAGGAGGGACTTGCCTTGTGGCATTGTCATGACAATAACGGCGTGTTTCGGAGCCTCTCTGGGTAATGCGGCGTCACTGAGCCACGCCGGACACTGCCAGTGGCCACCCACACCATCACCCACTTCCCGAACCCCTCCATTTTCCCGGACGTGGGAGTCCCAGGCCAGTTTCCCTTGGGCTCTGGACACTGTCTCGGATTCCCTCCATTCCATGCTATTTGCAGGGCGGGGCGTACACAGAGGGGCGGAGCATGCACGGCAGGGCCGGGCTTACTTGGTGGGGGCGGGGCATGCACAGAGGGGCGGAGCATGCACGGCAGGGCCGGGCTTACTTGGTGGGGGCGGGGCATGCACAGAGGGGCGGAGCATGCACGACAGGGCGGGGCTTACTTGGTGGGGGGCGGGGCATGCACAGAGGGGCGGAGCATGCATGGCAGGGCGGGGCTTACTTGGTGGGGGGCGGGGCATGCACAGAGGGGCAGAGCATGCACAGCAGGGCGGGGCTTACTTGGTGGGGGGCGGGGCATGCACAGAGGGGCGGGCAGCTGAGGAAGTCCCTGTGCTGCAGTGTCACCAGGAGCCATCCTCGCTGATGACGGTGCAAATAGCTTCATTTTAGTTCCCTCTTGTGCTTTTTTATAAGCAGTAAAGTGGCTCAGTGGTTGAGCGTCGACCTGTGAACCAGGAGGCCACGGTTCTGCTCCCGGGCAGGGCACAGGCCTGGGTTGTGGGCTCGGTCCCCAGTAGGGGACTGCAAGAGGCAGCCGATCAAGCTTCTCTCTCATCATTGATGTTTCTCTCTCTCCCCCTCTCCCTTCCTCTCTGAAATCAATACAATTATATTTTAAACAGCAGAGCACATGGATTCAATTTTGCAAACCAACTTGTAAAATCAGAAAATACAACGACCTTTTACAGCTGGTATCGGAATGGTCAGGGGCCACAGAGAGGTTTGTAACTACTGAAGCCGGTTGGCCAGGTGACAAATGAGATTTTCCCCTCCTTCCAAACCGTTAGACACGGCTTTATAAACTCCCCACTCCCTCCGGCGGCCAGCTCCCCATTCATCACCTTCATGCCGCCTTCCATTCAGGCCGCGGGTATATCCGCGGGTCCTAATCAGCCACTTTCCTGAGGAAATTGGCCAAATCCCGGCTGGAGGGGGAGATGAATCCCACAGCCCGCTGTTCAGACAAATCTCTTTTCAAGTGCCCTCAGAGCTTTTTTTTCAGACCCGGCGAAGACAGCCCCACAGGAAACAATAATAGTTTAATCTCCTGAAAAATTTCCTTCCTGAGCTGCCGCGCGCTGAGACAGGGAGTCAGAGCCAAGGAAAATGAGCCGCACCGCTGCCAAGAGCAGGCTGCTGCCTGGGCCTGAGCTCCGGGAGTGGGGCTCCCTGCCCAGGGGGGAGGGGGACGGGGGCTCCTGACACTGGGGGGGAGCGAGGGACAGGGAAGGGCTGACCAGGCGCTTTAAGGCTTCTCCCTCCTCCTCTCCCCGGACAGTTAGTTTCTGTTGATGAGATTGGGTCCCAGGTGGGACTTCTCATTACCTCCTCTACATGGTGGTGGACGGACGCATGGAGCTGTGCTCTCCAGAGGGGCTGCCAGGGTGTTCCGGCCCCGGCCCTGCCCGGCCTCCGGGCGGGACCAGGTCAGACTCTTCCACACTTTCCCCGGGCCTTGGTCTGTGGACACAGCCCCCCAGGGCATCTCCGCGGTCATCCTGCCTGGGCCTCTCCACGTGTGCATGGCCTGCGTGTCCCCTTAGCTTGGTGGTTTCCTCGCACGTGGCCCAGACCCTGTCCCTGTCCCCAAGGAGGTTGAAGTCCACTCTCCCACTGCTCTTCCTCCAGCGCTGCACGTCCATCGTCACCTCTACCCCGAGGAGGGTCACCAAGCGTCCATCTCCCTCCTGGAGGGGCAGGGCCACTTCTTGTTTTCTCTCCAACCCCAGTAACATGACACCCCATTTCGGAGGCACTCGGGACGAGGAAGTGAACAGAGTTACGCTAGTTTTCACTTCTGTTCCTAAGCTGCAGGGCCGGTTTGTGTGAACCTGGCTACGTTCCCGACAAGGTTCCTACCATATCAAGTCTCCACGGCCTCTCTGACTCTTGGGCTAAAAGCTGGCGAGTGCTTCATCAGCGCCACCAGCCGCGTTGGTTTCTAGCTGGTCCTTTCTGTCCATCCGCTCTCACTCTCCCAGGTCATGTGTACGCAGTTATATTCATGCAGAATCCGTGTTCTGAAGGGTAGATTTACTTGTACAGTTTTATTTGGGAAGTTTCCTCCTTCCTCAATTTTTTTCCAAAAGTTTTTAGAAAGGAGAAGTTGGGGATAAACAGAGAAAAAGAGGGAAGGAGTGATTCTTTTTATATTTTTATTGATGTCAGAGAGGAAGGGAGAGGGAGAGATAGAAACATCAATGATGAGAGAGAATCATTGATTGGCTGCCTCCTGCATGCCCCACGCTGGGGATCGGGCCTGCAACCTGGGCATGTGCCCTGACCCGGAATCAAACCGTGACCTCCTGGTTCATAGGTTGATGCTCAACCACTGAGCCACACTGGCTGTGCTGTGCTAATTTATATATTTTCAGTGAACTCTACAGTGGATCTTAATTAAACAGCATCTTTTTCCTGGAGTTTTGATACCAGGTAGAGGATAAAGACATTGAGATACCAGCTGGTCAGGGAAACGTCCTATTGACGCGTACACCCTAAAGAAACATTGACTTACTGATGCTACATCGGAGATGTTTTTGGATAGTGGCATCTACATGTATTAAAGGCTAACATGCAAAGTGTCCCTGCAGGAGTTCGACCGGGAGATCGGAGTTCTACCGCTCGCTATGATGTGCGCTGACCACCGGGGGTGGCATGGAAAGAAGGAAGGCCCCAGCCAGCGGCGGGCAGCTGGGGAAGGAAGGCCCTGGCCACCAGCAGGAAGGCCTCCATCAGTCCTGATCACTGGCCAGACCTAGGGACCCTACCTGTGCATGAATTTCATGCACCGGGCCTCTAGTTACTATGTAAATGACCTCTGAAACAATACAATTTCACAAAAATCAGGACCTTTGAGAGCTATTTTTAAGACAACAGTAAGTTTTATCTTCTGAGTCAATGAAGACCACACATGTTTTGAATTTGATGTCTGATGAGAAATATCTCTACCGTACAAAGTTAAAAAGGAAAGTCTTAGGAGACTGACTAAGGAACCAAAATAACACCCAGAACCAACAGGACACAACTGAACAGCATGGAGGGAGGTTGTCAGCCCTGGGCACACCTCTCCGTCTCATTAGCACCGCTCTCCCGGATGCCTGAAACTGGTGGCAGCGAAGCCCGGATTTGCCTGATTTAACTTCATGAGAGTGTGTGACCCAGTAAACAAACAAGGCGTGGTGGGAACAGAGCGGGATCCGCCCGGCCGAGCCCAGCCTGAGCACTCAGCGGCAGGCTGTAGGAAACAGCCTTCCCCGGGTCAAGGCCATGCCATGTGTCAGCTTTGCTTACTTCAGGCCAAAGTTCAGCCGAGTCAGAGGATGTTCCCGGGCCTCTGGGCCTCACCTACACGGCTGCTTTCGTTCAGTTCCCCAGGGAGGCCCTGGCCCGAAGACTCAGAGGAACGCATGCTCCTGAGAGCACAGGAACCACAGTGTCCTGACCCCAGAAGACGTGTGTGAATGTCAGATCTCTGCGTGGCCAAGGTGGGGGAGGGAGGGGGCATGCACACCGGGCAGGTGACAGACACCCAGGTTCTTCTCCTGCTCGCTCTCCTTTGCCCCAACCTAACCCGAGCTTCTCTGGTCTCTCCCACAGCAAGCCAAGTCTTTGCCAAACTGCTCATTTTAGTCCTGGCGACACAGGAGACCACATCCAGGGCTCCTCCTGCTCCCCAAACTGGATGTGATCCAGGAGAGCTCCAAGGACCAGGGAATCATGGGATTACTGGGGAGAAGGGCCAGGGTTTCTGAAACACCGTGTGGCAGGTCCCGCAAAGCTCTCAGCAGACTGTGATGTGTGCAGGATGCAAACCTTCACTCAGCTAAGCTGCTGAGATGAGGGTTGTTTCTTGCAGTAGGTACACTGTCTGACCATGATAAGGTGGTTGCAAAACCTGACTTTCTGATGGCCAGGATACCCTCCTTGTGTGCCTCAACTTCCTCATCTGTAAAATGGGTTGCTCCTAGTGCTTCCACCACAGGAATGTGTCGAGGTAGAATCACAGAAGAGTGCCTGATATTCAGTGGGATACCAGGACTAGTACTGTTACTAGTACTGTTACTAGCACTGTTAGTGGTACTGTTACTAGTAGGATCGCTACTCCTGTCGTCATCTCTACTAGAGCACCACCACGTGGTTGCTGTGGAGCTTTCTTTGGGAGGATGAGACCCATGAAGGAAGTGGCTGCTCATTCCATGCAGCCTCCCACGGACCGTGCCTTTCCTGAGTGGGGAAAATGGGTCTCTTGATAAGATCCCCGTGAAGTCCTAGCTAAACCAACAAAATAAGTCTTACATCACGTCGGTCAGGGATCATGGGCAAGGAAGGGGTGCACTTCCTGTTGTCCTGGCACTGAATGCACCCTGTGACTCACGGGGGGTTTCGAAGGGAGAGAGCCTTGGGGTTAGGAGCGTATTGTTGACAAGTTCATGGAGAAGCAGTTGGTTATTTAATCTTTCTAGCTTATTTGGGAGTGGCGATCTCTTTTCTTACTGAAAGGGACACAATGAACTTGGCCTAGGAAATTTCATAGTGGCCATAGAGTACATTTGACTTTTCGGTGGAGTTCGCTTTATGAAACCCAGGTGATGGGCTTAAAACAAAGACAGTGTGGCCTCTGTAGTAGAAGCCAGCTGGTCAGTTAGGGTCTTTAGAACTGTGTCAGCTGGCTAGCAGGGAGAGGCTGTCCTCTGGGTCCTAGGAGGGTGGAGTTGAGAAGTCTAGTGTGGGCATTAAGAACGGGATTCAAAGAGTCAGACCACCTGGGTTCAAATTTGGCACCTTATCAGATATATGACCTTGGGCAAACGTCTCTGGGACATGGTTTCTTCATTTGCAAGGTGGAACTAATCATAATATGATTAGACTAGAAGCCTGATGTACGAAATTTGTGCAAGGGGCTCTGACCTCACAGCCCGGCTTTATCCAGAAGGTCATCAATTTGCATATTATGCTTTTATTATTATAGATTATGAAGATTATGAGGTTATGTGAATTAAATGAGTTAATACAGTTTATTTTTTAAATTTATCTTTATTGTTGAAAGTATTACAGATGTCCCCTTTTCCCCCCTAATTGACCCTCTCCCTCCTGTCCTGGCCACCCCCAGGCCTTCACCACACTATTGTCCGAGCCCATGAGTTATGCATATAAATTCTTTGGTTAATCTGTTCCCCTCAACCCTCTTCCCTCTGAGATTTGTCTGTCTGTTGCAAGCTTCCACATCTCTGGATCTATTTTGTTTGTCAGTTTATTGTGTTCATTCGATTCCTCATATAAGTGAGATCATGTGATATTGTCCTTCTCTGACTGGCTTAGAATAGAACGATACTAATTATCATCATCATCATCATCATTTTTAGAAAACATCATTTACTACAGTGCTTTCAATTTCAAAGGTGCTTTAAGTTATAGAATTTTGAATTTCAATCCCAAGGAACCACCCTGCCCCCCACCTTCTTGGGGGTTCAGCATTAAACTATGTTTGCCTGATTCTGTAGATGGTTCGCCAGCAGTGTGAAGGGGGCGGTTTTGTGCGGAGATAATGCTCCGCACCATTCACACCGACATGCTCATGTCCTAACATTTTGCTTGTAGATGCTTTTGAGCCACGTCTCATACTTTTGAAGGCTGTTTGCTGTCGAGGAGGCCTGGAGAGAGAGTGAGCCTGGTGGACAGGAGCACAATGAGCACTGTCACCGTCGACCCAGCTCCAAGGATGAGAGAAGCCGCCAGGTTCCCATCTTATGGAGAATTGTGTTCCAATGATTCTCTTTTGTCTCTCTACTCCCCAACTCACCTTCAAGCATGATTTCAAACCCGAAGGCATATATTTTTAAATCATTTTGTTGGGAAATAATTTTAAACTCACAGGAAAACTGCAAGAATATTTACGAAGAACAAAAAAGTAAGCCAGATGTCCGTTGTGAACATTTCGCTCCATGTGCTTTGTCACTTGTTCTCCCTCTTTCTAGACACACACACACACACACACACACACACTCACATGCGCACGCACAACTATATTTTTCTGAGTGTTTGTAAGTAAGTTGCCTAGATCAGAGGTCCTCAAACTTTTTAAACAGGGGGCCAGTTCACTGTCCCTCAGACTGTTGGAGGGCCGGACTATAAAAAAAAAAACTATGAACAAATTCCTATGCACACTGCCCATATCTTATTTTGAAGTAAAAAAACAAAATGGGAACAAATACAGTATTTAACATGAAGAACAAGTAAAGTTAAATCAACTGACTATTTGCATTACCTCTGAGCGCTGACCATTTGCATTACCTCTGAGCACTGACAATTTGCGTTATCACTGTGATGCTACCCTCCTAGAAACCAACCCCAACCAACTAACCAACTTCAAAAAAAAAAAAGGCCCTACTAACTGCAAAATAAAAAAAAAATAGACCTCCTAACTTCAAAAAAAAAATAAATCCTAACTTGTCCTTACCTCGGTCCTCAGGCAGCAGCAGGCTCTGCACAGGCAAGCTCGTGACTCGTCAGATCACACCCAAGACTGAGAGGAGTAGTCGAGAGACAGAGAGAAGGAGGGGAGTCAGAGAGTGTGGCACATTCCACACATGCGCACTGCGGCCCGGGACGAGTCGGCTGCTAAGCAACAGGCAGCGGCGGCAAAAACACCCGGCGGGCCGGATAAATGTTTTTGGTGGGCCGCATGTGGCCCGCGGGCCGTAGTTTGAGGACCGCTGGCCTAGATCTTGGCCCATCATCCCTAAATACTTCAGTGTCTGATTTTTAAGAACAAGGCTAATTATTCTCTTACGTAACCAGAATATTCTTATCAACTTTAGTAAATTTAATCTGCTGTTCTTATTCCAACTTTGTTAGCGGACCAAGGAATACCCCTTACAGCATGCTTTCCTTCCAATACAGGGTCCGGTCTCTAAGTTTGCATTTATGTGGTAGGTCTGTTTAGTCTCTATAAGGCATATTTGTAAAAAGGCTGACCACTGTTACACACCAACAGGCTAACGTTATTGCTCTAAATAACAGAGGTACACCAGCTTGATCTATTTATGGTACTCGATGCTGTAACGACACAAAAGATGCTCATCTCAGAGCGGTGGACTTTTTTGGGTGCCGCTGAATGGTCAGTGTGTGACCTTCTGCTACCTAAGGTTCTGTTCTGGCGCGTCCGTCCCCATAAACTTCTCAAGGATAATGAGCCAAGCTTCCTTCCTCAGGTTCAGCCCTATAGGTGTATGGGCATCATCGAAATGAAATCCAGGGGGGCCTTTCCCTGTGTCAATGGGGAAATGCATCTTTTTGGAATTCAGACTGAATCTGTACTTTTTCACGCTTACGCTTGCTCAGGTAAACACAACATGCTGTTAGGCAAGAAACATTCCGTCAGTATTTTTAAGTGCCTCTCAGGTTTCTGGGACAGTAAACAAATCACTGAGAAAAGAAAGGAACCAGCCCGTCAGACCTCTTCCAGTGAATTGAACGAAGCAATTGGAAACCATCCTGAGATGGGAGGTCCCTCTTTTCATTGGTCATGGTGATGACTTCTTTAGCCTTTTCCTCGGCTCTTTATCGTAGACGTCTGTAGCGTTTAGAGTCAGCTTGCCACATGTTTTCATGAATTCCCTGGAAAGAAAGGTGTGTGTGTGTGTGTGTGTGTGTGTGTGTCGGGGGGACATGGGGTGGAGTGAGGGGCAGAGGGAAGAGCAGTCACTTGCCGTCGTCTCATGCTTCAGAAGCTGGTCTGGGCATTGCTTTGGTCACATCCAGTGGTGGGGGAGGCGGTTGAAGGCAGCAAGGGAAGTGCTAGGCTCTGGAATAAATAGGTGGGAGTTGGTGGAGGGCAGAGAGGGGGTTTTCCTTTATAATCATTCAAGGTTTAAGTGTTCCTAGAAGCCATCATCAGTTCATTATTTGTGAGTAGGGCTACCATAGGACACACACAAAAAACCAAAGGGCTGTATGAAGAGGGAGCTACCTGGCTTCTGTTCAGAGTGAGCGGAGTGAATGGCTGACCACTCCAGCAGGGAGTGTGTTTCTGAGAATAAAGAAAAAGAAAGGCCTGGCCGACGTGAATCAGGGTTTGAGGGTTGACCTATGAACCAAGAGGTCAAGTTTGATTTGCGGTCAGGACACATGCCCAGGTTGCAGGGTCGATCCCCGGTATGGGGCCTGCAGGAGGCAGTTAATCAATGGTTTTCTCTCATCATTGATGTTTCTATCTCTCTCTCCCTCTCCCTTCCTCTCTGAAATCAATAAAAATACATTTAAAAAAGAAAACGAGAGATCTCAGGGAAACTGGTATTTAGATCTTGGGTCAAGATGAGGGTAGAATGAGAAAAAAAAAGGAAGTTCTGGAACCTCACATCGAAGATGGTGGAGAGTGAAAATAAAACTAAGTCTAGGTGGCGAGGGGCCTTATTATTGACCGTGAATAGTGGTGGGGGGAGGCTGGGGGTGGACAGAGAGCTTGAGCTTAGCATTTTTGGCTTCCCTGAAGAATGCCGGGGTGTTCCAATTCCCTAGCTGTGGAATTTAATCCACTGGGGTTTCACGGGAATGAATTCCCACGTCCCAGTCATACCCTCACCTCTATTAGAAAGGAGTGTTAGTTACTCCTTGGCAGCCTTAGTTACTCCTCGGGAGCGGTCCTTGTGTGTGCACAGGAGGGTCCAACTCCTGGATAATGGGGGCCTCAGATATTTGCCTTAGAAAATGGCCAGGAAGACGGGCAGAGAATCATGAGGCTTCTCCCCTCCACTTCAGGGCCTCACACGCTGTTTTGGGTGGAAATTAGTAAGCGTCCTTTTTCTGCAGTCTCTCGGCAAACCCCTCTTAGCAGCTGCAACCTCCTGTGGGAGTGACGCCCACGAGGGGCGGCCATCGTCCTCAAGTTGTCTTTCCTGGGTGATGTCTACAAATTCATTGATTATTTTATAGGCTGACTTCGTAAGGAATAAGGACCTGGAATACAGTCCAAGTTTTCCTTAATATGTAATGCAAGTGGGGTTAATGATTAAACTCTAAGTGGTCTTGGTAAACACTCGAGACTTCATTAGGTGCAATATAACTAGTGATATTTAATAATCCCTGACATTTTTTTCAGCCTTTCAGTATGTATGTGAGAGGGAATTATGAGTCAAAGATGAGTAAACTCTACTTGTCATATGTCATAGGTGCCCGCCCCCCCTCCACCCGACCCCCCATCTCCAGAATGGTACATTTAAGTCTTGGTTTTGATAATCCATGAAGGAGGTGAGGGTGGACTTCCTTCAAAGGCAGGTGAAGGGGCCTTTATCAGCCCATCAGTTCTTTTTCCTGCTGTGACTCACCGGTTGATGGCCAAGGCGAAACTTCCTCTGTTTCATAGAATAGTTTATTTGTTTTTGATCTTTATCTTTAGAAATGTGTGGAACAAAAAACGAGTGCACTTATCAGGAAATAAAAAAGTTGTTATTTGCAGGGTTGAGCAGCACATAAAGGTGAACTCTACACGCACGCATGTATTAGATTTACCTCTGTGAAACGGACTAATTGCACAAGATTCAAAGCCGGCATATTGCATGGCTACCCGCCAGACGGGAAGGTCACAGCGCCCTTCCATGGGATGTGTTGTGAGTCATAACCTCTGTGCTCAGACACTCAGCGAAGTGACGTGTGGAGCAGAGCGGGCAGTGGCAGCCTGGCCCTCCATGTGCAGGTGGTGTGTTTGCTGGGAGGAATTGTCAGAGTCAGAGAGATGTCAGGCTGTAATCGCTGCGCAAGCTTGGAAATAAATTCCCCCGGAGACTAACGGGGAGGGGGTTTGCCTGGGGGCGTGAGGATGCTGGGAGAGACCTCCCTGCGGGGAGTGTGTGTCCAAGGCGAGTGGTTTTGGTGAGCTCTGAGCAGCCTGGTGTCGCTGTAAAGGAGAATTCAGCAGAGCCAGGCCTTGGCCAGCCTTGGATGCCCCGCTAAGAGATGCGAGACAGCTGCTGCTGCAGCCCCATGCCCTCCCTTTCTGGAAGCCCGCAGCAAGCGGCCTCGGGCTTAGTGTCTTTGTTGAGCCAGAGAGCGAGCGGAAGTGGAACGCTGAGCACGGAAGCTCTGGTTGCCCTCAGTCCATCTTCCGGGCCGGGACCCCAGGTGTGGGTTCCAAGGTGCTCCTCCCACCTTTCGCCAGAAGTGCCGGGAGCGATATCAAAGCTTTGAAATGGCGTCCAGTTCTAAGTCTGCCTTTATTAGTGATGATGATATTGCTAAATATGTCAATGTAGTAAAGGTTTCCTTACGTGTTTGAATATGTAACTTCATTTACTTGCGATTCATTATTTTTTTTCCTAAACTGCTGTAAAATCAGCAAAAATGCCTTGGCAATTTTAGCATAGTTCCTAGGATACTGGTTGGCACTCAAAGGGTTAAGGCGCCGTGATAGGAGTTCTACTGCTGCATTGAAGAGGGAATGATGGGGCCCGAGGACAGGGCAGGCTCAGGTGACCTAGGGAATCCCTGTCGTGGGACTTGGATATGACTCCGATGATGTCAGGGGTGATGGAAAAGGAGGAGCCCAGGATAACCCCCAAATCCCTGCCCACTTTCACCTGGCGAGGCGAGCAAAGACGTTGGCCTTGGTAGTGACATTGGCCTCTTAGACATCTGGCAGGTGGACAGCTGGCAGGCAATTAAGGCTGGACCTTGGGGAGTGGTCTGGGCTGGACAGATGGATTTGGGGGCAACTGGTGCTCCATTTTAGCTCGCTCTCTAGCTTCCTGGTAGGTTCTGTGGGTGGATACTAGGTATCAGGGTAACAGCAGAAGCCAGCTCTCACCCTGGTCTATCAAGGCCACAGGAATCTGCATTTTTTACTCCTTAAGGCAAAACCAGCGGTGTCACGTGAGAGGGGGCTTGGGGTGGGAGGGAGGGACGAGCCACTCGCTCAGGATCACATCAACTAAAAGTGGGGCCGTAGGGGTAGGAATTAAAGTTGTGTTGGCAACGCTTGCCACGCTGGGCTGAGCTTTCAGTGTAAATACAGAGCGACTTTGGCTCAGAAATAGCACGTGTTGTAGGCAAGGAAGTCCCATGAGTGCGAAAGGCACGCTTATGACCTAATACGCATGCATGGAAATAGCGTTTAGTGTGCCCTGTGGTGGCATCGTTTATTACACACAGAGTGTGCCACCGAGACCAACAGGGACTCCTGTCCTTGGGAGCTCAGGGAGGCCAAGCAGAAAGGGGGGGCATGGCAAGAAGCCACGTGCCCCAAATCAGAACTGACTCCTGGAAGCGGGGCCGCAGGTTGCCGGGAGCTCCATGAATTTGGCTGAAAATGCTCCAGAGACTTAGACTGATTGTCCGGTTGGGTCGGACAGGAGCTGGCACTGTGGGGTGATTGGAAAAGGGGCCCGAGAAGGTGCCGGTGGGTCTGAAGTCGAGCTGTGAGCCCAGGAGGTCAGGGGAGGGGGAGGGAGGACAGCCATGGTCAGGAGAGAGTGTCAGGGCGTCCTGGCTCCGGAGGGAGGAGGGGAGTCTGGGAGAGCAGGGATGGGAGTCGGGAGAGCAGTCAGTGGGGCGGTCGTTGCCTGGGAGAAGGTGGGGGTGCCTCGCAGGGTATCCGATGGATGAGCCACGGAGAAAGACATGAGGTGAGACTAAAAAAAAACTATATATTTTTATTGATTTTAGAGCGGAAGGAAGAGAGAGAGAGAGAGAGAGAGAGAGAGAGAGAGAGAGAGAGAGAGAAACATCAATGATGAGAGGGAACCATTGATCGGCTGCCTCCTGCACTCCCCACACTGGGGATGGAGCCCGCAACCCAGGTCTGTGCCCTGAATGGGAATCCAACGGTGACCTCCTGGTTCCTAGGTTGACGCTCACCCGCTGAGCCACAACTGACCCTGAGAGGGGGTTGCATTTGCTCCGGATGGAGGAAGCAAGGTCGGGCACAGGTGAGAGCTTCCCGCCATTTTTATGGAAGAGGAGGAAGAAGAAAGAAAAGAGGCCCCAAATAATTTAAAAACGAGAGCCCAGAAAGTGGAAGAAGCGGCCACGGCAGTGCCAGGAGAGCCAGCAACCTGTCTGAATACGGATTTGGCTGCTCCCATCATGGCTGGGCCCCCACCAGCCCCCACGCCCCCCCCACGCCCCAGCTTCTAGTTCTTTCTGTCTTTGATGGGGCCCGCAGTGCGGTGTGAAGGGCCACTGGCCGGGGAAGGGCCCCGTCTTTCATTCTGTTTCCTTCCTCTGCTCTGCCGTGCTCTCTCAGGGTCGGGTGTGGGGTGCTGAGCAGTAGGGGACACAGCCCCCTGCCCGCACCTGGGCCCCGGGCTGGACCAGCCGGGGGGCCTCGGGGCAGGGCTGCGGGGGACACCGCACGGAGGAAGCGCCTTGCTTACCGTCTCCCGCCTCTGCCACTTGGGTCAAAAGGCAACAAGGATCCAGGAGGCCTGTGGTGAACCCGGACCGTCACGCGTGGACGCCCCCTTCCTCCCGGCTTCCCCGCGAGGAGCAGCTATTAATTACACCAAGTGACAAAGATCCCCCTTGCTGCTTGACGGACACAAGGATGAATCTTTGTTACTGACTGCAAGTAATAGACGTGGGGGGAGGAGCCGGGCCGGAGCCGTCGCTGGCCGCTGCCCGCCCGGAGGCAGCAGGGGACACTGGGCAGGACTTGGGCAGGTTCCTCCTGTGCAAACACAGCCTCCGCCCTTCGCTGCTTTAGTTCTGGCACGAGGACAGCCTGTCCCTTTGCATTAACTCTGTTCTGCAGAGAACAGTCATTTAGGAGGAAACGCTGGGGAGCGGCAGGCGCGGGTCCATGGACGGCAGCTGAATGCCGGCTTTCTTAGCGGGCGCGGCTGGAAAAGCGTGCCTCTCGCGGCCTGTTTTCATTCCGCTTGAAACACACGGACGGGCCAGAAAGGAAAGCAGTTTCAAAGGGAACGTTTCAAGGACTCCTAAGAGGAGGACCCGGTGCCAAACCTACGATTCCCCGACATGCAAACGGCTGACACGCAGCCAATGAACAGCACGTGCTACTCAAGTTTTCTTCAGAGAAACAGGAGCCGGGAGGTTCCTTCTCGCCCCGAAACTCTTTAAACCAGGGGTTTCCATTTCCCTGTTTCCTAAGTCCTCGGACCCCATTCTTTGCATAGTTTACATCTATCTCTTCATCAAACCTGAAACAAAAGCTTCTAAGAATAACTTTCTTCTCCGAACGGGAGAATGTTATTTCCTTGCATCCGTCTGTGACTTGGCATGAAGCTTTCATAGCCATCAAGACTATACAAGGTGCCAAACACCCCCAAACCTGGGCCACTGGGGGCTGCTTCCTGGACCCAGAGATGAACCCAGGAGGTGGAGAGTAAATGCATATTTATCAAGGTCAGAAGCCTTTCCTCGCCTTGCATTGTCTGCAGTCAGGAATGACCTCAGATTCTTTCTGGAAGAGAAAAGGCAGGCCGTAATTACGTTAATTAAACTCAAAAAAGGCAGTGACGACAGGGGCTTGCTGGGGCTGTGGTGGTCACCCCACATGGGCGACCGCCCTCGACGTAATTTAGAAGAATCATCATTCACTATGAAAAACCCCACTGGTGAGCTAGTCTCTCAAATGCCTTGTTTAATTTAGTAAAAATTATTTTTTGATCAGGAACCAGTCAGTGCTAAAAATCATTATATGTCATCTTGTCAGAGACTCACAGACCTGAGTGGGTGTCGTTCCCGGGAAGGCTGTCCGGTGGGTCCTCGGCTCCCGGCCCTCTGCTCCCTCCACCGGGCAGCGCTGGCCGGGAAATAGGCCCGCAGGCTAGACCTTGACCCTCGGACTTATCTCGCCGGCCCGGCTCTGGTTAAATTTTGCCTTCCATATCTTCATATTTCCATGATGGAGCATGGAAAAAGAAACTCAGCAAAGGTTTCACCTCTGCTGTTAAAAAGTTCTGACCTTTGCTCACATTTGCCAGGGAAAGTGCCTTATAGCACCAATTAACATGAATTATTAACTCCCGGATTAATAATTGATTAGCAACCGAACGGCCCCAGGCAGGGCCAGATCACACTATTGAAAGACAGGCGCAGGAAGCCCGTAGCTCTGATGAGAACAGTCCGTTGACGATGCTTGGGGTAAGGAATGGCATCCAGACTTTCTGAAGGATTTTTACGTTTCCCCTCTAAGGCCCGCACTGGCTGCAAAGTCAGATCATTGAACCAAGAATTCCTGCAGTGACTTGTGTAGATGTGTGTTTTTTAAACACTTTTATTTAACAAATTCTCATGCACCTCTTCCTTCGTCATCTCCTAGTCAGAGTACAGGTGGATGTTACTTCATTTAATTCTCCTAACAGCCACCCGAGCTAGACAGTTACAATCATCCACATGAGCCCGGGCAGTGCCCGCAGTCACACAGGTGGGTGGTCACAGGGCTGCCGGGACAAGTACCACCCATGGGTGTGGGGGGGAGGGGCTTAAAAGAGGAATCTACCGTCTCACAGTCGGAGGCCGGAAGTTCCAGATCAGGTTGTGGGCAGGGTGGTCGCTCTGGGGCTGGTGGTGTTTGGTCTTCCTGGGCTTGTAGAATCATCACCCCGATCTCCGCCCTCGTCGTCACATGGAATTTTCTCTCTCTGTGTTATGTGTCCTGATTTCCTCTATTTAAAGGATGCCAGGCTCATTGCATTGATGCCCACCCTGATGACCTCACTTTTTAATTTATTTTCAAAAAAATGTTTTTTTTTTATTGATTTCAGAAAGGGAGGGAGAGGGAGAGATAGAAACATGAATGATGAGAGAGAGTCATTGAGTCACTAATCAGCTGCCTCCTGCACGCCCCCTACTGGGGATCGAGCCTACAACCCAGGCCTGTGTCTTGACCGGGAATTGACCCGTGACCTCCTGGTTCAGAGGTCGATGCTCCACCACTGAGCCACTCGGCCGGGCTGCTGACCTCACTTCAATTGGTTGCTTTTCTAAAGACCCAATTTCCAGATAAGGCCCCATTTTGAAGTTCTGGGGGTGGCGGGTGGGGTGGGGGATGGACATCATTTAACCTATCACCTTGGGGGAACAAAAGTCAACCCAGGTGTCTGGCCCGGCCTGTGCTCCTGGGCACAGAGAGCTCACGAAGGCACGTTCAGTTGAGAGCATCTTACTGGTTCGTATCCAGGAACTGTCCTCGGCACAGGTGCCCCCGGGACCGCGTCTCCTGGCGCTCAGGCGGGATCTGGGTAATTGAGGGGATCAGACCGGTTTATAGCGCAAGGCCCTCTAATCCCCCGTAAGCCCCAGGCCCGCTGAGTTTGAAATCTCAGAGCTCTCTCGGCGCTCTCTGTTGGCCTCTGCAGCACATATTTTCTTAAACACACATTTTACAGGCGTTTCAGGAGGGAGAGGCCTAATTACTTCCTCCGTTCCCTTCCAAATTCCTGCTCTCGGCGCCATGATCAGGTCACGCAGACTCGGCTACCGTGCAAGTCCACCCGGCGCGGCAGAGCTTGAGGTGGGAAGGCAGGAACCAAAAGGCCCAACGTCTGATTCCTTGGCCCTTGGACTTGACATTCCTGTTCTCTAACGGAGGAAGAAGGAAAGGAAAAACAAGAGGAGAAAAGGAGAAGCAGGGAACGTAAGAGTACAGAGCCCGGCCGGCGGGGCTCCGTGGTTGAGCGTCGACTTAAGAACCAGGAGGTCAGGGTTCGATTCCCGGTCAGGGCACATGCCCGGGTTGTGGGTTTGATCCCTGGTAGGGGGTGTGCAGTGAGGCAGCCGACAATGATTCTCTCTCACCGTCGATGTTTCTATCTCTCCCTCTCCCTTTCCCTTCTTCCCTGAAAGCAATAAAAATAAAAGAGGCCAGAAAGTAATTTTGCGAGTAAAAGTAGGACTAGGGTTTGGGGTTTAGGAGCTTGTGCTTTGCTTCATCACCTGCCGCTTCTCAAAGGAGAGGCAGTTATTCTGCTGGTGAAACCCCAGGTGGAGGAGGGCAGGTTCCAGTTCTTTTTTTAAAAAAAATATATTTTTATCGATTTCAGAGGGGAAGGGAAAGGAAGAGGAGATAGAAACATCAATGATGAGAGAATCATGGATCGGCTGCCTCCTGTATGCCCCCCACTGGGGACCGAGCCCATAACTCAGGCATGAGCCCTTGACTAGAATCGAACCTGGGACCCTTGATCCACAGGCTGACACTCTATCCACTGAGCCAAACCGGCCAGGCAGGTCCCAGTTCTTATCTCCCCCCTTTACCTCCTCGCCACCCTCCCATCTACCCTCTCCTCCCCCTCCCCCCCCCCGCCCACCCCTGTGAAGACCAGTCCCCAAGAGCACAGGCTACGTGTGGCTCCCAGTCGATGCAGTATTTCGGGACCCCCCTTTCTGTGTCTGGGCTCCTCGGCGAGTGCGGACGTAGCAGCATTTCCGTGCCGTTCCTGTGGGGGACCACCTCCTGTTCGCCTTTTCTTCTGAAGCCAAGGGTGTGAGCCAGTCACACAGCCGGACGCCGGTGAATGGTGGGGCTTTGTTCCTGCTCTGCTTTCAGTGTGTTTAGAAGCTCGCTCTGATCTGAAGGCAGAAGCCAGGGGTTGTTTCTAGATCGACTCTGAATGAGGACAGGGGCACCAGAGGGCATCCCAGAGGGCATCTCAGAGGGCGTCTCAGAGGGCATCCCAGAGGGCGTCCCAGAGGGCGTCCCAGAGGGCGTCTCAGAGGGCGAGGGTCTGGAGGGAAACGAAGCTGCGGCCAGGCCTCTGGGCTCTGCTGGGCTTCTAACAGAGGGACATGGATTTCTGATTCTTAACTTGAAATGACCGGCCTGGAGGTCTGAGCAGGCTCCTACTTCCCTCACTCTCTCTTCTCTGGGAGCCCCATCAAATGTTAATTCGCACAGAATCAGCAGACCGGGAGGTGGCAAAAATGGCCACAGGCCACCCAGCCGGCGTGGCTCAGTGGTTGAGTATTGACTTGTGGACCAAGAGCGCAATGCCCCGGTTGTAGGCTCAATTCCCAGCAGCGGAAGTGCAGGAAGCAGCTGATCTATGATATCTCTCTCTCATCGATGTTTCTATCTCTCCTACTTTCTCTTTCCTTTCTCTCTAAAATCAATAAAAACATATTAAAAAGAAAAAATGGCCACCATCCTCTCCTTTCCCTGAACCCATGCTTCTTACTATAATGTGACTTTGCAACTCTCCCACCCAAAGGGAGGAGTCGGAGTCTGTTTCCCCACCTCTGTATCGGGGCAGCCCTGGGACTTGCTTTAGCCAATAGAAGGCCACAGAGGTGACTCTGTGCCACTTCTGAGCCCAGCTCAAGAGCAGCTCAGGAGGTCTCAGTCAAGGCTATTCTTTCTTGGGACCCGGTGACTACGCCCGGGCAGCCTGCTGGAGGATGAGTGACCGCATGAACAGAGCAGGGATGCTTCGACAGAGGCCGGCCATCCCGAACCACCAGTCCTGGCTGAACGACCAGCTTCACACCCAGGCATGAGCGAGCACGGGCAAAATCAAAGCAACCATCCCACCGAGCCAGCCCTAGCTGTTGATCTAAAGAATCAGGACCTGGATAAAGGTGGTTGTTTTAAGCCACCAAGCATTGGTGTGGTTTGTTACACAGCCATAGCTAACCGATACACTGGCCTAGCAATGTGATCACATTTTTGGTTTCTGTTCTTTTTGGTTACTGACGTCCCTTTGAGAGTCTCAACCAGCATTTGTGTCTGAGGAACACCCAGGATTGTTGGTAATTGCCTCTGCTGCTCACGGCCGTGATCACAGTGATCATAGTGGGGACCCTCACAGGTCAGTCCCCGAAGTCACCTTTGGGCTTCCTTCTTTGTGATGGGAGATAAAAGATGCAATCGTTTTGTTTTTGTTTTTAAATGGGATTTCCTACATACCCCTGACCATTGGAACCCTAAACTGTTACTGACGTAGTGAGTCCCTGAGTCTTCATAGAGTTGACCTCTCACCCCCTGGAGCACAGGTGTCTTCCCAAGGCCGCCCAGCTACTTCTTGCGCATCTGGCCTGACCACAGGCTGTCCGTGTGATGGTCGGCAGAGAGCCCTGATGCCCAGGTCTCTCCATGGAAGGTTAACATAGTCCTGGAGCAAATCTGTAAAGGAATATTTTTGTTCTTTCAGTTTGAATGCAAGCAGTTTCCGATCTTGTTTTCTGATGGAGTTAGAGAGGAAGGCTTTCACCAGGTCAATGACTGCCTGGCATGTCCTTGAGATATTTAATCCCCCCAGCAAAGATACCACATCTGGCGCAGGTGTTAAATTTAGTGACAATTAGGGCTGATATTTAGTTGGGTTTGAATGGTCTGTTGGATCCATCAGATTTCTACCAGGGCCAGATCGATGCATTAAAATGAGATGTGACGGGGACCACCATCCCTGCATCCTTTTAATACTTGACGGTGGTACCACATTCTGCCACCCCGCCCTGGGAGTGACGTTGTCTTTGATTTGGTACCCTAGCTGGGAGGGGTGGGAGGGGCAGTGTCAGAAGTTTCTACTTGGCTTTCCCCAGTAGGATAGTTCTTACCCACCGGCCAAGGACTCAACGTAAGTTGTGTTGACTGCCAGCACGACTGTTCCATTTGTACATTTCGGAACAAGGCCAGCAGTTGCCAGGTGGGTCTGTGGAAATGGTGGATGCCCTCTGAGCCGGATGTGGGTTAGGATGCCATTGAGATCCTAACCCACAACAGTCTGCAGTGTTGCCAGCACTGGTTTCCTTCTGCTCCCATTGTAACAGAAGGGCCATGAGAATGCTTTGGTTCCTCAGCGATCGGTGGAAACCAAGATTCTGTGTGCAATACTTCTAGGTATATTTGGGCCTCTCCTGCCCCTTATACCTGAGGACTAGGGGAATCGTTACCATGTTCATTTGCCATTATGCTGTCGGCTCTGTTCTCCTGGGGACTCAGGCCTGGGAACTGTGAAAGGGATCATGACCCTTCATGGCGGCAACTCTCCTTCGTCTCCTGGCAATGTGTCCTTCGTTTTCTGCTGGTAAAAAAGGTGGGCGAGTTCAATCCCGACCCTCATTACCATTCTGCTAATACCTGTCTCTGTTGACCACTCTCTCCTTCTACTCACTTCTTTTCCCCGTGGCTTCCGTCACGCCACACCTATCATCTCAGAACCTGGCTACGGAAAGGGTTGAGTCTCCTGGTAAGTCCAGCGGTCTTCTTGGTCCTTCCCCAGCCCAACAAGAATGACCCACCTTTGTGCCCAGAGAGCCCTCCATCACTGATCCTGTATTGGATTTCTTCCTGTCTCTGACTTCCACACTGCACTCACATGCTCCCTGAGATGGGTCCTCACATTTAGGCTTTCAGAGTTGGGCACGGGGCCTGTTTATGGCAGATGCTGTTCATTCTTCGTCCAAAGAATGAATGAATGAATGAGTGAGTGAATAGATGGAGTCTGAGTTCAACTTTAAAAAGGGCTGATAAAGGATCTGAGTCCAGGAATTAAGGTTGGTAGGTGGGCCATTGGTGCCCACAGGTTCCTATGACTACAGCCTGTTATGGGAGCCTGTTCTGAAGTCTGTCCCCACAGGCTTGTCCCCGATGGTCCTGAAGGTGCCAGCCTGGGGCACAGCTTCTGACCAAGTGAGGGGACTTTTGCTGGCAACACTGCAGACTGTCTGTGGTCCAGGGCGGGGCCAGGACGGGCACTGGTGTGGTTCCCCGGAGACAGGCAAGCAGTCTGGTGCCATGTCAGTCACCTTTTATCCCAAACCCATCTCTATGTAGAACCTGGGACAACTGATTGAAGCCATGTTATGAGTTGAACTGAGTTTCCCCAAATTTGTATGTTGAGCCCTAACTTCCAGGACTCAGAGTGTGGCCTTGTTCGGAGGTAGGGTCTTTGCAGAGGAAATCAAGTTAAAGTGACGTCAGTAGGGTGAGCCCTGGCCCAATAGGGCCGGAGTCCTCATGAAAGGGGAACTCGGCATGTGTAGAGCAGTGGTTCTCAGCCTTCCTAATGCCGCGACCCTTTAATACAGCTCCTCATGTTGTGGTGACCCCCAACCATAAGATTATTTTCGTTGCTACTTCATAACTGTAATTTTGCTACTGTTATGAATCGTCATGTCAATATCTGATATGCAGGATGTACTTTCATTGTTACAAATTGAACATAATGAAAGCATAGTGATTAATCACAAAAACAATATGTAATTACATATGTGTTTTCGGATTGTCTTAGGCGAACCCTGTGAAAGTGTCATTCGACCCTCAAAGGGGTCGCGGCCCACAGGTTGAGAACCGCTGGTGTAGACAGACAAGCAGAGAGGGAAGACACCTCGAGGTGAAGGCCCAGGGGGAAGACCGCCAGCCGCAAGGAGAAACGCTGCGCGGGCCTTCCCCGCACGGCCCCTTGGAAGGAGCCCGCCTGCCGATAAACGTGCCTTTGGGCGTCTGGCCTCCAGGACTGCGAGGCGAGGCTGTGGTTTTGTGATGGGAGCCAAGGAGCCCCCGTCAGAGACCTGAACATATGCATCCCCCCCACTCCCTGCCCCCCCCCCCCCCAACCTGTGCTCCCTCCTAGGCTGGTGGAAGGTCTCCGTCACAAACCCTGGCGGGGGGGGGGGGGGGGGGAGTTCACTCCTTTTGTTGTTGTTGTTAATTCTCGCCTGAGGATAGTTTCCCATAGAGACAGAGGGCAGGACAGAGAGAAACATTGATGTGAGAGAAACACACGGATTGGCTGCCTCCTGCACCAGCTCCGACCAGGGCCTGGGTCGGGAAGGAGCCTGAAACTGAGGCATGTGCCCTTGACCAGAATTGAACCCAGGACCCTTCAGTCCGCAGGCTGATGCTCTATCCACCGAGCCACACCGGCCAGGGCCGAAGGTCACTCCTGTCCCTTCCTGTCTGTGACTGAAGCCTGGTGTTGAAGACCCTGCCTTGGTTGGCTGCGCTGACAGCGCCACGGCCCTGGAGGAAAACGTGGGAGGTGGAGGCAGGTCAGCGAAGGGCGGCCTGTTACAACGTCGACTTTCTGAGAAGAGGAATTAAAGGTCCGTAATCTCGTTGTCTCCACAGACGAGTAATGATGATAGGGCCCCGGATTCTGGAAAGTAAGATGCTGCAGCAAACGTCTGCAGAGGGAAACCAAGTTAAAGGGCAGGTTATAAATGAAGCTGCACTGGGACCGTGACTCAGCCGCGCAGGCTGTGCCCGTCTCTCTAACCAGATTCCCCGGGCCTGTCCCCCCCAATTTGCAGGACTTCCTCCGATTCCTGGCATCACGCTGCCCCCAAGACTCTGGAAGGCAGAGCTTAGGAAAGGAAGGGAGAGATTCTCTCCCCGTTTCTGCTGCATTCTGGGGAGACGTACCTTAATGATGGGCCTCCTGTCCCCATGCAGAATGGTTCTACATAACAGAGTCCTTTATGGAAAGAAAATATATGTTTATTGACTTCTGAGAGGAAGGGAGAGGAAGAGAGAGGTAGAAACATCAGTGATGAGAGAATCATTGACTGGCTGCCTCCTGTGTGCTCCACACTGGGGATGGAGCCCGCAACCCGAGCCTGTGCCCTGACCGGGAATCAAACCACAACTTACTGGTTCATAGGTCGATGCTCAACCACTGAGCCACGCCGGCCAGGCTAACAGAGCCCTTTACTGACGAAGCTTGGCCTTCAGTGCTGCTGTCTCGCCATGGCCCTTGGTTAAGGACAGCCATTCTGTTCCAAATGTGAAAGGGAAGTTTATTTTCATGAAAAAAAGCTCCCCCCTGTGCACCCCCCCCATGTTTTTTTTTTTTGCGGGGGGGGGGGGGCGGGGAGGCAACCAAAGTGTTTGGTGGCCTTGTTTCGACAAGTCAAAACCAAACCAAACAAAGCCCCAACTCATCTCTTAGTAAAGCCTTGGTAACGAATACACTGTCTTAAGTCCTGGTGATGGTGGGTAACTGCGCTGGGAAATACTAATTCTGAGAGCTTACCTTGGGAGGCCAGACCGTCTTCACAGAAGATATCGTACGCTCCCCCCCCCACCCCCCCCGCCCCCGTGTACAGTTCGGACCGTGGAATGCGCAGGAAGAAAGATGAGAGTGCGGTCAAGTGCGCTTGGGGAGAGGGGGGCCACTGTCGGTGGTAGATTGGCAGGGGACAGGGAAGACAGGCTGCAGGGCTTGCCACGCACAGAGAGCGGCCCCCACCCCAACCCTAACGGGTCGGCCCACTTCCAGGGTGCTTGTTCATTCACCAGAGGGTCTTGGAACAGCCGCCCAACCACGCCGTGTCTCTCCTTCCTCATCGTAAGAAAGCAAATGATAACATTCGCTCCCCGTGTCTCCCAGCATACACGTAAACGCCAGCACTGAGATGCTGGTTTAAAGATGGTTTTTAGAAGTTGCTGTGGGGCTGCAGAAGGAAGGAGGGAGGGAGGGAGGGTGGGGAGGGAGGGAAAGGATGGGAAGAGGAGGGAAGAAGTGAAGGAAGAAGGAAGGGGTCTGGGTGCATTCCAGCTTTCATGACAAAGATGCTCTGTGCACGTGGTGGCTCGTAAACAAGGAACCTTCCCCACAGTCCTGGGGGCTGGGACGCCCCAAACCACGACCCTGCAGACTCGGTGTCTGGCGGGAACCCGCCTTCTGCACAGCTGTCTTCTCCCGGTGCCCGCACGTGGGGGAGGGCGAGGGAGCTCTGTGGAGATCTGTTTGATGAGGGCACTGATCCCGTTCATGGGGGCTCCATCCTCACGACCGAGGCATCTCCCAAAGGCCCCACCTCCGAACACTGTCACATGGCCGGGAGGATTGAAACATACAGATTTTGGGGGGATATAACATTCAGGCTTTAGCAAAAAGGAAGAAAGGAAGCAAGAAGAAAGGAAGGAAGACAGAGGGAGGAAGGAAGACTATCGCTTGAATCTCATCTTTGCTGGGTTTTGAAATTTCTGAGTTAACTCAGTGAACACTGGCTGCTCTTGGGGAAAGACAGGTAGAAACTCTCAAAGCCTGCTTGTTGAACGCCTGAGCTAGAAGACTGTGAGCAGCACAGACACACCTGCCCTGAGTGAAAGCCCTCAGTCCAGCCCTGGGAGCTGAGTCGCGGTGGTGTCTGAACTTGGGGAACGGCGGCAGCCATGCCCGCACCCGGGACCCGCTGGGAGACTGCAGGACTGCGCAATATGCCGTGACCGCCGGGCCCCGACCACAAAGCCCATCCACAGGACGAGGATCGCTTCGAGAGACCAAGATAAACATTAAATTAATCAACGAAGGCTCTGGGGGGAAATGGCCACTAATTTCAAATTTATCATCTCTGGAAAATCAATTATTATTATGCTTATTGATGTTGTGTTTGTCACTGTTTTCAGCCGTTTCCCCCGATGACATGGATTAAACGAAGAACATGGTTGTAAAAGAGATTAGACACGTTCGATTCTGTTTCCAGACGTTCCATCTCTCAGCTACCTGGGGGTTGGGGGGGCCCTTCACGGGCAGAGGCTGAGCTTGCTGTTCTTTGCTCCCCCCTAGGGCTGCCCTGTTGGCCTCCGTAGGATCTTAATCTTCAGTTAAATGCCGGCTACTGTTTCTCCCTCCCGGGCAGGGTCTTGGAGACACCCTTGTATGATGTCAACACTCCCTTTCCAGCCCAGTTGGGCTTGGAATTTGCTCCCTTACCCCCCAAAGATTCTGAGGCCTCTACCTCAATGTGTGTGTGAGGAGCTCCCCAAGGCCAGACCCACAGAAAGGGGCTTCCTGCTTCCCTGATTCCATGCTGAGTCCCCACAATGCTCAGCGCCTGCCAGCCAGTGCCAGCGCTCCCTGGCGGATGGCAGGGTCTTGTCCTTTGGGAGCCGTGGAGGGTTGGAGTTCTCACCGCTGTGCGCGACACAGGTTTGCCAGCTAAAGAACAACGTGCAGACCATTCGGTTGCATAAGTGTTTGCATGTGCAACACCACAGTCCTCTATAGGGCCTGTTAGAGCAACGGAGGGATGATTCTAGAATCACAGTCCATGTGCCATCACGTTCCATTAGCTGGGAAAAATTGGTAGCAAATATATTTATATATTTCATAATATATGCCAGGTGGTATGCAAAGCTCTCTGGGAAAACACAAAGATGCATTGGATGTAGACTCTGCCTTCAGTGAGAACACAGTCTGGTGAGTTCCTGATGTTGTTAAATGTTAGTTTGATACCCATACATGTGTGAATATACCCAAATCAACATATAATGGGCATCATTTCTAAATGCAGCTCTCGGATAACACAGACATTTATGAACCCAATATTGGTTCTAGGGCAGAGGTTCTCAACCTGTGGGTTGCGACATTACAATTCATAACAGTAGCAACATTACAGTTATGAAGTAGCAATGAAAACAATTTTATGGTTGGGGATCACCACAACATGAGGAACTATATTAAAGGGTCGTGGCATTAGGAAGGTTGAGAACCACTGCTCTAGGGATTTGAAACTAATATCTGCTGGTGGAGATATTTTTCAGTAACACGGAAGCTTATAAAATGATAAAGTGAGAGTAAAAAATGCTCTTCCTCCCTTAATCTTGTTCCCCAGTGGCAGCTACAGGTTAACTTTCTGGTTTGTGTTCTTCCTAAATCTTTGCTTGCCTTTCCTATATAATAAAAGGCTAATATGCAAATTGACCAAATGGTGGAACAACCAGTCGCTATGACACACACTGACCACCAGGGGGGAGATGCTCAATGCAGGAGCTGCCCCCTGGTGGTGAGTGCATTCCCACTGGGGGAGCGTCGCTCAGCCAGAAGCCCTGAGCTGGACTCATGGCTGGCGAGCGCATCAGTGCTAAGGATGTCTGACTGCTGGCTTAGGCCCACTCCCTGCAGTGACATCCCCCGAGGGCTCCTGGACTGCAACAGGGCACAGGCCGGGCTGAGGGACCCCTGTGAGTTCACGAATTTCGTGCACCAGGCCTCTAGTAAAATATAATAATAATAAGGCACGTATATGGTGATATCGTTGTAGGCCACGCCTTATTCTTTCAAAGGGCCAGCTAATGTAGCAAAGCTTGGGTGTACAGAATCCATGTAACATTCCCTTGTTGGTGGACACTTAGCTTATTGCCAGTATTTTTATTTATTTCTTTGTATTACTGTAAGTGGATTCTGAGTAAGAACTTGTTAGAGCAGACATACTAGCACTGTAAGTTGTATACAAATGATGTTTTGTAGTTGACCATTAAAGCCGTCAGTGGAGGGATAGTTAACCCAATCTCAGTTCATGAAGACTTGGCCCTTTTGAGGGCACAGAATTGGCAGGAGTTGGTGGCTGCATAGGTACCGGGATAGAGGAGAGTTGGAGATAGCTGTGAGCTTTCAAACCGAAATGAATGGGTGTGTTGCGGTGACATGGGAAAGATTGGTGTGTGTGTGTGTGTGTGTGTGGAATCAGGGGGTAGAAATGCATTTACAATTTTAAAATGCAAGACACAGAGCATACAGTTGGAAACTGCGAATTTTGTGCCTGTACGTCTGTGGGCTTTGTTAGGAGCATGGTCAGGTGGGTGGTCCATGGAAGACGCACTTGCCCTGGAAAAGCCATGAAGAGAGAGGCAGTGAAGGCTCCTGGGCGAGGAGGGGCCCGGGGCCAGGAGGGGACAGTGGTCCGGGAGGGCTCTCCCAGGCCTGGGAGAGGGCAGGTGGCAGGGGAGCAGCGGGCGGTGCGTGGACACTGTGGGAGAGGAGCCGGCGGGCCCGCTGACGAAGGTGGCTGGCGCCCATTGGTGGCCAGAGCCGGGGCAGGGCCTCCGTGTCAGCCTCTGATGTCCTCACTCCGGCTGTAGACCTGGATTTTGTGAAACATGAGGACGGTGATAAAATGCTCACTCCTTCCTGTTGAAGGCATGTGCCTTGTGATTGTGTCTGTGTTGTTGGGCCTTGGGTCTCATCACCTTAGGCTGCTTATGAACAACTGGACTGAACCGGATCCCCAACAACTGGTCGATTGCTTGGTTAAATACGGTCAGTATTGTTATATGGTTAGAGTTACAATTTCCCTTTTTGTAGAAAAGCAATCTTATGTGTGTACACAGAAATGGCCAATCATGTGTCCAAGTGTGGCAGCCACCACGCCCCACAGCTGGGAGCCTTCCAGGGGAGAGAGAGCACATTTATTCTTTCTCCCAACAGCTGCAGGGGAGAAGGAAGACGGGGCCCCTGCCTTCCTCAGCAGCAGGTGGAAAGTCTGCGTCAGGTGTGGGACTTGCCCAGGTGGGTCTGGCACATGATTGGCGGGTGCAGGAGGCTGTTCCGCTCGCCCTGTAAGAAGCAAGTGAGCTTCCTCCTGTGCAGGCGGGAGGGAGGGCCTGCCCCCCACCCACTCTCTTGGCTCCCCACCTCCCCCAGCCCGCTCCCACCTTAAGGTTGCTGTGTATTTGGGCTGGACAACAAGACTTGGAGCCGCCATGCGTCCCTCCATGGCCTGCCAATGCCACGGAAGTCTAATGACCAGAAGAATCCAAGGCATCATCTTTTCTGAGATTTTGAAACCATTTCGGCTGTTTACCGATTAATGGATATATTTTTAAAGTCTATAGTCAGATTGACCAATAAAATGTCTTAGTTGATAGTAATTTCAGGGAAATTACTTGCTGGGTTCAAAGGCGTTTCTCAGGTATTCTGTTACTACGGAGTCTACGAATAGGATCATATATTTGAATCACAGGCTGTTAAAAGGGGAGGGATGTGAGGAACGATCTAGAAACCCACTTTTAAGAGGAGATTGAAGCTCATAGGGGTAGTTGGTCACATAGCCAGTGGCCGGAATTCAGCTCTTTGGACTCCCAGTCCAGTGCTCTCCCCAAAGCACCGATGCCTCTTATACAGACACGGTGAGTCCTGCAGACTTTGGAGTGATCTCAGGTCGTTCACAGGCAGAACCTGGGCGAAGGTGTGTGCAGCTCTGGGTCACTCGGACTCGCTGGGCAGTACAAAGTGCTAATTGTAAATCCTGGTTTGCTCAGGACATACGTGAGGGGTCCGCAGCTGAGCCAGGAGGGGCAGATGCGGGGTGGGCAGGAGATGCTGAGCTGGGCTGCAGGCAGGGCCCAGGTTCGGCCACCCCCGCCAGGGCCCCTGGCGTGGACACTGCCCTCAGGGCTGCTGGCACCAGCTGGAGTAGCTGGTCTCTGCTCCCCTGGTGCCAGCTGCTCTGGGAAGGGGGAGCCCTGTGTGCAAGGTCTTTATCTCTACGTGGCCTTGGCCCGATAATGAACTCCAGGAGGCTGGAGACCTTGTACCCTGCGAGGGAGGCAGAGCCTGCGGGAGCTGGCCGTGGGCGGCTACTGCTGCCCGTGCTCCCTGTGGCTGGGCCGTGGGTCCTTCCTGGAGAGGGATCTGGGCCGTGCAGCCCTGCTCTGTCGTGGGCGTGATGTGCGTGCGCTAGCATGTGTGTGTGCACGCGTGTGTGCATGTGTGTGTGTGCATGTGCGTGTGTGTGTGTGCGCGTGTGTGTGTGTTTGCGGGGAAAGTGCAACTTGGATAGAAGGAAAGACTTATGGAGCCATTCCTATTTATTGTATTTATTTATTTATGGTTAAATTTTGTCTCAGTCACAGCTGACATTCAGTCACTTTGCCTTGTCTCAGGTGTGCCATGTGGTCAGGCGGTCACAGGCTTCCCAGAGTGATACCCCCCTGGCCCCACGTGTAGCTGCCACAATCCTATTGATTACATCCCGTCGCCTCCATTCCACAGGCTGCCCTTCACCACCCGGGGCTGTTTTGTAACTGCCAACGTGGCTTCTCCGTCCCTTCACCTTTGTCCCCACCCCCCACCCCAGCCTCCCTCCCCTCTGGCACCCAGCCGTCTGTTCTCTGTATCGATGAGTTTGTTTGTTTTGTTCTTTAGATTCCACATATAAGTGAGATCCGTGGCACGTGTCCTTCCCTGACTGGCTTATTTCACTGAGCACAATGCCCTCTGGGGCCCCCAGGCTGGTGCAGATGGAGCCATTTTAAAAGCCACGGGCGATGCCTGGCAGGTGAGGCGCCTGGGTCTCTCCTAACCAGGGTGGACCTCACTCCTGGGACACCAGAGCGGTTCTCGCCGGCTCTGTACGTGGACATGGAAAGCACATGCATTGCCGTGGCAGCAACGTCTGTGCAGGTGCCGAGTACGTCGAGGTCTTGTTACGTGAGGAATGTGTGAGCCACCCAAGGGGGCCAGACGCGGTCCCCGCGCACCAGGATGAGCAGACTTCACCGAGTGCGGAGTGAGGAGGCGAGGCCAGGACATCGTCTTTAGTGCAAGACCAGTCATGTCAATCAGAACGCTATAACTTCCCAAGGAAACTTCCAGACTCAGGAATGCGAGTTGAACTCGGCGGGGCGAGAGAGAGGGTGATCGGAACGGACGTAAGGCGATCATCAGGCAGCCATCGATCTTCACAGACTGACGGAGGCGGTGGGCCGCTAACGATGCTGCACCTCTGACCAGGGGGGCGACTAAGTCAACTCTGCATCCGAGGCTCAAAGGATAGACCAGAGCAAACACGGCGAACCCATCCGGCCTGGGTGTGTCCCGGCCTCTGCCACTCATGCCAGGGTTTGGCCACAGTGTCGTTGCTGGGACCCTCTTCGTCCCAACTCTAAGCGGTGTCATTCTGTCCGGCTGTTCACCGCTGAGGCTCACGGGAGCTTCCGGATCTTTCTGTGTCTTGCTGTGCAGGCTGTGGCGATCTGGGGTGGCAGCTGTCAGAGCCTCCAGACCCCAGGCTGTTCCTCCTGCTTTAAGGGGCTCCTCATGCTGCCTCTGGGTGTCCCACAGATGGTGTTCTTCCGGGATTCCAAGCAGAACTGGGACACAAGCCCCGCTTCTTCCTGCCCCCCCTTTCTCCCCCCAAACCATCTCTCCTACGCCAAGGCCAGGTGGGGAGGAGCGGGACCTGTTCTGGAACGGGGAAGCACCTTGGCCTTGACCGCGTTCTGTGTAGGACCCTCCAGCCCCCTGGGCAAGCCTGGGACCCACCTGCGTTTCTGTGTGAGAAGAATTTCCCTCTCTTCTCTGTTTTGTGCTCTTGCCATCGCCCTTCACGCTTCCTGGTCCTTCGCGCTCAGAGACCTTCCGGGAGAACTGTTCAGAAAGGTTTCAAGAGCTCTATTTGCATTTATTTATTATTTATTTAAAATATGTTGTTATTGATTTTAGAGAGAGAGGAAGGGAGAGGGTGAGAGAGAGGGAAACATCAAAGAGAGAGAAGCACCCACATCGATCAGCTGCCCCCTGCACGTCCCCCACTGGGGATGGAGCCCGCAACCCGGGCATGTGCCCCGACCAGGAATCGAACCAGTGACCTCTTTTTTAAAATTTTATTTTATCTTTTTTTTTATTTTTTATTTTTATTTTTTATTTTATTGCTTAAAGTATTACAAAGGGTATTACATATGTGTCCATGCTCCCCCCCCCCACCCTAGACAGTCCCCTAGCCTCCCCTATCCCCCAGTGTCTTAGGTCCATTGGTTATGCTTATATTAAAATTTTATTTTATCTTTATAATTTATTTTATTGTTTAACGTTTTACACATGTCTCCAAACCAGTGACCTCCTGGTGCATGGGCTGATGCTCAACCACTGAGCCACACCAGACAGGCCTGCTTGCATTTCTAAGTAAGACATGATCATTGAGAAAACTTTGAAAAGATAGCAAAGAACAAGGTCAGAAATCCACAGAGACACGGAGTCTCAACATCCAAAACACCACTGCCAGCGTTCTGGCGTCGTTGTCTGTCCATCTTTCCTCCGGGAGCCTCACGCACTGGACGGTGCAGGCAGCGTGGCGTCGAAGCGCGTGCGGTCAGGTCTCTCCCCTCCTGGCACAGACCTCGTGCCCTCAGGCCCCTGAAAGCTGCTCGGCTCCCTCGTTCATGGCAACCGAGCCACGGACATTGCTGTGTGCGATGCCTCTTCCGCAATCCTGTTTTTTTCCCCAGACCGAGAAGTAGGGTGATTGTGTGCAAATGAATCAGCTGTTTAACGCTCTGCGTTAATTTTTCTCACTCACTTTCCTGAAAGGTGAAGGCGGTCGCTGTGAGTGAGGAAGGTTGGTAGGCAGGTAAGACCGTTTCCCCCACCCTTCCCAGCATTTGCCAAAGAGCTTCCCCGCTGCATGAGAGGATCATGGAAATGCTGGACGCGAAGACTCTGGAATTAAGAAGTTAAAGTGTCCACGTCAGGGCAGATCTATCTCCCCCTAAGTTCATTATTTGGGGACAGTGGCGCGGCCGGAAGATCGACAGCCCCCGGATTCCATTTGTCCCGCAGCTGCGCCCGGTGACCGGCCAGCGTGGCAGTTAGTTGGCAGCGTTTAATAAGATTGTCCTCCGTGATTGAAACAAATGGCCCTCCTTTTGTCATCAGAAATGCGATCTTTATGCATTTGTTTCACTAATACAGAATCTGACATCATTAATAATCGGGGCTGGCAACTTGCTCTTGTTGAATACAATAGACGAATGAAAAATTTAATTTTTTAGTAGATCATAAAAGATGTGCCAATAGATCAAAGAGAATTTAGGCAGAGTACCTGTGATGCCCGAGACGTGTCATTGTCTCCACTTGTTAGGCGAGCGCGTCTGTGCCGATGCCATTCTCTGTGACCCCCCCCACCCCACCCCCCAACGCCGTAGTGCGGTGTTCAGTGGCCGGCATCTCCCCCTCCCCCTCCCCCTTTCTCTCTCAAAGCAATTAAAAAAATACATCCTCAGGTGAGGCTTAAAAAATATACGTCTACACTGACAACAGCTGCCAAGACCTAAAGATGGACCAATCTATCCGCATCTTTGTGCAAGTGGAATGGTGACCATGACCTTGATTAGACCTCTGTCTGTCTGTCTGTCCACTGAGAGCCCACACTTGGGTGGGAGAAGCTTGGACTAGAACTTTCCACTCCTGTCCTGCTGGGCCGTGTCCTGCTGGGCCGTGCCCTGCGGCCAGCAAATGCTCTCTGTGGCAGCGGCAGGGCTCTGAGCTCAGTTGACGCGTCCTGAGGCGGCACAGCGAGCTAGCACAGACGCGACAAGAGCTTTGCTTTGAAGGACACACAGCTTTGCTTGGAAGTGGAATTGTATGTGGGCGGGATTCGTTGGCGTAAAGGCTCTGGAAATCAAGATTTGAAAAAAGAGTTTGTGTCGAGATCCTATGATCTTGTGCTTTCTTCAAGACCCCACAGGCTACCCGTCTTTTAATATTTTTATTGATTTCAGAGAGGAAGGGAGAGGGACAGAGAGATAGTAACACCCGTGATGAGAGAGAATCATGGATCAGCTGCCTCCTGCACGTCCCCCGCTGGGGATCGAGCCCACAACCCGGGCCTGTGCCCTGACCGGGAATTGAACCGTGAACTCCTGGTTCGTAGATGGATGCTCAACCGCTGAGCCATCCCAGCAGGATGGTGAGCCTGTTTTGGAAAACCACACCTGCTGGAAGACGCTAGCAGGGTTTCTGAGGTTGGCGATGCTGGTGTTTCTCTTAGGACTTGAGTCCTTTTCCATTCTTGGTGCGTTGTTTCTCCTCCAATCTGTCGGCTGCGAGAAGGGCTGGTGACCCATTTGACGGGCAGTTGGTGCCTCCCTGGCCTGAGGGGCAGGAAGGGTGTCCATGGGGAAGGGGCCCGGCAGTGTGGTGACCCAGGGGGAGGCGGGAGTGCAGCCACTGCAGCCCCGCCGCAGGGGAGGAGCAGGGACCCCGGTCAGAGGAAGCCGCATCTCGGTGTGTCCCCCTGCGCCTTGGGCCAGGCCGCACGGCCGTCCCCTGGTTCGGGAGGCAGAGGTAACATGAAATAGTCTCGGTTTCAAAAGAAACTCACAAGCAGCCGTCTGGGCTGCTCCTTCTTGCAGCCGTTCCCGTTCCCCTTTCTGTCGATGGCCTTGCTGGGCGACGACCCGCCACGGGGACCCTCAGGCACGTCTGCCTCTCAGCAGCTCAGGCTGCTCGTATCTCCTGTAGACCCTCTGCAAACAGAAAGGAAATATTGATCCCTTCCCTCACCGTCAGAGGCTCTGATACAGGTCAGCACGCCAAGCTGTCGGGGCTGCGCTCTCGGGTCACAGTTCACACTCCGTCTAATCCCATTGTCCATAGCTCTCAATTCCTCGGGCCGTTTCCAGCGCAAGCCAAGCAGCGTCGATAAAGGAAGGAAGGGGGCTGCGCTCTGAGCAGAGCCCGGGGTCTCCCTGTGGTCTCTCCAGGAGGGCGAAGGGTTTGTTACGGCACCAGGTGCCCTCCGTACCTCCCGCGGAGACGGCAAGCGGCCTCTGGGATGAAGAGGACCCTGCTTCCCGTGGTGAGCAGCAGGGCGTGAGGTGGGGGGGGGACGGTGATGAAGGGTGTGCCGGCTGCTGGTCCACAGGCCGCTCGTTTGATAGAATCCGCGATGCCGTGTGTTTGGGGTGGTGAGCACCTGCCGCCGAGTGACTTGAACAGCATATTGTCTTCCCCCCTGTGGATGGGCCTCATCCCGTCAGCGGACAGCCGCCTGCAGCAGAGGCCGAGGTTCCCGAGGAGGAAGGAATTCTGTCTCTAGGTTACAGTGTAGCATTCTGCTCGGGTTTTCAGCCTTTGGATTCAAGGCTGCAGCATCAGCTCCTACCTGGGCTCCAGTCCACCAGCTGCTCTATGAAGTTTGCACTTGCAGTTGACAATTCCTTAACCCATCCCATGGGGTCTGTTGTGTTTTTTTTTTTTCCTTTTTGTTGTTCTAGAGCAGCGGTTCTCAACCTGTGGGTCGCGACCCCTTTGGCGGTCGAACGAACCTTTCACAGGGGTCGCCTAAGACCATCGGAAAACACATCTATAATTACATATTGTTTTTGTGATTAATCACTATGCTTTAATTATGTTCAATTTGTAACAATGAAACTGGGGGTCACCACAACATGAGGAGCTGTATTAAAGGGTCATGGCGTTAGGAAGGTTGAGAACCACTGCTCTAGGGAGATCTGTCTAGTACAGTGGGGGAGGGATTTGGAGACCAAGGCGAGCCATGGGAGAGAGCCGTCTGCCCAGGACCACGGTGCCCCACGTGACCTTCCTGAAGGTGTGGGTGGCTGCCACGGTCAGGCTCACACGAGGGGCGGCAGCAGGAGGCGTTCCCCACCCGGCTCCTGGCGGGAAGGTGGCGCATGCCAGGGGCTCACTGGAGAGCCGGTGTTAAAGGTCAAGGGGTAGAGGAATCAAGCAGGTGGTGCAGCCCAGGGCAGCCTCCGTGGGATCTGTGAGCACCCCAGGCCTGAAAGAGCGGGGTGGGCACGAGGCCTATGGGGGTGCCTCCCCTGAGGAAGGTGGGGCTCCCAGCCAAGCGGGGGGGGGGGGGGGCGGCAGGGAGGCTGTGGAAGGAATAAGCGGCCTGGCCTCTTTCTCTCCTCCGACCCCAAACTCCTGCCAGCGTCTCCGTCTCCCATGGTCTGAGCCCAACCGTCAGGCCCAGGGCGAGGAGGCTCCTGCAAACGCCCAGTGGCCGGCCTCCAGGAGGGAAGGGCAGGGCAGAGGATGGACTCATGGACTCGGAGCTGAACAAAGAGAATAACCAGCCCCCGTGGGAATCCACCGAGAGAGTTCCTAATGCCCTTTTAACTTCTAGTAAATCGTGGGCTACATCTTATTAATTAAGGAAAAGGAAACAGGCCTCCTTGGGCAATGCCGTTCCCGCATTCCGCCCCCTGGCAGTGAGGGATGTGAACGCATGTTCTGTGATGCGGGAAGAGAATCCTTCGCTTTCCTGGATTCAGGGCAGCGGTTCTCAGCCTGTGGGTCGCGACCCCTTTGGCGGTCGAACGACCCTTTCACAGGGGTCGCCTAAGACCATCCTGCATATCAGATATTTACATGACGATTCATAACAGTAGCAACATGACAGTGATGAAGTAGCCACGAGAATAATTTTATGGTTGGATCACGACATGAGGAACTGTTCTCAACCACTGATTGAGGGGTGAGGGGACCCCAATTCTCAGGCACTTGGGGCAGGGCTCCTCGATTTAGATTCTGCCCTCCTTTCTCTTCTTCCCCCTCCCCCCGACCCTAGCAGCCAGGCCCTGTCCTGCCCATAAGCAGGGCCGCACAGGTGAACACGTTCAGAGCCTCGCCCCCAGACGAAGGCTCCTCGGGGCGGACGGCCTCTTGCAGAGACGGAGGCTCCGCTTTCTGTGATGAGACAAGGGTTCGGTCTCTCAGCGAGCATGAGACCCTGTGCGTGTCAGTTACTGAGGACCACAGCGCTGAGGACCGAGAGTCATTTGCACAGCGGACGTCACTCCGTGTGCTGTAAAGCGGTTGAACGTAAGGCTCTTGACTGTAAGTGTTCGTTCAGCTGATACTGAACACTGCCCTGTGGGGTGTTCGCCGTCCGCACTGTCCCACTGATTTTGGGTTGGGTCCCCGCACACCGTCTCTGTACACACGGAAGGTTCTGGGCCAGGTACCTGGGGTCCTGACGCAGCGCTTCCTTGCTGCCAGGAGATGCGCTGGGTCCTGGCTGCAGAGAGCTCAGGACAGCCCTGCTTCCCGCCTACAGGCCACAGAGCTCAGGACGGCCCTGCTTCCCGCCTATAGGCCACAGAGCTCAGGACGGCCCTGCTTCCCGCCTACAGGCCACAGAGCTCAGGACGGCCCTGCTTCCCGCCTACAGGCCACAGAGCTCAGGACGGCCCTGCTTCCCTGCCTACAGGCCACAGAGCTCAGGACAGCCCTGCTTCCCGCCTACAGGCCACAGAGCTCAGGACGGCCCTGCTTCCAGGCCTACAGGTGGGCCAGGGAGACGGACAGGCGGGCCAGGGAGACAGACAGGCGGGCCATGGAGACAGACAGGCGGTCGGTGCGGAGTGTGGTGAGAGCGCACCCTCAGAGGAGCAGCGTCACCCCCACCCGGGACCTGGGCAAGGCGACCTAGGAGGGAACACCCAAGACTCTGAGTCTTGGAGGAAGATCAGAGAGCTCTGTGGCCAGGCGGGAAGCGAGGGGAGTGGCGTTCCCGGAAGGACAGGCCAGGGCGTGGAGCAGCGGGGGCACTGCGAGTGGGGCTGGGGGCTGATGGGGGCGGACTGGTCTCCCATGTTCTAGTCTGATTTTATTACTTTTTTAATTTTTAAAAATAATTTTTGTTGATTTCAGAGAGGAAGGGAGAGAGCGAGAGAGAGAGAGAGAAAGAGAGAGAGAGAAAGAGAGAGGCACATAAATGATGAGAGAGAATCATTGATCGGCTGCCTCCTGCACACCCTGCACTGGGGATGGAGCCAGGTTCATAGGTTGATGTTCAACCACCAAGCCACGCTGGCTGGGCTATAGTGTGACTTTATAATGAGGTCAAGGAGGAGCCTGTGCCTCCCACGTGGGGAATTGGCACGAGAGGACTGAACTGTAGAGAGAAGAGTGTGTAGAGATGGAGGAGACGGGGCTGGGAGGCGGTGGGGCAGGCTGAAGCGTGGGAGGAGGAATGGAGTGTAGACGGCTCTGAGATGCCACAATACACGTTTCCGGAAGCGTGGCTATGTTCCCAGCTTGGTTGGCGAGGCAGACAATCACCAACACGAATGATGGGGCCGGGGAGCAGGTTGGCGGGTGGCAAAGAGGTACCCGTGGACGAGCAGCCTCTCGGGCGTCCATGTGGGGGCTGCTGAGGTCGGGCTGCAGCCCTGCGCTCCCAAGGAAGGCCTGGGAGATCCTGTGGTTGACAGGATGATGGGTGGGGGAGGGGAGGGCATAAAACAGTGGGTGAAACCACCAAGAACAACTGTGGGGGTGCGACAATGAGAGGATCAGTTACACCCATCACTCTCCATACTTCTGTGAATGCTTGAAATAGCTGATCATTAAAAAATCTCCAATTGCCTGCCTGGCGTGGCTCAGTGGTTGAGTGTCCACCTAGGAACCAGGAGGTCACAGTCTGATTCCCAGTCAGGGCACGTACCCAGGTTGCAGGCTCAATTCCCAGGACGGGGCGTGCCGGAGGCAGCTGATCCATGATTCTTATCATTGGTGTTTCTCTCTCTCTCTCCACCTCTCCCTTCCTCTCTGAAATCAAGAAAAAAAATTTAAAAAAATTGAAATTGAGGAAAAGAACAGCTGGAGGAAGAGGAAACTTTTGTGGTAAAGAGGCAGCAGCCCCGGGTCTGGGGGCTCCTGAGTCCACGCAGCGAGAGTGGTGCCCAGATGGGGTTCATGGCCACCGGGGCCAGAGAGAAACAGATGGAACTCCTCCAAGTGGATCAGGAGGTTCACAGGCCCCGCGGACGCCAGCCAGGAGTTTGCTGGGCTGATGGGAGTGGAATTGAGGAGTGAGAGGGAGGGGCAGAAGCAGGGAGAAGGGGAAGCTGCTCCTTAAGAAATTTCACGGGGAAGGGAAGGAAGAGATAAGCGGCTAGAGAGGAATCGGGGTCTTGTCCCAAGAATTGCCCCCCCTTTTTTTAAAGGCAGGCAGAGCTAGGGCAGCCCTCAGGATGAGGGCAGAGCGGGAGGACGGGAGAGGGTCTGGGTGCTGTGAGGGTGCAAAGGAGAAGCTATGGATGGAGTGGAGGCCCAGGTGGGAAGCACGGGTGGGAGCGGAGCCGCCGGGGGTGCACACACACAACCTGTTTCCGATGTCACGGGCAGAGCAGGTCCTGGGGATGAAGGTCAGGTGTGGCTGTAGGGGAGCAGGGAGGAGCTCAAGGAACGGAGGTGTCTCCAGTGACTGTGGGGGAGTCACGAGGGGAGGGGAGGAATCAGCGCAGAGCAAAGGTAGAGGGTGGAGAGCCCGAACCCCCAGGCGCAAAATATACACCCGAAAGCGGGAGGCAAAGGCAACGTCTAGCCCAGCCCCTGTCCGTTTAGACACCGCTTCCGCGGGTGTGGCCATGGGCACCATTTCCTGTCGGCTCACAGGGGATGCGAGTGGAACCAGATTCCGGATGGGAATTGTTGAAATGGTTACAGCAGGTTGGGGGGCCTCTTTTCTGGCCCGTGTTTCCCTACGATGCAGGGTTCCAGCGGGTACAGCGCCCAGAAAAGGCAGCCAGAGTAGCACCAATAGAAGAGACAGTGGATGGAATAACATGACCCCAGACATTCGTCATGAGTTAGTTTTAAACTATCTCACCTACAATGACCACTTATTTATTGCATACGACTCTCTCTGCATTTTATAAACTTCTCTCTAGGGCATAGGTGTCCTTCTCCTGGGCCTATTCAAGGTGCAGGTGCCACTGGAAGTAAGCCTAGGACCTTTGACAAGAGAAGTGGAAATAGCACCTTAGTTATGACTTTACTCATTCTTTAGACCGACTGCAGACATTTGCCAACTGTTCATCTGAAATGTCCCTGTGATAGTGTTCAAATGCATGAGAACCGACTATTCAAATGGGACTTTTAACACTCTGTGTTGCCCTAGCTTGTCTGGCTCAGTGAATTGAGCATCAGCCTGTAGACCGAAGGGTCCCGGATTTGATTCTGGTCAGGGGCACAGGCCCGGGTTGCAGACTCGATCCCCAGTAGGGGGCGTGCAGGAGGCAGCCGATCCATGATTCTTTCTCATCATTGATGTTTCTCTCTCCCTCTCCCTTCCTCTCTGAAATCAATAACAATATATTGATAAAATTCTGTATTTAACACAAAATGAAAGCCGTCTATCGGATCTGCATGTGTGAGTGAAGATGGACTGTGCTATGTAATAGGATGTTGGACTCCACAGGTGAGGCTGAGGATAGCCGCCTAGCAGAGTCTCTTACAGCCACGATGGTGAGGGGCACATGGCTATAAGCCTGCACCGATCTGTCTGTTTCTACCTCCGCATCTTCCCTTTTCCTGTGAAAAGGAAGGAAGTATCCTGGAATGGGCACTCAGCTATGCTGGGGTGACATCTTTCGACTTACCCCCGCTAAGTCATTTCGAACTCTATGATTTTAAAGTGGAAGTTTGGGTAAAAAAGTTCATTTGAAATAGTTGAATGTAGTCACTCAGCCAGAATTTTTACCTAAAGTATAAGATGGCATTGCTGTGCAAAGACCTTGAAAGACCAAGAAATGACATAAAATTTATGATACAATTTTCTAAATGACCAGCCGTGGCTTCTTTAAGAAATGCTATCTTCATTTGTAACTCTCAGAATACCCTGAAATTCATAATACAAATAAGATTTCTGTGGTATCGAGTCCGCAGCCCACACATAACAGCCTAGTATATCTTCATTAACAAGAAACATTTCTATTGATTTCATTTGGCGATGTTTCATATTACATATAACAAATATGTATGGTCACCTAAATGAATTATTACAATCCAATTTGAAATGATTGCATAGGGTTATTGTATTATCTCTAGGATGCTTTAGTCTCTGGGTGTCAAAACTGTTTTTATTTAATGGAATAACATGGAAAAGTTAATCAGAGTAGGTTAACCTCTGTGGAGCTGAAGGTCACACGCATTTACTCGCAGAGGGAGATGGAGGAGCTCCGGTCTGAGCGCTCGCTGGGGGCGGGGCGGGGCGAGGGAGCAGCCCGCGGGGTGGGGTGCCTGCTCGTCCTCCGGGCTTGGGAGTGGCAGTTGGCTTCTGGGGCTTTTCAATGACTGGATTTTTGATTAGAAAATTTCCTGCAAGGAAAATAGAATTAAACAGACAATCCAAACGTAATAACAAATCGATGCTGCAGTTAACATTTCTATCGCGGGGTATCGAACGCCTCAATCCAGGTCCATTCCGCTTGGCCTGCAGCTGCTGGGCGTGCTGCCCGGGCCGGGGTGGGACCAGGCGCTGCCCCCGAGGGTCCTCCTCTCCCGGTTCCGCTTCCAACATAAAGGGGCCCTGACGCCGCCAGCCCTTTCCCCCTGGACCGGGAGCCAGAGGCGTCCCCCTGTGATGAGCACACACCACGGCTGCTGCCCACGGAGCCTCCCCGCCCGCCCCCACCTGGTGCTCTCCCTCCAGCGCGCCTGGCGGCCAGGCCTCGGCCCGTGGGGGTGATGTCACTGCGCAGGCCAGTGCGTGAGCTCGTAGGGCTCGGGGCCGAGGGGGCTGGCGGGCAAGACCTCCAGGTAAAGTACCCCCCTAAGGTTTGATCCCTTGACGGTCTGCTTGGGGTGGCCGCCTGAGGTCCTTGGGCAAGTTCCCCTCGTCCTCGGAAGAGAGCAGCCTGGCACCCGCGGGTGGGCTCGAGAGCTGGCGAAGGGGGTTCGGCAGGGGCCAGAACCAGCAGCCGGAGCTGGAGCAGGCGGAGCCCCGCGACACGGGCAGCGTGTGTGCTGTGAGCCTGTGTCAGAGCAGCGCACAGCGAGGGCGTCCGGGCTGTGAGATTCTCAGGTGGCAGCGGCGACACCGACCCCCAGGGGCAAGGACTGTCCTGCCACTGAACCCGGGGTAAGAGCTCCGCCCGCCAGTCCCCGATGCGGGCGCTGTGCCCTGGGCCTGGGTAGAAGGAGGGTCACTTAGGGAAGTCAGTGAGTGTGAGCCTGGAGGCGCGCAGCCAGACCTAACGTCGAAACCCCCGCTCAGAGCAGGTCCAGCTCAGAGATGAATGTGAGGAACAGCCCGGAACTCCCGGGCTGTGGGAGCCACGGGGACACTGTCCCCACGGAGCCACCTCTGCACCCAGGCACACAGCGGCCACCGCGTGCCAGACCAGCCTGCGTGTCACACACCCTGTGAGCTCGTATGGTCTCGCTCCCCTCAAGTCACCAAGAAATTACAGAACACACAAAGACATGGACCCCCTGGGAGACGGTCAGCAGAGGCCCCCAGGGGAGAATTCCCAGAAAACAGCAGAGAAGAGCCCCCGCCAAGGCACCCGGACCTAAGCACGGGCTAGATGCTCAAAGGGAAAAGCGAGGACAGAGTTTATGATGGGAGAGAAGCAGGTGGGTTTCTGAAAGAAACGAAGAGATGGCCGCTGCCACCGAAGAAAGGGATAATCCTGAAGATCAAGCTGGAAAAAACCCAGAATACAGCTCGAGGCGATAAAGAGAGGGCAAATGCGAAACACACCGAGACGAACACGGAATGAGGCGCTCCGAAAGACGGGCAGCGGAAGGGAACTAGGGAAAGAATGGGGAGAAGCAGTAGCCAAAGGAGATTGGTGGGGGATTTTTCATCATTCAAAACCGTCAGACCAGTCTCAGCCGGAGCAGCCTAATCCTGCGTGTACGTAGTCTGATCCCACCTTGCGATGAAACTACGGAATATGTAAACGACAGAAAAGCCTTTAAAACGCGCACATCAGGAGGAGCAGCCGTCAGCCTGCAGGAGACCTGTCTGTCATTGGCAACAAACAATGTCAGAAGATGAGCGACTACTGTTTTCCAAGTGGGAAGAGAGAGTGACTATCAACTCCACATCTGCACTCTCCATCCCATGAGGTGATCATTCAAGGTGGGGTGGGGGTGGAGCTCTCCCCAGCAGCGAGGAGCCGGGGTGTTGGCAGGGCTGCTGTGGAGAATCTTCATCTTCATTTCCCCTCTTGTCGTTCCCCCCAACACGCTCGCAGTGTGATGCATTCCTCCCCGCTCCACAATGAGTGAAGGTGAAGCTGTTTCAGACATGCAAGGTCTGCGCGACTTACGACCAACAGAGCAAATAAAAACTGCGAGCCCGGCTGGTGCGGCTCAGAGGTTGGGTGTCAACCCATGAACCAAGGGGTCAGTGGTTCGATTCCCGGTCAGGGCACACGCCTGGTTTGTGAGCTCAATCCCTGGTGAGGGGTGAGCAGGAGGTAGCCAGTTGATGATGTTTCTCTCACGTCGATAATTCTATCTATCCCTCTTCCTCTCTCTCTAAAAAAATCAATAAACATATTAAAAAAATAATGCGAAATTGAAAGAAGGCAACGGAAGCTATAAGGAATCAGTGGGCAGCAAGTAACATGGGCGAGTTGCAAACTGGTAAAAACATGGTGCAGACCTGCTATAAAGAATAGTTTTAGTATTTGAGGGGATATTTAAATCGAGAAGGAATTAAAATCTTGGACGATATTGTGGATGATAGGAAGAAGTTGGGGTGGAATGAAAGAGTTCTAAGATCCTAATCTGGTTGGAGAGGAGAGTGATTGGTTAGCATTAGAATCTAAAAAAAAAAGAGAGATATTTGAGTATACTTAATACTATAGTAATAAACAAATAGAAATATAGGTATACTAGAGGCCCGGTGCACAAATTCATACATGGGTGGAGTCCCTCGGCCTGGCTAGCAGTCAGGGCCAATTGGGGCCATCTTGCCCAGTCCCCAATCGGGGCTGATCAGGGCCGGCCAGCCAGGGGGGAGGGACTGCGGGAGGTTGACTGGCCACGGGAAGTTGGCTGTGAGAGCGCACTGACCACCAGGGGGAAGCTCCTGCATTGAGCGTCTGCCCCCTGGTGGTCAGTGCACATCATAGCGACCTATTAACCGGTTCGGTCAACTGGTCGTAATGGTTGCTTAGGCTTTTATATATATAGATAATTTCAAAAGAATAGAAAGAAAAAAGGATAAAATAAAACAAAAATAGAGCAGGTGGCAGGAAAGAAGCAAAGAAAAAGTAAAGCCAGGGAAAAATAGATCCAAATGAATGATTGGCAGTTAAAATAAATGTAAATGGATCACACTCGTTTCTTAACACAGCAGATTCTCAGACTGGGTAAGAGTTTTCTTATTCCTTGAATATTCTGAAGAGGCCTGCTGTCCAGCATCAGCATGGGGAGAGGTAATTTTTCACGACAAGAGCACTTCATTCCACTCTTCGGCAGTGACGTCTTGTCCGTTGTGTCTTTGCAGAGGTGATTAGATCACAGACCGAGCCTCTCCTCTGTCAGGATGGCGTGCCTCCAGGGTGCTGGGTGGGACGGTGAGGTCTGACAGCCGTACGCAGACCTAGTGGACGGGGAAGGCCGAGGAAGCAGCGAGCCGCTACCTAGGGGAGCTGACAGAGCGATGCCGGACGCAGGCTGAGTGGGTAGGTGGTTCACGACCTGGGTGAATGGCGTTGAAGCTTGAAGAGCGCTGGTAGCCAGAGCCATGGCCATCCAGAGAGGGCTCCAGTGAAGAAAAACATTGGGGTTTTAATTGGGTTTTGGCTCAATGGGCTGTGGCTGCTGGATTAGCTAATGTGATGTGAGAAGCTATCGTGGGGGTGGAGTGTCCTTAGTAAAGGGTGTGTGGGCGCTCCACCCGCTCCCATTAGACCACAGCTGAAGGTGGGACGCCAAGGCAGGACCAGGGCAGCACCGGGATGGGGAGGGTTTCCCAATCCCCTCACATGGGCACTTAAGGGAGTGAGGGGTGTGCGTGTCTTAGGGCAGGCATCCCCTTCGTCTGTAAATATCCCGGGAGCTGTCCTGGTACGGAGGGATTTGACGTTAACTTTGTGGCCTCAGTAGGCAGAGCTGGAACCACTAAGAACGCTGCAGCCAGATGTTCAACAATGAACGGCCCATTGCAGGGGGCGGGGAGCTTCCTGTTATAGGAAGTATTCGAGCGAGAGCTGGACCCCTGTCTGTCGGCCGTGTTAGGAGGGCTCGGTGCTGGGGCCTGGGTTGTATTTGCTGGTCTCTCCCCTCCCCTCCCGCCTGACCTCGGTTCTGTGTCTCTCGGTGAGCGCCCAGGCGGGGGTGATGCCCTTCACATTTTTAAGGTCCCTCAGGTCGTGCCGGTGGAGGCGGAACTAGATGCCTGGACCCCTGACTCCCCACGGATGGTTCGCACGCGTCCAGGCCAGGGAGCTGGGACCCTCACCGTATCTTTACGGGAGAAAACAGAATGTGGTCTGAAAGTATCTAATATGAGAGCATATTGTTCCCAGAAACCAAGATCAATAACCCTGAACTGTATCAAAATGCCGCAGGAAAGTAAATGATTCCACAACCCAGACCAAAGCCGCGGGCTCTCAGCACCGGGGGGAGGGGAATTGGCGGTATCCTCCCCCGCCACCCCCCCCCCCACCCCTTCCCCCCGTTGTTCAGAAACTGGAAGTCCAGAGAAAAAAGGCGGGAAGAGCCACAGTAAAAGCACCACAGCGACCCTCGTGTGGTCCTCGCGGTGTTCTGGGCACTGCTGGTGATTGAGGAGTGGGCGCCGTGGCGGGAGGAGGGAGGGCGCTGATGCCCAGCGAGCCCCGTCCATGTGAGTGGTATGAATAGTGACATTACTTCTAGTCTCGTTCCCCCCCCCCCACCCCCCCCCCACCCCACAGGGCTGCACCCGGAGCCGGCACCCACTTGACTTGGGCTCATTCTTCCAGTACCTTCTTCTGGGCCCATGTGAGCTGTTCCCGTGGAAAGTTCTCCCCGGTCCTTCTCTCTAGAGTGGACGTGGGCTCCGGGAGTGTCTGCACGCTGATGGCTGTCTGGCTCTCTCAGCAGGTGAGAAAGCTGGCATGCATAAGGGCAGGCGTGCCGAGCAGAGACCCCCAGGGTCTGAGAGCACCCCACCCCTGGGTTCTGACAGAGACCCCTGTCCAGCCCCCTGACTGAGCCCCTTCCATCGCCTCCTGCAGCTGGCAGTCCTTTCCGGGTGAAGGGAGCCGAAGTTTCAGGGTGCAGGGCCCTCAGCTGACACGGGCCGGGGGGACTGGCAGCTGCCAGCGATGGGAGCGAGGTGGTTGTCTGTCCGGCTGGTTTCTCCGCGGCGGCAGCCCCAGGGCAGCTGGAGTTGGGAGCGCGCTGCCCGAGCCAGGCCAGGCCGCGGGGAGTGAACGTCTCTGCGTTTGGCCATTTCGCCGCCTGGAGCTCGGGAACCTCTCCATGAGTGGGCTGGAATGCAGAGCACTTCGGGCTCCCATATCACACTGGCCTCGTTAGGATTGATGCTGAGATACATAAGGTACCAATGAGCCTCGACGCAGTACTTTTTAAAAGTGAGAGAAAATGAATAAGGCACTGAAGTATAAAAGCCACCCCGAGCACCCACCAGCAATACTGATCTAGACTTGGTCAGATGGGTTTCCTTGAAAAGCCCGACCTCAGAGGCTCCGATGGGAGAGCTGCCCATTGTTCATTCCCACGCGTTTCCACGGTCATTTCCCCGGGACCTGCTGTGTCAGGCCTGTGCCCAGGTGGAACGTTAGGGACCGTGGGGACCTTGCCGTCGTTGGTGAAATGTATTTCAAAAGTTACCCGAATATTTTAAAAAATTTGTGTACCATTTTTGTATCTTCAGGCAATATTTTCATCCTCTGATACCTAATTGCTGGCTATTTCCAGTAGCCGTTTTGAGTAAGGTCTGACTAAATGTTATAGAATGACTGAGGTGATGTCACAGTGCTGTTCGTGCCGGAACGCCCTCTTTCTATATTTCTAGTGTGATTGCTTTTTGAACAATTCTCACACCTGTTTATTAGAGAAGAATATCGGGTTGTGAAGAGATCCGGCAGAGCGAAGCAGGGGGCAGCGACTGGAACGTGTTACCGGCTTGCGTTTGTAACCCGTGTTTGAGACTGAACTGGTGGTGGTCTTACGAGGTTTTGCTTTCTTCTTTCACTCGTTACTCCTGTCGGTAGAGACACAGACAGATCGTCTGGCTACGACTTCTCTCTCTTTTTTTAAAATCCTCACCTGAGGATACGTTGTTGTTGTTGTTTTTTTTAAAATTGACTTTAGAGAGAGAGGAAGTGGGGGAGAGAAAGAGAGAAAGAGAGAGAGAGGGATAGGGAGAGAGAAACATTGATGTGAAATAGAAACATTGATCGGTTGCCTTCCATATGCACTGAGATTGGGGAACCTCGGTATGTACCCTGCCCAGGAATCAAACGCTCACATTCTGGTGTCTGGGAGGATGTGCCCACCCACTGAGCCACCCGGCCAGGGTTCCACCATCTCACTTCCGCTGGGAAAGAGGCAGGGCCTTTGGGCGGGGAAAGAGGCGGGAGCATCTCACGTGTGCCAAGCCCTGTGATGTCAGCCCAGCCTGGCGAGCGCCTCTCGAGGAGTGAAGGACACGTTGGGAACAAGGACGTGAGACCTCTCACCCCCATTTCCACGCGGCCCCCAGTAGTGCTCTGTGGGCCTCGGGCCTGAGCTCCCCCAGGCTTTGCTCTCATCCGTGCTCCCAGGACCAGGGGGCTGCTGGCTCGGCTGCTGGCCTCATCCGGGATGCAGCTGATTAGAGACATGAAGGGAAGGTCAGGGTGAGGGCTCCGGGAAGGGTGAGGGAAGGGGCATTCTCCGCAGGAAGGCCAGGCCAGCGGGGAAGGTGGGAGAGTCCGTGCTTGTCTGCACGGAACACGCCGGGCAGCCCTTTCTAAGGTGAGCACAGCGGGTATCTAACCGTGTCTGTACTGAGGAGGGTGGTGTGGCTCGTTTACACGTTTCCTTTAACTGTTTACACGCTCCGGGACTGGAGTTTGGACGGAGGCGTGGTTCTGCAGGCTTGGCGGCTACGCGGCGATGAGTAGGAACCCAGGCACAGTCCTCGGTCGCATGCCCATCGTCAGGGTTCGTACCTTCGGATGAACTTGGCTTTTGGACAGCGGGTTGCAGATGCCCAGACACGAGTCATCTGGGAGGTTTCATTTCAGCCTCGTGGCTCTATTTCCAGGTAGCGTTTCAGGAGAAAGGCCTTCAGCAGCGCCCGCCCTGGGGGCTGTAGGCTTCCGAGCGCCTTGGGCACCGTGAATGCTCTCCATGAAACAACAAACCAGTGATAACCTCTGCTTATTAAGAGAACTCGACTGAACGCTTACTCTGAATAGAATATATATCGATGTCAGAGAGGAAGGGAGAGGCAGGGAGAGAGAGAAACATCAGTGATGAGAGAGAATCATGGATTGGCTGCCTCCTGCAGGACTGGGGATGGAACTCGCAACCTGGGCATGTGCCCTGACCTGGAATTGAACCATGACCTCCTGGTTCCTAGGTTGACGCTCAAACACTGAGCCATGGTGGCCGGGTCAGAATACGATGCATTTACTTGTAGACAGTGACGTTTTGGAGGTGGTTGGGGATGAGGAGGAATCACAGTGAAAGTATTCGATGTGTATTTGAAGGAGAGGACACGGGTTTTCACATGCACGCTTGTTGGTAAGAAGTAAGAACGCTTCATTTGGAAGAAGAAGTCGACCCGTCGGTCAACACAGTGCACTTGACATGTTTGGGGAGACAACATCAGGAAGCTGATCTGAAGGGCTACATCCAAGGAGATTATTCTGTGGAGCTGCAGTCACTCTTCAACTGGAAGGAAGACAGCTGCCCGCCTTCCAAATACGCAGTGTCCGACTGCCACCAATCCTGAATTTCAATCAATACGGTTTAATATTTCACCGGCAATCGCAGGTTGAAATCAATGCTGCGCGGCTTTCTGGGAGAACAGAAGCTCCTGAAACGGAGAATTGACGGCGGTCATCCGAGGAGGAAATAAAAGAAGTGTGCTTCGCAAGGGCTTTTGTGAAAGGAAAACATGGCCGCTCCCCCCTCCCCCGCCCCCCCACCCCCGTTTTTTCCTCCCAGTTTTAATGGGAGGTCCCGGTGATTCAAGAAAATGGGTCCAGAAGACCCAGAGAAAAAGGAAAGACATTCCCAGCTTGGCGACTGTTCGGAATGAGCCGCGTGGTGGGTTCTTTCAAACCAGAAACCCTGAGGTGTGTGCTGGTGAGCTGTGAAGTCCGTATCAGTTACCTTCTGTTACAAACTGCCCCCGCCAACCTACCCCCCCATGGAGTGGGGGACAACAATGGCCCTTTATTTCAGACCGGTGTCGGGGTGGCAGTGTGGGTGGGGCTCAGCGGGGCGGTTTTCTGGTCTCGGCTGGACTCAAGCAGGTGTCTGCAGCCAGCGGTGGGGGCGGGGCCTGGCTAGTCCGGGGGCATCAGCTGGGATGGCGAGTCTCTAGGCCCCCGCAGCCTCTCGTCCCTGCAGACTGGTCTGGGCCTGGGGCTTTGCGGGACCCCAGCAGGTGGGCATACTAGGCCCCTGCATGTCTGGGCCTCGGGTTTGCAGGCTGCCATTTCCACATCATTCTTTTGCCTGAAGCAGGTTATAGCAACAGCCACACTCTGGGGTGGAGGAGTGGACGCCGCTTTTTGATGGGAGGTGAACAAAGTCACATTATGGAGGACGGTGGCCATGTTGGATCCGTCACAGCGCCCTTCTCAGGGTTAGCCAGTGCCCGGAGAGCATCCATCTGTGGCCGAACCCACTGTTGGCAGCACCGTCTCCCCAAGGAGGGCGCCGCGTGGGGACAGAGGAAATGGCGTGGGTTGCACGTGCTGCTCCAGGGTCTTCGCCGCAGTTTCCCACGACTTCACAGACCGGGAAAGTAACCAACAGCAAGCCTTCCTGAGCTCCGAGGGGGCGGGTCTCAAGCAGAGGAACCAAGTGGGACAGGTCGCCATGGCAGAGTGATGCCTGGTGATCCCTCTTTAAACGGTCGGTTCTCAGGGGGTGACACCCGCACCATGGGAGAGCTGAGGGGAGGCCGCAGCACCGACTCTGAGCGCCGTGCGGAGTTTAAACCCCGAAGATAAGATGCCGTGTCTCAGCTGGTGATGCCCCATGCCCGGGAGGCCCTGTGCGTGCGCTGGGGCCTGGGGGATGGTGCGGTTTATCCACAGGCTGAGGGCCCGTGTGGTGGCCACGACCTGCGAGTCCTGGCAGTGCCAGCCACCGGCTGCTGCTCGGTGCCCCCAGGGGCGCAGGGCCCCCAGGCCTGGAGGAACTCAGGGAGTGGGCTGGGCGGGGGGAGGAGGGGTCACCTGCAGTGCTGGGGTCACTCTGGCCCAGTCTTCACTGTCTTCTCATGACCAACAACTAAGTTTTCAGAGCTGACTGCCCGGTGCCTACCTGCCCTTTGTCACCCTCAACAAGCGTTGTCTGTGCAAGAGCAGGAGGAAGGCGAGGGCCCTACCACATACACCCCCCCCCCCCGAGTATCTGATGGGCCCTGTGGCAGGCGGGCACCCACCTGGGGTAACCCCTCCTCTTTTTTAAAAAAAGATATTTTAATTGATTTCAGAGAAGAAAGGAGAGGGAGAGAGAGAGAGAGAAACATTAATGATGAGAGAGAATCATGGATCGTCTGCCTCCTGTACTCCCCACGCTGGGGACTGAGCCTGCAACCCAGGCATGAGCCCTGGCTGGGAATTGAACTGTGACCTCCTGGTTCATAGGTCGATGCTCAACCACTGAGCCACACCAGCTGGGCGTGACCACCACATAGTATGGAAGCGTCTCTGCTTGGGGCCAGGTCTTCTCTCCTTGAAGAAGCCGAGATTCGCGCATCCTCCGTTGTGTTACTGATTTTGAAATTGATTAAAGGACCTGACATTCCTTCCTAGTGGGATGAGGATAGTTTGGATCCTGATTCTTTTGTTTGATGAATCAGCGATCCCTCTCATATTTACGTTCTGAAGGGTGCCAACGGGCATGGGTGCCAACGGGCATGGGTGCCAATGGGCGTGCCTCCCACAGACTGACCAGGCCGCCGAAGCCCCTGCTGACCAGCCTGGGGCAGAAACAGGCCCCTGGCGACAGCTCCAGGCCGCGCTCCAGGGCGACATCACTCTGCTCATCAACAGCGCGGGTGCTTGTTCGACCAGAGTCACTTAGCGTGGCTCCCCCAGCCCCATCCCCACCGTGTCCACAGGAATATCCCAGCGGCTCTGTCAAGAGTCCCGCTGAAACGCAGGCCGGATCACCCAGCCTCACAGCCCTGACGGAGAGGAAATGAGATTAGCCCGGGCGCCCCGTGGCAGGGCCGGCAGCCTCTTGGCAGGCACTGTTGTCTTGTCCCCGAGCTCACAGATCGACCCCTAATGATGATCGGCTCTCTGTTCTGCCAGGGATCAATACCGAGGTCACTGGTCTGTGTTGTGCAGAATCCCCCTTCCCCTCCCCGCTCCCCGTCCTCCTCTCCGCCTCCTCCTCCAGCCCTTTTGAAAGGGATCCATGTGCCTGCTCCAGCTCTGCAGGAGTCTTTCCTCCTGATTTCTTGAGTAATTCTTGACTTTTCTGTCACTTTTGTATCTCTTGGTAATTCCTGGGGACGTCTCTCACTGCCTCCCAGACTCAGCTTCCTCCTCTGGGGATGGTCTTCTCCCTGGGGTCACCTGGAGGCCGAAGTGAAGAAATGGCCGCTTGCTCCTCACGCCGTATCCCGCATGAGATGGAGACTTGCTAATTGAACAACCACAAGACGTCTCACCACAGTGACATGTAAAGTGCCCACAGACACCCCGCACTTGGCTGCAAGGCCACGTACATGACATCTTGAGCGTGGCCGTGTGAGGGCAGAGCTCAGGAAGTTGTTTTTCAAAGATTCTAAAAATCTTGACCGAGTCTTCTCTGAAATGAGCTTCCGCTAACGCCAGATCCCACGGGAACCTAGAGCTGCATCGCTTCGTCCCGGGGAGGAGTCTTGGATGCCGACATCGTTTGCTCGGACCCTTCTGCTGATGGAAGGGGCTCCGTGGGATGACTGTGTTGGCCTCGCATAGCGCGGCATTTCAAACCAGAGAGGGAAAAGCTCGGCCAGAGGGAGAGGTGTGGGAGAGCTATGGACAAGCACTTCCTAACGGCAATAACATTTGCACGCTAAGTGTTAATTATGATGTCGCCACTGTTACCTGGCCAGCTGCCCAGATGTAGTCAGGCTGTTTCTTCCCTCAAGCAAACTGACAACGCTCTTCATCCTCGCCACCCAGAGTTCGGTCTTCACCTTCTCGAAGCAAAATAAATCCTAGGTTGGAAGGAACCACCGTGTTCAACCCGGGTCGACACCCTTATTTTACAAAAGGGGAAGCTGAGGCACCGGGCAGTGTCCGAGCTGCATCTCAGGGTCTCTGATGCTAGAGCTGTGCCGTGGGCCATAATCCGTAGCTTCATTGCCAGGTTGGGGTCCTTTGGGGTGACCGGGTGTAGGTCCTTTGCTTCTACCTCCGTTGGACGGTGGCCGGACAGAAATACCCTGTGTGGCTGGCATCCGGCTCCCTGCCCCTCAGCTAGGTCCCTGGAAACGGGTGGCTCCTGCCCTGTGTTGTCTGGCGCCCTGGGCAACGCGGCGGCCCCCACGTGCATCTCCGCGATGCACAATGAGACTTGATGGATGGGAGGCCACTAATAAAACGTCACATCTTGTAGACGCGGACGGGCCCCGGGGCCGGTGATAAAGTGAGACCCGTGGGCTCTGACATGCACGCGGCCCCGCCGTGGTATTGACAGGGGGGAGAGGGTATTGATCCGGCTGCCAAGATGATCCTATTACGCAATTAGAATATTAGATTTGTATTTTTAATTCCTTTAGAAGAAATTGGCCGAGGCAATTATGGCAGGAAAATATTAAGATGAATCCCGCTCCTTCGAAAATAAGAGCGCAGGAGAAGCTCTTAGGGAGACGTGGTCGTCATCCGAGCGGAGCTTTACGGATGGAGGGGGGCCCCCGGAGGAAGGTCAGCACCAACAGGCACGTCGGGGGGCTCGGGGACCAGGCGCCCCTCGAGCAGAGGGGAAGCCACGGACCCCGGGGCGCAGTGTGGACCGGCGGGCGCAGGATCGCCAGCGGGTGTGGGATCACGTTCTGTGCGAGATCCCATCCGGCACGCGGACGGCCTGCTGTGGGCAGGGGTCTTTCCCAGGGCACCTGGGCCGGGCTGTGCCCCCGTCGTCCTGCTGGTTTCTCTTTAAGAAACTCACTTTCCGCCGGGATGGTGTGGCCATTGGCTCCATGGGCAGTAGAAGCTGGTCCTCCTTCCTGTGCTGGAGTAACACTTTTAAAATGATGGACGCTCCCTGGCCGGGGCTCTGTGGTTAGAGCATCGGCCGCGCACCGAAGGGTCTCGGGTTTGATATCGGGTCAAGGACACGCACCTGGGTTGCAGGTTTGATCCTTGCCTCAGTCAGGGCACTTGCAGGAGGCAACCAGTCAAATATGTCTCTCTCACATCAATGTTTCTCTCTCTTCTGCCCTCCCTCCTTCCTTCCCTCCCTCCTCCTCACTTCCTCCCTCTTTCCTTTCCACTCTCTCTCTAAAATAACCAATGGGAAACATATCCTCAGGTGAGGATTAACAAAAAATAATAATACAAATAAAATTAAAGTTTCAGTTAATAATGGCTTATGGGGAAATGTTTGAAATATAAGGTACTAGCCGATGCTTTTAAAACATGCAGCTGCCTCCCTCTGGAATGTGGATGGCATCTGCCCCCCCAACGGCTGCTCCCCCCAATGGCTGTCTCCCCATGACTGTCTCCCAGGGCTGTCCAACCGCCCCTGTGGTCCTGACTGCTCCCGAGCCCTTGCGAGGACTCTTTGAGAGCTGAGGTGAGGTCAGCGATAAGAAATGGAAGCCACAGTGACATGAGGAGTCAGGTGATACCTGCGTGTTTAGTGTGGGGATCAGTGAACTTTTCTGCAAAGGGACCAGGTAGTCAACACTCCAGGCTTTGGGGGCCACTACAGGCTCCGTGTCCTGTCCTTCTAACCCATTCCGCTCACTGCACGGAATCCAGGCTGCTACACTTGACCTGCAGGCCTTAGCGGGCTGAACCCTGGTTTCGAGGACAGCATATGCTGACCACACTGTTCCCCGGGGTGTATCGGCTGAATGCCTTCTACATGGCTGGCACTGGCTGTCATTTTTAAAAATAATTTATAGATTTTTAGAAAGAGGAAAGGAGAGGGAGAGAGTGATAGAAGCAGCAATGATGAGAGTCATGGATCGGCTGCCTCCTGCACGTCCCACGCTGGGGATGGAGCCTGCAACCCGGGCCTGTGCCCTGACTGGGAATGGAACCCTGACCTCCTGGTTCAGAGGTTGACACTCAGCCACTGGGCCACGCCGGCCGGGTGATGAGCGGACACTTTTCATCCCAGACTGGTTCTCTTCGTCCACTCAGCGGGCATTTACTAAAGCCCAGAGCGAGCTGGCCGTGGGGCCGGGGCCTGAGGAGCTGAGGGCACCGCCTGCTCTCCCGAGGCGCCCAGTGGATGCCCTGGAGGTGGTGGGACCGCCCTGGGTGGGTGGGTGCAGACCGGGGGCGCGATGTCACGGATAAACATGAGTAATGTGTTAGGAGACGCGTGGCAATGCTGCGGGTCTTTGAGCCGCTGCAGCCTCAGAGCACAGAGTCGAGGAGGCGCTGTGCTCCTCGCAGACCTGGCGCAGGTCAGCTCGCCCAGCTGCTCTGGCAAACCGGTCACGCTCATTTCGTCCCGGGTTCTGCTGAGCGTTGTCACCCAGTGGATCGGTTTCCTGGACCTGCCGTAACAAAACGCCATAAACTGAGTGGCTTAGAACAACCCTTTGAGAGAAATTTATTCTCTTAAAGTCTTGAGAGCTACACGTTCAAAATCAAGGTGTCAGCAGAGCTGACCTTCCAGAAGCTCAGGGGAGATGTATTCCAGGCCCCTCTCTCAGCCCTGGGGGCTGCTGGTGACCCTCATACTCCTTGGCTTGTAGGCACATCCCTGCAGTCTCTGCCTCCACCTCACACGCCTTCTTCCCTGTGTGTCTGTGTCAGGACCCTCAGCCGTTCTCTTATAAGGACGCCTGCCATTGGATTCAGGCAGGCTCACCCTAAGGCCTGGATGACCTCATCTTGAGATCCTTAGTCATGTCTGCAAAGATGCTTTTTCTAAATATGACCACACTAGAGGCCCGGTGCATGAATTTGTACACGGGTGGGGTTTGGCTGGCCCGCCCCGATGGTGGCCAATTGGGGCCCAACTGGCAGGGTGGAGGGGCCGCGGGCCATTGGCCAGTTGGCCCTGTCCCCGATCTGGGTAGGGGGGCCAATCAGGGGTGGGCCGGTTGGGGGGAGGCCCTGTGGGAGGTTGGCTGGCTGACTCTGCCCCTGATCGGGGGGTTGGGGGGGCGATAGGGGCTCCGGCTGCTGCAGTGCGCGTCATAGTGATTGGTCGTTCTGGTCATTCCGCCGTTCTGGTTGCTCGGCTTTTATATATATAGAGTCACAGGTTCCCAGGCTATGACTTAGAATTATCTTTTTGGGGGCCACTAGCCAGCCCTCTACACCTGATAAATAAGAACCCTGAAATTTTAAAGCCCATGCTAGGTGCATCCAGGTTGTCTACCAGGTGACGGGGGAAGAGGCAGCTCCCCAGGGTGAGGTATCCCTGTAGCTCACAGGGGTGGGGGCAGGGGGGATGAGGACGCTTCTGTGTAGTTGTAGTTTCAGTGACATCAAGGCAAGGCCAGGCCTGGAATCCAGGCGCTCCTGAGACTCGGGGGATGGCAGCCTTTGCCCCCCCAGGCCAGCCTCTTCGGGCCAGGCTGCCCATTCAGCTCAAAGTGACCATGTCGGCAATGTCACCCTGGACTCCAGAGACGAAGATGAATGCAGTAAAAATGGAGTACTCTTGATTCATCAAACGATTCCACCTAATGAATCCATCACATTCGATAGAAACCACATTAGCAATTCACAATACTGGCCTTATCCTCCCCGAAGCCCCTGAGGTCCACCCTGTTTGGTCGGTGTGATCTGTTCACGGAAAAGGGGTGCACAGTTGGGTAGATTGTTCTTGTAAGTCTAAAATGCTCGGATAAGACGATGCGGAGCAGTGCAGACTGAGGTGGCGAGAGACCTGTTCTGGTTCCTTTCTCCTAGTAAAGAGCTAGTCGGTGGGTGTCATACAATCCGCCGGAACGCCGAGCTCCTCATCAGGGGTTGTAGCCACGTGTGGCCTTCTGCAGGTTCTGGCCTGGGCCTCTCGCCCTTGGACAGCTGTGCGGGTGGCTGGTAATATCCGCAGTGACGTTTCTGAATTTCTGGAGCTGCGTCTCTGCTTCCTTGTTTCAAACAGCATGACTGGGCCCAGCGTCTGTGAAGGCAATTCCTAAGCTGTCCGTGGAATTCAGTCCGGGAGTATGATGGAGTACCCACTGTGGACCAGGCTCTGTGCCACGCCTGGGGTAGATGATGGATACAGTGATCTAGGTGGGAGGCGGAGGATGCCTGTGATTTGTCCTCTGAACATCCTGTAGCTTTAAAATCCCCTGGGTATTTGTAAGATCTATTTATCTATTTCTTTTTATTTTGGAGCTTCTTTTTTATTTTTAAATAGAGGCCTGGTACACGAAAATTGTGCACTGGGTGTGTGTGTGTGTGTGTGTGTGGGGGGGGGGGGGATCCCTCAGCCTGGCCTGCACCCTCTCATAGTCCAGGAGTCCTCGGGGGATGTCCGACTGCCACAGAGGTGGGAGAGGCTCTTGTCACCGCTGCTGCACTCGCCAGCCGTGAGCCGGGCTTCTGGCTGAGCGGTGCTCCCCGGTGGGAGCGCACTGACCACCAGGGGGAAGCTCCTGTGTTGAGCATCTGCCCCCTGGTGGTCAGTGCACCTCATAGCGACCGGTCGTTCCACTGTTCGGCCAATTTGCATATTAGCCTTTTATTATATAGGATTACAGTCAACATTCAGTATCATATTAGTTTCCAGTGTAGAGCACGGTGATGAGACATTACGTAACTTATGGAGTGACCCCCCAGAAGTCTCGTGCCCACCGGACCCCGAACAGTTATTACAGTGTTACTGACTATACGCCCATGCTGCCCTTTACGTCCTGTGACTGTTCTGTAACTGCTGATTTGTTCTTCTCCATCCCTATTATTATTATTATTATTATTATTATTGTTTATTTTAATTGTTTTGCTAATCCTCACCCGAGGATATTTTTCCATTGATTTTTAGAGAGAGTGGCAGGGAGAAGGAGAGACAGAGAGAAACATCGATGTGAGAGAAACACATCAATTGGTTGCCTCCTGCACGAACCCCAACCAGGGCCAGGGAGGAGCCTGCAACTGAAGTGCACGTCCTTAACTGGAATTGAACCCGGAACCCTTTGGGCCGCAGGCTGATGCTCTATCCACTGAGCCAAACTGGCCAGGGCAAAGAGTCCATGTTCTTAACCACTAATTAGTGCCTCAGGCGGACCTGTGTGGGCGGGTGCGAGCCCTGGGCTCTGGTCCCCAGAGGGCCGGGGGTTGGCGGGGCCCGCGGATGCTGCGATGAGGTGGTGCGTGCTGCATTATCACAGCGCACTTAGTCGCTAATTGCCATTTAATCACGAGATGAATACAGTTATTTCTTCCTTCCTTCTGCCGAGAGCCAGGGAGACGGGAATTACATCGGAGCTAAGTGCTCCCGCTGTGGCTTCGCACGGAGTGGGAGCCAGACCCACAGCTCCCCTCGGAGCCTGCGTTCCTGGCAGAGTCGGGGACCCACGGCTGCCCCTGGAGCCCGCAATCCTGGCAGAGTGAGGGACCCACGGGCCGATTAAACAAGTCCCTTCGGTGTCCGGTGCTCACCCCGCGCTTCCCATCCCCTCAGTGCCGCTTCTCTCTCCCCGGGGGAGCGTGGATGTTCAGAAACACAGAATCTGAACTTTGCATTTGAGAAATGAAGCAGCCCCAGACTTTGGTAGTGGTGACATTACATCTTGGCCAACAATTGCAACAGAAAGTTCTAGATTGCAGTGGATGGTTCTAAATTGAAAGTGCGGAGTTAGCCCCGCGGCGTGTTTCCTCGGGGTTCCGGTTGGCAGGTGTTGCTTGGAGGTGAGGAGGGGCCGCACTGAGTTTTCTGCTGTTGGAGGGATGTGAAAGCTGTTACGTGGGATTTAAATATGGAAAGGTAATCTGTTGGCTTAGGACAACAGACGGGCAGGCGAAGGGGCCTGTCTAAATCGTGAATGAATGCGTCCTGCCTTCTGGCTCTGGGGAGATGCCACGGGGGTACCTGAGGTCAGCAAGCCTTCCAGCTGCTAATGAGCCAGTCAGCGTGGTCCAGGCGGGGAGCAGCGTGCAGATCCAAAGCAGGTCCCCTGTGCAGGCGGCAGCCAAACGTTCCAAGGCAAGTCTGCAGCACCGCGTGCTCACCAGGTCTTTGTAGGGGCCTGCGAGGGAGGGAGGTCCCTGGTGAGGTGGGTCAGTTTTAATTGGCTACTGAGGTCTCGGTGTATGGGTTTATGATGTTATGTCGGGGCTCGGTGCATGGTTATCCAAATACCTGAATAAACACCTCCAAATCGCGGCGTCTTTGCCGTAGCAGGTTCTCAAACTCAGCGCACAGAATCTCCTTATTTAGACGCAATGACTGGGCCCACTCCCAAGGTTTCTGATCCAGTGAGTCTTGGCTGGGGCCTGAGAATTTGCATCCTATATAATAAAAGCCTAATATGCTAAGTGTCTGGTTGTCCGTTCAACCAATCAAAGCGTAATAGGCTAATGATATGCTAAAGCTGCTCAACCACTCACTAGGACATGCACTGACCACCAGGGGGCAGATGCTCTGACTGGTAGCATCTGTTGGGATCCGGCCGATCGGGACTGAGTGAGACAGGCCAGACACTCCTGGAGTCCTCCCGCGGTCCCTCCCTGGCTGGCCAACCTCCCGCATCCCTCCCGGGCCCTGATCATGCACTGGTGGGGTCCCTCAGCCTGGCCTGCGCCCTCTTGCAATCCAGGCTGAGGGACCCTGCCCTCCCCCCCGTGCATGAATTTTGTGCACTGGGCCTCCAGTTTACAAATATTTTTATTGATTTCAGAGAGGAAGGGAGAGGGAGAGAGAGACAGAAACATTAGTGTTGACAGAGAGTCATTGATCGACTGCCTCCTGCACGCCCCACACTGGGGATCAGGCCCACAATCCGGGCCTGTGCCTGACCGGGAATTGAACTGTGACCTCCTGGTTCATAGGTTGATGCTCAACCACTGAGCCACACCAGCTGGGCAGAATTGGCACTTTTACCAGTTCCCAGGGAAGGAAGGAAGGGAGGGAGGGAGGAAGGAAGGAAGGGAGAGAGGAAGGGAGGAAGGAAGGAAGGGAGGGAGAAAGGGACGAAGGGAGGAAGGAAGGGAGGGAGGGAGGGAAGAAGGAAGGAAGGAAGGAAGAAAGGAAGGAAGGGGAAGTGGAAGGAAGGAAGGGAGGGAGGAACGAAGGAAGGGAAGAGGGAGGGAAGGAGGGAATGAAGGAATGAAGGGAGGAAGGAAGAAGAGGAAATATGTGCCATTAGTAAGTAGAAACCAGTGTTGCTGCCTCAGTCCTGGCTCTGCTGCCACGCGGCGGGGAATCAATGCAACCTAAAAGAATCCCAGCAAAAGTGGGATGAACAACACCCGGTCTAATTCTAGGCCACAGAAAAGAGGTCCGGGAATAAGGATATAGTAACAGTAACGCCAGGCACCACCAGCTAACCACTGCTCTTTCTCCGAAAGGATGGATCGATGCCAGGGACGCGTTGAGGCCGACTCTGTGTCCTTGCTTGTGAGCTACACTTGGCTTCGCAGACGGGTCCAGGAGGGCTTCCCTTCTGAGCAGGCTCAGCCTGGGACCCCGCAAACGAATTCCCGCGATGTAGGGGCCCCGGGAAAGCTCTGTAACAGGAAAACTCCCTCCTGTCACCACTGCATCTGAAGCCTCACCCCACAGCCTCACTGATGGCCATCTGCAGAAGCCCCTCACACTCTTTAAAATTGTGGTGAAATTCACAATTAACCGTTTACAATTAGGCTTTTAAAGTGAAAATTCAGTCCATTAAATGCACGCACACCATTGTTCAACCACCACCTCCGTCTGGTTCCAAAGCATTTTCACCACAGAGTCGGAGCAGCCCTTTCTCAGCCCCCTCCCTCCAGCCCCTGCACCAGGGCCTGCGCTCTGTGTCTGTGGGTGGCCTGTTCTGGGCATGTCATTTGAACAGAGTCACGTGACCCATGGGCTTTGGTGTCTGGCTTCTTTCACCGAGCATGATGTTTCAGGGTTCAACCATGTGGAGCGTGTATCAATGCTTCATCCGTGGGTGGATGCGTGAACAGATTGTGGTGTATACACACCAACTTATTTTTAAGTGATTTTAAAATGGCCCTGCCCGGTGTGACTCAGTTGGTTGAGCATTGTCCAATGTACCAAGAGGTCACCGGTTTGATTCCCGGTCAAGGGCACATGCCTGGGTTCTGGGCTTGATCCCCAGTAGGGGGCATGCAGGAGGCAGCTGATCCATGTTTCTCTCTCATATCCATGTTTCTACCTCTCTCCCTTCCTGGCTCTCTAAAATCAATAAAAACTTTTCTTTTTTTGTAAAAGAAATGATTTAAAAATGATCTTGAATGGAGGAGCTAACACTAGGACCACTGCCGGGGATACCTGACTTTGCAGGAGATTATCTGGTGAAATTACTTGGGATAGAAGGGACGAGGGAAATTTCTGGGTAGAGGGGCTCTCTAACCAGAGATGGAGGAGGGATGGAGGAGGGATGGAGGAGGGATGGAGCGGGGGGTGGAGGGGGGAAGTATCTCGGGTGCAGCTGAAGTCTGACGGGTTCGAGTTCCAGAGGTTATTCCTCCTGGGTCTCTCTGGCTGAATGTGACATCCATCGCGGAGTGTGGCTCAGATGTGCACATGCTGCTCTCCAGGTCACAGGGGTCCTCACACTTTTTAAACAGGGGGCCAGTTTCACTGTCCCTCAGACCGTTGGAGGGCCGGACTATAGTTAAAAAAAAACCACTATGAACAAATTCCTATGCACACTGCACATATCTTATTTTGAAGTAAAAAAACAAAACAGGAACAAATACAATATTTGTATTTGCATGTGGCCCGCGGGCCGTAGTTTGAGGACCCCTGCTCCAGGACCAGGTGCTCAGAGGGTCGGGCTGAGAGGAGAGCGGCCGTCTCTGCACCAGCTCACTCTGCACCAGGTCTTCGCTGGGGAGCACATTGGTTGCAGGGCTCAAACCTCATCAGCCCCCATGGGCATAAGCAGCGCCCTGACTACAGCTGCTCCCAGGTGCTCCCAGTGACTGACGGTGCTCCCAGGTACTCCCAGTGACTGACGCTGCTCCCAGGTGCTCCCAGTGACTGACGCTGCTCCCAGGTACTCCCAGTGACTGACGCTGCTCCCAGGTGCTCCCAGTGACTGACGCTGCTCCCAGGTGCTCCCAGTGACTGAAGCTGCTCCCAGGTGCTCCCAGTGACTGACGCTGCTCCCAGGTACTCCCAGTGACTGACGCTGCTCCCAGGTACTCCCAGTGACTGACGCTGCTCCCAGGTGCTCCCAGTGACTGACGCTGCTCCCAGGTGCTCCCAGTGACTGACGCTGCTCCCAGGTACTCCCAGTGACTGACGCTGCTCCCAGGTGCTCCCAGTGACTGAAGCTGCTCCCAGATGCTCCCAGTGACTGACGCTGCTCCCAGGTGCTCCCAGTGGCCGCAGGAGCACCGTCTGTGCTGAGCTGGGTTGCATTTCCACTCCTCGTGCAGGACAATAAAATACCTTTGGAAGGAAACCGTCCCAGAGTCAAGGAGACAGATTCTCTCTTCTTCTTTGTTGGGAGTTAATTTGCTGGTAATTACAGTGTCTTTACCATCCACTTAGTCTCCTTCATTCACACTCTGGGAAGAAGGAGGCTCTTTATGTAAATTATTGATGCTGAAACCCCTGAGCATTCACTTCCTGCTTTTCAACATTGGTAATTGACTAGTTCGAGGCAGGTGTGGGTTTGAGAAAGCCGTTTAGCTGGCAGGAGGAGTGAGCGCTGCGGGGCCGTGCCGTTAATTTCACCCACAGATAATTATCCATCTGGTCTCTACTCTGGAGCCCACAGGTGGCTCCCTGAGACAGCTGTTTTCTCCGGACACCAAGCCAGCATTGGGGCATGGGTTATCTCTGTAAAAAAATAAAAAATCTATCTATCTATCTATCTATCTATCTATCTATCTATCTATCTATCTATCTATCTATATATTAGAGGCCCGATGCACAAAATTCCTGCAAGAGTAGGCCTTCCTTCCCCTGGTTGCCAGCACTGGCTTCCCTCTGGCAACTGGGACCCGGGCTTCCCTCGCAGCCCTGGCTTCGTCCGGAAGGATGTCCGGTCTAATTAGCATATTACACTTTTATTATTGTAGATGGGTTATGTCTCAGCTAAGTGCTGAAGTACATGAGCCTTTTACTCGACCCACTCTTTCCTCTGCTTCCTGGAGGCATCTCGCTAGTGGTAAAATCTTGTACCAAATTCTGCTTGTAAGTGGCTCATCTTATGAAGACCAGATAGAAGCAACGATGAAGGTGATGTAGGTGAGGCAAGATGTCCAGCCGCCCAGATCTGAAAAGGTTACCTTGGGAATGCACACGTTTTGGGTCAGATGTCACTTTATGAGGGGGGTGGGGGGCGGGCCATGGGTTCCGCAAACATTTCCGGAGCGTGCCCTGTGTTTCAGGAGATGTGCTGCTCTCCCCAGGAGACCGGGAAGAATAGCGCCTGGTCCCTGAACCCACACGGGGTCAGGGGAGAGTGAGCGTAAGCATCACATCATAGAAACTAGATAAGGGCCACCCGCAAAGAGAGAGCGAATGACAGAGGGGGCTGGAGGAGAAACCATCTATTCGTTTTTGGATCAGGAGGTGGGAGACGATGAGGGTGCAGGAAGTGACATGTGAGCTTGAGTGGGCGGGGGGCGCGGGGGGGTTTGTCCAGGGGAGGAGGGGGCTCCAGGAGTGTGCGGCTTGGAAGATGCCAGCTGGCTGGTAGGTGTCGGCGAGAGACACCTGGAAGGCCACTGGAGTCTTTTGGGAGATTTATGGAAAGGCCGTGATGGGGGGAACACGGGGCGGGGGGCTGGGTCACGCCGACGTTTTGGCGATAACCATGGTATTAACACCACTTATTCTACTTTTAGGCAATTAGCATATCTGGGAACGACATTAGAATTTCTGGCGTCTGTGCTTGGAACCCTCGTTAATGCATTTCTCTAAAGTCCCCTCGTTAATGCATCAGCACTTCATCTGATGATGTCCCATGTTTCTATTTTTTTTAACCTCTGGAGCAAGAACCAACGCATTTAAACTACCTACTGCTGCGACTCACAGACTGTGAGTCTCTGGGATGGCGTTTATGTTTGCTGAGCCAGGATAAGGCATTTATAAAAATTCAAAATGCATCCGAGGGAGGCGTGTGAAGAATCACTTGTCCACAGATCTCTTTTTCTGGTGAAAGACCAAGGAGGTGGGACTGGTCGCCCAATGACGTCACTCGGGTGTGTGGCCTGGGGAGGAGCTCGGTGCTTCCAGGTGGACTTGGCTGTTCTCAGCCTCTTATGCTTGGGACATGCCACGGCTCCCCACGGCTCCCCACGGCTCCCCACGGCTCCCCACACTCCCCATGCTCCCCATGGCTCCCCACGGCTCCCCACGGCTCCCCACACTCCCCACGGCTCCCCATGGCTCCCCACGGCTCCCCAAGGCTCCCCACACTCCCCACGGCTGCGAGAACCAAGTCAAACAGCCTCAGGCACATGTTCAAGTCCCCCCCTGGTCTGGACCCCCTTCCCCTCCATTCCCCAGCGTGTATGGCTGTCACTCATCAACATTCCTCGTCGAGCCAATCGGGTCTTCTCACGACCACCCAGTGTGACCGGGAGCTTTGACTCTGGGGCCTGCCCAGGCCGCCCGCACCGCTGCTGGGCCTGGCCGTCCTGTGCCCAGTGCCCAGTGCCCAGTGCCAGGGCGGACGGAGGCTGGCGTGTGCCGATGGGGGAGTGAAGCCACACGGCTCTCAGCATGACCTGACCGGTGCCCGGCTCTCAGGAGGCTCAGGCTGTGAGCAGAGGCCGGGCAGGTGCTGGTCCTGGGAAGCCATCGGAGGCCTCGCTGGGCCCGGGGAGCAGGCGGGAGCAGCCCGGGAGCCTCGGGGGTGGAGTCTAGTCGGAGCCATTTCTGAGGAGTGTTCAGCGCGGGGCCTGGGCGGCTGCCCGCTCTGCCGTGGGTGATCCTGGAGATGCGGGCCCTTTAATGAAAGCCGGAAACAGGAGGAGGGCCGGTGAGCGGGAGTTCAAATCCCCAACAGGTGGGGGCCAACAGGTCCATGGCGTCTGGGATTCCCAGGTGGACGCGGGGTGGAAGCTGGCTCCTCCCTCGCGAGAGAGGCCAGAAGAAGGGGCTGGAAAGAGCCAGAGAGAGCACCCCCTGTATTGCCGGCTGCCCGCGGCTTCCGACGGCTTCGAGGGGGTTTGGGCAGTTTGCTCTCCACGCAGCCCCAGCCTGAGCCGGCCACCTGTGTAGCGCCGTTGCCGCGTCTCCGGAGAAGATGCTCGCCCCCAGTCTCCCCCAGGTCCCGGCTCAGAATGACAAGAAGGCCCGTGGTACCCGACCAGAGGGGCCTCCAGCCATCGGCTCGTGGGCTGTGGAGCCGCAGTGCCGTCTTGTTCTGCTCGGTGAGGACCCAGCAGCGGGCCTATCAGAACCCGGGCCGCCGGAGGGACCCCAAACGCTTCCACCTGGTCCCAGCTCAGAGGCCGCTGCCCCTGGAGAGAGGAAAGCCGCGGTGTGGACGCTCCACGCGGAGAGCCATGTGGCTTCCAGCTTGAGAGAGCGGATCTGGGGTTTCGCTGGGCAGGTGCCCCCCCCCTCCCCATGTGGACTCTTGTTGGGTTTAGTTGTCGACGTCGCTCAGACTGAAAATTGCACTTGTGTCGTGAACGTTATGCTCAGCTCTGAGGTGTTTTATTGCTACGGCCAAGCATTATCAGGCGCCTTTTACACTCAGACGGAAACAGATCGGTGGGAGGGGAATTTAAATACAGTCCCCCCCCCCCCCCCAGTGGCGGGTAACTAGAGAGAGGACCGTATCATCACCGTCGGCCCAGGACTCAAGCCCCGAGTGCTGAGCCTACAAACCTCCCGCAGGTTCTACGATGACAAGAAACTGCTGTGGTGGAAACTCTGAAACCAACCAGGGTACTCGCTGCATTGATTTTCTGAAAATGGGAAAGGGAAAAAAACACACAGCGCTCAGCTCCGTCCAGGAGAGAGATTTAATACGGCTGTCTTTTAATCATATTAAGTTTCCCGGGATCGATATTCTCTTCCCTCGTCTGAGGCGATGGGTTGCTACCCACCAGTTGCTACGCAGAGGCTGGGGATCAATAGAAGGCTTACCTTCTGCGCAGACCACTCCACGGGCCTGGGCACCGGGGCCTGGACCGGGCCGAGCGGAAGCAGCTGTGAGTACAGTGACGCGATGCGAGCATCTCCACCTGGGGAACCTGCACAGCTTGTTCTGGGGCCCAGGGGACCCATGAGGCTGGGGGTGAGAGGTGCCAGCTCTGGGTCGGCCCCCAGAACTCTGGGGGGCGGGGCGGGGGGCGGCTTCCTCTAGGCCTGGTTAACACATGCTACTTGCAGGCTTCGGGTCACCCAGAAAGCGCCCCCAACCCTGGGAGGGGTGCTGGGAGCAGCGATGGCCGTGCTGCTTGCAGGGTGTAGCACAGGGGCTTTAAGTGGGGCCGGCCCCAGCCCGTGTTAACGCGGACTCTGATGTCGAAATCCCTTTCTACGAAGCTCTTCTTTATTTTATTACTAGAGGCCCAGTGCACAGATTTGTGCACTGGTGGGGTCCCTTGGCCTTGCTGCACCCTCTTGCAATCTGGGACCCCTCGGGGGATGTTGTAGAGCTGGTTTCAGCCCAATCCCTGCAGGCCAGGCCGAGGCTCACCACCGGTGCACAAATCCATGCACCGGGCCTCTAGTATGCATGTAAGATCTTTGATTTATCTCTTCCCATCCTCCCCCTCCCCCCTTCCCTCTGAGATTCATCAGTCTGTTCCAGGCTTCCATATCTGTGGTTTCCACTCCTGCACTGAGTGTCTGCCCCCTAGTGGTCAGTGTACGTCATAGCTACTGATCGGCTTGTCGCTTAGGCTTTTATATATATAGACTAGAGGCCGATGCACGAAATTGGTGCAAGAGTAGGTCTTCCTTCCCCCGGCTGCCTGCACCGGCTTCCCTCTGGCACCCGGGACCTGGGCCTCCCTCGCAGCCCCGGCTTCGTCTGGAAGGTCGTCCAGAAGGATGTCCAGTCTAATTAGCATATTATGCTTTTATTATTACAGATTTTGGGAAATGGAATGAATATTTCGTAGCCGATATAAGTAACTCTTGATAAGATCACTGAATTATTCTTTTTTTTGCAACAGTACTACAGTGACATTTTCTCATTACTATCTATAGAAAATGCTCGGTGATACCACGAAAGTACCGAACACCACCGACGGTATCAGAAACTCAACTTTCCCTGGCGTGTAGAGCTCGGTGCTTTTTGAGCGATGCTAGTCTCTTATTTTAGGAGATTGATGTGAAAAAAACGCTGGAGATGTGCTGGTATGTTGACAGGATACTTACAGGTTTCTGTCTGTTTAAAAAACTGAAGGATTCAGTAACTGCACTCCTGGGTACTTACCCTAAAGAAAGGCTAATTTATGTTCCCATGACAACCTATACCTGAATGTTGGTAGCTGCTCTGTTTGTACTTGCCAAGATCTGGAGGTAGACCAGCTGTCCCTCGCAAACACATCATGGTGTCTCCACAACATGTCACTGGTAAAAGCAAGCAAACAAAGAAAGGAACGACTTCAATGATTCTCAAAGGGTTCTGCTGAGTGAAAAACAGCCAGTTTCAAAAGACTGTGCACCATATAATTCCATTTATATAACATTTTTCAAAAAGATTGAAATCACTTTAAAGAAAAGCTCAGTAGCTGCAGCGGTGGTGGTGGGGTTTGGGACTGTGAGGCGAGGGCAGTGGGGAGCTTGGGCTGACGGAGGCTGGGCTGTTGGTTAGGCAGTGGCCCAGGTGTTAAAATTCATAGCATTAGTCACCAAAGGGAAACAAAGATTAATTTTACTGTATAATTTTTAAAAATGAAAAAAACTGCTCTTACATTGACTTACTTTTTCTAAAATTTAAATTTTTTATTGTTGACACTATTGCAGATGTCCCCCTCTCCCCTAGCCCCCTGCAACCGCACGGGGATGGTATGGGAGGTGGGGCCTTTGGGAGGTAATTAGGCTTTGAAGAGGTCACGAGGGTGGGGTCCTCATGGTGGTATTGGCGCCCTTATAGAGAGAGAGCCCAGAGCCCGGCGGGTGTGATTCATGGTTGAGTGTCGAACTATGAACCAGGAGGTTCATGGTTCGGTTCCCGGTCACTACACGTGCTCGGGTTGCTGGCTTGATCCCAAGTAGAGGCTGTAGAGGAGGCAGCCGATCAATGATTTCTCTCATTGATGTTTCTATCTCTCTCTTCCTCTCTGAAATCAATAAAAATAAAAAAATCCTATCTAATAAAGAGGGAATATGCTAATTGACCCTCACACTGTCACAAAGATGGCAGTGCCCACAGCCAATAAGGAGGGAATATGCTTATTGACTGCCATGCTCTCAAAGATGGTGGCCCCCAGTCCCCTCAACCCCACCGAGGCACGCCTGCCTCCTGAGTCCCCCAGTTCCCTCAGCCCCCCAGGGCCGGCATAAGGCACAGACAAGCCTTGAATGGTGGCTGCCCAGCTGCCAAGGGCCGCACGAGGCTCAAGTAACCAGAGTTGGCCAAGACTTGCGCTGCCGGCAGTGGCAGCAGCAAAAGTGTGGTGGGGGCATCACCTTCCCCTGATCGCCGGGTTGCCTCCTGCCTGAGGGCTCCCAGACTGTGAGAGGGGGCAGGCCGGGCTGAGGGACCCCCCTCCAGTGCATGAATTTTCATGCACTGGGCTTCTAGTAAATAAATAAATAAAAAGAGAGACACTTGATTGCTTGCTCCCTCTCTCTCGTTGCCATGTGAGGACCCAGAGAGAAGCCAGTGCAGCACCTGCCAGCCAGGAATAGAGCTCTCACCTGACACTGACCACACCAGCACCCTGATTGTGGACTTGTGGGCTTGAGACTGTGAGAAATGGAATTTCTGTTGTGGGAGCCACAGTTCCATGGTATCTTGCTGTGGTGGCCCGAACTGACTGAGGCAGCTCCTGCACTGCAGGTGCTTTCAAAGTCTTATCCCGTCTGCACGGAGAGTGTGCTGGGATCTAACGGAGCCAGGACCGGAGCCCACATGGTCTGTGCACACGGTCTGTGAGTGCCTCTGTGACTGTTCCATGCGAGTGAGACCACATGTGCAGCAGGCGTGCTTTCCAGGAGAATGCAGAGGGCAGCCACACACTCTGACTCCCAGGGCCTTGATGGGTGTGAGCATCTAGCAGTCTGATGGGTTCTGATATGTCGGCAGCGACTGTCCAGCCTTCTTCTGGGAGAGGCAGCGTCGGTCCAGGCTCTCTCGGACGCAGGCAGATTTCTCCCTCAGTCCACTCCCACCTGCTTTCATCGGTCACGTCCTCCGGGACAAAGTGATGGGGAAAAACAGGTTAATTTCGGGGGCTCTCAGTACAGTCGCCATCAATGCTGATCCGCCTCCCAAGTCACAGTCAGTGTGTGGCACATTCAAGGGAAGAACTCACAGTGACCGTGACCCCCGCACCCGGCGAACTGCACCAGCTGGAATTCCGGGGACGTGTGACTCCCCAGTGACCTCTTATTTCTGGAACCACAATTGCGATTCCTCAGAGGCTCGTAGACAGTTATGAAGGGACCTACTGGGCTTTGTTTCATTGTAGAGAACGGGCGACACACATAATCCTAGTGAGTGCTAAGTAAGGAACCCAGTCCTGCCGAGGACCAATACGATTGCCGCGTTTTGACCTGTCATTGCACCACCGAAACTCTGAACCCAGGGAGGTGCCGATATTAAAGGATGAACTCTCTGCGTCCAGCAAAATTTTATCCCAGAGATGACACACAGCCAGTGGGTCCCGGGCAGGCTCACGTGGAGCACACACCGGCCGGCCGGCATGAGCGCGCTGCTACCCAAACCAACGATTAATGGCTGAAAAAGTCTGAAAAATGGATATCCCTTTGACCTCTCTAAGGTTTGTCATTTAGTTGACATGCCCATTACCTCTAAAATCAAATGTGTTTGTCTAAACATTATTCTGATGCTGACCGTGGGCGCGCAGGGCAGACAGCTGCCCGCGGACCTGCTGACAGTGATCAATTCCGCCGGCGGTCCTGTCACTTGCCCCGTTCATTCTGCCATCCATCTTGCCGCGCCTGCCACCGCAGCCACTTTCTGCTGCTCAGGCGCTTTTAAAACTCACAATAATCCAATTTAGCATTGATCAATGGGAATGTGTGGTCAGTAAGCAAAACGACAGTCTGCACGTAACTGCTGGCCACAGTCCGGGCCATTTCATCCGGATGGGGCTGGAGGCAAGTTTCAATGAATTAATTAAATCCTAACAGCAGTCAGGCCTCTTCCCTGTTGTGGCTTTTTTTTTTTTTTTTTTTAAGCCAGATTCTCTAAGTTTTACGCCTTGCGTAGAAATAAGAATGAGGCCTGGCCGTGCTTTCCAGAAGTTTCTGTCATGGTGGGAATGGGCTAGGCCGGCGCCGTCCGATGTGACAGCCGTAGCACCTGTGGCTACGCTGGAAGGACTGGGGAGCTGTGTTGTAAGTGTTGCTTCATCTGAAGGTCAGGCCAGGCAGCTTTGTGTGGCCACAGACTGAGTGGAGTGATTCCAGAATGTGGAGATTTGTGTCCTAAGGTGTCAGGAGGTCGTAGCTGTGGCCTGAAACAGCCGGGCTGCCAACCAGGTGAGAGAGGTCCACGGAGCTATGTCAAGTCTTCCCCAAGTCCTGAAGGCAAGGTCACCTGAGACCAGGGCGCCCTTCCTGGTTCTCAGAGTGGGGTTCCGTGACTGGCGGAGAGGCCTGAGGCTGGTCTGCAGGGGTGACTCGGGCCCACAGGGTGCAGGAGAGGGAACGGGTTGCTTTTCCTAACACACTCCCCCCAGGCCACCCCTGTTCTCAGCTGAATACCAAGCCTGGTTTCCAGGACAGGATGATTGATTATCCCCACATGTCCAGGCCCCTTACTGGGCTGCTGGTTTCTGGCTCCCAAATTACCTGGGCCCTTAGGCCCTGCTTTTCTCCCTCCTTCTCTCAACCCCAAACCCCACTATTGCCAAATCCAACAGTGGGGAGTCATTTGATGAATGAAGATGATTTGGAAAATTGTATCTTAAGCTGATTTGCTAATGTTAGCTTCAGTGAGCAAACAGTTTAAAAACGAATTGCTAATCATATTAGAATTACATATATTTGGGGGTCTTTTTTAAAATCATGGCATCAATTGGCTTTTATCTCTAACTAGAGGCCCGGTACACGGATTTGTGCACTGGTGGGGGTCCCTCTGCCTGGCCTGTGGGGATTGGGCCAAAACCTGCAGTCCGATATCCTCCGAGGGGTCCTGGATTGCGAGAGGGTGCAGGTCAGGCTGAGGGACCCCACTGGTGCATGAATCCATGCACCAGGCCTCTAGTATGCATATAAGATCTTTGGTTAATTTCTTCCCACCCTCCTCTCTCCCCCCTTTCCTCTGAGATTCATCTGTCTGTTCCATGTTTCCATGACTGTGCGTTGAGCGTTTGCCCTCTGGTGGTGAGTGCGTATCATAGCTACCAGTCGAACAGTCGAATGGTCTCTTAGGCTTTTATATATAAATACGAGAGGCCTGATGCATGAAGATTCGTACAAGAATAGACCTTCCTTCCTTTGGCTGCCAGCACCGGCTTCCCTCCGGCACCTGGGATCCGGGCCTTTGCCTTCCGCCTTCGCTCTGGCCCTGCTGCCCTCCTGTAGCTCCCTCCACCCCTGCCCCGCCCCTCATAGCAGGCGTCCCGCCCCGCCCTAACCCGGCCATTCCACGCCTGTGCACGCACTGCCCAGAGGCCTGGAGTGGCTGGGGTGGGGAAAAATGCCTGTGTCTTCACCATGGCAACAATGCAAATGTCCCGGCCGGCTGCTGCCATCTTTGTCATGTCAATTTGCATACTCCCTCCTTATTGGCCGTGGGCATCGCCAGCTTTGTTGCGAAGTGACGGTCAATTTGCATATTCCAGCTTTATTAGATAGGACTAGTGGCCAGGTGCACAAAATTTGTGCACGGGGATGTGTGTCCCTCAGCCCAGCCTGCACCCTCTCCAATCTGGGACCCCTCGGGGGATGTCTGACTGCCAGTTTAGGTCCAATCCCCTGCAGGATTAGATCTAAACCAGCAGTTGGACATCCCTCTCGCAATCTGGGACTGCTGGCTCCTAGCTGCTCACCTGCCTGCCTGCCTGATAGCTCCTAACCACTCTGCCTGCCGGCCTGCTTGCCCCCAACTGCCCCCCCTTGCCAGCCTTCTTGCCCACAACTGCCCCCCTGCCAGCCTGCTTGCCCCAAACTGTCCCCCTGCCAACCTGCTCGCCCCAACTGCCCCCCGCCAGCCTGATTGCCCCCATCTGCCCCCCACTGCCAGCCTGCTCACCCCCAACTGCCCCCCATGCTGGCCTGCTTGCCCCTAACTGGGTCCCGCTGCTTGCCTGCTCACCCCCAACTGCCCCCCCCCCCAGCCTGATCACCCCAAAATGCCCTCCCCTCCTGGACTGATTGCCCCTAACTGCCTCTGCCTTGGCCCTTTTGGCTTTGTCCAGAAGGACGTCCGGAAGGTCTCCCGGTCTAATTGGCATATTACCCTTTTATTAGTATAGATAGATTAGATATAAGCCAAAAGCTAGGTTAATTTAAAAACATCATGTATTTGAATTTTGAAGTTTACAGTGAATTTAGGAGCAGGTAGGGCTGTGGTTGAATAGAAGGAGATTTAAAGTGAGGGACCAGACAACTGCTGCCTTAGAAGGAAAGCGGTCTGGTTGTTTTCTTGAGGGAAATTCCAGATCTACAGTGTTTGTGTGATTTACACGCCAACTACAAAACATCAAAAACAAAAGCCATTTTTTAAAAATGGAAAAAATATTTCCTGAAAATCTTAAGCTGGAAAATAAAAGCTTAATTTTGGGCATTTAAAAGAAAAACAGTTTTTAATAAAACCTTATGTGTAAGAGTTTGAGGATATCTTATAATTAGAAAGTCCTTGAATTAATAAAAGAAAAAATATATATACTGTATAGGGCTCATTCATGGTTTCACCATCCAAAGACACATATTGCTATTTTTTTTCTTATATTTCTTTCTAATCATTATTCGGTTTGTTTTCAAACGAAATGTAAGGGTCATATATATATACTAGTTATATCTTGCTTCTTTCATTTACATTAACATAACACATTATTTATATGCTGCATATTATTTAGAAATATTGTTTTAAAAAGTTACATCATAATTAGTGGTGCGAATGTGCATAATTCTTATTATGGCTTTTGCCTGGCATTTAGGTTATTTCTGATTTTTTTGTGGCCGTTATAAATAATGCTTCTCAATATTCAGGATGATTTCCTCAGGCTCCATTCTCAGAAGCGGGCTCACTGAGTTAGGGCACCAATGTTACGGGGCTCTTTGCCAAATTGCTTTCCAAGAGGATTAGGCCCGAATCCCAGCAATATCTGAGAGTACCCCTCTCCCAGCCCCTCCTCAGCGGTGGAGAGTATTATTATTTTTTAAAATCCTTGCTAATTTGACAGGGGTCAAAGGTCACCTCACGGTTCTTTCGATGCCCATTCCTGGGTTACAGTGACGGAAGGCATTTCCCACACATTTGCTGATTAGTTTTATTTCCTGTTTGGAAATTGCCTATTCACATCCCCTGTCAGTTTATCCACTGGAGCTTCAGGTTTTTAAAATTCAACCTGATGAAGCTCTTTATATACCGGGAGATTAGTCCTTTCTCTGCATAGCATTTCCTGTGGCTGTTTCCCCCCAAACGTCATCTCTTTCTTTTAATTTTGTTCCATTTACTTTGGGAAACTTACATTTGCGACTTGGTAACGTTATGCTAATGTTTTCATTCAGTGTTTAGTAAATTGTACCTCTTCTGATAATGGTGAATTGAAAAAACTTTTTCTTCTTTATTTCTTATATATTGATATTTTATATTTAATTTTGAAATTCCCTTGGAATTTATTTTGGTGACTGATTTTAAGTGAGAATCTACATAGATATTTTTTCATCAGATAAATAATTGCCTTAAGGAGACATTTATGAGATGATTTACTCTTCTCTTATTCATTTAACATGTTTCTTTCACATGCATTACATACAGTTAAATATGTAAGTACTTATAATGATTAATATCTGAATATATATGAACTCATAAGCCGCCTGTGTCTTGTATCGCGTCCTGTGGTTCCAGGCCACCTGGTTCCGAGCGCCTGTGCCTCACCATTGGTCCCTGCTCCGCAGGGGCACACACTCCCTGCAGCATTTTTTCTTCTAAAAGGTGTTTTGATTGATTCGCTTTTGGGTGTGTGTGGGTCTGTGTGCCACGGAAGGAGTGAGCATCGATTATTGACTTTTTAAAAATATATTTTTCTTGATTTCAGAGAGGAAGGGAGAGGGAGATAGAAACATTGATAATGAGAGAGAATCATTGATCAGCTGCCTCCTGGGGATGGAGCTGGCAACCCGGGTCTGTGCCCTGACCAGGAAGCCAACCGTGACCTCCTGGTTCATAGGTTGACGCTCAACCACTGAGCCACGCCGGCCGGGAGATTATCACTTTTTAACTGACATATTTGGAGTTTCACTTTTTTCTAAATTCTTTCCATCTGCCAAGACCACATCCAGCCCCCAGCCCCAGGGCCCTGCCGCCCCCTCGGTGGGGGACCCATCCTGCACCTCCCCCCCTGCTCCCCCGCCCCCCCCCGCCCCGCCCCACCTGCGTCTGTGCCTCCCGTGGGCATCGCTGCGGCTGCTGCTTGTATCGCGGTCATTGGTGGGCAAACCTTCCTCCTCCTGATTGTGCCTCCACATGCAGCGGCCGGGTGACGGCCTCCAGAGCTGTCCACCGTGGTACCAGGTGGCCCTGAAGGTGCCGTAAAGGTCTTTGTGCGGGGAGGCGGGGTGCCTGCACCACAGCAGGGGAGAGGGCGACAGGGCGGAGATGGGAGCGCGTGACCAGGAGCTGCAGAGGCGGGAACCAATGAACCCTGAGCCCCCGAAGGGTCTGGCCCTGCTGGCCCGAGGCCGGCCCCTGAGACTCATTCTGAGCGCCTGACCTGGGGAACCACGAGAGAATAAATCGGGGATGGGGGGGGCGGGGGGAGGGGGGTTGAGCCACTGCATTAGTTAGCGGTCATTGGTTACAGGGGCAACCAGAAAGGAGCCACTGTTCCCCGTGTCCTAACAGCAGTCATCTGCTCTCCGGGCACCTTCCAGCCGGGGTGGCCTTGTCCCTCTGGGGGACGGGGCCGCCTGCACCCTGTCTGCCTGAGAAACCACGCGGGGAGTGGCCCTGGCCTGGCTCTACTGTGTGGAATTTGGTCCAGGCCGGGACCCGGGGGCGGGGCTGACCCACACGTGGGCCTTTTCCTCGGGGCCCGGCCTCGTGTTCCCGTCCAGCCCACAGTGCATGCCCTGAGCTCCGCACCTGTCCGTCTCTGCAGAGGGACTTAGAGTCCCTGTGGCCTAGAATTCCACCTTATCAACGTCACTCCCGGGTGTGCGAGAGCCACGGGATGAAAGGACACGCGTCCCAGAGAGGAGCCTGCGGAGCTGAGTGGGTGTGTTGGCACCGAGTGCCCTCACTTGCACTTTCCTGGTGTGTGAAGGGAGTGTACATGGATCTTCCTGGCTTAGCAGTTCGACTGCTCTCGATGGCATCTGTTTACCCGAACAAATTCTCGCCTCCAGCTCAATCCCCTTCCCAGTGTCTTCATGGGTGGGAGATGCAGTATCTTATTCATTTATTCATCAAGATTCTGAGGGGCTTGGAAGGCATGAGCTATGTTTCTAGTAACTTGAAGGTGAAGGAGACAAAATCTTGGCTTGAAGGGATCACAGGAAGCAGGACAAACAGCTGGGAAACAGGATTCCAATCCACTGGGAGGCCCCGGCAGCGGGTGCACAGGGGCCACGGGCAGTGTGCTGCGTTCCAGCCGTGGCTGCACATCAGAGGGATCCCCAGCAGCTAAAAACACTCAACTGCAGATCACCCTCCACCCACACCTATGCACAAACACACCTGTGCACACACACCTGTGCACACACACAATTCTGCACACACACACACACCTCTGCACACACACTCCTTTGCACACACACTCCTTTGCACACACACACTCCTTTGCACACATGCACTCCTTTGCACACACACACCTCTCTGCACACACACACACACACTCCTTTGCACACACACACCTCTGCACACACACTCCTTTGCACACACACACTCCTTTACACACACACTCCTTTGCACACACACACCTCTCTGCACACACACACCTCTCTGCACACACACACACTCCTTTGCACACACACACTCCTTTACACACACACACTCCTTTGCACACACACACCTCTCTGCACACACACACACTCCTTTGCACACACACACTCCTTTACACACACACACTCCTTTGCACACACACACCTCTCTGCACACACACACCTCCGCACACACACCTCTCTGCACACTTACTTCGTCCACTGAAAGCGCATCGGCTTGCTGTTAGATAATAACCTCTCAGCAGGAGCGTCTCCCCGCTGGCCGGTCAATACATTTATAGAAAGTAATTAAACCAGATCCCTTCCATGACAGGCAATTGATGGCCTTTTAATTATTTCAAGATAACCGAGTGTGTAATCATTTTCTCCTTCGCTGGAGAGAGCAGTGGCTGAGAGTGCATGGACGCGGCACGGACCTTCCTACGTGCCTTCCCTTTGCCGTGCTCCCACCCTGAGCCCCAGGGCCTCGCTCTGGAAAGCTCTTCACGGGACTCAGGGGAACGACGTAGAGGAACCGTGTTCAAACAGGAGTCATGGTTTAGAAACAGTAGGCAGCAGGCACTGATGACTGCAGTGCGAGGAGACCTGTCAGTACGACATGACATGTTACAGTGTGGACAGGCTCACGGTCACGCTGAGGATGGCCTGTGGGGACTGTGCGGCGAGTAGCTCCTGAAAGGGTTCGAGGAGCGGGGCCTGCTCTGCGGCAGGGCTGGAGGCCAGGGCTGGTTCCCGGGGGAGGCTGGGGTGTGGCGCACACACACCTCTGCGCACACACACCTGTGTCACTGCCGGTCCTTCTGGGTGACACTGTGTGACCAGCATGACAGGGCCCACATGATCCAAGCCAGAGCCCAGAGCCCAGCGTGTGCTGCGTGTGAGTGTTGCGGGGACAATGACATGTAGTCATCCTCACAGGATTGCACGATCGGAACAGCACAGCTGTGGTAGCTCTAGTGCAGCCAGTACTTCCCACGTAAAATCTGTGCATTTGGTAACTTTGCTGAATAAGAAAGTCCCCACCCTTTCCCAATGGGGCCTCGTCGTTTCCACCGGGAACAGTAGGGACCCTTCATCTCACACTCCTGCCACACTGCCTGTGAGGAGCAGAGACCTGAGCTGCTCCCTGAGAAATCAACTGCTTCGTCTTCGGCTGGAGTTCCAGGCAGCAAAACCGATGGGGGTGAGGGGACGTGGGGGAGGCGGGCCAGGCTCACTAGAAACACCCCGCAGCGGGTTGTTGTGATTTATGGCGAGATGTAGCAAATGTATAGTGAGGCCTGGAAGCAGCTCTCCGCTGGGTATCTATAATAGTAAAAGCGTAATATGCTAATTAGACCAGACGACCTTCCGGATGAAGCTGAGGCAAGCCGCAGCTCGCGAGCCACATGCGGCTCTTTGGCCCCTTGAGTGTGGCTCTTCCACAAAATACCACGTGCGGGCATGCACGCACAGTGCGATTGAAACTTTGTGGCCCATGCGCAGAAGCCGGTATTTTGTGGAAGAGCCACTCAAGGGGCCAAAGAGCCGCATGTGGCTCGTGAGCCGTGGTTTGCAGAGTCACAGTTTGCCGACTACTGGCCTAAGCAACCGAACAACTGGTTGACCAGTTGCTATGACGTGCACTGACCACCAGGGGCAGACACTCAGGAGCTGCCCCCTGGTGGTCAGTGCACTCCCACAGCGGGAGCACCACTCAGCGGACCAACGGGTGCCAGATGCTGGGCTCATGGCTGCCAAGCGCAGCTGCAGTGGCATGAACCTCCCCTGCCTCCATGGCAGCCCTACTGAGTGCCTGGCCCAGGCTGGGCTCCTCCCTGGCTGCCTGCTGCTTCGCATTCCTACATCCCCCGAGGGGTCCGTCCCGGACTGCAGAGGCTGCAGGCCAGGCTGAGGGACCCCACGGTGCGCGAATCTGTGCACCAGGCCTCTAGTATTCCATAAGCAAATTGGTCTGGTGCATGTTGCGTGCATGACGTGCGCATGTTGTATTGAAAGTGTCCCTTTAGAGAAACGGGGCCAGCCTGCTCTGAGCCATTTCTTCAACCACGGCCTTTTTAAAGTTTTTATTTTTAAGAAAATAGTTTGGAATTTTATGGCCTTTCCCCTTAATGTTGACTAGAACATTGGGAATTTTCAAGTGATAAGAGAATGGGAAGCCGCCCCCTGCGTTTTTACACTGATGACCATGTGTGTTGACTTGGAGTGTGAGCCCAGCCCCTTCGCACAGGCGGGTGATGGCTGTGCCCCGGACTGACCATGACCGGTGGGCGAAGGCGGAGCAATGAGCAGAGACTCCCCCGTCGCCCCCGAACCTCCAGAGCAGACACAAAGCCCGGAGGGCAGGCCTGGGTCAGACTGTCACTCACGTCACCAGGAAGGGGCTGTGGTTAGCACTCAGCAGGTGAACGGGGCGGGGGGGGGGCAGGTAAACAGGGTTCCCTTGGTTTATCAATAACCCTTTCTCGCCTGCTGGCTGCCTGCTGAGGCTGGGGGCTCAGAGTCAGGGAGAGAGCGTTTCTGTTTCTAAGAAGCTGGGAGCTGCGTGGAGGACGCCTCCCCTCATGATCTGAGGAAGCACCTGGGCGAGCAGGGGTTCAAGCTTCGGGAAGTTGGCGAGAAATGGCTGAGCTGGCACAAGAGGAGAGGCGTGGGCCATGGAGTGAGACCTGTGGGGTCTTCAGTGCTTGCAAAGCTCTTCGTGCAGAAACAGCCGGGCAGGCCGACCCACTCCCCCGGCCGCGCCCCTTGAGCGTGTCTGTTTTGTGAACGCAGGACTTTGATGTTAACGAATCTTCCCGGTGTCCCTGGGCTCACCCGCATTTTAACTGAAGGCAGACTCCTGGTTCGTTGTTGTTTTTTTCATGGAAATAGCAGTGCCCAATAGTTTACACTGTACAGCGTGAAAATATTAGTGCCTGTAGAACAAGCCGGGAAGTCTTTGAACTCTCCCTGGAACTCTGTCGCTTTTAAGTGGTCGGTGTTGGGAAGCAGGGATGGAGGGAACCCTGGCCACATGGGTGGAAACATCATTTCATCCGAGCTGCGAATTCCTCGGTTGAAAAGATTGATTCCCTCTGACCTCATTTCCTATGTGCATCCATCAAATGACACCTGAATCATGGGCACGCCGCAACCTTTGCCCATTTCCTGTTGTAAAACCGCCTGCATCTGACATCTCTTAAGTGGAGCTGAGATCGTTTTCCCTGGTGGAGTCTGAGTCACATGATGCCCTGTGGACCCTCGTTTCCCAAGAGGCCTTCTGCTCCTTTAAGGAAGAATGGCGTTCCATTCTGGGGCTCCCAGAGCTGAGCACACCGAGTCAGCCCCACAGCTTGAGCAGGGGAGGGCGTCTCTCCCACGGGGTGGCCAGGGCTCCCCCCCCCCCAGCTCCTCCCCACCTCCTAAGCCACCTGTCTCCATGGGATACGGTCGCCTGCTCTTCCCTTAGCCCATCTCAGCGACCCCGCAGTCCACCTGGAGCGTGTCTCACGCCCCCTCTCAATCCCTCTCGCAGGGCAGGCGGTTATGATGAACACTGTCAGGTGCCAGGTGCTAGTCCAGCTGAGGGCAGGCATCGGACAGGACTTGCGCTGTGAGGAAGTGAACCCAGAGGGCTAAGGTGCCTGTGGATCGCAGTGGGTACAATGAAATAATAAAATAGTCCTGGCCGGTTTGGCTCAGTGGATAGAGTGTCAGCATGTGGACTGAAGGGTCCCAGGCTGGGTTGTGGGCTCAATCCCCAGTGGGGGGCATGCAAGAGGCAGCCAATCAATGATTCTCTCTCATCAGTGATGTTTCTATCTCTCTCTCTCCCTCTCCCTTTCTCTCTGAAATCAATAAAAATATTTGAAAAAAAAAGAAATAATAAAATAAAATAAGGCATCAATGTTTTAGAGAAAGGGGCTGCAGGGAGGGTTGGCTTTAGACCCAGAGGCCAGGATGGCTTGTCTGATGGTGAGAAGGGAGCCAGTACAGTTTGGAGTAAAGAGCGTTTCGGGGGGAGGGAAACGGGGAGCAGCCCTAAGGCTGTGGAGGATTAGGAGGAGGGGGAGAAGGAGGAGGGAGAGGAGGAGGAAGGCCGTGTCGCTGGAACCTAGAAAGGGAGCCTGATGCACCGTGAGGTCCCTGAGGCCCAGCTCCTCCGGGTCTTTGGAGAGGAGTTGGGGGTTTGCTCTGATGAGCGGGGGCACTTGGGGGTCTTTGGCGGGAGAGTGAGGGCCTGTGGATGGTTCTGGCGGCCCCTGGGAGAAGGGCGGAGGGTGGGAGGGGGTTTGGGAAGAGGGGAGCAGGGGGACCATTGGGAGGCCTGGTGGGCGTCCTGGGGAGGGACAGCAGCTGTTCGGACCGCAGTCAGAGAGTGACAGTGAGATGACAGGGACGTGCTGTGAGGACAGAGGTGACAGGAGGACGCAGGTGAAGGCAGCTGCGATGGTTCCTCATTTCAGACACGGCCACGGGCCGCGGGGCCCCGGGGAAAGCGTGTCGGGAGGAGAAACCAAGACTGTGGTTTGAAATGAGGTTTGAGGTACTTATTGGATGTCCAGGCGCCAATATCAAGCAGGACATTCATGTTCAGGTCGGGGCTCAGGGGCTGAAGACGGTGAAGTCATTGCTGGGCTCCCGGGAGAGCGTTCATGTGGTCAGGGGGAAGCGGAGGGGTGAGGCTCCCGGAGCAGTCCTCTGTGAAGCAGACGTTCTCCGTGTTATAGGTCAGGCTGGTCCGGAGTTAGAAGGCGGCCAAGTCTGTTCTGGGGGGCGGGGGGGGGGGCCTCCACATTACTGCTCTGTGTCCTGGGCACCGTCCCTGATGGCCTTCTTGGCCCTCAGCGTGCTGAGGGATCATAACCACGAACCTGGAATAAGCAATCGTTCAAGGATGCAAGCAAACGAAGGATAATGTCACACAAATACTGGCTGCATGTGCTGCCCATAGACCAGTGATGGCGAACCTATGACACGTGTGTCAGAGGTGACACGCGAACTCATTTTTTGGGTTGATTTTTGTTAAATGGCATTTAAATATATAAAATAAATATCAAAAATATAAGTCTTTGTTTTACTATGGTTGCAAAAATAAAAAAAATTTCTATATGTGACACGGCACCAGAGTTAAGTTAGGGTTTTTCAAAATGCTGACACGCCGAGCTCAGAAGGTTCGCCATCACTGCCTTAGGCCCTCACTGACATACATGGGAAGAAGAAAACGGAGCCGAGAGGAAGCTGGAACACAGGGGAGGCCTGTGGATGAGGCTGGAAGGGGTGCAGGCGGAGCATGAAAAGACATCCCATTTGGGGTTTCAACGTGATCTTCGTAACAAAGACTGGAAGCACTGAAGCCTGGGAGGCAGCCCGACCACCTGCTGAGCAATGGCCGGGAGGCAGGAGGGGAGGAAGCAGAAAGCTGGTTACAAGGATGAACAGTAGAGGTTTCCGTGCAGAAAATGATGAGGGCAACCCCCAGGCAGAGGAGATGGATTCTGGAGGTGCGGAGACAGAGGAGATCCCGGGAGATGTTAGGGTGACGGGACAGGAGTGGCAAGGCTCCGAAGGTACTTCAGGGTGACGCATGTCTTCTCCTGCAGTCGGTGCCATGGACGGGCGGGAAGAAGAAAGGGCTTGGAAGATGCTGCCTGGGTTTTGAATTGAGAGGCTTACCAGGCGCTTATGTGGAGATGGGCCTCATGAACCCCCAATAACTTGGCGTTATTACATGTTCTGGATTTTTTTCAATCTGAGGGTTATATAGCAGTGATGGCGAACCTTTGAGCTCGGCGTGTCAGCATTTTGAAAAACCCTAACTTAACTCTGGTGCCGTGTCACATATAGAAATTTTTTGATCTTTGCAACCATAGTAAAACAAAGATTTATATTTTTGTTATTTATTTTATATATTTAAATGCCATTTAACAAAGAAAAATCAACCCAAAAAATGAGTTCGCGTGTCATCTCTGACACGCGTGTCATAGGTTCGCCATCACTGGTATAGAGTGACGTCTCTCTTTATCTGACTCTCTCCCCCCCCGCCCCCCCAGATTGTATCCCTGTGATTACTAATGAAACCTGTCCGTCTACTGGTCATTCTGGTTTGATCTTCTATCCACTGTGAGCTGTCTTTGGCAGATCCTGTAGCTGCTCATATAACCAAACCCCCCTCCTCCCCTTCCTGCTAAAAGTGCTCTGATTTGGCTGAGGAGTGAAGGGTCAGTGTCCAAGGAGGACAGGTCTTCCCTAAATTCCCGCGGACGAGCACTGATTGGTGGTCATCGGCCCGTTTCTGACCAATAGGACTTTCAGGAGCATCTCCGTTAGGTACCTGTGCAGCTCAGGTCCTCTGCAGGCTTTCTGGCTTATAGAAGTCACTCGTCTATGGTGTCCCACAGAGTGTGAAATGTTAACACAGCAAAGACGTAGCACCCTGTCCTTTCTCATTTGTCATTTTTGTGCCTTGGTTAGACACGATTTTCTATCCTGGAGTTCTGAAGCTATTTTCTATATTCTTTTCTATAAATGTTAACTTAAGAAAACTGTAGGTTTTAAATCCATCTGGATTATTGGATCTTGTTTATTACATTTGTTTCGTTATCCTGAAAGGTATTGAGATATTTTTATGTCTGGCCTGAGGCAAAGATGTTATTTTGAATTGGAACTCAGTGGGTTCAGAAGCATTTTTTAAATAGTTTGTCCTTCCTTCCTGGTTTATAATACTCTCTTCATTCTATGTGAAATGCACAAGGGTATGTTGGTCTATTGTAAATTTCTCTCATCTGTTCACTTGGTCTATTTCTCCACTTCTGTTTTTATTCCCTAATCAGTTGCGGATTCCTTTGGATTTTCTGTGTAAATAATTCTATAGTCTACAAATAATGACAACTGTATTGTTTCCTTCCCAATTCTTATTTCTTTTTCATGCCTTGTTGTGCTGGCTAGTGCCTCTGATACAATGTTAAGTAAAAGCAGCGAGAACAGGCATTCTTTCTCCTTCCTGACTTGCAGCGGTTCTCAACCTGTGGGTCGCGACCCCTGGAAATACACCCTGCATATCGGATATTTACATCACAATTCATAACAGTAGCAAAATTACAGTGATGAAGTAGCAACGAAAATAATTTTATGGTTGGGGGTAACCACAACGTGAACTGTATTAAAGGGCCGTGGCATTAGGAAGGTTGGGAACCACTAGGAAAGCCGCTATTTCTTCACCATTCCATAGGATTGAGGTAGAAATGATTCCACTGCTCTAGGGCCCCAGGGGTCGGCAAACTCATTGGTCAACAGAGCCAAATATCAACAGTACAACGATTGAAATTTCTTTTGAGAGCCACATTTTTTAAACTTAAACTATATAGGTAGGTACATTGTTATTAACTTAATTAGGGTACTCCTAAGACTTAGGAAGAGCCACACTCAAGGGGCCAAAGAGCCGCATGCGGCTCGCGAGCCGCAGTTTGCCGACCACGGCCCTAGGCTCAATGAAAGAGCAGACGCAGGACCATCACATTGCCCTCAAAGTGGGACAAAGCCACTGCATCAGGGGGAGAGATCTTAAAGGAAGTGTGTGGGGGTAAGAGCAGTTAGCACCCCTGCCTTCCCCCCAGTGAGGAGGACAGAAGGTCCTCCCACAGTTAGAATAAGTACACAGCAAACTTATGCCGAACAAAACGTGTCTTAATTTCTCCCCTAATTTCTCAAATTGGAACAAATTCCAAGTTGCAGAGCCTTTGGGGAAAAAGTCACATGCTTATTTTACATCTTGGGAAAGGGTGTGTATCAGGATGAGAGCGCGCCAGGGGCACCGGCCGTGGTCATTCCTCCGTGAACCCTCACGGAGCAGTCAGCCTGGGGCAGCAGGACACCGCCAGCCGCCGCGCGCTTGAAGATGTTCCTTCTCGTCCAAGTCACTTACAACATCAGCGTCAACACCAGATCGGACAGCGAGTGTCTGTTTCCCGGGACGGGAGCTCATTTTGTTTCAGCTGAAACTGCAAGTTCGTCAACAAAATGATGGCCACAGACGGGAGCGCGTTCAGGACACTGCCTCCCACTTCATCACACCAGCGTGTTTACCTCGAATATTAAGATGCTTTTTAAAACAACAGCGCTCGCTTGCATTCACCGCCTGCATTTCTTATCCTGGCCTTTTGGTGTCATTCTTAGATTAATCTCAAGAGCCTGTTAAGTGAGCGAGGGTGACAGTTCCCTGGCTCTGGGTCTTCTGGTCTTGGATCTGAAGCAGAGATGATCATACCTATAGCGAGGTTTACTCACCTAAACTTTCTGATGTTACGTTAACTGCGTGTTTTATAACTGACGTGTGACTGCAGGAGTTTCAGTACAATACAGACAACCAGCAACAGGAAGCAAACCGTGACGTTTATGGCTCGTCTAGAAAGAGCTTTATCAGAAATCATCGAAGTTACTGGAGTTAACGACATATGTTATTAATATGTACATGCGACATATATAATTCTAAAGCATAATTCCAATGTATATCATTACGTAATAATGTAACACTATCATGTTACATTAGAAATGCATGCTGTGTGTTCAGTGAAAGCCAAACCAGGGATTTTAAGCCAAGACAAGGCCGCCTTCGTTCTCGGTGATCTGCAGAGCAAGACTAGCGTTTTCCACGGAGCCGAGCCCGTCCCCCGAACGCGCCCTCCGTCTGCTCTGCACGTGGGAGACTCACACCCTTTTGTCCACCGATGGACGGATATGAAAACCCTCCGGACTTCAGACTTATTGCTGATCCCAGCGTGAGCCAGGCGCTGCCCTTCCCTCGCCATCTGCAAACGTTTCTTCTTTTCCTCATTAATTACATGTTTCCCTCCATTGTCGTTTTAATGGACATGCTTCACGAGGTTGACTTTTTTATGCTGTGACAACCGAGTGGACAAGCAAACACAGTGCATATGGACCCGGAGTTCCAGGAGCAGAAGCAAAAGTGATGAATTCCTGGCGCTTGTTGCCCAGGAGGTCCCGGTTCCGTCCTGTCCTGCAGGCTGCACCCCTCGGGGGAGGAGCTTGGAGGCCGCACTCTCCGAGGGAAGGAGTGGATGACAGGTACGGCCCTGGAATATCTGCCAGTCGCTGGGGGCTTGAGTGGTTCAACCTCAAGGATTTTCTCCAGAAAAATAATCTGTTTCTCAAAACATTCCCTTTAATTAGGATTGTATTTAATTTGGTTGGCAAAAGTAGGGTTACAGTTGTGCCTATGCAAAACAGTTTATTCTCGTATTATTATTCGCTATTTATGTGCATCACAACTGTAACCCTACTTTTGCCCACCGGGTCTAGCAAAGCTCTAGAGTAAATGTGGTTAGAAATCAGTGTTTCCAGTTTGGACCGAACGAGGCGGGTCCTGCAGGCTCCTCTTCTGCTGTGGTATCGGTGGGGTCCGAGCTCTCGGCTGCATTCGCAAGCGAACGGGCTGGCCTGACCCAGGGTCCTGGGTGCTGGCGGGAGCCATGAGGTCCCCACAGGGGAGGCAAAGGACCGTCTTACTCCTGGCGCGAGCAGCGTGAGCATCACGGGGGGATTTTCCTCGCCCGCTGGCCCAGGGTGTGGGGCGGATGGGCCTGGGTTTGCCTGCACAGCTGGCAGGGCGGACTCTGGACTGGGGACCTGCATCTCTCTCATGCCGAGGGGCGGGGGGTGGGGGGATCCACATCTCCCATGCCGAGGGGGGGTGGGGGGGACCCATATCTCCCATGCTGGGGGGGGCGGGGGGGACCCACATCGCCCATGCCGAGGGGCGGGGGGGGAGGGGACCCACATCTCCCATGCCGGGGGGACCCACATCGCCCATGCCGAAGGGGGGGTGGGGGGGACCCACATTGCCCATGCCGAAGGGGGGCGGGGGGACCCACATCTCCCATGCCGAAGGGGAGGGCGGGGGGACCCACATCTCCCATGCTGGGGGACCCATGCTGGTCCTTTCTCAGGAGGAGCATCTCTCTCTCCAAGCTCTGCCCTGCATCCCCAGGGAGGGCTTGGTAAGTGCCCGAGCAGGCCCTGAGCCTCATGGATGGTGCTCTGGAATGGACACGGGGTGACGCTGAAACCACCTGCCTCGCCCCCAGTTTCAGCCCCGCCTCCTCCCTGTCTGACCACAGTAACCCTCCCCTTTCAACCCGCGGTGCCAGTCACCCCGAATGCCGCGGACTCCCGTGGCCGTGGGTGTTTCAGTCACAGGCTCCTCCTCTGGTCCTCGCAGCGCTCGGCCGGGAGAGGGTAGGCAGGGAGCGGAGCAAAACCAGCATCCAAGCAGCCGGCGGCCAGCAGAGCTTCTCATTAACGTCTTGGAAACATCAGAGGAAACGTGGGAACTAATTGCTCCAATTTGGGTTTGAAAAGAGCTGTGTCCTTTGTCCTGACCCCTGTGACCCAGCCTTGAAAAGCCCAGAGTGGGTCCTCCATCAAAGAGCGCGGCAAGGATCCTGGTAGGGACGACAGAGGAGGTGGGAGCACCTGTCAGCGCCCTCTCACCAGCGCAGATGGATCTGCTCCCCGCAGCCCCCACCCCCCCAGCCACCCCCCTCCCCCGGCCGCCCTGGAATCCAGGGTGAAAAATGAAACCTGGTTCCTGCTTTTAAGAAAATGAGGGAACGCACATGCCAGCTGACAGGTGCATTTCCTGGGGCATGAAAGGATGGAGGAAGAGGAGGAGGAGGAGCTGACGAAAACGAGTGCAGCCAGGCCCTGAGCAAGCCACCTGCTGGGAGCCCAGCAGACATTTAATGCCGGTTTAGTCCGTCACATATTTGGCCTAGACGTGGAGGACGGGTTTGCCCGGCAAGTTAAAGACATAAACAAGGGAATGACAGCCTTCAGCAGGCAGAAGGCCCGCGAGCGCCTCGAAGTACTCGTAGAACCCCGTTCCCGCCGAATGCGCCAGTGAAAGATGAATGTTCTAATTCCTAATGTGTTTTTTTTAACCTATTAGTAAAACTCTGAAAAATTCTCTAATTTATTTCTAATTTAATTTCCGTCCTTTCCCTTCCGTGGAGGCCTGTCATCCTTGTTGCCATATGAGCTTGAAATTAAGCTGCATTTTGTGAAAATGTTTTGCTACTTCAGACCATTCCAGAACTTTCCAGCCAATTAAGGGGAAACTAATGAGGTTTGTGGCTCCGCGTGTTGATGTGTCGTCACCAGCAGACAGGCGGGCTTTGTCCTTCTCAAGTTAGAATTCCAAAGGGGAGAGCTGTTGCCTTCCCTCCCCCAAAGTTCAGGAAAACACGCGTCTGAAAGGATTGCCTCCTGTCAGTCCGGGCATCCGCCACGTCTGCCGTCCAGCTTGCTTGCTTTTTAAGTATATTTTATTGGTTTCAGAGAGGCAGGGAGAGGGAGAGAGAGAGAAACATCCGTGGTGAGAGAGAACCATGGATCGGCCGCTCCTGCACCCCCCCCCACAGGATCAAGCCCACCACCCGGCATGGGCCGGACTGGGAATCGAACCGCGACCTCCTGGTTCACGGGTCAGTGCTCAACCCCTGAGCCACACACGCTGGGCCCGCTGGCTTTCTTGATGGGTTCCCGGTGGGTCCACGTCTCCTGCTCCGTCCGAGGGACGCATTTGTAGTCATCATGGTCCCAGCGAACGGCGGCCAGAGGTCCCTGAGGTTTCAGGACAACCTTCCTCTTGGAGATGAAGGAACAGAAATCCATCCAGGTCAAGCCCTACCTCCCAGGTCTGGCGGGTAATTTCAGGCAGACCCAGGCCGAGGACCAGGCCCTTACGCCTGCCTGGGGTTTCCCACGGGGTCCTCACTGCCCTGGAGGAAGAAGAGGGGGAAGGGGACCTGGGTAAAAGTCCCATCGGTATTTATGTGACTATTCTAGAAACTTTTCTTTAGTTGGAACCTTTTTCCAAGTGAAGAGGCTCAAAAACTGTAAACGTGTTCGTCGTACTTTAGAAGCCTGTCAGCGCAGAACCCGCGGGCTCCCGGCCTGTCAGCTGCTTCCTGTGGTTCCTGGAAGGCGCATTCGTCCAAGAAAGCAGGTGCTGACTCTCCATTAAGCTTCACAGAGGACCAAGGTTTTTCTCTGGGGAAGTCTTTTTCTTTTTTTCAAAAAAAATATTCTCACGCTTTTTATTTAAAAAAAAAATCAATTTAGAAATTCATACTCTCTGGTTAGAACGCAATGCATGATGTCAATTTTGCCGCCAAAAGATTTCCCGATTAAGGGAAATATAAGCTGCATAGAGCTGCCCACTGCTGCTGCCCGCCGAGTGGCCGGTTGGCGGGGAGTCCCAGGGAGCGTCCTCCCTGCAGGGCGACAGTGAGCGTCCCTCTGGGGACTCAGGAGTGCACCCCGCACTCCTGCTCAGCTGGGCGTACGGAGTGTCCTGTCGGAAGATGCTCATGATAGCATCCCTTCTCCTGGCAGCAGGCGGATGAAACAGCGGAACTGTCCACCGGTGGCGCGAACTGTCTATACACACAACTGAGATGAACCGCAAATGTAATTCATTTCACATTTATTGAAAGAAGTTTCAGTGCACTTTAATGCCAGGGCCACCTTCACGTCTGCTCCATGCATTGCTGCAGTGGGTTAAGTTATGCTAATGATTGCGTATTAATAATAAGAGTTTAACTATGAAACGCAGCGAGCCTTGGGAGGAAATGCCAGTAGCCTGTGAGGTGAGATTACAATAACATTATAGAAGTAAAGGCTGTATTTTTATAATTTAAATATAAAATATAAACCATATCCATTTTAAATATAAAAGTAAAATAATGGCCGTGTTACTTGTTTGGGACCGGAGGGGGTCGGAACATGTCACCCCAAAACACGCTGCTTTGGGGTGTGGATCGTTGCGAGCTGAAGGCAGCGGAGAATCGGAGGCGCAGGGGGCCTCCCCGTGTTTACCGTTTCTGCCTGCGAGCGGGACGTACGTTTCCCACGAGAAAGGAGCCCTCGGGGTGCCAGGAAGAAATGGACGTTCCTGCAACAGGAGACGGGAGGTGGACACCAAGAAGAGTCTGAACAAACAACCCTCCGAAGATAACCCTTGGCTTCCACTGGCCTCCCTCCTGTTTCCCAGTCCCTTTCCCACAGTTCACCCCCCGAAGACCCCGCATCGCTTCCCCTGCTGTCACTTCTCCACAAATTTATCGCCTTTTGTTAAGATGGGACGTAAGTTCCTGAGTCTCGCCGCTGCTTCGGGTCTTGCCCTTCGTCTACGAAGCCCTTTGCGTCACATGAAAAATACCAACATCGTTGTGCCCTTCTCTCCCTGTAATCTGTGTGGCTGATTCAATCTGCAGGTCCCAGTCAGAACACACAGGAGGGCAGAGGGACAGAAGCCAAGAAAGAGCCCTGGTTAAGTTCAAGCTCCATGTCGCTCACTGTTCCCGGAGGAGAACAGTCCCACTTTACAGACAGGAAGACCGGGAACAGTGAGCGAGGGCTGTGTTCGGGGAAGGGAGCTCCTGGTCGCTGGACGTGCTCACATGTCACTTTCAGGATAAATAAGCATTTTCCTTGGATTCGATTTCCTAACCGTGTCGTCATCAGCTGGGATGCATTTGGAGCAATGAGAAACACAGTGGCTTCAACCCTAAGAACAGTTCCTTACACGACAGGAACCCTGGACGGCGGTGGTCCCAGGGGCTGGAGGCTTAACAAAGGCTTCCAGCTCCTTCTTCCCTGGACAGCCCTGCGCGTGAGCAGTGTCCCCGCCTCCCCCTCCTGCGCCCGGGATGGCGGCCTCGCAGCAGCCACGGGTCCTCACCCGGCCCCGGCGTGGCAGCAGCCCGCAGCCTCGGCTTGTGCTGTCTGGGAGGAAAACCTTTTCCAGAAATCCAGAACAGCTTTCTTCTGTCTCTATGGTCAGAGCAAGGTCAGATGGCAACCACTAACCCAATCACTGGCTACATCGATCGGGCTCTGGCGTGACACAGCGCGGCCGGAACAGGACGTGGCGGCCGCGACGGTTCCATATAAATCAATACCTATAGGCTATTTCATCACGCCCGGGCCCATCGTTACTTACAGTGTGGGGGCTTTCCTCCCGAGGAAAAGGCAGAGCAGAGCCAAGGACGGGTTCTGGCTGAGATCACATGCGCTCTGTGCCCTGAGCAGGTGATGCCTTTCCCGAGACTCAGTCTTCCTGTCTGTAAAGTGGGACTGATAACAACGTGTGGGAGTTGGAGGGGAAGTAACAGGTGGCAGGTGTCTGGCTCAGGGTCAGTGCTCAGTGACTGGCAGCTAAGGCTGCTCTCAGAGGGAGCAGGTCAGACTTGGCCGTGGCTTCATCAGTGGGGAGTTTGTACATGTCCGTCGTCATCCCCTTGAAGGGCTGGGAGAGGGTGTTGGCGGTGCCCGGCGGCGCTCCGAGGAGGAGCTGAGGCTCCGGGAAGGCATCTCGGGGACTGGCCCGCGGCTGGTGCTCAGGGACATCTATCTGAGGGCCAGCTGGGAGTCACGCGACTGCTCTTCCCCTCAGGATTATGGGAACTGGGCGACGGTGATGCTGGGAATGGCCCTTTCCCCCCTCCTCCCTGGGGAGCGGGGCCTGGGTTGCCCTCATGGCCCGTGTGCTGCTCTGTGAGTGTCTCCAGAAAGTTGAGCCAGGCCCGGCTTGCGGGCTGGGGTCGGAGCGGAGGGAGTGAGCCCAGGGACCGCGTGAGGAATTGATGCTGAAATGGACCCCACGTGCCCTCTTCACGGGCCTGAGCCTCGCTTTCGGAGCTGGACCTGCCCCTTCTGTAGACCGCGGCCCCTGCGGTCCCCAAGCAGGCGGATCCCCAGACCGTGGGCCATCTCGTGCTCCTGTGTCATCACCTGGGAGGGCGATGCCCGGCTGGGCCCGGCCTGGGTCCTGCCTCTCAGGGCAGGCTCCCCCCTCTCGCTGTCGGGGCGCCCTCGGGGAGGAGGCCTCCTTCCCCTCCCTGGCCCCGGGCAGCACCTAGTTGGTGCTTTATTAGGAGCTGGAATTAGAAATCGGTGTTGGACTCTGAGGCCCCAGGAAAATCTTTCATTTTTTTCTTCTTTGGGTTTCTGTAAACTCATAATTTTTCTCCACTTTATTACATAACCAAATAATTAAAACACCCCGCCCCACTTCACAGCATGATGGAAGCCCCCATGGTATGGATTTTAGGGCAAAAAATGGCCCTCAAGGTTCCCCTTTCAGCAGCGAAAGCAGCCGTCGTCGGCGGGCCCGGACACCACCCCGTGGTGACTCCCGGAGCCCGGGAATCAAGCACCAGCGGCCAGTCCACTCCGCCTCCGGGAACCAAACTCATGTTTGTTTCCACCGTTAACAGATGAGCGAGACCAAGCCGCGGGCTTTGTTTGGCTTTTACTTCCTCTGAAACCCTCTTGGGCGCTGAGCTAGTAATGAGATCATTTTGGATTGTCTGAAGTTTAAAAGCGGAGGGTGAGACCCTGGGGTGGGGGAGAGAGTGGCAAAGAGACGGGAGAAGGGGCTTCATCGTTTGGGGTTGAACTCAGGACCCGTCCTTGAAGGGGTGTCACAGTGGCCTTCGCCCGGATGTGGCCGGTTCTTGTGAACCTGGGGAGACACCCCCCCCACCCCCCCGCCTCGCCCCCGCCGGTCCCAGCCTGTCCTCCAGGAACGAGGCCGCTCTCTTCAGGGGGGTGGGTAGGATGCTACCATGCCCAGTGCGCCCACAAGCTGCTTAGGGTACCACCCTCAGCAGCGGGGCCTGCCCTGGAGTCCTCCTCCCACTCGGCTGCCCTCAGTCCCATCCATTCGGACCCTGGTCCTCAGGCTCCTCTCCTGCTGCCCCGCCCCCGCCCGCCCCCCTCCCCCCCCCCCGGCCCTGCCCCATCAGGTCCACAGGCCAGCTCTGGCGCCCCCTCTGTGGACGTGTGGGCTCCCACATGCTGACAGCGGCACCTGTCACTGTGCCCGTGCACCTGTGCGGCTGCCTGGCCCAGCCGCGTCGGGGGCTGCAGGAGTGTCTGGCCGCTCTCGGCTCAGGGCCCGGCACGCAGCGGGCTCCGGAAGCTCATGGAAGAGATGCAGGGACCACAGCCCACAGTCCCTGCCCCACTGCATCCCGACACCCTGCAGTGGGTGTGTCTCACGGGCGGACCCGGGCAGGTCACTTGCATCGCCCTCCCCCCTTGTCCTTGGAGCTTCCCCTGGTGGAGCGTGAACCAAGCTCGCAGTTTATCGGCGCTCCTGGGAGGAGCCGGACGGCTGTGTCCCCGTCTCCGCGGACGACACGTGGCCACAGGTGGCTCACACCTGGATACCGGGCTTCGGGCGGCCCCAGCGGCCCCACTGCAGGGCCTGCCCAGGCGCGTTTCCTGGCAGAGTCAGGGCTCCATGGAGCATCCATGAGGCAGTTGTGAAAAGGGACAAGAAAATGCCACAGACCGAGCCTGACACGGGAACGCCTCCCCGCGCCCCCCCGAACTGGGTTCCTGGTCGTCAGGGGAAAACGCAGCCGTCCTGAGCGATGGCGCAGAGCAGGCCTGGCCTGTTCCCTCTGTGCTTGGCCCTTGGGGTGTCCTCCTGGAGGCCAGTGCCTGCTGCGGAAGGAGGTGGCCTCATGCACCCAGTGCACATGCCCCGGGCTGCACGTGGTCTGGGGAGGCAGGGAGCTGCCCGCTCCGTGGAGCACCCCACCTGCAGGTGCAGCCCTGGGTCGTGCCCCGATACCCGGGCAGGGTTCTGGAGCCCCTGCCTAATCGGCCCGCCCTCCTCTGCACCCCCATCCCACCCAGCCTCCATGGTGCCCTCCGTGCTCCCTTATCACACCGCACAGAACACATCACCAGGTGCCATTCCCCCATTATTGTAGCATCTGTGCCATGTGGCGTCTGTGCCAAGTGTCACACATGTCAGCTCGTCGAACCGTCAGGTAACCGATGAGACGGGCATCGCTAGTCCCCGCTGAGTATCTGAGTGCGAGGACTAGAGGATTCCCTCTCTGTCCCTGGCACAGGGGAGGGCCATGCGAGCTGCCCTGGGCAGTGAGGGAATGGACGGGCAGCGGTGCCCAAGGCAGTGCCCAGCAGGGTGCACGCGTGTCTTCTCAGCGCTTCCCTGGTTCTCCCCTTCCTGTCACGCATGCTCTGGCTCACCCCGCTGTTTCCAGTCCTTCCTTCGCCACCTCAAAGACTTAAGCTAGAGAAGTGAAATGCCCATTTAAAAAGCCAGCCTCTTCCTTGGCTAGCATGGCATTTTCTGTCTGGCTTCTGTGGTTTGGTGAGGAATGAGGCTGGTGTGATCGTCTGGAAAATGCCTGTTTTTTCTCACAGGGACAGCTCCTGCCTGCCTCCCACCGCGCCTGGCAGCCGGTGCCAAGTGCCCCGCAGGCTCAGAGACAATATTAATTGATGTCGATTTCCGTCCTTGTGGCTTAAATATGCTAAACGGCCCTGAGACGCTGCCAAGGAGCTCACATGTTAGCCCAGAGAGCGGCTTACCCGGGGGCACTCCGCTCGCCGGGGGTTCGTGTGCGCGATGCCTGTTTGGTTGGTAAACTTGAGGACTTCACACAGGAAGCAGTGGGATAAGATTTGCTCGTAAAATGGTGGAAAATACTGCCTATTTCACGTCAAAGTCATCTTGGATACGAAGCTGCCCGTGCAACAGGCATGCATGAATCCACATGGACGTGAACGTGCAATAACATCTGTTTTTACTGATGTTGCATGTTTTTAAATTATTTAAAAGCTGAAATGTGACGAGCTTGGTTGTTATTTCCCTGTTTCCCCACTAGTGGCGCACCTCGGCACAAGCCTAAACAATTAGGCTATTTGACAGCTGCTTGAGTTCCTGGAAGAATCATTTTATTTCAAAACCAAATCACAGAAACACGCTCACATTAAAATGGGAAACATCGTAGCTATCAGTGTCCTGTGTGGTTGAGAGACTCCAGACGGCCTCAGGCAGATGAGCGCTTTCAGGGGCGTCAGTAAGATCTATCCTGTCGTCGCTTTTGTAGGCCGAGGTGGGAGCAACTGCGTCTCCAACAGCCATCGACGGCCGTGAAGGGTGGCTTTCCTTCGCTGGTTTTGCGAGTACGTTTTCAGGTGATTAACACGGAGGTCTGCTCAGAACTGGCCACGTGTGGTTGAGGCAGCACAGCAGAGGGAGGGTGATAACAGGAGACAGTAAAGTAAGACAGAAGCCAGGCCCACAGTCCGCCCCTTGAACCCGCGCGCCAGGCCCGGCTTGCAGTTTGGAAGGTAATTTAATATGCACACGGCCCATTATGGGACCAGCTGGCCGTTGTGCAACATCGCTCCTTCTCTAAACCGTTACTGCCTTTCATCAGTGTTCCCACCCGCGGGAGGCGGACTCCGCCCGGCCCACCACATGGCGCTTCGGGACACGCTTGGGCCCAAACGAGTGAGCGCAGCAATTTCATTTTCCAGAAATGGGTCAGGTCTTGAAGTTGTCATATGGGCTTGTGCATGGGCGTCATGATGGCCCGAATGTTCATCTTTCCAACAGAAACTGCAGAGGAAAGTCGGGCCAGAAAACCACCGGATTGGGATAGAGTGCCACCCGGCTCTGTCCTAGGAGGGGCTGTGTACTTCTTGAGGCCTCGGGCTGAGGTATTTGGAATCTCCATCCCGGAATAAGGCGTCAGCCGCCCCTCCTTGTCTTGGAGTACGGACTCAATTATAATACATTTAGTTTTTGTTTGAATAGCAATATCGTGGTAATTTTTAAAACCCAATGATCTAACACTGTGGTTCTCAACCTTTCTAATGCCGCGACCCTTTAATACAGTTCCCCATGTTGTGGTGACTCCCAACCGTAAAATTATTCTCGTTGCTACTTCATCACTGTAATGCTGCTACTGTTATGAATCGTCATGTAAATATCTGATATGCAGGATGTCTTTTCATTGTTACAAATTGAACATAATGAAAGCATAGTGATTAATCACAAAAGCAATACGTAATTATAGATGTGTTTTCCGGTGGTCTTAGGCGACCCCTGTGAAAGGGTTGTTCGACCCCCAAAGGGGTCGTGACCCACAGGTGGAGAACCGCTGGTCTAACAGGACCTTTCCGTGTGTTTCTTCAGACCTGATATGGATCTATAATTTACTCAGTGCAGACGCAAGTTTTTGTCTTTTTAAATTTAAGATGGAGAAGTGTTTTTCTGGGTGTTTTCCTCTCTCTGTGACCGTCATTGTAAAGAGCTCTCTCTGATTCAGCACTCAGCACAGCACTCGGCTGCGGTCTCGGGAGGCGGACGCACACGTCCAGGGAACATGGGCATCAGTTCTCCCGTCACGTGGTCGCACACGCCCGCTAATGGTAGGCATGGCGCTTGTCAAGGCCTTAGCCAGGTGCACTTCTGCGGTGATGAATACCGTTTCATACACTGAAACAGCGGCGTCGAAGTGCCTACCACTCAGGGGATGCATTTATTCTGACAAATGGCCGCGGGACCTACAGCAAGTCACTTACCCCACCAGGCCCTGCCCGCCTCATCTGTAAAGTGAGACGTTTCAGGAAATTGCTCCGCCACTGGTGTTATTTGTTAAGCAACGAAGGAGAGTTTTTGTTCTATCCATAGCGTTTCCCGTGACAATATTGTGGCATGAAGCAGGTATAGAGCCAATGAGGGTTATGGATATTATTCTAACATTTTTCCCTCCCGGTGCCACGGGCTGACTTGGGAGTCATTTGTTCTCATTTATGAAGACGTTGTCTAGTTTCAGGAGCGTGAAATAAGACCCCTCTAGGTCCTCGGTCCTTTCTCGCTCTGTGAATTATCCGCCGCCGGGAGCTTCTTTGGCATAAGGAAGCCACTGGGAGCCTGGGTCTGGTGTTGGGACATAGCCGCTCCTGGGTATACTCTGATGAAATGTCTTAACAAGAACACTTGAAAATCAAAAGATTTGTAAGTTAAGATCCTTCATAGCCCAGCTGGTGTGGCCCCAGCGTTGAGCATCGACCCCTGAACCAGGAGGTCCCAGTTGGATTCCTGGTCAGGGCACATGCCCACGTTGCTGGCTCGATCCCCAGTAAGGGACGTGCAGGAGGCAGCTGATGGATGTTTCTCTCTCATCATTGATGTTTCTGTCTCTCTCTCCCTACTCCCTTTCTCTCCCCACAAAAAAAAAAAAAATCAATAAAACCTTATATGTGCTGTATGAGTCTGTTACTTCCTGGGTAAGAGAATCCCGAATTCCTACCTAAAACGAAGCCGGTGGGCCGGGTCAGCTCCACGACACCTCTGACCTCTCCCGTTCTAAGATTCGGACGTGCGTCTTGAAAAAAACGTGAAAGGCGCGTGGGATGCCTGGGGTGTAAAGGCGAGTACTGTGACGTCGCTGAAAGCCCAGCGTGTCTGCCTGGTCGTGTCCTGCTCTGCAGTTGGAGGAGCCGCCCGTCATACACCCGCCACCTTCCGATATTCTCTTCCCCGCTGTCCTTTGCGGTGGCAGTAGATGTTTTATTTCCCTAGAAGAGCTCAGAAATCCTTCTAATTTTAAAACCACTTCAACGTGCAAACCTATCGGATGAGCAATAGAAATGGTCTTCATGCAAAAACAAAAAAATGATTCAGGAAACGACAAAGTTCTCATTTGATAAAAAAAACAAAACCAGCCACCGTGGTGACATACGGCATGAGTGGAGGATGACAGCGGGGACAGTGAGACCAGTTTCCGTGCCACCTGCAAAATCGGGGTCTCTTCCGAAAAGTCAAGCCCGGCCGCTGCATTCTTGAAGCCGAGAATATTCCCCAAAAGCCTTTGTTTGCCCTCATATTCCATAATGTTCTGCTCTTACAGTCAATAAGCCATTAGTAATCAAGAGAGGTATAATTTATTAATTACCCTGCGCATTAATATTTAATCTTTTTGGTTGCCGAGCCTATTTCTAAATCTACTTTTTAATTACATTTTAGGGACGTAAATCTTCCAGGCAACCATTAGAAAAGGAATTTTTCTGCACATTACGGTGCCGATTGCTTTCCAGCAGCTGGCTGTGGGCTCCGCGATGGCACTTGGTAACGTGGCAGTCTCGGGGGCAGGGCCTCGTGGCTGGTTTGGAAGCTAATGGCGTCGTCCTGAGAAGGGAGTGTTACAAGGAACTTGCAAAGGCACAGAGTAGCCAGGGGAGAAAGAGAAAGAAACAACGTATGAGAAAGAATGTCGCCCACAGGGGCCCCTTAGCCTGGCAGCACCCGCCCGTGGTGAACATTTGCTGAGTTCTGAGCAGATGGATCCTGGGCGTGGGGTCCCACATCTAACATTCATGGGCATCAGCAGCGCCTTTCTGTCGAGTCTTACCCAGCACTGGCATGTTTGAAGCCGTAAAGGGAACTCCCTCCCTGTTTGCCCTCCGGCAGTGATGCCAGATGCCAGCGATAATGATCCTGTCTCTCCGTGTTCCTCCCCAGCTTTCTGTCGAGGTGAGCAAGCTTGTGTTGAAGCTGGAACTTGTAACCCCTTTCTGCGTCTGGAATGCCTGATGTTCCAAGGACCCTGGGGAGCTTTTCCCTTCCACAAAAGTCCATTTTTTGTTCATAATAACCAAAAATGAGACTCAAAAATATCCCCCCCCCCCACATACACACCATAGGCTCAAGCATATTGTATACATCTGCCAACTTCTGCTTTCTAATGTGTGTGGGCCACTCATGGGCAAGTTGGTTTACTGAGCAGTCTGCTGAACCTGACACTGATATCGCTAGGGGATGAGTAATTGAGCTAATACTCTCGTGATTGCATTTAAGAGCAGTTTTCCTCAGAATTGGTCCATAAAAACAGTCCTTTTTGGCTTAAAAAAAATTTCCATTCTAGGCCAGCTGGCGTGGCTCAGTGGTTGAGTGGCGACCTATGAACCAGGAGGTCACGGTTCGATTCCTGGTCAGGGCACAGACCCCGGGTTGTGGGCTCGCTCCCCAGTGTGGGGCGTGAAGGAGGCAGCCAATCAATGATTCTCTCTCATCATTGATGTTTCTCTCTCCCTCTCCCTCTCCCTCTCCTTTCCTCTCTGAAATCAATGAAAAATTTTATATATATGTATAAATATATATTTTTAAAATATATATATTATATATAAATGTATATATATCATATATATAAGTATATATATTATAAATATATATATTTTAAAAATGTCCATTCTAGAACATTCTTTAGTAGCCGCACAGCCCTCACCTCTGCGGCACTTACACATGCAGGTCATGGGGCATTGAGAGCTGCAGAGAGTCCGGCGGAAGTAAAAGGTTTTGGGTTTGAGCTGCCCTGGGGGAGGATTACAGCTGGGAGAGACAGATGAGAGGACGGAGGTAGCAGAGAGGTTAAAGAATTCGGCTGCACTCCTGTGACACAGGAGGGTGAACGGAAAGATGACAGATGTGAAGGGAACAGTGGGCAGCGTTTAGGTGCTTGCTCCCAGGGGGTGTTTCTCACATCCCCCTACGCCTGGGAGATGGACGCGGTGTTGCGTCGCCCCAAAGGTCCATAAAGGGTGACATTCCCAGAGGCCAGAAGGGCATCGACACCTCACACCCTTGTCTTATGGCAACTAAGTGGCAAATCTGAGCAGCCCTCGGATGCATTTTATTTTTAAAGGCGGTAGCAATGGTGTGCGTTCATGGAGTTGCCCTTGTCAGTTTGGGGGAATTCGGTTCCCTAACGGGGTGGACGAGTGAGAAACGGCCCTGGCTCAGGCCACCCCCTCTTCCACCCCAGCCCCTCCCTGCGGAAATGCCCAGGATGGCTTCTTCCTCTCTGGGAGGACCGTTCCCGCCCTCGCTCCTGTCTTCGCTGTTTTCCCTCTCACCTTCCACCTGTCTTCTTTTCCCACTCTCTCCTCTTGGCCTTTCGTTCCATTTTCTCTCTTGAGCCTTCTCGTGCTAGGAAGGGACTGTCAGGAACAGACAGGACTACCGGCCGTCACTCACTCCCAACGAGCCACCCGGGAGGGAGCCAGGTGTGTCCCCTGGAAGGCCTCCCAGGAGGCGATGTGTGTGGGGGACATCGCAGCCCCCGCTGCCTTCTCCGTCTCCTGCGTGGTTTTCTCAATGGCTGCGGGAAGTTAAGAGTGAATTTCAGCTCGGTGCGTTCCAAGCGCTTTTTGTTGTGCGTTTTGCCCCTGGAGGACGTCAGGGGGCCACCCGCCACGTGGACGGCCGCAGATCCTCGCGGACACGTCAAGGCGTCTCAGCAGCCGAGCCAGTCCTTCCCCCTTGCGCTTCCCGTCATTGAACCCGATTCTTACCATCGGGCCTCGTACAATTAGGTTTATACCCCTGAAGGCCACCCATGGCGTTGTTTCACTTTCGGTTCTTATACGAAGGCCAAATGTCTGAGCAGGACAGTAATAGTGTGGTGACAAGACCACAGATTCTGCAGCCGAACCATCTCGGCTCCCAATGTCACCGCGGCCTCCGGTGGTGTCTCCAGGGCACGTTACCTACTGGTTCCGTGCCTCAGTTTCTCTCTGTGTAATGGGCATTAGAGGGGCCCTTGGCTCTCAGGCAACTGAGAGTACGAAGTGTATATCACACACAGAAAGCGTGGTGCTCGCTATTTTTTAATTTTTCTTTATTTATGCTCACGGGCATTTAAAAATATATGCCAGCAGGAAAAAAGTCATAGTTGGTGAATTGGATACGGACACAATAAAACTATATTCACTTTCATGATGATTCGAAAAAGATGTGCTGTGCATCCCAGAGAGCCGCTCGCGTGGAAACGAAGCAGGAACTCCGGGTGAGCCCACTTCCTGCGCGGCGGGCTGCGTGGGATCTGCCGCTGAAGTCCCCGTGGGCCTTTGCGCAGTGGGGGGCGGAACGGCCGGTAAGGTCGCACAGGGAAAACCGCCGAGGCCGTCAGCTCTCGGTTTGGAGAAATCCGATGAGATGCACGTTCCAGGGCGGGCGGGCGGGCGGGTCCTATGGTTAACTTGGCTTTCCATCTCTGTGAGCGAACGCTTCGTGTTAATGCCTGACAACTTCCAAGCGGGGGAAAAAGTAAAAAACCAACACAGGTGCTTCTCTTTGCCATGACATGTGACTGAAATGAAAGCGGACCTGTCCATTAGGACGCTGACTTTTCATAAGGCATTAAAGGCCGCGTGCGTCTCCAGGAGACACTCCATCGCACCAGAACGCGAATCAATGCTGAGAACATTCGCCATCAATTATTCACACGTGTTGGAAACGGCTCCACCCCTTTGAACGTGAACAGTAGACGACCTGTAGCGGCGGTGGAACAAAGGCAGGGCTCCCTCACCTTGGAAAGTGTGGCTGTGAGGGGCTGACGACGGCCAGAGAGCAGACAGGGGACCCCGACCCGGGTCCCGGTGTTACAGGGACACGTCCTGAGCAGCCTCTGATTGGCTGGAGCAGGATTCCTGCTCCGGCGGTGTGTGCTCTCACCACACATTAATATTTCATGCAGCCATTTCAAAATAAAGTCATAATGCGAATCATAAATCACAGACCAGCGGTAATAAACCACTTTGGTTTATATTAGCTGCCTGCGGACCGTCCTTAAGTATCCCCGCCATTAGCGCGGACGCGCCGAGCTTTCTCTGGACCACTTTCGCTCTCTGCCTCCCGTTTTAAGTGGTGGGAACGTGGAAAACAACGCTGAATCCATTCATTAGCGATAAAACCGTGCTATTTGTTCTCATAATTGATTTCGTTTCAACTTGGACCCGTGGCCATGATTTCACAGTTGAAAAGGACAACATTATTGACCTTGTTTTATCAAAGAACAGGCCTTCCCCACGAATCCTACTGGGGTGAAGAGGCATCACGTGGACATAAAATGTCTAAAGGGAAAGCAGGACAGTGGGCGAGGGTCGGAGAGATTGGAGGTGTAGACATGGGTTATGCTCGTTCATGAATGGCTGATTCATTATTATATGTGTTTTTTGATTATTTATATAAACTCCCCAAACGAGGCTCTCCTAGGGTGTGGCCTTGGTCTTACTCTTACTAATTGTCTCTTAGTTTCATTCTAGAGGACTCTGTTGGCCCCTCTTGCTTGAATGCTCTCGGCGTTCTTAGCATCAGCATCCGGGAGGCTGGCCAGGGTTCTATCTGGAATGAGGTGTCGATAGTCTCGATGCGAAGGAAAGCCCAGGTGGAAGCTTCCTGGGCTCTTAAACATGGAGCTCCCACCAATTAGCCAATCGACCCGGACGTAAGACACGTCCCACGTGAGCGACGTGTGCATATTTGAAGGTGATGCTGCTGGTGGTTTCTCGGGCGTGACCTCCGCTCATAATCTGCAGGGCGAGGCCTCTGCTTATGGAGCCGCAGTGGGGTTGGTCCGGGAGCCCAGAGCCCTTCATGAGCGTGAGGTTCGCGCTTCCTGCCCCGATGGGCGCCCATCAGGGCTCCTTTCAGAGGCGGCGTCTGCAAAGGGACCGACTCCGGGGCGTCATCAGAAGAAGTAAACACATGCGGTGATTGGGTTGGGATGTGGTTGGGGGGAGGACACAGGGCGGATGCTCCCAGGGCACGCTGAAGCATTAAAGCATGGAAACACTCCGAGTACAAACTTACTGATTTTTATTCATCAAAACTTGATTGATTCTTAAAGAGTTTATTGATGAGGGGTGGGCCCCTCCATCCTTCAGGGGTCACACAGGTTCTGTATTGGAGAGCCGGGAGCTAGGCCCCTGCGAACCTGGAGCTGCAGGTGGTGCAGGAAGCGTGGCCGCTCGGCCACCACGGGGAGCGTGGTCCCTGTCATCCGGTCATTGGAGTTCTGTGTCCTGGCAACCAGATCAACTTAAAAAGCAACAAGTCTGTGTGGCTACACAAAACCCGTTTGTTCGTCCGATTTCACGGCCAGTGTCCGGTTCCAGACATTTAGGCAAAGATTTGAATCTGAACATTCTCGTGTCGTTCATGAAAAGACTGTGTCCTGCCCTGCCTGGTTTGGCTCAGTGGATAGAGCTTCGGCCTGTGGACCGGAAGGTCCCGGGCTTAATTCCTGGTCAGGGCACAGCCCGAGTTGCCCTATAGGGGGCGTGCAGAAGGCAGCCGATCAATGATTCTCTCCTCATTGATGTATCTCTCTCTCCCTTCCTCTCTGAAATCAATAAAAATATATTTGAAGAAATAGAAGAAAAGCCTGTATTCCACACTTCAGGTTTCCTAATCCGCCCAGGAAGGTGCCAGGTGTCCTTAGCACATGTCTCCCAAAGGCCCGGGTTCTGGCTGAACATTTATTTTCTGACGGATCAGGTGGCTGGTGATGCTGACATTGCTTGTGTGGGTTGGCAGAGCGGGAGCACGGGCGCAGTGCATCGTGGGAGAGCGAAGGAGAGACTAGAAGCTGAGCCGGCGAGGCCCCTCGGCACCTCCCGGCTCTGGTAGGCGCAGAGCCCTTTAGAGCGAGCGGATGCTTTCAGGGAGGGCAGGAGAGGGCACTGTGGGCAAGGAGAGGGCTGGGCCTTGACCTCAGAGAGGAACTCGGTCTTGGTTTCGAGAAGGCATTTAAGACAACTCCCCCCACCCTGCCCCCCGCACTCTGGAGAGCCTAAATGGACAGGGGGAGCTGGCAGGAAACCACAGGTCAGGCTGGTCCAGAAGCCAGGGCGGGAGGCGTGCGGAGGTGAGCGGGCAGCGGGAGAGGGAAGGGGTGGCTGGCGCGGGCGCTCCGCTTCCTGCTCCGGGTGCGATATTCATAGCCACGTGCGTCCCGAGAGGCGGAGGTGACCGTGGAGGAGAGGCTGCAGGAGGGGAGGCCGCGCCGAGAGATACACGCGGGCGGAGATGGGGAGGAGCAGGTGCATGTCGTGTCAAGGTAACACCTTCCTTCTTTGCAGACCAGGCTCCTGAGGCGCAGCCGACCCCCAACATGGCCATCTCTCTGAGCCCTACCATTTTCTCCCGATGCACTGGTGGCTGCTACGCAGTGGGGGGGCCTCCCGGGAGGGACCCAGAAAACCCCCCAACAAGTTCCTTTCCCTCCAGGCTGCGGGGCAGTCCGAGCGCAGGGGTGATGGACAGTTGGGGTGGGCGCATCTGAGCCTTGGGAGCCGCTGCCCTGGCCACTGCCCCCCGCGTCCCACGGGGGCTGGGAGTGTTTGCCTGTCCAGGCTTTCATCTCGGTTGCTGTCCCTGTCACTTAGCCTGGGTCCTGCAGGTTGGCTCGAGGCTCATTGGCCTGCTGCGGGCCCCTCCCCATTTCTGGTCCCGCCCGCCTTCATTTGCTTAGTTTCCCTCTGAAACAATCTGGGAGGAGCCCCCATGTCCTCCCCGGTGCAGGGAGGAACCCCCAGTTCTTCAGAAGCAGAGCAGTGACCAGGCCATTGCTGGCTTTTTTTTTTTTCTTAACTGGAAATTTGAGCTATTTTGGTTGCTTCCCATTGGAAGCCGAGCTCGACTTTCTAGAAATGATGCCTTTCTCTATTTTTGTAAACATTACTGGTCTCAGAAAATCATGAGCACTCCGGAAAGGATCTCCACAATCACTTCCGCAGTAAACAATTGCTCCTTTCTTGCATTTGCCTACGTTTGCGTGGAAACAGTGAGCATGTTTGTAATAAGGTCCTTTAAGTCCAGTACGATGCGCCCTACGCGGCGTGGGTGTCACGGAGGGAGAGCTGGGGGTGCGTGCGTCAGCGCCCGCGCGCTGTGCCTGTGAGTTAGCTCTGACCTGCGCGTCGCTCTCAAGTGTCCGGACGCACACGCTGCTTCCCGTGTTCTTATTTTATCTGAGGTCTCTGTTTCTCTGGTTTTGGGGAGAGTGTGCCCAGGATGGTGCCACTGGCATCCTTTCATTTAAAACCCGGACACAAGTCCTTTCCCTCAAATTCATATGGGAAGAGGCCAAGGTCAAGGTCAAGGTCAAAGCTGGACCCGGGACATGTTGTCTCCATTTCACGGATGGAGCGCCTAAGGTCATTTTGACACAGTTTCTATATCTCGCAGAATTACACAACACATCGCAAGTGTTTATTTATTAGATGAGGCCCCGGGACCATTCACCAAGTTCTTTTAACATGTCAGCAGTGAGGCGTTGAGCAAATTGGCCACAAATACATGTTGGCTCCTCACAAACCCCGTAAGCCTCTCACGGCGCGGCTCTGTGCGCCCCCTTCCTGCCACCCCACCTCCTGTCGGGGCTGTGCAAGCAGCTCCCGCCTAATTGCCGACCCGTCAGTAGCAGGAAACAATTATTCCGAATAAGCCCGGGTACCACTCCGGTTCTCCAGCGGATTATTTAAAAACAATATTTCCTTAAGATAACAATTTTGATAATGACGCAGGAAGGAACTGTATTTGCAATTAAACGAGCGTGCTTCAGCACAACAAGCAATAAAAAGCTTAACACTGAGCCTCTGTGAATTAAATGCCGGAACAGCGTTGGACAAAAGTCGCGGTTCTGCTGACACGCTCGTTTCTCGGTGAATGAAGGCTGTTTAGGTTTAATGCGCTTGCGGTTGGCAATAGTTTAAAAGATCAATGTAAATTCGTTCCCAACTCGTCACTCCGGCTCTAATGAAACTCCTCGCAGCAGGCTCTCACACCTCGCCTCTCCCTGTCCTTCTGCGGGACACAGCGGGGTCCCCCTGGAGCCGATGACACGCCCGTGACGTGATGAAGTGTTTGACAGATTTTATGTGATGCCCGTTTGATTTATGGGGCAGATACGGGGCCCCGACGTCGCCCTGTCACCCTGCGCGCGGGCTGGGCGTGTCTCCGGCGTGTGCTTGTTAACAGAACCCGCGTCCCCGCCATTAACGAGGGGCAGTGGAGTGCGGCCGTCAGGCGTCCCGCTCGGCTCAGCCGGGGGAAGTAGGAGAAACACACTGCAGGCCGGGACAGATGTTCGTTATCATAATTACCGTGGTTACAGGAAACCGGGTTTTATATATGATGATTCTGTTTTCCTTTAACACTTAATTCAGAGAGTAAACACAGCCGACCGGTTTCCGAGGAGGCCTGCCGCCGCCGGTCAGCGGCTCCGAGCATTTCATTAGGGCTTTATGGTAAGTCACGCGTGATGCTGGTAATGTGGCTTCGCCTCGAAAGAGCGTCTACAGGCAAAATCATGGGGCTCGTTACGCGACACGGTGCCGCCTGGAACCTGATGCAGAGGCGGCCGGAGGACTTGCCCGCGACCTGGGACCCCTGGGCGGAGAGAAAAGTGATTCTGCAAGACGGGAGATGCCCCCCCACCCCCACCACCTCGCCGTCCCCTGTGGGTGACGAGCTCCCTGAGTCAGTGTTTTGTCTGGAGGAGGCAAAGGGATTTTTTCCTTTCTCTCTCTGTCTCCCTTTTCTGGTTGGTCTAGGGCAGTGGTCGGCAAACTCATTGGTCCACAGAGCCAAATATCAACAGGACAACGACTGGAATTTCTTTTCAGAGCCACATTTTTTAAACTTAAACTATATAGGTAGGTACATTGTTATTCACTTCATTAGGGCACTCCTAAGGCTTAGGAAGAGCCACACTCAAGGGGCCAAAGAGCCGCATGTGGCTAGAGAGCCGCAGTTTGCCGACCACGGGCCTAGGAGGGACTTATAACTAGAAGATATTCTCACTTGTGTTTATTAACGTCCACGCCAAGTTACTGACCTGAAAACAAATGGTTTCAGGGGTAGGATTTGCACCTTATCCCAGGGACGCGAGGAAAGCCCGGCACAGGCTGTGCCCAGTTTGGGGACCTGCCATGACAGGGGTGGTCAGGCCAGGCCTCCGCACGGCCCCCCTCAGGGACAAACAGGAAAGCCAGGCTTACACTTCACCATGGAGCGCTCACATGTGATCACACTGGTGTTGTTTTTGGTTTGTTTGGTGGTTTGTTTAAATATAAAACTAACACTAAAGAGTTTACTCATTTTTGGGGTATTTAATAAAGCAAAGTCAAATCGAACAATTATTTTAAATAAGTAAAGGGACTCGTGACCCAGTTCCCGGGCTCAGGGTGTCTCAGGGGCCCTGGCTTGGGGTGCAGTTAAGAAGGAAACACGATGCTAAGAGGCAGGCAGCACCTCTGCCTGCGGGGGATGGTGCCATGACTGTTCAGCCCGCAGGACGCGGTCTGTCCTGGCCTGGGGTTTCCGTGGGGCAGTGACGTGAACGCAGTGAATATAGAAGCAAGAAGCAAAGCAAACCCGAGTCTGAGAGAAACGCCTGCTCCAGGGGGACAGGGCGGCATTGGCCCCGCCACGCAGTCAGGCGCTCCCAGACCCCGCTCAGCACCACGCGCTCTCTTCCTGGCCGGCGCGGGCCCAGTCCCCCCGCCTCCCAGGCCCACAGGTGGCCACCTGCCTCCCAGTGCACCCGGGCCGCCCGTGGGTGAGGCTGAGGGTGACCAGGGCCGCCCGTGGGTGAGGCTGAGGGTGACCAGGGCCGCCCGTGGGTGAGGCTGAGGGTGACCAGGGCTGCCTCGCTCCCACCCCCTCGGCTGCGGGCATGGAAAGCGAAGACGACGCGTGGAAGGAAACCCTGCTCTCCCACCCGCACTCGCCCCGGAGCCCCACTCAGCGAGTGCCGGACGCCAGCAGCCGCCGCGTCCTGCCAGCCGCCTTCCCCGGGGCCGTGGGTGTGGAGGGTGCCGTGCCACCTGCAGCGGCTGCTGAGAAGCATGGCTCCGGCGGCAGCGGCTAATGAGAGAATCCATCAGGCGGGCGTGACGAGGACTCTTTCTCTAACTGTTCTCTGGGCGGTCTCCTTCCGTCCAGCCGATGACACGCAGGGTCAGACGCGTCATCACTCAGCCCCGTCCTTCCTGGAAGAGGACGCGGGCTTATCAGATGAGAGAACGTGCCGCCCCATCTGTTTCCTCCGCCCGGGCCCAGCGGAGCCCCTGCCAGCCGCGCCCCGTTCCTGTAACTCATGCATATGCCCGCGGCGGCCCCGCGAGGCTCCCGCTGGTCTGGGGGCCGTGGCCCAGGCGGACCAAGGAGAGAGAGATCGTGGGGGAGAAGGTTCCCTGGATTAGCCGAGGCCCTGACCCCTTTGTGCCTGTGGCTGTTGGAGGCCGCTCTGCGCCCCTCTGACCTTGCTTCCTCTCCCCAGGGACCCCCCCAACTCACACAGCCTCCGCCCACAGGCGGCGGGGACTCCGAGGGCAGCGCCGTCCAGGCCTGAAATGCACCGGGCCCTCCGCTGCGGCGGGGCCCAGACCGGCAGTGACGGGGGTGGTCGTGGGTCAGCAGGGAAACTGATCCCCGGTCGGTCTCTCCTCCAGGGTCCACCCTCGTGGCAAGAGGAAGGGAAGAGCCATGACATCGTGTCCTTCCTGCTGAGAGGGCTGCCTGTGGCCTGCCCACGTGGTGCCAGCGGGACTGGGGGACCCGGGCCCTGCACCCCAGGCAAGCTCTCGGAATGCCTCTGGGCCGGGTCCCTGGCCTCCTGTCCTGCCTCCGGAGGGAGCTGCCCCAGCAGAGCTGACTGCCTCCCGCGGCCGGTGCGGGGGACTGCGTGCGCTGGTAACGGGCCGGCCGCTCTGTCTCGCCGGCAGTGATGGCGGGTCAGGTGCCCAGAGCAAGAATGAGCACATGGTCTGGGAAACGTTGGTGCTAAACTCGACCTTCTGTGGGTAGCGTCTGCATCGGCAGAGAAGCAGTGCCGTGAACGGAGGCCCGAGAGTCCAGGAGAGGCCGTGCAGTGGGCACACAGCCCCCGTCCTCCATTCGGCACCCCCACTCCTTCCAGGGGCCGCCTGTGAGTTCCCGGCCCCTCTCTCCCCGGCCCACGCGCACTGCCCCTCGGCTGTCGATGCTCTCAGCCCACTCCTGCTCTTCCCTCCCTCAGTGGTCCCGGCTGCACATTCCAGAAGCCCCTGGCACAGCGTGGGCAGGCTGGCCGGCATCTTCTTGTTTTCTTCCAGAATATTAATCTCGGGCCAGCCTTCATGATTCCAAAGATTCCTGCTCAGCAGTCACTATGCATTTTGATTTCACCCGCGGGCGACGTAAAAGCACAGACATGACAAGACGCTGGGCATCCTGGGGGCCGGGCCCCGTCTCTCGGAGAGGTCCCCCGGGCCTGCCCTCTCTCCCCGGGGCTCCTTCCATGGTCCCTCCCGCGATCCTGTTTATGACCCTCCCCGCTTCTCCTCGCGCTCCGATAGCTTTTAGAAATGGAAACAGAACACGAGCCAGAGCGCAGAGAAGCAGGGCCGTGAGCGGTGCCAGGCCCCGTTAGCACCGGCTCAGGGCGGCGTTTTAGTCCACACCGGCTGCATCTAGCGCTGGTCGCGGAGACAGCAAATACCATTTTCTTTACCAGAGAAGGAGCCTCTGAGACTGTCCCGCCGCCGACAGACTTCCCCCAGCGCTTGGCTGTTTCGGGTTGGGTTCGGCAGACTGGAGAGGACGCCGTGAAATCCTCGCCTGCGTCCTTAAGGGTTTGAATTCCGAATCAGACATCCGACCAGACGTGGCGGGGAAAACGGGCTCTTTGAGAATCCATGCTTTCTGGTGGTTTGGCCCTTTCAATTGTGGCCTCACTCAGCCAAGCCCCTGTCCGGGCTGCACGGCTGCTGCCCCGGGGCCAGTCTGTTCACACAAAGGCCGTCTGTGGCGTGGATCTCCCCAGGCCCACGTCCCGGCCTGAACAACAGGAGGGCTGTTGAGCGGCAGAGCTATCTGGGCGCGGCACCGCCCGCTGCCAAGCGGCTCACGGATGCTCGCTGGCACTCCAGGCGAGATGCGGCGGGCCGTGCTCGTCCGGTTGGTGTGGGCGCGTCGAACAGAAGCCAGGATTGTGGGTCTGATGACTTCGGGGCCCGTGGATTCTGTTTTGTCCCATAGGTTTGCCAATTGTGGGCTTAAGAGCCTTGGATGTGAATATGGTTGAAGCTGAATCAGCACCAATGAATCATTCTTACTCAAAAAACAAAAAAGCAAGAGTCTTTGGTGAACTTGCAGGCAAAAGCTCTCCCTCCCTCCCCCTCCCTCTCCCTCCCTCCCCTCCCTCCCCCTCCCTCCCCCTCCCTCTCCCTCCCTCTCCCTCCCTCTCCCTCCCCCTCCCTCCCCCTCCCTCCCCCTCCCTCTCCCTCCCTCTCCCTCCCTCTCCCTCCCCCTCCCTCCCCCTCCCTCCCCCTCCCTCTCCCTCCCTCTCCCTCATCCTCCCTCACTCTGTGTTCATTATTTTATGAACCGAATGACCATCGGAAATATTGTTTGCAGCCTGTACGGCGACTCCAAGAAGATCCTGTGCAGGCAGCACCTACTGGGTGATGGCTAATGGGCTCTGCGAGGGAAGGTCAGCCCCTCCCCCTCCCCCTCCCGCCCTCTGGGCCACATTCTGGAGGTGAGGTGTCCCCGGGACTGTGGCCCGACCCCCTTGTTTCCATGGCTGAACTCCGCGGTTAACAAGATGCTGTGTTCCAGCCAGTGAACGTGCCCGCAGGCCCAGGAAGAGAGTCCGTTAGCGGTTTTCAGGAGCCCGGCAGCCGCCACGTGTAACAGGATTTGGTTGATGCTAATTGGGTTCCCACTGGCTGAGACTTCTCCTCCAGGCCCATTTGCCTTCCGGGTCATTTGAGTTGCCCAGGTTCTGGGTCAGCCAGTCACTCAACCATGTGATTCCAGGCTTAACAATATCTCCGAGTCGCTGGCGACTCAATCACACTTCAGTTTATTGCTCCATAAAATCGTAACAACTCCTTTGCTATTCCACCAGCCTGCCTTTCTTCAGGGGCAGAGGAAAACAGTGTATATTCTCTCTCTCTCTCTCTCTCTCTCTCTCTCTCGCCAAAGAAATAAGTCAAAATGCTGTTGGTGTTAGCAAAGAGCCCTTTCCAGGTGTCGCTGCAACACCTGGTGCAAATGCTAAGCGCTGGTCTAAGGAAGACTCAGCGAGAGGCTACTGTTGTTTCTGTGATACAATACCTGACACACACAAATACAAACCGTCTCATCTTATAAACTGAGATCGTTTTATCTCATTTCTTGTTGTCTTTACTCCGTAATTCTTATTATAAATCCATGCTCTGCGAATTTGCCCCCTGGGAGCAGTCTTGTTCTATTGCTCAGGGGCAAGACTATGGGAATGAGTTTCCGTGTTGTGTTTATTGCGGGTGCAAACTTACACAGTGGCCCCTGTCCGGGAGGCGCTGCTATGCCGCTGGGTGGGAGCTGAGGCCGACAGGAAGCGAGCACTCGTTTTGAAATGCACCCTATATCTGCAAATCGGTTACTGGACCAATTGCCAACTGGGGTGAAGGGCCATTTAAAAAAATTCCAGTCTGTTTAGAACGGACGCTTTGTGGTTTGTAATAAAGATGCGTGACTAGAAAGCGGGTCGTGCGTTTGGACCTCAGGGTGATGTCATGCTGCTCTGAGAGTCTCCACGTTCCTCGCTCCACGTCTCCGTGTTTATCTCGGCGCAGACTGATGGCAGATATCTCTGGGCGCGCTGGCCACGCGCCACGTCTCAGCAGCTGCCTCCTGGCTGCTCCGCTGCAGCGAGAGATCTCTCTAGGCTTCAGATAAATGAGACGTCATCACTCACGCACACAGGGGGAAAAGCAATCGGTTCCAAATGAACAAAACGATTAAGTAAGTTATCAACTCAACAAAGGTTTGTTCTTTTTAAACGACAATTCCTTCTAACAGCTCGCTGTTCTGGAATAAGGTGAAGTGCTTTTAACTGGACTGTGTTGTTCATCCATCCCTCACCCAACACCTTTCAGGTTTCTTTAGATGTATTCCCAGACGTGGAATCGCTGGGGCATAAGGCAGTTCCTTTTTTAACTTTTTGAGGAAACTCCACCCTGTCCTCCACAGTGGCTGCCCCAGTCTGCGTTCCCACCGGCAGTGCACGAGGGTTCCCTTTTCTCCGCATCCTCTCCAGCACTTGTCCTTTGTTGATTTTTTGGTGCTCACCATTCTGACAGGTGTGAGATGGCACCTCATTGTCATTTTAATTTGCATCTCTCGGTTGATTAGTGACATTGAGCATGTTTTCATATGTCTGTGATCCGTCTGTGTGTCCTCTTGGGAAAAACTGTCTATTCAGGTCCTTGGCCCATTTTTAATTGGACGGGTTGTTTTTTTTTGTTTTTGAGTTGAGTTCTTTATAAGTTTTGGGTATTAGCCTCTTATCAGATGGATCATTGGCAAATATACTCTCCCATTCCGTGGGTTGTCTTTTCATTTTTTTTTTTATGGTTTCCGTTGTTGTGCAAAACCTTTTCAGTTGGATGTAGTGCCATTTATCTATTTTTTTTCTTTTGTTTTCCTTGCTGGAGGAGATTTATCAGAAAAAATATTGCTATGAGAAATGCCAGAGACTTTACTGCCTGTGTTTTCTTCTAGGACTTTTATGGGTTTGGTTTTACATTTAAGCCTTTAATCCATTTTGAGTTACTTCTTGTGGAGGGTGTAAGAATTTTGTCTAGTTTCATTTTTTTTTTTGCATGTATCTGTTCAATTTTCTTAGCACCATTTTTTTGGAATAGACTGTCTTTACCCCATTGTATGTTCTTGCCTCCTCTGTCCAATATTAAGTGATCACAAAGATATGGCTTTATCTCTGGGCTCTCTATTCTGCTCCATTGATCTGTCTGCTTTCATGCCAGAACCATGCTGTTTTGCTTACTATGGCCTTATAGTGTAGTTTGATATCAGAGAGCATGATACCTCCAACTTCGTTCTTCTTTCTCAAGAATGCTATGGCTATTTGGGGTCTTTTATAGTTCCATATATATATTTTTTGAATATTTGTTCTAGTTCTGTGAAATATGCCATTGGTATGTTGATAGGAATTGTGTTGAATCTATATATTGCTTTTGGTAGCATAAACATTTTAATAATGTTAATTCTCCCTATCCATGAACATGGTATATGCTTCCACTTATTTGCATCTTCATCAATTTCTTTCTTCAGTATCTTATAAATTTCCAAGCACAGGTCTTTTACCTCCTTGGTTAAATTTATTCCTAGGTACCTCATTTTTTGTTGTTGAAATTATAACTGGGATTGTTTTCTTAATGTATTTTTCTGATAGTTCATTATTGGGCTATAAAAATGCCACTGATTTCTTAATATTAATTTTGTATCCTACTTACTACTTTACTGAATTCCTTTATCAGTTCTAGTAGTTTTTTGGTGTAGTCTTTAGGATTCTCTCTCTATCGGATCATGTGACCTACAAATAATGACAGTTTTACTTCTTCCTCTCCAAGTCGGATGCCTTGTACTTCTTTTTGTCTGATTGCTGTGGCCAGAACTCCTAGTGCTGTGTCGAGTAAGAGCGGTGAAAGTGGACACCCCTGTCTTGTCCTCGATCTTCAGAGAAACACTTTTAGTCTTTTTCTGCCCGTTCAGTATGATGTTGGCTGTGGGTTTGTCGTTCATTTTCATTGTATTTTACAAAAGTCCTCAACGGATTTGAACTTTTCACACACAGGTCCTTCATCCCTGAGAGCAATGGTCTTCGCCACCAATTTGCAGATATAAAGACCCACGGGCCAGTTAGCTAGCTCGCTCCCAAGAAGGAAATGTGGTGTAGAAACAGCCCATAGGTTAAAGGAGGTCGGCTACAGGTAAGAACACCAGAGAGCTGCAAAAGAAAGAAAGTGAGTTTGAGGGTTAGAGGAACACAGAAGCGAGGGGACAGGCCAGACTGGCATCTTGGCGGGAGACCGGAGCCCAGGCTCTTAGAACTAACTGAGGGAGTGAGGAGACGTCTGTCTCAACATTGTGCACCTGTTAAAAACCATTCGGTTGTACCTTAAACAACGAACCTAAATTACACCTCAGCGAAGCTTTAGAAAAAGCTTAGGCAGGTCTCGGACTCAAATCCAAGTTGCTCAGTCACCTGGCTGCCACGGAACTTCCAAACGCTCCCAGAACGTCGCAAAGCCGGCGAGCACAGATGGGGCTCGCCAGAGGGTCTCCTGTTGAGTTGTCTGGGTCTGGGAGGCCGCCAGGAAAGGAGGGGCGTTCCCTATTCGGGAAACGGGGGTGAAGGGAGACAGTGTGGAGCCGATGGGCCCCATCCATCCCAGGCCAGGGGCGCCCAGAGCTGGGGACCAGCAGCACCAGAGGGATGTGAGGCCCCATCATTTGCCAGGATCTTGGGTTTGACATTAGATTCTTCTCACAGTGTAGACAGAAGGATTATCCAGAAATTACACAGCCTCGAGTGACAGTGGATTTCTCTGAAGTCCATAGAAAATGTCTCTTATCTGATTTGTTGTTTATTTTTATGGAATGTTCCTTATTCTAGCTCAGCAGTTCTCAACCTGTGGGTTGCGACCCCTTTGGGGGTCGAATGACCCTTTCACAGGGGCCGCCTAAGACCATCGGAAAACACATATATAATTACATATTGTTTTTGCGATTAATCACTATGCTTTAATTATGTTCAATGTGTAACAATGAAAATACATCCTGCATATCAGATATTTACAATACGATTCACACCACTAGCAAAATTACAGTTATAAAGTAGCAACGAAAATAATTTTATGGTTGGGGGTCACCACGACATGAGGAACTGTATTAAAGGATCACGGCATTAGGAAGGTTGAGAACCACTGTTCTAGCTGTAGTTATAGTCTGCGAACTCAGCTTTTCCAAAAGTACGTTCCTGTAATTAACAATTCTAGAAGATACACAGTGAGAAAAGAAGATGAGGTGGTCAAGTACATTTTAGGAAATTCCGTTCCCTCTGTCCCCTCTCACGGGGTCACTGGTCAGAGTCATGTATTAAAGGCTCTGAGAAGGTCCGCAGCAGGACCTATGTTTCTCTGTAGCCCAGTGCTTCCCACACGTCATGGACCCCTGACTTTTGCTCAAGCAGCACACATCCTCAGAGAAAGCCCTGCGCCACGTCCTCCCCTTGAAGGCGGTTCGCATTTGAGCTGAAACCTTCCACCCGGAGCCGGAGCCGAGATGGAACTCTGCTCGCCTCGCTTGCCATGGTCGCATCCATGCCTTCATCCCTTCCTTCTCCCAGGCAGTGTCTTCTCCTGACGGGTGTGCCGGCGTTTTGGTTTGGTTTCCATGACGCCTGTGCACTTGGCCCTGCCAAGGCTGGCGGCTGGCATTGCTTCGCATTTGTCAAAAGCGGCAAACGGCTGCACAGTAATCACTCAGCAACCACAAGAGGCACCCGGGGAATTGGTGCTGTCAGATTCGAATGTTAGTCTTCGGTGGCCTCACTGTGGTAATTAATACGCGATGAGAAGGCACATGCTAATGCGATCAGCAAGGCAGCTGCTGTGACTACGGGTGAGGCACATCGTGACTGGCCCCCGGCCCTCAGTGAGAAACTCCCCCCAACATCAGCCTGCCCTCCTGGAGCTAGGTGTCCCCACGCGTTCACCTTTTTCTTAAATTTATTATTATTATTATTATTTTTAACCCTCATCCAAGGATATTTTTGCATTGATTTTTAGAGAGAGTGGGAGAGAGGGGGAGAGAAACATCGATGTGAGAGAGACACATTGATTGGTTGCCTCTTGCACGCACCCTGACCAGGGCCTGGGCCGGGGAGGAGCCTGCCACCGAGGTCCGTGCCCTTGACTGGAATCGAACCCGGGACCCTTTGGTCTGCAGGCTGACACTCTATCCACTGAGCCACACCGGCCAGGGCCACAGTTCAGTTTTGTAACTTCTGACTAATGATCACAAGTACAGCAAGTGTTCCCAATGGACTGGATGAAGGTCAGGTGTCAGAGAGGAGGCGATATAGTCAGACCGGGGTCTAGAACCCAAATATAGCCAAGAGCGTGGGGCGGGAACAGGGGGAGCCCTCGCACTGTGAATCCGCCACAGCAACAGGCACTCGGGCCAGGGCTCTGGAGCTGGGAAGTACGTCCTCCCATGACGTCCTCAGAGATATCTATCATTCACTTGATTTCACCCTAATCGGACCCGACAGAATCTTCCTGACACACGGGCAGAATTCTGTGTGGCACTGCGAGCTGCTGTGACTCACGGGTGGGGCAGGGGCTGCCCTGGCGGCTGTGCGGGGGGGTTGGGGGGGCTGCTCCATCACAGCCTCTTCCCCCCACGTCCCCACTTTCCACCCAGGTTGTTTTTTTTTTTTTTAGTATATTTTATTGACTTTTTTACAGAGAGGAAGGGAGAGGGATAGAGAGCTAGAAACATTGATGAGAGAGAAACATCGATCAGCTGCCTCCTGCACACTCCCTACTGGGGATGTGCCCACAACCAAGGTACATGCCCTTGGCCGGAATCGAACCTGGGACCCTTGAGTCCTCAGGCCGACGCTCTATCCACTGAGCCACACCGGTTAGGGCTCCACCCAGGTTTTCGTTCCCCTAATTTCCCCTCCGGAGGGATGTCTGCTACACCCCCCTTCTCAGTCCTCTCCGTTTGCCCTCGTCCTGGGACCCGGGCCAGGTACGTTCCTGAGTGGGGCGCACACTTTTGGTGGAATTTTGCTGGCCTGTCCCTCCTGTGTAAGTGTGAGCAACATCGTCCGCCACCTAAGAGCTGCTGTGCGGACCGTGGCTCCAGGATTCACCAGTGCTCACTGTGAAAGGGCGGCGAGCCCACGGGCGGCCGGTGGGCTCCGTGGGTGAGCAGCATGAAGCCGCCCTCACGTAATGGCTCATGTAATGGAGCCATTTAATAAAAATAGGTACGAAGGACGAGGGTAATTAGAGGAAAAGGTCATGGACATCGTCAATTTAGATGGAGGTGATATGAGAAACAGGACTTAGACCTTCCAGGAACGTCGGCCCTGGAGGGCCTCGGAGAACCACACAAAGTGGTTTGCATTTCCAGCTTAATAGCCCGAGGCAGGCCCGCCAGCTGGGGCAGCGGACCCCGCCCGCCCGCCCTGGCAGCTGGGCATGTCTGCCAGGCAGCTGCCCGGACCCCCGGGAGCAGTCACCTGCTCCTGGACGAGCGCGAGTGGGTCTCGTCACAGCGTCACCAGCGCCACCAGCGCCACGTTCTCCAAAGGAGAGTGGCCAACGTTTCTTTTCTTTTTCCCAACTTTTCTGTGATTAAAGAAAACAAGCCCGGCCGGCGTGGCTCCGTGGTTGAGCGTCCACCTATGAACCAGGAGGTCAGGGTTCAATTCCCGGTCAGGGCACATCCCCAGGTTGCAGCTCGATCCCCGGTAGGGGGCGTGCAGGATGCAGTCCATCCATGATTCTCTCTTATCATGGATGTTTCTGTCTCTCTCTCCCTCTCCCTTCCTCTCTGAAATCAATAAAAATATATTAAAAAAAAAGAAAAATAAGAATAAGAACTTCAAGTTGGATGTATCAAATGTGGCCTCTCAGTCATAGGCGCTTTGCTTTGCGACACTGTGTCCGAGCACGTCCTCCAGGTGACAGGGACCTCCTTTGTTCCCCCGTCTCTCCGTCTGCCAACCCACCGCCGTCCAGCTGACTCAGGCCACATCCTAGCTGCTTCCTTGGGCACCGCCTCTGGCTCCTGCTCTGGCCACCAGGGATGCCCGTCTCTCTGGACGGACCGCAGGCGGCCGGGAGGTGGGCCCCTCTTACTCACTGCTGTGGTGTCTTCCCTCCCTCCTCTGCCCCGTGCGGTGCCTGGAGGACTGCTTGGCTGCTGGTGCAGACGCTTAGCTATTTATGAATGAAATAGTAAATGAGAGGAGAAGGGAGCCGGTTTACTGGGGGCGGGCGAGAAGTGTGTGTATGATGGTGGTTCCCTGTGGTGGCAAAACCAGAATCCACCGTAAAGGACAGATGGGCACCTCCATCTTCAGGGGCCCAGCCCACGGCACAGGCACGGGCACAGGCACGGGCACCCCGTGGTGTTAGAACCCTCCCTACACTTCCCACCTTCTGTCGTCTTGTGTGAGCAACAAAGGACAACTGAGTTCCGTGAGGGGTGTGGGTCTGTCATTGGCCAATAGAAATACAGGACACCCAGTTCACTTGGAATTTCAGATAAGCCCGAGTAAGATATTTTAGTATAAGAATGTCCCCAGTACACTGTAATTTGTCCGCAAACTCTATGTGAGTCTGGCTACTGCTGTTGCTGGAGATGGAGGCAGCTTCAGAGAGGCCATGGGGAAAGGATAAGTTAATGAACTTGTCCACCTTTCTCTTAGACATCATGGTGATGGTGTATTCTTGCACAACAAATGATCACTTTCCAATAGTTCCACACAAGTGATCACTTCCCAGTGGTTCCACACCTCCATGCTCTTGCCTCTCTTTATGTTCTGGCTTGTAGTTTTGGGGGGGCACGTGAATCAGTGAATTAGCATGGGGTTCTCATCTCTTTATGTTCTGGCTTGTAGTTTGGGTGGGGTGGGGGGGCTTGTGAATCAGTGAATTACCATGGCATTCTCAACAGTTGCTCATAGAAGCTGAGAAATATTTGCAAGATTAAGTGACTGCAATTTTTCCTGAAATTTTATACATCTTGGTTTGATGGAACATGTATGAAGCATGATACTGATTTTTCCCATATTGTTACATATTTCCATACTAGAGACCCGGTGCATGAATTCGTGCACAGGTGGGGTCTGGCCAGCCCGCCCCAATTGGGGCCAATCAGCCATGGGGAGGGACCCCAGGCTGGTCCACCCCCTGCCCAAACTCCTAGTTGAATTCCTGGTCAAACTCCTGGTTGAGGGGACAATTTGCATATTAGCCTTTTATTATATAGGATCACTTAGCTATTACTTTAAGCAATGGTGTTAATAGGAATATGAGTGATCGGGATCTACAGGATGAAATTAAGACATTTTGTAATATTTCCTATTTGAACATGGTATCTAAAGTTCACACATCGTTTCCAAATTTAAGGACTGCTTTAAAACGATTGTTGCTAATTCCACTCACTACTGCCTCAACAGAGCAAAGGTTGTCTTCGAAACTGAAGTGATTAAAAAGCTGTCTTGTCTCAGCTGGCTTCCACTAGATGCAATGCAAATTATGTGACCGTTTTCATTATAAATGACGTTTGAAATGAAAGTAAAAAAAAGACATAATTTTGTGGAATACATATATAATATTTAATCAATTGGCTACATTAAATTTTATGACTGATAAAAACGCTGACCTGCCAGCAGAGCACTATGATATTAATTACTATCTGGGGCTGACATTTATTCCTAATAATATTAATGATTTCATTTTGGTGACCTTTAGTCACCTAAAAGCCATAACTGTATATTTTCTTATTTTGTTATTATGCAGCATGCCGACAAGGCAGAAGGATACACCGTATTTTATTTACATTTGCTAACTGGACTGATAACATGTGGGTGTTAGATACAGACAGTCCTCGGGCTACGTCGGACTCGACGTCCGTCGTTTCGTGGTTACGTCACCATCTCCCATTTATTTATAAAAAAAAAAAGTTCTGTCATTTCGACGTATGTACATGTGTGCTTTATGGTTTTTATTATGTAGTCACCACAAGTAAAGGTCAGGAATTGTTACCTTTCTTTTAGTTTTTTCTACTGTTTCACTTCATTCCTGCTGTGTCTGCGCTCCATGCAAGTGACGTAGGTGCTTATGGAGGTGGGTTCCGACTTACGGCGAAAATCGCGTTATGTCGCCGTAGGAGCGGATCTCCCATGTAACCGAGGACCTACTGTGTAGGCGAGGGAGCTCCCGGTCTCGTCCTGGACACTGCAGATGTGGGACCAACCCGCGTGGGAGGGCGGCAGCTCCCGCCTCCTCCCTCAGCATCTGGCGAAGGCGGGAAGGAGTGGGGAGGAAGCAGGGCTCACGTCCCTGTCACTTTCCGAGGCCGCAGGGCCTCCCTCCCCGCTCTCTCCTGGCTGCTGGGGTTTGACGTCGGGTCTCTGGGTCCTTGGCTTGTGCAAACATCGCCCCAGCCTCTGCCTGGACCTTCCCACGACCTTTCTCTCTGTCTCCAAATTTCCCCTTTCACAAGGACGCCATTGCTATGGGCTTAAGGACCGCCCCGCTGCCCCGTCTTAGCTAATTACATCTGCAAGGCCCTCAGGCCCAAGGCCACACTCTGAGGTGCTGGGGGGTGAGGACCCCAACATATGAATTTGGGGGGCAAAGTTCAGCCCATAACATTTCCCCGTCTTGCCCACCAGTTGCAGTCGGTGTGTAGGTGGGGCCTTGGCGTTGAGGCGGGAGCTGTATTAGTACAGGGATGGGGTCACGGTGAAGGTCAGGCATGGCAGGGAGCACTTCCTGTCCACAGACTTGGTGATTGAAAAAACGGAAGCTTTTATTTCATTTGTATCGTTTGGTGGAGAGGATGGCGGGACGAGGCCCTTAAAAATGCACTTAAAAAATCCCAAGGCGGCAAAGACCCCACTTAAACATTTACATTAGATCGCAGCGGTGCGTGCCGGTGTATAAATGCACTTTTTAGGCCTCTGTGATTGTGTGGCTCTGCTTTTTGGTGGAATTATAGTCTATGGCTCGAGGCAGGTGAGTGTCATTTTTCTGTGGTTTCAATGTAAATGGGGGTGAAGAGACGGATCTGCTGCCACCGCCTGCGGAGCTGAAGCGAGAAGGTCGCTGGGGTTCGACGTCCCGTCCTGCTGGCGGCCGATGTGTGGGGCCCCTGGAACCGGCCCCCCCCCCCCCGCCCCATTTCCATCTCTGGTTTTCGGGACCAGCCGGGTGGGAGGACGCCGCTGCCCCGGGGAGCAGAGCCCTTGTCCGCAGACAGGACAAAGCGATGCTGTCCCTCTGGTCCCAGCCCCTGGCCCTGCGGCCACTCGGCCAGACAGAAGCAAGTCCGTTCCCACAGCAGCGCCTGCCGCCCGCAGCGGGCCCGGCGTGTCCCTGAGCCGCGTCTAAATATGGCACCAGCAGTCGATGGAGTCACTTCCAGTAACAGAGGATGCTTCTCAGCGGTTCGCTGGCGCTGACTCAGGCCCCCTCGGGGAGCGGGGTGGGGAGCAGGGTCACAGCCATCAGGGAGCAGCCGAGAGAGGGAGGGACCCTGTGCGCGGCATCCGCCCTGCCCACCCCCTGCCCAGGCCCCTGCCCACCCCCTGCCCAGGCCCCTGCCCACCCCCTGCCCAGGCCCGGGTTTTAGGGGCCCTGCTGCCCCGTCTCCTCTCTGTGAACCGTGATTCACACACGGTTTAAAGGGTCGGGCCCAGCTTTCTGAGACAGGCCAGGTGAAGCAGGCGCTCAAGTGCCATTAGGTTGTGTGTGTGTTTTTTTAAAAATCTTTATTGTTGAAAGTATTACATGTGTCCCCTTCCCCCCATGGGCCTCTCCCATCTCACTCCTATGTGGAATCTAATGAACAACATAAACCGATGAACAAAAACAGACCCAGAGACAGAAGCATGGGACAGACTGTCAGACCCCGGAGGGAAGGCGGGGGCGTGGGGGGGTGAGTTGGGGGGAAGGTCAACTGTAATTAGGTTTTTAAGCTGATTGACACCCCATCGCTAGTCGCCAGGGGCGGAGAGGGGACCCCCTCCAAGGGCAGAGGTGCAAGTTTAGGCTGAGCTTTTTAGGCAAAATATTTACACTCTCCTAGAGGCAGCACACCCACGAGTTTACAAACTGAAGTCTTTCAAAGCCGGGATGTAAACAAGCTGGGAATGTCTTCCCACGGGCTCCCAGCGGAAACCGTCTTTACGGAGGGGATCCGGGCCCGTGAGGTGAGCTCCGGAGAAGAGCGATCCATCTGAGAGCGAGCGTCACGAGTCTTCACAGAGAGTGTGCGTAGACGGATGGACGCCGCTGCCGCGGATGATGAGACGTTTATCACCTGAATCCCCGGGGTGTCCTGGGGCCTGGGCCATGGGCACCTGCCAGGGTGAGGCCGAATAGGAAGGGCTAAGCAGGACCTGAGACTCTTTAGAGCCTGAATTCTACTCCTCGAAGGCTCACCCCCGTTCCCGAGCATTCAGTGTTGTCCACACTATTTTTTTTTTAAATATATTTTTATTGATTTCAGAGAGAAGGAAGAGGGAGAGAGAGATAGAAACATCAATGATGAGAGAATCACGGATCGCCTGCCTCCCGCACGCCCCCTACTGGGGACCGAGCCCGCAACCAGAGCCTGTGCCCTTGACCGGAATCTAACCTGGGACCCTTCAGTCCCCAGGCTGACGTTCTGTCCACTGAGCCACACTGGCCAGGGCTGTCTGCACTATGGATGTAGATCATTAGGGAAGCATTTCAAAGGACTTGTGTGGCAAGAATGAGAAAAATCTATTTGAAAAATGGAAGATATGCTAAAAATGTATTTTTTAAAGCATCAGAACAAACCACAGTGACTTAGGGAGGGGACAGCAGCTAACCACAGCTACACAGCTCTCAGCAATTTACGAACGGGCGCTGGGCATGGGGAGGGGTCAGCCTTCGTTTATTTATTGGTTTAAGTCTAGAAACGTGTCCCAAGGACACAGGGACTTGTCATGCTTGGGCCTGCGGGCTTGTTATTTTTTAATTCCTTTGAAACGTTGCTCCATGAAAACAACGATTTTTAGGTGCAGAGGGAGCGTGCTCCCCATCCTCCGGCCGGTCGTCCTTTTCGCGCTCTAGCTCTGGCTGCGTTTCCGCTGTGCGGGGCTGGGCCTGGCATGAGGCAACGAGAGTAACATGAAAAAGGGGGGCCTTGTCCTTAGGCCACTCTCACAGCCGCTCCTGGAGGAGGGCGAGGTCGGGGCCCCTGTAACTAGCGCTTTCCTGACATGGTGCTGTAGCCCCTGGAGGTGGTGGAGGTTTGCACGGAGGATGGAAGGCTGGTGAACACCCCTCCCCCCCATTTGGAGGAAATCCAGTGCTAGACACCGAGGCCCCAAGATGAGACGGGGCCCTGATGAGCCCCCTCCCCTCCCCCCCGCCCCCCCCCCCCCCCCGGGATTCCCCTGCATCCGCTCTCCAGCCTCGGCCGTCAGCATGGGCGGAGGGGCCCGGCCGCTCTGTGGCACTCGGGTCCTGGGCCTGGCATTCTGTGGAGCCCTGTGAAGTGATGCCCGTGGACAAGGCGCCGAGGCTGGCGGGAGGCGGGCATGGCGGGGGAAGGGGCTTCGGTTCTATGCCCCGGAGTCTGTAGCCAGCGGGCGAGCAGGGCGCACGGGGGCCCAGGGCTGCCCTTGGCGATGGCGGGTGTGACTGTGGAATGAAACACCGAAAGGCCAATGGGCAGGACTGTCTGGCTGTAGTTCCCAGCTCTTCTTTCTTTTTCCTTTTTTAACCCTCACCCGAGGATGTTTTCCCACTGATTGTCAGGGAGTGGAAGGGAGGACGGAAAGGGAAACGGACCACTGGTTGCCTTCCTCACCAGCCTCGACTGGGGCCGGGGATCAGACCTGCAACCGAGGTCCGTGCCCTTGACCAGGAGATGAACCTTCGACCTTCCGGTCCGCGGGCCAAGGCTCTGACCCTGAGAAAACCGGCCAGGGCTGCCGCGTTTCTCGGCGGCTCACGGCGTGGCGCTGAAACACGGGGTGGAAATGGCAAGTCCAGCCTGTCCCCTCAACACGTCATTTGTGAGCTCAACTCAGACGCTGTGGTAACGGCAGCACCAGCGCGGACCGGCTCCTTTCTCCCCGCGCCGCCTCTCCTCTCCCACCGCCCTCTGCTTCCTCTTCCTTCCTCCTCCCCCTCCTCCCCCTCCCCCTCCTCCTCCTCCCCCTCCCCCCTCCTCCCCCTCTCCCTCCTCCCCCTCCCCCTCCTCCTCCCCCTCTCCCTCCTCCCCCTCCCCCTCCCCCCTCCCCCTCCTCCTCCCCTCCCCCCTCCTCCCCCTCCCCCTCTCCCTCCTCCCCCTCCCCCCTCCCCCCTCCCCCTCCTCCCCCTCCCCCCTCCTCCTCCCCCTCCCCCCTCCCCCTCCTCCTCCCCCTCCTCTTCATCCTCCCCCTCCCCCTCCCCCTCCTCTCCCTCCCCCTCCTCCCCCTCCCCCTCTCACTCCTCCCCCTCCTCCCCCTCCCCCTCCCCCTCCCCCTCCCCCTCCCCTTCCTCCCCCTCCTCCCCCTCCCCCTCCCCCTCCTCCCCCCTCCTCCTCCCCCTCCTCCCCCTCCTCCCCCTCCTCCCCCTCCTCTCCCTCCTTCCCCTCCCCCTCCTCCCCCTCCCCCTCCTCCCCCTCCTCCCCCTCCTCCCCCTCCTCCCCCTCCTCCCCCTCCTCCCCCTCCTCCCCCTCCTCTCCCTCCTCCCCCTCCCCCTCCTCCTCCTCCTCCTCCTCCTCCTCCCTTTTCCTTCTCGCTCAGAATAGCCACATTCATTTTAATTTCATTTTTCAATTATAGTGGACACATGATATTTTATTAGTTTCAGGTGTACGATATAGAGGTTAGACACTTATATACCTTAAAAAGTGACCCCCCTGTACATCTAGCCCCCCTGCCCCACACACAGTTGGTACAACGTTGCGGGCTGTATTTCCTGTATTTCCTGTGCTGTAGTCCCATCCCCCGGACTGTTTTCATCACCGGCAATTTGCACTTGCCAAGCCCTTTCACCTTTTTCACCCAGCCCCCACCCCTTCCCATCTGGCTGGCGACCATCAGCAGCTGCCTCCTGAGTGTCCTCCCTGGTCCAGGCACGGAGGGCCCAGCGTGGACAGAGCACACAGCCCTCGCTCCCGTGTGGACTGCAGACCAGGGCGGGCCAGGCTGATGGGCGAGGCCTGGGGAAGACCACAAGGTTTTTGTGGGGTAAGGCATCGCAAAGCAACTACTACCGACCACCTTTTAATTAAAAAAAAAATTTATAGATGCTCTCCCACTGGCTTTCAGGAAATGTCCAAGTTATTGTTTAATAATTTCATGTTTTGCTTTTGATGCAGTCAGGACCTCCCTACACCCAGAGGGGGTTTTCTCCCACGTCGAGAGGATATGGTACATGTTGTTCATTTCTGCAGAATTAGACACCTACGCTGAGGAGGGCAGGGGGAAGTTAGGTGTGTGCGGTCCCAATGCTGAGCCTGTGAGAAAAGTATGTTAAGACCAAGCGGCATGAAGGTTTGGCTTTGGCACGGACGACGGACGTCCTGTCCTCTGGGTTGTGTTGTGGACACGTGCATGTCCTTTTGACCCGTAGGACATGGATCAAATAGAAATTTCCAAACATTTGGAGATTTTCTAAATGCCTTGGTGCTGTTGGTTTCTGACTCAATTCCATCGTCACCAGAGAATATAGTCTCAGATGTTTACTGATGTCTTTGTGGCCGAATAGTTAATTGCACCTAAAAGAATGGGAAAAAAAAGATGTTTATTCTGAAGTTTTTAGTTATTATTGTGGTCAGTGAAGTCAAATTGGTTTGACAATGTTATTTAAAACTTGCCCATATGCATTTTCAGCTTTTTGGGTCAGTTTTGCCATTTAAGGAGACGGGGATGTGAAATCTCCGCTTAAGACGGCAGGCTCAGCTCTGTCCCCGTTTCGTCCTGCCTGGCTTTGCTGATGGGTCACAGACTCGAGTTTGAAAAACACTGATTTGGGAGCCCAGAGAGGGAGAAACAACCTTCGGTGGCCCCAAGGATGACACAGGATTCGATCGTGGCCAGAAAGGCTCAGCAACTCCAAGGGGAGTTGGAGTGAAGAGTCGGGGAGAGAGAAGTAGAAACATCAATGGTGAGAGAATCACTGATCAGCTGCCTCCTGCACACCCCACACTGGGGATGGAGTCCGTACCCCGGCATGTGCCCTGACTGGGAATCAAACCATGACCTCCTGGTTCCTAGATCGATGCTCAACCGCTGAGCCATGCCGGCCGAGTTCGAGTTAATTTTTTAAAATATTGGGCTTGATTGTAAATGGACCATATCTATCTGTCTATCTATCTATCTATCTCTATCTATCTATCTATCTACAATGTACATATATACACATATTTAATTTATAATCAGGCCATATATATGTACACATACTATTATGCTCTCTCTGTGCACACAAATGTCTATATTTTATGGAGTTTTGAGCAGTTTTAGCATCTCAAAGTGTTGGGCCTGGCTTGGGTGTTAACTTTTATTTTCATGAGAATTGCATCTAAGTTTAAAGTCTCCCAGTTTGAGAGAATTCTAGCGAATAAACAGTCAATCCTTCAAATGACCACTTGCCTAGGGTTCTGTCCGTGTCCCCGTGCCCTCTTTACAACGCCAACTTCCTCACCCCCACGCCTAGGGCTCACATGCACACAGGGATGTTTAGCTGGAGTAACTGCCAGGCAGTGGGACCGGCCGCTTGAATGTCTCCCGTGTCCCTGGTGTCACGCATTGGACAGGCCTATCCTCCGGCCGCTGGTGGTCCTCTTATACGTCAGGTGAGGGGGCCCATACATGGGCCTGAACGGCATTTCTGTTTTAGTTTAAAGGCGAAGCGCATGCAGGATTCCATAGCCAAGCATTCAGTTTCGTTACTGATGACAAATGCGTTTAGTCAGAAAGTCTAGAATCTCTGTACAGAGCTGGACACAGTAGCACATTCCCTGTGGAACAGATGGAGAGTCGAACAGCAGAATTCTTACCGACGAGAACGGCTGCACACAGGCGTGTATCTGCGTGGACTGTGCCAGGTGCTCTGGATGTGCCCGTGGAGATGCTCTGATGGAGCGGATCCCGCAGCCCTGGGACTTGGCTGCACGTAGTCCGGGTGGCCTAGGCTCCCTCCAGCGGGGCTCCAGGAGAGAAGGGCATGCGGGACCCCGAAATGGTCCCGGGGGTGGCATGGGTGGGGGTGGAGGTGGGGGGGGGGTGAGAGCACAGCACTCCGAGAGCCTGGAAAAGGCCCAGGTCACCTGTAAAAGCACGCAGAGCCGTGGGTGTGAGCCACGTGACGGGGGCCTGAGTTATCTCATCCCATAAGCAGTGTGTGCAGTAGTGCTCACTGTTGGACGTGAGTTGAAATCTCTACATAAGAACTGGAAAATCCGGTCCTGCTCACGTGTCTGCGGCCCCACAGCCTTGCTGATACGTAAACTGGAGCGCAGGCGGGAAGCTCACATGTGTTAGCAGCCTCTAGGTCACAGGTACTGCACACACAGCATCTCACTCAATCCTCACGGCAACTCAGCCAATAGTTGTTTTTACAGGCGTCTCACCGGTGCGGAAGCTGAGTTCAGAGAGGTTAGGGGCGTGGCACGGGCCACCCGGCTGTCCCGTGGCCGAGCCAGCACACAGCCAAGCTGGCCTGACCGGGTGCTACTGTCCCCACGGGGACCCGCATGCTGCGCGCCCCGAGCTGGAGGTGGCATTTCCTACACGGCCTCGCCCTTGTTCAGCGATTTCAGAAAAATGGCCATTCGGGGAAAGGTATGAGTCTGTGTGGAGATGAAGACACGACCGCACCTTAAATTAAAATCGCCAGAGGTGTAAAGCAGGTGTTTCCGTGGACAGCAGATCCATTACCTTCCTGCCCCCAAAATGCATCCACAGACTCCCCCACACAAGAGAAGGAGGGACTTACGGGACCTCCTTATGTTCTCAAATGTGAGAGGTGCGTTGCTGCTTGGGGTGAACCATTGTAGCCACTGTACTTCGCACTGGGTGGTGTTTCAGGGTTTTGGGATAAAGAATCAGTGGCTTCCTCATGTGAAGTAGTCACCATCGATGTTACTTTGAAAGTTTGTTAAGGAAAGTGTTGATCAAGTTGTAGAAAGTTGATTAGCTGTTGGGAGAGCAGAGGGATTTATGGGGAAATAAGACGAGTGTATAGTATTGATTTCTTTTTTTTTTTTACTTTGAGAAAATTCTTGATAGAAAAGGAAAATCGCCCTGGTCGATAAGCGCATTTCCCCTCTCCGGCTGGATTATGGAGTGGGCGGGAGGAAGGCGGGCGGGAGGGGGCGCTTGGCATGGGCAGCCCCATGTGGTTTGCTCCCGATAGTCTCAAGAATGCGTTTACTTCATCCCCCAAATTATAGAAGTAGGTAAGTTTTTCCAACTTAAGATGTTCTAACTCCAGAATAAAGAAAAACCAGCTTATCCAACCTGACCTAATATTAAGACTGATTCTTTGAAAATATTAGTAACCAGACATTCTCCGGCCACAGCTTTGTTCAGTGATGTTTAAGTCACGAGGATTTAAGAAAACGGCCAACCATCTGTAACTTGCGTTCAAGCAGTTTCTCAATGCTCTTGAATGAATAGACAATCCCACCCGCTACCAACCCCTGTGCCAGCAGCGCGGGGACCTGGGTGTGGCTCAGTGCAGCCTGGACATGGGGTTGACCCGGCAGTGGGAGGTCCCCACTCTCTCCCCTGTCCTCCCCCCCTCCCCCCTCCCCGCCCCTCCCCCTCTCCCTCCGTCTTTCCCTCTTCCTCTCTCTCCCCTCTGCCTTCCCCTTTCCATGTCCCATTCTCCCTCTCCCCGTCTCTCTCTCCCATTCTCCCTCTCCTCCCTTCCTTCCACTCTCTCTCTAAAGCTCAGTGGAAAAGATATCCTCAGATTTAAAAGAAAAGATCTCAGAGGGAAAGGTGCGCCCGTAAATAACTCCTTCCTCTCCACGCTGTTCCCTCATGTGAAGATCTGAAAGGCGCTGCTTCGCAGTTCTCCGTGTCAGTTCCCTCCCATGCAGCCCCCGCTTGAGTCATTACCCTCGTTACAAGCTGGGTCACTTTTCGCTGTCCATGCTGACAACAGGGTATTCATCACCCCGTGTCCTGGGCCCAGGTGGCTGGAGTTTTACTGGCTCCGCTGGTATTTATCTGGTGCATCTTGTAACACCACCTGAGCTGACCACAGGGCTTCCCACCACACCCCTGGGAGGAGCCGCTGCCGGAACGGCCCAGCGAAGGCAGAGAGCGGGCGTTGGTAACCACGGCCAGCCTGGTTCTGTGTGGAGGGAGAGGGAGCGGGAGCTTGAGTCGCATGGTAAAGCGTCACCAGGCTGCCCTGAGTGGTGGAGGATTCTGGAAGGGGGCCCACGTTCCCACCGTCAAAGGGAGACGGGGGCTCCGGGCCATGAGCAAACCCCCCGGGGGTGGGTGCGGCTGTCGAGGGAAGAACATGTTTTGGCTCCAGATGAGAAGGGCCGCTGGGTTGAAGTGCAAGTTGAAACCACACGGAGGTATCATCCCTCAGCCACAGGCGTGGGGACATCGGGAGACGGCACACAGCTGGGCAAAAGCTGTTCGCATGGGAGATAACTCAACAAGTAATGACTCATCATACAGGACTCACCCTGCGTCACGTGGACTCACAGCTGTGAGCCTGCTCTTCCCACCTGTGCTCTGAGGGCGAGGCCTCAGCCCAGCCCTCAGAATGGAACTCGGGCGATAAACAGCCACAGTGAGGGCTATGAATTTACCCCGTGAGCCAGCACTACCTGGTCATGAAGAGAGGCCGAGGAGACGGGTGAGATGGGAAACACTGGTGTAGAGTTTTTCCTTTCTTTTTTTTTAAAAAATATATTTTATTGATTTTTTACAGAGAGGAAGGAAGAGAGATAGTTACAAACATCGATTCCCTGACCGGGAATTGAACCATGACCTCTTGGTTCATGGGTTGAGGCTCAACCCCTGAGCCGCTGGCCAGGCAACAGAGCAGTCTTTGTGAAAGGGCAGGGTTTCGAGGTTGGGCAGACACCTTGCCTACCCACTCACCTGTGGATGGACACTGGGTGCTGCCAGTGGGAAGGGATTAGGAAACACGTACTTTCTACACAGAAAAACGTAGTGTGGGTTCACCTGGGACTGTGAATGCCAGTGAAACGGCACACAATGTTCATCTGGGCTATTGGCCTTTCCTATCCTGACAGCTGGTTTCCTAATGTCATTGCCAACGCAACTTGCTGACCCAGAGCATGTCTGTATGTGTGACTATTCAATTGTTCTAAAACAACAGGAACGGTACGATTGCTGAGACTAGAACTCCACAAAGCAGGTAAAAGTTTTTAAGTGCGTCCTCCCCAGGGCCTATGTGCCCAGTTCATTTCTATGCTGTTATATGAAGTCATTCTTTTCTATGTGATTTTTTTCATCTATTTGACATAGAGTTAGGATCCCTTGTCTCATTGTGTCTCTGAATTTCTTACATTTTATTTTATTTTATATTTATTTAGGTAATATTTAGTTGGGTTCTCTGATCACATCCTGAAGGCGTATTTCCTAAATACATGCAAATAGCTTCTTGGTTCCAAAGTCAGAGCTATATAACAAGGCCTATTCAGAAAGGTTTAGTGTTCGTCCTTGCCCATACTTTTCCACCCGTATCATTCTATTGGTTCTTTTTAAAAAATATACGAGTAATTCTTTTGGTTTTAAAAATAATAATAGTAACCACTCTCTCCCTCTCATACCATGATATGCAGAAGCAGGTGTCTGATTTATTTTTATAGCTGCTTCATTGCACAGATGGGCCATAGCATACTCACCAGTCACCCACTGGCAGACATCTCGGTGTCTCCAGGCTTTTGCACATGGAAACTATGCTTCAATAAAGAACCTAGCACCGCCCTGGCTTGGTGGCTCAGTTGGTTGGAGCGGTGTCTCATACATCAAAAGTGTTGTAGGTTCAATTCACGGTCGGGACACAGACCTAGGTTGCAGGTTTGATCCAAGGTTGGGGTGCACACAGGAGGCAGCCGATTGATATTTCTCTCTCTCTCCCTCTCCCTCCCTCCCTCTCTCAAATCAATTAAAAAAACAAAACAAAACAAAACATTTCCCCGGGTGAGGATTAAAAGAAAGAAAAGACTTGCCAAAACCGGTTTGGCTCAGTGGATAGAGCATCAGCCTGTGGACTGAAAGGTCCCAGGTTCGATTCCGGTCAAGGGCATGTACCTGGGTTGCGGGCACATCCCCAGTAGGAGGTGTGCAGGAGGCAGCTGGTCGATGTTTCTCTCCCATCGATGTTTCTAACTATCTCTCTCCCTTCCTCTCTGTAAAAAGTCAATAAAATATATTAAAAAAAAAAAAGGGGGCACAGGACAGAGTCTGGGATGGGGAGGATGCTCTGTATTTTAGTGAAAGGCGTGGGTTTCACGAGGGTGTGCATTTGTCGAAGCTCATCCAACTGGACATTACACCGCGGGCACTGGTGTGTGAGGAGGCAAACCCGAGGGCGGGGCCCCTGGCTGGGAGCTGTGAGCGCTGGTCCCAGCTCCTGCTGCCCGTCCAAGGAGGACTCTGTCCAGGACAATAGTGGGCAAGGGAGCAGGGCGCGGGGCCAAGAGAAACACGCATGCCCTTCTGCCACCCCAGGCCGATCGGGTCTGGAGGTTCTCTGGTTGCCTAGGAAAGAGCAATGGGGGAAAAAGGCCACACAAGGCTACAGGCCTCCCATCAGCAGTGGGCGTAACACAGGGGAACGGACGTCATGTTCAAAACACGGCTGTGGAAAAGGTTGCCTGCTGCCACGGAAAGATGTGGGAAGTTCCCAGCCGGCGTGGCTCAGGGGTTGGCGTCGTCTCATGCCAGGCGGTCAACAGTTGGATTCCCATTCAGGGCACATGCCTGGGTTGCAGGCTCAATCCTGGGTGGGGGGCATGCAGGAGGCAGCTGATGGATGATTCTCTCTCATCGATGTTTCTATTTCTCTCTTCCTCTCCCTTCCTCTCCCCGAAATCTATATCCCTGGTATATAAAAGGCTAATATGCAAAGTGTCCCCTTGGGAGTTTGACCGGGAGAACGGGAGTTTGATCACTCGCTATGACGTGCGCTGACCACCAGGGGGTGGAATAGAACATGGCGGGCAACCAGTGGTGGCGGAGGCACTGAGGGAGCAAGGGAAGGAGGAGGCAGGGAGGCAGGGAGGCGGGGGGCGGGGAACCTGATCAGCCCTGATCGCTGGCCAGGCCTAGGGACCCTACCATGCATGAATTTTGTGCACCGGGCCTCTAGCCAACAATAAAACAAAAGATAAAGAAGGGTATCTATTTACTGCTCAGGTGGTGGGCAGACAGGCCCTCACCCTTCGCAGGATCTGGGTGCCAGGTGGGCAAGGCAGAGCTGGGCCCCGTGGCGTGCTCCCCGAGGAACCTGTCTGGGTAGGACCGGGAAGGGCGCTGATGACAGACAAGGCATGCGGGTGTCATCTCCAGGCTCTGGGGCGTGGTCGGCTCTGGAGAGTGATGTGATTGGCCGTCTAGCCATGCTGTTCACCCAGGGCGATCGCTGTGGTGGTGATGGTGGTGGGAGGAAGGCTGTGCTAAGGGAAATGTGGAGGCTGGGTGTTGTGTGGGGGAGAGGATTTCACTCCAGACTGAGACAGTGGCGGTGGGAGTGGAGAGGATGCGTCGGACTTGAGGACATTTCCCAGGTGCTAGGGAAAGTGGCCATTGGCCAGTGTGTCTGTCTGTGGGGGAGATGGAGAGAGATGGGGGAGGCAGGGGGCACTGGGAGGAAGGGGAGGAGGGGAAGAAATGATAGGAATGAAGGTCTCTGGCCGTGGGACTCTGGGCAAATGGCGATTCCATCAACAGAATAGAAAAATAGAGGAACGTGGCTGGTGTGGCTCAGGGGTTGAGCGTCGACTATGAACCTGGAGGTCACGGTTTGATTCCTGGTCAGGGCACAGGCCCGGGTTGTGGGCTTGATCCCCAGTGTGGGGCGTGCAGGAGGCAGCCGATCCATGAATCTCTCTCATCACTGATGTTTCTCTCTCCATCTCCCTTCCTCTCTGAATGAATAAAAAGATATATTTTTTTTTTTATAACAGAGGAGACGCAGGTTTGAAAGGAACTTCTGTGACCTGGGGAGGGGATAGAGTGAGAATGCCGTGGGATAACCAGCAGTCACAAGCCAGCTGTGTTGCGTTAGGGGGACTGGCGCCTCTGTTTAGGGAGCCATCACTAGACGCGTGCAAACCCAGGTGTGTGTTGGAAGTCGCTTCAGGACGGACTTCTGTGGCTTTGCCCAGAGTTCACTGAGCGTTTCGGCGTTTCCAGGAGCGCGTCAGGGTAACGACTCTCCAGCAAGCGCCTGGCGTTCACACGGCTTAAATCTGCAGGTTCCAGTCTCCAAGCTCGGCTTCCGTCTGACGCTCCTGGAAGTGCTGTCCTAAGTGCTTGCTCCACAGGCCGGCCCCTGGTCCGGGCCCTGCGAGCCACGGGGGCGGGCCCGGCGCCGTGTCCTCGCGTGGGGCTTGGTGCGGGCAGCAAACCGCACCTGCTTGCAGGGAGCAGCGGGGAGCATGTGTCAGATCCGAGAGCGGCGGGCCGTCTAACGGAGCGAGTCCCGCTCTGCACGGAGTCAGGAAGTGCAGGGGATGCCTCAGCCCGTGCCCTCGCCTCAGGGGCAGGTCCTGCCAAGAGGCCTGGAAGGTCAGAGCAACGCTGGCTGCGGAGCTCAAGGTGCGAGAGCCGGGTCGCTCCCTGGACGGGCGGCGGGACTGGGCCGTCTCTGCCGTCTGATCCCGCCACTGCCTGTGGCCTGTGCGGCGGGTGATGAGGCGCCTGTTCTGTTCGGGGGGGGGGGGGGGGAGATACCCCTCTTGATTGCAGGGGGCGTATTCGGGAAACACGCCTTCAGGATGTGATCAGAGAACCCGCGGAGCCCGAATGACGGTGCATGGCAGCAGCCGGGTTGACGGGGTGGGTCATTCACGTAACTGGGGGCCTTTAGGTGAATGAACGTGTGTGGCAGCGCTTGTGGGGCCACGTCTGAGGCAAACGTGTGCTTCCTGCCGGCAGCTCTGGCCAAGACGCGCGATTCTGGGAGCGCGGGGGGCTCCTGCCGCCTGTCCCGCCACCGCGGCTCCTTCCGGGGCTCCTGGGGCACTCCGGCAAGGTCTAGTCCGCGTTCATTTTTCCTTTTACAATTAAAAACCACAGATGATGGGAGTCGTTCCTTCATGGGGCCTGGCGTCGAGCGGGAGGAGCCAATTTTCAGTGGCGCTGCCTCCTGGGGTAGGACGCCGTTGGTCCGCGAGGCTGTGTTTGTAAATATCATGACGATAACATGATGGGAAACATCAAACAGGAATGCACGCATGACGCGGGCGTGTGTGGGAGGTGCTGTCACAGCGAAAGGCATCTCCCTGTGGGCAGAGGAGGGAGAGGGCGGTGCCCACAGCAGAGGCCCGTGGGCCCTGACGGGGTGCCGCTCGCTCCCCCGAGCTGGGCAAGCCTGAACTTCCAGCCTCAGGCCAAGTTCAAGTACAGCATCACCGAGGAATGTGCACGGCCCCCTCAGCCGCCCTGGGCCGGTGAGGAGACATCCCTTCACACACACACACACACACACACACACACACACACACACACACGAGGTTCATTTCAGTGACACGTTAAAGTCCTGTCAGCAAACAGCCAGTCACTGCCCCCCCCCACCCCCCGCCCCCAGCCTGTAAGTGCGGGACTGCGCGCTGGGCCGTGGACGCAGCCTTCCCGCTTTGACACCCGCCAGGGACGCTCCCCACAGTAATTACTGACCTTAATGTCTCGCTGCCGTGTCTGCGGACTCATTACGGGCAGCCTCTCCTTTCAGCCGGTGCGAACGCGCGGCCCCCCGGGTGCGAGCCGCTCTCCTGGCCCTCCGGCCTCGGCTGCTCTCCTCCGGGGGCTTTCTGGCCTCGCGCTTGCGTGGACGTGGATGTCCTTCTGTCCTGCCCGGCACTGGTGGGAGTGACGGGAGCCCCGAGCCAGGCCTGCACGTCTTCTCCTGTTGGTGTTGACAGCCTGAGCACATGTATCCGGAGGGACCCGCTCCTGAGGGAGGGAAATCTGACTGGGCGGCACTGGGCCGGGGCAGCGAGGCTCGGGGCGGCGAACGGATGCTCTCTGTGCGTGTGAGCCGTGAGGACCCGGCACTTCTGCAGCTCTCGGTGGCTTTCTTACGATTTCCAGTATTTCCGGAGAGATGGTTAAGAAGCTATTTGCTGCTCCTGCAACATTTGCCAAAGGTAGTTTCCTTGTGCCAATCTGTTGCCAGCAGTTCAAATCCTCCATTTAAAAAATATATATATATACTTCTATCGATATCAGAGAGGTAGGGAAAGGGAGAGACAGATAGAAACATCCATGATGTTTCTAAATCCTCCACCCGGGCCGTCTTGCAGCCCAGGCCTTTCGGGAAGTTGGCAGCCATGTCGTACTGGGCTGTTCTCTTAGATCCCGTGGGCGGCAGAACTCAAATGACACCTGTGTGACACAATGGTTCCTCTGAGAAGACAAAGGGAAAACAAGCCGACGACAGAACCAGCAGCAGCTGGACCTGCGTAGCGAGCGCGGGGACACTGAGCTTCGCTCTCCCGAGGCCCAGCCGGAGGCCCCTGGGCGTGGGGGCGGCTCCCGCGCCACACGCATGTCATTACAGCGAAGGGGACCGGGCGTCGCTCGCCACGGATGCCTTACTGACGACGGATTAACCAGCGGTTCTCAACCTTCCTGAGGCCGCGGCCCTTTCACACAGCGCCTCATGCTGTGGTGACCCCCAATTTCATTGTGACAAATTGAACATAATGAAAGCATAGTGATTCATCACAAAACAATATGTAATTATATGTGTTTTCTGATGGTCTTAGGTGACCCCTGTGAAAGGGCCGTTCGACCCACAGGTTGAGAACCGCTGGATTAAACTCTCATAGCAGTGGGTCACGGGGTGGGGGAGCGGGGTCGGGGACTGAGTGCAGTTAAACATCAGTTCCGAGTGGAAGGGGGAGGCGAGGAGCTGGGAGGGGAAGCGCCTCCCTCCAGAGGGGAGACAGCTCCGTGCTGGCACCCCCCTCGCCCGCTCTGGCTGGCTGGCTGGGGACCACGGGGAGCCAGGGGCCTGGGACAGCTCGGGGACCTCCCACCTGCCTGCGCGCTGGGCTGTCCCGTGTTCACTGTGGTGTCTGGGCCGGGTCGGGTCTCCGCTCAGCCCCATGGAGACGGGACTCCCAGGCCGGCTGTGCCACTCCCTGCCCGCAGGCTCTACCACAGGCGCAGCGTCGGGTGGACGGAGGGAGCTGAGCCTGTGGCTTGTGCACGGTTATGCTAAATAGCCAGCCCGCTGCTTGTTGTGGTCTGGCCTTTGCCGGGAGCCCTGGGCCACAGGAGACCCAGGAGAGGGGGTGGGGGGCCGGGGGGGAGGGAGGGAGCTCCAGCTGGGGTACAGGGGCGCCCAGGCCTATAGCCCCCCTCCCAGCGGAGTTCTGTTCCCTCCACGAGGAGGCTGTGAAGCTGATAAGCCCTGGGCGCCGAGGGCTCTGCTGCTGGGGTGTCACTGGCGCGTCCCCTTTCCCATGGCTGCCTCCTGGAGACGCTCAGTAAGTGAGCCCAGTGGGAGGGAGGGTGCCCTCAAGGTCAGAGCGCTAACAACGCCGTGCCTCCGCTGCCCGCAGACACCAAGTGGTCGCATCCTGTCAACCGCGGCCATCACCTGGTCTTTCTTCAGCATCAGTGGGAACGCTGTATCCTGCCAGTTGTAATGCTGCTCATATTCAGACTCGACTGGAACTCGATGCACCTGGAACATAGCACTGAGCCGGTGCACGCTGGCCGGTAGATCTCTCCGAGCAGCGGACTGGGCCCCGGTGCCCTGGGAGTCTGGGTTGGGGCAAGTCTGTGTCTGGGAAGGGAGCGGCGCCTGCTGTCTCATTTCCAGGCAACAACTGAGTGATAATTGCAGGGTCCTATTCGGGAGAACAACACAGCGGGGCCTGATAAAGTTTGTAACAATTTAGATGGAAATCTGAGAACTCGCAGCAACTTATTTGCAAAGAAAGGCACAGGTGGGTTTTAACTACCTGCCCATCCGCTCCCTTCACCGCTGACGGACAGCGGATACTGGTTCTCGGAGTCAGTGAGCCCTGGGCTCAGCGCCTGGGCAGGGCCTGCTGGGGGTCCGGCTGTCATGATGACCTGGCGGGCCAGAATGACAGCATCCACAGAACCAGGGGGAGCCCCGGGCGGCACTTCGGGTGGGCAGGGTTGCCCTGGGGACGCTCTAGGCCAGGGGGGAGCAGCCTTTTTTTCTGCCGAGGATATTGATAACGTGATCCACAACATGATCCCTTTAAAAATTAGCCTGCTACGTATTTGATCAAACACTGAATTAATTCACCCCAATGCCTTGGTGGGGCCAGACCAAATGCTTTCTGGAACCTTGCGTCCCCCACCCCTGCTCTCGACGGGCCCGTGGCACCCGGAGCAGGTAAGCGGGGTACGTTCCAGAACAGACACCCTCGACCCGGAGACCTCAGCCCGGCACGAGGGAGGCCGGGCTGGGTCCCCAGGGGCTGTCCTGGGCATTGCAGGATGTTTACTGCATCCCCGGGGCCTCCACCCACCAGATGCCCACGGCACCTTCCCTCCCAGTGTGACAACCAAGAACCCCCCGGACATGCTCGGAGGTCCCCTGGGGTGGGGTCGGCATCCGCCCGCCTGCCCCGACCCGCCTCCGTTTGAGAGCCGCTGCCTCGGGCAAGGTCGGTGCTGGGTTTTCAGGGCGGTTTCCAGGGTTAATTATTTTCTCCCAAGTGCAGATTGCTATTTGGATTTCACTGCCTCCTCTCCGCTCAGCCCTCGCTGAGTGCCAGGCTATACGGTTACATATTGGCTGATCCTCCCATCTTCAACCTGAAGCTCTGACAGGAAACGGCTTTTATCTTCTCCGTTACACGGAGGGGGCGGCGGGGGTTGGAATATCTATTGCTTCGCATGCAAATTTCAATCCCTTCATCACCTTCCCACAGTGCGGGGGCGATGCGAGTTCAGCAGCCCTTCCAGACTTGACCTTCGGCCCTGGACAGACGGGAGGAAGCCTGGAAGGTCATTTCCTCCCCGGAGCCGGGCCCGCCAGCTTTCAGAGCGAGATGACCTAGGCTCCCTCCGTGCGGGAGCCCGTCCATACCGTCTCCTCCCTCCCGTCCGCAGGGCGAACCGATGTCTCACTCATGTGCCGTTTGCATGTTGTTCTCCAGGCTCAAATATCTTCCTCTTTAAAAAAAATTTTTTTCTAGAGAAAACCAAGTTTGTGGGAAGACTCCGTTTGGTGCCAGTTGTCTGTCTTTCTCAGGTCGGAAAAGCTCAGTGTCTTGGCAGAGTCTACGGCAGCATGAAGCAGAGGCGCGCTGTGATTTTGAGGAGCAGCATGGAAACACCCAGACACTGGCTTTCCCTCCGAGCTCTCCGCTGTCCAGGGCACGGGGAGTGCGTCGCCGTCGGCGCTGTTATGTCTAGAGCGTGTGCGCGGGCCGCGTCCCGGCGGCTTCTTATCGGGCGGAGATGGCTCTGCCTGTGGGCTCGCTGGCCGTGCGCACGCTGCCGTAGATCACAGGGCCCCGGCCTCCTCCCGCAGGCCCGTCATGTTCCTGGGAAAACAGGGCTGCTGGGTCTCGCCCCGCGCAGACGTGCGGGACACACGCCCGGCCGGTGTGGCCCCAGGACCGCGAGCTGGTCCTCTCCTCTCAGACGGGGCGCCCATCCACGGCACACAGAGCCGGTTTCCGGGGCTCAATCTCCACACAAAGCACCCCCGGGATGTTAGAAAGTCGTAACAGGCAGATCTGGTCTGCAGCCCCAAGCGGCAGCCATTGAAAATCAAACCCGCGAGAGAAAGGGAGACGGTGACACATCCCTCCGTCCGCAGGCCTCTAAGGTCCGAGAGATCCCGCGAGAACCACTCATCCTCCCCGATTGTTTTTCAGACCGAGAAACTGAAAGCAGGGAACTCTTTCACCCGAAGGAGCGGCTAATGGCAGGTTGGGAGGAGCATGTAACCCAATGGACGCGCCAGCTCTTTCCACTGTGCGGCACTGCCTGCCTCCGGGCAGAAGCCAGCCTGTTTCTGCCCCAGGGCCTTTGCGTCAGCTGCCTCACTCATTCAGCCACTTTACTGAGTTCTCCGCTCAGCTGTCCTCTCCTCCCTGCCTGTCCCTTTCTCTCTGTTCACTTGGCTTTTACCACAGCAGCACCACGTCCTGGCATTGTTTTTATTTGCCACGTGGGGCACCAGAAACACCTGCCTAAATAACTTCGTAGATATTTGAGTCAGAGGAGGGAGGTCCTGCTACACCCCTAATTTTAAACGTAGAAATGGTTTAAAATGATGGAAAAAAACTGGGAGTCTCACAGGTGATCAAATAAACAGCGATGGGATGACAAGATGTCATGATTTACATCAAGATTGCCAGGGAGCTGCATCTGCCAGGTCAAATAAATTCGTGTTGTCTCAGAACTTTCTTCTCTGTGTTCCTGGGACACCAAGCAGCCCGTGTGTGTGTGTGTGAGTGTGTGTGAGTATGTGTGTGAGTGTGTGTGTGTGTGAGTGTGTGTGTGAGTGTGTGTGAGTGTGTGTGTGAGTGTGTGTGTGTGTGTGTGAGAGAGTGTGTGTGTGAGTGTGTGTGTGTGTGTGTGAGAGAGTGTGTGTGAGTGTGTGTGAGTGTGTGAATGTGTGTGTGTGTGAGTGTGTGTGTGAGTGTGTGTGTGTGAGTGTGAGTGTGTGTGTGAGTGTGTGTGTGTGAGTGTGTGTGTGTGTGAGTGTGTGTGTGAGTGTGTGTGAGTGTGTGTGTGAGTGTGTGTGTGTGTGTGAGAGAGTGTGTGTGTGAGTGTGTGTGTGTGTGAGAGAGTGTGTGTGAGTGTGTGTGAGTGTGTGAATGTGTGTGTGTGAGTGTGTGTGTGAGTGTGTGTGTGTGAGTGTGAGTGTGTGTGTGAGTGTGTGTGTGTGAGTGTGTGTGTGTGTGTGTCTGTGAGTGTGTGTGTGTGAGTGTGTGTGAGTGTGTGTGTGTGTGAGTGTGTGTGTGTGTGAGTGTGTGTGTGAGTGTGTGTGTGTGAGTGTGTGTGTGTGAGTGTGAGTGTGTGTGTGTGAGTGTGTGTGTGAGTGTGTGTGTGTGAGTGTGTGTGTGTGAGTGTGTGTGTGAGTGTGTGTGTGTGAGTGTGTGTGTGTGAGTGTGTGTGTGAGTGTGTGTGTGAGTGTGTGTGTGTATGAGTGTGTGTGTGTGTGTGTGTGTGTGTGAGAGAGAGAGAGAGAGAGAGAGAGAGAGAGAGAGAGAGTTATTTTAAGGAACTGGCTCATGCGATTATGGAAGCTGACAAGCCCAGAATCGGCAGGGTGGCGAGCAGGCTGGAATCGCAGTGAACTAATGTGAAACACAGAGGAAAAGCATATTAAAATAAAACATTTTACCCCGAGGAAGAGAGACGGCCTTAGAAACCATCTGTTTTGTGTTCTCAGTATAACGAAGACCCTGTGATTTTCATGATATAAAATTGAAAAGTGGGGTGAGAACATTGGAGGCTGAGATGAAAGGAATACGAGGTTGAGATGCAGGCAGACCTGAGGGGAGAAAATGAATGAGGTTTGCGAGAAAGCTAAAATGCAAAAGGCTGCCCAGCCCACGTGGCTCAGTGGTTGAGCGTCAAACTATGAATCAGGAGGTCACAGTTCGATTCCGGGTCAGGGCACATGCCCCGGTTGTGGGTTTGATTCCCAGTAGGGGGTACGCAGGAGGCAGCAGATCAATGCTTCTCTCTCATCATTGATGTTTTTATCTTTCTCTCCCTCTCCCTTCCTCTCTGAAATCAATATGGTAAAATAATATATCTTTTTAAAAATTGCAAAAGTTTGATTAAGACTCATGTCAGAGACGGTCTGATACAGAGTCAACACTGTAGAAAGCTGAATTGATAATATAGAATTTGAGACACTGTTTTCGACGACAGGGGAAATATAAAGCAATGAAATCATGACAGATGGAGATGAATGGATAGATAGATACAGGAGATCGCGTCACAGAGAGTAAAGAGACAGGTATCAAGGAAGATGACAGGGAGGGAGGTAGGTAGGTAGATCCATTGGTGGAAAGATGAATAGGAAAGTTAGATGAATAGATACAGAAGACAGAACCACAAAAGAGAGGCGACTAGAGATGGCGAGGAAAGAGAGGAGACGGACATGGAGGAGGAGGAGATGGGAAGAGATGGAGAACAAGGGTTGTCTATAGTCCAGACTCAGGAGGGAGGAGTGTTCTTCGGTCCCAGGATGACTCAATCAGCAGAACTAGTTTGAACTACCCCCCCTCCCCTGCACACTTCCCCGCCCCCCCGCCCCCTGATCTTGGATGACACTGTGACACTGAGTTTACCTGCGTCCAAAGCCCAGGGATCGGGTTGTGACAGCTCCAGCCGCTGAAACTCAACCCGCAGCCGCCACAACCCGCCAACACGGCTTCCGTGGGTGACGGGCTCCCCGCTCTCCACATTCTGGTTTCTCGAGTTTCAGTAGTCCCTGAGCTCTGTATTTCCACAGCCCTCTCGAACACCTTTCCAAAAATAGGAGGAAACACAAGTGAGTATCTGGTAGACAGATCAGGGAAGACATTTTTAGACGTAAACTAAGCTTTTAAAGTACTTAACAAAATAGATCACAATAAAAATCAAAGGCCTTTGAGCGTCACCAATACTAGAGGCATCATTGTTAAGCCGACGAACCGGAACGTTATTTACATCAAAATAATGGACAAACCAAATCGTGGTTAGGAAGTGATGTGCCAAGAAAATTCCATGAAAGTGACATGAGCCTAACAGTTTTTAAAAAGGTTAAAAAAAGGCGAGGTCGATGTGAGGACATTTCGCTGGTGTTTCCATCGGATGGCGGGGGCGTAGATGTTTGTCTTCTTCATACTTTTCCGTGCGTCTCACGGTCTCTGTCCTGAGTCAGGGACAGGAGGCCTGTTCGCAGAAGGGGGTGGGGGAGGGGAGGGGTCAGGACAGCCAAGAGAATGAGAGTTGATCTTGGAAAATAAAGCTCCCGAAATGGAAGTTGGCTTGTATATGACACCCTCAGGAGGCCGAGCCCACCATGGCGTCCTCAGCCCTGCCCTGACGTGGGCTCGTCAGGCGGCTTTGCCAACGTGGGAAGGAACCCGGGTGGGTCCCTCAGGGCTCCCGGGCTGCACGTCCTGTGCTGGGGGAGCGGATACGCCGCTGTTACCCACCCCTCAGCTGCCTCCTGGGAGGAGACGAGGCCACCGCTGGGCTCTCGGAGTCGCTGCGAAGGAGCGTGGCTGGAGGACTGGCAGGAAGCCCCCCTGGGTTCGGTTCAGACCAGCACTTCTGGGCCCCCCGGGCCTGGGTCCCTGCACTGGGAAATGAATGGGACCCGCCACGCATGGGCAGGCATTCCCAGGGGCCTCCATGTTTTCTCCGCGTCCATCATGAAATCAATTGATTTGCGGGGTCTTTCCCCCTTGCCCTCCCCTCGCTGGTCCTCCGACTGGCTTTTCGCTCTCCACCAGCTGGGGTGCGGAGAGGGGCAGGGGCTGGAGAGGGGTCGCGTGGCTGATACTCGCAGCATTAGGACCTCATCCCCAGAGCGGTTTCTGGGAAGGATGTGGAGTTCGCCTGCAGCCCCCGGTGGGCCTGTCCCTGTGCCCCGTGGGCAGGGCTGCGGGAGGCCACCCGCTCTGCTCTGGAGGGAGGAGCTCTGGGATCGGAGCGGGTAGAGGAGGCCCTGTGTCCTGGGAGTCAGGGAGCTGCTCTTTGGCTCTGGAGCTCAGGGCTGCCCCACGCCCGTAACGCTCCCTTGGGGTTGTGTCATTTTCCCTCGTAGCGTGGCCTGCTCCCCGGGGGCCCGTGGGGGCCAGGAGCCCGTGCCACCCTCGAGGGGAGGCGGCGGTTGTACTTTATTTCTGTGATGCAGGCGGAAGGGTTCTTGCTGGGGAGGATCAGGTGACGGGCAGAGGTGTTGGAGTTTTCCACGCGCCCTGTGCTCCAAGCACCGAGGAAACGCTGTGGCCTCAGTGCACGAGGAGCGGCTCAGGAGGTCACGGCTGGTGCTGGGAAGAAGGTGCGGATGTTTCATCAGGAATAGAATGAACGAAGTTGACAGCTTTGTCCAAAAGAGGCGACCTAAACCCGGGAAAGCCGGAGTGAGGGTTGTGCGAGGACAAGTTCTGGGGGTGCTAGCTGACGTCTGGGGCTGTGGGAGCGGCCACGGTGGTTCTTGAGCTGGACAAGGGGGTGCATCCCCTCCCCAGGGCGCGCCTGCCTGTCCACGCTGGTTTTGCCATCCAGAGAGCGGGCTGGGAGCCACTCTGAAATACCGTCTCCGATGCGTTTCCCGGGCTCCAGACCCTGACCTTGTTCCGGGTGAACTCACCGAACCCCACGGCGACGCTCCCAGGCAGGGATTAGCTCCCAGGCAGGGATTAGCTCCCGTCACAGAGTCACAGACGGGAGGCTGAGGGCCAGCAGCAGGGGTTGGACCCGCCAGCATTTCACAGCTGCACAGTGGCAAAGCCTGGGTGTGAACGCAGGACGACTCTGTCCCCAGACCATGGCCTTGCTGAACCGCTGGCTGCCTCTGAGTCTGAGGCTGAGAGGAAGGGGCGCTGGGCCCGCTGTCTGAGGGAGGCTGCCCCGGGCTCCGTGCTCCCAGTTCTTCACGCCTAGAGCGAGCGGATGGGACACCACGCCTCCTGCCTTCGCACAGGGGCCCCCTGACCGCCCGCCTGCACGGCTCCCAGCGAGGCTTGGAGAATTCCCAGAGTGCAGTGCCGGGGGGGGGGGGGCGTTAGGGGGCAAGAGTGTGGGTGTTAGAGTACATTTGCCGAGCAGGTGTAAGGAAATGCACCTATGTTTGCCTTGCCACGTGCGCACACAGACACCCGCGCTCATGGGCCATTCCAGCCCCTGTCGGGCCGGCTGGGCCTCCTGAGTGGCTCCCAGAAGGTGGGCATCGCCGGGTCACCAGCCATTTCTGAAATATTGGTGAGGGGGGGGGGCCATGCAGCGCCGGGGGGAGGGGAAAGGTGCCTCTGTGACAGTTATTTTCGTCACAGCGGAGAGGGAAGTCACCCATGTTGCTCTCCTGCGAGTGTAAGTTGGTGCTTCCTGAATATTGGTTGGGTGCTATCGCTGTTCAGGGTCCCCGTAGCACATTGTGCCCAGGAGCTGGGGTCCCCGTAGCCCACTGTGCCCAGGATCCCAGGGTCCCCGTAGCCCACTGTGCCCAGGATCCCAGGGTCCCCGTAGCCCACTGTGCCCAGGATCCCAGGGTCCCCGTAGCCCACTGTGCCCAGGAGCTGGGGTCCCCGTAACCCACTGTGCCCAGGAGCTGGGGTCCCCGTAGCCCACTGTGCCAGGAGCTGGGGTCCCCGTAGCCCACTGTGCCCAGGAGCTGGGGTCCCCGTAGCCCACTGTGCCCAGGAGCTGGGGTCCCCGTAACCCACTGTGGTGGTGAAGGTGGACTCTCAGGTTGGGAAACACCTTGGGGCCATGGATGCGCCCCCTCCTGAGGGAGCCGTGAGGTGCAGCAGGCGGGGTGTGGGCATCAGCGGGTCCCTTTGGGACAGCTTCCTCTTCAGAAACCTTGTCCTGGACCCCCGTGGAAGTGGGTCCTGCAGCCTGACCTACAACAGGAGCCAGCCGTGCCGCACTGAGCGTCTGGCCTCGGCCGTGCCCTGCCCGCCCCGGACCCCGTCGGCGCCTTTGCAGGGTCCTTTGTGTCTCCTTCTGACTCCGAACCGGATGCCTGCCTCCAGGTGGAGGCGTTCCCTGTGGAATGGCGCTAGGAGCCCCGTGGCCCGCCTGCCCGGACGCCTGTGTCCGGAGGGCCAGACACTCCTGGTTATACCCCCCTCCGGCCCGCCCCCCGCCCCGCCCCCCTCCCCCGTGGGACCAGGCGGCCCTCACGCTCACCGTGCAGGTTGGATTCCACCCTGAAGGCAGCGCAGCGGGCACTGAAGTCTTGTTGAGTGGAGAGGAGGTGGCAGTGTGGTGCCGTCTTACATTTCCCTGGGGGTCCACTGCGTTTAGAACACGCGTGCTCTGTTACAAGGTCTTAATGTCCATCTTGCAGCATCACATCCCATGAGTAATAGAAATACTACCTCATTTTATTTATTTATTTATTCTTTCAGGATAAATCATACCTTTCATTTGCAACTTGGAGAGGGGGGTGTTTTAGGGTGGGGCGTGGTTTTACCCGGTGGATGGAACTGGTTTGGCCATTGGATGACGAGGTTACAGGAAGATGCTCCTGAAGCTGCCAGTGATTCAGATCCGGGAGCGTCTACTTCCTTCGGGGGAGAGCGGGACAGGGTCTCCTTCGGTCGGGAGAAAAAGCAGTTGTATTTTTTCTCTTTTTTGTTGAAAGGTTACAGATGCCCCTTTTGTGTGTGTGTGTGTTTTCTCCCATTGACCCCTCCCCCCGGGCCCGCCCCTCCCAGGCCTTCGTCACTCTATTGTCTGTGTCCGTATGTACGTATAAGCTCCCTGGTTAACCACTCCCCCATCCCCCCCTCCCACCCCGCCTTCCCTCTGGAATTCGTCAGTCTGTTCCCTGCGTCCATGTCTCTGGATCCACTCCGTTCATCAGTTTATTGTGTTCATTGGATTCCACATGTGAGTGAGATCATGTGATACTTGTCTTTCTCCCACTGGCTTATTTCGCTCAGCGTGATGCTCTCCGGGTCCCTCCGTGGCAATTTTTTATAGCTGCATAGTATTCCACCGTCATTCCATTTATTTTTAAGAACTGGGGGGCACTGAAGAAGAATAAATGCAAACTGCTTGCTTGCTGACCAACTTTTAATTTTATCATAAAAATGCCATTATTTCCTAACCCACTAATATGCAGTGTGTGTCACCTGGTCTAGGCTAAGGCTTGGAAGACAAAACAAGCACGTTTGCAGGAAAAAGTTCAGCTTACGGAGTCGCCCCCCTTCTCCCAGGAATCTGTCCGTATGTGTTCCCTTCATCTTTTCCGCACAAGGAAACTCGCCAGGAACTCCGCTGGCCCCGGGGGCTGACAGTCTCCACATGAACATGTGCTTCTGTGACAGTGGCAGTGGCCGTTCCGTGAAACGCTGTATGACACCTTCTCATTTAGTGCCGAGTTCCCCGGGACTCTGACTTGCGGCAGGTTTCCCGCGCGCTGGAATAATGGCTTCCCGAGGAGGCGGCTGCTGTTAGAAACGTGAGGACGTGGCCCTTTGGTGGCTGCAGCGGGCGGCGCTCTCTCTGCCGGGTCGTGTTTTGGCGAAGTGGCGGTGTGAGTCAGGCCTCGGGCGCCGTGATGGTGGACAGACGGCCAGGAGGAAAATAGCTCTGGTTTTACGCTCAAGGCTTCATGGCCGCCGCCCTAGGAGACCGTCGCTAACAGAGGGTCGCACCCGCTCCCTGTTTACTACTGAACGTGTGCAGAGCTTCCTGGGAACAAGAATGCGGGCGGCCTTGGAGCTGGGACGGGTCCCGCATCTCGTAAAACTGGCCCTGGCGCACTTCACATGGGAGGTGGCGGAGCGGGCTGGGGGCTCCGGCAGAGAAAGGGGCCCCCGCGCCCCAGCCGTAGAGCTCCCTTGAAGCCAGAGTCACCCCCAGTGGGTTACCAGGTCCGAGGGCAGGACCGATCCCAGCCTCTGGACACAGGCGTGGCAGGGAAAGTAACAGGCAAGTGTGCGTGCATATGTGTGGGCATGTGCACATGTCTGCACGTGAGCACATGTCTGCATGTGTGCCTGTGCATGCGCATGTGCTCATATGTGCCTGTGTGCGTGTGTCTGTGCATGCTCAGGTGTATGCTCATGTGTGCACGTGTGTGCTCACGTGTACATGAAGTGCCTTTAAAACACATTCGCTGTCCCTTGTTTCCAAACACTTAACAACAGGGCTGACGTTGCTGGCGAGAAGAGACAGGGAGGCGGAGCGGCTCGGCAGCCTCCTGAGGAGCTGAGAGGGTGAGCGACTCCAGCAGCTTCCGCTCTGTCCCTCTCCAGCGGACGGAGGCGAATCAGAACCAGGTGTGGACGGCGAACAGGAACAGCACCCAAACCGATCTTGGGCGGAAAGGAAACGTATTTTTAGTTACTTATTATTTTTAAAATGTATCTTTATTGTTAGAAGCTTTACAGATGTCCCCCCCTTTTTCCCATTGACCCCTCCACCCCGCACCGGCCCCCCCATGCCCTCACCACACGATTGTCTGTGTCCATGGGTTACACATACATGGGTATAAGCTCCCCCGGTTAATCTCTCCCCCACCCCCCACCCCCACCCCCACCTCCTTCTGATATTGGTCCGTCCGTTCTATGCTTCTATGTCTCTGGATCCATTTTGTTCATCAATTTCTTTTGTTCATTAGATTCCACATATGAGTGAGATCATGTGATACTTGTCTTTCTCCGACTGGCTTATTTCACTCAGCATAATGCTCTCCAGGTCCCTCCATTCTGTCTCAGATGATAAGAGTTCCTTCTTTTTTATAGCTGCATAGTATTCCATTGTGCAAATGTACCACGGCTTTTGTATCCACTCATCTGATGATGGGCACTTGGGCTGTTTGCAGAGCTTAGCGGTTGTAAATTGCGCTGCTATGAACATAGGGGTGCATACATTCTTTCTGATTGGTGTTTCGGATTTCTTAGGATATATTCCCAGAAGGGGGATCACTGGGTCACATAGAGTTTCCTCGAAAAATAAAAAATGAGTCTATTATTTTTAAACGAAGCCAATGAAGGGAGTGAATTGTGACTTTGGGAGAGTGTAGGACAATAGTTATTTAGTACCCATGTGGGTTGGTATTGTGTAACCACGAGAGATACTAAGGAATGAAGCAGTAGCTGGGATTCTCATCTCAGGACCCCCTCCTCCTCCTCCTCCCACTCGCTGTATCCAGGCACACGCCTCCCCCTCCCGCCCCCCCCCGCCCCCCCCCCCCCGCCAGTGACAGGCCACAGGACAGCGATCAGCAGCATTAACATAAAAGCACCACGTGGGCGCTCCGCTGTAGTTGGGGCCGGTCCAGCATCCCGCGGAGCCAGAATCTGCCAAGTTTATCTCTCTCCTGGAATCCAGACATTTAATCAATGACATTTGCTTGCCAAGGTTGTAAAAATAAAACAACTCTCCAAGTGCAAGCCTTTATTTTGGTCTGTAAAGAAATTGAAATGCTTCGGTTGGTGACCAACGTAAAGAAAACATAAAGAACCGGATTCTAATAGAGTAGAGTGTGGCACGCCTGTGCGTGAGTGCGCAGCGAGCGCTAGTGCAGAGGTTCTCAACCTGTGGGTCACGACCCCTTTGGCGGTCGAACGACCCTTTCACAGGGGTCGCCTAAGACCATCCTGCATATCAGATATTTACATGACGATTCATAACAGTAGCAACATGACAGTGATGAAGTAGCAACGAAAATAACTTTATGGTTGGGTCACAGCATGAGGAACTGTATTTAAAGGGCCAGGAGGTTGAGAACCACGGCGTTAGTGCAAACAATGTGAAACGCAGGCACCGTGGGGAGCGGGAGTGAGCCCCGAAGTCCCAGGAACTGTAAATTCCTGGCGATTTTCAGTCTTATTCACAGCTTCCGGTTCCTATTTACTTACGAAGGGCGACGGGATTTTCCATGCTTTGCACCTTTGCCACTTAAACTACAGGGCTCTACGTGTATGCACCCGTATGAAGACCTGTGAACTGGGCACTTTCCGTTTTCACCCCAACATGCGCACGTTACTCACCTACACTGCACGCAGGGACACAGGAGACGTCCCTCAGAATAAGGATGCGGTGCAGGGCCTTCTATTTAAAGGCTGTGCAGCTCGGCCGGCGTGGTTCAGGGTTGAGCGTCAACCTAGGAACCAGGAGGTCACGGTTCGATTCCCGTCAGGGCACAGGCCTGGGTTGCGGGCTCGATCCCCAGGGTGGGGCGTGCAGGAGGCAGCCGATCAGTGATTCTCTCTCACCACTGATGTCTCTATCTCCCTCTCCCTCCCTTTTTGAAATCAATGAGAATCTATTTTTTAAAAAGCTGTTTGTCACCATGACTTGCTCTTGGTGGGCAGTGCCGACAGCTTTCCCACGTGTTGTGCTCGCTGTGTGTTAGTGCGAAGCGGCCTTGCTCCCGGGACCTGGACCCATCCCCCTCATGGCGGGGGGCGGGGGGGGGGGGTTCCGGCATCTCCTGTGCTGTGTGAGGTGGGCGGTCCTTTCCTGAGCCTGTGCCTCAGTGTGAGCGCAGAGGAAGGAGCTGCCGCTGGGCACATGGTGCGGCGGGGAGCGCAGCCCAGCAGACGGGGTGCAGCCCCCGCGCCTGGACCTGGAGTGGGATGGCTCTGCGGGGCACACCTGCCTGGGGGCCCTGAGGTCCCTGAGCCCCATGCCCGCTGCCCGGCCTCCAGAGTGAGGGCAGCTGGACACTTGCTCCCCTTCTACCTCCCGCCCTCGGGCTAAACACCAGGAGGCGGCAAGGAGGCATGTTCCCGAGGGTCTTTGTCATGGAATCTTGAGCCTTTGAAGGCTCTCCCCTTCCACACGCGCCCTGGTGGGGGGGGGGGCAGCATGAAGGAGGAAAAGAGAGAGAGAGGGAGAGAGAGAGAGGGAGGGAGGAGGAGAGAGGGAGAGAGAGAGAGAGAGGGAGGGAGAGAGAGGGAGAGGGGGGGAGAGAAAAGGAAAGAGAGAGAGAGGGAGAGAGGGGAAGAGGAAGAGAGAGGGGGGAACGAGAGAGGAGGAGAGAAAAAGGGAAAGAGAGAAGAAGAGAGAGAGAGAGAGAGAGAGAGAGAGAGGGAGAGGAGAAGGAGGGGGGAGAGAGAGCGGAGGACAGGTGGGAGGAGAGGTTAGGGAGGCTGCGTGTGCAGAGCTCCTTGGGGAGATTCGGTTTCCGTGGACACCGACGCCCGTGGGACTCGGGAAGGGCTGGGCATCTCTAAAGTGCGGACGGAGGGTCCAAGTAAAAAAAGGAAGAAAGACGGGGCAGCTGCTCTGATCTGACTGAGATAAGGACTCGGCTTCTCTGAAACCCAGGACCAGAGCTGCTCTCGCCCAGCGTTCCTGGGAGCTGAGGGCTGGGGCCGCCCCGTGGCCGAGGGAGGCGCTCAGTGCAGCCCCGGGTTTGCCTCTGAGCTGAGGGCTCTTTGCTGCGAAGCCGGGCAGACCCGACCTGGGGCCGTGGCAGCGCCGGCCGCCCTGGGCAGGGCCCTTGCCCGCTGGTCTCAAGTTGGCACTGCGATGTGCAGCTTCCCCTCCCCCCACCCCGGTAATGGAGGGGCCTCTGCCCCCTCAGCCTCGGTTTGGACAGAGCCCCCTCCTGGGAGGCGGGGTGCGGCTGGGCCTGGCGGTGGAGGTGTGTCCCGCGGCGGCCCTGGCCATGGGAGGATCTGGAAGGGATGGAGGGTGTGTGGGCAGCTCGTCTAGCCGGGCGATGATTAAAAGACTCTGCATCGTGTTGTGTCTGAGCGCCTCGCACGGTGTCGGTGCTATTCCCGTCTGAGGCTGGCTGCGGCCCACGGGGGCCGGTGGGGGCGGTGGGGGAGCCGTGGGGGGCGGTGGGGGAGCCGTGGGGGAGCCGGCGGGTTCTCTGATGATGAGGCAGCGGCCTGTCTGGTGCTGCTGGCCCTGCTCGCTGGACACATGCTCCTTGGCTGAGACTCAGCCGCTGGGAAGGAGCTGGAGGGGCCACTGCGGTGCTGGGGCCCAGGGCTGGGCACGGACAGGGGCCTGGGCGGTGATGATGGACAGTGGGTCAGCCTCCCTGTGACACGGTGTCAGCCAGGGGAGGCCCTCGCTCCCGGCACGAGGTGTCCCCAGGCTGCTCAGGCCACACGCCTCTGCCTGGCCCGGAGGCTTGGAGCTTCTCTGAAGGTGTTGCTATCACTCAGGAGCCGCTCTGAGCCCTCGTGCCCGACCTGCGGCAGCCGCTGCGTCTGTCTGTGCTGGGGGCCCGCAGCCTGTGGTCTGTCCCGGGGCGGGCAGAAGCCCTCGCTCTCCCCGGCTGCCTGTGCAAGAGCAGCTCTCCTCCTCGTCTCCTACCTCTCCTTCCCTGCTGCTTTATGCTTATTTGTTTTTAATAAAAATATCTTTTTACTGATTTCAGAGAGGAAGGGAGAGGGAGAGAGACGGAAACATCAATGATGAGAGAGAAGCATGGATCGGCTGCCTCCTGCATGCCCCACACTGGGATGGAGCCTGCAACCCGGGCATGTGCCTGACCTGGAATGGAACTGTGACCTCCTGATTCACTCCTCAACCACTGAGCCACACTGGCCGGGCTGGAGTGTTTCCTGATGGGCTTCCCTGGACAGAATGGGAACCGGTGAGCAGGGCCTGCGTTATGTCCCCGCTGGGTGCTCAGCCCTGAGAGCAAAGGTGGCCTCCCTGAGGCTCTCGGGAGGTCAGGGACGGAGTGACTGTGTGGATGCTGGGGGTGAGGGGAGCCCGTGGCTGCTGGCCCGCCTCCTCGCTCTGGGGTGCGGAGCCATTCCCGGCAGCCCTGGTCCTGGTGAAAGGTTGGCCTCGGTGGCAGGTACCGTGCCAGGGCGCCCCCCAATCAGGGCAGACGTGAGAGGGCGCTCCCGGGACCGGGCCAGCAGACCCTGATCAGACCCCGGACGCATTCAGTTCATACGCATTACTGGACATGCTGACACTCGTCTTACTTGCACCCGGGGCACATTTCGGCGCCTGTTCCACGCCGACCTACAGACCTGGTTTCCGCAGCCCAGGCGGCTTCGCTCTGCTCGCCCACCGTGTTTGCCGCAGAGAATGGCCCAGAAATGGACGCCCGACCCAGGGCCAACCAACCAGCTTGCTGGCCAGGGCAGTCGGCTTCTCTGACAACAACCCCGACAGTGAAGCGAGAGCGGGCAGAGTGGAAAGAAGATGGAGAAGTGGAGCAGGAAGGAGGCCCCGGGGCTGCTGAGAAGTAGCCTGTTCCCCTGAGCTTCCTGGTTGCCGGGAGCAGCTGCGTTTTGCTTCCCCTCTCTCGATGAGATCACTTTCGTGTCCTTATAATAACCTCGTGGGCAGCTGCCACCCTGCGCCTCGGAACGGAGCCAGGAATTAGCCAGGACAGCACAGGTGCCGGGACAGGCCTGCCTCCGGACCCTCCAGCACCCCTGTCAGCCCTGCCACGGCACGCGATGTGCTGTGTGAGCATGGAGAGCCGTCACAGGGGTGGAAAGGCAGTGAGCCACCACGTCATGCTCTGAGCAGCAGCGTGGACTTTGTTGGGAGAACAGATGGTGCACACGCGATGAGCATAGCTGGGTCCCCAGGCGGGGGGACCCGCAGGGTTGGGTGAAGGCCTCCTGGGACGGCTTCATCGGGATGGCCCTGCCTTGGGGTGCTGGCTGAGGAATGTGGCTTCGCTGGGGAGAGAGGAGGGTGACCGAGGGGTGAGGGGGACATGGTTTCACTGACAAGGTGACTGGTGTGCGCGTCGATCAGAGGCTGCAGCAAAGGCTGCGGGTGCTGTGCCCGCGAGGAGCCCGCTGGTCCCCTCTGGCCTTCGCTGCATGACCTTGGGGGCAACCAGTACCTTCGCTCTCCCCTCGGGGCATGCTCTGAAGCCAGGCGTGGTTATGCATCACAGAGACGTGCAGAAAAGTGTGTATGTGTGTGTGTGTGCGCGCGGGGGGGGGGGGGGGGGAGGTGGGGTGTGGGAGGGGAGCAGGGGTTATACCTCCCGGGTCACTTCACCTACTAGGGGCTGGAATCAGGGGATAAATGTCCAGGTCTCTTGTCCTTCAGAGGGACAAGTGATGGTTGTTCTAGAAGGTTCTTCAGCCCGGCTGGTATGGCTCAGTGGTTGAGCATTGACCCATGCACCAAGAGGTCATGGTTCAATCCCAGGGCAGGGCACATGCCACGGTTGTGGGCTCGATCCCCAGCATGGGGCATGCAGAAGGCAGCTGATGGTTGTTGACGTCTCTCTCTCATTGATGTTTCTCTCTCTCTCCCTCTCTCCTTTCCTCTCTCTCTAAAAATCAATAAAAACGTATTTATTTATTTATTTATTAGTTTTTAAAAATACATTTTTATTTCAGAGAGGAAGGGAGAGGGAAAAAGAGATAGAAACATCAATGATGACAGAGAATCATGGATCAGCTGCCTCCTGCAATCCGCCTACTGGGGATCTAGCCTGCAACCTGGGCATGTGCCCTTGACTAGAATTGAACCTTCAGTCTGCAGGCTGATGCTCTATCCACTGAGCCAAACCAGCCAGGGCAATGAAAATGCATTTTTTAAAAGGGTCTTCAGCAGCTCTCCAGCAGGACTGAGTACTGGCCACCACAGGGCCGTCAGGATCAGGAATGTCCGGCCGGGCTTCCTGTCCCTCCTGCTCATTCTCACCCCCACCCCGCTGCCTAGATGGCCCCCCAACCCCCCGTCCCTGTGGGAGCAGAGCCGCACCCCCATGACCTCATTTCCCATTAGTCCCGCCCTATTGGGGTGAGGGCTTCCACAATGAATTCCACAATGAATTTCGGGGCAGCCTACATCCCGTCCACGACAGGGGCAAGTGACAAATGGACACGCAGGCCTCATGCAGAGCTTCTGACCGTTTCCTGACGGACTGAGCGCACTCACCAGGCAGGAGCCTCCGGGCCGCCATGCCCACCTCCTCAGGCTCACGCACCTGCTCCGGCGCCCTCTGCGGATGCGAAGGGACTGGCCTCTCGGGGGGAGGGGTCGCTGGGTCGCCCTGGCTGTGCCCCGGGCACACTCCTCATCTTTCTGAGCTTCAGCTGCTCACCCAGCACATGGCCATGGCAATCCCTGCCTCTCAAGGGCATCGCCAGGACTGGGTGAGGGACGGACCTGGGGAGCCGCCCCCCTGCTCCTCCCAGGCCGTCGGGTCCCGCTCTGGCTCCTGGGCCTGGGAGCGGCCCACAGAGCAGGGCCTCCATGTGTTCCTCATGTGCACATGCACGCGTATCCCTGGCAACACGGCTGTGGTGTGTGGTGGCGGCTCAGCGTGGAGCGTGTGGGCGCATAACCCATTAAGGGGAAATCAATAGCATAATTAGGGGCCACTCATCCATTGTGCCGCCAGCTGCTGCCCAGGCCCCCGCCCTCCCGGTGCCGTGGCTCCTCGGGACACGGAGCTTGTAGAACACGCGGCAGAGGCGGCGCACAGGGCCCGTGTCGTTACCACACGGCGCACACGTTAGCGAGGGGCTGACACATGCTCCACGCAGCTGAGCCCTCTCAATGGCACAGTTTCCCTTCCGGCTGCACCCCTCTCTGCTTCCTTCTCCCCTCTTCTCCCCTCTTCTCCCCTCGGGGAGAGTTCACGGCCAGGGGCTGGCTTGGTGTCAGGCAGGCCTGAGGCACTGGGAGAATCGGGGAGAATGTGGCCTCAGGAATGACCTGGAGACGGTGTCCACCATTTTCATGTCTAGACAAGGGTTCCAGCCCGGCCAGCACAGGCCCAAGGTGTGGGCTTGATCCCCAGTGTGGGCCGTGCAGGAGGCAGCCAATGGATCCATGGTTCTCTCTCATCATTGATGTTTCTCTCTCTCCCCCTCTCCCTCCTCTCTGAAATCAATTAAAATATATTTGTATATATTTTAGAAAAGGGTTCTGGTGACTGCCTCTGTCCCTGATAACCATGGGCCTCCATGACCACTCATTGGTTCATTCCGGAAACATGCATTTCCTGTCTATTACACGTGAGACACTGTGTGTTTGTGTGTGTGGGGTGGGTGGGGGGCTGTGATGTTCATTAAAAATAAAGGTGTTGCCCTAACCAGTTTGGCTCAGTGGATAGAGCATCGGCCTGCGGACTGAAAGGTCCCAGGTTCGATTCCGGTCAAGGGCATGCACCTTGGTTGTGGGCACATCCCCAGTAGGAGGTGTGTAGGTGGCAGCTGATTGATGTTTCTAACTCTCTATCCCTCTCCCTTCCTCTCTGTAAAAAATCAATAATATATATATATATATTTTTTAAAAAGGGTGTTGAACTTTTCCCTGAGTGAGAGGTCATCTCAAGGTCACACATGAGCATCCTTTATAAGGTCCCTTGAAACTTAAGAAATTATTTTAGTTGCATCTGGCGTCAAAGAATTAAAACTAAAAAAGTATTTCAGCTTTTAGCAGTAGAAATGCGCTCTATTAGTTTTAGTGTAATGGGAATGAGTGTATTTTATACTTTAAAAAGGAAAAAAATCCACACCAAGGGAAAGGGAAGATGCAAAAGCAGTTTGAGAATCCTGGTCTGATCGCTGATGGTGTCTGGGGGCTGCCTTCCCGTGTGTGGGAAGCCCCTGCCCCCCGCAGGTCTGGTTTGGGGTTGAGTTTTCAGTTCACCCTTAACAACCCCCCCCCCCCCTTTTCCCTAACCTCACTTGAGACCAGCCATCTCCGTAATGGCTCCTGGAGGCCACCCCGGCCCGGCCCAGCATGAGCCCCTTCTCTCTTCCTTCCATCTCCCGGCCTCCAGGGGAAAAACCACTTAAATGCCTGGTCTTTCCGGGGTTCAGGCCGCGTGCCCCCGTCTCATTTGCCAATGCTCCAGAGGAACAGAGCGCTCGTGGCTGACGGCCGTGCTGCCTGCCTAATGCCTTGCCCGTCCGGCCCGAGGGGCTTCCGCCGCCAGCTCCCCGAGGAGGGCCCCAGGTGCCCCTGTGGTTCCCAGCCGCGTCCCCTGTCGGACCCGCAGAGGGGGCCACACCGCGCTGACCCGCCCTTCTCGCCAGAGCAGCAGCAGGGCCTCGGCCAGCGGTGGGTCATCTTGTCCCCACCGGGAGTTTCTTCTTTTTTAAAACAAATATTTTTTATTGGTTTCAGAGAGAGAGGGAGAGGGAGGGGGAGACAGCAGCATCCATGATGAGAGAGACTCACTGATCGGCTGCCTCCTGCACACCCCACACTGGGGACCCAGCCCACAACCCGGGCCTGTGCCCTGACCGGGAATCAAACCGTGACCTCCTGGGTCATAGGTTGGCACTCAACCACTGAGCCACACCGGCCGGTCCCAACTGGAGTTCTGAGTTGCTTTCTTTTTCTCATTTCCAATGTTTTTGTTCCTATAATTCTTCCTTATATATATGTTAAATTTATCTTTATTGTGGAGAGCATTGCCGATGTCCCCCTTTTCCTCCCATTGCCCCCTCCCCTCCCGCCCCTCCTGGGCCTTTGCCACACTGTCTGTGCCCATAGGTGAGGCGTGCGTGCATCCTGCTGGCTTTCGCTGCGGGTGGGAAGGGCCGCCGTGGCCAGGAGCCTGGAGCAGCACATACGAGGGCGATTGACTCCATGCTGGACAGAGGACTCGCTCGTCCCTGCGGTCAGGGGGCAGAGCGGCTCTCACGTCGGAGCTACATCGCAGCGCCGGGTCTGGTGGGGGCCCTCGTGGTTTCCATGTGTAACTCGCTGGGCGGCACTGGGTGCAGGGAGCCATCCCCGGGCAGGTCCCTGCGTCGCGTGTCGTCTGGTCGCTTCCCTGGCACTTTTGTAGCAGCTCCTGCGGCTTGTCGCTGGGGCGGAGCGTTCTCTCCTGAGAGATCTGGAGAGAAAAGGGACCACGGCCTGGGGCTCAGCGGCAGGGACCGAGCACAGAGAGGACTGGCAGCCTGGCCTCTCGCGTTAACGCCCTTTAACAAAGGTGATCTGCCTGGACACAGACGCAACATGTCAGGCGTTTAGATGATCCCCAATGTCAAGAACAGTGTTATCCTATATAATAAAGAGCGAATATGCTAATTAGACCGAACAGCCGAATGACCGTCCTGACGACACTCCAGACAACCATCTAGATGACCTTCCAGACGAAGCCGAGGCTGCGAGGGGTTGTGAGGGGCTGCGAGGGCTGGCTGAGGCAGCCGGGCTGTGAGGGCCCTTGCACAGATTTTGTGCACTGGGCCTCTAGTTGTTACATATGTGGCAAGCAGTGCTGGCAGCTACCTACTTTCGGGTCTCTGTATTTTGCACCAAAGGTGCTAATGATCGTTTTGACTGGATGACCAGTATCAGCAAGTGTTTTATCAGAGCGTCAACTTGCTGCCCTTGCCCTTGGGAAGGGCTCAGGCTGGGGACATCGCAGCGCCCTCTGCAGGCAAGCAGAGGTGGAGCAGGCATTGCATCAGCCATGTGAGGGGAAAAGAGCGGAGGGAAAAGGCCAGGCAGGGCCTGAACCCATGGAAAGTGGACATGAGATGGAAAGGAGATAGAAGTGGGCCGAGGACCGTGAGGAGCGGTGGTCAGAGGACAGGGGGCAGGGGAGTGTTCCCAGCTCAGGACACCGAAGGAGAAGAGATGTCCAAGAGCAGGAGCCGATGGATGGTGGGGAGACACGGTGGGTGAGAAGGCGTGTGTGTGCGTGTGCGCGTGTGCATGTATGTGCATGTGCGCACGCGGGGGTGTGCATGTGTGTGTGCATGTGTGGGGTCTGGTGGGGGCCCGCATGTGTGTGTGCATGTGTGTGTGTGTGTGTGTTGGGAAGCAGCCCGTTAGAGAGACAGCTCAGCGAACGCTAGGAGGGGTCCAGACAGGAGGACAGTGGCCTGTGGTTGGAAAACCTGGAGGCAACAGGAACAGGGAAAGAGGATGATCTGAGGGTGTGAACACACACACACTACATGTAAGACACACACATAACATGGAGAAGCCTGCGGTGCGTCTGTGTTGCAGGAAAGGCGGCGGGAGAAGCCTTGGGTACAGGAAGCGGGTGTCGGGAGGAGAGAGAAACTGCGGGAAGAGCAACAGGAGGTGGGAGGCAGGCCAGGGGCAGGGGGCAGGGGGCAGGGCTCTCGCCGAAACAGCCCAGCTGGAGGGGACCCGAGGGTGGGCAGCTAGGGTTGGGGGTTGGGGCGGGGGGAGAGGGAGACGAGGTCAGCTGAGGAGCCCGGGGGTCAGGAGAGGGTGAGTGGGGCCCAGGAGTGGGCGGTGTGGCAGATGCGGTAACAAGTACATCACTCGCTACCTTTTGCTCATTCCCGGCAAAACCAGCAATGGCACCTCCCTCCCCGAAGGACCCCAGGGTGACTCCTTTTACAACAAACAGCGTTCGGTGTGGGGGTTGGAGCAGACCCAGGAGGACCTGGAGTGAGGACGGGACACAGGTGTTTTCACGCGCCGAGAACTGAGCGAAGGCGTTGACAGGGACGGAGGCCCCCCCAGTTCCCTCGCGATCAGGAAGTGGTAGGACATGGTCTGGCTTGTCGCACGGTCAGTGAGGATAGCAAAGGCTTTGATGTGTTTTCCGTTCTGAATCGATCACAGAAAGATGGATTTGTGTGGGGACTAAAACTGGAAGGAGATACGCCCGTGGAAACGAATTCTATGGAGATAGCAATTGCTGAGCTAATGTATTTGTGTCTTTACACACCGTATACAATGCCACCCGGCCCGCAGGGGTTTTGCACGAAGCGTGCCTTGATCGCCGCTCTCGTGCCTGATGTTTCTGTCTCCGGAACATTGCAGGGCTAACCCTGACGCAGGGGCCGGCCCCGTGAGCCTCAGTCCTGGCAGCACAGAGCGAATTCCGTAGAAGCTTTTGACGCGGGGACTCCGGACCTGCTCCAGGAGCGCACTCGGCAGGAGCTGGCAGATGACAAACCCCGTTCTCAGGAGGCTGCGGAGCGTGAGATAAGGTTCACCCATGGGAGCCGCTCGACCATCCCACGCGTGAGTGACGCAGCGGGCGCCGAGCTGGTGGCCTGCAGGGCACAGATAGACGCACTGTGTTACCTAAGGGTCTGTCGCTTCAGTACTGGTGTCCAAGGCCAGTGCCTCATCCCAGGGTCCATCGTGCGAACAACAAAACACGAGCTATGGAGTCCTATGAGGGGAGCACTAGCTTTGTTGATATTTCTGATGTCCACGCTGCACTGCACAGAATTCCTGGGGGGAGACTCAAGGGTCCTCTCACAGGTGGAGGAGTGCATCTTGCCCCTGAGCTCAGAGATCGTAGGGTGTTTTAACAGACATTGCTGCTTGGGTCTCCTAACGTCCCTGGAAGGACACCTGACTGGTTCCAGTTTACGGAAGTGGATGCTGGTTCTGTACGGTTCTGCTCTCTCCAAGGAAGTCGGCTGCCTGTGTGGCATCTGGGATTTGAACCACGACTTTAAACTTCAAATCCAAGCCTTTTCTGTGCTGCCCCGGATGCATTGGAATCTTCCTTGATTTTTTTCTTTTCCTTTCTATTTTTTAATTTATTTTATTACTAGAGGCCCGGTGCATGAAATTCGTGCTCTCAGGGGGGTCCCTCAGCCCAGCCTGTGCCCTCTCAGGGAGCGGGCCTAAGCTGGCAGCTAGACATCCTTAGCGCTGCCAAGGAGGCAGGAGAGGCTCCCACCACTGCCTCTGCGCCCCGCTCAGGGCTCCTGGCTGAGCAGCGCTCCCCCTGTGGGCACACACTGATCACCAGAGGGCAGCTCCTGCGTTGAGCGTCTGCCCCCTGGTGGTCAGTGCACGTCATAGTGACCGGTCGTTCTGCTGTTTGGTTGATTTGCATATCAGCCTTTTATTATATAGGATTTTGTTTTATTTATTATTTATGTTATTAGTTTAGTTTAGTTTATAATAAGGAAACGGAGGCTCTGAGAAGGTAAGCAGCTGCAGTGCTAGTTGCTGATGGAACCAGAACTAAACTTGAACTGCTCGCTCGCCACGTCCTGGGAGCAGAGGAGAGGGTTAAAGTGGGAACTCCCGAGTGCCACTCCGCAAAGGGTCACGCCTGTGGTGGGCCTGCCTTCCTGTCCCAGCGTAAAGCCCGCGGACACACAGAGGTGAGGGCGGGTGGGGGTGTGGGCTCCAGCGGATGGAGCTGTCCTGTCACTGTCTAGCGTGTCTTGGTCCCACCTGTCAGCTCGGCCTCCTGTGTGGGGTTTGGGGGGCTCTGCTACCCTCGGACCCTGCCCTCCACCCCTGATGACGGGAGACATTTCTGGGAGAATTCAGACGATGCGTGTTTTATTCTGTCCCACCCGCCCTGCCCCGGGCTCGGACTGAGTCCTCTGCTCTAGGCGTGGCATGGTGTCTGCGGGTGGGAGGTCCCTGGCGCACACCACAGGCCGTGCCTGTTGCTACACCCTCCGAGCCACGCCGAGCCCTTCCCGGGGGTCGGCTTTGCCATTAGAAGTTGGGGCCCCAGTGAGAACACTTCCCCGTCTTCCAGGGCACACGCCCTGGCCTCTACGCTGTGCCCCCACAGGGCAGTCCAGCGGTCTGATGGTGTTGACACCTGCAGGCCGAGAGGAGAACTGGCAGCTGGCTCTCTGTTCCGGGTGGTGGCAGTCTACCTGGCCCTGTGCAGGACTTCCCTGTCATCACAAGCACTTGCTCACTGCTTCCTCTGCCAGGCCCTGGCTAAGCATCACGGTTCGGGTATTAACTAACTAGATCTCCCAGCAATCCTAGGCAAAAACCCATTTCACAGATGGGAAAACCGAGGCACAAAGATCATATTACTTGCCCAAGGTCCTGTAATTTGTGAATGGAGTGGGAATTCGATGCCTCGCAGTCGGACCCCGAGCCTGCCCTTTTCACCATGATTATAGGTTGTTTCTCTCAACATTTGGTAATAAAAGCGTTTTACCTTTTTGACGGGAAGATGGGTGTAAACTGTCCTCATGTCGTTCGTTGTTTTGCTTTGTGTGACCAGGGTGTGAATCCTTCGCAGTGTTACTGTCTGCCTGGCGTCCTCTCCCGGGCGTTGCTTGTTCTTAGTCTTGGCCAGTTTTCCTGGGGGGCCGTTACTATCATGTCCCACGGTTCTGGGGGGTGGCCGGGCTCACGCAGGTCCTGCTCACCAGGCCTTCCCTGCAGTGGCAGCCGGGCGCTGGCCGGGGTGGGGTCAGCCGAGCGCCGCTCACTCGTCACCTCCAGTGCTGCTGGCTGTCGCCTGTGGTCTCAGCGGGGAGGCCAGTGGAGCACTCACCACATGCCTGGGAGCACGCGGCGGGCTCCGAGAGCAGGGTCACCGGGGTGGGAGCAGAAGCGTGAGACATGCTGTATGGCCTTTGTGGCCTTGCCTCCGAGCCGACACGCTTCCCTCCCCGTGCACGCTGCTGGCCGCGGCGCCGGGGCAGGGCCCGCACTGTCATTCTGTGGAGCGAGTCGACGGCACGGTCTAAGGACCCGCGGATGGCACGGGTCATGGTGGCGCCTGAACACCCCTCAGACGCAGCGTGATGGTGATTCCTCTAAGGCAGCGGTTCTCAGCCTGTGGGTCATGACCCCTTTGGCGGTCGAACGACCCTTTCACAGGGGTCGCCTAAGACCACCCTGCATATCCGATATTTACATGACGATTCATCACAGTAGCAACATGACAGTGATGACGTAGCAACGAAAATAATTTTATGGTTGGGTCACAGCATGAGGAACTGTATTGAAAGGGCCAGAAGATTGAGAACCACTGGTCTAAGGTTTTTCTTGTCGGCTCACGTTTTTACAGTGTCCTTTGACTCATGTAAGTTTTAATTATAATAGAGTCAATTTTATCAAATTTTTTCCTATTGCCCTGGCCAGCTTGGCTCAGTGGATAGAGCGTCAGCCTGCGGACTGGAGGGTCCCAGGTTCGATTCCGGCTAAGGGCACATGCCTGGGTTGCGGGCTCCATCCCCAGTGGGGGGCGTGCAGGAGGCAGCCAATCAATGATTCGCTCTCATCATTGATGTTTCTATCTCTCTCTCCTTCTCCCTTCCTCTCTGAAATCAATAAAGAAATATATTTAAAAAAATTTTTTTTTCCCTTTTGGTTTGTGCTCTTCTGTTGCTTTTCTAAGACACCATTCTTCTTATATTTAAGACTTGAATTTATAGAAGCCATTTATATGCACAGTTTAAGAGAGGGTCTCATTTTCCCTTTTTCCATATGGAGAGTTAGTTGTTAAAATTTGTGATATTTTTTTATACTTTTCCTTTATTTTTTTAAAAAAATTAGTTTCCCTACTTCTATGTGATTGAGTTTTCTTTATTTCCTGGTTACCCGCCCCTCCCCCCGTCATGACTCCATTTCCTGCTTCGGGAAGTGCATGTTGTGTCCATTGTCAGTGCTCACGCTTACGTTTTTATCAGTAAACTTGACATAACAAGCTCTAAATTTTATCTGCATCTATACTCCCCCCCAGCCCCAAATATAAAGACCTTACAAAGTGGAAATTGTATTAACTCCCAATGGTTTACGCTGCTGTGGTGTAATATTTTATTTTTTTCTTGCTTTTATATAAATAAAAATTAGTCACTATTGTGGCTGGATGTGTAGCCCATGCTTATTAGTGATATCTGTATGCTGGTAAATGTCTTTGCTTCCTGTTGTTTTCTTCTACTTCAGCAAATCCTTCTGGTTTAATTAACTCCTTAGCCACTTTCTATCTCTTTATCGCTCTGTGATTCATGCTCTATGGTTTCTTTGGCACTGACTTTCAGTTTACTGGTCCTGTCTTCAGCTTTGCTTAATTTGTTCATTAACTCACCCATTTAGTTTTAGTTTTAATGCATTTCTTGAAGGTTTTTTTTTTTTAATTGAAATTTATGTTGTGTTTTTTTCCCCCATGGAATCTTTTCTAAGTTCTGCTGACTTTTATTCTGTCTTTGATATCTTCATTTGAACATCTTAAGCTTACACTTCTTTTCAATTCTTTTCTGATGTCTTTAGGTGTCAAATTCTCCAAATATTTGTCCTCTCCCTTAGAGCGCAGCGTTCGTGGGTGTTTTATAATTCCGTCCAGCGCCCGTTCTCCGTGAGAACTCCGTCCCCCAGGCCTGGTCAGGAAGGCCCTGGCTGATGGATTTGCTGGTGCTGGAGCCGCGCCCCAGCCGGTGAATTTCCTGTTACATTCTCACCCTGAGGATTGGCGCCCCAAAGGCAGCGCGGGGCACTCTCAGCCTCTGCGTCATGCTGGGTTAGGGGCTCCATCTTCACAGCGACCCCTTTTCTCCCACAAAACTCCCTGCGGCACACACTTCCCTGCCTCCTGACTACCCAGGAGGGAGCGATGGAGGGTCATTGGCAAGTTCTGACTTTTGCAAATGTCTCGGGGTCAACATCCTCCGCGCCGCTGGGTCCCGCACCTGGTTCCTGGCCCGGAAGGTACGATTCCATCCTTAGCCCCCCCTCCTCCGCGCCCTCCCTCCCGGTCACAGGCCTGTGTTTCAGTTCCACTGCTCACGGCAGCTGCCAGTCCGCCCGTTTCTGGAAGCTGATTTTTCACTTTCTTTCTCGTGGGATCTATTTATGATTAACTTTTTAGTTACTTTTTAAAATATGTTTTTTATTGAGTTTTAGAGCGAGAGGAAGGGAGAAGGAGAGAGAGATATGAACATCAATGATGAAAGAGAATCATCGATTGGCTGCCTCCTGCATGCCCCCCACTGGGATCAATCCCCCAACCCGGGTATGTGCCCAGACCGGGAATCAAACCAGGGACCTCCTGGTTCCTGGGCTGGTGCTTAACCACCGAGCTACACTGTCCGGGCAACTTTTTACTTATTTCCATCGGGCATTGCTATCGCGGTGTGGGCTCTAGAGTAGTGATGGCGAACCTTTTGAGCTCGGCATGTCAGCATTTTGAAAAACCTTAACTTAACTCTGGTGCCGTGTCGCATATAGAAATTTTTTGATATTTGCAACCGTAGTAAAACAAAGATTTATATTTTTGATATTTATTTTATATATTTAAATGCCATTTAACAAAGAAAAATCAACCAAAAAAATGAGTTCGCATGTGTCATAGGTTCGCCATCACTGCCCTAGGATGTCCACAGTCGCGCGGTCTGCTCTGCTGCCGGCCCCGGGAGTGTCTGGAAGGACGGAGGGAACTCGCTGGCGCTTGGGTTAGAGTTTTCCATGTTCTGGAAAGCTACCAGCCGACTAAAGGCGACGCTCTGCCCAGTTCGCAGGGTCACGTGAGAAGATGGCCTCTCTCACGGTGTGAACTCTGGACGCACCCGAGAGGGCCGGGCGTTCGCTGCGGCTGTGCCTCCGGCATGTCTGCGGGGGGTGCGGGGTAGTCATACTCACCAGTAAAAGGAAGGTGTGATGTTGACATCGGTTTGGAAAATGACGGGTTAAACCCATTGAAACAAGTTTCTGTTCTGCGGGATTTCTCAGAAAAAGGAGGGAAGCAGCTGCCTTTAGCACCCTCCCCTCCCCCCGCCCCCCTCAGTGCAGAAGGAGGCAGGAAGGGATGGTCTCCGCGTGGGCAGTGGGTGGGACGTGGGGTGGGAGCCGGAAGGGGGGAGCGTCTCTGAGCCCCTGAGGGCAGCGGAGATGCTGTGTCAGGGCTGCCTCTGGTTCGGGTCCCCACGTGCACCTGCCCTGGCAGCACGGACTCTCCCTGTCTTTTAAAATGTATATTTATTGATCTTAGAGAGCAAGGGAGAGGGAGAGAGAGAGAGAAACATCAGTGCTGAGAGAGAATCATGGACTGGCTGCCTCCTGCACACCCCCCTGGGGACCGAGCCCGCAACCCGGACACATGCCCTGTTCGGGAATCGAACCCTGACCTCCTGGTTCATAGGTCGATGCTCAGCCACTGAGCCACACCAGCCGGGCTCCCTTTAATTTAGATATAACTCAAGGAACACAGTGCTGTGAGCTCCGTGGAGGTGACTTACTGGCGTAGAACCCACCTTGACAGCGTGGGACGTAACTCAGGCCACGTGTCCTCTGAGCGAGGAGACGCCGATGGAGTGTTTCCCGTGGCCCTTGCCAGGCTCGCCCGGTCTGCACCCACAGCGGCCGTGTGCGCGCTGACCCCCAGGCGAGTGCCCACACTCCTCAGGGGGCGCCTCACAGGGTGTGAGGGGTCTGGTGTCAGTCCCATTGTGCAGACGAGACAACCGCGGCTCCAGGTGCCACCTTCCCCCTGCAGCGTCACGTCATTGGCTTTTAACATTTCCGCAGGAGAAAAACCAGCTTTCAGGCTCCGAGTTTAAGGCACTTGGGGGTCTTCCCCGCGCAGAGACCGGATGGGAGCTGTGGTCTGATGGAGGTTGGTGGGGGCACCGCCTCCCGAGGTGCAGGGGCCTGGGCTCAAGGCCGGTGGCTGCTCCCAGACAGAGGGCCAAGCCTCCCTCCTCAGATCCCTTTCCTCATCGCCAAGCAGGGTTGCCAGGGCGGTGAGTGGAATCGCGTGCAGGGAAGTCCTTCGCGAACGTGTCCGGCTGCGCCAGGGAAGCCACGTTTGTTGTTAATGGAAGGTTGATAGGTTTCCTTCTCCTTCTCACGAGAACCCAGTGCAGGCCCGGTCCCGGCAGGGCGGGCGGCCGGTATCTGGGGGGAAGGTGGGCACGGCCAGCTCCCGGGGGCTCCAGGCTGTCAGCGATGGGGACGGGGACTGAGGGGACTGATGAGGACAGAGCATCCATCCCCCCCTCAGTCTGAGGACGGCTGGGAGCTCCCTGCAGCTCCCGCCAGCTCCAGCCCGGACGGGGCCGCACTTCCACAGGCCACACCCGGCCTGTCTTTCCCAGATGCTCTGACGAGACCGTGTGAGTTTGTTGTCAATGGAAAGGTTGAACTTCAAGGAATAGTACCTGCTTCCATTATTTTCCCCTCCAGACAATCTCAGGATTCTTCAGGGTAAAAACAAAATTTAAAAACTGTATTCACTCCTTCAGTCCTTCATTCACTGCAGGGGTTCCCGAGCCTTTACTGTGCGCTGTGAGTCCAGGAGGGGAAAGTGCCCCCAGTTCCCAAGCCCGTCTGACAATGGACATGGCCCTTTTATCAAAGGGGGTTGCATGGAGCCACCCTGAGGGAAAGGCTGAGGGAATGAGCGTTCCTTAGAGATGACTCTTCTGACTTAGGAAATCAGTGTTTTCGTATTGGGCCAAAGGAGTGTCCTGACCATATTCACGCACATTCACCTTGGGCAACGGAGTACATATTCCTCTTCCTTTTCCTCATTGAGGGAAATTCCCTTGTCCTGGCATAATGTATCACTCACTCACACGGATGCATTTCTCAGTATCACTTGCAAAGCGACTGTTCTTTGGGAACTAGGAATCTTCCTGGATTTTAACTCGTTAGGACTGTCTCCAAAACGACAGGCACTAGACACATGTGGCGACTTAAGCTTAAATTGGCTAAAATTCTATAAGTAAAACAATGTCTCTTAATTTCACCATCCACGTTCTAAGGGCCGAATGGCCATGGCCAGCCAGTGGCCCCTGTCCTGGGCAGTGAGGATACGGCATCTATAATAATAAAAGCGTAATATGCAAATAGACTGAGTGGCCGAACAGAGGAACGACCTTCCGACGACCACGTTATGACACCCACTGGCGCCAGGCCAGCCAAGGCAGGTGTGATGTGATTGGTTGGGGGCCCGGCCATCGTCCCATGATCACCCTGCAGAGGGAGGCCCAGGCCACTGGCTGGCGGGGCGATTGATCAATTGGGGGGCTCCACGATTGCCCCAAAGAGGGAGGCCCAGGCTACCCCGTGGCGGTGCTGTGGTGGGTATGTGGGGCCTCCCTCTTGGGGGCGATCCATTGCGGAGCCTGGGCCGGATGGGCAGGGCCTACCTCTTTGGGGCGATGGATTGTGGGGCTCCCAGACTGTGAGAGGGCACAGGCTGGGCTGAGGGGCCCCTACTCCCCCCGAGTGCACAAATTTCGTGCACCGGGCCTCTAGTATTCCATAGTCACAGACACTCCGCCTGGACAGAACTGCCTGGAGTCAGGCCTGAGTGGGTGGATGAGGGTGGGCAGGGCCGTGGACACCCCGGGCCGCAGAGAAGGAAGGCCCAGGTGACTGCACAGGTCAGAGGGACCCCGAGCTGCAGAGAAAAGCACCAGAGCAAACATCTCCATCCAACAACATTTTTAAAGAAGGATATTGTCCTTGGCTGTTTACAAAAGGGGACCCAGACGAGCCTGCTCACCCTAAACCTGTCCTGCCGCCGGGTCATAAATTTCTCTGCATTTGTTTTCGGAGTCCATCGAGCGCGCAGACATGTTTGATTTAGGCTTAGTTCCCTCGAACAAATGCCCTTCCTCTTCCTCTTCCCGCTATCGTGTTTTTCCAAGAGCCCCGGCCCCTCCCCGAAGGCCCCCGGCCCCCAGGCCCTCAGCATTCGCGTGCCTCCCTCTCTGGGAAGCACTGTGTCCCACGCTGACAAAGCAGCTGGGAGGACCTGGGTTGTGAGAAAAGACAAACTCTGCCCTGGATGGCGTCTGTCCCTTCATTCGTTCACGCGGTGGCCCCGCCATTCCACAGACACATGCTCCGCAGTGAGCACGGCCGCGGAGACCGAGGCGGGCGTGGTTCCTGCTCTCACGGCCTCACTTTCCAGTGGCAAGGAAGACACGGCACAGCCGGCCACTTGCACCATCTATTCCTCGATCAGGAAGTGTCCTTAGGTCACTGGCTGTTTTGGTTGCATGAATCTCTTTTTTACATATTTTTATTTTTATTGATTTCAGAGAGAAAGGGAGAGGGAGAGAGAAAAACATCCATGATGAGAGAAAATCATGGATCGGCTGCCTCCTGCAACGCCCCCTTCTGGGGATTGAGGCCGAAACCCAGGCCTGTGCCCTTGACCAGAATCGAACCCGGGACCCTTCAGTCCGCAGGCCGACCTGTATCCACTGAGCCACACCGGGTGGGGCTGCAGGAAGCTCTTTGGGAGGAAATGGGGACACAGCGGAGCATTCCTGGGGGCCCCACCGTGGGATGAGTGCGCGAGGAGGGGAGCCCTCGCCCCTGGAAGGCGGGGTTGCTGGCAGGAAGGGCTGAGCGGTCCCCGGGGCGCAGAGTGAGAAGGCTGAGCTGTGCTGGAGTTGGGAGCTGAGAACCGACAGCGGGAGGGACCTGTGCGCCTCTGTGGAGAGTCAGGTGCGACTCCTTTTATCCCAAATGCTGCGGTGAGACTGTGTGCATCTGTCCATGGGGAGGTTGCACAGCGCTCACAGCTCATGAAGAACTTCATACACGTGATTTCACTGGCTCCCCTGACAGTCCTGTGTTTGAAAGCCACCCCCCCGCGTCCTCCTGTCACCCCCCCCCCCCCCCCCCAGTGCCACCCAGCTGCTCAGGGCTTCGCCGTATGTAGAGGAGGTTTTGAGCTACTAATACCCAGAGGCTGGCCACCCGGCCGCTCAGCGAGGGAGCAGGAGGAGAGAGCTCATTGCTGTGCAAAAGGAGCTGATCAGCTATGAAATGAGCAAGGGAATGAGTAAAGCCTTTGCATTTCTAGACGTTTCTCAAAAAAAAAACACCGCACAAGTTGAAATTTGACCAAGGATTGAGCCCAGACCCGTGGCAAGAATGTCTAGGAACTGTGAGACGCGTTGGGCCTCCCCCAGGGGGGTGGCGAGCAGCATGCTGTGGAGAGGAGCCGGGGGTGGGGGGGGGGGTTGGGGGAGAGGGTGTTGCTAGGGGAGGGAGCGGGCCTGGGCCTGGGGGTCTCTGGCTTCTTAGCTCCCACCGTCCGGCCACCAGACTGCGCCTGGCGGGGTCCTGAGCCCCAGCCCGTGGCCAAACTCATGGCCTCTAGCAGTCGCCGCGGCGGCATCTTGTAGTTCGTCTTATAAGCCTTCAATGTTTCTCGCAGTGTTCCCCGTTGTTATCTGTTCCGATCTGTCTCTTCCTGGCGCAGCCGAAGCACGATGCCAGGTGAGGCACGCGCTCGCCTCTCCCGTGGGCACCGTCTGAAATGAAACAACTCCCCCCCCCCCCCCCCCCCGGCACCTCTGCCCCGTTCTCTACTGTCCCCCTCTGATTGTGTGGGGACAGCACAGTCCGCTGACTCTCACCATCCATGTGTCTTCCCGAAGGCGTCGCTGCACCGCCGATCCCTTGCGGCCTTGCTGGGGGTGCGCCTACCCCACCCCGTGACGCTGGCGGCTTTCATTTCTGGCCCAGGCGTTGGGTGTTCACTCATTATTTGTTTTTTGGGGTACAGTTACCAGTTTTGTTTATTCTTAGGTTCTGCTTATTCTAATAACATTGGTTTCCTGTTCAAAGAAGTAAATAAAACGAAGAAAGTCATGGATTTAGCATTTATTTGGAAGAGCCTGAGCGGCAGAAGAAGCTGTCGAAGAGGAGCGTGAAGCCAGCGGGAGCTGCTGGCCACACCGCCTGTGACTGTGTAACACGCATGGAGCCCCCCCCCCCCCCCCCCCACGGCCTGAAGGAGAGAGAGCCGCACGGGGCAGTTCCTTCTCAGAGAGTGACGCAGGAGCAGCGCTTGGAAAGTCTGCATGTAGCCCGGCCGGCGTGGCTCAGTGGTTGGGCATTGATCTATGAACCAGGAGGTAACAGATCGATTCCCAGTCTGGCCACATGCCTGGATTATGGGCTCCATCCCCAGTGTGGGGCGTGCAGGAGGCAGCCGATCGATGATTCTCTCTCATCAGTGATGTTTCTCTCTCTCCCTCCCTTTCCATTCTTCTCTGAAATCAATAAAAATATATTTAAAAACATGAAAGGAAGTCTGCACTTAGGACAGTGCAGCTGTGGGCGTCCCGGATGCTGCTGGTAATGCGGACTAAGAGTGAGGCTCGTCACATGTGGCTGAAGTCACTGAGCGGCCAGCTTCCTCAGCGAGCTTGGGCAATGCTGTTCACTTCAGAAGGAAACAACCGAAGAAGAGCCTGCCGGGATGCGAAAGCCGCCCCCAGCCCCCCTCCCCTGGCGTTCTCCTGACCCCCCAGTGCCGCCAAAGCCAACCTGCGCCGGGCTTTGCAGTACGTAGAGGAGTTCTCTAGCTGCCAATGCCAAGAGGCTGGCCAGCCGGCCGCTCAGCGAGGGAGCAGGTGGAGAGAGAGCTCCTCGCTGTGCAAGTCCTGGCAAGAGGAGCTGATCAGCTGTGAAAGGAGCAAGGGAATCAGTTAGTAGAGCCATCGCATTTCTAGAAGTTTCTAAAAGGAAATTGTTTTAGGGAAACAATAGACCAATAAATTGCTCCTTAGGTTGCATTGTGTTTCCTTCAGTTCCGTCCTTTATTTTTTCGCCTGTTTTTCCTGGAATAGACGTGAGCCGCCGCATCTGCGTCACAGGCCTTCTCAGAGGCATCACCGCACGTCAGGATGGACAGACATCTTCGCTCGGCCCTGGGAGCTGCCTCCGAGGGACAGGTGCGCCTGTGGCTGGGGTCTCCCAAGCCGGCCGTGCATTGGGGTTGCTCCTTTTTGAAGCGCTGCGTGTAGAAAAGTGAGAACACTGCTCTGTAGCTGCTGGGACCCTCGCATGAGCGCGGGGAAGGCGATGACGGACAGCGCAGATTCCAGGTCCGTTTCTGCTGCGTTTCGCTCCTTTCTCTGTCTTTCTAGGAGTTAGCACTGCGCAGTGGTAGGTGGTGAGACCCGAGGCCTTGGGAATCCCCAGAGAGCGGACTTCGTGAGGCGCTGATGGGAGCACAGGGCCGCCAGGGTCTGGGGCGAGGACCCCCCTGACCGGGAAGCAGGCCGGGCCCCCCCGAAGCCGAGGCCGGGCAGGCGCCGTGTCAGCACTGGCAGCCGCTTCGGCACCTGCGTCTGCAGAGGCTGTGACACGCCGGCCCGTGATGCTGGCTGCCGCCCGACTTCCAGGAAACGGTTCTGTCTTCCTGAAGCGGACTCTCCGGGCTCAGCCCCTCTCTCCCGCTCTCCCCTCCCACCGGCTTCTCTCCTGAAAGCCCGCCGGATCCTGAGCAAGACGCCTCTGCTCAGGGCCCTGAACCAACGCCAGATCACACTCCGGGGAAGGGCGTCGATCCTCCCTGTTACCCCCCGGAGCCCAGTGCGAGCGGGAGGGGGGCTGTGCCCTCACTGTGGGGGCCGCTGTGCGGGGCGTAGGCAGGTGCCGAGGGAGCACACCGTACGCCTCTAGGTCTCGCCCCTGGATCCCTAGCGGTGCTGCCGGGAGGAGGGCGCCGGCTCCGTGGGGAAAAGTCACCCTGCATTCACCCCCATATTCACCCCCGCATTCACCCCCATATTCACCCCCGCATTCACCCCCACGTTCACACCCACATTCACCCCGCATTCGCCCCTGCATTCACCCCCACATTCACATCCGCATTCACTCCGCATTTGCCCCTGCATTCACACCTGCATTTGCACGGGGATGACGGGGACGTGCAGGCAGCTTCTCTGGGCCTTGCTAGTGGTGCCTCCAGCTCCCGGCGGGGGTTTGGAACTGGCATTTCCCTATTCAGGTAGGCTGTCCTCCCCTGTTCACAGAGGGTTTCACTCAGAGGCGCTCATTGAAATGAGTCTGTAATACAGACCTGGGTTTCCAGCCGGTAAAGGAATCAGGTGCTGCAGCAGCTGGAACCCGGGCGAGCCCTCCAGACCCTGTGGCCGCTCAGCTCACACCAGAAAGGCCGGCGTGGGGGCAGCTTCCTGGGGACTCCTCGTGGCCTCCCGGGGGTGGGTGAGTCAGAGCATCACGGAGGCGCTGTTCATCCGGTTCATTCAGAAGAAAGAACACCACCTCCTCCATGTCTGTGTTTTAATGGGAAGACTTTGCACTTTGAGAATTTTTAAAATCCCCAAGTCTTCTATTTCAGACACTTTGCATGGATGGAGTGAGGGAATTTCATTGGCGCCGCAGGGTAACTTGAAAATGGCAACAGAGCCCTGAGCCTGCGTTGAGTGTTGACCTATGAACCAGGAGGTCACAGTTCGATTCCCCGTCAGGGCACAGGCCCGGGTTATGGGCTTGATCCCCAGTGGGGGGCGTGCAGGAGGCAGCTGATCAATGATTCTCTCTCATCACTGAGGTTTCCATCTCTCTCCCTCTTCCTTCTGCACTGAAATCAATAAAAATATATTTAAATAAATGGCAGTAGAAGTGCTGCTGGGGTGGGATAGGCCTGCAGCTGCTTTGACGTGCCTGTCAGACCATCCCTGCCACCGCTGCTGTGGCACCCGGCCGGCGGCTGCACACGCGTCGCTGCGGCGACGGTTAAACTGGAGAAGAGGCGCAGGAGCCGCGCTGCTCCCAGCCTGGGCCACCCGGGCTGAGGGTCACCGAGCATCTCACCTTCCCACTCCCCGCCCTGCTGCTCTTCTGTTTGCTCAGCCTGTCACTCCGCTCCCTGGGGAGGGACGTGCCAGTTCCGGGCTGGGACTCGGGGCTCCTCCTTCACTGCCTCCCACCCTCCCCTTCCCACTTCCTCAGGGGTCTGTGCTGCTGCCAGATGTGTCCACACAGCTGGTCCGGGGGCTGGCTCTTCAGGCGTCCAGCTGGGCAGGGCTGGGAGTTGGCCCTGTGAGGGGCCCCACCAGCAGTGAATGGAGCCTGCTCTCCAGGGTCAGGTCAGCCCTGACTCTCTCCCCCCGCCCCCCCCCCCCCCGCCCCTCGCCCCAACACACTGAGGCTCACAGCCAGCCCCAGGCCAACGCACACTGACACACACCTGCGGGAACCCCGTGCAGCCCTCCACCTAGCGACACTGGCCATGCATTTACTCATCACTTAGCCGTTAGACACGGCCCATGCACTCTCCATATATGTTGTCTCATTGACTCACACCGGCCTCTGGAGAACAATGCTGTTTTCCTTTTATACTCTGAGTGAGACAGTTAAGGCTCGGAATGGCCACGGCCCGTGTCCCCGGTTCATCAGGTGCCAGCGGGACACCTGCCCTGGGATGCCTGCCCCCGAGCTCTTCTGTGTGGTCTGGGGTCTCTGTCCTCCCTGCAGGCCCGCCTTCTGCACTTTCAATCCAGAGGGGCCCCAGGGGACTCCCAGGGACCGAGAGAATCCCAGACGCAGGCCAGGCTGTTGGGAGGCCGTGCCGCCCAGGGGCAAGTCCCTGAGTGTCTCCGGGACTCAGTGGTCCTCATCTGTAGAATGGGTGCAGTGTTGACTGCATGCGTTTCGTGCGATAATTAAGTGAAGAAAGAACTGAGAGAGAGAGAGAGAGAGAGAGAGAGAGAGAGGAGAAAGCACAGGAGACAGTGGGTGCGGAGGAGGGTGGCTATTCCGGGGACAAGGGGGGCGGGGCGCCCCATCCGGCTGGGTTTTCTGTGTGAGGCTTTGGAAGCCAGAGGCGTGGTGAGCTCCACGGGGCGTGGGGGGTGGTGTGGGGGGGACGCAGCCCTCGGGTGTCATCAATGAGGCCGCGTGGGCGGCGCCTCCGTGGCCCTGAATTCCCCACGGGATGAGGGAGGCCAGGCTCCGGGTGCCGAGAATTCCTGAGAATTGCTGGAAATCGCTGGTTCGTGACTGGGAAGCATTTGTGTTCTTCGTAGAATATACAGTTGCTTTTCTGGGCGTCCCTCGGGGGAGCACAGTCTCCACAGTTATTTATTTATTTCTGAAAAACACACCAAACCAGCCCATCGGAGCCGGTGCCAAAGGCGCGGTGTCCGGACGCACGTGGAGCGCTCGTGACGGCAGCTCCGGGCAGCGCGGCTCCGGCCCCTCCGCGACAGACCCGGGCCCGTGACCCTGCGGGCCGTCCGCCGCGGGCCGTGTCCTGTGCTGGGCGCCCGTCCTGGGTCGCAGAGCCCCTGCCACAGCGGCCGGAGCCCTAACTCAGTGCCCATTAGTGATGTTGAGCGGTGCTGGCCTCGAAGGAATAGCGCCAGGCAGTGGGCGAGGGGGATGGGGCTGTGTGTCCCATGTACTAGTATGCATCCTATGTATACTGTGTACCCCATGTATCCCTTATATTGTGTGTATCCTGTGTATTCCATGTATGCCCTGGTCCTGTGTGTTCCATGTATCCTGTGTATCCTGTGTATCCTGTGTGTTCCGTGTATCCTGTGTGTTCCGTGTATCCTGTGTGTTCCGTGTATCCTGTGTGTTCTGTGTATCCTGTGTGTTCCGTGTATCCTGTGTGTTCCGTGTATCCTGTGTGTTCCGTGTATCCTGTGTGTTCTGTGTATCCTGTGTGTTCTGTGTATCCTGTGTGTTCTGTGTATCCTGTGTGTTCCGTGTATTCCTTGTGTTCCCACAGGAAGAGGACAGCAGAGACCACCAAGCTCACATCTGTACACAGTGAGCATGTGGCTCATCGTAGCTTCGCGTTTCTGCGTATTTGACATTGAGCTCCCTAGAGCGACGGAAACGCCAGGCCGTGGTGGGGAGGGTGGAGGAGGGGGAGGCTAATTCAGGTTCATCGGGACCGGGACGTTCATGGGGACCCGGGCAGCGCCGCAGTGAGCGTCACGGCGGCGAAGTCCCCATCCCCTCGCCTCGAGGCCTTCAGGGGCGTCTATTTCTTTCTCATCGCAGCGTGGGCTCAGGGAAGTTTCCGTTATGTCTTCACCTGCCGCGTCTAAGGAACAGGAATAAACAGGCAGAGACGTGTGAAGGCGGCACTTCTCTTCTTTCCATGAGAAATGAGATCCTGCCAGCAGCAGATTCTGCCTGGGCCCCTCCCTCCCTCCCTCCCTCCCTCCCTCCCTTCCTCCCAGCCCTCAGCCCTCAGCCCTGCACCCAGGTCTCCCGAAGCCCGGGCAGCAGCACCCTGTGCTCCCCATGTGGCGTTGCTCAGCGGTAGAACCCTACCATCCGCGTCTGCAGGAGGGTGTTTGGGTCTCAGCCGCTGTGACATTCGGGCAGGTGACTCTGAGCTGTGGGTCTGGGTGAATTGTGGGGGGTGTGGGCACAGCATCGCTGGCTCCTCCCCTCCTCCCCCCCCAGATACCAGCAGCACCACCCCCAGCTTTGACAACCAAAACACTCTCTCCAGACATTGCCATGTGCCCCAGAGCGGCCAAGTCACGCCTGGCTAGAACCACCGGTAGGAGGGCTAGTTGACAACAAATCGCGTTTCTGTACCGTCTTTTCCCAACGGAAAGGCACTGGCAGACATCTTCTCCACCACCAGTGCGATGCCGTGCGGTTATTTCCAGGGGCTGCGCGCTGCTCTGCGGGGTGGCTGCGCCTTGTCCCCGGGCCTGCCCACCACGCTCTTATCGTGGCTATGCCGTGGTCTCAGGTCCTGACCCCCGGGCACGGGGCCGCCGTGAGCATCGAGGTCCTAGGCCCCTGGAATTCCCCGGGACGGGACGGTGGCCCCGCAGTTGTTACTGTAACTGATAGCGCCACGTGGCCTGACGGTGACGCGTGGAGAAAACATTAAAGACCGCCAACTGTGTGAGACTGATCTATTCTAAAACTTCCATGCGTCTGTGGCTCTACATACAAGTGATTATTGAAATGATTTTTTTAAAAATATATATTTTATTGATTTTTTACAGAGAGGAAGGGAGAGGGACAGAGTTAGAAACATCGATGAGGGAGAAACATTGATCAGCTGCCTCCTGCACACCCCCTACTGGGGATGTGCCCGCAATCAAGGTACATGCCCCTGACCGGAATTGAACCTGGGACCCTTGAGTCCGCAGGCCGACGCTCTATCCACTGAGCCAAACCAGTTAGGGCTCAATGATTTTTAATAAGGAAAGAAATATGATTAAAAAATGGAAAATTTGCCTTTTTTTCAGCCCTAAAACTTACAAGTGTTCAGGAGAAAGTTAGATTATCAGGTCTTTCAATTTTTTTGGCTAGGGTTTTGAGTGAAGACATTCATTATAATGACACACCATGGAAGAACCCTTGCTTGTCGAGGGTGTTCCTTTTCCCATAATTAATATCACCCAGGATAAGTATTTTAAGGCCATAAGTAAATGTGGAAAAGGGGGACTGAAGTTGTGCTAAGTGATAGGATAATACAACATACCTGGTGAGTTTCTGTAGCACTAGCCCCATTAATCATGTCAGCACAGTATCAGTAACACATCGCCACTAAAGGAGCAATGAAGATAGTTCTCTGTCTGATACTTTGAATACGTTAACATGCTATTTTATTCCCAAGCCACAGGTCAGGATCGCCTTTAAACTTCATTGTTTCATTTGTTCTACCTTTTCTCCCCTTTAGAGAGTCACCTGGTGAAAGAGAGCAGCTCATCCTGTCTCCCAAATGCCAAGGTCACTGGCCCAAAGGTAAGGGCATGAAGATGCTGTGTTTCTTGTTTGTGTGTTTTTCTTGCGTACTCGCTGGACTCCGCCAGTCTGGTGCTGGGATACATTGTTTCTGGTGGGTGTGGTGCTGTGAGCAGACCCTGTGCTCTAAGGCGACACTGCGGCATCTTCTCTGTATTTGTAGTGTTATCAGGAAGGACAGAACTAATTTAAAATGAAGCAAAGTGTTTCTCTCCTTTAATTAGGCTTACTTTTTTTTTTCTTTTTTTTTTTAATGGGCCTGCAATGCATAAATGTTGCAAACGTTGGGTTTTGTTTTGTGTTTCTCAGTTACAATGTATCCAAAGGGCCTGGAAGCTGCGGGAGCTGGAGTGGGCGCTCCTGGGGCCAGGTTTCTGCTGAGCTCTCGGCTTTGCTTGGGGCCCTGGAAGGTCCTGTCCTGCCCGTTTGGGTTGCGTGATGTGCTTGGATTTCTCCAGTCCCTCCATCTTTTGTGCTGTTTCTCCCACCAAGTGAGATTATTTTATGTCATTGCTAATTTTTTTTAATTACATGACAATTTGTCATGGGTTAATCGCATTTGTCGTGATTCTTAGCATGACATTTATAAATAGCTCCATATCACAATGACCAGTTATGTCACCAAATTATCTCTCCCTCCCTGCCTTGCCCCCTGACAGCCAATTCCCTTTCAGGCAGACATCCCTTTTTTTTCTACTTTCCTGGGCCTTTTCGCTTATGGATCTTGGTTATGCCCCGTTTCTACGTTAAGCAACACTTTAAGGAAAAGCCTTAGCATATTGCTGGTTCTCAGAGGTGTGAGTATTTGGGTGGAAAGAAAAGGCTACCTCTCCGTATCGCAAGCCAGACCCGACCTTCGCTTGCTCCGGAGGGAAGAGAGCTCGTCGGACGTAGTTCCATCAAAACAAAGCAGATGTGGCTCTTACACAAGGTTGGGGAGCACTGAGTCTGGACTGACAGACTTTCAGAGGCCGGAGTGCTGGCGGTCGGTGACCTTCGGGTGTGGGAAGTTGGGCGTGGGTGTGCCTGCTGTTTGCGTCTGGCGATAAGACGCGCACTAACTAACTTGAACTTTCGCAGACCGGTTGTGACGGCTTTGAGTCAGGTTGTAGAGGTGACTTGCTTGTGCCTTGGGACTCGGGCCAAGAGCAGCCCTCTGTCCTCTCTTGCATTTGGGGTCGAGGAGCTTCCAGTTCTCTTCCGCATGGGAAGTCCGTGGGATGGAAGTGCTGGTCAGGGGCGTGTGTCTGCGATAGCTCAGCTGCTCCCACGGAGGCTCACCACGCACACTCTGCGCAGGGAACGGCAGCGTGCACTTCCCCGCGGCAGAGCGCGCCATCAGGTTTTTACCTTCGTTAACCTGACCGTTGAAATGCAGTGTAGTCTCCAAGTCTTCACTGGTCTGTTTCTTGGCTTACATGCACTGTCCATCGTTAGGAGCCGTTCTATTTCACTTTCTATAAATTCCCCCTAACATTGTCCATCTTGACGGGGTTTGTGATATTGAGTTTTAAGGACTCTTAAATGCCAATCAGCCCTTTACACTCAAGGCTGTAAGACTTTCCGTAAATGTCCTTCGCATGTTGCGTTTGATCGGGGTGTTTGCTCGGGGGAGGGCAGCGTAGAACACCTGCCTTTAGACAGCTGGGCGGACCAGGTTTTCTTGTCTCCCGGGTTTTCTATTACCGTCGGGAGGACGTTTTCACTTGGAGGTGATTTGAGTGCTCCGAGCTTTCTCCCGGCGCTTTTCTGGTTGAATTTCACTCGTTCTCCTGGACTCTGGATGGTGTCAGACGGGGAGGAAAGCAGAGCTTCTAGGGGACTCCTTGGGGGCCCAGCACTCCTTGTTGGGTGCTATGTTGTTTATGTGTTAATTTAAATGATCATCTTTGCCCCAAAGCACATGTCCAGAAGCAGCTCCATTTCCCTCTGCCCCCTCCGACCCACCCACTTATATGTCGGCCTTTTCATTTAACGTGATACCACTTGCATTTTTCTGTTTGTTGATGGGCTTCTTGCAGGTCTCCATGGTCTTTACATGAAACAAACACCCTCTAATTTACTCAACAACCTTCCTCTGGCTGCCCTTCCTTTAACTGTGGGGACATTGTGGTTACAAGTCAACAAATTGGTTTCCCCAACTTCATCGCCTTGCTTGCTCCTGGGAACATGCGATCGTCTTCTTCCAGCCAATTGGCGCTGGAGGAGCAAGAGAGGAGCGAGGGTGGGGCTCTAGGAAAGGCCTGTGGACTGGTTTCCGGCCATCGCGACCCATGTTTAATAAGATGCGGCCATCATATCTCCGTGTCAGCGGGATCCCAAACCGGAGACTCTCCTTAAAGCTCCTGAGATGTGATGTTGGCAAAGATCCCAGGGAAGGAAAATATAACCAAATAAGGAAACTCTTTGTTATCTTGACAAAGGTGGGGGGGGCGGCGAGGGGGGAGGAGGGCACCCAGCAGGTCCTAATAGAGCCGCCCTGACCCCATCGCCTTGCCCCGTCGCTGAAAGGACGCCGACTGGCCTGGTCCTTTCGGCTTTGACTCTCTGTCTGGGTAGGAGGTGAGACCGTGCGCAGCGGCCGGGTCTGGGACCAGGTTGACATGTCCGGCCAGGTGGGGCTCGTCCTCTCCAGGGGCTCTGGGATGAACCCTGGTCTCCCTGTAACGGGGAACCAAGTCTCCATGGCCACGCTGCCTCGGTTTCCTGAGACATCACCGCTCCCAGCCGCGTCGCTGGAGTCAGACGCGGGTGCTGGGGGAGCTGTCCTCTCCGCTGGACAAGGCGAGGCCCGTGCAGGCTAAAGGCGCAGTTGTGTGCTGCACACCCCTCTTTGGGGCGAATCTGGTCTCACTGCCACAAGATGATCACGTGACCCACACTAGTGACGTAAAGTCCTTTGTTTTGGGGTGACGGTTTGCATTTGGTCAGGTTCATGTACTATAGATGCGTCCACACGTCCACGTCTGCGTGGATATAAGTACGGCCGGGAGGAAGGGAGGGGAGTGTGTTCCGTGTGCCATGGTTAGGAGAAGCCAGGCTCTTGTGATCTGCCGAGAGCCGTTTAGAATTCCGGGTTTTCCGAGAGAAACCGGAGGGACTGAGTGGTTCGCCTTAAGACAGAACGAAGGCCAAGCAGTGATCTCATTATGCAAATGAGGTGGGAAAAGGCAGTGAAAGCCCACCGTCCCGAGGACACGCTCCGGGTGCAGGTTACGGAGCAGCCTGGGTGACCTCACTGTCCCGGGCCCCTGCCCTGCCCTCCACGCCATCGCCCGAGGGAGTGACTGAGGGTGGAGGGTCAGCACCCCGTCCGGAGTTTACCTGCCCCTCTGTTGGGTGCATAGGAAGTAAAATGGCTAATCCCCCCGGGGGCTGTCCTGGGGGCGCAGTGAGCAAGGGGTGCGGGCAGGTGTGTGCATTTGTCAGGGAAACCGAGGACGGACAGTAAGAATGAGGCCCAGGCCTACACGCCTGACACTATGGGGCACGGGCTACATGCCTGACACTATGGGGCACAGGCTACACGCCTGACACTATGGGGCACGGGCCTACATGCCAGACACTATGGGGCACAGGCTACATGCCTGACACTATGGGGCACAGGCTACATGCCTGACACTATGGGGCACAGGCTACACGCCTGACACTATGGGGCACAGGCTACATGCCTGACACTATGGGGCACAGGCTACACGCCTGACACTATGGGGCACAGGCTACACGCCTGACACTATGGGCACAGGCTACACACCTGACACTATGGGGCACAGGCTACATGCCTGACACTATGGGGCACAGGCTACACGCCTGACACTATGGGGCACGGGCCACATGCCTGACACTATGGGGCACAGGCTACACGCCTGACACTATGGGGCCTGGCCTACACGCCTGACACTATGGGGCCTGGCCTACATGCCTGACACTATGGGCACGGGCCACATGCCTGACACTATGGGCACAGGCTATATGCCTGACACTATGGGCACAGGCTACATGCCTGACACTATGGGACACGGGCCTACATACCTGACACTATGGGCACAGGCTACACGCCTGACACTATGGGGTACAGGCTACATGCCTGACACTATGGGCACAGGCTACACGCCTGACACTATGGGGCACAGGCTACATGCCTGACACTATGGGGCACAGGCTACACGCCTGACACTATGGGGCACAGGCTACATGCCTGACACTATGGGGCACAGGCTACACGCCTGACACTATGGGGCACAGGCTACACACCTGACACTATGGGGCACAGGCTACATGCCTGACACTATTGGGGCACAGACTACACGCCTGACACTATGGGGCACAGGCTACATGCCTGACACTATGGGGCACAGGCTACACGCCTGACACTATGGGGCACAGGCTACACGCCTGACACTATGGGGCACAGGCTACACGCCTGACACTATGGGGCACTGTGTGTCTTCTCCTTCCATCTTATCAAAATTGTCTGCAGGGGCAATTAGCCATTTCAGGCCGAGTTGGGGTTTAGTATAAGCTTCTCCCGGGTATTAGTTGTGTGATTGCTATCAGTGATTGTGAAAAGCCAAGCTGTTGTCTTCTCTTACTGAAATGAAGGGAACAGGCGGGGCAGCTGGGAGACCGGCCCATGGCATCTAGTTACCTCCTGCAACTATTCCAGAAGCTGCAGGTGGTGCCAAGTCCCAGGTGAGGCAATCCCAAGACACACCCTGGCTCCTGGGAAGTGAGGATCCTGGGTGGCTGTCAACTTCCCTTTCTCGGCGGAGGTGCGGATTCCTGGACACAGTCTCCGTGGATCAGGGTAGAGTGTGGGCCACCGAGAAGGAGGGCGTCCAAGACTGACTGTGGTCTAAAATAGAACCACTCAGCCCTGTTGGTGTGGTGCAGTCATTGAGCGTTGCCCTGTGAACCAGGAGGTCACGGTTCGATTCCGGTCAAAGGCACATGCCTGGGTTGTGGGCTCGATCCCCAGTACTGGGTGTGCAGGAGGCAGCCAATCAATGACTCTCTCTCATCACTGATGTTTCTATCTCCCTTTCCCTCTCCCTTCCTCTCTGAAATCAATAAAAATAAATGTTAAAAATAAAATACAGTAGAACCACTCATCCCGTCTTCACATGGATTCAATCAACTTGGACACTCATCTGGGGATCAGGAGCAGACAAGGCCTCTCAGCGTTGAGGGAAAACTCACTTCCTTCGATGGTGCAGTTGACGGAAGTCAGCACCAAGTCTCCATGGCTCCCCGTCACCCTCCCGCACCTGCCCCTCCGCAGAGCCTGCTAAACCCTCAGGGGAAGGGTGTGCAGAGCTCCAGGGAGTGGGAGCTGATGCCTGACCTGAGAGCGCACCCCCGGTTGCACCACCAGCTCTGCTCCTCCGCGGGCCGGACGTGCCTGTCTGTGGGGCGCGTCAGGGCAGGTGTGTTATTACAACCGTCTTGCTTTCTCTCAAGATTTGGGAACAAATTAGGTACATGGTTTCCCCACCCACAATCCCAATAACATCCCTTTCTGCCTATTCTTATTTTTCGGACACTTCTCAGAGGGCCACAGGGTGGCTTCTGAAACTTGACCCGAGTAGCAGCCGGGGAGACAGCCGCGGTGGCTGCGGGTGCGGGAACCATCTTGCTCTCAGCCAGGTCTCCTTTCTGCTGTTGGAACGGAGGAGAAAGTTAGCCCGGTGGCTCCCACGGCGGCAGAGTGGTGTGCGGAGCCAAAGGCTGGGTCTTTCAGAAGGTTGCTTCCGACTATAGAACATTCTCTGTTGTTCTGAGGGTTGTGATCAGTCGATGGCATTGCCATGTGCTGCTTAATATAAAAATGAACATCAGCCGACTGGCGTGGCTCAGGGGTTGAGCATGGACCTATGAGCCAGGAGGTCGCAGTTCGATTCCCGGTCAGGGCACCTGCCTGGGTTTTGGGCTCCGTCCCCTGTAGGGGGCGTGCAGGAGGCAGCCAATCAATGATGATTCTCATCATTCATGTTTCTATCTCCCTCTCCCTCTCCCTTCCTCTCTCTGAAATCAATAAAAATATATTTAAAAAATGAACATCAGAAGAAAGACGTTTTTGTGGCTCGATGCACTTGTGCCTTTTTGCTCAATGTTATTCATCGCCCTCCCAGCACAGGCTCGCGGTCTCCCCGCCCATGGCTGGTACGCTCATGTCACCTCACGCATTGGCCCTCAGCACTCCTTCTATGTGTCTCCCGCTCGAAGGACCTCACTGAGCCTAATAGTTTCTGTTTGTTGTTTCATTTTGTCCTCAGAAGGTAAAAACTCGCTTTTGAACTTACTTTCTGCACTTTTTTCTCCCCCTCCATATCATGAATAGTAGGACTTTGGAATATCAGGGGCTGCTCCTCGGTGCTGTAGGGTTCGGCTGTGCGTTGCTGCTGATGCAGAGAGAGCAGCCTGTTACAGACGTGCTCACACGTGGCGTGATCCGTGGAAAGCCTTGCCAGTGGCTGCAATCATGTCCCACGGGTGAGGCGTATTTCAGGGAGTGAGACGATTAGAAAGGGACGGTTCCTGGAAACCCGGTGGCACTTGAGTGGTTGGGGGAAATGCGTGTCTATTGTGAGGCCGGGAGAGGGAGCAGAAGGTCGTGGAGCGAGGGTTTAATGCTCCATGTCTGTCACCTGCTGGCTATGTGGCCGTGGGCAGGCTGCTTCATCTCTCTGGGCGTCAGTTTTCTCATCCATGAAGTGGGGAGTATTGTGAATTATCTGCCTGTGAGTGCTGCCTCAGTGTTGCTAAATCAGTTAAAATAAAACATTAAATTTCAGGAATGAATTGCCTCATCAGTCACAAACCTTGACTGCTCTCTGGGTTAAGAAACAAAGCAAACAAACAAAAGAATCGCCTTCTTTTATAGGAAAAAAATTGTAAGCAGAACTGCCAGGTTATGAGCGATTAGACTAAATACATTTCATAAACCATCGGACCTGGTCATAGAGCAACCTGGGGTGAGGGTGGGGGGTGGGCGACCTCCTGGGGGCGTCATAAGTTCCTTTTCCTAGTCCTCCACGGAGGGGAGAGTTAGCAGCACTCTGGGGGGCTCCTCGTTCTCCCCCAAAGTAACTTACAAACTTTCCTCTGGCTGCGAGTAGCTCTTATGTCACAGGAGGCAGGGCTGTTCCAAATGAGTGTGTAACTGCCAGGCTCCATTGAAGATAAAATAGGTCAGCTACAGCCCCAGCATCACGTGAGAAATAAGGTAGATTTTAGGTACAAAAACATAAGGGGAGGAAGAGCAAGAAAACAGAGTGAGGAAGGAAGGAAGGAAGGAAGGAAAGAAGGACGGAAGGAAGGAAGGGAGGGAGGAAGGAAGAGAGGGAGGGAGGGAGGAAAAGAGGGAGGGAGGGAGGAAGGAAGGAAGGAAGGAAGGAAGGGAGGAAGGAAGAGAGGGAGGAAGGGAGGGAGGGAGGAAGGAAGGAAGGAAGGAAGGAAGGAAGGAAGGAAGGAAGGAAATGCAAGGAAAAAATGGCTAAGGAACGAATCATTCTTGATCTGAAGTGTGAATGTCCCTGAGGGCCCCGTGTTATCACTCGCTAACCCAGGGGCCTCCCTGTTTCAGAAGAAGAAAGTGGGATGTGAGTCAGCCAGCCCCTTGGAGATACAGCACCTGCTCTGTTTAAAGTCCCTGCCCCCTCCCCGCTCCCCCTGGCCCTGCTTCTGTGATCTGATCCCTGCAGCAAGGTCCTGTAGCTGCTGACCACCCTCGCCCTGGCCGCCCGCGGCTCCTCATAGGTCAGCGTGCTTGCCAATCATTCTGACATCTCGATCAAGCCCACATTCTGAGTCAGTGGGTCTGGGGTGGGGCCCGGGATTCTGCATTTTAATCAGCCCCTGCTCACGTCCAGGCGGTTGGTCTTTGGCCCCCACGTCAAGAAGAACATCTCTGCCAGGCCCTCATTTTAACTAAACACATAGAACTGCTACAAAAATACTTTCTTTACACTCACTTTCCCCATGTTTGCAGGCTCTTTACTCCATTTTAAAGCCAGAAAACGCTAAATGGTATGCCTTTTTGTTAATGGAAGAACACTGTATTGAGTCTGAGAAAGTTCTGGAAAACAGCGGGTTCCAGGAACCGGTCATTAGATGGTTCATCCGTTCATGTTTCTGGAAGGACCGGAGGAGTCATTAGGAGAGTCACGTGGCTGTGCTTGGTGAGCAGGCATGAAAACCCTGCTCGCAGTGACATGTGTGTCATAACACGGACCTCTGTCAGGGAAGAATGCTGACCTGCTCTCACCATCTGCCTGGAAAGGCTCCCACGCCCCTTTCAAGTGAGAATCCCAGGCAGGCAGCCCAAGGTTCCGGTGGCCAGGCATCCTGAGCCTGGGGATGGCAAAACCCAAATGAGGAGGGCGAGGCACACCCTGCGGAGCTCCCTCAGCACTCTGACCCGGGCCGCCCCCCTCCCCATCACCTGGCCTGCAGGCGCGGGGCTGCGTGCCCCGGGAGGCAGAGGCATCCGGTTAAATCATCCCGGCGGACGCAGCCTGTCTGCTCCTGTCCGACCCCCCGCAGCCAGCGTGCCAAGACTCAGGAGGCAAAGGACATGCTGACAGGCCGAGCGTCTGCTTCTTCTCCCCGCGTCTGATGTGGCTTCTTGTGGCTTCTGTGTCAGACGCGGGGCAGACGGGCCGGGGAGGAAGCCAGCTGGGGTGGGGGTGGGGGTGGGGGGGGAGTCGGGGAGTTGGGGGTGGGGGGGAGTCGGGGAGTCGGGGGTGGGAAACTGCGAGACAACTTCTGGCAGACACTGCACTGTTTCAACTTCTGCCGTCGGAGGGAATCTTAAGGAAAGGAGTCGGCTCCAGGCTGCGTGGGAAACGTGTGTGAGGGAGTCCAGGACAGCTCATTAGACTGGACGGGCAGAGGGATTGAGGTTACCCTCTCCCTCCTGGAGCCCCCCAGGACTGGACTCAGAATGAGGGGCTGTGTCTTCTTTTCTTGTGAACACGCAGAAACCCTCAGAGTGGGCAAGCGCGGGCCACAGGGGCAGCTAAACACTCCTCCCCGAGTGAAGGGAGGGCATCGCCTTGGACATGGGCTCCTGATTTTGATAATCGCACTGAGTGTCTGTGAGAGAATCTCCTTCTCAGAAAAACACCCTGAAGCATTGAGTAAAGAGGCGCCTTGTCTGTCGTGGACTCCCTGCTGATCCGCAGGCAGAGAATGGCCCAGCAAGAAGGGAAAATGTAGATAGTGGGCAAGCTGGTGGGGGTAGAAAGGAGGACGGTGCACTATTTTTGTAACTTTCCTGTAAGTTTGACATTTTTCAAATGAAAAGTAAAGACGTCTGTGGAACGGTGTGTGCAGCCTGCCTCCGTCCCTGCATTCTCTCTCTCTCTCTCTCTCTCTCTCTCTCTCTCTCTCTCTCTCTCTCTCTCTCTCATTCCCGGAGCAAATTCCCGGGGCACCAGCTGCTGGCCTTCGTGGTGAGCGCTGAGCCTGGCTTCCCTCCGGGGCGTCCTGAGGGCTCTGTGTCCTTGTTCCCTGCTCACTGGGATGGTGGCCTAGAACTGAGCACCAACTGCCTCGGTCACCAGCGTTCCGTGTTCGGGTGGGGCTCAGCCCACCTGCCTTTTCATTGGGTTCTGCTGACGGAACGAGGAAGTCGTTGGGCCCATGATCGCGGATAGGATTCCGTGGGTTCACACGTGTGTGGCTGCAGCCGGCGCCCTCGGTGTCCAGCGGGGTTGGTTCCCGCAGCCCTCGGTGGGACTCGCCGCCGGCGCCCACGCCACCTTCCGGCCTTGAGCTCCGGCCTGTGCAGCGCGGTTGACTGCACAGAGCAGAGCTCCGGGCCACGGAGAGGAGGCCGCCTGCTGACAGGTGGCCCGAAGGAGCAGGAGTAGGACCGACGCCGGTTTTTTACTTGTCTGTTTGTTTGTGTTACCAGTGTGATGCCTCCCCATGACCCCAAGCAAAACGCCGGCCTCTCCGTCTCGCTCAGAACCAGAAAGCTGTCGCTGCCTCTCGGTTCCCGTCTGCCACGCCGACTGCTGACGCTTTGCCTTGAAAAGCTCCAAGTGCCTGTGCTTTGAACTGCGTGGGCCCGTCTCGGGAGGGACTTCCCTGGGGAGAACATGCCCCAAGTGGGAAAGGAAATCTTTCTCTCTCGTCGACATCGAGGTGGTCAAATCAGTGGTTTTTGGGGGTTTTAACCTCACGGTCCCTCAGCGCAGGCGCGCCCTCCCACAGCAATGGCTGCTCTTTCTCGGGGGCAAATGAATGCCATTCGGTTAGGCTTGGCTTTTTTAACGGCTGGAGCGTCTGTTCAGAGAATCCACTTTTTCCCTTTGGACTTTTTTTTTTAAAAGACGATTGCTTTGTATTCTGCTCTGGGCCTTACCTGGCTGCCACTCACGTCTATGGAACTGTGACCGGCCACCGTTTCTAAGGGGCTCAGCCTGCACATCCGAGGCGCCCCACGACATCCGCGCCCCCTGTTTCTCGCTGTGAGGGAGCCGCTGCTGCCCAGAGCCTGCTGCTCCCTGTCCCGCCTCGAAGGCAGGGCCGGGCAGGGGCAGGGCCGCCTCTCAGCGGGCTCACAGCCTTCTTATTAGGAGGCGAGATGGCGGGGAAGGCGAGGGGGATCTGGGCGCTAAGTGGCTCCGAGTGGGAACAATTAGGGATGGAAGAGTGCTCTGGAAATGAACTGCGCCGGGCGAGATTACTTACAAGCGCCGCCATCCCAGCTCGCATCTCCATCAAGAGCCCGCGGTTCTGAGAAGTCATCTTCAGAGCGGTGCTTATTGGAATTTGTAGATAGGGTTTCAGCGGACGCTCTCTGAAACCGGCTAATGCGCGGTCACTCCAGAGCCCCGACACGGCCCCGGTCCCCAGGGCTGCACGGAGGGCCGCGCGCTGCTCGCGATCCTTTAAGGCAGCATCGCCCTCCACGGCCGCTCGGTTCCAAACCAGACCTAACAGTCGCCTCTCCTTCATCATCAAGAAATAACAGTACTTTCGGCATAACACAGTGCTCTGTGTACAATATGACTTCTTAGCCCTGACTTTAAAAATGTGTAATTGGGAACTTTTATAAAAGAGCAATTTTTATATGATTTATTGAATTTTATTTTAATGAACCTGAGAAGGTGGAAGTGGCTGGTGTTTTTCCCCAATCATATACATATTGACATGGAAGCCATCGCGGTATTAGCGTTATCACCTTTATTTGTTCACATGTGGGAACTATACCATATAGCTCAAGGAAAATAAATCGAGATGGGATGGGTTCCTGTGTTTTGGGGGAAAAAACTATAATATTTTGCTGAAATACTGAAATTTGCAGTTTTATTATGGCTCTGACCTTTTGTTTTAATTAAATGTAGTTAAATATAGTATTTGATACAATAAAATGAAGCATGGCACATTACTCAAAATATGTCCCTGATTTCCCGCTTGACGTAGCTTTTCCAGAGCCCTTCACATGTGACGGAGCGCACCCTGCGGTGATTATGTCTGTTCAGAGTTTTCGGTGACTCCGGCCCGACGAGCCGGTAGCCGTCAGATTCACAAGGCATCAGAGGATGCACTGGGTCATGGTCCACGTGGGCCTGCACGCCACGCATTTCTAAGTGCTTCTTCCAACCCATCTAGGTCACTGGGCTGTTACTGACGATCACTATAGCACTTCATTTTTAAGATCATTACATTCATTCGTGCTGCACTCGTAGGTCAAACCCTCTGATAGAAGGACTGGCAGATGCCGTGGGCCTGGAATACCTGCCACTCAACACTGTGTCTTCCCAGGAAAGCCGTGGCCGCAGAGGCCCACCTATGCCAGTGCTGGCCCTCGCTGTGGCCCGGGGGGGGGGTACTCTGCCAGACCCGGAGCCGGGCTGAGCGGGTCCGGCTCAGCCAGCGCACGTGGTTGGAGAGTGGGCCAGGGTGGCTTCCAAGGGAGGTCCGTGCATCGTGACAACAACAGGAAGCTGGACGCTCTGTGGACGGAAAGTGTGTGTCCCTCTAAAATCGGATGTGGAAGGCCCCACGCGATGGGGTCAGGAGGCGGGCCCTCCGTGAGACGGAGCCCTCGTGAATGGGACGGTGCCCGCCAAACAGAAGAAGCGAGAGGTGATCGCTCCACCGTGTGGGGACACAGCGGGGAGGCGGCTACAAAGCGGGAAGAGGGCCTCACGAGACACGGAACCTGCCAGCACCTTGAACGTGGACGTCTCAGCTTCCGGGACCGTGAGAAATCATTGCTGTTGGACCCCCGTCTGTGGTCCTGGCCACGGCAGCCTGGCCCACCTGGACCGGTGCTGCACAGGCAAAGCCGACAGATGTCTACTTGGCCAGAAGGTTTCATCACAGCTTCCCGAACATTTGCTGGCCACAAATCAAGGCCCACGTGTTACGGACACTGTGCGTGTCTCTGGAGTGTGCTCAGGAGTATCAGTGACACTTCCCTTCACCGAACCAGAAACCGAAGATGAAAGGGGTCGTCGGAGCCAAACGAGGCCGCCCGCCAATGCAGGCCTGCTTGTGTGGGGTCGTCTAGGGTTCCGTCTCCGAGGACTGCATGCTTCCTCTGAGCTCGGAGTCACGCAGAATTCAGCGCCTCGCCTTGTTCAGCCATCACTGCTCCTGGCCGCGGCCCGCCCGGCTTCCCAAGGAAGGCCCGTCGGAGCGGAAACCGCGGCTTGAGTTTCTGTTCTCCCCATGACACACGGCTTGGCACACAAAAGGAACCAAATAAACTCTGGGTTACATAAATTTCTGAAAACGGAAATAACATTCTCTCATCTTCTAGTGAACGTTAAGCGGCAAGAAACAAGATCGTACGCTTTTCTCACGTATGAAACCCGTGTTCCGAGGGCGGCGGGTCTTCCAGGGACGACTGTACAGATGTTCTTGCTCTCATTCCATCGAGATCTCGTAAATGTCTCATTTCAAAAAAATACTGCACTGGCCTCCACGTCTGAACTGTCTGAGTGACTTCAGAATTGGGGCAGGGAGCAGCTTCCTGTGGAAGATGATGGCGCTTCCCACAGTCACCAGGGAGTGGAGGCGCCAGAAGCAACGGCTTATTTCCAGCATCATTGTCACTGCAAACATCGCATCTATCATCAGAGGCCGCACTGATGCGTGCTTTTTGCCTGGGTCTACGTCTGTGGCTGAGAAGCTTACAATCTATGCCCGGCCGCGTGGCTCAGTGGATGAGCGTCGACCTATGAACCAGGAGGTCAGGGTTCAATTCCCGGTCGGGGCACATGCCCCGGTTGCCGACTCGATCCCCAGTGTGGGGTGTGCAGGAGGCAGCTGATCCCTGATTCTCTCTCATCATTGATGTTTCTATCTCTCTCCCCTCTCCCTTCCTCTCTGAAGTCAATAAAAAAGTATATTTTAAAAACAGAAGTTTACAACCTCAGTGGGAAAAGGAACACTGACTGAGTCCCACTAAAGTGAAGAGCGAGACTCTCCTCTCTGGTTGTGAAAGATCAGTTTGTCCCAGGGAGGAGGCCCAGCACTGGCGAGGCGAAGCCCGAAGGGGCCACGGGCCTCCACGCTGGGGAGAACAGAAGACGTGCATTCCCGCTCGAGCAGGACGACGTGGCTGACGGCTCCATGCTTTGTGACGCTCGGTCACGGTGACGAGTTTTAGGAGCCTCAGGGTTCAAGGTGGACTCATAATTTCGACATTGGCTGCAGGTCCCATCAGCCAGAGGGTACACGTGACGCAGTACTTCCTAGCGCTGCTGTGACCAAGTCCCACAAACCGGGCGAAACTGGGCGGCGTAAGTGATGAACATGTCTTCTCTTCCTGTCTGGAGGCTGGAAGGGCAAGATCAAGGTGTGGGCAGGGCTGGATCCTTCTGAGGCCGTGCAGAAGGATCGTTCTGTCCTCCCCCCAGCTTCGGGGGGGTTGCTGGCCATCCTTGAACTTGTGGATCACGGTGGCCGTAATGCCTTCCATCGCACGGGAGATTTCCTCGGGCCCTTTCCTCGGGTTGGTCCGGCCTCGCTGGGGGAACCCCTGCTGTGGGCAGAGCGGCCCTGGGCCGGGTCCTGTCCCTCATGACTCACCCGGAGCCCAGGGCCGGGGAGGGTGCGGATGTCCATCCACGGACATTTATTGATCATGAGGGACTTTGAGGTCACAGGCAAGAAGAGCAGTTTTATTTTTAAGTAGGTTTTTACATAACCAGTGAAGGCGCGAGCCAGGAAGTTTCCTTTCAGTTTATGCTCTCCGAGTCCAGCCTGCTGACTGTCCTCGATGAACTGGAGCTGGAAACTTCTTCAGGACAAAGGAGGAAATCCAGTCCCCCTGAGGCCCCATGTGACCCCGCGAGGGACGTGCTCCCCTCAGGGCGACACCGCGTGTCCCTTGTTCCTGAAGGATCCATTGCAGGACGCTGACATGGAAACGCATGCGTCTAGGACTAACCAGGCAATGAAGATGGCAGAGAATCAATAGACATTTTTTGGAAGAAGGGCCGTGAGCCGTTTGGTGGGAGGAAAGGACATGCCAGGAGCTGCATGGTGGAGGGCGGCTCTAGCTCACCGGGAGGCAGCCAGGGGGCGGGTTGCCAGCTTCGGAGATGGTTCTCCTTGCGAAACATCTGCAGCTCGTGCTCCGCGGTGCCTCGGGTGGGCCTTGGGTGGACCGAGGAGGTGAACACGGCGCTGAGACGCAGCGAGGCCGGCGGCCCTCTCCTGCACAAGCAGATGCTTTGATACGAAGGGAAGGGCCAGCAGGAAGGGCGCGCACTCAGCATCGGGAGATGCTCGCAGGATAACGGGCTGGTGGGTGTGGCGCCCTTATCTCCGCGGAGCTTGGGGGGTGATTACAGCTCAGCTTTGGCTGCCGGGTAACCAGGGCCCAGGTGCAGGAGACAGGATGCATGTGGCGATCTGGGGGCAGTCAGAGCAGGGAGCCCCGAGGGAGGGTGCGGCGCAAGGTGCCCTGGACGCAGCTTTTACCTGGCCACGTGGGCGGAGCCGTGGGCCTGGTGCTGGCAGCTCACAGTGAGGGGCTGGTCCGTGTGACAGAACAAGCTCAGAGCACGCACCGCACACGCGTGTGACGGGCCCACTGAGATGCCGGTTCACAGACACAAAGCGATGTTGCAATGAAGAGAAATTGTTGCCCGTAAGAGGCAGGTGTGGGTGTCTGTTTCCAGCGTGTGTGTGGACATGGAGACTCCTAAGCCCTCCTCACACCGCCTGTACCGAGTGTTCTGGAATTTGCATTAATTACAGGCGTCCCGGGAAGCCGCTGCAGCCCACTGCGGGGCGAGGAGCGAGAGCCAGGCTCCTGGAGAGCTGAGTGCGTCCGAGCAGCAGACACGCCTCTGACCGCCGTGCCTGGCAGTGCGGGGCCTCAGCACGCGCTGCCTCAGGGAGCGTTCCCAGATGAACGCAATTGGCATAGGGGTCGTTTTCAAACTTTATCGGAAAGTAATTCCAACCTTAACGACAGGTTGCAAAATAAAAATAACAGAGAGCACACTTATACTCTTATTACACACATTTTACCCCATTTGCGTTATTTTTGCACTCTCTCTTTCTCCCCCCCCCCCACACGTGCATACCACACACACACACACACACACACGCACGCACACACACACACACACCCTTTTCTCTGAACTCTCTGAATGTCACTTACAAACATCTTTTACTCTGAAGTTCTTCACCATGTCATTTCCTAAGAACAGGGATAGTCTGTTACACAACCATCCTCCCGTTATCACCTTCAGTGCATGTAACCTTGATAACGTGTTTTATCTAATCTACCATGTGTGTGCCAATCCTGTCGCTGACCCATCAGTCCTCAGAGCATTTTCCTCCCTTGCAGGGTCCCCTCAGGTCAAGGGTTGCACTTCACCCTGCCTCTTTGGCCTCCCTGTGAACCTGGGATGTTTCCGGCTTTCTTTGTGCTTTAGGACACGAACATTTTGGAGAATCCGCCCCCCCCACACCCAACTGTTTTTAGTAGCACATGTCTCATCGGGGGCTTCTCTTATGTTTCCTTGTGATTAGACCAGGCCAGTTATCCAACACAGAAATAGTCTAGGGCAGCGGTCGCCAACCTTTCGGACCTCACGGACCACCAGTGGCCCACAGACCACCGGTTGGAGACCACTGGTCTAGGGGGAGGTTGTGTCCTCAGGGTACCATATCTGGGGACATTCGGTAGCCATTCATCCCCATTAGTGATGTACATGGTCACGTGTACACATAGTGGATTGCTCTGCATGGTCAGGTGTACACATGGTGGATTGCTGTGCATGGTCAGGTGTACACATGATGGATTGCTGTGCATGGTCACGTGTACACATGGTGGATTGCTGTACATGGTCAGGTGTACACATGGTGGATTGCTGTGCATGGTCAGGTGTACACATGGTGGATTGCTGTGCATGGTCACGTGTACACATGGTGGATTACTGTGCATGGTCACGTGTACACATGGTGGATTGCTGTGCATGGTCAGGTGTACACATGGTGGATTGCTGTGCATGGTCAGGTGTACACATGGTGGATTGCTGTACATGGTCAGGTGTACACATGGTGAACTGCTGTGCATGGTCAGGTGTACACATGGTGGACTGCTGTGCTTGGTCAGGTGTACACATGGTGGACTGCTGTGCATGGTCAGGTGTACACATGGTGGATTGCTGTGCATGGTCAGGTGTACACATGGTGGATTGCTGTACATGGTCAGGTGTACACATGGTGGATTGCTGTACATGGTCAGGTGTACACATGGTGAACTGCTGTACATGGTCAGGTGTACACATGGTGGATTGCTGTGCATGGTCAGGTGTACACATGGTGGATTGCTGTGCATGGTCAGGTGTACACATGGTGGACTGCTGTGCATGGTCAGGTGTACACATGGTGAACTGCTGTGCATGGTCAGGTGTACACATGGTGGATTGCTGTGCATGGTCAGGTGTACACATGGTGAACTGCTGTGCATGGGAAATGATGACGGCATGTGTGTGTTAATCCTGCTGAGATGGTGCCAGCTTTTCAGCATGCTGGGTGGACCCCGCCTGTTGCCAGCACCTGGCTGAGCCCAGGTTGACTGACCTGTCTCCTCCTCCTCCTCCTCCTCCTCCTCCTCCTCCTCCTCCTCCTCCTCCTCCTCCTCCTCCGTGGCCCTCCAGTTGCTGCAGCTGCTTGTAGCAATTAGAACGCATTGTGTGCAAAGACTTGAGTGTTGACTGAACCAATTAAAAGATCAATTAGTGCAGAGCTGAGTGCTCAGAGGAGTGGCTCTGTGACAGGAGCAGACATTCCATCCGCCGGAGCGCTACCGCCTTTCAGGAGCCTGTGCTCCTATTCTTACCTCTTTTCCTTTTCCCGGCTCTGCAGGTTGTACACATCCAGTGGGGCATTCAGTCAGTGGGCTAAGGGCACAGAATGCTTTCCTGGCAATAGGACTTCCATTTGGCTAATGAAGTGGGTTACTAGTAATTCACAGAATTTATAGGAATTACATGATCATAATTAAGTAAAAAGAGTAAAATGATGCTGAGTGTATGCAAATGCTTTGTTTTAGTTTTGGCTTTGATATAGTGCATTCAAAAAGCTTGTTTTCCCACCAGCCATATATATATGTATATATATGGTTTGGATTTCTTGTTATTGTTTTTATAACCAAAAAAGGTCCCAGTTTGTTTTCAGTTTTCCTTCCTATACTGGACTTTCAGCGCATGTGCACCACAAACTATGTGTAAAGCTTCGCACGCAACAGATCTTGTGACATAGTTTTGTAGGCCATGGGATGGAGTGGAGATGGAATATGTTGAATTTCCAGATTTCTAAGGTGCAAAGCTCCAGGAGAGACCTTCTCAGGAGGTGGAAAAAAATCGACTCCAGGAGACTTTTTCAGGGTGTGAAGTAGTAAGGACTGTACCTGGCAGGGCGGGGTGCAGCTAGCAGACAGCAGGAGGCGTCTGACTGAAGCCCGGGATGTGTTTCTGGCCCTTTGGTGGCTGACCCTGCAGGTGAAGCAAGGGCGGTTGTGTTAGGAATGACTGGGGTGACCAGGAGGGAGTCTTCTGCTCCGTGACCCCTCTCTGCTTCCTGCAACCCTGCCAGGTCCCCGGAGAGATGGACTGAGAAGGGAGGCAGGGGAACCACAGGTGTGCTACGGCCTGGCATTGGGGTGAACCTCTCAAAGGAAGGTCTGTCCGTGGACTAGAGGTGACCCAGGAGCACTTGCTTTGTCTGGACAAGGACAGGTCATATGACCTCCCTCAGGTAGCCTGTCACCTGGGTGCTGCCCCATTTCCTACTTGACTCTTTCTTATTCTGGGGACCCTACCGAATGAAAGGCAGCTGCCAGGCCTTGGCGGTCCCCAGCCACAGGGACTCCTGAGGGGGAGTGTTCAGAAGGGAGTCCAAGGGGGGCTTCCTGGGAGGACACCAGGTTGATCTCTCAGTGTTCAGTCTCTCCTCCCCCCACCCCCAACCTCTCCCCCAGCCATCATGGCTCAGTAGCATCATTCCGTGTCCCTCCTTGGGGATGTGATGGCAGAAGGAGCTACAGGCATCTCCTGGGGGCTTGAGCGTCTGGAAAACAGACTTCCATTCAAAGGCCACGATGAAAGGCGGTGTTCGGTGGAGCATCCTAGCATGTTCCCACAGTTCTCGGTTATGGACAGGACAATTCAGCCCAGCTCATTTAAGCTACATAAGCCACCTGGTGCTGGGTTGTTTGTGGAAATTCTAAGAAGTTCATAAGACCATGCTGGTGTGCACAACAGCCAGGAAAACCCACCCAGCTGCTGCGGTGGCCACAGCTGACCAAGGAGACCACCGTCCCCACCTGTGGGTGCTCCTGGGTGCTCACTTCCAAGTCTCCCCTGCTTGGCAGGACCGGGCTTAGGAATGGCAGGACCTGAGCTGCTAGGGAGTCTGGGGAATGTAGTTTCTAGTTTTGCAGATAGAAGCTCTGGGAGGGCGGGAGTGGGTGCTGGGTGAGCCCGCCTGTCTCTGCAGAACTGTCCCAGGGACGGGTGGATGGTGGGCACACACGGGGACTGAGGTCCTGGGTGAGAGCTTGTGAGGAAGCCGACCTTGAGCTGAGCTAGAAGGGACCAGAGGAGGGTCATGGAGAGGCGGACTGGGCCCTGAGGATGGGTGTGGCTTTGCCTGTAGGGGGCGCTCTGAAGACTGTGGCAGGCGTGGGTGGAGAGTTCCTGTTTGAGAGTCATGGTGAGGCCACACAGAGAAGATGAGGCAAGGCCTCGTAGAAGTGTGAATACAGCGTCTTAGGACGCCATCCTCTGCGTGGTGAGGGGTGGCCGGAGGGTCACAGAGCGGGGGCATCATGAGATGGGTGTGTTCGAAGGAGTTTTGTGGCCGAGTGTGTCCAACCAGCCAGGAATCAAGGTGGCAGGTGGTGACAGCCTAGTCTGGATGCCAGCGGTGAGAACACACACACACACACACACACACACACACAAGCACACACGTGCACACACACATATGCACACAAACAAACACATGTGCGCACGCACACACACACAGAATGGATGGCAGGGTCTTTTCAAAGGAGGCAATGAGTGGAGGTGCCAGAATTTTCCACGTCCTAATGGTGCAGGCCTGACGGGCCTCCTGGGCCCTGCGCTGGCGTGGGCACCTGTGAAACGAAGGCTGGGGCCCTCTGACAGCCGGGCCTGCAGGAGCTCCTAGACCCACGGCCTCACAGGAACCAGCGGTGGCTGTTTTGAGTGGAAGAACCGGTGATTGGGGGCCGCTAAGGAGAGAGGAGCGGAAGCTGTCGGAGGTGACTCGGCTTTCTCCCGAGAGCTGGGAGAATGCGAGTTTCTCTGGGCGAGGAGGCCTCGGGCACGTGGGGAGGCGCGCAGTCTGGTTGGAACATGGTTGTGCAGCCGCGAGGGAGACAGCAGGAGGGAGGGGGCTGCAGAGTCAGGACCGGAGCCCTAGCGGGGACATCACCGTCCTTCGTCTGAGCCCCGGTCCGGGGCACTTGGTCCCAGCAGCCCCAGGAATCCAATGCGCCGACAGGCCTTTATTCGTGCGTTTTCCCATCTAAAACAAGTCGGATGCCACTTGGCCACGGTCCATTTCCCTTCGGGCCAGGTAAGATGAGTGATGGTTTGAGAGGTTCCTTCTAAACAACCTGGAAACTCACACGAACGAGGAGGAGCCAGACGTGTGTGTTCATCCACGTTAAGCACTGTTTTCAAAGCTCGTGATGGACAGCCCCTCATGTGTTTACAGGAGGATTCCCCGCTAGCGCTCGCCAGGTATGAAGTGAAATGAAACGCTCGTGGAGGGCCTCAGAAGATGGCCAAGAAAACGGCTAAGGGATCCTTTTGATCTCCAGGCAGCTCTGAGGACAGACAGGACTTCATTCCTCTAAAGTTGCTTTGTTCTTCCGACTGCACTTAGGCCGGTGTGTGTGTGTGTGTGTGTGTGGGGGGGGGGGTGAGGTGGGTAGGGTGCAGGGGGAGAGCATCGGATAGAGCAGTGTTAATCCAGGCCCTTCTCACAGGCACAGCACATCCTTTAGAAGTACCATCCTTTAGATGACGTGAGTGATTCTCCACGTACATCGGGAAAGACTTTGATCTTCCTGTGCGCTTCTCCACAGCCAAACGGCACAGCAAACCCTCCTCTGCTTGTGTAGGGGTTCGCTAAGCAGTCAGGGCAGCGATACTAGCTCCGTGAGACTGCGTTTTAAATGTCAGAGAGCAGAAGGATAAAGATAATTTTACTGGCCCGGCCAGGGTGGCTCAGTGGTTGAGCGCTGACCTATCAACCAGGTCACGGTTTGATTCCCTTTTGGGGCACATGCCTGGGATGTGGGCTTGACTCCACTGGGGGTGTGCAGGAGGTAGCCAATTGATGATTCTCTCTCATCATTGATCTTTCTATCTCTCTCTCCCTCTCCCTTCCTCTCCGAAATCAGTAAAAACATATTAGACAACAGCAATAACAACTCATTGGCCCTGATGACTTCAGTTTTCCAGTGAGACATTCTTTCTCGCAGCACTTGCTGTGCGGCTCCCTTGGCCTGGCCCCGGCCCCGCTGTGGGTGCGGCTGGTGAAGGGGCTGGTGGGACGGCACTGCGAGGGGGAGAAGCTTCGAAGGCCACGTCGTCCTTCCTGGAAAAGGCCTGAGGTTGCTTTGATGGGTGGGGAGCTGCTGGAGATTCGCGTCTAAGGGAGGGTAGCATCAGACTCGTGTTGGTAAAACCCTCTGGAAGTAGCTTGGGGAACGGGTCGCGGGGGGACCTGGTCGGGAAGCCATTGAGGTGCTGAGACACGCGGCGTTGAGAGTGGGGGTCCTGGAGGTACATGGGTTCAGTAAGGTTTTGTCAACTGTCCAGAGCTACACGTTAGTCACGTCACGGCTGGAAACAGGTCATGTTGGCTTCTTGACCCACCTTTCGTGGGAAATGGGATGCAGCGGCTGTGCTGTTTATAAGCGCTAATTCTCTCTCATCATTGATCTTTCAATGACGCACCCTGCGGCCCTGGGTGATTCATCCCATGGCGCTCGTCTCGATCTCAGCCATGCAGGGAGTTCAGGGGGAGAACGTGGCCGACGAGAGCTCTAGCACAGGCGCCAACCCCCTGGGCCCTCCAAGTGGTCAGCGACACGGCCACATTCCTCGGCTGCATTTGTCCTGCAAACACCCGGGTGACACCCTTCCTGAAATGTTGAGAGCATGGATGAGAGCCAGAGGTGAACTCTGCCTGGATCCCCAGTCACATCCCAGTGTGGCCGGCAAGCGATTGTTCAACAGCCACCTGGGCCACCTGAGCACCTGGGCCACCTGAGCACCTGGGCCACCTGAGCCACCTGGGCCACCTGAGCCACCTGGGCCACCTGGGCCACCTGAGCCACCTGGGCCACCTGAGCACCTGGGCCACCTGAGCCACCTGGGCCACCTGAGCCACCTGGGCCACCTGAGCCACTTGAGCCACCTGGGCCACCTGAGCACCTGGGCCACCTGAGCCACCTGGGCCACCTGAGCCACCTGGGCCACCTGAGCCACTTGAGCCACCTGGGCCACCTGAGCACCTGGGCCACCTGAGCACCTGGGCCACCTGAGCACCTGGGCCACCTGAGCCACCTGGGCCACCTGAGCCACTTGAGCCACCTGGGCCACCTGAGCACCTGGGCCACCTGAGCACCTGGGCCACCTGAGCACCTGGGCCACCTGAGCCACCTGGGCCACCTGAGCCACCTGAGCCACCTGGGCCACCTGAGCCACCTGGGCCACCTGAGCACCTGAGCCACCGGAGTCACCTGAGCACCTGAGCACCTGGGCCACCTGGGCCACCTGAGCACCTGGGCCACCTGAGCACCTGGGCCACCTGGGCCACCTGAGCACCTGGGCCACCTGAGCACCTGGGCCATTTGAGCACCTGGACCACCTGAGCACCTGGACCATCTGAGCACCTGGGCCACCTGAGTATCTGAGGCACTTGAGCCACCTGAGCACCTGGGCCACCTGAGCAGCTGGGCCACCTGAGTATCTGAGGCACTTGAGCCACCTGAGCACCTGGGCCACCTGAGCACCTGAGCCACCTGAGTATCTGAGGCACTTGAGCCACCTGAGCACCTGGGCCACCTGAGCACCTGGGCCACCTGAGTATCTGAGGCACTTGAGCCACCTGAGCACCTGGGCCACCTGAGTATCTGAGGCACTTGAGCCACATGAGCACCTGGGCCACCTGAGCACCTGAGCACCTGGGCCACCTGAGCACCTGGGCCACCTGGGCCACCTGAGCCACCTGAGCACCTGGGCCACCTGAGCCACCTGATCACCTGGGCCACCTGAGCACCTGAGCCACCTGAGCACCTGGGCCTCTGAAGCAGCCATTCGCCAGATCGCAGGTGGCTACACACCATCTCAACACTTGTCTGGAATTCACTAAGAGGAGTGGCGCAGGACATGTTTCTCTATGAGTGGACATAAGTGTCTTTAAAAGAGCAAAGGGAGATTATTCGTTCTGCTCTACTCCTTCCTGTCCATCCACCCATCAGAAGTATGGCCGTCTCCGCCCAGAAGAGCCGAAACCTGGGCCTGGGCCAGACCTCCGTGAAGATGCCAGGAGACCTGTCCCAGGTGCTGTCCCAGGCCCCGCTCAGCTAAGCAAACACCCGACCGCACAGTCTCACCCTAGATGTACACACAGAGGGAGGGAGAGGGTGTGGATGGGAAAGCGAGTGTGAGGCCCAGAACTTAGGAAGACGCGCAGAATCAGGGGATGGATGAACGTCAGCTGGAAAGAGCGCGGTCCCTGGGCGCTCTGTGGACGGCGGTTGCGGTCCTGCGTGGGCCGGGGCATTTCTGGGGGCCTGCTGACTGCACCACGGCGCAATCCATGCCATTTAGGACACACATGTTCAGAAACAGATTTTAGAAAGATTGAAGCTAAAACACCTCAAAGGGGAAAAAAATCAGAATCAGACTTTTGTTCTTATCGTTTTAAATTTCACATTAAAACACTCTTAAAAAAAAAAAAAAGATTTTCTGCTTAGAAAAGCAGGCTTTAGCTCTGCAGTTATTATCTTATCTATCATACTTTTTCTCTGAAAATTCCAGACATGGAAAATGGCATTCTTAATATGTCCATTCCCAAGTAGTTTGTTATTTTTGAAAGAAATAACAGAATGTTTTTACTTTTATGATTGCTTCGTGTGAATGTATAGTTTACATTTTTGGGTTATATTTTTCCCATCATTAAACAATTCCGGACAATGAGGGCAAAACAAAACTGAATATAAATAATTTAGTTGAGTTCCTTTTCTTCTTGCAAACATGTTTAAACTCATGTTTTTAAAAAAAGTTGGATTACTTCTTAAGGCTATAAATGTATATCCTGGCTTTTCCTGGACACGCAAGAACATTGGGTGAAGCTGTTTTTCTCTTGCACATTGTTTTTGGCGGCTCCGGGGGAAAGTCTGTTCGCTTGTCCAGATACATTTCACCAGCAGGATCCCGGGCTCTGGAAACCACGGCGAATGCCTGCGAGATAAGGGCCTTTGCAGCATGGGGGTACTGTGTGTTTGTGCATCTACTGCACGTTCCGGTACTGGGAGCGCTCAGGAATGTGGTGTGTGTGAGCTGAGACGGTGTTCACATTGTACCTTATTTTGAAAGTAAGAGATACTGTGGGGCGAAAGGGCTTCACGCTTTAGGGGCCCCGGGTGGGAATCAATGCCTCACAGTCTTTGAGAATCGGCGCTCTGCTCTGTCCAGAGACTTTCTGGGGACAACTGTTCAGTGGGCTGTTTTTTTTGTTGTTGTTGTTATTATTATTTATTTATTTTAAAATATATTTTCGTTGATTTCAGAGAGGAAGGGAGAGGGAGAGAGAGATAGAAACATCCATGATGAGAGAGAATCATGGATCAGCGGCCTCCTGCTCACCCCACACTGGGGATCAAACCCACAACCTGGGCCTGTGCCCTGATCGGGAATCGAACCGTGACCTCCTGGTTCCTAGGTCGATGCTCAACCACGGAGCCACGCCGGCCGGGCCCAGTGTGCTGTTTTGTTCCCGAGTGTTTTCAATGAGGGCAAGGTCTCACACCCATCGGAGGAGTCCATGATCGGCATTTCCGGTCTGTCAGCCACGTGCCCTTCACCTTTCATTCCGTCTGCATGTGTGTGGGAATGTGTTTGGTTTTTTAAAGCGTTTGTGGGTTACCAAAGGCACACCCACGGTTGCTCCTCCAACGTGCGGACGCCTGCTCTCCCTCCGCCCCTGGCCCCGGGAGCAGCGTCCAGGCCGCCGGAAAGAAAGGCCGTGTGCCATCCCGTGGCCCGCCCCCCGCGCGTGCATTTTCACGGGATCGCGACTAAGAGCGTCGGCGTGTCCTAGTGGAAGCATCAGCCCTGGAGTCCGAGGAGACGGACTTCACACCCCACGGCCGGCCACGGGCTGCGTGCCTGCAGCCAGGTCTCCCCGCCCTGAGCTCGTTCTTCCCTGTCCCTCGCAGCGGCTGGGAGCCGCGAGCGAGATCGCGCGTGTGGGACGTGCTGGACGGCACCAGTTTGCTGGGGAGCAAGGGAAGATGCTGCTCTCGTGTCATTACCGTTGTCTTTGCTATTGTCACTGTGAGTGATACGTGTCAGGACCCCGTATGGGTAAGCGACGCACAGGATGGGAGGAGGACGCAAGAGGCAAGGAGTGTGGGGGAGCGGGTTATGGGGACTAGAGACCAGGGGATGAAGTGAGGGCCCCCGGGCGGAGTCGGCGTTCGCGGCTGCGGTGAAGACGTTGGCCGTCGGGGCCTGCCTCGTGGCGCGGGCCTCTCCGCCCAGCTCACCGCGCGTGGAGCTCCCTCTGGGGCTGTGATGAGTCCTCGTCTCCCGGTGACGCGCTGGCTCCGGGCGGCCGCGAGGGCTGCCTGCTGCTCCTTGCCAGGAGGCCCTGCCCGCGGTCCACAGCGCGGTCGGCGGGCCTCCTCCCAGGCCGGCAGGTGCCCGCCTCTGACTTCTTCCTCAGGGACCAGCCAGAGAAACGCTGCCTCAGGACGGCCCCACCTGGTGAGGCCAGGCCGCCCCCCTTTGCCGTGTAACAGAATACAGTCCCAGGACCGATAGCTCATCATCTTCCCCAGTTCTGCCCCCATGCAGAGGAAGAGGTGACACAGGGCCTTGTATACAGAGGAAGGGGACCGGGGACCATCTTAGAATCCTGCCGCCATGGTGCCTCCTGTGCCTCATGTCTACCACGTGCTCTCGATGTTGTGCTCTCGAAGGCCGTGCAGGATGGACACTGGGGCAGAGAATGGAACCCCCGTCTCTAATTTGCATGAACTTGACCAAGTCCTTTCACTTCCTGGATCATTTCAACCCCATCTGCACCGAGAGGCTCTCAGTAAAGGTGTGAATATGGGATGTGATGGACAGTCACATATTCACTCAGCAAATGCTTGCTAAGCACCTTGAATGACAGAAATGTGTTGTCTGGAGGCGGGAGATCCACGATCGAGGCTCCGGGCTGTGCAGAGGGCTGTGGCGGCTGCCTGTTCTGATGTCTCTTTAAGAGAGTCCTTTAGTCCTTTATTTAAAAAATGTATCGGATGCCTACTGTGCGCTAGACAGTGCTTCCGGCACTGAGGAGACATTAGCGATGAAAGCAGCCAAAAGCGCTGCTGTGGTGGAGCCGACATCCTCCTCAGGAAACAGGGAGTCAGCATCACCCACATTCAGTGACATACAGTGTGTGCCGTGTGCAGGGGATGCATGATGCACCCACATGGCCAGGTGCAGTGTACCGTGTGCAGAGGATGCATGATACACCCACATGTCCAGGTAGAGAGTGTACCGTGTGCAGAGGATGTATGATACACCCACATGTCCAGGTAGGGAGTATAGCATGTGCAGAGGATGCATGATACACCCACGTGTCCCAGGTGCTGAGTGTACCATGTGCAGAGGATACATGATACGCCCACATGTCCAGGATACATGATACACCCACACTCCCCAGGTACCACTGCGCAGGAACACTGGGTGTGAGCGGGACAGGCGGGAGGTGTGGTTTGAGGGTTGTGCTTAGTGAGATGAAAGGTCTTAGGAATCCCAGCCGGGTGATCAGGTGATTGTCTGGAATCATCTCTTGCAAACAGTCATGAACAGAGTGACACCTCATGAGCATCTCGGTGGGCGGGGTGCTGTGTGGCTGAGTTTACGAGGGAAGTGGTCCCCTCGGGTCCTGCCGAAAGGAGGGAGCCGTTGGAGTCTCCTGCACGCGCACAGGCCTCCGCACACTAACGGACGGAAGCCAGCGGGAGACGAAATGCCAGTGGCCTGGGCCTGGCAGAGCAGCCCCCACCGGCTGGCGGGAGGATGTGCAGGGTGTTTGGGGACCGCCCCTCTCCTCGGGGCGCCTCAGCTTTGGCAGTGGCCCTGGGAGAGGCACGGAGCCAGGAAGAGGGGGCCCGAGGGACTTGGAGATGGCCTCCCATGAGCCTTGTATACACTAGTTTATATACTAGTGGCTGAAACTGCAGTTCCAGGAAATAGTTGACTTCCCGAGGTCACCCAGCGAGTGGCAGAGCTGGAGCTCAGCCCAGGCCTCCTGACTCCCCTGCTGACGCCTCTGTAGATGCCTCTGCATAGGCAGCGCCTTCCTGCCTGGTCCTGGGCCTCCCCTCAAGCTCCGCCTCTCCCACCAGCCCCGCCGGGGCCCCCTTCCTGGCTCCCTCAGCCTGATGTGCTGGAGAGAGAGGCTGCATCCTATTTGGGATTCATTGGCTAGGCTGCTCTACCAAAGCTCCACTAACCCAGTGAGTTCAAACTAAGAGTTTTATTGTCTGGAGGCTGGAAGCCCAAGGTCAAGTCCCAGGTCAAGGGGATGGCGGGTAGGGTTGGTTCCTTCTGAGGCCAAGGGCGGATCAGCCCTGTGCCTTTCTCCCAGCGCCTGATGGTTCAGGGCCACCCTCTCTCCAGGCCTTGGCCCGGATCTCTGCCTTCCTCTCCACGTGGTGTCTTGCTGTCAACCGATGATCATCGTACCAATGAGAGGACTAGGTCCCCAGAGGAGTCCCAAGGGAAGATCTCTGGGGACATGCTGACCTTCAGAGGAAAAGCCTGCGCTCAGGTGGCTCCTAGGTGACACCGAGTAAAGCCAGGAATTATCTGTGACCCTATGTTTTCTCAAAATTCCCAACTCTGCTGGTCAACCCATGGAGTGTCTTGGCCAGATTCTTCCTTGAACATTGTTCTAGCTAAAGTTCACCATAATATTGAGAGCTGCAGAAACAGAGGCAGAGCCGAGGATTTATATTTCCAGGCTCAGCACCGCTTCCTCCATGAAGCATTCCTGGATTTTTCCCACCAGGAGGGATGCCTCTCTTCTGTGAATTTATCTACCATTCCCTCATGTCCAAGTGAGAACCGCTGGTTTATACTAAGTTGCGAATGACTGATATAACATCCTACCCTAAGATTAGATTTTCATGAAAGAAGTAGGAGCATGACAATGCAGAGGTTGCCTGAAGGGGAGGAAGGAAGGGAGAGCAGGAAAGAGACAGCCCCTGGAGGTGGACTTTGTTTGTAGCTCGCTATGGAGGAGAAAAGATGTGAAAGCCTCGTGGTCCCTTGGTTCCCAACAGCGTTGTTCTACCCCCCACCTACCGGGGGCTATGTCTTTCCTTTACCTTGAATTTGATCTTAGGCTGCAACGGTGAGCACCCTTACAGGTCTCCACCTAACAAGAGGAGGGCATCACCCAAGATGTGTATCTTTGTGAAACAACCATGAAAAAAGCCAGCCTGTCGGAGCCTCTCTAGGAGGCTGTGCGTTTGGTAAGCCGTGTGGCCCTTGGGAGTCAGAGAAGGGTTTTCAGGGCAGCTTCTGACGGACGGGGGTCCTCGGTCCCGTGTGATTTAAAACACGTCCCATCAGGCCCGCACATGTGCCAGCGAGGGCCGACGCTGCGCCCAGGACCTGCGGGAGAGGGGAATTCGTGATATCCAGGCAGCTGATAGCTCGTCCCGATGACAGATGTGTTTCAAACGACGTCTAAGTATTCGCTCTGAAGCACGCCAGAAAGGAGTCGGAGGGGAAGCTCGGCCGCAGACGAGCCAGAGATCTGTCTTGTCTGTGAGGCCAAACGTAAGCCCGGCTATTGGAACATGCACACATTCAGAGTCTTAAAAAAAAAAGGCCGGCCGTGGCGACCGCCAGGAAGAAATGCCAGACGCTCGGCTGGCTTGGCTGCACCTGACGGACGTTCATTCACGGGCACGGAGCCGAGACGGACGGCTCAGCCCGGCCAGACTTCATGCTTCATTACCTCGCCCACCTCCACTCGGGCGGACGGGCCCGCGCGGTAATAGCTGGCAATAGACAGCGCCGCAATTACTGTGTGTTTAAACACTTGGTGTTTTTCCAGCGTGTGTGCAGCCTGTGTTCTGAAAATAATTGGGTAGGTGCTTAACAAACCGTGGATCTTTGCTCGTAAGTGAATTAAAGCAGTCAATATTTCCCTATTGTGAAGGGCAATTTCCGCAGAGCATCGGAGTGCCAGGGACACAAAGCTGCGATTTCCCTTCCAGCTCCGTCTCTTCCCGTAACTGAGTTTCAGAGCTGCAGAAAGAGCTAACGGCCAGTCGCATGTGCATTTGTAAAGCATTTATCTTATGTGCAGTGTTCCGCTCAGGAATGCTTTCACACTTTGCAAGCCTGTAGGGCCATGTTAATTGAAAAATGCCACTAAGAATTGTTATTTCCGAGGCACTGTTGTGAGGTCTGGTTGACATAAGAAAAGCTGTCCATGTCTAATGTAAGCAGCTTGAGGAGTTTTGTGATCAGCATATCCCCATGCAACCATCACTACGTTCTCTGCCATAAACACACCCACAGTTTCCAGAAGTTTCCTACAATCCTCTTTTTTTGTTGTTGTTAATCCTCGCCCAGGGATATTTTTCCATTGATTTTTAGGGAGAGTGGAAGAGAGGGAGAGACAGAGAGAGACCTCGATGTGAGAGAAACACAGTGATTGGCTGCCTCCTGCAGGAGCCCTGACCAGGGCCCGGGCTGGGGAGGAGCCTGCAACCGAGGTACTTGCCCTTGACCAGAATCGAACCCGGGACCCTTTGGTCCACAGGCTGACGCTCTAGCCATTGAGCCACACCAGCTAGGGCCATTTCTTTATTTCCTCTCATTATTTTCTAAGAGGAACATTTAACTTGAGATCCACCCTCTGAGCAGGATCCTAGCTCACAGCGCCAGCATTAACTGTCGGTCCTTCATGGGGCGGCGGACCCCAAGGAACAAGTGGTCCCGTGTATCAGGACCCTCATTCCCTCTGACTAATCTGATTGGGCATCTTCACATTTTAAGAGTGAATCTGTCTATAATCCAAAGGCGACTTGAGCCAGAGGAAAGAGGAAATCTTTTTTTAAAAAAATATATTTTCTTGATTTTTTTTAATTGATTTTTTTTTTTTTTTTTTTTTTTTTTTTTACAGAGAGGAAGGGAGAGGGATAGAGAGTCAGAAACATCGATGAGAGAGAAACATCGATCAGCTGTCTCTTGCACACCCCCTACTGGGGATGTGCCCGCAACCAAGGTACATGCCCTTGACCGGAATCGAACCTGGGACCCTGCAGTCCGCAGGCCGACGCTCTATCCACTGAGCCAAACCAGCCAGGGCAAAAGAGGAAATCTTAAGGTTGTGGGAAGAAGCAGGGAGTTTGAGCACAGGGTCTGAAGCTTGGAAGGAAATAGGCCCTGATGGATTGAAGCTGAACTTTTCTCCCACTTCTTGCCTGACATGTTGCCCTTTTCTGGAAAGAATTGACAAATTTTGGCAAAAACCACACGCTATGAAATAAACGAATCTGCACCTTCAGTTCGGGCACCTCCTTGGCACCGAATGAGACGTGCAGGGGCGGCTTCCCCTGGACCTCCGTGAGACTCAGCGCTCCAGGCTCTGTGGTCCCACGGCCGGGAAACCCTGCTCCCGAGACTCCGCTCTCAGGAAGAAGTGGGTTCCGTGCGCGCACCCCGCTGTAGAATCGTCAGGGTGTGCTCTGCGTGGCTGCGGCTGACTTTAGGATAACTGGTAGACTGCTAACGTGTATCGGCATATTCTTACTGTTGTTAGTTCCTCTGACATTTTGCAAGAAGCAGGGGTTAAAATGATTTTCAGAAACTATTTCAAATTGGTATATTTTTAATTATGCCAAGTGGAGAGTCTTTATGCTTATTTGGTTAGACCTGAAAAGTTGATTCGATTGCAAATGTTCGAATTTAAGGCATCTTAAAGAACATTCCGGCCAGGCCCCTGAAGGCAGAGTTGTCTGGTGTCTTTGAACCGGGCACCTCTTGCTGCGACTCCTGGTCCAGTGCTCGCTCGGCTGCACCAATGCCCCATCTTGACTGACAAACCCCAATCACTGAAACATGCTGTGGCATCCAGAATCAGGGTCCCTCTTAGAACCATGTCCTCCATGGCTGCTGTCAGACCCTCTCGCTGACCGGGACTCCTGGGCTGTGAGGGGAGGAGGTGGGACATTTTTCCTGGACCTCAAGCTCAGGAAGTGGGGCAACATGAGAACTGTGATGATATCTCTACTTGATGAGATATTATACTTATGTGCATATATTAAACACATTGACTTGTTTAACCTAAAACTTAAAAATATGCCACAATTCTATAACCATTTTAAAAAATTTTTTTTTATTGATTTTAGAGAGGAAGGGAAAGGGAGAGAGAGATAGAAACATCAACGATGAGAGAGAATCATGGATCGGCTGCCTCCTGCACGCCCCACACTGGGGATCGAGTCTGCAACCTGGCACATGCCCTGACCAGGAACTGAACTGTGACCTCGTGGTTCATAGGTCAACACTCAACCACTGAGCCACACCGGCTGTTGTAACCATGTTTTAATGTTTAATTTATTGGAATATTCCAGAATAGAAATGGCTGAGGTCTGCCAACATTGAGAGGTCCTGTTAGTACTTGTGACTCAAAGAATTTGTATTCTCCCTCTTTCCTTTGAAATTGTTGGAGGAAATATCTGTTTCTTCCAGCCCAAAAGTGTGGTGCGGCCCCGGCTCCAGTGCCACTAACGCTCCATCTCAGCCTGTTCCGAAGCCACGCGTCCTTCAGAGACCTTTTTCCGGACTGTCTGCGATAGGAGTCAACCTGCCTTTTTTTTTAACTTCCCGGACACTGAAATCTTGTGTTCTAGTTTTCTGTGTCTGCGTCTCATCCCACCTTATGACTTATAAAGCCCGGATGGCAGATGAGGGCCCACCCACGCTGGCCAGACGGGAGAGCGTCCCTGTCTGGTGAGCGGTGAAGCGTGCAGGCTCATCCCAGGGGCCATGGACTGAAGGCTGCGTCCTCCCAAAGCGTGTGTGTTGAGTCCTAGCCCCTTGTGATGCGTGAAGAGCTGAGGCCTGGGAGTGGCTGGGTCATGAGGGTGGAGCGCCCACGAACAGGATTCGTTCTCTTTATAAGAAGAGACCGAGAGCTCGCTGTCAGCCACGCGAGGTTCGATGAGAGACGGCTACCTGCGAACCAGGAGGCGAGCCCCGGCCGACACCAGATCTGCAGCACCTGGACCTGGGCCTGCACAGCCTCTCCAGCTATGGGGAATAACTGCTTCTGTTCTAGGCCCCTGGTCCATGGCCAGTTGTGAGAGCAGCCCAAACTGACGAAGACATCGCGAGAGGCACATGGAGAAGAGCAGGGAGGGGCCCGGGAGTGGAAGATGGGCACCATTTTGTACAGCTAACAGGTCTAGGTTTTATTCCAAGGACAAGCGGGGACCATCGAGAAACGCTGGCCAAGGAGGGGTGTCATGAATAGAATACACGCCTGGAAACAGTCCGCTGGAAGCACATGGAAGGTTGGAGGGAGGCCTCTGTAAAACATCAGATGACTGGCCCTGTTGGTGTGGTCTTGCTGGCCGGAGAAAGAGTGAGTTTGGCAGGTGAAGACTGGAGTCGTGGTGAGAGTAGCATGGATCAGTGATTGGCTTGGGATTGATCAGATCACTGAACTACATTAAAGGTGACCTTATAGATCAGACTGCCCAGCCGTGTCCCACCCCTGAGGCCTCCTGGAGTGCAGGTGACAGGTGGCAACTGAGGGTCTGATGCCCCGATGGCAGCTTTCCAACCGCCAGTGCACCTGCCACCCTTTTGGACAATATTAACCTTCTCCTTAGACTGAGCCTCCATCTCCCCCTTGTTCCCATCTGCGCCTGGTCCTGCCCTCTGGGCTGGTGCTGCATGAATCCACGTGATGACTCTTCAGGCACTTCAGGGCAGCATCCTGTCCCCTCGTGTGGCACCTTCTTTTTGCCGGCTCAGCCTTTTAGAGGTGAATACAGCATGGGACCTAAAGTACACGCATGAGCATGGCAGTCCTCAGCCTCATCACTCATGGAGCCCTGGAGTGTCTGAGAAGGCCACGCATGCAAACCTTCCTGGGGCAGGACGCCTCCCGGCACCTCCCAGGCTGCCCGTGGCGTCTCCTTTTCGGTATTTCTGCCCATTTACAGTCCACTGAGTCGGAGACGGTGAACTAGAGCATCTGTATCAATGCGGATACATCTCAAAACCAGAGGCAATGCCGGCGTTGAAGAATATATACAATCGCACAACATGTGTACAACCTTTGCTACCTGGACAGCAATTCTTTTCATATGTATCGATATATTACCCTCTGTTTCTATAGCGATAAATACTTGAGCGATGATGGGGCCATCTCTGGGCAGACCCTTAGTCTGCTGGGGCGGCCGTAACCACGTGGCACACTGAGACCTAAACCACGGAGATGGATTGTCCCAGCCCTGGAGCCAGAAGCCCTCCTTCCGTCCGACCTCGTGTTAACGGATTGCATCTGAATCAGTCCTATTCCCAAACAAGGTCACATGTTGAGGGACTGAGGGTTAGGATTTCAACAGATGGACTTTGGGGGACATGCGTCGACCCGAAACAGGGAGGGCGAGAAGGAAGTGGCATCCGGGAATGGAGGGGCGTCATGTATCTGTAATGAGTTTTGGGAAGAGATTTGAAGCAAATATGATAGAAGGATGTGAATTGATAAAGCGGAGTGGCAGGTACTGTGTGTGCAGTCTTGTCGGGAAGATGGAATAATTTTACGCTTTAAAAGGGTCTTTACTAACATTAGGACGCGGCCTCAGTGGGCCTGGTGCCGTGCAGCAGGCTGGGGAATTGCCGATGTTGATACAGGGCAGTGACTTCCAACCCGGGTGCTGCAAGAATTGTTGAAAGATGCCGCACCTGACTGTTTGGTCAGGCACACGGACCCTTTCCCTTAGGGCAGTGGTTCTCAACCTTCCTAATGCCACGATCCTTTCATACAGTTCCTCATGTTGTGGTGACCCCCAACCATAAAATTATTTTCGTTGCTACTTCATCACTGTAATTTTGCTACTGTTATGAATCGTCATGTAAATATCTGATATGCGGGATGTATTTTCATTGTTACAAACTGAACATAATTAAAGCATAGTGATTGATCACAAAAACAATATGTAGTTATATACATGTTTTCCGATGACCTTAGGCGACCCCTGTGAAAGGGTCGTTCGACCCCCAAAGGGGTCGCAACCCACAGGTTGGCGACCCACAGGTTGAGAACCGCTGCCTTAGATTGTCCAATGAAAGCATGGCAACGGCCAACACAGCTGAGAATCAGCCATCAAGCTGTCAAGTGTGCGTGCCCTGTCTTGAACCATAACCAGATAGGTCATATGATAGCGTCGCACCTTATTGGTAATGTCGCATAATAAAGTTGCATCTGAATGATTAATTCTTGGCACCAGAAATCCTTATATACAAGTATAGGCATCTGATTTTTTAAAAAGTCACTTTGGAGCAAAAAGGGTGGGTAATTACTGTAACTGTTATTATTTCGTAAATCAGTGAAAATTATGCCCATGTTTTCGGCTGAGCAGCAAAGCATATCTTGGGTGTGATGCAGCATTTCTGTGACTAGTGTGTGTGCCCGTCAGACGGGAAGGTGGGGATGGCTGGCGGAGAGGACAGACGCCTCCCCGAGGAGGAGTGACTGAGAGACAGGTCCGTGTGTGCGAGGAGGAGCGCGATGTCTGGGGCACACAGGAGCCGTCCCGTGGACAGGAGGGTCCCGTTTGTGCCAAATCCCCCCAAGTGTGTGAAGCTCGGCAGCGTGGTGGGCCTCAGGCTGGTGGATTTCACTCGAGGTTGAAAACACTCGCCGACTCAGCCAAGCTCTCCCCATACTCTCTGCTCCCCACACATGGAGAGGGCTGCGAGGAGAGGGGTGAGCTCTGTGCACCGGGGTGACAGGTAAAGGCCCAGGGACGCCTGGGTGAGACGCTGCCGGTGAAGGTAAACATTGGCCAGCCAGCCCTGAGCTCCCCCGTCCGAGGGTGGGCTTCTCGGCTTCCAGCTTCCCACCTTGTCAACTTACTGCGGGAAAGATGCGGGGGCAGCTCTCCCGACAGTCGCTCTGTTTTTGTAGAAACCCTACTGCTTCCTGTGCAGGTCCTCGCACGCAATCTGCGTACACAATGAGTCCTGACTCATGTTGGAAATGACCATTTTGCAGAATTGACCTAGTTCCCCTTTCTGGAAATTGAGATGGTGATCTTTATCAGTCCTAGTCCCCCCCCCCCCCCGCCCCGTTCCCCCCAATTCTCCGTAGTTCCTTAGAGGTTGATGATGATTCAGCGCTCACGCTGCCAAATGTCACAGGCCCGGACTCGGGGCCCAGATATGGCGGCCCTGAGAAGCGGCGTCCTGTGAGGTCAAGTCCTAGGCTGTCGGCGGGCAGCCCGTGGCTCAGCCCATTAGGAGCTGAGGGCCAAGAGCCTCCTGTGGCCTGGGGGCTCCTTCGTCTGCAAACCCGCTTTCCGACCCAGAGCGCGTGCGGAGGAGAGGGGGGTGCACACAGCAAGCCCTGAGCGCAGGCCGCCTCTCCCGTCGCCAGCTCGGGCTTGGGCTTATGGCCGCGCCGTCTTCCCGCTGAAGCGGAGTCTGCACAGAGGAGATGCTGCCAGGTGGCCACGGGGCAGTGCCCAGGGCACCCCGGTGCCCGGGACGCATGTGGCCTCCCTTTGCTGTGACGCGGTCCTAAACGCCACCGCTCCCATTTTGCCCTCGGGGATTTTTAAAGATTGAGGCTCCCAGACACCGGGTTTTCCAATAATCTCATTACAACCGGGGGCTCCGGGCCAAGGGTCCCTCTTTCCTCCGGCCGCCCACGCCCCCCGAGTGTCCCGGCCCCCAGGACGCCCTGCAGTCCTCCTCCCCGTAGGCGTTGCTCCTCGCTTTCCTCGTCCAGGCTACTCCCAGGTCTCACCAGAAGTTCCTTTTTGCAAGAAACCGTTCCTTCTTAAAACCATACCTGGAAGCGCACCCACCTCGTACGTTCTCTGGAGCACAGCGGGCGCGGAATGGAACTGCTTTTCCCGAGTTCTTCTGTGGCCATTACCGTCTCTGAAATAGCGCTCTCGTCCAGGATTTCCTTCTGTCTTATTCCAGCCACCTCCCTGGACTTGGGGCCATGGGGCTCTGTCCTCTGAGAGATGGAGTGGATTTGGAGGGTAACTGAGAAGGGTTGGAGGCAGTTCTCAGTTTTATCGTCTGCGGTCCTGTGCTCACGGTTTCCACAGGAATAAGGGAGAGGGGAGCAGGCTTTCTGGGGAGGGAGGGGAGGGGAGGGGGAGGGAAGATGCTGGTTTTCACCTGTTAGGGTTAATGTGTTGGGGGATTCGCTGCTGCACAGGGGATGGTTCAGCAGATGGTTTATAGGAGAGGCTGGCTCTGCCCTCTATGTTTGGGAATGACCCAGGGACAAGACGGGGCTAAAGGAAGGCCTGGTCACGGGGAAAGCACAGGACAGACAGGGTAGGAGGGACAGGCCAGCTGACAACAGACTCCCGAAGGCCATCTGCATCCGGGTGGGGAAGGAACGGGATCCAGCGAAGACAGAAGCAAAGCCAGCAGAGAGGAGGACAGTGAGGGGAGCTTTTCACCGGGGAAGAGAAGCGAGAGAACATTGAAACAAACTGTGAAGCAAAAATAAAGACGATGGAAATTGGAAAGGATTGTTGGACTTGGCCACTCAGTAACAACACACGATGCCCAGCACCACTGACCACTCAGGGTGGGGCCGCATGGCGTTAAACACTTGCGCCCCTGAATCATTACAGTATCCCCAGGAGACATTGTATTTGTTATAATTCTCTTTCAAGGTGAGGAAAAAGCAGTGATGTCGACTGGTTAAAAAAGACCCAACGCCTTAGCCCTCAGGAGAGTTGGGGTTCCGACTCCTGGTATCTGATTCCAAAGCAGGAGCTTCTGAGCATTTAGTCCCTGCAGAAAACGCCTCTAGTGTCGGACAGATTGCAGAAGTCGAGGACCCTTTGGGGATGAGGAAGAAACTGACGGGGGCTCACTCCTGTTTTAAGAACTTTGGGGGGGATGGGAAGGGGGGGAGAGCCAACAAGAGAGTGTGGTTGAGAGACGTTTAGAGTTTTCTACCGTTGTTTTTCTGAGGGTGGGGACGACAGGATACAGGTAAAAGATGGAATCAGTGGCCACGAAATGAGAAGGGAGGGTTTCGTAACTTCATCTGGGAAGTTGTGGTAAAAAGGGGGGTGTTCCTCAGGTGGGGTCAGCAGTAGGCTGAGGGGTTAAAACAAAGTAATCAAACTCCAGGTTGTTAGCAGGGAGGTGGGTGCAGGGAAAGGTGTGTGGGGCTCAGGAGATGAGGAGAAGGACAGGGGAGAAGGTCAGGCTCATTTCAAAAGAGGAGAGTGTGTGGCCTGGCCGGCGTGGCTCAGGGGTTCAGCATTGACCTATGAACCAGGAGGTCATGGTCTGATTCCTGGTTGGGACACATGCCCAGGTTGTGGGCTTGATCCCCAGTAGGGGGCGTGAAGGAGGCAGCTGATCCATGATTCTCTCTCATCATTGATGTTTCTATTCCTCTCCCTTCCTCTCTGAAATCAATAAAATATATATATATATGTATTTAAAGAGGAGACTGTGTTGAAAGGGTAAGTAGAAAGAGATGGAGAGACTGTTCCAGGTAAGAGAGCTAAACAGAGGTGCCCTACAGCCCCCAACTCCTGGTGGGAGAGAAGAAGGGAGGCCTGCCCCACAGCCTTTGTTGGATAAAACGACACAGAAAACCACGCTGGGCTCGCCATCTATAACGCCATCAAACCAGGGGCGGGGGGTGGGGGTGGGGGGAGGGGGCGGGGGGATGGGATGTAGGCCTTCACCATCTATTTACTGGTTTATTGGGCGTTTTGTCAACGAAGGTGCCTGGATTTGGTGGGATGCCGTGAAATTGCATAGGTCAAACCAATTTCAATGTCAAATAGCAACGTAACTAGAAGTTTCTTGTGTCTTAATTAGAGGTCATCACTCCCCTGGAAGGGGTCCCTGTCAGGGCTGCCTGGGGTAATTTGGGGAGCGCAGTGAAGCTTAACATGAAGGATGTGAGAGTCAGTGACTTTTTTAAAGTCATATTGTTTATTCTTCCGCAAACAGTGGGCAGCCCTGACTCCAATTAGAGCAGCATTCTAACGACTTCAGATTCGCATCTCGGAGCTGGCCGTCTTTGGGAAGGAGCGCAGCCCCTGCCGCTCTCCAATTACTCGGAGCAATTAGAGGAGATGATCAGACACTTCTGGGGTCTCATTAGCAGGCGTGTCGGCTGCTCCCACGTCTCCGCGGATCGCACGGGGACTGGCCTGGCCGCCCACGTCCCCTCGCGGGTGAGTCCCGCAGACAGCGACTCACTCGCGCTAAACAAAGGTAGCGATTTTCACAGCCGGTCTCTCCTTTCCTCAGAAAAGTCGCTCATTACTGTTGCTCTTCTAAAATACGGGTGGTGTGTACCACTGTCTTTTTCTACGTAAAAAGCTCTCTCATTTTTCTCTTCGCTCTAAACCCATCATCACCTTGGTACTCAATACCAGCCCCCAGCAATTTCCCCACAGTCAAACCTGGTGCCGAGAAGAACGGCTTTTGGGAAGCGAGGACCCCGGCATTCTGAGTGTTGCTGCATTCAGCTCTCACCGCCTTTTCATTGCCGACAAGCACTTTAAGAGCGGGGCCCAATTTTAGCAAAGATTGGTTTGACTGAGGCAGTTTCACAAAATGCCACCAAAGCCCTAGCCAGTTTGGCTCAGTGGGTAGAGCGCCGGCCCTCGGACTGAAGGGTCCCGGGTTCGATTCCAGGCAAGGGCTCGTTCCCCGGCTCTGAGGCCCTGGTTGGGAGGCAAGCAATCCATGTGCCTCTGTCTCACAATGTCTCTGTCTCTCCCTCCCTTCCACTCTCTCCAAAAATTAATGGGAAAATATCTTTGGGTGAGGATTAACAACAACAACAACAACAACAACAAAGCAAATAAAATGCCACCAAGTAAAACTTAAATCCCGGCGCCTTATAGCTGACAAAACGCCCAAGAGCCCAATAGACTGTGAAGCTCCAAGTTCCCCCGCCCCCCGAGCTGACTGCATTCTAGAACGTCACGTCTAAGAGTATCCCCGCCCGCCCGTCGACAGAAGCCTGGTCTCAGCTCTGTTTGTATTGCTCTTGGTGTCACGGTTTCCAGCTTAGAAGTTCCCTCTGTAATGACAGCCGCCTCCCGTTCTGGCCCGGCCTCCACGCCACCCTCGAACCACAGAGCCGAGTCAGGGCACGGGTCCCCTTTCCCTGAGGTGCACTGACTCACCGAACAGAGCCTGCCTCTGGCTCCCGGAGCCCCCGACTTAAGGACATGCCTGTCCAACATCCAGATTTTAGGTGAGCTCCATAGCCAGGCCCCGCCTTCTCCAGGCTCCACTTTAATCCCCGCATTGAGCCTCGGCGAGTGGAGAGAACACTGGCTGAGACGCGAAGATGAGCCTTTCCCAAGTTCTCTGTGGGACCAGTGGTCCACCCCCTCTTGGCCTTAAGATAGTTCTAGAAATGATGGCTATATCCATCACCTGCTTCTCACATGGGCAGAGAATCCTCCGTCTGTTTCCCGAACTCCACAAGCGTGGCAGTCCTTCCGGGTTCGAGCGCGGATGCTGGGCCCGCCTGCAGGGCTGGATGGAATCTTTCTTCCCCATTTGGTAGCCGTGTGGGGTGTTATTTCACCCACCCACCCTGCCGCTCTGTCCTCCGCGGTAATGAAATAATAATAATACTAGGTCTACACGACGGGGTGTCAGGAGGATTAAAAGAATGGGATACAGGGCCAGGCCGCACACAGAAGAGGCCATAGGACTAGCAGCTAAACTCCAAGAAGGTATCTTTTTGAGGGAATTCGAGTGGGGGCCTGGGCGTGGTGCAAACTCCTCGGGGTGTCCCCAGGCATCAATCAGCCTTTTAAGCCACATCTTGGTTCTGAGATGTTTGGGGCCCAGAGTCCGATGTTAAGCCGGGAGCCTTGTTAGGCAGCCTGACTTTAGGTGTGTCAGCACCGGTGTTGAGCAAACCAGGTGGAGCCTTTCCAAGCCCCAGCTCAGCAGAAGTCTGGGCATTAGGAGGACAAGACATGAGAAGGGGCCCTACGCATACACGCCCCTTAGAAACGTCTCAGTGATGCCAGGAAGCATGGCTCCATCCAGTCATGTGACCTCAGTGTAGAGCCAAGTAACACCGGAGTAGAGTTGGAGCAAGACCATAGCCCCCAATTAATCACTTGTGTATTTTAGGTAAAGGGCAAGTAATAGGTTTTGCATATCTATGTCTCAAATATTGCATGGGCCATACACCAACATGAATTATTTATTGTGTATCCGAGTTCAAATGGAACTGGGCATCTTGTGTTTTTATTTCCTAACTACGGCAATCCTTGGTCGTAGGGTTTGCCGCAGCGGCTTTGAGGAACAGCGTTGCAGAATGCCCAGCAAAGTCTTACCTCCTAATATGTGTTTAATTAATAGAGGTGTCTCTTAAAGTAAATTTGCTAGTTACTTTAACAACTGTTGGGGGTTAACCATCCTTGAGTTTTGCTTATTAAAAATAATTAGCATTCATTTGAACGCGTCCCCACTTCTGTCAGCTGTTACAGTTAGATCTCATCTAGCCTTTTCGTCCTGGGAGAAAGCTTGAATTTCACGTCCACATTTCGTGGTGGATGGTTAGTAAATTAAGAAGGAATCAGCCAAAGCTAACATCCAACCAACCTCCTCTGCTTCTGCTCCTGGAAGCGTAACTCATTAAATTACCAACAGATCTCTCCCTTCTGATCAATCACTTGTTCCCTTCCTGGTCCTTCCAGAAGGGCGTAGCCACGCCTGTCATACCGCCCGGCCTACTGCAGAGATGACCTGGCGCCGGATATTTCGGACCGGCATGGACCACACAGGGAGCGTCAGGGCGGTCCCAGCTCGGTTCTCCTCTGGGTGCAGAGATGGTCAGGAATTGGCTTTTCCTTTGGGACGAGCTTTGCGTCAAAGACTGATGCCAGCCCCGCTGGTGTGGCTCAGGGGTTGAGCGCTGACCTATGACCCAGGAGGCCAGGGTTCCATTCCCAGTCAGGCCTGCGTTGTGGGCTCCATCCCCAGTAGGGGGCGTGCAGGAGGCAGCTGATGGATGTTTCTCTCTCATCATTGATTTTCTCTTTCTCCTTCTCCCTTCATCTCTGAAATCAATAAACATATATTTAAATAAAGAAAAATAGATTGATGCCCAAGTGAACAGATGCAGCAAGTTCTGTAGCCTCTTTTGAGGACTAAAATCACATGGAAAATGGCCAGGAGCTGCAGTCCCGTCACACAGCCAGCCCTGTCCTCAAGCAGAGGCCACGCGTGTGCCGATGGGCTGGTGACTGCCCCCCCCCCCCCGCCCGGGACGGGCAATGGCGCGTAAGGTCCTGGCTCGGTGCATCACTTCTTCTGTGCGGGGCCTTGGTAACGGGGAACAAACAAGGCCGACGCGCGGCTGCTGGGCACGGCCTGGTCCTCGGTCGCTGATGCGTTCTTTCTCGCTCCTGGTGATTGCCTCGCCATCCATCCTCCTCGTCCACGTGCCCCCTCCCCCTCCTCACTCGCCTCCGGCAGGACAGCCAGTGAATGGGAAGCAGGGTCCACTGCGCTGGCCAGAACAGCCTCCAGGAGCCCTGGGACCAGGCCTCTGCCCCTCACCTCAGGCCTCGCACTGGGCGAGCCCCTGGCGTGGCTCTCATTAATCCACTCTTTACACCCAATGGCAGCTTCCAGAAGCTGCACGGAGATCGGGCGCCCGTGGACCACTTCCCACTGCAGAAAAACGTCCTCTGTTTCCATTTGTTTATTTTTCAAGAAGAAAAGGAAAAGCCAATGTGATAACAAAAAAATGACCTGATTTTAAATCGATGTTTTCTTGGAGAAGTTCTGGGACTTTCTTAAATAGAGTGAACGCACTGAAAATGAGCGGCCTTGCAGCTCTGCCTGTGGCTTTCCCGCACCTGCCCCGTGAACCCGGGCCGGCCATCACTTTCTTCAAGGGGAAGGACTCCCCAGAGCCGCACTGCGAGACCCGGCCCCGGGCCGTCCGAATGCACAGCCAGATGTGAGCCAGGAGCTCCTGCTCCCAGGAGAATGTGCCGCAGAAGTTCTCCAAGTTGGTCACCTCTGATGCGTACGATGCTTGTCAACGGGAAGCTCCGGGCTTGGCGTGGGGCTCGTTCTAGATTTCGTGGGCTTGGTCCTCGGGGGAGCCCTCCCGGCCCCGTCGAGCTCCCCACTCAGGTGTCCTAGCCCGTGAGGCAAGGCCAGCCCATCACAACATGCTTTCCACACCCTCCATTCGAGCCTAACTAAACGGGTTTGTATAGGATAAAAACATGACACGTTCATGGCCAAAGGTTGCGTATTTTCTTTATTCACACCGGTTTTCGGGTTTCCGAGCAGTGATCATTGCAAGCATCCGTAGCACAGGAAGTAGCCGGGGTGTGGGGACAGGTAGCGGGCTCCGAGACCACCCGGGCTGTGAGCCGCCTCTCAGGGGGGACCAGGGGGCGGGGAGGGGACAGGGGGTGAGGGGGACAGACTGGGTCAGCGCCGGGACCTGCTGGCCCAGGCCCGCGCTCTCCCAGCCTTACTCTGCAGAACTGTGGGCGCTTTCTGTTTCCGCCGAGTGTGTATGTGACTAAATCCCGTCTCATTGGCAGATATTGCCAAGATAAATGTGCAGATCATTTTTCAAACAGCAGGAAGTCGGAATTAAAAATGAGTGTCGCAGAGGTGGACCCTTGTGGGCACAAATCCATTCAACAGCGACCCAAGAAAGCCTTCCCTGAACTAATGAGCGAGAGTCACAGGAATCAGACGGTCACTTTGATTGGATCACACTGTCCCCGGACCAGCTCAGGCCCTCAGCTGCGGCTGGGACTGATGCGCCTTCCGACCCGGCCTGCGGTGTGCTCACCGGGACGTGTTTGTCTCGCTGGGCTGACCTGCGATTTCATGAAAGAATGGATCTCCTGATGGCACTCAGATCCTCCATCTAAAACACAAACATACGACGTATTGTTTGGTAAGAATAAACCACAACCTTAAAATAAACAAACACTGGGAGCATGGGAACCCCAAGCTTGGCTTTCTCGCTGGTCGGGCTGTGAGGAAATCTGTTGTTTACGCACCGCGGGCTCTGAAACAGCCCTTTCTGGTTGCCGCCGCTCTGAAGTTCCCTGTTAACCTCTCCAAGTTCGCGTGTTACCCTCCCCGTGGAGGTCACTGCTGGGAGTTGCATGGCGATTTCACTCCAGGCAGCAGCAAGGAAAAGGGCTACTGACTCACAAAGCCCTGGGAACTGCCAGGAAAACGCAGAGGGTGGGGGGTGTTGGGGGTGGGTGGGGGGGGGTGGGTGCGGGACTCTCTGCTGTGTGTAAAGAAACCTGCAGTTGGAAGCAAGTGTTGGAGAAGGCCGCGGAGGGTAAAGGAAAATTAAAAATAGGACTACCATGTCATTAAAACATGCCACACCTGGGTATTAATCCGGAAGATTAGGATCGGGACCTCGAACAGATACCACGCTCCCCAGTCCTTACAGAGTCACCCACAACAGCCCAGGTCGGAAACATGCTCCGCGTCCATCGAGGGAGGGTCGGACGGGGGAAGAAGAGGCGGGGTCTCCGTCCAGGGGGATTGCTCAGCCTTAAACAAGAAGGAAGTCCTGCCGAATGCAGCAGCATGCGTGACCCTCGAAGGCACTACGGCCAAGGAAGCAGTGATTTCCATTATGAACCCACTTAAACTCTTTTGAAACCTTGGAAAAGGCACACAGAAAATAGATGTCGATATTTGTGACTGCCGTGAGCAAGACACAGGAGCTTCTGGTACCAGAGTAATCCTGAGTAGCTGCCGAAAAATGGGGCATGTGTGGGAGGCAACCCATCGATGTGTCTCTCTCACATCGATGTTTCTCTCTCTGTGTGTCTCTCTCTCCCTTCCACTCTCTCCAAAAGTCAACGGAAAAGTATCCTTGGATGAGGATGAACAGATCAATAAGTAAGTCACGAATAGAAGTCGCACCCACTGTGAGAAGTAGGTGACAGAGGCCTCTGGAGGCAGCATCTGTCTCCTTAGTTCCTCCCTTTGCTCAGGGTCCTTCCCACAGAGGGAGAGGCTGCCATAAATTGAGACTTAGGGTGAGGGTGCAGGTCCATGGCGCTGCCTCCCGTCTGCATCTGCACACCACTCACCTCAGGCTGCGGCTCCACGGCCCGCCCGGTTCCTGTGTCTCCCGGGACCTGCGCTCCTGGGAGGGGCAGCAGGGTGTGCGTTTTCATCTCTGCAGTCTGAGGTTGCCTGCTGGGGCAGGCGGGGGCCTTAACAGTGCTGGGGGAGGGGGGGAGAGCGGGGCAGTGAGTACTTGCAGGACTAAAGTCATGTCCGTCTCCTGTAAGCCCATCAGGTCAGCTGTGCCTCAGGGTCTAAATCAACTCCTGGTTATGAGGGCCTGCAGCCAGACCTGGGCTCCCTCGGGCTTTCATGTTTCCAGGGGAAGCCCGCGCTCCCCGCCGCCTCCTCTGTGTAGGAGGGGCCCACTGTGTGGGATGCACCTCTCCACCTGGCCTTCAGCACGTGGTCCAGGCCCCATTGTCTGACCTTGAACCCCGCTCAGGTGTGAGGGGGAAAGAGGGGGCACCAAAGCAGGAACCATCCCAGTGTCAGCAGAGCGGCTTCCGTGACACCTCTTCTCTCCTAGTTTCTCCTGGGACACTTTTGTATAGCCTCCCCTCCTGGTGTCATAAACAATGGCGTGTGCTGTGAAACACACACAATGCTCGTGTGCATTGCCCGTAACCACCCAGCTCTCGGTCCGTGTTGCACAACCATCGGCTCTGACTTCTCACAGAGCAGCCCCAGGAGGGTGCGTGGCTCCTGCGGTGGTTGGCGTCTAGTTTGTGTTTGTGTTTCTGAGTGTCAAAATGTCAAATGTCAAGCTGGACTCACACCGCTGAGAGGCTGTGTGTGAACAGAAGGGTGCGATTGTGCGGCTCGTTCTCCCACAGCTTTAAAGGGAAGCTTCTGTCGCTTTCTCTTGACTCTGGTGGGGCTCGTCCTGTCCCTTTACTTTAAAATATTTTTATTGATTTCAGAGAGGAAGGGAGAGAGAGAGAGAGAGAGAGAGAGAGAGAGAGAGAGAGAGAGAGAGAGAAACATCAATGATGAGAGGGAGTCACAGATTGGCTGCCTCCTGCACGCCCCACACTGGGGATGGTGCCCGCAACCGGGGCCTGTGCCCTGACCGGGAATAGAACCGTGACCTCCTAGTTCATAGGTCAGTGCTCAACCACTGAGCCACGTGGGCCAGGCCTGTCCCTTTACTTTAAAGGTTGCTCCTACCTTCCCTGCCCGCCACCCCAGTAGGCGTAATGGACACCCAGGCACATGTGTGTGTATACCAAGGCCCTCCTTGTTTGTTTAGCTTGTTGGACTGAGTTAAACCACAAAACAAGCCACGGGAGGGGCGAGGGGGAAGAAAGGAGAAATACTAGCGACTTGACATGTATATCTTCTGTGGGGAAAAGGCAAGTCACTGAGAGAGAACAAAAAAATTAGCTCACATTGGCTTAGCAACCTGCCCTAGGAAATTATCCACCTGGTTTTCTGGACACTTGGAGAAAATAGGTTTGAATGATAGAAACTCCTTCTCTAAACTCTGCTCCATGTGGTTCTATAGACACACTTATTTTTAACACGATTCCGGGGGTTCAGGTGTAGGGGGGGGCTACCGTGGCCTCGCTTCGCTCATGTACTGGGGAAAAGTCATCACAAAAAAGACATGGGTATAGAGGGGAGGGATTCTTGGTTATTTCTCGGGTCAGCTCTACTCGGCGATGTGAAACCCGGCGGGCAGCCATCAAAAGACGATAACTGGTGTAAATAAATTAATCTGTCCCCACGGATGTTAATTTTGATAATGGGCGGGCCAACTCTACCAATCTCACTCAGCTAGGAACATAGACTAATACTCTCAACGCCAAGGGAACGTCCGTGGCCACAGCAGCAGTGACGTCACAGGACCTGAACAGCTGGGGTCGGTCATTACAACCTGAAATCTACTCTCTGTCCTTGAACACCGAGCATGGTGACCGAGTCCGTGAGTGAGTGAAGCCACGTTCACGAACGCCAAATACCGATGTCTTCAGACATTAAACCTCGAGGCCCAGCAGGAACCGATGCCTGCCGTCCGGTATGTCCCCTCCTGGCTCCCAAGGACACTGCCCCGCTCTCCCGTCTACTGCCCACACGGCCCTTCCAAGTGCAGCTGCGGCCCCGTCACCCCCTCCGTACGGCTCAGGAGCAGCTCCCCTTGATGCTTCCCTCTGTCTCTAAGGGGAAGACAAATTCCTGGGCAGGAACTGCTGGGCCTGGTCGGCCCCACCCTTCCCCATTCTCCGCTCTTCGCCCGGGGTCCTGCTCTGGCCCCTCCTGCCCCAGCCTTTACTGAGATCTCTTCTCAAGTGCTTCTTTCTCGGGGGAGCTCCTCTGAACCCCAGACTGGGTCGCTCCCCAGGCCACGTACCACTCCCCACGGGGCTTCCTGGCTCAGGCTGCAGTTGCTCATCCAGGAGTGTGGTGGCCCCTGTCCGCCACCCCCAGACGCCCAGGGCCCAGGTGGCAGACGCGTGGTCATCTCTCCCATGTGCGTCTCCAGCATTTTGCATTCGTGTCTGTCCCAGAGCAAGTGCTTGGCGGACATTCCTGCAATGAGTGAGTGTAGTCATTGCACCTTCTTTCTCGTTCCTGCTCAGGGAGCGCCACTGAGCAGCATGACTTTGCCTGTCCTGGGAACCGCAGGGTGCCCGGCTGGTCCTCGTGCCAGCCCAGCTCTGCCTCCTCGGGTGGTGCGATGAGCGTCCCCTGGTCTGGGTCAGGCCCTCTGCACGCTGGAGAGCTGCCGTGCCTCCTTGGAGCCCTCTCCACCCTGCGTCTTCCTTCCCTCCATCATCCCTCATCCACTTCTCCCCACCCACCTGTTCAGGCTTGTCTGCCTCCCTCAGGGGACCGCAGTGAAAATCAGACCGGGCGGCTCTCCGGGAGGTGGTCCGCTTCTGTCACGAAACAGTTCCGTCCTCGGTGCGGGGACTGATGGTCACGGTGCGCGGTGCCGGCGGGGTGGGCGTGCTCACGGCGGGCTGACCCAGGTGGAAATCTCCCAGCACTGCGGCCAGGTCTGTCAGGGCTGCCGCCGGGCAAAAAGGAAGAGGACAGAGAATTTAAAAGCTGCCGTTCCCTTTGCATCCTGTTGTCAACGCTGCGGTATTCTTAGAGTGAGCTGTCCTGTCTTTTTCCTTAAATATGGGTAGACACATCTAGTGACCTTAATTAAGAAATAGATCACATAGCCTGGCCAGTGTGGCTCAGTGGTTGAGAGTCAACCTATGAACCTGGAGGTCACGGTTCGATTCCCTGTCAGGGCACAGGCCCCGGTTGCAGGCCCCATACCCAGTGTGGGGCACGCAGGAGGCGGCCGATCAAGGATTCTCTCTCATCATTGATGTTTCTCTCCCTCTCCCTTCCTCTCAGAAATAAATAACAATATATTTTTTAAAAGAAAAAAAAAGAAATAGAACATATAAGTCTAAGCAAAGTTGTTTGGATTGTACAAGCCCGAAGCCCCTCACCTCCAGGGATGTCTCGGGAGGATGGAGGCGTAGAGGGAAGGGGACTGGACACACCGTGTGGACGGGGCAGCCTCGTCCTCTCCAGGCCTCTTGCCCGGTCACCTGCGTGTCCCAGGCTGAGGTCTGCAGATGGTCCAAGCGTGACCGCAGCCATGAGGAACATGGAGTCGCTTTACTCCTGGAGGTAGATGCTCTGGGCCTGTCAGGGAGTCTGGCCCTAATTCAGCGCATGTCTTCTTAGGGCCGCTGAAGAAAAGCGCTCCAGCAGGACCACCTGGAATCGCAATGTTATTATGATGGTCCCCGAAAAGGCGCTAGGCACCTCCATAGCGAGACCCGACGTTGGATGGGTATTGGCAACCCGTCATCGGATTTAATCATTGTTCGGGCCACTCTTACTTAGAAATGAATCTGCTGTCAACATCAAATCCTCATTAGCGTCATTAGCATCTCCGCTCTCCGTGGCGGGAGCATGTAAAATTGATGGGATCCCATTTCTACCCGCTGCCGTGCGTGCGCGGGGCTGGTACTTACACGGAGCGTTCTGGAAGCCTGGGCTCGTCAGATCTTGTAAATAAACATTACGCTCAGTGATATCACCTTTCAGTTTAAAAGCGTCTTTAGAAAGCTTTCTAAGTGGCGCAGGGACGGAGCGCTCATTAAGGCGGGAGGGATGGAGCCAGGGCGCCGTGTGAGGAATTTCTGGGTAATAAGTGCAAATTACCATCACGCAGACACTGATGTGAGCAGAGCCCATCGGACTGGAGATGAGGTCTGCAGATGAAGAGCAAACATTTGTTTTTTCATGTTTTCATTTGCCCCGAGGTTCTCCGACCGCCCTAGGAACTGGGCCTTTACTCTGGCCCTCTATGAGCAGGGGCATCGCCCTGGACGCCGGGTGCCGGTGAGACGGTGAGACATGTTTTTGAAAGGCCCGGCAGCAGCCGCTGCTCATTGCGCTACCCGTGCCACCTCCCGGAGAATGCGCTGTGTTCAGACACGGCCGGGCGCTGCCAGGCCGGCCTGCTGAGCCCGCTGGGATACGGGGGTGTTGTCATTAGGGATGTGGCATACAGGGGTTCCAGATCCTTCACCCTCTGTTTGGGGAGTGGAGGGGCCTATTGATTTTGGAGAGGATAATAGAAAAACAGAGCTTTTATGATGGAGCAATACACCACAGAGGATTCGTAGGATGTTTTAGAAAAATTAGAACAACTCCTAAACTTGGAAGGAGGGCAGATTCATGGGGCAGAAGCTGGATTGCAAAATGCGTGGAGCTTACTGGAATCCGGGGCCTTCTCAGGGTTACAAGAAGGCTCCGACTCGCCTGCCAAGCCTGCCTCCGGTGGGATTAAGTTTAAGGCCGACTTTCACAGTCTTTCTTGCGCTGCGAGGTTTTGGAATGTCTCTTCGGTGAGAAGCTAAGCTGCCCTGGGTGCCTGAACTCCCGCCACGTCTCCACCCTCCATGTTCAAGTTGCTTCTCTCCTAAACTGTGTCAACACGGAGAGAACCCGGGCCTTCAGAGTAGCATCATCCTCATCCCCTTTTAGGGAAAAAAAAACACATTTTTTTTTTGCCATCAAAAAGATTCTTGATCTGCAATGAAATTGTCTTTCAGATCGAATTGTGAAAATTAGAAACGAATGCGAAATACCCACACAAGTCCAGACAGGAGGACCATGAGGGCCAGGACTTGTCTTTATTGTCTTCAAAGACTAGGGAAATATATGAAATATTTGAATCAAAGTAATTTCAAAATGTACTAGTATGACCTGGAAAATCTCACTTTTAAGGATTTAGTCAAAGGAATCAAGGTACATAAAACTATTTAGTTAACATATATTCCTTGCAGAATTTTTTATAATAACAAAAACGGTGTGTGTAGATAGTGAAACACTTATAAATATTAAGAATTCATTTGGAGGCCTACAGTTACATATTGTAAAGACGTTCACTGTCGACTTAGTATAGACGTATTCCCCAGTACCCTGTAGACATTTACAGGAAAACATTCTTTAAATTAGTCACTTTTCTATTCATATGTTATTAAAAGAGGGGGCGGGGGTTGGAGCTCCTCCTGGTAGGAAGGCCAGACTTAATTTAAACAACAACAACAAGCAACTCTAGGGTGAAGTTCGGTTCTCCAAGGGACTTGATGAATTGTAGACTTTGCTGTTGGAAAATGATGACTTTGTTAGTGTGCTGAGCGACCGTGGTTTGCTTTCGGAGTCTTTGTGAAATAGGTCATGTGTTTCGCGGGATGCTTCTAGAGTCATGTTGCTTTGGGGCTTTTGGCTCCTTGGTTGAGGAGGATGTCAAGGCTGCTAATTGGAGAGCAGTGCCTGGACTTAGCCGTCCTTTGATGAATGCTGAGTAAAGGAATGATGACTGCATTTATGCCAGGGTAACCCTGAAGAGATTTTCTTGTCATTTATTCATTTAAAAACATCAACTGACTATCTACTATGTAGGGAGAGCTGGGGCCAGGGCGTGGGGGAGCTTGTACTCTTGTGTGGGTCAGATCAGATTGGATCATTCCAGTAGAAGTCTAGGAGGACAAAATGTGGAAACATGCGTGTAGGAGGGGAGAATTCTGGGAGGAGCGGAATGACCAACGTGCCCTGTTTTGCCCAAGACTTTCCTGTTTTTCATAAGGAGAGTAAGGGGACCCCTAAGTCCCAGACCAGCGGATGGTTGGTCACCTTAGGAAAGGCAAGGGGCACACCCAAGTCTTTCTGGAAGAGGTGCCTGGACTTGTGGGCTGAGTCTCCAGGTCAAGAAGGGGCAACGTGGTGAGTGAGGGTGGGTTGCAGGTGGAGGGTGAGGGTGAGGGTGAAGGTCAGATTCCGGCAGAGGAGCCTGCCTGGCTGAGGCAACTGCCCAGCACCGGGCGTGGAGAAGCCGGGGGGCCGCTCGAAGGTCCCACGTCCCAGCTGCTGAAATGGAGTGGGAGGATGAGCCCCCAGGGACCAAGCCCGACCCCAGAGGACGGCGGAGGGATGTAGGTGCGTGTTGATCGTTGGACCTGGCGTAACAAAGCACCACTTCCCGAGCTGCTGAAACAGCAGAAATGTATCGTCTCACAGTTCTGGAGGCCAGAGGTCACGGTGAGAGCAGGGTCAGGTCCTCCGGAGGCCGTGAGGGACAGCCTGCTCCCCTCTCCCCAGCGTCTGGTGGCGGCTGGCCATTTGGAGGCGTACCTTGGCCACTCAGATCTCTCCGTCATCTCCTCATGGTGCTTTTCGTGTGTTCTGTCTGTCTGTGTGCAAATTCCCCCTTTTAATACCAACACCAGTCATAATGGATGAGGACCCACTCTAATAACCATGCATTAATTATATTAACTAACTACAGCCGCAAGGACACCATTTCCAAATAAGGCCATGTGCTGCGGCTCTGGGGTAGGACTTCGGCCGGTGACTCTGGTAGACGTGATTCAGCCCCTTCCAGTGGGGATGGTGTTAGGAGGGTAAACAGGGACGCTAAGGAGCCTGCTGGGGGGCAGGACCCCAACAATGAGGGGGTAGATCCCACTTCAGTCCAACAGATGACAGTGAGGCAACGCAGCTGAGCCCTGGGTCCCCCACTCCTCCTGCTCTGGACCTGAGAGGGGCTGCCCACCCACGTGGACAGCGAGCGAGCAGGGCCACCGCCACCCCCTCTGGGCAGCAAACACTGGGCCAGCTGAGGCGTTTCTCACCTCGGGATTAAACTGGAGAAGACACAGCCTCCTGCAAACGACTGTAGGTGCCGAGGGAAGAAATGTTATCCTGATGAATGCGTTCAGAGGAAGCCTCATGACGCTGTTCACCAAGGCAACCAGAAGAGAGTAATTGGCAACTAGGATGGAAAGACGTGTGGTCTGAAACAGCAGCGGAACGCTGTGGAGAGAACGCGGTGGCACCAGGAGATGCCTGGGTGGAATAGCGAGGCTTAAAAAGAGGGCAAATCTGAAGTAGAATCCAAAGTTTCATTACACACTCGCTGCAGAGCTGACGCTACCGGAAACAGCTCTGCCAGAACACGGAAGCCAAGGGCACCCGGGTGGGAGGACGGGGAGAGAAAATGCAAGCAAAGGGCCAAACCCAGAGACCTGACATGGGATCTCCAACGTTTACGAAAAAAAGCCAGAATGATTGGCAAAGAAAGCAAACATTCCTGACCTGAAAAATCATAACTGTGAATACATGTAGTCATGTTATTTTCATGATTATGCTTTTCCATGTAACTTCTGTAAAGTTGCAATTACATTTCACATATATAATTTGGTGTCTTTGCCTTTAACATTAGATTGTGAGCACTTCCCACGTTATTAGATAAATTACATGAGAGATTTATTGTTATTTTATCATGTGACTATGCCACAATGTAAGTATCTCGTGATTTCATTTTGAAATTTTGCTTTTTACAAATAATGCGACACTGTGTATTTTTGTTTATAAATTGTTTCTTACGTCATACATTACTTCTGGAGGATCATTTCCTAGAACTTGAATTATTGGGTCAAAGGACATGCAAAAAAAACCAGAGGTTCCCAAATGTTAGTATTCCGCAGACCAAGAAATAAAAAAAAAAAAAAAAAATGACCGAAATAGAGTTGTTTGCATTTTCTGTTGTCAAGTAAGTACATTGAAAAAAGTACTGTGTAGCATGATCATTCATAATAAAGAGTATATTTCACACCCACAAGTTGGGAGCATATGACCTCACCATCTAGAACTGTCTTTAACCTGAGTGATGTGGCTCCATGAGGAACTCGGTCCATTGTGTTATCTTTGTATCTTACTCTGCACCAGTGACCATCTCGTCAGTGGCCCAACACCGGCTGCTTTGGTGGCTGGTGCCCGTGCAGTGCCCACAGGAATCCCCAGCTTGGAGGGTGGTGAGGCAGGAGACGTTGTAAAGTGCAAACAGCGCAGCGTCAGTGCCGCCTGGCTGTGAAAACGGCGCTGCCGGGGCACGGCGGGTAGTGTTATATTTTAAAAAATGAAAATAAAAACTAATTAATTTTTTAAACGATAAAAATTTAGAACTAACGTTTTAAAGAAAAGTCTAATAAAATTATTGTTATTGTTGATCAGAATCTCGGAGAGTTATGGAGGGTTTGTTCTATACTGTTCAAAAAATTACTATGAAGGCGTGTTATTTCTTGCTGTGTTTGTATGTGTGTGGGCATGTGTGTATTTAAAATTATTTCTTACCGACAGAATTAGATCTGGTTGGCTGAGGGCCTCACTTTCCCAATATCCTAAAGAAAGTAAATTTCCTTTAGAGAAAGGGTAATATTTTTGTGGGGAAATTAAAATGCATTCCCAAAATATCCTGTATTAAGAGGAAGACAGTAAGCAGATTTTAAAACCCTGGCTGGGGACCCATCTCCCACAAAGGATGTAACTTAATGATCCTGTGGTCATTTAAAACAACAAATATTTTTCCACTGGCATAAAAATAAAATTGTTTGCTTTTAATATAAATTCAGTTTACTTTCCTCTTAAAAACGAAATCAATTTCAAGGCAATCATCTTTATCATCTTTAAAAAACACTTTACAGCAACTCACATTTAATTTTATTTTATGAGGAATTGTTCCCTGAATTATAGCCAAATATCAAATTCTGTTCATTTCATAACTGTCAGTTTTATTACTAGTCATCTGATTTATCACAGTCTTAAAAAACAAATTCTAAAAGCAGCATTGAGGATTAATTTGTGTTTCGTTAAAAGCTTATCAACACTATAAAATGCAATAAATTACATAAACCTCTTACGTTAACACTCTAATGACAGCAGCATCACTACTGGAATTAGGTTAAACCATATGTGCGGTATTGCGATTTATAGTAAGAAACGTAAATTTCCCTTCACTCCCTTTCCTGGTCCAGAGCTCCTACAACTTTTGGAATTTGCTAAGTGGTGAGAGCCAGCCCCCTTCAACCACACCTGGGTTTCTGTGACGGCGGTGGCTTCGGGAACCTAGTGATGGGAGCTGGTTGCTAGGGGAACTAACCATGTGATTAGAGGCTTGGAATGGGGGTCCTTACACCCACAGGTAAACAGCTGGCCTGTGATTAGGTTTCTGTAAACTTTTCTACTCCCCTTCTCCTCTCCATTTGTCTTTTTCTTCTGTTGGCCCAGGACCTTCCAGAATTATATCAGTTTTAACATTTCAAGCACTTTTCTGGGATAGAACTTTTACTCAGAATGCCAGGATTATTTTTTATTTTTCCCTGCTGTGAGCACATATCCATGAATTTACGAAAGCCAATGGGATCGTTGGATTTATTTCATACTATGGTTGTTTTCAAAGCTAGCCTGGCTCGGCTGCATATGATTATTGCATCGAGGTTAGAAAAGGAATAGTCATGTGAACACAGGACACTGTTTAACACCGAAAAATCAGCAAATACAGACGTGAAACCCACACGTGCGCCGTGGGGACGCGAGGAGCACCTGGCGAGGCAGAGGAAACGCAAACGGGAGTGGAGAGCTGAGGCTCACGCAGGCCTTGCAACGTGAGCTTGAAAAGCGTTGGAGGGCAGGCCTGAGGGAGAAGAAGACGGGGCAGTACCGCCCCTTGCTTAGAGGGAACAAGATCTCCCCATCCCTTGGTGTTTACCTTTGAGGAGCTGCAGACGTGTGGAAATGATAGTTTCTTATGCATTAATGTTTACATAGCTGCTATTTTTGCAGACATTTAAATTATAGAGGACAGCAGTTGTGGAGGGGAAAAGAGCAGCATAAATAAACAGAAGCTAGACTGTTCCCCCTGGAGAGGTAAGCGTTTGCTCTTCCCAGCACGGAGCACTCGTGCTATTTGTATAGGTCCTTCCTCGGCCAACAAAAACCGGTTTCCCCCAGATAAGAGTGCTGGCAGCAGGGGAGCGCACGGTGGGCCAGTAACACAGGCTTTCCTTTCTGCCGCGGCGGCGCGAGCAATTGTATTTTCGTGTGTTGGGGGTACGGTGGCCCACATGAGCTCTCCGTCGTTTACGAGGAAAAGAACAGGAGGGGGACTGGTCAGCATGTAAGCTTCCCGTCGCTCAGCCCCAGCTTGGCCCCGTGTGCATCTCGTGTTACTGGGATGTCACATCACGGAGCACGTGATGGGCGGCACTGTGTCCTCCTGTGAATCCGGTGGGAGAGACGGAGATGCTGGGTCCGGAGGCAGAGGAGGTGGGCGTGGTGGGTGGGGAGGAACCCAGCCTCGGCAGGGGGACCTCACATCCCTGTGCGGGGTGACCTCCAGCCTGGGCTGTTGTGTCCTGGGGTGACTGCTCGTATCTCCCCCTTCACTCTCAAAAGTGCCCCAGCCCGGCTGGCGTGGCTCAGGGGTTGAGCGTCAACCTATGAACCAGGAAGTCACAGTTCGTTCGATTCCTGGTCAGGGCACATGCCCAGGTTGTGGGCTCCATTCCTGGTGTGGAGCTTGTAGGAGGCAGCTGATCAATGATTTCCTCTCATCATTGATGTTTCTAGCTCTCTCCCTCTCCCTTCCTCTCTGAAATCAATTAAAAATTTTTTTTAAGTATCCTCACTTATTAGACGCTCAATTGGTTGCCCTTAACTTAGGATAAACGCCAGGGACCGCGGGGAGGCACCCGGCTTCAGCATCTGTTAGATCTCAGGCTGCATCACAGAAAGGCAGTGATACCATCCTGGGTGTGGGCATTGATGTTTCCTGGGTCTTATATAAAACTAGAGGCCCAGTGCACGAACTTTGTGCACTGGGGGTGTGTGCTCTTCAACCCAGCCTGCACCCTCTCCAATCTGGGACCCCTTGGGGGGAGGTTGTCCCCTGTACCCCTTCACTCCTTCCCCCTGCCCCCCCCCAGAAGGCTGTTCCCTGCACCCCTTCACTGCCTTCCCCCTGCCCCCCCCCAGGAGGCTGTCCCCTGTACCCCTTCACTTCCTTCCCCTGGGCCCGTCCCCCCCCCCCCACCCACCCCCGCTGACAGCGCCTGGGCCCAGACCTGCACAGGTGAATTTTGGATTCAGGTGGTGTCGTGTGGCCTGGGAGCGCAGCAGGCTTTTATCACAGGAGCGGGGAGGGTTTTACCTGGTCCAGACCCAGATATCCGTGCAGGGCCTTCCTGGTGACACGCGGTCGGGTGATTCTGTGCTGGAACCGGCATCTGGACCAGCGCAGCGCCTTCGCACTGTCCTCTGCGTCACGCGGCATCGGTGTCCAGCCCAGGCCGCGCCTGCACACCCGTCGGCCTGCCCCATCTCCCTCCTTTCCTGGCCAAGCACACTCCTTCCCGGTCTCTCTGATTGTTTCCTCTTTCCCTGCCCGAAACAAGCCTCCTTATCCACGGTGTCTGGAACCTCCTCCCGCGGCCCACGCCTCCCTCTGGTTCACGCCTGCGTCGATTTCAGTCTCCTTGATCAGGTGGGTTTACGTGATGGCGTGAAATCACGGCCCTGATTCTCACTAAGCTGGTGGGTTTTAAAGCAGGACAAACGTACACCAGAAACTGAAGGTATTGTGGCCAACAGCACCTCAGGACGAATTTCTCTCAAGTTTCCTTTTGAAGGTACTCACAGCCCCATCACTGTCTGTTCCCCTGCGTCCTGTCTGTGCCTCAGAGCAGCCAGCCCAAGGCGTCTGGACCTGGACCGCAGAGCCTGCCTCGGTCCATGAACGTCCTCTCCCCAAACTCCTGGGGCCTCTCACTGGAGGGGCCTGGGGGAGCCCACTTATCGGGGTGGGATTGATGGGAAGTGAAGGCATTTGAGGGACCGCGTCAGCTCTCTCCTTGGTGAATGAAGAGACAGAAAATACATCAGAGGGTGGTTGCCCCCACATCCAAAAAGGCCTGAGGCACATTGACAGTCTTTATCTTTCTTTTAGCTTCAACACTCTCACGTTTCATGCGAATTACTTAAAAATAAATGGTCTGTCCCTCAGATGGTTGATTGAGCAAGCTCCTTCCACTCACCGGAGGGGAGAGAGGCCGGGAAGGGCTGCACAGCCAAGTGCCTCAGTGAGGCAATGTGTGTAGGCAGCGCCGGCAGAGGCGACAGCGCGATTATCTGTGCATAACTCGGTCATAATATCATCACTGTCTAGACGGCTGACAATTAGCCTCCAGACACCCCCTCGGAGGACGGCCTCGGAGAACGGGAGTGGGAGCAGCCTCCTGGGAAAGAAAGACCGGTTCGTTCCTTTCCAGGAAGGTATGGGTTGGAATCTGACTTGGGCTGGAGGTAGGCTTTTAGGTTCGCTTCCTTTTATGAGACTGTGCCTGGCCCCTCTCTCCCCTCCTGTCCACCCACTGACGTACGAGCTATAGGAGGAAGGGAGCCTGCGTGGTAAGGTACCAGGGAAGCAGGGAGCGCCACCCGGAGTCCCGAGTTCTATGGCACGAGCGAGAACTGTCACTTGGTTTTGCGATGTCACTGAAAGTGTGGGGCTGGCGCCGCGGATCGGCCACCCTGAGCCACGCCCACGGCTGGCCGCTGGCCGCTGCCATCGCTGCAAACATAGAGGACTCCCGGATGCGCCTAAGGCAGCTGACACCTGAGTCCCGTCCAAGGCCAAGGAACTCAGCCAGGGCTGTGCACTGTGAGCTGCCCGTTCTGTGGATGTGTCCCTCGTCCTTCACATGGTCCCTGAAGAGCATCCGATGGGTTTCAGAACCCTGACTTCATGGAACATGTGTGTCTTTTCATACAGCATTTACCCTTGCACAGCCCAGGACAATGATGAGAGAAAAGAGCAGCCGGGGCCACATCGATGGTGAATGGATGCTAAGTGGCCAGCTCCCTGCTGACCTGCTGCTGATGAGTCCAAGTTCACAGGAAGCAGGGGGCCTCGGGTTTGGGGTGGGTGCAGCGTGGGGTGAGCTTGTGCCATGACGGCCAGGAAAGCCGTCGGCCATCAATTCTTCAGGTTGTGACTTCACTTTTTATCTGTTCTGTCTCATCTCAGCATCAAAATGGTAAATTCCTTAGCGGACTGTGTCTTGTTTGTTTGTTGTTACTCTTCACCCGAGGATATTTCCTATTGACTTTTAGAGAGAGTGAAAGAGGGGGGGAAAGACAGAGAGAAACATCGGTGTGAGAGAAGCACTTTGATGGGTTGCCTCCTGCACGTGCCCCGACCAGGGCCTGGGCCAGGGAGGAGCTTACAACCCAGGTATGTACCCTTCAGTCCACAGGCTGACGCTCTATCCACTGTGAAGACTGTGCTTTATTCACTTTGCCTTCCCCTCATCTCCCACAGCCCACATGCACACGTGTGCACACACATGGATACATGCTACCTACACACATGCAGTCTTGCCTGCAGGGGACCCGCACGGAGCCTCCTGCCTGGCTCAGAGCGCTTCACTGGGCAGGATCAGGGCGGGCGGTTTGTGGAAATCCTCACGCAGAACCAAGAAGACAGGGAGGGACGCGTTTTCTCCTGATTTATTGTTTTTTTTCTTAAACGCACGTCAGCCCTCAAACTGTGGAAGGAGTTCGTGTTTTCTTTTTTTCCCTGAAACGGAAAGCAGCCCAGAGGCTCAGAAAGCAGCTCCAAGGCAATGCTGGTAACAATGCTGCTTGGAGAGCAAGTCCTTAGGAAAGTGCCATGTCAGTGGCCTGGCGCCTGCATGCTCCCCCCCCCCCGCCCCCCCCCCCCCGCTCGTGTTTGTTTCCCTGTGGGATGTGTGTGTGCGTGCTGTGGGCTGTACATGGAGCCCTGGCCACGCTGTGGGCTGTACGCGGGGCCCTGGCCACGCTGGGCTGGGCAGAAAGGAGTCATTTAGGGCCTTCAAAGCCATCCGGCTGTTAGTCCCGCCTTGGAATGAGGGAAACGCACAGCCCTGCCACCGGGGAACGGGTTCTGCTGCTTTTCAAAGCCATCAAACCAGCCGGCTCGTCCAGGGTGACGTGGGGCCGAGCAGAGCACCTTCCTGGGCCACCGTGGGGACACGGGGCACACAGGCCGGGCTGGGGCCTCGCTGGCCTCACAGTCTGCCACGTGGTGCAGGGAAGCTGGCATCGGCCACCCTCTTGGTGTCCAGCAAGTGGCCTTCGCCAGGCAGCATGAACCCTTTGTGACAGGAACTGACTAGGTGACAGATGCTCCAGCCGACATGTTGAGAAGAGACGGGGCGGGGTGGGTGGGGGGGAAGCACAGCGGGAAACGATGACCTGTTAGGAGGCTGATGCGCTCATGGCGGGAGACCCTGCCGCTCGGCCACGGAAGCGGTGAAAGGCGCTGAGTGGGCTGCACCCGGGCCATCGCGATGAGTCCAGGATGGAACCGAGAAGCTCCCCGCGGCTCCTGTCACGGGGGCTGGGGGCCTGCGGCCCACGGCCAGGCTCTCCCCAGCGTTGGCGGAACCCCGCGAACCTTTGTTTCCCAGGAAGTCCCGGTGAACTGCGGCCAGCGCCGCCTCCCACGGAACACCTCTGCGAAGCTCGGCCCTCACTCCTTGTCTTTCCACGTTCGTTCGTCGTTTCCCGAGCTGCTTCAGAGTCCTGGTGTCTGGGTCCGATCGCCAGGTGACGGGAGGAGTGTGAATGAGCGGGTTGCAGGTTTGGTGCCGCATCCTGACCCGGCGAGCTGGGCGGACAGCGTCCTGCTGAAACCACAGCTCCCGGCTCCCTGCCCTGCGCCCAACAGCTCCCCACGCGCTCCCCACGCGGGCAATTAGCCGCCGCACGGACGCCTGGCCCAGCTGGTGCTCAGAAAAGACACATTCGGTGAACCATTGGCGAGGTTTGAGCACTTTGCAGTGCTGCCGGGGCAGTGACAGCAGGAAGACAGAAGGCGTGTAAAAGGCTGCCAGTCGCTGTTAGGAATCCCAGAGAGGCTCTGTAATGTAGTCCAGACACCCCAAACTCGTCGTCGGGGGCAGAATTTATAGCCGGGAGGGATTATGGAAATTACAGCTCAGCCGCCCGCCAGGGAGTTAAGCAGGGGGAGCAGGAGGCCCGGGGAGCGAAGTGATGAGCCCCGAGCACACCCAGTGGGGAATGCCCTGCGTGGCGCCCTCGCCACCGCCCCGTCTGGTTCCCTCCTGTGCACCCTGTGAACAGGGACGTGCCTGGGCGTGGCTTTCCGAGGCGGCAGAAGGCCCGGACAGCCTGCAGATGGGGCTCCTGGGCGCGAGGCATCAGAAGAGCCTCCCGCATCTGCCTCCGTCCTCCCCCACCCCAAGGCCACACCTCCTCACCTCTGAGCTCTGTGAACCCAGTTTTGGGAGGAACCCCGATTGAAACAGTAGCCTCAGCCCTGCCCTTCTGATACTAAGGGCCGGGTCTCCGGTCAAGATGCCTGGTCCTGGGACACTCAGCTGCCTCCTCCTGCCCCTCTGATGGGCCCCGGTGGCTCTGGCGATGGGAATGGCAGGCGGCCTAGTCCTTGCTTCCGTACTGCCACTCCTCAGCCCCGGACCAGGGACGGAACAGCTCCCCCAGCAGACAACTCGAGGTCACCACCTCAGGGGTGCCCTCCCCGTGACCACTGTCCAGTAGCCCTAGTCCCTACAGTGTTGTCACTCGGGGTTGGCATCCCCTAGGGAGGTCTCCTGCCCCTGGCACATCCCACAGGTGGGTCCTCGTCATGAGCTCCGGTTGTGCCCCGGGAAGTGGCTTCTGCAGATAAGCCAGCATCCCCACTGCCTCCTGGGCTGGCCCCGGGGTCTTCCACCCGTCCCCACGCTCCCTTGCCTCTCCCTCCGCCTGGTTGCACTGTCACCACAGGGCTTGTGTGTGGCTGCCCCTAAGGAGAGCGCGCTTTCCGCGCTCAGGGAGCATGGATGGAGTCAGACCACAGGTCTGGGGAAGAGGGACAGCGGCCTGGCTCCGCGGCCTGTCCTCTGTCAGTGTGAGGGCAGACAGAGGAACGCTGAGCAGATGCGGGATGAGGTGACAGAAAAGCGAGGCTGCCTCTGGCTTACGGGTCAGCCCACTGGCGTGCCCGGTGTGTGCTCCCAGGCATTCAGTACCCAAATGTTGTGCGAAGCATGGGGCAGGCGGAGTGCCGAGACCCCCTGGGAATGTCTGCCTGCTGGTGCGTTGTCAAGTGCAGATCTTGGGGCTCCTGGGGAGGGATCCTGCAGGGGCCATGGAGGCTCAACATCTGCTGGCATTGAGAGAGGGAAGTGAGGCTTGGTGGGCCTGACCTTATCAGGGGAACTTCTGAGAGCGGCTGAGCCGTTCCTGGGAGGGACTCATTGGGAAGGAGAGTCCTCACCACTGGCTTGGAAATGGAAGGGATGTGCGTGGGCGTGAGGTGCTGAGCGTGGCCCCCACTGACAACCAGAAAGGAACCAGGGACCTCAGTCCTGCAACCTCAAGGAGTTGAGTTCTGCCAACAACCCGAGCAAAACCCGGGGGGCACTTGTGGGGCTAGGTCTCTGACCTTGAACCTGAACTATCCTGGTCAGCAGGGAAGCAGTGCTGTAGCATCAGTCAGGTTTCTAAGGGAATGAGGATCGTTTCCGTCTACGCTTTCTTCCTAATGACCCTTCAGTTCTATGAAGTTCATGAATTAGGTGTGTGTATGTTCTTTAAGCAAACATTTTCTTCCCTTTCTTCTTAGGCTGTTGAATTGTGGTTTACAAAGTTTACCCAGTTACAGAAACTCAGCTTGGGCGATTATTATTCTGATCCTCATTTGTATACATCTCTAGACTATTATTTTTCTTTTTTGCGTACAGGACAGGCAGCATCCGAACGGGTGTTCTCTAAATGCCTTCTGTCCTTGCCTTCGTCTTGAGTTTTTGTTCTTTCTTGCTGCTCTGTACCTGCTTCCTTTATTGATTTACTAAAATGTTCCTTGAATGTTTTTCAACTTGCGACAGAGAGGAACCAGTTAGAGAAAGGAGGGGCCCTCGAGTTCTGGAAAATGAACCAATGAGGGCGGTGCAGTTAGAGACGCCCCAGGCTGCCGTGTGGAGGTTGCTGGGTGGTACCCACAGCTCTGGGTTTGCCCTCCACCCGGCTTTCACGCAAAAAAACATTCAGACCTATAAAGAATTTTTGTGAGTTTATTTGATGAGCCAAATTGTCGACATATGCCGGGAAGCGGAACCTCAATGAATTGAGATAATGCTCCGGAGAATGGCGAGTTACATCTAAATTTATTCATTGCAATCAAAGGAAGGGACGTAGGTGGATTACATGGAACTTAGGTGGGTGCAGGAACAATTAATCTGATATCTGTCCTGGCGCCCAGCACAGTAGGTTGTGCCCCCAGGGGTCCAGAAAAAGGGAAGTTACAAGTTACCCAGACACTCCAAGGGTGTGTTATCATAGATGCAGAAAGACAGACAGGCTCAGAGAAGGTAAAGGCTGGCCTTGTCGGTGAAGATACCGGCCTAGGATGGAACGACTCACCACAACTGCTTTCAGTGAAAGTTTCATTTCAGACCATCCTTTGTGGTGACTTCAGGTCTGAGTTTGCAAGACCGCCATGCAGGCTCCCCTGGGCCCCTCAGGTCAGCACGTGGCCCCTTCTGGCCACACCTGTGAGCACACAGCTCCGCCGTCCTTGGCTTCTTCTCTTATAAAAGGAGGCAGCAGAGGTGCTCACTTCATAGTCGTATCAGGGTCACACGCATTTGTTGCAAAAGGTCAGACTATGCAACCCCCAGAATTGGACTCTGGCCTAAGGATTCCCTTGAGCTGAAGACAATCGAAAATCAGCTGTTTAGGGAGCGTTCTCTGCCTCCCTTTACCGGCCTGCAGGCGGCCAACGGTTTCCCTCTTAGAGAGGTGCCCGCACCCCCTCTGGAGGGAAAAGAGAAGGATTCTTGTCGTCGGAGACAGGAGTGACACGAAGATGAGTTTGCATAAGCAGACGTCACTGAACGGGCCCTTACCTCCCACTGGCTCCCCACGTGTTGCCCAGTCACTTCCCCGCCCTCCATCATCTCTTAAAGGCCAAGCCCGCTTTCCTCTGTTGAAAGGGCATATCAGCCCCGTCGTCGACCCACTTCTGTGGCTCTTACTTCATTCCCGTGAACTCCAATATGCATACATGTCAACAAAACTCACATACTCTTTCTCCTGTCCAATGCCTTTTGTTAGTTTAATTTACACATCCCTGTACTGATCCTAAGAGGGTAGAGGACACGTTTTTCCTCTAAAACAGCTGATTTAAGAAACAAAGCTCCGCCCGGTGTGTCACACGGTGGGTAAATGTCTGCGATCAGCATTCTCATCTTCCCGCCTGTTCCTTCCGCTGTTCACACTCTGCCCGCAACCCTGACCCTCCTGAGGACAAGACGCCGGTGTAAGATGTGTGCACCCCGCCCCCCCAGGTCTGACCCGGGAAATGCAGGTGGGGACAGGCTACCTTCCTCTGTTCCAGGGCCATCTCTCCTTCTTGAGAAACGTGAGCAGACACCTCCTCTGAGATGAGTCCTTGAGTTGCCTACCGCACCGCTCACCTTCCAGAACTGGAAATGATGTTTCATTTAGTTCCTGCTGTTAGTGGCACGTTTTATTGTGGGGAGCAAACCTTTCCTCTATGAGGAGGCCTTTCAGAAGCTGCACCGCCTGCATCTCTCCTCCCCGGCCTGGTACCCTGGGGCTGCACCCTCCCCACGACTCCGCCTCAAGGCTCCCTCGCCTGTGCCCCAGGCTCCCTGTATGAACTGGAAGTCTTCATTCCGAGGAGACTATTTCCAGAAGCTTCCAAAGCTATCATGCTCAGAGGGCCTCATCCACATCCACGCAAAATTCCACGTGGGAGCTAGTTGTGTGGAGGAAAGAATGGTCTCCTCCCCGGGATCATGCCCCGCCCCCTCCCCCCCTCCCCCCCCCCCCCCCCGCTCCCACCCCCCTGTGGACACGGAGGCCGCTCGGGCCCTTCCCGTGCTGGAGACCAGCTCTCAGCTCTGTCAGCAACTCATCAACTGCCCTGTAACCCGTGGATCCCAGGGCCAAGTGCAGCCAGACCAGCCTGCGAGTGCAGGTAGGGCCGCTCTGTGGCCCCAGGGAGGTGGCCGGGAGCGGGGCGGCCGGGGGGAGGGTCACCGCTTCTCTCCTCCGCGCTTGTGGTTGTTGACTTGTGGGAAGGAGGGCCTGGCCCTGCCACACCGGCAGGGTTTCCCAAAGGAGCCTGCAATCTCGGTCTCTATGCAAAATATCCGTATTTGTACGTGTTGAAAGTTATGCAATGGATTTCATCCTGGAGGCAAACCAGGCGCCCTGCGGAGGGTCTCGCCCAGGGCCTCTGCCACGGCTCCCCCTCCCCGCCCCTCCGGCATCTCCATCTTTCAGCTCCTGGAACTGAATCTCCACGCATCGTTGCCTTTCCACAACCAAGCGTCTCTCCGGGACTCTGTCTCTCTCCCACGCCCACAATCCCCCAACTGAGTATGATCCACCTTGAAGCCCAGATCCGGGCCCTTGATGGGTGTGGCACACAGGAAAGTTGGGAACTTGGAAAGCGCTGGGATTTGTTCTTTCCAGCGTCTTCCTCCTGAGACTCTGGAGGCATCGGGTCCCCTTTAGGGCAGAAGGTACGCCTTTTGGGGTCTCCTCGGCCCGCTCAGGCCCTCTCCTTCCCGCTCTGATCTTACAGGGTGTGCACCCTAAAACAGCAGTCTCGGGGCAGCTGTCTCATCAGCGTGCTATGGCCATGCTGGTCTTCCTCCCGCCACCCCCCTCCATCCCGCCTCTCTGCCCGTCATCACCCCACCCAGGGAGTCAGCACCCACCTTCCCCGCTTTGCCCAATTCCAGCTCCCAGGAGGCACAGGGCAGGGTGTGAAGCCTCCAGCTGCCTGGAGATTTCAGGTCTCTTATGGGGATTAAAAAACAAATCAAAGCACTTTGCCTAGAGTGTGCAAATGGCTTCTCCTCGCCAGGGATCCTGAAGCGTCTGATTGTTGAGCCTTCACATTCCTGAATTGCCTAATCCCTCCATTGTCTGGGATATTATCTCATCATCATGTTCTTTAAACACACCCAAAACGTTGAGAGGAAACTTCTGGAAAACATCAGAAGAACTGGGCCCCATTCCCATTTACACGATTTTGAAAATCTACTTTATCGAAGTGACTCCTCCCCCTGTTTCTCCTCTCCATCCACCGCGTCCTGCTTCCAGCACCAGCTGCACACCGGCCCTCAAGCCCGTTCCCGGAGCTTCTGCTGCTGCTGCCGCCTCCGTCCTGCCCTTGGTCCGTTCTCAGAGGTCCCTGCCACCGCCCACTCCCGGCCAGGCCTTTTCTGACGCCAGTTCTGTCTCCTCGTGGCCCCACGAACGTGGCCCTGTCACTCCCAATGACCTTGGACCCTCATGGCTGCAGGGGATGTCCTGGCCCCTGAGCCCTCTGCAATCAGGCTCTGGCTGCAACTCCAGCCTCAGCGCCAGCCTCTCCCGGGGTCACCCCCTCCGGGTCATTAGCTGTCCCTGGGGGACTTGAAGTCAGGCTACTCTCTGTGAGCTGAGCTGTCAATCAAGGCAAGAGAGAAACCTTCCAGGTCACCCAGAGGTGATGGTCAGGGGCACCCGTTGACCTTCACAGGGGAGGTGACCTGAGGCAGCCACACCCGCAGGCAGTGATGAGCCAGAAGTGAGCAGGCCGCTCTTACTTTTGCAAAGGAAGATACCGACGCGATGATAGGGGCAGCCTGGCTCCTGGCGATGCCGTCCAGATGCCCGAGTCTCGGGTGGCAAGTCCACTTCTACCGTGACCAGGGATGGGTCCGGCTGCTGAGTCGGAGGTGCTGCCTCTGAGCTCCCCTGGCCCTGCTTTCAGCCGGGGTACCCCCTTGGAGGGGACATTGGGAAACGCCTGGGGTGCTCTGGTTTATCACATGATTGGGGGCATTTACTGGCTCTTTAGTAGCAGGACCAGGGGCACCACGGGCCTGCAGTGCACCGGATGTGGCCACACCACGGGGCACTGCACATCCCAGTGTCAGCAGTGCCCGCAGAGGAGGTGGTCTCGGTGCGGACCATGGCTTCCCGCTGTAGGTCCGCCTGCAGGGCTGTGCTGGGCTCGGCCTTCACACTCGAGCCGCAGTGAGTGGCTGGAGAAGAGCGCTCCCTCCCGCTCCCGCTCTGATGGCCAGGAAGAGCTCCAGGGAGCCAACCAGGAACCAACCAGCGCTTCGAGCAATCAGTGTGGCCGCAGGGTGGGCGTTTGATGGACTCTGTTTGGGTCGACCCACTTGTGTGACTGTGGAGGATCAGTCCCCAGCGTGGCCGAGTGGGAGGGATGGGGTACCTCCCACAGCAATAGCCACCACAATCATTTTCTCTCCCACTAAAATCAGCACAAAACATATATTCTGCCCTGGCCCGGCCGGCGTGGCTCAGTGGTTGAGCATCAACCTATGAACCAGGAGGTGCTCTGGATTGTCACATGATTGGGGGCATTTATTGGCTCTTTAGTAGCAGGACCAGGGGCACCACGGGTTCAGTTCCCTGTCAAGGCACAGGCCCGGGTTGCGGCTTGATGATCCCCAGTTGGGGGCGTGCAGGAGGCAGCTGATCAACGATTCTCTCTCATCATTGATGTTTCTCTCTCTCTCCCCCTCTCCCTTCCTCTCTGAAATCAATGAAAGTATATATTTTTAAAACACACATATATTCTGATCTGAACACTGGGTCACACCCTCCATTGTCCCAAGGAGTTAAATAACTCTGCACAATTAGTCCTCTATTCAATGTCAAGGACTCAAACCAACGCTGCCTAAAAAAATACCACAAGCTTGTTGGCTTAAAACAACAGAAATGTGTTCCCGTACAATGTTGGCGGCCAGAAGTCTGAACCAGCGTCGCTGGGGGCAGGGGTGGGGGGGTGGGGGGCGTTCTCCTCAAGGCTCCGAGGGAGAGTCACTCCATGTCTCAGTCGTGGCTTCCAGTGGCTGCTGGCCGTGAGCTCCGTGGCCTAAGGTCCAAAGCCTCCATCTCTGCCCTGCCTCACGTGGCCTCCTCCGTGTCCCCATCTCTACCATCCCTTCTGTTGAAGGACGCCTGTCACTGGATTCAGGCCTCTCTAGTCTAAGATGATCTCTTGAGATCTTTAATCACATCTGCCAACTCCCTGCTTCCACACGAGGTCATGTTGGCGGGCATGGCTGTTAGCACGTGGGCATGTGTTTTGGGGGACACTGTCCTTTCCACTCCACTAAGCAACGGGGTTCTATATCCCCAGGAAGCCAAGTTGCTGAGGGACTCGGTTCTCCAATTCCTACCCTACCCGTGGCCCATGGATCACTCAAGGCAAGCACACTTTCTGAAGGTAAAGCTTCAGAACAAACGTGCAGATGGAGAGAATGAGCCCAATTAAGCCCCCTTTTGTGACAAACCTCTTAGCAAAGCATTAGCGCTAATCTTCGGTGGAGAGAGTGGTGAAATCGAGGCTGGGTGGGGAGATGGTGCTGGAAATGGCCTGGGCTCCCTTTAATGGAGCCGAGAGAGGCAGCATTTGCTGTGATGACGCGATGCTTTTAGCCACATGAGGAGTCGGGGTCAGAGAATTAAGTGAAACCAGCCAAACTGTGGCCAGCTCTGGTTTTGTCTTTGGGAGACTGTGAATCACCCACAGCCAGGGAGACAGACACGCTCTCTGGCCATTCATGGTACCTTCAGCATGTGTGCGAACCGGGCACTCCGGCCTCAGAGCAGCCCCTTCCTTTGCCACTTGCATCTTCAATTCATTCTTTCATTGTCACAGTGTCAAGAACACAGAAGGAAGATGTTGGGCCTTTGGCTGGTGCTGGTGACAAGAACTCTTTCGGTTTAGCTAAGAAATTAGCACATAATTAATTTTGTTCTAAAAGCAATAATGCTCCTCCGAGCTTCCCATGGCCTCCCTGACCTGTGATAAGGCTGGGCTCAAGGTCACCTCCTCAAAGACCCTTGGCCTCCCTCTGAGTCACCCACCCCAGCACCCTCCACCTTCACCCTCCTCCACCCAACGCGTCCCTCCATCTGTTGCTCTGGTTTTCTTCATGGCACTAGGGATGGGTTATTGGCAATATATCGATCTGGCTGTGGTCTGTTTCCTTTCTCCACTGCAAGCTCCAGGGGGCAGGGCCCTTGATCGTGCAGCACACCCACTTGGAACAGCTCCTGGTTTTCAGTCCGTGTCTGTTGGGCATGTGGATCCCTTTGCTGTGAGCCATGTGTGTGGACTGGGTTCCTCCTGGGAGCAATACTCCATGTGGGTGTGGTGTGAGTCAGGACACCACCCCGGTATGAAGTGCAGGGGTTCGGAAATGAAAGGGGAAGGTGTAGTACCCACAGGGTTTGGGTACAGGGCTGCTCTGCTCTTTCCCCGCTGGGCGCTGGGCCTTGGCATCCTTACCTGTAACGTGGCGTGAAGATGGTGCCTACTGGGCAGGGTTGTTACTACAGCCACTAAATGACATCACACGTGGTGGAACGGACCCTGGCCCATTGCAGCTCCTCCATAGATATTACCCAGAAGCCCCTGTTCCAGATGAGGACGAGGCTGAGCGTGGGGTGAGGGAGCAGGACACGGTGCTGCTGGGTGGCAGGGGCAGTGCCTGAGCCCAGAGCCCACGTCCTCCACAGTCAGAGTCAGCTTCTGGCCACAGCATCCATGTCCTTGTTGTATTTGAGTTCGATTGAAAAGAATCAGGCAGATGTCAAGTCTGTTCTCTCGTGATCTGAGGGGTTGAGGACTCAATACTGCAGATGGCATCGGTGCCAATGGGCTGCCATGAGGACACTGGTCAGGGTGGGCGAACGGTGTTGGCCAGTCTGGGAAGCTTCCTCCCGGCTTTCATGTCGATGTCTCAGAGATGGTGATGCAGCAGGAAGTGGCCCACCGAAGCCAAGCTGCCAAAACAAGTTTCATTAGACCCACCTCGAAGGAGGATGGGTCTAGGTCAGGGGAACGGTTTAGGTCACGCCCACGCTGTGGTATTGCGTGACACACTGCAGGCCTCACGACACAGCTGGCCACGGCACTCAGCTACAGCTGCTGCAGCCCGGCCCCTGCGCCCCTGCCGTCCTGTGCGCTTCCCCCTGGATTACCTGCTTCTCAGCCCACGGGTGCCGGAGCCCCTGGGTAACCCAAGGCACGGACACGTCGCTCTGTCCCTTCAGCCTTCTCTGACCTTCCTCGCTGTGTTTTGTTTCTCCAGCAACTATGATAAATTTTATGGGAGCACAAACCAGTCAGCTGCACAGTTCGGGGATGTTGTTAGGCAGAGGCTGGGGGAAAAGGATGAGGTGGTCATTGTTCCCACAAACCATGGCAATGCAATTGTGCCTCCGAGCCAAGAGTTCTGAGCCTCGTCGTCGTACCACACGCAGGTGGACTGTCCGTCAAGCCCTCCGTGTGCCTGGCTATTGCCACCAACGTCTTGAAATCCAAGCCGACAAGCTGTATCCTTTTCATCTGTTGACCTTCCTTTCTTATGAGTGGCTTTTAGAAATAAAATCTATGGAGGACAGTTGACGACTTCCATGTAACAGGAAGAGATCAAAGTCATTTGCTTACATATTTATTCATGTAGCACATCACTGACAGGTCAGAAAACGCAAAACTGAAAAATAGGCCCCTCTCCTCTCATTGATGATGTGATTCAATAACTGCTCCAACACAAAGTAGCAATAAAAACCCAGACGTGTGAATGTCCCGGTGCCGATTTCCTGATATTCTGCAGAAACAGTAATGGGTTTCCAAGCTGACTTGGTTTTATCTGCTTCCTCTCTGTGTCTAGGGTCTCCAGAGAATATCCCCATAGTTTTCTGGTGAACTTTGTTCACCATAAAAACATCCACCCACTCTCTTCTACCCTGGTTGTTGGGAATTAGTATGAGGATTAAAAATACAGCAAAATACCCAGTACATGACTTACTGTCCTGTTAGTATTGGGTTACGATTACATGGTGCCGTGGAGACCATAGCAGACAACAGCTCCTCCGCACAGTCCTTGTGAGCCTATGTCTTGGAGAGACGGAGAGCCCGCTCCTAATACACGCACAGCCTGGCCCCTGCACCAAGGGCGAGGGGCTCAGTGTCTTTGGAGAAACCTCCTGGGCTGCTGCCCAAACCCACCGTGAGCTCTGAGTGGGAGAAGTGCCTGGGTGCCGGGAATGAGCAAGCCCATGCTGATCCCTGCACCCGGCTCTTCTCGTGTGCTTTGCTGTTGTTGATGGGCACAGGGCAAGTGTAGGAAGCTGCTGTTTATTCATTCCCTCCCACCGTCTCTTTCCCGGGACCTGGAGCGTGACCCCTCAGCCGAGAGCTTGCCAACTCCATGACTGTGTTAGGAAGAAGGTGCCCACTTTCCAGTCTGTGGAAGGAAGAGGAGATTCTGTTATGAAAGCAATGAAGAGAAGACAAGACTAAAAATAATTGCTCTCACATCACAAAAAAGATAATAAAAAGGGGTGCACTTGAGAATTTTAAAATAACTTCCCAGGTTGCTTATTAGGGATGAACTCTCTCCAGTCCATATAATATCGCCGTGTGAGGACTGAGCACTTCCTGTCTGAGATGTCTGCCTTTTAGTAGCTGAGTCTGGGTGACCCCGAACTTCCAGGACCCTGGCTCTCCAGTGCCGCGATCTCAGTCCTATATAATGGACATTTGTTAGAAGGACTCCCCTGTGCACTGCAGACCCCCCCGCCCACGCCCCCACCATTTGTGACAACAAAATGTCTCCAAACATTGTCCAATGTCTCCCAGGAGCAAACTCACCCCCAAATGAGAAGCAGTGCTCTAGGGCAAAGCCAGCAAGACACCGTGCACTAGCTCACTGCTGGCCGTGGTCACCTGGCGGCCACCCCTGGAAGAGCCCGAGGACCCGGTGGCAGGAGCGCCCTGTCCCCAGGAATTAGCAAGGTCTCCCACGGTTTGGGAGTGGGGAGGGGAGCTGTGTTGGTCAGGGACCTCTGGAGAAGCAGAACAAGAGGACTGGTGTCTACATGTACATGTATCTGTTGGTACAGAGAGATTAATTTTAAGGAATTGGCTCACATCATTGTGTGGGGACCAGCAAGTTCAAAATCCACAGGGTAGGCCAGCAGATTGGAGACCCAGGGGAGTGATGTAGTTTCAGTCCAAGCGGTGGGTGTTAGCAGAATCCCTTCTTGCTTGGGGTGGTCAGTCACTGTCCTACTGAGGCCTCCCACATTATGAGGGCAATCGGCTTTATGCAACGTCTACCGATTTAAATGTTAGTCTCGTCTAAAAAATAATTTCCCAGAAACATCTAGAACAACGTTTGGCCCACTATCGAGGTCCTGTGGTCTAGGCAAGGAGAAATAAAGTTGCCTATGGCATCTCTCATGTAAGCACCCCGGGGTGGACCCTTGAACAAAGTGTCCTTCACCTCCTGTGTGGTCCAGCAGCTGTGTCTGCTCGGGGAGCCTGGAGGGGAGGCATCAGTCCGCACGTCCCAGGGGTGCACGCTGTTCTGCTGCTCAGGTCAGAGGGACGCTCCTGACTTGACAAAGGCAAGACATCAGAAGGTGGCAATGAAATCTAACACACAAATTGGAGGAGGCCAAATACCTGCTAGAAAGATGAAGTAAGAGGAATATAAATGTACCCCAGACTGTGTGTGTGTGTGTGTGGGGGGGGGAGTGGGTGGGTGGTGGTGGTGGTAGATTTTTAAATGAAAAGAAAAATATACAGCAACAGATGAATCTCACTGACGCAGCCTGAGTGAAAAAAGCCAGAAACAGAAGTTCTACAAGATTCCATGTCTATCAAACAAAAAGCAGGCCAAGTGGATCTATGATGTCAGAAGCCAGGATGAGGCTGCCCAGGTGGGCTTTCGGGGTGTCTGCCATGTTCTTCTCTTGAGCTGGTTGCTGGATACATGAGAGGGCTTGTTTGGAACACTCATCAAGCCACATTCATTATGGTTACACTCATTAGTATGTATGTTACATGTAAATAAAAATGTGCGTTACAAAGGCAGGAATGAAAAGGAAATGAGAATGGGAGAGAGAGGACAAGAGATGAGGAGGAAGCAATAATTAACTTGTCCAATCATAGGCCAGTAACATTATCTGTTTTATCTGCTTCATGATATTTTAAGACTAATAACGCTAACACTACAGATGTACTATTTTTAATCAAGGAAATGAAGAGACCTTCAAAAAAACTGATAGTATCCATTTTTGGTAACTGATTGGGTAAAGTAGCACAGGACCCAGGAGGTCCTGACTACAGAAGTGTGGCTTTCAAAGCCATTGTCCAACCAAAGGCCTGTTCTGTGGCAGGCGAGCAAATGCCTCCCAAAACTCCAGAGGAATTCAGCTAAACTAGATCGATTTAGTTTTTCTTTTTTTTAAAGATATTTTTTACTGACTTCAGAGAGAGGAAAGGAGAGGGAAAGAGAGATAGAAACATCAATGATGAGGGAGAATCATTGACTGCCTCCTGCACACCCCGGCCTGGGGATCGAGCCCACAACCTGGGCATGTGCCCTGACTGAGAATCAAATGAACCATGACCTCCTGGTTCACAGGTTAACGCTCAACCACTGAGCCACACCGGCCAGGCTAGATTGGTTTTTTTTTTAAGTGGGAACACGGAATCCTTCAGCTTGAGCAGAAGCACCGTGGTAGCGAGAACGGACAAGAAGCCAGGCTCTTCACTGGGGCAAGGCTCCATCTCCTCCTGGGTTGACCAGATGGCCTCAAAGGTCATTTCTGCTCTCCCTGTTTGAGACTTGCTGCGTCCCCCCATCGTAGATAAAATGCCAACTCAGATCATTTCCCTCATGCAGTTTTATTACTTACTACTCTCGCTCTCAGCTCCTCCTAACAGGGAAAACAGACCTCACTGCTCACAAGCAAATCTCTGTTGTGTTTGGTTCCAAGTCAGCTGGGCGGCCTCCAAGGAAAACTCCCTCTTAGCCGTTTCCAATGGGAAGCGCCGCCCGCCGCATTCAGAACCCATGTCCTCTCCCACTTTCCATTCGCGGGGGTTGCCATTACTTATCTGGGAGGAGGATTACATTTCAAGAGAGACTTTTTCCCTACCCGAAGGGAAAAAATACAGTTCTTCTTAAAAACAAAACAAAAAACCCAAAACAAAAAATACAGCCAACCCCAGTCCAGGAAGTGTGTCCTTTCCAAGCTGGGACCCGGGTGCAGGGGCTGAGGAGGTGGGCACTGGGCAGAGGGGGGTGGAGAGAGTCCTTGCTGGAGACAGACCCATCGAAGAGGCCTCGAACTGCGGCATTTACCCCCGGCGTCCGGTCGCCGTGCATGCCCAGGGGACGGCAGATCTCCTCTTGTTTTAAAATCTGGCTTCGGCGTTTCCTAAAACAGCCTATTGACCGGAATCCACGCCGAGCGTCCCGAAAGGACCGCGGGCAGCCTGGCCCCGCTGGTCCCTGAGTACACGGTCAGCCAAGGTCGTGCCCTCTGTCTGGATCGGAAGTCATTTTCCAGCGGCTTTTTCCGAATGGGAGCTTCCAGAGGCCATAGCCATAGACACAGAAACACCTTCCCCACGGGCAGCCACTCCACGAAGCCCCGTGTCCCTCCCATCCTTAAAGGGACAGGGGCACATTTCCAATGTCCAGGGCCATAGACTTTGATGAATAAAACTGGCTGTGATTGTAGTTTCGTCTATGTAACTGATTAGTCATATAATTGAAGCAAACCTGAGTATGCAATGTCGACAGTCTGGACCCTTGTCTATTTCTTCTGTCGGGTGCTGTCGGCTGGGACTGGCTGTCCATCCGAAGTGTCCAGAACATGTCCGGTGTAGCTTTGGAACTTGTCCCTCAGTGGAACCCGTGCGTCGCATGCAGCACCAGCTCCGCTCTGCTTCTGTGACAAACATGCCCGCAGTCTCCTTGGCCTAATACCCGGAGGTCTGTCTCTGACTGAGGTCACGTCCACCCTGGCTTTGGGAAATGCCTCAAGGGGACCGTCCCCCATGCAGCAGCCGGGAGGTCCCGGAGGCTGCGAACGTGGGCTTGACCGTGTCCACCCCGGCCTCTCTCACAGCTCCTGCGACAGCCAGTCACAGGGACATGGCCCCGACCTGAAAACACTGAGCAGAACACCCCTCTCCTTCCCCCACCACATGGGTTCAACCCGCTGAAGATGACAGGAAAGCGAAACTGCCATGTGCCTGGAAGGTCAGGGCCTCCAGATCCAGGGGCCCAGGAGTTTACTAGAGGGAGACAGGGAGCCAGCAAACTGCTCACCTTTCAGATAGGAAGGCGTGTGTGTGTGTGTGTGTGTGTGTGTGTGTGTGTGTGTGTGTGAGAGAGAGAGAGAGAGAGAGAAAGAGAGAGAGAGGTTGTATTGTATGAAGAGGGCAGGGTGATGGTGGTAGGTATTTTTCTGATCTGAAATGGCATGTCAGTGTCTTGTGCCTGTAATGCATAAATGATTGATCATGAATATGTGTGAGTAGTGTGACTAGAACATAGAAAGTAGCCAATTTAGATGCTTATATTCTTATTGTTTTTGTTGATTGATTTGAAGAGAAGACTGGCAAAAACATTTAAAACTAGAATTACTTAAAAGAAACAAAGCAACTATACATAGGCAGAGGAAAATAACATCCAAGGAGACTCCTCCGTGTAATTCTAAAACCAGTTCTCAACCAAGGACAATTCTGTGCCCAGGGAGCCTTTGGCAATGTCTGGAGGCACTTTGCTGTCACAGGAGGGAGTGGGGTGTCCCTGGTATTGCTGACAACCCACAGGAGGCCCTCACTACAAGGAATAACCTGGCTAACGTGCTGTGGTGTCAAGGTGGAGAACCCTCAACCAATGGAGTTTAGAACCTTGACTCTGAACTCCAGTGTCTCATTGTTGGCAGGTTCTTCAAGTTTAAGTTTTTCTCATTTATGAAGCAACTAGATGCCTGATGCACGAAAATTTGTGCAAGAATGGGCCTTCCTTCCTGTGGCTACCAGCACTGCCTTTGCTCCCCTGGCCTAGAGCTGCCTTTCCACCTTCCCACGCTGCCCAGAGGCCTGGAGCAGCTAGAGTGGTGCGGAATGCCTGCGTCGTTGCATGGTGATGACGCAAGCGTCCTGCCCTGCCCCCGGCCACTTGGTGCTTGCATATGCAAATTAACCCACCATTTTTGTTGGGTTAATTTGCATACTCACTCCTGATTGGTTGGTGGGCGTTGTGAAGGTACAGTCAATTTGCATCTTTCTCTTTTATTAGTGTAGATTAGCTTATTTTCATCCCTTATCTATTTAAATATGGATACATTAGAAATTGTGGGCATTGTAGAAGGTGTGCCACAGATGTAGAATTCCCAGACACCTAAGCCCTCAGCTTTGAGAGGAATCCAGTGATGTCACTTCCTTCCTTAGTCAACACACTTGTCAAGCCTTGGCCAGTTTTGCCTAGTGGTTAGGACGTCAGCCTGCCAGCCTTCTCTGCTGTTGACACCACCTGGTCTGTATAATTTTATGATGGTGCCGGAAAACCTATTCACCGCATTTTATTTAGCCATCAGCAGCCAATGCACAATTGGGGACCAGGGGGCACTTCTCAGGAAGGCACCTTCTGGCTGACCCACCAGGTGCAGGTGAGTGACAGGCCCCCCGGGACCAGAGTGTGGAGGCTCTCAGGGTGTAGGCACCAGCCTGGCAGACAGGGTTCTGGCAGCTTTCTCTGGGATGAAGGTTCAAGGGCACGCCTTGGACGGTCAGGAGGATGGGCATGTCACTCAGGGCCCTGGAGATGCCCACCTGTGCACAAGTGTTTCTCTCCCTGCCTTCCAAGTGCTGCCCACCTTCCTGTTATCCAAAGGAAGGATGTGACGGAGGTGAGCTCCCGGGGTGTGTCTGGTTCATAGAGGGCCCCATATGTGAGCTGTCCCCCGCAGCAGGGCTGTGCTGGGTGGCCCCGGGTCCCTCCCCAGCTCCATTACAGTCAGGCTGGTCCCGTGGGGGAAGGCCCGTCCAGTCTGGCCAAAGTGGGATAAGACAGCGATGTGATCTTGTTAGGGGACACGCAGGGGCACATGCAGGCAGAGACTTGGGTGCAGGATGTGGGCACAGGAAGCTCCGTGTGGGGGAGGCAGCCTGGCAGCCCAGACCGGGGGAGTGAGAGTGCGGCCCTGCAACGCGGTGCCCAGTCCCCACCGGTGTCAACACGCACACAGGATTATACCCGTGTCCGAACAGAAATAGTAAGGCACTGCGCTCACTTCTGATTTAAAGAGAAATGGATTATAAAGGCATTTTCTCCAATTTCCTGGCCCTGGACCTGAGGTAAGAAGGGGGTCCCTGGGCCCTCCCATTGGTGCTGGCAGCCGCCCCCTTGCCTGGATGGTTAATTCTCCTGGTAGGAGGTCCCCCAGGCGGCGGAGTGACAGAGAAAGTGGACGAGTCTGTGTTTGGGGTGTGGTTCTTTGCTTCTGGGCAGGCCAGCCTCGACTTGGCATGTAAGGAGGGGAGAAGGGTGGGCTGAGGTAAGGTGATCCACACACCGTGACCGTTTTTCCGTGTCGGGGTGGAGACCGCACGTGTGTAACCAGTACTGTGGCCGCCAGCCGCCCTTGGATGGGATCTGGGATCCTCGGCTGCTGGTGTAATTGCTTCTTGTAAGTGAGCCCGCCTGCATCCCTTTACAGTAAGCGCGCTCCCGCCATCTGGTACCCAGCTGTTCTGACCGGTTCCAGGATGCGCACCAGTCCTTACAGGAGCCTTTCTAGCCTCTGCGCGATGCAATGATTGCAGCCTCTCCTTGTAGCTGCGTGTCTGTCTGAGGGGGCTTCGAGATCAAGGAGCTCATGGCGGGGGGGGGGGGGGGGGGGGCGCGGCGGGGGTGGGGGCGGGGAGATGAAAAGCAAGGCTTGGCCCTCTCCCTGCGAGGCTCAGAGGTGCTGCTCTGAGGCGAGGCTGAGGCTGGGATGGGCCATTGCCTCCGCCAGGGCGCATCCCTGGGGAACTGTCTGGTGATGGTGAAACGCTGAGGCTGAGACGCTGGGAGAGCAGCTGCCCTGCCTTTGACCCGGGTACAGAGATAAACGGGTGCCTCCCCACCTTCCCCAAAGGCTGCTCCATTCCCGCCCGTGGCCCCTCCTGCTGAGGCCCCAGCGCCTGCCTGGCTCAGAGGGAGGAAGAGGAAGAGGAATCCGCTGTGTGCGTGGCAGGCCTCTCCTCAAGGCCGTCCACAGACTGATGCCAGGGGACCAGGACCCCTGAGTAGAAGGGGCGAAGTCACCCTCACTCTCCCAGCAGCCAGAATAGACTCGCATGGGCTGCGGTGGGGGCAGAGGCCGCCCACTCACCACGCAGATCCCGGGGGTCCCGCGGGGAGGTGCCAAGTGCCGCCTTGGGTGTTACACTCAAAACTAACACCATATCCTGCGCCAACTACACTCCAGCAAGAAAGGAAATGAAGAGCCACTGCAGCCACGAGCCCGTTAGTTCTTGGGGTGACGCACACAGTCAGAAGTGGCACTCGAATCCGAGAGACCTTCACATGAGCAGCGCTGATGGCAAGGCCGCTCCAGGAAATCCGCTCCCTCAGAGGAGTGTCCAGGGTCCACGGTGTGTTCATTAGCAGTTTCACTGGATGCAGCGTCTTCCTTCAACTGGCACCAGGGGTGAGAGCCGAGGGCTTACTGAGGAGAGCGCTTTCTGGGAGTGCCCGCCGGGGGCATCTTCCCGCGGCCTCCTGGCCTTCCCGAGCCTGCCGCCTAACCTTCCCGCGGCCGCCTAACCTTCCCGTGGCCGCCTAACCTTCCCGCGGCCGCCTGGCCTTCCCGTGGCCTCCTGGCCTTCCACCGCCTAACCTTCCCGCGGCCGCCTAACCTTCCCGCGGCCGCCTAACCTTCCCGCGGCCGCCTAACCTTCCCGCGGCCGCCTAACCTTCCCGCGGCCGCCTAACCTTCCCGCGGCCGCCTGGCCTTCCCGAGCCTGCCGCCTAACCTTCCCATGGCCACCTGGCCTTTCCACGGCCGCCTAACCTTCCCATGGCCACCTGGCCTTCCCGCGGCCACCTAACCTTCCCATGGCCACCTGGCCTTCCCACGGCCACCTAACCTTCCCGTGGCTGCCTGGCCTTCCCGCGGCCGCCTAACCTTCCCATGGCCACCTGGCCTTCCCACGGCCACCTAACCTTCCCGTGGCTGCCTGGCCTTCCTGCAGTCACCTGGCCGTTCCGCAGCCACCTGGCCCTCCCGCAGCCACCTGGCAAACTTGCCCTTTAAGGACGATTGGTCCCACGTGGACCACAGCCTGAGCTGGAGCCATGTCCAGTGTCAGCAGAGCAGGCCCTCTTCTCGCCGCCTTGCGTTTCAGGCCAGCGCTCTGGGAATGAGGAAGCGTAACCCCGTATCCCAGGCAACACCTGCTCCTGCTCAGGTTCAGGGCATCTGCTCCATGGGCAGGAGACACAGAAATAAACGGGAGGACACGAGCCAGTGGGCAGCTGGGCCTGAGGAGAAGCCAGTGTCACAGAGGAAGTGACTCCGGAGTAAATGCAGATCCCAGGAGGGAGGCCGATGCTTAGGGATGACACGGCTGACTGTCTTCCCGGGTCTGGTCAGGCCAGGGGGCCCAGTGGGGCAGGGGGCCTGGTGGGGCAGGGAGGGTGGTGGGGCAGGGAGGCTGGTGGGGCAGGGAGCCTGGTGGGGCAGGGAGGCTGGTGGGGCAGGGAGGCTGGTGGGGCAGGGAGGGTGGTAGGGCAGGGGGCCTGGTGGGGCAGGGAGGGTGGTGGGGCAGGGGGCGTGGTGAGGCAGGGAGGCTGGTGGGGCAGGGAGGCTGGTGGGGCAGGGAGGCTGGTGGGGCAGGGAGGGTGGTGGGGCAGGGAGGCTGGTGGGGCAGGGAGGGTGGTGGGGCAGGGAGGGTGGTGGGGCAGGGAGGCTGGTGGGGCAGGGAGGCTGATGGGGCAGGAGTGGGAATGTCGGGCCCATGGGCGCTATAAGGGCCGAGAATCATGTGGTCCAGCCCTGCCCAGGCATTAGGGTGAGTTAGTTGAATGTTTGACCAACAAGAGCAGGCTCATTTTTAAGTGAATACTCGTGTATGGCCTGAGAATGATGTTATAAATACCCCAGTGGTCCCAGCCCGGGTTAGTGTGTGAAGCGGGACCCTGTCTCACAGTTTGAAAGCGAAAGCCCAGGTCATGTCTCAGACCAGGCGGCCTGACTTCTGAGGAGGAAACTGGCTGCGGCCCCTGCACAGCGGCGGGCGGCGGGGGCACATGCGGAACAGACTCAGCGGGAAGGAAGACCAGAGCCTCACGGTGGGGAAAGAAGAGGTTTTCGAAGCCGTTTCCCTGGCCCTGCAGCTGTGACATGGACATGCGTCCCGGACCCACCTCTGAAGTCCAGCTCAGGCTGCGAGTCGGGCTCTCTGAGTCACCCACACATTTTCATCTCTGAGTCGCATACAGATATTTGTAAAGTCAAAGAACAAATTCAAAGTCCCCTGACCGGGTCGGGGGAAGAAGCCTGGGTCTGAGGCTGGGACGGGAGCCTCCTGGGTCCATGTGGCTGCTCAGGAGAGCTGGGGGCTTCCACCTGGAACAGGGCCTCCACCCGGGACAGGGCCTCCACCCGAGACAAGGCCTCCACCGGGACGGGGCCTCCACCGGGACGGGGCCTCCACCCGAGATGGAGTCCCACATTGTCATGGATGATGGAGAGCTGGAGTCCCGCATTGTCACAGATGAAGGAGAGATGGAGTCCCACATTGTCATGGGTGATGGAGAGCTGGAGTCCCGCGTTGTCACGGAGGAAGGAGAGATGAGTCCCGCGTTGTCATGGAGGAAGGAGAGATGAGTCCCGCCTTGTCACGGAGGAAGGAGAGATGAGTCCCGCATTGTCACAGAGGAAGGAGAGATGGAGTCCCGCGTTGTCACGGAGGAAGGAGAGATGGAGTCCCGCGTTGTCACGGATGAAGGAGAGATGGAGTCCCGCGTTGTCACAGAGGAAGGAGAGATGGAGTCCCGCGTTGTCACGGAGGAAGGAGAGATGGAGTCCCGCGTTGTCACGGAGGAAGGAGAGATGAGTCCCGCATTGTCATGGAGGAAGGAGAGTTGAGGAGCAGCTCAAGGAGGCAAACAGCAGATCTCGACTCTAAAGCCGATTCCCCGTGCCCGCTCTCCAGGGCAGTGGGGTCCGGCCGCCAGCAGCTGGGCGTGAACTCGGAGGAGCCTTGCAGGAGGGGCGATGGGCTTTGGCCTGGGCCAGGTCCTCTGCCCTCACCTGCACTCTCCACAGGGTGCTGGGCCCTGAGTTCTTGATGCCTCGGTGAGCAGAAGAAAGCAGGAGCCCCCGCCCCTCCCTCCTCACAGGGGACAGTGGGGGAGGGCACCCCTGTCTCAGGGGAGGGAGCAAATCTCAACAGGACACTCCCGGGACCTGGGCCAAGCACATCCTTGCAGCGACCCCCATTTCTGCTTCTGAGGTTAAGACTGTGGCGAAGAAGATACCGCAAATGAAGATGCTCTGAGCTAATGCAAAACTAAACACAATGCTAATATTTGCAAACAAAATGCATTTTTAAGAAAAACCTTTAGCCCGGCTGCTGTGGCTCAGTGGTTGAGCACTGACCTATGAACCAGGAGGTCACAGTTCAATTCCCGGTCAGGGCACAGGCCGGGGTTGTGGGCTCGATCCCCAGTGTGGGGCGTGCAGGAGGCAGCCGATCAATGATTCTCTCTCATCATTGATGTTTCTCTCTCTCCCTCTCCCATCCTCTCTGAAATCAATGAAAATATATTTTTAAAAAAAAGAGAGAAAGAAAATCTTTACGGAGTAAAGAAAGGAGAAGGCAGAGGAACAACTCATGGCCTCCTACTCATCCTTCTCTCCGCGGGTTCCTGACAAATGGGTGAGGGTGGGGCACGGACAGGATGGATGAAGAGCTGGAGAAAATGATGTGACCACGTGATGACAGGAGCCGGGGATGATGGAACACGCGACCATACTTATCGGTACATTTCACCCACGGGCTGCACACCCTGACACCTGAGCTGGACCAGGGCGCAGGCAGAGAGCGGCGGCCCGGTGCAGGGTGCGCAGGCCTGCCTCTCGGGGCGCGAGCACCCACTGTGTGCCGGGCCCAGGCTGCGCTCACCCTGCAGTCACAGGAGCACCCGAGAACGCACGGCTGTTGGCTTCAGCACCTCCGTTTACTCCGAGCAGCCGCGTTAATGGAACACATCCCGCGCGTACTAGGCCGTGGGAGGCTTCAGACCGTGGCTGCTGCCAAGAGCAGCCCGCCAGGGACAGACGTGTGTTTAAAAGAACAGTTTGTATTTCCTCCGTAGAGTTGGTTAGAAAGGATAGTCAAAGGAGCGGGGTCATGCAAATAAAAATGAGATGTTAAGCGAAGAGACAGGCACGCCAGCAAAGGCGATCCAGCCCGTCATTCGTCCCTTCCGCAGACACGGCTGAGTGCTCGTGTCCAGGCTGCTGCGGGTGCTGACCCTGGACTCGGCAGAGGCACCCAGGTGTGCGCGGGGGAGGGTCACCCTCGGAACCCCACGGGGCGCCCTGAACACCCCCAGGCAGACGGCCAGATGCTCTGCACTGCCGTGTTTCCAGGCCATAAAGGGCAAACTCGCCAAAGGAGAGAGAAACCCGAGGTCTGGGGGGTCAGTGGGATTCTGCAAGCACAAACAGAAGGCACAGATCAGCGGTGGGAGGGGAGGGAGGTGGGGGGGGGGGGGCGGGCAGAGCAGGAAGGCCGTCTGAGCAGCCTGGGGAAGGTTAGGTCCAATGTGACCACGTGTCCACCCCTCCATGCCCAGCCCAGGGCGGTGCTACCAGCTCCAAGGCTCTTCCTGCCGGATGCGGTCGGAGGCCACTTCCTGAATGCCCTGCGGGTCTTGCCTGCCCCCACCCCTGTCCAGTGTCTGTGGGTGGCCAGCGTGATTTTATCTAGGCATAAATTAGATGGCGTCTTGCCATCCTCAAAAGGGGCCCACAACTCCTTGTCCCAACGCCCCTGGCCCTCACCTGTCCATTCTGCTCCAGGCTCCGGCGTCCTTTCTGTGCTCTGACCAAGCTTGTCTCCCAGGAAGGGTTTCAGCCTCAGAGTGCCAGGAATGACCTGCCCCGACCCTGTGGCTTCCTGGTCCTTCCCAGTCTGACAAGCACTTATCGGGCTCCTAGGGACCATTGCTGGGGCAGGTTCTGGGGTGCAGTTGGGGGGCCTGGTGGTGGCGGGAACGCCACCTCTGCAGACACCTGGCTGGTCCCCTGGACGCAGCTGCTGGGCCTGCCCCCACCGCCTGGTCCTCCCCAGCCTCTCCCCGCAGCTGTGTTTACTGGGGCGTGTTTGTTGGCTTGTTTGCTGTCTTCCTGATAGCGGGCCTAAGCCGGCAGTTGAGCATCCTTAGCACTGCTGCAGAGGCGAGAGAGGCTCCCACCACCACCACTGCGCTCGCCAGCCATAAACCCAACTTCTGGTTGAGCGGTGCTCCCCCTGTAGGAGCTCATTGACCACCAGGGGGCAGCGCCTGCATTGAGCATCTGCCCTCTGGTGGTCAGTGCGCGTCATAGTGACAGGTTGTTCTGCTGTTCGGTTGATTTGCATATTGGCCCTTTATTATATAGGATGAGTACACAGAAGCTTATACAGACTTAGTTGCCCATAATCCCACACCTGAGAATTAGTTGAGCTTCGATTTGAACCCAGAATTATCTGCTTCCGACTCCCACGCTATTTCCTGGTGTGTGGACTTCTCTCACCGCGCTTCTTAGAGGTCCTGTGACCCTGACCCAGAGGCCTGGACCGGGGTCTCCCATCCCTATAACGTCTTCTATGGACTGGCCAGCGAGGCAGGGGGCTGGGGGAGGAGGGGCCGACTCCAAGAGAAACCCTGGTCTTAGCCCAGCCCCAGAGAGAAGAATAGTCTTTCTCTGTCAACGTAATTCCCTTCACATAAAGACTATGTCACTTAGACTAGCCCAGGGGTGGGCAAACGTTTTGACTCGAGGGCCACAATGGGTTCTTAAACTGGACCGGAGGGCCGGAGCAAAAGCATGGATGGAGCGTTTGTGTGAACTAATATAAATTCAAAGTAAACATCATAACATAAAAGGGTACGGTCCTTTTTTTTTTTAGTTTTATTCATTTCAAACGGGCCGGATCCGGCCCGCGGGCCGTAGTTTGCCCACGGCTGGACTAGACCCACATGTCTTAGTTGTCAACGTGTTTCATTGCTGTTTACACGGATGAGTACTGAGGGAAGAATCGGTCACTATACGATGGACCGGGCCTTGGTTTCCTGAACGCTCTGGGGTGGGATGGCACACACAGCAGGGGGGGGGGGGCTGCCTGCTCCTCCCCGGGGTTCACTCTCCCTGCGGCCCAGGTCTGGAGGAGCCATGGGAGGGATGCATCCCTAGGTTTACAGCTTCGTGCATGCTTTTCAAAAACACTGTTTCTGGCCTAAAATGTTCTCCACCCTCCGAGGCCGAATGGAAACTCTCCATTGTTCAAACGCTGTAATTTAGGCGAATGATGACTCTCCAAGGTGGTGGCTGGAAGCATGTGTGTGTGTGTGTTGCCGGTTCAGACCTGTTCTGAAAGAGAACAAATAATTGGTTAATTGAATTTCCTTGAAATTGACTTTGCATTAAGTAAAATGGGAAAGTGAAAATGTAATTGCTTTAATGTATTAGACTAAAGAAGTCCATTTGAAAGTTTCAGGGAAAGGTGTAAGAATCCACTTCGAACAGATATCTTCCGGCATCTGGGAGGCACTGGTTCGTGCTCAGAGATAAATCGTATGTGTCCTCCAGGCTCTTATAACCACGGGCTCCAGATCACGTCATCCACACGCTGACACGTTGCCATGTGCTGCCACTCATTTCTAAAAATTGAGGGTTAAGAGAGCACTTTATATGAACATATCAAATTTAGGTTTTTCTCTAATGTTTTAAATTGGTACGCCTCAAAAGTTGCAGCTTTCTCTCTCAAAAGCTTCATTGCATCATTAATATTTCACTTCCCTTAGCTTTCTCCATCTTTTTTGTGTATGTCTGTTGGAAGCAGGCCAATGCAATATCTGATTTGTGTTCATTTCATAGAATCTGTTCCTGTTTTACTCTGAAATATCGATTTGCTCATCATTCCAAATTTAAAATCAGTAATGCACCAGTTTGTCGCTGGTACTTAAACCTGTCCCGGGTTTTTTGCTAACGATAAAAATAAGATCCTGCTGTTAAGTGAAATTTAGTCGCAGATTCCGGTTTTTTGGAAACTGGAGCTTAAATTCCTGAAGGGCATCATTATTGTTTCAGAGTCTGGGCAGGGTGAGGGTCTCGCCAACCTCAGAAGGGGCCTGCGAATGGAGGATTCCACCCTCGGAACCACACTCAAAATTCTGTGCTCAAGTTCATTTATTCTTGGCAAAAATCAGCTTCCTGTTTTTAACGAAAATGGAGTGGAGAGGCCCAGAAGTCTGATGAATATCAAGTGACCCGCTACAAAACAGCGTTTTGCTGAGTGAAGTGAAAATGAACCATGGGTGCGTGGGTTTGGTAAGGACGGATGAAAATGGCCTCTGAGGGAAGGAAGGGTTTGTAAAGAGCTTTGGGGTTCGCATCCAATATTTGGAGATTAGTCTGATGGGGACAAGTTTTCTCCTGGTTTTGGTTGTAATCACATTTTGGCTGGCTTTGTTCTTCGAATTAAGGACACGCCCCAGTTTCAAATGTGTAAGAACAGCGCTACGGGGCGCATGCGACAGCCAGCACGGACTCTGTAAAGAGCATCCGCTATTCACACTTGCACACAAACTCCATGTGCGAGTGTGCAAAGCTTTGGCAACGAGTACACACACTCCCGTGGCTGCATTTTCCCCTGGAAGGGCCGTGCACTGAGCCTCCAGGACACAGCGTTTATATTGGCACGACGACAGCGATTCACCCATTTAAGGTACATGCTCTGACTAGCAGGCAGACCGCGGCCCTGGAGACGTCCTCCCTTTCCTCATTCATCGGTCTGTGGGTCCATGAAATAGATGGAGCATTTGCTATGGGCCCAACCTGGTCCACAAAACACACGCCTGGAATTTTAAAGGGAGAGCTGACCAGAAAGTGTCTAACCTTCTCCTGTGGAGAGCGGTACGTCCCCGACGGTCAGATCTGGGGGAGCTGTGTCACTCACCTGGCCAGGAGAGTGTGGGGAAGTGACCCCTGCATTTCTTCTCACGCCTTGGTCTCTCAGAGCCCAAGGTCACCATATGCAGACTCCCCATCCCTGCGGACTGAGGTTGCCCTGCGAGCTGTGGGGGAGCCAAGCCACAGGAGAGGCTGTGGATGATGCGATGCCACGTGGTGGGAGGGGCAAGAAGCCACGTGTGTGGTTAAAGATAACATCCCGCCCAGCCTGTGTGGCTCAGTGGTTGTGTCGACCTATGAACCAGGAGGTCATGGTTCAGTTCCCAGTCCGGGCACATGCTGGGTTTGAGGGGTTGATTCCCAGCGGGGGGCATTCGGGAGCCAGCCAATTGATGAGTCTCTTTCATCATTGATGTTTCTATCCCTCCCTCCCTCTCTCTGAAATCAATAAAAACATATTTTTAAAAAAGATATCATCCTTGGAATGGCTCCTACAGCCCAGTCACCCCATACCTCCATGGCAGCGGAGACCTGGAGGGGTGGGTAGGAGCAGGGAGGAGGGGGGAGGGGAGAGACGGAAGCTTGGCCAGATTGACATCACAGCACCCCCAAGCTAAGAAGGGGCAGCAGATCTGCTATGAGATGGAGTTAGCAGCATGACCTTGTTAAGGTCACTCATGAGATAACATATGTCATGGGCTAGAGACAATGTCTGACAGATAGAAGGTATTTTTCAAATATTGGTGATAATTATTAGGATCAACTACAGAAATGCATGGGGCTGGGTATTGCTCTGTAAGTAAGCATTTCATAGCAGACACCTGTACCCCCTCTGGGCAAGAAATGCTGCTCTGTAGCCGGGACTCAACGCTCTTGTGATGTGTATGTGTGATGTGTGTGTATGTGTGTGAGTGTGTGTGTATGTGTGTGTGGTGTGTGTATGTGTGATGCATGTACGTGTGTGATGTGTGTATGTGTGTGATATGTGTATGTGTGTGATATGTGTGAGTGTGTGTATGTGGTGTGTCTATGTGTGTGACATGTGTGTGATGTGTGTGTGATGTGTGCATGTGTGTGTGATTTGTGTGTGTGCCGTGTGTATGCGTGTGAGTGTGTGATGTGTGTATGTGTGTGTGGGATGTGTGTGATGTGTGATGTGTGTGTGATGTGTGTGATGTGTGTGTGATGTGTGTGATGTGTGTGTGTGTGATATGTGTGTGATGTGTGCGATGTGTGTGATGTGTGGGAGTGTGTGATGCGTGTGTGTGAGTGTGTGATGTGTGTGTGTGATATGTATGTGTGTGTGTGTGTTTTCCTCGGTAAATCTTGGTTGAGCTCATGGAGAGGCCCGTGGGAGTGTTCTGATGTCTCACTCAAAGGTGAAAAGCCCGTCACACCCTCACTTCCTTCTGGGAATCGCCTCACCCGGTAATCGGTAATCGCCAAGCCGAGGAGGATGGAGCGGTCGGGTTGGGTGGAGAACCCTGAGGTCGCAGTGGCTGCTCACGGCCTCCTTGCCCTCCCTCTTCAGCGCAGAGGAGCAGCCAGCAGTGCTATCAGACTCGGGTTGGGAGAGAGTGAAGACAATGGGACCCAAGTTCAAGGCAAACCTAGGTGCCTGTGCTGGGGCGGGTGTTTGGCAGTCTGGCGGTAAAGGCTTATAAACAGAAAAGAAACACAGCCCTTTAACCACACAGTAATTGGACACAAGCGAACTTCCCCCTGGCACCTGGCCTTGGAGGTAATTATCTCCTCCTGGGAGCATAATGGCCCATTGTTTGCCCGGTGAGCGAGTGGGAGTGCACAGGGGAGGGGAGGAGCAGCACAGCTGGGAGGGGAAGGGAAAGTGCGGCCTTTGAAGTGCTTCCAGGCTGGGCTGGGGCCTGGGCGGAGGGGGGCCTGGGCGGAGGGGGGCACGGCCGGTCTGTCTTCTCACCTGCGCAGGCACTTCTCACATTGCAGGCCCTCGCTTTTCTCTGCAGAGCCATTCAGTGGGCTCAGCTCAGCACTGCTGTGGTAGGGGGCGGGGAGGGGGGCCCGCAACGGGGGGCAGGGAGGGGGGCTCTGGGGATTGACTTGATGGACATGCCTCTAAAGGAAGATCGCATCACTGGTGACCGAGATAACTCAGGTAGATCAGGGTGATGTCTCTTACCCCAGCTTCTCAGATGTTTTCAGACACGTTCTTTGGCAAGAGCAAAACAATGCTGAAGTTCAAGAACGCCTTTTGACGGGGAGGAGACCAAGGGCACTGTGCTCAGAGGCCTGAGTTCCAACCAGCAGGGCCGCTCACTCTGTCCAGCCTCCCACAGCCGAGCTGCGAGCCTGCGGGGGCAGGAATGCTGCAGGTGCCCTGGGAGTGAACTGGAGTGTCAAGTTCAGCACTGGAGCCAGCAGTGTGAGGGGGTAGAAATGGCGCACGCCGCAGAGCGCATGCACGTCGGTGTGAAGGCGCTGTAAGGAGGTTCGGGTTCTCCTTGGATGGAGGTGGGAAAAGACGAGGCACCTCATGCTGAAGGAGGTGCCATTGGAAAGAGCCCTGCAGGCTGGGATGGGGCTGACATTCTGACTGAGAGGTCACTGTCCTTACGATAAAGCTGTACCATTTTTGTTTGTCTGCCCTTCCTTGCATTACAACTCACGTTCATTATTTGCTTTGTAACAGGGCATTTTACATCTTCAGTGTAGAATTCAGCAAGCTTTCATAGCAAGAGGATGGGAAAATTTCCTTTTCATGTATCCATTTGGGCTTCTGTGTTCAGAGATAAAAAGTAACTCATGTTATTTTAAAATTTTAAAATGCTTACTTATTAATTACTAGAGGCCCAGTGCATGAAATTCCTGCATGGGGAGGGTCCCTAGGCCTGGCTGGCGATCAGGGACAATCTGTGCGGCAACTGGCAGGGTGATGGGGGTGGGAGGGCGCTCCCGCCAGCACCCACCTTGGCCAGCCTGGGGCCTGTGGGCTGGGGGCAGCTCCTGCATTGATCGTCTGCCCCTTGGCAGTCAGTCCACGTCATAGTGACTGGTTGTTCCATGGTTGTTCCGCCATTTGGTTGATTTGCATATTATGCTTTTATTATATAGGATACTATTACCCTTCAGGAGCTGCACACTGCCTTAGGTATTGAATAGGATGTAAATATGGCAGAAAGCACGAGGGAATGAGTGGTATCTAAAAAAAAAAAATGTAGCCCTAGCCAGTTTGGCTCAATGGATAGAGCATCGGCCTGCAGACCAAAGGGTCCAGTTTCGATTCCAGCAATCCATGTGTTTCTCTCACATCGATGTTTTTCCCTGTCTTTCCCTCTCTCTTCCACTCTCTCTAAAAAGTCAATGGAAAAATATCCTCAGGCGAAGATTAAAAAACAAAATGTAGGTGTTCATTTTGACGCCCTTCAAAATTAGGTGGAAGACAGGAAATTATAATTTGCGATTGAAATGTTCCAGGCCGCAAGCTTTCCTCAATTCCAAGTTGCTTTTGGGTTCATTGCCATGGTCGCCGTTCCCTGTTTGACACAATGTCCTAACTTCATCCTCTCACTGAATGGAGTCTACTGATCAGGCAGGGTTACTTGTACGTCCACTAAATGAAACACCCGAGTGTGCTGTCCAGGCCACAGAAAGCCGCTCTGCCTTTGTCCTAACTGTTGTGTGTTCCCGTACAATGGCCTCCGCGGCACCCCGCACTGCCCAAGGTCTCCTTACCGTCATTACAATAGAGTGTCGCACCTGGTCCTGTAATCCTGTAACCCTAACGCCAGCCTTTATGCTGCAGTCCGCACGCCCGCTGGCTTCCTCCCTTCCAACTACTTCTCGAACAGGTGGCAGGAAGCAACGGTAAATGCTGCCATTTGCAGGACCGACTGGCTACAGGAATGAATGAATGATCCCTGGTGAATAGGACGGCGCAGTAAATATGGAAGCTGAATGAGCCCATTGATCACATCCTTTTTTACTATTTATAAACCTTAAAATTTGTGGTAGTTTTACATTTTGCAAACGTGTCACAGGTCACAGAGTTCTTGTATATCCTTCACCCGGTTTCCCCTGTTGTTAACATTCTATATGATCACGGTGTATCTGCCCCAGCAAAGAAACCGACACTGGCATGTTACTGTCAGCTACTCTCTAGAGCAGCGGTTCTCAGCCTTCCTGATGCCGCCACTCTTTCATACAGCTCCTCATGTTGTGGTGACCCCCAACCATAAAATTATTTTCGTTGCTACTTCGTAACTATAATGTTGCTACTGTTATGAATCGTAATGTAAATATCTGATATGCAGGATGTATTTTCATTGTGACAAATTGAACATAATGAAAGCATAGTGATTAATCACAAAAACAATATGTATTTACATATGTGTTTTCCGATGGTCTTAGGCAACCCCTGTGAAAGGGTCGTTTGACCCCCAGAGGGGTCGCGACCCACAGACTGAGAACCGCTGCTCTGGATCCAGTATTTTTGGCTCGTGGCAGTATTTCTGTTGATCTCTTCTCTGTGTTCCAAGATGCCCGGGCACCATGCTGCATGGGGCTGTTCCCACTCTCCCGTCTCTGCTCTGCAACAGTTTCTCAGTCCTTTTCTTTTTGCTCTCCATGACCTTGGGAGTGGTAACGAGCACTGTCCAGGTGTCCTGCAGAATCATCCCAATGGGGTTTGTCTCTTGTGTGCTTCATGGGGTCGTAGGATTTGGGAAAGAATGGGACCGAGGTGCTATGCAGGCCCTCCCTGTCACATTCGCTTAGGCGGGCATGCTGTCCCCGTGACATCAGGGTGCCTGCAGCCAGCCCTTGGTGAAGTAGTGCTTTGTGGGTTTCTCCATTGGAAAGCTGATCTGTCCATCTTCTATTCTTTGGAAGCAAGTTAGTAAGTCTAGGTTAGAGGGAAATGAGGGCATGTTAGCCCCACACCCGAGAGGGGGAATAACTACATATGGCACTTGAAACTCTCCTGTCAGGGAGATTCTTCTTTCTCCTCCATTTACTTTTGTATTCAACCACTTATTTATGTCAGCGTGGACTTGTGGATAACTCAGCTATAATCCAAAACATGTTATTTGTTTCATTGCTTGGGCTACATGAGACGCAGCCATGGGGCTCTTTCTGGTTCACTCCCCGTCTCTTTGACATGCCCCTATGCTTTTTGTCTGTCTTTCTGTATGTATGCATATATGTATGTATGTATGCATATGTGTATGTATGTATATAAATACTTTCTACCTTTTGGTGCTCGAAGATGCTCCGGCCACACCTTCCACTGTCCCTGCCTCAGCCCTAACGCTGGTGACTTTCCTACAGGGCTCTGAATAACCGATTCCTTAACATGTTATTAAAAAGAAAAACACATTCTCTACAGAATAATCATTGGATAATCAACTTCTCTTAAAACTTTCTATCAGTTAGAGGATTTTTTAAAATTTATGACAGTTAATTTGCATTTGCTAAGATTACTACAAAATGTGATGATACCATATGTATTAGGTCACAATGATTCAAATTTAATTTATTAAAGGACATTTTAATAATTAATTCTTTCTAAAGAATGTCTTGGCTATTGTAAATAATGCTACAGTCTGTGTGGTGGTGTAGATACCCTTTCAAATTAATCTTTTTGCTTTCTGTGGATAAGTACCCAGAAGTAGGATTTCTAGATCAGACAGTAGTTCTAGTTTTAATTGTGTGAGGAACCTCCACACTATTTTCCACAGCGGCTGGACCGTCCGCCTCCCACCGGCAGGGCACGCGCGTCCCCTGTCTCCACGTCCTCCCACCGGCAGGGCACGCGCGTCCCCTTTCCTCCACATCCTCCCACCGGCAGGGCACGCGCGTCCCCTGTCTCCACATCCTCCCACCGGCAGGGCACACATGTCCCCTGTCTCCACATCCTCGCGGCACTTCCTGTGTCTTGCCTTTTGGATAGAAGTCGTTGTCACTGGTGGGAAGTGATGCCATGTTGTGGTTCTGATTTGCACTTTTCAATGTACCCGGTGGCCATCTGTACGTCTTATTTGAAAAGACATCTACTCAGATCCTCTGCCCATTTAAAATTGGATTTTTGTTTTGTTATTTAGCTGTCTGAGTTTTTCTATCTTTTGGATACTAAACCTATCAGCCCTTTATTGGGCACGTTTGATTTGCAAACGTTCCTTTTCCCGATCTTCCCAGTCAGGGGCACACACGACAAACACGATACTCATTTCCTTATTGTACTTCTCCCGGAGATGCCTGTTTTGATAATGTAATTTTGGATTCTGATTTTCTTTCTTAACATTAAAATGTTTAATGTCATTGCATTGATTTTAAAAATCTTGCTTTAATAATTCATACTATCCTATCACATGGAGATTGCAAAATTTATTTAAGTATTTTCTATAATGGACGTAATTAGGCTGCCAGTTCTATTTTTATACTATAATAAAGTGCTCATTGGTGAACAATTTTGCATGTATATCTTTATGCGTATCTCTGATTAATCTAATTCTATATCACAAGTTCCTGGAAGAGGGACTACTGCATCAAAGAGGGGCAACCAGTTTATTTTCTTAATGCTCATTGTCAAATTATTTATCAGAGAGTTGATTCCAGCCCAGTCGGCATGACTCAGTGGTTGAGCGTCGACCTATGAACTAGGAGGTCACGGTTCGATTCCTGGTCAGGGCACATGCCAGGTTGTGGGCTCGATCCCCAGTGTGGGGCGTGCAAGAGGCAGCCGATTAATAATTCTCTCTCATCATTGATGTTTCTATTTCTCTCTCCCTTCCTCTCTGAAATCAATAAAAATATATTTTAAAAAAAGGAAGAGGTGATTCCAGTTCCCGGCCTCACTGGCAGAGCATGTGCCTGAGTTCTGGTCACTATTAGGTAATCTTGGGGTAATAATTTTCAGTTGTGTTTTGAGTAATAAACTAATAAACCCTGTCAAGTTAAAGAAAAATGTAAAAATGGACACAGATAGATTTGGGGTTAACATAATATCATCTTACATTTTATTGGAGGACAGCGGAGCGTCTGTTTGGCTGACAAATAGCTATCATGAAAGATGGACCAATCCTTTGGCTGGAATAGACCCAAAGTCAGAATAGCAGCTTTGTCTGGAAAGTCTTGTGGTCCACAGACTGGCTGGTTTTAGCAACCTGCATTTTTACAAACAAAAATGCATTATTCGTGTGGCTTTACTTGTTTTTAAGGGAAACTGCACTTCCATGTAATGAAAAATGGAAACATAAAAAACGAACCTAAAAACAACATAAATCACTCATGTAAACTCTGATAAACACTTTGGATGCGGGAAAATGATGAAGTTCAAGGTAATGGGACTGTGCTTGTCAGTTTCCCGCAGAAATGTCTTCTCATGAATGGACTGAAACCATCAGAGGGATGCAGAAGAGTTAAGTTTTACATTTTCTATGAAGGAGGGGATTTCCATTCCACAATTGCATTCATGGAAATCATGCCTGAAAATGAAGAATAAGGATTTTCACTCCCTGTCTGTGAGGCTTGGAAACAGTCTCTACTTCCCACTAATGGCCATGATTCACAGGAGAAGGCTAAACCAGAGGTGGGCGTGGCTGGCGAGGGGTTCCCACCGCGGGCTGGTTTCATAACGGCTGCGGCTTAGTGACAGTGACCTGGAACGTGTGTGAAAATCACCTAGAAATATGCACACACGTGCACACCCACACGGAGCCGGGAAAAGAAGACTGGACGATATCATTTAACCACACAATCCACGGTTTCTAAGAAGCAGGACAGCTCCAATTATTTGACCACAGAAATACAGAATAATTTAACCACAGTATACAATGCATATAACCAGGAACATTAATTTCAAATTCATGTCCAGAATGGTTCCTGTCTTAAAAAGGTGGCACTACTTCTTGCCTCCCCAACCCATCCGTCTGGAAGGTTGCCTCCTGCGTAGCTGGGACTTGATGGGCAGAGTAACTGACGGTAGCGTCTGTGTCTGGGAGCCTCCCCTGTTTCTATGCTGGTCCTTTTGTGATGTGACATTTCCAAATGTCCTTTAAGAACTTTGATACATCAATGATTTTATTAAAATACTAGGAGCCCAGCATGCGATTCGAAATCGTGCGGCGCCACCCACCCTCTGGTCCAGCCCTGCCTCCCTCTCCCGCCCATGAAGCAGCCGCGGCCACTGCTGATCAGGCCTTCCCCCAGCGCAGGTGCTCAGAGGCCCCTGCCGCCCCGCCCCCGAAGCTGCACGCACAGCCTCCTCCTGTACGGTGGACCTGTTATGGCTTCCCAGTTAATTAGCATATTTCTCTCTCTCTCTCTCTCTCTCTCTCTCTCTCTCTATATATATATATATATATATATAGTTATTTAGTTAAGTGCAGTAGTGAAACCAGATACCGTTGTTTTGCCGTGAACATTTAACCTTGTCAAGGGAAATAGTAGATTAGGGGAAACATTAAGCAAGATAAAGGTCCCAGTGCTGTGCTATTTCACACTGTCTCTGAGTCACTGTTCTAGTGTCTCTAACACAACTGAATATAGCCCAAGCTGGTTTTGCTCAGTGGATAGAGCATTGGCCTACAGACTGAAGGTTCCTGGGTTCCGTTCCTGGTCAGGGCACATGCCCGGGTTGTGGGCTTGATCCCTAGTAGGGGGCGTGCAGGAGGCAGCCGATCAATGATTCTCTCTCATCATTGATGTTTCTCTCTCTCTCTCCCATGGACGGGGAGACTGGACACAGTTTTTCAGGGTCTTTTGCTGCAGGGTCTCAGAGGCTGCCATGACGGTGTTGGCTGGGGATGTGGTCTCATCAGAGGGTCAAGTGAGGAAGTCCCCACTTCTCAGCTCATGCAGTTGTTGGCAGAATTTAGTTTCTTGGGTTGGAGGACTGAGGGGTTCACTTCATTGAGGGTGTTAGCTGGAGGTCCTCATAGGCTAGAAACTCCCCTGGGCTCCTGGAGTTCACTGTTGTGTGTGGATCCCAAAATGGTTATTTACGTCAACAAAGGCTGCAAGGGAGAGAGTGGCACAGTTTTATGTAATGTAATCACACATTCACATACATGTAATCCCAAACCCGGATATCTTGACATCTTGAACATTGCTTAGCAGCGAGTCACAGGTCCTGCCCACACTCAGGAGGAGGGGGTCAGACTGGGATGTGAATTCCAAGGGGCAGGAATCCTGGGCCATCCTAAGAGTCTGTCCATTGCAAGTGAATATTCAGGTATGAAGTGATGACTTTTAACATGAATGACTCCACCCCTTGCCTAAAGGAAATTAGATTGCATGTACCTTTTGATTGATGCATCCTTGTTTACTGCATACAGTGGCTAACAGTGTCCTTGTATTAAGAAATTTGTAGCCCTAACCAGTTTGGCTCAGTGGATAGAGCGTCGGCCTGCAGACTGAAGGGTCCCCGGTTCGATTCCGGTCAAGGGCATGTATCTTGGTTACGGGCACATCCCCAGTAGGGGGTGTACAGGAGGCAGCTGGTCGATGTTTCTCTCTCATCGATGTTTCTAACTCTCTATCCCTCTCCTTTCCTCTCTGTAAGAAATAAATAAAATATATTTTTTTAAAAGAATTTTGTATGTACTAATCTATACATCACACCTAACATTGGGCATGTGGAAATAAGAGACTGATGTTCCCATGGCTGCCTCTTTAAGGAATATTTGGTGGTTTAACAAGGTGAATGTCAGTTATTAACTGTGACATCAGTACTAGGAATAGCAGCAATGATGGTGACAAATAATAGTAGTTGATTTGCTGACCAGTAGCTCTATGTCAGGCACAGGGACAAGGACATCCCTGGCCCAGTCAGGACAGACATTAAAATTACTGCTCCAGGCTCAGCCCAGCAAGGTCCCGCCCAGAGCTGAGCACAGGTTGGCCACGTGGCTGGGACCCTGGGCCACACTGGATTGGCTCAGGGTGGTCACAAACCCAGGGGCCAGTGTGCGTCTGCTGACAACCCTTTGGGTGACTAGGGAGCGTGGGCCATTGCTCAGGTTCTCTCTGCACACCCTGGTGCCACAGAGGGAACGCGGCAATGAACACGAGCTGGTGCTTGAAAGCTACCAAGAACAGGCATGGCAATAGCTTACAAGCAAAATGAGGAAACAGAAACTGAAGAACAGAATCTGAAACTTGTTAGTTCAACAAGTGTTAACTTTGCGTGTTTAAAAATGCACCAAGCTCATGGCCGGCTGTTAGGAGTTTAAAGGTGGACCAGATGGACAAGTCCCAGCCCTTGCAGAGCTTAATTCTACTAGGAAGACAAAAGTCAAAATAAAACTGCTGATATCATCTGTGAGAGTGGAACATGTGCCAAGCCTGTGGCCAGCAATTCCATGTCTAGGCATCGACCCAACAACAGAGATGAGTCCTATGTCCACCAAAAGATGTGTATGGTTTTATTCATACCAGGCACAAACTGGAAACAGCCCCAAAATAGAATGAACAGAAAGCTGTGTTATAATCCCACGATGGAATATTACGCGGCCATAAGAAAAAAGAACAAATTATTTTACGCAGCTGCATGATGCGTCCTCAGAGTCCTGTTGAGTGACAGAAGCCACACGACAGGGCACAGGCTGTGTGATTGACCGTCTGTGAGCTCAAGAGCAGGAGAAGCTAATGAGAGAGCAGTCAGACCAGTGTCACCTTCAGGAGCAGGGATGCAGTGATGTCCTCCTGGTCCGGGTGGTAGTGACGCAGGTGCAGGTGGGTAAGAAGCCAGCCGTCACGCTTCCTCTCGCACTGCCTCCAGGAATTATTACCCCGTTTTTCTGTCGGCCTCATACATTCCTGCGTTAGAGACTCGGCTGCTCTTTTTGTTTTTTAATATATTTTCATTGATGTCAGAGAGGAAGGGACAGGGAGAGAGAGAAACATCAATGATGAGAGAGAATCATTGATCGGGTGCCTCCTGCACGGGCATGTGCCTTTGGCTGGAATTGAACGGGACCCTTCAGTCTGCAGGCTGACGCTCTATCCACTGAGCCACACCAGCTATGGCCGGAGGCTCTTTTAGCAACCCCTGGACCACAGCGGTGTTGTCAGTACAGGAGGGAGACCCAGAGTGGACGCAAAATTAATGAGAAATTTCCTAAACCGTGTTCTTTTGTGATGAGGCTCAAGCTGTCGAGTGCACAACATCATGCACATGTGTGCATGCACACACACACACACACACACACACGTGCATTAAGTGATATCCCTCTCAGTCATTGTGATAGATTGTTCCATTTTGTAAATGATACCATCCATTTTGATCAAACTTATACTTCTATATGACAGGATTGACGGGTGGCTATGTCTGTGACGCACAATCCACACAACATGTTTCTGAGGATTTTGAATTCTAAGAAAATCAAAACAAGAGAGGAGGTGGCCTGGGACTTCCTCCTTCCCAGAACACGTTCCCTGTCCCTGCGGTCCCTTCCCCTTCCCCTGCACTGATGGTCCTTCCTCCCACAGCACCTGCCTGTCCTGCGTGTCCCAAGTCCCAGGGTCCTGGGGCTGCTGGTCCCGCAAACGGGGGACTTGACACTCACACCCGCATCGCCCTGCTGCGCGAGAGCCCGCGGCCCAGGACCAAGTGCTGGCAGGGCCGCTGCCCCCGAGACTCTGGGGATCCCATCCTGCCTCCCGGCTGCTGGTGGGATGGCTCCTGGGTGCTCCTCGTCTAGTGGCTGCGTCTGTGCCATGTGGGGTCCTCCCGGGCACCTGTATCCAAATTTTCTTCTTCCGAGGACATGGTCAGTCATATCTGGCTTAGGGCCACCCTGATGACCTCATCCTTACTCGACTGCATCTGTGAAGACCCTATTTGCAAATAAGGTCACATTCACAAGTGCCAGGGGCGAGGACTTGCACATCTCCTTGGCGGGGGACACAATTCCACCCATGACGTCCTGAGTCACTGATGTGTAGCTGGTAGGAGTTCTAATCCCAAGAGAAATATGGCTTACCATTTCCTTGTTACCTACATACTGGAGACAATCTACAGATTGAATTTATAACTAAAGTTCCCCCAAAGACAATGGATCACAGAAGTTGTCTTTTCAGAATCACACGGTGCTTTGAGGAACCTCAGCATTCACATGCTCGCCTGCGTGGTTCCCTCTTTCGTGTTTGCTTATGTTTAGGGATGTAGCCAGAGGTCGTCATAGGCACCTGGAGGCAGCATGCGTCTGCACGCAACGATACATTTTATTCTGGTTTTGCTCTTTTCCATTTACGATAAAACAAAGAAGGAAGCGGAAATGTCTAACCCAGGGAATCAGCCGCCTGCGTGACCGGCCTTGCTTCCCACTCGGCCCTGCTTCCATTGCCGACAGAACTTGGTGGGAGCCACTGTTTCGTTGGCAGAATGGGGTGCTGGTTAAGAGTGTGGGCTCTGGAGGCCAGAAGAGATTATAGCGGAGCTGTCGCCGACTGCGGTTTGCGTGGGGACCCTTACTCAGCCCCCCAATGGAGGCTGTGAAGATGGAATGAGATGGTACCTGGCGAGGGCTTGGCGCAGGGCTGGCACCTAACAGCAGCCCAGGTAATGCCAGATGGTTATTAGGGAACAGATGTGTGATGTGCTGAGTGACTTCTGTTGTCACTTTCCAATAGGATCTGCACGTGTCACAGAAGGAATTCTGCACCCTTTGCTCAGAACAGAGCGCAGGGCGTGGGGACAGAGACATGGATTTGTATGTGATGCCGGGCAACCGCTGGACATTTCCGAGCCCCAGTGTCTTCATCTTGAAACCGGGCTGTGGAGCTGAGGCTACGGCAGCTTCGAGGCTGTGAGTCAGTTTCAGGAAGGGAGACGTTCCTTGTTTCTCGGGTCTGACCTCATTCTGCTGCGGAGCATCCCTGTTCCGCTGCGAAAGGGGAAGGAGACTCAGACGCTCAGCATGAGCCTCGCCGTCGGTCCTGGCTCAGAACTTGTTGTTTCAGGTTCACTCAGTCCCGCCTAAGCCCGTGGCCGGTCTTTTGAGGCTCTGAGCTGAGTTCTGTGAGCTGGGATTCCTCCCCGGCTCCCAGCGCCCTGGGCGGACGGCACACTGTCCACGTGTCGGGGAGGAGGGCTGGGCGCCTGGACCACCTTGGGTGCGGGCACTGCCTCCTGCGTTCTTTCGGGCCCAAACAGGAAGCCTGACCCCAATACCACCTATTGTAGGATCCCATCCGTATCCAATGCCCGGAATAGGTAAATCAGAGAGAGAAATGGAAGTGGGGTTCACAGGGGTTTGGACAAGGGGACGAGGTGTGACCCCCAATGGACACAGGACTCCTTTCTGGGTGGTGGACATGTTTAGGAGTTAGATAGTGGTAGAAGCTGCATGGCTTCGTGAATATACCCAGCGCCACGGAATTATATGCCCTTTAAAGAAATCTTTATTGTTGAAAGGATGGCATTTTCTCCCCTCTGCTCCCAACTGACCCCTTCTAGCCCATCCCAGCCCAGGCCTTCACCACCCTATGATTGTCTGTGTCCGTGGGTGATGCACATATGCGTAAGGGTGAATGTTTTGGTATGTGAATTATATTTCCATTTTAAACAGTTATTCATGGTCAGAATTACAATTGCTGTTTTATTATGTTGTTAGTTCTTGGGTGCATATTTTCTCATAATTGGAATTCACCTTCTATGGGAAAGAGCAGCTGTGCCTGTGGGGGGAGGGGGGGTTATTTCCGGGTTTCCTGTGCTGTTCGTTGATCGGTGTCAGTCCCTCACTGTCTCGACCCCACACTGTCTTCATTGCTGACGCTGCAGGGTGCGCCTTGCCACCAGGCTCGCTCCTCCCACTGTACGTTTCTCTGTCGAGACTATGTTAGCCATCATAGGACCTGTGCCTTCTCGTCTGAATGTTAGGATAAGTGTGTCTATATCTACAAAAGGTTTGCTGGATTTTGATTGAAATCACATTAAATCTATAGATCAGTTTGAGAAGAATTGACATCTTCACTATGTCTCATCTTCCAGTCCCTTCAGAGGGTATGTCTCGCCGTTAGTTTTCATGTTTATTTCTTTTATCGGCATTTTGTAATTTTCAGCACACGGACTCTATGCACGTTTTAGGGGTTTCATTTTCTTAGACACCGTTGTAAATGGCACTGTTTCAAATTTCAGTGTCCAGATGTCCATTTTTAGGATATAGAATATACGGTTAATTTTTAATTATGACTTCAGCAATCTTGCTTAATTCACGACTTAGTTCTAGTTCCTTTTTCCCCCCTTGATTGCTTCCTTGAGCTTTTCTATGGTGACACTTATATCATTTGCAAATAGGGACAGTTACAGTTTTTTCTTTCTGATCTGCATGCCTTTTCTTTATTTTCTTGCCTTATTGCAGTGGCTGGAACTCCCAGTACGGTGTCAAACAAGCGTGATGAGAGCAGACACGCTTGCCTTACTCCCAGTCTCCGAGAAAAGGCATTTAAACATGACATGCGCATGACCCATGGGCTGCATCTTGGGCAACACTATGTTGGTCCCATGCCTGCTGCCCCTCCGGCTTTTCACGGGAGGTTGATGTTTTCTGGGATATGCCCCGGGAAGCAGGAAAAAATCTTTTCTTGGGGAAATCCCCTCAAATCCTTCAAACGCCATGCCTCTGCCCCATGTCCCATCCTGGGAAGTAGGAGGGGGTGGGCCCACCTGCCCGTCGTTCCCTCATCTCCTTCGTTCCACACAGAGGACCAGCAGCCTCCCTTCCTGGCAGCCACCGGGGAGGGCTTCTCCCTCAGCACACCTCTCTCATGCCTAGGGGCTCTGAGGCGCTTTCAGAAGGTTCGTGACGCATGAAACTGCTTCAATAAATACAGAGGCATCGTTTGCCTTTTAAAGAGTGTACTCATGCCCGGCTGTGAATGACCCACGTCCCGCGAGGTTCAGGGTTCAGGATCTGGAGAAGGGGCCGTGCGCAAATGAAAGAGACGAGACAAGAAATAATAATTTGGAAATATTGGGGGCCAGGCGGGCAAGCCCAATGCAAGAGAAAGGACTCCCACTGGTGCCCAGGCCTCGCCAACCTTTTATTCAATGTTGGATACACATCTAGCTCTTAGGCAGGTGATTGCGGTAGCAGACAGACTATCTTAAAGGTCAGTAAATATTAGAAGGATTTACTCTGATACTATTTGGTCAGGAAATAGCTTGAGCCCCCATTGTCTGGACTAGACAATCAGTGCATATAGCTCTGGCCCTGCCAGGGGCTCAAGGTTCACCAGCATTCTGGGATCCATGTTTATAGTTCTCTGCTAGTGAAGACAATGGGTGGCTTCCTGCACCCGGCCATCATGGCTCAGTGGTTGAGCATTGACCTATGAGCCAGGAGGTCACAGTTTGATTCCTGGTTGGGGCACATGTCTTGGTTGCGGGCTCAATCCCCAGTGTGGGGCATGCAGGAGGCAGCCGATCAATGATTCTCTCTCATCATTGATGTTTCTATCTCCCCCCCCCCCTTCCTCTCTGAAATCAATCAATCAACCATATATATATATATATATATATATATATATATATATATATAATGTTAATATGTACAATTGCTATTTTTAAATGACTTAATAATCATGTTTAAAACGTCTCCATTTTATTCAAATATGAAAACCATGGGTGGGTAGAACTGACATGATCAAACAAAAACTCTTTAGGGTTTGCACTGATTTTTAATCGTCCAAAGGGATCTCAAGACCAGAAAGTTTGAGAACCTGCTGGTGGTCCCAGCAAGCTTTCTCAGTTCCATTAAAGGGAAGCTTTGGGTATTGATCAAAGTCTTTCCTCTCTCCAGAATCCTGGCCTTCAAGACTGTCGTCTCACTTGAGCTTCACAGATCTCATTTGAGCCACAAAGCTGAACAGACTGGTCTTTGCTTTGGGCAGTGTCTGCCTTCCCCAAGAGCAATTAATGCCCCTGATTCCATCTGTGGGAACCACAGGCGCCATGATTGGCAAAGAATATAAGACACGTTGGCTTACCATAGAGAGACAGTGCTCTCACTCCACGCTCACTCAATGGGCGTTGCATCTTCAGTCACTGGGTAGAGTACCTTATAGAAAGTAGCTGCTCAATTCTCATGGTTCCACCTCTTCAGCCTTCTTTCCCCCAAACAAGGCACCGCCCTAAACCCGCCCACGCGGAACAGTCTTCCCAGTGCCACACTGGGCTGGCCCTGAGAGCGGCACTTCCTAGGTCACTGCTCAGGGAGGTCCGTGATTGACATGCACAGGCCACGTCGCTAGGGAGGTGCTGGCTGGGACCGGAACCACAGTTAGAGCACAAACACTATTGTATAGGCCGAGGCCAATGGTTGTCAACCTCGCTTATACATCGGAAACACCTTGGGAGCTTTTAAAAGGTGGCAACACCTGGGCTCCACTCCGAGAGATTTTGATCCGGATGGTCTAAGGTGGTTGAGCAGCAGCGTTCTTTAATGCCCCACCCTCTGCCCCCGCAAATTTTCATGGGCAGCCAAGGTGGAGAACCCTGCACAAACGTTGCAGTTGTAAGTAGACCCCCTACATGTATTCAGTGAGTTTCATTGAGCAGCTGCCATGTTCCAGGTGCTTGAGGGGTGGGGACACAGCAGGGCACGACACAACGCATCTCCCCTCTGAGGCTGGTCTTCTGTCGAGGACAGAGAGAATCTACATGTAGAAATACATAAACACGTAACATCCCATCGGCGATGAGAGCCGTGACGAGAAGCTCAGGGAGCAGGGAGAGAGAGCGTGGACAAGGGCGCTTTTGAAGACAGGCCACTCTGAGGCCTCTGTGGCAGCGGCCTGAAGACACGGAGCCAAAGGAGGTGAGGAAGGCGCGGGCAGTGCCTGGGGAGGACCCTGCACGCGGAAGGGCGAGCTCGGAGCCGAGGTGGGAGCAGCCGGGTATGTTCCAGGGGGAGAAGGAGGCGAGGGCAGGTGGTGGGGGCAAGCCCGAGGAGATGGGCGGAGGGGCGCCTCAGTGTGGGCTTAGCATCTCATGGCGTGTGAGACCTGCGGGCACTGGGGTTCCGAGCGGAGCCCTCCTCTCTCTGACATGCGCTTGAAGAGATCGCCTGGAAGGCGGTGGTCAGAGCATCCGGCCAGGGGGGAAGCAGGACACAGGAGGCCTCTCACCATCTCACAATCCGGGGGAGAGGCTGTGGGGGCTCCGGCCAGGGGGGCATGCCAGGAGTGGTAGGAAGTGGTCTCGTCCAAGGTGGGCTGTAGAGGGGGAGCCCGCAGAACTCCCTGGTGGATGGATTTGGGCCCAAGGGATGGTGGAGAGTCAAGGATGGCCCCAGGCTCTGCCACAGCCGTGCACTGGCTTCTGGCAACCGTCATGGAAGGCAGTTGAAGAAATCTTTCCTCCAATAATGAATGAGAAACTTCGTGCTAACTGCCCGGTGCTCAGTGCCACCTGTGGGAGGGGACATACGACCTCCTTTGGGGGTCTGAGGACAGAATGGACATGGGGAGCTGGAGAGCTGGGGTGGGGAGAATACCGTGGAAGGAAGATGCCAATGAAATGGTTTCATTGAAAGTGGTCATTGCTGCATAGTTAAGGCAAGTACAGGTCATAGACAGACATCAAGGTAGAAAGCTATTTAGTCAAGTGGGAGAGTTCTATAGTACGTGGTCGGGGGGTGGGGAAATCAAGGAGTTGAATGTGAGGCTGATAATTTGGGTTTAGATTATGGAGACATAAAATGCCCATCAAATAGTGAGTGAGCCCTTGGCCTCTTCATAGAGATAATAGAGATTAGAAAAATATTAATGCGATTTCAAGGTGATAATTAAGTGTATTAGGAAAGTAATAATAAAATCTTCCTTAAGACAGGTCAAGAATGTGGTTCTAATTTAATAACAACCTGGATGAATTGGCTAGTCCTTAGAAGAAGTTTCATAGTGGGAGAGCCTTTGAACTGGCTGGGTAATTATTGTCAAGGAGAACAGAGATCCCTTTGAAATAACGAGACATTAAAATAAGATGTAGAAGCAGCCCGGATGGAGGAGGAAGTCTGAGCAGGACGGAGGGAGGCGTGGCCGCCGTGGAATCTGGAAAAGGGATTAGAAATGGAGGAGGATCTTACTTCGAACCCAACTCTGCCACTTACCTGGGATGCGATTGATTGTGGGCAACTTACTAAATCCCCCTTTTCCTTAATCCATGTTCCCCTTGTTTCTACAATGTGAATGGTGACTCTCTCACACGTGTGTGTGTCTGTGTGTGTGTGTGTTGCTTTGTTTCATTTTATTAGCAATAAGCTTGTGTGATCTTTAAGGAAAGGAGCGTGTTGGCTGGCATGGCTCAGGGGTTGAGCTTTGACCTGTGGACCAGGAGGTCATGGTTCGATTCCTAGTCAGGGCACAGGCCCAGGATGTGGGCTCCATCCCCAGTGTGGGGCGTGCAGGAGGCAGCCCATCAATGATTCTCTCATCATGGATGTTTCTCTCTCTCCCTCTCCCTTCCTCTCTGCAATGAATGCAAAAATGTTTTTAAAACACACGGAAATCTATTAAAAGAGAAAAAAGGAAGGGAGCGGGAGTTCACCCTGTTGAATGCCAGGGCACTGCTCCTGTGGGCGGCGCTGTTGTTTTCCTCGCAGCGGTTTTGGTGGGAAGTGGGGAGGGTGCCCAGATGCCAGGGCTGCTGGGTCACTGGCTGGCAGAGCTCTCCCACTGGCTCACACCCTCCCCTTCGCAGTGGCTGTGAGAGGGTGACCGGAGTGTCATCCTCTGATGTTTATTGGGAAGGTCCCGAGGCTGGAGGAGGCCAGGGGCGGAGCTGTGAGGGTGGTTGGGGGTGAGCTTCACCTTGTCTCCCTTTCTGATCTGCTCGCCAGGATGTAAAAGTCACATTTGTTTGTGTCCAGTGGACCAAGGGTCCACTTCTAAGTCTCAAGCACAAACTGCTGGTCTTAACAATTCCTCGTCTTCAAACTCATAGTGTTGTAATAATACGAGAAAATGCGTGTCACTTCCTTGCATGTGTGACAGACTAAGATGAATGCGTTTACCTAACAGTATATAATTAAATAAATGAATTAGCTAGGTTCCACATAAGGGATTTTACTTTGACACAGGGGTGATTTGCCAGTGTTTTGGTAGAAGACCGTACAAGGGGTTGCTAAGAAACGAGGCTCCGTTGTCCAGGATGTATTGGAACACAAGGCCAATCGCTGCCTAGCGTTAAGAAGGCAGGTTCTGTTTCGCTTCGGCTGGCTTGTTACGTGTGGTTTGTTGATCAGTACAATCAGCCCCCTTTTTCTGATGTACGTTGTGTATCATTAAGTGGAATTCTCACTAGAAAGTGAGTTAATGATACTCACCTGGTCTAAGGCCATGGTTCATAGACATGATCAGCTGGAGACCACTGGCCACATAAGCGGTGTGGAGCCCACCAGCCCTCCAAGTCCCGGATGAAGGATGACATGCAGCCAGCATTCCCCTCAACAGGAAGGCCCACAAAGCATTGAGTAGGCTCATGCCTTCCCTGGGAGCGCCCACAGGTTGCCACAGATATCTCAATTCTGTATTGTCATTCCTATTTCTTGTACTACCCATAGAAGTAAAGCCATAATTTTGGTCATAATCCATCTTTCTCTCTACAAAAAAGCATAACCTAATTTATATTCTAAAGAAGCAACAGGTCACGAGTCATACCAACTTATTGAAAAAGTTGAAATTTTTCTCTAAGCTTTATTAAATTCCAAACATTTTATGATAAAAACTGTGATGGGTAGTTTTATGTGTCAACTCGCAATGTGTGTTTTGGATGAGACTAGCCTTCAAGTGGATGAACTGTGAGTGGAGCAGATTGCTCTCCCTGCTGTGGGTGGGCCTCGCCCCATCAGCCGAAGGCTTGAGTAGAACAGCGACCAGCCTCCCTGGGGGAGAGGAGATCCTTAGAAGGCTGCCTCCGGACTTCGTCCGCACCACCGGCTCTCCTGGATGTCCAGCCTGTTGGCCTTCGGACTAGAACCTGGGGAGCCAGTTGCTTTCAGAAAGCGGGCCAGGGCCCCTGTGGTCACAGTGAGGGCACCTGGATTCCCAGCGCTGCGTCAGCTCAGTGCCTGCTGTGCAGCTGGGTGGCCCCTCACCTTCCTGGGGTTATCCTCCCAGGACACGGATGACTGGCACCGCCTGCCACCTCAGTGGTGAGTTGGGAGCATTTTCTAGGTGAAGCTTGTAAAGCACTTTGAAGATGAGAGGCGTTGCACGCACGCTGTTTTATGACCGTCTTACACTTGCTTATATTCTTCCTGAAACATCTCCATGGGGTTGATGCAGCCTTTGTGTTTTGGTGCTGATTTCTGTGGTAGATTTTATGCCTCAATAAAAGGACTATAAATCATGTTTTAAATTGTTTGGGATGTGTGTCCTAGACTTCAAAGGCATGAGCTCTAAAACCTCTAAACCAGCTTCTTTGGGTTTCTCATAACATGTCAATATGATTGTCAGGGTCAATGACACGAGGAAGGAAAGAGCGATGGAGGTCACTTACAGTGTCTTCTATACAAGCCAGGACGCCGCCCTGCGTTCAGGGTGCTGTACCTTGACCCACAGAGCCTCCTGGAGCAACTGAGGGTGAGGGTGGCTGACTCCGCACTCCTGCAGGAGAGAATCCCTGACCCAAGTGATAGGTCTGCCCTCGGCTACCCTTGGCCCTTTCATTTTTTTTTCTAAATGCTGATAAACTTCCTTCCTCGTTCCAGAACCTAAGGCATAACAGAGATGCACGAAAATCAAAGATCCAAGATCTTTAAACACTTGTACAAAACTTTTTTACCTTTCCAAATATAGCTTAACAATTTGACAATGTACGTATGTGGCAACCTTTGTTTCCCAGGTACGTAGTCATTCTTGCATGTTCTTCCTGAGGCTGCCGGTCACAAGAAGAGGGAGCTACACAGATGCTCCCCTGAATGGCGCGGAAGATGGGTGGGGCAGGAAGACCCTTGCCAAACCATTCCCAGATTCCCACACTTCCAGGGGCAAGACTCAGTGACCTTGCGGATCAGTCCCCTGGAGTCTCTGGAGTCTTGAGCATCAGCCAGGGCCCACCCTGCAGCTCAGACTGCTGCCCCACCACTGCCTATTGTCTGCTTCCTGACACAGTACGTTCAAATGATTTGTGTCCTGACATTGGGAAATGCGTCCCAAGAAAGACTTCCTGGGTCAAAAAGAAACATTCATAAAAGTACTCATCATGAAGGCGTGGCTCTGGACGCAGACTGGCTTCACGGGTAGAGAGAAGGCCATTGGAGGGGATTGTTCCTCAGCTGAGTTAGTTCCAAACATGCTAATTACACATCCCTGATTTGTCACCACTGGTCCCACTGAAAGTGGAAAATGCAGAAGGCACAGTGTCAGGTTTCTACATAGTGTAGAATCAAAAAGGAAAGTTCTGGATTCTGGAATATCTCAGCTGGCCACGATGATGGGGATGATGGGCTAAAGCCAAGGAGATAAAATTACCAGGGAGAACTAGGAAAGTCTGAATTGAGGTTCAGAAAAACAGCCACACATGCCCTAGCCGGTCTGGCTCAGTGGATAGAGCACTGGCCTGTGGACTGAAGTGTCACAGATTGGATTCCGGTCAAGGACATGTACCCCGGGTGCAGGCTCCTCCCCGGCCTGGGCCCTGGTTGGGCATGTGCAGGAGGCAACCAATCGATGTGTTTCTCTCACATCATTATTTCTCTCTGTCTTTCCCTCTTTCTTCCACTCTCTCTAAAAATCAATGGAAAAATATTATTGGGTGAGAATTTAAAAAAAAAGAAAAGAAAGAAAGAAAAGTGAAGAAAAGAAAAGAAAAGAAAATCAACCAGAGACAAAAATGAAATGACCTATTTAAATTGAGATTCCTTGAGTAAAGGGGCTGGTAACTTCGTTCCGGTCAGTGTGACCAGAGCTAATGTTTTGCAGATTAAATTGCCAGGCTTATGGTGTTCAGATGAGCAGATGTAACGACATGACTCATTCACTTGCTTGTTACTCATCAGTCAGTAGTGTGCAGCGAGTAGTAGAGGTTGGGGAATCAGCAAGTGCCCAGTCTAGACAGCAGGGCCATGACTTGGTTTGAGCCAGGAGTGCTCCTGTAGGAATTGGGGGTCTGTATTCCAGATCTTCACTTTTTTTTTTCAAGAGAATCTGGAAGTTTGGATTTTAATAGAAAAAAGTTCAAATTTTCCAAAAACTCTGAAAAAAAAATGTAGGCTCTATCTAGCCAATAGGCCTCCCATTCTTACCTCTGTGTTGGACATATTGTTTGGATCTTAGGAGAGAGATGCCCACTGAACATAGAGGCTTAGGATTTGTCATTTTATAGTTCATCTTGTAGGTGGCAGTTAAATCACTGGATGTGAATAAAATCACCAGGGGGTGTATAGAGAGGAAAAAGTTAATGGCTTATGCCTGCTTTGGGCTAACTATGTGTTTTTTAAAATTGGCTTTACCTACCAACCTTTTAGCTATGCTTCTTTGCATTATATACTTTTTTAGTTGTTGCTCTAAGGACTCATATTCACATATTCACATTCATAAATATTCAGTCTACTTAGAGTAAATATTGTGCCGCTTCATGTAAAATATACAAACTTGACAATTATATACGTTCCTTTACCCATCCCCTCTCCATTATGCTACAGTGGCCAGACATATCATTACCGACATGCTCTATCAATCTCATAACACAAGGGCATCATTTTTGCTTTAAATTGTCTTTATGTACTATTTCAAGAGTTCTTCATTCTTTTCTGAAGAGTCAATTTGCATCAGGTATCAATTCCCATCAGCTTGCAGAACTCTTAAAACGTATCTTGCAGGGTAGATCTGCTGGCAATAAATTATTTTAGTTTTTATTTACCTGCAAATTCTGTATTTTGCCTTCATTCTTTTTTTATTGAGTTTATTGGGATGACATTGGCTTATAGATTATGTAGGTTTCAAGTGTACATTTCTGTGACACACGATCTGTATAGTGCATTGCGTGCCCACCACCTAGAGTCACAGCATCTTCTGCCACCATATATTTGACGCCCTTTCCACTTTACTACTTCCACCCCCCTCCCCTCTGGTAACCAGCATACTGCAGTCTGTGTCTATGGATTTTTGTTTGTTTTTCCTGTTTGTTCATTTGTTGCTTTCACAACTGAAGTGTACTTCAGTAGAGGACTGGGTGAAGGAGAGGTGGTACATATGTAAGATGGACTACTACTGGGCCATAAGAAACAGTGGAGTGCTGTCATTTGTGACAACATGACAGACCTTGAGAATATCATGCCAAGGGAGACAGAAAGGTTGCCTTCATTCTTGAAAATTATTTTCATTAGATACAGAATTCTAATTTGAAAGGGGTTTTCTTTTTCCTTCAGTTTCTTCAATGACATTAATCCATTGTTTTCTGGCTTCCATGGTTTCTGATGAGCAGTTAGCAGTTATTTATATTGTTGTTCCCCTGTATATAATGTGTCATTTTCCTCCGGCTAATTTAAGAATTTTTTTTTTGTTCTCTTTGGTTTTCCTTAAATTCGCTGCGATGGGCCTTCCTATGGTTTTCTTTGTATCTTGATTGAGTTTGCTGAGCTTCTTGACTTTGTAAATGTCTTTTACTAAATTTGGGAAATTGTCAGGCATTGCCACTGCAGATATTTTTTATGCTCTATTCTCCCTCTCTTCTCTTTGTTGGACTCAAATTACATGTTAGGACTTTTGATAATGTCCCACAGGCCAATCTCCTTTATTTCTATTCTTCAGACTTTAAAACTGTATTGATTTCTCTTAACGTCACTGGCTTTTTCTTGTATCATCTCCTAATGTTAAGCTTATCTAGTTAATTTTAGGTATTGGTTATTTCAGTTCTGATTTTCTATTTTGTTATCCCTATAGTTTCTATTAGGACTTTTTTGTTTATTAAACATATATTTTTTTTCTATATTTTGAATCTCTATTTTGAAATCCTTGTCTATTAATTACAACTTTGGGGTAATTAGGGGGTCAGATTTCATTAAATCTTATCTCTTGCATTCATGTCACATTTTATTTTTGTATGTTTAGTAAGTTTGCCTGGTATGCATAGTGATTTGGATATTGTGAGTGATACATTTTAGAGACACTGGATTCTGTTATATTCCTCCAAAGAGTATTGACTCTTTTGGTGTAAGCAGGCAGGTCATTTGGTGAGAATGGACTTCAATTTTATCATCCCTGTGTTGGGCAACAGCTGACATCTGTGTCTGCCTCCTTTAGCTTCCGCTGAACTGGTTGGTGTCTGCCCTGCGCATGCATAGTTAGTTCAAGACGCACTCAGAGATTTGGGCAGAGATTATACACAAAGTTTCATGTGCAGTTGTCTAGCTGTCTCTAGTCTTGTTTGATCTCCCCAGAATGTATCTTCTCAGTCTTCAAGCCTATATGATGTCAATTCCTATCCAAGCTTTAATTGCCCAATGTGGCCTGGACTGGGACCCACGGTCTGACAAACAAACAAACAAACAAATCCTGTAAAAAACAAAGGGCAACAACAAAAAATATTAAAACCTCCCCCAAAACTCAGTGCTACTTCCTTCTTCCAAGCCTCCACTGCCTCCCAGCCTCTGCCGGCCTTCACTCTTGCTCTCTCCCATGTCTTCTGTACTCGATCTTTGTGTTTTGTCTATGGTTCATATTTCTTACTTGTGACGCAGTTTGTCGGAAAGGAGCTATTCTGCTCTGATCAAAAGCAGAAATGCCAGACAAGCAGATGTGAAGTTGGCAACAGCACCTCAATTCGGCACCATGAGGCAAGTTGACCATAACTGGGCTAACCAGTCACAATGGCTCACCTGGGCCTGGGTCCTTCTCTCCAAAGCCCAGATGAGCAGATACATGGCGGCCCATGGATGCTCTTCCCAACTACATCGGCAGCACACGAACGACGAGCTTCTTAACTGAGACCCTCTACCTCCAGAGCTGTCCACCTCAAATCCACTTCCATACTGCCATGACAGTGACCTACAGAAAATGGGTTACGTTATATATGTAGATTCTCTGCTTAAAAATTCTTCCATGCCTCCTGATTTACCTACAGAAGAACACCCGGATTTCTTAGCAAAGCTTACAGGATCCCATAAGACATGAAGCCTGAGCATTCTGCCCCCTCTGTCACCTGCGTTTTTGTGTCTCTGTGTACTTGGAGTTAACATCCTCTCACCTGCATTGTGTTTCTCTTTAGACCTTTGAAATGATATTTTATAACTAGAGGCCCAGTGCACGAATTCGTGCACGAGTGGGGCCCGGCCAGCCCGCCCCAATTGGAACAATCGGGTCAGGCTGGCCAGGGGGAGGGGCCATGGGCACTTGGTGGGTTAGTCTTGTCCCCAATCGGGGTAGAGGGGCCGATCAGGGGTGAGGCCAGCCAGGGAAAGGGGCTGAGGGTGGTTGGGAAGCTGGCCCCGCCCTATGGTCTAACTCCTGGTTGAACTCCCAGTCGAGGAGACCAATATGCATATTAGCCTTTTATTATATAGGATCATGTAGCAGAGTTGTTATATTGTGGACACTCTATTACACTGGCTATTGACACAATAGAGATCTGTATTCTGTTTGTTTATCGTGACTATGGATATTACCATGTGCCTTCTGCGTTGCAATGTAGGCATCATGAGGTCAGAGACTTGGTTTGGTTCCCAGTGGTATCTCAGCTGTTCAGGATAGTGGCTGGTCCATCATGGCCACTTCAGTAAACACTTTTTGGATGAATATTGTTGTTGGTGGTGATAGTTTTCTCTCAACCTCTGCCAAACACGGCCTGGCAAAGGCATCCTGAGAACCCAGCTCAGTGGGCATCTCCCCTTCAGAACTTCCTCTCGGCATCCCCTCACTAGTAGACAGAATGCATTTTGACATCTTCATCCATTTCTCCATAGAAGCCATCCCCCTCTCCCTCTGCCTGTGTGTGTGCGTCCACGGCCCGTGGTGTTAAGGCCCTATCACTCGGGAACTGACTTCCCATCTCACCACTCAGGTCCTGGCTCTCTTCCGAGTGGCTGCCCTGGCTGGGCTCCCCGTTTGGAGAAAAGCCCTTTGGTTTGGATCAAGCCCATCAATAAGGTCTAAGACAGACGTGATTATACCAAATTCTGGAGACATCAGACTTATAATTAAGCCTGCCTTTTGGCACCTTGGGGAAACTGATAATAGTTCATTAATTGTTCGAACAGCCTTAAACATGAACTGGAAAATTACAGGAAAAGCTGCTTGTTGGCTTCAGGGCCCCAGATCAAAGTCTCCTTTGGGATTTATTATTTTCTGATGTTTGCAAGCCTCCCCGGCACTCAGACTGCAGGCTTTTTTTTTTCATATTGGATTTGTGGTCACATCCTAATTGATGACTTTCAGATGAATGAGGTACTCATCTAGTAGACAAGCATACTCATGGCATTTGGAGAACAAGCTGTTTTCAACCCAAATCTATAAGATCAGAGGGAATTGCACAGGGAGAGGTAAATGAACGCAAAGCACGCGTGGACATAGAGTCACATTTCTGCGCTTGTCACTTAGGAAAAATGCTTACAAGCCCTGAACTTGTGTTGAAGATCTATAAGTTTACAGTTTCATTAGTATCATCCTAAAGAAGGTAAGATTTAGCCTCTCTGTAGTCGCTTCTGAAATCTGCTTTTAAGAAATGAAAATAGAGCCTTAGCTGGTTTGGCTCAGTGGATAGAGCAACGGCCTGAGGACTGAAGGGTCCCAGGTTTGATTCCGGTCAAGGGCACATGCCCAGGTTGCAGGCTCGATCCCCAGGAGGGGGCATGTAGGAGGCAGCCAATCAATGATTCTCTCTCATCATTGATGTTTCTGTCTCTCTCTCCCTCTCCCTTCCTCACTGAAATCAATACAAATATACATTTAAGAAAAGAAATGAAAATAGAGGGGCAGGGGGAACTTTACAAACGAAAGAACACCCTTTACCCTGTCCATCTATTGTCCGCCGCTTGGCCCGCCCCGGAAACCTGCACTGCTGTTTGCTCACCGCCCTCCCGCCGGCGGATAAATGTTCCCAAGGGAACAAATGGCACCGTCACCGCCTCCGTCGCTCCAGTGACATGAGAGTTTTTAAAAATGCATACGTGTGCTTGTGTGCGGAAAAACGGCCATCGAAATCGCGGGCTTGCCCTGAAATGAAACACCGGGGTCACGGAGCCATGGCTGCCTTTGGCTTACCAGCGGTTCTCAGCCTGTGGGTCGCGACCCCTTTGGCGGTCGAACGACCCTTTCACAGGGGTCGCCTAAGACCATCCTACATATCAGATATTTACATGGCGATTCATCACAGTAGCCACATGACAGTTATGAAGTAGCAACAAAAATAATTTTATGGCTGTGTCACAACATGAGGAACTGTATTTAAAGGTCCAGAAGGTTGGGAACCACTGGCTTAGACACTCAGGCTGAACGTCGGGCCATGACCAGCGTGTGTTTAATGCCAGTTTCGTTTCAGTCGCTGGGCTCACACATCATCCAGGTTCCACACCCGCAGCCAGAGCCTTCCCCCGAGTCCCACGGCCGGAGCGGGTGGCGGGGGGGGGGGGGGGGGGGGGGGCGGCAGGCGCACCCTCCTGCGGCCTGGCCTCCTCGCTCAGCAGGCCCTGCTCCGCATGTCACCGCAGGGTCCTGAATCCAGGGACCCCGTCGGATACGTCTGCGAACCCTCATTGACGTCCGGCCCGGGAGCCCGTCTGAGCACATGCTCCACAAACTTGATCGGTGCAGAGCGGGCTTTCAATGTTACGCAAAATATTTTTAGAGCAAAGGGCACACTCACTTTTGTGTTTGGGAAAGAAGACGGATGTGTTTTGCTTTTAAAAAGTGGAACTGAGCGACACGCTGCCGATTTCCCCATCAGCACATGTCATTTCAGTAGAAACTCCCAGCCCCGCTCGTGAGAAAGACTCAGAGACGGGACGGAGAGAATATGAAAAACTGGCCAATTTCCCCTTCTTCAAACTGGTTTCCACCGTGATCGATGGAAAAAACCAGTTGTTGGTCTTCTCGGCGGGAGGCATGTGTGTTCTCTCCCCCCTTCTCCGCCCCCCCTTTCTGAACCTGAGTCAGACCCGCCGCCCTTCCAGTCACCAGTTGGCACAGGGGCCCAGCAGCTGTTCCGAAATGTCCAGGCGACGCACATGGCGCTGATGGCCTTAAGGGGGTGACTGCCCGGCCGTTCCCAGGCTCAGCTGAAACCCCCCCCCCACCCCCCACCCCCCCCCCCCCCCCGCAGAGAGCTCGGGCCTGGGGCAGCGCCAGGGGCAGGGCCACGCTGGTGGCAGCACCGGCCTCTGGGTGCCGCTGGGTGCTGCCATCTGTTTTCAGCTTTTCAAGGTGGATTTTTCTGGGGCAGCATGAGCGGTGCTGGGAGGGGCGGGCCGAGCAGCTGCCAATGGTTTGGAATCGCAGAGGCGAGGCTGGTTTCTGGAAACGCCGGCGCGGTTGTGTCACAGGCTGCCAGGGTGACTTTCCCGTAGAAAATGCCGATCAGAAGCAGGAATGCTGCCCAGGCCGCTCAGCTCGGCAAGGTCAGATCTGAGGGATTTCAGGACGATCTCATTCATTTAGGAACTCTCTTCCACAAAGCATGACGAGATTTGTAAACTTGCTCAACCGAGCAACAATGAAAACGCAGCAAAGCCATTCACAGGAACAGGAGAGAAAAGGGCCGCGTCACCTGCCGTGAGCTCAAACAGCCTTTCCTTACGCAGAAGGGAACGGGTAAGACGGGAGACAAACGGCTCAGTGTTTCTGCGTATAACTCTGACATGACAGACTGATCAAGACGTGTTTGGAGGAAAAACACACGAGTTCCTGCCATGAGACAGATTGGACACAAAACCTACTTTTATTTTTGTCTTTCCTCCAAATTATTACTAAAAAAAAACACCTTTAAAGCAAATATATTTGTCTCCTCCGGGCAGAAATTTGAGCAGACAAGGTTTAGCAATTACTGGTATGCATGGTCATTAGATGTAGACTCCACGCCCCCAAGATGCTGGCGTGAGGGCCCGGTTCCCACGTAGAGAGCAGAGCTCATCTTCACCCACTCGTTTGGTAGAAAAACCTGGTTTGGTGATTTTGTCCAGCATCAGCAAGTTCCTTTTTGCGACTGGACCTGAAATAATTTCAGACCAGACTGAAGACGAAACAAAACTGGCTTAACTTCCTTTCCCAGGGGTGAGAACTTTGCATTCAGTAGTGCTTGGGCCCAGCCAGCAAGGCTCGGTGGTTGAGTGTGAACGGGGAGGTCATAGTTTGATTCCCATCAAGGGCACATGCCTGGGTTGTGGGCTCGATCCCCAGCAGGGGGCGAGCAGGAGGCAGCCGATCCATGATTCTCTCTCATCATTGATGTTTCTATTTCTCTCTCCCTTTCCCTTGCTCTCTGAAATCAATAAAATTTTATATTAAAAAAAAAAAAGTAGAGCTTGGTAAAATAAACGACTATCAACCAGTATCCTTTGCTAGGTACTCTCATGCATTGAACAGTTTCAAAGTGCGTGGCTTTAGATGCATTAAACAATTGTTTTTCAGCTTGGCTTCTTTTAGGATGTATATCCTAAGCTCAAGAATAGCTATGCTTTCTGTATTTTGGGGGAGGATTCTGTGTGGGGCGGCTCACAGGGGCAGGGGTGGTGCTGGCGTCACTTGCCCATTGTCTACCTCCTGGTAGATGTTTAGTAAATATTGGGTGAATTAATTAATTCTGCCCCCGGGGACGGCAGAGATGACAAGGAGTGTCATCGTTTCTTGGCAGAAGAACAGATTAGTCATTAGAATCAAGTTGAAGAGAAGATGGGATTCAACATGATTTAAACCAAAACCAGCCAAGCCACTGGAAGACAAGGCTGGTGGGGAGAGGGGGGAGGGGGGGCGAGTGGTCGGAGTGAGAGTGCGTGGTCCAGGCCTAATGGATTTCTTCCTGTGGCATCTCAGGCCACACGCAAGTTCCAGAGTGGGAACATGACACGGAAACAGGGCGTCAGGGCTTCCACAGGGAAAGAGGATGGGGTTGTCGCGGGGACAGAGACCGGTGGGTTTGGAGAACTTAGCACATGTTTCTGATGCCTCTGCCCTGGCATTGTTCCCCCTCTTCCTGGCGTCTCTCCTTCATTGTCATCTAAACCGGGGCTGCCACAGAGAAAGGACTGGCTATGCCTCGGAGACGCCGCAGCGTGCTCAGGAGGGTGCGGTTTCTGTCCTCGATCCTGCCGACCTCTCAGACCCATTTCTGACCATGAACTGAATCCTCTTATGGTTGTGATAGTCAGATGGAGTGTGGTATTGTTTGCTTCAGGTGAGAATTGCTTTATTGATACATTGGGATATATTTCTTATCTTTTAAAAATTAGTTCTACTTTTCCATGTATATCCATATATGAGATACATAATACATATACATATGCTATGAGATGATCTCTGTGTTTATATGCTATATACATAGAGAGGGAGAACTGGTGAAGTGTTTACCTTATAACCATTTGAGGCATAATTTCATTTCTCTTCAAGCATAGTCTTAATTGCTACTATTTGATATGTGCCTTTCATGATATTCTAATCTATATATATAAAAGCCTAAGTGACCATTATGACTCAATGACTGAAGTGACTGGAACCCACCAAAATGAATGGAACGGCTGATTGACCAGTCGCTATGACACGTACTGACTGCCAGGGGGCAAATGCTCAATGTAGGAGCTGTCCCCTGGTGGTCAGTGCGCTCCCACAGCCAACCTCCCGTGGCCGGCCAACCTCCCACAACACCCTCCCCTTCCCCTCCCCAGCCCTACCGGCTCTGATTGGCCTGGATCAGGACTGGGCAAGATGCCCCAATCGGCCCTGATCACCTGCCAGACCGAGGGAATCCACCCATGCGCAAATTCGTGCACCAGGCCTCTAGTATCTTAATAATGTAAAATCAAATGATACGTGTTTTAATTCTGCTAAGTACAAAGCACACTTGCTATTCATCATGATGTAGGAAGCACTGACTAGGTCTTTTCAGATCACTGAGGAATCCAACTTCTATACTAATGTGTGGAAAGGCATCTCTTTGATAGATGATAGATAGATAGATGATATATTGATAGAGAGATAGAGAGATAGATGATAGATGAATGAATAGATAGATGATAGATAGATAGATAGATAGATGATAGATGATAGATTGATACATAATAGAGGGATGGATAGATAGAGGATAGATAAATAGATGATAGATGGCTGGATGGATAGATAGATGTATGGATGATAGATGGATAGATAGAGAATAGATAGATGGATGGATGGATGGATATATAGATGATAGATAGATGGATAGATAGATAAAGGATAGATAGATGATAGATGGATGGATAGATGATAGATGGATAGACAGAGGATCAATAGATAATGGATGGGTGGGTATATAGATAGATGATGGATGGATGGATAGATAGATGGATGGATGATAGATGAATAGATAGAGGATAGATAGATGATAGATGGATGAATGGATATATAGATAGATGATGGATGGATGGATAGATGGATGGATGATAGATAAATAGATAGATGATAGATGGATGGATAGATAGATGGATAGAGCAGAGATAGATGGATGATGGATGGATATATAGATAGATGATGGATGGATGGATGGATAGATAGATGGACAGATAAATGATAGATAACTGATGGATGGATGGGTAGATAGGTAGATGACAGATGGTAGGCATACACACACACACACACACACAGGCACACACACAAACATTAAAAGCATAAAAGGTGACCCCGCAGTCAAGGGCACTGATATAGGGTCCCAGGGTGTTTACATTGGTTAAAAAGCTGGAGTCAGAGGCAGCAGCTCCTTTCGTCTTGCTTTATTGCCTGTTTCCACAGACTCTCCCTCAGGAAAACCAGCTGGCACTTGTCACCTCTATATCAAGTGTCTGAGCTCATTGTCAGCAGCCGTCCCCCTGCACTTCCTGTGTGTGGTAATGCCAGCACACAGGACATTGTGTCACCCTGCTGTAGCCTCCTTGCGAAAGCCAGGGAGTATCGAGAGCTGGGACTGGGGTTAATGAGACTTATTAATAAAAGGGGAAATGTTTGGGCACCACTCCCTAATCTGGAGGCCTGCTGATCTGGAGATATGAGGTCATTCAGACTGGGGCACATGGCTGCCTCCCTGGCACCTGCCGGTTGCAGGCCGCCCTGAACCCGCTGCTGATCTCGCGTGACACACAGTGGGAACATGAAGCTGTTTGCGAACTGGTGTTTGGGATGTCTGGGATGTTTGCAATATGCTGCATGAGATCCCCTTTCCAGTTCAAGGAGCCAAGGAAATGATGTAACTTGTCAACCGGAAGGGGGACCATCAGTCTGGTCTCCACTCCTGATGTCTGAACCTGTGCGCACGCCCAGTGTGGCCTTGCAGTGTCCTGTGTGTTTTAAAGACTCAGGATGCGTCGGGAGGGAAGAGGTCCCGGGACTTACTGCCACGTGGGGTGTCATGTGGGGCATACGCAGGGTACCTCACATTTTTGTCTGGACGGGGTCTTTCCAGCCCATGGCAGTTGGTGAGCCTCACATCCTAGAGTCAGTTCCACCAAATACCAGCTTCCTCTCAGCACCGCCTCAGTTGTACCAGGAGAGCATGTAAAATGGGGTTCCGCTGCCTCTGTGGGATGCTCCTGCAGGTCTGTCTCACTAGGAAAACAGTTACCTTTTCATAACGATGACCTGATGGGTTGGTTATTATGACTGTAACCTGGCAGGTTTGGAGTTAGCGCCTTCCTAAAAGCCTGTCCTTTTCCTGGCCGGTTTTGCTCAGTGGTTAGAGCTTCGGCCCGTGGACTGAAGGGTCCCAGGTTCGATTCCAGTCAAGGGCATGTGCCTCGATCCCCGACCTCCATTGGGGCGGGAGGCAACCAATTGATGTGTCTCTCTCACATCTGTGTTTCTCTCTGTCTCTCCCTCCCTTCCACTTTCTCTAAAAATCAATGGAAAGATATCTTCGGGTGAGGATTAATGACAAAATAATTTGTTTATAAAATTAAAAATAAATCTATATCTATATCTATACATATATATCTATATCTATATCTATATCTATCTACCTATATATATATATATACATATATATATACCTAAGTGACTGTTCGACGAGCTATGATATGCAATGACCACCAGGGAACAGACGCTCTGACTGGTAGGTCAGGTTGCTGCTGGGGCCCTGTCAATCCGGAATCTGGTTCAACCGCACCCCAGACCCAGAAAGGAGGGAGGAGGGAGCCCACAGAATTGGCTGTGGGTTAGCTTGCTACTGGGGCCTGTTGGCCCCGACTCTGGTTCACCTGCACCAGATTCCCTTTTAATGTGCATGAATCCGTGCACCGGGCCACTAGTAAATAAAAAGAAGCCTGTCCTTGATGCTGGTGAAGAGGAGGTCATGCAGCTGGAGACCTGAGGCAGAGCCTTGGGGACGTCTGTCTGTGTTAGAGCCAGGGCAGGGGGTGGAGGGAGGGAGGGCCGGCCACGCCGGTACAGGCTGGACGGTGTTAGATGGGGTTCTAGGGAGGAAGCCCCACGTGGGTGGCATGTGGATCGCAGCGCTGGGCCACACTGTCTGAGAGAACCATGGTCGCGTGGCCAGATGCACTTGTAAGCCAACCTCCTGAGAAGATGCGAGAATGTAACACAGATTCTACTTCAACATGCGTCCCTTCGCCTTCTCCGGAGGAGCCCTGAGACATGGCAAGAAAGCCTCATGCTTTTCAGCAGAAATAGCTGCGCCGATGGGTTCAGGGACCGTCCGCCCAGTGTGACTCGGCACCCGGCCGCCCCGGCCCACGGTGCGGTCCTGTTCCCAGGGCTGCGTGGACCCTGTGCATCCTCATCCTCATTCATAGCGATCGGGACAGCAAGCTCCCAGCCGGTGGGAGGAGGCGAGAGCCGAGGATGAGGTAAGTGGGAACCAGGCTTTCCCACCCCCGAGGCCGAAGGGCTCGGTTGGTTGGGAAACTCAGCTGAGAAGCAAGCGGCTGCGTTTTAATGAGTGAGGAGGCCGGGGCCCAGCCCGCTGGCCTGCAGTCACACTCCCCGGTCCCCGGAGGTGGGGCCATGAATCCGCGATGTCAAACACGCCTACGAGTCAAAGGAAAGAAACCGGCACAAAAGATATCAAGATCACATTAAACGCCTTTTGAAAAAGTTTGCAGATTCCCAAGAAACATCACAAAGACGAGAACAGCCTAGAGCAGTGGTCGGCAAACTGCGGCTCGCGAGCCACATGCGGCTCTTTGGCCCCTTGACTGTGGCTCTTCCACAAAATACCGACTTCTGCGCATGGGCCACGAAGTTTCAATCGCACTATACATGCGCGCCCGCACGTGGCATTTTGTGGAAGAGCCACACTCAAGGGGCCAAAGAGCCGCATGTGGCTCGCGAGCTGCAGTTTGCCGACCACTGGCCTAGAGCTGTGTTTGGAGAGCTCTGTGCTCTGGAGGCTGCGAGTGCGGCAAAGGCAACGAAACACACGTGACAGGGACTGGGCCAGAGACGGGACCTGCGGAGGCCCGATCGCCGTCCTCCTGCGGGGAAGAAGCCCATGGCCCGGTGCACGGAAAGAACCTGGTGGTTTCTGCCATTTGCCAGGAACCTCCTGCCAGTACACCCAGGGCGCAGTCCTGTGCCGGGAAGCCACCCGGCTCCTCGCTAACACACCTGTCACCCAGCATCTGCTCCCTGCTCTCGGGCGTCCGGCCTCGTCCCGGGAATGGTGTGGACATATGGCGCGTCTGTCCATCGCGTTGTGTCCTACGCGGAGCGTCCCAGGCTGCAGGACGTCACCTCAGCATCGGGGACCCTGAGCGACCGGGGATCCTGCTTCGTCCGGAACTCGGGGTACAGTGAGTGACCCCCTGGAACTGGAGAGGAAAAAGCTGTGCACTGGGACAGGGGATGCTTACCGAGCCGCCTGGCCACATTGAGGGGGCATGGCAGCAGGAAGCGAATTCTTTATCTGACATGAAGAGGGACGGAGATGCTCACTCATCAAGCTGTTCCGTGACCCCACGTGAGTTACCGAACAGCAGAGTTATTGGCGGCGCAATTATTTAAGGAGCATCAGGAGGCTTTTCCTCAGAAGGCCTGTTCTGCCAAACTGCTGTGGACAAGCCTGGGTGTTCCAGCTCTGGCCAGCTGGTTAACTAGGACAACCCAGTCATTCACATATTCATTTAATGAGCGGGCGGGCAGGACGTACTTTATCAGCATCTGATCTCTCGCCTGCATTTTCTCACCATTTGCTGTCAGATTTATTGCACAAAAGATTTTAATCCAATGCATCCATGAACAGGTTGACTCAGAGCTCCGATGGAGTGTGATAGGGCGAGGAATGAACCTGGGGTGAACCCAGCCACGTGGGAGAGGCTGAGACGGAAGGAGGATGCTTGCAGAAACATAGGACGAGAGTCCCTTGATACTGATCTTATTTTCTGCGTCCCAAATGCCAGTCTTCCACGGTGGATGCCTCAGGCGTACTCCGAGCCCAACCAGGAGTAAGTTTTGGGGGTTGACTGGTTGGGCCCTGGGGTACACCGAGCGAGCCCTTGGACAGCCTGCAGGAAGAGGGGAAGTGTTCTCAGATTTTGGAAAGGGACTTACTGCTCAATGAGCCCACTTGTGGCACCTCTTCCTCAGTTCACCCCAAGGTCACAGCCAGGATCTGTGTGTCAACCCCGGAAAGACAGCCTGAGTCAGCTAATGACTGCGTGGGGCTGCGGCAAGCAGCACACCCAGGCCAACCCTGGCGAGGTCGGAGCTACCCACGGGTTTTTGCCCAAATTGGGAACTCGAACCTATTTTCCTCAGAATGCAAACACCTGTCCTGGTGCTTTTTGGATTGCAAAAATAACAGCGTGGCTTTTAAAGCCCTGGGTGACGCATAGAATCTATCGCAGGAAAACCTCCTGAAACTTCACTGCAGAGCGGTGAGCACAGCTAACAGTGTGGCAAGTCTGTCCAGACACATCTCCATGCATAGACAGCGTCATGCACCTGGAATGGCACAGCTTATTAACTTGCTCTGTTAAGTAATATGGTTAAGTCATATTGTGATCATCTTTCGATGTTAATCTGTACACACATTAGAATTCTTAATTTCCTGGCATTCTGCTTTATGGCTTTACCAAGTTTATTATCTATTCCCACATTAATAAATGGGAACGTTGCGCAGATGTTATCAGCAATGTTCCCATAACCATCCCTACGTGTGCCTCGTGGTGGGCGTATCTGCCTCCTGCGTGGGGTCTCCATTGAAGCAGACTTGCTGGGTGCAGGGCACACACATCTGTAAGGCTCTGCTTCCTGGTGACCAATTGCCCACAGGAAGCTCGTTCCAATTCCTCCCCCACTTGCAGGGCTTGCAAACACGAGAACAGTATTCCATATATATACCGGGTATATGAACTAATATATAAAAATCTGCATGATTTATTACTGATTTCAGAGAGGAAGGGAGAGAGAGATAGAAACATTAATGATTAGAGAATCATTGACCGGCTGCCTCCTGCACGCCCGCTATTGGGGATCGAGCCTGCAACCTGGGCCTGTGCCCTGACTGGGAATCAGAACATGACTTCCTGGTTTATAGGTCGACACTCAACCACTGGGCCACACTGGCCAGGTGAGAATATTATTTCTAATAATCAGACACAGTCCGTGAGGCAGGTGTTATTGTCATGCAGACTTCACGAAGCTAGCAGCATTGTGGTGGGGGGACTGAACTTGAACTCTGGAATGCGGTCTCCCACCCTCCACTGTCTGTAGGGAGTGGAGAGGCCCAGGTGGGTCCCGGCTCGTCCTCACTGAGAAGCCGGCCTCTCTGACCCAGTCCCACCGAGAGGGGAGGCCCTGCCCTGGCTCCTACCTGCCCTTCGCCGGGGCATCTGCTCCGCTCCCGGCTCCTGCTGCTTGTCACGTGCGGCTCCGTCTGTGAGTCTGACCCAGGAGAGCCTCTGGGTCCAGCAGCTCTGTCTCCCTGCACCGAGCCTGCGTGTCCGTGGCCTGAGGCCCCTCCCTGGCCGTGACCTCTCCGCCGACCTGACATCCACGGTCTCGGTGGCCAGGACAGTGTGAGAGCCTCAAAGCTGTGATGACTGGAAGCGCCGTCTTCTCACTGGACGTTCCCAGGCAGAGCTGTCGCGCGCGCGGCTGTGAAGCGTCCTTGGCGATCCTGTGAGCCTCTGTGTGTGCAACCCTGGGCCGCGTCGCTACCCACCTCGTCCACCCACATTGCACTGTCACAGGGCCGCATGCAGCTGTGACCGGAAGCTTCTTGCCTCGGCGGAACTGTTCATCTCTGGCTTCCTGGCTTTAGTTCAGGAATTACCTTCGGACGGGCATTTTCTCCTTCTGTTTTCCCCGCCCACTTTTCCCTTTCTCTTCCGAGGGATCTTTTCCCACAAGGAGCTACACCAGCCGTGGGCAAACTATGGCCCACGGGCCGGATCCGGCCCGTTTGAAATGAATAAAACTAAAAAAAAAAAAAAAAGACCATACCCTTTTATGTAATGATGTTTACTTTGAATTTATATTAGTTCACACAAACACTCCATCCATGCTTTTGTTCCGGCCTCCGGTCCAGTTTAAGAACCGATTGTGGCCCTCGAGTCAAAAAGTTGGCCCACCCCTGAGCTACACGCAAGCCCCTGTCTGAAGCTCCATGTTCTGGAAAAACCAAGGCTAAGCCACTGCCCAGCACATGCTGCGAAGAGAAGCAGCTTTAATTAGCAGCACACGCCTCCCTCTCAACAAGCCGCTGATGTCAGAGGCACCAAGCAGCTCTTTCTTCGTTATTAAATTTATCGGTTAATAAGATTATGTAGGTTTCAAGTGTACATTCCTATGGTACATGATCTGCATAGTGCACTGCCCGCCCACCAGCAAAGTCAAATCATCTTAAAGGAGCTCTTCTTACAGAAAAGTTGGCTCTGCAATGCTCTAGAGAAACCCAACTCTACTGAGAAACCCAATGGCCAGCTGCGACCGACAGCTAATTTAATTTTGTGAAAATAGAGATGGAATGGATGATTCCAATGGCCCTATTCTATAGAAGTTTTAATTCTGGAATATATGGTGGAAGGCCTTATTAAATTTTATTAAAAGGTTTTTGTTTATGTTCTTCTTTTTGAGACACTATCCAAAAAACAAAAGATATTTTCGTAGACAAAGTGATATAGTCTTGAATTAAAAGGCTCCAAGATAGAGACTCAGGATGCAAATGAAAATGTTTTTTTCCTCAACCAATTGTCGCCGCGCTAATCAAAAATAAAAATAAAAAGACTTCCCACCAACAAAACATAGTCTAGTTTCTATGAGAAGTTTTACCGACCCTTCTATTCGAAGATGAGATAGAGAGACAGAGGCTCAGGTACTCATGCTTTCTTAGGTTATTCTCTGGTCCTTTTCTGAAGTCCTAGTTATAGGCTCCAGACAATTCTTTTTCCCTCTGGTTGTAATGTCACTCTCTTAATAATTGCCACATTTAGCTGTGGCTGCGGCCGTGGCTCGGTTGGTAAGGCGTTACCTACTGCACCGAAAGGTTGCTGTTCGATTCCTGGTCAGGGCACATGCCCAGGTTGTAGGCTCCATGCCAGTAGGGGGCTTGCGGGAGGCGGCTAATCAATGTTTTGCTCTCACATCAATGTTTCTCTCTCTCTCTCTTCCTCTCCCTTCCTCTCTCTCTAAACATCAATTAAAAAGTAATGGCCATGTCTAATCCATAGTAGATATCTAAAGTCACTTTAATCAAAACATTTCTAGAAATGTCTGGAATAGGCATATCACAGTCAGAAAATAGATGTCGGGGGTGGGGCTCGGGGGTGATTGCTAATGGGGGAGGGGTCTCCTTGTGGGATGATGACAGTTCTCTAAAACTGGATGGTGGTGATGGTTACACAAGTCTGTGAACTAAAACCACCGAATCGTGCACTTTGAACAGGTGAATTTGTTGTAGGTGAATCACATCTCAAAAAAAACACAAACCTTAGACACATAAAACTTTCTAGAAGCACTGGATACGTCCCCTGGGGAAATACCGCCCAGCACTGTCCCCACCCCTTTTCTTCCGCTCTCTCTGCTGGGGGAAGCAGGGGCGGCGGGAGCGCCCACCTGACCTCCCCGAAGGTCAAGGGCAACTCTGGCCCTTTGCTCTGTTTGGTTACAGGAGGACAAAGCACCCTTCAGTCCGAGTCTGAGGTTTCACCCCTATGACTCGCCCCAGGGACACCTCCACTCACCCCTACAACCCGCCTGGGGGGCACCCACAGGGCCCTGCAAGGTCAGCGTCTGATCACCAGGATCCTTGGACGCGGGGCCGTCACAAGCCCAGGGCTGCCGTGTGTGCAGACAAGATGGCGGGGACCCGGTCCCCCGCGAGCCCCTGAGCAGCAAGTTACAGTGGGCAGGGGGCCCTGCTGGCTTGGCTTTGCATTCACAGGGAAGAGCCATCCCTATCGGCAGCTGAGGAGACAGCCCCTCGGGGGACCAATTACTCTCTCTGTGCTGCTCACACGGCGGCAGCCGCCAGCCCGGGAGCCGCTCTGCGAGGCCTCCCTCCCCCGGCCACGCGGTGCTCAGACATGAGTTGTTCTTCTTGTCAAAACTGCCATTAATGACACAATTAAGTAACTGGGGACCACAGAGAAGCTCTTAATTAGGGAAACGGCTCTCAGAGAAGTGACTGCCCAGTTTTCGGCTGCCGACTGCTCTCAGGCTGCTCAGAGAGGCGCGCTGCGTGGAGAGATGAGAATTCGAGGACCCAGTTTCTGCCGGATTATTCCTTTCTGAGGAGTAGAGGATCCTCAACATTTTATCAGAAATAGGGCAGGTTGCTCAATTTTCAGAGTTGATTTCCTTTAGTTCTGCAGAAGGAAAGGATGACTGGGGAGGGGAGGATTGCTGCACCCTCTCCCAGGTGCTAGGCAGGGTTTGGCTGCACGGCTGTGGTGGGAATCTGGAAGCAGCCTGTGTGCTCGGACGCTACCCACTGCACCCACACACACTCTGGGGACGGTCCTGCTCAGACTCCTGCCCCTCCTGCACCCCGCCCCGCCCGGTGAATCCCATGCCTCAATACTTTTCCTCCTCATCCTTGGATTGGTTTAGTATCAGATTTCATTTAGGGGCCATTGCCGACAGCCGGCCAGTACATTTCCATCATCCGTCAGCTGTATGTGTGAGCTCCGTGTGGCCAGGAGCTGGAAGGGCCAATGGCGGGTCCAGCAGCCAGGTTGTCTGTGGTCAGGCAGCTCTCACTCCCACTCCTGCCTCTCACCTGCTTGGATTTTGGTGACTTTACATGATATAAATATGGAAGCCACATGTCACCTTAAAGAGCCTCCAGACCCTCTCCCAGCATCACCTGCTCCAGACCCTCTCCCACCATCACCTCCTCCAGACCCTCCCCCACCATCACCTCCTCCAGACCCTCCCCCACCATCACCTCCTCCAGACCCTCTCCCACCATCACCTCCTCCAGACCCTCTCCCAGCATCACCTCCTCCAGACCTTCCCCCAGCATCACCTCCTCCAGCCCCTCTCCCACCATCACCTCCTCCAGACCCTCCCCAACCATCACCTCCTCCAGACCCTCTCCCACCATCACCTCCTCCAGACCCTCCCCCACCATCACCTCCTCCAGACCCTCCCCCACCATCACCTCCTCCAGACCCTCCCCTACCATCACCTCCTCCAGACCCTCTCCCACCATCACCTCCTCCAGACCCTCTCCCAGCATCACCTCCTCCAGACCCTCTCCCAACATCACCTCCTCCAGACCCTCCCCCACCATCATCTCCTCCAGACCCTCTCCCAGCATCACCTCTTCCAGACCCTCCCCCACCATCACCTCCTCCAGACCCTCCCCCACCATCACCTCCATCAGACCCTCCCCCACCATCACCTCCTCCAGACCCTCTCCCACCACAACTTTCTCTCCCACAACCCAGCTGACGGACCTGACACCATCTTTATTCACAGTCACCTGCTAGCTCAGCTGCCACCTCTGTGGCTCATGCTCTTCGTCCGCAGTGCGGCCTGCAAGATCTTCCCCTTCCTGCCTCATTGTGTTTGACACTCCCAAGCCCTCTACGTTCCGCTGACTGTGTGTGGTCAGACAGTTCAACTTTGCTCTCACATCAACCCAGGGCCTCAAAACCCCTTTGACCTACACTGGGGCCTGCCGAGCTGACCACAATCCCAGAGCACTCCCAGAGCTGGCTTTTCAGTTCTTGATTTTGGACTTCGGCGCATCACTGAAGAAAACTACTGACATTTGTCATCCTGACCCTTGCGCGGTGCAATCTTGGTTTTCTATCTATAAATCGTTCACTCCTCCAGGCTGTGGGGCTTGGACAGGCTCCCCAAAGAAGCTCTGTAATGGCCCCCCCTTTTGAGCCCCAGCCCTGTATGTGCTCGCCCCTCTCCTGCGTGCTCTGAATAAGCATGTAGGTGCTGAAGAGACTTGAGTAGAGAAACCAAACACGGCATCCCCTCGAAGGCGGTGTGGTCTATTGGTGGTAGTTTTTAAAATGTTCATCGTTTTGGCCATGAATATTCATGCGTGTGTCTCCTTGTGCATGAAGTGCAAGGGTTCCTCTGGGGGAGACAGAGTGGAATCTCTGGGGCGTTTGAATGAATGAATGGAAACAACACTATCGTTTTCACCTCAGTCACCCAGGGCCTTGAAAACATGGAGCCCACTCTGTGGCTATTAAAAAAATGAGAATAGGAAGTAGCAAGTCACGGCGGCATAATGAGGATGGGACACGAAACGCAAATGTTGATTTCACATCTGTTTGCGATAACCACTGTGCTAGCCCCCACAGGTGAGTGGAAAGACATTGAAACCCAGGAGTTAGACTTCATAATGTGGGTGTTCCACTAAGGTATTTTCTATTGGAAACTACTCATGCATCAGCATTTTAAATGCCTTTTCTCATCGCTCTGTCTTTTTATTTTAAAAACCAGAGCAGTCTCTTCCTGTTGTCCTACCCACGACAAGCGTGGCCAGATAATTCCAGAAGGCATGTGTGACTCGCATGGTTGGGGGCCAAGTTCATCTAAATTAACCTGCTGTGGCAGTTTGCAAATTCCTTTCCCTCCCCTGAGCAGTTTTTTCCTCTGCTCAAGTATGGTAACTAACAACTGTGTGATGGTTTTGAAACCAAAAACCACAATTGCAGTGCTTAAATTTAGGCCATTGCCCTGAGTTGCCAATTTAGAGAAGATGTGGTTAAACCAACAGTCACTTCGACTGCTGACATCTCGGATGTTTCAAAGTAAAAATAAAAGTCACCTTTGCTTCTGTAACAGAATTAATTCGCCATTGGCACAGGCGTTAAAGAACCCACCCACCAAGGTATTTCTCACCCATTTAATACATTGAACATGTCAACCCGGAAGCTCATGCGGTAGTACTTTGCCAATATTTAGTTCTTAATCTAGTTCAACGTTTCCAGGAAACATAAAGAAGCCTCTCCTAGTTTTTAAAGTTTTCTGTCCCCGACATTACTTGTAGAACTGGCATGAAGCTATGGCATGTCCTGTGTTGGTGAGACTCTTATCATAGGAGGAAAGTGAAAGCAGTGAGATGCGTGGGGCGGGAGACTTCCTGTGGAAAACCGGCGACCTGCTTGTTCCTCTTGCCCGCACCAGACTCTGCCGGCACAGGAGGGTGTCGGGGGAGCGCAGGCACATCTACAGGCAAAGCGCTGGGGGCTCCCTGCCCAGAGCAGAAGGGGCGATGTGTTGTTCCTCCCACCAGACAACGTAGAGATGCTGGGAAAATGCTTTTTCTCTGAATCATCCCTGACTAGGTTTTCAGAAGACTCCAATCTGCGTTTGGAGAGACACAGTTACTTGCACAACCTACGACCTATAGGGGGTTTGGTGTCCTCTGGATTTGGGATTATAAAGAGGCAATATACATATTAGATAGTTGGTGAGGAAACATAATAGCTATTGATTTGCAGAAGGAAGGTATTTTGGGGGGAAATTCTTGCTTTTGTGTGCAGGAATGTAGTGAAGTATTTGAGAAATGTTTGTAACCAGGATCCATCTGTGACAGCCACTCCGCATGGGAGTGGCCTCCTGATTCGGATTTGGTTACTAGGGCCACAGGCCTAATTCCCCGTGTCAGGGGGAGTCATTGTGAAACCAAACCAGAATGTGATGCATCAATGTTGGGTTCTGGCCCGAACTCCGTTCCTTCTTTTTGTGACCCGAGCGTCAGTATGAACTTTAAGTCCTCGTTAGTCTGTCTTTATTCTTTCGGTGGCGGCAGATGGTATGAATAGTTGCATCTCTTGAATAATTAGAAGCAGGAACAAAACCTACTGAAGAGCTTCTGCCCTCTCACATCATCACGAAAAACAGTCCAATTGGACCTACATGTGGAGGGTAGATCTTACATGAGTTTGGTTTTCTGTTTGCTCATTTTATTTTTCTTATAACATAGGAGCCTGGTATTTACTCACAGCAGCAAAGTTTTCCTAAAAGCTTGAGACAATAGGAGAATATTCTTAAGGGCCTGGAATTGAATGACTGATAATAAGCGAGATGAATTGAACAAATATCCGAATCTGGATATAGTACTGCTTCAGTTTCTGAAAGATACAAAAGCAATAAAGGGTGACATTAAAAGGGCATAAACTAATTTTCAGAGGTTTTGCCTTTGGATTAAATTATTGAGAAAGGCTTGGTTTCCTTTCACGAAAATTGTCATCATTTTTAACGAGCTGACAGACTACAGAAGGATTGACAAGTTTGAGAAAAAGGAGTCTGCATGTACATACACGGCTACTTCCTAACCATCACGGAGTCCCCGGTGAGCAGCAACACCGTGTAAGGCCGCGTCCGGGGGCCTGCTCGGAAAGAGAGCGTTTCGGTGGGAGAAGAATCGGTGACTGGGAGCTGATGGCGCAATGCCTGCCGTGGCGGAGGCCCCAGGTCACCCCAGCAAGCCAGGCTCTTTGAAGCGGTCTTTCTTCCAGACTGAGCGCCATCGCCTCGACCTGGGGGTGGCATTTGGGAAAAGCCTGGAAGACCTTCGATGGACCGGAGCCCTGACAGCGGCGTCCTGCCCACTTCCTACCTCAGGACATTTCCTTCTGGTGATCAATGCTCTCCCCTCGTGGCTCTGTTTTAAAGAGATGAATGGCTCTGGTTGGAATCTAATTTCCTCTGAAAATTAAGGCTGCAAAATGAATGGGCCGGCGGGTCACGTTTCAAAGGGTAAATGAATGGCTGTCCTCGTTATGGTCAGGTCACCACGGTGATTCCTCAGTGACTCACAGCCACGGGCGCCTAGGCCTGTGGGCGAGGAGCCGCCGACAGCAAGGACAGCAGTGAGGGTGCCCGGCAGGCATCGCTGAGGAGCACAGCCTCCGTCTCTCTCCCAATCCGCTCATTAGTCCGAGTCCCCCAGGGGCCGTAGTGTGGAGGCTGCTATGGGTGCCGTGCACCCGCTCCACGGGCCCCTTTGCTTTCTCAGGACACACACGTGCGTACGACACACACAACCGTCCAAGGCGTAAGGGTAGCAGCTGCGGTTCCCAAACCCAGCTCAGTGCCTACACATTACATGTGCTCGGTACATGTCCAGGAAAAGAAGGGAGGGAGGGAGAGAGGGAGGGAGGGTGAGAGGGGAGGAGGGAGGGAGGAAGAAGGAATTGAAGTAAAAGGAGCAGCATAAACTAGAAAGGCTGTCCTCACTGCCCTCTCTCCCTATCTGAGCAACCCTGAGGATCGCCTTGAGTCTCATGTGGGTGCTTGGAGTGAGTAACCCACCACCAGGGCTCACACACACGTGTAGTGGGAGCAGCGAGGTTGCTCTTCGCCTGGCTGGTGCACGGGCAAACACACGTGCTCTCCCCCTCGCGGGCACAGCCATGGCGTCAGGAGCATTTTCTACAAACAGGACCAGCACTGATTTTTTCTGTGTGAAGGACTGCTCGCCGCTGACCTCCATGGCACGCTCTCGGGCACATTCTCAGAACCCTGACCGTTCTCTGAGCCGTAGCCACCACGTCGGGGCGGTGCACCTGAGGAGTGTGATGTGTGGGACACGCCCTCTTCTGTAGGAAAAAGTTGTGTTTGGTGACAGCCATACAATAATCTGTAATAATTATGATTTTCTTGATTTATTCTTGAGTTTTAAACCAAATAATTAACATTTATAAATAAATTCATTTCTATTGTAAACTCACTGCTTAAATTCTGTAAATTAGCTCATGTAGAAAACTAAAATTTGCACTGACCCAGCAAAATTATTATGCTTTGCATTTTGCACTTGTTTCATTAAGTTTTAAATGTGAACAAAACTTCTAAGTGGACACAGAACTGAAAAATTGGAGTAACTCAAGGTCTGTGTCTTCTACTTTACAAGCCAGTCTCTGCCATCATTTACTCGGAATCCACTCTGTAGAGGTGAGAAAGGATATGATAAAGGCTGGAGAGAGGGCCAGAGCCCAACCAGCAACAAGTTTACCGTCAAGCCCAACCGGTTTGCCTCAGTGGATAGAGCGTCAGCCTGCGGACTCAAGGGTCCCAGGTTTAATTCCAGTCAAGGGCATGTACCTTGGTTGCGGGCACATTCCCAGTAGGGAGTATGCAGGAGGCAGCTGGTCGATGTTTCTCTCTCATCGATGTTTCTAGCTTTCTATCCTTCTCCCTTCCTCTCTGTAAAAAAATCAATAAAATTTATTTAAAAAATAAAAGAAGTTTACCATCAACACAAATGCACATAGCGTGGTTCTCAGGCTGGGCCATGGGCCTATGGCTGTAGAATGCACTTGGCTATAGAACTCATGCTCATTAGAGGATGAGTAGTAAAAATGTGCTAATTGAAGTTGAGATATAGCTATGATCAAAAGTCACCCGCAACTGCTGTAATTGTTTATAACAGACCAAGGTCAGCAAACATTTAGCATCAGGGCCAGAGAGTACATCTTTCATTCTTTGCAGGCATCTGGTCTCTGTCCCAGCTACTTGACTCGGCCATTGTAGCATGAAAGAAAGCAGCCATGGATGATGCATGCATGAATGAATGTGACTGTGTTCTAATAAAACTTTATTTACAAAAACAGATAGTTGACTGGATTTAGCCCAGGGCTGTCCTTTGCCAAATCCTGACTTGACCAACAGAATACTTCATTTTGAGGAGGAGTCTTTTATCACTGACTCTGTTTAGAATCGCTGGCTTTTCATTTTATTATTGTTTTCAAATTCTCTACAGAAAATGAACCCTCTTAGTGCTGAAGCTGGGTTGCACCCCACAGCTTGTCCTTGGCACAGCACTGTCTACTTCTAGCTATGGTGCAGGCCCTTGAAGGCAAACTTGATGTCCAGTTCTTCTTGGTGGCCTCAGGCGCTACCACAGGGCTGTGCACATGGACTGTGCTTAATAATTATGTGGGAAATACATGGTCTCCTCTGTACTTTAGATTTGAACCAAGCCTTACTTGTTCATTACTTATTCAATGAATTTCTAGCAGGTTTTTTAAAGTATATTTGTACTTATACTAGAGGCCCAGTGCATGGATTCATGCACATTGAAAGGAAATTAATCAGAAGAAATATTGTAATATTGCTATTTGCCCTTTCTCTATAATAGAAGTGTCAAGGATGAAAGAAAATGAGTAAAGTGTGTATGAAAATAATATATGAACTGATTAATAAATAAACAATAACAACATGATATAATAATAAAGGCATGATATAAAAACAACAAAAACATGATATAAAAACAACATTGATAAAAACAATGACTGATAAATTGATTAAACTTATTCTGACATCTCCCTTACACCACATTAAGAGTAAACACACTTTCAGAGTGCTTGACTAATTTCCCTTGTGATGAAGTATTTACAACTTTAACTTTAACCTCATATGCTCTTCAAACTCAAGAGAAAGTAACATATAACTGACCATGTCCGAAAACGGGTTCAGGCAGGAACAGTCCTACTCTGTCTAGATTGGCGCCAGCCAGAGCTTTATATGTATCACACATGCACGAGTCAACCTTTAAATTGCCAGTGCACGTCATCTGTACCGGCCGGCCGGTCAGTTGGAGTGATGTATGGTTGGTGACTTAGCCTTTTATATGTATAGATATATAGTTACATTAAGTATATTTATAATTTTCTTCCTACTACTAAACAAGCTTCTCCCAATATTCCTCAAAAACAGGCCTATATTTCTCCCAGATTCCATTCATTTCTGTGCTTATGGGCGGCTTTGTCTCAACAACTGGATGGAAAGTATCTATTTTTTTTCCTCTCCTTGGCTCCCACCTCCTCTCTTACTAGACTCACAGTCTCCCCACCTGCCCCTTTCTTCTTTCATTTGCAAACTTAATGGCTTGGCATTTCCTCTGCTGCCTCTCCGTGTTTTTAGGCCCAATGGATGTCTTTGTTCTTCTTTATCTGCCACAGACTCGGGCTCTAAGGCCAGAGCTTGCCCATCCTTTTGTCTTGTGATCTTTGCCAACTGTCTCGAAGTCCTTGGCGGTGACACAGCAGGAGAACAGGTGCTGCTGCGTCACCCTCTCCCCCCTCCCCCTCCCCCTCCTTCTCGGAAAGCAGACACCTGTTGGGCTCGCCATCAGCCTGTTGCAATGTGTCCAGATGACAGCTCCCTTCACCCTCAAGTCTCCCGCTTTCTGAAGTCGGTCACTTTCTTTTCCGTGGACGTGCTTCCTCTGCCATCAGATCCTTTTGCGCGAGTATGTGGGTGTCTTTCCGCACTGGCTTTCTGAGGCCTAGTGGGGTGTAGGTCAGCAGCGCCCCCAAAGCCAGCTTCTCCCCCGCAGCTGGGCAGCCTGGAGCTCAGTCCACCTGGTGTTTAAAGGGAGAATGAGACCTGTTTCATAGAGTGGAGGTGGAGATTCAATGGAATAACACAGGCACGATGCCTGCCCGAGCCCTGCCTGCAGGAGCTCAGCCCGGGACTTTAATGCTCCTGTAGGGCCGCCATTCCGGCGGGAGGATCTGGGTACCACACAGAAGGGCTCAGTGGGCTCCGAGGGGAGCAGGCAGGCGCTGCAGGGCTGTTGTCCAGCATTTGTCTTCCCTGGTGATTGTCCGGGTGTGAATCTGTCTTCCTGGATGGGTCTTTTGTTCAGTTCATCTGCCAGGAGGGCGCCCTTTGTGACGGGTGCTCCGGCTTCCTGTGGGTCTCTGACCTCTAGCATCCCGCCCAGGCTGCTCCTGTCCATTCGCTGGTCCTCTGGAAGTTTCTCCTGCAAGTGGAGAAACAAACACCCACCCTGCCTTCCCTGTGGGCAGTTCCCGCTCAGGCAGGTCGAGCTCAGCTGCTGCCGGTGCCAGCCCCGTGCTGGGCAGGGACGCTGTCCCTTGCTGTGCGCGTGACCCCTGGAGGAGCAAGGCGGGAAAAGGAGCAATGTCCATGCATCAGGGGCACAGGGGGTGCAGTTACCCACAGAGCAGGCCGGGTGACACTCGGAGCAGGGGTGCTACATGCGGGGAGGGGTGTAACACGGGGGGCTGTTACATGGGGGGCTGTTCCACATGGGGGGCATTCTCACCGCAGCAGGAGGGCCTGCGGGCCTCCATGTAGAGGAACCTGCCTGGGGGAGGCCCCTGTGCTGAGTCTTATGAGGAGGAGGTGCTGCCCAGGATAGTCAGGGGGACAAAAGGATTCGGGGAAGAAGGAACGGGGCGCATGTGGAAGTTTCGGTAGCAGTCCCGCCTTGGAAGGAGCAGGCCCACGCACGGCCTTCCTAGACTCGGCACGTCCCCCTCTCTCAGGCCTCCTCGGTGTGCCGGTCCCCAGAACATGGCAGGACGGTGCTGTCCAGGCCTGAGAGGTGAGGAAGGGCCCGCCTGTCCCACTTGGCTGAGGGCGGCCTTAGGGCAAGTGAGTTCCCGGATGGCTGGCGGCCTGGCTTGACCCGGCCGCCCTCTGCCCCGCACCCCCTCCCTGCAGCTGTAACCAGATCCCCGTGGCCACTGGCAGGAGCGCAGGCCCTGTGCCCAGGGGCAGAGGTGCCAGCACCATGGGCAGCCTCTCCATCGGTCAGCACCTCTGACCCTCTCCACCCAGGAGGCCGCGGCCTGCTCCCGGCTGCCCTGGGCTTCCTGCAGCAGCCGAGCTTGCGTTTTAGCTCAAGGACTGTTTTCCCACTAACAGGAGCCCAGGCCAGCAGGCATGTACTCAGTTCCTCCTCCCCGCAGGGCAGGCCACGTGGCGGGGGGCGGGGGAGGGGGCAGGAAGCCTCAGCAGGAGGAGGCCCTGTCCCTGGGAAAGGCCCTGCCTCCTCTCCCGGGGACGCAGGGAAAATGCCGGCCCCCACTCAGGCCTGTGCTTGATGGCGTCTGACGGGCTTGGCATTCACACTTGGAAACCACGATGAAGCCAGGCTGTCAAGGGCACAATTAAGGACAAGCTGAAAACAGCCCAGCGCCCATGCATGTGATTGGGGGAGGCGTGGTGGGTTTGAAAGGGCGGCCGATGTAGGAGCAACTTCTGGAGAAGCCCCTCCCTGTGGTCCTGTCCGCCCCCCCCCCCCCCCCACCGACCCTTGGCGGCTCCCACTCCCACCATCGGCTCCACCCAGGCCCCTCCAGCCTTCAGAATCCATGATGCCAGATGCAGGCTTGTCCCAGGGAGGGCTGGGCCCGGCCACTTCCGCTGTCCCTCTGTCCCTTTCTCCCTCACTTAACCTGCTCTCGCAAATAACCACCTTGCAGGAGGCTGGAGGGGAAACGAGGCTCCCTGGTTTGGGCAGATGTGAGGTAAGGGCGGGGCTGAGAGGGCCCCGTCTTTCTGGGCTGTGACGGGGGGTCTGTCCCGCTGCGTTCCCAGTCTCCTTCCTGGGTCTGTGCTCCTGCCTAGCCCTGCTCTCCTCGGATCCTTTCCCCGAGCCATGTCCTCATCCTTAAAAGCATTTACTTATCTCTCTGGCTCTGTGACAGGCTTTGAAGAGGGCGGGTGTGAGGGTACCAGGGGCCATATTGCTGGACCAGTCTAACTGCTCTCTTGCAGGCCCCACCACTGGTGGTCAAACCTTCCGTGTAGGAAAACTCATCTTATGCCGATGAAGCAAGAGACGGAAAAGACCCTGGGGAGAGAACTGACGCTGACAGGGTCTACCGTGGACCAGGCATTAGAAAATGCCACCCTCACCCAGTCCTGACGCAGATACGTCGTCTTGGGAAACTGGGCCTTTGGCGGTGAGCCATGCCCGGTGCCGGGTGAGGAGGGATGGAGAGCTGGCTCTGTTACACGGAAACCTGGTTCTCCCTCGCAGCCCTTCCTCGCCCACGGGAGGGTTTTCCGCGGCGGCTGAGACAGACAGGTGCCCAGTGTCCCCTGAATAACAAGGGTGAGGCTTCTCCTCCCTCAGATGACGCCAGGCTTCTCCTCCAGCGACCTCTTCAAACGTTATGATCAATCTCCGTTAACTTACGAAGAGAATGCATGTTTCATATGAGGGCATATGTGTGTGTGTACATATATGAATATTCTCTTTGAAAATAACGAGGGAGCCCTTTAAGGGTTTAGGGACAGACACCATCCTTACAGGTCTCCGTGGGCCTCACAGTTCCAGTACATGACACATGTGTCAAGTGCCCTAACATGATGCGTGTGAAATGTCTCTGGAGTGAGCCATCACTGGCACGTGTTCATTGTCACAGAACCACCCGTGTCCAGCCCCCGAATGCCGTGGGTAATTCTGAATGTGTTGGGGGGACGTCCCTCGGCCCTGCCGTGGCGCTGGCCCCCAAGGTTAGGGTTGCACGTTCCGGTCCAGCGCGCCATTCCTGAGCAGTTCCCCCCCCACCCCCCCAACCAGTCAGTGACGCCTGCTCCCATGAGCCACCGATGCAGCACCCCTCACCCTCCCGGGAGTTCCCCAGAGTTACAGCCGCAGGTGTCAGTGACCCCGCAATCAGTCCACTCAGTCCTCTCCCTCGGGGGCCACGGCTGGTCCAGGGAGCCTGTCCCTGAGAGCGTTGGTGCTGGGACACCCCCTGCAGGCTGCTGCCACGTGGTCATGCCGTGTGCAGACCTGAGCTGCCCCGAGGCGCTCCCCACCTCCTGGTCGAGGACCCGGGCTCCCCCGCAGCCCGCTCTACTGCGCTCAGTGGGGAAGAGGCCACCTCGCTGCCCTTGGTCGGCTGAGTCGCCTCATCTCACCCGAGGACGGCCTTCCTCCCGGCTTTGCAGAGCAGCCCTTTCCCCGGCCCAAGCCTCCTGGGCAGAGGTCAGGGTGGGGAGGTGAACCCGCGGAGGCCCCGGCATCGCTTCTCTACCCCAAAGAGCAGCGCGCCAGTCGCTCTCTCCGGCTCCCTGCGGGCAGGGCCAGTGCCTCTGCGCCAGCCATGCTGACCGGTGAGGGCCGCGCCTGGAAGGGCCTCAGGGCTCTGGGTGCGGCCCGACGGGGCGGGGACTCCTGAGAGAACCAGCCTGTGACCTTGGCCTCTTCCCATCGTCCTTCCCTGGAGCAACCGCTGAGCCAGGCCAGCGGGCACAGCGCAGCCTTCGAAGAGCATTTGCATCCGGGAGGCAGACGGGAGGCAGACGGAAGGCCAACCACGCCTCAGCCCTGAAGTCTCATCATTACAAGACGGTGCAGCTCATAAGAAGGGCCGTTCCCGCCTCGGATTAGAGCAACAGTCAGCATGAGGCCCGGAAGCCCTGTTCAGGCAGCGGAGGCCGTCATCTATTTCCACCCCTGAAGCGCTCACCCCCTCCTCTCTCCAGGGGTACACATGCCGCTGCAGGCCGCCCATTCTGCGCGTTCCCCACAAATGTCTGAAACGGAAGCACAAATAGACCCTCCGTGTGGCCGCTCCTGTCCGGGGGGGGGGGGGGGTGTCATTTGTACGGAGACATTTCTGGTTAAGCAACAGCTTGGCACCTGGCAGTGAGCTCAACCGACGCTTCTGTGACGCGGGGTATGGGGTCGCCATCATTTCAAGACGTTCACTTGTGATCGGGAAGCCGTCAGCTTGTGGTTTGGGAACCTGCGGCAGTTCTCACTTTACACAAGACTGGAGTGCGCCTGTCAAACCCAGTGGTGATGGGGTCCCAGAGCTGAGCCATGCCTGCTCCTGGCATGGTGGCTGGCAGGGTGGCGGGTGAGGTCCCCCACATCGCTCACCTCCCAGGACCTCCCATCTCCTCTCTCTCCAGCCCCATGAACAGAGGGCCGGGAACTCAAGGCTTGACTATAAAATCCGTATAAATGTATCACTGGCTTGAGGCAATTTTGAAATATTTTAAATATCAAATTGAGTTTGGGGCCTTCAGATTATCTATTTTTTTTTAACTAAAACTGGTACTACCCTTGATTTATCCTCCATTTTTTTCTATCAGACCATCAGCTGTTCCGCAGAGTTCCAACCTACTCTCTAAGAAGACTGAATGTGTCTTTTTTAGAACTATAGCACAATCTCCAAGGCAAATCAAAGTAAAATGTATATAATTGAGTTCAGAGAGGAAGGGAGAGGGAGGAAAATATAGAAATATCAATGACGAGAATCACTGGCCAGCTCCCTCCTGCATGCCCCTATAGAGGATCAAGCCCTCTACCTGGGCATGTCCCCTCACTGGGAATAGAACCAGTGACCTCCTGGTTCATGGGTTGACACCCACTCAACCACTGAGACACACTGGCCGAGCCAAAGTAAAAATTTATTCCTATGCAAAGGCCAGATGGAAAAACACACACACATAGACATTTAGATTGAATCCAAAAGCAATTTAAATTTTACTCAGCTTTGAGTATGTCTCGATTCTTAAATTCAGAAAACCTTTTATAAATGATTCCCGCACAGAGTGATTGTAGGAGCTGAGCTACTGAACGAGGAAAACCAAACAGATGTAGAATCATAAGCGAACGCTTCGGATGAATGAGGCTGCCCTCTGGCTCACTGGATGTGTGCAGGCCATCCCAAGAGAATGTCAGCGGTGTCCCCCAATGGAAGAGTCGCTTCCAAATCTCTGTGGTCCTCCAGCCACAACGTGAGGGGCCTCCCTGGGCTTTGCGCATGCTGTTCCCTCCGCTGGAATACTCTTCCACCCCTTGTCTGTTGGTCTTATGCAAACTGGACTTCTTAAAACCTAGATCTGTTACTCACTCTTTTATAGACACTTCCCTGATGCCCTCGGAACAATTAATCACTTCCTCGCTGCACTCCTTGGAGCCTTATAACAGTGTCTTGATGTTTTCTTATTAACTGTAGTGTCTGTATTTCATAGCGGACTGAAGCTACTATGGTCTCTATGTTCACCACATCAGTGGGGCAGGGCAGGTTGAATTGTACTGACCGTGAACTTACATGACTATGTAGCTCATTTTCCTTTAAAACTCTTCCGCATGTTGACCCTGATGCTAGTTCCCTTTAACTTCCACTTGTTGCCAGTCTTTCGTCCCTTTAGGGCAACCAGGCTAGACCTGTTTCCTCGTCCAGCTATGCAAAATGGAAGGCGCCATTCATGACACTGACAGCGAGACACCCGTCAATCCTCCCCACGTGGCATGTTGCTGGGACCCCCCCCCCCAGATATGCTCGCGGGCATGTCACGTCCTCCATAGTAGGTGGCCAGAGCAGGAGCGGAGAGCAGGTGGGGACTGGGGGGCAGGCAGCACGCAGCGTCGCACTTCCCTGGAGCAGCCTGTGTTTTATCAGGGTCTTTGTAGAAAGGGCTGTGGCACTTGGTTTCAACTGAGTTGAGTTTCCTCAGAATCAGAGACAGTCTGGCATCTGTGTTACTGTAATCTCTGGTAGGCACATGCTGACAATTTGAGGTGGTTTTTTAATGATCTTAAATGATTCTGTCTGTAGACCTGGGCAAAGGCCGCCGGGCTATTGGCAAGTAGGGATGTCTCTCTGGCCTTGAGCAGTGTTCAGCTGTGAGCCATCATGTCAGCAAGGCAGACAGACACCAGAGGACCATGAATGAGATGACTGCGCAGGCGTGGCCGGCTCTCTCCACAGACACACCTGGGAACACGCCTGCCCGTTGTGGAGACACAGAGTTGCGTTCCCACGCCAACTGGCAAAGAGCTGCTTCCTGGAGCCCCTGCGCCCAGGGCAGGGCCTCGGGGCTGCTCGACTCTGTGCCAGTGTCATTGCCTGGATAATGCTGGGCCCTTAGCGGTTGGTAGTTCTTGCCTGTCATTAAAGACTAGAGGCCCGGTGCACGAATTCCTTATTAAAGACTAGAGGATTGGGGCTGATGGGGCCAGGCTGGCCCGGTCCCCTGGTGGAACTCCAGGTCTCCAGGTTGAACTCCAGGTCGAGGGGATAATTTGCATAGTAACCTTTTATTACATAGGATTTTGATCACCCCTTTCCCTGAGCTGGGCATTTCACTAAATGGCCTCCAAGTACACAGACGCCGACTTCAGTGACTCATAGCCAGGAGCCTCTGATCCACGGGGGAGACACCAAGGAAATGAGCGCCACGGAGCAAGGACTCAGCGGGGGGCAGGGGCGCTGACCGTCCCATCCTCCCCTTTGGTCAGACACAGTCAACCAGATGGGGCCCCAGGGGCCTCAGACAGACGCCAGCCGCCTGAGAACAGCCCTGCCTGGTATCTCAGGGCCTGGGCCCTCCGGTTAAAAGCCGGAGGAAAAGTGCATGTGTGGGAGGACCATTCTCTAATGTCAGTACCTCGCTCACAAGAACCGAAACGAATGATTGTTTCCTGGCAGCTCGCACCAAGCCCGCCAGGAGAAGGGGAACTCTCAGATGTTTCGGCTCAGCAGCTGCACGTCAGAAATAGCCTCTGAGCCACGGGGTCTGAGCCACGCGCGCCAGAAGCGGGTCCGGAACCACGGGCTCTGACGGTTCCTGCTGCGAGAACGGAAGGAGGCGGCGGTGCTGCCACACGTCTGTCAGTGCAGTCATGGTTGGGGTCACACATGTGTGTATCAGTGTGTGTGTGTGTGTGTGTGTGTGTCTGCACGGGTGCGATTTCTCTACAGTCTCCACGCCCCGCATCGATGGAGTGTTGAATATGCACTTGCCATTTGAGAGTGTGTTTCCTGCGTCATCTGTCTCACTGAATATTCACAATGAGTTCTAAGAGGCAGGTACTGTGTCATTGCCCCCTGTCACACCTCAGAGCCTTGGAGAACGTGCTCCGGTCATTCAGTTCACCAGAGGTTGAGCCAAGACCAACCCAGGAGCAGTCTGAGGCGGACCCGTTTCACAGCCTCGACTCCATGGAGACTGGACTGGGTGGGGCCAGGCTGCAGGAGTGAGTAGCCTGCAGGCAACTTTTCAAAGTGTAGCCGTGGCTTCTCCGGCAAATCCTCTAGGCGTCCCGGCTCTGGAGCTGCTTCCCGGGCTGGTTCTGTGGCTGGTTCTGTGGCGGCTCCTCCCCGTTGACCCGGGTTGCTGGTTCTAAGGTGGAGGCTGCTCCCACTGCTGGGCTCCCCAGACCTGAGCCGTCTGCCCCGGGGCGCAGGTGGCTGCCTGGCCTAGGAGCGCGGGGACCCTCCAGCACCAGAGCCTGGAGCTGGGCGCTTGCTGCCCAGTATCTGGAAGGGAGGGGTGGGCTGGAGAGGGGGTGGAGCAGCCTGATGCTGGTACCTTTGCAACCCCCGCGCCCCTCCCTGCCCCCCGTTCCTCTTGTTTTAAGCTTTTCCGTGTTCATTCGCTTCCTGTGACATAATGTTACTGCCGTTCTGTGGGTCGCACACGAGTGCCCCTGAGGGTCAGTGGTCCCTGGAGCAATAGGCTCGGGTTTTCTTTGCCGCAATGGAAACTGCAACAAGGCAGGCCCTTGGCGCTCAGTTTGAGTCGAAACTGGGGGGGCTCCCACCCTACTGCGCCTGCGTCCAGCCTCCGCTTGGTGGGCCACTGTGAGGAGAGCTCAGCCAGCCCCTGGCAGCGCTGGCCCAGCCGCCGGTCCCGTTGTTACTGTTTTTGACAGCAGCGGAAACTGGCCACCGAACCTTGGACTTGGAGCGCCAGGGGCCCGTGTTCTCATCCACATCTGGGGCTGCTGTTTGGTCTGCACGGACAGCGCGCGGAACACGTCCAGGAAACAGGAACCCCGACGCGAACAACCCCCCAGCGCTGCACAAGGAGCTGAGGTCATGGGTTTACTCATTGTAAGAGCAGCTGCTTTTCCTTGTCAGCGTTTGTCTGGTTTAAAACAAGGGCAGGTCCCCGTGGCCAAAGGAGCGGATGGAAGACTCGAGCTCCGTCGCTTCCAGTGGAGGCGAACCGCCCGCGTCCGCCAAAAGCCCTGATCCCCGTTGTCTGGATAGTTTATTGGGTGCCGTCCAGATGCCGGGACATAACTTTTCTGCATCCCATGCTCTTTGGGGGCCAGGCAGCCCTTCAGCTCAGGCGGGGGCTCTGGCGAACGGAGAGGCAGCTCCGGGTTTCCAGGGATGGGACTCTGCTGTGCCCAGCTGCCTTCCTGCCGCGGGGATCACAGTGAATTCGCATTCGTTCCCTGTTCACTGAACCGTAGGCTCTCCTCAGCGAGAGTCTGGTGCTGACACCTCTGCTCACTGTAGCACGAAACGAGACTCAGTGTGTGGTGGGGAGGAGAAAGGAGAGCATCGGCCTGGTTTTTACCACAAAGCTGGTGGGAGGTGAGGCATCCAGTGGCTCTTGTCTTCCACTTTGCAAGTTTTGTATGTGCCCCAAACGCAGAGCTGTCCGTGGCCGTGCAGGGCGCGCCTGAGCTCCAATGAAGAATGAGGATTTAACGGGCCTCCCAGGTGGATTGTGACGTCATCATTGGTGCTCTGTGTTTGGCGATGGCTGTTCTGAGAAAGAAGGTGATGAGAGAGAGAGAGAGAGAGAGAGAGAGAGAGAGAGAGAGAGAGAGAGAGGAGAGAGAGAGTGAGTCCACAGGAAGAGAAGGACCCTGAGGTGCCCAGGAAGCAGAGGTGGCTCCCACGGGACTAAAGCTTCATGCTCTCAGGCAGCCTTTCCAAGTGCAACACAACATCATTTCTGCTCTGCGTTGTCCATACTTCCCAGAACTGTGGGCTGTTTACAGCGTCTGGAGGATTTTGCTTTGACATGAAGTAATCCTGTCCTTTGGGAGCCCCCCAAAGTGAGCCAAGGTCTGAGAGAGTTCCAGAAACCACATCTCATTCCACTGTGGGCCTGTTTGCTTTACTGTTGTGGGTGCTTGTGTTGGAGGAACCCGACAACACTGCCAGCACTTTTCAAGCTTTATTATGTGGGAACATTTTTTTTTTTTCTTATAAAATCATTTGTGCTGTGAAAATCATAAAACTACTTGAAAAAATTCTTCTGTCGTCAAAATCAGCTTGACTCAAAATAGTTGAAGTTGATTATGCACCAGCAATTTATTTCATGATTTTCTGGGACTGAAAATAAATAAGAACCAGCAAAGAGTACCTGATGCAATCCCATAGGAGATTGTTTTTATTAAATGTAACCATTTCTATTGAAATTATTTAGGCCTTTAGAGTACAGCCATTTCTAATGAGCACCCGAACAGCTGAAGACTGAATGAACTGAGCAAATGTCTTGACTGAGTTCGGTGCCAGTAGCTGGACAGCCGGTGCAAGGTTCCAGAAGATTCCAGAAAATTCCAGAAGGTTCCAGAGGGTCCAAGTGCTCCAGGTGGAAGGATCGCATTAGAAGTGAATGCAGGCCTGGTCCCATGGAGGTCTAACGGGCTTCTCGTCCTTTCTCTGAAACGGAAACTGCTGACAGTTCTTCTCACATGGGAGATAGTCCGCCAGTTCAATGAACCCCAGGAAGTCTATCGGGGACGAGGGAAGCCACGCTGCCTGAGGGTCGGTCCTAGAGAGCTTTGTTGGCGGGAGATGAATGGCAGCGCAGGGGGCACGCTGACGTAACCCTTTGGGGAGCGACTCTGGGTTTCAGGCTGTGACGTGTGCCGAGTGGAAGGTAATTCTGGGAGGCGCACGCAGATGCCCACGGCGGACGTCCTCGCAGATCTCCCGCGGCGCGGCCGCACGGTCAGGTGCAGGTGCAGGTGCAGGGGCCTGTGCGGGCACCAGGCGACCCTCCCCTCAGAGGCTCCCGCAGGACAGGAAGCCAGATCCCCAGACAATAAGTCACAAAACTGGCCCCAGGAGCTGTGCGGGCCCCGGGTTTTCTCTCAGCTCCCAACGCCCAGTGCGTGCATTTGCCCGTTCCAGATGCTGTTGTCCTCGGGGCACTTTTTCACGCCTGTTTTTCCAGTTACAGAAGCGCCTGGTGGGGTGAACTATCTCACTCGTAGGGGGAGGACAGCATGTCCCAAGCTTCAGGGCCCTGTCGTGTGGGCAGTGACATCACCCCAGGGAGGCCCTCGCCAATGGCTTTTGTCCCTTGTGGTGCCCAAGGGCCAGGGCTCCCAGGCAGGTCCTCCCCCCTCCCTGGGCCCCAGGTCCCCCCCATCCTCAAGGCGAATGGACGGGCAGGTGCGGGACCCATCCCAGCGACAAAGGGAAACGAGACAGAGCAAGTGAGCTGCGGAGATAAAAATAGGGGGAACAGGAAGTGAGAAGTCGGGGTTTCTGTTTCTTTTCTGGATCCCCTTGTGTCCACGTCCCCCTGGGGAGCTGCTGAGGGAGCTTCTCCCAGGCGAGCCGTCCTTGGTGTCTGGGAGGAGACGGTGAGCGCTGGCCCCTCCACGGGGAGCTCCCGCACCTCAGCCCTGGAGCCTGCTCGCTCTCCCCCAGGACGGCGGTCTGCAGGCTCTGCCCAGCAACGCCAATGCGCCGGCTTCTGGACGCCCGAGTGCGGGGTGCCCCCGGGAGCGTTGCCACAGCACGTGCATGCTCCGACGTGGCACTGTCAGGGCTCTGCCCGAGAGGGGGGCTCTGTGGTGAGCAAGGACTGATGGCAGGCCGCCCTCGGTCAAGGTTCAATGTCCCGGCACCCACGGCTCCATTGCTGCCTGGACCCCATGGGAGGGGCTCGCAGGCCTCGTGTGGAGGCCATGGGCCCGGTGGCCAGAGCTGCCCTGGTCACGCTGTGCTTCCTCGCCCTTTAGCGACAGGACGGGAAGCTCTTTAGGAATCACGGCCCTGGGGCCCCCCGCTGGCCTGAACCTGGGGGCGGCGGGAGCTGCTGTGATGTCCGAATGGGACGCCCACTCAGCTGGTGGCAGGCTCTAAAGAGAATACCCGCCCGGCCTCGCGGCTCGGTGGTTGAATATCGACCTATGACCCTGGAGGTCACGGTCAGGGTGCGTACCCGGGTTGTGGGCTCAGTCCCCGGTGTGAAGCATTGTGGGAGGCAGCCTGTCAATGACTCTCTCTCATCATTGATGTTTCTGTCTCTCTCTCCCTCTCCCTTCCACTCTGAAGTCAACTAAAATATGTTTATTAAAATCTAGAGGCCCAATGCACAAAATTCGTGCATGGGGTGGGGTGGGGTGGGGGGTTCCCCTAAGCCCAGCCTGCACCCTCTCACAATCTCACAGTCCAGGACCTTTGACTCCTAACTGCTCACCTACCTACCTGGCTGGTCGCCCCAAACTGTCCCCCCCCTCCAGCCTGGTTGCCCCAAACTGTCCCCCCCACCAGCCTGGTCACCCCTAACTGTTCCTCCCCACCAGCCTGGTCGCCCCTAACTGTTCCTCCCCACCAGCCTGGTCGCCCCTAACTATTCCCCCCCACCAGCCTGGTCGCCCCTAACTGTCCCCCCCACCAGCCTGGTCGCCCCTAATTGTCCCCCCCACTAGCCTGGTCGCCCCTAACTGTCCCCCCACCAGCCTGGTCGCCCCTAACTGTCCCCCCCCACCAGCCTGGTCACCCCTAATTGTCCCCCCCTGCCAGCCTGGTCACCCCTAACTGTCCCCCCCCACCAGCCTGGTCGCCCCTAATTGTCCCCCCCACTAGCCTGGTCGCCCCTAACTGTCCCCCCACCAGCCTGGTCGCCCCTAACTGTCCCCCCCCACCAGCCTGGTCACCCCTAATTGTCCCCCCCTGCCAGCCTGGTCACCCCTAACTGTCCCCCCCCACCAGCCTGATCACCCCTAATTGTCCCCCCCCTGCCAGCCTGGTCGCCCCTAACTGTCCCCCCCCACCAGCCTGGTCGCCCCTAACTGTCCCCCCTCCGCCAGCCTGGTCGCCCCTAACTGTTCCCCCCCCACCAGCCTGGTCACCCCTAATTGTCCCCCCCACCAGCCTGGTCGCCCCTAACTGTTCCCCCCACCAGCCTGGTCACCCCTAACTGTTCCCCCCACCAGCCTGGTTGCTCCCAACTCCCCCCCACCACCACCACCACCTGCCTGGTCGCCCCACACAGCCTGCTGTTGGGTCGTCACTGTTACTGTGCCGGCATCCCGGACAATTTGCACATTCCTCTGTTATTGGTATGGAGCAGGCTTGATTCTTGTCTCTCACAGTGCTGTTAGAGGGCCGCCTGCACAGCACCCACCGTCCCCTGCGGAGTGGCCCAGTCAGGGGTTGGTCCCCATGTGCACTGCGACCCTGCGTGCACGTCCGGTATCCCGCTTTCCACACATGTTGTCTCCAACCTCAGAAGCGTGGGATGACTGTCTGGGCGCGCCGTCTGTGTTTAGGGAGCGCCCCTCCCTCTCCCCCCTCCTCCCACCAACACTGAGTCTGGTGCTCGCTCCCGGGCACCTCGTGGGAAACGCTGACAAGGGCTTTATTTAGCAGCCGCTGAGCCTGTGAGTCACGCAGCTTGCTGCTTGTGTTTTCCTGTTGGGTTCTGCTCCCATAAACATTTACTGAAGGCGGCCGTGTGCCGGCGTCTCAGAATCCCACCGCCACAGCTGCTGCGCCACCTGCCCCCGTGAAATGCTGACGGAGACCCCACAGGCTGCTCGGCGGGGTCCCTGCCCCAGGGCTTCTCCGGTCCCCGGGAGGCGTGTGCTTGTTTGCCGTGGGGATCAGCCCGTGGTCAGAGGGGCAGTTTTGCAAGATGAGCAGCGCGAAGGCAAGGAGCTGCCAAAGCTGCTGCCCCTCCACCAGGCTGCGGGAAGTGGGGGGCCTGGGGGAGGGGCCGGCACCCCATTGAATTCTGTTCCTCCTACTCGGTTCTACTCAAGCCCACCCGCAGCCACTTTGGGAAAGTGAGGCGCTCTCCAGACCCAAGCATTCTGGGGTGACAGCGTTTTCCATCCTGGCCGCAGGGCGAGCCTGTGGGTTTCTGAACATCTGATTAAAAGGCGCGTTGCGTCTGTGATGGAACTCTCTCCCTTGCGCCAGCGTCCACCCCTCCATGGCCTTGCCCAGCACTTCCTGGCCCTAGAGAAACAAACAGCGCGGCCTTTGTCTTGTTTTCCCTCCCAGGTCACCACTGCTTTTCCTAAACGCTTCCTTCGGGTTGGGGTGACCCGGCCTCCGGGGGTCACAGATGCTGGCACCTGTCCCCGATGTCCCCGTCCCCGGGAGAGCTGGCTTTGAGACCCGCTGCCACTCCCTCAACACAGAGGAGTGTCTGTGCGACGCCTCGTTTCAGAGCTCGAACGGAGGCCCGGCCCTCTCGCCACGCATTAGGCCTCAGACCTGAGCTGGGCCCCGGGAGGACAGGGCGATGCGGGGTGAAGAGCAGAGGCTCCCATCTCAACTCCATCACCCAGGGGCCTGTGAGCTTTGGAACGTGACCTAACCGCTTGGTGCCTCCGCTTCTCCATCTGTAAAATGGGTAAAGTGGCACCCACCTCCTGGGGTGGTTGTCAGCATAAAGAAGTGGGTATCAGTACTTAGAACAGCTCTTGTCCCGCGGTAAGTGCTGTTATTATTATCGAATGGTTAGGCCTTCGGGGAGATACCCAAAGGACTGGACATAGATGCTTGCACACCGTGCGTGAGAAAGGAATGAATGACTACAATTAAAATGCATTTGTTCACTCTGGCCAGTTTTTCTCAGTGATTAGAGCGTTGGCCTGCAGACCGAAGGGTATTGGGTTGGCTTTCCGGTCAAGGGCGTGTGTGTCAGTCGCAGGCTCGACACCCCTTTACCCCGCCCCCCCTCCCACATTGGGGCGCATGCAGGGAGTGGGGGGCAACCAATTAATGTGTCTCTCTCACATCGATGTTTCTCTCTCTCCCCCTCCCTCCTCTCTTCCTTCCACTCTCTCTGAAAAGATCAATGGAAAAAATATCCTCAGGGTGAGGATTGGAAAACTGTATTTGTTCAATAACTATGTCCTGAGCCCGTGCTCGGTGCCAGCTACTGTGCTAAGTGCAAGGGTACAAATCCAAGGATACAGACTGCGTCCAGGGGTAGCTTAGTCCCTGGAGGGAGCTGCGGGAGTGGACAGAGGAGGCCACAGGGTCAGAGGGTTGGGTCCAGCTCCATTAGTACCTAGAGCTGAACGGGTGAGACTCCTCATCCTAAAATGGGGGTGCTGTCACCTCACTAGGTTGTGATGAGAAGTGATGCGGAATACAGAGCCGTGGGTAGTCAGATCAATAAATTAGATACATTAACTGTTATGTGCACACCTGCTTGGTGGCCCGTGTCTATGTAGAGAGGGAAAGGGAGCAGTTATGATGCAGGACACTCTGGGAGGTTTGTTCCAGGTGGAGCTGAAGGCCCCAGGGAGGGGCCTACACTTGCCTGGACGGTGGCAGGGGAGCCACGGCGGAGACACCAGGTCAGTGTCCGAGGGGAAGTCGAGTCAGACAAAGGCGTAGAGGTCAGAGAGATGTGGATCTGGGTACAAATAAGGGTCGGTATTGTGGGACATAAAATGTGAGCAGAGAGGAGGCAGGGAGAGGCACAGAGAGGGAAGCAGTCACATATTTGTCAAAATGACAGTGTCCTAATGAGGCTGCCCTGATCATCCTAATAAAAATACTCCACTCCCCAGCCTTCCAGGTTTCCACAGAGCCCTGCCACTGCATTTCTCTCCAATTCCCTGTCTCTACCTTTTCCATAAGTCACTCCTAGATGTACATACCCTCACGTGTGTGTACGTCTCACACACACACACACACACACACACACACACACACACACAACTTGTTTTGTCTCCTCGGTGGAATGCAAGTTCCCTGAGAACATGCACTTTGCTCTCCTGCCGTATCCCCAGCACCGAATGGGTGCCTGGTACATAATAGGTGCTCACTAAAATATCAGTTGAACTGAATGAATGAATGAATGAATGTGTAGCTTCTCTGGCTGGCACAAAAGGCGAGCTTATCCTTTTGCTGGAGGAACCTTGAAGAATTCTAAGCGAGGGAAGGTGTGGTCATGTTTCCCTGTCAGAGTGTTCTGGAAGCATCGCTGTGGAAGGGCTGTGAGGAGCCATTGTGATAATCTGCGGGCTGCTGGAGGGCCAGACCCGTGGAAGGGAAAGTGGGGAATGGGAGAGGCCTGGAAGCCAGGCAGGCAGAACCAGAGGCCAGGCTGGAGGGACAAAGGCGAGGGCACCCTTCGAAGTCCCTCGGGTGTCACTGGAGCAAAGGAGAGTCGTTCACTGAGAAGGGAGAAGAATATGAGTGAAGGGCATGTACCTGGGTGGCGGGTTCACTTCCTGGCCCTGGCAGGGTGCGTGTGTGCAGGGGCAACCCATCGCTGTGTCTTTTGCAGATCGATGTTCTCCATTTTTATTACTCATTTGTATGTGCCATTATTGTTAATATTTTGAAAGATGGCATTTTGTTAGAAGTGGGTTTTCCCCTCTAAGTGAGGTTTTAAGGTTTGCTGTGTTCTTAACTATGCGTTTTGCATGCACAGACGGGAGAAGTTTGCTTTCTAAACAAAGCGCATTCCTGACACTGTGTTGGGAATCAGTGAAAAATCTGCTCACACTTTTCAGAAATTCACTCTATGGCCACATTTGGGAAGCTTCAAATTTAGTGGGAAGTTTCACTAAATAAGAGGTTCCCAGTGACTGTGACTTTTCTCTAAAGTCAACTTTGCCAGCACTCAATATTTTGGAGCAGCTCACACATAGGTATCCATCGCGTTCAAAGGTCTAGGGTGTGTGTGACCACGTCCGAGGCATGTCTCACCCCCATCGTGTCTCAGGTTTGTTTCTTTCATGTGCCCCTCCTCTCCCGTGTGTTACCATTTGCCCTGTGTAAGTCCATTCCACATCGCGCACGGCTGCGTACTCTTCCCGGAGCGTGTAAACCCAGGCCCTGCGGTGGGGAGGACCTTTCGTTTCTCCCTCCCTCCTTTCTCCCATTCCCGAGAGAACCCGGAGGAATGGCGACGGCCAGGAATTTTCACCCGGAGATCAAGCGGCTGGAACATTCTCTTCTCATTTCCTCCCGCTTGAATCCATGACGGCTGCAGTTTTCCACGTCTTTACTGACTCAACAAACGTCCCCGGGGTATTTCCATCCTCTCACCATGAGCTCACTTTCTGTGCTTATCATTCCCAGTTGCTTCGCGGGCTGAGGGGTGTCCGTGATCAGTGACTCAGAGCTATTTCAGGAATCCCCAGCATTTCCACGCGCTGACTCACCTCGCAGTCCTCGGGCTCACCTGTCGGGGGCGTGGCTGTGGCCCGGCACATGGGCCTGGGTGGCCAGGACGCTCCTCAGACATGTCTGCAGTGGCAGAGCTGTGATCCGAGCAGAGCCCTCCTGCCTGTCCCTCCTCCGGCCCGTGTCTGCCTTGGGAAGGAGAGAGGTTTGCCCTGGTCGCCTTGGAGTCCTCAGTGACTCCGGAGCTCCAGGGCCCCATAACACTGTGCCGCCCGACAAATGTGTCCTGGATGACGGGCTATGGAATCCTGGGGATGGTGGAGACCCTTCGCTTGTGTTCTGTGAATTGTTATGACTGTAAATATGGAAAAACCATCTTAGGAAGGGAGGGGCTTAGATCAATACCTGAGAATGTAGGTAAGTGCCTAAGTCTTGGGGTTACCTGGAAGAAATAGGTCTGACCAGGACGTCATAGAAATGCTGGAGGAGTTAAAGCAGCTGAATGAGGCTGCCTCGGGTCTCAGCCGCACCGTCTCACTGGCCCTCACCTCGAAGCCCGCCTCTCCCGCACCCCTCCCTTGGTTCTGTCGGCCTGAGCTCTGTGAGATGAGTGTGCATGTTGCATCAGGCGTCCCCACGTCTACCCCAGACCGGATGATTCACCAGGGAGCCTTGCAGGGCTCAGCGCGTAGTCACACTCACGGCGGCAGCAGACGGCCGTGAAAGGAGACAGGAAATCGGCAAAGGGCAAAAGCATACGCGGCGAAGTCCAGAGGACACCGGCCCAGGCTTCTAGAATCTGCTCCCGGGGGAGTCTCCCACGATACACGTAACTCCTCCAACATCGCACCGTGACAGCGTGGGAGGTGCTGTCTCCCAGGAAGCTCATCACACACTCAGCACCAGGGTTTTCCTGGGGCTGGTCGCGTGGGCACTCTCCCCAGCGTGTACCAAGTTCCAGACCCCGAGAGGAAAGCAGGCTTTCAGCAGAAGTCACGTCATGTGACAACAGGCACCGTGAACCGTCCTTCTCCGTTACAGGTGGGAACTCTACCGACATTCAAGTTTCCAGACGTCAGCCGACAGCCCACCTCGCAAGAGGGCCTTTCTGAGGACAGCAGCCCCAGGCCTGCTCTGTCACCTCTTTCCTGCACACACGTGTACCTCAAGCTCATCCTCTTTCCCAATTTGGGGACATTCCACCCTCCCAACACCAGCCCTCTGAGCGGCCGATTTATCATCCCAACTTAATGCAAAGGCCATCTCCTGAGATTCCTCGCTGACCACCCTCTGCGCAGTATCCCCTGAGATAAGGTTCTTGCGAATCATGTAGGTTTTTAATAGCCATTGAAGGACATTGGAGCATTAGTTGCCCAACAATAAGCAAAAGAGTTGACAGGTGACGTTGAGAAGCGAGTTGAGACGGAATATCACACATTTTCTCCAGCGTCCTCAGCCACCGTGGCCCAGGAGCCAAGAGAATGTCTTAAAGCATGGATCCAATACTGGAGTGTTACGGAGGGGACGTTATGGGGAAATAGAGGGTGAGAGGAAAGCAAGGGTCCTGTGAGAGTGACGATAGGGTCCAATGAAGGAAAGAAGTCAGAAGAGCTAATTCTGGAAGAGCATGAGGTAACCAACAACATGGTAGCGCTAAAGATGAGGTCATGTAGGAGGAGGGGTGATGAAAACGAATGAGTCACATTTCTTATTAAAGATAGAACATTTGTGTTTAAGAATTCAAGGATGGGGAAATTCCAGGGTTTAAGTTTGAGAGAGCATCTGAAAGGGAATAGAGATGAAGGCTATTGGAAGAGTCGGAAGTTACGAAGAAAGGAGGGAGGTCACTAAAGGTCACTAAGGATAATGGTCGGTCAGTGGCATCTGAGTAAAGAGGCAAACTTTTTCCGAGGTGCCAGACATTAATGGATGCTTCAGATTGGCTTTAAAGAGACAGAAATAAATGAAAAAGGATAATGTGAAGAAATTAACCTCAGTGGAGCAATGGAAGGGCATTGGGTAGTAGCTTGGAAGCCTCTCTGGGAAGTAAAGAGAGTCCTCATCCCACCCCTGGCACCTACATTCCGGAAACACGGTCAGCGTTCTCTCGAGGTGCTGCTGAGAAGTGGCAGAGGCTCAGAGAGAAAATAAACCACTCACCAGACCAAAGGCGTGTTTTAACATTAAAGTCATTTTTCTTGTCTTCATTGCCACAGGAATGGAGCCAATTACAGATCTCATCCTCTCCGTAGCAAGTTTAATAATTACATCAAAACTTTCAGCAATGATCAGTGTGTGTTTCTACTGAAGCCAACGTGATCTAGCCAAGTTCACATTTATGAAATCTATTCACTTTTAAAGAATTAATTACAAGATTTCTTTCCCGGACCCTGTCAGTTATTTTCAAATAAATTATCAAGATTGGTTTTAATAAAAAACATATACTTCAAAAAGTTTTGCCTAAGGTTGCATCTAGTTTTTATGGTTTTGAGACAAGTAGTTTGGTGTGTAGGTAACTTTATTCTGGAAAAAAAAAATCAGATACTATGAATAGCATACTGTCTGTTGTCAACAATAGCACACTGATAAATATTAAAATCTGGTTGTCATGTAAGATTAATGAGTGATTATTTAGGATTGAACACATGTTAAAACCATTCAGTCACAAAGTAGCCCATTAAAATAGTGATGATATGAAACCAGATCTACCCAGAAGCAGTGAGAACATGGAAATATTTAATCTGTCCATCATCTTAAAAATTATTATTCAATATTCATAATTCAAAATCCTCATGTTTTATGCAGAAATCAGCACTTTGCCAGATCCCGTGTGAGAACACTAAACAGTTTCATATGCTGCTCAGGTGTCTTGCTTAAAACTACTCCCCGAAATATAAATTTAAATGGATTATTCTAGAAAAGCAATGATTACTGTAAGGAACGTAGTAACTGATGGCATTGTGACTTCTACTGAACACAGGGACCGAGTTAGGAACCATGCCAGTTTCTTCAGAAGGGGGGTCTTACACAGTTATAAGAGGGAATAAAATAATCACTGTAGCTAAATGTTCTGCATGTGTTCTGTGTCCAACATATCAAATGGCATTATTTTACTTAATCGTCACCTCTAGAGAGTCAAGTATTTTAATTTTTTTTTCCATTTGTAAAATGAAGAAACTGGAGCTGAGAAGGTCGAATGGCCCATTTCACAAAGCTATTGAGGGTCAGGCTGGTTTGAACCGGAGTCGGCTCTGTGCTATGTGCCTGTCCATTTACATGAGCTCAGAAGTCTCATCGCCACGGACGGGCCTCAAGCAAGGGAAGTTGACAGATCTGCTTATCCTCTTGACTCTCAAGTCTGTTACCCATAAACTCAAGCTGTAGCTCAGCCGCCCTTAAAAACCAGGGAGCCGAGGGAATTTTTAAATCCACGAAGGGATTAATTTTTTGGCATTTCCTCAGTGGGTTGTCTGTTTCTAAACATCAAGGCAATGCTACCAGCAGAAGGAAACTTACAATCCGGGACCCATCCTCCAACCAGCGCGGGAATCTCTTGCCTCCCCTTGGCCCTCCTTCCACTCGGGAAGTCTGGCTTCGGGGTAAGTATGCCCTGCTCCTGACCAGCATGTGCGGGTTCTCTCCCTTCTATATCCTTCCCAGTGGCCCTGTCGCCTTGCTGATGCCTGACTCTGCCCGCTCTTCCGTCCCCGGTAGCCGGGCCCCCATGCGCTCGTGCCCTGAGGGCTGCTGTGTGTAGTGAACGTGCAGAGCAGTGTCTTGGATCTGCGGGCGCAGGGGGTTGTGAAAGGGATCAAGCGTTTCTTACTGACCCTGCCTGTCCCGTGGACGATGGCTTCGGGTGCGCGCTGCGTTCACAGGGTAAGATGTTCACGAGACAGGTGGGCCAGGGTCGGTCTGGTGGCTCATTGATGTCATCAAAGACCGGGGTGCTTTCTGTTTCCCTGCGTGCCACCCTCGGGCAGGCAGCTGTGGCAGAGGGCACTCGGAGACACAGCCACATCTGGCCGGAGGAGGGCCATGTCCTCCCAGCGCCGCTTTGTAATCAGGGAGGAAAGGCCTCCCCGTAAGCCCCCCAGATGGCTTCCCTGTAAGTGCCCGTCTGCAGCCAATGCCATAGCCTCGCTGTAGGGGGTGGGGAACTCTAACATCGGATCGTTTCAGACACTCCAGTGGAGGTGAGCTCTGTGAGCAAAGAGGAGTGTGGATCGAGGGAAGAGTGGAGTGTAGACAACCAAGTTAGCTTTCGATCCAACCAGCTCCCCCAGAAACTAGCCCTTCCTAAGTATCTGTATGTTATGAGCCTCAATATCGGAGGCAAATAGAACCATCTTTGGATTAAACCTGGACAAGGTATATACTTACTCATCTCTCCAGGAGCAGTCTCAACGAATTTCAATTAAGAGATTGATTCAACTAACAGGCACCGCAGTCAGAGCATAGGCACATATTTCTCGTATTTGGTGAGACCCATGGCTTTGGTAAGTTGGCCTTTGCTACCAGTCAGGTCTGTTTCCATCACGGTCTGTCTGGTGTGATTGGGTTGGACTCCAGCAGTGACTCCATGAGATGTCCCCTCAGGTACCGGCCATGACTATCTGCTATGTTTAGCCAGCGTGCGTGACTATGTCAGCAATGTTGTTGGGTTTTCCCCAATCAAATGAAATGTGGAAATCTCTGGCGATGCTGGCAGCACAGCCTGGGACAGCTGTGTGTGACCCGGAACTTCCTGTGGCCTCTGCCAGCTGAGAGAGGCCTCGGCAGCCGGGGACAGTGACTCGCTGCTGAATAAGCCAGGGTCCTTTTCGCACCAGTCTTTGAAAACCTTGGCCCCGGGAGTCTAGGGTCCCAGCAAAAAGACCGTCTCATTCTGAAAAAGCCCTGCTAGAACAGGGTCACGCTTGTAGGCAAGGGGTGTTAGTTCCATCAGAAATAAAGGGGAGTCATAAGATGGTGCTGGAACCCTATAGCTACCCCTGCAGGCAGAAGTATTCATCCGAACCCCCAAACCCCCCTGGTAGAAGATGAGGCTGTATGGAAAGAGAACTTCAAGAATGCAATTTGACCAGAAATATATCTTGAAACAGTAAATCTGTCTATCTATCAAATCTATGTATGTATGTATGTACCTATATGCAGAAATACACAGGCATATCACGGTGGCTGTTTAGAAAGGGTGTTGCTTATAAAGTATTTAACACCCCAAGTCTAGGGTCTGTATGAACATGCAAGTTCACGACATTCTGCAACGCCCGCGTGTCTTTTGCAGTTGCTTTGGGATTGGAGATACACAGCTTAGCTCTCTTCGCCGAACCATCCAGCGTCTGTCCAACTCAGGGATGAAACAGAATTTGTTCTGCTTGTGAGCGATTTTCCTGAAGCCACCTGATTTTTTTTTTTTTGTTTGGCTTGGTAGCCCTTCGTCTATTAGCAAACATTTAAATGTCTTCCACCCTATGAAGCTTTCAACTGTGAAATGAACCTGTCCCCAGCCTTGTTTGAGCAAGACCAGGTGTCTCAGACTTCCCCTCCTCCTCACAGGAGGGGGAAGGGGGCTTGGGCGGCTGTGCCACGAAAAAGTATCAGTGAACCCCCCGAAAGTGACCGGAGGCTCCGCCAACCCGGCCTCCGGAAAATTACCTCATCGACCCCAACTTTTTCAGGGAACACGAGACTCATCTTCCTCTCTTCCTGAAAACGAGCAGCGCCCCTCCCCCGTCTCCCCCTGAAACAACAGCCACGGGAGATTTCATGATCGCTCGCCTGGACGCAGTTCAAACGCGCAGGCAGGAAGGAATGCGCAGCTGCCACGGAGCCTGGCCGCGGTGCCCCAGACAGATCCCCGCACAGAGGCTGGTTCTGATTAGCAGCAGACTCCGCGCTGGGCTCTCCGCCCCCCTCTTTCTCCAGCAACTTTAAACAAAGTGATTTGTAGGCTCTGCCTCATACAGTATCCGCCCCCCCCCCCACCCCCGTCCCGTGGAATCGGAGGATGTTCATGGAAATAACTTGAGCCAAAGTTCAAAGCGGATTAGAGCATCTGAAGGTACCTGGAGATGTTTATCCGGGCCCTGGACGGAGGCGGGGTGGGGTGGAGTGGGGGTGGGGGGTGAGCTTCCTCCCCCTCCTCCCCCCAGCGCTGCCTCCCATGCCGTGCAGTGAGGTTACATGGTGATTATCACACTAGATTGTCCTTAATGCTAATCTGCTCGGAAGGACGTTTTCACCCTGTAGCTGATGAAAAAGTATCCTGTGTCCCAGGCAGCCGCACCAGGGAGATGTCTGTGAGCGTGGCACTCGGGAAGGCTTCCCTCCGTGACCTTCCTCGGCCCCCAGCTCACGGGCTGCTCAATGCTGTCCTACTAAGCCGCAGTGCCAGGGCCGTCGTCCCCTAGCGGTGCCCGCGGACCCTTTCATCATGCAGACGAGCCTGCTCTCTAGACCTGAGTGGAGACTCAGTGAATGAGACCGATGTCTGGAGATAAACCTCCCCAGACCAGGGCCTGGTGCTGCCTGCACTGCCGCAGGCTTCGTCCCGGCTGTGATGCCCACGGGGGCAGCGGCTCAAAGCGATTAGAGAAAAACATCTTTTTTTTCTGTTTAATTCTTTTTTTTTCTTCATTAAAATTTTTTTTTAAATACCTTTATTGTTGAAAGTGTTATATATGTCCCCTTTCCCCTCCATTGACCTCTCCCTGCCCGCCCCCGCCCCCCACCCCAGGCCTTCACTACCCTGTGTCCATGGGTGATGCGTATATGAATACAAGTTCATTGGTTGCTCTCTTCCCACCTGCCCACCCTCCCCTGCCTCCCCTCTGAGGTTTGACAGTCTGTTCCGGGGCGTCTATGTCCCTGGGTTGATTTTTGCTCGTCAGTTTATGTTGGTCGTTAGATTCCGCATATGAGTGAGGTCATGCGAGACTTCTCCTTCTCTGACTGGCTTTGACATAAACGGTCACGGTGAGCATTAACGAGCCTCGCCCCAGCCGGCTGGCTCCGTGGTTAGAGCGTCCGCCCAAGGACTGAAGGGTCCAGGTTCCATTCTGGTCAAGGCCACGGCCCTCTTCTATTCGATAAAATTGCCAGCATGGTTCCCAGGGCCATCGTGACTGACCAGAAGATCTGGAAAAACAGAATTAGGACCCAATAACCCCCATTGGCCGTGAATGGCTTGAATCGCTTAATGTAATGCACTTCGCTCATGAACTAAATCCTGTCACCATGTAGCAGGTTTTCCCTGGAAGACTAATCCCTTTCCCACCAGGGAAGGAGGGTGCCAGGAAGTGGCCAACGTCCGTCTGCCTGGCTCGCCGGGCTGCCTGGGTTCGAATCCTGCGCCTACCATGTGCTTGTTGAGTAAACGCCTCAGATGAGTTATGTGGCTCTCTGGGCCCCTTTCCCACCTGAAAAGTGGGGGCCACACTGTTACCCCCTCCTGGGGTTCTCTTGAGGAGCAAAGTGATGACGCATGAAGCTTGGGCTGTGCCTGGGCCACACGGAGCTCCCGCTGCTGATTATCAGTAACACTGACCTTCGTTCTTCCTGAGCCGATTTGCAGCACGATGATGCCAGAGACCCAGGCGTCCTCCGTGGCCATCGTGTCGCTCTGCAAAGCATTCTGGCGCCGATACTCTCGGTTGTGGTTTTTGATGTCTCTTGAGAAAGAGGAGGCTTGGAAACAGTCTCCCAATGTCGGTAAAACCCACTGGTATTTTTAACTGACCTTGTCAAGGACGATGGCACATCCACAGAGCATCACCTGGTGCCACTCTCTGCAGCAGAACAGGGGCCTGAGAAGGGTGCCACCCACCCCGAGGTGGCATTGGGGCTCTCGGGGAAGCCTGGCTCCACGCGCAGGCTGCTCGAGAAAGCAAGTCCGTGGCATGTGGACAATGCACACCCAAGTTCACCCTCCAGTCTCTGCCATTCCCTCTGCTCCGCAGCTGCAAACAAGACCGTCTGGTTCATCACATCCTTTGGCAGAGAGATCGGTGTATTGAGCTTTATGAGTGACCAGGGACCCCCCAACGATGACCTGGGGGCCAAATCGGGCCCATGCCTTGTTTGAGCTAATAACGCTTTTACATTTTTAAAGGGCGGTAAACGTAACAGAATAGGCCACAGAAGCGGGTTGAGGCCCACAAAGCCTGAAAGAGTTACTGTTTGGCCTTTATAGAAAGAGCGTGTTGACAGCTCAGTTTGGCCGTAACAAAACCTATCTGCCATCCAGGCTTCCAGGGCACAATGCAGGGGCCTGTGGTTCAGAAGGCGCTCCGGGCCCTTGTAATGTCCCAGGTTGGCGATGAGGAACGGCTATGATTGGACGGTATTAATCCTGAAACCAGACGGCCTTTGATCAGACCAAGGCTCGGCCAGTTACTAAGTGTGTGATCCTTATCACGGTCCTTCATCTCCCTGAGCCTCGGTTTCCTCGTCTGTAAGCGTGAGCCTCACAGGCCGCCTTATCTGGCTGATGCGAGGATCAAAGCAGAAAGCGCAGGGGAAGCTCTTTGAACTTGGGGATGTTCATTAAATGTTGGCCGTCCTGGCAAGCCTCCCAGCGAAGAGCCCGGCTGCTGAGCTCCCCGGCTGCTGCAGGGCCTGCGACCCAGAGCTGACAGCACGGTCACCTGGCGGGAAGGTCTCTCCGGCCTCCTGGCCCTAACCGCTGGCCCATCCGTATACAACGCCAGGGTCAGGGGCCCCACCTGCGCTGTCACACACAGCCAAGTGTGAGAGATGGGGAGATCCTGCAAAACGCTGCACTCGTATTTCCAGTTCCTGCCGTCCTCCATTCTGGCTGGTGGGTGCCTGTGGGAGGCACCCATCCTGCCACCCTCCATTCTGGCTGGTGGGTACCTGTGGGAGGCACCCATCCTGCCACCCTCCACTCTGGCTGGTGGGTGCCTGTGAGACACACACATCTCAGCATCGTGTAGGATCCTCGGAGCCCTTGGTGGCTTCAGAGTCACTGTCTTATTCCTCAGATTAGCTTGATTGTGGCGATGGTTTCGCGAGGTGTGCACATATCCAAGCACGAAGGGATACACGTTACATGTACACCATTGTGTCAGTCCACCTCAGTGAAGCTGGAAACCCTGCTCGGCCCTCAGAGGGAGCTCACAAAGAGGTTTTGAAATGACGCTTCAATGATCATGGAAGTGGGCCCTGGCCAGGTGGCTCAGTTGGTTGGAGAGTCATCCTATACACCAAAAGGTTGCGGGTTTGATTCTTGACCAGGGCATATACCAGGTTGGGGTTCAATCCCTGGTCAGGGTACATATAGGAGGCAACTGATTGATGTTTCTCTCTTACATCAATGTTTCTCTCTCTCTCTCTCTCTCTCTCTCTCTCTCTCTCTCTCTCTCTCTCTTTCTCTCCCCCTACCTCCCCCTCCCCTTTTCCCTTCCTCTCTCTCTAAAAATTAACAAAAACATATCATCACATAAGGATTAAATGATAATAAGAATAATGTAAAATGGAAAAAAAACCAAGAAAATAAAGTTATAGTTTCAGCAAGGAAGAAGGAGGAGTACGAGGAGGAGGAGAAGGAGGAGGAGGAGAAAGAAAGAGAGAAAAAAAAGAAAAAATGTGGCTGCTCTAATTCAGACCCCGGATGGCAGATGTGCGACCTGTGACATGGGTGGAAAACGAACTTCCTTTCTTAGGGCCTCTCAGGTTTGGGGATCATGTCTTATTACCACGTAAGCTCACAAAGTCTGATGTAGGCAATGGCCTTGCAGGAAACTCTGTTTCTGTCGGGTTTCCTGATAAATCTGCATTCTGCACGTGAGGATGGTCACCGGACCCATTTCTAAATGAAAACAAAACAAAACACACAAAAACCCCAAAATCCGTGAGGTTCGTGCCTGGAGAGGCAAGAGGCCCCAGAAGAAAACGTAAAACGCGAGCTGTACGCGGCCCAGAAAGGGTTTCCCGGTGGGGAAGGCTCTCGCTCACGTCTGTGTCTCTTTAAGGATCAAAAACGCCTGCCTTTTCCCTCGGGCTTACATGACAAGTATTTCCTTTTAACACTTCAATAAAAAAGTATATAGGAATTTTCCATCGGCCTAAAAGGCTGACGAGCAAGACGGAATTTCCACCGAATGCGGGACGCGGCCTCCCCGGTGGAGCGGGAGTCGGGAGAAGCGCAGCTTGGTTTACAAGGGCTGGGCGCCCCGTAAAATGTCTCCATCCTCCAAACAGGCTGGGACGGGATGTGCGTGTCGCCTGCCATGGAGCCAAAGCAGCCGTGACCGCGAGGAACCGGGGGGAGACCACTTGAGCCTCCTGCGACCTCACGCGCAACATCAAAGGGCTCTGATATTTGGGGGAGATAAGGCCGCCGCCCCTTGTCCTTGGCTTGTCAAGGAAAACGGACTACATTCCAGGCCGTTCCTACCTGGCAGCTTTGGTTCGCGCGTCAAACCTTAGTGGGAAAGCGCTTTAAGATTCTCCTGTTAACCAAGACCTGTCCTCTCCTTTTTTTTTCTCCTTTTCTTTTTAATTAAATATATTTTTATTGTTTTCAGAGAGGAAGGGAGACAGAGAGAGAGGTAGAAACACAGCAATGAAGAGAGAGAATGAATCACTGATTAGCTGCCTCCTGCACATCCCCTACTGGGGATGGAGCCCAAAACCCGGGCATGTGCCCTGACCGGGAATCGAACCGTGACCTCCTGGTTCATAGGTCGATGCTCAACCACTGAACCACCCGGCCGGCCGATCAGATTTTTAACTACGTGTGTCAGTAGCTGAAGGTGAGTCTGTGCATTCTTCTCCATCCTGCTTTGCAGGGCATCCAGCAGTTACCTTCGGCCCATAAACTGACTACCTGTGGCCTGTGAGTCAGTGGGTGGCGAGGATGGAAGGTGGGCCTGCAGGGCGGGGGGGGGGGGAGGGGGGCGCGATTCAGCCTTTAGCACTAAGGTGCTTTTTCGTGAACAGCCCCTTACACTCACGCACTCGGACCTTCCTCGTGCCTCCCTCCACATCAACCCCTGGGTGTCCTCCTAGGACCCAGCTTTTATGACAGGATCTCATTCAGGTGAATTTGATTTTGTGTTGAAACCCCTGTGTCCTGTCTCGTGGGGCGCACTGCATCGCTAAACGCAATGCTTCCGTACTTGGACAGCCTGATGCCACTTGTGTTGAAATAGCCTCAGCTCCAGTGGAGGCCCTGGAATTTCTGGTGTCGGTTCCCAACATTTTAGGTTTTTAAATGAAAATTTCAAATATACAAAAAAAATGGAAAGATTGTACAGAAATACCCACCTCACTGCCTGGGTTCTACAGCAGTAGGTCGCTGTATTTGCCTCCTCCTAAGCCTATCGCACTGTTCCTCACTCGCCCATCCGTCCATGTCATTTCTGATGCGTCTGGAGCAGGTCGGGGACATCAGTGCAGCCCGTCTGTAACTATTTCCGCCTGCACCTCGTGAGCAGGAGTCAGCGTGTGTTTTTAGGAAAAACATGTCTGCAGGGAAATGCATAAATCTCATGAGTCCCTGTCTACAAGTTTTGACAAAGGTGTACAGGCGTATACTACACCCCTTATCAAGACACAGAGCAAGACCACACCCCACCAAGTCGGGGACGCCCGTCCCAGCAGCGCCCACTCACTCACGCAAACACGTCTCCCTCTCATCCTACCCGGAACGGCCACTCCCGGAAGCTCTGTCATCGGGGTTCACGCTGCTGCCGCTGCTGGGATCGGGGGGGTCACCATGCCCACCCCCGCGCAGAACTCTCCTGAAGAGGAACTCACACGCGCCTCCTGTCACACCTGCCTCCGTCCGCTCCCTCTTCAACTGAGCGCTTCCCACCATTGGCAGTGGGTCTCCCCCTCTGTGCCTCCTCGTGCCCTCCACAAGTAGCAGGAGGGCAAGACGGGCGCTCTGTGCGTCTCCTGTTGGGCGGTCATGGCTTCCCTTTTGCAATGGAGGTTGCACTTGGCTTTGGACGTGGACTTGCGCTTGGGCGTTGAGTGTGTCTCCCAGCGGCTGGTGCTGGAGGTGGTTGTGTAGTCACTCGCGAGGCCTCTTGGCGTCTCGGGGCACTGCCCACTCGACACGGGGCCTGTGGAGTGACAGGCGCCTGCGGACGCGACCCCCACACGCTCCATTCACGCCCGTCCTGACTCGCAGGGCACGGCACGTGGTCTGACTAAGCCTTTGCCACGTGCGTCACGGATGCCACTCAGCGAGCGACCTTTGCAACATGAGCCGGCGCATCCCGTGGCGTCAGCGAGTGTTGGCTGGATTTTCCACATCAGGAATCTGCCAGCGGAAAGTGGGGGAGAAAGGACAATCCATAGTGAGAGCTCCCGGCTCAAGCAGAGGAGAGCCCCTGGGAGAGCCCACCCGGGGAGATGGTGCATGGCTCACTGGGAGGCCTGGGCGCGGGTGTGAGGGAGGGAGAGTGCGGAGGACGGGCCGGGGTGTTGGGAGTACTCGGCGAGCAGACAGGGAGACTCTGAAAAACGAAAGGCTCTCTGGGAAGCCCGGCTCCCCCAGTGGGTGCTGGTCCCACTCACAAGGCCCACCCTGTGGCTCCCACCTGCAGACGGACAGGGAGGGAGGCCCTCACTGGCTATTCCAGAGCGCGGGCCACGGACAGCAAGAGTGAGAGGCATGGCTGCCAGCATCTCCCGGAGCTTCTGAGCTCTCAGACTCCTCACAGGAAGGGGTGCCCACCGCCAGGGGTGGAAGTCGGGGGGGAGGGGGGGATTTCATGGAAGTGCTGTGTGGAGATGGATGAGTCTGGGGACCCTAAGGGAACAGGGATGCCCAGGACAGCAATGGCTGGGCTGCAGGGGGAGAGGAGGGGTGTCCTCGGGTCTGCGGAGAGCGCGAGCTGCAGAGAGGGACGTCCACAGGAGCTGGAGCCATGCAACCCCGTCCTACCCGTCCCTGGACGATGGACTCCAGGCCGGGGCGAGGCGCTGGCAGCGCAGTCTCGCCCCAGAGGTGGCCCAGCTGTGCGTGCAGGGTGGCCCCGGGAGGAGGCTGGGAGGTGGAGGGAGCCCTCAGGAGCAACCAGCACCCGACCGCTGGCCCAGGCTGAGGAAGCCACGCTGATACCTGAGCAAATAGCCCTCCTCCGTCCCTGGACCTGGCAGGTTCACTGTGACCTGAGTCCTCTGACCCGAGACAGCACAGGGTCCCCTCTGCGGTTCCGAGTGCTTTGTTCTGGAGACCTTTACATTATCGTGGAAAGTCTAGAAGAGTCTAGAAGCATCTAAAGGACCTTCCATGAGCTCGCGCACCTGAGGAGACCACAGAGCGTGTTTCCAAATAGCGTCGCAGGCAGCGGTCGGGGGTGAGACGCGGCGTAGCTTTCTGAGGGACACGCTTCAGCCCCGCACAAGGCAGTGAGGGTGGGCCCGGGAGGCGTGTCTGGAATTGGCATCGCCCAGAGGGGGACTCTGAGGCTCCCCTTCCCCACTTGTCCTGGCGGCAGCCCCTCTGAGAACCGACTCAGTGCCAGCCCCTCGGCATCCTGACAACCACAGGGACCTTGGAGCAGAGAGGCAGCTGTGGCTGGGGGAGGGGGGTGAGTGGGGGTTGGGGGAGGAGGACCCGCTCTGCCTACACCTGCCCACGCAGGTCCAGGACCCAGGACGGAGCCCACGTGCCCCCAGGCCACGCAGCCCGTCACCGGGTCGGGTAGGCCGGTCTTCCCATTGGGTTCAGACTGCGACCTGTGCCCGAGCCCCAGGGCTCTCACACGGCTCCCCCCACGCCCCCCACGCACCCCCCGCTCCGCTCAGACGCCTTCCACATGTCCTCCACGCCAGGGCTGCGTTGGTTTCTCCCTTTTCTTTGCTCATCAGTTGCACATGCCCCGGTAGGGGGGTGGGGGTGGGGGTGGCGCTGTGGGAGCTGAGGCTTCTGCACTCTCACAGCCCGGCTGGGCGAGCTTGGGCAGGGCAGAGGCCTGGAGGCAGGCCTGGGCAGAACCATGACGGCTCAGGAAGCTAGAATGCGCCCCTGCTCCCTCAACTGGGAACCCCATTTTTCATGGAGGGATGGGCCTGAGAAATGCCGCCGAGTCTGAAAGATCTGCTTTTTGGCCTGTGGATTCCGTGACCACGGGACGTGGCTTAGGCTCCCGGGCCTCACCTTCCCCGTCTGTAGAATGGAGCTGAACCCCACGCCTCCCACTGAGGGGGCGGTGCGGGCGGAAGGAGGGATGAAGGTAGAGTGCTCTGTGCAGCTTGCTGGGGACCGCTGGGCAGTGATTGTGCCGTCATTACCGGGAGGCTCAGCCCTTTGCTGTACACACGTGCCCAGTGGCCTGTGCCCCCGAGAAGCACCTCCCGGGGCATCCAGGGAAGGAAAGAAGCAAGGAAAGGGGCCCCGTGGCCGCTGGGGCGGTGCCTGCGCCCACCTGCTCGGCTCGCGAGCGCCACACCCCCAGCCTGCCTTGCACACGAGGAGGGGAGCGGGGGGCGGGGGGTGGGGAGAAAGGCCCGTGGGGTCCCCGGGCAGGTCAGCTTCCAGCCCCCCAGGCCGCCCAGCCTGAGCGGAGGTAGGGGCCGTCTTTAATGTGGCCTCTGGGTCTCCACACCCCGCACAGGGCGGGTTTACTCCGAGCTGAGTTTTATTTGATCCCTGGACTCTCCAAGGGAGCTGCATGACCGGGACAGCGCCTCCTGAGCGAGCCGCCCTGGGGCAAGGGGGGTGCTCCCAGTCCCTCTGCCGGCCACCTGTTCCCACAGCCGGTGCCACCGGAGCACGGAGCACGCACTCCCCTGGGACTCTGGGGGCTGCGGGGCCCTCGGCGCCTGCACTTGTAGGAGCGGTGTGTCCACCCCGCCTCACTCAGGGGCCAGCTCCCGCCCCGAGAAGACGCGGAGCCGCTTGTGCTTCTGCAGGAGACGTTTCAGTGCCATCGAATCCGACACTGACCGCGGCATCCGCCTGCCTGTGCGATTTCAAACGCGGTCATTGTCTTACCTGGACTCCCGTTTGTTGACCTGGGGGGGGTGGTGGGGGTGGGAAGGTGACAATATTATTTTTCAAGGTCATTGCAAAGACGAGAGCAGGTAGGATGCAGTGTGGGGCCAAAGTAGGTTTACAGCGGCTCTTATGGCAAATGATGCAAGAATGAATAAGTAATGATATTAGAATAAACTCTGTTCCAAGTGCTCACGACTGTAAAGCTAGCTTTGCCCCACAGCACTGGGCCCACAGGGGGTGACGTACCTGACGCAGGAGAACAGAACGGCCCCCAACTCGCACCCCTGTCCCTCGTGGCCCCGGGGGCTGGGCAGGGGTGGCGATTCTTTTCCGAGAGCCGGAGAGCATTTTCAGGTTCGCGAGCCACATCACGGCGGCTCAGCTCTGCTGTTGTACCGCGGAAACAGCTGTGGACATTACCTCCATGGGTGGCCGAGACTGTGTTTCAATAAAGCTTTATTTATAAAGACAGACAGCAGGCCTGACTGGTCCAGGGCCCTCGTCTGACGACCCTGAACTAGAAGAAAAAGTTGTATAGAGGCTACAAATGACAACGGCCAGTAGCTAAGCCCCTGCTCGCCCCTTCACAGTTGGTGGGAGCCTCCCTCCTCTGACGCCCTCGTCCCGGGCAGCGCTGGGCGCACAGCACACGTGCCACCTCCCGGCCCTGTGAGGCCCCGTGAGCCAGTGGCCATGTCGCTGCATCTTTCTCAGACCCTCTAACAGCTGACAACGCTTCTCGTCTCCCCTGAGGATGAAACAATAGTGACAGGGCATCCGCTGAAGCCAGTGGTTCTCAGAGGGGGGTGACTTTGTCCCTAGGGGACAGTTGGCAATGACTGGGGACATTTTAGGGTGTGGTGACTGGAGGGCGTGCTATTGGCATCCACTGGGGAGAGACCAGAGATGCTGTTTGCCAGCCTACAGTGCACAGCACAGCCCCTCACACAGAGCACAGTCCGCCCGAAACGGCCCCAGTGCTAGACTAGTGACCACGAAGCCTTTTACAGGCTCTGAGTGCGAGTCCTGTGCACAGTTCTTCACAGTGTATATACTGCAGCCTAACCTGTCCGTTCCCCCAAGGAGGGAGGGAGGGGGGGTCAGACGAGATTGTGCATGTGAAGGGAGTCTGCTACATTATTAAGTTTGTGCAAAACTCCAGTCTTTTCTGTCAGTTAACCAATCCTGGCATGCCAGCACCATGTAGGCTAATTCTAGAACACTCTTCAGTTGATCTCCCCAAGTCCCCCCCTTCAGTTTAAGCCCTTTCCCCATCACTTTCTTCTCAGCAGGAATGGGTGTGCCTTTGGCCACCTTTCGGATGTGGGGGAGCCGGGAGCCACACCCCGGTCTGCTTGTCTGGGGTGAAATGCTGGCATTCCTCTTAGCGTCTTCTCTAGGCTCTGCGTGCGAACCCTTGAAGGGGCTTCGTTTTCACGAAGGTTCCGTGGATGTCTCCAGGCCCGAGACAGGCCTGCATAGTCCGCACAGGAGCAGGCTCCCGATCGCCTTCCCTGGGACAGGGTCGCCCACAGCCTTGGGGCCTGGCTCTCCCCTCGGGCCCCTGCGCATGACTGTGGATAGCCTCCTTCCCGCGGGAGGAGGGACCCACTTTCCTTAACGTGAGTGCAAAGCCAGACACGGCAGAGGCCGCAGATTTGGGAACTGCTCTCAGACACCCGGTGGACAGGGCCCCAGTCCCTGTGAGGGACGTGGTGGTGGCTCCTTCCATGTCAGGGACTGGGAATGTCCCCCTGAAAACAGACATGTTTGTGGGAAATGCTCACACGCCGGATTGCCAGTGCCGGCTGGGAGCAGAGCAGGTGACAGTGACGCTCTGAGAGCGGGCACCCGTGGCACGGGATCCCACGCGGGGCAGGGGCACAGCCTGTCTGTCTAGCAGTGGTCGGCAAACTCGTTAGTCAACAGAGCCAACTATCAACAGTACAGCGATTGAAATTTCTTTTGAGAGCCAAATTTTTTAAACTTAAACTATATAGGTAGGTACATTGTTATTCACTTAATTAGGGTACTCCTAAGGATTAGGAAGAGCCACACTCAAGGGGCCAAAGAGCCGCAGTTTGCCGACCACGGGCTAGTGCCTCCTCCGGCTCCTCACTGGCTGAGTCGTATGCGGCCACCTGTTTCCTCACAGGTTGCCTCGGTCTCGCTGTCTCCCGTGGCCGTTTGATATACCGGGTGAGACCTTTCTAGCTGCCTCCACGCCCTTTGGGGGAATCTGCCCGGGAATGCGCCACCAGCCGGGAGCGCAGCTCCTGTCCCCTCTCCCCACCCCCACGTCCTGTTTGTCCGGGGAAAGTCAGTACCTGCCTGGCCACCTGCTCTTTCTTTTCTATGACGATGAATCAGAGGCACGTTTCTTACATGTTGGAGTCCTAACCCCCAGGACCCCAGAATGCGACTTAGGTTTAGAAATGGGCACGTGACCCAGTTCTGATCTCTGAGACATGAGCAGTTTGGGGGGGAGGGGAACCTTAGAGAAGTTTTTCTCTGTCTTAGGAAAGAGCCAGTAAACATTTCAGACACTCCCTCCCCTCCCCGACCTCTCTACACGTAGCCTGTTACCCACACAATTGACACCACCTGAGTGACCCCATAAATCACTGAGAAATGATGCATGCAATATTTTCCTATAAGCTACAGCATTTTTTTAAAACCGAGATGAAATTCACAAACAGAAATTGAACCACTCTGAGAGTGAACCTCTCGGTGGCATTCATGTTTGGGACATTGTGTGATACCATTTGTGCCTGGTTCTAAAGCATGATACTCGCCCCGAAAGGAAGCTGTGCCCACTGGGCATCGTTACCCATGTCCTCTCTCCCCAGCCCGCAGCCACGCGTCTGCTCTCTGTGCTGTGCATTCACCCGTTTGACTATTTCATATGAGGGGAGTCATACAAGGTGGACCTTTGTGTCTGGTCTTTCACTCAGCGTGATGCTCTCGAGGTACATCCCTGTTCAGTATGTATCAGCCCCCACTCCTCTGTTGGCTGAGAATGTTCCGTTGCCCGTATAGACCATGCCTGGCTCACCCTCTCGTCTGTGGGTGGACGGCTGGGCTGTGTCCCCCTTTGGTTACTGTGAAGGGAGCGGCTATGAACATGCATGTACCTGTACTTGGGTGAGTGCCTTTTCCAGCTCCTTTGATAAATTCCTCGGAGAGGAACCACTGAGTCCGGTGGTCATTGTAACTGCCGAGGGCCTTCCAAAGGCGCTGCACATTTCACATCCGCACCAGCGATGGGCGGCCTTGACCGCATTTGCCCAGAGCACCCACCTGATGCCGCCCAGGGGCTTTGAAACAGGGTGCTCCTGAGGCCCAAGCATCTAAACTCATTTGCCGTCTCAGTTTGTCCAATGTCAGGATTTGATTCCACGGCTGCCAGAGTCCTGTTCCTTTTCTTAACTTAAGCTCCTGGGTCTTCAGCTTCCTCCTGGGGAGGAGAAAACACAGATCCACCATGGATAAGCTCGTCCAGATGCTGAGGAAGAATTACGGGGAAATCCCAGCGCGTCATCTCACGTTCACACAGATATAGGTTTACTGTGCAAACCCAGCATCTAGGATGGTGCTCAGCCCATAGGGGAGGCTCAGAAATCTCTGTTGAATGAATGAGTCTTGTGTATTCGTAGGAGGACTTCTTGTGCCCCTGCTGCTGGCAACCCTATGCTGCTCTTCACACCTTCTTGGCTAGGGCAGCCCTGCCAGAGGGTAAGGGGCTGGAGGGACCAGAGGTGACAGGACTCCCACCGTGAGAGGTGTCCCATGACACTCCGAATGGAAGAGGCGCCTCTCAGATATGTCCAGATCCCATGTCCAGCTGAGTGGCAATGCCTCCTCCATCGAGGTGCTATTACCTAACTACTTAATCTGGACGCAGACATGTCACCGAAGTGTTTTAACGTGTTTGCTATTTATTTATAAATCAGTTTTCACCTTCCAGGACCTGGGTGTTTTTATGCCATTCAGAAGTCAGGGGTGCCAATCGCCAATATTGGATCTGTTTGCAGTTGATAGGAGGCTTCCCTGATCCATAAGTTTTATCAGTGACACTGCCATTTAAGCACAGCCCGTCAGCGTGAAACATAAATACAGAAATGAAGAGGCCGAGCCGACGGAAGCGTTGGAACGGGAGCGAGATTGCAGCGTTTGCCCAAGGCTTTGGCGGCGATTGAAACAAAGTGTTTTGAAAGCGAGCAGCTGGCACTTTTCCGGCTTCTCCGGTTCAGTCTCAGGGAGCAGCGACCAGGACACCTGGTTCCAGGCAGAGAACAGCCACTCAGGGTCCCAGCCAGGCGTGGGTTATGCCGAAGGTAAGCCGGGGCAGCCTGCGCTCTCCCAGGAAAAGAAAGCTGTTGTTTTCCCAGGGAGGGCTCTCAGCGGAGAAGTGAAAAAGAAAGAACAGGAAACAGAAAGCAAAAAGCAAAAGAAAACTGGCCTTGCCCTGGCCGGTGTGGCTCAGCGGATAGAGCGTCGGCCTGCAGACTGAGGGGTCCCGGGTTCGATTCCGGTCAAGGGCGTGCACCTTGGTTACGGGCACATCCCCAGTCCGGGGGTGTGCAGGAGGCAGCTGATCGATGTTTCTCTCTCACCGATGTTTCTAGCTCTCTATCCCTCTCCCTTCCTCTCTAAAATATCAATAAAATATATTTTTAAAAAAAAAGAAAAAAGAAAACTGGCCTTGACAGGAAGCCAGGGGTCTTGTAGGTGAGCGGGTTCTGGAATCATTTCACAGAAGAAAAGTTCGCGCAAGGTTGTCAGGTCTCCACTGGCAATGAACTGGGTTTGACCCCAGCCGCCAACTCCTACCCTCCCCCCCACCCCACTCCACCCCACTCCCTTTCCCTCCTCTGCTCGCTCAGTCTGCACACACTTGCTCTGAGTTCAGTTGCAATTCAGCTTTATCTAGCAGCGTGGCTCAGTGGCTGAACATCAACCCACGAACCAGGAGGTCACGGTTCGATTCCCAGTCAGGGCACAGGCCCAGGTTGCGGGCTCCATCCCCAGTGTGGGGTGTACAGGAGGCAGCTGATCCATGAGTCTCTCTCATCATTGATGTTTCTGTCTCTCTCCCCCTCTCCCTTCCTCTCTGAAATCAATAAAAACATTTTTAAAAAATAGTTTGGGCAGCGCTGTGGTTGGCCCCTGGCGGGAGAATCTGCCCTGTGTGATGGCCAGTCCGTGGCCGTTCGCACGGAGGCTCTCAGGTGGCTGGCCGTCGGCTCAGCCTGTTCCTGTAACAGCCCGAGGCCCCGATGAAAGGAGCAGGAGCTGGGGGTTCCCGTGACTCCTGCCCTGTGGCCCATGGGCTCCCCGGGTGGGCCCCTCACCACGTGGCCTGGACAGTGGCACCCGTGCAGCCAGCAGCTTCACCGTCTCACTGAAGAGCTGTCTCTTGGCGAGTGTTGCGGGCCTGAGGGGATGGCACAGGGGGGACCCCGGGAACCTTCTCCCCTCCCGGCGGAGCCTCCTCCCCCTGCACTGCCCTGGCGGCTGGCCCTGAGGGCACACTGTGCGCAGGGCCTCACATGGGGGATGGACACACCACAGTGAACACGCCCACGTCCAGGCTCTCGCTGGAGTCACACTCTCGCCAGGCGGACAGAGGGAAAGGGGACACATGTACTACTTTGAACAATAAAGATAATTAAAAAGAAAACATAAAAAGGAGGCCACGAAGTGCTAGCAGATCAGAAGCACGATGAAGGACGTGTGCGAGGGAGCTCGTTTATTTATTTTTTAATATGTTTTCATTGACTTTCTAGAGAGAAAAGAAATGAGAGGGAGAAATAGAAACATCGATCGGCTGCCTCCTGAAGGCCCCACACTGGGGATGGAGCCTGCAACCCGGGCCTGTGCCCTGACCGGGAATGGAACCGTGACCTCCTGGTTCCTAGGTCAGTGCTCCACCACTGAGCCACACCGGCCGGCCTGAGGGAGCTGTTCTAGACGCTGGGCTTGGAGCAAGCAAGTCAAACTCAAAGGCTAGCATGAGCCAAATAAACAAGGTGTAAGTTGATGTGGGCTGAAAAAACAAAAGCTTCAATTTTCATAGAAACGTAGGTTTATTTTGACAGAGACATGATGCATACCAAGGGCTGAAATACATGAGTCGTCGTTAACATAAAATAATAGAACATTTTAATAAAAAATAATATTTTTTTCTTGAACATTAACTTACCAGATACCGAATAACTGCACAAATTAATAAACATAACACAAATAAACCTATTTTTCGTGTTCTCCAAAAGTGAAATATTTCCTGTGGCGCACACCAAACAAGTCAGTCCAAGATGAATGACGTGGCCATCGGCGGCTAAAACATTCGCTGCTGGTGTCAGTGGAGAGAAATGGTGCGCCTGCGTGTACGGCGCATAAGGAAAATGAATGCCACACAATGATAGTAGTCAGTCACTGGTGAACGTTGTAGTTCGTTATTAATAATTATGTATAACAGGGTATTGTAAAAGTTAAGTTACGAAATTTTTATGAAAACGTTTCTTACATACTGTTATATTGGCTGGGCTGCAAAAATATTCGTTGTGGGTGCATGCAGCCCGCAGGCTGCGAGTGTGACATGCTTGGCTCAGAGAAGCCTTAGGAAGGAGCAAGGCCTCAGCCCTGAGGGAGGCCTCCGGGAACAGGGGGTGCCGGGCCAGGGCGGGGGTGATGTGTCTGACAGAATCAAGGCCGGCCAGGAGCAGGGCCCCGGGAGGCAGGTCCCAGGAGGATGGGCGGTACGGCCAGCATGAGGGCCTGGAGGGCAGGTCTCTCCCCCGCAGCACTACCAGCATTGGGGCTGGATATTCTTTGCCACTGGTCAGAGCCCTGCGCACAGTAGGACCTTTCGCAGCATCCTGGCCTCCACCCGCCAAATGCCAATAGCCCTTCCTTAAGTGGCGACAACCTGGAATGTTTGCAGACATGGCCAGGTCCCTGGGGAGGCAGCAGGTAGAACTGCCCCTGGTTAGGCACCGCTGTGCCGGCCACGGTAAGGAGGAGGGCTTGGCATGACCCGGGTTTACCCTAACAGCCATGGGACTGCATTGGAGGCTCCTGGGCAGAGTCTGCCATGTAATTTGCAGTTCAAAGGCAGCAAGAGTGACAGCGGGACCCCTGGTTCAGGAAAGAGATAAGAGCGGTACCTGAAGCTCAGGCTTCTACAAAGGATCTGGCTTGCCTGGCCAGGGTGGCTCAGTGGTTGAGCATTGACCTATGAACCAGGAGGTCACAATTCAATTGCAGGTCAGGGCGCATGCCTGGGTTGCAGGCTCAATCCCCAGTGTGGGGCATGCAGGAGGCAGCCGATCAATGATTCTCTCTCATCATTGATGTTTCTATTTCTCTCCCTCTCCTTTCCTCTCTGAAATCAATAAAATAATATTTTTTTTAATAAAAAGGAACAAAGGATCTGGCCTAGGAAGAGGCCCCTCTCTCTTCATGCCCCTGGAACCGCAGCCAGGCCTACAAGGCCCTTCTCTGCTGCCCCGCACCAGCTGAAAAGATGCTGGTCAGCAGGGGAGTGGCCCAAGGCCGCTCCTGAGGGCGGGGAACCGGGAGAAGGTGGCGGCTTCGTGGGTGGCTGAGGGCTCTGAGGTCGCTGGGCTGTGGGTGGCCCACACATAACCCAGTGGCTTTGCACACGCTGACCTTGGGCTCATGTCCCCTCTCTGGCTCGGACTGTCCGTGGCCACGAGGCGCGCCCATGGTCAGAGCTACAGCAAACAGCCCTCACCTCAGAGGTTCGCCTTTCGCTCCACTGCAGTCCCTGGCGGGGACGCGTGGACGCCATCTTCCTGCTGGTCTGTGGGCCTCAGGGAGCCGGACGTGTCTTCTCCTCCAGGCCCTTCTCTCGAGCAACATCCCCTAAAGTGTGGCTCAGAGAAACTGACTCACCCTGAAGTCCTGGGCCTTTTCCACTGCATCCCGTGTCACACTCCCCACCACCATCTCACCAGGGACTGAGATGTGCACCCCCCAGCTACATGTTGAACCCCTAAACTCCAACGTGACTTTACCAGAAGGGAGGGCCTTGCAGGAGGTCATCACGGTCGCGTGAGGTATAAGGATGGGCCTATTCCTGTCGGACGGGTGTCCTCAGGAGAGGAAGAGACACGGGGGGCGGCTGGGGGAGGGTGCAGAGAAGCGGCCACTGCCAGCCCAGGAGAGGGGCCCCGGGAGAAGCCAGACCTGCTGACCTCCAGCCCCAGAAAGACTGAGAACCCCGTTCTGTGGTGCCAGCCACCCAGCCCCTGGGGTTCTGTTATGAGCCCCAGTGACTATAAGCACAGATGTCATTCTCCCGTGGGCGAGGTCACCCCCCTTCCCACCTCCCCCATACCCGGCTCTGACCTCAGCCTCCGTACCCGCTTCTGACGTTCTTACTGGAGTTCTCATCGCCCACCCTCTGCCCTGCCTTCGCCTCATCTGGAGCTTCTTGATTTTCCAAAGGGTTCTCCTCCTCGTCCCCTCGCTGACTCATGGTCCTTGGCTCCACTCTCGCACGCTCCTGCTCCCCGGGGTCCTCCTCCGAGCTCTTCAGTCTCCAGTCTAGACACTGGGAGGGAAGCGCTCATTCCCGGAGCCAGAACCTCACGTCCATGCGATGACTCACAGGGCTCTTTCCCAGCCTCCTGCTCCCTGGGGCTCCAGACCTTTGCTTTCCGCCTCTCACTTGACCTTCCCCCATGAAGGAACTTCTCACCTGAGTAAGACATTTGAGAGGGGCCTTGGATTCTTTCCTTTCTCTCTTTTCCAAATTCAAAGGACTCACAGATCTTTATCTTCCTTCAACGTGTCATTTCCTGAATCATGCTCCCAGTGCCTGCCTCTGATCTTGCTATTCCCGGCTTAAAGTTGTGAATGGGTTTCAATGACCGGTTGGGAAATCCAAGTTGGTCTCCACAGCTAGCTACCTTTCCAGCAATACCTTCCCCACTCCCCACCCAGAGAGCTCAGGTTCCAGCCCCACAGACACCACCTCTGGTTCCCCAAACACATGCTTCTCTCTTCTGATTGTAATGACTCCATCATCAATCTCTTTCCCTCTGTCCCTTCTCTACCTGGCAAAACTATACTCATCCCTACAAACTAGGTTTCAATGTACCTTCATCCACAGAGCCATCTTCTCCTGGGCCAGAGTCTAGTCCATGATCTGTGGCCCCAGGGCCTTTCATCTGTTGGTCTCTCTTACTCAGGTAAACGCCTATCCTATGGTAACCATATGGGATCATCCTTAGAGCCCGAACTAACCTTGCATTCTTCTTGGCACATCATATGGCTCTGACAACCCTTTGTTGAGTGAAAGAACAGTAAACAAACATCTCCTGTGATTATTCCTGATGGAAAGCTCTTCCTTTTGCTAACATCCCTAACGGTTCGAGAGTGTGGCAAGAAGGCTCAGGATGGGAGCACAGCAGAGGAGGGTAAAATTTTTTCAGTAGGAACCAGATTCAATAGTTGCCCGCTGACTCTGAAACTTTGGAGCTGGTGCTGGAGCAAAAATAAGAAGGTACACATTTTCATAGAACTCTTGTGCCTCAGATCTAAGATAGTTTGGGAGAGAGTTGCGTGAGAGAAAAAGTCGGTGTATCAGTGTCGTGGAGGGTTATTTCAGATTGCATAGCCAGGAAGGAAATGTGGAAGACGCCCCCCCAAGACCAAAATAAGTATGAGGGTGATCGGGACATAAGACACCCAGGACTTTACCGAGACATCGCTCTGAGAAATACAATGATATTGAAATATAGTTATCAAAATAGTTTAAAGTCTAATTGTAAGTAGTGGCAGTTATGCGTCTTTATTAACTCATTAAATAGTGATGCCTACCACTGAGATGAATGACTGCCGCTTCAGGGTCGTGATGGGCACGCACAACATTCTGATACATTTGCAACAATACCTATGATTGATTCTGGTGAGAAAGTCAAGAACTTCCAATACTACTGTCATTGGATGTCCATATTTATGATTAAAGAAGATACTTCATTTGAGTTAAAAGTTAGTAAAACTAAAGATGTACTTTGTCCTAACCCAGTTCACAAAAATCCTAACGACGGAAGAACCCCTGAGATGCATGAAGACTAGTCTGCCTCTACTCCTTACGGATAAGCAATCCTTAGAGAAGCCACCGTTGAGGGACATCAGGACATGTCTGTTGGGCTCTTGAATTCTCAAACCAACCAGCACTGATTCCCGGAGGCAAGCAGGCCCACCGCCGAGGATGAGAAAGCTGCAGGGTCTGACCCTCACACCATCCCCGTTCACTTTGCCCACCTGGTTTGTGTAGAGGAAGGCGGAGGTTGGAGCACCACAGTGGGTCATCCTAAGCATAACCAGGTGGTGACTCCCGGGTCAGCTGCTACACCCAACGTGGTTTCACTGCTCGCGCAAATTAACGCCTGTCCTGGGACCTGGGTGCAGCTGTCCATGTGGCCAATGCTTGACCTTGAAATTCGCTGGTAAAGACCGGCAGAAGCATTTGCTTTCCTCGGGGAAGGCCAGCAGCACACGGTCACGGTCCCACCTCAGCGGCATGGCAGCTGCCTGGCCCTGTGTCAGCGGATGGGTTGTAGGGATCCTGGTCACTTTCCCTTCTACGAGGCATCATCCTGGTCCATACGTTGGTGACATTATGCCGATGGGACCTAGTGAGCCAATCCTTCAGACTTAGTGGTTGGATTCTGGTGTCGGTGGCGGGAAATCAATCCAACAACCTTCTCGGTGGTGTGTCTAGGACAGGGGCGCAGAGCGTGTGGAGGTGCCGTCCACGGGGAAGGATGAGGTGTTGCCTCTGGCCCCTCCTGCGACCACAGAGAAGCACATTGTCTAGAACCACTTCACTGATTCTCTCTTAATCTTTAATATGCTCCGGTCACCCCACTGTTTCTAATTTCAGTCACCGCACATTTCAGTTCTAACACGTCCCCTTGTTTATCCTGACAGTCCCCAGCTGTGCATCAGACTTGTCCACCTTGACCGTGAAGCGTCGTTGTTTTAGATTCTGCTGGTGGTGACTCTGATATCTGCAGCCCCACGGGGTCTGTTTCTGTTGTTTTGCTGTTGTCTGACGGCCCGCCTGTGTGAGGCACATTGTGACATTCACTTAGGGTTGCGTCTAGAGGTGATTTCCTATAGTCCGCGGCCAGGAGTGCCCGCATTCTAGACTCAACTCAAGAACTGAGAGGATCCTAAGACAGGCTGTTCTACTTCCCTGCCTCTCCCCTCGCCCGGAGTTATAGGACTTATCCGTCTCAACCCTAAACTGGGGAGGTTTACCAGGACCTGTCTCTTGGGAGTCCTGAACTCCTGTGTTTTCCCCGCTCACCACGTCAGGTTGGCAAAAGCTCTGAATGCCTTTCCAAGTTCTTACCTCCTTCTCCCAGAATCCCATTCACCTGTAGGGTAAAAAGGACCTCCATTGCTGGGATGACCTCTCTGTGTTTCTATGCTCTCCTACCTCTGGGTCCTACATCCCTACACAGACTTCACTTGCTTCAACTGGATGGGCAGACGGCTGTGTGTGTGTGTGTGTGTGTGTGTGTGTGTGTGTGTGTTACATAACTTCCTACTTGTCTTCAGCAGAGAGTTGGTCCAAATGATTTGGATTGCTTTCTCCTCTATTTTGGGAAGTAAAAGTCTGGAATCTATTTTTCAAAAGCATGGTGTGTTGTTGCTTTTTTAATTATTATTATGAAAAGACATCCAGGGATATAATATTTTTAATTTCAGTATTCTCAAAGTTATTTTACTACCGATTTCTTTGTTTTCACCAAGCAGCCCATGGAACAAATGTTCCCCAGGCATCTCAGCTTACAAAAGCTTAGATTTCAAAAAGCTGTCCTTAAGAACCTTGCCTGTAAGTTCAAAGGCATGTTAAACAAGGAGCCATTGTACTCGCATTTATGCAAAGCTAAGTTGCCAGAGAAGAACTGTTGGATGATTTTGTTGTGACTCATCCCACCCCATGTAACAACTGTCATTTCTTCACCACTTTCTTTTTTAAAAAATTACTTCCACTTTCATTGTCCTTATAATCATACACAGGGAGCATGGATTGGTCAAGGGGTCACGTTGGGACAGGTATGTAATGACATTTGCAAATATGTTTTATTTTGAAATAGGTATACATTCATAGGAAGTTATAAAAATGACACCTACATTCCATGGGTGTCCTTCGCCCAGCTGTCCCCAGCGGTGACATCTTATGCATCCAAAGTACAATATCAAGGCCCGGAAGTTCCTGTTGGCATAATGCTACTTAACAGCCTACAAACCTGTTTCCCTGCGCCCATACGTGTGCACGCATGTGTAATTCTATGCGACTTTATCTATGATTAGATTCATGTAACTGCCAACACAACCAAGATACAGAGCTGCCTATCACCATGAAGGAGCTCGCTCACACTCCTCTCTTATATCTTCACCACCACCACCACCACCATCACCCCTTGGCCCCAGCAACCGCCAGTCTGTCCTCAATCTCTGTAATGTTGTCCTTTTGAATGTTATGTAAACAGAATCAACCAGAGTGTAACTTCTGGAGGCTCCTTTCTTTACTGAGCTTAATGGCCTTGAGGGCCCATCCAGTTCTGGCTTGCTTACTTGACCCCACGCCTTGGAAGATGCCATTTTCTGCTTCCTTTTTTTTTTTTTTTTTTTTTTTTAACACAATGGGAAACTAAGACACAGCGAAGACAGGAAACTCTCTAAAATCATGAATAAAAGTAATGACAGCTTTCTTGACCTTCTTGTTCAATGACTTACCGCAGACTCTGTTTCCCCTAAAACAGCTCCTGCTTTCTTTCTGACTAGTTTGGAACAATAGGTCAGCCGAAGGTCATGGTTCATAAACACAACCCACATATTGAATCAGAAATTTGTTCTATGAACATCAAATGCTCCCCTTTGCCTGCGGCAACTATTACATTCTTCCACTTAGTAAGAGCTGCCGAGCGGGCAACTTGGAAATCACACACACACTTACTGTTGAAAGAATGTCTAGCTCTGAATGGAATTTCTAAACGCGTGGCTCAAGAGTTATCACTTCAGAAACAAGAGATGAACGCACTGACTGTGTCTACGAGTGACGGTTCCTAGTTCTTTTCTTTATCTTCTCTCACCTTCGGGGGTTTGTCTAGAGGTGACCAAGTTTCCAGCAAACCAAATGCGTATGCAGTGGTTTTCCACAGCGGCGGGCAGTGTTCCCGGAGGGGCAGGAGTATTTCAGGAAGCCCCAGGGCAGACATTATAACCATCCGAGACTTGTATGACCCCATAATCACTCCTGAAGAATCTTTGGAAAGAAAAGACTGAGGAGAGAGAGGCCTAGCATATCTCTGGAATCATGTTTTCTTGAGTGACCTCCCAGAGCCACCCAGTGTCGATCAAGGAAGCCTAACCCTCCACTCTTTACCCTCTGTGGACTGTCCTTCTGAGAGGTCCAGGAGAGATCCGGGGACCAGGAGGCCCCTGTAGGCTCCATTCGAGTGCTGGTTCGTCTGGACCAAGTGCAGAGACAGGTGGGATGGGTAGAATTCAGGAACAAGAAGGGACAGGCATCATTGTGCACTGTCTGACATGTCTGGCTCCCTTAACCAAGCATCCCACTGGCATCAGGTTGTTTGAGAGCGTTTGGAACTCTCTTCTTGGCATAACCAATGTACCAAAGGAATTTTAACCCAGGGACCCACACTCAGGCTCTTCAAAACATTACTCTCTCAGGCACATCCTCTCCCAAACCACCTTAACAGTCGCCTTCAGAGATGTGTTGGGTTCTGAGGCTGGGGCCCTGGTTCGCTTAGCGATCTCCTCAGTAGATCCCAGGGCTGGCCTTGTATTTGGGGAATTAGGACCCATCATTTATTTGCTGCTTCTGCAATAATAGGTTGACTCTCCATCTGGAGCTCATTTCTTCTGATGTTTCTTCATCATTACTGGATTTTTAACACTTTGGCTCAAGGAGATGTACCTTGTAAGGTCTTCTATGGTATTTAGACACGATAAACAATATAGCGACTGAGAACGTATCTGGAGGTTGAAAAGTGCTGATCTAAACAGAGTCCGACGCTGAAGACCTCACAGCAGTGCTGAGTGATGGGTCTTCCCTTCGGATGAGGGAGACTGCCTTCTAATTTCTGGAGCAAAGAGAGTCATCAGCTACCGGGAAAGGGAGGTCTTGCCCAACCCTACACTCTGCAGTGTGGAGAACTGAGACCATCACAGATGTGGAAAATTTGAGTTGCAAAACTAGCCTGGAAATGCTGGATATTGGAGATAATGTGCCCTTGGCGAAAGGCAGCACCCTTTTTCTAGGAAAAGCGTTTAAACGAGCCTCATTAAAAAAAAAAAACACAATCATGCTGCGTGCATTGGGCATCACATACCTCTTAACAAATAACATTTGGCTGCGTTAACTGTAAAGGTCTCAGTTGTGCAAATGTTCTCTTTTTGTGCTAGTAATGCTGTTAGAAGGAAAAGTAAAGGGTTTGTCCTGCTTAAAAATAGATAGTTATTGGATATTTCTTGCTACATTAAAAATAAAGTATGGTTTCAAACTGTAAGAAAAAAAAATTTCCGCCAAATAAGAAACTCATGGGTCTAAAAAAAAAAATAAGGGGGAAGATTAACAGCTTTTTCCTCACACTCTAGTGTAGGGGCCACCCACCCAGTTTGGGGGTCCTGCACCCTTCACGTTCAAGGTAGATCAAAGAGCGTGAAAACCAAAAGCTGACAATCAAGGGGTATTTTTATAAAGCAAGAGGGGAAAAATCATTTTACAGTTTCCATCACACACGCAGGGGAAAGCTATAATTTTCAAAGAAACCGTATTAAGTGCATATATTACATCTCACTTTGTACGTGGTTTAAAGGCCAAAGAGCTTTGTGGCCATGTGTGGGAGGGAATTTGCATGGGAAACGCACATCTTCAAGAACCTATTGGTGAAGTTTATAATGTGTAGACCGTCACTGAATCCTCCACGGCGGCAAAGTCCCTGCAGGTGAATCCCTGCTGCTGTTCTTTACACTCCCTGGCCATCGTGGACGTCAGAAAGACCACCTGGCTACATGCAAGGTGTTGCCTTTAAAGACCATCAACAATGAGTCTCTTTTGCAAAAACCCCACCCATCTAACAATGAAATCATTTTTATCAACTTTTCCCTTGGAATATGCCTTCCAAAGGTGAGACTGTCCTGACTTGCAGAAACAATCAACAATCTTGAGAGATTAAGACAAATGGCTGCAGGCTTCTTTTAATTTTCTGCACACCCTCTGTGAGAATAAAGGAATCACTATCCTTAAATAACTGTGGGATTACATCACTGATCAACTATGTCCCCGGTGGATTAGAACGCACGGCGAGACACGGTGTGTGAAAGGAATTGCTTTTTGGTAAAACCCCTCGGCAATTAAAGGTTCCAGACAAAGAGCCTTCTTCTCATCCCCTGCCCATCCCAGCCCACTCTCCGCCCGCCCTCCCCGCCTTGGGAAAGACCAGCGGGTTTGGTGGAGGGAGCAGGGCCTTCGTAGCCCTGGTTACAGTTTCTCGCTCTCAGGCTTATCATGAAAATACTATGAGTTGTGGACTGGACGTGGTTTTGGAGAAAGTGTTTTCAGGTATCACACATGTTGACTGTTTTGAGAAAAACTTACCACATTGACTTGAAACTTCATTCATGCAGCATGTTTTTCTTTGCTATTTTATGGTGAGTTGGGTGCACCCTGGAGACACTTTGGGGCGGGGGGCAGGTTCTGTGTTGAGAACACTGCGGGGTCCCCGTTAATCAGCAGAGAGACCAGGTGGTTAAAGGTGTGTCCTGCCCAGGGGACAAGCTTCACAGGGGTCAGAGTTGAAGGTTGGGAGTCCAGGCAGCTCTTCTCTGGATAGTGAAACCTGTGCACCAACCAACCAATAGGGTTCTTTAAGACTTCCTTTGAACTGAAGATTTCCTTTAAAATTGTGCTTCTGAGCTGATTTATGACATGTGCGCTTTGGGAGACTCTGTGAGTATTTGCACACCCACATGCGTTCACCCTCCTATCGACTGGCCTGGGGATGATCATAACAAGGATGATGAGACTGTGGCCATAGAGCGGAAACTGTCCCTCCCTCCCTCCGGTCCCGAATCTCTAGGGTTCGGCTCATGTTCTGGGACTGGCGTTCTACAGAAACACTTTGTTTACAATCGTTGACTCCCGATAGATGGTTTTCCACCTTGGCTGCCGTGGTAAGCACCTGGGGAGATGTCGAAACTCTGGACACTCAGGACACGTCCCCAACCATGGAAACCAGAATACCTAGGGGGGACCCGGGCACCCCCATTTTTCATTTCCCTGGTGATTGCCATGTGTAGCCAAGCCCGGGCCATTGATCTGCATGGTTGCTGTGCTTTCAGATGTGCCCACCAGTATCTCTCATCACTTTCCAGGATGCGGCCTGGGCGTCGGGATCTTGTATGTCTGGATTGGGTCCTAAATCTTTGCGATTTAGCAAGCATTTCGACAATTCTTACTTTTAGGCATTTTGGGACACCAAGCTGGCTAGCTACCCAAGGGTTCTTCTAACCTGACATTGAGTGATTCTAATAGTCTCTCTGGGATGGGCTTCTCGCAGACATGTTATCCCGAAGCTGAAGTTACAGTGACGGTTTCAGTTATACCCTTCCCACCTTAACACCGCGACTCTTGTCCGGTTTCCTAAACACAACCATGGATTATTAAAACTGTGGGACATTGGGGAATGTCCGTTCCAAACTCCCGGAAAAAAAAAGATGGAAGGGTGGTGCACAGTCCCACAGCTAGTGAGTAGCAAAGCCAGAGAGAGGACTCAGGCACCCAGGCCTGTAATCCAACCCCACTCCTACGGCGTGCCTCAGTCTCCCTCTCTGTGAAATGGGTCTCTCTCCGCCTTCCTGTGAGGAGTGTTCTGAAAACAGGTGAGGTAACGTCTGTGAGGCTCATGAGCGACTTCGGTAGGAAGCAGCGTGATGAGGCAATCTTCGTATTATCTCTGTCAGATACGCAGATGCTGTTAACTGTCTAGCATCGTCGCTTTAATGTAAGTACATATTAAAACCATCCCAATGCTCAACAATTAAGGGTGGTTAGGTGAAGTTCATACAGTTTTTCCAGGGTTGTGGGCCTGTGGTTAGCTTTTCTTTTCTTCATACATGTCTACAGTTTGGCGTTTCCTATAGTGAGCGTGCGTGGCTTTTATCGTCAGGAAAGAAGTGTTACTTTGAAGGGCTCGTCGCCCAAGAACTTGGTCCCCTGCAAGGTCAGAGGGCAACGCGAGGGGCAGCCGGGATAAAACGGACCTTCCTTGTGGGAAAAGTTGCATCCGTGGAAACGCGTGGCAGTTACACGCCGGCCCCCTGTGGGGCGGAAGCAGCCAGGCAGCCCCAGGGCTGTGTCTACATGACATCAGGAGCTGCTTGGGTCGGTTTCTTCCTTTTTATTTTTCCCCGCTCTATTGGCCAATGTTAGAGTAGTGTGAACAGAGATCTGATCATCTAGGCGAGCATAACGCTCCATCTGGGGAAGCGCATGGCTGAGAATGTGCTAGAAATATTCTCGGGCCCCATGTGTGCCTGTAAACCGGGAACAGCACGCCTGGGGACGCCGCCCTCCGCGCCCGGTGCTGGCGCAGACCTGGCGGGCGGAACCCCGTGTCCCCTCCCCAGGGTGTGTTCCCCGCCCCGACCCGGAGCCCGGTGCACCGGGGGCTGAGTTTTAATATATATGCAAAGCACGATCCTGGGCTGGGTCTCGCCCGGCATCACCCAGCCTGGTCTCATCTCGCTTCCAAGACCCAAGTGCCAGGCCGCGCACTGTCCCGGGACCCGCGTGGCGGGCCGCCCACGCAGGAAACGGCTGGGAACAGGTGGTCGGAGCCGCGGCTCCTGTCTGGCCCCGCCGGGAAGGCTCGTGGGCGACTGAGTCACTGAGGGATGAGGAGCCGGAACAGAGGCTCTCAGATAAGCCCTGAGTCAGGACAGACAAAGGCGCGGTGTGGCCGTGGCGTCGGGCGCAGCTGTGCATCCAGTGACAGCCAGCCTCCCTCCGTGGGAACAGTGCCCCTTGGTTGGGGCGCCCCGTAGCTCCCCCAACACCTGGTGGCAGCGTGAGGGAAAGAGCAGGTGAGGGAGGGCCTGTCACACCTCGGGCTCTGATGACTGTGACTCTTAGACAACTCCGGGGATCCTTCCCTTTCCACAGACACCCACCCCCACCCCCTGCCCACACACACCCACCCCTACTCCCCGCCCACAGACACCCCCCTCACCCCCTGCCCACAGACACCCACCCTCATCCCCTGCCCACACACACCCACCCCACCCCCTGCCCACACACACCCCCTCACCCCCTGCCCACACACACCCCCCTCACCCCTGCCCACACACACCCACCCCACCCCCTGCCCACACACACCCACCCCACCCCCTGCCCACACACACCCCCTCACCCCCTGCCCACAGACACCTACCTCACCCCCTTCCCACACACACCCACCCTCACCCCCTGCCCACACACACCCACCCTCACCCCCTGCCCACACACACCCACCCTCACCCCCTGCCCAAAGACACCCACCCTCACCCCCTGCCCACACACACCCCCTCACCCCCTGCCCACACACACCCACCCTCACCCCCTGCCCACACACACCCACCCTCACCCCCTGCCCAAAGACACCCACCCTCACCCCCTGCCCACACACACCCACCCCCACCCCCTGCCCACAGACACCCACCCTCACCCCCTGCCCACAGACACCCACCCCCACCCCCTGCCCACACACACCCACCCCCACCCCCTGCCCACACACACCCACCCCCACCCCCTGCCCACAGACACCCACCCCCACCCCCTGCCCACAGACACCCACCCCCACCCCTGCCCACACACACCCACCCCCACTCCCCGCCCACAGACACCCACCCCCACCCCCTGCCCACAGACACCCACCCCCACCCCCTGCCCACAGACACCCACCCCCACCCCCTGCCCACACACACCCACCCCCATCCCCTGCCCACACACACCCACCCTCACCCTCTGCCCACAGACACCCACCCTCACCCCCTGCCCACAGACACCCACCCCCACTCCCCGCCCACAGACACCAACCCTCACCCCCTGCCCACAGACACCCACCCCCACTCCCTGCCCACAGACAGCAGCTCCAGGGCTGAGAGGCAGGGACACACAGACAGCAGCTCCAGGGCTGGGTGGGAGGGACACACAGACAGCAGCTCCAGGGCTGAGGGAGGGCAGGGCCCGGTGCAGGTTGGTGTGGCTCAGTGCCCACACCTGCTCCTATGGCTGGTCTGAGGCCGCGAGGCCATGTGACCCTGTCCGGCAGGACATCCCAAAGGCTTAGGGATCCCTTCCCGCTTGCTCCTGGGGTGACTTTAAATTCTTGGCGAGACCCTGGTTAGACACAGACTCCATTCCTCCCAGGGTGGGGTTCAGGGGGACTGCTCTGCCAGCCCAGCTCTGGGAGCAGGTTCCCCCAGGCAGACCCTCAGGACAGGAAGGGACAGGGCCACTGTCCTCTGCTCTGCTCACAGGAGCTGCTGTGCTCAGGGACCAGGTGAGGCTCAGCCCCGGAGGAGTCCGGAGGCCATGTCAGCGGGGCGGCGTGTGGGCGGGGGGACGCGGGCCTGCGGGAGTGGACAGACCGCGGCCTGCAGGAGCCAGGCCTCAAGGTCCCGCCCGCATTCCCAGCCGCTGCCCCCACGCCCAGGTGCCCGAGGACGAGGTCCTCCCAGGGCTCACACTGGGGGCGGGGAGGGGAGCTCTTCCTCTTCCTTGTGATTTTGCTTTTATGCCAAAATACAACACATGTGACCGTCCTCGGAAGCTGCCTTCGGCGACCAGGTCACCCAGGAGCGGCCGGAGCTGCGGACGGCAGGGACCTCCCTCCTCCCCCGGCCCGCACCGGCCTGCTCCCGCTCTGCCAGCCCACACGGGCCTCGCGCATCTGCCTAGTTTCTGAGATTTCACCTCCAGACCGGGTGTCCGCGTTTCCATTGGGCATGCAGACATTTGGTGAGCATTTGGGGTATTTTTACAGCGTAGACAGGAACCTCGGCGAGGGAAGACGCTGCCTCTCCCAGCTGTGCCTTAATGTGAGTCTTCGGTCCCCCCTGCACACACACCCCCCGCCCCCCTGCGCACACACACACACACACACACACACACAAACATTCTTTATGCAGAATAGGCTTTGGGGAAAGGGGTAACTTTAAAAGGCAAAAAAGAAAAGAACAGGAAAGAAGCCAGGAAATTTGTGTCGTCATTTACACCCAGTTGGAACTCCTCCACGGCTCTGCAGGGTTCTAGAAGATTCATGTGCATGGTAAGCAATGAGTAGTATTTTAAAAAAAACAACATGTTTTTATTGGTTTTAGAGAGGAAGGGAGAGGGAGAGAGGGAGTCAGAAACATCAATGAGCCCTGACCGGTTTGGCTCAGTGGATAGAGCGTTGGCCTGCGGACTGAAAGGTCCCAGGTCCGATTCCGGTCAAGGGCATGTACCTGGGTTGCGGGCACATCCCCAGTAGAAGGTGTGCAGGAAGGAGCTGATCCATGTTTCTCTCTCATCGATGTTTCTAACTCTCTATCCTTCTCCCTCCCTCTCTGTAAAAAATCAATAAAATATATATATTTTTTAAAAGAAACATCAATGATGAGAGAGAATCACTGATAGGCTGCCTCCTGCACACCCCCTACTGGGGATGGAGCCCGAAACCCAGGCATGTGCCCTGACTGGGAATTGAACCGTGACCTCCTGGTTCATAGGTTGACGCTCAACCACTGAGCCACACTGGCCGGGCTGAATGGTACTTTTCTTACTGTGAACAACACACCTGCAGGCGGGAATAGAGTTCATGTTATCGAAATGATTCCCACAGGTGCGTGCAGCCCATGGGGAGGGAAAATGTGTTTCTGATCTTGAGTTCCGACCCATCATTCGAAATTCATTTTCTCTGACTTTTCCATAAGCCACGCCAAAGAAAATAAAGGGGCCGGCCCTTGCCCAGTCCCACGCCCCCCCAAGCCCCGCCCGCCCTCCACCACCTGCTGGGCCCACCGGCTTCCCCACATCGCCATGTGGCAGCTCTGGTCCTGGGGATCCCGGCGAAGGCCCAGCCGTCGCCCGAGGCCTGTTTCTCATCGACATGAGCAGCCATTAGCCCCCCACCCCCGCCCCCGCCGCCCCCTCTGTGCTCCACGTGCCTGAGGGCCCTTCTCCGACTCTGTTTCGTGTTCTGCTTCATCGCACGTTTTCTCTTCACTTCAAAGGTTGCTCTCTGCTAGGTAACTGCGCCCAGCTTCGGGCGTAAAAATATGAGGCTTTACCCTAACCGGGAACTCACCTCCCAGATCTGCGCAGGAACCAAAAGGCATAAAGCCCTCGATAATGGAGGGAAATAAAATAAAACTTTCATGAGCCCTTGGATGAAAAACGCTCTCTTTAACTTAGAAGAGTCCAGATGTGGCCCCTTCCTTCGATGGTGACTAAATCCTACGCCCTGACCCGAGCCTCCGCAGGCCCTGGCGCGGAGAGCTAGCTGCAGCCCGGCCGCGGGCGCAGTGGCTGAACATCGACCTGGGAACCAGGAGGTCAGGGTTCGATTCCCAGTCAGGGCACATGCCCGGGTTGCAGGCTCGACCCCCAGTGGGGGGCCGTGCAGGAGGCAGCCAGTCCATGATTCTCTCTCATCATTGATGTTTCTCTCTCTCTCCCTCTCCCTTCCCCTCTGAAATAAAGAAAGATATATTTAAAGACAAAAACAAAAGAGCTGGCCATGAGCTCTCGCTTCTGTTTCCGACCTGGCTCCGCCCACTGTGTCCCTGTGCACCCAGCCTCATATGGGCACAGGAGCGTCGTGCGCAATGTCAGCCTTTGGAGAAGGCTGTGAGGGACGGGCTGAAGGGGGCGTCTCTCCAACAGCCTGTCCCGTAATGGGGTTCAGCCTTCCTCCAGCTCCCACCACCAGACGCTTCCACTCTTGTTCTCTCTGTTTTCATCGGGGGGTGCGGCACCTGGGATTCGATATAAATTTTAAAAATCTGAAGACAGTGCGAGAAGCTCAAGCCAGCAGCCCCAGCGCCTCGGGGCCCTCAGAGGACTGTTGCTTCCATCGAGGTGGGCCCTGGTACAGGTAGTCGCTGGTCTTTTTTAAAAATATATATTTTTATTGATTTCTGAGAGGAAGGGAGAGGGAGAGAGAGATAGAAGCATCAATGGTGAGAGAGAATCATGGATCGGCCGCCTCCTGCACGCCCCACACTGGGGATCGAGCCCGCAACCCAGGCATGTGCCCTTGACCAGAATCGAACCCAGGACCCTGCAGTCCGCAGGCTGATGCTCTGTCCACTGAGCCAAACCGGCGAGGGCAGTCGCTGGTCTTTACTGAGTGTTGACCCACGCCAGGCTCTGCGCAGAGGGTCTTGTGTGTCGGGATACTGAGCCCCCAAGGACGCCCTCAGGGCGGATGGAAGACTGTAGCACTGAGACGGGCTGAAGAACCTGCCCAAGTCCCCGGGGCCAGTGCCACAGGCCAGGCACCTGCACCCAAGTCCATGACCTTCATTCCCCCAACCTGACCCCGGGTGGCCAGGACGAGTGCCTGCTCACCACAGCGCACTCAGACGCGCAGCCACACGTCCCGGCACCGCCGCGCCTTCGCAGTGCCTCCCTCAGGATCGTCCCCCCGTTCTAAGGGCACAGCCTTCCCCCCTCCCACTTCGCCCTCAGCCCTCGGGGGAGGGGCCCTGGCTTGGGCGAGGGGTCATCCTTGCTTTTCACAGCAGGTGTTCTGTGGGTACCCGCCCCAGGTTGGTGCTCTCTGCTGGGGGCCCAGCGTGGGGATTAGACCCGAGTTCCCAGTGGGAGCCCCCGCAGCTGCCATCTCTCTCCGGGACCTCAGCTGCTGCCTGTGGGAGCCCTCCTTCCGGTCCCCACGCGGCCTCCGCTTTCTGTCCCTGGCTGTCAGGGTTCTCTCCCCTCAGCCTCCACTCAGGGTGATTTTTGTATTTTAGTTGCAATTCCAGTTTGGTCCTGGGTGTGTGTCTGTGCAGCATCCCCTGACTCCGCCGCCATTTTTAATCTTGGCGATGGCTTTTCTCCTGGGGGTCATCCTTGTAAAAGGATTTGACCCCCAACGGTTTCTCCCAGAGCCCCATCCACGTGGTGGGGGACGCTCCACGGCGATGCATATGTATAGGCAGGTGTTATCGATAATCCTCGTGTTATTACGAGAGCAAAACTGTGCCAGGTGCCTGCCCTCGGGCCACGCTGCACGCTCCCCGCTTCCCCCGGCCCCCGCCCCCCAGAAAACTTCAAACTTCAACCGTGTCTCCTGGCCTCGAGGCCCACGGAGGAGAGGAGGCTTCAGGAAGGCGGGGCGACTGGAGAGAGTCCGGCCCCAGCAGGAACTGATGGCTGCACTGTGTCCGTGGAGCACAGCTCCGGCCACCTGCCCCCCCCACCTCCCCTCCCCACTTGCGCTGTTGGCCTCCGGGACGATGCTGGGCTGAAGGGACTTCACACCAGAAGGATTTGGGTTGAACGTTAGGCCAGGGGGCCAGTGACCCCCGAGACCCACTCAGCCCTGGCCTGGGAGCTTGAGACGACTCCAGGTCGGAAACATCCCAGAGGATGAAGTTTGGTTTCATATCTCACACACACACACACACACACACACACACACACACACTCACTCACACACACACACTCACACACACACACGCACTCACACATGCACATGCATGCATGCATGCACACACACGCACTCGCACGCACATGCACACACACTTGTGCATGCACACACACGCACATGCACACACATGCACTTGCGCGCACACACATGCACTCTCGCGCACACACTCACACATGCACATGCATGCATGCACACACACTCACACTTGCACATGGACTCACACGCACATGCACTCATACACACATGCACACACATGCACTCGCACACACTCGCACATGCACACACTTGCACATGGACTCACACGCATATGCACGCACATGCACTCACACACATGCACACACATGCACTCGCACACACATGCACGCACGCACACCCACTCACACCCCACCGAGTAGCCATTGATGGGGACAAGGCTTTCCCACGTGGAGCTGGGACGGCGTCCGCAGCTGCCCGTTTCGCGGCGCTCCGAAGATGTATGCCCACGGCTTTAATGAAATCTTTATTCTGTGATCCGGACTGTGTTCCTGCGTTACAGGCCAGCGTGATGAAAAGAGCCAGGCATTTAATGAGGTGCAAACTTCATCTCACTTAAGGAAAGCCACGCTTCGCCCCCGAGGGAAAACCAGACGGAAAAGGAGGCTTTTTCAAGGAAGTTACTTGTTTTTGTTTAACATTCTGGATGGCAGGGGGAGGCTGTGTCGTTTTCACACACACACGTTGTGTCATTTTCACGGGCACGTGGCGATGACACGCGGACTCCGTGGCCCCGGGCCCGCTTCCCGGTCGGGCAGCTCCTCATTTCATGAGCCGTGTCAGAAGCTGCTTAGGAAGCGGGAGGCAGGCATGAAGAACGGGAGGACCCCCCCCCCCCCCGGGGCTGGTGTCGGAGATAAAACACCTATTACACGCTCAGACCCACCACAGCTCCAGCTCAACGGTCTTTCATCTTAAGTTTGCTGCTGACCTGCTGCTAAAATTCCATTTGTTTTTCCAAACATTCTGCCTAAAATCACTTATTTCCTTTTCACTGTGGTAAATGCATGATGTAAAATGTACCCTTTGACCCTGTGTACATGTGCAGTTAAGTGGCATTGAGTCCAGTCACCACCTTTCTTCAGAGCAAAGGTTCAGCTAAGCATTAAGAAAGGATAGTAAGCCGGCTGGTGTGGCTCAGTGGTTGAGCGTCGACCTATGAAGCAGGAGGTCACAGTTCGATTCCCAGTCAGGGCACCTGCCGGGGTTGTAAGCTCGATCCCCAGTGTGGGGTGTGCAGGAGGCAGCTGACTGATTCTCATCATTGATGTTTCTCTCTCTTTCCCTCTCCCTTCTTCTCTGAAATCAATAAAAACATATTTGCAGAAAGAAAGTAAATTAAGGAAGAAAATACGCATCGTATGGATACTCTCGGGAATCTGGCCACATATTTGCCCGAGGTAACCCACGGGAGGGAGTTCTGATAACATAATTGATTCTTGATTGGCTTTGGTCATTCAAAATGCTAAGAGAATTAGCAACAGCAAAGTAACAAACGTGAGGAGAAGCTAGACAGCATCCGGACGAGAAACTCTGAAAAGAGGAGTTGAGGAATGCTGGGGGGCTCAGGGTCTTCTCACAGTAGAATTTTGAACCCTGTATCCCTGTTTCTGCCCCTGGGGACCTGGCGCAGGTCGCAGCATGGTCATCGGCTGCGTCAGAGGCCGGCTCGCAGGGCCGCGCCCCTGGATGGCCAGCACGAATGTGGGGGTGACAGTGGGGGCACAGAATGTGTTCAAAAACCAACGGTCCATTTAAACTGAAGTCAACCAGAATATAGGATGGACTCTTGCCCGGGCCCGAAGCTCGCCATTTCCTGTGAGCTAGCCCCTCATGCCAGCCGCCCACCGTTTCTGGAAGTAACTGCGCTCTGCTTCCACCGCCTGTTCCACCTGCCGTGGTGTGAACAGCGCCTTTTGCCATCCTCACGCTTCACAGGAGGCGCCAGGCTGCTCGCCCTTCCCCTCTGCCCGCTGCCTGCAGGCAGGAGCGCCCTGCCCACACTCCTGGTGACCTCAGGAGGGAGAGATTGTGGGCCAGTCCCGACCTGCGGGCCTGGGGAGAACCACAGTGCAGGTTCTTGCGCGCTGGGGTGAGGAGAGCTGGTGGCGGAGGTAAGCTGTGCGGCCAGGGCCGCGTCGGAGGCTATGAACAGGGCCTGGAAAAGGGGACCTGAGAGTCCCTCTGGGCCTTCCCCAAGAGCAGCTGGGAAGGGAGATCGCCTGGGGGTGTGGGGGTGGAGGTCAGTATTCAGAAGCCTCACCCCAGGCCTGAGCGACAGCAGCTAGGAGGTGAGGGCTGGCTGACACCAGGTGCAGGGTGCCCGTGGCTCCCATATTTGGTGTGTAAGGGATGCTGCGAGGCGTCCTGTGGCCTGCAGGCAGGAAGGCCCGTGGCCCTGCAGGCAGGAAGACCCGTGGCCCTGCAGGCAGGAAGGCCCCGTGGCCCTGCAGGCAGGAAGGCCCCGTGGCCCTGCAGGCAGGAAGGCCCCGTGGCCCTGCAGGCAGGAAGGCCCGTGGCCCTGCAGGCAGGAAGGCCCCGTGGCCCTGCAGGCAGGGAGGCCCCGTGGCCCTGCAGGCAGGGAGGCCCCGTGGCCCTGCAGGCAGGAAGGCCCCGTGGCCCTGCAGGCAGGAAGGCCCCGTGGCCCTGCAGGCAGGAAGGCCGGGAGCAGATGTCTCTGGGGTGGGGACCCTGGCGGGGAAGGCGAGGAGGAGGGAGCAGCAGCAGCGCGATCAAGGCCTGCCGCTGACACTAATTGGTTGTGGAGGGTTGAACAAGGACATAAATCCAATGGTTCTCAGCTCCCCATAAAACGCGGTGTGGGCGTCGCAGGTCGACTCCCCGGAGAGCGCTGCGACGTAAATCACAGAGAAGCTGGCACAGCGAACGTGTTAGCTGTGACCTCACAGCCTTCCCTCCCAAAGCTCCCTCCCCGAGGCCGCAGGATGAGCCGGCCCGGGTCCCCGGGTGACACCCGGGCTGTCCCTCCACCAGGCGCTCATGCGTGTTCCGGGCGCTGTGTGGGCCTCCGGGGGGGTAAGCGCTTGCTCGCAGCTCTCTTACTATCCAGGGCGCTCGCTGCCCATTCCCTGACCCAGCTTCACTTTCCAGACGCCAGCTTAACCCACCCAGAGCCAGGGTGCGGTCACACACAACCCGTGCCCGTGCCCACATCGCCCACCCCACGGGCCTCGCTTCTTCGTAAGAAGCAGAATCAGCAGAGCGAGTGGGGGAGCGTCCCGTCCCGCGTGGAGGAGGAGGTGTTTCTCGTCTGCCCGCAGGGCGGCAGTGGGGAACGTGTGAACGCTGCACACCGTGCAACAGAGCCGTCCCCCGTGTGCTCACCGCCCGCAGACCTTGGAAGCCAAGCCTCCCGCGCCCGCCTCTTTATTTTGTTCCCTGGCTGTAGGGACCGGCGGCGTCAGGGGCCCCAGGGGGCGGGGGTGCGCCTGGGAGCACCGCGGTGAGGCCCATACTGCTCGCAGCCTCGCAGGGGCTGACGGGGCTCACGCCCTCTGACGTGCATCCCTCTCTGACCTGCACTTTGGGAACAACGCGCGTTTTTGTGTGTGTGTGTGTTTTTTTTTAATATATATACTTGTATTGATTTCAGAGGGGAAGGGAGGTGGGGAGAGAGATAGAAGCATCAATGATTAGAGAGAATCATCTATCAGCTGCCTCCTGCACACCCCCCACTGGGGATCGAGCCTGCAACCCGGATATGTGCCCTGACTGGGAATTGAACCGTGACCTCCTGGTTCAGAGGTCCATGCTCAACCACTGAGCCATACCAGCCGGGCTGGGGTCATGTGATAGACAGGGTTTTTACATTTTCCATTTCGGGTGATACACACCGTGACCGGCCTTGCATGTTATTAGAAATAGAGGCACCGCACCAACACTCACCACGGTTGCATGACCATCAGCCCCAAGCCTGGGGCCCGCAGCCGCGGCTCCCAGCTGTGGGGTGGCCCCCGAGACCCCGCCCTCCTCTCCTCCCATCTGTCCCGAGGCAGGTACCTGAGCAGCTGAAACGCTCTTACACGCACATTTCCCACCTTGGCCTGGATGGTTTCAGCCCGATAAACACCTAAGAAGTACAACAGCAGGGTAAGAGACAATGGGGGCTTTGAGACAGGCTGCCAGGTCACCTTCCAGAAGGTTCCAGCAGCTGGCGACCGAGCAGCAGCCCATGGGCCCCTCCCCACCGCAGGCAGGGAACGCCTGTCTCTGTGCATAAAGCCGCTCCCTGGAGCTGTGCATTTCTCAGTTTGGTGCCAGTGAGGGGTGCCAATACTCAGGTGTTTTCTGAGAGAGCCGTGCCTGCCTTCGTACTGTGGTTTCTGGCAGCGATGACCGTCTTTTCAGCCAAATTGGGCTAAAGAAGCAGCAGCAAGACACGCTGATAAGGAAAGCACTGCTCTCGTGTTCCCCACCGACGTTTGGTGCCCTGGGCCGGCCGGGCTCTCTGGGGCTAGAGAGACACTGTGGAAGGTCCAGGCAGCGCCCTCGCTGTGGCCATCGCATGTGTAACCGGAGGACAACCAGGGGCCCGCTGCCTGGCACTACGGAGCCGACTCAGCAGAGACGGGGTTGAATCCTGTGAGTGTCAATTCCAATCCTGCGGGCAGCGTGGGAGAGCCGCGTGTCAGCCACGGAAATCTGCCCGCCCCCATGAGCCGCTGCTTCTACTGGTCCCAGGACAGAGCCCACCTCTGTGGGAACGGTGAGGAGTGACTGTCCACTCCATCGGTGAGCCATCGCGGGGCACCGAGCACTGGTTCCCTTGGCCGCTCGCTGTGCCGGGCCTGCTGGTTGCTGGAGACTCACAGAGACCCTGGGGTGGCAACTCTCCCCAGGACGGAACCACACGGTGGGGTTTTCATTCTGGTGGAAACCAAGAGCCCAGTAGGCAAGCTGGAACCTCCCGGGGAACGTGAGGGTTCTTTCTGGACGGCAGCAGGGCCATGGCACGCTGACACTCCACAGGGGCGAGGCGGAGAGTGAGGACGCAGCCGGCTCCATGCCCTCCAGCTTCTTGATCCCCCAGCAGCCCCCCGGCAGCCTAATGCACCTCTGAAAGGTCACTGGGGTTTCTCCAAAGCCTTGGCGTGGCGCTTGCCTGGCCAACTGGGCAGGGCTGTGGCATGCAGACATGGCCTGGAGAGCTGCTGCCCGCAGTCCCACACCCGCCCGTCTCGGAGAGACTCCCCCTGGCAGGGATTCGGGGCTAAGGACACCCGTGGTGAGAACCCACCGGGGGAGCAGCGAAAGCCTGTGAGCGGCACCGACAACAGCGCTCCTCTCGGAAGCCCACCCACTGCGCTCGCTCCCGGCTGCGGGGTCTTATCTTGTGCCCACCGAGTGCCCCCACTTATCTCCCAGCGTCACCCCGAGGCCTGCGGTGAGGTCCAGGTCAGCACAGCGCCAGCAGGTGAAGACCTTGCTCTCCTGCGTCCATTCACAGCAGAGCCCACTGGCCACTGGCAGCCTGCCCGACCCCCCAGCTCCCCACTTCCATTCCGCCCTCCAGCGTCTCACAGAGCAGAGGCCCCCGCGGCAGGAGACGTGAGGATGTGAAATGAGTTACTCAACACCCTCTAGACATCGGGATCGAGTACGATCGGAATAGTCCCTCTGTCCGTGGTCCAGATGGATTTCCCAGAACCACAGACACTTTTGATCACATGGTGTCCCAGTCAATCAGGAAGACCCCATTGATTGACCCCGCAGGGTGAGGCAGGAGTGGAGCTGCAGGATCCAGTCAAAGGGCTGGGGCTGAGCCAAGGGAAACAGCAACTACACAGACACACACACAGACACACACGCTCAGGTGTGTGTTTCTACACAGGTCACAGGGACATGCATGTACGATCTGGGAAGACACGTGTGCAGGAAGCCTCGTTTATCTGGCTAAGAGCGCTGGCTCTGAGGAAGTGTGGAATCTCACACTAAGTTCCCCCTCTGCTCCTGGGACTCCCCGTCTGCACAAGGGGGTGATAGCAGCACGAGCCTCTGTGCTGTGGAGGAGAGAATGGGCTGTGTGTGCAGAGGACTCAGGGAGAGCCCGGCCCAGCCACTGCAAGTAAGCGCACGTCACATGCAACAGAAGGCCCCTCTATTCCATGCGACTTCTGTGTGTCTGCCTGGGCAGCCATGGGCCCAGCTCACTCGGGAGTTCTGCAACTGAAGGCCAAGAGAGAGGGGGGATGGATGGCGGCAAGTGACCAGTAGTCTTTGTCATGCCTGTATCACATGGATTATTTTTGTTTTTTTGTGTGAATATTTGATTAATATTTCTATCCCTCACTGGACAGCAGGCTCTCTGGGGCCAGGGACAGTCTGAGATTGCTTCATAATTTTCTCCCCGACATAGAGCATGCTGGTGGCACATAATACGTGCTTAATAAACATGTGTTGAGTGAATGGTCCCTGATGCTACTCCTAGTGCGCATACTACCATTATTGTCAGAGCAGAATTTGGTTTTCTGAATCATAGATGATTATACCAAACGAGGGGAGGGGGTTCTTGCCTAGAAATGGCATCTCGTGAAGATAAGCCTAAAAAGCTGAAATAAGAAAAATAATAATAAACAACTTTGTTCTGGAAAAATATAGAATGAACTAGAGTTAAGTTAAAATTCAAAAATAATCAAGGCTTTATTCTACAAAAAGTGTAAAGTCCACTAAATCCTGGGAAAATGTATGTAGAAAACAGAGAAAGTGCTAGCAGGCAGTGCCCAGTGATTCACAGCCGGGAACAGCTCTCAGGGAGCCTGCAGTCTGTGCTCTGCCTGGGAGCAAGTTGGTGGGTATAAAATACAGCGAGCAAACAGTCAATCAATGTCGGTGTCAGTACGGAAGGTCAGCACAGCTGCTCGCCATTGCCATGGTTAAGGAGGGGCTCTTGATTGGTTCGGACACCAAGGTCTAGGAAGGGTCAGGTTCAGGAGCTAAGCTGCTCAAAGCCGTGCACACCTGAGTGACATCGGGGCGTGGTGATGGAGGCCTGCAGGAGCGTCTGGGTGCAGATGAAAGGGAAGAGGCAGCGCAGAATGTGCGGGGGACCACCCATCCAGACGGAGGGAGCGGTGATGTCTTCCAGGCACGGATCAAACAGCAGCGCAGATGCCGGGGGTGGGGCCGGGCGATGGCAGAGGGAAGGGGCGGCTGGGGGAGGCCCCAGGGACATCTGCTGGAAATTGACTTCAGCCAAAAGAGGAAGCAACAGGACTGCTGCTCCGGATCTATTCTGGCCAACAAGGAAGTGGCGGGGTCCCTGGAAACAAAACGGCCAGTTGCCCCGGGGGCTGGGCAGCCGGGCCGGCGTGGCTGGCTGCTGCCAGCAGGTGCCTGCTTCCCAGAGGCGGCGTTCGGGCCGTTGAGAGCAAGGACCAGTGGAACTTGAAGACTCGAGAAGGAAGCAGCAGGTTGACTCAGGAGGAAGAGAGAGTCCTTGTTAGTAGCATAATCCCAACTGGGTAGAAAATGGGGAAGTACCTAAAGAAGTGGCCAAACAGGAAATTCTCTATGAAGTCTGATGGAAAAACACTTACACACACACACACACACACACACACACACACACACACACATACTCTGAAGGAAGATGAACATAAACGAAAGTAAGAAATGGTATCAGGAAGCCTTGTGCTTGGAAGAGGTTTGAAAAATAGGTTAAGGCCTGCCCAGCCAGCATGGCTCAGTGGTCAACCTATGAACCAGGAGGTCATGGTTCGATTCCTGGTCAGGGCACATGCCCAGGTTGCGGGCTTGATCCCCAGAGTGGGGCGTGAGGGAGGCAGCCGATCAATGAGTCTCTGTCACCATTGATGTTTCTATCTCTCCCTCGCTCCTCTCTAAAATCAATTTAAAAAAAGAAAGGAAAGTATGTTAAGGCCTAACATGAAAGTCAGAAAAAAGAAAAGGACAGGATGGACCTCCTGTAAGGGCAGCTGCTGTATAATCTAGACGAGTGAAGGGGTGAAAACCCAACTCCGTGCGATCACACGGGGACTTACAGACTGTCTTCTCTGTGAGACACACCCGTGCCTGCTCCCAGGAACCCAGAGACGAAGAGCAGAGACCAGGAGCTGAACTGGCCTCAGGACGGTCATGTCCATAGTGTCTGCGCCCTTACCGACGGGAGCGTCAGGCAGGGCCCACCCCACCGGAAAAGCAGGTGGAGGGAGGTGTTGAAGGCGCTGGCAGGGCCACGGCTTGGGGAAAGCTAACACTTGGGGACGTGGAGGAGGAGGGACCTTAGAGGACAGTGAGAGGAAGCGGCCAGAAGCGCGGGGACAATCGGGAGTCCATCTGGGAGGAGAGAATTTCCAGCAGCAGGACCCCGTGAGGTGGAGGCCATGAGACAGACATGCTGAAGGGAAGCCCTGGGGACTTGGGGCCGGGAGGCCGAGAGTGGGACAGAAACCAGGCCCTCGGAAGGCCTATGACGCGAGGGAGGGGAGCCACTCTTTCCAAGTTTGCCTCTCTGTGACGGGGCGAAGGAGAAGGCGTCCGCACACGGCGGGAGATGGGAGGTGGAGGGTGAAGGTTGTGGTCTGTTCTTCGTTTTCATTGTGTGTGTTTGTGACGAGGGGGGTATTTCAGCAAAGCTACACGCTTGGCGGGAAGAGAGGGTGGAACTAAAGCTGCTGGGAATGCAGATAGCAGGGAGGCGATTGATAGGAGAGACCTGGAGGAAGCAGATAGGGGCCAGGGGTGGGGGCCGCGTGAGGACACTGTCTGAGAAGTGGCCGTCAGCATCCCATGGAGGTTCCGGGCCCTGCAGGCAGGTCACTCGCAGTTAGTGCTGGGGCTCCGTGGCCTCCGTGTCTCGGTTAATGAGGAAGAGACGTCGTCCCCCCGAGGGAGAAGAGCGGTCACCCCGGGGGGCACGGAGGCAGCGGAGAAACAGCTGCTCAGGGAGCGGAGGAAACAGCTGTCGGGGAATCTGTAGCGAGTTGAGGAGATGGCGTTCCCAGCTCATGCTGAGGCTTTGTCTGTGCAGGACACCAGGCCACACGGTATCCGGGTGTCCCCGCAGTCCGCGTGCAGAAAGAGTGGGTGGTGGCAGGGGTCCCAGGCTGGGCTTTGCGGGGTGAGTGTGCTGGGGGGGTAGGAAGGGCCAGGAAGGGACGGTGTGGACCAAAGAGGGACATAGGTGACGGGTCGTGGGATTCAGGCTACCCAGTGCTGAAGTGAGACTCGCGAGGAATCAAGAACAAGCAGACCCTCCGAGAGGCGGCAGAGCTGTGCGAGCCACAGGAGAGTGAGATCAGGAGCACACCGTGTCGTGGGCCGAGGAGGACGCCCGGGTGTAGGTTTCCACGGAGAGGAGAATCCCAGGCGACCCCGAGGTGCTGTGGCCGGGGTGTCTGAGGGGCAGACATTGATGGGGTTGAGGATGATGCGTTGGATGGGAATGTTTCGTCTTTTAACGGCACTCTCTGTGGGCTTGCTCTTTCGGGGGAATGACTTACGCACGCGCCTGTGCTGAGGGCGGAGACCTGGAAGGAGGGTGAGGATCCAGCCTGCAGGGCGACGGTTGAGGGATCAAGTTCTCAAGAACGTGAGGGCAAGGGCACAGGGGGGACTGGCCGCAGAGCAGGGATGGCATCTGGGTCTGGTTTGCCACAGGAGCGAAGGGGCAGGGGGCCCGGAGAGAACGGACATGACTGTGAAACAGAGAGCCCGGCTAGAGAAGCAGAGCGCTAACCAAGGTGGGTCCTGGTGGACTGACAGGAAACAGGAGCCAAAGGCCCGGGGGGACGTCAGGACATGGCGAGGGGGAGGGGAACACTCTGGGGCGCGTGATGCGGGGACGGGGCTCAGCGCTCGGTGAGGACGCCTCGGCGTTGGCGTTCAGTGGAAGCCTCTGTGAGTCGACACTGAGACGAAGTGGCTGTGATAGGAGGCGACCTCATTACACTGGAGCTGAGACATCGCAAGCATCTCTCTCCTCCTCAGCAAAGCAACCCTGGGCGGGTGGGGTGCAGGCAGCTCATTCCACTGGGAGTCCCTCCTCAGCTCCGCCCAGTGCACACGGGAGTTCTAGGCACATCCCCTCCGCCTCCTGCATAGACCACTGGCCGCTCACATCCCCTCCGCCTCCTGCATAGACCACTGGCCGCTCACATCCCCTCTGCCTCCTGCATAGACCACTGGCCGCTCACCTCTCCTCTGCCTCCTGCATAGACCACTGGCCGCTCACATCCCCTCCGCCTCCTGCATAGACCACTGGCCGCTCACCTCTCCTCTGCCTCCTGCATAGACCACTGGCCGCTCACATCCCCTCTGCCTCCTGCATAGACCACTGGCCGCTCACATCCCCTCCGCCTCCTGCATAGACCACTGGCCGCTCACGTCTCCTCCGCCTCCCACATAGACCACTGGCCTCTCACATACCCTCTGCCTCCCACATAGACCACTGGCCACTCGGGCCTGCACGTCAGTTCTGCTCTGCCCTGTGCACTGTCCACTGCACCTGCTTCTTGGGTACATGCTGTGTTGGGGGGAAGGAGGAGCTGATGCCCGTCATCGTTGGTCTCAGGGTTTGAGACCTCTGGGGTTAACGGGCCTAAATAGACATTGTCCTCAGGGGGGCTGCAGGGATGGATGATTTAACCCTGAAATCGAGCTGTTTCACAGCCCTGGGACGGGAGGCTAATATGCATGCCTGGTCATCACAGCGAATTCAGATCCTGAACCACTTGCTCTAGAGCAATCCCACAGGAGACCTAGAAAGTGTAATGAGGGCACTTTTTTTTTTTTACTAATTCAATCCACATGTATTGGCTCCGGTGCCATGTCTTCCTTTATGCCATGTCGTGGAGTCCAACTTTTACATTCTTACTTTTAAGAGGTTTATTTGTCACCAGAGCAAGGTATCCGATGGGAGAATACGCCAGTGATAATCTTGTTTGTCTCTAAATCCTCATACATTATAATTGAACCTGCAAAGGCCAGGCTGAGTCTGTAGGCCCATGATGGGCACTGTGACGGCTGTCACAGCACAGGGTGTCATAAAGATTGAGGGCATCCAGCCCCCTTTCTCCCGCCCTCCTCCCTGGCTGAGTGGTCACTGTGGTGCTGGCAGAAACCACAGTCCCCAGAGACCAAACATCACCCTGAGGACTGGAGTTAAAACCCACCATGAGGGTCACTCGGCCTCAGCTACAGACACAGTCACTTAGGAATTAGCTCAAATGAGATAGATGACAGATAGATAGATAGATAGATAGATAGATAGATAGATAATAGATAGATAGATAGATAGATAGATAGATAATAGATAGATAGATAGATAGATAGATAGATAGATGATAGATAGATAATAGATGATAGATAGATAGATAGATGATAGATGATAGATAGATAATAGATGATAGATAGATGATAGATAGATAGATGATAGATGATAGATGATAGATAGATAGATAGATAGATAGATGATACATAGATAGATGATAGATAGACAAATAGATGATAGGTTGATAGATTAACAGATAGAAGATAGATGATAGATGAGTAAATATATATTAGTAGATGGACAGACAGACGTATGGACAGAGAGATGAATGTAGCCATCAGGAGAGGACTGACAGCAAAGAGCCGGGGGGAGAAGGACAATGGCCTCTGGTGAGAATGTTCTGGATCTAGCTTGCAGTGCTGGTTTCACAGTGGTTTGGCAAAACTCTTTAAAGTGTACATCTAAAAATGGTGAATTTTTTGCATTTAAAAACATACCTCAATAAACCTGACTTTAATGAATGAGAAACATCGGACCAGAGGCAGGGCGGCCAGCGGGGAGGAGCTGGAGGGAGAGCGGGTAGAGAGGGAAAGGTTGGGTGGGGAGAGGCCTGCTGAAGAAAAGGAACCGGGCCGAGACCAGCTTCCTGGAAGCCAGCGTGGAGGATTATAAACAGAGAGGGGCGGGGTGGCAAAACGCACAGCTGGTCGTCACAGCGAACTCAGAGCAGCCTCTTTGTAGACGCAGATGCCAGGGAGCAGGAAGGCTCTGGTGAGTCTGACATGAGTAAGGAGGCAGGCCGGTGCAGATCTCTCGCTCACTCACGTGTGTGCCCCTCCACGTGCTCCCCTGTGCATGCACACGCACACACGCCTTCCTGTTTCTCCTGTGCTGAGCATGGAGCATGGTCAGGGCATGTGGGAGACTGGGAGCCGAACCCCCTCCAGGAGCAGAGTCCGGGCACAGAGCCCCAGCTCAGCCTGGGCCTGGACGGTTCCATGTTTACCCAAGAGTTGTTCCCGCCTCATTTCCTTTTTCCCAAAATACTCAACAAAGATGTCTTACACCCCAGGAATGGAGGCCCCACCCCCTGAATTTAGGCTGAGTCCTGATTGGCCTGAGCAGCCATGGAAGTCCAAGCCCCCGCCCCCATGATCAGCCAGAGCTGGGACCCTTCTCTGTTCTCCACCCTGCAGCAGACAGGGCAGCTCCCTGAAGACCTGGCGTTCTGCCCCCAAAGACAGCGTCTCGCAGAGGAGGCCGTGGCCAGGCGCTTCCTTCCTGCGTGGGGACTGGGGCAGCCACCCAGCCACCTGATGACCATGAGGTCACCAGTCTGGCCAACTCAACAAAGAGCCCAGCCAAGGGAGAAGAGCCTGGGTCCCTGAGGACCTGAGCCACTACTTCACCGCAGGTGAAACCATCCACAGCCAGACATTGCAGAAGGTAGTCACGTGACCATATGGCATGAGCCACGTTCACGGCTGTCTGTTCTGTGGCATCGTAACTGGTACAGGCCGTGTGGCTCCGGCAAAGGAGGTTTCCAAGGTTGAGGCCTCAGTGAGGTCTCAGATTGAGAGCCTAGCATGGCCCACGTGGGTGTAAAAGCAGCCCTCACCCCGAAACCTCATCAAAGAGGGGAGAGGATAGGAACTTGCAAAAATGTAGAGAAAGGAAAGACCCTCATGGGCCCCAGGGAACGCGTCCAATCCTGAGACAGGAGCCAATGGGAAGCGGGAGGTGTCAGAAAGAGGCCACAGGTCATCCTAGTCTCTGAGCGCGTGGACGGCAATGAGGACCTTTGGGAGACGAAGGACCCACTGCGGAGGGAGGGGGGTGGGGGAGGGAGGCCCAACTGGGCAGTCTTTTTGCCAGTCATTGGGAATGGACTCAAAGTATCAAAATGCACCCAGAGAGTCCCCACCAGTTCATCATCTAGTCACCAAGGCCGTGGGCGCCGGGGGCTGGCGATGGGCAGTCATGGCCTTCCCTTTCCCACAAGCGGGGGCAGAGATGGAGAGACGGGGCCTGAGGAGCTCAGGTCTGTGCCAGGACGTGAGTCAGGGTCCTCAGAGAGCAGCCACGGGGCCAGGCAGCCGAGCGTCTGGAGGGCTTGGATTTTGATGCAGAGTTGAAGTTTCCTTCCCGTGACCCATCTCTGCCTGCTCCCAGGAAACAAAACAGTTTCTCGCTGCAACCCTGCGAGTAATTTCCCAGAAAACCGGAATCAGAGGGAGGCAGGGAGATGGGAGATTGCACATTTTGGGCTGATAAACAGCGGAACCTTTTAAGAAACAGGTGTGGCATCTGGAGGCTGCGTTTTCAGTGTCTTGTTCTACATCATGTTCATGTTCTGGTTTTTGTTTGTTTTTTTTCATCAATACAAACTGTGGTCCAGCAACTGTCCTTTCCCTGTTTCTTGGCTGATGGTGGGGGATGGACACCGGGGCCAGTCTTGTCTCGGGCCAGCTCTCCGCCGTCACCACTCAGCCTTGTCCTGTGACCCACTGGCCTTTCCCTCACGCCTGGTCCCCTCCAGGGCTGACCTGAGGCTGGTGACTCCGCGTTCTGAACCCAAATCAAGGCAGAGAGGAATTTGGTGGGCAAACACCAGCACCCATCAAAGTCGCAACACTCACCCTGGCCCTGGTGGTCCTGGGCCAGGTGTGTGACGCTGGGCGAGGTTCCCGCCCTCGCCCTGTTCTCAGGTTCCCAGGTCGGAATGGAAGAGTCATTCTTTCCCCCCGCTTCACAGCGTTATTGGGGATGAATCAACCATAAGGTGCCTCTATTTCTTTTCTTTTTTTTTTAATGAAGAGGGTGCACATTAAAGCGAGACTCAGTGCTTTGAGCGCTGTTCTAGGATTGTACATGATTGTTACTGTGGTATAACACAGTGCAGAAATACACTGAAGACATTTTTCCGTAAATTGAGTCCATTGTTCTCATAAAAAAGATTTTATTTAAAGCCCCAAACGTATCTTTTCTAATCCTGTATTTCTTATCCAACAAAGAGCCAAATCTAAATGAAAATGTAGAAGAATCGCAGCACTTTTGCTGTTGTACAGCTTTCCGAGTTACTGCTGGCCTGTCGTCAGCCCCCTCACAGAGGACAGTTAAACAAGCTCCGGAGCTTTGCTAGTTGCACTGGGACTGGGGTTCCCGCCCCGCGTCCAGCATCGTCGGGCCCTTTAGCGGGGACGGCGCTCTTGCACAGCCGCTGCACGGCCCTCGGGCGTGGCCTTGGTGAAGGAACACCTTCACTGACGTCGGACACACATTCTGACTGTGATTGTAGCACTTGATGCAACCACCACGTGAATCAGGGAAGGGCACCCCAGAACCCCGGGGCCCCTCCCAGCCACCTCCCCCGCCCCCCACAGATAACAGCTCCCTGACTCCCCGCACTGCGAGTCGCCCGCCTGTTGTGGAATTTGTGTGAATGGAGTCACAGAGCTTGTGCTTTTCATTCTGTGGCTGCGTCTTCCTCCTGGTGTCCGGCTCGTGAGCTTCATGAGTGCGTGCAGTCGCCCGCGTGTTCGTTTCCTGCGGGGCAGCACCCCGTGGCCGGAATACACGGCTCATGCACCCTCTGGTGAGGGACGTTTGGGGCGCTTAGGAAGCGTGTTGCTCTGAATGTCCTTACACGTGACATTCGCGTGTGTCTCTGCAGTTCAGTCCTGTATGAACTGAGCCCACTTTCTCATCAAAGGCTGTGTGGATGTTTCACTTCAGTAATTAGCCCCAAGCATTTTCCCAAAGGGCTAGCACTCAGGTCCGGTCCCACCAGCGGTGGGGGACAGTGGCCGCTCCAACGGCTCCTCCTCCTCGGCGGCACCTAGCACTGGACGTCATTTATTTGCTTAGTTTTATTATTTTTTTATAGTTCTTTTTTCTTAATCCTCATTCGAGGAGACTTTTCCATTTATCTTTTAAAGAAAGTGGAAGAGAGAGGGAAAGACAGAGAGAAATACTGATGTGAGAGAAACACAACTATTGGTTGCCTCCTGCACAAGCCCTGACCAGGGCCTGGCCTGGGGAGGAGCCTGCAACCAAGGTACATGCCCTTAACTGGAATCGAACCCAGGACCCTTCAGTCCGCAGGCCAACACTCTGTCCACTGAGCCACATCAGCCAGAGCTGCTTTTCTCAGTCCCTCTGGGGGATGAGTGGTGCTGTTCCCTTCTTGTTTTTATTCCCGTTTGCCTGGCTCCACTAAGATGGCGCATTTTTGCTTATGCTTTTTGGCCAATGAGAGAACTTCTTTATTTAAGTGTTTGTTCACATTTTTTGCCCAATTTTCATTTTGGTTGTCTGCCTTTTTAAAAACAGTTGACTTGTAAGGGTCTCTTACCTAATATACACATTACAGACACCTCCTCCCACTGCCTAGCCTGCTCTTTCACCCACTCAATGGTGTCCTGTGAACAACGGAACTTCTTCACTGTAATGCTCTCCAGGTCATCAGCTGTTTCCTGGCTAATGCTTTGTATGTCCTAGGTAAGAAGTCTTTGCATAAATCTCAAGGTGATAAAAATATTACCTTATGCTGACCCCAAGCGCTTTACAATCTAACCTTTCTCATCTAGACCTACAGCCCACCTGTGGTTAAACTGTCTGTGTGGAGTGAGGTAGGGATTGAAATAAATTTTTTTAATATGAATATCTTTATAGATATTTTAAAGACCTCCCTTTTCCCACTAAATGCGGTTGGCTTCCTCCTCCTCCTCCTCCTCCTCCTCCTCCTCCTCCTCCTCCTCCCTCTTCTTCTTCTTCTTCTTCTTCTTCTTCTTCTTCTTCTTCTTCTTCTCACCTGAAGATATGTTTCTATTGATTTTAGAGAGAGAGAAAAGGAGAGAGACAATAAAGGAACCTTTTCATTAAAAATCCTCTTTTCCCCTTTATAATAGCCAGCAAGAAAGGATTTGGAAAAACCTCTTGAAAATACCCAATTTCACAGCAGAAGTCCATGGCACTAGTAGAATACAGACACGTGTCAGACATAAAATGTGCTCTGTGTTTTAAGTTCTCCCACATATTGAACCAGGAGTTCTTAAATGATCATAAACGTGGTAGTCATTACCGCTAGTTTCAGAGTATTCTAATTCTCCCCCCGTGTGGGCATGTCCCACTTCTGGAGGACTGCCCGCCGCTCCCCTGGGGTGGGGTCTGACTCGCCCTGGCCAATGTGCTATGAGTGTAAGTAAGCTGTGTGGCTTTCTGGCTGGAGCATTCCCTGGCCCCGCTGAGACCTTCCAGGCCACATGTCTTCGGCCACAGTGAGCATAGATGCCCCAGGCAGTGCTGTGTCCCAGGGTGACAATGATGACAGAGAACAAGGCCCTGCCCAGAGCTCAGGGGCTAATCACCTAAGCAAAAAATCAACCCTGTTTTAAGCCACCGAGATTGTGGAACTGTTTGTTACCGCAACATAAGCCAGCCTATGCTGATGGATCATTAAGGAATATCTACAGTCCCATTTCACTGATAAAATTTAACAAGACTCAAAAGCCCCTATGAACATGGAGAATGTCCTATTTGTTTCTCTTGGCCTTTTACCTGGAATGGCTTAACTAAACTGACTCACACAGGAGATGTCTGGAGAGTGTTTAAATGGCTGGGTGAATGGCCAGGTGAATTCCTGAGGACAGATGGGTGAACATAAGACAGGAAGGCAGGCTTTGATGACCTCCTGGGTTTGGAATAAGATGACTATGGATTCAGATCCTGCTTCTGTCACCGTCTGTGTGACCCTGAGCGAGGATCTGAGTTTCCCTAAGGCTCTTCTTCCTGAACAGGAACCTGAGGAAACTAATACCAACCTCCAGGGGTTACTATGACAATTAAGTGAGGTAACATCCTTTGTTATCTCAAAAATGGCTGCTCTCATTATGATTCTCTCTCAAAAATTAGTGGGAAGAAAGAACACTGTAGCAAGCACCATAGCCGGGGCCGGGGGGGGGGGTATGTTACTATTTCAGCAGTCACCCTCATTCTGTCCAGTTTTACTTCAAAGCCAAAGAATACAAATCTGAAGAATAAAGAAAACCTAGATTCCAGAAAAAGAAATCAAAAGTAAGACAACTGAATCCATTCATCCAGTCAAGGAGCCATGGAATTAAACTCTGAGGTGTTGGCATGTGTGTGCGTGTATTAGATGCATGTGAGATGTATGTGAAATGTGAGATTTGTGATGCATAGGTGAGTGGATGGACCAATTGAGAGTAGCTACACATTAAACATAAGAGCCACACTCAAAATCGGCCACGTTCTCTCGAATAGAGTCACCTCGGGGCAAGTGAGAGGGGCTTCTGGGAGGCAGTGCTTGTCACTTGGACATGGAGTCTCAATAACAGGAAAGACTTGCCCAGAAGTGTGCTCAGTGGTTGAGGGTCGACCTATGCACCAGGAGGTCACGGTTCGATTCCTAGTCAGAGCACATGCCCAGTGGGGGGCGTGCAGGAGGCAGCCAATCAATGATTCTCTCTCATCACTGATGTTTCTATCTCTCTCTCCCTTCCTCTCTGAAATCAATAAAAACAAAAAATAAATAAAAGGAAAGACTCGGGGCCTGGAAGAGTGCACCTCAGTTACACATGCCAGTGACGACCTGGAACTTTTAAAGATTCATCTCAAAGACACCATGATATAAGCAAGTATTCCCGACCACTAATGATAGCTAAGTTTATCAGAAAAACACGTTCCTGGTTCATGCAACCTTTACATCCGAAGGCATGACTGGGCCGGACACCCACGATGGTGCGGCACAGGTGGCTTCCTCTGGGGGCACGGCCGGTGCTGCACCTGGCCCTCCCATGGCCCCGCATGGCGGCTCGGCCTGGAACCTTATCAGTTTCTCTCTAGATCATTCTCTCTTCATCTTCTCCCCACCACACACACACACACACACACACACACACACACACACACACACGGGCGTCTCCCGTGACGAGGGCCCACGGCAGTAATAAGAGGAAGAGACGGAGGCTCGAGCCCAGGCAGCTGGCATGGATGCTTCTGGAAGTCACGTGCCTGCACGTTGGCAAGGCCCCTTTGAAGCTTGGAGAGCAAGGAATGGAAACAGCAGACGCACATTCTTCTTCATTGTACAAATTTGTGGTTTCCAGTCTACACTTTGCAAAATATGATTTTCCTTTTTCAGATTTAAAAAAAAAAAGGCTAAAAAGACCTTTAAATCACAGAGGCATCACTGAGCCACATCTTGATGATTTAAGTGTAAATGGACAAGAAACATATGGGTTCCATTCGCACGCGTTGAAAGTGAGGGGGAGCGTCTGGCAAACCTGTTTCTGCTTCCGTGGGAGCGGAGCTGGGGCGGCGCAGGCAGGACGTGGGCCCCCAATGCCAAGTGCGCCGCCTTCCTCTCGCCGCCGCCAAGGGGTTTCCTTCCTCTCAAAGGCGCCGCGCCACGTGTGTGCTCTTCACGCTACAGACTCAAAACGCAAAGACTCCTTCCACCCCCCCCCCCCGCCCCCCGCCTACCACCACCGTTCCTCTGAGCTCCCAGCCCGGCGCTAGGGAAGTAACCTAATGGGAGTGACATAGCCTTTGAGAAAACCGACCATTGATCTCGTGTTCTCTTCAGTTCGGAGAGGTTGCTCAGCGTTCAATTCCACTTCCCTCCCATTTCAGTCGTCCCCGCCCCCCCCCCGCCCCCCCCCCCCAGGCCAGGGGCTGCGGAAGAGGGTGCCGGGAAGCGGTCAGTGTCGGGGAGGGGTGGGGGGAGGTCCTCCCCAGGGTGTGGCCCGTGCCGCCAACATTGAAGGATGGAGGGCGGTTTACATCGACATCAGCATCTACCTCTCTTCCCATCGGGCAATAAATTCACTCACAAGACCTGGTTTCGGGAAAGAAAAGAAACCAAACACCCGCCTCCGATTTAGACAGGAGATGTCTGAGGAGACCCCACCTCACTCTCCTCACAAGAGGCGAGGGTGTGCCGCGGAGAGGCTGGTAGAAAGCCGATCAGAGACGCCAACCGACCTGTCGGGCTGTGGAACCCACCCCCACGGGAGGTGAATGTGGAAGTGTGTGTCTATCCACTCGGGCCCAACAGCAATCTGCACGCACAGATGCTGTCTCGGTCCACTTGTACTCCTGCAGCTACTCCGTGCGAACCTCCCCGTCTCCACCCTAGTCCTGGCCATTGTCATGTCTGATGGGGACCCTTCGCCTGTCCGGCCCGACCTCCACCCTCCATTCACCTGCACACGGAGCAGCCAGAGCCGTCTTCCCCAAAGGTGAGTCTGACCACACCACGCCCTTCAGTGGCTCAGAATCTCAGAGACAGCTTGTCGGCCGGCGTAACCCCAGCAGTTCTTCGGCTCTGAGCTGTCCCTTCCTACTCAGCTCTTCCCCCAGGATCTTCCCAAAGTCTAAACCCAAGAGTTCTTTACTCTTTCTCGGGGACATGTCAACACCCAGCTTCCTTCACAGTAGATGGTGGCCCTGAGCTGACCCCCAGAGCCTGCGAGTGGGACCTTCCTGGGAACAAGGCTCGTCGTAGATGTCATTAAGTTAAGGGCCTCCACATAAGATAGTCGTGGATTATCCACATGAGCTCTGCCTCTACTGACAAGTGTCCTCGTCGGAGACAGAGGAGGAGGAGGGCGTGTGAAGATGGAGGCAGAGATGGAGGGATGCGGCCACAAGCCAAGGAATGGCGGGAGCCACCAGAAGCTGGAAGAGGCAGGAAGCGTTCTGCCCCAGAAACTTCAGAGGGAGCTTGTGTTTTCCACCAGCCAGTTCATGGTGACTTGTTAGCGTGGCCCCAGGACACGGACACACCCACTGATTGCCTTTCCCTTGGGGAAACCCTTTTGTCATTGAGATGCGGAGTGCAGGCATGAGCTCATCATGAAGTTCCTCTGATGTGATGTATCTTCCAGGAATCTTTCCCACTCCCCTCTGGGGCAAGGCTCTTGGAACTCAGAACGTCAGTGAGAACCTAGCTGCCCACGCCGGAGGGGGCTGAGGGCAGAGGGAGAACATGCTCCACCAGGATCAGCGTTTTCAAGTGATCCCCGCCCCCCGAACACTGTAAGCGCATCTTCTGAAATTGTCCTGAATTCTCACTGAGAGGGAAACACGCAGTCCAGCAGACACGCGGCTCAGGGATTCATCCCGGAGCTGCCTCCTTACAGAGGGAAACCCTGCCTCCCTCGTGCCTGCGTTTGCTTCTCATAAGCACACAGCCGTCTTTGCTAGATTTTTCTTAAGGTGTGATTCGACTCTCGGTGACCGAACAGCTCCTATTAACCGGGAGGTAATCTCTGGAGGGACCTTTCTTCAGCCCAGAGGTTCTTCCTGATCATCGCTTCTCATCTCTTCCTGTCCGAGTCTCCAGGCCCCTCTGCGGCTTCCGTGGGCTCTCCTCGCTGCCTTTTCCCGGGAACAGAGAACCGACCCCACGCAGAAACCTCAGGCTCTGAATGATGCGCTCGCCGAGGGCCTTGCCTCAGAATAAAATAGCAAATGCGGTATCACGGCCATTGTACCCTGGTTTGAGCGCAAGCGTAGCCTTCAGGGAGACCTGGGTCCGAATCCCAACTTTGCTTTAACAAGTGTGTGACATGGGGCCGCAGTGTCCTTATCTGTGAAATGGAAGGAACATCTGCCTTATAGGCAGTCATGAGGGGCAGAAGATCTGTGATAGGGAAAGGAGTTAGCGCTGACTGTGTCACCTTTTCTCCGTTTACCATTTCTCATTCACTCCTGAATGGATCCATGAGGGAACGCAATATAGCCGTTGAAAATAATGCTTCGTAAGAGTGTTTAATAACGAGCCAAAGGCCTGTGTCATATTATTAAGTGAGAAAGATTGTTAAGCAGCATGCATGCTATGACCTCAATTTAGGTAAGAAAATATACAAGAATCTATACAAATCTGTACATAAAAATGTATGAAAAAAAACCAGAAGGATACATACTGAAACTTCCATGGCGGTTATCTTTAATTGGTGGTATTTTAAAATAATATTAGTAACTTAGTCATAAATATTTTCTTTCCGCCCATACTTTTCAAAGTCTCTATGTAATCCACTTCTAATCAGAAAAAATATTTGCTCTGGCCATGGGTAAGTGACTTGCCTGCCTTCGTATTGGCAAATCGGGGTTAATGGGATCGAAGGAGAAATACACATTACAGGGCCTTGTACGCCACAGAGATCTCAGTGTAGGAAATCGGTGTTGGCTCTGCTGTCCTGCAACTGCTCAGCGAGGGGGAACCGCTGTTGGGCTGAAAGGAAAGATTCGGCACAAGGTAAAGCTCAGTTGCTCCACACGCAGGCTTGCTGTGTCCGCGAGACACCCGCGGAGGTGCTGCCGGCGGGAGGTGGTCACTACGGCAGCCGGCTGGCTCTGCGGGTAGGTGGCCCACGTGGCTTTACACTTGCCTGTGCTCAGAAGGGGCTCACACTCTGTTGTCACTGTTTTGAAATTCTTTTTAAAAAAGTATTTGTATTGATTTCAGAGAGGAAGGGAGGGGGAGAGAGATGAGGGAGAATGATGAATGATGAGAGAGAAGCATCGATCGGCAGCCTCCCGCACACCCTACACTGGGGATCGAGCCTGCAACCCGGGCATGAGCCCTGACGGGGAATCGAACCCTGACCTCCTGGTTCATAGGTCGATGATCAACCACTGGGCCACGCCAGCCGGGCTATTTTGAAATTGTTATATATATATATATATATATACATATATATAATTGATTTTTTACAGAGAAGAAGGGAGAGGGATAGAAAGTTAGAAACATTGGTGAGAGAGATCGATCAGCTGCCTCCTGCACGCCCCCTACTGGGGATGTGCCTGCAACCAAGGTACATGCCCTTGACCGGAATCGAACCTGGGACCCTTCAGTCTGCAGGCCGACGCTCTATCCACTGAGCCAAACCGGTTCGGCATGAAATTCTTTTTTTAAAAATATATTTTATTAGTTTTTTATAGAGAGGAAGGGAGAAGGATAGAGGGTTAGAAACATCGATGAGAGAGAAACATCGATCAGCTGCCTCCTGCACACTCCCTGCTGCGGATGTGCCCACAACCAAGGTACATGCCCTTGACCAGAATCGAACCGGGGACCCTTGAGTCCGCAGGTTGACGCTCTATCCACTGAGCCACGCCAGCGGGCTATTTTGAAATTCTTAATACGTTTTGAACAAGAGACCCACCTCTTGGCTTTGCACTGGGCCTTGCAAATAGCACAGCCTGGAATGCAGGTGCCTGCAGGGGCCTTGCGTGCAGTTAAGGAAACAGGCCGCTCTACAGGAAGAAGGACAGATGGTGAGTAAGAGGAAGGAAGCGCGCCCTCGCTGAGCCTGGAAGAAGCTACAGGCAGAAACGAGGAAAGCGGAACCTCGGGGAACAGCCCAGTGGACCCAACAGCTGGTAGCCTTTGTGCAACTTACCGTCTGCTGCCCAGCAAACGGGCTCACTGAACTCTGAGTGGCGGGCTCTCCCCTCTCCGGTCACATCACACATTTGAGAATTTCTTCGCACTTGAGATAGATAAGGCTCTGAAATGGAAGAGACACCTGTAAAAACAGAAAATGCCCCTTCTAAAACACATCCACCTAGGAAGGGAAATATGAGCTAAAAAGACACCACAGTTCTGCTCTGTGGGATCCCTGTCCGCCACAGAAAGCCCCACACGATCTATTCATCCCGAGATAAAGGCCTGGGGGGTGTAAGGCTTGGCCGCATGCCCTGGCTGCGCGCTGACTCCTTAAGAAGGCTGAGGTCACGGAGCTGGACCTGGAGGCTGGGGATCCCGATTGGCTGTGGCCACTTCCTCACAACCGCTCTGATTGGCTGTTTTGAATTGTATGTAGCATCCTGCTTCCGTCCTTCGGGTGATGTCATCTGAACTGGCTGGGGGGAAGTTGATTGGTACCAGTTTCTGAATGAATCAGTTCCTCTTTGTGAAGTAACAGACTTCATACCAAGGAATTGACGAGCTGAGTTTGACATCGGGGCGGCCACCCCAAGCATTACTCAGACCATCTGTGTTTTTGTGCCAAAGAGTCTTCTGTTAACACCTCCCCAGCATTACCAACATCTTTTCATCGTAGTGGTTAGTTGTTAACGACAGAGAGATAATGCAGAGCTCGGGCAGCCTCCGGCCACGCCTGCACTGTCCGTCCACAGCTGCAGATGGGAGCTTACAAGAATGAGCAGGAGGCCCGTTGGTGACTCAGTGGTCACCCTTGCCCCTTGCTCCCCACGGAACAGATAGCTGTGTCCATACCAGACAGAGGAGCTTCACGTTCTGATTGTTACTTGGAGTTCATACTACAACTGCTCATTGCATGCGCTGGTTCAGGGCACAAGTAAACCTCTGCTCCCTTGTAGGTGAAGTCCGTCAAGCAATTTTCCCCCTCTTTTCTAATTGTAATTTTTTAAAATCTTTATTGTTGAAAGTATTACATAGGTCCTCCTCCCTCTTCCCTCCCCCGCCCTGTCTTTTTAGCCAGTCCCTGCCCTCAGGCCACTCTGGAGGCTCCCTGCGGCCACCTGCATTCCTGGTTGGATTTCCCCACCACCCCATTGTCTGTGTCCATGGTTGCGCACACATGCATACAAGTTCTTTGGTTGATCTCTTCCCACCCCCACCTCCCGCGCCCACCGTCCCTCTGAGATTCGACAGTCTGTTTCATGCTTCTGTCTCTGGATCTGTTTTGTTCATCGGTTTCTTTTGTTCATTAGATTCCACATAGGAGTGAGATCATGTGATACTTGTCTTTCTCTGTCTGGCTTATTTCACGCAGCATAATGCTCTCCAGGTCCCTCCGTGCTGTTCAATGGGTAAGAGATCCTTCCTTTTACTGCTGCGTAGTATTCCATGGTGTAAGTGTACCACAGCTTTTGTTCCCCACTGTCAAGCAACTTTTCACCCTTAACAGGAAGAGCTCAGAATCTCCAAGGGTGGAATTCTAAGAGCCCTGAACGGGTCGCTGATTCCTACAGCTGAGGACCGCAGAACAAGCAGTGTTTCCACCTAGGAGGGGTTGCCAGCCTCTAACTGCGATCACAATTTTCTTAAAACCAGATATAGGCACGTTCCGAAATGTCACCTCCATAAAAAGGAAGCTGGCTTTGGATTTATCGATGGTGGTTGATTTTTGTTTCCCTTGCTGGTTACCAGGTGACAGAAGCCCAGGGTGGCTGGGGCGTCCGCCTGTACCTCGCGGGCCTCCCTAAAAGGCGAGACGAGGCAAGGCAGGGCGAGGCGAGGTGAGGCGAGGCGAGGAGCCGGTTCCGACGCCCGCTGCGCTGCTGAAGAAGACGGGACGCAGTGCTGTCCGCGGGCAGCACAGACTTCAAAGGTAAACCCGGCCGCCTCCCTGGCAGGGCTCCCAGTGAACTCGTGTCCGGCTGCTGCCGAAACAGACCCACACGAACAGGGGCTTCAAGCAACACAGACTTATCCCCTTGCATTTCTGCAGCCCAGAAGCGAGGCTCCCGGGCGGACACCAGGGGTGGGCAGGCTGGTCTCCGTTCGGAGGCTCGGCGTCGCCACCTGCATTCCCGGCTGGGGTCTCTTCCTCCGTCTTCAGAGCCAGCGATGGCCTGGCCAGTCTTTCTCACATCACATCGCCTGACAGGGATGTTCTGCCTCCATCTCACGCACTTTCAAGGATGCTCATGATTACTTTGGGCCGACTCGTGTGTCCCAGGGTAATCTCCCATCGCAAGACCCTTAACTCAGCCACAGCGGTGAGCACCCTTCCCCTGGAAGGTGACACACTGGGAGGTTCGGGGACTGGACTGTGGGCGTCTTCCTTCAGGCTCACTTCGCCCTGCTTGTTAGACAGACCGGCATCGGACGGCTCACCTGACCCTCTCCACGGCATGTTGGCCCGGCTGAGCCCCATGAACGAGGAGCCAGGAGGTGAAGGTCATTCTGTCTGGAGTCTGCTGTGGAAATATCGGCGAGAACTCCGCCTGTTTTTTTTTTAATTTCTTTTTTTTTAATCCTCACCTGAGGATATTTTTCCATTGATCTTTTGGAGTGAATGGGCGAGAGAGGGAAAGACAGAGAAACATCGATGTGAGAGACACACAGCCATTGGTTGCCTCCTGCACGAGCCCCAACCAGGGCCCGGGCCGGAGAGGAGCCTGCAACCAAGGTACATGCCCTTGACTGGATCGAACCCAGGGCCCTTTGGTCCATAGGCCAATGCTCTATCTACTGAGCCAAACCGGCCAGGGCTGAACTCGGCCTGTCTTAATGAGAAAACAACGTTAAAGAAATTACCTCAGTTCACTCCTTAAAGCTTCTAATATTTATTCAAGAAAAGTCCCTTCCCTATTCCAGAATTCCAATTAAACCCCAGAAAGGTGATGATCAGGGGCCAAGGAACCTGGGTTTTGTACCCACTGAGGCTCTGAACCCTCACGCCTGCGCCTGGGTCTGTGTGACGAAGCCGAGAGCTGACCAGAAACAGGCAAAGCCAGCCTGTGGCTTATGCCAAGTGAACGCACCAAAGCCGAGGCCTTTCCTAAGACTAATGACAGATTGAACACAGACATCTGAGCTCAGGAGGCACCCAGGAGCCCCATCGAGGCCCGTCTGTGCACGGCCTCAGGGCCACGAGGGAAATGGCGCTGTCTGCCTGTCGTGGAAACAGGATGTCGAGATCCCAGCGCCGACCCGGAGCCCGGGCCAGGCCAGACATGAAAGCGGGAGCGGCTCCCTCCGCACGGATTTCTGGGACCGGCTCCTGCTCCGCCTGACAGAGTCACGCACAGGCTGGCCCGTGCCCACGCCGCTCCCAGCGGAGGCGGCTGCTTTGAACGTTCCGCAGGCTGCAGCCTCCTCCGTGGACCTCAGCCACGAGCGGGACTGGGAGCAATTACCCCGAGGCCCGTGTCCTTCGCGGGGCCTCCCCAGCTACTGCCCCGGGAAGTGGGGGAGGGAGCGGCCGCCCCCTGCCCACCGCTTTTCCTTCCAGGCCGCGGGACCGTTTCAACTGATTCTGATTACCCTGGCGCCAAATAAACGAAAACATTTCAGAGACATATAATCATCCATCACTGCGAAGAGAGGAGAAATGTTTCATGTTCGCTGTGTTTATAAATACACTTAATGAGAACAGGGCAGTGCCGGCCTGGCCTTCCTCCCCTCCAGGGCGGCCGCTGAGGCCCCTCGGCCCTGCGCCAGGTCACCCCGGGCCCCGCCACCCCCTCGGGCATCGGGCATCGCACCCTGATGTGGCTCACAGGGAGTCAGGGGCCAGGGCCTGTCCCTCCGCGGCCCCGGGAGAGGGACAGAAGCCAGGGAGAGGTAAGCGGCTCGTGCATGGGGAAGGCAAAGCCAGCTGTTTCCCCATCTGGCTGAAGGCAGCCCAGGGGAACGGAGCAGCACCATTGCCAAGGAATTAGCGATTGTGTGCACAGAGTAAGGCAGCCGCCCCTGGGGCCTGGTTTTAAGCGAATGGCAGGCTGAGCTTCATACAGCGTGTAGGTCGCGTCGATGCCAGGAGGAGGGGCGTCTATGTCATCAGTTTGCACATTCGCTCTACAACGTGCAGGCTGCCACCTAAGGAAATGTCGGTTCAGGATGTGCAGACAGTGGTACATCTTTAGGAGAATTCCATCGGAAGCCGCAATGCTCTCTAACCACTCTCTCCTCCTGGCTGGGTCTTCAGCGGGTCCCACGTGCTCTCGGCATCCCAGACACCTCCGAGGCCATGCCTGTTGGAGCTCTGTGAGTGTGGCAACACGTGTGCCGTCCCTACGCACATTCAGTGCGTTCCGTCCCGGTCTGCAAATGTCACTCTGGCGATGTGTTAAATATTTGCATCCCCCTTTGACTCATCAGCAGGGCCAGGCCCCTGGGGTATATGAGAGACTCCTTACAAGTCGTTTATGCAAAACATATCTCCATGTTAATGACCAGGGGTGCACAAGAGGGGGAGACCCAGCCATTCCAACACCACACAGGGCCCTGTTCCCAGCACCATCTGAGACATGTCGCTCAACGAGTGAGATCATCCCCAGAAGCAGTAAGAGGGCAGGCCCCACCCACTCTGTTCTCACAAAATTTGCAAGAAGAAGTCGTAACGTTACTTATTTTAAGGACATGTCAGTCCTTCAGGCAGAAACAAATGTGGAAGTTGGGAGGTCTGTGTCCCACCCTCATTTGGGGCGGAGCCACCAGAGCGGGGACAAGCGCGCTCCTCTCAAAGGTGAGCGTCCGGGTGGTGAGTGTCCGGGTGGCGTGTGCAGCTCCCTGCATGTGGAGCGGGTTCCTTGACTCCTGGGAACAAGGCAGGACCCTGTGGCTCTCAGGGTGCATCCCATCCCGTCTGGGAGTGAAGGGAGGAAGGCGTTGTTTATAGGATTGATTGGCACATCTCCCTGTGCTGTTCAGATCTGCCCTCCCTGGAGCGGCAGGAGGCTGTCCGAGCTCCGGGGCAAAGCCCGCAAGGCCGGTGCGCACACGCACTGAGATTTAGCCTTCGGAAAGCAAGTCAGTGTGTATGTCCCGCTGGGTTCTCGCAAGAACCTTGGGAAGGTGAGGAATGGTGACTAGGGGTGTGACATGACATGTTGGTGGTCAAGTAGCAATGGAAAGGCGAGGGACCCCTGAACCAGCTGCTGCACCCTGTACCCTCCTGCCTATGAAAGCACTTGTCAATCACCTTTATTCATCGGTGGCAGGTGGTTTCAAAAGTGGCCCCAGTTCTTCAGGCCTCCTGCAGACCCATCCTCTATCACATGACTTTGCAGTCCTCCATCAAGAGTTGCAGTCTGCCAGGCTGGCGTGGCTCAGTGGTTGAGCATTGACCTATGAACCAGGAGGTCACAGTTCAATTCCTGGTCAGGGCACATACCTGGCTTGCTTCCCTAGTAGGGGGTGTACAGGAGGCAACCGATCAATGATTCCCTATTATCATTGATGTTTCTTATCTCTCTTTCCTTATCCCTTCCTCTGAAATCAATATAAATATAAATATATATATATATATATATATATATATATATATATATATATTTTTTTTTTTAAAGAGAGAGATGCAGTCCACTTCCCCACCTCTTGATTCAGGGCTGGCCTTGTGACTTGCGTTGGCCAGTGGAATGCAGCAGAAAGACAATGGCCGTTCCAAACTTAGACCTGGAGAGATGCCGCACATATATCTGTTTACTCTCGCTGTCACCGCCACACTCAAAAGAACCTGCCTGGGCTGGCATCCTGAGGATGAGACCACAGGGAAGATAGCCCACAGTCCCGGCAAAGGCTGTCCTAGACTAGCCGACTGCAAACATACGAGAGAGGCCAGCCAAGATCAGCAGAGCTGCCCACCCAGCCGACAACTGACAGAAGGTTGAGATGGGAACCTCTACTTGTCCGTGTCTACGTGACAAACGGGGTTTATTTTAGAGTTCAGGTCTATTACAGGATGTCAGCACTTACTGAAAATGGAGTCGATACAGAAGCTGGTGATGGACTGGGGTCCTGGAAAATGATAGCCTGCTCAGGTTTAAGGAATTCCACCCCTGACTCCGGGACCCAGCGCGTATATAGCTCACGTGCAAATGGATGACAGTGAAGAGAAAGCAGGAGACTGAACCCATCATCTAGAATGTTCTGGCCAGACACTAATGTAAATCAGAACTATGTGTGCAGTGTTTATTACCTAGATGTATTTTGGAAAGAAAACAGAAAAAAAAAAAGTTATATTCCTTTCCAACAAAAGAATGGGGTGTCAAAATAACGGGGTGTCATTTTGGTTACTCTAGATATCTGGCCAAATGGGAAAGGCTACTGAGGGGTAAGTAGCCAATGAGAGGTAACCAACATTATTAAGGAAATGGAGGAGACATTTGGTGAGAGATTAATTTAATTAAATGCACATATTTAGCTTAGAAAGCTAAGGAGGGAGGGAAGTCATTTCCTTTTTTAACCCTTTCAAGGCTATGAATTAGGGCAACCACTACGTCAATTCCAATTCATAAAGTATTGAGGCCTGGGTAGACCCAGAGCCCAAGGTCACCTTGACCAGCATATAGTAAATGTCCAGAAGTCTCTATGCCTTACAACAACTCTTCACTTTCTCAGGGACAGGGCCCTTGTCCTTCATGCCTGTCTCAGCACCTGCTCCCCAGCCCCCGCCCGGAAAGACACCGGGGACCCTGAAGTGAATAAGAAATAGAATGGCAAACTTACATGAATGCATGGGTGGTAAGTCCATAGCCATTTAGTCAGGAAACACGGGTTGTTTCCAATACAATCCTTGCTTGTCAGTACACAAAACATATCCTCGCGCTATAATAACCAATTAATGAGCAAAAAACTTGCAAACAGCAGTCATGATGTCGGAGAAACAATGAGTTAGGTGGCTATGGGTGGGAGCCCATCTGTGAGTCAGGATGGGCTGGTGGTGACCGCAAACTGCCCCCACGTCAGTGGTTCACCACCACAGAGGTCATTTCAGCCCATGTTGCTCACCACGCACTGGCCACGTCCACTCTGACCTGCTGGAAAGCCATCTCAGCCAAGACCCCACCGGCCTCCTGTCAGCAGGAACCAGGAAGGAGGGGCATGTGGGGGTGAGGCGAGGGCAGAGAGCATTCTGGACGATCATGCAGTCCACTCCCACCCCCACCCGATCATTCTGGTTGCTAACTCGGTGATGGTAAAAGTGCCTTCTGCACGTTTCAATAGACGACCCGTGTCATTGATGCCATTCTGATCATTTTTAAAGAATTGCTTAAAGCCCCAGCTGTAGTGGCTCAGTGGTTGAGCATCGACCTAAGAACCAGGAGGTCATGGTTCCATTCCTGGCCAGGGCACGTGCCTGGGTTGCGGGCTCCATCTCCAGCAGGAGACATGCAGGAGGCAGCTGATCCATGATTCTCTCTCATCACCGGTGTTTCTATCTCTCTCTTCCTCTCCTTTTCTCTCTGAAATCAATAAAAATAACATTTTTTAGAAAAGAATTGCTGAAAGGAAGAAATGCGTTTGACACTTTGGGAGCACACTACAACGTGACAAATAAAAACAATGTCTTAAGCCACTCACTCTCTTGGGGGGGAGCGTGGACGTGAAATTGCACCTCCCAGTCTTCCCCGATTGACTGGAAAGGCAGTGTTTCCCTTCTCCGTCATGGATGGAGAAGGTCCCCCAAGGGCACATTAACTCAGCTAACCAGCGACACGTGGCCACCATTAGGTAAGAGCTAACGTGGACTTAGTGTGCGCCAGCAGGTTTTCTGAGAGCTTCCTGGGCATTCGCCAAGTCAGTCCTCACCGCCACGCTCTTAGTAAGAAATGCGATTATCGCCATTTCACAACAACGGTGGGAAAGGAAGGCCTGATCCCCTTTCCCGGTGAGGAAACCGAGGCCCAGGACAGTTAGATCGCTGGCCCACGTCCAGGTAACGAGTCGGTGGCTGAGCTGAGATTCAGACTCAGGGGATGTCACACCCTGCTCCCGCCCGCCGCCCGGAGCTGAAATGGACAGGGGCTTTGTCTATGTCACGCAGTGAAGTGATGCCCGATACATAGGACGTGCTCTAAGGTACGGATGGAGGTGTTTTCAAACGTCTCTCCCTCCCCTGCCCCCTCAGCCTCCACTGTTTAAGGTCCCTTCGAGATTTTTCTGCCAAAGCCATATATGGGGCAGGGAGGCACGGGCAGGGGGAGAGATCTGCTTTTCCTTGTAACAATTTCACAACTAAGTGTTTCATAGATGACAAACCGGGGCAGCCCTGCCTCCTTCCCTTTGTTAAAGAGTTTCCCCGGCCTCGTGCGTGATCTGACCCGGTTGTTCCCTCAAAATAAGTCAGGAGGGAAACTTCCCGAATGCCCACCTGGCAGGACTGAACTCAGCTGTCCCGGAACGGAAGTGGGAGAGGGGCCGGCACTCAGCCCAGAGGGAGCCCGGGAGGGAGCCCCCTGCTGAAGGCCGGCACCAGGAGGCCAGGCGGGAGCCGCAGCCCGGTCTCAGTGGGGGGGCGGGGGCGGGGGCGGGGGTCGTTGATGGAGCGGTACCGCCTGCCCTGCCCGCGGTGGCGGGTAATTGAGGGGTTCATTGTGCGCCTTTGGTGTCTCAGGTGTATTTCCTAAACCAACACAAAGAGAAGGTGAGGGCCAGCACATGGAGGTGTTTGTTTCCAGCTCCGGCCAATTGCTGGGGCCCTGAAACAAAAGTGCGTGCAGATGCGCGGGTGGGAGGCGGACTCCGAGGGAAACCCAAACCTCTCCTTGCAGGCCCCGCCCCGCTCCCAGCTGTCGCCCATGTCCACTCGGCATGGCTGCCACCTGGCACTTCGCAGGCCGGCTTCTCGCTGGCAAGGAGCAGAGGAGGACAAGACGGCAGCGAGGCGCGCCGGACGAGACAGCAGGTGAGTCCAGCAGGGAAAACAGGGTCCCTCTGGCCATGGTCTCACTGCTGGATGGGCCACTTGCAAGGTGAGCCCGTTATACTCCCCAGGGCCTTGAAAGGGCTAAAGAAAAGAGGGGGGAGGGTAACGCAGGCCAGCTTGCACTGAGCCCATGGGCCTCCTCCACTGTCGCCTCTGTACTAAACTTCACCCCAAAGCTTCTGCCCCGCGAGTGATGTGTGGACACACCCGTATCTCCCAGGTGGGCACCCAACCAGGACGGCCGGCTGAAATACGGGACACCCAGTGCAATCTGAATTTCCATTAAACAGTGAATAATTCGTTACTGTAATCTCTCCCACGCAGGAGTTGGGGCAGACTAAATCCGTATTCATTTCTTTCTCTAAAGTTCAAAGGTAACAGTGCATCCTCTTCTGTTGCATTTTGCTAAGTCTGGCATCCCTACCCTCCTGGCATCACAGACGTGTGTCCCTGGTAGAGATAAACTTGAACTTGAGAGTAAGCGATGGGCCAACAATATGCGAGCCCATTAGGTGAGTCAGGCTGGAGATACAGTGAAATCACCAAGTTATTCCAAGCGTTTCCTGTCCCCCCAGAAGAGGGGACGAGCTCAGGCTCATTTATTCCTCAGGTGATATGAATAATGGAGAAAATTCTGGAGGTAAAAGCTGTGCATTTTATAGGTGAAAGGTTGTGGACCTAAAAGAACTCCGCCGACCTCTCACCACCGGAGGAAGCGGGGCCAGGTTGTCCAGGGCAGCACTGACCCGGAGGCAGCACAGGGCAGGGGCAGCGTTGTCAATACCGACTCATACCTCCATCTCTGATTTTGAATTTCCATTGGTGTCTCTGAAAAGGGCACCCCGGGGGGCATGGCAGGCAAAGAGGGGTAAGACCATTTCATCAGCATGGTTTCCTGGTTTTACCTGGTGACCTGGGAGCCTGAAGCCAGAATGGCTGTTGGTGAACGCTTGAGTAACTCCAGTCTGAGTAGCTCCAGCCTGAGTAGCTCCAGCCTGAGTAGCTCCAGCCGGAGTAGCTCCAGTCTGAGTAGCTCCAGCCTGAGTAGCTCCAGCCTGAGTAGCTGCAGCCTGAGTAGCTCCAGCCTGAGTAGCTCCAGCCGGAGTAGCTCCAGTCTGAGTAGCTCCAGTCTGAGTAGCTCCAGCCTGAGTAGCTCCAGTCTGAGTAGCTCCAGCCTGAGTAGCTCCAGCCTGAGGAGCTCCAGCCTGAGGAGCTCCAGCCTGAGTAGCTGCAGCCTGAGTAGCACCAGCCTGAGGAGCTCCAGCCTGAGTAGCTGCAGCCTGAGTAGCACCAGCCTGAGGAGCTCCAGCCTGAGTAGCTGCAGCCTGAGTAGCACCAGCCTGAGGAGCTTCAGCCTGAGTAGATCCAAGGAGGAGACAGCAGGAATCCAGCATGATTGGCAGCAGAGTGATAGTCAGGCATCGGACGAGATAACCTCTGCACAGTAAGAGGCAGCAGAAACAGGGTTAATCATCTGACTTAGCATCAGATTAGCGATCTTCTCCGGGTCTGCCTTTGTGTGGTCGACCAGCTATAGGTGCGTGGAGCACGGGAAGGCTGTGTTCGGGCTTGCCCGTACATTGGTACCAAGTGAGGGCAGAGCCTAAAGTGAAGTCAGTACCCTGGACTTGCACGCGCACCTGTGTGTGTGTGTATGTCTGTATGTCTGCCTGTCTGAGTGTCTGAGTATGTGGGTGTATATAGTTTTTGAAGTGAAATACAAGTTCATTTTTTCTGCTGGAAAAAAAGTATCTTACTAAGTTTCATTTTTGTCAAATCATTAAGCTACAACTCTAGATACTTCTAGAGCAAAAGGTATGGCCATGTGAAGTGAGGTTAGAGTCAGGACCTCTCTGAAGAACCACTTATCTGGGCTTTCCGGTGGCATTGGGGTTCATAATCATGTCTCACGCCCGCCCTCAGAACCCCACCACTGTGTGGAACTCAGCAACAGAGAGCACCATCCTTCTCCGCCATCTCCCTCTGTTCTGTCACCGCAGATGCTCTGCAAATGTTTTTTGAATTTCACTGAAACAGAGGAAGCCATGTGACCAGCTTAGGTCCATGTGGACAAGCATGTCCATGTCATCATCAACTTCACATGAACTTTCTACTCAGGCAGAGGAGCTGCGTGTCTGCACAGCAGCGAACTGGCCGCCACTCCTGTGTTTAGTCTGTGGAGGCGTCGTGAGGGAACAGATCTCAAGTGGCTCTTTCTTGTCAAGTCTGCTGACCTTCCCATAGTCTTGGCTTCTTTTGTCTGTCTTTTCAGCATCGAATCCTTTCACTCCATCCCTGGAAACGCCTTCCTCCGCTCGTGGCACCCGCTTCCTTTTTCTTTATGCTGCTGCTCTCCTCACCCGCCCTGGCTGTCTCCCCCACGCCCTCTCCACATTCCGGTCAGTAGATTTGTGCTTTCCTTCACTCTGAAAATGAGCTGGTCAGCCGCATGGCCTCAGCCTGCAGCTCACCATGGGTGCTTTGTACATCTCTGTCTCTTCCCCAACAAAAACGACTGTCAGGACAAGGGGGTGTTACAAACCACCCCAAAACTCTACGGCTCAAAACAGCCACCAGTGACGACTGCTCAGCCCTCATGGGACCTGGGCAGTGCTGCTGATCATGGCTGCAATTGGCTGGTTGGTTCTTCTGGGTTAGGCTGGAGCCCACCTAAGTGTCCAATGGTCACCTGGCTCCTGGCTGACCTAGAGGGTCTCGGCTGGAATGACTGGCTCCCTTCCAGGTGTCCCCGCTTCCAGGACATCAGCGCACGCACATTCAAATGAGCAAGCACTTTTCCAAGCCTCCTCTTTCATCAAGTTCATTACCATCCCATTGGCCAATGCATGTCACAAGGCTGAGCTCAGGGTCAGAGTGGGAGGGGACCACAGTTAAAGGGAAAGGGATATGGCTACAGGAGGTGTGAAAGGAGGCTGCCCATGGAGTCAACCTATCACAGTCCCATTGCCCTCCATTCCTACTGCCCATATCCATAGTCAAAGTGCTTCTTATTCCACAGCCTAAGAATTTCAGCCTCTGATTCCCCAGCTGTTTATTCTAATAAATCAGTATCTATCCAGCCATTCACTCATCCAGCCATCCACTCATCCATCCATCCATCCATCCATCCATCCACTCATCCATCCATCCACTCATCCATCCATCCACTCATCCATCCATTCACTCATCCATACATCCACTCATCCATCTATCCATCTATTAATTCCTCCATCCATCCACTCAGTCACCCATCTATCCATTAATTCATTCAAAAAGTTCTATATACTGAGCATAGTGATAGGTGCTGGAGATCTAATAATGTCCAAAAATGGCCAGAACTCTGTTCTCAAGAGTTCACACACAGATGAACAGGATAGTTATAACCGGCTCAATTTCCCTAAACTCCAATTTCCTTCCATCACATTCCTACCCTAAAGCTTCTGATGGCTCCCAGGTGAACAGAATGAAACAAACTCCTCATCCTGGTCTTTAAGGTTCTCCTTTACTTGGCCCAGGATTTCCCTTCCCAAATGGGTCCTTCTCTTGTCTCCCTTCTCTTCTCTCCCCACCAGGCTGGGCTCCTCACTGTCTCCCAGCAGGCTGAGCTTTTTCCTGGTCTGCCTGTGGCCTCAGAGATCTGCCCCACCCCCCTACTGCTCTCCCTGGCCTTTGATCTGTCGAAGATGTATGTGTCTAATGCCAACAAAACAAGATGTGTGTCTGTGAAGGTTCAGCTCAGAACTCCCCTGCTCCATGGCCAAAGGCTTTCAGCCGCACAGTTTCCCCCTGACTCAGACAGCAGCCTCTGCCCAGCCTGAGGCTTGTATGCAGTTTGGTGAACCATGTCCAGGGCTGGGACTAGGGCGAGGCGAGTGAGACACCTGGGAACACTGTTTCAGCAAGCACGCCTTTTAGGGGTGCGCACGTTCAGAGTTGGCATGAGAGTCAGTGCTCCCTTAAAGGTTGCATCTTTAAGCCTCAGACATGTCTTCCCACTTCCAACCCTGGGCATTCCTGTTGTTGTGTGTGTGTGTGTGTGTGTGTGTGTGTGTGTGTGTTTAATCTGCTATTTCTTTTTTTAAATTTTTTTTTTTAAAAATATATTTTTATTGATTTCAGAGAGGAAGGGAGAGGGAGAGATAGAAACATGAATGATGAGAATCACTGACTGGCTGCCTCCTGCACACTCCACCCTCGGGATTGAGCCTGCAACCGTGGCATGTGCCCTGACCAGGAATCAAGCTGTGACCTCCTGGTTCATAGGTCAACACTCAACCACCGAGCCAGCCGGCCGGGCTGCTGTTCATTTCTTACATGAATGGTTCAGAAGCCCATGAGCCTTCTTCTGAGCTGCACTCATCCGTCCAGCCTAAGATTAGGAGGTAACTACTCAGGGAAGTAACTGCAGTGCAGGGGGAGTGGGCTGTTCCTGATACTTGGTAATGCCGAGGGGAAAGATCAGAAGAGACAAAAGTGCAAAGATGAAGGGGGATTGGATATTTCTGCCAAAGATGAAGACAAGTGAATTCTCATCGTGATAATGGAAGAATGGAAGGGCAGCAACACCACCATGATGGAGAGCGTCCTTGGCAGGCACGCGGCACTGTGTGGAGGAGGAGGAGAAGAAATGGGGAGGAGGGGGAGGAGGAGGAAGAGGAGAAGGAGGAGGAGAGCCCGGTGGGGAGTGGGGGAGACCTACATGTGAGTTCACAGGGTGCACGCATGGATGAAGGGGCCCTGAGACCTGAGTTTCTTAGTGAGGACAAAGCTGGACATATGTGTACATACATGAATGGCCATGACCATGGCCAAGTTCAGTGAGTAAAGAGAAAGGAGCCCCATGGATCATAGAAAATTGATATTTTAAAAGGAGGAGGAATTGACAAGTGAGACCAGTCAACAGAACAGGATGGATTCCTATTCAAAGCAAAAGGCATGGCAGGAAGAGGTTAAAGGCCCCCCACAACATTTGGTCAAGTGTGTGTCCCCTGAATTCCTTCCCACGGACAATGGATCCCTGTAGACAGAAGAAGCAAGAGACTCAGGGAGCTCAGGATGCTTTCTGAGTCCAGGATGATTTAGGCGTAATTTCTGGCCTTTGGACAGTCACTGATTTGGGTTTCTGATCCCCCTCCCCCACTAACGTCACTCAGAAACGAAGGTCTTGAGTCTCAGTTCACACCGTGCGGTCCTTCACTCTCCCTTTGCAACATGAATCAGAGAATCGTAAAGGAGGGTGGTAAAATCTGAGCAAGCGCAGGGAAACCAACTAAGAATAATGCCTCCCCAGTAATCAGAAGGCAACCAACACTCATGCGCCCCAAGACCGGGTCCTGGTCCTCTGAGGACAGACAGCCAGGTGAGCCTCTTCCTCTCTGCCTCCCGGTGGCGTTCCCTCGTGGTGGAAGGAGCGCATCCCTGATGTAATCCCTCCTCCCCTCTCCTCCCAGAAACACAGCGGCTTCTGAACTGGCCACCGGGGGGAGGGACGGGGGTCAAGGAGGAGCAAACTCAAGCACACGCCCCACAATTTTAAGCGGGAGACAGTTTTCGCAGTAGAGTTGATGTTTTTAATTGGGACATTTGTGAGGCTCTGGAAGATTAGGCAGTCTGCCTGGAGGCGGGGGCGGGGGCAGGGGGCTGAATGGCATTCTTGCAAGAGAACATCTAATTCGCAAATGAAGTGGGGAGCACTCAGGGTGTCTTCAGCATGGACAGCAGAGGCTGTCTCAACGCGTCCGGACCCGGACTCTGATGGTGGGTCCTGGTGACGTGTGTGTGTGTGTGTGTGTGTGTGTGTGTGTGTGTGTGTGTCCCCAGCGCATGCAAGTGTTAAAATCCACACGTGTGAGTTCCCATATGGAAGCAGCAGCCACTGGTCTCTCACTGATTCCATTCACAGCCACTTTGCATAGTCCAGAGTCCTGGTCTTCACGGCCCCAGTAAGAAAGGTAGCATTATGCTTCGGTTGTGAATGGCTACATGGGCACCTCTGCATTTGCCTACCATCAGGAAGAGGAGTAGCCATGGCAACCAAGTGCGAAGTCCCTGCAGCGGGCGCTTTGCTCAGCGGGGGGACACGCACTGTTCGCCGGGTGCACGGAATGACTGAATCTGGCGCGATCTCACCCACACGGGTCTGGCCGCTCCAACTCTGAGTAACTCTACTCTCCTTGCTTCCCTGCGCCTTCCCTGCCTGGATCTCCTGCTAAAATTAGCCTCAGGCTAGAGGAGCTGGCTGGAAAGTTCAGTACCAACTCGGAATGTTTTCCGTCCTTTGGCCCAGCCCCGCATGCTAAACATCTCTCACATTCAAAGAGAGTTTGTTTGAGGTTCTCGCTTTTACCCCTGGTTTCAGATGGCACCGGGGGCAGAAGAGCCAACATTCTGCAGGAGAAACGGTTCCAAACAGGACCCGTGGCCCGAGGCCCAACGCAGGGGGAGGGATCCAGCCGCCTCCGGACGAAGTAGCCGGGCTCCCGGGTCCTGTGTAAGCGGGGCCTCCGGGCCCTGGAGGGGGCGGCTCTCAGAGTGGACAGGTAAGGCGGGCCCCTCCCTCCCGGGCAAGGCACAGGGCGTGGCATCTGCGAGGCGGTGGCCTGAGAGTAAGGCAGGTACCCACGGGGAGGCCAGCCCAGGGCCGGGCCACCGAGGCCCCTGGAAACACCCCCGGGGGCACGTGTTTTCCACCTGGAAGAACTGCAGGATCCATGTGTCCCCAAACTGCAAACCGGGTGGAAACTGAGACTCGGGTGCCCCTCAAGGACAAACACCTTCCGTGTGTCCACGTGCCACCAGCCTGGCAGGCAGAGCGCACCGGGGCCTCCCTATGTGGGTGGCAGACCTCAGACTGGGAACGTGACCCAGACCCCGCACTTGACATGCGAATGTGGAGTGGCCACGGGGAAAGCTCTACCTGGGAGCCAGTGAGCCACGCCTCTCGTGGATTTCTGCATCTGGAAACATCCAGGGCTCACAGAATCCTGCCCAAATCTGTGATGGTGTCGACGGTAAAAATAAAGCTGTAAGAGTCATGCCAAGGCCGCAAGGCAGAAAGTTAGACCTTTGAGTGGGACAGTCTGGAGGCTGTGGGAAGTGACCCCAGCATATTCCGTGCCCAATCCCTGCTCGTGCGAGGCCCTCCGCGATGCCTCTCAGAGCCTGCTGTGCAGAGGGTCCCCAGGACCCATAGAAATGGATTCCAGTCGGGAGCTCGGACTGGAGCCCAGGATTCTGATTCTCAGAGGCCCCCTGGTCGTGCCCCCGCTGCGGCCCGTGGGCCACCCTGAGCAGCGGGCAGCGGAAACCCCTCTGCCTGCAACAGTGACCACCCAACAGGTTGCCGTGCGGTTGGACGGCCTGCGTGGGACGCGTTGCTGTCTTCCTTCTTTTCTATCCGACTTCCCCGCAGAGCCATGCGTCTCCTTCCGGGGAGGGTACGGGAAAATGCCGGGACGCTCGTCCGGCTGTAAGTTCTCGTGGTGACTTCTACGTGGATCGTACTTTTGCTGGAGGAGCCTGTGCCTCAGAGGGAGGCGCCCCCTGCAGACGCCACCGCGGGCTCCAGGAGGGAGGCCTCGCCGCGGGGTCCGCGCAGCTCTGTCACTTAACCCGAGACCAGGCTCTCGCCGGTCCAGGAGGCCCTGCTGTCAGGCCTGGGTGTAAGCTCACCCCCGAGGCCCTGGTCACCACCACACAGAAGGCTCCTCCTCGACCTCCGCGGGGCAGGAGGATGTAGGAGAGTGAAAACGTGTGCTCTGGAGAGAGATCGGGCGGCAGCGTCCTCCTGGGGTTCGAGACCACACCAGTGCTTTGGGGCGTCTCTTTGGGGTCCACTTTCTGGCCAGAGACTCTGCTTTGCAATAGACACGCTCGGAGACACGGACAGTGATCCTGGACGGAAGACGCCCGGCAGACGATGCGTCCATCAGACTGGAGTGTACACCGCAGCCACACTCTCATCCCAGGCAATGCAACCACGGATCTCGCTACCTTAGTGGTACTTTTAGAGAGCCATCGAAAGCGACACCTGAGCACGCCCCCCCCCCCAAAGTGATATGTGGGGGCTGCGGCCGATCTGAGTGAGGCTGAGCACTGCCATCAATGCCCGGGCAGAGCCCCCGTGGCCACAGCCGCTCGGGGACAGTTCCCCAGGCGCAGCCCAGGCTGAGTCACTTGCAGGAAGTAGGGCAGAGGGCGTGGGTCGCTGCCCAGACCTAAGGAATCCCAACCAGCCCGGCGAAGCCAGCGTGCAGCACTCCCCCGGCGGCTCGCGGGTGACATAGGTGTCTCTGCATCTCAGGCTCCTAAGGAAGTGGAAGGGCCAAGTTCACCGGCACGGGCTGCGCCTCTACTCGCTGTCCTGACTTGGAGGGGGCCCAGCAAAGCTGTCAGTGTCGCCTCCCAGCCGGGACACTGCGGTGGCTGCCGGCGGCCAGCGGGCTGCAGGCCTGCACACTCTGCCCCCTGCTGCCCCAGCCCTGACCGGCACACAGGACAACAGCGTCAGGCAAGGCCTCCGCAGGCCCAGCCACCTTTCCACTTGACTACGAGCCACTCAGCCAACAGAGCAGCCGGGAGTTCGGCCGGGAGCTGACACATCCACCTGGGGCGCCTGGACACTGGAGGCCAAAGCATCAGGGGTTTTGAGAATGAACCATCCATGGTTCGTCTGCATCGCCATGGCCTCCCTCAGTCACTACTGAGCAGCCGCTTGTCACAGCGCTGTGCTCCGGGCCCTCCCTGGCGCCGCGGGAGCCGGAGAGCAGGGCCAGCAGCGTGGGGCACGGAGCATGCGTGGCGTTCGGGTGTCAATAAACTTCATAACACACATACACACACACACACACGTGACTGTGCGCGTACCTGTGAATACGGCGTCCACACTGGGCACGCTCGCTCTGCACACGTCTGGAGAGCGCAGGCGCGAGTTTCAATTCCTGCTTTAGTCACAACAGGCCTAAGTCACAATCCCGTCTGTGCCCTCGCAAACGCCCGTGCCATTGGCCCTCACACGTTATCACCGTGGGTGAGGACGGGACGGGGCGAGAGGTCAACACGCAGGGGTATTCCGGCCGGACGGCCCGAGGCCTCTGCTGGCACCGCAGACCTGCTGGCACCGGGGCTGGCACTTGGGGACCTGGGGGCTCACAGTTCCTCGGGGGGGAGGGGCTCCTGTGTGCAGAGCCGCATGGAGGGTGCGCGTGGAGCCCCGCAAGGCTCCGTGGTTCATCGCGGAAGGACTCTTCCTTGCTCTGGGAACTCAAGGAGAAACTATCGTATCCGCTAGCAGGGAGCCCAGCAGGCAGGACAAGGAAGAGCGTGTGTGCCCAGCAACCCGGCCCACATGCCAATTCTCCTGTCCTCCGCCCCTCGAGCAGGCCTGGCTCCCTCCCGGGCCACAGACCAGCCTCAGACTGTCTGGGGCAGCCTCTGGGTCCCCTCTATCGTGCAGGGTCCTCGTAGCTCTCCTCTCTGCAGGGTTGATAGCAGGGCGAGTGTCCCCTCCAGGTGTGGGTTAGCCTGCGGGTTCCGGTCACACAGGAAGCAAGGCAGCGACTCTCACAGCCAAAAGCAAAACACAAGTTTACAGGCAGCCCTGCTTTCGCCCAAAATGCAAAACTTCTCTTTTCTGCCCTTCCCTGTAGCTTCCTGAGTGTGTGTGTGTGTGTGTGTGTGTGTCTGCCCTTCCCTGTAGCTTCCTGAGTGTGTGTGTGTGTGTGTGTGTCTGCCCTTCCCTGTAGCTTCATGAGTGTGTGTGTGTCTGCCCTTCCCTGTAGCTTCATGAGTGTGTGTGTGTGTGTATGTGCATGTGTGTGTGTGAGAGTGTGTGTGTGTGTGAGTGTGTGTGTGTGTCTGCCCTTCCCTGTAGCCTCCTGAGTGTGTGTGTGTGTGTGTGTGTCTGCCTGCCCTTCCCTGTAGCTTCCTGAGTGTGTGTGTGTGCATGTGCGTGTGAGAGTGTGTGTGTGTGTGTGTGTGTGTGTGTGTGTGTGTAGGAGAGAACTACGATTTTATCTCTTCACTGAAAAGATGTCCATGTAGGAGCACTAAAACCACAGAATTTTTTTGGTATTAGAATAGTGTTTTCATCACAAAATGAAAATGCTTTCCCTTTTGTCAGCTCTAAAATACTGGGGAGTCAGGGGTCAGACTCTCACCAAAACATTTCCTTTCACTTTTCCCCCCTTTACAGTTTTGCTGACGCCGGCACAGTCTTTCCCAAGGGCCGGGGACCCCTGAGCCGGTGCCCAGCATCTTGCATGATGGCACCACGTCCCGCCTGCCCGCAGCCGGTGCCAGGGCGGAGTTCCTAGTGAATAAGCAGCAATGACACCCTCATCCAAACAGCCAGAGCTTCCAAACCACACTCAGCAGCGACCCTGGTATAACAAGGGCCTGAGTCACGTTGCAGCCAGTCGCTGTCTTGCAACGTCTCTGGGGCTGTTTTCTTGCACAGCCCGGGGGTGGGGGGCAGGTGGAGGGGAGGAAGGGCATGGCTCAGAAAGTGTAAAAAAAAAAAAAATTGACATCATGGAAGTCACGTGATTGGCAAGGACCAATGACGAGGCGCCGGGGAAAGGGGAACAGTTAAATTTGTCATTTGGGTTGTGTGAAAACTTCCCTGGGCCCCAACAACAACCACAGAACCACAAGTGGGGCGGCTGGCAGAGTCAGCGGGCGACGCGGGCGCAGTGGTCAGCGGCAGGAGGAATCACACAGCTGCAAACCACAGGGTTTCGCAGGGCGGCGAGCATCCCCAAGCCACAGCCGAGCACCGCTTTTTTTTTTTAATCTTTAACAATTTGAATATTTGTTTTGCAAAGGTACATTGTTCCTAGGGCTCGGGGAGCCCCAGGGGTGTCGAGGGGGAAAGAAAGGAAAGAGATGTGGGGAGCCGCGGGGGGTGAGGCGGCAGCAATGACCTTCCGTGGTTTGCTCCCAAGGTGAACACCGCCCTCGGACCCCGCCTGCCGAAGAGGGTGCGAGGAGGAGCAGCCATGGCCTCGGAGAGCCTGTTTGAGTCATTTCCTTCGTACCCGCAGTGCTTCATGCGCGGTGAGTACACGCCGTCCTCTCACTCAGCTCCGCCTGCAGGGCTGTCACGCGGAGCCGAGGCCGCGGTGCCGTCGGCTGGAGGGAGGAAGGCAAACGCAGGCTGTGGTTACAAGGCTATTGGGTTACGGGCTCCTGGACGGCAGCTCTGCAGAGACGTCTGAGCGAGCAGGGAGGCCGTTGGCGTGTGGTCGGTGCTGGGAACGTTGGCAAGGGGGGAGCTGGAGCTGCTCCTGGTGAAGGTCTGGAGGTGGCGCAGCTCCCAGGAGGCCCTCTGGGTTTTGTCGCTGTCCCTCACCCCGGTGGCAGGGGCTGACTATCTGGAACTCTGTGTGCTCCGTGGCCCGCGCTCCAGCCTGCACAGCTGGCCAGGAGGCTGAGCCAGTGCCGGGCCGGGGCCGGGGCTGGGGCTGGGGCAGGGGCAGGGGCAGGGGCAGGGGCAGAGCAGGGCAGGGGAGGGCAGGCTCCCAGACCTGCCCTGGCCCCGCCGGGTCCTCGGGGGCAGCGGCCGCTCTGGGCCGGGAGGCAGAGTGCAGCGGGGTGCTCCCCGGGGTGAGAGCCGGCTGAGGTCTGCTGTGTGGTGCCTTGTGGTCTCGATGCGGAGGCAGCGGCGTCGTTCAGAGAGAGAGGAAGCCGGCTGTCAGGTTCAGGTACGGAGCCTCTCTCGAAGAGCATAAGGAGGTTTCCTCAGCTAAGCGTGTGGCACTTGGGTCATGATGGCAGGCGGCCTGCTAGTGTGGAAGTCCTGACTGTGTTCCTGCCCCAGCCCGTGAGGGGCAGAGCAGGGGAGGCGAGCTGTGAGTGTGTGAGGGTGTGAGTGTGTGAGTGTGTGTGCGTGTTTCTGCTCATCGGTGTCTCTTTGGTGGAGAAAGAGGACCGTGCCGAGACCAACACAAACCAGGAAACTGTCCAAGGCTGGCAGTGTGCGGCGGGCACCAACTGGGGCCAGCGCCCGCCCCGCGTGGCTGGCGGCTGGGCTGGCAGAGCCGGGGTGGGGTGGGGCGGGTGGGTCTGGGGGAATTCGCTATCTGGTAAAACTCTGGCGCGCACCCCGGTGGTATCTGTGACTCATTATTGATTCATGCGGCCCAGGGAGCTGGAATGCGGAGGGTTCTAGCCACTTTGTCACAACAAACGCTGTTGTGAATGCCATGGGGCTTTGTGGCTCTGGGTCCCTGAAATTCGAGTGCTGGGCGGAGGGGTGTGCGTGCACGTGTGTTGGGGGCGGGGAGAGCAGCTCAGGGGGAAGGAGAGGAAAGCAAGTCATTAACCGACTCAAAGCTTCAAATTAAAGGGTTTCCAGGCTCCTTTCCTGGCAGCTGCGGACGCTTGAGTGAAGTTGAATCACGCGCTGCGTGTGAGTCACAAACGCCGCTCGCTGCGGTGAGAAGCTGCGAACTGCCTCCCCCCGGCACCCCCCCCCCGCCCCCCGGCATTTCCTCTGGGTCTCAAATAAGCCCAGGAAGCACTATGTGCAGAGTAACCGTAACGAGATCCTCCTGCCTTCCTTGCTCTCCGTCCCGCTCTGCGCGGCAGTCGCTTCTCACTCCTTCGGCTGGAAAGGCGGAGTCGGGAACTGGAACAGGGTGCTGGTCAGCAGGTTGGGTTTCGGTGTGGGGTGCCGCCTGCCTGTGCCCTTACCGGGCAGGGAGTCCAGATAGCCAGGGCCCCGGTGACCTGCACAGACACCAGGAAAGAGAAGATGCTGCCCTGACACAGCCCCTCCGTCCTGCGGCCCGTGCAACAGTCGCCCGCGCACCCCGGCTGGGAGCCAGGGAGGGGGAGCCCTCCAGGGACAGATCAGGGAGGAGGGCCTGGGACCCCCCACACAAAGCTCAGAAGGGCTCCTGAGGAAAGGGGTTTGCGTGGTCCCTCTCTGGAGAGGAATGCGGGCCTCATAGTCTCTGGCTTGAGAATATGGTCTGGAGGGTCCATGTCAGAGAGCCAGAGTGGACTCTCCGCGGGCAGTTTCCCTGTACATTCCTCAGGTGACGCACTGACATGGCGGCGGCTTCCATTGCCGGGTTAGCGCCCTCCCCGAGCTGGAGAGGTGGCCCATGTCCGCGTGGGTGCCCTTTGGGCATTGCCTTAGCGCCCGAGGCCAGCACAGGCCCCACCCTCTACATGGTTCTCGCTCCGAGTCCGAGTCCTTAGCCCTGTGTCCCAGCCCGGCTGTCGGGGGGCCAGGCCTATGCCCTTTCTCGCTGCCTGTAACGTGTAGCGTGTTCCCTCCCAGCTGCGGCCACCCGCCAGAGGAGAAACTCCACAGTTCCCCCCGGGGGGGGAGGGGGGCGCTCTCTTGGTCCAGGCAGTTCTCACAGAAGGAAACCCATCCTCCCTTTTGGCAAGATACCCACATGGCAACGGGGAGAAAGAGGGGCACGGGCCGCACAAAGCATCGCTCCCTTCTCTGGGCGGGTGCGGGCGGCCGGCGTGAGGGACACGTGTGGTCTGGCACAGGGCACAGCACACACCACACACCGCACACCGCACGGCACACACTCACTGGCTGCGGCCAGGACAGGCCAAACCAAAACCCCCAGGAATCATCATGCAGGCTGTGCCCCATGAAATTCTCACAGGGCCCCCACTCTGCTCCCCATGCCAGGTGCGCCATGGCGCCCCAAAGACCGCGGGGGGTGCAGGGGAGGTAGAGAGGGAAGCAGCAGCACTGCGCGCTTTTGCACGAAGCCTCAGGTAGCCTGGGGCTTAGAAGTGGCTTAGTGGTCTGTGCGCAGCCTGCATGCCACCTGCCTCAGTTCCTAGAACCCAGTCCCCAGCGCAGCTCAGAGGGCCGCCGTCTCCCCAAAGTGTCTCAGGAGGACGGATGCCTCCGGGGATGTGTGTGACGGCTTCCCTGAAAGACCCGTGCGCCCCTGTTTCCAGAAATACATTCACAAAGGCAGGCTGGCTCCAGAGGGCGCGAAGGCACAGGCGGGCGTGGATGCCCGGGGCTGCGCCCGGTGGAGTCCATAGTATTTCCTACCCCACTGGACACAGGCCGCAGGCGGTGGCTTCAGCAGCAGGAACGTGTTGGCTCATGATCCCGGAGGCCGGGCGTCTCCGGAAGAGCCGGACAGGGGCCCTGGTTACAGTGAGGCTCGGAGGCCTCTCCCCTCCGCGTGGAGGCCGCCTCTCCCCCGCCCGCACTCGATCCACCCACTCCGAGTCTGGGTCCTACTCTCTTCTCAGAAGGACACCTGTCGCGTTGGACCAGGGCCCACACTGAAGACTATTTAATCGTAATGGCCTCAGTGCAAACCCAGATAAGGCCACATTCTGAAACACTAGGGAGCTAGGAGACTCCACGTGGGAATTTAGGGGCACACCCAGGTCAGTCCATAGGGGCTGTCTCAGCAAGGCCCCTCCCCCTCCACCTCCCCCAGGCCTCCCCTGGGCGTCTTCCTGGGTGCTGGGTGCTGGGTGCGGAGGAGTCAGCCCCGCCCCCGTGCCAGATGGAGCCCTGCGTTCTGAAACTGCCCACACGTTCTCAAACTGCAGGGAGGGTGTTAAGCATCTATCTGAGCTCACATCTGCCATGCCGCACCTTCACACACGCAGGAGCCTTTGAAAATGACAAAGCAGTTTAGAAACGCTTAGATCCTAACAGCAACACTGCCCCCAAAGAGGCCACCCCAGGCGTCACTTCCTCCGGGAGAAGGTCCCTGCCCAGCAGAGCCCTCCCAGGATGCACTGTGCCCGGGGCGGGGAGAGGGCGGCGGCTGCAGGAGGCCTGGCACCTGTTCCCACGTCCAGGGCAGCACGGGGGCAGCGGGGGCAGCAGCTGGCCCGGAGCTGGGGGCCAGATGCCCCAGAGAGGCTTGGGGAGCACATGAGTCACCGAGGCCCCTCTGTCCTCAAGAACAGTCTGGGACGTGTGCCCCGAAAAGGCCTGCCCGTGGCTGAGAAGGAGAGGCTGGGTCCCGCGCTGGGCAGGGGAGGGTCCGGCCGCTGGCCTGGCAGAGACTTGCACAGGGAGCCAGGGCTGGGCCAGGGTCCATCAGAGGGGGGAGCACGGGTTTCGTAAGAGCAGCCACGACTGGTGAAGGGCTGGCAGGCGGCCTGCCCGGGGCCAGCAGCCGTCAGCGTGGGGAGGCCTTCTCTCTCTCGCCTCTTCTGGCTTTAGTCACAGAGCACACAGCAACTTCCCTCGGGGACTCCGTTTCCCCGTCTGCAGCACCTGGCATTAAAGTAGCCGCGCGGACAACTGAATAGTCTGTGCGTGTAAATGCCCCACACAGTCGTGAAAATGGGGCAGTGAGTCTTTGCTGTGGCTGTGGGTGGGCGCTGCCTAAGAGGGTGCCGGGCAAACTCTGCCCTGCAGGGCCCCGGGGAGGCCCCTGGAAAGGGGGACACAGGTCAGCAGGCAATGGTGTGGAGGCCCCTGGACAGGGGGACACAGGCCGGCAGGCGATGGTGTGGAGGCCCCTGGACAGGGGGACACAGGCCGGCAGGCGATGGTGTGGAGGCCCCTGGACAGGGGGACACAGGTCGGCAGGCGATGGTGTGGAGGCCCCTGGACAGGGGGACACGGGTCGGGCAGGTGATGGTGTGGAGGCCCCTGGACAGGGGGACACGGGTCGGCAGGCGATGGTGTGGAGGCCCCTGGACAGGGGGACACGGGTCGGGCAGGTGATGGTGTGGAGGCCCCTGGACAGGGGGACACGGGTCGGCAGGCGATGGTGTGGAGGTGACACCAGAGGAGAGGAGGGCGGTCCTGGGGGAGGGGGACAGCCCAGGCAAAGGTGGAGCAGCAGGGACCTGGCGGGTACGGGAGGCGGTGAGTTATCCGCCCACCGATGGCTCTTTCCGCCTCGTGTGCCCCTTGCTGTCCTCGTAGGTGTCCGTGAAGAAGCCAGAAAGAGAGAGGCCCCCATGACTCAGCAAGTCCAGCGTCCACATGTGGGGGCTCCCGGGGCACGTTGCACAGAAACCGGCACAGGCGTGCCCCATCGAGGCGTGTGCGGCTCTCGTCCCCGAAGGCCCTTCGTGGTGGGCGTGCCATTGCGCCCGTCGAGCCATTGCAGGTTCTCAGGGCACTGGGAACGGCCGGTCTTCGTGCTTCTTGCACCGTCTCAGACCTTAGGGGCCAGGGCTGCCGGGTGGGAGGGCCTGGCTTCTCAGGTCACGGCCTGTGACCAGATGAGTCATTCGCATCTTCGTGTCTTGTCTACAGATGCGCTTGCCCGGGGGACGGGTCCTTCTCCAGGACCGCCTCAGGCAGGTGCCCTGACACACTGTGCGTCCTCAGTCCAACCCCAGGCAACGCTGGCTCCCGGGCGCCCGCCCTGCTCTGGGGGCCCATCCCGCGTTAGCCTTTTGCTGAGTTAAATAAGCCGCATGCGGCGTGTCCTTCCTGGCCTGGTTCCTGGGCACGGAGCGCGCTCACTAAGAGCCTGCAGCCCCTGAACGGGATCGGGAAGGTGCTGGAGGAGGACATTGCGGGAGAGGACCTGGCGGGAGGGGACCCTGAGCACAAAAAATCTGGACCTCACGCCGCCGTGCTGTGCCGGGAGCCTGCGTGGACAGGCGTGCGGGGTGCCTAGACGTCCCTCCGTGGGACGGACATGCTCACACTCTGTCCCTTTTGAATCTCTCCCCCTACCCCTCGCCCTGGCAATGCTCAGTGACGCTGGAGAGGGAAGGCAGCCGAGGGGGAGAAAGAGGCCATGCAGCCGAAAGATGCGCTTTGATGGAGTTGGACGCGCTGGGGGTTGGTCAGAGGGACTGTTTGGTGCACAGACAGGAGAGTCTGGCCGCGGTGGGCACAGGTCTGTGTGCGGGGCAGGCGGGTCTCGGTAAGCAGTGCGGCCAGTATGGGGGACACGGGCTCCAGTGTGGCTCCAGGGGCTGTGCCTGTGGTGAGGTGGCCCGCGGCTCAGCTCTGGCCGCCAGGAAGGGGACGGGAGGCCTCGGTGCTGCTCCTGAGGGGACCCTGTCACCGGACAGGGGACAGGACCCCTCTCTGCAGCCTCCCCGTGCCGTGTCTGCCAGGCCAGAGCCATGGCACAGGGCCGCTGGCAGGAGGAGGCGTGGAGGGAGCGGAGGAAGGAGGTGGGAATGGACCTGCAGCGTCTGTGCCCGCAAAGCCCGCCCCGCGAACCCGCGTCCCGGTTGTTCCTCCCATTCGTGTTGAGGGTCGGCCATGCTGTGACAGCACACGCAGCAGCCCCGAGGTCCCTCCTTCAACCCTGCCTGGAAGTCGCGGTGGGAGCTGGAGGGGGAGGGGGACATTTATTCTTGATTTACTGAAAGTGGCGGGAGACGGGGCAGGGCGGGGACCTGCCCTCAAGGTCACACCTTGTTCAGGGTCAAAGCCCAGGTTCAGTGTGATGCCCTCCTGGGAGGAAGAAAAGCAGCCGCGCCAGCGGGAGTGTCACCTACGGACGCGCACCTGGCGGCGGGCTCCCGTCTCTCAGAAACTAGCAATTGTTTCCTTTCTCTTCTTCCTCACCCTTCAATTCTCAACACCCTCTGGCCCCACACCTTGAAGCTGTGTTTAAGGAGAATCCTTTCCAAAGTTTCTGGAGCCACACTTTCTGCCCAGTGGCCTCCATGAATTTACCTGCAACTGTCTTATCTCGGGTACAAACCCGGCAATCAGATGGGGCCCTCTCTCCGCGAGATGAAACGCTCCCAGGCCTTGCATTTCTGTGAGTTACCCATGATTTCTGCTTCGTAATTACTGGCCCCGCCAACTTTCTGAGCCCGGATGCCAGTGTCTCTCCCTGAGAGGCAAGGCCTCGTGAAAAAGAGAAGGAAAAAAACCAACGAGTTATTGTGTTTTTCTCTGGAAGAAGAAAGAGTGTAAAATGTTCACCTTGCTTTGTGGCAACATCGGTGTTCACGGAGAGAACTGTGGATTTTGTAGGTGACCCCGCCTCCCAGTTCATGATCCTGTGTGTCTATTTTTATTTAATTATTTTAAATATATTTTTATTGATTTCAGAGAGGAAGGGAGAGGGAGGGAGAGATAGAAACACCCATGATGAGAGAGAATCATGGACCAGCTGCCTCCTGCATGACCCCTACCAGGGCCTGAGCCGACAACTCAGGCATGTGCCCTGACCAGGAATCGAACCTGGGACCCTTCAGTCCGCAGGCTGACGCTCTATCCACTGAGCCAAACTGGCTAGGCCCTGTGTGTCTACTTTTAGATGAACCTCTTCTGAACCTGTGAGCTCCCCCAGAAATGGTAGGCGCCCAGCGGGGCAGACAGAAATCTCAGGCGGCCAGTGGGCTTGTTCAGCAGCCGGGGCTGATGCTCCTGTGTCCATGGCCACGCGGGGGCCACGGGTCCTACAGCAAGGACGCACCTTGTCAGGCCTCCAGACCAAGCGCATGGGAGAGAGAGACCCTCCGGGACCCTCTGCAGGCTCCGCCCCGTCCTCGTGGCCGTCAGCGTTGCCTGCCGGTCTTTCCAATGTCCTCGTGCAGGAAGTCTAGGGCCCTGAAAGGAGCCTTTGGGTGCTCTGCTGGAGAATGGAGTGTGATGTGAGCCATGAATCCAGCTCAGCCTGGGAGAACCTTCACAGCTCTCCTGCTCCTGAGAAAGTGTAGGTTTCAGACTTTCCTTCTGTGGATCCTAAAGAAAGATCTGGAAAATGCTGCAGCAGTCAGCTTCCAGACGGGGCTGTGTTATCAGCGCACACAGTGGCCGGGACGGTGAGCGGGCTGCATGCGACCCCCGGGCCCCGGCCGCCTGCGTGAGGGTTGGAAGGGCGGTGGCTCCCTCCTCAGTGTCGGAGCATCTTCTGCTTCTAAGCCAAGCCATGCCGCTCGCCCAGCCTCCACGCTTCTCGTGTGTGATCCGCATGGAAACACCCCAAAAGCCTGAGGTTCCCTGGGAGGCACAGGTAGGGGCGCTTTTCCGGCAGCAGCTTCCGCGCCGGCCACAGGCTGCGCTCTTTGTGGCCCGGCTTCTGTGCGCCCTTGAGCTCCGGCACCGGCCCCTCGTGCCACCACCTGCAGCTGCCTCCGCACCCGCCCGCCGTGACAGCCCGTCACTATACCATCTGGGAGCGCGTCAGGTCCACGGCCCGGCGAGGGTCCGGGACCACAGGCAGGGAAGCCGCCTCTACAGCCTCAGGAGGGTTATTCCCTCTCGCCTCCGCCTTCCAGGGGCTGGTGTGTGGCACGGCGGGAGAGGCAGGGGGGACACGCCATAGGGGCTGACGGGCGGAACAGCCCCCCTCCCTGCCACTGTATCATTGACCCAGTGGGTGTGAAGATCAGACACGATGACTCAGTCCTCGTGGAGAGGGACAATGATTAAACCGCCTTAAACAAATACCAGCGCGGTGAGGGGTGTGCTAGTAGACAGGAGGCCCGGTGCCGACAATGGGCAGTCTGTTCACCTGCCATCACCCTACACATTCCTTCACATTCACACAGAAAAACACCAGGCCTCCCCTAGGCTTCCCCCGAGGTTGTGTTCCAAACAAAGGGATGATTGTATCGAAGAGGAAGAGGCGGGTGAATCTCTTTAAATAACAAATGAGCTATGAGACGTCCCATGTCTGCTAAGTTATTCGTGTGGGTGTGTCTTCTATCTAGAGTGGCATTTGTAGTTTTATATGGTGTGGGTGGCATTTGAAACCATGTAATTTTGTGAAGATGTATATTATACTATACTAGTGGCCCAGTGCACGGATTCGTGCACATTGAAAGGAAATTAATTAGAGGAAAGATTCGTGCAATTACTGCAAAAAATTACATGTCAAAGTAGTATATATAATATAGTATTATAAAATAAAAAAAAAGTGAGGGCTTTATATGTATGGTGCATGCACGAGTCAACGTTTATTTTTAAAATGCCAGTGCGCGTCATATGTACCGGCGGTCAGACGGTTGGGCGGTCGGACGGACAGACGGACGTCTGGTCACTTAGCCTTTTATTTACGTAGTTACATAGGGTTTTCCTGCGGGTTTTGCCTGGAGTGATCAGGGCACAAGAGATGTCCCCTTGTCCAAGGTCCCACAGCTGGGCAGCCCCAGAATCAGAACCAGAAACTGGGTGGGCTCCACTCCTGCCCGCTGGGTTGGCAGACACTGACTCAGGTGGCTGATGCCGCTTGGGCGGCTAAATAACTAGCAGATGCCTCGTGTGACTCCTCTAGTTTCCTTGCCCTGGTCAGACTGCACAGGCTTCACAGGCACACCCTTCCTTTGAGGCCACACCGTCCGCGGAGTCCCAGGCTCAGGCGGCCTTGGGGGAGGCAGTGGCCGCCAGGAGGGCCCCACCCCCGCACTCCGGGGTCTGTCTTCCGTCAGCCCGGCTGCTCTCACGGGCGCCCAGCAGGGCCCGCACACCCGTAGGCGACTTCATGGTTAACCAGGTTGGCTTTGGGGAGCATCTTCAGGGAAATCTGAGCGACCATCCGGAAGAGCAGCAAATGTGCTTGTTCATGCGAAAGGTGCTGAGGTGGCTCGCCCACGGGCTCGGCTGCGGCCTCAGAGGGGCCGTCCACACTGGCCCGGGCCTGACTCTGGAGGCACCGGCGGCCTCCGGTCCCCACCGTCTGTGTTGTCCCTCCCGCCACAGCAGAGATGTCCCCTGAGGGACCCTCACCAGCTCCAGAGCAGCCACAGGGAACTCTCCTGAGGCCTAGGGTGCTGACACTGGCAGGACGCTGGCTGGGGGTTGGAGGGGAACCATTGCCAAGCCTTTCCTCCCAGCCCCTGGTCTGAGCCCTCAGAGGGGAGAGGAGGCTGAGGCTACGTGCATCTCCCCAAAAGGCCTGGGTGAGGCTGTCAGGCCAGGTAAGGCTGAGCCCGCACTGCCTGGCCTGGAGAGGCAGCGCCTCCTTAAACGTCCTGTCCCAGCACCCCACTTGCCCCATCCTGGTCCCGTCTGGGACCCACAAACAGAGGGGCTCTCAGATGATCCCACACTGATCAGGGCTTCACACCCACATCCACCCTCAGGGAGTCCCCAAGAGCCAGCACTGTGACCCCCTGACCCCAGCTACCCTCAGGGCATCCCCAGGAGCCAGCACTGTGACCCCCTGACCCCGGCCACCCTCAGGGCATCCCCAGGAGCCAGCACTGTGACCCCCTGACCCAGGCCACCCTCAGGGCATCCCCATTATCACAGAAAGTTCCTTCCCTTTCTCCTTGGGCTCCACATGGCAAAAGGCACAGTCATTCATTACATTCCCCCCAAAGCCAGCTCACAGCCCGTGGGTCCCTACTCACACCTGGGGCTCCCCCTCACAGCCAGGGAGCCCCCCTCACAGCCAGCGGTCCCCACTCACAGCCAGGGGTCCCTCTCACAGCCAGGGAGCCCCCCTCACAGCCAGCGGTCCCCACTCACAGCCAGGGGTCCCTCTCACAGCCAGGGGTCCCTCTCACAGCCAGGGAGCCCCCCTCACAGCCAGGGGGTCCCTCTCACAGCCAGGGGGTCCCTCTCACAGCCAGGGGTCCCGCTCAGGGAGAAGACAAGGAGCCCTCAGCCTCTAGTGCTGCTGAGCAAGCGTCCTAATGGGAACAGATTAAAAGGCACTGAGCTGATCGTGCTCCAATAGAATAATAATGAATGAACCGCTCCTTTGGGAGGTGATGGGGGCCCGGAGGAGCTGCTTTCCTCACTCAGAGGCGGGTCCCACAGGGAGGGACATGCCGCAGTGGCCTTCGAGGTGATATTTTGGGAACCATTGTGACTCAAAACACCCTTTTCATGCTTAGGGTCCAACCCGTCATTTCCACAGAAGCAGGGGGTGTTGTTTCACTCCCCTCATCTCTGCTCCACGTTTCAATAAGGGCCACGCAGTCTGAAGGAGCAGAGGTTTGAGGGGAGCCCTTGGTGCCCATCCCCACAGACAGGCCTGGACCACATTGTCATCTGGGCCCTTTGAGGGGCTCTTGACCAAGTCAACCCCAGTGAGGGGGAGGGAGGCTCAGTGGCGTCAGGAGCACTCGCTCTGGTTGGAAGGATCCTGGTTGGCAGTAAAGTTGGGCGAGGACTGAGTTACTTGGTTGCTCATAAATAATGACAAGGACGGCGAACATTGGCCAAGTGCTAACTGTACCTCAGGCACGTCGTCTCCATTATCTCTCATCACCAAAAGCCTTAGGAGGCCCGGCTGGCATGGCTCAGGGTTTGAGCATCGACCTATGAACCAGGAGGTCAGGGTTCAATTCCTGGTCAGGGCACATGCCTGGGTTACGGGCTCAATCCCCAGTGTAGGGCGTGCAGGAGGCAGCCGATTAATGATTCTCTCTCATCATTGATGTTTCTATCTCTCTCTCCCTCTCCCTTCCTCTCTGAAATCAATAAATATATCTATAATAATAAAAGTATAATATGCTAATTAGACAGGGTGGCCGAATGACCTTCTGGATGACATTCCGGACTACATTCCAGACAAAGCTGGGGCTACAAGGGCTGAGCCCCTTGCACGAATTTCATGCACCGGGCCTCCAGATATATATATTTACAAAGCCTTATGAAAAGGACAGCTCAATCCACACTCAATAAAAGTAAGAAAGGAACAAAGATGAGTTAAGAAAGCAACCCGGGCCCACAGGTTGTAGCAGGCAGAACCCAGCAAGAGTCCTGATTCTGTCCCTGGCACAGCGGCCGGGGCAGTGGGGGCAGTGGTGGGCACAGCCCATGTGGCCAGCTCTGCCCTGCCTGCCAGGTGCCCTGGGCAGACCGCCACCTCCTCCTCAGCACAGGTGCTATGAGGATGCTTGCCTCCCAGATCACTGTGAGGTCCAGGTTAGGACACGAGATGCTGCCTGACACCCGGTAACCTGCTGTTTGATGTCACCTGTTGTCATGCCTCTTCCTTCCACCTGATCCGCCTTTTCTCGTGAGCGACTGTTCTGGAAGTTTCCATGTCCTCTTGCATGCTACTGCAAACCAGGTCTGAAAGTACAGCCCATTGTCACTCACATGACCACACCTGGGCATGTATGCGTCCTTGTGGACTAGATCCTGTGCTGTGGGCAGCAGGTGGCAGTGGGTGAAATGTGGGCTCTCACTCTGGTGCATGTGTCCTTGCACCACGTTGTCCAATCCCTGTGACGTGGCAGGGCCGGGGCCTGGGATCCTTCACCGCTGATGTTCTACGTGAAGGTGTCTTGCAGGCTGAGAACTTGCCCCCCAGTAACTCTCCGCAATATTTCCCAGCCGCGGCACTGTTGACCTTGGGGACTGGGTCATCCTGTGGAGGGGACTGTCCTGTGTGTTCTAGGACGTGTAGCAGCACCACCTCCCCAAACATGTCTCCAGACATTGTCACGTGTCCCCTTGGGGGATATGTCACCCCTGTTTGAGAACCGCTATTCCAGAGAGCTTAGGAGCCAATGTGCTAATATTGGTCCCCTTTCTTCATGGGCCAAGGGAATTAAGAGTTGGTGATGTTGACCCTCTTCCTGCTTGCATCTCTCACACCTGGCTTGACCTCCTCTGTCACCCCAGTCCCTTCGTAGTGGTCTGAGGTGTCCACAAAAATGACAGTCCGTGAGCAGGGGCCTTGGGACTGGGACAATCAGCCACTAGCCCCATAGTGAAGAGCGGGAAAGAAAAGGCATCCACGATGCGTCCACTGAGGGAAAACCAGGAAGAACTGATGCCCGGGGGTTACTTCCTGGAGGAAACCAGGCCTGTGGACTTGACCTTTGTCGTTTTTCTAGGGCACGGGAGGGAAAAAGAGGCACTCCTGGGACAACGCCTGCAGGTCGCTTTGGTGAAGGTACCCACTGGTCACAATTCAGAAGAAAGCGGTGGGTCCCTAGAGAATGGCGAGCAAGCACTGCTGGAATGTCAGGTTTTATTGAACAAGCACCCTTATGTAGCATTCACCGTGGGCAGGGCCCTGTGGCTGTGCCTTACAGATAGGAACTGTGTCAGCGTTGTCACCTGTAAGTGGGGACGATTGGTCTCCTCGTTTTACACATGGGTGGCTGGGGCTCATCCAATATCACACTGCTGGCAGTGCCAGGGCTGAATTCATCGCTAGCCCGGCTTTGCAGCTTGAGGGCTTAGCCACAAAACCGTGCACACTCTCAAGAGATGGTCTTCCAGAGAGCATGTGACCTGGGCACTCATGTCCTTTGGAATAAATTCTAAGCAAGTTCTTAGTCTCTAAGGACAGGTGTCGTGGGAAGCAGGACCATGACTTGATGATGGCAGAGCCCTCAGCTCCTTGGAGACGGTGTTGGAGAACACAGTGCCCTTATTCTGACCTGGCCGAGCCTGTTTGAATAACTCCTCCCTTTTATGGCGGGGCTGTCAGCATGGCTCTGAGGAAGATTCTTGAAATCTAGAAGAGAGGGAATAAAGAAAAACCAGATAGTGATAGATTCAAGGGCCTGCAGAGAATGGAGGAGTTAATAAAAAATGTGGGCCATCTACATGCTATCTGCAAATCCCCTCTGGGAGGGTGCTTCTCCATGCTCTGCACAATGTCCATGGCTCCCAGGATGTCTGGCAGCCAGGCCATTGCAGTCACCCAGTGGGGCTGTTGTTCAGTGGAGGAGAGTCACTATGCCGGCTCTAAGGGCTGGGACATGTACCTGCACGGGGTGCTGGGGGAGCGGAGAGCAGGCCACCCCAGGGCCCCTTCACAGACATGGATGGGCACAGTGTTCGCTCCCCGGGCAGCGGGGTCCAGAGGGATACTCTGGTGACCACGTCTTCCAGGATGCCCATAGGGAGCTCATGCAAAAAGCCACGTTCTAGTTCTGGATCATTTATTCAATTCATATATCAACTTGGCACTTAAGAAAATGTAATTCAGGGTTTTCTGTGTATAAGTGTATTCTCCCAGAGACTGAATTCTTTGAGAGACATGTTCATGTCTTATTTTTCTCTTCATTCACAATACCTGGCAGGGTATTAGCACTCAACAAATGTTGGATGAATGGATGATGGTTGGATGGATGGATGTTTGCATAGATGGATGGGTGGATGGATGGATGGATGTTTGGATGGATCGATGGATGGATTGATGCATGATGGATGGTTGGTTGGTTGGATGGATGGATGGATGGATGTTTGGATGGATGGATGGATGGATGGAGGGAGGGAGGGAGGGAGGAAGGGAGGGTGGATGGATGGATGGATGTTTGGATGGATGGATGATGGATGGTTGGTTGGATGAATGGATGGATGTATGATGGATGGTTGGATGGATGGATGGATGGATGATGGATGGTTGGATGAATGGATAGATGTATGATGGATGGTTAGATGGATGTTTGGATGGATGTATGGATGAATGGATGATGGATGGATAGATGGATGGATGGATGGATGAATGGATGATGGATGGATAGATGGATGGATGGATGATGGATGGTTGGATGGACAGGTGACTAGGTAGAAGCATGGAGCTCCAGCAGCCTTGTGCTTGCTACTGAGGTAGAAATCCCAGTGGTTATCAACAGAAGAGGGCACAGTGGTCTCTCCACCCACAGAACCACGGCAGGGATCAAGTAACCCGACTTGGTTCCCCCTTAACTCCTGTGCTCAGCTACGAGCAGGAAGAAGTGTGTGGGGCTATTAGGGCAAAGCGGAGCAGGAGGCACAGGGCTGGTTCCACTTCTGTCCAAAGAGTGTCGGGCTGCAAATCCTGTGGGTGCCCCTTGTGGGAGGCGGGGCACATATGCAAGAAGCATGTGAGAAACACACAGTCAAAGGCTGGCTCCTTCCTGTTCTTGAGATGTCGGTTTGTGCTTAAAGTACATGCCTGTGTGGAAAAATAAACATCTGTGACTGAGCGTTCGCAGTCACAGACCCGACAGGGACGTCCCGTCGGTTTCCCACACCGTTGCCTCCAAGATGTCAAACAGAGAGCAGCAAGAAGGTCCTCTGTCCCCTGTGTTCCCTCACAGAGGCCCTTTCTGGTGGGAAAACCTCACCTTTACTTCCTGTTCCAAAAGGAAATTCGTGGAGAAACAGAAGAGTTTTGGTAAATAACTTACAGTGGACGCGTCATGAAGTTCTCGGTCTTGTTATCTCGATGGAGTCTCTCAGGACACTGAGTGGGCATGTGGCCTGTCCCACCCAATGCCCAGCCCACCGTGCCCGGCGCCCTCTCCATTTGTGCCCAGCGCTCTATGCCTCTCTGGGCAGGCGATGTTGCCTATGTGTGCTCCCGGCCCATCCCGAGACCGTCAGCATCTGTGGGGCAACGGCAGAGCCTGATGTTCTAACCACCCCCGATCACTCCCTCCAAAGCCCCTGTGCCCCTGAGTCCCCCCTCGGCCAGGCCTGGGCCTCAGTCGCCTGAAAGCACCCACCTTGCCCACAGGCAGAGAAAGCAGGCCTCAGATTCGCTCCGTGGAGAAATGTCCCTCAGTAGGTCCTTTGTCCCAGTGAAGGCCTCCTTATCTGTGCAAACTTCATACTTTTTCTTAGGATTTGGCCTCTTCATCCCATGGTCTGCTTACTCAGCCCCCTGTTTCATTTACTTAGATGGTACGTGGGGACTTCTTGCTGGAGCAGACCTTTCCTGTGACCTTTTCCATCTTCTCCTCCATACTTATCACCTCCCAATCGCGTAATTCGGTGTTCTTGCCTGGAAGGACGGGGTGAGAGGTGAGGGGGTAACTTTGCCCACCGGGCACCTTGGCAAGGTCTAGAGACACCTTTCGTTGTCTGTGGGAGCGGGTAGGAAAGGTGCCCTGCGTCTAGGGCGGAGGCCAAGGAAGCTACTGAACACCCTCAGGTGCAGGGACAGCAAAGAGGCGTCGGGGCCACCATGTGGGTAGAGACGAGGCTGAGAAATCCACGCCTGGGGCCCTGGCTGCAGAGGCGTGTGCTGCCCTGTCTTCCCTCTTGATGGTTTGCTTTCTGGGAAATGCAACCCTCCCCATCCCTGACGCGGGAAGTCACTGACCTGTGTTCGGAGCAGGCACCTGCTGCAGGGTAGGGGAGACCCTGGGTCTTGGAAACCATGCTGGTGGTGGCCGCGGTGGCCCCGGGGCCCCTCCGAGCCCATCACGGCCCTGTGCCTATTGCAGGCACTTTGCTCTTACAGAAGAGGCCCTAGCCTCTGCACTCCGTGGAGGGCGATGGTGCTGCCCCTTAAGCAGACGGCGTGAAGCCTATAGTAAGGGCTTTGAGAATCAGAGGAAAAGGAAGAGGCGGTTAGAGGACAAGGGAACCAGCACAGAAAGGCCAGGCTGCAGGGAGCATTGAGAGACACCAGCTCGAAGGCTGGAGAGAGGAGATACGGGGAAGGAATCCAGGGCCACCGAGCTGGTGAGGAGGTGACCCCCACGGGGACGTGCCTGAAGCCCAAGAAGGAAGGTGTTCCCACAGAGGCCAGAAGCTTCCCTTAGGAGAGAAGCTAGGGCCCTGCCACTGTGGCTCAGTGGTTGAGCGTTGACCCGAGAAGCAAGAGGTCGCTGGTTCGATTCCAGGTCAGAGCACATGCCCAGGTTGCAGGCTTGATCCCCAGTGTGGGGTGTGCAGGAGGCAGCCGATCAATGATTCTCTCTCATTGATATTTCAGTCTCTCTATCCCTCTCCCTTCTTCTCTCTCTAAAAATCAATAAAAACATTAACAAAAAAAGAGAGAGGAGCTGAGGGTTGGGGGCAGCAGGTGAGCCAGTGGGCACGTGGTTGGACGGCAGTGAAAGGGGCTGAAGCAAGGAATAGCCTGAAACACCCGGAAGCTTTCTCCAGGAAACACCCCTGAGCTGAGCGGCAGGAAACCCCGTGTTACGAGCACCTCCTGTGTGCCAGGTCCTCCCCGGCTCCCCATACATCACCCCACTCACCCCTGCCGGTGCCTTATGAGGTGGCATTGTTACGCTGACCTTGAAAGTGAAACCATGGGGGCTCCGAGTGTCGACAGCAAAAACAAGAACTCTGGAGCTTAGCGTGAAAACGCAGGTCGCACGGCCCACAGTCCTGGCTGTGTGGGGATTAAAACCCAGCGCTGTTGACAGCCTCCCGCTAAATCGTTACGCACGCCCCTGCTTTTAACCTGCATCTGTACCACCGAAGCGGCCTCCAGCTTCAGCTTGGAGGTGGGCGCCAGGGTTGACCACCCGGGCAAGGAGGAGGCGGGGTAGGGCAGAGCGGCGGTGGGGAGGGGCCATCGAGAGCTCCATCCTCGGGGGAGGGGAGTGAAAAGCCGACCTATGTCCTCAGGGTCACAGATGTGAGCGCCTAGATTGCAAGCGGAATGGAGCATGTGTCCAACAAAACGAATTCCTTCCCCCGTCAGACAGCAGACAGATGAGCCGGGTCCGTACGCACCTTCCCACTTCCTCTGAGTCCTTGCACAAGCTTCTCAGCAGATCCTCAGCCCTCTCACCCCACGCCGTTGCCCCTCCCAGCGCCTTCGGATCCTAGAGCCACCGGGCGGCTGGTCACCCCGGGAGCCATGCCTGCAGGGACCCAGCCCTAAGTGAATGCCTGGTTGGCGTGTGCGGGCCCGGTGTGAGGCCAGGGCCTGGGACACAGAGATCCCATGGCAGGAACTGCCCTCGGGGAGCTGACCTCCGTGGGAAGGAGGCAAAGCTCACAGATGAGGACCCGCCGGTGCACAAAAGGAGAACTAAAAAGTGAAATGCGGAGCCATCCCGGACCCGGACAGGGGCCGATGGCTGCGCGGGAAGCGGTGGTCTCAGGGGGCTCAGGGGGACCAGCCCTTCCATTCGGGCTGGGGAGACGCAGGAGATGCGCAAGCCAGGCAGCCAGCGGGCTGGGGGCTGGGGCGGGGTGCTCATGGGCACGAAGATGGCACCTCTGCTCCCAAGGGAGCCGCGACGTGGAAGCCAGACCTGGGAAGTGGCCGCAGGAAGGCCGGACTGAAGGTGCGACAGACAGGTCCTCACCGCGGCGGCCATGACAAGCCCCGGAGCCTGTGCTGAAATGCAGGCCCCGGGTCCTGAAGACGGCGAGAGGCCGGGGCCACCACGGCGCCCTCCTGGCCCCTGACCCCCGTCGTCCTTTGCAAATTGCTCTGCGACGGGAAGGCTGGCTGGTTGGTGTGAAGCCAAAAGGAAACCTTCATGAAACGCCAGGGTGAGGGGAAGGTTAGCAGAACCATCTCTCCAGCCGCCGACGCCCCTCCTCGGCGGGACCTGGATCCTCTCGTGACTCACCCACAGGCTGCGCGCTTCCCAGGCCAGGCTGTCAGACCACAGCTCAGACCTGCTGCTAATGGTGGGGCTCGGACACCCCTGGGGTCCAGGCCGGGCCACGCACACCGGAGGTCAGTCTGAGGTCACGCTGGGCCTCGAACCCTCAAATCCAGGCTCCGCATCCTGCACGGCGCGGGCGGGAACTCGGACCGCGAGGTGCACGCGTTCAGCAGGAGACACCCTGACTGGCTTGGGGGCTCTGAGTGTTGTTATGTGTTTTGCACATCTCACCTCTCCCCCACCCTCTCCGGGCTCAGAACCTGAGTCCCCGGAGGTGCACCCAGTGGGATATTTAAACCCCTTAGCGCTTCTGACCTTGCCTGCCCTCCAGAGCAAGACGGGTTTCCTTTTCTGTGAGCGAGGCGGCTGGTGCAGAACGGCGCCCCGGGAATACACACGCTGGGGATCTGCCGCTCCCATTGGGGTTCGCTGGGATGTGGAACCCTGTGCCTGTGGCTTGTAGCCTCGACGAGAGCTCTCAACAGGAAGTTGATGGATGCCTGACCGGTGTGGCTCAGTGGTTGAGCGTCAACCTATGAACCAGGAGGTCGCAGTTCGATTCCAGGTCAGGGCACATGTGGGCTCGATGCCCAGTGTGGGACATGCAGGAGGACGCCAATCCATGGTTCTCTCTCATCATGGATGTTTATCTCTCCCTCTCCCTTCGTCTCTGAAATCAATAAAAACATATTTTTTAAAAGAGAAAGTTATGGAGAGCGGTCAGACAGGGGTCTCCCACAGCCTTGCCCGCAAAGTGTAGCTTGGGGCAGCAGCTGCACGACCCCGGACCTTGCAGGAGTGCGAGCCTCAGGCCCAGCCCACAGCTGGGACATTGCCACGGAAGCCCTGGGCGTTTGCACGCTTATTAAAGTTTGGGGCTCATCGTCCTCAGTATGCACCCTGCCCCCACGATTTGGGCCTGTCTGCCGGGAGGCTTGCGGAGATGAGGCGATGGAGTCAGTTGGCTGCAGGGGTGAGTGGGGGCCCTGCCTCGCCCCCTCCTGCCTCCTGCCCCTCTTGCTGCTTTCCCAGCGGCCGCACCTGCAGGCTGGTTGCTTTTCTGGAAAGCCTCTAGCAACACCCCCACACAGCCCCCTCCCCCCCCCCGCCGCTGGGGTGGGGCTCACTACCTCTTTTCTCTCTAAGAGCCTGGATGCTGACAGCCGCAGATGGAGGCATCCTGTTTGTCGAAAAATAAACCGGCAGTTGAAGCCGGGTTGCGAGAGCGAGAAAACCACAGGCCTGCGCGCCGCTGATAACACGCGGGCGGCAGCTTTTGCAGAAGTTCCGTCGCCGCTGCAGCGCCCGCTCCCGGCCCGCGCCACCGCTCCTTTCCTGTCTCTGCAGCCTGCCCCCCCATCCCAGCCCCTCCCCGGTTCTGGCTGTTGCTTTCTGCGTGCACCTCTCCTTCAGTTGTTCACCCCTTTTTTTCCTAAAGGATCCCCTCGCTGCCCCGCCTGGAGGGGCGGACTGAGGACTCCTCCCCGGCGGATACACGAGGGTACGGGACTGAAATTACAGCCATCGTGAAAATGACACAGTTTTAAGAGAAGCCGGAATCGCTTTTCTCTTCTGCAGTACAGAATGCTTTGGCCTGGATTTAAAAAAAATAACAAAAAAGAAGAAAGAAAGAAAGAAAGAAAGAAAGAAAGAAAGAAAGAAAGAAAGAAAGAAAGAAAGAAAGAAAGAAAGAAAGAAAAAGAAAGAAAGGAGGGGGAGAGAGAGAGAGAGAGAGAGAGAGAGAGAGAGAGAGAGAGAGAAAGAAAGAAAGAAAGAAAGAAAGAAAGAAAGAAAGAAAGAAAGAAAGGAGGGAAGGAAGAAGGAAAGAAAGAGCAACCCAGCTGAGACTTGTCGCACGCAGATCTTGTGTGAAAGGCACCCCGAACCCCGGCATCCAGCTTGCGTTCTGTCCTGGAGCGAGCTGACCTGGCCCGGTTCCATGCGGTGAAGAGCTCATCACCAGCCTTCCCCTTTTGGGGGATATTAAAAGCTCTTTCCCCATCTGCCTGTTATCAGATAAGCAAAGCAGATGAGGAGTCCGTGGGTAACCACAGGTGCAACCACAGTATTAGCTGGAAACCAAGCGACTTGACCTCCGAGGCGAAGGCTGTAATTGAGAATTAACCTGAAAATCATTTCACACAGGCTGTGGAACACCGTGTTCTCAAACAGGAGCATAGAAGGAACAACCGGGGAGGGAGGGAGGGAGGGGGGGGTGTGGAGAGAGAGAGAGAGAGAGAGAGAGAGAGAGAGAGAACATCTGTAGCCACAGAAAGTGGACCCCATTGGGGTTGATGAGAGCCCACGGGGCGGGACCAGACCCGGACCCGATCTTGCTGGGGCCTCTTAGCTGCCCGGCCTAAAGCTCTCTTCCTGCACGTTCATGGTTGCTTCTCTGATTCTTCTTTGTCCAAAAACATGGGACCGAAAGAGACCACGTGCATTCCTCAGTCTCCCTGTGAGAGGCATGGCTACCCGGGGTGAATAAGAAGCGGCCTTCGGGCTAAGGATTTCCAGGGAGCCATGGTTTCAAACTCGCTGGCTCTCCCGTCAGCAGCTCCTCGGGGAGCATCGCTCCTCGCCCTCTGTACCTGCGAGCCCTTTCCTTTCCTCTGCATCTCATGCAGCCGCTCGCTGAGCTGCCCTGTCCTCCTGGCTGAACTGCTTGGCGCTGGATCCCAGTAAAGGGAGTCCCGTGCCTTGGGGCTGATCCAGGTAGACTTTGATGATGAAGAGGCTGCCTTTGTCATGAAATAAAGGAGTGGAAACCCCAGGCAGAGGATGGTAATGCCTTGGGGAGTGGGAGAGGGAGACCGGGCCCCCTGAGCCAGGTATGACGGTCAAGGGGTCAGTCTAATGGGGACGCCGCTGTCCCTTGAGGCTGGTGTCGGCCCGGGAGCCCGGGGGAGGGAGGACGCTGGCCATGAAGGGCCTTGAACGTGTTTAGGAGGAACTTTCTTTCCTGGGCAGTGACCCAAATCGAGGCATCATTATTTTCATTATCTACTTTGCAGACCTCATTGAAATGTCCTTAATGGACCTCTTCCTCATGTAAGCATTATCATAAACAAATGAATAAAGAGGTGATGACAAGAAAACCATCGCCTGGCTTGTAACGCTGTGTTCTGGGTTCACACGTCTGTGATGGCGGTGGCCTGCAGAGCCTTCCGCCACAGGCCGCTCCCTGACTGCTTTCGGCGTTTTGGGGGCCGCTCTTTTGAAGCGACTCCCTGACTTGGGGGTCACGCCTCCTTGCTGCTGGGGACAGGGATCGCCAGCCTCCTCCTAGATCTCTCCGTCTCCGTTTCAGGGGGCTTCCGGCTGTTTCTAAAATCGAACCCATTGCCGGCATTCCAGACACCGTGAACATTCTGGGGAACATGTGCTCCGTTCTTCTCTTTCAAAAAGGAATCCCAGCCGGGGCTGAGGGTTCAGCGCCACTGGGATACAGCGGAAGGAAGGGGCAGGCGCCGTGGGGAAGGGAGCAAGGCGGTCGGCCTGTGCCGGCTACAGGGGGTGGAAGAAGTCAGCTGCCGCGGCCGCACGCGGCTCAGAAGGAAACAAAAGACGGCCAGCCTGGCGCGCTCGGGAATGGCTTTAGCGAGAGTCAGCGCCAGCGGAACGTAACTGCACGGCTGACCTCGCGGCTTGAAGCGTTAAAAGAATAACATGATGGAATACTGTGCTGCTCTAAAAAGGAAGGAACTCTTACCATTTGCAACGTCATGGATGGAACTGGAGAGCATTATGCTAAGTGAAATAAGCCAGTCAATGAAGGAAAAATACCACATGATCTCACTCATTCACGGATAATAGAGACCATTATAAACTTTTGAACAATAATAGATACAGAGGCAGAGCTGCCTCAAACAGATTGTCAAACTGCAGCAGGAAGGCCGGGGAGGGTTGGGGGGCAGGAGGTAGGGGGGTAAGAGATCAACTAAAGGACTTGTATGCATGCATATAAGCATAACCAATGGACATAAGACACTGGGGGTAGGGGAGGCTAGGGGACTGTCTAGGGCGGGGGGATAAAATGGACACATATGTAATACCCTTTGTAATACTTTAAGCAATAAATTTAAAAAAAATAAATAAATAAAAATAAAAAAATAAAAAAAATAAAAAAAAAGAATAAGACGCAGAGCCTGAGCTCAGGTTCTGGGAAGGCTTTGGGGAGCGCTGCGGCCGGCTTGGCGCAGACCTGCCCCGTGATGCACAGCAGGCAGAGGAAGGCCGTGTGGCCTGACAGGTGCTGGCCCGGCTGCTGGGACAGGGTCCCGGTTCCAGGGCCCCAGTGAGAAGCGGGCTCCCTCTCCAGAAGTCGGGCAGGGCAGCGCGCAGCCTCACGTCCACAGGGAACTGGCCTCCTCCACCCTGTGGGCTGCGCCGCGCACACCCAGCCTCCACCAGGCCCGCGGGACGCGAGGGGTGGGGAAGGTCTGCTTCCTCAGAGGGGCAGGCGGAGGTTTGCCCGCAGCTCTCCTGCTCCCAGCCCCCGGGCCAGGGCCTGACCTCAGCGGACGCCCAGCTGTCAGAGAGGCTGGGCGATGGCCTGCTCTGTGCAGCCCAGTGCAAGCGGAGTGTGCATACTTACTGGCTATTTAAATCTATTTATGTTTATAGTGAATATATTAACAGCCACTCACATTTAGTATAAATATACATAAAGTTATAAATGATATGTAAACTATATTATAGTATCTATAATAATTTAATATGTAAATATAAAAATAGTTTAATATTAAATCATATTAATATATAAAATAGAATTAATCCATAATAATATAATAGAAATATATTCATCCACAAGGTAAAATATATTAACATGCATAATTACATTATCTATTTGTCTTACATAAATATGTAAATTTATATAAAATAAATATATTTATTTTTATTTATTTCTGTAAAATAAATAAAATAAAAGTATAAAATTATATAAATATATTTCTATATTAGATGATAACATGTTATATTAGCATATACTAATGCATTGTATTACTATATTAATATATTATTTTATATGTGACAATATCTCCATTGTAATGTATAATGTGTTAATATATGCTAATGTGATATGTATAAAAACACAGTTAGCACATCTCTATATTAGACTTTGTATGTAGAATCTGTATGTAGCAGGAGCAGCCTGGACAGCAGGCTCCACGGACGCTGTCCGACTCCCCCCGCCCAGTTGTGTGCACCCCAGCAGTCACCCTGCGACCTGGTGCTGGGGACCCCTGAGCCCCCCGTTCCCCACACCAGCTCCAGGCTCATGTCTATGGGAGGCACTGCACGTGGGCGCGGCGGGAGGGCCGCGGGGCTGGGCACAGGCACAGGCAGGACGCCGCTCTGGGCAGGCCCTCAGCTCAGCTGGGAACCGGGGTGCGATGCCCCCTGCTTCTGCTTCAGCTGCCCCTCAGCAGCCTGGGAGGCGAGAGAGGGACAGGAGGAGGGACACCCCGCCCCTGCCCTCCAGCAGGGACACGCGCTGCCAAGCGTTTACTCTTGTGTCAGCTCCCGGAGCCGGTGGTTCCTTCTCAGGAGCTTTGCAAGCTGGCCCTTCTGCAGCCCATCCACCTGCAGTTTCACCGACGCGTATTACACACCTTACAGCCCAGGAAACCAGGGCTGGCAGCTGCCGGCCCGATCCTGCCGCCACCGTCCCAGCCGTCGGCGGGAGGCACCTGTCTCTTCACGGGGCAAACGCGGGGCCAGGGCGCTGCTGTGGTCGGGACCCACCCACCCACAGTGACCGCGTGCCGTAGTGGCGGATACGATCATTAGCCCCATTTTGCCGATGAGCAAACTCAGGTACAGATTGGTGCCCAGGGTCTCGAATCCCAACTCAGTGCCCCAAGCTCCCCTAGAGTGACTTCCCGGGAGCCGCAGGGGCCAGCGGGGAGGGAGGCTGAGAGTGAATCCCGGCCTCTGAGTGGAGTCCCCTGCGGACCCCCGCCCCCTCCCCCTCCTCCCTCCCCCGGCCCCCGCCCCCCACACCTTGCCTGAGCAGCAGAGATGGGGTGGGTGCTCTTCTGAGGCTGAGACACAGAACAAGGAAGGAGCCCCCCCCACCCCCCCAAGGCCACCCACAGAGACGGGGGCCAGACCCTCCGTGAGGCTCCGCGGAGCAGAACGCCCTTCGAGAAGCTGCAGTTAGGTTCTAGTTCTGTAAAGCGAGTCGTGTGTTGAGGGCGTTGACATTTAAGGATTCGCCGGCTCAATGAGCTCAGTGGCCTGTTAGTTTTAGTAACTTATGAATCAAGGCGTCCGCCAACCCCCGGCCTCGCGGCAGGGCCCAGTCCTGGCTCAATTCTGCCCCCGGGAGGGGTCACGGGCAGGAGGAGGTCAGGGCAGCGGCGCTGGCACTCCCAGCTTCCCCTTCCCGCCCCCCAGCCCACAGCCTGAGAAAGCCCCGGCTGCGAGCCTGCCCATGGGGGAACTGCGCTGTGCAGCCCACCCCTCGGGGCCCCTTGCCTGTGGCTCCCCGCTTTCGCCTCGGCGGGTACCCCGGGGCCCCCACGCTGGCTCCGCCTTCTCCATAGAGAACTGGGAGCCTCCCTCAGACAGTGGGGTTGGTTCCATTGTTCATGAGGTGCCGCTTTCTAGATGTGGGCAAACCACCCCGAACAGCCACCTCTGTGCTTCTCACCGCGCCTGTGCGGCCAGCAGGCACCCGTGCCCCGTGGGCTAGACACGCGTGCCAGCCGGTCCTCCTGGGCCTCCCGGGCTCCCGGGGGCGCTTCTGGGAGGAAGTGATGACAGCTCTCCATACAGAAGGCAAATGTACGCCATATATATACTGAGTTCAGGGAGGAAGGGAGGGGGAGAGGGAGATAGGAGCATCAGTGATGAGAGAGAATCATGGATTGGCTGCCTCCTGCACGCCCCCCACTGGGGATCGAGCCTTCAACCGGGCACGGGTCATGGGTCAACACTTAACCACTGAGCCCTGCTGGCTGGACTGCCATTTCTATTTTCACAAAATGTGTAACTTCTAATGAACCAGAGAACGTTGCTTTCCACTCTTTCTTGGCCGTGTGTACTCATCGGATCGCTTGGGGGAGAACAGGGCTCGCTCCGTCGTTTCTCACATTTGAAAAGTCTGAACTCGGGGAACCGGAGGCAGCCCTGCCGGCTGAGACTGGGAGGCCCACCGTCTGCCGCACGGCTCCCTAGTTTGTCACGAAAATGCCGTCTTCCCGATGGGCGCCCTCCGCTAGAACACTCTGGATCAGCAGGAAGCTGGCCTGGGGTCAGCCGATGGACCGCACAGGCGTCCCCCGGGCCCGGGCAGAGTGAGCAGGCCCTGGTTCTGGGGATGGCCAGCTGCGACAGGGCTGGGTTCCCGGTGCCCAGGCAGAGGGGCTGTCGGGGTGTCACCCCGTCTCCTGGGAGGTCGCTGAGAACAGGCTCTCACTCCTCTCTCTGGGGCCCGGAGGATGGGGGTGCAGGGTGCCCCCGGGTCTCGGAACTTCCCTGCGCTTGCTTCCTGCCGTTCCAGAACGTTCCCCCAGGCGGTCATACCACTGGTACGTTCACCAAGAACGTTGGGGCTTGTGAGGACACACCCTGCATCCTTTTGCTTTCCGGGGCATGGGCATTGTATCCCCACGTGTTGCAAAGTTCTCTGGGCATCGCCACCATTATACCAGACCTTTTATAGACACAAAGAGGGCTATGGAGCTTTTCCCCCCCCCGCCCCCCCCGTTGTGGGGGACAAAAGACGCATGTGGGATAGTTGGCAGCATTCCAGAAGTGCAGGCAGCCATGCTAGGGCAGTTAAGGACTAGCGGTCAGGTGACCTACTGGACCCGGAAACGGGCTCTGAAATGACCACACGGGCCCGCAGTCCGTGGGCCACAGGACTGAGACTGCCCGTGTCCCCTGGCAGAAGGCAGCGCCTTTCTAACCTCGAGTGCGGCACACGGGTGGGGGTGAGGGCGGGTGGCCTGCTCACAAGTGCTAGGAAACTCACCGTGGGGTTTCCATGGAGGAGTCACCTGCCCACCAGGGGTGCCTGCTGACCACAGAGGCCGGAGGAAGCTGGGCACCTATGAGTACCTGCTGTGTGCCGAGCCCTGGACCAACGGAGAGTTCTACTGCATCATCTCCCGTTAGCCTCGCAGGGGCCTATGGGGGAGCCCCGTCTCATTAGCCTCGCAGGGGCCTATGGGGGAGGCCCCGTCCCATTAGCCTCGCAGGGGCCTATGGGGGAGCGCTGCCCCATTTTAGGGAAGACAGAACCGAGGTTCTGAGAGGCGAACAGCGGCCCAAGGTCAGGAGCGAGGTAGCAGCAGACAGAGGGCTGGGGCTCGGTCTGGGGGACTCCGACACCCGAGCCGTCTATTTCCTCCACCCGGGCAGCCAGCGGCCCCTAGAGAACCATTGCGCGCAGGAGGTCAGCTTTGTGGGGAGCTGCCTGACTCGCAGAGCGCTGGGCGCGGAGGAGGCCAGCTTCAGAGCTGCCCCGGGCAGAGATCAGGGCCGCGGGCACCCTGGAAACCACCTGTTTTGCGATGCTGCCGGGGACTGGCCTCACAATAGAGGTCAGTAGAGGTCACTGTCACCGCACACTCCTCGCCCAGGGTGAGGAGTCTTGTCAGACGGGGCCTTGTCTGCATGGGTCCCTACGCCCCGCGTGGGGTGTGGCTGACCTTGCAGGCTGCACGCAGCTGCTTGGAAACAGCTTCCCCCTAAGAGCACGGGTGAGGCGGTGTTAGGAGCCCGGGAGAGCTTTCCGTTAAAATCAGGTTATAGTGGGAATTAGGGTGATGGGGGCCGCCCCCATCCTCCCGACTACAGAGAACTGCAGAGCCGGGTCCTCAGGTGAAAGCACCGCGAGGAGGAAGAGGAGGAGGAGGAGGAGGGAGGCCACGCCCCACCCCAAAAGGGCCATTGAAAAAGGCAGAGACGCTCCCCTCCCCCTCTTCTGCTCCCCTTCCCCCTCCCCTCTCTTCTCCTGTACATCCCCCTCCCCTCTCTTCTCCTGCTCATCCCCCCCCCTCCCCTCTCTTCTCCAGCTCATCTTCCTCCTCCCCTCTCTTCTCTAGTGTCTCCCCGGCTGGGCCCTCTGAGGGCAGGCTTCCCAGGCCTCCCAAAGGAAGCCACACCCCAGAACAGAAGGGCCTGCTGCCCTCCCCAGGCCCAGTCAGGAGGTCTTGTCGCCCAAATAACAGGGCAGGTTGCGACAAGCCGTGTGCACACAGGGACATTTTCTCACTCGGCGCGGCCCCTTTGAACAGCGCTCATTCCTCCCAGTGATGAAATCTGTGTGGCAGAGGGAAGCACACTCATGGTGGTTTTGCATTTAATCTGGTCCTTCCCCTGCGGAGCTGGGTGGGTCCGGGTAAGTCCCTCACCTTCCAGGGCGCAGCCTCAGCTGCGGTGTAAGGGGACGCCCCAGAGTGGCCTTTGCATGGTCTCTAGAACAGGCTCTTTCTGCTGCCCGTGAAGCCCCCTCTCTGAGCGTCACAAGTACCTTAAAGAGCCATTTTAGTACCTTAAAGGCACTGAGAAGGTCTGCAGTAATAAACATCCTATTCTTGTTTAACTGCTCCTCAAACTACTTAGCAAACCCTCCTCTTTTATTTTATTACTAGAGGCCCGATGCATGAAATTCGCTGCAGCTTCATCCGGAAGGTCGTCCGGAAGGACATCCAGTCTAATTAGCATATTATGATTTTATTATTATAGTTCTTTTAGTAACACTTATCAATATCTTATGACACACACAGGTTGGGATTTGCTGAGCAGATAACAGGAAGGGAGGTCTGTTTACAATCTTGGCATTTGGAAATGAATCTCTATTGAGCCCTCAGCGAGGTGGGGAGGACACCTCCTTTCCAAAGGGGACTGACTTTTCAAAGTTCCTTCTGCTCCTTTGGCTCTGAGAATGGGTGATGCAAGGAACTGCACAAAAGGGAGCAGAACGGAGGCATCCCAGCCTGAGCTCCTGTGGTCTGGCTTCTCGCTGCACCGGTGAGGGGGCAGCCGGCCTTCCTGTGGGGCAGGAGCCTTGGGGTGCCAAGCAGGGGCGCCTGAGGCCTGACTTTCCCAGGCCTTCGCACACGGGGGAGCTAGCCTGGCCCACTTGGCCCACCGAGACCCGGTGATCGTGGACTCGCCAGCTGCCGGGGCCCACCCGCCCTGACCCGCAGCTCTCCCTCCCCTGCCCTCCCTAAGGCGGCTTGGGGACCCCAGCTGCAATCTCACCAGCAGCTCGAGTGGAACCCGTTCACCTCCAAGGGGGCGGGAGGACAATGGCACTCAGGCTCCTGGAAAGGAGGCCTGACCCCAGTTTCCTCATCAGCGTGCAGCCTGCATTAAACCGAGAGTTCGGGAAGAGAAGGGTCGGGAGGGAGGGGAGTATATGATTGCTTGAACTTGGCCACAGAGCACCTCTGTCTCTCCCATAGACTCACTATCTCTCTAAAGTTGTTAACTTCACTTTTCTGCCTAAATAATTACACAACACGGTTGTGGTTGGGGACGACCATTTTTAAAAATCTGTATCTTTGTTTCTGTGTATGGCCATGTCATGTTTGACCTTCCCGGCAACTCTCTGAGGGTGAACTGAGCAAAGACGATGAACCCCTTTGACTCAGTGAGTATGACATGTGCCCGAGGCTACAGCGCCGAATATTGATCCCGAGCCAGAGGGAAAGCCGTCTGATTCCCAATCGCGTCCCTATGACCCCCCATCCCCCCAGAAGGGTTACCTCCATGTGATTCAGTCCCCACTGGAGCCGCAGGGACTGGGGTGGACTGAGTCTGTCTCACCCTCAGCGAGAAAGCCGCTCAGACAGCGGATAAAACTGTCTGTTTCCCTTGAAAATACCAGCGATTCAAGCTCAGCGGTCTCCGCTCACCAGCACACGGCTGATGTTTAAATAACGCTCGCTTTTTTCTTTCTCATTGCAAATATTTAAATTTGAGAAATCGGAGGAGCATGAATAAGAAGTTGGCACCATCCTTAATTCTATCGGCCCAGCCTGTTGTTAGCACGAAGGTGTCTTTTCTCCATACTCTTCAAATCTATTTTCATGGACATCCAATTTGAAGTATGGTTTTATAAACTACCTTTCATCTCTGAAAAAAATATCAGAGCACTTCCGTGCCATTAAGAATTATTCCAAAATGTTATTTTAATTGTTGCCCAGCTTTTCATAAGGCAGCGATGTAGTCAGCCCAGCGTCCTCAGGAATCTAGGTTTTCCCCGGCATTTCACTATGATGGCCACTGCGGAAGGCGCACATCTGAGCATCGTCTAGGGGTTCACTTCTAATGACTTCTTTAGGGTAAATTCCTGGGCATGGAAATGCCAGGGCAGAGGCCACGGCATTTGTGAGTTTTGATCCTGGCCCGGTGCCCTCTGGGAAGGCGGTGCCAGTTGGCATGCCAGCTGCAGTGGCGTGAGGTGGCTGTCCCCCCCGTCCCCCTCCCTGACCCTAAACCATCCCTGACCACTAGGTTTGCTTTGTCTGATCTTTTCATTATTATAACTCACCTCCGATTGGGGGTGAGGGTGTTCCATAAACTCGCTTCTGGTCCTCCCCTCTCGTTGGAGCTTCTCAGAGCAGCTTTTCCTGGGGCCGCTCCCTCCTGCGTGTGGACCTGGGACGAGGTGTGTAACGGACCCCACAGTGTGCGAGTCGTGTCCAGACGAGGCTTTTTAACACGCAAGTGCAAGCTCCGGAGAGATGCTGCCTCGGCCTGGCTCTCTGTTCTGCGAAGCAGAGGCGGAGATTCACCTTCCCCCGCGGACCTCCGTGTGGCTCCCTGACCTACCTTACGTGCCCGGGTGGATGGGAAGGCAGGGCCTTCGTGAAGAAGGGAGCTGGTGTGGACCTCGGGTGACCACCAGGATCCCGTGTTTACACACATGCTCTTCTATGGGCAGGTTTGCCTTGGGCAGGCATGGCAAGACTGCATCTTCCCTACTGGGAAGCCTCCCACGGCCTCCCAGGGGGAAGGTTGACAATGACAACAACAAAAACCATTGAGGGCATTTAATTTTAAGTCTCCGCCTTCCGTGTGTGCGCGCGCACGTTTGTGTGTTCACTTCCTTCAGTGCGTCCCCGCTCAGACCCCAGGCTCCGCTGGCATGAATTTGAAAATTAGCCTCGTGTTATGGATCCAGTTGGGGAGTTTGCACAGCAGCCCCTGGGCAAATCTGGCTCTCCATTTGATTTTGTAAAAAAGTTTTATTGAAACAAATGTACTCATTGCCTAGGGTGGCTTTCTTGCTATGGTAGTGGGGTTGAGTAGTTCTGATAGAGGCCCCATCCACAAGCCCGGGATATTCATTGTCTGACGCTCGACCAGAGAAGCGCACTGGCCCTGGTTGATGTCCTACTGTGTGGTACGCCCAGGGTTTCCCCTGGACCTGCCTCCTTCATTCCTCTGCCCTGTGAGGGCCAGGCCTTAGTACGCATCTCAGTGTACAGGTGGGTGAATAAGTCTCGTCACGGTCAGAGTCGTGTCCAAGGTCATGCTGAGTGTCTGTGAGGAGGAGCTGAACAGCTGCTATCTTTTTCCCCTTCTTAGGGTCTTACCAGCTAGTGCCCGTCAGTGGCTCCCACATTCCCCTCCCAGGCTCTCCCCTGGGTGAGCGGGTGCTGTGATGGGGTGCTGACACCCAGGTGCTGCCCAGCCTGCGTCTTGTGTACAGACATGACACAGGCAGACTGGCATCTCACTCGTCCAGTGCTCGGTGTGTGGAGAGCTGACACCCCGGAACGTGCTGCCCTTGCAGTCACTCTCCCTTCGGGGGTTCCGAAGCCTGAAACATCTTCAGAAACACCCGCGAGGCCTCCTCTGGAAGCCTCTTCATTTATGGGGCCCTGAAATGCAGCGTGGGAGGCCCTTCTGAATCCTGCGGACCTTGTAACGTCCCTTAAAAGTCACTAAAACAAGCCCCCGCTGCCATTTTATTAACATGCCACTTGGTTTGCTCTCCAAGTCACAGAAAAGGAAACAGAAGGTGGAAATGGGAGCGTTCGGAACCCTGGTCACTGGGAGCCTCCTGGGAATTTCATTATTAACGTGAAAATAGGGCTCTTGGGGGCACAGCACAGAGACCCCCACACAAATCACAGGCGAACACGCCAACCAGTCATGCTAAGCCTCGCTATTAAATTTGAACCTCGTGTTAGACACGGGGGATTAAGCTAACGATCACATTTACGTTAGCAAACTATTAAAAAATCCTAATTCAGAGTTTGTTCCTGACCAGCTACCTCCTTAATCCCGCAGCACCTGCCGGGAGACATCCAATCGCCCGCCCGAGGCCCGAGAGACGCACACAAAAGAGAGCTGGGCCGGGTGACTCACGTTACAGGCCAGCTGCGCTCCAGAATCCGTTAAGCTCAGGGTCCAGATCTCCTTTTGTGGCTTTTCACAGACTTTATTTGAACAGAGAAATTACAACAGCCTTGCCCACATAAAAGCCGAGGCAAGAAGTGGGTTGGGTGGAGAGGGTGCCCAGAATCTGACTCCACTCCCAGACAGAACGGCGAGGGCGGTCGCCAGCTTTCTCTTTTGTTCCGCGGTAATCGACGCGGCCTGCTTCCCTCCGCTTCTGCGGGGATGCCATGTGTCCGTGGGCCTTTCCGCTGGACAGCCGGCCGAGGATTCCCCCAGGCAGCGGTGATCGGGGGGATGAAGCCTCAACACCCCTCTTTCTCAGCTTCCTTTGGCCAATGCCAAGCTGTTTGGGGTTCTTCTCTTCCGTTTTGGCCCAGGGGGGATCCACCTTATCCCAGCACGTGGTCCTAGTCTCTGCCCGTGAGCAGCAACATGTGGTCCAGACTAGATAAATCGGTTTACCCCAGGGGACAGCTCCCGGGCCAGTGGCGGCTGTCTTGGTGCCCGGAGCTGGGAGGGAGGGGACGTTTAGCAGGGAAGTAGCCAGGGTCAGTGAGTCACAGGTGCCATGGCCATGGACGGGGGAAGGCCCGAGAAGGTGGGGGATGTCAGTCATTCCTGAACCACAGTAGCCTGAGGTCATTTTTCATGTAGGACACTCTGTGTGTATGTCTGTGTGTGCATGTCTGTGTGTGCATGTCTGTGTCTGTCTGTGTGTGTTTGTGTGCCTGTGTGTATCTGTGTGTATGTGTATCTGTGTGTGTATGTGTATCTCTGTGTGTGTACCTAGGTATGTGTGTGTGTCTGTGTGTGTGTGTGTATCTCTGTGTGTGTATGTGTATCTGCATGTGTGTGTGTGTGTGTGTGTGCACACGTGCTCCCTGCTCAGGATGGTGTGCTGGCCATCTGTCCATCTGTCCATGCACTGACTCATTTAACAGATTTTTATTGGGCGTCCCTCTCCCCCGTGAAGTACCCCAGAGCCCGGGAGAAAGGAACCCACGATGCGCGCAGATGGAAACGTTCTCACACAGAGGCTGCGCCTCCGTCACGTGTGCAGCAGGGACGTGCTGGGTGATTGCATCATTGGGTCTCGGGCCTCTGCTTATTTCAAGGAGAAATAAGGAAAAGATGCTGAAAAGCAGATGAATGGACAGATTACGTTCCTGGCAGTGGTTACCAGGGGGTTCTGGGCATTGTCAAAAAATCATTTTCCTAAAGTTTATGGAGCAGTAAGGCCTTGCCATGGGTCTGGATGTGGGGGCGGGGCTGGGAACCAGACCTGCGATGTGGTTGTCCTGTGCCCTGAAGCCAGAGCTGAAGCAGACGCCGGCCTAATGCACCCAGACAGCACGTGAGCCATTGCCGCTGCGGTGCTGCCAGCGCAGGACCCCTCCCCGCCCCCCTAGGCAACTCCGCGTGAACATGCAGGGGCGTTCACCCAGAACGTTCTGACGAGGGTGTGGTTTGTGTGTCGAGTCAGCATCAGCCAATAGGACTGAAGATTGGGAGCCGTGTACACTCGTGTGCTCACTCATTGCACATGAGGAAACTGAAGGAAACCTATGAACCAGGAGATCACGCTTCCATTCCCTGTCAGGGCACATGCCCGGGTGGTGGGCTCTATCCCCAGTGGGGGGCGTGCAGGAGGCAGCCGATCCATGATTCTCTCATCATTGATGTTTCCATCTCTCTCCCCTCTCCCTTCCTCTCTGAAATCAATCAAAATTCAAAAAAAAAAAAAAGGAATGGCAAGCTCTTTGGCCGAGACCCACATGTAGTTGGTGTCAACATTTTAACAAGTCAGGAAAATGAGAACCTAGAGCAGGGGTGGGCAAACTTTTTGACTCGAGGGCCACAATGGGTTCTTAAACTGGACCGGAGGGCCGGAACAAAAGCATGGATGGAGTGTTTGTGTGAACTGATATAAATTCAAAGTAAACATCATTACATAAAAGGGTACGGTCTTTTTTTTCAATAGTTTTATTCATTTCAAACGGGCCGGATCCGGCCCGCGGGCCGTAGTTTGCCCACGGCTGACCTAGAGACAGTCATCCTGGAAGCATTTAACATGCCTTATCTTTTCTCCCTCAGTGAGCTGCGTTCCTCTAAGTCAGGAGTGTGCTGTGTCCCTCCTTCAGATGCTGGCTGAGCCAGGGATGCCAGAGCCGGGTCACGCACTGTGAATGGTGGGGTGTCCGTGGCGCCCGGCTGGCCTGGCCCCGTGGAGCACGGACCTTCTCGGTCCCTCTGACTGTCCCTGCTGGGCGCAGGGAAGACAGGGGGTGGGACTCACTCCCGTCTCCAAACCACGCAGCCCTTCACGGCCCGTGTGGGCTTTCACACGTGTGTCTGGGGGAGAAGCGTGTCCTCGCGTCAGCTTTCCCCGGCGACTGTGTGATTTCCAGTATAAACGCATCGTGGAAATCCATGGCCCGCGGCCGCGGAGCTGCGCAGGGTTGAAGGACGTGGCAGTCCCACCCCCCACATGGATCGCATTTCCCCTCAAAGCGGCCCCGCATTCTTTAGGCGGACGGGGAGACCACCGATAATTGCCTGTAATTCAACCCGCACACGACCGCTCTGAGAGCAGGCATCGGCCTCTCCATTACAGCCGGGGCCTCGAGCTTTTCTGTTGGATTTTCCTTTTTCCCCTCTATCCCCCCCCACCCCCCGGGATGGGAGCTCTTTCCTGGGCGTTCTGTCTGACAATCCTAACGTCGGTGTAATTTCATCTTCCTCCAGGGCCGTCCACCGGCCTCGCTGGCCACCGGGGTCAGTGTGGTGGGAGTGGCCGCGCCCTCGGGCCCCTGTCCGTCCGTGAGGATGGGAGGGAGCTGTGGGCGGTGGGTGGACAGCCTGGAGCATCCCTAGGCTCGCTGCCACTGACATTTGATCTTGATGTGAAGCATTATATATATTTTATTGATTTCAGAGAGGAAGGGAGAGGGAGAAAGACAGAGAGGCATCAATGATGAGAGAATCATGGATCGGCTGCCTCCTGCACGCCCCCCACTGGGGATGGGGCCCGCAACCCGGGCCTGTGCCCTGACTGGGAATCGAACCATGACCTCCTGGTTCCTAGGTCAATGCTCAACCACGGAGCCACGCAGCTGGGCTGAAATACTCTTGAAATGCCCAGAAAGTCTGCCTTGAAGACATGCACAACGTAATTTTTTTCCTTTTCTTCTTAAACGCATCCTTTGTCGGCCCCTCTTCATCCCCCTCACGGAATTCTCCCGGGAGCCTGGGCAGCAATCCCTCTTTCAAACAGGACGAGTTCCCATCTGACGCTGACGCCTCTCCCCCCCCCGTGCACTGAGCACCTGTCCAATGAGGGCTGGCAACTGGGCCAGTTGTCATGGGGGAGGGAGGGTTGGGACAGAAGTGACGAAATCACCTAAATGTGAAGGAAGTCCACCCCTGGGTGGGGAGGACAAGCTGACATGCGTGATACGGACACAGAACCAACCTGTGAACATGCTCCCGTGGCGCGGTGAACACGCTCCCGGCGTGGAAGGGTAGCCCATAGGTCCGCTGGGGCTGGGAGGGGTGGACCGTGTGTGGAGAGAGCAGATTGTGGCTGCACCCTGTAATGACTCCGAATTCCCCAACTGGATCCATAACACGGGGCTGGATTCTAAAGGGTGCTTTCAAACTGGGACATGAACTAGCTTGGATGGTGAAATGCCCTCCCCAGCGTGGCCTGGAGAGCATGTGGTGTGGGGGACAGAGAGGCCAGAGGGTCCACGTAGAGCACGTGAAATAATAGATATTAGAGAAGAAAAGTGCTGGAGGCGGGTGCTGGTCTCAAGAAGAGAGAAGAGCCCGGCCGGGGTCGCTCGGGGGTTAGAGTGATGGCCCTCAGACTTCAGAAGGGTCTCGGGTTCGATTCTGGCCAAGGGCAGGTACCTCGGTTGCAGGCTCCATCCCTGGTCCCGGTTGGGTGCTTGTGGGAGGCAACCCATCCGCGTGTCTCTCTCACATCGATGTTTCTCTCTCTGTCTCTCCCCTCCCTTCCATCCTCTCTAAAATAATTCAGTGGAAAAAAATATATCCTTGGGGGAAGGTTAACAATGACAACAACAAAAACCATTGAGGGCATTTAATTTTAAGTCTCTGCCTTCAGGGTGTGTGTGTGTGTGTGTTCGCTTCCTTCGGTGCGTCCCCGCTCAGACCCCAGGCTCCTCTGGCATCAGCTGCTGGAGCCACATTGTGGCTCCTGGACACGCAGAGACCGGACTATGAGCCACGAGGTGGGGGGGCAGGGGGGATGGGTGCGGGCGGGGGGGGGGGCCTCCTGTGGGCCTTGCCTGGGAGGCTGAAGACCGGGCTGGGCCTGCCAGGGGCAACATGAGAAGCGTCCCCATTGTCGGAGGCACTGGGAGGCTTCCCAGTAGGGAAGATGCCGATCCTGTAAAATACAGTCCCAGGCCTCCCGCGGGGCTGGGGGTGGGGGAACCAGAGCCACACGTTCCAGTTGAGCAGGGAGTGACTGTCACCATGGGAGGCCATGTGGCAGTGCTGCCAGGGCAGCAGCAAAAGCACACAGTAGGGTCACCCACTCAGGGACCGGCCTGCAACTCAAAGCCAGCTGCAGAGGCATGAGGAGTAGGAGGTCCCAGCTGCAGCCACAGGCCAGGCTCTTCCTCCTGTGTAACATCCGTAGCAGAGGAGGGGGCCCGGCGGGGGAGGGGACCCAGCAGGGGAGGGGACCCAGCGGGGGAGGGGGCCCAGTGGGGGAGGGAGTCCAGTGGGGGAGGGGGCTGAGCGGGGGGGAGGGGGCCCAGCGGGGGAGGGGACCCAGCAGGAGGGGGCCCAACAGGGGAGGAGGCCCAGCGGGGGAGGGGGCTGAGTGGGGGGAAGGGACCCAGTAAGAGAGGGAGCCCAGCAGGGGAGGGGGCCCAGCAGGAGGGGGCCCAGCTGGCAAGCCGAGGGTGTATTTGGAGTCCCACCACCGGGTGCTGAGCAGCAAGAAGGAAGTGAAGCTGGGATGATAGCGTCCTTTATGGGGACAGCAGGTGCCAGGGGCGAAGGCAGGCCTGTGGAGACTGCTGGTGAGCAGAGAGTGAGTCTGCTCGCCTCCCTGCCCCACGTCCCCCCTCAGGACAGGGACTCAGAGCAGGTCAGGCTACCCTTGGCCCCAGGCCTCGGGGTCTGAGCCACGTGGATAATTGGGTCCCCGTTTGAGCTTCTGGACGCTTGTTTTGATAAAACTCTGAGGCAGCCAAAGACGTTGTGGCCTCAATGGAGTGGTCCCAGCATGGGGGTGACAGGCGTGGGGGCGACAGGCCCCCGTTTAGACACGTCATCCGGGCCGCGAGAGGCGGCATGGACAGCTGGAACCCCATATCCCCAGGTCTCCCCTTTGTCCGTTTCCCGGAGGCCACCACACAGCATATCCCACACGTTCACTTTCCCAGCAGCCAAGGGCAGGGAAACGGGTTTCTCCTTTAAAGAAACCTCAGCCCCGTGGGATGAGCGAGTGTCTATGGGTCATTTTGAGAAAATGGTGAATAAATCAATCAGTGAGGAGTTGGAGGTACAGCCTGTGCGCTGCCCAAAGCGTGTGTGGAGAGACAATCCCAGCCCTCGCTAGCTTCATTTCCACGGATTTGGCTTGGAGGGTTAGACACTGTCCCGCTGGACGGCGACAGCGCGCCTCGGCCCCACTAGCCTCCCAGTCTGCGGGTGGGGTGTGTTCGCGTTTCAGCACGGGGGGTGGGGGGTGGGGGCTGCAGCCTCCACAGCATCCTGAGGGCGTGGCTGCCCGGAGAATGGAAACGCAGGCTGCAGCCGGAGAGGGCCCCCCACCCCCAGTGCCGTCTGAACTGTCCCTGGGTTCCCGGGGCAGTGATGTCATCGGGAGCGCTCCCAGATCCACTTAAAATAAGACATAGATGAGTCATCTCCCCCAACGACAGCGTTTCTCCTTGTTCGCTCATCATCATCAAAGTGCGCGTCATGTGCGAAGCAGGTGGGAGTGTAATCGGGTTGGCGCGTGGTGGCGTCTACACGGCCTGCCTGTCCCACGGGGGGACTCTCCCGTTACCGTTCGCCCCTTTACTCACTCCATCCCGACCCCTTTTTTCCTATCAGATGTCTGCTGGCCCCCGCGGTGGCAGCGAGATTTGCGCCGACCCAGCCAATGTCAAGTTCCTGGCAGCCACACACAGTCATAACTGCATCTCCACTCACGCGGGTCCTCTGCCGTTGAAGATTAAGATGGATTAAGATGCTCTGATGGCTTTTTCAGGCTGGGAAGTGATTTTCAGTGTCTTGGGGCGCAAGGAGCAGTACATTGGAAAGAGAGTCAATGATTTGAAAATAGCCCGCAGTGCACACGATATTCAGAAAGGCGGGGGGGTGTGAACTCACCGCTTCTTGGCGTGTATCTTGGGGCTGCACTGCTATCACGCCGGCGTGTTTCAGGGTAATTATAGTGAGTTCTGTCAGGAAAGCATGAGACAAAAACCGTATTAGTAGCCACTTGTCAGTATTGTTTCATTACAAAACAGCAGATGTAAATGTATTTATTTTTCCTATGTAAAATTTTACACTTATTCTTGCACTCAATCAATTTCTCTCTTGAGTGCCTACCACATGCCTGACATGTTCTAGATGCTTAAAATATAACCGTGAACAAATGGACAAAAATCCCCGACCTCATAAAATTTATATTCAGAAGTGGAAGTCGAAAAATAAATGAGTGGAATATACAGAGCGGCAGGTGATAGAAAGGGCAATGGAGAAAAATACGATGAACAAGAGGCTCTTGGGAGCGAGGTGGTGGTGAGGGGGGCCACCCCGGGAGGATGACAGGTGACACCTGGCTGAGAGGGTGACATGTGACCGGGAAGGGGACGTCCTTTCCTGCAGGAGGTGAGTCAGGGGACCACGTAACGCTCTAGGACAAGAGCGTGCAAGGCCGGAGAGACAGCAGGTGCGAAGGCTAGTTGGGATTTTAGGTTGGACTTTTTCTATTTTGATAAAGTATCAGCCTTGGTTTTTACTAGGAATTGCACTGAATCCGTAGCTTGCTTTGGTTACAATCATCACCTGACCAGTTTGGGGTCTTCTAGTTCATGAACGTGGAATATCTTTCCATTTACCTCCGTCTCTTTCATTTCTTTTTAATAATAGTTTGTGGTTTTCAGTGAACAGGCCTGGTTTCCTTGGTTAAATTTATTTCTAAGTATTTTGTTCCTTATGATGCTATTGTAAGTGCAGTTGGTTTTTAATACTCGTTTTGGGTTGTTCATTGCACGTGTATAGAAACACAACTGATGTCTGTGTGCTGGCTGTTATATCTGCAACTTTGCTAAATCCATTTCTTAGATTTCACCGTTTTGGGGACTCTTTAGGGTTTTCCACGTATAAGATCACGTCATCTACGAACAAAGATAATTTTACATCTTTCTTTCCCTTTCTGATGCCATCTATTTCTTTTTCTGGCCTAGTTGCTCTGACTAGAACCTCCAGGACTGTGTCACACTGAGCGGCAAAACCGGCTTCCTATCTGGTTCCTGCTCTTAGAGGGAAGGCACTTCGTCTTTGACCACTGAGTGTGCTGTGGGCTGTGTGTGTTTTATACGTGGCTTTTACCATGTTGAAGACGTTCCCTCTGTTCTGAGTTTATTGAGTGTTTGTTTGGGGTGATGAAAGCATTTCGGCAATAGATGGTGATGATGGTCACACAACAACCACCGTCAACGTGAGTCATGCCGCTGAATCGTACATTTAAAAATGGTTGCGCCCTGGCCGGTTTGGCTCAGTAGTTAGAGCGTTGGCCTGAAGGGTGATAGGTTCAATTCTAGGTCAAGGGCCCATCCTTTCATTGCAGGTTCAACCCCCAGCCCTAAGCATAGTTACTGCTATTTCTAGAAGTGCAAAGAGCAAGACCCATTCAACCCTGGGAGCATGTGTGGACTGACTATGTTTGTGCCTCACAGAACCTGACACACAGTAGGTATGCGGCAAGTGTCTGCTGGTTGGTTGCTAGATGCTAGTTTCCAGTGAAAGTTGTGGGATTTGGAAAAATCTGTAGACTAGAGTTTACTTTTTTGGAATTGCTGCTGGCCCTACCCTGAGCAATACAACCCTCCGACGGCCTTCAGCCTAGTGTGAGGTGTTCCGGTGTCTGATGCTGCTGGCTCTAACTCTGGAGACCATGGGCTTTCATTACAATTAAAGACTCACTTGTGTCGGAGGCAAATGCTTTAAGTGTGGCTGCAATGTCGTTGGTGAGAAGCTGACCTCGTTCCGCCCCAGGCAGATGCAGCCCCCCTGGGCACAGCCAGCTCCAAGGTGTCCCTCGGCGTTCGTCAGCCGGGCTTCAACTCTCCCTGTTGGATGAACAAGGGTGAGTTCTCCAGAACGTTCCATCTGATTAGATGGCGCCCTTTTAAAAAGGGACAAGACCGGGATCTGTGTGGCCTTAGGCCAGTGATGGCGAACCTTTTGAGCTCGGCGTGTCAGCATTTTGAAAAACCCTAACTTAACTCTGGTGCCGTGTCACATATAGAAATTTTATTGATATTTCCAACCATAGTAAAACAAAGATTTATATTTTTGATATTTATTTTATATATTTAAATGCCATTTAACAAAGAAAAATCAACCCAAAAAATGAGTTCGCGTGTCACCTCTGACACGCGTGTCATAGCTTCGCCATCACTGCCTTAGGCTAAATGGAGAGGAGCTGCAGGAGAGAAGACAGGCCAGTCACTCCCTCTTCATGTGCCTCCCACGGGGCGAGGGCTGGCCACGTGTGGTCACAGATCTCAGCCTGAAGCAGCCTCCCTTTCATCTAGCCCCCACATGTGGAACTCGGGACTGTGTGTGTGTTTTTAATACTCCTCTCTCTTCCAGGGAGTTCGGAACACACGTGTTCCTTTTAACTCCCACCAGACCCTGCGATCTGCGAGCCAGAGAGACCGTTCTGGAAGCTGGGGAAGGTTGGGGAGGCTGTTGTGCAATCGCCTGACTCGGGAAGCGCAGGTCTCCCAGGCGGCCCCCCACCCCGCGCCCCCCTCACATGGCAGAGCTCAAAGGCCTCGCCGGGTCTTGGTTGTGTTGCCATAGAACACAGATAGTAACACTTGCAGAACAGACACTGGAGGGGATGCGCCGTGTGATCCCGGAGAGCAGCAGCCTGTGAACATATGCCGCAGAGTTCCTCGGGCCGGCCCGGAGCAGCCGAGCCCCGCAGCCTCCCGGCTCCGGCTCCGGCTCCATCTCCGTCTCCGGGGCCAGCTGGCAGGAGATGAAGGGCCGCTCTGCCCGGCTGTGGTCCTGACTCGCTCACAGGCCCGAACTCCAGGGCCCCGAGGCCTGACAGCCACTGTAAGTCACTGGTCCAACCCCATGATGGGCTGTGCGCCCCCACCTGCCGCCTCGGGCCCGTCCGCTCCCTCTCCCTCTGTGGGTGGCAGGCGAGGCGGCCCCTCCAAGGCCACGGTTTTGCTCTGGACACAGATTTCTTGGTTATGCTTCACGAGTGGCTAGTGAGAGGGACCAGAGGCTTGTGGTTTGTCTTGGTCTTGAGGGAGGAGAGGTTGACAAGAGGAGCTGAGCATTGGGCTCATGGGGACCCGGCTCCGTCTTCCAACTTGAGGTTCACGGCGCCCAAAGCCAAAGCCAGTCCTTGGAGGAGGAGGGCCGAGGGGGGCGGCGGGCAGGGCGGGGCAGGTGGCCAGGAACTGCCCTTATCTCTGAGAGTCACACGGCGCTGACTGGACACTGTGTGGTCCTCCGGGGGAAGCCGCACAGCACATTCTCTGGGACCTGGGGCTGGTCTCGCCCCGACTCGGGTCCCTTTCCTAAGCCCCCTGCTCCTCCCCGCGCCCGCTCCCCGCCCGACTTGCTTCCCTCCATATTTTCTAGAGAGGAAATCAGGGCGGCAGAGATATTCAGGGGCAGGGATGTAACCCTTTCCTGAGGACGCCACGCTTAGGAGAAAAACAGAAGAGAGCACAGCCCTCACCCCAGAGCGTAAATCTCGAGTGGCAGGCGTGCAGATACCGTCCAGGCAGGGCGGGTGGAGCGGGAGATAAGGGGGAGGCGGGGGTGTCCCGCAGGTGGCCACGCGTTGTGGCCCAGTGCAGGGCTGGCACTGCCCCTGCCCCCTTCCCACGTGCAGCCCAAATGCATGGAGACCAAATGAAGGCCGGATGGCAGGGCCGTCCCCCGGCTGAGGGGGAGAGCGGGCCTGGTCCCCGATTATGAAAACCATCTTGGAGAGCCCGGAGGAAGCACAGGGCCGGCTGCTCCCCATCTGCCCTGAGCCCCCAAAGCAGGAGGAAGCGGATTTGAATATCAGCAAGAGCTCAGGACAGACGGAGGGGAGAGTCTGCAGGCGGAGACATTCCTGCCTGTTGCGTGAGCCCTTCCCTTTGCAGGTCTCAGCAGAAGTCAGGGTGTAGCATCGATCCAAGCCCACGATCAGCAAGACCCTCCCCGGTGGGGGCGAGACTCCCTCACCGTCTAATTTTAGCAATTCCTCCAGGCAGAGGGAGGGTCCCCCCTTCCGTGCGGTACCCGCCCCCCCCTTCCCTGAGCTATCTGCTCTTCCACACACCATCTCCTCCAGCTTCCTTTGATGTGTTCGAGGCGGGGGGGGGGGGGGGGGCAGAGGGGGGCGCGATGCTGCGGACTCAAGGCCAGATAGGCCGCAGGAAGAGACACGCCTGGCACCGTCGCTATCTCCCACCGCATGAGGCAATGAGGGGCCTATTTTTTTTTAATGGTGAAGTTGCGGCGCTTTGTCTGAAATTAACCGTGGGCCGCGGGGTTCATTCACACTCAGCGGCCGTTGTTATGTCCATCGCCGTCCGGCATCTTCTCTCTCTTTGCAGGGGAGGATGTTCCCACCGGGGCTTTATTTTGACTCATTTAAAGATTTCATTCATATTCCCAGCTCACGATAAATGAGCGCCATTTCAGTCTGTCACGGAAAGGCAGCCGGTGGCCGAAAGCCACGGGAATGTGCTTCTCATTGGGGAAACGACAAGTGAGTCATTTTCTTTTCCCAAGTAAATTTCTTCGGCTTGATGAAGGGAATTTAAAATAAAAAAGAAGAAGAGGGAACTCATAAGCTCCAAGTTTGCTTTTCATCTCAGAAGCCAGGCCTAAGGAAGGTGTGGCAATGCCGCCGGGTTTCTGGGAATTGTTTGGATGGCGTCTGTGTCCTATTGCTCAAGGCGTGAAGGCGCTGGCTGCGATCGCTGGGTGTGTGTTTTGGCCTCACTGTGCGAAGAAAAGTGGTCGACTCGGGGGAACTTGCACCGCAGACGTGCCCACGTTTCCAGATAATTTACAGCCCTTCCTGGGGCCTGGCCTCTGGGGCGCTCCCAGGAGGGGGCTGTGGAGAGAGCTTCTGCCCCACGTGGTAGAAAGCTCCAGGCCCCAGCCCCACGGCCCCACCGCGGCCCGTTCCATTCTCCCACACGCCTGGGGGCTGCTGCAGACCTCCGGGGTTCAAGGACAAGGTTAGAAACAAACCCGCAGCCTTCACTCGCTCTCAGCGTTCAAAATCCTGCAGAGCAGGCCTGAGCTGAAGGCGGGCAGGGCCTGCTGACGGGCGGGAAGGATAGGAGAAGTCCCGGGCACACAGGCGTGGCTGCGCCCGCGCACCCATGTCCTCTGTCCGCACGGACAGTGTAACTTACAGCACGTGCGCAGGGAAATCTCCGATTATCCTCCAGAAACTGACAGTCTCTACTCCAAGTCGGTCAAGGCTCCGCGAAGGGCAGTAATTTTTTTCCAAGTAGGAAAAATACATGGTTTCCATGTATTACTCACTCCATCATTTTTAGTTACCAACCCAGCGGGAAGTTAGTTCCCGGGTCAGTGATCGCCCGCTTTGTGGTCAGGGCGGGAAGGCTCGGACCAGCTCTTCTGGGAAGGGTGGGGCTCGGCGTGGGGGGTCTGTGGGGACCCTCTGGCCCGCGCCCCCCCCCCGGCCCCCCCCCCCCCCCGCCGCCGCTGTGTTTCCCAGCATCGCACACTTTGCTTCGTCCCTGCTGTTGGCTCCGGCTACCGGTCAAGTTTTCTTTGGAGCCCGGGGGGCCCGGGTGCCATGCTGTGCTGACTCACCCTTGCTGGGACTTCCTGCCGGGTTCACGGCTCGTCTGGGGCCACCGGCCTCCGCTCGGGGTGTCGCAATTCCCCTCAGGAAACCAACCCAACCGCCCGCATGTGGCTGAGGTCTGAGGGGCAGGAGGACAGGCTGCCCAGACTCTGCCTCGGTGGGAGCTGGTGCGATTTAGTTCCTTTTCGTGGCTCTGTCCCTTCCTTCTCCGGTGGCACTGATGTAGCTGACACCCAGACGGTGTGCGTGTGAGGTGCCCCACGTCATAACGCGCTCGCCTCCTCGGTCAATGGCGGCCGGCGAGTGCAGCCAGCACCCACCCTCCGGGAGACAGAGAGTGCCAGGGCCGGTTGTTTTATTTTATTGTTTTTAACATATTTTTATTGATTTCAGAGAGGAAGGGAGGGGGAGAGAGAGATAGAAACATCCATGATGAGAGAGAATCATTGATCGGCTGCCTCCTACACGCCTCCTACTGGGGATGGAGCCCACAACCCGGACCTGTGCTCTGACCGGAATCGAACCTGGGACCCTTCAGTGCCCAGGCGGGTGCTCTGTCCACTGAGCCCAGCCGGCCAGGGCCAGGCCTGGTGTGGATCAGCCTGCGTCTGTGCCAGTTTCTCTACGAGCACAAAATGTCTGTGTGTGTGTGAGCGTCGCTGCAAAGCCCTTCGTGGCAGGAAGACCACGGATCGCCCACGCTGGCCCGCCCCCTGGGTGAAATGGCTTATCCTTCCCCCAGGCTGGGAGTGTCTGCGGAGGCGATTGTTGATCTTTTAAGAAAACACTGACTGGCGGGGCCACGCGGACCTCCCTCCTCGGGTCGCGCTGGAACCGCGAGAGGCCCCGTGGTGGTCGGCGGGAGCTCCGCGTGGATCCGGTTGGAATCGGCCTCACGGGGCCAGGCAGGAGCACGGTGGGGCACAGCCTGGCCAGGAAGGTGAAGGCAGACGCACACATCCCGTCACGGGGAGGGTCAGCCGCGGGGAGCGGGGGAAGGTAGGGGCGCGTGCAGGACGGGGCAGGAAGGCACCTGCAGGCAGGATGGCGCACCCAGGCGAGGACGCGCTGGCATCCAGTGAGAGGGCAGCCACAGAGGCCCAGCAGCCACGGAGGCCCCGGGCGCTCCTGGCTCTCGCTGCCTCGTCTGCGTGGGATGCTCTCACAGAAGCACCGCAGACGGCGGCTTGTGAACCGCAGCGCTCAGGTCTCCGTCCTGGGCGGGGAAGGGCAAGGTCCAGGCGCTGGCTGGGTCGGTTCTGAGGAAGTGGGAGCGCCAAGGCAGTGCCTCGGCTGGGCTTTTGAGCCTCGATGGCGCTATGGCTCATGGAGAAACGCCCGGCCAGGCCTGGCTCTCCCCGGTCACTTGCTAAGTGTCCCTGTCTCGCTAGTCGTCACCGAGACCCTGCCACGGGCGGGCGAAGGAGCCTCCAGGAGCCTCCGTGGGCTCGCTTGGGACAGAGCCCAACTGTCTGACCTGGAAACCGCACAGTGGGGAGCCTAGAAACCGGCCGTGTAGTCAAAACAACGGTCCTGGCTCAGCCCGGGGCGCAGTTCAAAGGAACCAAGACCTACGTCAGAGCGTCCTCGCGGCCAGGGCGTCCACAGAGGTGCCTCCCGGCACACAGCCCTCCGGGCACGGCCCCCCAGACCCTACGGCATGCGTGTTCCGGGCCGGAGCAGGGACAGCACCTCCCGCCAGGCAGGAGGGCTGGGGGGTCGGGTCGGGGCTGTGCTGGTGTCCTGGGGCTGCCGCAGCCAATGGCCGCAGGGGGTGCTTTAAACAGCAAAGGTGAAGGGTGTCACAGGCTAGAGTCAGTGGTTCTCAACCTGTGGGTCGCGACCCCTTTGGGGGTCGAACGACCCTTTCACAGGGGTCGCCTAAGACCATCGGAAAACACATATATAATTACATACTGTTTTTGTGATTAATCACTATGCTTTCATTATGTTCAATTTGTCACAATGAAATTGGGGGTCACCACAACATGAGGAGCTGTATTAAAGGGTCGCGGCATCAGGAGTTTGAGAGCCACTGGGCTAGAGGCTCACAGTCCAAATCAGGGTGTGTGCAGGGCCGCGCCCTCCTGGGCCCCCGGGAAGAAGCTCCTGGCTTCAGCGGCTCCGGCCACGCTGACCGCCCTTGGGGTGCAGCTGCATCACCCCCTTGTCCGCCTGTCCCCGTGTGGCCTTCTCCTGCGGATCCGTGTCTCCTCGTCCTCCCAGGAGACTGGTCCGTATGTGGAGCCCACCCCGCCTGGTCGCCCCGTTTTAACCTAAACTCATCAGAGCCCTCCTTTCCACACACGGTCGCATCCCCGGCTCTGAGTGGCCTGTCGGCTCGGGGACACTCTGGGACCACGGATCCATGGCTGTCCCCACCCAGCGTCCCAGCCCCTCAGTGGGGTCGGTGAGGCCTGGCCGTGACTGTGGAGCCGCCACCACAGACTGAAGTCTCGGTGACAGTGTGGACTCGACCTTTCAACTTCCGTGTTGGAGGAAACAGAGTGCTGGCCTGTGACCTGTGCCTGGGCAGGGTGGGTGGGGCCTGTGACCTGTGCCTGGGCAGGGTGGGTGGGGCCTGTGACCTGCGCCTGGGCAGGGTGGGTGGGGCCTGTGACCTGCACCTGGGCAGGGTGGGTGGGGCCTGTGACCTGTCCTGGGCAGGGTGGGTGGGGCCTGTGACCTGCACCTGGGCAGGGTGGGTGGGGCCTGTGACCTGCACCTGGGCAGGGTGGGTGGGGCCTGTGACCTGCACCCAGGCAGGGTGTGGGGGGGCCCTGGGTGTGGATGGGGAACCAGGAGGTCTCCATGCGCAGCGCCCAGGACGCAGCCATCGCCCAAAGGTCTGGAGCAGAGGGACGCCCGGAGACCCCCTCCCAGCAGCGTCTCTCACGCCCGGGCACATCCCCTGCACGTGTGAGAAGGTGCCGAGCCCTGAGAGCACCTGGGGACTCCCTCCTTCCTGTGACCGGCTGAGCCTCTCCCAGGAGCGTGGGGTTGGCTCCCCTCCCTTCAGAGGCTGCGGTTCCCGTGCGCCCCCAGCTGCGGCAGCTCTTCACTCTTCCGATCCTTCTCGCTTCCCCCGCTCTGGGTCTCCCTCCAGCTGCTGGGCATCCTCTTGTCTTAAAATGCCCTTCTTTTTCTTTTCCTTTTTTTAAAATATAGTTTTATTGATTTCAGAGAGGAAGGGAGAGGGAGAGAGAGACAGAAACATCCATGATGAGAGAGAATCATCGATCAGCTGCCCCACACTGGGAATCGCACCTGCAACCGGGGCACGAGCCCTGACCTGGAATTGAACCATGACCTCCTGGTTCCTAGGTCGGCACTCAGCTGCTGAGCCACGCTGCCTTTCTTTCTATTCCGCCACCCCTACCGACGATCACCTAACCTCTCCTTTACATGTTAGACCATCTGAGCAGGGTGCAAACCCCCCTCCTGCACAGTGTACCCAAGCGTTGTAGCCGCTGGGAAGGTCTCCTCCACTGACGAGTTACAGTGTGATGCTGGGGCCCCTCCCTTTCTCCTGCTCCCCTGGGGACAGGCTGGTGCACAAGGGCATCCTAAGACTGAGCCACTGTGTTAATCTATCTGATACTCCAGGGCCTACAGTCTAGGTCATCTCTTCCTTTGAGCCCGGCCAGTGTGGCTCAGTGGTTGAGTGTCAACCTATGAACCAGGTGGTCACAGTTCGATTCCTGGTCAGAGCACATGCCAGGGTTGTGGGCTCGATCCCCAGTAGAGGGCGTGCAGGAAACAGCTGATCAACGATTCTTTCTCATCATTGATGTTTCTCTCTCTCCTTTCCTCTCTGAAATCAATAAAATTATTTTAAAATGGCCCCACCTCTGGCTCTGTGTTTGCCCACTGCAGTCATGTGTTGTCTGTCTTAGTATCACTACTCTTTCCACAGTTCCTGCTGTGTCGGCTCTCTTTTCCCCGACCCCAAATGTGTCCCAGACTCGGTCCTCGGCTCTCCTCTCTCCGGTCCACCTTTTCCCCTGGGACACTGCCCACTCCGCCTTCGCCACCACGGCCCCTGACCGCCCAGGCGGCCCTCCAGCCCAGGGAGCCCCTCTCTGAGCCCTGAGCACACCCATCAGGCTGTCGTCACCCCAGGAACCTTGAGAGAACTGTGTCCCCAATTGAATTTGTCATCTTCTCAGACTTTCTAACTTCCTATTCCAGGCCAAGGCACCACCAGCCCCTGAATCGCCAGGGAGTGGAGTTTGATCTCCCACCTTCACCCCCACCCCAACCAACTTCTACCTACCCCACCTCTGGCTGCCCACCACCCAGCTGGTGTAGGCCGGGCACACAGGGGAGATGGCAGGAGTGAGGCCAGGTTGTGGAGAGATTGCATTCTCACCATTTACTGTAATGAGCGTGTTTGTGCCCAGAAGGCACGTGGCCTACTAGCAGGTGTTGGGCAAGTAAAGAATCTTTCATGTTGATAGCAACTCATCAAAAAGTAAACGCTATTTACTGGCAGTGGTAGTACATGCGTCTTAGCACGTACTTTTATTGGTCGCAGTAGTGCATTTAAGTCGCTCTCATTCTACCCTATCAGTAAGTCTGTCGAACGTTTTGGAGGAAAAACGGCCATTGTTTCTGGAAGGAATGACTCATTCGGTGTTTTGGCTTAGCTCGCCCCGTGACTCGCCGTCTCTGGGCTTCTGTGGCCTGGCCTCGCTAGAAGCCATGTTGAGGGACTAGACCAGACGCCTGGGTGCGATGTGGGGTGTCTGACAAGGCCTCATCCTCCTAAAGTGCCACCTCCGGCGCCTGCTGGGTGGCAGCCCCGGCGAAGAGGGACCTTGGCAGCCTGGTGGGCACCTCGGCTGGAGAAGTGCAGGGGCCGCGGACCTGGGACGGGTGGCGCTCCCCAGGCTCACTGGCGCGGCGGTCCGGTGACTTCCCTACCACCGCCGGCTTCAATCCGGTCCCAGCACCTCTGGTTCTGAGACCTGAGGGGGTGGCTGAGCTTCCCTGAGCTCATTTCTTAGTTTTTAAATTTGAGATAACAATGCCACATTTTTCCTAAGGCTAGATTTTTATTTTCTTTTCTTTTTGCCATAAAGAAAAAAATTGACAGCTAGGCTAAGAGTCTAGTGGACAGTAGCTTTCCCAGTCTCTCTCTCTCTCTCTCTCTCTCTCTCTCTCTCTCTCCTCCCCTCCATCTCTCTCTCTCTCTCTCTCCCCCGCCTCTGTCTCTCTCTCTCACAGGCACATATGCACACACACATCTCCAAAACTGAGCCTCGTAAGAGCTGCACCTCCATCAGCAGCAAACCTCCTTCCTGTTACCCAGCATCTGGTCTCCATGGTAGTGCCATGAGCAGGCTGGATTTAAAAGTCTGCCCTAGGGGAGTTCTCGCTTCCTATGTGGCCAAGGAAGCTGTTTAAATCCTTGAGGGGGAGGGGCGGCAATGTGCAGTTCTGAGGACTCGAGGAGGTGAGCACCGATATGGTGATAAAGCAAGTGGAACCAGATGCCAACAATGTCCGGATGGAGCGCAGCGCCTTCCGTGTGTGTGGCTGCCTTCAGCCGGCACACACCCACCCGCGTGCCAGCTCCCTGGCGCACAGGGACTGCAGCCTTGCTGTCTGCTGCACGTCCCACGGCTGTTCCTGGACCCATCCTTCCAGGCTTCCGTGCAAGCACGGCCCCATGTGAAGAAGTAAACTTGAGATGGGCCCCCACCACGCTGATGGCAATGAACCACAGATAACCCAACGCAGGTCTCGGGACCGTTCCGCCGCTAAGGAAGCAGACACAGACGCTGACACGTAAAGCCAGATGAGGATGGTGAGCGGAAATGGGAAAAAAAAAAAAAAAAAAAAGCTCACCATTTGGTGGTTCGGAACGTCTGAATGTTCAAACCCAATGGATCGAATGAGTTCTCACAGAAAGTCCACTGTGAAAAATCAGTTCTTAACATCCCAGAAAGCAAAATCCTCCTGAAATCCATGGCTCATAGGGATCCAAGGATGTGAAAGATCTAGCCCCTCTTAAATCCCTCAGCCACGCAATGACAGGTATCAAATTCACAACGGAATCTGTTTTCGACTCTCAAATAAGCTCCCAGGAAAACACCAGTCCTTTCCTGGGTGGGCGGAGCGACCACGTGGAATCTGTTTGTTGGCGGTGCCAGGCTCAAGGGCTCCATGTCTTTATTGGGTCCTTGTTTATGGTTTCACAGGAAGTTAGACTAGACCTGGTAGAGACTCCCCACCAACGTTCCGTGGGAAATCAGAGGGTGGTAGCCGGGCTCCGTTCTCAACAGCACACGCGTGTCATTTCGCCACCATCAGATGGAATGTGTGGTCTGGGGGTGTGGCCAGAGCTGGGACCACAGAGGGAGGGAGTGCCTCTTCCCGTTTATTTTTCCACATCAGACTGGGGGAGCGGTCAGGGGTTCCCGCCTCACTCCCCAAGGAGCGTTAGCCAAGCCACCCTCCCGTCCTGAGATGCCAGCGGCCCTCGCCCTTAACCAGGCCTGGCCACAGCCCTCGCTCGGCCTCCCTCCTGCGCCCGCAGCCTCTCAATCACGTTAAAGTTCTGCTGAGGCAGCGCCTGTACAGCCACCGGCTTGGTGGGAAGTTTCCGCCGACTCCTCTCTGTTGGTGACCTCACTGTAGCCGCTCCTCCCGTAGAAACGCTCACTGTTAACCTCGGGCTATTTCTGGGCACAGCTGGACAAAACACACGGCCTCTGGGCGTCCGATCCAGGCCTGTGTCTCATTTTCCATCTCTTCTCATCCATGTTTCCATGTAGGTTTTATCTGCTCCCCGTAACCCGCCCAAAGCAAATTATTTCTCCCTGGTCTTTGGACAGGGCCGCTCGCTGGTGCAGAACCCACGCCCGGCGCTCCGCCTGGTCCGGAGGTTCTGGGAGGGAAACCCAGCCCCCCCCTCCCCCCCATGGGAAAGCAGCGCCTCAGGGAGCGTGGAGGCGGCTGTGGAAGAGACCACTGGGCAGACCGGAGGCCCACAGGCAGAGGTTTCAGCCTGGCCTGTCCACGCCGACGTCCGCCCCTTCCTGCCTGTGCGGTGGATGCAGGGAGCAGCGCTGAGCAAAGTGTGAGGCCGGACACAAGGGGACACGTGGAATATCGTTGTTCCTGTTGTGGGCTGATTCTTTTTTATCTTTTAAATTGTGGACCCTTTGCCCTGGCTGGTGTACTGGTTGTTCAGTGGTTAGAGCATGGGCCTGCACACCAGAGGGCTGCGGGTTCGATTCTTGGTCAAGGGCATGTACCTAGGTGGCAGGTTACATCTCCGGCCCTAGTTGGGACACGTGCAGGAGGCAGCCAATCAATGTGTCTCTCACATCAATATTTCTCTCTCTCCCTCTCTATCAAGTTTCTCCCCCCCACCTCCCTTCCACTCAATGGGAAAAAATACCCTAGGGTGAGGATTAATGGGGAAACATGTGGGCTATGTAAGTGCCACCTTCTTACTTGGAATCGTATGCTCACCCCTGGTGTCTTCACAGGCAGAGCCCCTCCCAGGCTTTGTGTGGCTGCGGACACGCCTGCTGTGCGTGGGGGCCCATGCTGGCCCGGCGAGTGCCGCTGTCCCAGCAGCTTCATACCGGCAGCGTCTCCGTCCGGCTACCCGTGGCCTATCGGTGCGATCGCTTCCTGGCTGCGATTTCCCCTCGGTGTTTACCCGATGCTTTCATTTAACAGTGGTTCTCCACCTTCTGGCCCTTTAAATTCAGTTCCTCATGTTGTGACCCAACCATAACATTATTTTCGTTGCTACTTCATCACTGTCATGTTGCTACTGTGATGAATCGCCATGTAAATATCTGATATGCAGGATGGTCTTAGGCGATCCCTGTGAAAGGGTCGTTCGACCGCCAAAGGGGTCGCGACCCACAGGTTGAGATCGCTGCTTTAGAAGGAAAGCAGCAGGCGACGGCCTTGGGGACCTTGGTCCATGGGGGGGGGGGGACCGAGATCCGAGGGGGTGCGAGGACCTGCCCCCTCGTGACCAAGCCAGGAGCAGAGCCATAACAGCAGGTCCGCCTCTTCTGAGTTCCTCACGTAGATGGACTCATTTGCCCCCCAGGACCCCTGCTGCCTGCTTGGTGGGCGTTACTATCCCTCCTCCAGCAGGCGGCTGCCCCCTCCCCCGCCCGGGCCAGGCGCGAGCGAGGGCAGAGCTGTGCTTGGGGTCGGGGGCCCGCTTCCGGTCTCCGTGAGCTCCGCGTGTCACCCGCTCCAAAGGGCCAGCGCTCTGACGCCGGGTCCCAGCCTCGCTCTGTGTGTGTTGCTTTTGAACCAAACTGCAAAAAGCTCGTTAGTGAAAATGTAGCCCAACTTCCCGAAGCCGCTCCCCGTGGAGCTCCGAGCATCACCGAGTGCGACCAGACGCACGTGAAGGGCACAGGGGGCTGGGAGACCAACGTGACGCAGACCCGCTGGATGACACGTGTTCTCGGGGAGGAGCGTCAGTACACCGCTCAACACACACAGCACGGGAGCAGCCCTAGGCGGAAGGCCGTGATACCTGCACGGGGCAGTGCTGTGGGTGGGTGGGTCAGGGGCTGCCCGAGGGAGGCCGTGAGGCCCAAATCCCATCGCGCTGCGCGATTCCCTCTGTGGTGCGCCTGGTATCCCCGTGGGAGGTTTTCTTACTAAATATTGCCTGACGGTGATTATGAGGGGCTGTGTCTGAGTTGCCAACCTATGGGGGGGAAAAATGCATTCACCATAAAAACTGTGGCTTATAGGGGAAATGTAAGGGTTTGTAGCATGTAGAGTGTGGGGCATACGTTTAAGAGCAAAGCCAAATCCAGGGAGAATCTTTCTCTCATCCAGGAGCTGTGTGGGTCGCAGGTGATGTCCAGAACTCACGCGCAGGAACACGGGCGACGTACTTGACCTTCACAGCTCCCAATTGACCTTCACAGCCCCCGAGCAGCTGTGCACGGCCAGGGCCTTCAGTGCTCGGAGCACATTGGCAATAGAGGGCGTCACTGTAATCTTGCTCTCCAGCTCAGGGAGAGGGTCTATCTGCTGAGAGTGACAGGAGCCCCCTGCCCAGGACAAGCGAAGGTGGTGCTTTGTCTGGGAACTCTGGCAGGGAGACGCCACAGGCACCTAAAAACCCCTCTTTTTCCCGGCCAGCATGGCCCAGTGCTTGAGCGTCAGTCTATGGACCAAGGAGGTCACGGTTCAATTCCCGGTCAGGGCACAGGCCTGGGTTGCGGGCTCGATCCCCAGTGGGGGGCGTGCAGGAGGCGGCCAATCCATGGTTTTCTCCCATCATTGATGTTTCTGACTCTCTCCCTCTCCCTTCCTCTCTGAAGTCCATAAAAATATATTTTAAAATTTAAAATAAGCCAGCCCTCTCTGCAGCCAGGTGGCCCGGTAAGACAGGCCTGAGGATGGGAGTCAGGAGCCGCGGCGCGCGGAGGTCTGTGCTGCAGCCGCGGGCTGGCTCGGCACAACGGGCAGACATCAGACGGCCCGCTTCCCGCTCCAGCTGTTCATTAGCATGGAATGTCCTCGCCCCGCGCGGCTCGCAAAACCAGCGCCAAATGTTGAAAAGTTTAGTGCTTTTTAACCAGAAAACATGCAGCTATGAAATATGGGAAGCTGTGGTAGACAAGTGAAAAAAAACCTTTCCCGAAAAAGCCATGCTCTCCCGGTGACATCTTGTTATTCCAGTAAAAATAGACGCCTTTCGTTCGACCTTTTCTTCACGTGGGAAAGTGCAAGTCACATCAGAAGGAGGCTTTCTGTCATATTCTCTCTCGAGGAGGGTGCACAGGGGAGAAACAGTCCTACCTTTTCTTTTGTGTCATTTCATTGATTTCCCCCGAGAGGAGCACCCGGTTGTGAGTTCTGGAGAAAGGTAACCGGAAGCAGGGCCTTGTGGTCACAGTGGAAGGGCCGTCGATTGCAGAGTGTTGCTCACTGGGCACAGGGCATTCTGTTCAAGAGACACTGGCCGCTTCCCGCGGGCGCGTGGGCCCACAGTGAGCACCGGGAGTCAGCACGCAAGCAGTCGCGTCCCTCCAGGTCACAGGAGGAGAGTGTTGGGGCACAGATGGGACAACGTTCAGGCCTCCCCATGCACCCCCGGCACAGGTGTGTGGACACGTGACAGTCAGGCCTCCCCATGCATCCCCTGCACAGGTGTGTGGACACGTGACAGGCCTGCCCATGCACCCCCTGCACAGGTGTGTGGACACGTGATAGTCAGGCCTCCCCATGCACCCCCTGCACAGGTGTGTGGACACGTGACAGTCAGGCCTCCCCATACACCCCCTGCACAGGTGGAGAGACAGTTTCAATGACAGCATGGAGGTGCCACAATCAATCACCCAGCTCAGCTAAAGCTGGGCCATCACAGTGCCAGACATAGGACCCCATCGAGCCGGAGTTCGACTGATAGGATGGGGTCTGGGAACGATTTGACCAAAGTCCAATTTTATAAAATTATCGAACTGCTCAGTGCAGCAGCTCCCCCTTCTCCGGGGGGAAAGATCCCCGGGAAACGCCTGACACCGAGGCTAGCGCCGAACCCCACCTGCGCCCTGGCTCTCCCTGTCCACAGCCAGGATGGAGCCCAGGCAGAGGGCAGGGCGGACAGAGGGATGATTCACGCCCCGGGGAGACGGAGCGGGACGGCAAGGGACGTCATCAGACTACTCAGAATAGCCGGCAATTTTAAACGTATGCATTGTTTCCTTCTGGAATTTTCCATTTAATATTTTTGGGCCGTGGTTGACCACGGGTGACTGGAGCCATGAAAACTGAAGCCTGGGATGAGGGGAAACTGCTGCCCTGAAGTCTACAGCCCCAGCTCCAGGTCCAACCTCACCCTCCAGGGTCGTTTCTGGAAGCTTTTGAGAGAAACGCGTGTCTCCCCCCCCCCCCCCCCCCCCCCCCCGCTTGAAAGGCCATTGAGGAATAGCAACGCTCCCAGCCTTTCCTGTCGCGCTCGCCGAGCGTCATTCCTGGGAGTGACAACCGGGTCATCTGAGGGGACAGTAGGCGATTCAGCACCGCACAGACCCCTCTGATTTTTCTAATTTTTCATTTCTAAAGGTGAAACGGATGATTCCGATTTTAAAAATCATGGATTCTTCGAATAATAGCCGCTTTCATTTAAAACAAACAACAACACAGAAACTATATGCTCAACCACTCTGATCTTTTTAAAAAATATATAGTTTATTGATTTTTTACAGAGAGGAAGGGAGAGGGATAGAGAGTTAGAAACATCGATGAGAGAGAAGCATCGACCAGCTGCCTCCTGCACACCCCCTACTGAGGATGTGCCCACAACCCAGGTACATGCCCTTGACTGGAATCGAACCTGGGACCCTTCAGTCCGCAGGCCAATGCTCTATCCACTGAGCCAAACCGGTCAGGGCCACTCTGATCTTTTAAACGATCACGTTTGCTTTCTTTTTTAATTTTAGTTGAGATTTCTCCAAGGGCTATCCATCTATGAGCGCGACCCGGGTGGGGGTGGGCTGGGTGGGGTCGATGGGGGGAGGGGGTCACATGTAATACTGTCAACAGTGAAGATTGAAATAAATACATGAGCGCCACCTGTGCAAGGAGGCAGGTGGGGAGGCCTGGCGGTGCCCAGGCTTCAGAGGTACCTCACAGATGCCGGCCGCTCATGCTGTGCTCTGGGGGACCCACCTAGAGATGTTGTTGTTGACTTCCCTGCCGCCATCACCTGGCAGAATGCACAATAAGGAAGTAAAGATAATTTCCCAGGAAAAGCTGCCAGCCTGAGGGAAGTATAACCAACCAGCCTGTGGCTGGCCATCGCTCTCCCGTGACCCTCCCCGGGGTTCTCTGGGCTCCGATCTGCAGCTCGCCTTTCCGGGGGCGCCTCTGCCCGCTGCCGGCCTGTTGGGCTTGGGGATTCTGTCCATCCCCCCGCCTGTGAGGCAGACTCCCAGAGCTCCCGTTGTGTCCGTCAGAGCCCCACGCAGGGCGGGCTCAGCTCTGTGTCGTGTATTCCCAATGGAGGTGCTACTGTGCCTAAGGGACAGAAATGGGTCGTAGATATCACACTGGCTTGTGAACCCCCAAAACGCAATCCCACCTATCAAGCCTTACTCCTTACTATTTCATCACTCCCATTAGGGAGAGTTTAAGTTACATTCCTCCTGGGTGGGGGGAGGGGTCATTATAACAATAAAGTAAGATTCCGTGTATTCGTAGAAATGTTTAAATTTGGGGAAGTAGGCATTGGACAGTACATTCATGGAAGACGTGTGCTCGCACATGCTAACTTCAAATTTCAAGCGAGAACTTGGTGTTAGTCTGTAATTTCAAGCAGATCTGGTTGTTGAGCTCATATTGTATAAAGAAGATTAGCTTTTCTTCAGTGATTTCTTTTTACCCAAAGACCAGTTACTGCTTTTCTTTTTTTTTTCCCTTGTCTGAATTTTCATGGAGACTTGAGTAACTTTCCAAGGTAAAGCCTAGGCTTTTGCCTGCATTTGGCCCTGATTTTGTCAACTGTCAACTCAAAAACGCTCCCTGGCTCCTCTCTCCAAGGAGAACACAACTCCCTGGCCAGACAGGGGAGACCCGCCGAGATGTAGTACCAGCCTCTCCTTCCAAAGCCGTTTTTCTCAAATCCTTTTCTATGGCCTCAGCCCAACCAATAAACTCTCACTTCAGTGTTCCAACCGCCCTTTCCCCACCAAGACTCTTCCTCCTTCCTTCCCACCAACCCCGTGCCCGCCCACCCCGTAGAGGTGCCACTGCCGCTGTGCTCGTCCTACTCGCCAACTGGACAGCCCGGTGGCGTCAGCCCTTCCCACCGCAGAGCAGGGTCTGGGGGTATATCGTGGCTCCTTCTCCAAGTTAAAAGCTCTTGAAGGGCAGAACGTGGTCTGATTTCAAGGCAACTAGAACTAGAACTAGAACTAGAACTAGAACTAGAACTAGAAATCGTGTTAAGTAAATCCACACACATGGAATGTCACAGTCGGTTGCTTCAAATGTTTGCCCCAACATTTCCATGGCTGACCTGGAAAAACAGATCTGTGAATGGGTCTATTCGAAAAAATCAGTAGAACTGGCTCTCCTGTGTCAGTATGGGGTTCACACGTCTGCCCCTTGGGAGGAAATCCCAGGGAAACGTTGAGTGTGAGCGGATCCTTTCCAGAAGGGACGCTGAGAGGACACAGGAGCTGACGACCCGAGCAGCAGGGCCCTGGCTATGCTAACGCTGTCCTCATCCGTGCCCACTGCAGGCCACCGTCACTTTACTCCTCCTCCCCCTTCATCTGGACCCCAGATTTCAGGACTAGGAAACAGAACCACATGGAACATGAGACGTGAGACAAGACCCAGCCAGACCCAGTGGGCTCCCTCCGCTCTGGCTTCAGTCAAAGCGTGGCTGAACCACAAAGCTTCACCTGGTTTTGAGTACAAACCACACCGAACCACCATTTTTTTTCATGGTTTCGGTTTGAAAATGGGGTTTCATGCAAAGCGTGCCCTAGTTTCATAAGACTGCCTCGGCAGACACAGCCCGCCTCCAGCGACGGGGCCGCGGCCTCCTCCGTGCCCGGGCAGCCAGTGTGGAGGGGTGGCTGCTGGTCCTGCCCCAGAAGGGCCAGGTTTGGAGAAATCTTGTCCATGTGATCGCTGTGATGGCGGAGAACCGTCAGGCGCACCAGCAAGAAATGCCACCAATTAGGTCACCTCTTTGCACGTGGCTTTTGCAAAAACTGAGATGAGCAGTTTTGAAAGGAATGACTCAGGAAGGAGCGGGAGGGCCTCATGCTCTGTGTGTGGAGGCGAAGGCGAGGCTGGAGCAACGCTTAGGATGACCTGGGCCAACACGTCCCGCTCACTGGCAAATCTGAGATCCTCAAGACAAAGTGAGCTGCCTGCGACATGGCGCGAAGCCACTCCACGCTCTCCCCTGGAAGGAGATTAGAATCCTTCTCAGAAGCTGGGCCGGGTGAGCCCCGAGCCTGGGGGCCACGGCACCTGGAGAGAGAGGCCGATGTGGAGACGCTCCAAGCTCCGTTTCCATGACATTAAGGGAAGCCACCCTGTCTTCTTGGTAAATTAACTAGCATTTGGCATTTATACGGGGGCTATAATAATAAACACAAAGAAGAATGGACCGAATCCGCCATAAAATGTTTATTACACCAATGCATACAAAACTGTAAAGGTTAGTAAGAAAGAAAATCCATGGCTTCTGAACAACAGCGTATGTCTGTGTGATACTGTAAAAGTAACCCACACAAACCTCCCCCACGTGGCCACATTGGGTTTCCCAAAGCACCCCCATGAGGTGGTCAGTGTGGGTCTCGGGGAGATGACGTGACTGACATGTCCAGTCCAGATCTGGCAGCCAGTGAGCTGCACGGGTTCAACTTTCCCTCAGTGATCTCCACCACAGACAACCGTATCTCCTGTGCAGAATCACTGACAGCCAGGGAGACAGTGTGCACTGACCGTTACAATCTAATGTCCCAGGAGCTGGGGTGGGAATACGTCCAAGGAGTTCAGGGCAGAACGGAAAGGTTTCCGCACCCACGTCCTCCTTCGTATGAATAGAATACAGGCCTACGAGCAAAGAGACCGCTGCTGGGAGCGGAACCTGCGGAAAGAGCCTTATGATGCGGTGCCATCCAATAAGCTCGGGAACCCTCCCCTGTGATGGGCTCCGTTTGGGAAACGCTGGGTTTCAGGGCCCCGTGGAATATACAGGCACAGCTCTCAGGTCCTCCCAAAACTTAGCTCTAGACGTTCCCGAGAAGTTCTGGGCTAGAGACATGGATGTGGGGGTCACTGACATAAAGGTATTAAGTCCGTGCTATCCCCCAGGGCAGGATGCTGAGGGGGAAGAGGGCCAATGGATCATCGGGGTCTTCGCCCCACTGGTCCTGTCCCGGCAACTAGACAACATGGGGACATGATGGAGAACAGGCCTCACGAGCGATGGCTGTGGGAAGGGCCACCCACCTCCTGCAGGACAGATGCAAAACCCCACAGCACGTTCCTTTCAGTAGGAAGCCACTGCTCACCCGTCCGCTACGGGGTAGTTCGTAGGAAATAAACCCAACGTGTGCACGTTTCATCGGCACCAACGACCAGTCAGAGGCGGTCATTTATTTTAGGAGAGAATTCACAATGGACTTCTGTCAAACAGCAAATGCCTTCAGCGATGGTGACGCCTGACTCACTTCCCCGACCGCCCGGCGAGGCTGTCACGTCCCCCACACTTGGGGGGAGGCGCAGGTGTGCTTTCAGTTACTTTGTTTGTTCGCTTTTTAGGGCAACGCGTAGGATAAATCTCTTTGGGGCGGTAATGAGCAAGTGGATCAATGCGCCGGCAGATAGAATCAATTTTCACTTCCAGAGGATCTTTGGCACGGCGCCTGGTAAAAACTTCTGTTTACTTCACTGCCGTGGAATTGCAAGATGTTTTGCTATAGAATATTGATGGGGAGGCAGAAACCAAGCAGACGTTTCCCTCGGTGGGAAGTATTAATTCCAGGCCCCGTGGGTCACTACCCGGCTGTGTAGGTCAATATTTCATAAGTCACTTGGAAGGTGGGCCAATAGGCAATGAAGTTTCCAGTTTTTCTGGTGAAAATGAGCTTGCCCAGGTGCCATGTTGTGGAATGAATTACATGAAGATCTGGGTCGTGGACATAGAAATGCCACGTGAGCGTAAGCGTTGGGCTGTTGTTGTGTTTCGGCGAAATTCTTCTAAACTAGATTCAGCAAGTTATGTTCTCTGAGGGATCAGTGACAGCCAACCCCATGAAGCATCATTAGCCCTGTCAGGAGAGTGTTCCTCCAGGGGAGACGGCAGCGAGACAGGCAGCCCCATCCCGGCCACAGAAACCCTTGATGAGGCGCTGGCGAACCACACTCGATGGTGTTGTGCTTGTTCTGTGAAATATGTGGTGTTTGAGGTTGGATTGTTGCAACTCATGGGCTCATCGAAGAATCTTTTCTCCCTCTACTGACCTGTTTTCTACCTTCTGGTGTGGTTATGCTTGCATCTCCCTCTTCCACTCAGTGGAGGCAAGACGTGCGCCTTCCCTTTGAAAAAGACCGAGTCATAGTATGGACCCCATGCTTAGCGGGCGGTGGGCGGACGGATGGAGAAGCAGATGAGTGGATGGATGGGTGGGTGGGTGGATGGATGGATAGATGGATGGATGATGAATGGGTGGTAGGTGGAAGGAAGCAGAACAAAAATTTTTAATGTGCCTAGAAAGTAATTGAAGTAATCTAAAAATTAGGTGTTTTCTTTTTTTAATGTTCTTTTAAATTAATTTTTAGAGAGAGGGGAAGGAAAAGGGACAGGAAGGTAGAAACATCAATGATGAGAGAGAAATTGATGATAATTGGCTGCCTCCTGCAAGCCCTCTACTTGGGATCGAGCCCACAACCCGGACATGTGCCCTGACCAGGAATTGAACCCAGACCTCCTGGTTCATGGGTGTTGGGACGACACTCAACCACTGAGCCCCACCGGCCGGACTATTAGGTATTTTCTTAAATTGAGGTGAAGGAAGGATCCTTTTCAACTGTAGGGATTACAAGGAAAGGATAAAATTAACAACGTTCCCAGTGCTTAGCTTTTCCTGGATTCTCCTTGTCGATCTGTTGTCTAGAAATTAATGAAGAAAGGAAGGTCAAGTTGCCGCCACATCGCGTAAGGTCAGAGTGGAGGTTGGAACCTCCTGTGTGTTGCGTGCACCTTCCTGCTCAGAGATGCGGGCGCAGCCTGTATCGCTTCCGCGCTCACGGGAGGTGAACACGAAGCTGACCAGTGAGGCTGGGCCGTAACTAACACCGCGTGTGTTTGTGGGCACAGGCATGTCCTTCAGCGGCTCCCAGCCTCGGTTTCCTCATGTGTACAGCCGGCTTAAACGTGGAACGCCCTCCTCGCCTCATGGGATGATGAAGGTCAGAGGGGCGAATGAATGTATGGAAAACCCTCCGTTCAGCAACAGCTAAGAGGCCGAGCCACTGTGGAAACGCAGAGTGGCCTAAGCCCCGAGGCTTTTTTTAACTCTGTGTTTTGAAATGACTTGAACATACAGGAAAGTTGCAGCGTCACACGGAGGACTTCTGTACACTCACTCTCCACCCAGATTGGCCAACCACCCGCCTCTGGCTGCCTGAGCGCCCGCCCTTCGCCTTGTGCAGCGGGGCCGATACCTGTGACACGCGGGCGGGAGGGTGGGTGCTGCCCTCGCCTGGGCACTGGGGGACCGAGTGAGTTTGCAGATGTAACAAGTAAGACACGGACATGAAGAGCTGTAGCAACGCCGCAGCAGGACCCCGGGGAACTTAGGACCGGAGAGGGAGCCTCTGCATCGGCCTGTGGAACAAAGGGTCCCGGGTTCGATTCCAGTCAAGGGCACGTACCTCGGGGGCAGGCTCCTCCCCGGCCCGGACCCTGGTCAGGGCTTGTGCAGGAGAAAACCAATCAATGTGTCTCTCTCACATCGATGTTTCTCTCTGTCTTTCCCTCCCTCTTCCGCTCTCTCTAAAAATCAATGGAAAAATATCCTCAGGTGAGGATTTAAAAAAAACGGAAGGGGGCCTCTCCTGGAGGCAGGGGGGTGGGGAGGCCGCGGAGGGGGCCTCTGGGTCAGTGTTTCACGCCAGCCAGCGGGTCAGAAAGGGACACTGACTCCGGTCCCACACCTTGTCCCCCGCCAGGAAAGGGGCTGAACTGGAGCGCCTCCATAGCCTGTTGGCTGATTTCCTTTGCAAACGTGAGTGCGGCTGGGCCCAACCTGATTCCAGTGTCACCGCTGGTGTGGAGGTCGGTCACCCGCGGTGTTTCCAAACCTCCCGGTGGGGACAGAGCATCCTCGGCCTTGAGTCCTCGCAAACCCCCAGGCCCGGAGTGGGAGTCCCCGTCTCCCATGCTGGCCCAGTTCTCGGGAGACAGGGACCCTCCCGGCATCTATTCATCCAGCGGCACAAGGCCCAGCCGTGTCCAGGGCGTGAAGACACTCAGGTGCGTAGGGCGCTCACAGAGCCACGCCCTCATGGCAGAGGGCTCCTCAGCACTCTCCTGGGGAGGCAGGCCGTGCCGGCGGAGCTGCATCTGCGGGCCAGGCCCCAGCGCGTGGAGAACACGCCCGGCCCCGCGCAACATCCCCATCCCGGGACAGAGCCGCTCCACGCCTGTGAACAGCTCTGCAGCGCGGACAACACGCCCGGCGAGGATGGGTTCTGCCGAGCACGCGTGGCACCAGCCTTCGTCCTCCTTTCCACCCTCATTCCGCGTGCGACGTGCTCTCAGAAAGCCGCGATGAGACCCCTCGGTCCTTCTCTCTGTAACGGATAAAGCGCCGGGACTGCTGGCCGCCCGGGCAGGCTCCTGTGGAGGCTGCTGCGCTCTGCTCGCTGCGCCGCATGCGGCCTGGCCGGCGGCGTGGCCCTGGCGCAGGAGCAGGAGCGCTGAGCGGGCTCATCTGGCCGCCTGGCAGCAGTACAAAGCGCTCTCGCCTTTGATCTCCCATCTTAAACTCAAACGCAGCATCTGATAATGGAGGCGGCGGGAGAAGAGGCCAGGCAGTAAAGTTCTCCTCATTTCCTCCTGCTCTTCCTGCACCTTTCATCTTCTCCCCCTGCCCCTCCGCTCCCCTCCCTCTCCTCTGCGTTTCCTTCTCAGCCCCTGAGAGAGAGCAGGACGGGCTGGAAGGGGGTGGGCTTCCTTCCAGCGGAGACCTGTTGGGGGGTGGGTCTCCCCTCTCCTCCGCCAGTGCCCGGGGTGGACAGCAGCCTTTCGCTCCACCAGCCGCAGCGCAGGGCCAGGGCCAGCGCTCGGGAAGGTGCAGGGCAGGGACGGGCGTCTTGCTCGGAAGCAGGCGGCCTCTCCAGACACGGGTGTGTAATAGAGGAGGAATTCAGTGTCTCTCGGGTTCCGGCAGTAGGCAGACGGGGGCTCGGACTTCAAAGGGCACGGAGATAAGTGAAAGGGGAGACGGCGATCCACCCGAACGGTCCGACGCGGACGCCCTGCCCACGGTTTCCACACGGGGAACGAGGATGCCGTGTTCCTGGTTTCGCCATCGGGGCCCCTTGCAGAATCGCTCCTGTCGTTACCGAGTCTTTGGGGCGGGACGGGAACCCAGCCTGGCTAAGGAGGGCGCTGGCTCAGAAACCTCAGCGTCACCTCTGCAGGCCACAAGGGCACTCTCTCTCCCAGTGAGTCACTGCCGGCCTCCGCCGGCCCGGCCAGTCCATCGCTCATCCACTCGGACGCGGACAGACACCAGCACGCTGTCCCAGAGCCAACCGCCTCCTGGGGACATTCTGGACCCCAGAAAGGCTGTAGGGGGTCCCAGGGGTGGGGCCCGGGGGACCTCAGATGCTGGGAATGCTGACCAGTATTATTCCCAGAGGTCTAGGCGCTGGGGGAGGCGGCTTTGGGGCAGGTATGACGTCCGCAGACTCTCGTGAGCTCAGCCCTCGCACCTGCATTTCGGAGGCATCAGAATGGACTCTGAGCTGCAATGACAAAGGCTGTTTTTCTGAAAGCGCGATTATGTAACACCGGAGTGCAAGTCTGTCTGCAGGAGGCTGCCCGGGACAGCCTGGGCTGTGGGCACACGGTTCCGTCCTCAATGTGCAGCCCTGCAGCCGGTCACATATTTAAGGCCCCTGGGGCCTGAGGGTCCCGAGCTACTGTCCATTAGCCACCCCGCCTGTCAGTGCTCTCCAAGCCTTGTCATCGCACTTAACGGGCCCGACCATGGGTCAATTCTCACCACGGAGTTAGCCCTTTTCCACGTGACGCCAGAGTGACTCTTGCACGCCTTGCACACGCCTACAGGGGCTGATCTGTGGCAGCACTGGGCCCCGCGCAGAGGCTTTGGGGTGGGGTTCAGCTCCCCTGCTGACGCCGCACCCACACGTTTATTCCCGTGACTGGCCGGCTGCCGTGCGGGTGAGGGGCCACCGATTTCCCTCCAGCCCCACCCAGGCGCAGCGGGAAGACAGAACAGTTCAAAAGGCATGTTGTGAACTTGGTTTACTTACACCCAGAGACTTCTTTCCATGACTGGTGAAGTCAGATAATAGTCTGGATATTTTTTTATTAAATATATTTTTATTGATTTCAGAGAGGGAGGGAGAGGGAGAGAGAGAAACATCAATGACGAGAGAGAATCATGGACCGGCTGCCTCCTGCACGCCCCACATTGGGGATCGAGCCCACAACCCAGGCCTGTGCCCTGACCGGGAATCAAACCATGACCTCCTTGAGCGTTCATAGGTCGACGCTCAACCACTGAGCCACATGAGCCACGCGAGCCACGCCAGCCGGGCAGGATAATTTTTTTAATGTGCCCTCACAGGCTCCTGTTCGTCATGTTTTCAACTCACCCAGCACATTGGAGTGACGGGGTGGGTTACCGCCATCCTAGCTTACCTGTGTGCAGCCCCCACCACCAGGAAGTGAACATGGAAAACGCTGAGGTGGAAATTGGCTTAGAAATGACATTCCCTCCATCCCTCTCGGGCTCAGGCCGCCATCACAGCAATGTCGGCGGAAAGCAGAAACAAATGGAAGGGCAGCGACATTGAATTCCCTTGGCCGCAACCCCGTGCTGGCTGGTGCTCTGACCCTTGGGGAGAAGTGGCTGTCGGTGGCTGGGGGTGAAGCCCGCTGTGGGCATACGTGAGGCTGCACATCCAGCCGCTGGGGAGGGGGGGGGGGCTTCCTCCGGAGGGCAGGACGGTGGGACCAAAACCCCGGCTCCTCCCTCCGTGCGCTGGCATGTGGCTTCGGGTGTGTTGCCTCCACCCTGCGTCCACTCCCTGAGACCCAGCAGAGGCGGCGGGCATCAGCGCATAAAATATCCCAGGTGATTTTACCATCGTTTCCTGGCTGGTCTGTACCGCTTCTGGGAAACTGGGAGATGAAGTGAGGACTAGGGGTGCAGTGTGGGCTAGACACTCAGATCTGTGTGCAGCCGTGTGCTGTGTCCGTGCGTGTGCGTGTGTGAGCACAGGAGTGTGTGTGCGTGTGTGGTGTACATGCATGTGAGGGTGTGTGAGTGTGTGTGTCTGTGTCTCTGTGTGTGTGTGTCTGTGAGTGTGTCAGTGTGAGTGTGAGTGTGCATGTGTGGTGTACATGCATGTGAGTGTGAGTGAGTGTGTGTGTCTGTGTCTCTGTGTGTGTGTGTCTGTGAGTGTGTCAGTGTGAGTGTGAGTGTGCATGTGTGGTGTACATGCATGTGAGGGTGTGTGAGTGTGTGTGTCTGTGTCTGTGTGTGTGTGTGTCTGTGAGTGTGTCAGTGTGAGTGTGAGTGTGCATGTGTGGTGTACATGCATGTGAGGGTGTGTGAGGGTGTGTGTCTGTGTCTCTGTGTGTGTGTGTCTGTGAGTGTGTCAGTGTGAGTGTGAGTGTGCACGTAGAGAAATCTGGGGCCGCTGCCCCTCACGCCCTCGGAAGCCAGAACTGACTTCAGACATTTGCATTCACTCCCCAGACGAGGACGCTGAGGCCAGAGAGGGGCCTGCCCACGGCCTGACCTGTGCAGGTGCTGGGCTAGGAGGCAGAACCCTCCCCCGCCTCCCTCCTCTGCGCTTTTCCTGTCTCTCTGCTGGCCTCGCCACGGCCGGAGGTGGTGTCTCACCCCCGCCTGCACCAGACCCGGGTCTTCAGCTGTGAGCCAGAGCGGTCTGTGCCCTCAGAGCCCGACCCTCCCCGACGGCCAGGCCTCCGCACGGGCCTCCTCCGCCCCCAGGTGCTCCTGCTGGAGGCGCGGGTCCCGGGTCAGCTGTGATTCACCGCTTCTTCCCTGGCCCCAGGGCAGCATGGACCCCCGCAGACGCCGGACGCGCTGGTCAGCTCAGTGGGCAGGGCCGGGACCTGCACGAGTAACTGGCGTCCGGGACTTACTCGTGCGCACAGACACGCTCATTTATTAGAAACGGAGGGAGCGGCCCCAGAATGGTTCAGAGCCTGAGTGCGCCCAACTGCAGGCTCCGTGCCCTCATCACAGGGAGACGCAGCCCAGAGAGCCCCTCGGACCTCCCTCCCAGTCCATCCGCCCCCAGTCAGCGGGGGCGCTGCGCTCCTGTTCTACTGTCGGTGACAGAAACAGCTGCCGATGCTGTCCCACCGGCCCGCGGTCCACGTCCACGTCTCTGCCTTCACCCCTCCTCGCCCTGGCACGCCTGGGGGTCTGCAGCTGGCAGCACGGCCCCCCTCGGGGAAACGCTAGGCTGTCCCCGGTGTCCCCGTCTTGGGCCTGTCCCTGAGGCAGATGGCTGGCTGGCATCGCAGCAAATGGAATAGTGGATTTTTAACCACGCGGGGTGGGGGGGAAGGAGGGAGGGCCTTAGGGGCCATCTGTGTGCCGCCAGCTCAGGGTGTGAGGACGCTGATAAGGCCCAGGGACATACCGACACGGAGCCAGCCCCTGGCCGGGCTGGGTGAGCTGCCCCAGTCTCTTCTAGAAGTTTCCTCCTCATTCAGTAGCTCTGGCTCTTACACCAGCGCCGCCTCTCTGCTGGGAAGCCATGGACACGCACATGCTGGGGTGTCAGGTGTGTCGTCCATGCAGGTGCTTAGAGAGCATTCTGTCACCTATGGGCAGGTGCCCGAGATCCAAGGCCTGGGGACATGGCTGTGCCCGGCGGGACAGCAGCCTAACGGGCAGTGGCAGGCTGTGCACCCAAGCCCGAGGCTGGCACTGCTGTGCGCATCGCCCTCCCCTGTGCTGTGGGCTCTTGGAGACGGCAGATCAGCCGCGCGTTTTGACTGGCAAAGCCTGAGAACCTATAGCAGTGTCCCCACCGCGCGGCTCCGCAGGTGGTGGGGGAGCAGCCACGTAGGCGGGGGAGCAGCCACGTCGGCGGGGGAGCAACCCATAGGCGGGAGGTGAAGGTGCAGGTCGGTTCACTCCTTCGCTTCTCGGTGGAAACGCGGCTCTTGGCGCCGTGGTTCGTGCTGTGTTGGTGGCCGCAGTGGCAGGCGGGAGTCTGTGGAGGTGGACAGGGCCGTGGCGCCAACCCCCGCCCGGGGGCCACGTGGTCAGAGCCCTCAGGCTTCACTGTTTGAGCCCGAGCCTGGCCTCGGAGAGCAGAGCAAGGGGCAGGGGAACCGGCACGCGAGCAGTGACACTGGCCCTCCCACTGGGGCCGCACACACGCAGTGACTGTCCCCATCACGGCCGACAAGGCTGCGGTCTTACCCGTCGGAAAGCCTCCCGTCCCAGCCCCGTCGTTGCTCACGTCAGGGCCCAGCTGCGTGCGCGGCCCCACCGAGGCTCACACGTCCTCCCTCCTCCCCCCGAAGTCTTCGGGGACCTGCCCGTGGGAGGGCGGCCTCCTCCCGCATCTGTTCTCAGTTGCTACGTTGTTGCCAAACGGGCTCCACATCACAGCCATTTGCCTCGCCCTCATTTAAGTCAAATCCGGTTCTATCCAGAGCGATACGCCTGCGAAATTGCAAACCTTCACAGGTTTCCTGGGGGATCCGCCTCACCCCACGGGTTCTCGAAGGATAAAAGCCATCGCCCCCCTTCACTGAGCGCTTCCCAGGTGCCAGCTGCGATGGCCCCCGCTGGCTCCTCTTATCTCCTCGAACCCTTTGAAAACAGTCCTCCTCACACTGTGATGCGTGTAGAAACCAGCGGGGAGCGTATGTCGCACACGTGCCTCCGCGCCTCCGTGCACCCCATAAAGCTCTGGGTTTGGTGGGGTCTGGACGGCCCTCGGTGATTCACAATGTACCAGGAGGGAGGCACTTCTGACACGCGGTCTGTGAGGCCACCCTGTAGGAAACACGACGCTGGGAGGTGGGTGCCACTCTTCTTCCCACGTGTGGTCAGGCCACGCCGTGGGAACGTGCACGGCCTCATTCTGATCCTCAGCGACTCAACCAAGGGGAAGGCTCTGTGGGGAGGGCGGCCACAGACCGGCCGGAGGGTGGCAGGCGCACGGGGTGATGCAGGGCGTGCTGATCCGCTGGAAGAGCATGGGCAGAGGGGACGGCACACTTGTTAGCAAATCGTATGTCTTGATACTGTCTGTGTTGACAGGCCTGTTCCCAGTGAAAGGGTTTCTTTACCTGCACTCATTATTAACCTTGGATACCCAAAAGGCCATTTGCAAAGTAACACTGGGGGCACACGGTCACACCCAAATGTAGCGCATCCTTGGCCAGGCTCCTGGAGCCAGCCTTGGGCGTTGTGCCAGTTCCCCCTTGAGTCAGGGACCACCTGCTACACTAACAGCTCACTGGGGGGCAAGCACTCACTCTGGACGGTGCACCCTGCTCTTGATGTCATTCGCTATGAGCTGATGAATGATCACTAGCCAGAGAACGGACTGCAGGTAGTTTATTCTCAAAACGCTCACTGAGCCATCACTGGAAAGAAAATGATTCTCGCCCATCCGGCGTGGCTCAGGGGTGGAGCATCGACCCATGAACCAGGAGGTCAGGGTTTGATTCCCGGTCAAGGGCACAGGCCTGGGTTGTGGGCTCCATCCCCAGTGTGGGGCGTGCAGGAGGCAGCCGATCCGTGATTCTCTCTCATCGTGGATGTTTCTATCTGTCTCTCCCTCTCCCTTTCTCTCTGAAATCAATTAAAATCTATTTTAAACAAAGAAGGAAAGGAGGTCATTCTCTTTCCTCCCGCCCCACCCCGCATTGGGACAGTTGGGGAGTTCCCTAGTCACGTGACACAGACCCCCTCTCCCAGGCCTGACGTTTGGCGGCAGGTGCCGTCTGACCAAGAGGAGACGACAGCCTGGCCTCTCTCCCCATGTCACCCACGTGAACGTGACGATCAGGTTTGCCACGTGACGTTCATGTGAGGAAGCCCTCCTGTGAGACCAAACACCAGGCAGGGCAAGATCTAGGCCCTGTTGCATGTGCCGGCATACTGTGCACCCCAATACTAGCCAGTCCAGGAGAACACTGCCCACCCCACCCCGCCCCTGCGTCACTCTCAGGAAAACTGGGGAAGATGCGTTAGGTGATCTCAATCAACGCGGTTTTACCTGGATTCTATGTAATTCAGGGAAACTCTTTGTTCAAAGAAGCTGAGGATCTCACAGAATAAGAGCATTGTTGGGGCGGGTGTAGTAAGCACATAAAATCACTTCTTAAATCTCCTTCTTTTCTTCCTATGTTATTTTTTTTAAAAGGAAAAGGATTTGGGGAAAGAGAACGGGAATTATATAGGCCAGTGCTCTGCTTAGGCACGCGCCCCCTCCCCCACCTCCCCCACTCCCTCCCCCACTGCCTCCCCCACCGCCTCCCCACCGCCCCACTCCGGGGCTTTGAGAGGAAATGTTTGCCCGGTCATGGTGACGTCTGTGTGAGGGGGTTGGGCGGTCAGGTTTCTCCCAGGCTGCCCAGGCCCCTGTCCACGCCCAGGTCAGTCAGCCTGTGAGCTTACCTGGGGGCTTCAGAACCAGCCGGGAGGCACATTCCCAGCGACTGAGCCTCGATGGAGGGGAACGTCCGCTTGAGTAACCTGCCAAGGCCATGGGCCCGACAACTGGCCGCACAGGGGCGGCTCCCGTCCTCCTCCCAGCACCAGGGCTGCCTGCGACGGGCTCAGCAGGAGGATTGGGGTCAGGGAACCACGGGAAAGCGGGCGGCTTGGGCAGCATGTCCCCCAGATGCTATCGGGGACGTGTTTACGCTACAAGCCCCCACGCTGTGGCTCCCGTGCGCGGGCCAGGCCTGAGCACCACAGCGGTTCCTGCTGGAGCCCCGATGGGGCATCTGGTCAGCGCAGGGAGGTGCGGGGCGGAGGGGGCGAGGTGGGGGAGGGGAGAAGATGTGCCTCCAAACAGAGTCTCTGCTGGCTTTAGTGTCTGCCCAGGTTTTTGTGTTTTTCCACCCAGCGTGAGAAAAGTGGTCATGAAACCAAAAGCAGCAGAACAGTCAGAGTGAGATCAGCCTGTCTGCACTCACACATGCAGCTGTCTTCCTCAGATCTGGCCTGGGCACACGTGACTGTCCCCTGCGGGCCTTCTCCACCCCGCTTCCCACAAACCCCCACACCCGGAGGCACATCCCCACTCCCGGAGGCCCCCCACTCCTGGAGGCACACCCCCATTCCAAGAGGCACACCCCCACTCCCGGAGGCCCCCCACTCCTGGAGGCACACCCCCATTCCAAGAGGCACACCCCCACTCCCGAAGGCCCCCCACTCCTGGAGGCACACCCCCATTCCCAGAGGCACACCCCGACTCTCGGAGGCACACCACCGCCAACCCAGACATAGGGAAGTGGGTGACAGGCTGAGCAGACTTACTGGGTCTCTGGACCCAGGTCAGAGGGCGCCTACTAGCCGGGCAGAACCGTGGGGTGCGCTCTGGCTGTGCCCGTTGGGTCGGGGGCCAGGAGGGGCTCGTGCCTCCACCCTGAGTCATGGTTTCTCGCCTGCCTCCCCCTGCCCCCCCCCCCCCCCCGCTGCCTGGCCGTGTTACTCCGACAGCACGGAGCTGAGCCTGTGCAGTTGGGGATGTGCGATTTGCTACCTGGGTCCACGCAGCCCCACGCGTGCAGGGCGCACGGCACGCACAGAGGGGCGCTGTGTCACCTCAGCCTGGGAAGGCTCCATTAACCCGCGGGTGGGCCTCACCACTCGGCCTTAAACCCTGCTCACCCTCCCCGGGTGGGGGCTGCCCCGCAGTCACCCTGTGGCCAGGCCGGCATCCAGTGCTCCTGCGTTCATCACATCCCACTCCCGCTGGGAACGGCGTGAGCACCATCCAGGGGAGCTCGGCGCAGCAGTGCCTGCCTGGGAGCAGGCAGAGAGTGGCCCCGAGGCGTCCAGGGAGTGGTGTCCAGTGACTGAAACGGCACAGTGGCTGCCGCAGTGAGAACATCTGCCAACATCTGCAGGCACATGTCTGTGCAGCCTTGCCAGACACCGGGGATTTTTACAGGAGTGTGTAGAGCGAGTCCAAAGAGCCAGCTTCTAAATCTTAGCAAAGTGCCGTGTAACCAGCCCGTGGACGGTCACCGAGTGTCATCGCTGAGCCCCGTCCTGACCCTGGGACAGAGCCCGCCCCACAGAAGCGGGGCCTGAGGAAAGATTCCTGACCCCCCCCACACACACACACACACACACACACTTCTCCGGTTTCTGAATCTCACTGATACCCCCTGGCCTGGGCGGCGGGATGGGGGAGGCACGGGGCTCAGGACACGGGAGGTGCTTTTCTGTCACTGTCCTCTCGTTCTCCGTGCGGAGCGGCCGTGTTGGCGGGACGCGCGTCCCTCTGAGCGCAGGCCCGGGGTCCGGGGTGCGGAGGCCCCACCGCCAAGGCCGTGAGCTGGCAGGCTTTGACTGGCTGCATGCGTCTCTCATCAAATAGTCCTCAGAACTTCAGAAAAAGGAAAAGAGAGAGAGAAATAGAAATCATCTTCTCGAGCTAAACATCAAACAATAAAATGATTCTTCTCCCGGCCACTAAGGGAGTCCAGGCATTTGTCGTTCCGATCTCCGGCTTCGGGAAAACGACCCTCAGCGAGAGGGGGGTGGACAGAGCTGCCGTGTGTCTGCAGCCGGGAGGCCAGCTCTTCAGTGAGAGCCCGAGCGTGTCACACCGGGAAAGAGGCGTCTGAAAGCCAGGTCGCCGGTGAGGTTACGACTCACCAAGCAAGGCCTGCTCTTCGCGCCCGTGTGTGGAGAGGTCTTGGTGCCTCGCATTCTGCTCTTCGTGGAGCGGAGTCCGATGCCGTGCTGGGGTGAGCTGGCCTGGGCATGGGCCTGCACCCAGAGGGAACAGTAGAGAGCGATGCTTTTCTTTGAAATATAAGGGAGAGGGAGAGAGAGAGAAACATCCATGATGAGAGAGAATCATGGACCGGCTGCCTCCTGCACACCCCACACTGGGGATCGAGCCGCAACCTGGGGATGTGCCTTGAAGTTCAGAGTTCTGACATGGCAGGTGCACGTTGGCTTGCCGGATGAATCTGCTGTTATCCGTCCTCTGCCACGAACGTGCATCCTTGCTGACTGTCACACAGGATCACTGTGTCCATCTCCAAGGGAAGAGCTCACGGTCTGTCTGGCAATAGATGCGGCCGTCGATGAACAGCACAGGAGCAAACGTGCTATCGACAACGGGCGAGCCAACAGTCTGGCTTCTGCCACCAAAGTCCTATTTGCTCATTTCCTGCCGTCTGCAGAAGCAGCTGTTAGAATGAGAAGGTGGACCTGTTGAACCCAAGGATTAAATTATGGTTCTTGAGTTCTTTGTTCCCTGAGATAAAATGTTTTAAAGGAGCCCCACCCTGGGGTCCATTAGCAGGCTCTGGCATAGAGAGCACCTGTGAGTTCCATTAGCCACTTACTTTTCTAAAAGCTTCATTGATTAGCCATTGATTTGTTTATAAGTTTCATGCATAAAACTTTTGTGGGGAAAAAAGTTTAAAATGTGAAATTTGCATGGAAACCGAGTCTAGGAAAATAGTGGTAAATATGAGTTTTCTTTAAAATGGTTTTTGCTAGTGGAAGACTTATGTTTCTTGGCTTCCAACATTTAGCCAGATAAGCAACAAAGATTACACTATTGTCACAACTAGAGGCCCGGTGCACGAATTCGTGCATGGGTGGGTCCCTCGGCCTGGCCAGCGATTGAAGCTGATTGGAGCCGATCAGGGCCACCTCGCCCAGTCCCAATTGGGGCCAATGGGGGCCAGCCAGCAGGGGGCAGGGACAGTGGAAGGTGGCTGTGGGAGCGCACTCCTGCGTTGAGCGTCTTTCCCCTCGTAGTCAGTGCATGTCATACCTACCAGCCAGTCGTCCAGTTTTAAAGGTCATTTAGGCTTTTATATATGTAGATGTTCTCAGGAGCCAGCTGACTAAAAGTTTTCATCAGAAGCTTGTTCCTTTCTGCTGCTCCATGTGCCAGCCAAGACACGATGAAGGGTCACGACAGGTGATAATGTCAAACTCCAGAAAGCGTTGAGAAAAGAACAGCATTTGTTATTGATATTTTAATGAAAGGCCCCGTTTCTAGCCTTTACAGTTATCATTAGTTCACAATTGCTTTTTAAAAATATGTTGTTAATGACTTCAGAGAGAGAGAGAAACGTCAGTGATGAGAGAGAATCATGGATCGGCTGCCTTTTGCACACCCCCAACTGCAGCTCAAGCCCACAACCTGGGCATGTGCCCTGGCCGGGAATCAAACCGTCACCTCCTGGTTTGTGGGTCTTCACTCCACGCTGAGCCAGGCCTGCTGGGCTATAATTGCTTTTTTTTTAAATTAAGACTTCACTGTTTTAGAACCATTTTAGGTTCACAGCCAAACTGAGGGGAAGTGGCAGATACTCCCCTGTCCCCCGAAACACCCTCCCCTGCCCCCTTTCAACATCCCCACAGAGTGGTGCCACTGTTGCAGCTGGTGAGCCTGCCCCCATACGTCCGAAGGCCACCGTGTACGTGGCGGCTCACTTTTCGTGTTGCGCACGTTATGTCTTTGGGCAAGTGTGTGATGACCTGTATCCATTATGGCCTCACACAGTGTCTGCCTTCACTGCCCTAAGGTCCTCTGTGCTCTGCCTACCATCCGTCTTTTCTGCCCCCAACCCTAGCAACCTCTGATCTTCTCACTGTCTCCCTAGTTTTGCCTTTTCCGGTAAGTCATGTAGCTGGGATCGTACCGTGTGTAGGAAATGCTGAGACTGGTGTCTTCGCGTCATGCTATGCGTGTAAGGTTCCTCCCCCATGCCTTTTTGAGGCTTGATAGCTCAATTCTTCTTCGCGATGAGCGACATTCCATCGCCTGGTGGACCACGTTTGACTCTTCACCTACTGAAGGACATCTTGGTTGCTTCCGAGTCTGGGCAGTTGTAATAAAGCTGCTACGAACATTCATGTGTTCGTAACATAGGCTTTTCTGTGAACGTATGTTTGCCATTCCTGTGGACATATACCAAGGCGTGAGGTCACTGGATCACATGGCAAGAGCCGTTTTAATTTTGTAAAGAACTGCCAAACTGTCTTTCCAAGTGGCTGCAGCATGTGGCATTCCCGCCATCCGAGACTGAGGGTCCCTGTTGCTCCAGGTCCTCGTCAGCACTTGGTGTTGTCAGGGCCCGGATTGTGGCCTTTCTCAGAGGTGCCAGGTGCTATCTCGTGGCTCTAATTTGCATTTCCCTGGTGACCTGTGATGTGCAGAGCCTGTTCAGAAGCCTATTTGCCACGAGTCTCTCTGCTTTGGTGAGGTGTCTCTTAAGCTCTTTGGTTCACTTTTAACCCGGCTGTTTCCTTGTCGAGCGCTTTATCTCCCTTGGATGACAGTCCTTCGTCACATGTACCTTTTGCGAAGAGTTTCTCCCAGTCCGCGGCTTGCTTCCTTGTTTTCTTGACATTGTCTTTCACAGCACAGACGCTTTTAATTTTAATAAAGTCCAGCTGGTCTGTTTCCTGGTTTGTGCCTGCGCTTTGGTGTTGGTTCTGAAAGGCCGTCTCCGTACCAAGGCCGGCGGCTTTATGTTCGCTGTTATCTCCCAGGAGGCCCAGGGCTTTGCATTTCCATTTAGGTCTGTGGCCCAATGTGAGCTCATGTGTGTAGGGCGTGAGGTCCGTGTCCAGATGCCCTGTTTTGCATGCCCATGTCCAGCTGTGCCAGCACCGCTGGTGAATCCACCCTTATTTTTAAACAATGTGGGCTCAGCATTTTGGCAGATGTGGCCTGTGGCAGGTCAGAAAGATCCCCCATAGCAGAAAGCATTTAGTTCCAAGAAAAAAAAGAAGAAGAGCGAATGCAGAGCTGGAAAAAAAAAAAACAGAGAGGAACTCGAAATGCACACGGCTGGTCTGCACCGGACGCTGCCAGAGCTGCCGGACTAGAGGGTCAGCTAAGTCCCAGGGAGGGCGGCATCGCCTCTGCTGCTCAACCTGATGAGAACCAATTTGTTCCCATTGGAAGCCTGATAGTTTAGTTACATGTGCAGTTCTGAGAGAGGGTCTACTTACCTTTGGTTTTATAAGAGATTTGCTCCTCAGTGAAAGAAGGAAAGTATAACAAGTTTATTTCTCCTGGAAACATAATTGGCACAAAACTACTTGAAAAAAAATCATCTGTGATCATACAAGCATTTCACATCTCAATCTCCCCCTGGTCATATTGGGTCTTTTCACTGTGGATATCAATAACTCACGGTTTATTAATTGCAGCGATTAATCAGAATGTAAGTCTTCAATGCCGTAAGTTAGCACCTGTGTTATGAATGCAGGGTCGCCTGTACAATAAAAGTCCTCAAAAGCTTGCATAGGAAAGTTTGGCATCTTTGGGAAGAATCAGGTTTAAAAAAGATTGGCCCTGGCTGGTGTGGCTCAGTTGGTTGGTTGGGCGCCCTGAAAAGTGACAGGTTCAAGTCCCAGTGGTCAGGGCACATGCCCAGACTGTGGGCTCGGCCCCTAGTAGGATGCTCTCTCATCACTGATGTTTCTCTCTGTCCCTCTCCCTCTCCCTTCCTCTCTGAAATCTTTTTCTTTTCTTTTTTTTAAAGTAAACTTGCCTTCCCATTTCTTTGGAACATGGAAGTCTTTTGCATTACTATTAAATCTGTGAACCAAAGAGAAAGCAATCTTAGGAACAGGAACTCAACCTCACCTGGTATTTTCCATTGAGAAACTGGGAAAATGGGGGTGCACAGCAAGATGGCTGACACGGAGGGGTCCCCCTAGTCCAGGGAGCAGAAGCACTGCTTTCTTTTGTGTCTGTGTGTGTGTGTGTGTGTGTGTGTGTGTTTTACCTGAACCCGCATCGCATCTTGGAACGAAGTGTGACACAAAAGAGGAACCCCAAAACCTATACCGAGCCTCCAAACATTTTTGGTTCAACTTTCTGGATCTTTTCCAAAGACAGAATTCCATGTGTGACCTCAAACAAGAAGGGACTGGTAGTGCGGCCTTCTCCCAAGATGCTGGGCGGTTATTTCATTTATTGTTCACTTATTTAGTATGTTATGTATATTATAAAAAGCCAGTGGCCGTAACGCTGGAACGCCGGAATGACCAAGCGACCGGTCATCAGGACGTGCATTGATGGGTCCCATGGTGGCGGCGGCAGGAGGGAGTCTGGGTCTCTAGTTTACTTAACATCAATTCGTGCTTTTCTTTATTAGTATCAAGGAGATAAAATGTGGGAACAGGGATGAAAGCAGACCTCGCCGATTCAGCCATTGCGATGATTTCAGACGCTCTACCCGGAGCCTTCTCGGGTCGCCCGTGGGGCCCCAGCTCTAACAATAGAATATTGTCGTGTTTTTGGCAAGGGCCGCAAGGTTACAATGGCACGCTACCAGGTTCATCTGTGTTTTGAAAATATTACAGTAACAACAACAGCAGTAATAATAAGTGGAATTGTTGGAGCACTAAGAAAAGACCGCATTCAGGAGGGACGGTTGCGTTAGTCAGCCCGGCAGGATAAATGATAACCTGGCCTTTGATTCCGCGCGTCTTTATTGGGTGACGGAGATTGGACCCATCTGTGCCTCATCCGTCTCGCTCGGGGCTCGGCCCTCTGTCTGCTCCGAGGGAGGCGGCACAATGGCCGCCTTTGTCTCTCCCGGTGCCTTTGTCTCTCTCAAACACTCTTCTTGCAGCCAGAGAATCACTTTTAGGTTTTAAATCAAATTAACCTCTTTTCCCACTGCACGGCCATCGATAGTAGTCTGGATAGGGAGAAAAAAAATAGGTTTTTCCACTTGCAAGTCTTTCCATAGAAATTACATCAGAAGGACCCAGGCCAGCGTGGCTCAGTGGTTGAGCATCGACCTGTGAACCAGGAGGTCAGGGTTTGATTCCGGTCAGGGCACATGCCCGGGTTGTGGGCTTGATCCCCGTGTGGGACGTGCAGGAGGCAGCCAGTCACTGATTCTCTCATCACTGATGTTTCTGTCTCTCTTTCCCTCTCCCTTCCTCTCTGAAATCAATAAAAATCGCCTTTTTAAAAAATAAAATACAGCAGATGGTACGGCTCTGCTCAAGCCAGGGAGTGATGCAAGAGCCTGGAGCCAGGCGTGTGCTCCCGGCCCGCCGGCCGCTGTCAGCACGCGGACCACGCGGAGGCCGCAGCCCGCGGGCCGGCCCTGTGCGCAGCGGGCTGCCAGCATTTCCTGCCACGCAGAGATTTTCCCCTCCGTCCACTCCGGCGTGGCGCCCTCGGCCCCACCTCTGGACGATCAGAGAGAGGAAACGGCGCACCTGGACCGGCCCGTGTGTGTGCGCAGTTGCCAGCTTTTTATCGCCCGTGCGTGTCCCGTGTCCATCCTGTTTCCACTCAACTCCGCGAACATCTGTTGCACAGGAGACGGGGCAGCTACCAAAAACTACTGTTAGATTTCTCGCCAGCAAGCGGCATCCTCCATGTGGTTTCTGTTTTCTCCTTGAAGCAGTAAACTATGGTTTATTCTTTCTTCTATAAAAGCTAAATTTAGCCAAGTTTTCTACTAATTTAAAACATTTTCTGGAAATGACAGAATGCTATTGTTTAAAACAACAGAGAGGCTGAAATCTAAACAGTTATCAAAGGGACAGAAGGGTAAGTGCATGGGGCAGTCGGGTCCGTGGTCTCGGGTTTTATTTGCTGCCCGTGGGCAGGTCGCGGGGGGTTGTAAATCGGTGCAGGGTGGGCGCTCACTGGTACCCCCCCCTCCAGGAGGGGGCTTCCTCCAGGGGGCCTCCCGGCTTTCCGACCCAGCGTGTTAGGCTCTTGTTCGCGTGGACCAGGCGTGAACCGGGAATCCCGCACATCGCGGGCTGTGGTTACGGAGAGCTGCGTGTTCTGTGTAGACTTTGGCAAGCACACTGAATGTGCCACCGCTGCGCCGTGCCGCTGGTTACGGGGTGTCATGTTTGTCTGCTCCGTTTTCTTCAAAGCCTTCGCACGGGGAGGGAGTCTGTCGCCGCCCTGGGGGCTGTGTCCCAGTGGCCCTCTGGGTACTGGGCGGGATGTTGTGTATCTGGAGACATTTGGCTGCTATGGGCAGGGAGTGTGGGTGGCACCCAGTAGACAGAGGCCGGGGTGCTGCCCTACACCCCACAGTACACAGAGCAGACTCCACAGCGAAGACTCACCCAGCCAACACGTCAACAGTTTCATGGTTAAGAAACCCTGCTCTTGGGGGAAAGCCCCAGGAGTCTAAATTCAGGATTCGATCCCGAATTGCTGACACGTGCGGAGCTTTATTCAAATGCACATGGAGCGGTCATGGGGAAGCTTCACACACAGGCAAAGCAGCGGCTGTCCCCGGGGGCCGCTGGGAAGGCAGGGTCTCGTGTTGATGGGGGGTTAGCAGTAAAAGCATGGCGGGCGGCACCAGGGCCACAGAAAGGACAACGCATTCCTAAGTCAACAGGTAACACGGGGCAGTCACCCCACCCTGTGGGCTCAGTAACCTCCTTCCGGGGCCGGCGTTGACCTTTGGGCAGTTTTCCGGTTTTCTGGGGAGTCAGCCCAAACCTGAGGCTGAGAGAGAGTAAACAGTCCTGGGGGGTTAAACAGCGAGCCCCGCGTTCCCCACACGCCTTTGCTGCGGCGGCCATATTGCACCCCTGAGTTAGTTCCGCTGCACCTGCTGTCACCAGTTTACAGAAGCATCTCAGCGGGTTCACATATCGTCCGCCGTACCCGTCCTGTTATTACCACCAACACCAACGTCCCTGCACCCAGAGTGCTGCTCAGAGCGCTCAAGGCCATTGTGAGCCATGATTTCATTCCTCGCCTTACACGATGGATGCTCGTGAAGACTTACCTGAGCAACAGAGGAACTAAGAAGCCAAGTGCTTAGTGCAAGGCCGTATGACGTTTGACTATCGGAGTCAGGATTTAAACCGAGGGCTCAACCCAACTCCATCCTGGTTAGAATCACCAACGACGTGACCCTGGGGAGGAGGTCCTGGTGGAGGGAGGAGAACCCATTGGGTCGGATCCATTCGTAGTTCTCAAGAGCACGTCATGACGTCAGTTAACAGATGGGCGGCACATTAGCTTAATTACAGAAGTATATTTTGGTTTCACTTCTAATCCTCTTTATTAATTTCATTCTTTTTGGAAAAAAATTACTGGTTAAACTTTGCACACAATGCCATGTACAGATGTTGTAGTATAATATTATACACATGAAACAAACCTAAACTTATTAACCAGTGTCAACCCCATAAATTTAATAAAAAAAATAAATCTTCAAGTCATTTGCTTAAGAATCCATTAAGTAGGAAGAGATCATATTTTAGATCATCAGATGGCAAGTGAAGACAGGATCAAGAGTGTGGAAGAGAGAGAGGCAGTGAGAGAGAGAGAGAGAGAAGGAAAGGCTTCTAACCATCTGCATGGATGTTGGCAAGTCATCTGAACTCTCCACAGCTCGCGTGCTGCTTCTAGGGACTGGAAACACAGTCCTCTCCCCGATGCTGGGTTGTTACGCAGGTTGAATGCCATGTTGCATCACAAGCAAATCCTCTAATGGAGTCCTCAGCACATGCCATTGTGTTAGCAGGTCAAGACCACAGCATGGTGTCCTCGAGGAGCATGTGGGACCAGCAACAGGGAAAGTGTTGTATAGGGAGTGGTTGTTGGGAGGAAGCAATCTACAACCAATGATGGGGACATCTTCTCTCCAGAGGCTAGCAGCCCCCAAAGTCAGAACGGCGAGGCTAAAACTTGTCCTCTTCTCTTCAAAACACTCCTCCTCCTGACTCCCATTCAGCCATCCATTCATTCATCCACTCATTCATCTATACTATTCATTAGCTGCTTGTATAGTCTCTGTGGTACATGAAGCATTCTATTTGTAAACAGATAAAAAGTAAATAAAACTCTCCATAAATCAGCCATCCATGGAAATCTCGTAGTTATCACTGGCTCAGGGGCAGGTCTAATGTTTTTTTTAGCTCTGCCCTGTCTTGTCTCTTGTTTGGACTTCTGGTTCTTCAGTTACCCGTCCTGTTTGGATTTATCTTACACACATGGCCAAGTTGGTTTCCTAAAAGTTAAAGTCTGACCAGACTTCCATCATGCTCAGCACTCCTCGGGGACTCTCCACGCCTAAGGAGGGAGCACAAATTTCAACAGGAGCCCCAACTTCTCCCCCCCCCCCCCACCGTCCCCTCCAAACGTTCAGTTCTCTAGTCCAGAGATTGGAAATGCCAGGTGTGTATGCAGCCACCTCTTTCTCCCTTGCCCACTGCAGACATCAGTAATTGATCGCAGCACCCCTCCCTCCTGGCCCAGTTGCTGCCTCAGAATCTTCCAGGCAGTACCAGTCTATCGGAGTGGAGGCTTCCCGTGAGCCTTCTTGGGCCTTCCCTCCTCTGGTCAACTTGTCAGAAGAAAAGGCACCTGAATCTAACTTGGGTTCAGGCTATGTGGCTGCTGCTTCCAGTTGTTTTTAAAGACATGAGGAGTAACCTGTCTTCCAATGTAAACAGTCCCTAGCAGACAAAGACTCTTCCAGACACTCAGAACAACAATCATGTCATTGACGTTGTTTTAGAAGAGTGAGTCACCTGTGGACACAGGTGTGCAGAGACCACGACCACAAACCATTTCAAAACCCTCTCTGTCCCTTCACGGGCTTCTGGGCTCTGACAACCACAAAGAAAGAACAGCTCCGGGTAGATCAGGTGCTGGTTATACCAGGCAGCAGAGTCCACCTGGTTCCAACCCAAAGCGACAGGGCGTTGATGGAGATGGACTCCTCCCGCCAGTTCCACCAGCCTTGCCCATGGCCCTGAGCGGCCTGCTGGGCTCGCAGGGCCGTGAACGTGGACGCCTGGCGGGTCCAGCCCTGAGCGCTCCCAGGCAAACACGGCCACTGCCCTCCCGACAGCAAAGGAAGAGATGGGGTGACGTTAGATCTGAGCACCTGCCTTAGGGATGAGCACGCTTATCCTGAAAGAGCGAAGAGGTTTGTCTTCGTCTCCCTGTGCGTCTGCTACAGTGATTAATACCGAAGAGGGGTCCCCCGGATGCTTCTCACAAAGGGACCCCCCAGAGCGGCCTAGAGAGAGACTTCACGGCTGCACGGGTCTTCCTGGGCCCCGGGCCCACCGCCACATCCGGGGGGCCTCCTGGGAACCACCCACAGCCTGGGCTCGGGAAAGCACATCAGATTCCTTCTCCTGAGAAGGGTGCAGCCTTGGCCAGAAACGTGTCAATGACTTTTAATTAACCTTCTAGTTGTCACGTGCCCCAGTCAGAGCTGGTGTCACGATAGAGAAGCTACGGCAAAGGGCCAGCCCTGAGCCTGCGGGAGAGGCCGGCAGAGGCGACGGCAGTGCCCAGCGCACCTCGCACACAGCCCCGGGCCGCTCCTACCTGGTGACGGTCAGTCCCAGTGGCTGGGATTTTCTCCGCAAGGAGCTGACGGCCTCGGGGCACATGCTTCTCCGTCTGACCAATGGCAAAAGCGCCACCTCCATGCGGAGAGCGATGCCGCCTGCGTGCGCCCTGTGCCCGGGAGAGAAGCCCTGCCGAGTCTCCCGCCCTCGGGCATCGGTGAAACCGCCCCCCCTAGAGGCCGCTCTGCGCCTTCCCAGAGATGCTCCCCAGCGGCCCGCAGCCTGCTGTCCTAGGACGCCCCGAGCCTTAGGAAGCCCCAGTGTTTGCTGGGGATCCCGTCGCTGGCAGATTCCATCAACCATGGAGACAGCGCCGCTGGCTCTTCCTGTTGGGCACACGAGATATTTGCCTTTTAAAAAAAATACATCTTGTAGCTCAGCCGGCGTGGCTCCGTGGTTGAGCATCAACCTGTGAACCAGGAGGTGAAGGTTCCATTCCCAGTCAGGGCACATGCCCCAGTTGAGGGCTCCATCCCCAGTAGGAGGCATGCAAGAGGCAGCCAACAGATGATACAGATGATTCTCTCTCCTCATTGATGTTTCTCTCTCTCTCTGCCTCTCTGAAATCAATAACAATATATCTAAAAATAATTTTTTAAAATACAACTTGTAGTCTTAAAGAAATGAAGTGTGCATTTCCCCAAAACTGGAAAATCCAACCAAGCTGAAAGCAGATCACAATGACTCCGTGTCATCTAGAGCAGTGGTCGGCAAACTGCGGCTCGCGAGCCACATGCGGCTCTTTGGCCCCTTGAGTGTGGCTCTTCCACAAAATACCACCTGCGGGCGCGCACGTACAGGGCGAAGTTGACTTAAAACTTTAAGTGAAGTTTATTAAGTTAATTTTAGGGAACGTTGTGGAGTGAAAGAAATTGTAGTGTTGAGGATTGAGAAAGGTATGTGAGATGGTTTGGACACAGAGAGAGGATGAACGAAAGGAGATAGAGAAACAAGTCTACAAGACGAGTGTGGATGGGAGAGTTGGAAGGGGTCGACCTCAGCAAACGTACCTCCATCAGATTGAGGACATTTTTAGCAAAGGCCGTTTTAGCTTAGGAGCACCCTAATTAAGTTAATAACAATGTACCTACCTATGTAGTTTAAGTTTAAAAAATGTGGCTCTTCAAAGAATTTTCAATCGTTGTACTGTTGATATTTGGCTCTGTTGACTAATGAGTTTGCCGACCACTGGCCCAGAGCCGATTCCGTCAGCCACTGTGCACAGTCCTGCTCTTGTTGTGGCTTTTAGAGGCCACGGAAGGGGATGGTTGGGTGCAGAGAGTGCCGCCTTTCCACAGCACCTGGGACACGGAGGAGAGCCGCCGGCTCCGGCCTGGGGGGCTCACAGGTGACCCAGCCTTCTGCCTGCTGTAAACCCCACCGCACCTCATCCTCCCGTCTCAGTCGGTCAGTCCACATGTGAGCATTCCCTGAGCACCGCTCTGAACGAGCCCCACCATGCTCACACCGCCTCCTCCCTCGCTCCCTAAGAAACGTGATGTTTCAGTCGGGATATTTGTGTCCCCGGGCCCCGTGACAATGTCCCCCAAGCCACGCGGCTTGAAACACCAGACGTGGGTTGTCTCACAGAGGCAGGCGGAGGGAGCGAGACCTCGGCCACGAACCGGGACGGGAGCAGTGCTTGGTCCCGTGGCCGGGCTGCGCTGTTGGGGAGGCTGTTGGGGAGGACGTCTCCCTGCGTGGTGGGGGGTGGGGGGGTCACAGATGCCGGGCCTTGAGCCGGGACCCCTGGAGGCATGGGAGTGTGGTCGGCCACAGGCTCAGCTTTGCACACGAGCGAGCGAGCTCTCTGAATTCCCACGGGACAGCGGGGCTTTCTAAAGTTAACCCTGGGCTGTGGGGCTTGGGGCTTGGGGTTTTCAGTAACCACTATAATTAGAGTTTCCTTTAAGATCAAGCGCTGACTCTAGAAACGAGCCGGGTTGGTGACATCACGACTTAAAAATGCACGTAACGGACACCCAGGGCGAGCTGGTCACACTCGGCTCCTCACGGGGCGGCCAAAGGAGGGGAAACCAGGAGCTAGCGGGCAGCGGTGTAAATATAGACGTTCCGCCTTGCCGGTGCCGAGGGGGAGGGCCAGCAGCCCCGGGCGCCCGGCGGTTTCCCTCTTCTGGGCGCCCTGAGCTGCGGCCACCTGTGCCTGCAGCCACCTGTGACCACAGCCACGGCAGTAACAGCCTCCGAGAGGGGCTCCGGGTCCTCGCGAGGAGCTAGAGAGAGAGCGCGGCCCTTAGGGGCTGACACACAGGCAGGACATCGATAATGACCATCTGGCCCTGGCCGGTTTGGCTCAGTGGATAGAGCGTCAGCCTGCGGACTGAAGGGTTTGGGGCACATGCTCAGGTTGTGGGTTCCATCCCCAGTGTGAGGCGTGCAGGAGGCAGCCGATCGATGACTCTCTCATCGCTGATGTTTCTACCTCTCTCTCCCTCTCCCTTCCTCTCTGAAATCAATAAAAATATTTTTTAAAAAATAAAGGGTAAAAAGTATACAAGGAAAACGAATGAAGATGAGTTATCCTGCCACAGGTTTTCAAAAGGGGTGAGTCATGGCTGGGTCGATCACCTTGTTAAAAGCTGCTTATGTCAAAGCGTGGATGAGAGTGGTGAGCTGTGTGCACGCGTGCTCACAGCCGTGTGGTCACAGCAGCCGAGGGGGGAAGCAGCCAGGTGTCCATCGGTGGACGTGGAGACACACAAGGTGGAATGTTACGCAGCCCCAGAAAGAAAGAGGTTCTGACACGAGTGTGAGCCTTGTAGACATTATCTGAGCAAACGAGCCCATCACAGAGGACCAGTCGTGCATGGCTCCGTTCCTATGAGGTTCCTGGGGGAGGCAGACTCAGAGGCAGCACCGGGGACAGTAGTTTCTGGGGCTTGGAGGACGGAGGACGGAGGAGTCATGTTCATTGGGGACAGAGTTCCAGTCTGGGAGGATGAGCAATCTGTGGAGATGAATGGCAGTGATGGCTACACAGTGTGAATGGGCTTAACCCTATAGAAAGTCCACTTAAAAATGCTTAAAGTGGTATATTTTATGTTGTGTATATTTTATCACAATAAAAAATAGGGGGCCCCAGCCAGTTTGGCTCAGTGGATAGAGCGTCAGCCTGCAGACCAAAGAGTCTGGGTTCGATTCCAGTCAAGGGCTCATACCTCAGTGGCAGGCTCCTCCCCAGCCTGGGCCCTGGCCAGGGCTCGTGCAGGAGGCACCCACTGATGTGTTTCTCTTCCATCGATGTTTCTCTCTGTCCTTCCCTCTTTCTTCCACTCTCCCTAAAAGTCAGTGAGTGGGGAGATATCCTTGGGCGAGGATTTTTAAAAATGATAATAAATAAAATAAAATAAAAAATAGGGGGAAAGAATGTTTAAGGAGCTCCGTTTCTGCAAAGGGGTATTTGGACACGCGCGTGACCTGCTGTGTGGACATGTATGTAAATGCTCTGGCTGCCCCTCCCCCCACTGAGCCTCAGAGCGGGGGTTTTAATGTGAAGGTTTGGGAGGAAAACGGGGGAGCGCTTCACCCCGCAGGTTCAGGCCCTCTCCAGAGCCCCGGGGGGAGGGGGCGCCAGGGGCCCCAGGACGGCAGTGTGTCCACCTGGAATGAGAGAAGCGAGGAGGACTCGCTGCTGTTCAGTTCGGTGTGAGTGGGTACGTTTCTCGGTGTGTTTCCGGCTGAAAGCTGTGCCCTCCTCCGTGGGACCGGGAGCCTCGAGGGCTTCCATTCTTGCTTCATCTCTTTGGCCAGAAGCCGGCGCCACCCGGATGGCATCGAGAGGGGGCAGGGGGCAGGGGGCAGGGGGCGGGGTTTGGGGAAGGCTTTGCTGGGGTTAGCCGCACTCACAGTAGCAGAGGTTTATGAAAAGGGCGGGTGGTGAGGCCATAAGAGGGGCTAAGATGCTGAAACCTGCCCTGGAAAGCAGCAGAGAATCATTGAACTCAGTAAAATCGCGTGAAGGCGACGCCCCACAGGCGGCCAGGCCGTCGGTCTCCCACGGGGCCACTGTGCTTTGTCCACACGTCCCACAGGACGCGAATTCCGTCCAATCCCCCACCCGCCTGCGCGCTCGGCTGCTGGAGGAAGAGGTCGGCTGCTTTGTTCACGTTCTTGTTCAAATGCCTACCCCGCTGCCCGGCACAGCGACACGTGCATGAGCCAGTGCCCAGGGCGGCGCTTCAGGTGCGGTTCAGAAGGAAGCGCTGGCGCAGAAGGCACAGGTTCCCTCCGCAGCGTGGCTCTTGGCTCAGAGGTCGCGTCTGACAGTCTCTCCGAAAGGCCTGCAGAGCTTGGTGAGGGCAGAGACCTGCGTCTGAGAATACCCGCTGCCCGGCGTCAGTTTCCCACACCCGCCACCCCCTGGCTCGTTGTGCAAGGAGACCCCAGGGGAGAGGAAGTATTTTTACCTCCGTGCTAACGGGGTGAATCATTTTCCCCGGAAGCGTCAGGCCCCGCTGGGCACCAGCCCGGGGGGTGGTGAAGAACCACCCAGCCGCGCGGGGGGCCACCGGCTCGCTGAAGCGCGGGCCCGGCCAGTCCTGCTGGGGCCCAAGATGGGCTCCCCTGCAGCGCTGGCCACATGGAGCCGCAGGCGGCAGCTCGGGAGGTCAACACCCGGCAGGTTCCTTCCCTGGTCTCCACGTCGCCCGCCTCTTAGCCGAGCAGATCTGTCTGAGTCCTCACTGTCGCCAGATCCCTGGCTCCTTCTCGCCACAGTCCCCTCTGTCCGCGGTCATCTTTACAAAGCCTGGGCCTGCGCATTCACCCAAGGGATTAGGTCTGGCGTCAAGCGCGGGCATCCAGGAGGCTGGTGAAGAGCACGTGCTCTGGAGCCACTGTCCAGGCCCAAACTCCCGCCTGCGGGGCTGGGTGGCATCAGGCAAGCCCACCGGCAGCTCTGTGCCTCAGTTCCCTCCTCTGTGCTGCGTGGACAATACTAACTGCACTGCTGTGAGAGGGCTGACATATTACCTTACAAGGAAGTCACATATCACAGCGGGGTCTGGCCTGCTCTAAGCATTACAGTGCGTCTCAAAACACTGTAATTTCACGTAGATATTTCATGTAATGTATTAAGTTTGTGGAGCTTTAAGTGCAGCCCTCGTGACTATAAAGACATCCTCATAAAGAATAAAATCAGGCCCTGGCTGGATTTGCTCAGTGGATAGAGCGTCGGCCTGCAGACTGAAGGGTCCCGGGTTCGATTCCAGTCAAGGGCACATGCCCAGGTTGTGGCCTCGATCCCCAGGAGGCAGCCAATCAATGATTCTCTCTCATCATTGATGTTTCCATCTCTCTCTCCCTCTCCCTTCCTTTCTAAAATCTATATTTAAAAAATAATAAAAGCGGGACATGCAGAAGCGAGCTCCATATATGAAGTAAGGAAATCTAAAAAAACAACCTGATGAGGAATAAAATAAAAGCATCTGATGCCTGTAGATGCTGTCCAGGACTCTGGCCGCTGGGGTCAAAGGTCAAGCTGGCAGTGCTGGCGACTGGTCGGATGTTTCCAACTCACAGGCCAGAGGGCAGGTGTCATCAGCCTCTGCTGAGAGGTCTCCCCACGAGGCAGCCTCGCTCCAGTCTCACCTCCATCGCCACAGTCATCGCGTCACCTCTACCTGCGTGTTTGGTGGCCCGAGCGCCAGCTCTCCTCTGTGCAGTTGCTAAGGGCCGGGGCCGTCCCTCCGTCACATCCTGTCCGGGTCGGTCTCCTTCGCGGAAGGCAGAATTCACACGTTGAGGATTGCTTCCAGAGCGTTGTCGCATACACTACCTCCCCAGCAGCAGAAGTCACCCCGTCCCCCGCCCCTGAGACACTAGCCTCCAGCCCCTGAAACATAGCTCTGCGTCTGACAGGGTCCTGTGTCTGTCACTCAACACGGAGCAGCCACTGGCGGTTCCTCTCCCATTTGTGTCAGAGAATCAATCAGCAAAATCCTGAGACTCCTTCCACCGTTAGAGCTCCACCTGGTACATGGTGCACCCACCCCCACCCCCCACCCCCGACAGAAACCTCTTCTACTCTTATGGAATCTGCCTGGGGTCTCTTGTCACCGTACTCTTACTTATTTACTAGGAGCCCAGCGGGTGAAATTGCATGGCCCCGCCCACCCATGCGCACAGCCCCGCCCACACACACACAGCCCCGCCCACCCACGCAGGTCTTTGGTCCTTAGGGCGTTAGAGCCACAGGCCTTTTATAATATAGATTTTTAAACTGTGGAGGGAAGAGCTTTATTTTATTACTTTGTTGTTGTTGTTGTTAATCCTCACCTGAGGATATTTTTCGATTGCTTCTTAGAGAGACTGGAAAGGAGGGGGAAGAACAGAGAAACATTGATGTAAGAAAGACACTGATGGGTTGCCTTCTGCACGAGCCCCAACCAGGGACCAGGCCAGGGAGGAGCCCGCAACCGAAGTACGTGCCCTTGACTGGAATCGAACCCTGGACCCTTCGGTCCGTAGGCCGACGCTCTATCCACGGAACCCACCGGCCAGGGCTCTTGTCACCACCCCTTTAAAGAGGAGGGAAGAGACCCCACACCTCAGGCAGGACAGGAGCTTCCACTGCCCAAGCCTAAGAATGTGAGGACCTCAGACCCCAGATACCTCTCCCTCCTTTTCACAGCGTTAGCTCTGCTTCTGGCGTCAGCACAGGAACACGGGCCGAGGAAAACGGAACTGCGGGTGTGCGCGTTAGAAGAGCCGTGTGAAGCGAGTCACCCAAACAATATTGATCTCCTGCGCTGTGTGTCTAGTCCGACAACACCTTCCCCTCGGCCAAGAAACAACAGCCACGGCGACAGACACGATGCAAACAGGGAGCCTGGGAGCCTCCGCAGGGGCGCTCGCATCTGCACAGAGGCTTCTCTGCTGCTCTGAAGACGGGTTTCTGCTCTGCGCTCCCCACACAGCCGTCCGTGCGCTCCCAGCAGGTGCTCCCAGCACGGCCGGGCCGCCTCTGCCCACGTGGACCGGGCTGGGCAAGGAGGGAGGGGTGGCCCCTCAAACACCCACCAAAGGAATTCGAGGTCCATTCTCAGCGGGACCAGACCTGTGATGAGCTGGGCTTCACCCGGGAGGGGTTCTCCGTCGCTTCCTCCTCTCACTGCGTCCGCTCCCTTCTCTCCACGTGGTCCTTCCTTCTTCTGTTAATATTTCCTCCCGTGGGGCTAAGTCAGAACTTAAGATGTTCTCCAGTTGGCAGACAGGAAATGGCACCCTGTGGGAAGTACCTTCATAGTCTTTCTCCTGCTACGTTACCGTAGAAAAGAGTTCAAGTCCTATTGATGGGGCAGCAGGGAGCTAAGAATAGACTAACAGGGCATCTCGTCTCACGGAGCTGAGAGGAGTAGCCCCCGTCTGTAACTCAGGACACAGACTCATCGGCCGGCCAGGGGTGGCCACCGTCAGTTGGCCAGGCTCCGCTCTCAGCATGTCAAGTTCAAGTGGGCTCGCTCGGTCAGCCCGCATCCCAGCTGTGCGCCCAGACCTCTGTACTGAAGACGGGAGCCCGTCCAATCAGTGGCCGCTTTCCTGATCAGTTGCCCATCAATCCAGAGACAGACAGAAGGAGTGGGGCTCGGGCAGTTCAAAGGGCCAGCGCGACTGTAGCCCGAAGCCAGACGGCAGGGCGGGCTCAGACCGGCTTCCCTGGCCGCGCTCCAGAGCCAGATAGAGTCCCTCGTCCGCCTCAGGCGCCGCCCCACCTGTGCGGGCCTCCAAACACACCACGGAGGACACAGACGGGAGCGTGTGCTCCAGCCGCCACCCACAGAAGAGGGGGCTGGGTTCCCAGGGCAGCCGCTTCCTTCCACACTCACCTACCCACCCGCGAGGGGAAGAGAGAGGCTGGGGACCACCTCCCCACACCCCCACCCCACGTGGCGGCAGCCGGAGAGGGAAGACACGCTGCTCCCTGGAAGCACTCTCCATGGGGCTTTGTAGCGTGCGCACAGTAGGTGGTCAGACCTGCACGGCCTCTTCCTGGCAGGTGTGATGCCCTTAATATCACGCCATCCTCGTGGCTGAATGTGGACCCAGGGATCCTGACAGAGGCCAGAATGTGGGGGAGCCCTCGCTCCCAAGGGCCTCACGGACTCCCTGCTGGGCCCAGGGCCAGCACGGCATGGTCTGTCTTCAGTCCCGTTAATAGCGCCTGTGCTGTGGACAGACGCTGCCCACGGGTGATCCTCCAACACGGCAGCGATGAGCGGATCTCGCAGACTCAGGGACAAAACAAAGAGGCAGCCACAAGGCGAAAGCCACGAGGAGACAGCGTGGCACAGAGGTGGCCTGCCTTCCTCCAGGGTCCCTAGCCAAACCACGCTTGCATGGCTCCTCCTGGAGAGAGAGAGAGAGAGAGAGAGAGAGAGAGAGAGAGAGAGAGAGAGAGAGAGAGCCTGGCCTGGAGACTTCCTGTCCCGTGTGGCGTGAGCGTGTGGCATAGCTGAAGGTTACTCTGTGCCTCCTGAATGCTCGCCGTCTGAGCAGCTACACACACTTGACTGTGTTTCCCCGCGGGCAGGCCTGGAGGCCGCGTGGTCTGGCTTTGGGGACAGCACCCGCCTAAGTCTCTCCGAAGCTCAACTCTGCGCCGAAGTGAAGCCATAGCGTCCCCCAGTCCAATCCGGGGCCTAAACACCGCTGTGTCCCTGTCATACACGGCGGACTCTGTCAGGAAATCAATTAATTACTTTCAAGAAGCAGTTAGGAGGATCCCGACAAAGCTGCCGCGTGAATTATTAAAGAACCACGCCGGGCCCACCCCCGCCTGTGCCGAGCCCTGGGCCGCGAGGGGACAGGGGAGAAGGTGGAAATGGGCATTTGGCCCCAAACTGGATCCTCACGGAAAATACCACAAAGCCGAAGGCACCGAAATAAAGAGAGGCAGTGAGGAGGCTTAGGATTGGGGCGGCAGAAGCAGGGCCAGGCCACCTGCTCAGGGCCGGCCCCCCGCAGCCTGCCCGGTGCCCCGCGTGCGCGCCCGCCGCTCAGACACGGCCCCGGGAAACCCTCCCCTCCGAGCGCGCTGCTCACCTGAGGGTGGGCGGCCCCCCCTCAGCTGTCTCCTTCCCTGAGCCCTGCTCACCCCCAGGGAGCTCAGGCCAGGCCAGCTGGGGCTCCTCCTGCACCTGTCAGCCCGCCTGCCTCCAGCCCAAGCCAGGCCACGTGGGCCACGGGGACGGGGGCAGCGCCCCTCCTCCCCCCACCCCAACACCCTGTCTGCTTCCGCTCAGGGCCTGGCACACTCACCCGTACACGGCTGTGTATCTGGGACCAGCCATGAGACGGGCCTGGCTTCAGACCCGGGGTGGGCGTGGTCCCCATGCACAGAGAAGCCCGTCCCCCTGGACTGGGCTGTGAGCTGCGGGCGGGGGGAGTGGGGGGGGGGTGGCGCTGAGGCCTCACAGGCGAGCCCTCCTTGCTGTGTGTCTTTGGCCAGGAATGTGTGCCCTGTGAGGGAGAAAAGCCGTCCGTCGGCACAGCCAGCGTGTCGGAGATGGAGTGAGATGACAGGCCCTGCCCTCTGGCCTCCTGGGTATCTCTGGGCCCACGATTCTGAGCGGCTCCTGAGGTGCTGACCGCGTCCACTCCCATGGCCTGCAAGGCCCTGAGAGCCCAGACAGAGAGAGGGTCCCCGCCTTCCAGGCTTTGCTGGGACCCAGTGGTTAAGAGTATTTTGTGCCCTGGACGGTTTGGCTCAGAGCGTAGAGCGTTGTCCTGTGGACTGAGGGTCCCAGGTTCAATTCCTGGTCAGGGCACATGCCCGGGGTGCGGGCTCGATCCTCAGTGGGGGGCGTTCAGGAGGCAGCCGCTCCCTGCTTCCCTCTCAACATTGATGTTTCTCTCTCCCCCTCTCCCTTCCTCTCTGAAAACAATACAAATATATATATTTTTTTAAAAAAGGCAGCTGCCTCTGTGCCCGGAGGGCGGAGCACCAGCGTCTTCCCGGGCCCGGCGCCCTCCTTCCTGCCCGGTTTGCACAGGCGGAGGGCAGCGCTGACGGGGACGCGAGGGACATGGGACGGGGGGGGTAGGGGGTGGGGGGACAACGCTGAGAGCCTATCCGCTGAGATCCACGTGGTTCCACCTGCTTCACACACAAAGGAGAGGGAAATGCCAGCCGGCCCCCACTCCTCTCAGGGGACCGCGCCGTCCCTGAGCGGGCCCTCAGGGAGAGCACAGCAGGGTCCCGCCCGCGCCCTGCGGCCCCCTGACCGCGGCGGCATCGGGAGGACGACGAGGACAGAGTCGTGTGGGGTCCCCGCAGCACGTCCTGTGAGCGGGACCCCGACATGGGTCTCTCGTGCAATCAATCCCACACGAGCCGGCCCGCAGCATTCTGCTCTCCCAGGAGCCGGGTTCAATTGGTGGGAAAACAAAAGGCATAAAATAGTTGCATCGGGTGATCCTAAAAGTAACCAACAAGGTTCTACCTCCTGTGCCCAGCACCACACGTGTTTGCACACACGCCCCCCTCAGAAAAGAAAGAATGATGATAGCAAAAGGAGCCCCTTCCTCTTTCTTTGAAGTTAAGATAAGCCTTCGTGTGCCGGCCGCGAACCTTTGGGGGAATTCTGTGTCCATGCAAAAGAAGTTCATCTGACAACGGCCTTTGGGTGATCAAATGCGTCTGATAACGCACACACGGAAGCCTTGAGCAACGGAGAGCCGCCCTCGGGAAGGCGGGCCGGGGGGAGCAGCCCCGGGGCTGAGAGATAGCGGTGAGCGGGCCTTTATCTGGGCCACACAAGAGTGGAGATTGCGCTGGGAGCCTCGGCCAGCGCAGCCCAGGAAACACCTTGCGGGGCTGATGCAAGAGCTGCCATCGGCGGTGACGGTTGACAGTGTTACAACACAGCATTGAGCAAGGCCTGCTGTACCCTCCGCGTCTGTATTTACACCACTGCCCCCCCTCGCCCCCCAGAGACAGCAAGGATGCTCGGGGCCCCCTCCATCCGGCCCCCCGAGAGACAGCGCGGACTCTTGGGGTGACATTTTTGCTCTCCCTTCCTTTCCATGTAGACCAGGGGTCCTCAAACTACGGCCCGCAGGCCACATGCAAATACAAATATTGTATTTGTTCCCGTTTTGTTTTTTCACTTCAAAATAAGGTATATGCAGTGTGCATAGAAATTTGTTCATAGTTTTTTTTTTAAACTATAGTCCGGCCCTCCAACGGTCTGAGGGACAGTGAACTGGCCCCTGTTTAAAAAGTTTGAGGACCCCTGATGTAGACCCTTAGAGAGAGGAGAGACAGTCTGCCTCCTCCTCCCCCCTGCACTCCTCTGCCGGTTGGCACTGCGGTTGGCACTGCTGGCGGGAGCGGCGCGGGGGGCACTCTTGGCAGAGTATTGCTTCTGGGGACTTTCGGGGCGTCTCTCCTGGGAGATTTATTACTCGGCTCCCGAGACCTCCTCGCGGGCTGGAGTTTAATTTATGTGATTGTGATCAGGAAGCCACTTGGAAGGGGAAGAAATCTACTTAGCTTTTCGTCAATTGTAAGTTTTCTGTGAACAAATGTTGCAAACCCCTCCCTCTTTTTTTAAAGAAATGATGCGTGGCTGCTGAGGAGAGGCAGGTGTGGGGTGACGGGCACCGATGAGCAGGGCGGGGCCCCAGATCAGCTGCTGCTCCGGGGCCTGGGAAAAGCGCCGCTCTCTCGGGGCCTCTCCTCCAGGTGGAAGTGAGCGGATTGCAGAACACGCTTGACGCGCCCTTTCGCCCGCAGATGCACTTGCTGCTGCTCCGTGGGAGGGCGGCCTCCAAGACAGTGTCCCCCCGATTCGTCCTAGGTCCCCTCGGCCTGGATGCTTCACTGTCCCGAGGGTCCCTGCCGTGGACTGGGTCTGGATGTAACCTTTTGACGGGGCAGGGCTCTGGGCTTGGCCAGTGAGGAAGCTGAGGCAAGAGGCAAGGGAAGTTAGGGGCCTGCAGAGAGGGAGTCACAGAGACTCTCCCCGACTCACAGATACAATGATTGGGGGTGGGGGGTGTCATTTTAGGCCAGAGGCTTCCGGCTGCGTGCAGGACCAGGGGCGGGACCCCTTCCGGAAGCCTCGCGGCTCTGTCATCCTGGGAAACATGGGGTCCCATCTATCCTCTTCAGCTTCTCTTGGGCCATTTCCTCTCTTTGTGCTGCCACCATGCCTACCCTTATGCTTTGTGATCTCCCGCCCAGGAGTGGCTGCCACCTGGGCCTGCAAGCCCCGCGGGCGCCTCCCTGTGTTTCTCTACGTCAGGGGTGGAGAGGTGCCTCTGGGCCCCCGGGAGAGTGCCACTCGGGGTTCTCCGCTGTGGCTGTCTCGCTCTGGGAAGCCCCCCCCCCCCCGAGTCTGCACACGAAGGAAGCACTGTCCTTGCAGTCACCCTTCCTCCCAGCTCCAAGCGCACCATCAAGTCCTGATGAATAATGAATCCAGATGACTTCACCCAGGCACCTCCTGGCACCGCGCGCCCCATAACGTCAGCGGAACCGAGCTGCTCCCTAAAAACGGTGCGTGGGCTCTAAATACAGGGCTCTAATGCATTTCCTATTTAAACCAGAGGCCACGGGCTCAAGCCCAAGTGGGCGCCGCTCCTTAAGTACCATTCTGGAAAGCAGCTGAAATATTCATCCCCTCCGCGTCCCGGGGCCCTGAAGCAGCGTGTGTCCTTGCAGCCGCATCTGGAGCAGCCCGCTCCGCCCGCGAGCTGGGGAGGGCCTGCCTGGCCCCCACGGTCCCTGAACACAGGCATGTCTGTGGCTTCTTGAGAGAACTGTGCGGACAACACAGCTCAGAGGCTGACTCCCTGTGCACCTGGCCGCGTGGCTGCTGGCACTGCCCCCTCTCCATGTGACCAACCACACGTGGCTTAACCTCTTTAACCCTAAGGGGGCAATGGCTCCAGACGTAGTAGAATGACCTAGGACAGTGGCCGGCAAACTCATTAGTCAACAGAGCCAAATATCAACAGTGCAACGATTGAAATTTCTTTTGAGAGCCAATTTTTTTAAAAAATTTGGTACGTTGTTATTAACTTAATTAGGGTAGTCCTAAGCTGGCCTTTGCTAAAAACGTCCTCAATCTGGTTGAGGCACGTTCACGGTGGTCGACCCCTTCCAACTCTCCCATCCACACTCGTCTTGTATTCTTATTTCGTCTATCTCCTTTCGTTCATCCTCTCTATATGTCCAAGCCATCTCACATACCTTTCTCAATCCTCGACACTACATCTTCTTTCACTCCACAACGTTCCCTAAAATTAACTTAATAAACTTCACTTAAAGTTTTAAGTCAACTCCGCACTGTATGTGCACGCCTGCACATGGTATTTTGTGGAAGAGCCACACTCCAGGGACCAAAGAGCCACATGTGGCTCGCGAGCTGAGGTTTGCTGACCACTGCCCTAGGGGCTGGAATGAGACATGCAGGGAAAGCCCTCTCCTCTCTCCCTGGAGCCCCCAAGGAGCTCAGGAAATGTCGGAGACCCGTCGCCTCTGTCCACTACCATTTGCTCCACCATCTGCCCAGGCACCTGAGCTGGTGAAGGCACCGGGCGGGCGGGCAGGAGACGGAAGCGTGTGGTGTCGCCCGGCCTCGGGGCTCAGGGCCGGTTCAAGCCGAGGTGACGGCGTGCGGCACGCGGCGTGCATCGGACAATCGCCTGTCCCCCCACTCTGGCTCATTTAAGAAAAAATCCTCCTCTTCACAGCTGCCTGACTAAGAGACGGGGCCTTCGGCCGGCTGCTTCCTCGTTTTCAATAATCTCGGTGGTCTCTGCCCATTGCCGTCTTTGCACACAGAATGCACATTGGACATCAGCTGAGAGAGGGCCTTTCTCTCCAGGTGTTTCCTTTAAGTTTGTGAAGTCATGTTTCAGTTCCCTCTCCGCCTTCCAGGAAGAGGTGGACTCCCCAGGATCGGCGTCTGCAGTCCTTCGGAGGGAGACAGCAGCGCCTGCTCTACCTGGTGGAGAACGGATCTCAAAGGCAGCCTTTTTCTAAGCAGGTCCAGCGCCATCATATCCGAGGGTCTCCATCGGGCTTGGCCGTTGTTTGACTGAGAAAGAAACAAAGATGATTCAAAAGACGTCCCCACAGACGTGCTCCCCTTCCCGTGTCAGGGCCTTATTTATGGAGACGTGCTTATCACCAGAACACCTCTCCTATGACATTACTCATGTCACCTGAATCTGTAGCCGCTATGAGGCAGAGCCTAGGAGTCTCGGGAAACTGCACGTGATGGCTGAGTGGGCTGGCACTTTCCCCGCAGCTGGCTCTCGGAGCGATTGTCTTATTGCGCACCACAGCACGAACTCTTACAGCTTCTGTGCGGAATGGCCATCCCAGGACCTCCCAAGAAGGCAGGGGAGTGAGAGTCTCAGCCCGTTACTTCCTAGAAATAGGAAATTTTCGTGTCTGAAGGCAGCGGGATTCACGTGGAAGGATGTGTCTTGTCTGAGCACCTGCAGACACTCGAAGACCAACATTGGGCAATTCATATTAAATCGATCCACGTGGCTATCCCAGCAATTCCTTCACAGATAGCTCCACATCTTGCTCTTGATGGTCGAGTATATTTTCCATGTCCAAGACAGATGGGTGATGCGGCACCCAAGATTCATCTCAAGCCTTTACGCTTCCTTTCTAGAGAGTTCCGCTATACTTGGGGAAATTTCTCTGCAATCGGGTAGGGGATCACAAATAGGAAATATTTTTATTTCTGGGGGTTGGGGGGCAGCATCAATTTGAGGTACCAACAGTTATAAGAATAAAGAGCCTTATAACTGCTTATTCTAAAGATAAACTAATTACGCTATGTGCAATTGACATCCATTGATTTCTTAAATTATTATGATTTTATCATGCAGTCCACAGTGAGCCCTCACGATTGTGCTGACATGGACAAAGCAATCAGTGCAAAGGCTGCCCGTGTGCCCCTTTCGGTGCTTGTGGTGATAGAACGTGGGGACATGCACGCCCCTTGTTTCTCTCTAACCTCAGTCTTATGTGAACCTTGGACAGAAACATCAGGCCTTGCTCTGCGGTCTCCCCTGGGTTATGTCTTCAGAGCCCCCGGGACCCGCTCCAGACCTTCAGCGGAAGCTGCCTCCCTGACTGGAGCTATGGCTGCTAGCTAACGGGCAGGTGGCTAGCAGATTGATATAGTGATGGGTTTCTGAAAAATCTGTGTTACCTTTCAAAATCGGCCTATGGATAGGAATTGCTAATTGAGGATGAGTATCATTTACCCCTTTGCAATTCTGCTTTGAAATCAGGACCGATGGGAAATGAATCTCTGCTCCCCATGAACCCACGCTGTTCGTATGAATTCCGTAGGGAACTAGCTTTGCCGGAAAAGAAAGGGGTGCGAGATGCTTCGGCGAAATCCTCTCAGGGCTCGAGGAGACCGTGCGCTGTGCATAGGCCGGGCCCTCGGGGCTGGCGACCCCGACATGGCCGCGGGCAGTGCCAAGGGCTGGCTTGTGGCTCGTCCGTGGCTGTGACCGGCATTGGTGGCGCTGACAGTGGTTAGCTGGCCTTTGCAGTCCCGTAGTCGCTGTGCGTGTCCTTCTGCCTCTGAGTCAGTCAGGTGATGCTGTGAGCTCTGCTTCAGGTCAGCTCAGGGGGAGCATAGGGACCCAGAGGGGCGTGCTGCTCAGAGGCCTTCGCTGTCAGCCGGTGGGACACAGGGCCGGGTGCTGGCGGAGTGTCAGCAACAGTGCTCTTCGGGGTGAGCTGTCCTGAGCGGCCACGCCATGGCTGCCTGTCCGTCACAGTAGCCACCGGCGGCAGGCGACTCTTGAGGACCTGGGGTGTGGCTACGTGGACTTGTGATGCGCTGTAAATGTAAAATGCACATAGGATTTTGAAGACGTACAATAAAAAAAGAACGCAAAATATCTCAATAATTTTATATTGATCATATGCACAAATGGGAATGTGTGGGATATATTGGGTTAAACTGATTGAAACATATGATAAGACTTAATTTCACTCATTTCTCTGTACTGTTTGAATGTGGCCGATAGCAACTGAAAATGTATGCATATGGCTCGCATCACACTTTCACGGGCCAGCGCTGCTCTAGGAGGAGGAGGCAGCCCGCCTGGCTAAAGGCACGGGCCGTGAGCGGTGAGGGGACCTGACGGGTGCTCCCCAAGGGCTCCGCCCGCTGCTCACACCCGGTGCCACGCAGGCAGGCTGTGTGGGCGTGGCCGCCTGCTGAGTCCCAGGCCCAGGGGTTGGTTAGGATGGAAGATCCTGGGGTCCATTTCAGGGTTCTGCCGCGACACCTGGTTTCTGTTCCAAAACCTATGATCAAGGCCAGCGATGGCGAACCTTTTGAGCTCGGCGTGTCAGCATTTTGAAAAACCCTAACTTAACTCTGGTGCCGTGTCACATATAGAAATTTTTTGATCTTTGCAACCATAGTAAAACAAAGACTTATATTTTTGATATTTATTTTATATATTTAAATGCCATTTAACAAAAAAAAAATCAACCAAAAAAATGAGTTCGCGTGTCACCTCTGACACGCGTGTCATAGGTTCGCCATCACTGGTTTAGGGCCACGCAGGGGCATGGAGAGCATGAGGAAAAACAGAGACAGTTGGTCCAGGAGAGGAAACTTCACCCAGGGCAGAGGATCCGACCCCCTCCAAGATGGGGAGCGGGAGAGCAGCCCTTAATCCTGCCGACGGTGCTAAGGAGCCTGGCCTGGATTCGGGCGCGGAGGAAAGCTCAGATCGGACCGGATCTGTCGACCGAGGGGCAGGTGACTCACCTCAAAGGGCCCAGGGGATTCATGGCAGCCTCTGAGGAGACTGGGAGCTTGTGAGAGCCTGAGCCAGCACGGTGGCCATAGGGATGGGAGGGTGATGGATTGTCACCAAGGAAGACGCTGAAGAAAGGAGTTGGCAACAGGCTGGATGAGGTCATAAATGAACCCATGGATCCCAGTCTGAGAACAGAGAGTCATGGGGAGGCAAGCTGGTCTGAGATGGGGGCCGATGGGATCGATGGTCAGTGAAATGCACGTGACGAGTGTTCATTTCCTCACGGGTCTTCCATCTGAAACACGCACTCACATCTCAGTGTTGGGCTTCCTCCCTGCAATGGCTCCCCTTCCCCTCCCTCCCTCAGGCACCTCCCTCCGGTCCCTCCATCCCACCCACTTTCCCACCCTCCGCTCCACGCTCCACGGATCGCTGCTGGAAAAGGCTCCCACGGCTCCCCTGCAGGCAGCGTCTCTCAGTCCTCACCCTCACGGCCTTTGAGACACGCCTTTCCTCTCAAAGCTCCCACCTGCCTTTGGTGTTGAAGACCCTCTCTCCCCTCCTGGCACCCCTTAAGCTGGGTGATCTGAGATGGTCAGTGCTCTCCTGTCCGCGGCACACTCCCCAGACAGCCTGTGTGAGGACCTCAGCCGCCCCAGACCTCGGCCCGGAGCTCCTGCCTGCCCCACCCGACCTACAGTTCTGCTGTGTGAATCCCAGTGGGACACTGATGTCCTCCGCCATACCCGTCCTCTGCGGGTCTTCACTGCCTTCGCTGGCACCTGGGCACAAGGCGGGTACTCATCTCTCTCCTTCGCCTCCCCCCTCTCCCATCTGCATGTTTCCACCTGTATAGATGGTCACGATGCTTGTCTGACCCCTGTGGGGGCTCTATCCCCCCCCCCCCCCGATTCATACACACACACACACACACACACACACACCTGGGAGATTCCTTTTCCTAAGGTGTGAGCCACGTCCCGCCCCGATTTCACAGCTCTGGGCGAACCCATTGCCTCCTGTGGGTGTGCACGCGTCTTCGGGCTGTGTCAGCTGCACGTGGCCTGTGCGTGTCCAGGTCTGCCCGCACTGTGTCGGCTGTGAGCTGCCACGCCCAGCCGATCCCAAACCCACGCTCCAACTATCCCAGCACTGGCCTGGTGAGTGAGGTTTCACAAGTTCACGACTTTCTCATGCTGATCCTCCTGCCTGGATTCCTTCTCTTGCAGCTCCTCCCACCTCTCTAGACCCTTCCTGCAACCCTCCCAACCACCTGGTAAAAACCTACCCAACCTCCAACAGGCAAATCAAACATCACCTGGATTAGGAAGGTATCTTTCCTGAGCCCCCCAGGCGGGGCCCTCCCCCTCCCTCCCTCCGTGTCTCCTTTCACCACCTCCCCGGCCCCTGCACATGCCCAGCAGCAGCCTGACACTCCCTGTTCTACAGTATCGGTCCTTAGCTACCCAGGAGCCTCGCGCCCTGCCTGGTACACAGGGAGGAAAATGAAACGCTTCCTATCTGGGAATGCCCCCCAGGTGCCATTTGAAAAAACAGTGGAAGCAGGAAAGGAATAGGAATCCATTTAACATTTATTATCAATTCAAAGCCTCTATGCAAATGAACCTTGACTTGCTCCTCAAACTCTGTGGCTTGCCAGGAGTCACTTCAGGATAGGCCTCCTGAAGCCTTGAGATTTGCATGGTGAGGAATTTCAGGAATACTTTCCAGTGGAGACCATGGGGGGGGGGGGGGGCGGGGAGAAAAAGATGAGATCAGAGTCTCACTTCTCAGAACCCGACAAAGGCCGCCCATAGGAACACATAGTTGTGGTCAGAAAAAAACATAGCTCATCATGCATACAGACCCATATGTGGATAAGCGCGTGTATGTGTGTGCATGTGTGGGGGCATGTGTGTGTGCACGTGTGTGTGTGTGCATAGAGATCAAGAGTGAAGCGAGCTTGTCAAGTTTCCTAAACTCTCCAAGTAGGAGGATCCTGGTCTGCAAATGGAGATGGACATGGTATTGCCGTGAGGATTAACGCCGGCGAGGGAAACAGACACACTCGGCCATGGCCTGCAATATTAGTGGCATAGAAGGAGGGAGAGAGGGAGGGGGGGGGAGGGAGGGAGGAGGGGGGAGGGACTAGGTCTCTGCAGGATCAGCCACCACATGCAGTGCCCACCATCACCAGCACGCAGGCCTCTCCCCTCTTAGAGTTCAGGTTCCAGTACCTTTACCACCTGTACCTGCTCCTTGGACAAGTCCCTTCCAATCTGCACAGGAGTGGCTTCCCTTGGGGACACCTGGCCCCTCCCCTGCCCCCCCCCCTTCCCCCCCGACAGCTAGGGGCACTGGGCAAAGCAAGCAAGCTTTCCGCATCTCCTCACGGCTGCCTGGGTGTTCAGGTTTAGGAAGAAAACCCTGGCTTTCCTCTCAGAACCCCTGAAACAGTGGGCGCCCGAGGGAACACTTGTCACCCGCACCCCCTGCTTCCGGCCTTGGACATGGAGAGGCAGCCCAGGGTCCGTCCCCAACCCCCCACCCCCCCCCCCACCCCCCAGGTGGTCGGTCTGCTGGTCTCTTTGCCACACATCCAGCGCCTGGGCAGTCTGGCTGGCAGGGTCCTGCCCGGAGCCGCGCCTGCGAACAGCCAGCTTGGGGCACTCTGTCACCTTGACCCCCCCCCCCCCCCGCCCCAACCATCATCAGCGCAAATGCTGCTGCCCGGCCTGATGCTGGGCTTTCTGAAACGTCTTTATGGAGCCGTTCTAGGCACACGCACGCCGCAGTCTTGGTGTGGCAGGCGCTTCTCTGAGACTCGCCGTGTTCCGCTCCTTTCATCTTTCACGGTGGGGCGGCCGGGCAGAACCCTTCATTATTTTAGTTGCTTTTTTTCCTTTCTACTTTGGCAAAAATAGAAGGCCCAGGAGCTGCAGGTCTTGTTCTCCTGCCTCCTTAAACAGCGTCTGGAATAATGACCTCCTTTCTGCGTCCTAAGGGTTTTTAAAGCTACAGGAGACTAATATTGTGGGGTTGAAAGCTTCAGGTCTGCCCTGTTCGAGATGCTCAGCGTCTAAGGCCTTGAGAAATGGCATTCCCTGCAGGTCTGTGGCCAGAATGCTGGCCCTTCTCGCCACGGAAAGCTGGTGGCATGGCTTCGCACTCAGAGCACCGTGTGTGGGCGTCACCCAAAAGGGAGGACCCGCGTCCTGGCCTGTCCTCCGTGGGCTGCGCTATCGCCCTGCCTAGCGAGGGGCTCCCGTGTGGAAGTCACCCTGGGGCACTGTGTTCAGTAATAATGGATAGCATCTGCTATTTTAAGAATGCGAGGCTTTGACACAAATAACCTGCCCTCCTCTCAAAGGGAAAGAGAGGAAAGCGAGCAGGAAGGAATATTTCAAAATCCTGTCCTTGGGAGAAAATGATCAGAATGGTTAGCCATCGGTGCGTTTCTCTCCTGAGGTGTATTCCCAATTGCTCCTTTTCATCGCTTTAAAACATGTGTATTTTTACTTCCTGCATCGAAGCTCCTGCCCCCTGAGAGAGGGTTACGTGCTTCTGCGTAACTTCACGCGGCGCGCCGAGCCAGCCTGCGCCCTCCCAGTGGGTCTGTGATGTCCGTTAAATAAACCTCGGTGGTTCCGTGAGCGATGGAGGCAGCGTGAGCAGCGGCGGCAAACGGGTCGCAGGCACAGGAACCCTGAGCATCTGTACCAGTTCGTTTCTCATTTGCCAACTCACCGTGTTAAGCTCTGTTTGTGCCAACGCTGGACAACGTGCCGTAAAAAATCCCAGCGCTCAGAAGTGTAAGAGGCAATATGCTGGCAAAAACAGTGGAGGGGGGTTAGTTTTTCTCCTTGCCTTGCCTGCAATTAGATGAAATGCGTCAACCATCGGTCAGTTTGGTGTTTGCTGTCAGTAGAGTCATACAACTATGTTTCCTCTTCTCCTCTCTGTTCTTCCAGAATGTGCACACGGAATGAATCCATCTAGAGACTTTCACGGTATGTTAGACTCCCCATTATATTTTTATAAAATATGCATTCACATATATATGCATATGTATGACTTTTATGTATATATCCTGTAAGTGATGTATGATATAAATTAACCAAATAATTAAGGCTTTTTTTTTTTTTGCTGATTCAAAAATACTTAAAAGCTATTCTCTACATTGTAAACGTCAAGCCCTATAAAATGTCCCCATGAAACCTCAAATGACACCCTCCGTGCAGCAGCTCTACCCCAGTGCATTCCACTGGGATGGGCAGCTCTCCCTGACTCTGCAGAAGGAGTTTACTGCCTTTGTTATGGGAGCGGCAATGCCGCACTTTTATGGGGGCAAAGTGTTTACTCAGCACCCCCTAACTTTGCAGAAGATGGAGTTTGAAATGTTCTCCATCTTGCCACCTGTGAGCTGCACAACCGAGGCGTGAAGTTAAAGTGAAATAGTCACACGTCAACCGCGGTACCCCACGGACCCCACAGAGACCCGCACTGGGCGGACTAAGGATTAGATTTCAAAAGGGAAGCTCCTCAAAGCCCCTCCAGAGGGAGAGCTGTTCCATGAAACCCCCAGGCTGGGACCCGGCTGGCGCAGATGGCGGGTTATCTGTGTGCACGTCCACAAGTCCCTGTCCTCAGAAGTTCCCTTCCCCGGGACATGGTACCAACTGCAGGGATTGGGTCAGAACCGCTAGCAAGAAACACTCTCTCTGGATTTTATTTTCCCTTAAACGGCACTGAAAATAGAAATAACTCAGGAATATCCCATTTTTAGAAGTGTCATTTTAGGAAGATTTTGCTCACAGGGGGGATTTTGCACTTAAGGGAATGCTTAAGATTCTAATCCCAACTTTCTGCATATTTTATTTTTGACAGGGTTTTGGAAAGGGGAAAAATGTAAAATATTTAGATATTTTCTGAGACCACCTCTAGTGACAGATTTCCCTAAAGCGGAAGAAGAAAAGCCGGCCCTGTTTTCCAGGGAAAGGGTTATTTTTCCTTTCAACTAACGAAGCGCTGCGTTTAACACTCACCGGGAAAACCTACATCCCAGTGCAATGATGAGCCTTGTTGAAATTTCCGCGGGGAGCCAAGCGGGAAAAGCCTGGCACAGGCATCTGCCCTACAGGGCGCTCAGTTCTACTTTTGCTTTGCGGCAATGGGGTCGGGGCTACCCCAGGGGGCGCGGGGAGGGTGTGGCCATGGCCCTCTCCCTCCTCCCAGAGGCAGAGGGGAAAGTCTCTCTCCCGCTGACCTGAGCCGCCTGGTAGGAAAGAGTTCATTCCGCGCAGGAACTTCATGAGCTGCGTGAAAAGCCCTTCGCACTGGGGGTGCGGGTCCCCCTGCGCCGAGTCCCCCCCCCCCCGCCTGCTTCCCACTCACTCGGGTGCCTCGCTGCTGCGGAAGGCGCCGCGGGGGTGGGTTTCTGGTTCGCAGGTGTGGGAACCCCAAGTGCCGGCCAGATTCGGAATAAACCAGCAGGACTGTCCTGCTATCACCATCCTCCTGGGCGTGCGAACCGGGGTGCGCTGGTTGCGATGCTCAGCGGGGCGTCTTGAAAGGCTGCACGGGGAGCATCTATGGCTGAACCCTCTCCGGACTAAGCTGGGAACTTGACTCCCGCTGGGAGGCCGGGGGGGGGGGGGGGGGGGGGGGCCTGACCCGAAGCCCCTCGCGGGGTTTAGGGTTTCAAACCGCCCCAGCCCGGGAGGAGCCCCCTCTGACCTTCCAGAGGCGCGGGTACCCCGATCTGCGCTCTCCCCTCCGCTGGGCCCATGTTTGCCTGAGCCGCCCCGCGCCCCCGGAGGCCCCTGGGGATGTAGCGGAGGCCCCGGAGCGCCCAGTGGCTCCTGGGCGAATGCACGCGCCCAGACAGCAGCGCTTCTCACTCCCCAGTCCTCCAGGGCGGGCGGGCGGTCCGGGCAGGGGCGCCGGCGCTTTGGGACTGAGCGGTATTTGGAATCCCTTGGCCCACGCAGAGGGTGGGTGTTTGGGGAGGGCGGGGGGGCTCTATTCATGAAGTGGGGCTTCTTAAAAAAAAAAAGACAAGCGAGGTTTCTATCTCAGACCCCAGGCCAGTGAAATCATCAAAACGCAGCGGATGCGGGCATCCCCGACTTCCCGCAGGAGCAGGGCCGGCCCGCCTGGGAGAAGCGCGGGAGGCAGGTTTCTGGGGACCCCGCGCACGGACGGCCTGGGGCGGCCGACCGCGGTGTCCGGTAAAGGGGCTTCGGGAAGAGACCCCGACGCGGGCCAGTCGGGACCCCGTGCTCCCCGGTTCCCGCTCCATCAGCTCCGCTGCTGGGTAGCTGGGGCGGGACGCGGCCGCGCGGGCTAGCTCCCTGGGCCGTTTCCTGTCGATTCCCCCCAAAACTGAAGTTCTTCCAAGAGCGGCCCAAAGGCCGCGAGGGCCGGCAGAACCCGGCGCCTTCGGGCGTTCCGGGTGCAGTGCGGCGGCTGGGTGTCCAGGGCGAGAGCAAGGGCCGCTGCTGCCCCCTGGCGTCCGTGCGGCCGCGGCGTCGTCCTCCAGCCGCTCCGCCCGAGGCGCCTCGCGGGTCCTGGGACCCGGGCAGCAGCCTGGGACCCTCCATGGCCCTCGCCTCCGACAGGCAGGCCCGCTGGCAGAGCCTGATGGGAGTGCGGGGCGGCAGCCCCCCGACCGCGCATCTGCCGGGGGAGGGGGGGCGGGGGACCCGCAGGGGGCGGGGGAGCCCCCATCTCGAGGGAGTTGAAGTTGAGGGCTCCGAGGGGCAGCTGGGGACGGGCTCCGGGTGCGCCCTACCTGGAGGTGAGGGACCCCGCAGGGAGGGAGGGACCCTCAGTGCGGGGGACAATGCACCGGGGCGGGTCCCCCTAAACTATGCACAAAGGCCCGCGGCGCCGGGCCCAGCGGGAAGTTCCCGCCCGCGCGCAAAGCTGGGGTGGGTTCGGCACCCGGGCCGCGCGCGCAGGGGCGGGGTGAGTAGCCGGGCCGTTTCCGGGGAGCCGCGGGTGGGTGTGGGGCTCTGGCGACCCCGGCCTAGCGCGAGGTTTAGCGCCGCCCTCGGGGCAGCCTCGCTCCGAGGACGGGGGTGAACCCGGCGGGTGCTTGCAACTTTCTTTCCAGTCGCAAGTCCTTTGGGGTCTTGTCTGACTGGGAAAGCCCTTTGCTGGCCGCTAAGCACGCGGCCGGAGCGAGGCGCGCTGCGTAATTAAGCCGCAGCCCAGACGCGGCGAAAACACCAATTAAAGAAAACAAGCCAAGAGTGGAAACTGCTAGCCCAAGACCCGTGTTGTGGCCACCGAGAACCCTCTGGCTTCGTTAGGACTCAGTGCCACTCCGCAGCCGCTGCCAACCCGCCCTCGGCCTCCCAGTCCCCTCGTGGTCGAGTCGCACCCTCTCCGGGGAAGCGGGGGCTCGGGTGTGGCCGCCCGCGGAGGAGCTGGGGCTGCTCTCCGATCCCGGGAGCCTCGCGGCGGCCGCGAAGGCCGCTATCTCCCCGGGGTGCGCGGGGCGTCTCCCTCCTGCCGGTCTCCTCCTGCCGCTCCGTGTGCAACTCGCAGCCCGAGTCCTCCCGGCCGGCCGTCCTCCTCTTCCTCCATCCACCTCCTCGGTCCCCGGGCCGCGGCTGCCAGCCGCGCCGCTGGGCACTGAAGGCCCAGGGCCCCAGGCCGCGCGCCCCGGTGCGTGTGTGCACAGCCGCGGGGCCGGGCGGGGCCTCGGGGAGCGTGTGAGCCGGTGCGTGTGTGTGCGCGGACGCGGGTGCGTGGGGAGCGCGGGGGGCCGCCGACTCCCCGCCCCGGGTGCGTACAGTAGCGCGCGGCGGCGGCGGGGGCGCGCGGGCCAATTCCAGGAGCCCTGGGCGGGGAGCCGCGCCCTGGCTGATACCGGAAAGGCCTGCGATTGGCCCGCGGCCGCCCCTATGCAAACGAGCTGAGGGAATGGAATTCCTCGGGCCGGGCTTACAGTAAAAGCACGTTCATTTCCAGGCACTCTCATTCATAGAGCCAGCGGGCGCGGCGCGGCGCGGCGGGACGGTCGGCACGGGCGCCCCGCGGCCGGACCAGCAGGCAGCACGCCGCCCGGCCCTGGCCGGCAGGCACCCTTCCCCGGGCTCCGGGGACGCGAGAAGAAAGTCAACCTTCGCTGCTTCTCCTTGACCCGCGTTGGAGCTTCGATTTTTTATTTTTTCCCCCTTTCGTTCTTACTTTTGAATGAACTGGTTTCTTGGCTGGATGGTTCCACTTCTTTCCTGGCTGTGAACTTTTCCCGGTTGTTTTCCTTTGACAACTGCAGGAGAAAGTGCGCTGTGTCGCGAGGCGAGCCGCGAAGTTGCCTGTGCGTGGCAGTGTGCGCGGGAGTGTGTGCGTGGGTAACTCGAGCGGCCCCCCGTCTGTGTGGATCTGCGCTGCGGCGCCCCCTCCTCCGGAGGCCCGCTCCACCTGCTGCGGTTACCGGGTGGTTGTGGGTAGCGCGGGGCCCGGCAGTTCGCAGGCCGGCGCTGGGGAGGCCCTGGAGGAAGATCCGCTCGCTGCCGCCTCCCGCCAGGGCTGACTCACCGAGCCCGGCAGACAGCGGCTGGCTCCGGGAGTGCATGTCTGCGTGCGTGTGACTCCGCCGCTGTTCGACTCCCACCAAACCACGGGATCAGCCACAAACTTAACCAACATCCCCAAACCCGAGTTCTCAGATGTGGAGAGCTGTTTCCCTGTATGTCATCAACGTGGATTTTTTTTTTTAAGATCAGCTTTTCTTTGAAAAGCTGAATTTTTGGAACTGAGCATTCTGCCAGAACTTATTGAGAGACCATGACAAGTATTTCTACCCGGCCCTTCTCCAACTACTGAAGCTGATTTTCAAGGCTACTTTAAAAAAAAAATCGGCAGCGGACATTAATGGATTTCTGTTGTGTTTAAATTCTCTACAGATTGTCTTGTAAATATTTTATGAAGTAGAGCATATGTATATATATTTATATGTGTGTGTATATATGCACATACATTAGTAGCGCGACCTTCGGAAGTCGCGGCTCTTGCGCTGGAGGACCCAGGCCAGTTTTGCATGATAAAAGCGGCGATGTTTATGGAAGACGACCCTGTACTTTCTGTTGTGTTGGGACCTTAGACAAAACTCACCTGGGAAAACTGACAGGCGGTTAACTACTGGAACTTCCAAACTGTGCGGTTGCTGGTCCTTTTTCTCTCCGCAGACATGTTGTAGGGAGTGTATGGGGATCTTGCCCCCCGAAACTTTTGTGACAGCCAAAGACTGAGCTGAAATTCTCAAAGCAAGACTCGGACGAGGACCGTCCAGTCCCCGCTGGCATTTGGCTTTGGATTCTGGTGGCCCACTTTTAAAGCGCTCAGCAGCCGGATGCTGGGCGCCCTGCCCGCCCGGGTCTGAGGCCCGTGAGCAAAACCAGAACTTGCCCCTCCTGGACAGTTCGTCACTTAAGTCAGCCCCCGCCCCCAGCCCCCGGGGCAGACAGTCCGGACCCCTGAACTTGTATGTGGGTCTCCCGGGAGCTGCTGGCTGAAGATCCGCGCCCCCGCCGCCCTCTGCTAGGAGCTGTTTGCAGGGTCCTAACTCAGTCGGCTTGTTGTGATGCGTATCCCCGTAGATGCCAGCACGAGCCGCCGCTTCACGCCGCCGTCCACCGCGCTGAGCCCGGGCAAGATGAGCGAGGCGCTGCCGCTGGGCGCCCCGGACGCCGGCGCCGCCCTGGCCGGCAAGCTGAGGAGCGGCGACCGCAGCATGGTGGAGGTGCTGGCCGACCACCCGGGCGAGCTGGTGCGCACCGACAGCCCCAACTTCCTCTGCTCGGTGCTGCCCACGCACTGGCGCTGCAACAAGACCCTGCCCATCGCTTTCAAGGTATGCGGCCTGGAGCGGGTGGCGGGAGCACGGGCGGGCGGAGGCCGGCAGAGGCCGAGGCGGAGGCGACCCGGAGGCCAGCAGCCAGGCGGGCGCATCCGGCCCCGAGTCCGTCCCCCAGCGCGGGAGCCGGGGGGATGCTGCGTTTCCGTGGCGACCCTCCAAGGGACCCGCCTCGGCCCACCCCGGCTGCCTCTGGGGAGGGCTGCAAAAATCGGAAGCCCCCAGACCTTCCCCGGAGGGCGGTGGGGACCTCCCTAGCGGGGCTTTAGCTTTGATACAAAGTAGCAAAAGTCAGAACCCACTGGCCTCGGCAGCCCGGCTGGGGCGAGGCTGGTTGGTCCCAGGCTTCCCTCCCCGCCGGCTTAACCCCCAAACCCTCCTGCCTGTTCTCCATGGAGCAGGGGGAAGGGATGCTTTCAGACCTTGGGTCCCTGAAGAGACACTGACCCCGAGAACTGTCAGGGCTCCCCACCCCCTCGAACATCCCTGTGGCAATTAGCATGTCCGAAGTCCACCGGCGGGCAGTTAAGTTTGCGAAAGTTTTTGAAGTTTTTGCAAGCCTCCAGCCTGCTCCTGCCAGAAGCCTCAAGGAGCGAATCCAGTTTCTTTTCCTGGAACCGTCCCGAGCAGCTTTATCTCTCGGGCTCACCTAGCTTAAGCCCAGCCCGGGGCAGCGGAAGGCAGTCAGGCTGCGTTTGGGAATCGGGGTCTAATCTGCCAGCGTTCCTGTTTGCGGACCAGGCACCTTCAGCTGAGCAGCCCCAGCCCCAGATCGTGCCCTTGCTTTGAGCTGCTTTTAAAAACCTTGGCCTTCGGTGGGGACATATAAACAACCCCGGAGTTTTTAAACAACCACTCCACCGCTCTGGCAGCGGCCGCCGGAATTTAATTGCGGCCTTGGGGATTCTGTTCTTCTGTCCTGGGTGGGTCTCAGCAGGCTCAGCTTTTCAGTGCAATCAGTCCAATCACTTCCTGTTCATTTTAAGGGCAAAGGCAGGCAGGTGGAAAAAAAAAAAGAAAGAAAAAAAAGCTGTAAAGAGCAGCTACTCTTTTTTTTAAAATCTGATTAAATTATTGTCCCCTTTAAGGGGAGATCAATTTACTATCAGCTTTCCATGGTTCCAGGGCTCGTGGGATCTCGATCTAGTTACAAGGAAGAGTGTTCACTCTTTTGCAAAGTGCTGTCGGAGTTCTCTATTTTTAAGCTTTATGCACCTTCCAGACTTCGATTCTGATTCTAAAGCAAAACAAAATGTGCTGTTGGCTGTGCCTCTAGCTTGCCGCCTGCCCTCTGTCTCCTGAAGGAGAGAGTTTCTGAGGGGTGTGGGCCAGCCTGGCCTCTTCCCCACCCTACCTCCCTTTATCTGGATTTGCTCAGGAGCCCATTCCCATGTAAAATCGCCTAATCCCTTCCCATCCAGAGCCTCGCTCCCAGAGAGGACCAAGTCCCCTGTGAGAGGGACCTGAAGCCCTGGGCCCTGGGTGTCCCTCGGATAAGAGCGGAGGGATGGAGCCAGGCTAGCGAGCAGCCTGGGCACTCCCCCAGCGCCCCACATGCAGGGGTCCATGGCTTCCCTCGGAGTGAGTCAGGGTCGCTTCTGAATCTCCCTGCTCTGCCAGACACCCCTCTCCACCCCCCCCCCCCCCCCCCGCCCAGAACTAGGTGATGACTAGAGACTCTGCAGGACTCGGAGCCTGTAGTTTCTCAAGCCACCATGTGGACGTAGTCCTTTCCTTCTAAAAGAAGGAAAAAAGCAGATAGATTGCTTCATGAGCTTCCAGGGGTTGTTTTTTGTGTTTGTTTGTTTGTTTAGCAGAAACCTTACTCACTACAGAGGTTTCCTTTGGAAAATGACTTTTGACTGCTCTTTTTTCATCCAAGTTGCTGTACTGAGTGAGGGTGGGTGGGCGACTACAAGATCAAGGCAGGGAGCTCTGGGAACAATCCCCCCTGCGTCCTGAGAGCACTCGGCGGAAAGGACAGCAGAGAAGTCGGACCCCTGGACGAAGCCAGGCCCCTTCCTGCGGGAACCTGCTCAGCCTGGAGCCGGAGGAGCCAGAGGCTCTCCGGAGGGAGCAGTGTGGGGGGCGGGGGTGAAAGGCAGCTCAGCCCACAGGCCAGGGCGCGGTTGTGCACGTCCCCGCACCACCCACCCCCCACCTCCCAGGCCGCTTCCCCAGAAATCGTTCCTGTACAGTTTGGGCTGTACGTAAGCCTCAGACAATCCCTCTAAGAAGTTAATCGGGAAAGAATTACGCTGTTCCCTGTAATAAGGGGGGAAAATGTGAACCGGTGAGCAAGCCTGGCGATATTGACGAAAAGAGCGGCTCAGCCATTCTTCCAGAGTCTTCTGAAGAACTCGGCTTTAATCTTTGAAACTAAAGGGAGATTAAAATGATGGATTTCCCTTAAAATAGATGAAAATCATCCCAGTTGCTTATCCGGGACCCCATCATGGGCCCCTCCCCCCTGCCCCCCACAGAACCCCTCCCTTGTTTAGGGTCGGAGAGCCGTGTAGTGGACTATTGAGAAAACCTTGCCTCTGCTAGTCACCCCTTCTGTACAGGGGCAGCCTGGAGAGCTGTTGGGGAGGCGCGGGGCACGCTTTGTACGAGGGTAGCATTACAGTCCGTTTAGGCCCCGCTGCACCGAGTCCGAAGGCACAGCACAGACACGCCTTCCGCCAGCTCAGAGGCCTTGGTGCTGGTGGAGTATTCTTTCCATAAGAAAGAAACTGGTCATGCTCCGTGGGTGCGACCGCCGTCCTGAGCTTGGCAGTAGATGTCATCGCGGCTGGATTGCAGGTTCCACTTCAGAGCCTTCTCTGAAACGCTAGGAAATGAGGGCTTTGAAATAAATGAGTTGTAACTGCAAGTTCAGCCTAATTGGAGCGGGTTTCCATGCCAGTTCGAGCCGTGAGCAGCCGGGCCAAGAGCAGTGTGGGTAGGTCTCTGGGTAAAGGGTGGATATTTCGCCCAACTTCCTGATACTTCCAAAGCAGAGAAGTAAAACAAAATACGAGATACCCTTTGGCCGACAAGTCCCTTCTTGCCTGTTTGGTCTGCGCTAGAATGAAAATGTTTGTGCTTCCTCGTCTATTGTGTATCGCTTTCCATTCCCGTCGCTTTGTTTTTCTGTTTAAAGTTAGATTTTTTTCAATATTCCCTCTATATTTGCTTATCAATGATAAAATCTTTCAAACCAGCAGGCGTGTTAGGTTTAAACTGAACAAAAAATTTACCTAGTCTGAGGGCGCTTGTTGATCATGAGATGCTGTACATGATCTAAATGAATATGATTTTCCTGGATTTAATATTCTCTTCCTTCCCCACGTGGAAAAACACATCCCTCCACGATCAATAAAAGGCCACGTAAGTGATCTTGGAGCCCCCAGTTCTCTTTGATTCCTGCTGCATTTTTTTAAAACCAGAAGGGTAGGAGTTAAACTCCTAATTTTTTTGTCTCCGATCCCAACCTCCACCATCTTTCCTTAGTTGGCCGCCATGGTCCCCTTGCTCTGTTTGTTCTACTTGGCACCACCTCCTGAAGCCAGGCAGTTACTGCCGAGGGCGGCGTGGACGGTGAGCGAGGCCTGGGCCGGAGCACTGTGCCGGGAGCAGGCGGGAGGCAGGAGGCTTGCCGTAGGTTTGGGGAGTTGGAAAGCAGTTGTGTATCTCCCCCTCTTCACGGAGCCTGCCCCGAGCATGAGTGGCTCGGCCGGAAAGCCATGTGGTGGATCTCGCCCCCGTGTGCTCCCTGAACGTTGCATTAAAATCGAGGAGCCGGGTCACCACAGGGAGAGGGGGATGAGAAAGTAAAAATGTGTGTTCAAGGAGACATTTCGACACTCCGAGCTAATTTCACACGGGGAACTGAAAACGGCAAGAAAGAAAAAAAAACGTGGAAACATGTTTAAGAGCCTGAACTTTTTAAGAGAAGAACAAAGCAAGCACATTTCGTGGGCATCGAAAAAATAGCAGCAAGAACCAAATAACCGATCGGGGAGATTGATTTCAATGATGTTTTTTGAAACAAAAGGGAGTTGTCATATTATTGCTCTTAATTAAATGGCAACACACACACTTATAATGGGAACTAAATGCCTAATTAGAGGGTGCCTGGGGAACAAACAGCTGTGTGTGTAAACCTCCGGCATAGGAAACATGGTCACCAATTGCACGGAAAGGATGGGAAAGGATGGGAAAGAAAGATAAGGAGCCAGACCTCAGGTGACTGCGAGTGGGATGAGTAGGTGAGGAGGTGCCCACCTCCCGCGTGAGGGCCGCTGCTCGGGGTCCCCCGCCCCGCCCAGCACGGGTCCGTTCTCCATCGTGCTCCCAAGAGCCCGAGAGCTGGAGCATCTTGGGGAATGAGAACACCAGCGGGCCCCGGGGGAGTATGACCACTGAGCGGGCCACGGAGACGGGACTTTGAGAAACGTGGCTTTGCTGTCGGGCGAGCGAGCTGATGGCGCCTTCCTTACAGACGGGAAAGGAGGCAGCACGTGTAGGTGTTGGCCAAAATGACCCAGCAGTTCTCAGGGGAAAACCGGGAGGTGGGAGCAGGAGAGGCGGGCCCTACCGAATGCTCGACTGCCAGGACTGGAAAACAAAAACAGCCAAACTGTGTCTATAACTGGGATGGACGCCACAGATTCCACTAGAGAGAGAGAGAGAGAGAGAGAGAGAGAGAGAGAGAGAGAGAGAGAGAACCAGGGGAGAGACCAGAAGTGGCAGGAACAGGGAAAGCTCGGGCCTTTGGGTATAAAACTCTGAGGTCACTGGAGAAGCAGCAACAGCGGCAGTGCAGCTGCGGTAAAGGCCCAGGCCAGCAAGCCTGTGTCCAGAGGGTCAAGCGATGACCCAGACATGGACACTCCTCCGCAGGCCCCTTCCTGCTGCCCTCCTTGGGCCATTTTCCTTTGAAATGACCGTTCTCTTGTTACCTGAGCTTCAACACGACGTGTCTGCCCGCTTTCGTCAGTAGCCCCGATAGGAAATCCATTTCCGGTCAATGACATGAAGGGATTCCTCCTCGGGGTCGGCCGGGGGGAGGACCCTCAGGCACCTGTGCGGGCGGAGTGAGGCCGCCTCGGGGACTCAAGGCTCACACTGGCGACAGGCCCCGTCCTGAGGTCGCAGGGGCGCCGGACAGCGGGCCTCGCCTCGGAGGCTGAGGTTTGGTCTCAGCCATAGCAGAGGGGTCTGCCTGGCGTGCCCCAGCTCGCTGCTCGTGGAAATCAAGAGTGTAGACGTGAGCAGGGGTTTCGAAGGTGCACTGCAGGGGGCAGCTTTGGTCACTCGGGAATCCTCCGCTCTCCGTTCTAAGGGTCAGATTTAATTTTAGGGAAATGAGTTTAGACACTACAAGTCAATTGGCCCGCGCAGGCCGGCCAACGAGGCCTGAACAAGTGGAAGGAAGATGGGCTAGGTTGTAAACTTCCAGAAACAAGACCTTCTGGTGTTCAGACTTGGAGAGCTGAGAGCGTTGCATGTTCGGGAGAAGCCATGGCTTGGCCAGGTCCTTGCTGTAGGCAGTCTTGCCCCAGCCGAGCGCCCTGACCCTACATCAGTTTCTTAGGATTTGGAGGTTTATATTTAGCCATGTGAAATGGGTTTAAACGCAGAGCTTCCCGACACTAACTTTTCTGTCGTTTTGCTTAATTTAGGATTGCTATTCGTGTACAAACTAGCAAGGGTCACGTAACATGCATTTATTTTTGCAGTTTTTCTGTAAATGACATCACAGTTTAGGACACTCCTGATGTGTGCATTTGCCCCTTGACTGGTGTGTAGGTGGTGGCTCTCGGGGACGTTCCGGACGGGACGCTGGTCACCGTAATGGCCGGCAATGACGAGAACTACTCAGCCGAACTGAGAAACGCTACCGCGGCCATGAAGAACCAAGTCGCGAGATTCAATGACCTCCGGTTTGTCGGCCGGAGTGGAAGAGGTAGGTAGCTGAACTTGAATCACAAACTATTTACATGGCAACCGACCCAAATGTCAAAACCTCTAGATATTTCTGTGGTGGGATTCCCTAGAAACACAGTCTTTCCTGTTATTATTGCTACATCGAGCCTCTAAAAATATTAATTTAGAATTTAACATTTTTAACGGAATCTAGTTTTACATTATTGCTTTCTGATTGGCAGCATGTAAAACATGAATTTTGGATTTCGAGGAACATGAATTTTGGATTTCAGTTCTTTATGAAAGTGTAAAAATATAAAACTAGGATTATTCAACGGGGGTTCTGTCTTGGATGATTATCAGAAATCTCTATAATGGGAGCCCTTAACTTGGGATCCGTGTGCTCCCTGTGGCAGGTGATAGGGTTTCAGGTGACCACGTCTAATAATTTTAAGGGAGGGCCCGTACATGATTATTGAAATGCGGCCTCAGGTAAGCTTGCCCTTTTATGGTAAAATGTGAAGAAATGGTGGTTGGTAAGCTTGACAGAATATGACTTCCTAGTCCATGGAATGTGGGTGCCTTGCTCTCGCATGAAGGGTTTGGCCCAGCTCACATGTCCGGGACTGACCATAGGAAAGACTGAATGATGCAGGAGAACCATTGGGTCCGGGCAGTTCTGTGTGTGGTGTTATTTGTATGAGAGCAGGAAGAGGAGTGGCTGTTGGCTCGTTGCAATCTTTTCTGCTTTCAAATTACTTTCAAATATTGTGTTTTCTCTGTATTGTAAGAACCCACGTCACACTTATAAATAGCAGTAAGCACTAGAAGTTTAGTTGACAGAGACGGGACCATTTGTTTTGAAAATCTAATTTTTATAATAGAAAAAAATATCATTTTGAGTGTAGTAAAAAGACACGCTAAATACCCAAACAACAGCTGATGATTGTTGTGTTAAAAACGTAAAGGTACAACCAATGGACATTTAAACAAGAGTCATCATTACTCTTTATGAAGGCATTCAAAAATCTAAGGAAATCTGTGTTCTTAGGGGTTTTGATTAGTTTGGAGAAGGGAAGATGGTGAAGGGAGGGGTGTTTGGCTATTGTTTTCAAAATAGAATCATAGTGAGGGTAATTTAAAAAACATAACATGATTGAAAATCTATGTTCATCGCCCTAACTGTGTTAATAATAGGACAATGCAAAGAAAATTATATCCACTGATTGGAAGCATGAGGGATGCTATAAGGTAAACCAGCATAAGTCATTAAATGGGTTCACTTGTTCTATTAAAAGTCCCCGCCTCTCAGTAAATGGAACTCACATTATGATTCAGAGATGTGTGTTTAGAAAACATCTTGAGGGCTTCGGATGAGTAGCTGGCAGAGTGGGTGCGAAGCCAATAAAAACCAAGTTCCCACCTCCTGGTCCGTGCCTACCAGCCCGGCTCTAGCAATCTCCGCTCCGTTCTTGTGGGTTTCCACTCTTAGGACTTCATAGCTGGGTAACCTTTGGTGGCCTTTCCGGAGAAAGTGATATTAGCATCGTGTGCCTCTGTGTGGCTCTGTGTGGCCCTGTGTGTCAGGTTTGGGTGATAAAAAGTCATGGAAATGATTCAGTGGCCAACGCCAGCGACATTTTTCCACAAGAAGCTCCGTGGTGGCTTTGTGGCCACGCAGAGTCAGTGGGTGGATGAGAAAGAATGAGAGTTGGAGAGGAGCCTGCTTCCTTTTCTGGCGTTGGGGGCTGGTCTCTCGTCTCGCTGGCCATTTCTGGTTGGAGTGGGTGACTAATAGGTGCTTGTGTTTACCTGGGGAGCAGGGAGCTGTTTCCCCAAGGCGTGGATTGTTTGCACTTGGCTGCCCGGTCCATGCCAGTGTGCCCTTGAGTTTGCATAAAAGCCGGCGTAACGTAGCTACAACCCAGGCTGGGCTGTCTCTGGTCACCTGGAATGGGACAATGAATTGAAGCGCCGTGAGTGGGCAGGATCTGTGTTGCACGGTGTCTGCTTCCCGTGAGTGATAGTCAGGAATCCAAACCACAGGAGCCCTAATTGAACGTCTGGCCCCGTTAAGGTTACCCTGTGTGTTGTTGGGCTTGAGTAATTTTTTTTTTTTTTTTTTTTGGTCAGTGCTACCAGACAAAATTGAGCTGTCAGAAGGCCCTGTTTGTCCCAGAATTTCTCTCCACAGTCGTAAAATACAGCTCGATTTTATTCTTTCAAGCGTGAGTGTCGACTCAACGTCTGCCAGATTTTTTTTTTTTTTTTGTAATTTGCTTCCCATTATGAAGAGAGCAGATGATTCTCTCTCATTTGGACAATTAGCCTCAATCTTCCACAGGGAGCCGTGCCCTTTAAAAGTTTCATTACGTTTATTTTTTGTAAGTGATCTTAAGATGATTTTTCTGTTTTTCAAAATGTGCCTATAAACATGTCATTGGCATCGACACACCCCACAGGGGCCAAGGAGGCCCAGGCTGTTGGCTCATCCAAACATTTCCGTGCAGTTTCACACTCTGTCCCCAGGCAGCGTCCTGCATCTCCACGGGGCCTGGGGCTCAGCTCCCAGTGAGGGGAGAACGAGGAGCTCCCTTCTCATTACCTGCTGCCGTCCGGGGAGCTTGTGGAGCCTCGGAGAAGCTGCCAGAGGCCGAACATGGAGGGGTTTTTGTGGTTTTTTGTGCTTTTTTTCTGTTCTGCAAAACTGATCTGTCTGGGCGCTGGCTGAGGTCCAGGTTCGCAGCTCTAGCCTCAAGTTCAGCCTGCAACCGGGAGAACCTGCCCGTCCGGCTCTCACGGCCTCGGCCAGGCTGACTACCCTGTCCCCTAACGTCCATGGGCGAGGGCTTCGGCGCCCCAACCTTCCTCCTTCCCCGACGCCCCTCCTTGTGCTCCGTGTCAGTCGCACATCTTGCTCGGGTGTATGCGGCCTGGGCATTTCCTGGCTCTCACATGGCGGCCCCATGGAGGGGGCCGGTTCCCTGGCGAAGATGAGGCGGCAGCTCCAGGAGCGGAGAGGTGGCTGCTCAGAGCGCTCACACTCACCCGCTCGCCCTGGGACGCCCCCTGCCCCAGAAAATGGGCATTCAGAGTCGAAAGGACTCCCGATGGCAGAGCCGATTAGCAGTTTACACCAGCAGTTGAGGCAGGAGCTACTGGTGTCTGCAGGTGTAAGCGGGGGCATCGCGGCTGCAGCGACAGACACTGCAGACGGTTTGGCCGGGAGATCCAGGAATGCTTCCACCGGCCAGTCCTTCACCCCTCACTCGGGGCCCCGGCTCTGGTTCATTCACTTAGAACCAAGCAGGAGGTCTACCAGGGAAGAGGGTCCCCGCAGATCCTCCTACCTCCCTAAGGAGGGAACACAAGTCCCCTGGAGGCCTTCTCCCAAGGCGTCCTGTGCAAAGTCAGTTTCTGGGGCCGCCGGAGCTAATGCCGGAGCTTCCAGGGACCCATGGCCCCCCAAGCCAAGAGCCTGTGGATTCAGACCTTCACCTGGGCCGTGGGGGGCCCGCCCCGTTCTGTGCTGCGCGCTGTAGACAACTGGAGGCGCACCCGTCAGTGAACGAGAGAGACGCACCCCCTGGCTCCCGTGCCACCAGCCGCTGTCTGCATGTGGCCAGGCCTGGAGTGCGTGCAGGACGGCAGGTTCCCTCAGGCTGAGCTGCAGACCCCGAGCTCTCGGTGTGCCTGCCGTGGCCCCTCGTGCAGGAAAAGGGCCAATCCCGCCACAGGGAGGGCGCCCCTCGCACAGCTCCGGCCCGGCCTCAGAGTCGCCCTGTGGGTGCACAGCAGCCCGGCGAGCCCGCGTGTCTGCGCCCCGGGGACGGGCTTCCGGGCGGGTCTGGGGGTGTGCTGACCTCCCTGGCCCCCTTCATCTCCCCACTTTCAAAACAGTCCCCTGTCCCGGCGCCCTTATAGCAAGAGGTTCCTTCATCGCGTTCTTACTGGGGACGTCTTCCCAGACGTAACTTTACCGGCACCGTCGGGCTGTTGCATATTTGGGGGATGTTTCTGAGTCGGAGGTTGTTTCACATGATTGGGGGGACGGTGCCGGGGTGGGGGCTGCCTGTCAGGTGAGGCAGAAGCTGTGGTGGAAGGAAGAGGTGCACTCAGCACAGGGGTTCCGGGTGCACAGAGCCTGTCTTCACGGAGCGCTTGTTGCTGAGAAACGGCCCGAATCCCGGTGGCCTCGCGGGACGGGAGTCAGTCTCTGCTCCACACGGACGGACTCCCGCAGCGGGGCAGCCCGGATGGCGGCAAGGGTGGCGCCGGAGATGGGAGCTGGCGGTCAGCTCCCTGCCGCAGTCCAGGACCAGGCATGAGCTGTATTAAAATCAGCTCTCCTATCCCTCCCCCCTTTTTTTGGCTGTGATTGATGTGCCCTCTACAATAAATACTACGCAGACCCCGACGCCTGTTTTGGGACGTCAGTGTGGGCAGATACGGATGGAAAGGCCCACCGGGGGTACGTGCACCTCGGGCAGCCACAGGTCGAAGGCTGAGCTCCGAGATGGAGTTCATCTCTCAGATCAGGTTTCTCCCTCTCTTTTACGTTTCCCAATAAAACAGTAACAACACTTTACCGTCGGTTGGCTCCACCCCTGCCCCCCTCCAGGAGCGCCCCTGCCCCCGGAGGCCCTGGCAGGGGCGGGAGAGGGCAGCTGGCAGCCTGCTGGGGCCTGGCGCCCTGCCGCACGCTCCCGTCATGTTCCTCGCTGACTTTATGGGGTGTCGGGATGGCCGAGGCTGTCAGACGGCTTTTTGAAATTGAGGTTATGGGGGTGAACAATGTTTGCGGGTCCGTGGGCAGAAGCTGGACTTCTCCCCACCCACCCGCCACCCCTCCCTTGCCCGCGGGCTGGCGATGGCCGGGGACGGAGACTGTCGGTCAGAGCGCGCCTCGGAGAGAACGGGGGCTGAGTGATTTCAGAGCTTCCTGTTTCGGCAGCGAGCGAGCATCACAGACATAAACAGAGATCCGGCCAGCGGCCGCAGGCTGCCCGGCTTCCATAAATCAGCGCTCTATGGCCTTTCCGTGCCGCTTGGCGAGGGCCGGCCGGGGCGGAGAAGGCTGCTCATGGAAGAACGTATTCTGTGTTTCTTTTTTCATATTTTTAAAGAAAAATGACTTGTTGAAAAGAGAGATGGTGTCCTGTCTGGGGGCTTTTTTTTTTTCTGCCGATGATCGTGAGCAAGCTCAGTGCCCTGAGGGCGTGTCTGTGATCGCCGTGGGCTGTGGGCGGCCGTTAGGAGGGGCTGCGTGTTGGTGAAGGAGCTGTCGGGCGTCTCGCCGGTGGGGTGCGTGTGTGCGTGTCTCCACTGAGATGACTTTGGAGCAGAGTGTCTTTGAGGACGGAATCCACGCTAATAACATCATCCCGTCTGAAGCCCAAAGAAAGCAATTAACAGAAGCCAGTGAGTGAGCAGCCCGGCCTTAATGAGCGGCCTGTGAACACTTTCCAATTCGCAGGTTTTGCCCTGGCCGGTTTGGCTCAGTGGATAGAGCATCGGCCTGCAGACTGAAGGGTCCCGGGTTTGATTCCGGTCAAGGGCACATGCCCGGGTAGCAGGATCAATCCCCAGTAGGGGGCGTGCAGGAGGCAGCTGATCAGTGATTCTCATCCTTGATGCTTCTCTCTCTCCCTCTCCCTTCCTCTCTGAAATCAATAAAAATATATTTTTAAAAATACGCAGGTTTCATGAGCTGGCCCATGGGGAGCAGATCACTGCTCAAGGCTTTTGTGTTTGTCAACGTGCATTCACGGCTTCGGGCAGCGCCTGTGCCCCGTGGGTCCAGAGCTGAGCCCCGAGTTCAGCAGAGCTCGGTCCAGCGTCTGGGTCGGTGTGGAGAACGGGGTGATTGCGGGTTCCTTCAGCACCGAGAAGGCGTCCCAGCACGGGGCCGGGCCGCTGTGAGCCCATATGGGGTGGGCGGGCACCCCACTTAGGAATTCCGTTTCAGGTCACTGAGGTTTCTCAGCGAGGGCGTCAGGGAGCTGGGGACCCTCCGCCACCCAGTGCCCCCCGGGCCTCTCGGAGCCAGCCTCCTGCGCTGCCGCCGGCGCTGGGCTCTGCTTCCTGGGGAGCAGGCCTTCCGCTAGGAGCCACTTAAGCTGCGCTTCTCCCAGAGAAGATGGTAGTGAATTTCCTGTGTATTTTGCAACTTAGAGTAATGCCTGCTTTTACCCTGAGACCAAGGCTGTCATTAGGGACGTGCGGGCGTCCGGACCGGAGAGCCCTCTTACCTGCCCCCCACCCCTGGTCCCCGGACACTCCGGCCCGTTAATGGGAGGCCGGCCTGTGGGTGGAGCCTGGCCCGCTGAGTCTCCTTATGCAGCAAAGGCGCCTTCCCTGGGCTCAGGCACGGCAGCGCCCAGGGATGGGCCATGTGAGCAGGGACCTGGGGGCTCAGCTCGGCCCACAGGGGGCTGGGTGGAAGGGGAAGCTGCAGTTTGCTCAAGGCATTCGTTTCGGGGTTTTAACTGATGTTTCTCCTGCATTCTGTTTGAGACCACTGTACCTAGTACAGGCAGATCTATCATTTCTTTATCGTCTACCTATCATCTACCTACCTATCTATCATCCATCTATTTATCATCTACCTGCCTATCTATCACCTATCTATCATCTAGCCACCTATCTATCACCTATCTATCATCTAGCCACCTATCTGTCACCTGTCTATTATCTATTTGTCTATCTATGACAACTAATGAGGATGGTCTGCCCCCAGGGCTCTGTCTGCCTCCCTGAGGGGAGTGCCCGGTACCTACCTGACCACGTCTTTCCGATGGTGCACCTTCCTCATCCTGTTTGGAAGCTCCGGGCAGGTGTAGCCAGGGTCTCCTGTATCCGTCCGCCTGTCATTGTTTATTGTCCAAGCTCAGGCGGCACTCCATGTTCTATTTGTGTCCTGTGTGTGGCATCCTCTTCAATTCTGACGGGGGGAGTGGGGGTGAGGAGTGAGGGCGGAGGGGGTCTCACTCAGCGGCTCCCCCCAGGCGACACTGGGCATGTCTGCGGGCAGTTTGGGTGTCACAGCTGGGGTGTGGGCAGAGGCCAGAGGTGCTCCTCGACATCCCACAAGGCACGGGGCAGCCCCCCACAGACACCCACCCAAGCCCAAATGCCGGTCCTGCTGTGCCCACAGGCACGTCGCACAGGGGCAGGTCCAGGGGACCCTCCGAGGCGAGGCCCGTGCCCGGCTGGCCTCCCCATGCTCAGCGCCTGTCCCTCCCCCATCCCCCCACCCCCGCCCAAAGCTTCGGACCCATGAGCATGGAGGACTGTGTCCCTCGACCTACAAAGGACTAACAGCCAGGCCCTGCTGGGCGTTGCTGACGGACACCTGGCAGCCCGGGAAAGGGCTGGAACAAAAACGGGACGCAGGGGAGGAGAGGAGCGGAGGGGCCGAGCCCATGGCCGGCCGTGGAGACGCCGGGGCTGCCGGCCGCGGGCACACACAGGCCGGCTCTCCCTCTCCTGGAGGCCCCGCCGGCCCAGCACGTCGTGCTGCCCTCACCGTGCTCCACGCTGAGATTCGGGGAAGGCGCCCTCGGAGAGACTGAGATCTCCCTGCCCCGAGGCGGGGCCGCTGCGGGCGGCTCCCTGGGCAGGTCCTCGGGCAGCCGCCTCTGCGTGGCCACCCCACCTGCCTCCTGGCTTCCGGAAGCCCCACGGGAGAGCCCGGCTCCCAGCCTCGGTCCACAGAGGCGGTGACGTAGCCCCAAGCACCGCGGCGAAGACAAGACGATGAGCCCAGACGCCCCTCAGGCGGACGCCCGGGAATCTTCAGACACAAGACCCGCTCTGGCCTGGCACACTCCCACGTGGTTCATCGGGGCCTGGACCAGCGCCTGGCACAGTCCCTGCCTGGGAAAGCGCGCGCTGCTTGTATCAGCGGGCCGCGTGGTACGGCCGCCTGCCCGTTTCCCCCGCCCTCGCCATTCTCGCTGCAGAAGGAGGAACACCGGGGCAGGGCCAGCGCTTCCTCCCAAGCCTTGACACACACATCATCTAGAACATTCACCCTGGCTACCTGCCGAGGCACGTGGGAAAGCACGCTCACACCCATTGCCCAGATGGGCAGACTGAGTCCGGCACATGGAGTGAATCCCGCCAGCGTGCCCACTTCTCCTTCCAGAGACCCGCAGGTTCGTCACGAACAGACGTGTGTTTCTTTGCTGTTATTACAAATCAGCGAAATATCAACGGGGACACGGTGGCTTTACTGTGATGTGGGCCCAGGCCCTGGACGGAGCGCTCGGGAACATGCAGCCGGGTCCCTGTCCGAGGAGCAGCCAGGGGCGTCAGTGCTGTGTCTCTGTGGCCAAAGAAACAAAAGCAGAAACGGGCACGATGCTCGCTTTCAGTTTCTGCAAACGCGGAGACACCGCCTTCAGATGGCCTCGGGGATGCCGGCATGTCCTGGCCACGGTCCAGGGCCAGCTGCCCTGGCACCGCTCCCCCCTCCCCCAAGCGAGGCTGCCGGGTGCCTGCCTGTGGGGGTCCCTGGGCCTCCTGTGAAAGTGCAGCGTTTGCTGTTCGAGTACGAGCGGGAAGCGGGGCACGTATGAATCACACGCATCTGCGTGCCAGGAGCGTTTGGACACGAGAGTCGGACGGGCTACGCAGGGAGGGCTTTTCCCATGAACAGCGGTGCTTCCAATTACAGCGCAGATTTGATGTCGGCTCCTCCGTCGCCAATCTGCAACCTCAGGGCCCGCCCGCCGCCGCGCATAACCCTTTCCCACCCAAGGGCTCCGGGCTGAGGAGGGGGAGCGGGCGCTGCTGTCGGCCTGGGGCTCACGGAGCTTCCCGGCGTGTGCTCTGCCGAGTCAGGGCCACCGGGCAGACCTTCCAGAACACCGCCCACGTGCGTCTCACCCCAGGCACCCACACGGCGCCCTCAGCCCCAGGGACAGGCAGCCTCGAGCTCCGACAGGTCAAGTCACCTGCCCAGGGACGCGTCGCCGGTTGGGAAAGCTGCAGCTTCGGGTTTTCTGCTGCTTGCTCCTCCTTGGCAAGGATTCGGCATGCCTTTATCCTACCGGGAAGTGTGTCCAGTGTCCAGTGACAGTGCCCAAACACAGCAGGAACTTCATAACTATTCACAGGCAAACACGGGAACCATCGTTCCAGACGGTCACGCTATGGAGCGGGCCTTCCCCGTGCGGCGGCGTGAGCGTCACGGCTCCAGCCCCTTTCCCGTCAGGAGGGGGAGTGTCCGTGGTGATTCCGTGGCGGCTGTGGCCTGTCCCCAGAGGGCGTTTCATGAGGGCGTTTCGTTCCTTCATCCATCAGCTCATTGATTCATCATCAGACCTGCTCAAGCACCGACTGTGTGCCAGGCCCTGAGCTCGCACTGCGGGTGCAGAGCTCAGCCGTAGCGAAGCCACAGCCTCGGGGCCGGAGAGGGGCTGGCAGCGAAGCACATCGCTGCCCTGAGGGCTCAGCACCGGGTGCGGGGATAGGCGTGACCTCGTGAAGAGGGAGGGGGTCTTTCTGGGCAGGGGTCATCTCGGCTGAGACATTTTGGGGTGATGAGGAGGCCGCCCTGGTGGGGCCATCAAGATGAGTGCCCAAGAGGAGAAGGCAGAATGGGGGCAGGGGACTGCACACCCACCTGAGGGAGAGGCATTTGAGGCCCCGACGCCCCTGATGAGCCTGCTCTAGTCCCCGTGAGACGGAGAGCTGCCAGCAGGCGCTAAGGAGGGAACTGGCCCGGTGGAGAAGATACCTGGTCGCCCAGCTGGCGTGGCTCAGTGCTTGAGCGCTGACCTATGAACCAGGAGGTCAGGGTTCGATTCCCGGTCAGGGCATAAGTCTGGGTTGTGGGCTCGATCCCCAGTAGGGGGCGTGCAGGAGGCAGCCAGTCAATGATTCTCTCTCGTCATTGATGTTTCTCTCTCTCTCTCCCACTCCCTTCTCTGAAATCAATAATAATATATTTTTTTAAAAAAAGAAAAGCAGCCGAAACCGGTTTGGCTCAGTGGATAGAGCATCGGCCTGTGGACTGAAAGGTCCCAGGTTCGATTCCGGTCAAGGGCATGTACCTGGGTTGTGGGCATATCTCCAGTAGGAGATGTGCAGGAGGCAGCTGATCGATGTTTCTCTCTCATCGATGTTTCTAACTCTCTATCTCTCTCCCTTCCTCTCTGTAAAAAATCAATAAAATATATTAAAAAAAAAAAAAGAAAAGCAAAAGATACTTGGATCGCAGACTGGAGGTGGGAAGTGCGTCTGGGGGCGCTTGGGGGCTCAGAGACCGGTCTGGACCAAGAGCGCCCATTGCTCCTGTTGGGCAGCCTCAGACGGGGGCCCAACTTGCACCCTGCGCCCCCGTAAATGTCCCTGCGCCTGGGAGTCAGGCCCCACAGGTCCTGCCGAGCACACCCAGCCTTGCCTGAGCTTCCCTCTTCTTCCCGCTCCGCCCTGCACCCGCCTGCCCTCCCAGCTCCCCGCACCGCCACTGCCACCGCCACTGGGGCGGGAAGCTGGTGAGTGGGCCTGGGGCCCTGAGCTGCTACCCTTCTCAGTGTCCATCCTTCGGTCTGTCTGCCACAGGCTCCGTGCTGCTGGGCTGTGTGTCTGGGGTGCTGGGCTGCAGGCACAGCAGGGTCAGGGTGAGGACGGGGTCAGCCCTGGGAGGTGCCTGGATGCCCATCTGGGCACACCACCCAGGAAGCATAGCGCCCCGGGGCATGGGCTCGGCCTGAAGAGGTGGTGAGTTCACTGTCTTGGGGGTGTTTGCACTTAAAGGATTAAAACGTGGTTCCTCACCCAAGACGCTCAGACCTGTGATACCAAACAAAATAGGAAGACATGACAGGAGCCATGAATCTGGAGAGAGGAGGTGAGAGTCGCAGGAAGCACGGGGCTCGGGGCTCAGCGCATGGCCTGCCGTCCCCCCTCTGGGAGGCCCGGCGTCACCCCCTCTGGGAGGCCCGCCGTCCCCCCTCTGGGAGGCCGGCCATCACCCCTCTGGGAGGCCCGCCGTCACCCCTCTGGGAGGCCCGCCGTCCCCCCTCTGGGAGGCCCGCCGTCACCCCTCTGGGAGGCCCGCCGTCACCCCTCTGGGAGGCCCACCATCCCCCCTCTGTGAGGCCGGCCGTCACCCCTCTGGGAGGCCCGCCGTCACCCCTCTGGGAGGCCCGCCGTCCCCCCTCTGGGAGGCCCGCCGTCACCCCTCTGGGAGGCCCGCCGTCACCCCTCTGGGAGGCCCACCGTCCCCCCTCTGGGAGGCCGGCCGTCACCCCTCTGGGAGGCCCGCCGTCACCCCTCTGGGAGGCCCGCCGTCCCCCCTCTGGGAGGCCCGCCGTCACCCCTCTGGGAGGCCCACTGTCACCCCTCTGGGAGGCCCGCCGTCCCCCCTCTGGGAGGCCAGCCCCACCTGAGCGGAGCAGGGAGAGCCGCGCCTTCAGGGGGAGGAAATCAGTCGTTAGGAGCCCGTCCACTGGGGGTTGACAGAATAGTTCGTGGATCCATGTAACTGTCTCCTGGCCGCGGATCAGAAGGTGCAGAGAATAAAATGCTATCCTGCCCTCAGACGTCTCACCTTTACGGACCGTCTCCGGAGAACACGCTCGGCATGTTTCTGGTTCTCTCTGAGGAAAACGGCTATTTTCCAACCAACCCATCCTTCCAAACAAGCGCTGTGTTTACGGAGACGGAGGTGTGTATGTTCAGCACCGGGCACCCAGTGGGCTCGGGGGGCCGTCCCTCTGCCCGTGGCTTGGGCCTCCCTCCTGTCTGCGTCTGCCCGTGCGGACGCGGGTGGATAGAGCATCTGCAAACACACACGTGGATTAACTTCAGTGCAGAGAAGCCAGGAAATCCCGTGCAACCGGCAGGATTCGTACCCCATTCAGAAACCCCCAGGTGACTAGTGGCAGAGCTCCCCCCTCCAACATCGCGGGGAGTGCTGGGTCAGGACATGGAGGGGGGCAGACGCATGACTGTGGGCGGTTAGGCTGTTCCGGTGGAAAAGCGAGAACTATACATTAAAAGTATTTCGTGAAAAATACCCCAAGTTCAGCTTTCTCCCGGAAGCGGAGGGCACACTGATGTTAATACTTGGTTATCCGTGATCAGAATGAGACCCGGCGCCATGTGTAGGAACAGGCGGGATCTCCCTGCGGCGTTTCAGAATCTCTCGGGGTTTCCGGAACCACGAAGAGCAACATTCGAGCGGCCACCGCCGTCCTGGGCTCTGCAAAGCTGCTGTTCTTCCTCTGACTTTCCTTCCTCGCGGTCTTGGGGTTTCCACAGCCTTCCTGCAGGGGGCGCGAGGGAGGGCAGCGCTGAGATTGGGGTTCACCAGCTGCGAGACCCCTGGGCCATTGGTCCCCGTGAAGACAGCCTTCCCTCGCGTGACCACGGGCAAGTTTCACATCCCGTGGAAACTGCCCGAAAAGGAGGAGGTGGCTAGGACCCAGACCAGCCCCAAGGAGGGTGACAGAAGCCGCCCAGTGGCTCTGGGGCGGCCCAGGTGATGGGCTGGCCTGGATCCAGGCCGGGGGGGTGGGGGGGGACAATAGCAGAGGATGGAGTGAGAGGGCGGCCCCTCGGACACACTGGTGAGGAGGGTGTGGCCATGGTGGGCGCAGTCGCCTACCTGTCATTGAGCTCCTGAGCAAGAAATGACCTGACGGCGCCTTCTTTTTTTTTTTCTTTTTCTTTTCAATCTTCACCTGAGGATATTTTTTTCCTCAATTTTTTAAAAATATATTTTATTGATTTTTACAGAGAGGAAGGGGAAGGGATAGAGAGCTAGAAACATTGATGAGAGAGAAACATTGATCAGCTGCCTCCTGCACACCCCCTACTGGGGATGTGCCTGCAACCAAGGTACATGCCCTTGACCGGAATCGAACCCAGGACCCTTCAGTCTGCAGGCCGACGCTCTATCCACTGAGCCAAACCAGTTAGGGCTTTTCCATTGATTTTTAGAGAGCGTAGAAGGGAGGGAAAGACAGAGAGAACCATCCGTGTGAGAGAGACACATCGATCAGCTGCCTCCTACAGGAGCCCCAACCAGGGCCCAGGACGGGGAGGAGCCTGCCACCGAGGTACATGCCCCTGATGAGAATCGAACCCAGGACCCTTCAGTCCACAGGCCGTTCTATTCACTGAGCCACACCGGCCAGGGCTAGAGTGGCCTTCTTACCTTCTAATCCTCTCGCCTCCCTCGGCCCTTGGGGACCAGGGAGCACATTTGCCACCGTCCTGAGGTCTAGCCACTGCGGCCCAGCCGAGGCGGGGAAGTGGCTGTATGCGACCACAGTGGCTGCAGGAGGTCATGGCCCCAGGGCCTTGGAGTTGTGGGGCAGCCAGCGTCCGGGAACGTTCGCCGGGACCTTCTTCCCCACGGAATAAACCGTCGGTATTCCGCCCCGGCGTCTGCTTGCCCACACGGCGCTGAGGGGGTGACACAGGTCCCGTGGGGAGCGTGGGCCTGGCTGGTTCAGAGAGCCCGGCAGCCAGTCACAGCTGTGCCTTGCAAAGGTCGCCAGCTGGTGGGGCAGGAGCGAACTTGAACTTCAAGGTCAGTAGACAGCGTAGTTTTCCTGGCGGGTCTTGGGCTCCGTCCTGCCGCCCTGCAGAGCCCTGATGCACACCTCGCCCCCGACCCCAGCCCCTCCACACGGGACCGCCCGCAGCCGTGGGCTGGCGGGATCATGTGGCTCCGTCTTTTGTGATCATTAAGTTGATATTGCTGTTCAGGGTTCCATTGAACTTGCACAACACCGAGAGGGAAGGACTCCCCATTTCACAGATGACAAAGCCAAGGGCCCAGGGAGGTTAGGCAACCTGCCCGAGGCCACACAGCTCGCTCGCTCGCAGCCCCGGCCTTCCTCCAGGCCGTGACAGAGCCGGCTCCTGCTCCCGCTGCCCCGGGTCACAGTCATGACGCCGTCTCCCCCGCCGTCCCCACCATCTCTTCCCCCTCTTACTCAGGCCTCCTGTGTGTGCTGCCCGGTGTATTCCTCCGGGCACCCCACCGCCCTGGCCGGGGGTGAGAGGGGGGTCCCGTGGACCCCTTCCTGGCTCCCTCGTCTGGGAATGCCCACGCAGGGCGCCTGCGACCCGCAGCGTGGCCCCGGGAGCTGAGCCTTGCAGCAGCAGCTCAGGGCCACCCGTGCTCCGGCCTCGGCCTCTGCTCCTCTCCTGAGGCCAAAGCCACAGCCAGGGGATCCCTGAGCCTCTCCGCAGGGACTCACGTTCACTCCCCCGCAGCCACAGCCCTGTCTCCCGCCCCTGCAGAGCCCATGGCGGGGGGAGGGGGCCGCGGGGGGGAGGGCAGGGGTGTCACAGATCTGCTCCCCGTGCCCTGCCCTGGCTTCTTCCCGGCCTGGCTACGGCTGCCTGAGAAAAACACTTGAGCGCCGTTCACACTCCACGCCCACGCACTTCAAATACCAGGCCCATAGGTCACAGGATGAGGGAATCTGGCGCACACACATGCGCTCCGGGCCACAGCCGCCGTCTGTCTGCAGGTGCCGGCCAAGGCGGGCGTGTCCGTGACGGCGGGCGGGCGGGGCGGGGAGAGCGCGGGCCCTGGTCCCGGAGCCGCGGCGTGGGTCGGCGCGCCCTCGGCTGACTGTCCCGATTGTCCCTTTCGGAAGAAGGTGGGAAGAGGAGGCAGCTTTCCCGAAGTGGAACAGGGTCGCCACACCTGTGACCCAGTGTCGCCAGTCGGCACCTCCGTCTGGGAGGCCACAGGCCGGCGTCCCGGCGGAGCTGTCAGCAGGAGCCCGCGGGAGGGGTGCCCAGGGCCGCGCCACCTCTCGGACCCTGTCCCAGGCCCAGGCGCCCCACCCAGTCGCTTCTGCCGGGCAGGCCTTTCCTGCGCCTGCACGTGAAACGATGGGCATCAGGAATAGAGCTTTAATTGTGAGCAGCGAGGCCGCAAGCACTCGCGTTGGTTGAATGTCACTCGGGATGAAGTCGGCCGGTCTGTGGCTCACCGGAGGCGCTGACTCCGGCTCCGGAGGACGCTCTTCTGACCTAGAATCCGGGCCTGTGGATACTGTCGGGAGCCGTTTGGGTGCATCGGGGTTTGGAGAGAGAAGACACGGGAGGAGGCCACGGGTGATGGAGGCAGAGGCTGGACCCAGGTTCTGGAGGCCAAGCCACGTCAGGGCTGCCAGCGGCCACCAGACGCCGGGCAAGGCCAGGCCGGCAGGTGCTTCCGGAGGCTCCCAGGAGGCACGGCTCTGCCGCACCTTGATCTTGGACCCCTGGCCTGAGACCAGAGATGCATTCCCGGCATCTGGGCTGCTGGTGTGGGGCCGTTTGCTACAGCAGGCCTGGGAGACAGCGGCATCGTCACGGACTCAGGGCTGAGGTTGCAGGTGGCGGAGGTGCACAGGGCACGCGCCCACCTGCACGGGAGACGGGCACCAAGGGCCACCCCTGGAGGGCGGAGGCACAGTAGGTCGGGACATGGTGTGTGTCCCGGAGCTGGAGGTCTGGAGAGGCACCCATTTGTGCACGAGCTCCTGATGCCCCTGAAGAAAGAGCCCCCCACTCCTGCCCCCGCCACACACACTGCTGTCACTGGGCAGTGCCACTCTGCACTGCTGTGTCTCCAGGTCCTGTCTTTTTCATTTCACACTCACACTCACACACTCACACACACTCACACACTCACACACATTCTCACACATACACACACACACTCACACACACACACACACACTCACACACACACACTCATACACATTCTCACACATACACACACACATACTCACACACACACACTCACACACATACACACACACTCATACACACACATTAACACACATTCTCACACACACACATTCTCACACATACACACACACTCATAGTCACACACGCACATTCACACACACACTCACACTCACACACTCATACACACATACACATGCATACATACATGCACATTCACACACTCACACACACTCATATTCACATATGCACATGCACACCTCTTTGACACACACACATTCTCACACATACACACACACACACTCATACTCACACATGCATATACACATGCACATTCACACACACATTCACACACACACTCACACACACTCACACACACACTCATACACATGCACACGCACACCCCTTTGACAGCCATGCACCGGATACAGCTTTAATGTTTTACTCCTATTCACTCATTTCACCTCCCCCCAGTTCTACCCTCCACCTTCCTGTGAGGGGGCCCTGGGGTGTAGAATAGGACACCCCCTCCGGCCTGTACAGCCACAACCCCGTTCAGTCCGACATCCTAATGGATCTCAGTGACGACGTCACAGCCGCAGAGCAAGCTGGTCATCGAGCCGCACACCTGGGATGGGTGATGGCGCCGCCTTCCCGCCAGGGAGACTGAGGCGGGGCGGCAGCAGGAGGCCTGGCAGTGGCAGGAGGCCTGGCGGCGGCAGGAGGCCTGGCGGCGGCAGGAGGCCTGGCAGTGGCAGGAGGCCTGGCAGTGGCAGGAGGCCTGGCGGCGGCAGGAGGCCTGGCGGTGGCAGGAGGCCTGGCGGCAGCAGGAGGCCTGGCGGTGGCAGGAGGCCTGGCGGCAGCAGGAGGCCTGGCGGGGTGGAGTGGCGGAGGGAGAAAGGCCCAGAGCAGAAACGCCCGCTGTGGCTTCCGAGAGGCACTGGGAGGTGGGGTTCTGGCTGCGGGAGGGGGTGGTCGTGAGAAGACCGGGCTGTGGGATCCGTCTGGATGCTGGAGGCGGTAACTGGTGGTGGACGGAGAGGGACAGACCGGCCGAGATGCCCAGAGGGCACGGGGGCTGGGCTGCGCCCAGGGCGGCAGCTGCCTTTGCTCCTCTGGCCGCTTCTTCGAAAGCCACACACCGAGAGCGAGATGGCAGCCGCTCTGGGCGCAGCCTCCACCGCGGGCCCCCCACTGGGCTCCTTCCGTCCCTCCACGCAGCTCCACGCTGGGGAAGAAACCAACCCCGGCCGTCGCCTGGTGCCACCCATCAGAAGGGTGTCCTGAGGACAGCGAGTGCCTGCGGCCACGGGTCCTCCCGGTCCCAGCAGGGAAGGCGGCTGATGGGGAGGGAGCGGCGGGGGGCGGGGTGGCGCCTCGGGGTGCCTCCGGGGCTCTGGCCCTCCGTGACCCCGCGCCCCGCCTGCCAGAGCGGCCAGCCCTGACCTTGGCTCTCATCGGCTTTAAATAGACGGAGCACCAGCCCGTGGCTGGGTGGGGTTTTGCACGATCAGGCCTCACCGGCTGCCGTGGCCAACGATCCTTTCATGGGCGTGTCCTGGGCCTTTTCTGTCGGGCGGCGGAGCAGCGAGGACACTGCTCTCTCACTCGGGGAGGAAGACGGTTTGGGTTTGAAGTGTTTGGGGAGCAGGTGGGGGAATAGGTGGCATGTTTTGTCTTCATTTCTTTTGGTTCCGTTTCATGCTACACGATTAAGGAGAAAGGCTGTCATGCGGGCGTTCCTAGGAGGCCTGACCATCACGCTTAGTCAAACCGTAGGGTCCGGGTGTGGGAAACAGAGAAAAAGAAGTAATAACAGTGAGTGCGGCACACTCAGTTTGGATGGTTTGACTCATAGTAACTCTACCAGGGACCTGCGTACCCATCTCCCAGGTGGGGGCACTGAGGCCCCCAGTGTGAGTGACGTGTCGGAGGGAAATGCACGGCATGGACTTGTTTCCGGAACCTACTGCGTCTCCCCCATCTGTCCGCTGCGTTTCCGGAGCCCGAGTGTTGACTCTAAGTCTTGTTTGGCCAATTCCATGAGCGTCTCTAACAACATCCAGCATTGAAGCAAACGATTTAAGACCAGCCAGCATTGGGTATTTCTGAAATACAGAGACTCTTTTAATGTAGCCTGTCCTCAGTCTTAGGGGTTCCATCTCTCCGAACCCTAGAGGTACAGGCAGCCCTAGAGTTGAAGGCAGATTGGGGGTCTTTTCCCCGCGTTTGCCCTGATTTATAAAAAGTGGAGGCGGGGGTGGGGAAGGAGTGGGTAGCTGGCCACCCCATCCCGCATCCCCTGGGGTCTCGACTGGAAAGAAAACAGACCCGACCTCTCTCCATCCTGTGTTGTTCATGGGGGATTAAGCGCTGCCTCTGTGTGAAGTGTTGCAGCGTTTGCGCTGTCGCTGTGCACAGTGCCCCACTGTCACCATAGGGAGCGGCTCAGACCTTCAGCAAAGCCCCACTCCAGGGCGGGGGGAGAAAGCCGTGGCGGCGCTGAAGCCCTGCACCTTGGGGTTCGAGGGCGGGTACGTCCGCGGTCCGTCCCGCGGCAGGTGGGTGCCGGCCGCAGCTCATCCTCCTGCTCTTCTGTCCGCAGGGAAGAGCTTCACGCTGACGATCACCGTCTTCACAAACCCGCCGCAGGTCGCCACTTACCACCGCGCCATCAAGATCACCGTGGATGGGCCCCGGGAACCCCGAAGTAAGTGGGCCCCTCGGGGCTGGCACGCCCCCCGGCGGGCACGCTCGGGCGCCAGGGACAGTGTCCTCGAGTCCTTGGGTCCCACTGGCGTCGCTCAGATGTGGCTACAGCCTCTGCCAGCGGGGATGCGTGCCGGGCCCCTGCAGGGGGAGGAATTGTACTCTGACGCTGTCTCTCTCCGAGGCAGCCTCTGAGCTCTCTCTGAAACGTCCTCAGAGGGCAGAGGGGGCGAGGCTGACTCAGACGCATGTCAGAACCATGTCGGGCTGCGGGAGAGGAAGCACGAGTCCCTCAATACATGGAGTCCGACAGGATCAGAGACAAATAGTGAATGGACATGGACAGGCACAGGGGCGGCCGAGAAAAGGCCTGGGGTCAGAGTGGACCACAAGGGCCTGATCCCATCCGAGCTGTCTTTGTATTCGTTTGTGAAGGCTGGGGAAGGAAACCATGAAAATGACCGTTTTCTTTGGGTGGCACAGATGGAAATCTTATTACAGGATTGTTTAAAATAGAGAAAGGGAGGGTAGGAGGATGCTTTGGGGTTGGGGAGGGGAGAAACCGGTAAATATAGAAAGATGGCACCGAAAAAACAGCTCCTATGAGGAGAGCTTTTAGAAGGAGTGGGTTGTTTAGTCTGCAGAGGGATGTCTTGCTGGTGACTTAATGACTATCTTGGGGTAAACACGGGAGTAACACTCTTTTCCAAGCCGCACCCTTCCCGGGTGGAGGCGGGGCTCCCCATCCAGATCTGTGGCGCTGCCTGGGGCCCCGCCCAGTCCGGGTGCCTCACAGTATCGGGGTCCCCGGCGGAAACTCATCTCTCTGCTCAGGGGGGACATTCAGCACCAGGGCTTCCTGGTCCTGGAGGCTGAGCTGCAGGGAGGCCGGGCTCTGAGGCGCAGAGATAAGGAGCCTGAGTTCTGGGGGCAAACAGGGGGGGTGCTGGTCCAGGCACTTACACCGCCAGCAGGTCACGGAGCCCCCCGACCCTCGGGTTCCTCATCTGCAGAACAGGGATTCTACTGAGCGCTTCTGTGTGCGATTGAATGGGGTCGTGAGCGCCTGGCAGGGAAGGGACGGGGGGGGGGGAGGCGGGGAGCCCTGGAGAGCCCCCCACCCGCCTGCATCTCCCTGGCGTCGCTCAGGCCAGACCCTCTGAGGACTTTTGTTGTGGGGGAGCCGTGTGGCCGCCCTGGGCGTGGCTCCCTGCGTGTCACCCTTGCTCAGAGCACCTGTGGCCGTCTGTCCCGTGGTCCCGGCCACAGCCTCCTGGCCGGCTGGTCCCCTGCTAGAACCATCCAGGGCCTGCCTCAGCTTCCCCGGTGCTGGAGTGGGAAGAGCCCCTCAGAAAACGGCCCCCACCAGGACGGCCCCCGGGACACGGTGTTCGTCCACGGCCCCCTCGGTTCCACGTGCCACCCTCCCGGGCTCCCTCCCATCTGAGCTTCTCTCCCCAGCAGCTTTCTCTGGCCCTGCCCGGACCCAGGAAACCGGGCTTGGTGACATCCTATTCCAGTTCCTGTGTGAAAAGCAGGGACTGCCAGTGACCACCCAACCCCGGGGTGCCCGGGGGCACGGGAGGGTTCCCAAGTGGGAATGGCGAAGCCAGGACGAGCAGTGACCTGCTTTACACGGAGCGGGACGGGAGCTCTGCCGGAGCAGAGAGGAGCCGGGCTACCTGACAGCAAGGCCGGGGCCGGGGGCGGGGGTAGGGGGGGGGAGCAGAGGGGCTGGGGGCAGGTGGGCCCGGGGGCAGAGGGCCCGGGGGCAGAGGGCGGGGAGGACTGGACGCTGAGTGGGATGCGCTCCTAGGGGGCCTCACTCGGGGGCTGTCGAGTCTGTCTCTACAGGCGGACGGAAGCGAGCAGCCCAGTGGCGGCCTGCCTGGAGGAGAGAGCTCACACCACGTGGCCCCTCGACAGACCCCGCCCTCTGCCCTCCTGTCCATCACCAAGGGTGGGGTGCCCCTCGCTAGTGTCTGCTGTCACCTCCAAGGCCCTGAGAGGTGGTTGGAGACGGACGGTGCGGGGCCTCCTCAGAGCCCGCCGCGGGGGAAGCGGGGGGTGGCGGCCGGGGTCTGCCGTCCACTCGCCTCCCTGGCCTCTCCCTCCAGGAGCAGCCAGTGTGGCCGAGGGCGCGGGGCTGGCCGAAGGGGCCCCCGGAGAGGCGCCTGTGTGTGGCGACTTTCCTGGAAGTGAGAGTTAAATGAGCACGTATGTGCCGGACATAAAGAGGTGTTCTCCGTGCAGGGACACAGCCTCAGTTTCCCCAGCGGTTCTGGGAAAAGGCAGAGGCAGCCCGGGGCCGGACGCTGCTGTCCTCTCAGCTGTGAGGGGCCGGGGGGGGGGGGGGGTGGCCGTGGCTGCTCGTCGCGTGCGGTTTTCCTGCTGTGTCTGCCCGCCTCGGGTCCGGTGGGAAGTTCTTCTTTTTGATGAAGCTCTGCTCACCGCTATTTTTTTTTTTAAGAGAAAGTTAACAAGTTTTGCAGCTTTATTGGGATGTCAGCGACATGGTGTGTAAGTTTAAAGTCTCCTAAAGGATCCGCGTACACGTTTATGTTGTGACATGCTTATCACAGGAAGTCGGTCAGCACACCATCGCCTCACACAGCTCAGTGAGTGTGTGTGTGTGCGTGTGCGTGTGCATGCACGTGTGTATGTGTGCATGTGTGGGTGTGTACACGTGCGCATGTGTGTACGAGTGTGTGCATCCACGTGTGTGTATATGTGTGCGTGTGTGCGTGTGTACGTGTGTGCATGTGTGTACGAGTGTGTGCATCCACGTGTGTGTATGTGTGTGCATGTGCGCGCATGTGTGGGTGTGTGCATGTGTGTACGAGTGTGTGCATCCACGTGTGTATGTGTGTGCGCGCGCACACATGTGTGGGTGTGTACACATGTGCATGTGTGAACGAGTGTGTGCATCCACGTGTGTGTATATGTGTGTGTGCATGTGCGTGCGTGTGTGGGTGTGTATGTGTGTGCATGTGTGTACGAGTGTGTGCATCCACGTGTGTGTATATGTGTGCGTGTGTGCGCATGTGTGGGTGTGTGCATGTGCGCATGTGTGTACGAGTGTGTGCATCCACGTGTGTATGTGTGTGTGTGCGTGTGTGTGTGGTGAGAGCTCTCAGAGCTCCTCTCTGGCAGCTGTCACGCATACACTGAACACACGCTGTTCACTAGAGTCACGTCCGTACATCACAGCCCAGGGCTTACTCCTCTTCTAGCCGGAAGTGTGTACCCTGTGACCAGTTCCACTCATTTCCGCCCCCGCCCTCCCCCGGCAGCCCCGGTCTTCCCTGTGCCTCCGAGCTCCGTTCTTCAGGTTCCACAGTGAGGCCACACAGCGCTGCTCTGCCTGTCGGACCATCTCACTCAGCACAATGCCCTCGAGGCGCATCCGTGTCCTGGCAAATAGCAGGATTCCCTTCTTTCTCCTGGCTAATACCCCACTGTGTGCGATTCATACTCACACACTCATACACACATACACACACTCACACACTCACACATACACTCACACACTCATACACACACTCACACACTCACACATACACTCACACACACACTCACACACACTCACACACTCACACACACACACACACACTCACACACACTCACACACTCATACACACACTCCACTCACACACACTCACACATATGCTCACACACCCATACACACTCACACACTCATACAGACTCACATACACAAACACACATACACTCACACACTCATACACTCGCATACTCACTCATACACACACACACATACACACACACTCATACACACTCACATACACACTCACACATATACTCACACACACATACACACTCACATATACACATTCACACACATACACTCACACACACTCACACACACACATACACTCACACACTCATACACACACACACTCATACACACTCACATACACACTCACACATATACTCACACACCCATACACACTCACATATACACATTCACACACATACACTCACACATTCATACACACTTGCATACTCACTCATACACTCACACACACACAGATACACTCACACACTCATACACACTCGCATACTCACACATATACTCACACACCCATACACACTCACATATACACATTCACACACATACACTCACACATTCATACACACTTGCATACTCACTCATACACTCACACACACACACACACACATACACACACACATACACACATACTCATACACACACACACATACACTCTCACACACACACACACTCACTCACACACACACACACACACACACACACTCATCACTGCCTTTTCTTCATCCATCCACCCATCCACCCATCCACCCATCGAGAGGCACGTAGGTTGCTCTGTGTCTGGGACATTGTGGCTGATTCACAGTCACCTCGGATGTGGTGCTGAGCGGTCCCTGCTTGTAGATCAGGAGGCCCAGACAGCGTCACGTCTATGATTACAAGACCCCCAATGTCCTCCTCATTATGGTGCTGGGGGTTCTGGGTAATTCTTGTAGAATGGCCTGGCATGGCCAAGTCAAATAGTTTTTTGGTGTGTGTTTTTTTTTTTTAGTATATTTTTTTTTTATTGATTTCAGAGAGGAAGGGAGAGGGAGAGAGAGAGAAACATCAATGATGAGAGAATCATGGATCGGCTGCCTCCTGTGCGTCCCCCACTGAGGATCTAGCCCGCAACCTGGGCATGTGTCCTGACCGGGAATTGAACTGTGACCTCCTGGTTCATAGGTCCACGCTCAACCACTGAGCCACGCCGGCCGGGCTTATGTCTTATGTTTGTAGGACCTCATTAAAACCTCTGGCGTGGTCCATGCGTCTGTCATTCAGCCCGTGTGCCTGCAATACAGTCGTGTTGATGGGCAGATGCTCCGCGAGAGGACTTGAATGTGCGCCTCAGCTCGGTCCTGAGCGGGAGGATGTTTTGCTGAGCAGAGGGTGAGGAGGACGAGCCGTTGGCGCCTCTTTGACCCCGTGGCGGGGGGTGGGGGCGTCCCCGTGCTGTGGGGTGTAGACGGTCATGCTGATGTCATGAGCCGTCACCTGTCTAGCCAGGAGTCTGTTACATCTGGAACACTGTGTAACCCAATTAAAAACGGAAAAGGTTAATAAAACAAACATTGGCCATTTCTGGGGTGACGTCTGCCCTGGGGTGGAAGGAGCCGGTCACAGCCACGGCGCTGGGAGCCCGGGGCCGGGTAATGGCTGGGGCGCTGGGATATGCTGTGTCCCGCGGCCCTGGTGTTAGGCCAGCCAACGTCGTTTTTAAATAGGGAGTTACTGTCCAGATCATCCGCCTGAAGGCCTGGTGCCCATCACTCACTCGCTTTGCGAAGGGCTGCGTTGAGATTCAGCAGCAGCGAAGGCCGTTTTCTTCGACGCTTCTGAGTGCACATAGCAAGCCCATCCTAGATGCGCGGCGGGGACACGGGACCTGTACAAGGTAGAGGGCAAGTTTGTCTCAACTGAAGACAAGTATCCCAGTTTTTTCACCAAGCTATTTTCTCTTAATCATGAGAACTCCTGATAATAATGGCAGCCCCATGCTGTTTGCCCAGCACCGCTCCCCGCCCTGGCACAGGCGCTCATGCAGCCTTCGCCAGAGCAGGCGGGGAGGCTGAGCCGGGGGGATGGAGGCCCTCGCCAAGGTCACGGGGTCAGGCAGCGGCAGTGCCAGGGCAGCCAGACGCGGGACCCGCAGGCGCCGTCTGCCTTTGGGAACCGCACCAGCTCCTCCCCGAGCTACCGACTGAAGTTTGTTTCAGAAACGTCTGATGCGGAGAGTTTGTCGATACGGTTCTGCTTTAAGTGCCGTTTCCTCGGAGAAAGCAGAGCCCGCAGCCTTGGCAGCGGTCGCGTTTGTGCTGACGGGAAGGGATCGCGTGTTCCCTGGGGCAGGAGGCAGCCACGCCGTCACACGTTCGATGCGGTTCCGTGTCTGTCCCTGCGGGGTCCACGTGGGCGGCCGGGCATCCGTGGGGACCTGACGGGGGGTGCATGGCACACACCCCTTCTGCCCGTGCCGGCTGCAGGAGTCGTGCGACAGGTGGCCACCAGTGAGCAGTCCAGGCCCCTTTGGCGAGTCTCCGCGGAGGCCGTGCGAGGGATGTTTGTGTCATGTGTTCCTGAACGGCCAGCGGAAGGCCAGGCGACTTCATGGGTCTGTAATCTTGGATTTAACCATCGGTCATTGTCACTTTGCTTGAAGTGTATCTTTTTTTTAAACATACTTTTATTGATTTCAGAGAGGAAGGGAGAGGAAGAGAGAGAGAAAAAAACATCAATGATGAGAGAGACTCATGGATCGGCTGCCTCCTGCACGCCCAACACTGGGGATCAAGCCCACAACCCGGGGATGTGCCCTCACGGGGAATCGAACCGTGACCTCCTGGTTCATAGGTCGATGCTCAACCACCCAGTGCCACACCACACAGTGCCAACCACCCAGTGCCACACCACCGAGAGCCACACCACCCAGTGCCACACCACCCAGTGCCACACCACCGAGAGCCACACCACCCAGTGCCACACCACCCAGTGCCACACCACCCAGTGCCACACCACCCAGTGCCACACCACCGAGAGCCACACCACCGAGAGCCACACCACCCAGTGCCACACCACCGAGAGCCACACCACCCAGTGCCACACCACCGAGAGCCACACCACCCAGTGCCACACCACCCAGGGCCACACCACCCAGTGCCACACCACCCAGTGCCACACCACCGAGAGCCACACCACCGAGAGCCACACCACCCAGTGCCACACCACCGAGAGCCACACCACCCAGGGCCACACCACCCAGTGCCACACCACCGAGAGCCACACCACCCAGTGCCACACCACCCAGTGCCACACCACCAAGAGCCATACCACCCAGTGCCACACCACCGAGAGCCACACCACCCAGTGCCACACCACCGAGAGCCATACCACCCAGTGCCACACCACCCAGTGCCACACCACCAAGAGCCATACCACCCAGTGCCACACCACCGAGAGCCACACCACCCAGTGCCACACCACCCAGTGCCACACCACCAAGAGCCACACCACCCAGTGCCACACCACCAAGAGCCATACCACCCAGTGCCACACCACCGAGAGCCACACCACCCAGTGCCACACCACCCAGTGCCACACCACCGAGAGCCACACCACCCAGTGCCACACCACCGAGAGCCATACCACCCAGTGCCACACCACCCAGTGCCACACCACCAAGAGCCATACCACCGAGAGCCACACCACCCAGTGCCACACCACCAAGAGCCATACCACCGAGAGCCACACCACCCAGTGCCACACCACCGAGAGCCACACCACCCAGTGCCACACCACCCAGTGCCACACCACCAAGAGCCATACCACCCAGTGCCACACCACCGAGAGCCACACCACCCAGGGCCACACCACCAAGAGCCATACCACCCAGTGCCACACCACCCAGTGCCACACCACCGAGAGCCACACCACCCAGTGCCACACCACCAAGAGCCATACCACCCAGTGCCACACCACCAAGAGCCATACCACCCAGTGCCACACCACCCAGTGCCACAGCAACCAGTGCAACACCACTGAGAGCCATACCACCCAGTGCCACACCACCGAGAGCCACACCACCCAGTGCCACACCACCCAGTGCCACACCACCAAGAGCCATACCACCCAGTGCCACACCACCCAGTGCCACACCACCAAGAGCCATACCACCCAGTGCCACACCACCGAGAGCCACACCACCCAGTGCCACACCACCGAGAGCCATACCACCCAGTGCCACACCACCCAGTGCCACACCACCAAGAGCCATACCACCCAGTGCCACACCACCGAGAGCCACACCACCCAGTGCCACACCACCCAGTGCCACACCACCAAGAGCCATACCACCCAGTGCCACACCACCCAGTGCCACACCACCGAGAGCCATACCACCCAGTGCCACACCACCCAGTGCCACACCACCAAGAGCCATACCACCCAGTGCCACACCACCCAGTGCCACACCACCGAGAGCCATACCACCCAGTGCCACACCACCCAGTGCCACACCACCAAGAGCCATACCACCCAGTGCCACACCACCGAGAGCCACACCACCCAGTGCCACACCACCCAGTGCCACACCACCAAGAGCCATACCACCCAGTGCCACACCACCCAGTGCCACACCACCCAGTGCCACACCACCAAGAGCCACACCACCCAGTGCCACACCACCCAGTGCCACACCACCAAGAGCCATACCACCCAGTGCCACACCACCAAGAGCCATACCACCCAGTGCCACACCACCGAGAGCCATACCACCCAGTGCCACAGCAACCAGTGCAACACCACTGAGAGCCACACCACCCAGTGCCACACCACCGAGAGCCACACCACCCAGTGCCACACCACCCAGTGCCACCCCACTGAGGTCGAGAACTAAGTTCTCCATCACAGCCCTTGCGACAACTTACTGTATGAAGGGCTAAAGGAAAAACTCCTATCTGCGTTTGGGCTTTCGTTTCTCAATTTTGAAACATGTGAGAAGGTCTCTGGGCCCTGAACTGGGCCGTGGGCTTCACGCCGGCGCCGTGGCCAGGGGTGTGCACGCGGCAGGCGGTGCTCTCGCCCCCTTTCCTCTGCGGTCACACTTGGCATGGAGCGAGGTCGCCTCTCGCGAGTTCCACTCGAAGGGGAACAAGAAACGTCAGACAAACCCTCGGCTCCCACCCACAGGGCCTGGAGGCCGGGCTCTGTGGGCCTTGCCTTCCTAGCGCATTAGCCTGTCCGCGCCACCCCGGCCGGACTGGAGGAGGCACTTGCTCGCTGCCAGTGTTTAAAGGGCTTTTGTCGTTCGCTTTTTACGTTACCTGGCTCTGAGTAGCGCACTCAGTTTCCCGCGGCCCTGGCTCCTGGCCATCCACTCGTAATCTCAGGGGTTGGGGTCCCCACTGGGGCACCTGCTAACTGTGTGGGTGACCCACCGGGGGTGCGGGCCTGGCTGTGCCTCCGCAGGGACGGGGGCTGTCGTGCGGGGTGGGAGGCTGAGTGGGGCCCCCCCGTGGATGGTGGGAACCACGCCTGGGACACAGGAGCCTCGGGGAGCTGGGCAGAGGCCCGAGACCCTTGGCCGTAAGGCAACGCTAAAGAGAGAAGATTTGTGAAGCCGAAGCTTAAAAATTCATGAAGCTGCATAACACAGCCTTTTAGATGTTTGTTTAAACATTTATGTATTTTGATTTTTTCCAGTTTCTTTTGTATTTAGCCCCAGTTCAGTGGTGCAGTTTCTTTTCCGGGGGTCCCTTGTGTGCTCATGGCCGGGCCTCCCAACAGTGAAGGTGACCCGGGGGCGGGGCGGGGGCGGGGCGGGGTTCTGTGTGAGCAGCGTTGGATGCCGGTGGTACTTGCCATCCACCAGGTAGGCCTTTTCCAAAATATGTGTGTGGCTGAGGGTGAGGTGCTTCCACAAGTTCTAGAAAACAGACACAAGACGGACACAAGACGTGCCGGTCTCCTGGGGTTCAGACGAGGGCAGCTCACCTGCGGGGGCCGGGGGAGCCGGGACAGCCAGCCACCGCCAGGCTTTGCAGCATAGAGAGGCGCTCAGCCGCCCTCGGGTTTCTGAAGCCACGTGCCCGCAGCTGCTCAGGGCGGGTTTCTGGTTGGTTGGTTGGTTGGTTGCTTAGGGTTTTTGTTTGTTTTTTGCACATGTGGGGGTGTCTGTTTGGGAGCCCCTTCTCCTTGCCCCTCACAGACACTCGGTGGCCCGGGGATCACCGCACAGCGTTGGGGATCCTTCGTGCCGGCGCTGATCCCGTGGTCGGCGGCCCCCCCACCTGTGGCCTGAGAGCAGCCCCCTCCCCCCGTGGTTGGGGAGCGGCTAAGTGAGGCCCACGCTGCCATCTGGTTGCGTTAGGGGAGCAGTTAAGCGCGGCCTTGGGGGCCTGGCAGCTGCAGGAACAGGGGCCGGGTTCCACGCGCAGCTCCACGCGAGTGGGCGCCCACGGCTGGGCTGATGCCGGGTGGATCGCTGACGTCGCCTGGCAGCCCTGGCACTTCACAGCGCCGGCCTCCGGCGAGGGGTGGACTCGGGACTGTGCCCACACGTGAGCATAGGCATCTTTCACTTTGAAAACACGACAAAAACCTTCCTGGGATTTTGCCAGAGGCTTCGGTTCTTCCCTGTGCGGCCGAGTCGCTGAGAGAACGGCATCGGGGAGGCCCGAGTGCCGCAGCCCCACTCGCGGAGCACCGTGTCCGGGGCCGTTTAAATCCGTGCAGGAGAAGCTCCGGCTCCGACGCTGAGCTCGGGGGCCGAGCTGCACACGCGTGTTCCCACCCTGCGTGTTCCCGCCCCCGCGTGTTCCCGCCCTGCGTGTGCCCGCCCCCGCGTGTGCCCGCCCCCGCGTGTTCCCGCCCCGCGTGTTCCCGCTCCGCGTCTCCTGCTGCGCAGTTTGCTTCCCAGGGTGGCTTTGCTGCTGCGAGGGGTTGGCGATAAAGAGGCGATCATTGGGCGGAACCTGCTGCCGGCGTCACCCTGAGCGACCAGCACCGAGGGGAACACGGGCGCGGCCGGATGCGAAGCGGCTTTGCGGCTGAGCCTGGTTTTATTTCTGTCCGTCCCGGGTCCGCCTGGGCCTGCGGGGCTCCTAGGAAAGGACACCCTCGCCGGTCGGTTGGCTCTTGGTTAGAGCATCGGCCTTCGGACAGAAGGGTCGTGGGTTCGATTCCCAGTCAAGTGCACGTCCCCATTGGGGACGAGTGTGGGAGGCAACCGACCCATCTCTCTCCCATCGACGTCTCTCTCTCTCTCTCTCTCTCTCTCTCTCTCCCCCTCTCCCCGCTTCTCCCTTTTTTTCACTCCCTCTAGAAATCAATGGAAAAACATACCCTAGGGCAGCAGTTCTCAACCTTCCTAATGCTGTGACCCTTTAATACGGTTCCTCACGTTGTGGTGACCCCCAACCAGAAAATTATTTTCGTTGCTACTTCATCACTGTCATGTTGCTACTGTTATGAATCGTCATGTAAATATCTGATATGCAGGATGTATTTTCATTGTTACAAATTGAACATAATTAAAGCATAGTGATTAATCACAAAAACAATATGTACTTATATATGTGTTTTCCGATGGTCTTAGGCGACCCCTGTGAAAGGGTCGTGCAACCCCTGTGAAAGGGTCATTCGACCCCCAAAGGGGTCGCGACCCACAGGTTGAGAACCGCTGCCCTAGGGTGAGGATTAAAAATAATTCACTCCAGCCAGCAGCTACACATTCTGGAGGCACATTTATAATCGAAAGACAAGGTAAAAAGAAATTTAAGTTCCGAAAGCAACGTTTTTTTCTGTTTGCCTTTTTCTGTTTTAAGGAGTGCAATCAGGTGGGTCTGCCTGCTCCCTCCACCCCGTTGGCAGGGGAATGGCCAGGCCTGGGTTTTACTCCCGTGACTTATATAGACGCAGGGCCCCGGAGAGCAGGTATTGGCGTAAACGGAGGCTGCCAGTGAAGGCGTCCTGTTCTGGACCAAATGCTGAGCACCTGAGGCGATGTTTGTTGGTTTGGTTTGGTTTGGTTTGGTCTGGTCTGGTTTGTCTGGTTTGGTTTGGTTTGGTTTGGTTCCCCGTGGCTTGGGGGTGATCTGTCCTCTGGTTGTGGATAGAAAGTAAATATCTGAAATAAGTAAGATCCTCCGTGCTCAGTACATGGATGGTCCTTTTTGGATTTGCCCCTGACATCACCTTGTTTTTGTTTGACCTGACGGTGGTTTTATGATCTTTCTAACTCACCCATCTTGAAGAGCTGAGGAGTAAGCATAGCGACATGGTGGCGGTCATTTCCGATATCGCCAGCAGGGCGGAGCTCCGGTTCCAGACACGAGGCAGGGCCCGGGCCCGAGGCCGCGAGGCCGTGTTTGGAGCTGGACCAGCCAGCCCCTGCTTCTCCCCGCCTGCGTGTCCGTGTCCCTGTCTGCAGTGTGGGCTTGGGGACGCCTCCCTCACGGGGGGGTGAGGACTGAATGCGATAGCCTGAGAGGCAACCTACGGGGGCGGGGGGGACACCCCAGGTAGGAAGCTGGCTGCCGGATTCAGCCTTCCTCTCTTCCGTGACCAGAGCAGCGCCCCCAGCTCAGCATCCTCGGGTAAAACCAGGAAGATGGCACCCTTACTGGGGAGCGGCTGGTGCAGGCGGCATGAAGGGCCACGGCGCCTGGCACACAGGGGCCCTCACACATCAGCTGCTGGGAAAGCACATGCCCAGGACCAGGTCGGCCCTCCCTCCCGCATCCCCCCCTCCCCCCCGCAGGCCGGCCCTCCCCCAGGAAACTCCTGGGACTCTGCCCAGGTGGGGGCCAGAGAGCTGCCGGTGCCAACTTTAAAAAACCCTGGGCTCAGAATACAATACAATAAGGGCTTGTTTCTCTCCTTTCCTTCCACCCTCCCGGTTCTTAACCCCAAATACTGAAGCACCGAGCCGACAACTCATTCCTCGCTGGGGCCCTGCTTCCTTGCAGAAAGGTGTTCTTTCAAACAAAGGTTTCTGTCCAAATGTAGTTGTGTCTTAGCCGAGCGTTCGCACTCTTGCTGCTGTGGGACCTGGCAAGGCTCTTAGCATCTAGAAGCTTCCACCGCGCCATCCGCGAGGGCGGGGTGGTGATCCGAGCTGTGCCTGTGCAGAGGGTTGTTTGAAGGAACTGAGGTCATCCACAGGGGTGGGCCATAGTCGGCTATGGTCGCATCACAATAACACAATAATCGATAAATAATAATAGAAAAATAAGCTATGTTCCCCATAGTCACAATAGTAAACCCACTTGTGCCACCCAGTAGACGGTCTGCCCATTAGATAATAGCTATGTAATTAGATGATAGGAAAGTAATGGAGACATTTATTATTGGATGTGTTACATGAAAATCTGAGGGTCTCAAATAAAATGTTATGGGTTTCTCGAAGGCAGATTTCATCTCATTGTGGCTGCTGGGGTTGATGAGAAGAAAATGGTAGAAAAAGAAATGAAGGCATCCGGTCAACCCCCAGCGTAGCCCGAGCTTTTGCCGCCTCCCCTTTGCCTTAGGACAGCTTGGCGTCTTCTTTCCCTCCCGCTGCGCCCGCTCAGACAGAGGAAGGCAGGGAGCAGCGTGGACAGCGGGGAGAGCCGCGTCCTCTTTTCACACAATTTCTCTTCCAAAACCAAATGCCATCTCGTCTGCGTGACTCCGATTCCGTTTTCTTTCCGTGAGAGGTTCGCGCAGCATGGAACATCTTAGTGCCGCTTGCTTCGTTCGTCCTTACTCGCTTTTTTTTCCACCCATGGCTTTTTATATATGCTGCTGGCCTGAGATTTCTGGGTTAGATTTCAGGGGTGAAATGTGACACCCCTGGGCCTCGGTGCCAGGTTCCCAGGGTTCCCGAGGCAGCCAGTGCAGCTGCTGGGGGTGACAGTGCCCGAGGCCCGGAGGCCGCGCCAGGCGGACGCGGACGCCGGGGAGCAGGTCTGAGAAACCCTGCCATGTCCTGGGTGATTCAGCGTCTGAAAATAAACAGGAGCCAGGCCGGGAGGAGGAACTGGAAAAGGCTGAAATTTGAGGCTCGGGGGCTGGGCTCGCAGGCCGCTCTGTGAACTGGAAAGAATCCTGAGCCTTGGGCTAGGGTGCGGCCGCGGTGGAGGGCCCGCGGCCTGGGAACCCGGGTTCTGGCCCAGGCTGGCTCTCCGAGGCCCAATGGCCCTCGGCCCTTGTCAGAACCTGTTTCCCCATCTGCAGAATGGGGGGGGTCGGGGGGATTTGATGATTTCACGACCCTTTTCAGCTTCTAACAGTGGGACTTGGTGTCTATGGGAGCGACTGCCGGTTCCCACATCATTCACTCACCTGGCCAAGGAGGAGCCAGAGCCCGGGGCCTGGAACCACTGCCAGCCAGGGGAGACGGAGATCCGGGACTGGGGGTGGGGGGCAGCCAGGGAAGAGGTGGGCAGGGGGTGCATCTCCTCGCTCCCCAAGCCAGCCAGAGAGAGAGAAATGCAGGTCCCCTCCAGAGTGCCAGGCCGTGCGTGGGGGGATCGCCACGAGGCTGCCCATGGCGCTGGCGGCCTTTTAAAACGGAAGCCGCCCTTAGAGCCGCACGGTGCTCAGCTGTGCAGGCCCCGGAGGCCCGGGCTGATGGCTCAGCCAGCAAGGAGGGATGGCGTGGGCCTGCCTCCCAGCCGCCCCTCCTGGGCCTCCTCGGTCCCGGCTGCACCGCGGTACCTGCCCGCTATCTCCCCATCTCGCCGCAAGCAGCTCTGGTTGACCACACCACTTCCCTATTGAAAGTTAATGCCGTTTGACTCACTGCGCTCGGGCCTGCGCCAAGGGAAACACGCGGAGAATAACCGGCTTGTGCGGCCTCGGGAGGCCCCGCCGCTGGCAGACCTGCACAGTAGCCTTACTATGTCTCACGGCTGCAGCTGCAGAGAAAAGGGAGGAAGCAGAAGTGGTTAAAAAGGGGGCGGGGGGGGGGGCAGGAGCCAGAGTCGGGCAGGGCGTGGGGGGCCCTTGGGCCTGGCAGAGGCTCCGTCATCTTCAAGCCGCGACCTGGGCTGAGATGCGGCTTTTACACACCAGGTGTCCCACAGAGGAGGGCTGTTCACGGAGCGAAAAGGAGAGAGTTCAAGTGCAAGACGTCCCCTGAAAAGGCGGCCCCTGGGCTTCCCTGGTGGGGAGGAGCGGGGTGCTGGGCCCAGGCAGGGTCCCTGCGGGGGGCGAGGGCAGGGCTGTCCCTTCCCCATGTAGAGAGGTTGGGACAGGACAGTGGCCGGGCTGGCCAGGGAAGCGTGGGCAGCCTCCTCGTCCTTCTGCGCTCGCTGGCTCAGGGGTCACCAGGGTGAGCGGGCGCCTGCGTCTGAGGCTAAACAGCACTTTCCCCGCTAGCTCCCCCCCCCCCCAAGCCCGGCAGGCGGTGGCTCCCGTGTTCTCATCACCCGCTGTGGCCTTTAGGAGTCCCAAGCAGAGAGCCACTCGCCAAGGGCAGGGACCTGGGGACAAGGCTCCCCCGCCCCCCAGAGGCTCCTTCAGAGGTGGGTGCTGACCACAGGGGCCGGGAGTCAGCCTGGCGAGGAGGCGAAGAGCATTCTCTGGACGGCGTGCGATGGGGGTGTGCGGTGGGGGGTGTGCGATGGGGGGTGTGTGGTGGGGGGGGTGCGGTGGGGGGTGTGCGATGGGGGGTGTGCGATGGGGGGGGTGTGGTGGGGGGTGTGCAGTGGGGACGTGCGGTGGGGACGTGCGATGGGGGGTGTGCGATGGGGGGTGTGCGGTGAGGGGTGTGCGGTGGGGGGGGTGCGGTGGGGGGTGTGCGGTGGGGGGTGTGCGGTGGGGGGTGTGCGGTGGGGGGTGTGCGGTGGGGACGTGCAGTGGGGACGTGCGATGGGGGGTGTGCGATGGGGGGTGTGCGGTGGGGGGTGTGCGGTGGGGGGTGTGCGGTGGGGGGTGTGCGGTGAGGGGTGTGCAGTGGGGGGTGTGCGGTGGGGGGGTGTGCGGTGGGGGGTGTGCGGTGGGGACGTGCGGTGGGGGGTGTGGTGGGGGTGGGTGGTGGGGGTGTGAGGTAGGGCCACAGCCTGTTAGAAACAACCCCAGGCTGCCGTTGGCTTCCGGACACGTCGGTGCTCAGGGGCAGAGTTCTCGGGGCTCCCCGTCCCTTCGCACCGGCGGGGCCCGCTCGGCCGTCTCACAGGCCTGGGCTGGCTCTCTGCGCCCACAGGCCCGCCCGGCATCCAGCTGGCACCCGTGACACCAGAGAGCGTGGGAACCAGAGGCCCCGGCCCTGCTGCCGGGACGGGCACTGGGCAGGCTCCTAGGGACGGGCGGGGCTCTTCTGACCTCTGTCAGCAGGGGCAGAGGTCACTGAGGCCAGCCGAGGTCAGCCGAGGTGCTCAAGGATGAGAAGTGCCCCGGAAAGGGGACTCGTTCACTCGCTCGCGCCCTCCTTCGCGCATCCGCGCATCCGCCTGGTTGTGGCACCGCCACCGGCCTGGAAGGGACTCTCAGTTTCCCGGCCTGTCTGAGCCCGCCCTGCGCCTCGGCCAGGAATGCGAGGCATGTGCCCTGCACGGCGGGCAGGCGGGCAGGCGGGCAAGGGGAGACCCGCAGGGGTCGGGCCTGTGCCGGCAGGGGGAGGCCCGGGTGCAGCCCGGGGGCTCGGGGTCATTCTCGCCTTTTCCTCAGCACTTGCCCTGGGTCTCCACCTGAGCTCAGCTGACCGACCAGCTGACCGACCGGCAGTTCAACCAACAGCAGGGTGGTGTCTGCCGAAGGGGGTGGGAGGGGGGGACTGCTGTGAGGGGACAGGAGCTCTGGCTCTGGGTGGCGGGCACACGGGGCCACATACAGATCCTGTAACATGGAAACCCACACATGAAACCTGCATGAGCATGTTGAGCAGTGTCACCCCAACCAATTTTATAAATAAATTTAAAAAAAACAAGTAAGTATCCCTAGCCGGTTTGGCTCAGTGGATAGAGCGTCGGCCTGTGGACTGAAGTGTCCCGGGTTCGATTCCGTTCAAGGGCGTGTACCTTGGTTGCAGGCATATCCCCAGTAGGGGGTGTGCAGGAGGCAGCTGATCGATGTTTCTCTCTCATCGATGTTTCTAACTCTCTATCCCTCTCCCTTCCTCTCTGTAAAAATCAATAAAATATATTTTTAAAAAAATAAGTAAATAATTGAATGAATAAATAAATAAAAGGCAGGTCAGAGGCAGCATCCCCAGGCCACACTCTCCACCTCCTCCAAAACCCACCCTCGAAGTCACCCTCCATCAAACCCTCCTGCTGTCCGTCCCTCCATCCACCCCTCCGTTCGTCCCTCCGTCCGCCCCTCCGTCCGTCCCTCCGTCCATCCCTCCGTCCGCCCCTCCGTCCGCCCCTCCGTCCGTCCCTCCGTCCGCCCCTCCGTCCGCCCCTCCGTCTGTCCCTCCGTCCGTCCCTCCGTCCGTCCCTCTGTCCGTCCCTCCGCCCATCCCTCCATGGGGACAGGAGGTACCGGGAAGTGAATGCACAGTGCCCGCCGCTACCACTCTCAGCTACTCTTTCATTTGCTCTCCAGCAGGGATTTCCCCACAGTCCCTTCCCAGGGAGGGCGATGGTCGAGGGAACTGGAGGCCAGGAGAGGAGAAAGAGCCTTGAACTTGGGAGCCATCTGTACCAGAGGGCCACCCGGCGGTTCTCACCCTCAGCGGCAATTACCTGCTTAGTCAGGGCACCAACAGGAGGTCACCGGGGCGACCGTGGCACCAGTTCGTCCCTGGCTTCAGGGAGCTTCGGCTCAGGGAGCTCACGCGCGTGAGCAAAAGGCGCCGCTGTCGGACTGCGGCGTGAGCTGCCGGAGCTCAGATTTGCTTCTGTTTTTGTCCCTGAGCTTTGGGGACGTGGTTCGGGGAGGGCAGGGCCCGGGGCAGCCCTGTGTGGCCTTCGCCTGGAGTCCGTGTGAGCGGAGGACTGGCCCTGGCCCAGCGGGCTTTCCTCGCGACGTGGCTGTGGCCTTCTCCGCCTCCCCTTCCTGCGTGTCCAGCAGTGGCCGTAGCCCGTGGCCGAGGACACTGTGGTCATGCCTGTGTGTTTCGCAGACTCCAGACAATTCATGAAACTCCGTATGTTTGGTCACCGGTTCTTTTTTTCCCTCTACACGTGGTTTTTCTGAGTCTTGTAGTTTCATTTTAGCCGAAACCTTTCACTCACACTTCTTTTGCCCTGAACGCGGTCTCCTCTCTTGCGGTCTGATGAGGACAGGTGGGTGGCACCGGTCACCACGGACCTGAGCACCTCCTGCGTCAGTCTTGATTGTTCCGTCACCGCTGAGTGAGCCTGTTTTGTGGCAAGTGCTCTTACGGGTGCTAGGGACCCAGCTGTGAAAAGGGAGACAGGATCCCACCCTCCTGGGGCTCACAGTCCACGGGGCACAGACAGACCAGAAGTAACGTTAATTAGTGCTACGCAGGAAACCGGAGCAAAGGGGATCGGGCAGCTTGGGGACAGTGTGCCACTTGGAATAGGAGTCAAGTCTCATCAGGGACAAGATGACATGTAGGCAAAGGCGTGAAGGGTAGAAGGTCCCGGTATCCGAGGAGAGATTATTCGGGGCCAACAGCACGTGCAAAGGCCCTGAGGCAGGCATGCAGCAGCAACAGCAACCAGACGTGTGGCTGGAGCAGGGTGGGGAACGCCAACCATCTGCCTTCTGGTTTCAAGGAGGGTATCCACCTTAGAAACAGGCTCAGCCAAAGGCCAGCCTGACCTCTAAAACGTGCCCTTCATGCCTCGTGAGGGGCCACTGCCGGCCAAGGTTTGGGGGGACTCGGGATAGGGAAGCCCCGTGTACAGGCAGACTTGGTGGTCACATGGTGGCCTGTCGCCACCTGCCAGAGGAGCCAAAGCTCATCCCAGCCCTGTGGTGCCTGGTCCTCGGGGGTGAAGCTTTGTGTCTCTAAGATCCTCAAGTGGAAGCACACTGCCTGGAAGGAGCGCATCCCAGTGGGTTCACCCCACCGCTCACTGACTTACCTGCCTGTGGGAGGCGGGAGGGCATGAGCGCAGGGACAGTGCCCTGCACAGGCCCGTGGGTGGGGCTGAAGTTCACGGGTGGGTGATGGGGACCTCCTGCTTGCGGTCCTCTGGCCACTGATGGGAGGGGCCATTATTTTCTAACCGGTAAGAGGAGCCGGGACATGCGCCCTGGATTAGGTTCGGCAGCGTGGCTTTCTGTCCGGCTGCTGCCCCGACAGCTGCCCAGCTGGTCTGCAGGAGCGCGAAGGGCCGCTCGGCCTGGACACCGCCACGGGAGGCGGTGGGAAGGGGCACACAGAAGGGCTGTCCCAGTCGCTCAGGCAGCAGGTCCGCTCAGGGCAGGCTTGGGGGGGGGAGGAGCAGCTCCAGGATCCCCATGTCCCAGGCCACAAGTGACTGTCTGAAGGGAAGAGCAGGAGCGGGGGAGGGTGCTCTCAGGGTGCACAGGGGGCATCCCCGCCCGCAGCAGGGGGTCACCAGCGGGGAGGGGGGCGGGTGGAGTCCCGGAGCTGAAGACCTGGTGAGATCAGGCCGATGGGACTTGGGACTGGCTCCCAAAGGCCAGGCATTTGCCTGAAAAAAGGAAGGAAAAACAGAAAGAGAGAAAGAGAGGAAGAGAGAAAGAGAAAGAAAGAGGAAGGGAGGAAAGGGAGGGAGGGAGGGAGGGAGGGAGGGAGGGAGGGAAAGAGGGAGGGAGGGAGGGAGCTTTGAGAGCCTAATGCCGTATGGCGCTGTCCTGTCCGAGAAGCCTGTGCTGAGAGTCGTCCGGTGGAACCAGCCGGGTGGCTGATCGGCAGGTGCAGTTGTGCGATGCGTAGAGGAGCCCCGTAGCCCCTAACCCCAGGCCGCCAGATAAGGAGGCTACGGATGGAGAGACTCGCTCTGTCCACAGGAGACGCGGTGGAAAAGCAGGTTTAGAAACAGAGTTAACCTCCAGGCAGACAGCCCAGCTCCCCGGGGCCTCAGCGTGCACCCCCATCCTGATGGGCTCAGAGGCCTCCCCCTGAGAATCCCGGTTCACCTGAGAGCTCAGCCTGAGCGTTGTGACTGCGGCTCCCGGACCCTCGCAGTGAGGTGGGAGCGACAGCCCCCGCCCGGCCTGACCTTGGCATTCTCAGTGGCCAGCGCGCATCGAAGGATCAGGAAATCAGGAGAAAGACCAGGAGTCATCACCACACGCTCAGCCCCCGGTGCCATGGGCCTGGGCCTGGGCACAGTGCTGGTGTATTTGGTGCTTTCATTTCCACCCCAGAGCAAATGAGAAGCACGTTGAAGGTGCAGGGCCATGGGGAGGAGTGGCCCCCTCACTCCCAGCTCCCAGGATGCTCCCGGGCCAGCGCAGCCCCTGCCCCTGAGCAGAATCCAAATTCTCAGCCGCACCCCACGCCTGCCACTCAGGAGGGGGACTCAGCTCGCTGCCCATACAGTGGGCTCTGGCTCCTGTCCTCTGAGCAGGCGGGACAGAGCGGGACCTGGGGGCGGGGAGCGCCCGATGTCCCCGCGCCTGCTATGCACCACCGTGGGCCTCTCCCTCTGTGCACTCGGGGTTCGCAGAATTTGGGGTGTCTACGTGCGCTGAGCATGCGGTGGGAGAGGGTGAGGGAGAGGGTGTTGTTTTCAGACCTGCCCTCTTTCTCGGTGGCTGGGTGACAGCGGGTAAATGACATAACTTCTCGGCACTGCACCTCCCACCCGTGCGTTCAAACAGAAGGCTGACTTCTGGCCCTTCCCCCCCCCCCGCCCCCCACCCCGTCCTGAAGAACCCCAACCTCGTGCTGTGCTCTTGGCTTAAAGATATGGGAAGAGACGGGGGAGGGAAGTTAAGTCCTTACGTTTACAGCACGTTGGGTGATATGTAAACATGCATAGATCATGTGTGTCCTGCTAACATCCTCATGATAGCCTTCATGTTGCGTTATATGTGGATGTGTAACATACCCACCGCGTATCACATGGGACAGGAGGGCCCGCTGGGCCTGGCCAGGGGACTGAGCTGAAGTGACGTGTTGGTGTTTGGTTTCTTGGTGGCGCCTGGTCCCCAAGCGTGTGGCTGCGGCAGGCACGATGCGTGGCCTTCCTTCAAAACGCCGCGTGCCGTGTATTCAGCACACACATGCCCTGGGCCACCCCCAGACCCCGACACGGGTTCTTCAACAACACCCCTGGGCGCCTGAGGACGGGGCCATGGGAACTGGCACCAAACCTGCTGCAAAGCTCTGTGCCTCCGCTACCAGCTGGCGCTCTTTCTGAGGCAGAATCCTCCCGATCCTGGTGCCCCCTCTGCCCCATGTCCCCCTGACCCTCTGCCCCCTGACCCCCAGGCCCTCTGCCCCTGGCCCCCAGGACCTCTGCCCCCTGCCCCCAGGCCCTCTGTCCCCCTGACCCCCAGGCCCTCTGCCCCTGACCCCTAGGCCTTCTGCCCCCTTCCCGTCCATCCCCCTCTGACCCTCCTCTTCCCCCTGACCCCCAGGCCTTCTGCTGACCTTGACCCCCCTCTGCCCCCTGCCCTCCTGCTTTCCCCCCTGACCCCCAGGCGGCCCTCTGCCCCCCCTTGACCCCTAGGTGGCCCTCTGTCCCCCCTGACCCTCCCAGGCATCAGGTCCCGCTCGGGGTTTAAAAGGGCCAGATTGTGATGCTCCGAGCAGCCCTGGAGTTGGAACTGTCGGTTTTTCTGAAGAAAACGTTAGATTCTCCAGGGGGATCATCAGGGAGCCAAGAATGTGTTGGGAAGATAAGGGGAGGGAGGAGTCAGGGAACTCCAGAGATGCTGAATGACTCTGTTCGCGATTGACTGGAATAGAAGGTTCCGAAAGACATTTCTGTGCTTCAGAGGGGATGACGGGTTGTTCTGGGACCCGGCCCCACAGCCGTTCGCCCGCCAGGCCAGGGCCTAAAATACCCGCTGGTCAGGCCTCGCCCACGTGGGCCGGGCTGGGTGGCTCGGCTGTTGGTGTGGGGCGGGCGCTGGGGGCTGGGGGCTGAATCAGCGTCCGGATTTGCCTGGTGACACGTGAAGAGGGAGCGTCCGCGGGAGCCGCACAAACACGGTGCTGGCGTGTTTTCCCTCCTCCAGGCGGGCCCGGGGCAGGGGCAGTCGCCGCAGAGAGGGGGCCTTTCTCGGCTCTGGAATCTGAGCCGCGGCAGCTGTGCCAAGGGGCCGGGCGGCGGGCGGAAGCGAGGCCGCGGGCATTCGGCACCATTACACCAGCCGTGAAATGTTTTCTCAAATTGATTTCAGAGAGGAAGGGAGCGGGAGAGCGAGATAGAAGCATCCATGATGAGAGAGGATCATGGATCGGCTGCCCCCTGCACGCCCCACACTGGGGACTGAGCCCACAACCCGGGCCTGTGCCCTTGACCGGAATTGAACCCGGGACCCTTCAGTCCACCGCAGGCTGATGCTCTATCCACTGAGCCACACCAACTAGGGCGCCACGAAATTTAACTTGTAATTGTAGCGATCGGGAGCCAGGCTGAAATGCCCTTCTCTCCCCATCCCCTCACCTCCCCACCCCCCGCACCCCCCCCCCTGCCTCTCACGGCTGGGCCACGAGGAGTGGGGGCTCAGGGACCCCCTTTCTCACCGGTGAGTGAGAATGTGGGTGTGGCCACAAGCAAGCTGCTCCTTCGGGCTTCTCTTCAGGCCACTGGACAGCCAGGGGCTGTGAAACCAACCGGCAGCGAGTCTGTGGGAACCACAGGGCCGGGGCGTACATGGAGCATCGTCGGCCTCCAGGCCTGAGTCTCCACTTTAACGCATTTTGAGGGGCTTCTTGGGGGAAACAGGAGGTCCCACCCTCCTGGCCTGGCCTGTGTGAGTGGCCTCTGCTCCCTGCGTCCTGGGGGCAGTGATTTAGACCAGGGGCCAGCAAGGACGTGCACTGTCCCTACCGACACTGAGGGCCACCCCCCCTGGGGTTCCTGGGTCCCCTGGGAAGCTGGTCCCGGCTGCCGGTGGCACCTCTGGGCTCCAGGGCCCGGCCTGGGGGAGTGCTGGGCTGGCGCAGGCCCCAGCCGCACCTTCCGGTAGGTTCCCTCTGGGAGCCGCACCTGGGCAGCGGCTTCGGGAAGGAAAGGTTCCCAGGAGGCTGGCGAGGAGGGAGAGCGAGGGGGGCTGCGGGGCGGTGCCCTTACCAGGAAGCCTGGCCACCCCCGGCTGGGGTTCGCCACACCCCGCTTCCTGTTGAAGGGGCGTGCCCGGGCTCCAGGGCATCCACTGCTGCTGAAAAGCCGGTGGGTGGTGCGCAGTGAGGAGCCGCTGAGCTCACGCCCCGGGAGGCACCTCTCCGTCCACCATCGCTGAGCCCCAGCAGGTGGCCCAGAGCCAGCAATCACTGTGCCTCCCTCCTGCCCTCACCGCCACCGCCTGCCTGAGGCCCCCTCCCCTCCCTGCGGAGACAGGGGGTCCAGGCCGTGGAGCCCAAGCCAGGGGAGCGCCTAGTGGCCACGTGACAGAGGGGGCCCCAGGCTGCTGTGGGGATAGTGTTCCCGAATTGCCCCACGGGGGTGAGGGGAGAGGGAGGGGAAGGACAAGAAAACCCCCAATTTCAGAAGATCCACAATACATGTTCTGATCTCTTCCCTCCCTCCTTCCCTGCCCCCCCCCCCCCACAATAGGACATCGTCAGAAACTAGACGATCAGACCAAGCCGGGGAGCTTGTCCTTTTCCGAGCGGCTCAGTGAACTGGAGCAGCTGCGGCGCACGGCCATGCGGGTCAGCCCACACCACCCCGCCCCCACGCCCACCCCGCGCGCCTCCTTGAGCCACTCCACTGCCTTTAACCCTCAGCCTCAGAGTCAGATGCAGGGTAAGTACCTGGGCCGCCCTGCCCGCCTCGCCCCGGCAGCCCCCGGCCCCACCCGTCCTGGCTTCGCTTCTGTGCTCAGAGGGGTCCGCAGGCCAGCAGCCTGGGCGCTGGTTGGACACGCGGTCACGGACTGCCCAGGCCTGCGGAGTCCGACGACATGGTCACAAGGCCCCAGATCGAGGGCGCTGCTCCCTGGGATGGGGGCTGTGGAGAGACACATGCAGATGACGCTAGTTTGATTAGCGGTGCTGTTTCCTTACCTGCCCCTTAGGCTGGAAGACACACGCATGTGCACACACATCCACACACATGCGCACACGCACGCACACACACCAAGCCCGGTGCAGGCCAGGCTGTCTCAAGTGCTTACTGTCTCCAGCGTCCATTGGGGGCTTGTTTCCGAGATCCACTCTTCGGAAAATGTAAATAAATAGGACTGTTCGGATGCCGTCACGGCAGAGGTGTTATTTGCAATCAGTAAATTTGCAATCAATAAAGCAGGCAGGTTGCCCGCACCCCGCAGGGCTAGTGAGCTGGCAATGGCAACAGCACCGTGGAATACACCAATTGCCCAGCGCCCACCGTGCCAGGTGAGATAGCGCACCCAGCTGGCTGACGCTGCGGGACCGCTGACGTCAGCGAGTGTTTGCTCTGCGATACCGTTTCCCGGGCGGAGCAGGCCGCGTGCGGACGAGCTGCCCAGGGAGAGCCCTTCCCAAGGAGCAGGCTGGTCCGCCCATAAGGGAGAGAGGCCGCCTGCGGGGAGGGCGGCGACCGGTCTGGACGGCAGCTCGTCCTTGTCCTCGTGCAGCAGAGCCACCTCCCGGCGTCTCCTCAGTGTCGGTCGCGCGGTGGGATGTGGGGGGACCTGAGACATGCAGGGTTTTCGGGGTGATGCTCTTCCTTTCGGGGTTAGCACATGCACTCCCAGGAGGTGTGCGGCCGTTGTGCACAGAGCCAGATTGGGGGCGGGGGGGCGTGCCATTGGCTCTCACACTTGTGTCTCCGGAGGAGGCTCTTTCCTTTGAGTGTCAAATTCCCAGACGTTTCCCGGAAGTGACTGTGCTCAGGGCTGCTGGGTGGCCTGTCTGTCCAGCAGCCCCTTGTGGACAGACAGAAACCGCAAGCGTGACTCTGCGGGGCCGCCTCGGCCACAGGTATGTCCCAGGCGTGTTTCGGAAGCGGCCCCTGGTGCCCTGGCTTTCCCAGTGCTTCCTAGTGATGGACACCCGTCCAACGCCAGGACGCGGTGTGCGGTGCATTCGGTGGACGGCTCGTCCAGGCCGAGAGGATGGGCTCGTGGGAAATGATACTTCCCTTCCAAGTCGCATGACCTTCTCGGGGCGACGCCTGGGTCTGCATGTAGGGCCATTTTAACCCGCCCCTGTCCTCCTCGGGACGCCCTGTGTCACCTCGTCTTCTTATCTCTCGTGGCATCGCTGGCCACGTGCACGGCGAGGCTGATCCACGGGGTTGGCCTTCCCTGCTGACCCTGCCAGTGTTTTTAAAGGCAACGGGATTCAGCCACGGGGGCGAGCAGACATCGTCCCCACGCAGCCAGCGTTGCTAACAGGGTTGTGGCGAGGAGCGATCCTATCTGACTTCCCTCCCCACCAGAAAGGAAAGGGGTCGGGGTGACACGGGTGAATCCAGCAGAAGCCCTTTGGACTGGCCTTCGTCGGCTCCCGGATCCTAACCCGTCCTTGTGCCTTTGAAAAGCTTTCTCACTTCAGCAGCGTCTGAGCACTAGGAACGCGCTGCTGGCGGCCCACGGGCGCAGCGCTCCTCTGCAGGTGCAACTAGATCGCCGATGCGCTTTCTGTCCAAATGATGCTTAGCCACCCAGTGCTGCACGGAACCTGTAGGAACAACGTCTAAAAACAAGAGCCCCTGGTATTTCCCTGAGACGCCTTTCCTTCCTGTTATGTTTTCTATAAGAAAATGCTTTTATGCCCCGTCGTGTTGGGAATAGGCCCCTGGGGCTTCCCCCCTGAATCAGGACATTGACAGGGGTCCTCATCGTAACGTCTCTTTCCAGACCTTCGTTCTGCTCTCAACAGGTAGGAAAGGGTTCTTTTCCCGGCTCAGCTCCCGGGCGTCTGTACTGTTTCAGAAGATCCTTTACGTGAAAATCGGCGTGGGTCGTGGCTCTCCCTGACCTGGCCGCAGTGGTCGGGGCAGCCGGGTGTGGCCGTGACTGTCCACACGTACGTGTTTCCGGCACGTGGATGTGTCAGCCGCGGGGGCGCGGAGAGGTCACGGGTTGACGAGAGGCTGGGGACCCCGGCTCTGCTGGGACTTCGCTGGGATGGGCACTCTGTCCCTTGGACTCTGCCGGTAGGAAGTCTCTAAGAGACACAACGACGCCGAGATTTAAAGGGTGTCCCAAAATTCACGCAAGAAGTAATTTTGATAGAAAATACAGGCTTATAATTAAAAATTGTAAATTTTTTATTGATTCTTAAAGTATACAGTCTAGGGTTATGTATGGAATAGCATATTGGGTAAATGGCCTCCACGGCTTTGCTGGCACAGACACAAAGCCGTGGTCTTCATTGGTCTTCCTTGTCCCTGCTCCTGGGCCATCATTGGTACTTGGTCATGCTTATCAAATTGAAGGGATTGAAATCAAAGGGCAGTAGAAATTAGAATCTGATTCAATAAACCAAGTAAAATTTTATTTGTTGTTGTTGTTGTTAATGCTCACGCAAAATTCAAATCTTGCGTGAATTTTGGGACACCCTTTATCTAGAATCGACGTGCCTGAGAATCACTCAGGACAGACACCTCGGGCCATGGGAGCGAGGCGCAGGAGGAGGGGCAGGGTGCCATGCTGCCAAACCACCGTGTGTGCCTTGAGGCAGGGACTCTAAAAGGGCTGAGGTTACATTCGGCTTCCTCGGTTACCGGGTCTGACGTTGAACTCTCAGACAGCCGTGCTGCCACGGCTTCGCGTTCATGCGCGTCAGGATGGTCCGTGAGTTTCAGAGCTCGTCGGCAGCCGCGGGAAGGGAAGGGAAGGGATGCCCTCTTCAAGGCTGAGATGGGGTAGGTCCTGGGAAGATAAGGCACCGCGTCCGATGTCCTGCACAAACAGCCCCTCGCACCCCCTGAGGCGGCTCCAGGCAGCCCAAGTGGGTGAGTAAGAATTTGACTCCTAACCTGCCACTCACGGGGATCCACCCTGCGGCTGCGTAACCCCCTCCTGTCGGGAAACGGGATGGGACAGACCTGCAGAGGCAGAGGGTCAAAACCACAAAACCAAGAGGCGGCGAATGTTCCCGTGGGTGTCGCCCGAAGCCCCACAGCACGGGTCTGGCTCTCTCATTGGCCCGTTGGGACGCATCCCCCGGGTCGGGCTTTCTGTCCATCGCGCCATCCTTGCCACAGGCCCGCGGTGTGGTTGGCAGACAGGCCATCGGAACTTGAGGTTAACCACTGCCCAATGTCTCCAGAACCGACGGTGACACACAGCCTTACGCCCAGACCTTCCTGGCGACAGGCCGGTCCCAACGGGCTGGCGGGTCCCCCTGGGCTCACATGTCAGGATCCAGGACGGACGAAATGCAGGGCCGGCCCGTGTCCAGGCGCATCCCGTGGACAGCGGCGGTGGGTGAGCGGCCGGGCTGCCGGTCCGTCTCGAGGTCCTGCAGTGAGTGTGTTCTGTGATCATTAGACGTCACGATGCTCATCATGACTGTGGGGCCGGGCTCCGGGGCGGACACGCAATAAATGTCCCCTCTGGGCCCTGAGCGTTTGTTTCCAGAGGCGGTGAGAAAAGCCAACATAACTCACTCCCCGCAGGAGCCACGGAAGGAGCAGGGCGGGCGAGGCACAGGCCGTGTGTGCGCACGTGTCGGGGGGCCTGCCCGGCCTCCCACATGGGCGGGCCTCCCTCGGGGGCCATCGGACCAGAGCCTCCTTTACCCCCCAAACGCCCCACCCCGGGCAGCATGGCTCGGCCTGGGGGCTCTGGGAGTCCCAGGGGCGGGTGGGACCCTGCCTTTCCAGCCATTGCCCGATACTCAGTCTCCCCAGGGACTTCTGTTTGGGCAGTGATTCTCCCCAAAAGGGAAAGTTACTTTGGAGACACCGTGTCCTTTGTGAGCTCTGTGAGGTGGGGGTCGACTTTGTGCCTCAGCCACACGGGGCTGCGCGTATCACCTGCGTCTGCTGGGTCCACAGGAGGAAGTAGGGCTTCCCCTCTCCCACGGGAGGAGCCACCAAACCCTTCCAGGATCGGCAGGGAAACATCAAACTGCATGGCACCCCTTCTCTTCCTCCTCCCCCTCCCCCTCCTCCTCCTCACTGTCTCTCTTTCTCTCTCCCCTCTCCTTCCCTTCCCCTTTCTCTCTCCCTCCCCGCCCCCCAGCAATTCTAAAAGTTCACAAGCAAACCGGGGTGGGGGCTGCTGGTTGCCACGGAGCAGAGGCTGTCACCCTGTAACCCAGCACATGACCCTCACACATAATCTATGGGCGGCCATTTAGCGGTGACCCAGAGTCAAGTCTTCTGAGTGCCAGGAATCAACCTCTGAGACGGGCTGTAAACAGGCCAAGTGGACTATGTAAAAAATAACTCTTACCTGGGGGTGGCAAGTTCAAGGGCCTTTCAAGGTCAGCATCAGAATCTTACCCTAAAAGCAAGCCTGAGCCAGGTGTGTTCCCATGAGTAAATAAATGAAGGTACATCAATGCATGTAAGAAGGAGGGGGGGCAGGGGGAGGAAGGGAAGGAGAAGCAGAGGAGGGGACGCGGAGCGGGGTGGGGGGTAGGCGCCCCCAGGCCACAGCTGGGTCCTGCCCCGCCCCCTCCCAGCAGGCGGGACGGTGCCACTGAGAGGCGAGGACCTCTTGGGCGGGCCTGCGGCTCCGCTGCCGTGTTCCCTGCCCGTGGCTGGAGCCACATGCACTGCGAGTTCAGGGGACGGTCGGAAAGCTCCCGTGTGTGAACGGCGTTGTTGACATTCAGCAAAGGGGGAAGCGGGGGAGAAAGCTAGAACTGGTTTCCTCCCTTATCCAAGCCCTCAGGCCCTGGCTTCCCACCTGCCCGTGGCCACTGGCCGCACCGGTGGTCACTCCCCACTCAGGTGGCGGCCGCCCTGGCTCTCACTCTGTGTGTGGACAGGCGTCCTGACCCACACGCAGGCCGCCCGCCAGGTGCCATGCCGCCTTTCCAGGCGCCTCACAGCTCGGTCCTTCACACATGGCCCCCCGTGGAGCCGCCTCCGCCAGCCGCCCATGCTCCAGGCGCCGTGCAGCACACACGTGGGGCTGCGCTTTCCCGTGTCCACGGGGATCGGACCACACTTCCCACGGCGTGTTATTGAGGCCGTGGCCTCTTTTCTAGTTAAAAAAAGGAGGACTCCCTTTGGGGCGTGATCTCCATGATAAAATATCCCTGCTGTGGGTTTCATGCCTTCTGAGCTTCTCCGACTCTTGTGATCCACAGGCCGGGGCCGTGCACACACACGAACATGCACATACATACAGGGACACACATGCATACGCACATGTTTTGCTCACATGAGTGACTTTTAACAAGGCTGTCGTTGGAGCACTTGCTCGATAAGGATGGTTAAGCAGGAGGAGGGTGACGCTGAGGGCCTGAGGGCCTTAAAGAGAGGCAGCAGAGCAGAGAGTGAGGCTGAGCATGAGGGCCCACGTCCGCCGGACGGCCTTGCTCAAACACCGGCCTCCGCCACCGCGACGATGGGAAGCTTGCAAAGGGACTGAACCTCTCACAGCCTCAGATTCCTCCTCTGCGAAGTGGGCGGCATTGCATGTGGAGGTCTGGGGCCGGCGGGAAGCGGGAAGCATGCGTGTGGCCGCCAGCCCGTGATCCGTATCGGCTAGACCAGGGGTGGGCAAACTTTTTGACTCGAGGGCCACAGTGGGTTCTTAAACTGGACCGGAGGGCCGGAACAAAAGCGTGGATGGAGCGTTTGTGTGAACTCATATAAATTCAAAGTAAACATCATTACATCAAAGGGTACGGTCTTTTCAATAGTTTTATTCATTTCAGACGGGCCGGATTCGGCCCGCGGGCCGTAGTTTGCCCACGGCTGGGCTAGACCAAGGGTCGTCGCTTCCTGTGGCTGCCGTAGCGAATGGCACACCCCTGGTGGCTGAGAAACACAGGGAGGCGTTCTCCCGCCGTCCGGAGGCCAGAGGCCCAAAAGCAAGGTGTCAGCAGGGCCGTGCCCCCTGGAGGCCCCGGGGCCGGGACTTCCCGCCTCTTCCCACCTCGGTGGCCCCGGCGCTTCTCAGCTGTGACCACATCGCTAATCTCTGCCTCCGTCTCCCCAGGGCCCTCGCCTCTGTGTCATCTCCTCCTTTGCCTCGACAAGGACACTTGTCACTGAGCGTAGGCCCCACCCAGCAGGCCAGGGTGATGTCACCAGCTCCTTCGCTTGGTGACATCTGGAAAGACTCTTTTCTCCAAATAAGGTCACACTCGCAGTTCTGTGAGTCACACGGAAACGAGTCGTTGGGGGCCACCATCCTACCCACGCCCCCGAAGCAGAAAAAGCGAGGGGGTGCCAGGCGAGTTCCCACCCGGCTCCCCCCGCCCCTCCCCCGAGCAGACACTCCGGGAGGTAGATGCACCGATGAGTCAGGCCGGCAGCCGCAGCGTGCCCCTGGCCGTGGCAGCCGGCCACTGGCTGGGACTCAGCATCATGGCCCTTTACTTCCCGGCAGGGGGACATGTGAGTCTTGCTCCTTGATGAGGTCAGGTGTTCTGTACCTTCCAGAGCAGACACACCCCCAGGGCCCAGCGGTGCTGGAGAAAGGCGAGGGTCAGGGGGGCAACGCGGTGAGGGGCTGGAGGCCTGGGTGCCCCCTGCCCTGCCCCGAGAGCTCAGGAGGTCCTGGGTGGCAGTAGCATGAGGACGGGGAGGGCGAGAAGCCCACAGCCATGGGGAGGGGCTCAGGAATGCGCCTCCGCAACTAAGCACATCACTGTGGTTTCAGACACGCTGCCCCCCCTTTTCTGGTGGCTCTAGTTTTTCTTCTTAGCCCTCACCTGGGCACTTGCCCAGCTCTACCTGTTACCACAGTTCTAACCCTAAGAGTAACCTTCACTTCACCTTCACCCTAACCATAGCATTGCCTCGGGGTTTACCTTTAACTTTATACCTAACCCTAATCGCAGCCACAGGCTTAATCCAAGCCTTGTCATTCACCCCACATTGCCCCAACTCTGTATGTACCCCAACCATAAAACTAAACCTAGCACCATCCATCACCCGAACCGGACTCTGACGTTAACCCCAGGCCTGGGCATAGGCTGAGAGCGCTTCACCAGCACCTCATACGTGACCCTGGCCACAGCGCTGTGCTTAATCCTAGTGTCAGCCGCGCCCTAAGCCTTGCCCCGGCTCTAAATTTTATTCCAACCCAAACTAAAATTCTAACCCAACACCCAACCATAACCCTAAACACAGCCTTAGCTCCGGCTTTAAAGCTTCCTTTATACCTAAGCCTAACCATAGCCCCGGCTCCATCCTAGCCTTCACCGTGCCCTAGTCTTCCCCCAGCTTGGTATTGCACACCAACCACAACCCCAGTCCTAACCCCACCCCCAACCCTCAGGAAAACCCTTCGTGGCTCATTGCAAGGCATTGTGGGCCAGGCACCCCTGGCGAAAGCTGGTGGTCACTTTGCATAGCTCCTCAGCCCGAAGTGACCACTCCCTGCCAGGCCGCCTTTCCCATCCGGGTGTTTAGAAACAGGAACGGAGGCTGCAGGCGGGAGGCAGACCAGCGTTTACCAGAGGTTGGCACCCAGAGAGGAAGGGCAGCCCATGCTGAGCGAGGAGCAGGCCCGGGTTCGAGAGCGGCTCGCGCTGCCTGGGGAGGGCGCTTCTGCAAACTGAGCCGGGGCTGCTCATTTGCATTGTGTTTCCTGACACCACGGAACAGGGTGCAGGGCCCTGTCCGTCCCACACGCAGGTACTGCAGAGGAGCTGGAACTGTTTCTGCTTTTCCTCTCTGGCCCTCGGAGGCTGACTTCCTGGGGGCGTGGGGGGTTCGGGGGGGAGGGGAGACGGGGCGCCAGCCCCCCTGTCAGGAGCCACCTGGGTGTGCGTGTGTGTTGTGTCTTCCCATTTCAGTCTCAGAGCCTTCGCCCCACACAGCTCTCTCCCGAGGGAACAGCTGCCTTCCCAGGGGTGGAACAGCCCGATTGTGGTGGAGAGTAAAGACACGGATTGCAAAACGCCTGTAAATAAATCTTCCCTGGCAAGCCCAGCTCTTTCCATACGCTGTCTCCCGTAATCTCTTTCTGGCAGAACATTACCTGTTCTGATACCAGAGATCCAGTTACCAGCCACAGTAAATAAAACAAAATAATAAAATGAAATAGTATAGAACTCTCCCCAAAGACAAACACTGGCCGGCCTGCGGGTTTGGGTCTCTCTGAGGGCCCCGGGGTGGGCAGGGGAGCGGAGTGTGGCGCTGCCGTCCAGTGGTTGTTTTATTTTAAGCTCTGGAAAGTGCTCAGGCGGAGTTCACCGGTTCAGGCCCTCCTGAGTGACATGGAAGATGGCATTTATGTTTAAAAGAAATAAGCATTTTCAAGAGAAAACAGAGTCCCTGGATGAGCCATGAGCAGGAGAAGTTGTGCCGAACGGAGTCGTTCCCTCCAGACACGGCTCAGGGGCTGCCGTCCTGGGCACCGTGACCTCTCACACCCCCTCAGGGTCATGTTGAGATTAGAACCTTCCAAGTACAGTTTCAAGATTTTACTTTTTTAAATATATTTTTTATTGATTTCAGAGAGGAAAGGAAAGGGAGAGAGAGAGAGAGAGAGAGAGAGAGAGAGAGAGAGAGAGAGAGGAGCATCAATGATGAGCAGGAATCATTGATCAGCCGCCTCCTACACGTCCCCACACTGAGGATCGAGTCTGCAACCTGGGCCTGTGCCCTGACCAGGAATCAAGCCGTGACCTCCTGGTTCATAGGTCGATGCTCAACCCCTGAGCCACACTGATGGGCTGGACAGGTTTTAAAAGGACGAGAGCAAGAAATAGTCCAACCTGCGGCTGCACTTGGCATTGCAGAGCGCGCAAGGGAAGTTTTATTACGTCCCCGGGGCCGCTGCCCTGCCGTGGCCACTCACGCTCCGTTAGTGCCTCTGCGCGCGTCTCAGATGGCGCATGATGGAATGATGGCGTTAGCGGAGCATCTGTGAAAGTCAGCGCGCTCCGGCTCGGCTGGGCATCTCTTCGCTAAGTGGCTTATGGGCTCGCTCTCCCGAGCGTGGCTGTCAATCGCCCGCTGGGTGAGCAGCTGCAGGGCCGGCGTCTAGGCCGGCTTCCGTGGGCCGTCAGGAGGGCTGGCCTCGTGAGGATGGACCCAGACGGTTCTGGAACGGACAGTGACTCCGCCGGTTTTGAACCTGCAGCGTGTGTTTGGATGGTGTCTCTCCTGGGTTGTTTTGGGAGCAGCTGCTGCAGGGAGATTAGCACAAGGTCATGGCCTGGCTCCCACGGTTACCAAAGGCAATGACAACATAATGACAGCTCACGTCTGTAGAGCGACCTGCTCTGGGTGCATGTCACCCCCGCCACCAGCCCCCGCTCAGGTGCAGGACGTGGTCCGGAGGGTCCCAGGCGCTGGGCGGCCCCGTGGCCCGGCTCGGCCCTGTCCGGTGAGCCCGGAGCCCCGGGCCCCGCCTGCCATGGGCGTGCTCAGGCAGGGAGCTCTGAAGCTCGCAGTGTGTGATCCTGGGGAGTCCGTCCGCACCCTCAGGAGATCAGTAGGGATGCCCCGGAGCCCCACGCGGCCGCCCGGATTACAAGGCTCTTTTGGGGGGACTGTTTTAGCCGCCCGCTCGGCCTTCCGGAGCCGTCATCTGGTGGCGAGTGAGAGAAGCCGTTGCCCAGGCGTGGGTCTGTTTAATCTAATGCGATTTCCCACAAATTATACAGCATGACTTTAAAATTGAATTTGGGCAAAATCACAGATGGCCAGTTCAGGTGGAAAGCAGCGGAAACCTCGTTAGGCTGACTCCGGCATCTTCCCGAGCGCCTCGCGTGAGCCTTTCGCGCCTGTGGGGGCGGGGGCGGGGGGATGCCTTCCCGCGTCTATACCAGACGGCTTCTCTCTGAGCTTCCTCCCCGGTCGGCACCTGCTGCCTCTGAGGGAGGCACGAGGCCTGGAGGGGTCAGGGTCACGCAACGCCAGCCCCTCTGTCCCCCCGCCCCCCGCCGTCGGTCAGTCGGGGAGGCTGTTCCTTGCACTGAGCACGAGGAGGGGCTCGGGGACAGGCGCCCCAGGACCATGTGCGCGGGGCAGTGTCTGCATCCACAGCTGATGCTGAGCTCTACCTGCGGGATGTGGCCGGCCTGGGACCCACGCCGGGCTGGCCGCTCCCGGCCACTGGCCTTGAGGGGGCTCATGCGTTCTCTACGGGCGTGCCCGCCCGCAGAAGGGACGTGGGAGTAACAGCGCCTCTCACGGGAGAGCCGTGAGGACTGAGTGGGTCCACGGGCAGAACCCGGTGCCTGGTGCAGGGTCCCCCTGTGCGTGTCACTCTCCCCGCCTCACGGGCTCGTGGCCAGCAGAGAGGCGTGTTCCCGTCGGGCATTCGAGTCGTGGGCGATGCGCTTTCCGTGCTAAACCAATGGCCGGCATTATTCCTTCTCGTGTTATCGCTCCTGTTGTGCCCTTCGCTGGGGGCATTGGTGTGTCCCTGGGGGGTGCCCATCGGTGCTGTCCTGTGGGCTCAGGTGCTCTGAGATGAGCCCCCTCAGGGCCTCCCTCCCCAGGAGGCATGCGGGCACCAGAGGGGCTGGGGGGGAGCAGAAGGGGACAGGACGTTCGTGCCCCCGGTCAGTTCTACAGGAGCTCCCAGGGCCAGTGCGGCACAAGGTCAAAGGGGAACAGGACACTGGTGAACTTGAAAGGGACCTTCAATGTCTTTGCTCAAAGCCTTTCATTGATTCAGGAGACGCGGACGCCCAGTGGGAAAGGCAGCCCTGCCCGCCAGGTCCCGGGACTCCTGGCCCCTGCTCCGCCCTTGGCCAGCCCCCCTGCCTCCGCCTCGGAGGGGCCCCGGCGTGGTCTCTGCCACCAGAGCGGAACCCTCACCGGGACCTTCAGCGGCGCCCTGGCAGCGTGCGGCCTCCTGGAGGAGATGAGAGGGTTGGGTTCTGTGTCGTGGCTTCTTGTGTCTCCAGTTGAAACATTCGATTCCATGCCCAGGAGGGGGTTTCAATAGGGCAGGAGTAGGACCCCCTCCCATGCACCCCATGCTCTCAGTCCCGCCCAGCGCCCAGCCCTGCTCCCTGGTGCGAGCAGACAGCGCAGGGGGGCTGACGGGCACTCCCGCCACGGGGCCCGCGTGGGCAGCTGTCAGAGATGAACGCTGGCCGGGTCCCTGACTTGCACAAATCACACATGTTCTGAGAATGTCATGGTCAGCTTCTTCGGCTTCTTTTTTAATATTTTTTTTTATTTATTTCAGAGAGGAAGGGAGAGGGAGAGAGAGAGAAACATCAATGATGAGAGAGAATCATGGATCGGCTGCCTCCTGCACGCCCCACACTGGGGATGGAACCCACAGCCCACAGCCCGGGCCTGGGCCCTGACCGGGAACAACCCGTGACCTCCTGGTTCATAGGTGGACGCTCACCCGCTGGGCGGCACCAGGGCTTCGCTGGCATTTTTAAAGACCCACCCACAGAAGGGTTTCTTTGAACCGAGTTTCACCTCCCTGTGGGACTTTAAGGTCATGCCTCCCTGTGCTGATTCTGCCCGTGAGCCAGACAGGCCTGGGGGCAAACAGGTGCCAGGATGCGGGCAGGCCGGTAGGGGGCAGGCTGGTGGGGGGCAGGGGCTGGGGCTGAGTGACAGGCAGGCTGGCGGGGGGCGGGGGCTGGGGCTGAGTGACAGGCAGGTTGGTGGGGAGCGTGGGCTGGGGCTGAGTGATAGGTTTCTCGTCCCAGTTCACGGCGCCTCTGCCAACGTCACCCCTTTACTCCCTGAACAGCTGAGCGCTCAGAGCCAGGGTGCCAGGCCAGAGACAGGCGTCCCGCCTGCCGCGCCCTGTGCAGGATGCAGGTCAGGGTCCTGAAGGCAGGGCCAGAGCCACCCGGACAGTCCCCGGGGCCCCCCCGAGCAGAGACCCAGGCCCACCCCGTCTGAGGCCCGGCACCGCGGGCAGCTCAGGGTCCCCTCTCCAGGTGGAACGAAGGTCAGAGGTCATCAGGAGAAATGGGGAGGGACTGGCGTGTGGCCCTGTCGTCCCCATCAGTGCCTCCCGCCCGTGCGGCTCGGACATGTCCCGGCCGCATCCCGGTCTTGCCTCAGCGGCCCGAGGACCCGGGCTCCGGGCGCAGATAAGAGAGGAAGCCGGGGCGGGGAGGCAGCGCCTGGCCTTTTCTTGCTGGAAGACACAGACCCCCTCAGACGCGGAGAATGCGTGTGTCGCAAGCTGTTCCCCGAGGGCAGCCATTTCCCTGAGTCAGGCTTTGAACTTCTGACCAGGGCGACCAGTGAATCACAGAAAGCTGGGCCAGCGGATGGCCAGCCCCCGCATCTGTTAGACAAGGAGCTGGAAGCCCAGAGGGGTTCGGAGCTGGCCAGGGGTCACCCAGCCTGCGCGCCAGCTCCCGGTGCCCAGCCGTCCTCCCCGAGGGACGCGCTCCCCGTCCCTGGTCCCTGGTCCCTGAACCGCCCCAGACGTCCCTTCAAAACAGCACTGCTGGGCGAGGGGGGCGGGGCGGCTGGAACAAGACAGGGCAAACCCCAGGGAGGCTCTGCCTGCCCCACCGTTTTCTCATGGTTTTATTACCAAAAAAAGCCTCAAGAACCCAAACAGGCCGCGTCTGCACGCAGACAGGCTGCAGGCATCGCCCCAGGAGCGGCCGGCGGCCGGGCCATCCCCTGATTTACGTTGTGTGGGTTCAGCCTTCGGTTGTTGAGACTCGGTGGCTGCAGGGGTATGAGAGGCGGCAGCGTGTTTGCGGCTCCCAGCGCTGGCTCCGGAGCCGAGCTTGGCGGGGACTCAAGTCCAATCTCACACCTGCCCCAGACAATGAGGGCCTTGTTCACACATCTCAGGCGGCGGCTGGGAGGGGCGGGAGGAGCGGGGAGATGCGGGGAGGCTGGGAAACACGGGGTCGCGCCTCCCTCGCCCTCGCCTCTCCTTCCCTCTCCTCCCTGCCCCCCCCCCCCATTTTGTAAACATTTCCTTGTTTTTGGAAATTAAAACACAAACAATGTCCACAGTCCTCTCTCATGAAGGAGGATTTCCTCCTACCGACAAGAGCTGGTGGCTGTGGAGTAACCCCCAGCCATGCTTGGTTGGGAGGGGGTGTGGGCAGGGGTGCCCCCCCCACCCCCAGCGCTGAAACCTGAGCTGCCAGCATGTATTGGCAAAAGCTTTTCTCTTCCTGGTTCTCCTCCCCTGGCTGGGTGTCAGGGGCGGGAGCAGGAAGCGGAGGGCACTGTGTCCGCCCTGGTGAAGCAGGGCCCCTCTATCCCCCCTCCTCCTACCCCCCTTCAGCCTCCTGGCCCTCCTCAGCCACACAGGACGGAGCTGGCCGCCAGCGCTGAGGCGGCCGGAACCTTTGCTCCAACGACCTTGACCTGAGGCAGCCCTGGACACGACCTCTCTGGGTCCCGCTGGGGACCCCTCGCGGCTCCTGACCTTGGAGCTCAGTTGTTCCGTCAGAGGCGCCCTGAGGTGTGTGCTGCACCCAGTGTCCTAGGCTCGGCCCAGGGACGATGCCCCTCTGTGCCGCGTGTGCCATCAGCCAAACCTCACCCGCCCCGGGAGCCCAGCCCCTGCCGCATCCTCCGCGTCTCCGTCTGGCTCCAGAGTGGCAGGCTCTCCTGGGAGGCCATGGGGCAGGACCTCTCTCCCAGCCCTGCCCACGCCCAGCTGGCTCCCCCCGCTCTCAGGCCCAGCTCTGCTGCCCTGCCCGCCGCCACGGGGGCTCTCGCTTCCGGCCCCAGAGATGCCCGGTCTGCCCTCCAGAGCCCAGCTGGGGCAGGAGCGGGGTGGTCCCCCAGGTGACAGCAAGGCCCTTGCCCTTCCACTTTGTGACAAAGAGGAAAATGGAATTGGAATATCTCTGTGCTTCTTTATATATAAAATTTTTTTTATTGATTTCAGAGAGGAAGGGAGAGGGAGAGGGAGAGAGAGAGAAAGAGAGAGAGAGAGAGAGAGAGAGAGAGAGAGAGAGAGAGAGAGAGAAACATCAATGATGAGAGAGAATCACTGATTGGCTGCCTCCTGCAGGCCCCACACTGGGGATCGAGCCAGCAACCCAGGCCTGTGCCCTTGACCAGGAATCAAACCGTGACCGCCTGGTTCATAGGTCGACCCTCAACCACTGAGCCCGCCGGCCGGGCTCTCTGTGCCTCTTGACCGTATGACCCGTTGCCTTCTTCAGCCTCTGTTGACTAAAGAGGGTGAGCTTCCTTTCCTGTTGCTATTTGCCCACCCCGCCGCCCAGGCCAAACTCTCCTGTCACTTCTCTCCTGCCACCTGCCTCGCTCCCAGCTCAGCTGCCCTCCAGACACCTGGCCCTGGTTCTACACAGTCATTTAGAGATTTGGTTGTATAACACCCCCTGTCACCCCCCACACACCTCCCTGCTCTCCCCGGACCCCAGGTCCTGTCCCCTCCTGCCATGTCCAGGTGGCTTCCTGTGCTGCCTCTTCTTTAAAAGCTTGCCTAGATGCTTCTTGGTTCCAGAACTTTCCAAATCCATCCCTCCCAGGTCACTCTTTCTGCTGCTAGGCCTCCCACGTTCCCGCCCTAATCACAGCCTCTCTCCCAAACCGGCCCCTTGGCCTGGCCTCCGGGCCCAACACTGGAACATTTCGCGGCCGCCACCCCGGGGCTCCCCACCCTGTCCCTCCGCAGCCTCGCTGCCTTACAGGCCTCGGCGGGTGGACTCCCGTTCCAACCCCTATGTCCCTGCCGGCCCCCTGCGGCTCCATCTCCTCCTCCCCGGTTCCTCGGAGCCTCTTTTGTTCCAGGCGCGGGGACAGGACTTGGGTGTGTTGTTGAGACTGGTTTGCTGGTTTGTTTGTTTTTTTTAAAAAAACCAGACGACCGGAAGTTCCCGTTTGCCGGGCAGGCGATGCGTTTCCAAAGGCTTGCAGAGCCGGGCAGCCAGCGCCGACTCCCCACTGCCTTTTGTCGGGGTGTCCACGGGGCAAACCATAAAAACCTAAGCCAGTGAGCGCGCCAGGCGCAGAGGGAGCTGGTATAATGGGCTTTTGTTGGTACTTGCACGTTCTTGTCAGGAGACAGCAGAGACCCTGGGGTGCCGCGGACAGGAGCCGATGTTATCGCCCTGAAGTCTGCCTGGTCCCGAGGCAGGCGAGGCCGGATCCTGGCCTGAGACGCAACGGGGCCTGGGGCCTTCCGTCAGCAGCCGGTGCCCCAGGGCTCAGAGCCTCCAAAGTCTGCCTGGTAATTGCTTCTCATCCCCCCCCCCCTTCCCGGCCAGCCCAGCCATGGCCCTCACCTGGGGCCAGAGCGCGGGACAGGGGAGCTGGACAGCTCACGCGTGGTTCCCAGTGATGAGAGGAGCGGGCAGGGCACTTCCCATAAAAGCGTTTACAACGAGCAGCTTGGCAGTTTGAGGCCATTAGACAGAGGGCGGGGCCAGGGTGACACTGTGACCTCCGGGCCACTTCCCTGTTCCTGGGAGCCTGACTGCCCCCCCAGGAGCACCCCCAAAACACAGAGCAGGAGGCGGGAAATGGCCACCTCCCTTCCTCCCTCATCCTGAGAGGTGAGGGACTCTCAGCGACAGACACCAGCGTGTGCTTGAGGTTTGGGGCTGTGCAGGCTTGTCTTCAGGGGGACGGGGACAGCATGGTGAGGACATCCCAGGGAGCCCCACAGGCTCAGGGTCGCTGGCCTGCAGGCAGGACCAGGTGCCCGCCCGCCCCAGCGTCCGTCGGGCACTGGGCTCGGTGGTGACTGCTTTTCTCCCTTGAGGTTTAGACCCGTCTTTTCATCTCATCAGCGTGTGGTCACCAGATCAAGGGAGAAATGGCTTCCGTCATCCTGTAAAAACAGCACCTTACAGAGGACCCGGAGGCCTGTCCCCGCCTGCCCTGTCCCTGCCTGCCCTGGGGACAGCGGTCCCCTCACTGGCCACCGCGGGCTCCGCCCGGGACGGCTGGCCCGGCGTCTGAGGGGCTCTCTCGCCCTCGTCCAGGGGAGGCTGGGTGAAACCCTAGACGTGTTGACAGTGATTTGCATCATTATCTGGTTACAGGTGACTCATGCCCGGGAAGCTCAGGGAGGCAAGCACCGGCCTGCCCCTTCCCGGGTGGCAGAGCCAACGGTCAGCTCAGGGGGACGCGTCAGGGGTTACACCTGCGGTTCACCCAGCGCCTGGCGTGCTGGGTGCCGGGCCCTGAGAAAGCCATCGTTGCCCCCCAGCCCCCAGCATAGGGACGGGGCGCTCCAGCCACCCTGGCTCCCAGGGCCCAGAGGCGCCCCCACACCCAGGTCCTGTTTCTGATCTGTTGGCTGCCCCGCCGGCTGCTGCACTCACTTTCCTGAGTCTGGGGGCCGCTCTGAAAGCCGCGCCTGGGGCTGTCCTCGGGGTCTGACCTGGTGACTGAGGCCGCGTGCCTGCCCACTGGGCCGGGCTCCCAGGGCGCCGCTGACTGTGGGGAATCATGCTCTGCTGTGGGCCGTCCCGGGCACCGTGGGGTGTCTCACAGCTCCCTGGCCTCTGCCCACCAGATGCCAGCAGTCCCCCCCCCAACCCCAAACTGGACAACCCAACATGTCTCCAGACCTTGTCCGGTGCCCCCGTTTAGACCTGTCTGGGGAACCCACAGGACTTAGTCAATCCACACGGGACCTCGGTGAACGCCGCCCCCCCCCCCCGTGGGCGTCACTGGTGTCTCTGGCTTCTGCGGGCCCCTCGCGTCCCGTCCTCCGTCGGTCAGCCCTCTGGCTGAGCCCGAGTTTCAGGTCACCTGCCACCTCAAACTCTCCTCCTCGTGTGCGAAGGAAGGCCGCCATCAGGCCCGGTCCCTGCGCCCTCCTGCCTCCCCAGAAAGCCTCCCTTGACCTTGAAAGCAGCGCGTCTCCGGGGGGAGCCTCCGCCGCTGAGCATGTCATCTTTCTGAGTGACCTCGCCCGGTCCAGTGGGGGGGGGGGGGGTGTCTGAAACGCCGTGGCTTCTCCTCAGTCAGTAATGAAGCTGTGGGTCTGGATCATCCTCGGCCTGCTTCCTCCCCAGAGTGTGTGACTGTGTGAGTGTGTGTATGTGAGTGAGTGTGGGTATGAGTGTGTGTGTATGGAAGTGTGCGTGTGCATGAGTGTGAGTGTGTGTGCGTGCATGTGTGAGTGTGCATGTGCATGTGTGAGTGTGTGTATGTGAGTGCGTGTGGGTATGAGTGTGTGTGTATGTGAGTGTGCGTGTGCATGAGTGTGAGTGTGTGTGTGCATGTGTGAGTGTGCATGTGCATGTGTGTGTGTATGTGAGTGCGTGTGGGTATGAGTGTGTGTGTATGTGAGTGTGCATGTGCATGTGTGAGTGTGTGTACTTGAGTGCGTGTGGGTATGAGTGTGTGTGTGAGTGTGTGTATGTGAGTGTGCATGTGCGACTGTGTGTGTGTATGTGAGTGTGTGTGGGTATGAGTGTGTGTGTATGTGAGTGCGTGTGCATGAGTGTGAGTGTGTGTATGTGTGTGTATGAGTATGTGTGTGTTAGTGTGACTGAGTGTGTGTGTGTGCGTGTGTGTGTTAGTGTGTGTTAGTGTGAGTGTGTGTGTGTGACTGTGTGTGTGACTGAGTGTGTGTGTGTGTGTGCGTGTGTGTGTTAGTGTGTGTGAGTGTGTGTGTGTTAGTGTTAGTGAGTGTGTGTGTGTGTGAGAGCGTGTGTGTGTGTGTGAGAGTGTGTGTGTGAGTGTGTGTGAGAGTGTGTGTGTGTTAGTGTGTGTGTGTGAGTGTGTGTGAGAGTGTTAGTGTGTGTGTCAGTGTGTGTGTGAGTGTGTGTGAGTGTGTGTGTGAGAGAGAGTGTGTGTGAGTGTGTGTGTGTGAGAGAGCGTGTGTGTGTGAGTGTGTGTGTGTGTGAGTGTGTGTGCGTGTGTGTGTGAGAGAGTGTGTGTGAGTGTGTGTATGTGTGTGTATGAGTATGTGTGTGTGAGGGGGTGTGTGTGTGTGAGTGTGTGTATGTGTGTGTATGAGTATGTGTGTGTGAGGGTGTGTGTGTGTGTATGAGTGTGTGTGAGTGTGTGTATGTGTGTGTATGAGTATGTGTGTGTGAGTGTGCGTGTGTGTGTGAGAGAGAGTGTGTGTGAGTGTGTGGTTCTTCAGTCGAGGTCAGTGTTGGGGTTTGAAAGGATTCTGGCAGCTTTGCCGTTGCCTTTGTGGATCAGAGTCGGGGTGCCATTCGCTGCGAGATGGGTGCCCCGAGGTGAAGCTGCTTTACTAGCGGGTGTGCTTTGTTCCGAGCAGCAGGACCAGCTTATAAACGCGCGGCGCTGCTCCTCAAAGGCCCCTTCCTGCTCCCAGCGGCCCTGCGGCCTGTGAGTAACCCGGGCCGGCCCGGGGGGTCACGCCAAGGTCGGCTCTGGGGTGTGCGATGGCTGCAGACCGCGGTGACCGATTCCTCCTGCGTGGCCCTCACGTGCGGGTGGGAGACACCAGAGGGACCGGGCAGGGGGCGTCGGAGGACACAGACAGTGGCATCGGCGCCCTGGCTCGCAAGCCAAAGAAATCGATTTTTCCAGCGAACCCCAAGCCGGCGCAGGGACCTGCCCCGGAGGAGGACGGGGGCCTCGCCTTCCTCACTCTCTTCTCCCGTGGGAAAGCCAAGTCACTTAGCGATTTTCAAAAAACGACGAGAGGTCAGAGGGAGCCCGTCCACGGGGCCCTTGACGAGCAAGACTCGGCTTTTGGTCTCCGAGCTCGGCCCGGGGTGAGGTCCGGCCGCGTGGCCGCCATGGAGCCGCCTGTGCCCAGTGCCGAGGGGCCGACGGCCGTGTCCTCGCTGTGGAGAAGGCCGCCGCCCGGGGAGGAAGGCTGCTGTGGCCCCACCCGTGGGGCGCCGCACGCGTGGATGGGGAAGCCACACTTTCCCGGTGAGGCCTCGGGACACGGGACACCCTGGACCTCGCTGGCTAAGGAGGGCTCCCTCCTCCCTGCGTGGAGCCGTGCCCACGGGGGGGGAAGTCTCTGCCGGGCAGCTCAGCTCGGCTCTGGGGACGCGGGGTCTGTCTTTGAAGCGGGGGAGAAGCCTGGCGCCAGGGGCAGGGACTGCGCTAACAGTGAGGGAGCTCAGGGTCAGCTCAGCCCCCAGGGCCTCCTCACGGGTGGGGAAACTGAGTCTCAGGGGGCGTTGTCCCTGCCTGGGCACACAGTGAGTGAGGGGCGGGCGGGGCGCAGTCCCAGCCTCGCAGACCTCAGGCCTATCTGTTCTGTGCCCTTGCTCGGGCCCTTCTGCTCCCCGAGGAGCAACCCTGAGACGGGGCTCCCCGGTCCTCGGGGGTTTGGGGCTCACACCAACCACAGCAGAGTGGGGCTCCCACACCCTCCCCTGCACATCTGATCGGACTGTGTCGCAGCCTGTTCCCCGTTCCCGTGGGACCCTGGCCTTGCAGAAGCGAAGGCGCGGAGAGTCTACGGAAGACGTGTCCGCGGGAGGGAGTGGGGTGTTTAGCCTCGTGCAGGGCCATCATCTGTCTGCAGGAGGACAGAGCAGAGACCACTGGTCCCTCTGTCCCCGGGGCCATGTCCCTCCACCCTGCAAACCGCAGGCCGCCTCTGCCTCAGGACACCGGGACACCGTGCCCGCGGGGCACCCAGGCATTACCCAAACCCCGTCTCTCTGGCCGCCGCGGCCTCTCCCAGCCTCTCCCCAGCGCCCACTGATTGGAGCCCAGAGTCTCTCCAGATGCAGCTCAGACGGCCTGGCTGGGGGAGGCCTGTGGTGCGAGCGGCCGTTCCCCTGGGAACCGTCTGGCACAGCTAATGAGCGAGGGCGCGCTGCATTTATGGGGCGCCTTTCATCTGTGGCTCTCGGAGGGCTCGCAGGCACTAATTAGCGCGCACACCTGTGAGGCAGGTGAGCCTGCCGCGTCCATGTTCAGAGAACAGGAGAGGGCAGAGCGGCTGGAGAGGAAAGGGACCGTGGTGCGCGCCGGGCGGGGGCGGCCCCCTGCGAGCCACCCCCGCGCCTGACCGCAAAGCCACGGAGCCTCCCGGGCCCACGCAGAATTCGGGTCCCAGAGGCAGGGCGTGATGCCGAGACCGCCCCGTTCCTCCTCCGTCCCTGTGGCAGGCAGGGGGCGGCTGCGTGGACAGGTCCCTCACACCCGGAGGCCCCCCGAGGCGGGCGCCCCGGGCAGGGCTCTGCCCCGGCTTGGCGCTGGATGCCTCCCTGCAGAGTAATTGCCGGAACAATGAGTGCGCCCGGCTGGCCGTGCATGACTAACCCAGATGTCTGCAGCCAGCGGAGACAAGCGCTTGGCAAATACCAGCGTCTTTCACAACCTCTCCTCTTCCAGGACTCGGAGCTGGTGGGAACTGACTCACATTACCATGGGACTGCACTGATAGCAGCCTGTGCTACCTGGCGCCCCCCCGCCCCCCGCCCCCCACCCCCGGTGGCTGCACTTTTGCTGCAGGGGCCAGAGGGGGGATCAGGGCTTCAGGAAAGCAGTGGGGCTTTCAGGGTCGTCCCCGTTCACAGCAGAGAATGACCCGACGCCTGGCCTCGAAGCCGATCTCGCACCGTCCTGGGGTGGCAGGGAGGCTCGGGCGCCCCTTGTGTTTGCAGGGAGCTGCCGTTCCTCCCAGGGGTCCCGGCGGGAGATGCCGGCCACCCCTGGGGCTCGCCCTGACACATCGCCCCGGAGACTGACTCACATCCCCGAGGCCTGAGTCACATCCTGTTGTGCGTCCCGAGGCCTCCAGGAGGGCATGACAGCAGCTGCCCATGACTGAGGTGGCCCTGGAGGACACCCTGGGAGCGGCCCTGCCCACTCTGAGCCGAGGAGGGCGGGGGTGGGGGAGAAGTCCAGGGCGGCCCTGGTGGTTTATATGTTCACCAACCAGGCTTGGCTCCGTCAGAAACAGACACGCGGGCCCGGGGGCAGACGTAACTGTCTGGTCTGTGTTCTCACATGGCTCTGAAAGGCGCCTGGAAGGCGTTTTAAAGATGCCAGCTAAAGAGCCCAAGAGCCCGGCCGGCGTGGCTCCAGGGTTGAGCGTCGACCTAGGACCCAGGAGGTCATGGTTCAAGTCCCGGTCAGGGCACATGCCGGGGTTGGGCTCAATCCCCAGTGTGGGGCGTGCAGGAGGTGGCCGATCAGGGACTCTCTCTCATTGATGTTTCTGTTTCTCTCTCCCCCTCTCCCTTCCTCTCTGAAATCAATAAGAAAATACATATTTATAAGAAAAAAAAGAAAAAGAAAGGGCCTGCTCACTGTAACAACCACGTCCAAGCCACAGACCCCCACCCACCTTGCCCTGGCCCAGGCTGAGGGGGCGGTGTCCCAGCTCAGGTGGTGCTGGGGGACCCAGGTTGGGAGGGTGGTAGTCGAGCCACCCTCAGTGGAGTCAGGAGTCCCTGGCCCCCCTCTCCTGTGGCCTGAGGGAGCTCAAGGACAAAGGAGAGCATCTTCAGCTTTTCAAACAACAGCTTTCGGGTTTCATCGGTTTTGTCACTTTTGTGTTCTATTTCAGTGGTTTCTACCCTCGTGTTTATTATTTCTTTTCTTCTACTTGCCTTAGGCTTATTTTGCTCTTTTTCCCTCCAGTTTCTTAAGGTAGAAGCGTAGGTTATTGATTCTGGATCATTCTCCTTGTCTAGTGTATGCACTCAGTGCTACCAGTTTCCCTCTGAGCGCCGCCTTCCCTGCATCCCGCAGATTTTGGCGCGCTGGATTTTCGTTGCGTTCCGCGCATCTTTTAATTTCTCTTTGGGCTTCTTCTCGAGCGCTGAGCTTACTTAGAAGTGTGTTGGGGAAGCACCAGTTGCTTGCATGTTCTCTGGCTTTGTTTCTATTGCTGATGTCTCCGTTTCAACCCAGGTGGCCGGAGAACCTCCTTTGCACTGCGTCCACTCTTTTCAGTGTGTTAGGGTGTGTTTTATGGCCCAGAATGGGGCCTGTCTTGGTGAGTGTTCCCTGCGAGCTCGAGAAGAAGGTGTACTCTGCTTTCTTGGGTGGAATGTCCTATAAATGTTAGAGCAAGTTGGTTGGTAGGACTGTTCGGGTCATCTCTGCCCGCATTTTCTGCCTGCTTGGCGGCCAGTGACTCAGAGGGTGCTGAACTCCTCATCGGTCACAGTGTCTGTGCTTGTCCACTTTTCCTCGTAGGTCTCAACGTTGTTGCCGCCTGTGTTCTAAACGTTGTTTCACACTCTGTTGCTAGGTTTAAAGATGATTGTGTCTTCTGAAAGAATTGACTCCGTTATCATCATGTATTTCCCCGCTTTGTCCCTGACATTGTCCCTTCTTCTGAGTCAGTTTTATATAAAATGAACATAGCTACGCCGGCTTGCTTTTGGTTAGTGTTTGCATGGCCTGTCCTCCCCCACCCCTTGTCTCTTAGCCCGAGTCTTTATATTTAACCTGGCTTCCTTGTAGACAACACATAGTTGTCTTGTTTTTCATTCGCTCTGATAATCTCTCTTCTTTCTTTGGCCATTTAGGCCATTCATAGTTAAGGTTAAGATTACTTAGACGGTTCTATTAACATCTACCGTGCTTGTTGACTGTTTTATATTTCTTGCATCTGGTTTTCCCCCCTCTTTTTCTTCATTCTCTGGTTTTAACAGCATTTTGTGTGATTTCATTTTATCTCCCCTCTTAGCATGTCAGTTATACTTTTTAAAAGTTTTAGTGGTTGCCCTGGAGTTGCAAAACACATGCATGACAACTCTTAAAAGTCACACCACACCACCTCTCCCTTTCCATTTCTGTATTTCATTTCACTTACCCGTATGTTGTCATTACCCAGTACACTATTACTATTGTCATGTTCAACAGAAAATTATCTTTTGGATCAATTAAGAATAGGAAAATAAGACATTCTTTTCCTTCACTTATTCTTTCTTTACATCGATCTGAGTTTGTGACCCCTGGTATATTTCTTCCCCTGAGGAACTTATTTTAACATGTCTGCTGGATGAATCGTCTTAGCTTTTGTGTGTCAAAGAATGTCTTTATTTCTCCGGTACCTTTGAAGGTTTATTTGGCTGAATAGACAATACTAGGTTGGTGGCTTAGGTGGGTGGTTTTTTTTCTTTCCATGCTTTAAATATTTCCCGCCTCTCTTTTTGCCTTCCTGGTTTCTGAAGAGGAGTCTGCAGTAATCCTCCTCTTGTTACTCTCTACGTAAAGTACCTCCTTCCCGCTCACTTCTGGCTTCTTCAAGCTTCTCTCTTTGTCTTCAAGTTTTCTGCAGTTTCAACACACTAGGCCGAAATGTAGATTATTTGGTGTTTAGCTTGCTTGATGTTCTGTGAGCTTCCTGGGTCTGTGGATTGGTGTCTGTCATTAATTTTATAAAATTCTTGGCCAATAATACTTCAAATATTTCTCCCATTCTGTTTTCTCTTTCTTTTCCTTCTGCGATTTCCACTTTGCATGTGTTACACCTTTTGAAATTGTCCCCAAGGTCATAGATCTTCTTCTACTCCCGCTTTCTTCTCTTTACCTTTCTGTTGGTGTGTTTCTGTTGGCATATTTTCAAGCTCAATGATTTTCCCCTCAGCATGTCCAGCTATTGATGACCCCACCAAAGGCATTTCTCATTTCTGTTACAGTGTTTTCATTTCTAGAATTTACTTTTTAGTCTTAGAGTTTCCGTCTCTCTTCCTACGCTATTCATATTTTCTTGCATGCTGTCATCTTTTTCTACTGGAGTCCTTACCGTATTAATCACAGTTAAATTCCCTGTCTGGTCATTCCAAAGTCTATGTCATCTCTGAGTCTAGTTCTGATGCCTGTTTTGTCCCTTCATACTGTTTTTTCTGGCCTCACGGTTCCTGATTTGAAAGCTGGACATGATGTATCGGGCACACAGGACTCCAGTGTGAGATCCGCTGTTCAAGCCGCCAGGAGCTGGGCTGTGAGATGTCTGCTGTAGCTGGGTGTCAGAAGCTTCCAATTCCTCTGACGTCCCTGTTTCTGTCTCCTTCACTGTCCGTGGGCTTCCCTGCGGACTCTGCCTTAAATAGTCCTGTAGCTCTGCTGGCTGTAACCCACTGTTATGCTGGATCCATGAGAACTGGGGAGTTCATGGATGAAAAACCCAGGAAAGCATCCCTACACGCTCCCCATATGCGCGCACACACACACACACACACACACACACATGTGCATACGCGCACACACTCACACACACACGCACACGACTACAGCCCCGGGAGTTTCTCTCTCTCGCCCCCGACTACACTCAGCCTCCCACGATTTGTCTGAATGACCATTCAGGTGTCCGTCCCTCCGGGTTGATGGCCGGTGACCTCTGCCCCCAGGAGGCAGGTATCCGGTGGCTCGATATTCCCCTGCCTCTCGAGATGACAGGGTGCCAGTGTGCCCTGTGACCTCCGTTCTCTGACAGGCCCACGAAGAGTCGTGGATCCTCACTTTATTCAGCTCTTTCCTTATTGTGAAGAGGGGAATGATGACTCCCAGCTCTTCACATATCGGGCTGAACAAGGAGGCAGCAGAGCAGTTGACAAGAGCCATTGGACGGGCTCATTTTTAGCGCTGGAGACTTCGTGACATTGTGTCGTCCACAGCTAAAACCCTCTAGTTTCTTCCTACCGATGCAGGCCATGGATACCTCTGAGCTCAGCCCTAGCCTCACCCCACCTTACTCCTATCTCTCGCCCCTTCCGCCCCCGTTTTGACCTCATTTCCCCTGGGAGGAAGTAGGGATCATGGCGTGGAGAGGGAGCTCTATTCTGCCCATTATTTGGGCATAAAAAAGCTGAAATAACCGTCACAAAGCGGCCTGTGAAGCAGCTGCACTGACACCGCGTGCCCTAGGAAAAGCAGATGCAGGAGACTCGCTTAAACTCCCAAGTCCCGCGGTGTTTCATGGGAACATGGATCCTCGCCTTCTCTATCCTCACCCCAAGCCTCCAGTTTTCCTGGATCTTCACCATAATCTCCTGAGTGTCGGTCAGTGAACAGTTAGTGCTGCCTGAGCCCCATCCCGGAGTGGGGCTGGGGCTGTGGCCTCACGCACAAACATCGGCAAGTCCCTGGGCATGGTTCCTTCCTTTCCGTCACATCCTAACTCAAGAATTAGACTCACTGTGAGTTTACTGTGGCCCCAAACTGCAACGCTTGCTTCATATGCCTCATCTCACTTATCTCACTGTTACCCTTGGAAGTAGGAGACTGTGTAAGGGAGAAACAGGGGACCCTCCCAAGGTCATAACTGGTGTACGGTGAAGGCCGGGCCCAGGCGGAAATCTTTGTGTGGCTTACATTAGATGCTTTCCTTCATTTGCTCCTCTCAGGAGAAGACCGTAAGCATGCAGTAAATACCGCTGGGGCTCTTATCTCTGACGTGGGAACAGCTGTTTGCAAGTCCAGGTGAAGCAGATAACCCAGCAGTTCTCCTGGGTACAGCCTGCAGGTCCCCCACCAGCCACCACTCCTGGAGGCAGGGCCTGTGTCCATTCACCACGGAGTCCCCACGTCAGTACCCCTAGTGGAGCAAAATGTTTGTTGGCAACATGAAGGAATGAGGAAGTGAATCACTTCATGACCCTATGAATGAATGAATGAATGAATGAATGAATGAATGAATGAAGCAACTCTCGGCACGATGCATTAATGCGATAGGAAGCAGCCTTTCCAAGCATCCGACGGCCCGGACATGGTCACTAAGATCAGTCTGTGAGCTCCGGTGGGACAGGGACCCTATAAGTCCTGCTCACTAGGCTGTTCCCAGGGAGTTAGCACGTGCCCAGCGCAGAGCAAATCTTCAATGCACTTTGGTCCAGCTGAGGGTGGTCTTATGAGAGGCGGTCCCTCGGGGACAGGCAGCCCTGCTCTCGGAGAATGACTGACAGGCTCTCTCCCTCGGCCTGGGGTTCTTTCCTGGGTGCCCCTGTCTCACCCCTGCCTCCTCCCGCTTCCCAGAGCGCACACGGTTATGATCACAGCGCCACCGCGCACCACACCTCCCCCTGCTCCCCCCTGACTCTGCGCAACGTGCGAGTTAAGCAGCGGCCGCACGGGTCCCGCGTGAGTGAGAATCCCGCGCAGGGGCCAGCAGCAGTGCTCAGAGGTCACCTCCTGGCACAGGTGAGAGTAAGAAAGTGAGGCCCTGCCGTGTGGCTCAGTGGTTGAGCGTTGACCTACGAACCAGGAGGTCACAGTTCAGTTCCCGGTCAAGGGCACATGCCCAGGTTGCGGGCTCGATCCCCAGTTGGGGGCGTGCGAAAGGCAGACAATCAATGATTCTGTCATCATTGATGTTTCTCACTCTTTCTCTCCCTCTCCCTTCCTCTCCGGAGTCGATAAATATAAATATATATATATATATGTATGCATATACATATATACACACATATACATATATATTTTGCTCACTAAAAAAAAATCTTTATTGTTGAAAGTATTGCATATGCCCCCTATATTTCCCCATTGGCCCCTTCTAGCCTGTCCCCACCCCCGACCCCAGGCCCTCACCGCCCTCTTGTCTGTGTCCACGGGGGATGCTTATATGCAGACAAGTTCTTTGGTTGAACTCTTCCCATACACCTACCCACCCGCCTTCGCTCTGAGGTCAACCTCTTCCATGCTGCTATGTCTCTGGACCTGTTTTATTCATCAGTTTATTTTGTTCATTAGATTCCACATAGGAGATCATGTGATACTTGTCTTCCTCTGCCTGATAAAAATATATCTTTAAAAAGTAAAGCCTGTGTGAGCAGGTGGCCCGGGGTCACCACACGGCACTTCCCCCGGCGCTCAGCCCGGGTCCGGGCGGCCCACAGCACTGCCATGTCTACACGTGTGTTCACGTGTCCGTGTCGGCCCCGTCCGAGCAGGGAGGTGCCTGAGTCATGAACTCACATTCCCCATATTCTCGGCCCTTCGTTTTCTGTTTTCATTTCGGTTTCGGCTTTTTATTAACAATAACGTAGAAGAAGGAAACTCCCACACGGATGTGAGCAGCTCGCCGCCACCACCTTCTGCCCCCCCCCCCCCCCGGGCAGTGAAGCCGACGCCGCGGCCTCAGGGGCGGACCCGGGTCCCGGGGGGGGGGGGGGGGGTCCCGTGGGTGCTCAGTACTGTCTCCCCTCGGACACGGGGGTGGGGGCTGCGCTGGGGTGAGAAGGGAGAAGACGTGGAATCTGAAACCCTGTGTTCAGAAAAATCGTAGAACGTAAACGTTAATCACAAAGATCGTTTTCCCAAAGCGTATTGTTAAGAGGCTGCGAAACATGGGCCAGGCTCGCGGCTTAATTACGAGTTCAGAGGAGCCCCGCGTGTCGCTCCCGCTCCAGGAAAACATGACGGAGCACGCACCCCGGCTTGTACGTGTGCTGGCCGCGGCCTCAGACACGGGCTGGTGCTGGGCTGTCTGCCCCGCCTGCGCTGCCGCGCAATCCGCGGCCTGGGGGCTTAGTGACATTACAAAACGCCTTTTGTTCGCCTGGTAAGTGATTCAGATATCTGAGCGCTGCCGATCCACTCGGCGAGGGTGGTAGCGAGGACACATGCCGTCTCACAGGAGAGCTGAGTCTGCGTTTCTCCCCCCCCCCCCCGGCCCCCCAATGCTGGGGGCGCTGTGGGAACCCTGGGCAGCCTGCTGGGCGCCGTTTGCTGTCGGTGGCTGGGAAAGCTGTGAGCTGCGAGGCTGTCTGACATCTTTGGTTGCCCGTGTATTCTCCCCTGAGTTTCAAATGGGTCTCTCTCTCTCTCTCACTCCTTGCAGCTCCTCGAATTCTCTGAAATTCAGCAGCCCATGAAAACCCGACTTTACAATTAGATTCAAAGATTCTCAGTTAAGGTAGCTGTCCAGGTTTTTCAAACTTAATAATTCAGTGATTTAAGAAAAGAAAACATACCCTGGCCAGTGTGGCTCAGTGGATAGAGTGTCAGCCTGCGGACTGAAGGGTCCCGGGTTCGATTCCGGTCAAGGGCAGGTACTTCGGATACAGGCTCCTCCCCGGCCCGGGCCCTGGTCAGAGCCCGTGCAGGAGGCAGCCCATCCATGTGTTTCTCTCACATCGGTGTTTCTCTCTCTCTTCCCTCTCTCTAAAAATCAATGGAAAAATATCCTCAGTTGCGGACAAAAATAAAAGAAGATAGAAAGAAATGGATCCGTCGGAGGGAAGGGGGGGGGGCTGCTGGGAGAAGAATGGGAAGGAAGACTGGGTGGGGCTCCAGGTGCCTGGTGCGCTGCCCACGATACAACGTTGGGGAGCTGAGCAGAGAGGCCCTTCTGGGAGCCGGGCGCCCCTTGGAGCAGGTGGGGACATGGCATCGCCGGGGGAATAACGCGCGTCTACGTCCGGCGCAGACAACGCTCACACCTGCTCCTTTCCTGGGCGGCTTGCTCTCTAGAGTGACGCCCAGGGTGCAGAGCCCCGGCTGGGGCCCCAGGGGGTGTAGTCTGCTGTGCCCTCTGTCCACAGAGAAGGTGGGACACAGAGAACGTTCGTGTTCGACCTAAAGAAAAGTAAAGCCGGCTTCTGGTGGGGCAACGTCCAACCTGCATTTTCTTATGTATTTTGCCCAAAAATAGAGGGTTTTTTTTTTCTCCTCCTTTTTTTATATATATTTTATGGATTTTTTACAGAGAGGAAGGGAGAGGGATAGAGAGTTAGAAACATCGATGAGAGAGAAACATCGATCAGCTGCCTCCTGCACATCTCCCACTGGGGATGTGCCCGCAACCAAGGTACATGCCCTTGACTGGAATCGAACCTGGGACCCTTGAGTCCGCAGGCTGATGCGCTATCCACTGAGCCACACCGGTTAGGGCTTTTCTCCTCCTTTTCACCTGCAAACAGCATGATGCTTTTGAGAACAGACTCCTGGGAACACTGGAGTCCAGTTTCCAAAATCCTTTTCACCTAAACCTTCCGAAGCCGACTCTGGTCTCGTCACCTTCCTGGGCCTCTTTCCTGGCAGCCTAGAAGGTTCTTGCCCACACTCTGCCCCGGGAAGAGGCAGGACCCCTCGGTGTCGGGTGACGGAGCCAGCTCCGGGCTGGGTTTGTGAGCATCATCGGGCCGCAGGGTCAGCTGCCCGGCCGGGCCTGCTTTTCCATCGGCCTTGGCAGAAAATTCCCCAAACAGAAAGCATTCCAGACCCTGTGGAGTCATTCTGCCGCAGGTACGAAAAGAAAAACAAAACACTTTACGTTCTTTCTTGCTCTCTAAGTACAGACAGGTGGTCACTGAGTTGGGAAACGTTTCGGATGGTGGTCCTGTGATTACTGGTGACACTGAAATGTCTGCAGTCACTACAAGCAGCTCGGCAGTTTGAACGTTAACACTCCACCTGGCCCGGCCGGCGGGGCTCAGTGGCTGAGCGTCCACCTGTGAACCAGGAGGTCACAGTTCGATTCCTGGTCAAGGACGCAGGCCCGGGTTGCAGGCTCAATCTCCAGTGGGGGACGTGCAGGAGGCAGCCGATCAATGATTCTCTCTCATCATTGATGTTTCTGTCTCTGCCTCCCTCTCTCTTCCTCCCTGGAACCAATAAAAATATATTTACAAAAACAAAAAACACTCCACCGGGAAATCTTCCTCATCATTATCCTCATCTCTATATATATATATAAAAGTGTAAGCGACCATCTGACCACTCGACCGTCCAACCAGTAGCTATGACACACAATGACCACCAGGGGGCAGGTGCTCAACACAGGAGCTGCTGAGCTGCAGTGACTTGGCAGCTGCAGTTCTCAGGTGACACACCCAGAACCAGAGAGGAGGGAGCCTAATTCCGGGGTGCGTGACCCTAGAACCACCCTCTCACAATCGGGGACCCCTCAGGGGATGTCGGAGAGCTGGTTTCGGCCTGACCCCCGCAGGCCAGGCCGAGGGACCCCACCAGTGCACAAATCCATGCACCGGGCCTCTAGTGATGAAATAAAGCCTGTGGAGGGAGCTAGCAGAGGGAAACCTTCAAGAACCAAACATCAACTACATTTCAGTATTTTGGGGGGAGAAAGGGCCAAACGAAAGCAAATACTTGGACTTAAGTGAGCTTACGGGACACTGGCAGAGAGGCCACACACGTGTGACATATTGAGACAAAGGAAACTGGTTTCTTATTAAAAGACTTTTTTTTTAATCCCTCCCACTCTTACCTGTCACTGACCTCCCGGTTCTCCACAGACACCAGGCAGATCCAGCCCTCCCCGCCCTGGTCCTACGACCAGTCCTACCAGTACCTGGGCTCGATCGCCTCTCCCTCCGTGCACCCAGCGACGCCCATCTCGCCGGGCCGGGCCAGCGGCATGACGACCCTCTCCGCGGAGATTTCCAGCCGGCTCTCAAGTAAGCGGCCCAGACACACCCTCTGAAAGCGAGGGAGGTCGCGGAGTGGGAGGTCGCGGAGTGGAAGGTCACGGGACCAGAGGAGATGCGTGGAGCGGGTGGCGTCACTTTTCATGGGCTCAGATGTGGTTTAAAGACGGGGCTGTCCAGACAGTTGGGGTTGCTTGGGGTTCACCAGGTGCTTTAGCCTCTTCTCAGAGCTTCTCAACGGGGGCACTGATGGCCTTGGGGACCAGGAAGCTCTTGGTTGGGGGGCCGTCCGTGAAGTGCAGGTGCTTAGCAGCGCCTCTGGCCTCTGGGTTCCAGTAGCCCCCGCCGCTCCATGGGGACAGCCACAGGATGTCCCCGGACCTTGCCGGATGTCCCCACACCACCCCCAGGTGAGAACAGGGCCTTCGCGTTCCTCGCGAGCTGGCGTGCCGTAGGGAAGCCACTGACCTGTCCGGCCATGGGTGCCAACATCTTCCTGGCACCCGCGGGCTCCGGCGGGGAGGAAGCAGCGCAGGCATGAGGACGGCTGCTCGGCTTGTGGTTTAAAAAGCCTGTTCCGAGGCCCTTGTCAAGTCTCACTGATTCTGCTCGGGGCGCTGCTCTGCCCGCGGGCTGGCCGTGGCCTGCTTCCGAAACGACGCCTGCTCTCCTGGGCAAGGGCCCTGTTTGGGGTCTGTCTCTGGGAATTCATTATGTCTTTTGACCTGGTCGGCATCTTATAGTCCAAGGACCGTAGGGGCCAGGAGCTCCAACTGACCGTGATCAAGCATAAGGGTGATTTAAAAAAAAAAAATGGGTACTGTGAGCACCACCAAACCCAGCTTCAGGCACCCCCGGGTGTGGAAGGATGCATCATGGCCTGAGGGTGTGCAGTGGGCACAAACCAGGTCCCATTTCTGCACCCAGATGGCCCTTTGCTGACGGGGAGGGAGGACCAGTGAGAATCGCAGAGAGCAGCATGGGAGATGCTTTTCACTAGCAGATCTCCCCCTCGAGCAGGGCTGAGCCCGGCCTGAAAGTGTGGTCCTGTGCTGGGGCCGGGGCTGGGGGGGGGGGGGGGGGGGGAGGGGGAGACACAGAAGTGGCCACTTGGCCCCAGCTTTAGAGCCCAGCCCTGCCCTGGCCTGCCTTTCCCTTTCGCCCCGCCCCCGGCGCTGCGCTGTCCTGCCCCCCAGCCCCAGCCCCAGCCCCACCTGGGCTGCCTTCTGCACGGGACTTGCACTCTGTCTGCCTCTCTCTCCTCTGCAGACAGACTCCACACCTTGTCTGAGAAGAGTTGTCATCCAGAGGTTTTCTTTGCTTTTTTTCCTTCTGCTTTTTTTAAAAGAAGTTAATGTTTAGCTGCCAACCCAGGCGACAGACGGCATGCATTTTTCTGAGTCATGAGAAAGCTCCCTTGAAGGCAGCCATTATCTGCTCAGGCTGTTTAATCCTGTGGGGCAGGGGGCGGGGCCTGGCGTGGGGCCGCTTTCATCCCCGAAAACTGCAGGATGAGAACTCGAGCTGTCACGGCAAATCTTTAGCCCCATCAGTGGGGCAACATTTCCAACGAAAATACCTGCCCCTCCTAATCCCCAGATTTCCTGCTCCTTCAAAGCCCCTGTGCTCACAGGGTCTGCCCCTCCGCCCACGCTGGAGTTCACTAGGGGGCACCAGGCCAGCTAGAGGGCAAATGAGCTGCCCCCACCCCCCAGGGCTGTAACTGGTGAGGCCTGGTAGGTGGTATCAAACTGGACATCAAAATGAAAACAAATATTTGAATAGATCATTTGAATCTGAGCATAGCTAAAGGGCCCAAGTTGTTGGATTTTTTTTTTTTATTTATATTTTTTAACCCTCACCCAAGGATATTTTTCCATTGATTTTAGAGAGAGTGAAAGAGAGAGGGAAAGACATAGAGAAACATCGATGTGAAACACATGGATTGGTTGCCTCCTGCCAGAGCCCCGACCAGGGCCCGGGCTTTCAAACAAACACCCAAACAAACAAAGGGGTGTTTGGTTGAAGTGCCTACAACCGAGGTACATGACCTGGACCGGAATCGAACCCGGAACCCTTCGGTCCGCAGGCCAATGCTCTATCCACTGAGCCAAACCGGCTAGGGCCTAAGTTGCTTTATCATCCGTTGTAAAAGGGGAAAGGTGACGCTGTTATTATGTAGACAGGAGGAGACTCACGGGCAGTATTTACGATCATTCAGATATTCTGCCCACAAGTGAAACCCTATTTCCCCTGACGGCTGAGACCACAGCATCATTCCGTTCCTACGTCCGTGACAAACGCCCGACTCACTCGGGATTCCAGTAACTGGGTACCATCCCCGGGTACCGGGCAGCCGTTGGAACAACTGACCGAGCGTGTCCAGACGCCGCCGTGGACAGGGTGACCTTTCATTCATTTCCCAGTGGGCTCACCTTTGCGTCTCAGGGCAAGTGAAGCAAGAGGAGGAGTGGGCGGGTCCCGTGTTTGTGTCCGGAGGATTGCGTCAGATGAAAACAAACGGATTGTATGTGCCTCCTGCCTCCCCTTCTCCCAGACTCCGTAAATCTTACTGGCAAGATGGAGCCAAGCTTCCTGTTAACCCTTGAACATGTCACAGCTCCGTGGGAGCAAAAACAAGTGGCACCCAGCTTGCTCACACATGGCCCCGGGAGCGGCAGGACCAGCCCTGAGGAATGGGGTGCGGCCTGGCCTGGGGACAAGCTGGAGCAGCCGCCCGTGGAGGGCGGCCCGGAGCGCTGTCCGTTGATGGCGTTTCCCTGCCCACACGTCTGACGCGCTCAGGAAAGATTGACAGGGGTGTTTGTTTGAAAGTCAGACTCCTGCTTTCCCCACTAGCACAGAGATTCCCGCACATCTCGCTTGTTTCTAGAAACTTCAATTACCTCTCTGATGAGGAGGATGGCCCCTCTTCACATTCACCCCAAGTTTACAGAGGAGGTCATTTTCTAAAAATGTGTTAGAGCAATAAAAAAATCACTAGAGGGTGGGAGGAGGGAGGAGGGAAAGCAGGAGAGAGAGAGAGAGAGAGGAGAGAGAGAGTGAGGCAGACACTAGCTCTCCCTGCTGGAATAATAGGCTTGAAATATGAGGAAGTTGACCAAGGGCCCAGGCCGTCCACAAACAGATTAATTCCCCCCCCTACCCCACCCCCGTAGCTCTCCTCCCAGAACCAGCTTTGCTCCTTCACGTTCCCTATCGGCCTGGACACAAGAGGGCACGGGGCACCTGTCATCCTGGGCTTGGAGTCATTTTGTTGTTGATTTGAGGACGTGCACATTTTAAAACGTTTCATTCCTGCCTCTGCTGTTTTGTTGCTGTCTTTTGGGTTTGCTGATGTAAAGACTGTAGTCCTGGCCTTGTCATTTCGTGAATAATTCTGAGAAACGACCCCAGGGCACCACCCTGAATATACAGTGTCGGTTCTCAGAGGGGAGTGGGGAGCTGCCCCTCGCCCCTACCCCCGGGACATTGACAGTATCTGGAGACGTGGGTTGTCACAATGCTGGGAGTGGGGACGCTGCTGGTGGGCAAAGGCCACAGATGCTGCCAGACATCCTACAAGGCAGGCTCCGGACAGCCCTTCACATCCCCACGGAGAACTGTCTGGCCCGAGAGAGGGCCACGGTGCCACCTTTGAGAAGCTCTGACACAGGGAACCCTCCCTGGCACCCAGGCCTCCAGTGGCTCCCAAGGGCAGCCTGTGGGTGAGAGGATGCAGGGGGGCCATGCCGGGGAGTCGAAGCCAGGCCCTGAAGCTGGAAGGCATAATTCTAGCAAGATGAGTTTTAGAGACGAAGCTTTGCCGTTCCTGGTAAACTGTCAGCATGGGGAACATGCAGTCGCTAAATCAAGCCCTGCAGCCACTGGTGGTAACAAACCGTGGAGGCGTGATGGTGAACGCCAGGTGGACCAGGCTGAGCCCTTTCTAAGAATGTGGGGCTAGTCCGAGGTCGAGGTGGGGAGAGCGGTGGTGCTGGTATCCACTCCGTCACTCCTATGCTGTGCATACTTTGACTCACAGGAAGTTGCCAATTTTGAACTGTTTGAGGCCTAACAAAATGGCAATTTCCTATGATTCAACCTAAATACTATGTCTAATGTATTGTAATATTATACATTAGTATTGTTATGATACTATATCATATTATGCATGATATAGTCTATTGATATGAATTTATTAATGTGTCCATTTTATTTCTAATTATTATATAGTGTTACATTGTGTTATCAATTATAATTATATTAATGTCAGAGACTAAATTTATATTAATATTGGTGCATTAGTGTATTGATTATCTAGAAGATTGGCCAGCTTTTTTCTGTAAAGAGTCAGAAACTAAATATTTTAGTATTTCCGGGCCCTGCAGTCTAAGTCGTGACCCTCAACGCTGCAGCGGCAGCTCAAACGCAGGCAGAGACAACGCATAAAGGAATGCGGCTGATGCCAATAAAGCTTTATGCACTGACCCTGAAATTTGAATCTCACATAAATTTCATTACAGGACACAGTCTTCCTTTGACTTCTTTTTCAACCACTTAAAAATATAATAATGCTCATTCTTAGCTTGTGGGACACGAAAACGCACGGCTGGATTTGACCCCTGGGCTGCAGTTTGCCAACCCGGATGACACCAGTCATTGTATCTGTACTACACACACCTACGTCATGTCTATACTCTACATACTGTACCCATATTAGATCGCTATTGTTATGCTACGTGATAGCATATTATATTAGCATTTATGTTACTTGGTAGCATATATTCTCTTCTTTTACTATATATTATCATACTATCTCCCTGGGCAGCAGCATTCTGGGTACTCTCCTAGCTTCCTGGGCAGTAGCATTCCGGGAAGTCCCCATCTCCCAGAGCAGCAGCATGCTGGGTAATTTTTCAGCTTCCTGGACAGCAGCATTCTGGGTAGTCTTCCAGCTTCCTGGGCAGTAGCATTCTGGGTACTCGCCTAGCTTCCTGGGCAGCAGCATTCTGGGAAGTCCTCAATTCCTTGGCAATAGTATTCTGCCTAGTAACCCACCTGCCCCAGCAGCAGCATTCTGGGTAGTCCCCCACCTCCCCGGACAGCAGCATTCTGGGTAGTCCCCCACCTCCCCGGACAGCAGCATTCTGGGTAGTCCCCCACCTCCCCGGACAGCAGCATTCTGGGTAGTCCCCCACCTCCCCGGACAGCAGCATTCTGGGTAGTCCCCCCCCCTCCCCGGACAGCAGCATTCTGGGTAGTCCCCCACCTCCCTGGACAGCAGCATTCTGGGTAGTCCCCCACCTCCCCGGACAGCAGCATTCTGGGTAGTCCCCCCCCCCTCCCCGGACAGCAGCATTCTGGGTAGTCCCCCACCTCCCTGGACAGCAGCATTCTGGGTAGTCCCCCACCTCGCTGGACAGCGGCGTTCTGGGTAATGGTCCTGCGGGGGCTGGCAGCGGCGGGCCCCCTGAGCTCCCCTCTCATCATGATGCTTTCCCGCCCGCAGCGGCCCCCGAGCTGACGGCCTTCGGCGACCCGCGCCAGTTCCCGGCGCTGCCCTCCATCTCGGACCCGCGCATGCACTACCCGGGCGCCTTCACCTACTCCCCGACGCCCGTCACCTCGGGCATCGGCATCGGCATGTCGGCCATGGGCTCGGCCACGCGCTACCACACGTACCTGCCGCCGCCCTACCCGGGCTCCTCGCAGGCGCAGGGCGGCCCCTTCCAGGCAGGCTCGCCCTCCTACCACCTGTACTACGGCGCGTCCGCTGGCTCCTACCAGTTCTCCATGGTGGGCGAGCGCTCGCCGCCGCGCATCCTGCCGCCCTGCACCAACGCGTCCACCGGCGCCGCGCTGCTGCACCCCAGCCTGCCCACGCCCAGCGACGCGGGCGAGGCCGAGGGCAGCCACAGCAACTCGCCCACCATGCCCGCCGCGCGCCTGGAGGAGGCCGTGTGGCGGCCCTACTGAGCCCGCCTCGCTGGCCGCCGGCACCAGCTGGACCGGCCGGGCCCCCACACGCTGGCACCAGCTGGACCGGCCGGGCCCCCGCGCCCCTGGCACCAGCTGGACCGGCCGGGCCCCCGCGCCCCTGGCACCAGCTGGACCGGCCGGGACCCCGCGCCCCTGGCACCAGCTGGACCGGCCGGGACCCCGCGCGCTGGCACCAGCTGGACCGGCCGGGCCCCCGCGCCCCTGGCACCAGCTGGACCGGCCGGGACCCCGCGCGCTGGCACCAGCTGGACCGGCCGGGACCCCGCGCCCCTGGCACCAGCTGGACCGACCGGGCCATCGCCATCGCCACCGCGGCCGGCCTCCAGCGCCATCGGAGCCCGCCGTCTGCAGAGTGTGACGGTCCGGCCATGTGGCCCCCGGGAGGCGAACAGGAAGATTCCAGAGGAAAACTGTGAATGCTTCTGAATTAGCAATGCTGTGAATAAAAGAAAGATTTTATACCCTGACTTCACTTTTTAACCAAGTTGTTTATTCCAAAGAGTATGGAAGTTTGGTTCAGGGTTGGGGGATGCAACTCATCCTGTTTGGCATCGAATTGGTATTTTTCATGTTCTTTTCCAGCACCTTATAAATTGCAAAATGCGTATTTGCATTTGAGGTGGTTTTATTTTTATATACATATATATATAAAAATTTGAGCTTGCTTCTTTCTTGCTATGACAATTGAAAAAAAAATATGATTCCTTTTCTTGTAAGGTTTATTTAACTTTTCTTTTGGACTTTTGTGTAGTTGTGTGTTTTTGTTTTTTTAAGAAACAGCTACAGCTTTGGGTCATTTTCAACTACTGTATCCCCATGAGGAATCCCTAGATATTTATGTATCTTGATGTATAGACAGTTACTTATGTGTTGATACTTTTTTATTATTTAAATGTACTTATATTAAGAAGAAGAATATCAAGTACTACATTTTTTTTTTTTGATAGTAGCCAAAGTTAAATGTATCACATTGAAGAAGGCTGGGGAAAAAGGATGGGTAATGTGATCACTTGGTTATCTACATATTGTTTACATTAAACTTCCTTTAATGTTAATCAAACGAGTTGGTAGCTAATGCAGCAATGTTTTAATAGCCTTTTCAGATCCTGAGGGTCCGTCCAGAGACCCGAGGCAGGGGGTGTTCTGCGGAGCCCCTCAAAGGCTCTGCTGCCTGACTCCCGCCCTGGAAGCAGAGGTCAAGCCTGGCTCCAGAGGGCTCGGGAGATGCCAGCGACGGCCCCCCTGGCCAGGACTTACTGTCGGCCTAGGGATCCGCTCACTGCGTGCCTCTTGGTAATTTCAGAACAAATCCAAAGTCAGCCATGTGGGGGAGCAGTATCCACATGGGAGCCAAATCCGTGAATTCAGGGGTTCCTGCGATGCTGGGTTCTGGGTGGGAAGGAGATCTGCCGAATCCAGAATGTAGTGGCTTTTAGCTTTAAGAAAATGCTCCTCGTTTGCAGTTACCTGCTCGTTTACACAGAACAAAACGTGTGGCTGTTCCCCGAGGCTGGGGGTGGAAGGGACTGGGCCGGGGGCCTTTGCCCGCTGCAGGTCCCCGGCCAGGATGGGCCCAGCAGCCGGCCTGCGCGAGCCAGTCTCCCTGTCTCTGGAGTCCCGCGGGACAGCATCAGTCCCAGCTGTGCAGGCCCCCACCCCGTGCTGCTCGCTGACCACCCACCTTCATGTTGCCGTCCCCAGGCTGAGACCCTCCCCTGGGGGGAGGGAGGGTGCACTTTGACCTGCGTGTCCTGTGAGCGGAAAGATCCGTGTCACGCCTGCTGCCCATGGCTACAAGTCAAGCACAGCCGATGTCACTGTAAACTGCTGGCACTGTTTTGCCTGGAGGATCCGGTCAGAGCGCACGAATACTCCAGCTCATACACACGAGCTGCTGACGTCGACGTGCGTGCGCTCCAAGTGGTCGGGGGCCGTTTAATGTACCTCTTCAACTCCTGGGCACGACTTCGGGTCAGCTCGGAGGAGCGTGTGAGGGCAGGACTTGAGAACAGTGTTTGGTTTTTCTTCTGTAAATGTAAGGGTTCGCGTTAGGAAGATCTTCGGCTGCAGGCAGCAAAGACAGCTGAGTTTATTTAAAACAACTTGTTTTTGAGTGTTCTCCTATATCCAGGGGTGGGGGATGTGGGTTTACAGTTGTGAATATGCAAAACACAGAGTTTATTCTTGTATTGTTATTTATTCATTATTGTATTATTTGCCATGCGCGCGGCTGTTCCCCGACTGTTGCCCGCCCTGGGTATGCTGTTTTACGCAAACGCAGTAGCACTTTGGTGAGAGGTGAAGAGGAAGGAGTCTGTCTTGTGAGGTCAAGGGTCTCTAGGAAAGGGCGAAGCAGAGCTCGGGGAAACCCCAGGCGAGGTCCATGTTCATTTTAGACATAATCCTCCCTCCGGCATTCATTTTCCTATTTTATTCTAGATTGCTTTATTTTATTTTATTTTATTTGGCAGGAAAATTACCTGCCAGTCCATTTAAAATGTCCATTTCTGAAAAGAACCCTCAGCCCGTTTATCCCACATTGACTTCAAATGTTCTTTCTAGCACCTGTGGCCACATCTACCCTGACAAAATGCTGGGGCAAATGAAGGAAAAAAATTTTTTTGTTGTTCAATTCTGGTCCCTGATGATATTCCAGCTGGAAATCAGCCGAGGGTCCTGCACCAGAAGCAGGTCACCTGTTGCGTGAGCCTTCGGTCTGAGGCCACGCGTGAGCAGGGCTGCTCGCTGTCCCGCAGGCCCACGGGTTTGGCCATCCGGAGTCCCCTTCCAGCAGATTCGGTATTTAATTGTTTCAGAAAAAGTGAATCTGAGGTCAGATGTTTGGGGGATAGAGGGCACAGCTGGTGACTTTCCCTGAGGGACTGCGTCGTCCGGCCGGTACCTTAAGGTGGCCTTTCAGCCGGGAGGCCAACAGCCAGTGATGGCAAAGCCGGGTGTCTCCAGGAGCCTTGGTGCCGGAGAAGAAGCATGAGCTACGCCATCTCTGCATCTTATTTATAATTAGACATGGACACGTTTCACTGCAGTGTTTTCTTTTTCTCACTATCGATCATACTTACAGTTCTCTCCCTCTTTGCCCCTGTAACATCTCCCACTGTCTCTCTCCCCGTCTCCCCCTCCTTCTGTCTGGGGCATACACCCCACCCAACACCAGGAGCCCAAACTGGAGCAGCCGCAAGCGGGCTTCTTCCCGCTCGGGTGCCCGTGGCCGCGGCCGGAGCCTGCCAGGCCGGGCACAGTCAGAGCTGAAGCTGCCCGGGCTGTGCCCACGGACGGAACGGCTTTCACTGGGCGGGAAACGCATGGTCTCACCCCAAGCCCTGCAGTTCCCATTGCGGGTTTCTGTCCGGACCTGTGTCCGTGGGACCTCCTGCCCAGCGATTCTCGGTTTGGGTGGTTTTTCTTTCTGGGGGGTGGCACGTTTGGGGTCTGTTACACAGCGAACGTCAGTCTAACCATCGTCTCAGAAAACAGCTGTGACATCTGAACAGATGCCTGTGCGTTCACCTGCAGGGCCCACTGTTCGGGGTTTTCTGCTTGTCTCTCTGGCCTTTTCCTCTCCCTGCAGCCAGGTCAGGGCCCGTGAGGCTGGCCGCTGGGTGACTGTTTCCTTCCAGGAGAGTTGCATCAACAAAGTTCGTTGTATTTATGTCTGTAAATAGGTTTTAAGCTCCATTATAAAATATTGTTAATACGATAACTTTTTTCAATTTTATGTGTGCTTCTAAGGACGTTTTCTTACGTTTGCTCAATACTGTAGACAAAAATGCTTCTTTATCCTTTGTTTATTTTAGACTTTAAAACAAACTACTTTTTATCCACTTTTATAAAGAGCTAATGGCATGGTTGCAAATTTTTTTTAAGTTCACTTTTGTTCGAGGGAAAATGAATGTGCAAAAAAAAAAAAAAAAAGAACCCTGCGTTCTCTGTGCTGTTCTGGATGTGTAACCACCAACGGGAAAAATAAACTTTCAAATTGAAACGACGGCGGAACGTCTCTTAAAACAGCGGCCAGCAGGTGCGGTCCTCGCGGCCCGTGGCGGCCGCTCCGCGCGGGGCGGGTTCTGCGCAGGGGCTCCCAGGGGACGCGCGGGTCCTCCTCCCGCCGCCCACAGACCCTTCCTGAGGGACTGTCAGTCTCGAGCTGGAAACCAGAGAGGCTGGGAGGCAGCCAGGTCCTCTCCGAGGTGGTTCTAGTGGTGCAGGAGGGCGGGCACTCGGGCCCAGGTTCCCGCATGATCGGAGTGGCCCCTTCCGTCCTCCAGAGCAGCCCTGGTGCCCAGCCTCGTGCCTAGCCTCATGCCCAGCCTCATGCCCAGCCTCGTGCCTAGCCTCATGCCCAGCCCTGGTGCCCAGCCTCATGCCCAACCCTCATACCCAGCCCTGGTGCCCAGCCTCGTGCCCAGCCCTCATGCCCAACCCTCATGCCCAGCCCTCTGCCCAACCCTTATGGCCAGCCCTGTGCCCAGCCTTATGCCCAGGTCTCATGCCCAGCCCTCATACCCAACCCTCGTGCCCAGCCCTCATGCCCAGCCTTGGTGCCCAGCCTCATGCCCAGCTCATGCCAAGCCCTCGTGCCCAGCCCTGTGCCCAGCCTCATGCCCAGCTCGTGCCCAGCCCTGTGCCCAGCCTTATGCCCAGGTCTCATGCCCAGCCCTCATACCCAACCCTCATACCCAGCCCTGGTGCCCAGCCTCGTGCCCAGCCCTCATGCCCAGCCCTGGATGCAGCCCTCATGCCCAACCCTCATGCACAGCCCTGGTGCCCAGCCCTGGTGCCCAGCCCTGTGCCCAGCCTCATGCCCAGCTCTTGCCAAGCCCTCGTGCCCAGCTCTCGTGCCCAGCCTATGCAGGGTGTCCCGGTGTCTGGACTGCCGCTGCCCAGGGCCCTCGGAGCCTCACTGTCTTTGCCCCACAGTACCTTCTGTGAGCCCCATGTGATAATTAGTGAATGGCAAGTACACAGTGTGGCAGAACCTAGACCCTATCACAGCGGTTCCATCTTTCTCTGACGTGCAGGGCTGGGGCCACAGGAAGCCCACGCAACACACAGGACAGAGCCCTGGGGGGAAGCCCCTCCCAGCAGCCGCCTGGCTCTGAGGGCCCTGGCCTAGCGCAGGCCCGGCTCCCGGGGCTGCCCCCTGGATGCTCAGGAGCCCGGAACAGGCTTCCACGCTTGTCTTCAAAAACAAAAGGAAGAAGGAGAAAGAATTACGTGTGCTTTGCAAACACGACGTGGAAAGGGGATGTGTTCAACCTGCGCCAGTCACCTGTCGGCTCCCTTCCTGTCAATCCCGGGAGGCAGCCTGAGCGGTGGTGGGAGCTTTAGGAAGCTCTTTCCGCCCCTCCCCGCCTTGCAAATTACTGCTAGTGTTTCCGCCCCCAGGTCTGTGCCACCCACGTTACCTCCCAGCCAAGAAGCATAGCCAAGCGCTCCTTCCAGTCTGGTCACCGTCGTCTCGCGGTCTTAACTGTGGCCACAAAGGGTGTCAGGAACGGAAGCGAGCGGGATCAAGAGAAACTGGGACGTGGGAAGTGATGGCTACTGAGCGAGGCAGGAGGTGGGGGAGGATCGGTCATCTGCGGTCAGGAAGGAGACCTTGGGGCGGCGGAGAGCGTGGCCCCAGGGGCCAGACTGCCTGGGGGCGCCCAGGTTTGTCACACGAGGGAACACGTGAAGCCAGTGTCCTAGTTCTTCTCAGCTGTGAAGTAAGTCCGTTTCCAGTGCTGGCCCTTACGTAAGTTCACACATGTCAAACACTTGAGAGCTTGGCACATAACACATGCTCAGTGCATGCTAACTGCACAAGGTGGTGCTGCGCATCGAAATGGAAACCCTACCACATGATCTCACATACATGTGGCATCTAATGAACAAAATGATTTCACAGACAAGGTGGAAACAGACTCACAGAGAAAGAGAACAGACGGGTAGCAGTCAGAGGGGAGGGAGTTTGGGGGCTGGATGAAAAAAGGTGGAGGGATCAAGCAAAGAACTATATACATCCGGTGCACAAAAGTCATGCACAGGAGGGGGGCCCAGCCTGCACCCTCTCCAATCCGAGGCCCCTTGGGGGACATGTGACTGCTGGTTTAGGCACGATCCCGAGGATCAAGCCTAAACTGGCAGTTGGATATCCCTCTCACAATTCGGGACTGCTGGCTCCTAACCACTCACCTGCCTGCCTGCCTGATCGCCCCTAACTGCCCCTCCCCCCCGCCAGCCTGATCACCCCCAATTCCCCCCCATCCCGCTGGCCTGGTCACCCCTCACTGCCACTGCCTATGACCTGGTCACCCCCAACTGCCCCCCACTGCCAGTCTGGTTGCCCAACACAGCCTGATGTTCAATTGTTTAGTCGTCCCTCACTAACCCCCCTGCCGGCCTGGTCGCCCCACGCAGCCTGTTCGGTCGTTACTGTTACTGTGACGGTGTCCCGGACAATTTGCATATTCCTCTATTATTAGTACAGATAACACATAGGCACAGACAACAGTGTGGTAACAGCCAGAGGAAAGGGGTGGGAGGGGAGAGGGCAAAGGAGGGGATACATGGGGACGGAAAGAGACTTTACTGAGGGCAATGGGCGCACGAGGCAGTGTGCAGATGAGGTTTTGTTGGGTTGTGCACGTGAAATTTTTATGGTTTTATTAACTAGGTCACCCCAATAAATGCAATAAAATAAAAATGTAAACAACACCCGATAAAAAGCTGACACGTCCCACTTCTCCCACCCAACGCCTGGCTGGGGCTGTCAGCTGTTTTGTGCTCATCCTTCCAGGCTTTTCCGTACCGACAGTGCACAGACCGTGTTTTAGCTGCATCCATGCAAAAGGCAGCATTTCTGCTTCCCCATCGGCACTTAGGCCTCCTCCAGCCAGCACACGGCCATGCCACCCCATCTCCCGCCCTGTCCTGGCGGGCACCACGTTGCCCTGGTGTCTTGCGTGGGAACAGCCCTCTGAGGCCTTCTGCGTGTGCATGTGCCCTGTGCTAGAGCTTTTGTAGACTTAAAGGGAACTGCGGGTTCAGAAAGACTTGATGTTTTGACCGTCACTCTTTCAGGGGGTTTTATTGAGGTAGATTTCTGGGGTCGGCACCTCATGCTGTAGGAAGAGGAAGCCTGAGACTCGCCAGGTGGGAGCTAGGTCGCCGCTGTCTCTGGCGGCGTTGGAGCCAGGCCTTGGTGCGGAGAGGTTCCAGCACCTTCCGAAGTGCTCACGTGCTGCAGAGGAGGAGAGCCGGCCTGCAGAGAAACCACAAGCGTGGTAAGTGCTACTGAAGCCAGGCTCCACCGCGGGCTCCGCGGACACCGGCTGGCTGGGGTCGTACACTGGCCCTGGGGACACGAGAAAGCCAAGGTTCGGGGAGCAGGTGGAGGAGCAGGGACCTGGCCCGGACGCCTGCTTCCAACACCCTCTGCCCTGAAGCTCAGAGCAGCACTCCAGTCACTGTCGACAGAGGAGCCGTCCAAACCCTTGACGGTGGCCTCCCCAGAAGGCCCTTCTCGAAAAGCAGGAAAAGTGACTGTGCGAGCGTGGGGGTCAAACAGGGGGCAGGTGGGGACAAAAGGGCTTCAGGCACAAGGTCACAGCGAGGTTCCAGGTCAGAGCCACCTCCCGGCACGCCCGAGAATATCAGACCCCGTGACAGCTGAGTGGCCTCCGTCCACCACACCCTCTCACCGTGCTCTTCGTTTATTGGTTTATTTTTAATTCATAAATGTGATTTTATATACAATTATTATTATTATTATTGATTTCAGAGAGGAATGGAGAGGGAGAGAGAGGGAAACATCAATGATGAGAGAACCATTGACTAGCTGCCTCCTCCACACCCCCTTCTGGGGACCACGCCTACAACCCAGGCCTGTGCCTTCACCAGAATTGAACCTTGACATGGTTCACAAGTTGACCCTCAACCACTGAGCCACGCCGTCCAGGCCATAAACTTTATTTTTTAGAAGTTTTAGACTTACAGGGAAATTTAGAAAAGAGTCTGGACAGTCCCCATCCCCTGGCATCACATGCACCCCAGCATGCGCACCCCAGCACATGCACCCCAGCACTCAGACCCCAGCACGCTCACCCCAGCACATGCACCCCAGCACTCAGACCCCAGCACTCAGACCCCAGCACATGCACCCCAGCACTCAGACCCCAGCACTCAGACCCCAGCACATGCACCCCAGCACTCAGACCCCAGCACTCAGACCCCAGCACATGCACCCCAGCACTCAGACCCCAGCACGCTCACCCCAGCACATGCACCCCAGCACTCAGACCCCAGCACTCAGACCCCAGCACGCGCACCCCAGCACTCAGACCCCAGCACGCTCACCCCAGCACATGCACCCCAGCACTCAGACCCCAGCACGTGCACCCCAGCACTCAGACCCCAGCACGCTCACCCCAGCACACGCACCCCAGCACATGCAGCCCAGCACGTGCACCCCAGAGCACGCATCCCTATCATCGATATTTCAAACATCAGGAGTTGCCTTTGCAACCGTGAATGAGCCAGTGCCAACCCCTTATCGCTCATTAAAGTCCAGAGTCCATTCCGTTATCCTCAGTTTCGCCTCGCCCAGCCCTGGGGCTTCCCGGGGATGGGGGTGCCTCCTCCTGACCCACAGGAACCGGCTCTCGTCCTGTCCACTGAGAGGGGAGGAGACGCGGGAATGCGCTCACTTCACCACTGCTGGTGGAGGCGGGTGTGGGCAGACCCAGCCTCGGGAACCACATCCGCATCCCTCCGTCCCCTCTGCTCCCGTGTCCCTGAGGCAGCGCCTGAGGATGGAAGCCTTGCCGTGCAGAGCAGGGTCCTGTGTGACTGGAAATCCCGTGAGCGGGCGCCGGCTTCCTCGCCTCAGTGACCCCAGAGGGTCCTGCACGTGAGCGAGCTGGGCGTCTCCCGCCAAACCCGCCTTTCACCTGACAGAGACGGTGACCAGGCCGCGTCCTCCCCCCAACGGAGGAGGCGGACCCACCATTAGCCGGCACCACGCAGTGCCCGCAGCTGCCCTGACAGCACCACACGCTGGTGGCTTTCCCAACAGAACGACATCCTCCGTGTGGAGGCCAGAGTTCCAGGTCATGGTGGCAAGGACAGCTCGGTCTGGAGGCTCTGAGGGAGGATCTGTCCCGACCTCTCTGCTTCTGCTCCCCGCCCCGGCCTGGGGGCTCCCCCCGGGTCTTCAGTGATACCCCACCCTCAGTGCCCCCCCCAGGTCTTCAGTGATACCCCATCCTCAGTGCCCCCCCCAGGTCTTCAGTGATACCCCATCCTCAGTGCCCCCCCAGGTCTTCAGTGATACCCCATCCTCAGCGCTCCCCCAGGTCTTCAGTGATACCCCATCCTCAGCGCTCCCCCAGGTCTTCAGTGATACCCCATCCTCAGTGCCCCCCCAGGTCTTCAGTGATACCCCATCCTCAGTGCCCCCCCAGGTCTTCAGTGATACCCCATCCTCAGTGCCCCCCCCAGGTCTTCAGTGATACCCCATCCTCAGCGCTCCCCCCAGGTCTTCAGTGATACCCCATCCTCAGTGCTCCCCCAGGTCTTCAGTGATACCCCATCCTCAGTGCCCCCCCCCAGGTCTTCAGTGATACCCCATCCTCAGTGCCCCCCCAGGTCTTCAGTGATACCCCATCCTCAGTGCCCCCCCAGGTCTTCAGTGATACCCCATCCTCAGTGCCCCCCCCAGGTCTTCAGTGATACCCCATCCTCAGCGCTCCCCCCAGGTCTTCAGTGATACCCCATCCTCAGTGCTCCCCCAGGTCTTCAGTGATACCCCATCCTCAGTGCCCCCCCCCAGGTCTTCAGTGATACCCCATCCTCAGTGCCCCCCCAGGTCTTCAGTGATACCCCATCCTCAGTGCCCCCCCCCAGGTCTTCAGTGATACCCCATCCTCAGTGCCCCCCCAGGTCTTCAGTGATACCCCATCCTCAGTGCCCCCCCAGGTCTTCAGTGATACCCCATCCTCAGCGCTCCCCCCAGGTCTTCAGTGATACCCCATCCTCAGCGCTCCCCCCAGGTCTTCAGTGATACCCCATCCTCAGCGCTCCCCCCAGGTCTTCAGTGATACCCCATCCTCAGCGCTCCCCCCAGGTCTTCAGTGATACCCCATCCTCAGCGCTCCCCCCAGGTCTTCAGTGATACCCCACCCTCAGTGCTCCCCCCAGGTCTTCAGTGATACCCCATCCTCAGTGCCCCCCCACCCTCAGTGCCCCCCCACCCTCAGTGCCCCCCCACCCTCAGTGCCCCCCCATCCTCAGTGCCCCCCCATCCTCAGTGGTCCTCGCTCACAGACACATCACTCCAGGCCCTGCCTCCATCAAGGGCCCCCCCCCCCCCACCGTGTGTCTCTGTGCCCAAGTCTCCCGCTCCCCTTGCTGAGGGCCACATGGGGGTAGAAGAACATCGGGGGAATGGTGAGCAGCTTTCAGAGACGCGGTCACGCTGGGTGAGCGTGGGAGGGACACGGGAGACGCCGCGCTGCAGGCGTGTGCTGTTTCTGAGCTCAGGGCTGAATCCAAGCCGCGTCACTGATCATTCCGAGAACTCGGTGCAAGTAGGCGGCCAATGAGGCCACGCTCACTTTTGGCTCAATAGCCTTCGCGCTGGTGTGGGATCTCCTTGGACTCTGTGGCCAGACCTGTCGCAGGACAAGCGATGCCTGTGGTCGCCATGGAAGCGGGAGGAAGAGCTGTTGGCTGCTGCTGGAACCACCACAGACCTGCATTCCTGGCCTGTGAGCCTTCGTGCGCCATGAAGGCTACTTCCTCCCATGACCTGGCCCCTTGGGGTCAGAGGAGGGACAAACACCCACGTGCTGTTGAGGGGGACAGAGTCCGTGGGGGTGCAGGTCGCATAGTTATGTGTCTCCTTTGAACGTCTCTTACCACAGCCCTGACCACGTCCCTGCGCTGTCTGTGAGCCTCTAGCTGCTCCCGGGACAGAGCAGACAAGCAGGCTGCCCACGATGACTCCGGAGGGTTACCCGTCACTATGAAGAAGGGGCACAAGCCTGGCCACGTGGCGCAGTGGTTGAGCATTGACCTATGAACCAGGAGGTCAAGGTTCAACTCCCAGTCAGGGCACACACCCAGGTTGCAAGCTTGATCCCCAGTGTGGGGTGTGCAGGAGGCAGCCAATCCATGGTTCTCTCATCATTGATGTTTCTCTCTCTCTCTCTCTCCCTTTCTCTCTGACATCAATAAAATATATTTTTAAAAGAAGGGGTACAGGCCTGGGTGGCAGGGAGCGGGAGGAGACAGGTGGACCCCTTCACCAAGGTAACATAAGGCGGCAGCAGCCACAGGTTTCATTCAGGAGCAAAACACTCTTTCTTTGCGTCCCACTGTCTCTTTCTTTCTTCACAAATCGTGTCTGTAAAGATGGGTTCAGGCCCCGCTGGAAAAGCAAGGCTTGAGCAAGACCCCAGTTCACTGGTTACCAGGGAGGGACGAGCGCTGGCTTCGCGCCGTAAAAAGTTTGTAAACCGTTGGATGGAATTAGCCTCCTCCCCGGCCTCCCTGGGGTAGAGGCCAAGGCCCGCAGGCCCGAGCGCCGCTGGGTCCCTCACGGCATTTGAATGAGGGAATAGAGCTCTGCGGGCGCTCTGCCCTGTTCATGAGCCCCTTAAAGATCAAAGCATTCTCGGCTCTTGGGCTTGTCACTTTAAGACATACTGTACTTTACCATTTATTTCTTTTATAATTGTTTTTATTGAATTTATTGAAGTGACACTCGTTAATAAAATTAGATAGGTTTCAGGTGTAACAATTCTCTAGTAAGACATCATTGTGCACTGTAAGGTGTGCCCACCACCCCAAGTCGAGTCACCTTCCATCACCATTTCTCCCCTCGGCACCTCCTCTCCCTCCTCCATCCCCTACCCCCTGGGAACCACCAGGCTGTTGTCCGTGTCTGTGAGTTTGGGGAGGTTTTTTGCTTCATCCTTTCACCTTTTTCACCCAGCTCCCCAAGCCCCTCCCCTCTGACAGCGGCCAGCCTGTTCTCTGTGAGTCTGTTTCTTTTTGTTGTGTTGTCGCTTTATTTTGTTTGTTAGGTTCCACATATATGTGACATCATATGGCACTTGTCTTTCTCTGACTGGCTTATTTCACTTAGCATAATGTTCGCCAGGCCCATCCATGCTGTCGCAAAAGGTAAGATTTCCTTCTTTTTTTTTATGGCCCAGTAGTTTGCCATTGTGTAAATGTACCACAGCTTTTTTATCCACTCATCTACCGATGGGTACCTGGGCTGTTGTAAATAAGTCTGCAATGAACATAGGGGGTGGGAGGGGCATATATTCTTTCAAATTAGTGTTTCTTGTTCCTTTGGATATATTCCCAGAAGTGGAATCACTGGCTTGTAAGACAGCTCCAGTTTTAATTTCTTGAGGAAACTCCATGCTGTCTTCCACAGTGGCTGCCCCAGTCTGCGTTCCCACCAGCAGTGCATGAGGGTTCCCTTATCTCCACGTGCTCACTAACACTTGCTGTTTGTTGATTTATTAATGATGGCCATTCTGACAGGTGTGAGGAGATATTTCATGGTGGTTTTTATTTGCATTTCTCTGGTGATTAGTGATGTTGAGCATCTTTTCATGTGTCTGTTGGCCATCTGTGTGTCCTCTTTGGAGAAGTGTCTATCAGGTCCTTTGCCCATTTTTTAACTGGACTGTTTGTTTTTTGATGTTGAGCTTTGTAAGTTCTTTATAAGTTTCCGAGATCAGCCCTTATCAGATGTATCATTGCGAGTGGAAATGGCAGTTCTTTTAGAATGGCCCCTTAGGCAGCTCCCGTGCTGTCTTAGCAATGAGTCCTACCGTGTGTGCTAAATGCCTTGAATGGAGGACTCGGCGCTATTCCCAGCATTTACAAGGCTCAGCACCTCCCTTTAATGAGGCTGCATTTAAAAGGGTGCAGGTCTGAGCCTCTGCGTGTGTCATTCTGAAGATGCCATGACTCTGATTCACAACTAGTTGGTCATGTTGACAAAAGAAACCATCAGAAAGTCAGGGGAAAGTCAGCGCCCACAGACAGCCTTTCCTGGGTGCTGCCAGAGCTCGAAGCACAAAGAGCGACTCCAAAGTCACGGACAGCCTGGGGCACGGACAGCACCTCCCCTGTGCGTTCTGGGAAACACCTTCCGCGTCGCCCTGAGCGCAGATCCGGGCCGTGGCCGCTTCCGCACGCCTTCCGCAGGCGGGGGTGACTGCGGAACAAGAAAGGGCACGTGAGCCTGGGGATGAAGAAATCAAGGGCCAGAAGCTTGGAGTTCAAGCGGATGTGCTTTCTGAAATCAGAAACACAACTTCGGCTTCTCCGGAGCTGGTCTCGGAAGCATGTCCGGCCGCCCAGCCTGGCGTTCGAAGGAGCCATGCATTTGGAATGTGAAAAGCAGATTTTGAAAGATCTCTGCCCGCAGTGGAGCCGTGTAACACAGCCAACACACACCCCACAGGGAACAACTAAGGAATCGTCAAAGCGCGTACGTGTGCGTGTGTGCATATGTGTGTGTGTGTTTGAAGACATATCAAACCAAGGGAGCAGACACCAAAGAAGCCAATGTCCTAGAAAGAAAGGGAAAAGGAAAAGACGTGAGAAGGGCGGTGAGTCTGGCATTGGCACTGATTTTGCTTTTCCCCTCCAGGTAGTTTTTGTTTCTCGAGAATTCTGAGAAGCTAAACTACTTCTGTTAGTCTTACAAAGTACAGGGACAAAAGTCAGGGTGAAGGGCCCTTTAAGGAAGAGAGGTGAGAGAGGCACTGACAGGTGGCCCAGAATTTCAGCAGAGGTGTGCAAAGAGCTGCACTTGGGATTGCAGCCTCACAAATACGGAGGCCAAGACACTAATGCCTCAATACCTGCGTGGATTAAGGTAAATGACTAACGTCTACTGCCGCCCCAAGCACCCAGGGCCTCACGTGATCGCAACCACGTTTACACACAATCCTCATGTTCAGCCCAAACTCCCTGAGGCTCCAAAAGGCATGAACAAATAACTGACAACCAACAGGAAGCACAGATAAAGGGACAGTCCCACAGACATTATCAGCGATGGACTTGAACTACATCTAATTAATAAATGCAAGAAATGTATATGGCTATATGCAGACCCTCAGTGGACAACATGAAAGCATAAAAAGAAAAAAGAAAATGCTATGATTTAAAAATGCTTGGACTGGAATTAAGAACTTAACTAATATGGGGGGGTGTCCATTGGGGGAAAAGGAGACATATGTAAAACTGTAGACAATAAAAAAAAGAACTTAACTAATAAATGTAACAGTAAATGAGAGACAGCTAAAGAGAGGATTCATGAATTAAGAGATAGGTCAAAAGAAATAGCCAGGCTGAAATACAGATTTTTTAAAGTAAAAGTACACGTGGAGGATAAAAGAAGCCAGCATAACCTTGATACCAAAACCTGAAAAGAACATGGCAAAGATGAAAAACAAACCAATCGCAGCCATAAGCACCGAGATAAAAAAGAGAATAAAATACGATCAAACTGAATCCTTCAATATAAAAAAAAGATAATACATCAGGTCAAGTTGGGTTTTTTCCAAGAATTCATTGAATGGGTTAACCATTCAATAATCAATCAATCAATTAGAATAGTATAAACTGTGGTCTAGTTATACAATAGGATACTATGCAATAATGAAAATTCATAAAGGACTGCTTCAGCAACAGATCTTTCTCACAAACGTAAGGTTAAGAAGCTAAACAAACAAACAAAAAACACATACTGTATGAGTCCATGTGCAGAGTTCCAAACAGGAAAACACGGATCTGAGTTTTTAAAGGCCTGGATAGTGATTGCCTCGAGGAGGGACGGAGGGCACAGTGACGGGGAGAAGGCATGAGGGGCTTCTTGGGCGCTGATAATGCTGTACCTCTGGGTTCCAGCTCATCAAGCTAAATCACAAGTTGTGATTGGTGCATGTTTATGCATCCACATATCTACACTAATAAAAGACAAACATGCAAATTGACCGTACCTTTGCTACACCCCAAGCCACACCTACCAGCCAATCAGAGCAACTATATGCAAATTAACCCAACCAAGATGGCGGCTGGCAGCCACGGAGCTGGAGCAAGCAGGAGGCTTGGTTGCCCCAGTGATGGAGGAAGCCAAACTTCCCACCCGCCCGCCCTGGCCGGCTCTGAGTTCCACTCAAGGCTACAAAGTTTCAAATATAGAAAGTAAATAAACCCCAGAATAAAAGAAAAAAAGAACAAAAAGGAGAGGCTGGGAGCTTCCGTTGCCCAGGGGCTTGGCCAGCCTGAAAACGGCCCTCAGGCCCTCACCCAGGCTGGCCAGGCACCCCAGTGGGGACCCCCCACCCTAAAGGGGATGTGGCCAGCCTGAAAACAGCCATCACCTCCTCACCCAGGCTGGCCAAACCTCCATGGGGTGAGGGTCCCCACGGGGGGGAGGGTTTGAGGGGGGGGCTTGACCAGCCTGCAAATAGCCATCAGCCCCTCACCCAGGCTGCCCAGACACCCCAGTGGGGACCCCCACCCTGAAGGGGGTGTGACCAGCCTGCAAACAGCCATCAGCCCCTCACCCAGGAGTTCAGTCCAAAGTATTTGGGTCTCACCCAAGCAGTACCGTCACCCTGATCTGGGACACCCTGCAGGGCAAACCAGCTGGCCCCCACCCATGCACCAGGCCTCTATCCTATATAATAAAAGGGTAATATGCAAATTGACCCTAACAGCAGAATGACTGGGAATGGCTGGGAATGACTGATCACTATGACACACACTGACCACCAGGGGGCAGATGCTCAATGCAGGAGCTGTCCCCTGGTAGTCAGTGTGCTCCCACAGGGGGAGCTCTGCTCAGCCACAAGCCAGGCTGATGGCTGCCAGCGCAGCGGTGGTGGCAGGAGCCTCTCCCGTCTCCTCAGCAGTGCTAAGGATGTCCGACTGCAGCTTAGGTCTACTCTCTGCTGGTAAGTGGACATCCCCCGAGGGCTGCCAGGCTGCCAGAGGGATGTCTGACTGCCAGCTTGGGCCCGATCTCCCAGGGAGTGGTCCTAAGCCAGCAGGTGGACATCCTCCAAGGGGTCCCAGACTGCAAGAGGGCATAGGCCAGGCTAAGGGACCCCCCCAAGTGCACAAATTTTTGTGCACCGGGCCTCTATTACTTCAATATAAAAAACTAAATAGATTTGAACGTTGGAAATAAGAGTTGACATTTAGACACCCAAGACCCAATCAACCAAGTTATGATAAATCCAAGTTGCATAACATTTTACAAAAAGAAGTCCATCGCCTCACTTGCTCTTCCCTTCTGTCCCCAGAAGTAGGGTTGGGTGTGTGGGTGGATATTATGATTGTCCCCAGCACACAGATGAAGACACTGAAATATGGGAAAGTTCAGTGACTCAGCCAAGATGATATGGTTCCTACCACCTGCCAAGTCATCTAAAAACAGCAGAGCAGGCCAGGGTACTTCACCACTGGCCGCACTTTCCCATGGAGTCGAATCCAGCCAGGCTCACTCACCCCCTCAGTGGTTCTCACACCTCCTAGCCCAGCCTGCTCGCAGAAAAGTCCCCAGCCCGGTGACTGCCGCCCCAGTGTGAGCAGGAATCACTGCGCTATTTGTTTTCTCAGCTGGGATACACATTTCAAGTTTCCCCTGGAATTACCAGACGTTGGTCTCTTGTTAAGACACCTTCCGTTAAGTCCCCCATTGGAGATGGTGGCCACAGATAGCCTTGACCTTGAAGGGAAAGGGTGAGCCTCTCTCCCTCCCCTCCAGATCTGACCTCAAACACCCCGGAGACCATGGCCACCCCAATCCATGGTGGGTGACTTCAGCTGCTTTGGTACCTCAGCGGGGGTCCCCAGCCTCATCTCCAATAGCAGGATGCCGACAGATGGTCCCAGGCCAGGGGTACACTAGAAACATCCTCGGTAGCTGCAGAGAAAGGACCAAAGAGATCATCGCTGAGCCCGGCCCCGGCCAGGATCCAGCCAGCTACTCGTGCCAGGCTCTGTGGCAGAGGCAGGGGGGACCATGCCACACGAACCACAGGACACGCCACAGGCACAGCCAGGCAGCAGCAGTTGCTGCATCCCACCATCCAGACGTGCTCCCTGTGACGTCTGCGACGGCTGAGCCATGTGGGCGCGTTCACCAGCAGAGCCCAGGTGGGTGGCTGCCAACCAACACCTACCGGCACCTGTGGGGCGAGACCGAGCGATCTGATCAGCGTCTCCGAGGAGCAGGTGGCTCGGTGGGAAACGGGTGGAGGGTGAGATCCGAGGAGGCCACCAGGGAAGGAGGTGAAGGGTTTGGAGGTTAACTCAGCAGCCCTTGGCTATTTCCCTCAGCAGTTAAAGGGTCCGCGTCATGGCTACTGAGAAGTCTCCCATCTCCAACCCACTGAGAGGGGGACGCAGATCTGGCCGTGCCCGACCGGCCTGCGCGACACGGGCTGCGTCTGCCGATGGGCATATGACTTCAGGGAGGTCCCCGCCCCTCCCGTGGTCTCAATGCTTCATAAAGGGCTCCGCTGGGTTCAGCAAATATTTCTTGGGAGGGGATTCTCTTCTAGAGACTCAAAACTGTGTGAGCCCCACGCCTGCCCTCGGGGCCTCCTGGGGTGGGGCGGTGGTCAGCACCAGGGCAGGGGCGACAGTGTGGCGGGGACCGTGCCCGAGGTGTCTCCAAGAAGCTCAGGCCCAGCGGAGGGCTGGCCCCCCGGGGTGCTCTGCGGGGGAGGGGCCAGGCGTAGGTGCCCAGGGCCTCTGTGAGGAGCTGTGGACCAGCTCCAAGGAAAGGGCCTTTGCACTCCCGGGGCCTCGGCCAGGCAGGCTGACCCTTGGGCCCCAGCTGTGCCGAGCTCCTGGGAGCTGCCTCCTGGGCTGCAGAGCAGTCTCCCGCCCCGGCATCCCCTCTCCTGGGTGCCCTGGGCCGCCTGCAGCTGTTCTGCCCTCGGGGAAATGTGCCCACACTCGCCCTGTTCCTCTCCCCCGACTCCCGGGCCAGCCCCGCTGACCATGGCCTTGCAGGGATCCGACCAGGGCCCGTGTCTACAGCATCACCCTCATCTCATTTGCTTCCCACAGGATGGACGCCCTGTACCCATTTCACAGACGAGACGCAGCAGCGCAGACGGGTTCACTGGCCCCAGGCCTCAGGGAAGCTGGAGGCACAGCCAGGACTGGAGTGGGCGCCTCCTCTCCCAGCCAGGGCACTGAGCCCAGCCGGGAAGGTCTACCCACTTGTTTGCTTGACCAACAGGTTGGCCGGTCCAAACGTGGCTCCAGCCTCCAGAGCGAGCTCTTCCCACGCCCCAGCGGCCCCACTCATCCCAGGTCCCAGGCCCGCGGCCCCTCCCGGCGGCGGGATCAGATTAGCAGAGCCAGGGCTTCTCAGGGCTGCCCCACTTGGCTCCGGGGCTAATTAGCGCCGTCTGAGCGCCGCTCGGGCCTGCAAGCCGCAGCAAGACACGCGCACGGAGTTCAGTCCAAAGTATTTGCTGTTTTCCCCTCGCTGGGAACCAGTCCCTACCTGTTCCCTGGACCTGAGTGAACGTCTGAGCCGCTGTGCTTGGTGCCAACGGGAGCCGGCCTGCGGTCACAGGGCAGGTGAGCGGGAGCGGCTGGAAGCCCGTGGTGATGACGGATCCGTGCGAGGCCTTGTTTCCAGCTGCGCTGCGCGGGGAGCAGCCCACCAGGTGCTGCCTGTCCCGGGGGCCTGGGACACCAGGGGCTCCATGGGCAGCGGCTGCGGCCAGGAGCGTGGCCTCTTGACCCAGGGCTGTTGGCCCCTCAGAGTCTTAGAGGCTGAGGGACCGGGCGGGCACCTGTCCCAGCCGCCTGGTCTCTTCCGCCAGCAGCGAAGCTCTCCCTCCAGAGCAGCTGAGCCCGGCATCATCTCCACCCAGCGGCCCTCACAGCTGGGCCAGGTCGGCAGCCGTGTCCTTAGCCGGACAGACCGTGGGTGTGGGTGCGGGTGCGGGTGGGGGTGCGGGTGGGGGTGCGGGTGGGGGTGGGGGTGTGGGTGTGGGTGCAGGTGGGGGTGGGGGTGCGGGTGGGGGTGCGGGTGCGGGTGCGGGTGGGGGTGGGGTGAGGGTGTGGGTGGGGGTGCGGGTGCAGGTGGGGGTGGGGGTGTGGGTGTGGGTGCGGGTGGGGGTGCGGGTGCGGGTGGGGGTGGGGTGCGGGTGTGGGTGGGGGTGCGGGTGCAGGTGGGGGTGGGGGTGTGGGTGTGGGTGCGGGTGGGGGTGGGGGTGTGGGTGGGGGTGCGGGTGGGGGTGGGGGTGGGGGTGCGGGTGGGGGTGGGAGTGCCGGTGCAGAGGGGCAGGAGGGAGGACGCGCAGGCACCTCCACAGCAGGAGGGGACACACCTGCCACAGCTTTCGTGGAGGGAATGTGAGACGTAACGTTGTTCATCACTGAGGACTGTTGTTTAAATACAGGTCAACGCGAGAGAAAAGTGGGATTCTTGGGGTGCAGGTCAGTGTTCCCGCCATCCCACGCACAGGTCAGGGACCGGCCCCGGGGCTCAGCCAGAGACCGGCTCTCTCCCTGAATGCCTGCTCCCGCAGGGGGTCCTGCCGGGCATGGGTCACCTCAGTGGAGACTGGACTTGGTGGCTGTTCCGCTCGGAGCCTCTGCTGCCTCCCCTGCCACTGCCTCCCCTGCCCACTGCCTCCCCTGCTGCTGCCTCCCCTGCCCACTGCCTCCCCTGCCACTGCCTCCCCTGCCCACTGCCTCCCCTGCTGCTGCCTCCCCTGCCCACTGCCTCCCCTGCCGCTGCCTCCCCTGCCGCTGCCTCCCCTGCCCGCTGCCTCCCCTGCCCACTGCCTCCCCTGCTGCTGCCTCCCCTGCCGCTGCCTCCCCTGCCCACTGCCTCCCCTGCCGCTGCCTCCCCTGCCCACTGCCTCCCCTGCTGCTGCCTCCCCTGCCGCTGCCTCCCCTGCCGCTGCCTCCCCTGCCCACTGCCTCCCCTGCCCACTGCCTCCCCTGCCGCTGCCTCCCCTGCCCACTGCCTCCCCTGCTGCTGCCTCCCCTGCCGCTGCCTCCCCTGCCGCTGCCTCCCCTGCCACTGCCTCCCCTGCCCACTGCCTCCCCTGCCCACTGCCTCCCCTGCTGCTGCCTCCCCTGCCCACTGCCTCCCCTGCCCACTGCCTCCCCTGCTGCTGCCTCCCCTGCCCACTGCCTCCCCTGCCCGCTGCCTCCCCTGCCCGCTGCCTCCCCTGCCCGCTGCCTCCCCTGCCCACTGCCTCCCCTGCCCACTGCCTCCCCTGCCCGCTGCCTCCCCTGCCCGCTGCCTCCCCTGCCCGCTGCCTCCCCTGCCCGCTGCCTCCCCTGCCCGCTGCCTCCCCTGCCCACTGCCTCCCCTGCCCACTGCCTGCAGCTGGCATCTGGCTCAGACACAGAGCCCTTGGGAGGCTGGTGCCCCAGGGAGATGGCAGCGTCTCCGTGAGGGCTGTCCCAGCCTGCAGGGGGCTCAGCACCTGAGCAGAGGGCGGGCCAGAGGGCAGCAGGGAGGTGCGCACCAGGGCCCCCGGCTGCCTGCACACGGGTCCCACCCGCACATGGGTCCCACCTGTACGTGGATCACCCAGCCGCCTGCACACAGGTCCCACCTGCACACGGGTCACCGCAGCCACTCGCACACGGTCCCACCCGCACATGGGTCACCCAGCCACCTGCACATGAGTCCCTGCGGCCACCCGCACACGGGTCCCACCTACACACAGGTCCCACCTGCACACAGGCCTCCCCAGCCACCTGCACACGGGACCCACCTGCACACGAGTCCCCACGGCCGCCTGCACACAGGTCCCCCCAGCCACCTGCTCATGGGTCCCCGGCCGCCTGCACACGGGTCCCGGCCCTCTGGCAGCACCTGCCCCCTCATACTCAAGCAGTGAGTGGCAGGGAGAGGAAGAGGAACTGTGTGGTCCCCGGAAGACATGGCGCTTCTAGAGCTCAGCTGAGAGCCCGCGGGCAGCTCATCCACGCGTGGTCCCCCCTGTGGCCACCCCGCGCAGGTCAGGAGGGCGGGGGGGCTTCAGCCTCACCTCCAAACAGCAGGGAACTCGCCAAGTCACCAGCCCTCGAGGTGCCTGTCTTTCCAGGAGTAGAAAGTGGGGGGGTCTCCCCCAAACTACCATGATCCTGTGGAACTTCACCAGGCGAATCACTGGGCCGCCAGCACATGCTGACGCCGGAGGTAAAAGGTCATAGACACGCGTGAGCGTGTCCTCGGTGATTCTGACAACTAAATACATTTAAGCCCGGCCAGTGTGGCTCAGTGGTTGAGCATCGATCTATGAACCAGGAGGTTCAATTCCCAATCAGGGCACAGGCCCGGGTTGCAGACTCGATCCCCAGTGTGGGGCGTGCAGGAGGCAGCCGATCCTTGATTCTCTCTCATCATTGATGTTTCTGTCTCTCTCCCTCTCCCTTCCTCTCTGACATCAATAAAAATATCTTCCAAAAAAATAAAAAGTGAAGACACACTGCCCTGGGCTGTGTGCGTGTCTGTGGTAAAGACCCGTGACGCTGACAAACTCCCAGCTTCCTGAACTCTCCCGCGTCCCCATCAGGGAAGGACGGAGGGTGGGAGGGGCTCCCTGGTCCTCGCTCACAGCCCCCACTTCTCTTCCTTCCCCGCCCGCCCTTCCCATCCCCGCTGCCTCCTGGGCCTCCCAGTGGCTCACCCGAGGCAGCATCCGATGGGGAGGCTCTGGAACCGAAGCGTCAAGTCCGCAGTCACGTGTCTCATTGGTCCCTGTGCAGGCGACTGCCTCATCTCCCCCGCGACCCCACACCCCACAGAGGATGAGAGCTGCAGGCCCGGGCACTGCGGGCACCGGGCACCATGGGCACCAGGCATAGCTGGCACGGTGCTCAGAGCTGCCGCTCAGTGACATGGCCGACGCCCTCTGCCCTGGACGGGGTCACAAAGCCACCAAAGCTCCCGGTCCTTTTGTTTCGGCCAAGTAACATCTCCAAGGAGCCAGCACCCCCAGGGCCTTGGCCACCACGGGGCCCCCCAGTGACTCAGAGCCCTGAGCTGGGCTCCGTGGGCAGCCCGTGGCCTGCGGGGAAGGCAGGTTTGCCAGTGGTTTCACCGGGACCCACAGGGCTGGGTGGGCTGTCCGTGTCGCCCGAGGGAACTGTGACTTGAATGGCACTCAGACCTCTGATCCAGCCCCTCAGACCAGAAGCAGCAGGACCGGCCGTGCACAGGGCTCCCTCGCCTCACAGCCCAGACCCATCAGGTAATTCCCAGGTCTGCTCGGTTCACGGCTCCCTCGGCTCCCGCGGCTCCCACGGCTCCCATGGCTCCCTCCCTCGGAGGAGACCAGCGGGGCTGGGCTTCCCTCCAGGACCAAGTGCTTGTATCCAGCCCAGAAGGCGACCTAATCCAATCATCTGTCCCCTCCAGGCAGGTTCCAAAGCGGCTGCAGCCCAGGGCCGCCTAAGGCCGGGCACTGGGGTTGGCTGCCCCCTTGCGGCTGCTCCGAGCACAGCAAGCCAACGGGACACAAACAATGGGCCCGGTAATGGGAGGAAAGCAGGCGCTGGGTGAGAGGGAGAGCCTGGCACACCCGCCACGTCTAAAGGGAGGAAATATTAGTCCAGAGCCTCACAAGCCCCCCTTTTAGTCACGGCCCAGGCGGACGGTGCTGCTGTGGAGGTCATAGTCAATAGCTTCCGCACGCAGCGAGAGGGCGCTCACACGATGACCCACCGCTCCTGCGAACCCGGAGGACGAAAGGAAGAATTGCCCTCCGTATTTATTTTTTAAAAAAATATATTTTATTGCCGAAATCGGTTTGGCTCAGTGGATAGAGCGTCGGCCTGCGGACTGAAAGGTCCCAGGTTCGATTCCGGTCAAGGGCATGTACCTGGGTTGCGGGCACATCCCCAATTTATATATATATTTTATTGATTTTTTTACAGAGAGGAAGGGAGAGGGATGGAGAGTTAGAAACATCGATGAGAGAGAAACATCGATCAGCTGCCTCCTGCACACCTACTGGGGATGTGCCCACAACCCAGGTACATACTCTTAACTGGAATCGAACCCAGGACCTTTCAGTCCGCAGGGCGACACTCTATCCACTGAGCCAAACCAGTTAGGGCTCAATATTTATTTTTTATTTGGAAGATCCGAAGCGAGAAGGCTGTGAAGAAGTCGAGGTCTGATTATGATTCCAGGTGCCGTGCCCACGGGGTGAATTGCCTGGCGACTTTGTGCAATGCTGTTGGCACCCTCTGTCTCCCACGCCATGGCCCAACGCGGTGCGAGCCTCAGGACACACAGGGAAGAGGAGGCCGCTCCCACAGCGCGGTCCAGTCCTGGGGGCTGCCTGGGCCTCCTCCCCAGCAGACCAGCGAGGCCTTCGCCCCGAGCGCCCTGGGTCTCCGGGGGTGCTGAGCTGTCTGTTCTCAGGATTTAGTGCCCTGGGCTGGCACGGGTAGGGACTTCTTGCTCCAGACAAAAATTTTTAAACCAATAAGCATACAAATATATATTTTATATTTTTTAATTGATTTCAGAGAGGAAGGGAGAGGGAGAGAGACAGAAACATCCATGATGAGAGAGAATCATTGATCAGCTGCCTCCTGCACGCCCCCTACTGGGGATCGAGCCTGCCACCTGGGCACATGCCCTGACGAGGAGTTGAACCCTGACCTTCTGGTTTGTAGGCCGATGCTCAACCATTGAGCCACACCGGCTGGGCACAAATACGTTTTTAAAAGCACACAACACATACACACAAAGTGTGTGCCCCAAGCTAAACTTTCTTCATTCCAGTTTTAGATTCATCGCATTTCCACCCTGGGCAGGCCTGGTGTCATGGGAGGGGGCTGGGCACAGACCTGCAGTGGCTCCCACAGGCAGGGGGAGGTGGTCGCAGTCAGCGCTCTTTGGGAAAGTTGGGGTGCAGCCAGGAATGGGTGCGCCAGCCCAGCTCACTGCACCTAGCCCACAGAAGGGGAACAGGTGTAACCCCTCTGCTCGCTCCGTGGTTCCCAGGACGGACCTAGATGTCTCCCAGCTGGGGCTGCGGTGCTGCCGGCTGCGGGAGGGAACAGGAAGAGACACAGGTGATGAACCCACGTCCCATAGCCAACTGCGTGGGGCCTCCTTCCCCACAGGAGCCGGACACAGCCAGCGAGGCCTGCGCACCTCCACCCTCCTCCCTGCTGCAACAAGAGAAGGTTTTCTGATGAATACAGTTCGGGCGACTAGATGTATCCTACAGGTCACAACGGATTACCGTCTCGCGTATTACACCTCGGTGAAACACTCTGAAGCCAGAGCCCGAACGCATGCGTCTGGCCAATCCAGAGGCCTCTGGGGAGCCAGTGCCACCACCCTCTGAACATGACCTGAATGTTCCTGCAGAGATGTGGCTGTCCAGGTTACAGTGACCCAGGTACACAGAGAGACCCAGGTACACAGAGAGACCCAGGTACACAGTGTGACCCAGGTACACATTGTGACCCAGGTACACAGTGTGACCCAGGTAAACAGTGCGACCCAGGTACACAGAGAGGCCCAGGTACACAGTGCGACCCAGGTACACAGAGAGACCCAGGTACACAGTGTGACCCAGGTACACAGAGAGACCCAGGTACACAGTGTGACCCAGGTACACAGAGAGACCCAGGTACACAGTGTGACCCAGGTACACGGTGTGAACCAGGTACACAGAGAGACCCAGGTACACAGTGTGACCCAGGTACACGGTGTGAACCAGGTACACAGAGAGGCCCAGGTACACAGTGTGACCCAGGTACACGGTGTGACCCAGGTACACAGAGAGGCCCAGGTACACAGAGAGGCCCAGGTACACAGAGAGGCCCAGGTACACAGAGAGGCCCAGGTACACAGTGTGACCCAGGTACACAGAGAGACCCAGGTACACAGTGTGACCCAGGTACACGGTGTGACCCAGGTACACAGAGAGGCCCAGGTACACAGAGAGGCCCAGGTACACAGTGTGACCCAGGTACACAGAGAGGCCCAGGTACACAGTGTGACCCAGGTACACAGAGAGGCCCAGGTACACAGAGACCCAGGTACACGGTGTGAACCAGGTACACAGAGAGGCCCAGGTACACAGTGCGACCCAGGTACACAGAGTGGCCCAGGTACACAGTGTGACCCAGGTACACAGAGAGACCCAGGTACACAGTGCGACCCAGGTACACAGAGACCCAGGTACACAGAGACCCAGGTACACAGAGACCCAGGTACACAGAGAGGCCCAGGTACACAGAGAGGCCCAGGTACACAGAGACCCAGGTACACAGAGAGGCCCAGGTACACAGAGAGGCCCAGGTACACAGAGACCCAGGTACACAGAGAGGCCCAGGTACACAGAGAGGCCCAGGTACACAGAGAGACCCAGGTACACAGAGAGGCCCAGGTACACAGAGACCCAGGTACACAGAGAGGCCCAGGTACACAGAGAGGCCCAGGTACACAGAGAGACCCAGGTACACAGAGAGGCCCAGGTACACAGAGAGGCCCAGGTACACAGAGACCCAGGTACACAGAGAGGCCCAGGTACACAGAGAGGCCCAGGTACACAGAGAGGCCCAGGTACACAGAGACCCAGGTACACAGAGAGGCCCAGGTACACAGAGAGGCCCAGGTACACAGAGAGACCCAGGTACACAGAGAGGCCCAGGTACACAGAGAGGCCCAGGTACACAGAGAGGCCCAGGTACACAGAGAGACCCAGGTACACAGAGAGGCCCAGGTACACAGAGAGGCCCAGGTACACAGAGAGGCCCAGGTACACAGAGACCCAGGTACACAGAGAGGCCCAGGTACACAGAGAGGCCCAGGTACACAGAGAGACCCAGGTACACAGAGAGGCCCAGGTACACAGAGAGGCCCAGGTACACAGAGACCCAGGTACACAGAGACCCAGGTACACAGAGAGGCCCAGGTACACAGAGAGGCCCAGGTACACAGAGACCCAGGTACACGGTGTGACCCAGGTACACAGAGACCCAGGTACACAGAGAGGCCCAGGTACACAGAGAGGCCCAGGTACACAGAGAGGCCCAGGTACACAGAGAGACCCAGGTACACAGAGACCCAGGTACACAGAGACCCAGGTACACAGAGAGGCCCAGGTACACAGAGACCCAGGTACACAGAGAGGCCCAGGTACACAGAGAGGCCCAGGTACACAGAGAGGCCCAGGTACACAGAGAGACCCAGGTACACAGAGACCCAGGTACACAGAGACCCAGGTACACAGAGAGGCCCAGGTACACAGAGAGGCCCACCTCTCTCCGCTGCTTTAAAAACTTTACCAACTGCACCGACATGGATGGACCCTGCGGGTTGTGTGCTAAGTGAAACAAGTCAGACAGAGAACGACAAATACCTCTGACTTCATGTCTGTGCGCCTCTGGAAAGAAACCAAAGCAGATGAACAAACAAAACAAAACAGAAGCAGACGCATAGAGACAGAGAACAAACTGACGGTTGCCTGGGGAGCGGGAGGGGGTGGTGAAAGGCGCAGGGGAGTACGAGGTGCAAACCCACAGTCATCAAACAAATGAGCCGGAGGGGCTTACAGAGCCGCGCACAGAGGCAATAACACCACAAGCCCTGTGTGTGGTGGCGGGGCCCTGCCTCAGCATGGCGCTCACACGGTACCGTATACACCTGTGGAGTTACTGTGCTGCAAGTATAATATTGCATGCCAGCTATACTTTAATAAAAAGTTGTTTTTCCATTAAAGTAATTTTGAAAGTTCGTGGCTGACCAGACCACTGTCACCATAATAAACATTTCCGTGGCGCCGTGAGGTTTTCCCAGTGTTACCTCGTGGAATCACACGGGTGGGAACTGTAAAGACTGGCGGCCGTGGTAAAGAGCGGCTGGCGATGGAGATGACAAATGGGGACGGCTCCCAGCAGGAAGGCGGAGAGGTGGCCGCGGCCTCTCAGGGCCGCTGGACGGAGGGAGGGGTCCGGCTACGGTGCGCGGTGCCTGTTTCGGTGTCAGGAGCGACCTGGATGGAGGGGGGCTCCTCGCAGGACCCAGGCCCAGGAGGTCTTCTTGGGGCACCTGGAGCAGAGCTGGCAGCCCCCGTTGCAAACAGCTGTGGAGGGCGGTGGCTTCCCGCAGGCGCTGTAGACAGTCAGAGAGGTTCCCCTCCATCTTCCTAGAGAGGCAGGTGGGGCTCTCAGTGGCGCTGGGGAGAGAAGGGGTGCTGAGAGCCTCCCAACCAGAGGAGTCGCTTCACTCCCGGTTCCGCTCCCTGACCCGGAGGCGGCGCTGCGTTCGGAGGCCCAGCGCGGCCACCAGGAAGGAGCCCCCTTCTTCTCCGCTCTCTCCCAGGCGTCCATGCTCAGGCACTTGCCCATCCTCTCTCCCGGCGGGTCCCAGAGCTGCAGGGAAGCCCCCCCCAGAGGACCCCTGGGACCCGGCCCGCGGAGGCCAGGCCGCTCCTGGCACAGGCACTCAGAGTCCCAGTTAGGGACGGTGGGGGGCCCAGGTAGGCAGAAGCTGCAGCCTGAGAACACGCTGATGGGATACAAAACCCAGACGCGAGTGTGGTCTTCCAGAAGCATCCACATGGACTCGGCACCCACATGGGCCACATTCACACTCTTCATTCAAGTGAGTCACTTCTGAAATCATTTTAAACAGCTTTTTTAAAAAAATATATTTTTATTGATTTCACAGAGGAAGGGAGAGGGAGAGAGAGAAGCATCGATGATGAGAGAGAATCATGGGTTGGCTGCATTCTGAACCCCCACGCCCCTTACTGGGGATCGAGCCCCCAGCCCGGGCATGTGCCCTGACCCGGAATCGGACTGCGACCTCCTGGTGCATATAGGTCAGTGCTCGACCCCTGAGCCAGGCCGGCAGGCACTTCTGAAATGACTTTAAAGGGGGGCATGCTTTGTCCCTGAATGACCTCTTCTATCTTAAAAGGTCATCAAAACCATTGAACACTGGCTACTGCTTGTGAGAAGTGTCTGAATTAACCCAGAGTCCCCTGCACCGATTCCTGGGCAACTTAAGCCCCGGCCAGAGGAGACCGACCTTGACCGTGGCCGGAGCTCATCTCTGCGGGGTAAGAGCAGCCACTGTGGCCTGGTCCTCCTGCCAGCGTCCTGTTGGTGGCTGAGTGTCACACACCAGCTCCACTGTGCATTCCGCTTCCTGCCTTCCAAGGGTTTACTGAGACCCTCGGTAAAAATCCAAGCTGAATGGGGGGATGGGCGGGACGTGGGGATAAGAACACATATGTAATAACTTAATCAATAAAAAAATTTAAAAATATATATATCCAAGCTGAGTCCTCTGGCTGCTCCCACCCCTCCCAGGCCCCAGGCCCACCCTTGCACCACCCTGCCCCTCCCAGGCCCCTGGAGAAGAGGAAACTCTCAGACCTGTGTGTGCGTGCGTGTGTGTGTGTGTGTGTGTGTGTGAGAGTGTGTGTGTGTGTGCATGTGTGTGAGTGTGTGTGTGAGTGTGTGTGTGTATGTGTGTGTGTGTGAGTGTGTGTGTGTGAGAGTGTGTGTGTTTATGTGTGTGTGAGTGTGTGTGTGTGTGTGAGTGTATGTGTGTGTGTGTGGCTTGCCTCACCCCTGTGATCCTGTGTGCTGGGAGGGGCGTGCGGGCAGCTGGACTCGCCTTCCTCTGGGTATGACTTGCTCCACAAGCAGCTTCGGGCACTAAGCTCTCCCCGGTTCTGGGTTCCAGATCCAGTGGCTTTTCTTCGTTGTGACGCATGTGCGAGAGCCAGGCCCGGGAGCAGCCTGGGAAGGTGTCCTTCGCAGGTGACCGAGGCCCCTCTGTGCCCCCAGCTCCAAACGCCGGGCAGACCCCACAGGGCTTCGGGGAGACCTGCAGGGGCTGCAGGGCCGGTGCAGGTGCGGAGGTGGTGGTCCCTGCAAGGTGGCGCGTCACATGTCACCTGGGAATCTCTGCCAACCGGGCAGCGTCCACCTGCCCAGAAGCCCAGCGGCACCCTCCCCGCGCGAGTCCCAGTGACATGCAGGTGCTGTGAACCGTCTCCTCAGCTCTGCGGCGGCCGGGCAGGGCATCCCGAGGTCTCAGAGTCAGGGGTGCTGCCTGGTCCTGGGGGGAGGGTCACACCGCTTCTGCAGCCACCACCCCCCACCCCCCAACGGAGGGCGGGTCTGGGGTCCGGTCCTGAGGCCCGAGTGCCCCGCCCTGGTGGCGACCTGCTCAGGGAGCCCAGAGCCGGACATGTGCTCAGGATGAAGACAGAAAGCCTGGCTCTGAGGATCGCACGGGCTGAAACCGCACACTCACGTCTAGTCAGGGAAACGCGTTCATCTCGGCCAACATGACCTTTTTATAAAATATATGTTTGTTTTGACTTGGGAGAGAGGAAGGGAGAGGGAGAGAGAGAATCGGCGGTGGGCTGGGCTGCCTGCTGCTCGCCCCACACTGGGATGGAGCCCACAGCACTGGCTTGGGCACTGACCTGGAATCGAACCCTCACCTCCTGGTTCAGAGGTCCACGCTCAACCGGCGCACTGAGCAGCGAGTGAGCTAGCGGCGGAGAACAAAGCCAGCAGCTTTGAATAGATTTGTCTCCCCCTAAAAAAATCATGTTGTTCCCAGAACATAAAAACGCAAGAATAAAAATCGTTTAAAAACACACTTTTTAAATTTAATTTTTTTTAAATAGCGACATTGTGTGATTGAACATCTCTCAGGAGGAGGCGGTCTGGGAAACACCCCACGCGGGACTCGGTCAGCCTCAGCTCTGGGGCTGAGTCCCCGGCTTCTCCGAGGCGGGGAGCATGTCACAGCTCAGCTGCGTGAGGAGCGTTTATTAAAATCAGAGCATTTTGTGGCTAAAAAGGACACCCGAGACTCCATGGGCCCAGTTCCTCTCTTGGCGATACAAGGCCTAAGGCCTGAGGCCCGTGGTCTGGACCTCGCGAGGTCTGGGCAGGTGACCGCCCATTGGGCCAGGCCTCACCTGGTCACAGGTGCACGCGAGCCCCAGCGCCGCCCTCCTCCTCCCACCGTTACACCCCCCCGACGGGGAGGGCAACCTGCAGACGGCACAGCTTCCGGCTGTGAGAACAGTTCTGGGGGCGGCCAGCCTGTGGGCTCGGGCCAGTCCCATCTGACATGACACACGGAAGAGCAAAACCAGGCGAAACTGCAGCCCCCGGGCGAGGCGGCTTCCACAGCAGCCTGAGCCCACGGAGCTCCACGTGACCGTGCGGCTGTTCCCACTTCCCAGGTGAGAAGAGCAAGGCTCCAAGAGACTAACTGATCCCTCGGACGTGTGTCTCCAACAGTCCTTCCCCGGGCTAAGTCCGCTCTCTCACCCCCGGTGCTGGGCGGCGTCCAGAAATCCACCTTGGCGACACTCCGGGTTCCGATCAACCTACACTGGGGCTGTGTGCAGCGTGAAGCCCCCCTTTTCTCACTCTCGGGTCTCTTGGGCCAAAGAAAGGGGACCCCTCCCCCAGAGAACCTCACAGCTAGAAGGAGGGGTCCCCCCCAATGTGTGCCTACTTGCCTTCTGCCTGGCAGGTTTGAAGAACCGGGCATTTGTTTCCAAAACCACATGTAGCAAAGACTGATGCCAGCCCAGCGGCCCCAACCATTTCCACCCCCCCCCCACCATGAGAGCAGCTGTGCAGGAGGTGGGGCAGGGGGTGGGGGGCTCCTGCAGGAACGCCATGAGCTAAAGCTGCCTGTGAAAGCGAGGTCCGTGGCAGCAGCACATCCTATATAATAAAAGGCTAATATGTGAAACGACCAGTTGCTATGATGCACACTAACCACCAGGGGGCAGACGCTCAACACAGGAGCTGCCCCCTGACAGTCAGTGCGCCAGAAGCCAGGCTCACTGCTGGTGAGCACAGCGGCAGTGGCGAGAGCCTCTCCTGCCTCCGTGGCATCCTCTGAGGGCTCCTGGACCGCGAGAGGGCGCAGGCTGGGCTGAGGGAGCCCCCCCCCCCACAGTGCACGAATTCCGTACACTGGGCCTCTAGTGTCATAATAAGTGTGCATAGCGACAAGTGTCCCTAGACGTCCATGTGACCCATCGTGAGGCATGTAAACACCCCATCACTGCGTGGTACACTCGAGACTAACGTCATATTGTTTGCCAGTCACACTTGGGTTTGAAAGATGTTCTTAGACCCCCAGAGTCAGCAGGGCCTCTCCGCAGCCACCCGGACGGGACGTCACAGGTGTCCTTTCCGACCTCAGGCCCCGGGGAAACGTCTTGTGGTTCACACTCAGCTCCGGCTGACGCTCAGCCAAACACACTCATCTCTGGCGCCGCACTCGCCACTTTAAAGAACGCCCGTGTCCTTTCCGCCTTTTCCTCCATCTCAGCGGAGAATGCAAAGCGAAAACAAGCAAATAAATAAGGACATCAGTTCCACCCAAACAGCTTTGTAATTGGTTTAATTTTAAGGCGTGTGGCGTTGATGAGATCACGGTTAACATCTGAAAGTGCCAGGTTAGCAGTAGTGACAGAGGGTAGTCCATGCACGTACCCAGTTTGAAGGTGACATCGCAAAGCTCGCCTTACACATCTGGCTCCTAAGCAGCGGTGACGCGTGTACTGGTGACACGTGCAGACGCCGCGACTCTCCTTGGACGTTGCCCGCTGGGTCCCAGACCAGTGAGACCCCATCTGACCTTCCTCCAAACGACCCCCATCGCGCTGGCGCAGTCTCTTTCTTTAATGAGCATTTGAGCGGGAGCGACAGGCCCCGATCCGCTCTCCAGGAGGGTTTCTGAGATGAGTGTCAATGTCAGAGGAAGGCGGGCAAGTAACACTGAAGCCCTGGGAGGTCTTGTCCTCCCGCCTGGGGCCTGAGCGGAGCCCCACCGGCCCACACCGAGGGCTGCGGGGACGCGGGCGGGGAGCCCCGGCTGCCAGAAAGCTCTGCCTCAGTGGTTTCCACTTCCTCCCAGCCCCACCGGTTACCAGAACCGCCGCTGTCGCCGTGAACTTCATCTCTCTGGGTTTTCCCATCCTGATCCCGAGATGACATGACAAAGGGCAGAGCAGCAGCGAGAACCAGGCTGGCCCACGGGTCACTGAACAGGCGCAGTGCCCGGGCTTAGAGACAGCGGCCAAGGGCCGGGATCTAGGGCTCGATTCACCTGTAACCCAGGGCAGGGAATTCTCTCCCTGAGGCTGAGGCTGAGAGTCCCCCTGGGGGCAGGTCTCCGTGTGAGGGGAGGGGAGAGAAGGAGGGGAGCAGGGCTGGGATGCAGGCTCCCCTGGGCCCTGAAGCGAGGGCATCACCTCGGCAGACCGGGGCCAGCACAGCTCCTGGTCCCTGCCGGTCCCTGCGGGTCTGTGGACTCCCCCGCTCTCCACCCTGGAAACCCGGTGGCAAGCACCTCCCTGGCCCTGCATGGCCGGCGGTTTGTTCTGGGTCCTCCACAGCGATCACCGAGGCATCACAAGAGGCCCCCTCGCCAGTCCTTCAAAATAACGTACTGCAGTATCAGGCAGGAATGAAGTGTTGGGGGGGGGAGGGGGGCAGGGGGGGGCGAGAAGAGAGAGACACGGAAGGTCTGGAGACGCCCAAGTCGGTTATCAGTGGTTATCTCAGGGCAGTGAAATTTCAAGTGATCTTTTTCTTCTATCTCTCTACTCTCTGACATTGTGTTAAAATGTTAAAATCGGCACCTGTTACTGGGTAATTACAAAAACAGCAGTTTCATTCTGAAAAAAGTTAAAATACTATTAGAGAGAAAAGCAGGCTAACGACTAGAGAATATCAGAGGCAGACGCCGTTTTCATTAAAGGAGGCACTGAGCCCAAACCTGATTTGCTTTGGAACTTAAACTGCAAAACACGTGCCCTGAGCATCCCGACGCCGGTGACCGTCAGAGGCGGCGACGAAGAGGAACGACAGTCGGGGGGACAGCAGGCAGCGCCGGTGCTGCTCAGAGGCACGCGGGAGGGGACGTGACAGCCCCGTGCCGTTTGGTGGTAAGAGGGCCAGTCTGGGGCGTTACTAAAACGGGGTGCTCTCCGGCGAAGGGTGGCTATTGCGGGAGACGCAGAGAGCACCGTCCAGAGCCGCGCCGGCTGGGCCAGGCCAGGCCCCTTCACTTCATCCTCTTGGCCACGTCCGAGTAGGCGAGCTCGATCTCCCGGTCGGCCGGGCACGTGTTGGTGAACTCGTCCCGGGCATAGGCGTTTCTCAGGTACCTGGAGATGCCCGTCATTTCAGACGGAAATTCAAAGTCTCGGTACCGCTTGGCCACGATCTGAAAATGAAGGGGAGACGGTCAGAGGGGAACCCACCAGCATGGCCACTCGAGGAGACGGCGCACTCCCTGAGGGGGGCCCTCTGCCACCCCAAGGCCCCGGGGCCCGGGTGACGCTGACTTCGCAGGGGACACACTGGGGACGGGGCAGGTTAGAGAGGTACCGGCCTCCACACAGTGGCCCCAGGCCACGCTGCCCCCAGTTCTCACAGCCACCCGGCTCTGTGTCCCGTGGACTCCCCTGCGGCCCCACAGATTCCTCTCCGGGGGCTGTGCTCCCGGGGGCTGGGGGTGAAGGATTCAGGATGGATCTTCAGTTCGGACTGTGCTCAGTCCTCTGTGAAGTCCACGCGGGGCCTCCTGGATCCCACGTGTCTGTGTGAGGCCTGCAGACACCCCGCCTTCTGCCACTGAGGGTCGTTGCATTGTGGTCGGCCGGGTGCAGAGGACAGACTCAAGTCCTCACCCCGGGGACATGGTAGGGGCAGGGAACCGACAGGAAATGTCACGGACAACACAACGGTGCGATGTTCCCTTGGCTGCAGGGGTGCTGTTGGGGAGGTAGCCACAAAGGAAGTGTCCCCCGTGAGGATATTGTCCGTGTCCTAGGGCTGCCCTGACAGCACCACGCGCTGGGCGGCTGACAACACAACTTCCTTCTCCGAGTCCTGGTGGACTGAAGTCCAAGATCGAGGTGTCAGGGGGCCGCGCCCTCTGCAGGCCGGGGGGGACTGTGTCTGGTCCCCCTCCCGGTTCCTGCCGGTTCCCGGTCCCGTGACAGCAGAACACCGCTCCTCATGGTTTTCGCCCTGTGTCTCTGTGCCCAGTGTCCCCCTTTTTATAATCATATTGGTTGGGGCCCCCCGACTCCAATATAACCTCACGTGACCCTACTAGTCAGACAGGAACCGCCAAGACCCTGTTCCCAAATCAGGTCACGTTCCAAGGTCCTGGCGTTGGCGCTTCACCATATGAATTTAGGGGACACAGCTCATCCCCTCACAGGGATCTGGGGCTACAAAAACCAGCTCTGATCTGTGCGCTGGATCTGGGGTGTCTGAGTGAAGCCACCTGGGGCTTAACCACAGACTAGAAGGTCTTCGGGCTTGTTTCTCAGATGGGGGGTGGCCGGCAGCCACGGACGCGGTGTGGCCGCAAACAGGACGCGTGGCCTGGAGAAAGCCCCTGCTTCGCTTCCCGTCTCCCCCTGGAGTCCCTGCCCACTGGTGCCCGTGGCGGCCATCCGCTCTCCTGGCGCTTGCGTTTGCCCGCTTTCTCTCTGATCGCGACTTCTGTTTGTTTTGAATATATATTTTTATTGATTTCAGAGAGGGAGGGAGAGGGAGAGAGATAGAAGCATCAATGATGAGAGAGAAGCATCGGTCGGCTGCCTCCTGCACGCCCTACACCAGGGATCGACTCTGGAACCCATGCATGTGCCCTGACCGGGAATCAAACCGTGACCTCCTGGTTCATAGGCCAACACTCAACCGCTGAGCCATCCGGCCGGACAAGGGCCCATTGTTTAAACTGAAGGCCTGGGGCATCCTTCAGTTCAAAGTGACTTTCCCTCTGCGCCCCCTTTTTTTGGTTTCCCTTCCTGTCCCCTTGTGCCTGGTTGTGTCCATCTGGAGCCTCCCTCCGGGTTCCTTTCCGCTTGGTTTGGGGCGGTTTTCTCAGGCCCACCCTCCAAGCCCCTGGCTCACGCCTGCACTGTCCATTTCTACTTCCTGTGGCCTCTCATCTAGCCTCTGCGTCTGAAGTGAGTTATTTGTCTTCTTCCTGAGCTCTGCCTGCCTGATTGTCCTCTTCTCAGTGACGTTGTATTTATTTTTGACATCTGCGTGTTGCCTTTGAGTTTTTTTCTCCAAAGATCCATGTACTCCTCCATTTCTCTGAGGCTGTAGAGACACGTCTGTCTGGAATGTTCCGTAATTTATGGGAGCAATTCTTCATCAGATGCGTGTTTCCACTGCCTCTCTCTCCAGTTTCCTGTCTCCTTACCCTCCCCTCCCCTTTTTGATCATCTGCTTCCACGTGAGTTCTTTCTGGTTGTGAATCATCTTTGAACAAGGAAGACCCATTGCGCCAACCATGTGCTTAACACCAGTGTGAAGGGCCCAGGGAGTGAGACAGGGCCGCTGGTTGGCCAACTTGGATATTTACCCTCAAACAGTCTCTCCAAAGACTGCTCTACACTCTGTCACAGGGGACGCGTTAGGGTCAGGGTTACCGTTAGGGTCAGGGTCCAGGGGAGGCATCCTCCGCTCTGAGGCTCACCGTTTAGGCAGGAGGCCACCTTGGCTGAAAATGAAGCTCAGGCCCTGGTGTATGTGGCTCAGTTGGTTGGAGCATCATCCTGGGCACCAGGAGGTCACAGGTTCAATTCCCGGACAGGGCACTTAACTAGGTTGCAGGTTTGATCCCCAGTTGGGGTACAGTCTGGGCGTGTATGGGAGGCAACAGATAGATGTATCTCTCTCACATCGATGCTTTTCTACCTCCCCCCTCTCTAAAAAGAAAGAAAGGAAGGAAGGAAGAAAGAGAAAGTGAAAGAGAGGAAGGAAGGGAGGGAGGGAGGGAAGGAGGGAGGGAGGGAGGGAAGGAGGGAAAGGAGAAGAAAGAGCGAGAAAAAGGAGAAAGGAAGGAAGGAAGGAAGGAAGGAAGGGAGGAAGGGAGGGAGGGAGGGAGGGAAAGGAGGAGAGAGAAAGAGCGAGAAAAAGGAGAAAGGAAGGAAGGAAGGGAGGGAGGGAGGGAGGGAGGGGCAAGCTCAGGTCATTTACGTCTCGTCAGCAGCCACAAAGCAAAACGCCACTTCCCTTCTCTCCTCCACTGCACCTCCCGCCCTGTCCTCTGGGTCAGGGGACAGTGAGAGAAAGCAAACAAGGTGCCACCGTGGCTCCTCCTCCAGCCCTGCCTCCCAGAGGCCTCCGCTCCCAGGTGATCTCCGCCTCCTCGCTCTCGGGCTGCGGGATGGACCCCAGCGCCCCCCGGCCTTGCTGAAGACCGGACGCACGCCGTCCCTGCGGCGGTCACTCTGGGTGGCGTCCCTCAGTCCTGCGCTGGAGTCTGTCCCTTCCTGGTCGTGTGACAGACGGAGCCAATGCTGGGTTTCAGGACGGGAATAAATGCCAAAGCCCTCTGTCAGACCCTCCTCTTTCACCATCAATCCCTTCAGACTGACTCTCCTGTCCTGTGGGAAATGCTCGGCCGGCGGGACCGCGAGGCTGTGTGGTATCTGAGTGCCAAGTGGCTTCGGAGACTCGGCTGATGGGTTCTATATGGGAGCCACGGACGGCTTTACTTCGCTCTGAACCCTTTGTTCAAACTGAAATGTGAAATGCTTTTGTCACAGGAGCACCATCGCCAAGGCCGCAGGCGGGAGGGTTAACACGCTCTCATTACGTTTCAGGTGTCAGCACTGGCAACGTTACTTACATTGTCGTTATAACATTGCAAAGCTATTTATTATGCTCTCTTCAGAACCCTCCCTTGTGGGACCAGCAATATCTTTGAGGCTAGAATTTCACAGGTGCCTTCGAGCACAACAGGAAAGAGAGAAGAGAAAAGAAACCGGGGCAGGGATCGGGCCAGGGGAGGAAGAAGTGCAGGCAGAGCGAGGCGGGGGCAGGGGCGGCGCCCACAGGAGCCTCAGGGCCACAGGCTGTGCGAACCCATCCGTACACCTCTAACTGCCGACTGGGTGTGTATTAGAGCACAGCGTCGCCGTGTAGTCTCTCCCATCCCCCATCCTTCTAGACCAGTGCTCGGCAAACTGCGGCTCGCGAGCCACATGCGGCTCTTTGGCCCCTTGAGTGTGGCTCTTCCACAAAATCCAACTTCTGAGCATGGGCCACGAAGTTTCTTTTCTTTTTTACTTTTTTAATATATTTTATTGATTTTTTACAGAGCGGAAGGGAGAGGGATAGAGAGTTTGAAACATCGATGAGAAACATCGATCAGCTGCCTCCTGCACACCCGCTCCTGGGGATGTGCCCGCAACCAAGGTGCATGCCCTTGGCCGAAATCGAACGCGGGACCCTTCAGTCCACAGGCCAACGCTCTATCCACTGAGCCAAACCGGTTAGGGCTGGGCCACGAAGTTTCAATCGCGCTGTACGTGCGCGCCCACACGTGGTATTTTGTGGAAGAGCCACACTCAAGGGGCCAAAGAGCCACATGTGGCTCTCGAGCTGCAGTTTGCCGACCACTGTCCTAGACCAGTGGTTCTCAACCTTCTGGCCCTTTAAATACAGTTCCTCATGTTGTGACCCAACCATAAAATTATTTTCGTTGCTACTTCATAACTGTAATGTTGCTACTGTTATGAATCATAATGTAGATATCTGATCTGCAGGATGGTCTTAGGCGACCCCTGTGAAAGGGTCGTTCGACCGCCAAAGGGGTCGCGACCCACAGGTTGAGAACCGCTGTTCCAGACCAAGGACCCAGCTCTGGACCCAGTGGGGTGTGAATAATAAAGATGCCCTCGGAATAAGACTTCTTCCTGGGGCATCTGAGGTCACTGAGGGCCAAGGGCATAGCAGTGGTGACGATGACCTAGTAGCTGACACGTGTAGGTGAAAGGGGCTGGGGTACCCCTGCGGGACAGCCACGGCCCAGCATTCCAGGGGGGACCATCAGCCCCCGGACCTCAGGGCCACCCCCGGAATTCTGAGTTAGACGGTCGGGGGCCAGGTCGAGGGGTTCCCGCTTCCACAATTCCTGTGCCTTCCCGAGCTGAAATCAGCTGAAATCTCGTCTGAATTCTCGTGCAGAAGAACCGCAGTCCCAGGGCATCTCTCAACCCTAATGATGCATGACCCGTGACTTTCACTTCACGCACAACATCTGGGGAGACAGGACGCCAGATGCGGCCGCGGCCGAGCCAGAGAGCTGTCCCTGCTCCCCAGCTGTGGGGTTGATGTTAAGAACTGAGGCTGCTGCCCGGCCAGTGTGGCTCAGTGGTTGAACATCGACCTATGAACCAGGAGGTCATGGTTCCATTCCTGGTCAGGGCACAGGCCCAGGTTGCGGGCTTGATCCCTAGTAGGGGGCGTGCAGGAGGCAGCCGATCAGTGATTCTCTCTCATCATTGATGTTTTTATCTCCCTCCCTCTCCCTTCCTCTCTAAAATCGACAAAAATATATTTAAAAGAAAGAAAAAAGGAGAGAAGGAGAGAGAGAGAGAATATGAACTAACTGAGGTTGTTAACCCCCGCGTGGGAGTGGGCCGGCCCCTCACGGAGCGTGGCTGCCTGGCCGTCACCACACCCGGCGGCCGTCACCACACCCGGCGGCCGTCCCAGTTCATCTCACAGATCCCACTCAGCAGGTCCCAGCCTCAGCGTCAGACGCCGGTGTGACCACGCACCCGCTCCCGTGGCGTTCACGTGGAGAGAGCGACGAGGACGCCCCGAGGGCGGAGGACACCGGACCCCGCGTGTCTGAACCGGGTGGCCGGGCTCCTCGCATTCCGGTCGTGCGCTGTCCCCGGCCACGAGTCAAACGTGCGTGCGCAGCCCCGTCCGGGCGGCGGAGCCACCGACCTTGATGATGTGCAGCTTGGGGAGCAGGTTGCAGTCGGCCAGCGTGAGCTCGTCCCCGTCCAGGAACTTCCTGCCGGACACGGCCACGTCCTCCGCGCCGTCGGCCTCCACCTCGTCGGGCAGAGGGCTGGTCAGGTAGTCGTCCAGCCGCCGCAGGGCCCGCAGCAGGCTCTTCTCGTGGCCTAGGGCAGAGGGGGACGACTGAGCGACAAGGGGGTCGGCCCCTCACAACAGAGGGGGGAGGAGGCTGGCGGGGCCTCACTCCTCCCGGGAAACAATTCTGCCGCCTGCCCCGCGCTGCTGTCTACACCCCACAGCCGCCTACACCCCACAGCCGTCTACCCGCCCCCGGCCGTCTACCCGCCCCCGGCCGTCTACCCCCACAGCCGTCTACCCGCCGCTGCTGCCTACCCACCGCTGCCGCCGACCCCCCGCTGCTGCCTACCCCCCGCTGCCGCCTACCCCCACTTCTGTGTCTAGAACTCACTCATCTCTTCCCAAGTCTTTATGGAAACCCTATCGTGGAGCAGGCCCTGGCGGCAGCATCCCTTAAACTGACTCCGGGTGCAGCTGGGCACGGCACGCGGGCCGAGTGGTTCGCCCTAAAACAGCGTCGCCAACTGCTGGTCCGTGGGCCACTGATGGTCCGTGAGGTCCGAAAGGTTGGCGACCGCTGCCCTAAACATGGTGCTTTCCGGCTTCCAAGCCCTAGAAGCGCGGTGTCTCCGAAACCCACTGCAGGTCCAGGTGGAGGCACTTTTCCCTCATCGCTAGACACAGGCTCCCGCTGTGCCATGAGGCGCGGTTCCCGGGACCCCGAACCACACAGAGGCCGAGGGGAGGCTGGAAGCAGAGCCCCGGGAGGCGGCAGACACTCACTCTCGTGTGCATCCTTCTTGGTGTTCTTTATAAACGCTGAGAACTTGGCAAACACGTCATCCCCAGCGGAGTTAGACTCGGGGTGCTGGGTCCCCAGCTTAGGGTACCTTGAAAAATTCAACATGGGGACATGGGGATGTCACAGAGGAGCGATGCTTGAGCAGGGATGACACCGAGGGGGTGTGTCTTTCTCTGAGTGGATACAAAAACAAAAACTTTCCCTGAGTGCTGTCCTAAGCGTTTCATCTCCAAGGCCTGGAGCCACCAGGGCAGGGAGAAAGGTCTAACCCAGTGGTCGGCAAACTCATTGGTCAACAGAGCCAAATATCAACAGGACAACGACTGAAATTTCTTTTGAGAGCCAAATTTTTTAAACTTAAACTATATAGGCAGGGACATTGTTATTAACTTAATTAGGGTACTCGTAAGGCTTAGGAAGAGCCACACTCAAGGGGCCAAAGAGCCGCATGTGGCTCGCGAGCCGCAGTTTGCCGACCACGGGTCTAGACTGATTGCTCTCGGCCTGAGCACAGGGCTCACCTGGCCGCACTGGTCTTCGCTCCCTCCCTGCTCAAAGGAAGGTGCGGGCCTAGAAGGTTCCATTCCGGGTCCAGGCTCTAGGGCATGGTATGCCAGCATGCTCTCCCTCCCTTCCAGCCAAGCGCCTAGGACGTGGCCCACCCACACGGCACTGACCACCCCCCACTTCCTGCCTTCGAACCCGACCTGCCAAGCTGCAGGCTCAGAGCAAAGCCCGGCCCACTGGGGGGTGGGGTGGGGGGTTCTAGTCCCACTCTGTTGGCTGTGGCGCACCCCGGGGGTGGGGGGACGGGCAGCGAGGAGTGACTCCCACGGCCAAGGCTTTCGAGCTGCCTGGGAAGCGGGTACAGTGGGGACCGGCCGTGAGGCTGCCCCCTAAGGCCTACCTCGGGGGAGCCAGGCGCTCCTCCAAGAACTCCTCGATCTTATTCACGTCCGTCTTGACTTCCCCATCGAACGTCATGAAAGGCGGGTTGGTCCCCGGAGCGAGGTTCTGCAGGTCGGCGGGCTTCCTAAGGGGAGCGGGGCAGGGGGGGAAGGACAGCAGCCTTGGTCAGCAGCCGCCAGGGCCGAGCTCCGTTTCCAAGGTGTGGCGTGTCCCCCCCATTAAAGAGAACCCACCGCTGAGAACGTAGAGGAGACGAGGCCTTGGCGTGTGTCTCAGGGCAGTGGCCGTGTGGCCCGCTCTGGACACGGAGGTGAGAGTGGGCTCTCCCCAGGCCCGGCCAGGAGTGGAGCTCACGGGCCTGTGGGAAGCTATGGCTGACCAGGAACTGGGGAGCAGGTTCCTTCTGGCGCCCCAACTCCTACTCCTTCCTGATTCCCTCTGACCCGGGCCTGTGACTGCTGCTCACCCACAGTCGGGCCAACGCAGGTTCCTGGCTGAGGATGGACATGCCCGGACAGCGCCGTGTGTGTGTGTGTGTGTGTGTGTGTGTGTGTGTGTGTATGTGTGTGTGTGTCTGCTGCTCACCCACACTCAGGCCAACGCGGGGTCCTGGCTGAGGATGGACATGCCTGGATAGCGCCGTGTGTGTGTGTGTGTGTGTGTGTGTGTGTGTGTGTGTGTGTGTGACTGCTGCTCACCCACACTCAGGCCAACGCGGGGTCCTGGCTGAGGATGGACATGCCTGGAGAGCACCGTGTGTGTGTGTGTGTGTGTGTGTGTGTGTGTGTGTGTGATTAAGCCGTTATTTCGATAACGCAGGAACCTTGTCTTACCTTTTCAGGTCCACTGTTGTCACATTAAATATGACGCCCTTTAGCCAGAGAATCATGAAGAGGCGCTGAGAGAAGGGGCAGTTGCCGATGCTCTCCCCGTCACAGCCGGCCTGCAAGGAGAGACCACGTGGGAGCCAGCCTCGCAGCCACCGATGGAGGCCGCAGTGCGCACCCAAACCACTGCACATGTGTGAGTGGTCACGGTGCTGTGAATACACCTCTCTAGGCCTCTGGGCCAAGGGGGAGGGTGGGGGAAGGGCGAGGACACCCGCACACGCCCCCCCGCCCCCCCCCGCCCCCCCCCCACCACAACTACCCGCCTCGCTGGGCCTCCAGTAGCCGTGCAGAGTGTAGGCGGTGAGAGGGAACTCCCTTTGTCACCAAAGGCAAAGCAGAAGGCGCTCTGTCTCTGTTCTCCTCTCCATCACACACCTCCCCCACCCCACCCCACCACCGTGGCTCTCCATCCTCTCCTGCACACACTTTCCCCCTCCCCCCAGAGGCCACACACCTCCCCCTCCCCCCCGCCCCCAGTGGCCCTCCATCCTCTCCTGCACACACCTCGCCCTCCGCCCTCCGGGGTGACCGTGCTGAGAACAGACCATCAGCCTGTGCCACAGAGACACAGGCCAGCCCTCTGGGCTGCGCTCGGCTGGGAAGGGGGACTGGGACCACCTGCGCCCTGAGCACCCTGGACACGATGCAACTTTCTGAGCTCCCTGGGGCCTGCACAGCTTCCACCCCTGCCTCCGATTCCCAGGAGCAGAGAGATGGGAGCCATTGGGCGCACACGGTAGATTATGACACAGGGGGCGCCCAGGGCAGAAGGTAATGAAACCATTCCTCTGGTGACCCCAAGCCGGTCACATCCACCCACATCCCCAAACGCAGGCACAGCGCGTACTGAGCATGCGCCCCGCGGAGGAGAAAGGCTGGCGGAGAAGAGAGGGGGACGCAGGAAACGAGGTGGCGGAATCCAGACTAAAAACGGCGGTCCTGAGCCTCGCCCCTCGTCCACCTTCCTCACGCCACAGGTCTCTGGCGAGGTTGTGGTGCTGATAAGATGATAGTGGAGCCCGGCCGGCGTGGCTCAGTAATTGAGTGTCGTGTGGACCCAGGAACCAGGAGGTCACGGTTCGATTCCCGGTCAGGGCACATGCCCGGGTCGCGGGCTCCATCCCATGCAGGAGGCAGCCGATCCATGATTCTTTCTCATCACTGATGTTTCTATCTCTCTCTCCCTCTCCCTTCCTCTCTGTCTAAAAAAAAAGAAACAAAAGAAGGGAGGGAGGGAGGGAGGGAGGGAGGGAGGGAGGGAGGAAGGGAGGGAGGGAGGGAGGGAGGGAGGGAGGGAGGGGCCTCAGGAAAACTGGGCCATTTCAGGAGGGCTTAGCGAGGTGGGTCCCTGACTTCGGTGTTAAGTCACCGGGAGTGGCTGTTAGTAACGAGATGCCCCTACACGTCAGTCAACAAGAATGAAAGACCCACAACCCAACTTTAAAGCCTTGATCAGCCTGTTCACCAAAGGTGGAATGCCAGTGTCCACTGAGACACAGGAAGGTTCTTGCCGTCATCAGCCAGCCGGCCGGGCAAGCGGGAACCACGGAGGGACCCGCTGCACAGCTGCCAGGCGGCTACAGCGGAGAGGCCGGCAGTACCACACCACGAGGGAACGGGAAGGCAGAGCACTGGTCCTGCTCGCAGTGACCTACCAGAGCCAAGGAGCATTGGCCCAGCGACCCAGCGACCCACTGCCACCAGAGAGGAGCGCATACGGGCACAAAAGACACCACAGGAACCTTCTTAGACTGAGTGTGACAGCCAAACCTGGAGGCACCCGGTACCATCCAGAGCCGACGGAGTCTTACTTCAATATGAGAGAGAGAGAGAAATATTAATTCAAAAGAGCACAGCCCGGCAGGTGTGGCTCAGGAGGTCAGGGTTCGAGCCCGGTCAGGGCACAGGCCCGAGTTGCCAGCTTGATCCCAGTGTGGGGTGTGCAGGAGGCAGCTCATCAATGACTCTCTCTCATCGTTGATGTTCCTATTTCTCTCTCCCCCTGTCTCCTGAGTCCGGGTCCTGGTGTAACGCATCTTAATGTGGGGCCATGCACCCTGCCAGCCCTGCCTGCGGGGCTGGATGCGGCTCCAGGCCCGGGGCAGGATGGGCCCCTGCAGCCAGCAGCCTTCCCCCGGGGTGTCCACCTTCCCCGGGGCATCCGCAGGGGGCTCCACAGGCCTCCCCACCTTTCGTCCCTAACACCTCAAGCCCAAGCCAGGGTTCTCCCTGGAAAGTGCTCTCACCGTCTCCTAATCCCGGCGGCTACGCCTTTGGACAAATAGAGCGGGAGGAGAAGTACCGTCTTTAAACAGTAAGAAGGGCCCTGGCGTGTGCTCAGTGTCAGACGGGCGGGCCTGGGGCTCGGTCCGGTCCAGGCAGGACCTGGCTGCAGGCTGGTTCCCCAGCCCCAATCGGCGTGTGTGGGAAGCAGCCCATCAGTGCGTCTCTCTCCACACCCATGTCTCTCCCCGACTTCCCTTCCATTCTCTGAAAATCAACTGAAAAAATATCCTCGGTGAGGGTTTAAAAATATAATAATAAAATAAAATAAATAGAAACTGCCATTGTCACCGGCCTCTCTAAAGCCTTAGAGTCCTTTCTAGGCTCCTTCCCAGAACCCAACAGGGACCAACCGTGGCCTCAGCACCCACAGCTTAGAGACGAGGTGAAGCTCTGCGGGCATTTTCCCTGCACACGTTCCCCTGTGGCCGTACAACGGGCTGTGGCGACCCAGCACGGCCGGCGGCCTGAGGCCGTCACCCATTCCAGAACAGCGGGCGCCACCGGTGGGCCATGGGGTCCGAAAAAGGGTGTCCCAAAATTCACGCAAGATTTGAATTTTGCGTGAGCATTAACAACAACAAAAAATAAATAAAAGCCTCATTTTACTTGGTTTAGTGAATCAGATTCTAATATCTGCTGCCCTTTGATTTCAATCCCTTTAATTTGATAAGCATGACCAAGTACCAATGATGGCCCAGGAGCAGGGACTATGAAGACCAAGGAAGACCACGGCTTTGTGTCTGTGCCAGCAAAGCCGTGGAAGCCATTTACCCAATGTGCTATTCCATACATAACCCTACACTGTACACTTTATGCATCAATAAAAAATTTACAATTTTAATTATAAACCTGTGTTTTCTATCAAAATTACTTCTTGCGTGAATTTTGGGACACCCTTTAGAAGATTCTAGAAGAATCAGCCAGCTGCCAGGGCTACAATACAACCACATTCACATAACCCGGGTTGCTCTAAAATTGCTTTCTGTCTGGCCTGTTGTAATGATGGGGTTACGGGACACAAGAGGGTTCCGGGACAGGAGGGGTTCCGGGACAGGAGGGGGTTCTGGGACAGGAGGGGGTTCCGGGACAGGAGGGGGTTACGGGACAGGAGGGGGTTCTGGGACAGGAGGGGTTCCGGGACAGGAGGGGGTTCCGGGACAGGAGGGGGTTACGTTCTGGGACAGGAGGGGGTTCCGGGACAGGAGGGGGTTATGGGACAGGAGGGGGTTCTGGGACAGGAGGGGGTTCCGGGACAGGAGGGGTTCTGGGACAGGAGGAGGTTCCGGGACAGGAGGAGGTTCCGGGACAGGAAGGGGTTCCGGGACAGGAGGGGGTTACATTCTGGGACAGGAGGGGGTTACGGGACAGGAGGGGGTTACGGGACAGGAGGGGGTTCTGGGACAGGAGGGGGTTACGGGACAGGAGGGGGTTACGGGACAGGAGGGGGTTACGGGACAGGAGGGGGTTACGGGACAGGAGGGGGTTATGGGACAGGAGGGGGTTCCGGGACAGGAGGGGGTTATGGGACAGGAGGGGGTTACGGGACAGGAGGGGGTTATGGGACAGGAGGGGGTTACGGGACAGGAGGGGGTTATGGGACAGGAGGGGGTTACGGGACAGGAGGGGGTTCTGGGACAGGAGGGGGTTACGGGACAGGAGGGGGTTATGGGACAGGAGGGGGTTATGGGACAGGAGGGGGTAACGAGGGCAGCTCGCGGAGCCCCACCCTCTCCTCCCCCCCCCCCCCCCCGGAGCAGCCACGCCCACACTCTCCATCTTGCTTCTCCACTTTCTTGGCTCGACCTTCTTTCTAGAAAATTCTTTGTGGGCCTATGTGGTAAACACGTTCTGCGAAGTCAGCACTTTACCCGTGTGGTGGAAAGCAAGCTGGGGAGAGGAAATGGAGGCAGGTCCCTGGCGATGTCCTAGTCCCTTCCCTGAGGCCCGGCCCTCTGCCGTGGGGGGAAGATGCGTGTCTTGCGTGTGGGGGGCGCTCTGGGCCCGCAGGCCTCCGGGCAGCTGTCTGCTTGGCCCCGTCCCAGGGACGTGGAGGAAACGGTGAGTGCCGGTGGCCCGTGTCGGGCCACTGTTCGGAGGGACGGAAGCTGAGGAAACGCAGCGGCCGGCCAGGGCTGGGGGAGGCGTGGGCAGCCACCGAATCCGCTCTCCTGGGACAGGAACAAAGTGGCCAAAGGGCGGGCCAGGCCTCCGCTCCGCTGGCCGCCCGCCCCGCGGAAGGCTGGACGCAGCGCTGCCAGAGGAAGGGTCCGAGCCAGCCCGTGGGAGGCGGCTCCCTCACTCCGACCCACCCACGGCGTCCCTGCCTCTGCCGGTCCTCCGCTGAAGGCGGGTGCCTCCCAGGCCTGGGGGACTGGCCACGGACACACACCTCCGGCTGCACAGTGGCCTCGGCCTGTCACCCGAGCAGTCACCCTCCCAGGCCCCTCGGGTCTTCCCGGGACGTGTCCACGGAGCCGGGTCCCTTCCCTCGCAGACAAGTCCACGGCACGAACAACTGACTCTAGAGTTATAGGAACACCCTTCCTGGTACGAGAGGACCTGAGGGTCACCAGCCACCAGCACGCAGCATGTGGAACGGCTGTGCTTGGAAATGCACGCCCCACGCCCCCACGTGGACCGGGGCCTCTGCACCCAGCACGCACCACACCTGCCATTTGGAGGTCGGGCTGGGGAAATGTGCCACCCCAGCGAGCAGCCTGGCGGGTGGGTGGGGGACACTCCCTGGACTGCCCTTTGCTCCCACATGGAAGCATGCGCAGGGAGAGCTGGGATCTCTGACCCTGACACTCACCCGGTGGCTCCCACAGGCCCAGGCCATAGGCCTGGCACCCCGCAAGCACTGGGACAGCGACAGGGCTCGGCTCCCATGGCTCCTAAGCACCTGGAGCTGGTCATTCCAGAGAGCGCCCCGCCCCCGCCCCCCCCCCCCCCCCGCTCCTCCTTTTCGGGGCACAGGTCTACGAGCCTTCCCCTTCCAGAGGCTCCTGGCTCCCAGTAGGAAGAGATCACCCCATGAGTGACATCCACCTCCACCGTGAGGGAAGAGAATAGATGGTGGGGGAGAGGGGAAGGGGGAAGGGAGAGGGAGCAGGGGAGGTGAGTGGAAGGGAGGGCGGAGGAGAGAGGGAGAGGTACGGAGAGAGTGCAACGCCCTGAGTCCAGGGCAGCACTGTCCTCCCCGAACCTCTCGCCTCATGGTTTGACTGAAAACGCAGTCTTTAAATAGATGGGAGCTTCCTGCCTTTGAGAAATTCTGTAAGTTCAAAGACGTGTGTAATCCTTTCCATTTGCCTGGCAAGCTGAAGTTTGCATTTGGACGCAGCATCCCTTGTCTGGGAGGCAACATGGTCAAGGTCATGGTCACGGGGAAGGTGCTACTGCAGCCAGACCAGACCAGACCAGGAGGGGCAGGGGAGGGGGACGGAGGGGCAGGGGAGGGGGACGGAGTGGCAGGGGCCCCCCTTCCTAGGAATGTGTGGCCTTGAGCAGTTTGTTTGCTCTCCCTGAGCCTCGGCTTCTGCATTTAAAGCAGGAAAACGCCGCTGCCGCCCTCCGTGCAGGACTCTGTGTGAGATGCCGGGTCTCCGGGCACCCATAAAGGCAGTGATTACTGTCATTATCATCATCAACATCATCGTCGTCACTCTTCCAAACCCGTGAGCACAGAACAGGCAATTATGGAATTTAGGGTCCTTTTAACAAGGCTCAATCCGTCTGATTTTCATGCCAACCCGTAGAATCCTTGAAGAACTGGTGATTTTTTCCCCCCCAAAAACGAGCAACGCCTCTGATACCTATCCCAAGGGGGATTAACAACTGAAGTCATTTTCTTAATCGCAAAAGCAGACAGGTCTTCCGCCAGGAGGCAAGAGAGCAGGGCCCTGGCCTGGCCCTGGGGTCTGGGAGTCCCCCCAGCCTCCGGGCAAAGGCCCAGGGGACAGGGCATCCAGGGAGCTGGGGGTGCCTGGCCCCCCTGGCCCCCCGCAGGGCGGACACTGCAAGGGGACACTTTCTTTGCAAGAAGCGGCAGCAAAGGCCTCTGCTGGTGGAGGTTAAAGGGCGGGGCTCCGTCTGACTTTTGCAGTTGCCCTGAGGGAGCCTGAGGGGACCCCGCTGCCGGCGGTCCACTGTCGCCTGGGGAGGGAAGCCCACGCGATGGGGTGTAGGCAACACGCCCCGTTGGGATCTGAGGTTCAGCATGAAGGAAGGTTGTCGTCACACAGGGAGGACCCACAGCCTCACTCACCCTTCCCTGTCCAACGACAGTGTTTTTGAAGGAAACGTCCTCCCAACTCCGTGATTTCTAAGGCGACTTTTCAAAACCAGTAACAGCAAACGCGTACCGCTCTGATTCCACGGAGGGTCCCACACCGTCACGGGCATCCTGGGTTCAATCCTCGCAGACTCTTGCAGGATGTCCTGTTCCTAGTCCCATTTTACAGATGAGGAAACTGAGGCTCAGAGAGACACCGTAACCCACCCGAAGACACAAGCAGGATTCGACGAACAGAGGTCTCCCTTGTCTCCCAGACTGGATCCAGGCACCGGCCCAGCTCCTTTCCAGGCCTCGAGGTGGAAGCCAGGCCTTTCCCAGCCTTCACTGACCAGCAGTCTGTCCCCCGCGGTGTCTCCTCCTTTGAAATCTCTCCGCCCTGGTCTCCAGCCTCCACCCCGCCTCCCGCTGGGTCTTTGTCTGGCATTTCTGGGCCTGAATCCTGCTGGCTGCATCCTGATAGGACCATCGCTCTGCTGGACGCTATTCAGGCACCGACTGGAACGACCCTGCTCCCAGGCAGGTGCCCAGGGCAGGGACCCCGCCAGGGCAGGCCTTCCTCCTCCACGATGGGGGGTCAGGTGCTGCCCGCAGGGTGGGCGGCAGTGACTGTGACATGATGTGGAAGACACACGGAATCATTCCGGACACTCGGAAACCAATAATCCCCCTCCCCCTCCTTCCTTCCCCTCCTCAGCCCTCCCTCCCTCACCTGTCCATCGCTCCTTATTCTGTCTTTCCTTCCCTCCTTCCTGCCTTTCCACTTCCCAATAGATGCCAGTCAAGCCAGTTACTCTCTTCAAACACGATCCCCTCTCAGGCCCCGCTGTGCCCTCCACCTTCCCATGTCACCTTCCCGGGACACCCGTGTCCCCCCACACCCCCTCCCCCCCCCCCCCGCCACGAGCTCCCACGTCGGTCGGTGGCTGAGCCCTCCCCTCCGAGTCCCCTGCTCCCTCCAACTCTGGGCAGCTTCCTGCCCCCTTCTCTGCAGGGAGCTGCCAGTACAGCACCGAGTTGTTTACTAATTACTTCCTGTTGGTCACATTCCTGGGGTGGCCTCTGCCCAGAACCAGTGACTCACCGCCCCGGAGAGCCTGCCACTGCTCACTTCGTCCCACTCCCGACAGCGCCCACGGAAGTCCCTCCGGCACAACTCACCAGGGAGCAAATGGCATTCCTTTCCCAAAGAAGCCAGGCCCCTCCCCGCGGAGAACGGAGCCCCAGAGGCCCCCAGCCCACAGGGTCCCCAGTTGTCCCCGGAACCATCGCCGCTCTGTCCTCTGCACATGCCCTCCGCGCCCGTTTGCTCCCTCTGGAGGGAACTCCTGCTGGGCCTGAAGGGGACGGTGAGGGTGGCAGCGCATTGCTCACCCCACACTGGGGCGCAGACAGGCTTTCTGCCCGACTCACAGCACGCGGAGCCCCCACCCCCATGCGGGCCTGGCACCCGCCCGCAGAAACCAGGGCACCCTGCAAAGCCACACGCCCCCGCAGGCACCCACAGCGTCCTCCAGCAGAGCGGGCCGGGCAGGTGCTCAGAGGAGAAGCCCGTGGGACCGGCTCCGTGCAGGCCTCACAGCCACGGAGCATGCGCCGCGTCACAGGGCCAAGAGTTGGGTCTGGAATGTTCTTCCAGGCAGGTGGACGCAGATGCCTGACCTTGGCCGTGAAGGACTTTCCGTAAAAGCACCCAGAGAGCACTGCGCCCTCAGCAAGGACGCGTCCTGCTGTGGAAGGACGGTCAGGCTTGCCCTCGCATTCCCGGCTCGGAGAGGTCACGGCGAAGGTCACGGCGAGGGTCACGGCGAGCCCAGGATCCGGTGGGACAAGCTCAGGAGCCGCTGCGGACAATGCCACCAGCTGACTTTCCAAGCAGGTCCACCCCGACCACAGCTCATTCTGGTCACGGCCGGGGCGGCGCTGGCACAGTGAGAACCAGCTCTGAGACCGCCTTCTGGTGCAGCAGGCCCAGGAATGGCCCCCGAGGTGGCCACAGGCTAACACGCAGAGCCCGTGAACATGTCGCCTTCCGTGGCACACGGGCCTTTGCCGTGCGTCAAGGCTGTAGGCCTGAGGCGGGGGGCGAGCCTGGACGTGCAGGGGGGCAGTCGGATCCCGCCAGCCTTAAAAGTGAGAGCGCCCCCAGTGCGGCGGGAGGACGTGGCGAGGGAACAGCGCTCAGAGATGGGCTCTGAGTGTGGGGGGGAGCGTGAGCCAAGGATCAGGCGGCCCTCAGAGATGGGCTCTGAGTGTTGGGGGGAGCGTGAGCCAAGGATCAGGCGGCCGCCAGAAGCAGGGAAGACAAAGGCAGATTCCCCCCACGGCCCCCGAGAAGAGATGGGGCCGCCGAGGCCTTAATTTTAGCCGAGAGACCCATGTCTTCTGACCAATGGAGCTGTAAGATGGCAAGTGTGAGCTGTTCTAAGCCACCGAGTGGGTGATTCTAATCTAACCCTTTTGCTGTGGGCGCCCCCTCGTGGTCTGGGGATGCACGTTCAGACTCACCACCACTTTTACCGCGTCCATCCCCAATTAGGTTCTGTTGGGAAACGTCACCAGTTCCATTTTAGCCCCTATCAGAGGCTAAACCTTCCCAATTGGCCCAGGACTTAGGGTTCCTGGACCCTAGGATTTTCTGCTTTAAAATCGGGAAAGTCCTGGAAAGGCTAGGGTGTGTGGTCTCCATCCCCAGCCACAGGGACGCGGACAGCAAGCCTGTAGGACCGCGCCTTGACTTGGGATCAGCAGCGGACATGCACACTTTGTCCTGGCAGGGAGTTGACGATGGAAGGTTTGTGAATTACTTCTCCCCTCTCGGAGCAGTGGAGAGAGGAGGGAGGAGGCGCTGGGGCGGGTGGGACAGAGAAACCATAGACAAGAGATTCTCGTTTCCTCTCAAAGTGTTCACATTCAACTTTCTCTATTTGTTTGGAATTCTCTAGCTCTTTCGCAAAATTCTTTAGAAAAACATGTAGCTTCCTGCCCTGGCCGGTTTGGCTCAGTGAATAGAGCATCGGCCTGTGGACTGAAGGGTTGGAGTTCAACTCCCATCAAGGGCACGTACCTCGGTGCAGGCTTGATCGCCAGCCCTGGTCAGGCGCATGTGGGAGGCAACCAATCAATGTCTCTCACATCGATGTTTCTCTCCATCGCTCCCTCTCCCTTCCACTCTCTCTCTGAAAATCAATGGAAAAGCCCTACCAGTTTGGCTCAGTGGATAGAGCGTCGGCCTGTGGACTCAAGGGTCCCAGGTTCGATTCTGGTCAAGAGCATGTACCTTGGTTGCAGGCACATCCCCAGTAGGATGTGTGCAGGAGGCAGCTGATCCATGTTTCTCTCTCATCAATATTTCTAAATCTCTATCCCTCTCCCTTCTTCTCTGTAAAAAAATCAGTAAAAGTGTATTTTTTTAAAAATCAATAGAAAAATATCCTCGGGTGAGGATTTAAAAAAGAAATATGTAGCTTCCTGAAAAAATAAAAAAGTATCTTTTTCTCTCTATTTTTCTTTTAAATATTTATAAGTTTTAAGGAGGCCAGAGGTCTGGAACTGTCTATTTGACAAAGAAGAAAATCTACTACCTTGAAGACAATGAGGTTGGTCTCAGCTTAAGAAAGTTCTGTGGGTTGGGGGCTGGGGGGCTGGTCTGTCTATAATACTTCTTGTTCAGACTGAAACTAGTCAGTTAATCAGAAACATCATAAGCTCATTGAGGAAATTCTTATGAGAGGGTCGGAGAGCTTTCCTTTTCAGACTGAAGGAGGCGAAGTCCGAGCTTTGCGTTAAGTTTTCAGGAAGAAGGCAGGGATCGCCGGGGTGGTGTGAGAGGAAAGATCTGGAAGAATGCTCCTGTCAGGAAATGCCTTCACCAGCCTTCCATGCAGGCCTGGGCTCAGAGGGCTGTCAGGGAAAGCCGCAGCCGGTGCGTCAGTGGTGGTGGTCACTCTTGCCTTCCCCAGGGCCATCCTGGGACAGAGCCCCCACGCCGGCGACCTCTCCCCTCCCCACAGTGTCCGTTCCCCAGACACAGCAGGGAAGGGTCCATGTTGGTGGCTCCCTCCGCAGCTTCCGGCAGGTGTTGGAGGACGTGGCAAAGCCGGAAGAACGCTCGTGCCTCGCTTTATGAACGTTCACTTTGTAAATGTGTGCTTGTCAGGTGTCTTTCCAAAAAGTCCCAGCATGCGTGAGAAGCTGTATTAATTACTACAGCTGGTTGCTATGGCTACGGAAGATTAAAAACTCAAAAATAAATTCCAGAGGACCCAAAGTAGCTTAAGCAATCTTAAGAAGAACACAGCTGAAGGCATCACGCTCCTTGATTTGAAACTATGTTACAAAGCTATAGTGCCCAAAACAGTACAGGACTGGCATAAAAAACAGGAGCATCGCTCCATTGAACAGGAGAGAGAGCCCAGAATTAAGCACACGAATACGTGGGCAATTAACTTACAACAGAAGAACAAAGAAGAGCAATGGGGACGGACAGTGTCTTTAATAAATGCTGTCGGGAAACGTGGACGGCCACACGCAGAACAAAAAAACTGGACCACTGTCTACACTACACACAGAAATCAACCCAAAACGATGAGGCCTGAATGTAAAACCTCAAGCCATAAAAATCCCAGAAGAGCCGAAACCGGTGTGGCTCAGTGGATAGAGCGTCGGCCTGTGGACTGAAAGGTCCCAGGTTCGATTCCGGTCAAGGGCATGTACCTGGGTTGCGGGCACATCCCCAGTGGGGGATGTGCAGGAGGCAGCTGATCGATGTTTCTCTCTCATCGGTGTCTCTAATTCTCTATCTCTCTCCCTTCCTCTCTGTAAAAAATCAATAAAATATATTTTAAAAAAAAAATCCCAGAAGAAAATTATAGGCGATAAGTTCCCGGACATCAGTCATGGCGATGACTTTTTGGGATTTGACACCAAAAGCTAAGGCAGTGATGGTGAACCTTTTGAGCTCGGCGTGTCAGCGTTTTGGAAAACCCTAACTTAACTCTGGTGCCGTGTCACAGATAGAAATTTTTTGATCTTTGCAACCACAGTAAAACAAAGACTTATATTTTTGATATTTATTTTATATATTAAAATACCATTTAACAAAGAAAAATCAACCAAAAAAAATGAGTTCGCGTGTCACCTCTGACACGCGTGTCATAGGTTCGCCATCACTGAGCTAAGGCAACCAAAGCAAAACTAAACCCGTGGGACTACATCCAACTAAAAAGCTTCTGCACAGCCAAGGACACCATCAACAAAATGAAAAGGCCGCCTACTGAATGGAAGAAGATATCTGCCAATCAAACACCCGATAGAGGGGGAATACCCAAAACACATAAAGAACTCATACAACGTCGTAGCAAAAAAAATAAATAAAATCCAGTTAAGAAACGGACAAAGGCTCTGAATATTTTCCAGAGATGTCAGACGGCTGAACATGCATGAAAACATGCTCCACGCCACGGACCATCAGGGAGTGCAGATCGAGACCACAGCGAGACCTCCCTTCACACCGGTGAGGACGCTGATTGTCAAAAACAAGAAATAGCAAGTGCTGGCGAGGACGCGGGGAAGCGGAAGCCTGGGCACGTGGATGGGAATGTGAACCGGGGCGGCCACTGTGCAGAACAGGATGAAGTTTCCTCTAAGAAATTAAAAGCAGAACCACCATATGACCCAGCAACTCCCCTCTGGTATTTATCTGAAACACAGAAACACTAACTCAAAAACACGTGTGCACGCCCATGCCTGCCGCAGCATTACGTACAACAGCCCAAACAGAAGCCACCTACGTGTCCCTAACGTGTCACAGTCCTGCTGCGGCCACGCCCACTCACAGCTCCAAATCCAAGCCGGAACCCCATCATTCAGCTTGACGTTTGGGGGAAAGGGAGGCTCGGAAACTGGGGTTCAAAGCTGAGGTGGCAAAGCACCGCTCTTCGCGCAGAACAACGTGGCCACGGTCACGGGGGAGGCGCCGGGGAGTGGCCTGCACGGGGAGCCAGTCCACCTCGGAGGAGCGTGGCCGTGGGTCGGTGAGCCCTCTCGTGGACCTGCCGCGGATCTAAAGGAAAAGGAGGGAGTTCGCGGTGTACAGGGGCATTTTGACCCTAAGGGGCTACCCGCCTGAGCTGGCCCAGCCCACCCGCGGGCACCACGTCACCCTGAGTGGACGGCAGAGACGACACGAGGAGACACCAGCACCAGTGCGACAGGGAGGGCCGGTCCCTCACGCACTCTTGGGGGACGGGGTGCAGGCAGCCACCGCCTTTGAGGAGAGGCTGCCATCGCTGCCGGCATCTGACACGCCTGCCGAGTCCCGGAATTTCGACTCTGAGTCCCCTCAACCCTGTGGGGACCCTGTGGCCTGGCATCTCAGTCCTGAGAGGCCACCTACCAGTCTGACCGTCCTTCTCCCCCTCCTGCTGGCTCCTCCCCGCTCAGCGCTCAGCGTCCCCCCTCTGCTTCCTCAACCTTGTGCCCAGGAGGCAGGAATCCTCAGTGGGCCTGCCCGCACCTCGGCGAGGAGCAGACGTGGGCACAGGGGCGGTGAGGACAGGCCACCCCGCACCTGGGAGGGAGGCGGCCCCCGGGAGAGAGCTGAGAGCTGAAGGCAGAGGGCGCCCTGCATGTGGGACCCTGGTTATCAGTGCAGGGGTGACTGCCAAGGTCAAGAGGGAAGGCTGTGGGGGCTGCCTGCAGGCCAAAGGCCAGCGCTCCCAGCTGTGCCCTCCACTGAGCAGTGCGGCTCAGGGATCACCTGTAAGGCTCCTCCGCGTCCTTAACTTTTCTGCCAGGCAGAGGGATGCTGCCTGGACAGGAAACCACCCAGCCGGCCACTGTCTGCCCCCCACCCCCCACCCGGCCCGCCCTCTTGCCTCCCCTTGTCCGCCCCCTAGTGGAGCCAGTGAGGACGGCAGCAACCACAGAGCCAGGCCCAGGAGCAGGCTCCCTGCAGAGGGGAGGTCAGACCCATCCAGCTCCCCCCTGGAAAGGGGTCGCGCCCCCTTCCCCACCCCCTCCCCACGCCTTTGCGGTGCTGTTTCCTGGCACTCTGCAGCGCACCCTGTGGCACACGCGTTACGCACCCCCTCTCCCCCCGTGAGCCCACGGAGGAAAACGCTCAGAGGGCAGCGAGGCCCCGGCAGAAAGGGCAGCGGAGCACTTTGTCTTAAATGAATAAAAGCTCGCACACCTGGGAGCACGTGCTAGCAGCAGCTCGACTTCACTTGCAGAGCCAGCCAACGGTTCAGGTCCGTCCCGTCCGAGTGCTGTGGGCGTGCTCCCCTCTCCTTGCCCCCCCACCCCCTGTGCCCTGTCCATCTGCCACCACTGAGCCAGGGGGACCCAGGGGTCCCTCACACCAGACCGCAAAGGGGATCACGCCGTCCCCATGGAAGCACGCTGCCCAGAACCTCAGCATCACCTCACCATCCTTGCAGCGCGGCCTCGCAGCATATTTCAGAGCTGACGGCTTCCTGGAAGCACAGCTCCGGCCTTTCCGAAAAGCCTCTTCGCCCTAACTACTCCCCCACGACGGGCAGTGCCTCCTCCTTCCGCCTGTCCTAACAACCATGTGTTATCAGAGGATGGGGGGCGGCCACCCTGGACCCACGCAGCTTAACCCCTGAACCAAACCACTCTTCGCTCTAAACTCTGGCCCTGGGTTCGTGATGTCCGAGTTCATGTCACCGTGGGTGGGACCGAGTCACAAGACGTACACGCACGACCACGTGGAACTCGCTATTTATCCTCATGTACGAATCAGGCTTTAAAAACTCCAGGGCTAGTTTTAATCCTTATTTAATAATATGGCCCGATACCAACAGAAGCTTTCACGCGGAGATGAAAAGCTATTTCCCTGTAAAATTCTCACAAGGAATTATTACAACAAAGGGCCGCCTTGTTCCGGAAGCCTGTTCAGAACGCGGCCGGGCTTCCGGACCCGGAGGTTTAGGTTCCTGAGTGGCCGCACAGTGAGTCACCGGGAAAAACGCGGGCGGGAGCAGAGGCCTGGCCGCAGGGAGTCCTCCATCCCCTCCCTCCCCCTCCCCCTCCCCCTCCCCCCACCACCCCCTCCTCTGCACTCTGCGAGCAGCCCCAAGCCTCTCGCCTTGACTGTCTCTTCGCTCACTGGATTTCAGCAGCTTGAACAGACATAAGCCAAGTGTCCCACCTACCTGTGGCCTCAAACAAACCACCCCAAAGGTGGGAGACACAAGCAGCTCCTGCCCCCTGGTCCGGGTCAGGAATTTGGACCAGGCTGGACTAGCGGGTCCTTCTGTTCCGTGTGGCTTCTCTGAGCGCGGGCTCTGCGCCCCCCCCCCGCCCCCCTCGATCTGGAAGAGTGCATGTGGGCGGATAAGTGAATGAGGACTGTGTACAAGCACCAGGCAGGCGCCAAGAATTGGGGGGTCCGTGTTGACGATGTACATGTTGCAGAATGTAGGTTTTATAATCCCCTAAGCTCTCTCCCTCTCAGCCAGATGGTTTTTACAGACACCGGCTTCTACTTCTAGGGCAGGAGACGGGGTGCCTCATGCACACCAAGAAAGACCGGAGTGAAATGACAACGGGCGTCCTTTTTCACCTTAGATTCCGGAAGTTGGGGGAGCAGACAAGCACCATACAGTGATAGGGGAGCACAGTTCAGCATAGCCTCTTTGAAGAGGAAGTTGAATAAAGGTCATCAAATTCTTAACTGGGCACAGCCTTTCTCCCAGCAACCCCAGTTCCGAGAATTTAGGAGAAAGTCCGCGTGGCGAGGAACTGAGCCTCCTGCCAACAGACGTGAGTCAGCGAACTTGGAAGTGTGTCCTCCAGCCCCAGTCAACCCTTCAGATGAGGCCACAGCCCTGCCACCATTCCCATGGCAACCTCATGAGTCAGAACAACCCAACGAAGCTGCTCCCGGATTCCTGGAAATTCCTGATGGATTCCTAGAAATTCCTGATGCAGGAAAGCTGTGAATCAACAATGTTTGTTGTTTCAAAATGCTAATCAGAGTATTTGTCACAGGGCAACAGGTAACTAACAGTGAGGAAATGCACATGTCTGCTTGGACACGCACAGAACCCTCTGGGCAGGCGGTGAATGGTTCTCTCTCAGGAGAAACACAGACAGGCTGGGGCGGGAGCAGGCTTGCTGTTCAATGTATTGTATGTTTTTATGTTAATAAGTGTTTTATTATCCTAATGTATCACCTTTTTTAAAAAGATCAGTAAGTACATTTTACAAAAGAATGCCACGGACTACATGAATGACCAAACTGTGTATAAATATGTTTAATCTCTATTTTTACTTTACTTAAGTCAAGATTATGGACTTGGCAGGCAAAAAAAACAAAAAACAAAAAACAAATTCTAACAATATATATATAAGATGTTTAGAGCCTCCAATCTCTCTTCCTGTGACCGACCCTGATTCTTTACTCAGCAGCCCCTCTGGTCCGCACTCCTCTGCTACTTGGCGAAATAAAGCTCCATCTCCATGCTCAAGGCCATGCACCCACCCCCAGATAATGAGTCAGAGCAGCTCAGGCGAGGGGCCGCAAACGTTTCCGAAGGAGCCTGATAGGAAGTGTGTTCCCTGAAGGCGGGATCGGACACCGTCTCCTAGCTCCTTCTGTTGTGAGGAAAACAGCCGCCTCCCCCAGCCATGCCAGGCACAGAGCCACTTTAGGAATTGCCACGCGTCAAAAAGAAGCAGAGAAAATCAACAGGAGCTGAGGTTAAAGACATTTAAATGTTTGTTTTTATTTTTTATTGATTTCAGAGAAAAAGGGAGCGGGAGAGAGAGAGATGGAAACATCAGTGATGAGAGAGAATCATTGATTGGCTGCCTCCTGCCCGCCCCCTACTGGGGATCCAGCCCCCAACCGGGGCCTGTGCCCTGACCAGGCATCGAACCCTGACCTCCTGGTTCATGGGTTGATGCTCAACCACTGAGCTACCGTGGCTGGGCCTGTCTCTTTACTTTAAAGAGCGCTCCTGTCTTCCCTGCCCTCCGCCCCAGCGAGGCTCAATGGACATAGGGGTTCCCATAGGCCTCCCTCTCTGTCTCTCCCCAACACAACTGAATCCGTATCTACTGCATTTAGTGACAACCGCTGTGTCTGCAGGCCCCCCCGCTATGTACTCGCACTCCCCTGCTCCTGGCTGCCTTCCTACCGGCCTTACCTGGTGTCTGCTCGGAGACACCCCCTGAGCTGGGGGGGGAGAACAGTGGGGAGCAAGCTGTGTGGTCCCTGCTGCCGCGAGCTTCCGCCCAGCGGTCCTGCTCCAGCCAAGGGACAGAACACGTGCTCAGGGTCTGTCCACTGAGCTGCACGGTGCTCGGGAGGGCGGGGCCCAGCCAGTCTCGAAGGACACTGTGTCCCCACAGCACCCAGCGCTCGGAGGGGATAAGCCCGCGCGCTGAGTCAGCAGGTCAATCTACGCAGCTGTGACCCCTTGAGACTATACATGGAGCAGAGCTTCGCATTGCACACATTCCTTCAAGCTCTAGGTTTCCTCTCTCTGTGTCTGAAACAAAGGGAAATTGATGCTTACAGGACCCCGTGTGCAGTGTCTGAAGGTGGACGGGGTGGAGCCGAGCAGGCCCTGGGAAACCAAGGATCTAAAGGACCCGCTGTGAGGAGGAGGAAGGGGAGGAGGGTGCTCACCTTCCGAGGAGCTCACGCTGAGGGCGACACAGTGGCTCACTTACCCCTCGGTCCAGAGCATAGGACCCCTCAGCCCTGACAGGGACCCGGTAAGAGGATCACCCGTCCCCACAGCCCTGTGGGTCCCAACGTCTGTCGCCTGCTGCCCAGATGTCTTCATGGAGAAGCATGGCTCCGGCCCTCCAAAGGGACACTGGGCCGGGACAGGAGGGGACAGGTCTCGCGTCTTGCCTCACTTGGCCCAGTCGTACCCGGAAGCCCTGACTGAGCCCTCCCAGAAGCCCACGGCCCCGCCAGGGCGAGGATGCTGTGTGGGTCTCTCCGTGTGCACATGCTGTGCGTGCACATGCGTGTAAGAGCCGAGCACACATGATGTCCTACCTCAGCTCCCACCCCAACTAACCCTCACAAACTTCATACATGTGATTTGTAAGCAAGTTGTGCAAGACACTCAAAACACAAATAACAAAAAATATCATGAAAGTCACAGAAGTGCATTTTTTGCTCATTTCCCTTCAGAATCCATAGTCCACACATAGTTATGAAAATAACACCCCCATTTCAAGCTCCTGGGAGACCAAGCCCCACAGAGCAGGTCTCAACATGCTCTCTCCCGGTGACATGTGCTGAGAGCCATAGCCTACTGGTCTACCAGAGGTCAATCAGATGCTGCTCCCAACAGACTCCAGACCCACTCCCATCCTGCCAAAGGTTGGATGGTGAGACGAAGCTTGGATGGCTTGATTGACTGATTAATTGATTGAGGGAGGGAAGCATTTCTGGGTGACAAATATTCCAAGACCATCTCTTTCTCGAGTCTCCCTTATGCCAGCCTCAGCTTCACCTCCCTGGAGAGACAAGTGTGATGGCAAGTCTCCGAGCTCAGCAGTAGCTCTACATGAATAGTCAAATGTACGGTGTCCAAAACCTAACCTCAGAAATTATTAGACTCTGGCCCAGGGCTGTTCACCGGCCACACTGAGATTCTGTAAGTCATGAGAAATCTGCCAGGAAATCCGTACCTCAGACGAACGCACCCCAAGACCCTGCCTCCAAGTATACACAGCGGATCAGGAGAGCCACACCTGTAGGCGAGACTTCCTTGGTGACCAAATCCCCGCAGCTATGCACGCCCTCCCTCCATGCTCTGTGGTTGGCATGCTGTCGGCAGTTGCTATTACGCCGGTATGTTATTATAGTCGCTCTTTGTTGTTTTGAGTAAAGAAGGAAAGAACCTTTCTTACTAAATATCGCAAGGCTGCCCTATAATTTGGTGACAAATTAACACCACTTTGAGAAAACAAAACTGAAAGCCAGCCCGATCAGCAATTAATTTACCATCCAAACTTTAAGGGAGCTTTCCTCGGCCGGTTCTACACGTTTCTGGTTCTTTTACATCCAAGAATACATTCTCACACATTTATAGGATAAGACAACAAATGAATGAGGTGACAATTCTCACTCCGATGGGCAACATCAACCACCAGGTGGCTAAAACTAGGAGCAGATTTTATTATTACGTATTACTGGGCCCATGTGTCATTACTTGCTGGTATATTTGGAACCGATACATTTATTTTTAAAAATAGGAAAACATGTAAAAGTTAAACGTTCACAAATAGGATGTGGGCAAAGTCATCTCACACCGCGTTTGCCAGGCTGCCATGTGAGGGCAGGGCATCGTCCGGAAGACACTGTGGCCCTCGCCCTACAGAGCAGCTCTGTGAATTCACACTCCAGCGATGGCAGAGAATCCCCATGACACCCCTGCCAGCACCTGCCTACGAAACAAACCCAGGAGGGCAGAGTCAGCGCTGGACTCGAGGGTCCAAATAAAAGGGAGCCCAGAGGAGGAACCTAGGAAAGGCTCACCGGGCAAAGAAACCCCATTCGGAACTGCTCTCAGGATTTCAAATCAAGTATCACAAGCTCAGAAGGTGCACAGTCTCAGGGGTTCCTGCTTGTTTTTCACTCTGGGGCCTTTTGTGTTGCTCTGAAAGAGAATGATTTGCCGGATAAGAAGAAAGTGAGAAGCCTCAGCTGTTCTATGAGACCATCTTAAGTGGCCCTCAGAAGTCGGATCAGGCAGTAGTGGCTTGAAAATCAATCTCACTGTTTGGAATCTGTTTGTTTCCTTAAAGGGGGAGAAAAAAAAAGACTGATGAACTGATCACGGGCCAATCATCAAAGCAAAAACTTCTGGCTAAGCTGCCATGATATGGCCCTGCGTCTGCCAGCACTAACCACTCAGGAGCTGGGAAAACAACTTTTTACTTTTCCTCACATTCTGATCTCCAGGGAATCGAGGGGATTAGGTACCCACAGGGGTTTGCCCCCCACCTCCCCACAAAAAGGTACAACAGCAGGGATGAAGTAGGAAGGGGCTGTTTTGTTTTGTGTTTTTTTAAAATATATTTTTAAATATATTTTTATTGAGTTCAGAGAGGAAAGTAGAGGGTGAGAGAGATAGAAACATCAATGATGAGAGAGAATCATGAATTGGCTGCCTCCTGCACACCCCACACTGGGGCCGGAGCCCACAACCTGGTTATGTGCCCTGACCGGGAATCGAACCGTGACCTCCTGGTTCATAGGTTGACACTCAACCAGTGAGCCACGCTGGCCTGGCAGAAGGGAGTTGTTTCTGAGCAAAAGCAATGAAAGTGTGTGAGCGCTAGCAGAGGAGCAGTGACAACCCCCGCCGGTACTACGCTTATTTCAAGCCAGGAACTGTTCTAAGTGCTTCCCTTAGTCCTTGAATCCCCACAACAACCCCACTGGGCAGGTACGATTAGCGCCCCCTTTTATCCATCAGCAACAAAGGCACAGAAAGGTTAAGTCGCCTGCCCAAGCTCACACAGTGAGAAAGTAGCAGAGCCAGGATGTGATCCCGGATGCCCACCAGCTCTCAGGTCCAGGCTATGGGTTACCAGTCTACTCCCTCATGCAGGCAGCCACCCATTCACACCTGCATCGCTCCGGGACTGTGCTCCACGTCGAGATGCAGGGTGAGCCTCACACGGACCACGGAAAAGGCGGGACACGCAGAGGGTAGGGTCCTGTGTGAGTGGGGCTCCCACAGAGCGATGCCCAGCCCAGAGTGGGGTTGGGGGCGATACCTGCTCTGGATCTTGGACACACAGACAAGCAGGCAGGGGGCATGGAGAGGGGGGAGGTCAAAATGTAAGGGCAGGAAAAATGTGTCCTCTCAAAGGAAGCTGGCACAGCGGTACCACGGTGGCAAAGGGTGGGTATACCCAGGCGATGCCTAGGGGGCAGGAATAACATCATGAAGGGCCTGTGGCCTGGCTAAGGAGTGTGGGCTTATGGGAAATTCCACAATAAACAACTGAGGAACTTTACACCGAGAAACAAAACGATCAGATCTGTTTCCCCTGGGCCACTGCCTATCGCCAGGAGACTGGCTGGGAGACTAGTTGGAAGCTGCTACTGTTTCTAAACTGTATCAGAGGCTGGAACCTGTAGCCCAACCAGCAGGTGTGGGCAGCACCTGACCCAGCTGCCCCTCCCGGGACCGGGACTGCCCTGCAGACTGGGGCTCCCCAGGCCTTCCTGGGGGCTGTGCCCGCAGGTTACATCTGACACAGAATCTCCCAGTTAAAAATGCTCAGAGCAGCACCTGCTCACCAGGAAGAAGCCCATGCCCGCCCTTTCCTCCCTGCCCGCCTCGCCCCTGCCCGCTGCGGAAATTCTCACCTTAATCGCCTTGGGAACGTCCCTCTTTCTGCTCATTAGAGTTCACCTACTTTTCCGCAGGGAGGTTAGGCCTTGCCTGCCTCTAAGCCCAGAGTATTTGGGAAGGATTAGGGTTCTCCGTGCAATGCGCATTCCTGGCCCAAAGGCTTTTGCAAGCGGCTTTTTAAACAAAGACCCTCCTGTGAGCTCCAGGGCCGGACCCAGGATGCCTTGTAACCGGCCCATTGAACTCAGCGCCCTCAGCCGGCCTCTGACAGACGGTCAGCGCTCTCTCCCCATTGGAGGTGAGGGGGGCAGCGGGACAGCGAGGCGGGCGCCAGGAGTCACGGCTCCCTCTACTCTCCCCAGACAAGTGTTTAAACGGTCGGTCAATATTATCATTTAAATAAAAGCCCATGTTCCTCCCAAGCGGACCTCATGGATCCCACCAAGCGGGCCCCTCGCGGGGCTGTGACATCGCCAGAGGCCCTGGCTCCGCTCCCGCCTCCACCCACCAGGTTGCATTTTCCCCGTCATTTTCAGCGCTTCCTTTGCAGAAACCGCTCTGAATGCCAACAGGGCTTGTCGCATTTTTTTTAAACGAAGTTAATTCTTCAATAACCTCCACCCGCCTCTGCTCGCAAACCAGCCAGCCCTTCCAAACCCTCCCCTTTAGCTCCTCCAGGCGCCGGGGGGGGGGGGGGGGGGGGAAATGGGCCCTCCCGCCCGCGGATCCGAGCGCCCAGGCCGGGTCCCTGCGCCTCCCTCCGCGCCCGGGAGACCAGGACCAGCTGGGCGGGGCCGTGAGAGCTGGGGAGGCGAGCTTACCTTCACGAAGAGGGTGATGTCGTGCTCCCGGCCCGGGGACCCCTCCTCGGACGCCTCGCCGTCCTCCCCGCGGCCATTCACCGGCGCCGCCTCCTCCTCCAGGGCGCCCTCCTCCGCCAGGTGGTTGCTGAGCTCCGTGGCCCCGGGCTGCGCGGGCGCCTCCCCGTCCTCGCTGCCGTCGGCGGCCCCCTCCTGGCCCCCGCCCGCGGCCTCCTCGCCGGCCTCACCCGGGCCGCGCACTGGACTCTCCTCCGCCGCCTCCTCCAGCTCCTCCTGGGGCCCCCCCTGGTCCCCGTCCTCGCCAGCCTCTGCCCCGGCATCCCCGGGGGCCGCTGCCTCCGACGCCTCGGTCCCCGGGGCCCCGCCCTCCTCCGCAGCTCCCGCCTCTGCACCCCGAAGCTCCCCGACCAGCGCCCCGCGGCTGCAGCCCCCACTCTCCGCCGCTGCGGCCTCCGCCGCCTCCATCTGGGGCTGGGGACCGCGGTGCCCTCCGCCCGCTGGCTCGCCCTCGGCCCCGGGTGCCCCTCCCGCCGGCCCCCCGGCCTCCACGCCGGCCTCCGGCGCGGGCCCGCTGCTCCCCGGCCCCTCGGGGCCCCGTTCCGCCGCCGCCTCCGCCCCGGGGACCACGGGGTCTCGGGGCGCCCCCTGCGCCTCCCCCCGCGCCTCGCCCTGCGCACCGCGCCCCAGGCTCGCCTCCTCCGCCGGCTCCTCCACCGGCTCCGGGCCGCTCGCCTCCTCCCCGCGCCCGGCGGCCTCCTCGCCCTCCCGGGCGCCCTCCGGGGCCTCTGCCTCGCCCTGCGCTCCGCTCGCTCCCCGCGTCTCAGCCCCCGAGTCGCCCGCACGCCCTCCGTCGGGCCCCGCGCCTTCGCCCGCCTTCAGCCCGGCCGTCGCGGCTGTGCCCTCCCCCGCGCCCCGCGGAGCCTCCCCGGGGCCCCCGCGCGCCTCCTCCCCCGTCGCCTCCGGGCCCGCAGCGCCCGGTTCGCCCGCTCCGCCCGCCGCAGGGGCCGGGCCCTCCAGCGGCCCCAGCGCACCCGGGGCGCCCCGCGCTGGCTCCGTGGCCTCGGCCATGGCCGCGGATCCCTGTCCTTGGCCGACGACCCTTCCTGAGGCTGCTGCGGGGCCGAGGGCGCAATCCGCTTTGGGTGGCGGCCCCCGGGTGCGCCGGGCGCGGGGAGAACCCGCGGGGCCCGGGACGCTGCGCCCTCCGGGTCTCAGCTCCTCCACCGGCCCCTGCCCGCTCCGCGCCCGCCCGCCCGGGCCCTGACTCCCGCCGCGGGTCCCGCGCGCGTTGCGGCCGCACCTGTGAGCGCCGGCCGCCCGGGTCTGACCCAAGTCCTCCCGCGGCGCCGTCCAGGGGCGGGGCGGGGTTTGCTCCCCACGCCCCTGCCCCCCGGTGCCCGGCCAATGGCGGCCTTGCTCGCGGGTCCAGCGGATTTCAGCGCAAAGAGCCTGGCTCTACCGGCCTCTCGGTGTGTCCTGGAACCGCTTTCAGTTCAGAGACATCTAAGTCACCCCAACGCACCCCTATCCGAATCCCTAGGCCCCACTGGGCCCCCAGAGCCCAGCGCTCACCCCACTGCAAAGCCCAGGTCCCGCCCCGGGTCCGAGGGCGAGGAGGGAGGTCCTGGGAGGAAAAGGGAGCGGCCACGCCCCGCTCCGTCTGGCAGACCTTGGGGGGTCCCAGAGACCCCCTCCCCCCGCACAGAGTGGGGGTGGGAGGGGCGGAAAGGGGCAGCGAACAAACCTGACAAGCTCAGGGGAGGCCTGCGTGGCGGCCTTGCAAACTCAGACCCGAAGTAGCCACAAACGATGGTCTGAAGTTAAAGCTTTTCCATTAAAAACAGTCTATGGCGGGTAGTCAGTCCTAGGCCGGCACCTTCCCTGACAAAGGTCAACTTGGATCTTAGCCTCTTGTCTCTGCATCCAGGTAACACACCTTTGGGAGGTCGGGGTAAGGGGCGGGGGCGGGAGGATGTGTAACTTCCCTTTTAACAGACCCTTCATGGCACAACCATGGCCAGGCCCAGGGCGGAAACCACAACCCCCCCCTTGTCCTTGTTATCCTGTTAATTGTTGACTGTTAACCACCCTGCACCCGCCCATGTAGAAGGTGTCCGTCATTTCACTTTCATCCAATCCCAGAGGTCCCCCGCTTTGCTTTCTCCCACCTCCCTCCTCTACCACCAGTGGATCTCATGTACCCACTCAGCACCTCCTCCTTGGATGGTAATTTGTAAAAACAGGTGAAACCACCCTTCCCGGGAGCACATCTCAATCCTCTGAGATTCCGCTTCCTGGCAATTGTCAGTTTGGCTCAATAAACTCACAAAAATTTGTTACAGGTTTGAATGTTTCCTCTGTTAACAGAAGCAAGAGGAGCCAGCTGAGCTGCTCTGAAGGGATCCCTGTGGATGGGGGCCCCTCTTCCCATGTGAAGAGCCCACGGGGAGGGGGGCTGCCCTGGGGGAAGGCTCCCCGAGGTCTAAAACCCGCACCCGTGCTCCCACCTCCGAGCTGTGTGTTGAGAGTTTGGGGAGATGGCGATGGGGGGTGGGGGGTGAAATACAGGATTTGAAGGGGGGTGGGCTGTGGAAATCACCAGGTTAGGAATCTCCCGGGAACACAGACTGGGCATCGTGTCCCTAAACAGGGAAGTGATGCTGAAAATCACGTAGAAAGTTGGTGAGCCAGGCCGGACCCTTGGGTCTGTGCTGGAACGGGCGGCCCCGGGCGGCCCAGTCTGAAGGTGGCGGAGGAGGGGCCCCCTGAGGACTGACGTGAGGAGCCAGGCTCTTGGTGGCTTTGGTGCTGCCCTGAGACCCAGCAGCGCTCCCTGTCCACGGAGGGTTCCGTTACCGTAATGATCAGGGCGTCTCGAGATTTGGACACATTTGGCGAATCACCAGATGCCGCCTTCTCATTCCCATGGCTCATCATTGATGGCGACAAGGCAGAGCCCACTGTCCCCCAGATCCAGGCACGCCCTGAGGACGGGTGTTTCAGAAGAAGGAACCCCTAGGAAGACGACTGGGTGCTATTAGTGCCTGAAACACCTTCATATTCCACAGGGACAGGCTCCCTCAGGGCACAGGTCTAAACCCGACTCGCTTCAGGGTCCCCAGGTCAAGTTCACCACCAAACGAGTTCTGGTCAGCCTGTGCTGCTTCCCGGTGAGGTCCACTTTCCGAGCCTTTGGGGTTTCCAAGTGCGTATAAGGATTGCTCCCGTGGCCCGTGGACAGGCTCCAGGTTTACTGGCGCTGCTCGGAACCCCCCGAGATTCCCCACATCTGTCAGCTTATTCTTAGCAGCCAACCGACGGCCCCCAAGGCTCTGCTTCCACAAAGAAATGAGTTCAAGGCACCTGCCTAGGTGAGCAATAGTGTCCCATCAACTTTTCCTCGGGCCGCGTGGACAGACACGTCCTGCCAGAGGAAGGCTGGCATCTCTGGAAACACCTCCAACTGAATCAGCCACGAGGTGATTCACTCATCATCTTAATTAGACAGTTAACTGGTGAGTGCAGGCCTGCGACAGGCGGCCGCTGGCTGAGAGCTGCCTGGGCGTGTCCTTGTAGAAAACAGCACTGAGAAGGCCTATTCTATCCTGGCCACTGGTCCTGGCTACAGGCCCTGGCCACCAATCCTGGCCACAGGTCCTGGCCACCAATCCTGGCCACCAATCCTGGCCACAGGTCCTGGCCACCAGTCCTGGCCACGGGTCCTGGCCACCGGTTCTGGCCACTGGTCCTGGTTACAGGCCCTGGCCACCAATCCTGGCCACAGGTCCTGGCCACGGGTCCTGGCCACCAGTTCTGGCCACCAATCCTAGCCACGGGTCCTGGCCACCAGTTCTGGCCACTGGTCCTGGCTACAGGCCCTGGCCACCAATCCTGGCCACAGGTCCTGGCCACGGGTCCTGGCCACCAGTCCTGGCCACCAATCCTGGCCACAGGTCCTGGCCACCAGTCCTGGCCACCAATCCTGGCCACAGGTCCTGGCCACCAGTCCTGGCCACGGGTCCTGGCCACCAGTTCTGGCCACCAATCCTGGCCACGGGTCCTGGCCACCAGTTCTGGCCACGAGTCCTAGCCATGGGTCCTGGCACCAGTCCTGGCCACTGGTTCGCATGCCACAGGAGGCCCTTTGGACTCACCCTTTTGTGCTGTCTGGGGCAGTTACTCAGTCAGCACTGGCTCTCAACACAACATCGTCCCATCTGGAACATGGAAAGCAGCATCTGCTACTTTTCAGTGAGTGTCTTAGGAAGCATTTTTCATTCTGATGTTACATAATTCTGCAAATTTCCGTTTGATTTCCTGTAATTAAACAAATGTATTTGTCTAGCCCTGGCCGGTAGCTCTGTTGATGAGAGCATTGACCCAATACGCCAAGGTTGCAAGTTTGATCCCCAGTCAAGGCACTAGAACAGTGGTCAGCAAACTGCGGCCCCTTGAGTGTGGCTCTTCCACAAAATGCCACGTGCAGGCGTGCACATACAGTGCAATTGAAACTTCATGGCCACACTCAAGGGGCCAAAGAGCCGCATGTGGCTCGCGAGCTGCAGTTTGCCGACCACTGCACTGGAAGAATCAACCACTGAGTGCATACATAAAGTGGAACAACAAATCAATCTCTCTCTCTCCCCCCTTCTCCTCTCTCTCTGAAATCAATTAATTAAAAAAAATTAATGCATTATTTTTTAATGATTTTAGGCTCAAAGCTGAAAATAGGGAAAACAGAAAATAACAGAGCTCTTTACAATTTATACAGATCTACAGAGATATATAATGGATATATATATATATATATATATATATATATATCCAATTTTCTTAGCCATTCATCCACCGAAGGATGCTTGTTTCCATATCTTGATAGCAACAATGCTGCAATGAACACGGATACACACCCTTTCTGCCTGGTATTTCCCTGCAGTAGTTATCGGCGTATGACACGGACTATACGGTGCCTACTCATGGCCTGTCTCCCTCATCCACGCCCTAGAACGCAGTTCTGAGAAGCCTGGGGTGTGTTGGTCACGCTGGGAACAGGTGGGAGCTCGAGAAACACGCGCCGAGTGAATGAATACATGCAGGCTTCCCTACGTGGATCCCCCTGAACCCATTTTCAAAAAATGCTTTTCTCTGTCGGTTTTATTCGCTGTGGAACAAGCTAATGTCACAAGACACGCTGTTCAGGGAAGTTTTTATCTACTGACTGTGGTGACTACTTGAGCAAACACTTTTAATTATTAGCAAAGGCCACGCCAGTTCATAGAGAGGGACACAAAGGAAATAACCAAATACATAGAATCGTGAAGGTCACTGTGGAGTCGGAGAGATTTTTTGCACGTTGGGAGCTGGGCGGCCAGCGCCAGATTAGCTATTTCAATGCCAAGGAGGGTGACCCAGAGGTGGCAGACCGCGGAGGGGCGGCGAGAGGCCACTGCTGGTGACAAGTGGCCCCTGTAACGGCAGAGTGTGCCTACCCGATGCCACGGAGGAGCCGTGAAGCGGGGCCCCTGGGGACTTACAGTTTCAGGTCGTCGTTCTGGCTGCTTTTCCAGGACGAAAGGGCTCAGGCCCACAGGGCCCCTCCCCCACAGGCCTCCCAGCCGTGCCCTTGGGCTTATGACCAATCTATGACATTCAGACCAGAGCTTATGGACGCCCCCCCCCCCCGCCACCCTCCCCACCACCCTGCTTCCTCTTCCAGCGGGTCTGCCTCCTCAAACCTGCCCCCCTCGGCCCAGCCTGGGGTGCTCACCAGGACAGCAGGCCCGGGGTACCAGCCCTGGGAAGGGGGCTCTCGCTGCAGAAACGGCCTGTGAGGAGGCAGGGACCGGAGCACAGGGGTAGCACCACACAAGTTCCTAAGGACAGGACAGCAGCCCACGTGAAGGTGCCATGGGGCCCGGCCGGCGTGGCTCAGGGTCTGAGCGTCGACCTATGAACCAGGAGGTCACGGTTCGATTCCCGGTCAGGGCACAGGCCCGGGCTTCGGGCTCGATCCCCAGTGTGGGGCGTGCAGGAGGCAGCCGATCCATGATTCCTTCTCATCATCGATGTGTCTCTCTCCCCCTCTCCCTTCCTCTCTGGAATCAATAGAACTATTGTTTTAATGTAAACTGGATAACATCACTCCCTGCTGTTCCCTCAGAGGCTCCGCTGTGCCTCTCGCCTCCCCGCCTTGGTCTGTCACCCAGAGGCGTGGAGGCTGCCTGTCCTCGCGTCCCGGTCCCTTCAGACCCCTGGCCCTGCTTCACTGCCCGCTGGCTGCCCCGCACTCAGCTAACCCGGGCCCTGCCCAAGCCCTCGCGCCCTCTCCACGGAGCTCCTTCCGGCTTCTGGCAGGTCCCTGCCGGCCTCGCCTCCTGGAGGCCGCCCTCCAGGACCGGCCTGTGCACAGTCTCTCCTCATCCCCACCCCACCCCACCCCACCCCCTGCTCAGCTGTTGTCTCTGTGGCTCCTGGGCCCCAGGCGCAGGGAGCCTTCTGGTCTCTGGCCCCGTCAGCACCTGGAACAGCGCCGCCTGCAGGCGCTCATCGCCTAGCAACAGGCATGGCGATGCGGGTACCAGGAGGCTCTGCGCTGTCTGAGCTGACCAGGCGTGTCAGGACCGTCTGCACAGCCCATGTCAGGACCGTCTGCACAGCCCATGTCGGGACCGTCTGCACAGCCCATGTCGGGACCGTCTGCACAGCCCATGTCGGCCCTGAGGGAGCCGATGTCCTCTCACCCTCCCGGACTCAACCCCACGCCTGCTCCCGCTGGCGAGTCCACACGCAGGTGGAGTGACAGCAGCTGTGAACTGTCCTCAAGGCAAGACCCACAGCCGCGCTCACCCCCCCACCCAGGATCCAGGACAAGGAGGAGGAGGTCGGTGCCTTCCTCCTGCCCCCACTTGATACGCACAGGAACCCCAGGCATTCCCCTGCCGAAGGGGTGAGCGGCGGCTCTGGTCCCTAGCTCCACCTGAGGCTTAGCGCCTGGAGGGGCCACGGACTGGCCCTGGGTCCCTTGGCTCCCAGTTCCCAGGGCGTGACCCACATCGCCGCTCCCATGTCCCCCGCGGGGCTCGCTGTCCCCGAGCCAGCGCCTGAGGTGGGGATGCATCCAGACCCACGGCACCCCCTGCCCCCCACCCCGCGGAGGCCAGCTTTTTCTTCCCCCAAAAAACAAAAACACCCCTGCTGGGCCCTCCCCGGAGCCTGGGGCAACCACCCGCCCTGTCGGCAAGGTCTGGGTAACAGAGCCCAGGCACCCACCCGCCCTGTTGGCAAGGCCTGGGTAACAGAGCCCAGGCACCCACCCGCCCTGTCGGCAAGGTCTGGGTAACAGAGCCCAGGCACCCACCCGCCCTGTCGGCAAGGCCTGGGTAACAGAGCCCAGGCACCCACCCGCCCTGTTGGCAAGGCCTGGGTAACAGAGCGGCGCCCCTCTGCCCACACGTAGGTGCAACTTCTCTCACCAAGAAAGGGAAGCGCCCTGGCCGGCTGCTCAGTGGGTAGAGCGCCCGCCTGTGGACTGAAGGGCCCGGGTTTGATTCCAATGCCCGGCCCTGATCGGGGCGTGTGCGGGAGGCAACCACTCACGTGTTCCCCTCACATCGATGTTTCTCTCTCTGTCTCCCCTCCCTTCCGCTCTTTCTAGAAGTCCATGGGAAAATAGCCTGGGGTGAGGACTGGCAAAGGAGGAGGCAGTAACTCTGGACGCCCGGCTGGCCCCCTGGGAGGCTCCTGGCCACTCCCGAGAGGAAAGAGCTTTTAAAAACACTGGTTCCGTTCAGGTCCCTGGGTTCCCGGTGCCGCTGGACATTTATTAACATGCAGATTGCCTTGAACCCCGATTTCAAAACGAGCCCAGGGCAGGCCCCCCTCCCCCCCCCCCGCCCTGCACTTGGGGTCCGGGTGTCCTTGGGCGTGTCCTCTACAACCTCCCGCCCTTTCCTCCAGCCCCGGGGAGTGGTCCCTGCTCCTCCGCAAAGGTATCTGGGACCAAACAAGAAGTCCTGCAAACAGAACTGGGCTGTGCCTGCACCGAGCGGGGGGGGGGGGGGGGGGGGGGCATCCTCCACCGCAGGCGCGAGTGCCCTGTCCGCGCCCGGCCAGGCCGCAGAGGGCCGAGCAGCGTGGCCGCAGGAAAGATCCCTCGGTCCTGGTCCCATCTCCAGAAACGATGCTGCGTGTGCACCAGGCTCCAGGCCCCGTGCCGGCCCCGTAGGTCCCGGATGTCCCCCTCCGGGTCTCCGGTCTGGGAAGACTGCCCTTCGGGTCAGCCTGGCTCAGGGACCTCCCACCCCAAAGAGCGTGTGCACGCCTGGCCCCGTCTGTGTTTGAGAATAAAAACTTGGTTCCCGTTAAAATGTTAAGGCCCCGAGGACCCAGTGGGAAGCCTGGTTTTCAGGTAGAAATCTTGGCTGTTGGTTCCCTGAAGTTACTCTCCCCCTGCACCCCAGGGGGGAGGGGCGTTGGTAAAGAATCGGAGTGAGGGGTCTTTTGACCACCAGGGTGTCCTCGTGCAGGAGCGATCCGGGCCCGGAGGCCTAACTGCCCGTTGGACGCTGGCGGGAAGGGGGACGTTTGGCGAAGTAAGAGAAAGGGGGAACGGGGAGATGGCAAAGCAGCCCGGCCTGGAGAGACTTAACCCGCGTGGGAGGTGCTTATGCCTCCCGACACGCCTCAGGGTTTGCAGGCATGACTGCGTCCCGGGCGCACTCGTGGCGTCACATCGGGAAGGACCCTGCCGGGCGAGTGGAGCGTGTGGTACAGGGACACCCTGAGCAGCCCTCCTCCAACCAGGAAGCCGAGCTTTCCCACCGCCGCCCAGGCTCACGTTTCAGGAGGAACTCGGAGCCCGCCCCGGCTTCTCCGTTCTTGCTTTTATTTTTTTCTGTCGCTTTCACCTTAAGAGCGTGCACCGCTGCAGTGCAGGTGCCGGCTTCGCCTCCCCCAGCACGGAGGCCTCCGTTCACGTTCTCGGACACGGGGACTGGTAAGCCGAGCGGTTTCTGAGGTCACAAACCACCAGGATCGTGTACCTGCCTGGAAATGGGGGGTGATGCCCTCAGCAAGGCTGTGAGTCAGCCCAGGAAGGAACCACTCCGTCTCCAAGGCGACGGGAGTCCGCACAAAGCCGTGGTCCCCTCCCCTCTCCTTTTCAAGGCTTTGGCAGTGGAATGAGCTGGGCGACCTGAGTACAGCCGGGCGCCACGACCAAGGTCCCCGGAACACACATGGATAGGCTCAGCAGGCTCCTGGGGGGAGATTATAGCTTTGTGTTTTTAAAAAATATATATTTTATTGATTTCAGAGAGGAAGGGAGAGGGAGAGAGAGATAGAAACATCGGTGAGATGAGAGAGAAGCATGGATCAGCTGCTTCCTGCACACCCCCTGCTGGGGATTGAGCCGGGCATTGAGCCGGAGCATGTGCCCTTGATCAGAATCGAACCCAGGACCCTTCAGTCCAGAGACCAATGCTCTATCCACTGAGCCACACCAGTTAGGGTGGAAATCAGAGTTTTATATCCTTGAACCTCAACGTGAAGTTTAGCATTTCCTCTGATTATGAGGGGGGTCGGGGGGGGGGGGTGGGGGAGAGACAGCAGTAACTGTATCTGTGATGTTGCCTCCAACTGCAAGTGCAGATACTTTGTATCTCATTCCAGACGGAAGTTGCCTGGTGTCACTCTCCCAGTACTTCAGAACCTCGGGTTATTGGACCTGCCTCTGGGTTCCGTTGCACGTGCGACCAAGACGTACATAGATCACTGCACTTCTTCTTGTGGTTCTTTTTCCTCTTTAATTCTCACCCAAGGATATGTTCACTGATATTGAGAGAGAGAGGAAGGGAGAGAGAGAAACATCGATAGGTTGCCTCCCAGACGCACCGCAACCGGGTATCAAACTCACAACTTTTGGGTGTACCGGACGCCGCTCCAACCAGCTGAGCCACCAGGCCAGGCACTTGTGTAGTTCCTTTTAATCACACATTTCCTCTTCAGATTCGGTATTAATTGCATCTCAATACAACTGGCTTTCTTGGGGACTTATGCATGTTCTTTTCCTCATCAGAAACATCATTCAGAGGCAACACAGGCTCAGCTACAGGCTCCGCTGACCTGTTTAGACCTACGTCCGCGTGGTTCAGGGTTCGGGCTCGGGAAGAGGGGCCGCATGCAAATGACAGAGATGAGACAAGAAATGATAATTTGGAAGTTGGGGGTCCAGGCAAGAGCCCAACACAACAAGAAGGACTCTACTTGTGCTCAGGCCTTGCCATCCTTTTATTCAGTTTGGGATCCACCTACAGCCCTTAGGCGGGCAAGTTCCAGTAACAGGCAGACTATCTTATCAGTGAGGATTTACAGGACTATCTGGTGGGGAAGTTGCTTCAGCTACCTTTGTCTCGACTAAACAGTGGGTGCCTAGCCCTGACCTTTGCCAGGGCTCAAGGGTCACCAGCCTTCCGGGTTCCTTGTCCATACCTCTCTGCTAGTGAAGACAATGGGCGGCTTCCCGCACTGACCGGTCCCTCCCTGCTCACCAACTCTCAGAAAGAGGCCTGACATGAACGGCACATCATGGCGAATTCGTGTGGGGGGTCGCGTTCCGCCCTTTCAGGCCCCTGGGAGGTAATTGAAATTCTCTCCCCATTTTAAAGACGACCAGACTGAGGCCCAGAGGAATCAAATCGCCCTGGAAGGCAGCAGAGCCGGGAGTCCAAGCCAGAACTCTCGGACCGCACGGGGGACCCCGGCCATCAGGCCGCTGCTGTCCTTGCTTGTCCCGGGCACCTAGCACAGGTGTCCTGCAAATGTTTGCTGTCGGCCTGCCCACCGCCTGCCTGATTTCATTGTTTGAACAACCACACGAACTCCCCGCCGACAGGGAAGCCAGCAGGACGGCACGCACTCCAGTAACCAGCCAAGGTCAGTGTGAGCTGGGAACGCGGCCCAGCACCAGGAAAGGTCCCATTCCCACTGCGCCTCCAGCCTGATAACCTTGTCCACAGGTTTGAAGTCATTCCCACTCCGGACATTAAAACCCAGACGTGACCACACCCCCTTTGCCCTTTGCCAAGGCTCTGCGCCCCCACCCCCACCCCTGCCCCTGGGTGGCAAGGAGCCTGGATGAGAGGTGTCCCCTCCTGGCCAGGCTGGGAAGAGAGTTCTTTGCCTCAGGCCTGGCTCCCTCCCTCCCTCCTTTCTTCTCCCTTCCCACATCCCAGGAAAGGCAGCAGGCCCTGCCCAGGGTGGCTGGTGGCTCATCATAGAACTCAGCACACACACAGCGAGGGGGCGGGGCCAGGTGGGAGTGAGACACCTGTGAGTGCCTTAGTCCGCCTTTGCCTTCTGCATCGTATGCACCCATTTTATTATATTAAAATGTTTAATAGTAAATATGGAGCTATTTCTGCTCATTCAGAAAGAATTTCCAATAATTTTTAAAAAGAGGCTGGCAATTCAGATTTCCCCATGTCTGCCCCCTGAACTTTCTTTCTTTTTTAAAAAAAATATATTTTATTGATTTTTTACAGAGAGGAAGGGAGAGGGATCAGAGTTTGAAACATCAATCAGCTGCCTCCTGCACGCCACCTCCTGGGGATGTGCCCGCAAGCAAGGTACATGCCCTTGACCGGAATCGAACGTGGGGCCCTTCAGTCCACAGGCCGATGCTCTATCCACTGAGCCACACCGGTTAGGGCCCCCCTGAACTTTCTTGGTCAGCCCCCGGTCTGTCTGCTGACCTCTGTTCTTATTAAATCCATGGTGTCTTCCTCAAAATGCTGAACCGCCCGCCGGCATGGCTCCGGGGCTGAGCGTCGACCTATGAACCAGGAGGTCAGGGCTCGATTCCTGGTCAGGGAACAGGCCCGGTTGCAGGCTCCATCCCCAGGGTAGGGTGTGTAGAAGGCAGCCAACCCATGATTCTCTCTCATCATTGATGTTTCTATCTCTCTCCCTCTCCCTTCCTCTCTGAAATCAATAAAAATATGTTTAAAAATACAAAACAAACAAACGCCGTGCTGGCTGGCACACCGTCTGGGAACCTTACTGAGGACGCGCGCTGCTCCTTTAAAAAGGCTCGCCCTTGTCTTCATCTCCCTTCCCCGCGGCAGCCGCAGGTCTGGTTTCAGGAGCCGTTTTTCCTCCCAGGCCTGACCCTGAAGCGCATTCATTCTCCGTCTGAATGAGTGGCCACCTGCCCTCCCGGCTCCCGGCTCCTGTTTCCCCCCCAACCCCACCCTGCTCCCCCCCCCCGCCCCGCCCTTCACAGGCCTCTTCAATCCCAGCGGCTGCCTCTTTAGGCCCGCGGATCGCGTATCCCAGGCGGGTGAGCCTGTTCCAGGCACGTTCACCTGGAAGGGGTTTTTGGCAGGTGATCAACCTCCAGGAGTTCAAAGCCTTGATTTGCTACCAGAAGCCGTAGGGGTGGGCAAACGTTTTGACTCGAGGGCCACAATGGGTTCTTAAACTGGACCGGAGGCCGGAACAAAAGCATGGATGGAGTGTTTGTGTGAACTAATATAAATTCAAAGTAAACATCATTACATAAAAGGGTACGGTCTTTTTTTTTTTTAGTTTTATTCATTTCAAATGGGCCGGATCCGGCCCGCAGGCCGTAGTTTGCCCACGGCTGCCGTAGATCGTGGGGCCCAGAAGCCCCGGAGTCGGGGGACAGCCCTCAGAGTTGATGGACAGCCCACGAAGTTGATGGACAGCCCACGGAGTTGATGGACAGCCCGTGGAGTTGATGACACGTCCATCATCATCAGTCAGGCTGGCGTGCCTCCATGAGGCTCCGATAAGTGGAATCAACATCCTTCCAGGGGCGGCCCCTCGCGCCCCTCCACGCGGCCGGCTTTTCCAGGCAAAGAGGATCCAGAGTCGGAGTGAGCGAGAGGGGACCTGAGGCAGCCGGAGACCCAGGTCCCGAGCTGGAGGGCCTATTCCAGGGGATTGGGGGCCATGCGAGGCCATCGGGGCCACGGCGCCAGGTTCCTCCGGACGCAGCGCGGATGTTTTCCCCGAAGTAACTCCAGTGCCCTTTTTAATGCTGCTGCAGTAGCCCGCCGTTCCCACGGGAAATACGTCAGCGGGGCACCCCACGCGTGTCCAATAACTGAGCAGCCAAACGGCTTGTTCTGTGCGCGCACACGGCTCTGTGTCAGGGGCCCGGGGATAGAACCTGCCGTGGGAACCCGTCGCGGTCTGTCGGCGGGACCTCCCTCCTGCGTGGGAGGCTGTGCCAGTGAGTTCCACGTGGCGCTTCCAGCTCAGCACAGCAGGAGACAGACAACGCGCGACCCAGTGGCACCTGCCAGAGGACTGACACGGGGGCCGCCGGGGCCACACGCTCACCCGACAGCTCAGGGGCGGCCTGCGTGGCGGCCCTGCAAACTCACAGGCCTCAGTCACCACAGGGACGGCCTGGAATTAAACCTTTTTAAACTGAAAAGCAGTTTGTGGTGGGCTGTCGTGTCCCAGGCCGGCACCTTCCCTGGCAGAGGTCCATCGTCACCCTAACGGAGCCTGCCTCTTGTCTTTTTGCAGCTACAATGGCAGAGGGTTGGGATGTGAGAGTCTCCCTTTCCTGGCCCCTCGCAGCACAGGCAGCGCTCTGCGGCGGCCGCACACCCGTCCTGGTCGCGGAGCTCACTGCCCACTGGCCGCTGGCCCGCACCCACCGCAGGAAAAGCACGTCGTCCCTGAACCTGTATCCAATCCCAGAGGCTCCCGCTGCGCTTCTCCCGCCGCCCTCGCCCATCAATCACCGGGGATGTCACCACCCCCCCACGCTCCTCTCCTGACTGTGATGCACAAACAGGTGCAAAGCTGTCCTTCCCCGGAGCCTGGCCTCAACCCGCAGAGTCTGCTTCCCTACCGTTGCCGGCAGTTTGGCTCAAATAAACTAAAAAAATAAAAATTCTTCACAGGCGTGACTGTTTCTCACGTCAACGACACTGTCTAGCGAGCTACACGCGCGCGTGCCCTTTGGCCCAGCAGGCCCGCTTCCGGGAATCTCCCCAGGACACGGCGCGGGGGGCGCGGGAGACAAAGGCACAGGCTCTGCGCGGAGCCCTTCTTCCAGCAGCACAGGCCAGAGACACCCCATCGGACTGCGGGAATCGGCCAGAGCCCGGGTGAGTCAGTTAGGACACAGGGGCACCACGGGGTGTAGGAGGGGACGAGGAGTCGTTCCCTAGACTAGCAGACAGTAGTATTCATGGAAAGGCCAGCCGGCAGGGCTCAGGGTTGAGCGTCGACCTCTGAACCAGGAGGTCACGGCTCGATTCCCTATCAGGGCACATGCCCGGGTTGTGGGCCGATCCCCAGGGTAGGGGACGCACAGGAGGCAGCCGATCCAAGATTCTCTCTCATCATGGATGTTTCTCTCTCTCTCCCTCTCCCTTCCTCTCTGAAAGCAATAGAAACATTTGTTAAATGGGAACATGAGCTCCATTCTAAGCCCTCCATCCTGAGATGTTTAAGCCAACGGATCCTGCCGCAGCCTCTGGGCTCCCAGCTCTGATCCTCTGCCCACGTCTGTCTGTCTGTCTATCTGTCGGAAAACGTTAGGTACCTGACCACTTGGGCACCCAATTCTCTTTCCCCTTCCCACTCACCTCCCTCCTCCCCCCGCTCCTCCTTTCTTCCGGCTTTTACAAAGGGATCTGCACCCTTCCCCGGCGCTGGTGACAGTACTACAAAAAATGGCCAGTGCCAAGCAGCAACCCACGTTTTTTGAAAGTCTGTCTCCCACCAAGAGGGGGCAGTGTTGCCCTGGCTTGCTCTCCGTCACCTGCCATCTGCGAGGGGTGGTCTGACAAAGGGGTTCTCTCAGTATTGAAGGGGGAGAACCCGCCACAATGAGCTACTCGAAAACCAAAGGATTCTTTTTAACAAAATATGTTTTTTCATTGATTTTTAGAGAAACAGGAAGGGAGAGGGAGAGAGAGATAGAAACCAGGCATGTGCCCTGACCAGGAACTGAACCAGTGACCTCCTGGTTCCGGGGTCAATGCTCAACCACCGAGCCACACCAGCCAGGCCCAAATGATTCTTTTGACTTGTGTTCTCCAATATTGTCCTGGAGAGATGCAACCTGCAGCCAGTTTACTTGACTTTCTTGCTTTTAAATCACATGTTTTGTGGCCATGTTATTAGGCAATTAAAAAAAAAAACACAAAAAACTTAAGCCCTAACTGGTTTGGTTCAGTGAATAGAGAGTTGCCTGCGGACTGAAGGGTCCCAGGTTCGATTCCGGACAAGGGCATGTACCTGGGCTGCGGGCACATCCCCAGTAGGGGGCGTGCAGGAGGCAGCTGATCGATGTTTCTCTCTCATCGATGTTTCTAACTCTCTAACCCTCTCCCTTCCTCTCTAAAAAAATCAATAAAATATTTTTAAAAAAACAACTTAATATATATATTTTAGAGAAGTTTGGGGTTTACAGAAAAATAAGACAGAAAGTGCAGAGTTCCCATGTATCCTTCAGCACCCCCCCCCCACACACACACACACACACACAGCACCCAGCCTCCCGCTTTTATAAACGTGCAAATGAATAGCTGCTCATGGCAGTTTCTTGGTGAGTAGCCTGGAGTGTGAACCATTTGTAGTAATTCCAGGACCAGGAGTGTGAGCTGTGCCCCGAGGCGCCCACCCCCTGCTGCCCCCCTCCTGCCGTGGCCAGCCCCTCCCTCGCCCTGAAGGAAGCGCTTCACATCCCCTGGCTCCTCACCGGGATGCGGAGGCTCCAGAGGCGAAGGCCTTCCCACGCCGAAGGGGCACAGGTCGGTCGGGGACGTGTTCCACCACCGCCCATTCCTTTTCTTCCCCTCGCGCTCGGGCCAGCCCTTCCACAGAGGCGACGGAGGACAGGGCTGGGGTGTAGACGGGACGGCCGCCTCGGGAGCTGGAGGCGGACAGTCCTCCGCGGAGTGCTGGTCTCATCACTGAGTTCAACATGAAGAGGGATGAACACCAACGCACGGGGCCATCTGAGTCGGGAGAGGTCCCCCGAGGGTGGGCACGGATGGCTGAGCATTTGCCAGGTGCCACCCCTTCCTCCGTGGCCTCAGATGGCCCGAAGGACAGCCCAATGCTGGACAGCCCCTGAGTCCAGCTGCCAGGACCCCCCAGGGCTGCGCGTTCCTGCCTTTGGCCACCAGGAGACGCCCTACAGCCTCACTGTGAATTCTCCCCGTTCAGCTGATGAAGGAGCCTGTAAATGCTCTCGTTGAAACTGTGTGCTGCCCTAACTCACACAGAAGCCACACAAGTCAGCCGCCTTGAAAGACAGCCCTCAGTGAGCCCCCTTTCTAGGCTTGGGAAGGGAGGGTAACCCAGTTCCCAGCATTCCCCCCGCCCACGTGGAGCTCCAGCGTTCTGATGTTAAAGCCCTCGGAGGCCATGAAATCATGGCAGGGCTTCTTTTCTAGGAGGAAATTTAAGAATGAAGCTGGAGTAAGGAAGAAAGTTCCTGTCCCTGAAATAGCAACAAAAATGGTGCATCTTTTTATTCGTTTCCCGGAGGAGGCAGCCCAATGGGAGCTCTGGGTCGAGCGGTTCGGGGTCCGTGGGTTGGAGGCGGCTTCGGAACAGTTCATTCCTGTGAAAGCAGCGCCCGGAGAGCCAGCTACTTGCCTCCGCTCTTAGAAAAAATGTTTAAATGCCTATAATTTGCCAGAATGTGCGGAAATGCCTTCGGTTCCTTTAGTAGGCGTCCAGCAGGGCCTACGGCTCAGCCCCTTCCATTCCAGAGCAACCAGGAAGCGAGTGAGAGTCCCAGTGGCCTCTCCCTCCTGGCAAGGGAAGGGGCTGGGTCCTGGCCCGAGCCGCTGGCATAACCGGCTGCCTGGCTGGAGGAGGCAGGTGCCGGCCCGGGACAGCGCGCATGGCCTCGGGAGCCCTGACTCCATTCCATGCGGTGACCGTGGGCTGGTGCCGGCGTGGGGGGAGGAGAAGGAATGGCGGTGGTGGAACTCGTTGCCTCGGACCTGAGCCGCCGAGAGCAGGGTTTTTGTTGTTGTTTATGCTGACGGTTCGTGTGGCCCATTATTATTTTATTTTATTATTTTCTCACTTCACCCTTCCTCCCACCCTCCACCTTTGCCAACCACCAGCTTGTTCTGTATGCCTACGGGCCTGTTTCTTTTCTGTTGTGTTTATTCATTTGTTTTATTTTCTTCGATGCCACATCAGCGAAATCATACCATAGTTGTCTTTCTCTGCCTGACTTAGTTCACTCAACATCATACCCTGAACCGTGTCCAGCACGGTCAGGGGTGAGCCTGAGGGGGCGGTGAGGGATGAAGAAGACAAGAGAAGAAAGCTGTCTCGGATGGAGAGACAGCCCCACGGCCTGCAAGCTGAGTCTTTGTGTTATAGCAGATTCCACGAGGCAAAGCAAGCGGGCTCAAGATGTTCACAACATTCTCGTGGGTTTCGAACCTAGTCAGTTACATGCACCTGAACTCTATCAAGCCCACATCACTCAGCCACGTGGGGCCACAGGTTCGGGCCATGAGGTCAAGCTCACAACTGTAGCCTTTGGTTGTCATGGTGCTGGGAGGGCTTTGCCACGAGAGGAACGGCCCTCTCATCAGTCCGAGGCTTGAACCTGTGCAAACGCTGTGGCCGCTCTCCACAATACCCCCTCGGCCCAGCGATGTCGTCACGAACGATCAGGTTTCATCCCTCTTCACGGCTGAGTAACATTCCAGGTGTGCACGCTCCACATCGGAAGGGTTCGCCCGCAGTGGGCACCTGGCTGCTTCCCTGTCGCCAGGTGTCAGTGATGCTGTGGTGAACGGGGGGGGGGGGGGGGGGCGCGCTGAGGGCGCTCTGGCCCCTGCCCTTCCCTTCCCTCAGATGTGGGGAGTCGGACCAGGCCAGCTCTGAGAGCCGAGGAGAAGGGGGGCTCTGAGCCCCAGGTGCCGAAGCAGGAAGCAGGCGCTTAGGTTCCATCGCCAAGGCGGGCACAGGGGCAGCTGACCGCTCCCGGGGAGCCTGAGGATGTGTCCGTGTTTAGGGCGCACAGCTCTGGGATTACACCCCCCCCCCCTTCTGATTGATTTCACCCTTAGAGATGCCCGCAAGCGTTACTTCAGGCATGTTTCGTGTGGCTTCTACCGAGATGTTGACAGCCTACTTCTCACCCCTTCCCACCCCTCTCCCCCGCCCCCCGCCCCCGTCAATTGGTGTCCATTGCTGGTAGCAGCCCAGGCAGTGGGCACAGCGCCTGCCCCGCCTAAGCTCATAGGTGTGACAGAGATGGCAGTCGCTGTACAGTTTTCTTTTCTAAAGAAGAATCTGACCTTTTATTACTCAACAGGCTGCGTGCACTACGGTAGGACTCCTCGGTACCCAGACCGGAAGGCGTGATGCTAACCGTGTACCCAGAGCCTCGGTCGCTTCGCTCTGACACGCTGGGCTCTGTCACTCGAGACCGTGCCCCGTGGCCGGGCTGGCCGAGAGCGTGGGCTGCAGGGCCGCTGCCTGGGGGCGTCGCTCCTCCTCAGGGCCATCCCCCTGCTCCCCACTGAGATGAGCTGGTGCTCTGCCTGGCCACGTGCTGCCTTTGCTCGTGGGAAAATCATTCCATTTCTTTGAGGCTCAGTCCTGAGGCTCTGGAGAGATGACTGGCACCTGCCCACGGGGTGAGCTGAGCGAGTCGTGCACGCCCACACACCATTTCAGAGCTGCCTGCATGCGGCCGGCAGTATCACTGGAGCCACGCAGACACGAAGAACTACCTGCTCTTGACTGTGCTGCGGGGGGGGGGGAGATGGGGGCAGAGGAGGGAATCCAAGTCACTGAATGTGCGTCTCCATCTGCTGCTTTAAAAAATATATATTTTATTGATTTCAGAGAGAAAGGAAGAGAGAGATAGAAGCACCAGTGATGAGAGATTCATTGATCGGCCTCCTGCACGCCCCCCACTGGGGATGGAGCCTGCAACCCGGGCGTGTGCCCTGACCGGGACTCGAACCCTGACCTCCTGGTTCATAGGTCAACGCTCAACCACCGCCGGGCTCCATGAGCTCCACTTACTTCCTGGTAATGACGGCCGGCCATGGTGTGAAGTCAGCACAGGGACCTGTCCTCACCCCTCGCCTGGGGCTGAGCTGGCCCTCGCCTCTCAGCCCCGCGCTGCCAGCGGCGCCGGCCTACTGCGTGGCATTTGGGTTTCTGCCTTTCTGGGCGCCTTCCTCTCCCACCTTTGTCTGCGCTGGAAGGGCTTAGGGTGAGCCAGATGGAAAGGGCCTCCGGTCCTCAGGGGAGGACAATAGGGACCCACCCGGCAGCAGGTTGGCCCGAGTTGTTTCTCCAAAGCTGCTGCCTGTTCCCCTTTGTTCCCCTCAGAGCGTCTGGCGGGACTGAGAGCTTTTAGCTCTGCGGCGTCCTCCGCTCTGAGCACATCACCCCTGCCAGCCATCCCCACACTCTCTCATTTTCTTTTTAAATATATTTTTTATAAGATTTCAGAGAGGAAGGGAGAGGGAGAGAGAGAGAAACATCCATGATGAGAGGATCGTTGATCGGCTGCCTCTGGCCCGCCCCACCCTGGGGATGGAGCCCACGACCCGGCACGTGCCCTGACCGGGAATCGAACCGTGGCCTCCTGGTTCACAGGTCGATGTTCAACCACTGAGCCACGCCGGCCGGGCCCCATTCGGTTATTTTAAAATACCAGCCGTACTGAGATGGAGTTCACCTGCGACAGTATAAAATCCACCCTTTCAGGCACAGTCAGTGGTTCGCACCGTTTCCATGGAGCTGTGCAAACATCCCCACTCCGACTCCAGAGCATTTCTCCGCTCGGAAAGAAGCCCCGTGTCCTTGGAAGGCATCCCCGCCCCGCTTCCGGCCCCCAGCAACCCTCGCCCACTTCCCATCTCCTGGGGTTTGCCTTTCCTGGGCATTTCCTGTGAATGGAACCGCATGGCCTTGTGTGACTGGCTTCTTGAACTCGGCATGTTTCAAGGTTCCCCCATGTGACCTGTGTGAGCGCTTCACTGCCTCCGAGGGTGCTAACAGGCCTGTGTGTGGTGCATCCGGCTGACCCCGCATCGGATCGAACCGGGCTGTGTCCACTCCAGCTCTTGTGCAGAAGGACGCCATGCACCTCCGCGTACGGGTGTTTGTGTGGACACGCGTTTTCCCTTCTCTCTGTTCTCTCGGGTCTCCACCGGGAGAGGAATTGCTGGCCCTGCTGGCTTTTGGCTGACCTGTTGGAGGACCTGCCGGGTGACACCCCACCAGCCGGGCAGGGGGTCCCCGTGTCCAGGTCCTCACAGCACTTCTAGGTCCTGCACCATCTCTGCCTGCACATCAGCACCCCGATGGGTGTAAGCTTCCAGGGGCCACAGGCTTCTAGGAAGCACAGGACACGGGTACATCGCAGCTGCTCGTGGGACGTGCATGCTGTCATCATCGGTCCAGCCCCAGCGGAGGGTCGGCCTCCAGGAGAAACCAAGTCTCGGCGCCCGCCTGCCAGAACACGGAGCACATGGACGGCGCGGCCTCTGCTGGGCCCTCCCGGGGTCTTGGCCCACTGGCCTCCCTCTGCAGCGAGGACAGCGGCCCTGGGTCCTTGGCCGAGGAGGGAAGGGCAGAGCTGCGGTGCGGGCCGTTTTCCCTGCCCCGCACTGTCCGCGGCGGGGGAGGAAGAGTGCGTTTTTTGGAGGGAGAGACGGGGACCTGTGCTTCCCCGTCAGCCCCTGAGGGCACAGCAGGCGTTTCAGGTCTTCTCTGTCCTATGGTGGCAAGTCAAAGCCTCACCGATCACGTCAACGGTGAACAGTGACGTCATGACTAGCGCTGACGTCATGGTCCCGCTCCCTCCTCATTGGCGGCTCCTATAATAATGCAGCTAAGCATCCAACCGCCGGCCCAGGCCGCGGGCCACAGCCAGAGCTGGGTCACACTCAGGTCTCCAACGGTTGGCCCACGTGCTTCCAACGTCTCCGCTGGGGGTCCCGCCGCCAGCCCCGCCGCCAGCCCCGGCACCAGCCGGGGGCCCAGGACAAAGCAGGACTGGCCCCAGAGGTCTCTGCCCTTAACCAACATGGCTGCTGGGGCTTCAGGCTGCAGTGGGCTGAGGGTCACGTGAGAAAGCTCGCTCTCTGATTGGTTGTCTCTCCTGGAAGGGCGGGGCACAAGAGCCCAGCGGGTCCGGCCTTAAAGGGCCCGCCGCCGACTCCGCCGGAGCTCCGCCCCCGAGGCCTGGCGGGCGGGGCGCCAAGGGAAGGCGGCGGACGGGGCTGGCGCGGAGGCCGAGTCTCCCGACCCGGGTGGACGCCACGCCGCGCCGCGATCGCCAGCGGGTTCACCGAGGCCGGCGGCGGGGAGCACGGGCGCCGGGATGGAGGACGGCGGGGCCGGGCCCCCGCTCGGGGAGGCGGCCGAGGCGCGAGCGCGGCCGGGGGTGACGCCGCGGCCCTTCGCGCCCTTCGCGGGGGCGGCCGGCGTGGGCGAGGGCGGCGGCGACTGGAGCTTCATCGACTGCGAGATGGAGGAGGTGGACCTGCGCGGCCTGCCCTGCGCCACCATCGCCTGCCACCTGGACCCACGCGTGTTCGCTGACGGCCTGTGCCGGGTGAGCGGGGAGCGCGCCGTCGGAGGGCGGGCCGACGCCTGTTGCGGGAGGCGGCGGGCGGGGCGGGGACCCCGGGGACGCGGCGACCCCTTGGGCGCCCTGCCCGGCTCCCCGGTGCCGCTGGGGTGGGTCGCGCTCCCCGAGGGCCGGGTCCCCAGCACCTGCCGGCGCGCACCCAGCCCTGCGGGGTCCCAGTGCCGCCCCACCCCCCACCCCCCTCCCCGCGAGGCCCCTGCCGGGCGGCTGGGGCGGAATGAGCACTGAGTGGCCGGACCTGGGGACCTGGGGAGCGGGCGGCCCCGCACTTGCCAGGGAGGAGGGCGGCCCGGGACTCCCCGCGGACTGACTCACCGCCGTCTGCGCCGAGGGAGGGAGGACCGGCCGGCCCTGTTTGGGTGAGCGGCTGGGTGAGCGCCTTGCTAATCGCCCCGGTTGGCCGGTTGGGGTGGAACGGCGCCCGAAAGGGGCTCCCCTTCTGGGCCTGAGGGGCGTTTATTGGGGAATCTCGCTGCTGGAGGAGGGACATGCCGCCCGCCCACAGGGACACTGGGCACAGGGAGCCCCGCCCGTCCACACAGTGTAGACACCTGGGACGCGGAGGGGGCAGGTATGAGTAACCAGGTGCGAGGAGGAGTTTATTTCAAATCTGCAGTTAGCATCAGAGTAAAATGTGGACCACGGAGGTGTGGAATGAAGCCTGTCTTCCAGACAGAGATGCCCAGGCGGAGGCAGCTGCCAGGCCGTAGGGCGTCCCCTCCTGGCTCCGGGCTGCACGCTGCGCGCTGCACACACTGCACACTGTACACGCTGCACACACTGCACACTGTACACGCTGCACACACTGCACACTGTCCACGCTGCACACACTGCACACACTATACACACTGTACATGCTGCACACACTGCACACTATGCACACTGCACCTGCACATGCTGCACACACTATACACACTGCACATGCTGCACACTATGCACACTGCACCTGCACATGCTGCACACACTATACACACTGCACACTGTACACGCTGCACACACTGCACACTGTCCACGCTGCACACACTATACACACTGTACATACTGCACACACTATACACACTGTACATGCTGCACACACTGCACACTGCACCTGCACATGCTGCACACACTATACACACTGTACACGCTGCACACACTATACACACTATACATACTGCACACACTATACACACTGTACATGCTGCACACACTGCACCTGCGCATGCTGCACACACTATACACACTGTACATACTGCACACGCTGCCCCTGCACACAATATACCCACTGTAGACGCTGCACACTATACATGCTGCACCTGCACATGCTGCACACACTATACACACTGTACACACTGCACACACTATACACACTGTATATGCTGCACACGCTGCCCCTGCACACAATATACCCACTGTACATGCTGCACACTATACATGCTGCACCTGCACATGCTGCACACACTATACACACTGTACACACTGCACACACTATACACACTGTATATGCTGCACACGCTGCCCCTGCACACAATATACCCACTGTACATGCTGCACACACTATACACACTGTACATGCTGCACACACTGCACCTGCACATACTGCATACACTATACACACTGTACATACTGCACACACTATACACACTGTACATGCTGCACACACTGCACACTGCACCTGCACATGCTGCACACACTATACACACTGTATATGCTGCACACGCTGCCCCTGCACACAATATACCCACTGTACACGCTGCACACTATACATGCTGCACCTGCACACGCTGCACACAATATACACACTGTACATGCTGTACACGCTGTACACACCGCACACTACACACACTGTGTTCACTGTACACACTGTACACACTATACACTGCACATCCTATACACATGGTTGCACATACTGCTGTACATGCTGTACATACTGTGCACATTGTACATGCTGTACACATTGCACACACACACTGTACACACTGCTGTACATGCTGCACATGCAGTGCACACTATACACTCTGTACACACTACACATGCTGCACACGCTGCCACTGAGCTGTGTTGGAGGCTTTTCTAGGGGAGCCACTGTGGAGTGGGGAGTGTGTACTTAATCCCCATTTGATTATAATTGACTAGAGGCCTGGTGCACAAAATTCCTGCATCGGGGTGGGGGGTCCCCCAGCCTGGTTTGTGCCCTCTCACAGTCCTGGAGCCCTCAGGGGATGTCCCTGTGGGGAGCAGGCCTAGGCCATCAGTCCAAAATTCTTAGTGCTGCCGTGGAGGTGGGAGAGGCTCCTGCCACTGCTGCTGCTCTCGGCACCCGTGAGCCTGGCAGCTGTGAGCCCGGCTTCTGGGAGTGCACTGACCACCAGGGGGCAGCTCCTGCATTGAGGGTCTGCCCCCTGGTGGTCAGTGCTCATCATAGCGACTGGTTGTTCGGCTGTTCGGTCAATTTGTATGTTACCCTTTTATTATATAGGACTAGAGGCCCGGTGCACAAAAATTTGTGCACTCGGGGGGGAGGGAGGGTCCCTCAGCCCGGCCTCTGCCCTCTCGCAGTCTGGGACCCCTCGGGAGATAACGACCTGCTGGCTTAGGCCTGCTCCTGGGTGGCAGAGGGCAGGCCCAATCCCTAGGTGCAGCCCCTGGTCAGGCTCAGAGCAGGGCCGATTGGGGAGTTGGGGTGCCGCCCCCTGTCATGCACAGAACAGGGCGATCGGGAGGTTGTGATGCCACCCTCAGTCACGCTCAGGGTAGGGCCGATTGTGGGGTTGGGGCACCGGCCCCTGTCACACTCAAGGCAGGGTCGATGGGGAGGTTGTGGCACCACCCTCTGTCACGCACAGAGCAGAGCCAATCAGGGGGTTGGGGCACTTCCCCCTTTCACTCACAGAGCAGGGCCAATCAGGGGGTTGGGGCACTTCCCCCTGTCACGCACAGAGCAGGGCCAATCGGGGTTGGGGCGCTGCCCTCTGTCACGCACTGCCGGGAGCCGGTCCATCCTTTCTGTTTCAAGGAACCTGGCATATATGGCATACTGTTCTTAATATGTTTGCTCACCTTCTTGGCACTATGTGTTTTAACCAAGGTCACCTCTCAGAGAAAGGTTGTTTCCCCAGGTAGGGATTTTTCCCTGAAGTTAGGGAGGGAATAAAACCCCTTAACTAAGTGCCAGGCGGGTAATTAATCACTTTAACTACGAACAATCATACTTAAGCTACATAATCTTTACTCCCTGGAATGGAGATAAAAAACGCCCTAACCTTTGGAATAGAGATTGATAGGATTGGAATCAACTGGTATAAATACAGATGTAACAAGACAACAGGACACAGAACCTAGACACAGAACCTAGCCACAGAACCTACACAGAACCTAGAGACAGAAGAACTTCTCTGGAGAGAACATGGCAAAAGATCCTGGACAGAAACTGGCCACAGAACCTAGAGACAGAACCTAGCGAGAGAACCTGGCTGAAGAACCTAGAGACAGAACCTGGCTACAGAACCTGGATAGAACATGGCAAGAGAACCTGACTGAAGAACCTAGAGACAGAACCTGGCTACAGAACCTGGATAGAACATGGCAAGAGAACCTGACTAGAACCTGGTGACTGAACCTGGCTGGAGAACCTGGATAGAACCTGGCAGGAGAACCTCTCTATGCTGATCAACAGAACCTGGCTGGAGAACCCAACTATGCTGATCAACTGAATGCTGTCTCCATGTCCTTCCTTCTTCACCGACTCCGTCCACACCTTTGGGGACCCCTGGACCTGCTGGGGTTGGACCCCAGCAACGCACGGAGCAGGGCCCATCAGGGGGTTGGGGCGCCACCCTCTATCACCCACAGAGCAGGGCCGATCGGGGGTTGGGGCGCCGCCACTCTCACACTCAGGGCAGGCTGATGGGGAGGTTATGGCTCTACCCCGTCACACACAGAGCAGGGCCCGTGGGGGTGGGGGGGTTGGGGCACTGCACACTGTCACACACAGAGCCACAGGGTGATCAGGGGTTGGGGAGCTCCCCCCTATCAGGCACAGAGCAGGGCTGCTCAGGGGGTTGGGGCGCCTTCCCCTGTCACGAACAGAGCAGGGTGGATAGGGAGGTTGTGGCCCTGCCCCCTGTCACACACAGAGCCGCAGGGCGATCAGGGGGTTTGGGCGCTGCCCCCTGTCACGCTGATCCCGGTGCCAGGAGGCCTCGCGGCTCCTCTGATCCCGGTGCTGGGAGGCATATTACCCTTTTACTATATAGGGTAGAGGCCTGGTGCACGGGTGGGTGCCGGCTGGTTTGCCCTGAAGGGTGTCCTGGATCAGGATGGGGGTCCCCACTGGGGTGCCTGGCCAGCCTGGGTGAGGGGATGATGGCTGTTTGCAGCTGGTCACATACCCTTCAGGGTGGGGGTCCCCATTGGGGTGCCTGGCCAATCTGGGTGAGGAGCTGAGGGCTGTTTTCAGGCTGGGGGTGACTGAAGCTCCCAACCGCTCCTTCTTTTCTTTTTTTTTTTATTCTGGGCCACCTTTAGCTTTGAGGCTTGGCTCCAGCTCTTAGGCCTCCGCTGCTGAAAGTAGGTTTCTGGCCTTTGCTTACAATGTTGCGATCCTGCTGGCTGAAGCCTGGCAGGCAGACTAAAGCAGGTTTCTGGGGTTTTGTTTAGCTTCTATATTTGTTACATAGTTGCTTAGAGTTACAGCTCAGAGGCCTGCAGCGGCAGGCGGGAATGTTGGAGCCCTCCGTCACTGAAGCAAGCAAGCCTCATGTTAGTTTCAAACTGCCTGGCTGCCAGCCGCCATCTTGGCTGGCAGTTAATTTGCATATTGCCCTGATTAGCCAATGGGAAGGGTAGCGGTCGTACACCAATTACCATGTTTCTCTTTTATTAGATAGGATAGGATATGCCCTGTACTTTTCAGGAAGGATTTACACTGACTGTGAGTGTAGGTAAGCTTCCATGCACGCAATCTAAAGCAACAATGGTCACAAATACAGGGCCTTCCTCACTCCAAAGCCTTCTTTCTCCCCGGCCAGCGTCTAGCTAGCCTTCCCGCCTCTCTCGGGGGGCCCCAGGCGGTGTGTCCAGTGGAGCAAGGTCAGGTCTCGCGGGACTGTGTGTTTGCCTGGGGGTCTAGCAAGTCGAAGTCTCACGTTCTCCCCAGGAATGCTGCGCAGCCTGGAAATGCTGTGAGTTGGAGCCCGCGATGCTAGCGATTCATTTCAACAGGCGTTTTCCGAGGCTCTGCTGTGGGCGGGCGCACAGCTCTAGGCTCGGGGCGCAGCAGTGTGTAAGACAGCACCTCCTCAGGGCTGGTGGTTTCCTTGGGGAAACAGGAGGTGAGGCGGGAAGAAGGCAAGACTCAGAGGCGGGGTGGGAGCGGGGTCTGGGAGGGCGGGGCTGCTGTCGCAGGTGAGAGGACCGGGACGGATGCTGGGCAGAGACTGGCTGGCTTCCTTCCAGGCCTTTATTCCTTTGCTCTTCATTCACCGCTCACCGTGTCCCAGGCACTGCGCTCGGCCCACGGGTAGGATGGCGGACAGGAGGGCTTCCTGCTGGTGTAGGTTCTGGGCTGGAGGAGGACGGACTGGACATGTGCTCCCAGGCAGCGAGTGCAGCCGAGCGAGCAGGAGGGCCGTGTGAGGAGGGTGACCGGACCGGCTGGGCGGGCGGCGTCAGGCCCTACAGGGACCTGCGTGGGTTCAGGAGGTTTTCATAAACAGCTGGTCCTGGGCAGGACTCAGGAGTCCATAGGGCGTTGCTGAAACCGCAGGAGCTGAGACGTGAAGGTTTTGTATGAGATGCTGGGCAGGGAGGGGCGGGAGGGACACCCCGACTTGGCCTGGATGCTGAGCGGGCCGGGGCGGGGCAGGGAGGGCCTGCTTCCCAGGCAGACGTCTCACCTCTGCGGCGCCCTCACTGGTGGGAGGCGGGGGAGGGGCTCTGTGAGCCGTGGGGTGGCCTTTTATGAGGCGAGGGTCCCAGGAGGGCTCCACGCCATGACCTAATCACCCGAAGGCCCCACCTGCTGATACTGTCTTTGGGGATTAGGGTGTTTGCATGTGGATTTGGGGAACCCGAGCATCCAGGCTGTGGCAGAGGGCATCTTACATGCACTCATGTTCCTCTGGCCCTCGTCACAGACGAAAAGAGGAAATAGACCCAAACGACCAGCTCACGGGGCGCACACCAGAGCCGCTTCCTCCGACAGGTGGGGCCTGTCCGTGGGATGGGCTTTTGTTAGCGGGCCCTCATTAGCCGTAAGTCACTGTTATTGAACATGTTCATCGAGTTTACCTAGAAAATAACAGTAGCGTCGGCCATGGATTCCAGGGCACACGGAATCCATGCACGCAATCTAAAGCTTCCATGCACGCAATCTAAAGCAACAATGCTGTGCCCTGTGAGCGTTGTTCTGTTCTGTTTGCTTGTTGCTGAGAAAGCAGAGCAGTGGGTGAGCCAGTGCCGGCACATGCTGTGGGCCGTGGGCTGTGGGCCGTGGGCCGTGGGCTGTGGGCCGTGGGCCGTGGGCTGTGGGCTGTGGGTTGTGGGTTGTGGGCTGTGGGCTGTGTGCTGTGTGCTGTGGGCCGCGGGTCGTGGGTCGTGGGCTGTGGGCAGTGGGCCGTGGGCTGTGGGCCATGGGCTGTGAGCTGTGTGCTGTGGGCTGTGGGTCGTGGGTCGTGGGCTGTGTGCTGAGGGTCGTGGGCCGCGGCCATGTGCCGTGGGCCGTGGACCGTGGGCCGTGGTCCCGGGTGCCCAAGATAAGGGGCACCCGGCCAGCACCTGGCCAGCCAGGAGTTTGAGTTCTCAGCTGCTGTTCTGTAGTTTCCGGCCGAGCGTGCAGCTCCTGCAGGAATAGGCGTGGCTGCTGTGCTGCGTTCTCTGAAGCACGAACGTGTACTTGACCGAGAGCGTGTGGCCCGAAGGCCACGGCAGACAGCGTTCCCCGGGCCCCGGCCCTGCGGCTCCGTGACTGCCTGAAGCCACGGGAAGGGCACGTGGGCGTGAAGGAGCTGAGTGGTGCCTCAGGTTCTTCGTGCCGGGAGGCCTGGGCGTCTCAGGGCTCTGTCTGGGGCGGGAGACCCTGGTCCTGGCCGGGAGGGTTTGCCTGACCAGAGCCTCGTGTCGTGAGCGGGTGACTGAGCAGTGGGTCGCTGGTGCCACTGCGGCCAGGCCTCTGCCGGCTCCTCCCCCGCCCCCACCCCCCGGTCCCCACCGTCCGCAATGTGAGTGGGGCTCCTGGCTGGTGCCTCCCTGCCCCCGCGTGGGTTTGGACCTGCAGCCAGAGGCAGGGTGATGGGGTCAGCCTGAGCCCCCCTTGGGCAGGGGGCACGTGAGGTAAGATCTGCCTTCCACGGGGTCCGCCCCGGGCCTTGTCCCGTCCGCCCCGCTGCCGCCCTCCACCCGTCAGACCCGGCCGGTCCTGGGAGTAATTTCACGATCGGGACGGGAGGCCGGGCTGTGCAGCTGGACGGGCTCCTGCTCACGGGGTTGGCCGTGCTGGGCTGTATCCCACTGCCAGTCCGTCTGGGGCAGCGGGCGGCGAGCTGTGACGTCTGGCCGGAGTGACCGTCGGGTTCTGGTTCCGGTGAAATGCAGGCGTCCTTACACCATTTCCACTTTCCTTCCAGGTCCACCGGCTTGTAGTTTCTCAGACTAAATTATGCACAAAATTCCCCTTAAACCTGGAGGGAAACGTGTTAAACCAGCACGTTTATCTGTCAGATAAATACTGTATTTGTTCTCCCTCCAACCAAGGAGGCAAAAAGAATCCTAGCAGCTCTGTTCTAGCACAGCCAGCGCTGGCCACCAGGGGGCGGTCGTCACGTACATTGTGCAGGGAGCCTAGTGGCTGACTATTTCAGGCATCCAAGCCCTCAGCGCCTGTTCAGGAGGGAGAAGCCAGGCCTGGGGCCGCCAGGAGCTGTTACAAAGTTTGAACCATGGAAGCAGAAGGCACCCCCCACAGCGCCCGCCCGGGTTTCCTTTACCCGAAGGGGCCCTCGCGGAGGTGGCTCTGTCATTCCCTGGGGTGTGTACGTACATTTCCCACGATACCTGCCCGTCATGGCCAGATCCCTGCCTTGGTGTGGAGTGGTGCGTTTTAAAAGCTGGGTGATACCGTGTAAAGAGGGTGGGCCCAGAGCCAATCAGCCCGACTCAAACGCCAGCTCTGCCGGCAGCGTGGCTGTGTGGCCTTGGGCAGGTAGCTCCCCACTCCATGCTTTACTCCCTTCACTTGTGAAGTGGGGTGTGAGGGGAAAGGCTACCACAGACGTGCCTGGCACAGCGTGGTGCCGGCCCGCGGCCAGTGTTTGGTGCCGTCGCCCTTTTGTCAGATCATTACGCAGAGGGCCGTGTCTGTGCTGCTCACCGCTCCCGTCTTGTGCCCAGGACGGCGCCTGCTGGGCCGTGTGCGGGCGCCTCGCGAACAGCTGTGCAGCGACGGAAGTAAAAGCAGCGGACAGGGAAGGTGCCGCTCTTTCAAGTCCATTAGACATCGAGCCTTATTTTTCCAAAAGCACTTGAGGCGCCTCTAGAGGTGGCGTGGGCTGCTCTGGGCCAGCAGAGCCCGTGGCTCTAAGGTCACCGCACCGATGTACGTCCGTTACACTTGTCAGTACTCAGAACGGCTGTGATATCCGCAGAGTCTGTTGGACTGAAAAGGATGTTTTTGCTACAAAGTTGAAAACTACTTAAGAAATGAAACACTTAAAAGAAAAATCTCAGATAAGATAATGAATATAAGAACCTCATAAACTCAAAGGCATGACATCATTCTTGCTGATGAGAAGTCCTAGCTGCCTGGCGCAAGTAAGATCAATACTGGAATTGGAAAATACACGCCATGTTTACTGGCGGTCGCTCCCCCCCCCCCCTCTCTCTTCCCCCCTCCCGCCTCGCTCTCATTGCTCTTCGAATGCCTTTTAGGGCCCACACAGCTCCTTTCAGAACGTGCTTGTCATCTGCTAAATCTCCGCCGCACCTGCCAGCCGGTGGAGCGAAGGTGCTGCCCCCCTTTGGCACGTCCCACCCGAGAGGGCCCCTCAGCCGACCTCCTCGTCTCCGCGCTGTTTGCAGCCATCGGCCCGGAGAGGCGCCAGCGGCCTTCCCCTGTGAGCTGCGCGGGCTCAGGCTGGGCAGCCAGCTCTGCTCTCAGTTATAGTGAATGAACCGTCTTTACAAACTTGCTTCTTACAGACGCAGCGCAGCGCCCAGCAGTCTGGCCCCGGAGCCCTAATCCCAGGTGCTGCGCATCCGCCGCCCCAGTGGGGACGAAGGGAGCCAGGGCTTCAGACTGGGGACGGCTCGGGTGCTGGGGACCAGTTCTCTGCGCACAGGGCCAGGATGACAAGCCCCTCTCCAGCCTAACCGCCAACTTAGGCAAAAGTTACCCACCCGTTGTGTTGGTTCCCCGCTGGGCTGGCCGGGGGTCCGTGGGGCTGGCCGTGGGGTCCGCAGGGCTGGCCGTGGGGTCCGCGGGGCTGGCTGTGGGGTCCGCGGGGCTGGCCGTGGGGTCTGCAGGGCTGGCCGGGGGTCCGTGGGGCTGGCCGTGGGGTCCGTGGGGCTGGCCGGGGGTCCGTGGGGCTGGCCGTGGGGTCCGCGGGGCTGGCCAGGGGTCCGTGGGGCTGGCCGTGGGGACCGCGGGGCTGGCCAGGGGGTCCGTGGGGCTGGCCGTGGGGACCGCGGGGCTGGCCAGGGGGTCCGTGGGGCTGGCCGTGGGGTCCGCGGGGCTGGCCGGGGGTCCGTGGGGCTGGCCGGGGGTCCGTGGGGCTGGCCGTGGGGTCCGCGGGGCTGGCCGGGGGACCGCGGGGCTGGCCGGGGGTCCGTGGGGCTGGCCGTGGGGTCCGCGGGGCTGGCCGTGGGGTCTGTGGGGCTGGCTGTGGGGACCGCGGGGCTGGCCGTGGGGTCCGCGGGGCTGGCTGTGGGGTCCGCGGACCTGTGGGGTCCACGGGGCTGGCCGTGGGGTCCGCGGGGCTGGCTGGGGGGTCCGCGGGGCTGGCCAGGGGGTCCGTGGGGCTGGCTGTGGGGTCCACGAGGCTGGCTGTGGGGTCCATGGACCTGTGGGGTCTGCGGGGCTGGCCATGGGGTCCGCGGGGCTGGCCGTAGGGTCCATGGGGCTGGCCGTAGGGTCCGCGGGGCTGTCCATGGGGTCCGCGGGGCTGGCCGTAGGGTCCGCAGGGCTGGGTGTAGGGTCCGCAGGGCTGGCTGTGGGGTCCGCGGACCTGTGGGGTCCACGGGGCTGGCCGTGGGGTCCGCGCGGCTGGCCAGGGGGTCCGTGGGGCTGGCTGTGGGGTCCGCAAGGCTGGCTGTGGGGTCCATGGACCTGTGGGGTCTGCGGGGCTGGCCATGGGGTCCGTGGGGCTGGCCGTGGCGTCTGCGGGGCTGTCCATGGGGTCCGCGGGGCTGGCCGTAGGGTCCGCGGGGCTGGGTGTAGGGTCCGCGGGGCTGGCCGTGGGGTCCGCGGGGCTGGCTGTGGGGTCCGCAGGGCTGGCTGTGGGGTCCGCGGACCTGTGGGGTCCACGGGGCTGGCCGTGGGGTCCGCGCGGCTGGCCAGGGGGTCCGTGGGGCTGGCTGTGGGGTCCATGGACCTGTGGGGTCTGCGGGGCTGGCCATGGGGTCCGTGGGGCTGTCCGTAGGGTCCATGGGGCTGGCCGTGGCATCCGCGGGGCTGGCCTTGGGGTCCGCGGGGCTGGCCGTAGGGTCCGTGGGGCTGGCTGTGGGGTCCGTGGACCGTGGGGTCCGCGGGGCTGGCCGTGGGGTCCGCGGGGCTGGCTGTGGGGTCCGTGGACCTGTGGGGTCCACGGGGCTGGTCATGGGGTCCGCGGGGCTGGCCGTGGGGTCTGCAGGGCTGGCTGTGGGGTCCGCGAGGCTGGCCGTAAGGTCCGTGGGGCTGGGCGTGGAGTCCGCGGGGCTGGCCGTGGGGTCCGTAGGGCTGGCTGTGGGGTCCGCGGGGCCTCGGGGAGCCTTCCTGGGGTGCACCCTGGGAATAAGCGCCGCCTGCTGAGGGCCAGCTGGGCCCTGTCGTCTGTGCTGCGGGAGTGAAGGGCAGTTATGAAAGTAACGTTTGGTCATAAAGATAAAGACGGACATTGACAACCCCATCCTCTGCTCTCCGCCCGATTCCTAGAGGCGGCCTCTGTGAGGTTTCCTGTTAGGGTCCAGCCCCAGCACGTCCAGGGGTCCCCAGCGGTGTGGACGGAGTCGGCGAAGAAGGAATGACACGGAGACAGCGTTCAGTTGATCAGCAGCCTAGCCAGGATCTCCAGCCAGGTTCTGTCCAGGATCTCCAGCCAAGTTGTGTTTTGTAGCCAGGATCTCCAGCCAGGTTCTCCAGGTTCTCCAGCCAGGTTCGGTCGCCAGGTTCTGTCTTTTATTGTCTGGTTACATCTGTATTTATACCAGTTGATTTTAATCCTGTCAATTTCTATTCCAAAGGTTAGGGCGCTTCTTATCTCCATTCCAGGGAGTAAAGATTATGTAGCTTAACCATGATTGTTCGTAGTTAAAGTGATTAACTACCCGCCTGGCACTTAGTTAAGGGGTTTTATTCCCTCCCTAACTTCAGGGGAAAATCCCTACCTGGGGAAACAACCTTCCTCCGAGAGGTGACCTTGGTTAAAACACATAGTGCCAAGAAGGGGAGCAAACACATCAAGAACAGTATGCCATATACGCCAGGTCCCCCGAGACATATGCTGTGCAGATGTTTCTTCCCTGCAGCGACTATGTCAAGCAGCAAGGACGGACCGGCTTCCGCCAGTTTCCCATGTGCACCTTTCATGTATGCTCTACACACGTGTAACATGCAGTGTCTGTACAGACACAAGTTCTTACAGTGGGCTGGATGCACTCCTTCACCACTTGCCTTGAAAGTCGCCGTGGACATCCTTCCAGTGAGCTCAGTGCATTGCTTTGATGACTGGCTGGTCTTCCATGACCAGAATAGACGTGATTTAAGCAGAGACATTTAGGTTGTTTCTAGTTTTTTCTCCTGTATAAACAGTGTTGCAAGCAGCATCCTTAAAAATAAATCCGTGTTATATTTGTGTTTATGAGATGCTTTTGTTGTTGCTGTTAATCCTCACCTGAGGATATTTTTCCATTGATTTTAGGGAGAGTGGAAGAGAGAAGGAAAGATAGAGAAACATCGATGTGAGAGAAACACATCGATTGGTTGCCTCCCTCACGTGCCCCGACCAGGGCCCGGGCTGGGGAGGAGCCTGCCACCGAGGTACCTGCCCTTGACCGGCATTGAACCCGAGACCCTTAGGCCTGCAGGCCGACACTCTATCCACTGGGCCACACTGGCCAGGGCTGTGAGATGCGTCTCTAGGAGTGAAATTTCTGAGCGGGGGTGTGGTTATCTTGCATTTTGATAGACGCTGCCAATCGGCTGTCTGTGGTTTCCACTCCAGCTCCCGTCACCTGCGTGCCCAGTTCTCTCCCCGCCTTCTCGCCAGTCCCAGGGTTGTTCTCGGTCCCGCCGGATCTCAGGTGGAAAGACAATCTCTCTGTTTTAATTTGCTTTTCTTTGATTAGGAACAAGGTTGATCACCTTTAATGCTTATTGGTCATTTGTTGTTGATTTTTTCCTTAATCAGGAACAAGGTTGATCACCTTCAATGCTTATTGGTCATTTGTTGTTGATTTTTTCTGTAAATTGATTGCTTATATCTTTTTGCTACTTGTCTGGTAAGGTTTTGGTCTGTACTTACATGAATTTTGAGATTTTTATATAAATTAAGGAAATTGACACTTTAACTCATAAATTGCAGTGTGTTCTCTAGTTGGCCACTTGATTTTATGTTTGTTGTGTGGGTTTTGTTGTTTTGCCCCAGAAGTTTTCATTCTTTTTGTTTGCAGTTCAGATGGAGAAACTTCACCTTCCCATCTTCTGCGCATCCCTAGAGAATCCTTTCTGGGCCAAAATGTAGGGGAGGGTGTTTCCTTCTGGAGCTTCTGTATTTTCACTTGGACGCGTGCCTCTCCTCCGTTGGGGTTTGGTATAAGGAGTGAGTGCAGTTTCGGGTTTCTGTTTGGCACGTTACCCGCGGCTTCAGCATTGCTCCCGAGGTGCTTCTGTCCCTGCAGATTGGAACTGGCACCTGAACGGTCAGCTATGCTCGAGCCAGGCTCTTCTGCTGACCTTTGCCCATCTCTGAACCAATTCCATGCTGTTTTAGCCTATTTAACAATGAATAGGACTAATTCTCCCCCATTCTTTGTCGCCTCAGAATTTATTTTCCTGGCCAGTTTCCTTTGCTTATTCGTATTCTTACTTGTGAACTTTAAGCCTTTTCTGTTACGTTCAAGCTATCTTCCACCCCCTCGAAGAAGGAAAACAAACACACACCCACCAGCCTGTTGGAGGTGGCGGGGGCTTCTCGGAGGCGGGAGGCCCTTAGGGAGAACCGATGACATTGGATGTCATGTCCCTGTTGCTGTTCTGCGCTGTGAAGCCATCTTCTATGCCATCGGTACAGGTTTGGCGTCTTCATACAGACCCTGTTCCTTAGCGTGTGGCTGGGTGCAGCCCTGCGCTTTATGCGCTACCCACGTGGCACTGCCGCCTGGAACTGCAGTGGCTGCAGATGGCTCCTGGTCTCATGCGGACCCTTTAGGGGAGAAGCGATAGCATCTACCCTGGGCCACAGCTCGGTGTGTGTGGGTGTGACTTACCTGTAGGTGTCTTTGACGAATCCTTTTCTGTTCCATACCTGGCTACACACAACACACATACCCAGCTTTCTCTCATTGCTTCACGTAGGCTCTGACCTTGCATTCAGTTCTCCTTTTAAAAATGTGACTTCCAGCCCAGCCCGTGTTCTCCTTTTAAAAATGTGACTTCCAGCCCAGCCCGTGTTGCTCAGTGGTTGAGCATCGACCTATGAACCAGGAGGTCACCGTTCGATTCCCGGTCAGGGCACATGCCCAGGTTGTGGGCTCCATCCTCAGTGAGGGGCGTGCAGGAGGCAGCTGATCCGTCATTCTCTCTCATCATTGATGTTTATCTCTCTCCCTCTCCCTGCCTCTCAATCAATAAGAATATACATATTTTCAAAAGTGACTTCCAGAATGTTGTGTGAGCCGCATGTCCCCACGTGCACGGTCTCCACGGTGCCCGTGACGCCCCCCGTGCTGGTGGGCGCGGTCTCCAGGGTGCCCGTGACGCCCCCCGTGCTGGTGGGCGCGGTCTCCACGGTGCCCGTGACGCCCCCTGTGCTGTGGGTGTGGTCTCCATGGTGCCCGTGACGCCCCCCGTGCTGTGGGTGTGGTCTCCATGGTGCCCGTGAAGCCCCCCGTGCTGGTGGGCGCGGTCTCCATGGTGCCCGTGAAGCCCCCCGTGCTGGTGGGCGCGGTCTCCATGGTGCCCGTGAAGCCCCCCGTGCTGGTGGGCGCGGTCTCCACGGTGCCCGTGAAGCCCCCCCGTGCTGGTGGGCGCGGTCTCCATGGTGCCCGTGAAGCCCCCCGTGCTGTGGGCGCGGTCTCCATGGTGCCCGTGACGCCCCCCGTGCTGTGGGCGCGGTCTCCATGGTGCCCGTGACGCCCCCCCCGTGCTGTGGGCGCGGTCTCCATGGTGCCCGTGACGCCCCCCCCGTGCTGTGGGCGCGGTCTCCACGGTGCCCGTGACGCCCCCCGTGCTGGTGGGCGCGGTCTGTGTCTGCACCATCAGCGTTGGCCTCTGACAGTCTGAAATGTGGTTGATGAGGCAGGAACTGAAGTTTCCGTTTTGTTTAAATTTAATTTATTTTCACTGAAATCGCCACAGGAGGCGGTAGCCTGGGTTCCTCAGTCATGTCGTGAAGGGGAGGCTGCGAGCACTGGGCAGGGCCTCGAGGCCGCTTGTGCACCGGAGGCGTGGGATCGGCTCCAGGCCACGCAGCCAGTTCATGGCCACAGTGCGAGGAGGAGCCGCCTGCTCTCCCCTCCACGCCTCTCCCCTCCCCCCCTGCCCTCCCCCTTCTGCCCTTCCCTCCTTTCAGGGGCCCCAAGTCTCCCACGCAGACCCACACGCAGCCTCGCCTCCGACCTCCCGAGTGGCTGACCCAGGGCGGCTCCAGACTCTCCTGTGACGGGCAGTGCCCGGCCCCTGCCCCTGCCCCTGCCCGTGCCGCAGCCCATGCTCCCGAGGGCGCGCCTCCGGGCTGGGGCTCCGCCGCCTCTGGTCGCTGCCCCTGGGCTCTCGGCCATTGCCGCTCTGGCTGCTGGGCTGTTGGTGGCAGATCCGCGCTCCGCTCAGGTCAGGCGGCGTCCTCTGTGCTCGCCCACGCACACGGAGCGCGGTGGTCCTTTCCACTCTGCAGCAGCTGGGAAACCGTCACTTGTCCCCGATGCCGAGGAGGGCGGGATGCAGGTGACCCCGACCCGCAGCCTCCAGCCTGTGCGTGGACACGTAACCAGCCTCCAGCCTGCGCATGGACACACGTACCCAGCCTCCAGCCTGCGCGTGGACACACGTAACCAGCCTCCAGCCTGCGCATGGACACACGTAACCAGCCTCCAGCCTGCGCGTGGACACACGTAACCAGCCTCCAGCCTGCGCGTGGACACACGTAACCAGCCTCCAGCCTGCGCGTGGACACACGTAACCAGCCTCCAGCCTGCACGTGGACACATGTAACCAGCCTCCAGCCTGCGCATGGACACACGTAACCAGCCTCCAGCCTGCGCATGGACACATGTAACCAGACTCCCGCCTGCGCGTGGACACATGTAACCAGGCTTCCTGTCACCGTCTGCAAAGCAGGCTCGTGGTCACGCGTGACGAGAGGCTCGGCTCTTTGTTACGGCAGAAGATGCAGAAATGCTACGTGGTCAGCGTCCTGGGAGGAACCACCCATATCTTAAGCCAAATCATCTTCATAGCGATTCCATTATTTCATAATCCGTGACAAGGCATTTAGAGTCGGCAGCGAGGTGAGCTCTGCGTGCGTATGGTCAGGGTGACTGTGCCTCGCCTGGCAGCCCTGGCTCTCTGCCCACCTGTGGTTGTGGGTGGGGCTGATTAGCATGATGTCAAAACACCTAAACCTGCCTGGCCAGTGGCTCCGTTGGTTGGGCGTTGTCCTTGCACCAAACGGTCATGGGTTCAATTCCCGGTCAGGACACATGCTCGGGTTGTGGGTTCAATATTCGGTCGGGTATGTATGGGAGGCAATCCATCGATGTTTGTTTTCTACTCAGTTTTTTCCTTCTATTTTCTTTGGGTTACATTTGTTGTTCTGTTTTCTTGTTTTTTGAGATTAATACGTAAATTATTGATTTTCAGTCTTTTCCCCCAATGTATGCATATAATGCTATAAATTTTCCTCTAAGTATGGCTTTTGCTGCATCTTATAGCTTTAATGTGTCATATCTTCATTATCTTTCACTTCAAGATATTTTCTGATTTCCATTGTAATTTCTTCTTTGAATTCTTTATAAATGCATTGCTTTCTTGCAAACATTGGGGGATATTCTAGTCACCTTTTATGTTATTGATTCCTAGTGTAATTCCAGCGTGTGATCAGAAAACACTCTATCGCAGCCCCTTGACACTCTTTCAGATTTGCTTCATGGCGCCACAGAGAGCCAGTGTCGATTGCCTGGAGGAGAGGGGCAGGCTCGGTGGTTGGGTGTAGCACGTCCTGTACTTCCAGTCAGCCGGGTTCGTTGGTCATTGCATTGTTCGTGTCATCGTCGCCTTCCCAGGTTACGTCTTGTCTAGCTCTTGCTGAGAGGAGTGTTAACAGTTCAGCTGTGACGGATGGATTTCTCCTTTCTGACCTGTCACCACCTACACCATATTGTTAGGTACATGCAGTTTCAGAATACCTCTCAGGCCAAGTGGAGCTTCCGTCATTACTAAATGCCCCCTTTGCTGCGAGGAATGCCTCTCGTCTCAGCGTCTGTCTGCGCGGCGTGAGACAGCGCTCCGCTTCCTTCTGATGAGTATTCATGTGGTGTAGCTTGTTCCGTTCTGCTTTTTGTCATCTCAGTGTTTTCCTGTTTGTCCCACTAATTTTATATTCCTTTTTCGTCCTTTCTTGACTTCTTTTGAGGCAATTATCACTTTCTCATTGTTTCATTGTTCCCCTCTGCCAGCGTGCTTGCTGCACGTGCCTTGGCTGCTCTGTGAGGGCCATTCTAGGGATCGCAGTGTCACCTGGGCCACTCAGGTCTCATAGAAACTACAGAGCAGAAGTAATATCTCAGCACATGCTGCTTCTGGAGCGCGTGCGTTACCATTCTGCAAACGCCTATGGTCGGCAGCTGTCTGTCTAGCCAAGTGTCTGTCCATCAGGCACTAAAGATCGAGGGCTGTTAATGTGATAGTCACCCAAGTGGGTGAAAAGGGTGAGGTTGGAATCTTCCATAACTTTTAGAAATTTCTTAATCTTTTTTGAAATTCTGTTACTACTTTTCCTAGAAAAAGAAAAACAATGTTTTGAACAATAACGTATAATTATTTTCACCAGAACCAGAGAGCACAGTGCCTGTAAAAACTGAAGGCCTTGCCCTCTGAGCACACACAGGCGCGGCCGGTAACTGCCTGTCGGGCACGGCCCGCAGACACCCGGCCGCCTCCGCTCGCATTGCTGAGGCCACACGCTCCCTGGGGACGGGGTCAGTGTGCATCTGGTCGTGGATTCATGATGCTCTTCTGAGCCTAGTGATGGAAGTCAGACTGAGACAGGCCCGGGTTATTTCAGAAAGACCGCCGGTGGGTGGGCAGGCGGGCGGGCGGGCGGGCGGTCCATGCTGCTGCCACGGGCGGGCGGGCGGGCGGTCCATGCTGCTGCCACGGGCGGGGGGGGGGGGGCAGGGGGGAGCCCGGCTGTGACTCCTGTGCACCTGTGGGCGCATGGTCCTGAGCTACAAGCAGGGTATGAGCTCCTTGGTCTTCACCCCTTTGGACTGACGTCCTTCGCCTTTCCCTGCCCGTCCCAGTCCCCCCTCACCCCGCCGTGTGATGGAAGCCTTCATAGGTGTTCCCATCAGCAGATCCTGTTCCGTGGGCCCGACATTCCCGCTGCCGTCAGTAGGGGGCGCTTGGTAAAAGAGCCTTTCACAAGGGGCTGTGCTGAGGACTCATCCACAAGAACAGACTATAATCAGGAAGATTCATCCGACAAAGTTCAGGTTTTTAACCCGCGTGGCTCCTGCTTTCTTGGTTTGGGAGGAGCCTTGGGGGGAGCCTCCGGTGATGGACGGCTTCTTTCCTGCGTTATTTGCTCCGATAAATTCATTCTGAATGAGACATTTCGGATATTTCTAGCTCACTGAGTTTCTGATTTCATTTTTGTTTCTTCAGATCGTCTGAGGGCTAGGAAGGGATATTAATAGGGATTATTTGAAACAAGGTGTGAGATTTTTCTGCCTCTAGAATATGGGCAACAGTTAAAGTCAGCAAAGCACCCCGGATGGCGCTTGCACACTGTCCCTGGCCGTCCCTCCTCAGTGGGAGCTCTGGGAGAAGTTGTGTATGCGTGTGTGTGCACAAACGTGTGTGTGCATGTGTGTGCTTGGTATGCCTGTGTGTGTGAGTGTGTATGTGTGCATGTGTGCATGTGTGGGTGTGTGGTTTGTTTTCAATGGCCAGCCTTCGGGCCTCTGCAGTGGCTGACCTGGTCATGGAATGGGTAGACGCTGGTGAAATTTATCAGCCAACGGAGATTCAGAGCGAAGCGGAGGCTCCATGTCTGGGTTTGCTGGGGCTGCGAACGACACCAACGCACCACAGACCGGGCGGCGGAAACAGTGCCCTTACTCTGCCACAGCCCTGAAGGCGGGGGAGGCCAGGGTGCCCGGCGTGGTTTCTCCGCAGCCGCTCTCCAGGGCTTGCAGGCGGCCACCCTCTTGCCGTGTCCTCGTGTGGTCTTCCCTCCGTGTGCACGCCTCTGAATTCCCATTTTTGTCCTAATCTCTCTGATGAATTGGGCCCCCGAAAGGCCTCTTTTTAAGTTAATACCCTCTAAAGGCCCCATCTCCACAATAGTCACCTTGGGAAGAACGGGTTAGGACTTCCTCCTCATGCCCTGGGGCCCAGTGCAGCCTGCGACACTGTCGGGTAATTTTAGCCCCAGTGGAAACAGCGGGTGGCGGTTACGGGCCGGGCTGTGGGCAGAATGGGGAAGTGCTGGTCAGACGGGTGCACTTTCAGTTATGAGATGAGTTACTTCGCGAGATGACTGCAGTGCACAGCATGGCGACTGGAGTTAGTGATACTATATCACATACTTGACATTTAAAATAATATTTTTGTATTGATTCCTAAGAGGAAGGGAGAGGGAGAGAGAGACAGAAACATCAGTGATGAGAGAGAATCATTGATTGGCTGCCTCCTGCACGCCCCCTACCAAGGATCAAGCCCACAACCCAGGCTTGTGCCCTGACCGGGAATCGAACCGTGACCTCCTGGTTCATAGGTCAACACTCAACCACTGAGCCACACGACTGGGCTGTACTTGACATTTGCTGAGAGTAGATTTAAGTGTTCTCACCACACACACACAAAGGGGGTAAGTGTGTGAGGTGATATATTGATGAGCTTGATCATAGTAATTATTTCACTGCATATAACTCATCATGTCCATCTTAAATATATTTTATTCGTCAGTCAGACCCCAATACAGCTGGCGGGGGGGGGGGGGGGGTTACCTACAAGACTTTATTAGCACGGTGGTTCCTGAACCAAGCAGCGGGTTGTTCTCTCTTTCATACTGACGACTTGGCCAGATTCCAACGTGTGTGGGTGGGACAGGGGGTCCCCACACCATCAATTCTCAGACACCAGCTGGTCCTCATCTCAATTCTCACACTGTCCACCTGGAGATAACACCAGAGCCCAAGCAGGTAAGGGCTCAGTCCTACAAGACTGCCCCCACCGCACGCACACGCACACGCACACGCACACACACCAGGTGCAAGTCCACGCAGGCCGGGGCGGTGGGCCTGCTCAGGTTCTTTTGCGTTTGTGTCCTCATCGGTGATACGACGCCACCTCAGAGGGGCGTCCTGGGGCCAGGGCAGGGACGTGTGGTCACGGAGCCATCCCTCCGCGAACGCGCGTGTCGGTGGCCTGTGTCAGTGAGGGCGCCACCTGTCCCTCCTGCTGGCCGCTGCTCTGTGTGAGCGCCTCAGGCGCCTCCCTCACCGGCCCCCCTCACCTCCAGCCCGGTTCCGGCTCTCCGTGTGAGCTGGTCTGCACCGACTCACCTTGAGAGCAAGAGCATCGCTTGTTATAACCGGGGGAGGGGGAGGGGGAGGGGGAGGGGGAGGGGGAGGGGATGATGTCACCAGCCAGCTGAGTGTGGTGGGGCGGGGGGGGGGGGGGTGGGGTGCGCAGGCGGGCGCCAAGGTGAAGGAAGAACTGTGTTCCGTCCGTGTTGCTGTCCTTGCGTGGGGCGGCCTGGGCCAGGGGGCCCCAGGTGTGGACGGCAGCGAGGGGCCAGGGGGCCGTGGCAGAGAGGGGCTCACTCTGACCGCGGGTCCCAGAGGCCCCAGGACCAGCTGGGGAGCAGTGACCATGACACTGTCCAGAAACTCCTCTGAGGTGCAAGGACAGTTTCAGCAGGTGCCCTCCAAGTCGGATGGGGTGTCCCCTTCCCTCCGCTCGTTCCTCTGTCCGTCCGCCTGTCCAGTTCCACCTGCCAGCAGCCGCGTGTGTCCCGAGGTGGCGGATGTTTCTCTCCTGTGCTGGAACCCTTGTCCCTGTTTTCCTCACAAATTGGTTCTAAACCCTAAAACCCAGTGCGGGGGGTTGAGGCTGTTCCGGCCCAGCAGGACCCGCGGTGCCGGCCAGGCGGGCCAGGTTCCGCCCGCCCAGGCCCAGCTCGGCCTGCAGGTGCCCGGCGGGCGCGGCCCTGGAGCCGCAGGGCCGCCTCATCCTCCCGCTGCCGCCTCAGTCCGCCCGCCGTGCTGAGCCTCGAGCTGGGACCCGACTCCCGAGCAGCATGGGCCCTGTTCCCAGTCTCCGTCGTGTCCGTCTCCGGGCGCCGTGCGCTCCACCACAGGCGCGAGTACTGGCATCTCAGTGACGGGCGCTGTGTCTCCGGTCCCCACGCACGGCTCTCAGACCCCGTCCCCTGAGGGGCTTCCCTCTCCTCCCAGAGCTCCTCCGGGTTCCCGACCCAGCTCGCGCCCCCGTGGGTTTAGGCTTTCTTTTCACTGGGCCACGTCCACGGACCGTCTCCCCCCCAGAGACCATGCGCAGCGAGCTGTCTTCCTGAGCGTTTCTGAGAGCGCGCCCGCCGCCCGCAACTCCTGGCTGGTTTCCGCCTGCGGCCCCAAGGGAGCCTGGCTCGCAGATGCTGTGGGAAGCACAGCTTGGCCAGGGTGGCCGTGGGAGGCTGCCGTGGCCTCGCACACCCGGGGGTGGCGGGTGCTTTGTTCCTCTGAGAGCCTCTCCCTTCATCTCGGTGCTCTGAGCCCTTCCCGTGGGCCGGAGGGATGGCGCTGAGCGTTTCTTCATCTCCTCCCGTCACTCGCTCCTCTTCGTTGGGGAACCGGGCCGTGGCTGTGGGGTTTCTAAATGGGTCTGTGTCTCCTGTGTTCTATCGCTGAGTGTTTCATGACACGATACTTTGCAGTGTTCTCTAAATTAGGGAAGCGGTGAACACAGGCACCGCAGTGACAAATTAGAGTAGGAGTAATTGTAAGTTGGAGTCAGACTGGGAGGAGGCGGGAGGGAACAGCTGAGGGAACCAATGAGGCGACTTCTTGGGAAGGAGGGAGGAGAGCACGATCCAGAGGGAGTCGAGAGGGAGTCAAGATGCGGATGATGTGGTGGGGAGACGGGGACCCGCTCCGGCGTCTGGGCCCCACGCTTAGGAAGGAGAAGTGGAGTCACTGGCTTCACCGAAGACTCTGGGGCACGAGAAGGTCTGAGCCACCTGCCGAGGCAGCCAGTGAGTGGCAGGCACCGGAGCTGCTCAGGACGGACGGGTGGGACCGGCCGCCTGGCTTTGTAACCTCCGGTGATTAGAACCTGTGACAGGCGGGGCATGGGAATTGGGCAAAGCAAACACGGTGACAGGACGTGCATGAGGGACCTAACCAATGGGCACAATGTTTCATCAGTGATGGTCAGTGCTGAGATCAGATCCATAATCCTGCCTCCATCCAGGGCCATGACTGAATGTCCTCTGCACAGCCCTCCTCCCCCAGGTCACCGTCCCCATCACCGTCCCCATCATCGTCACCCTCACCATCACCGTCACCCTTACTGTCACCGTCTCCATCACTGTCACCATCCCCATCACCGTCACCCTCACCGTCACCGTTGCCATGCCAACGTGGGTCCCAGGAAGGACTGAGACAGAGAAGAACTTGGGAGTGTTTGGTCCCCAAGTTTGAGGGTCTTTGCCAAAATCTTCCCGTCCCCATCACGTCCATCTCCGAGCAGCAGCCGTGGGGACCCGTGGAAGCAAAGCCTGGCCCCGAGCGCGTGCTGCACCCCGGTCCCGCTGCTGCTGGCGAGGCCTCGGAGCGGAGCTGGGAAACCTGAGCGATGAGCTCGGGGGTGAGAAACGGCCTTGCTTTTGTTTGTGGTCATTGGTAATGAGGAGCCTTTAAACTGAGCTTCCCTGAACCCAGACATAAACAGCAGTGGTGCTGCCCATTGCCTCCCGGTCCTGCAGCCCCCGCCCCCGAGTTCCCTGCACCCCGGAGCCCCCGCCACACACTTCACCATGATGGCACCCAGCCCCAAAGAGCGCGGGCAGGTCACACCTGCACCCTGTCTGCCCCCCACCCCACCCCCTGCTCGGTGCACTCTGTTCTCGCCGCCACCCGAGAGGCAGCGCGTCCTGGGCCAAAGTCACGGATGGGCATCAACCTCGGATACCCAAGCCCCCAGCGGACGGGAGGAACCATCGCCAGAGAGGGTCCCCCCGGCTTCCTCATCGTGGGCCCCTGGGAAATCTGTCTGTCCCAGATGCAACCTGCCTCCCGTGGGAGCGCCGTCCTCTGCGCGTCTCCCAGCTGCCGCCGGTCCGGTCCTCGGCCGCAGCGCCCCATGCTGGAGAAGACGCCTGCAGCAGGCGATCGCCTCTGCCCCCTCTGGCACCCATTCCGCTAGTGGTCATTACGTCAGGGCTTTGCTAGGCGTGCGAGGAGCAGCAGTTTGCCGTAATTTACCAAATTAAATAAGTTGTCTTCATGATTCATTGTAGTCGTGTCATATTTTTCTCTGTAGTCTCTGCCTGGTTTTAATTTAAAATGAATTGATTGGCATTATTAGGGCAGTTTGGTTTCTTTAATTAAAAGTGCATTCATGCTCTGACACGATACTTATTTAAAGAGGTGGATTAAGCTTAATTTTACAGGCTGCGTTTAGTCAGTTCTTCGGTGCTGAGCTGTATGTTTCCAGCGTAACTTCATTAGGAACCAGCCTGCGCTCCGCCCGATTTGAACGTCCGCTCATGAAGCAGCTTCCCGAGCGAGACCTCGTCACGATCGCGGTGACTTTCTGGGTTTTTGTTAAAGTTCCCAACCGCTTGAGTCTGTGATGGGGAAGGACTTTTAAACATATCTCCTGCAATGTCATGCCAGTCTCTGAACAAAAGCATGTTCCAGCACCGCTCAGGGTGCCAGTCTGCTGTCACTGCCACGGCACCAACCCGCCTCTGCCTGGCATCACTGCTGCCCTCACAGCAGAGGTACTTCTCAGACCCAGTTACAGCTTCACGTCCTTGTGCGGTTGGGAAACTGGATTCTACCAGCCCGTCTGATGGTAGGGCGAGGGCCTCTGACGGCGGGGGGGGAGGGGCGGTTACATCACAGAGAGCACCTCTCTCCTGCCAGGTGCACGCAGACGGGCTCTGGGGTTGGAGGTAGGTGTGGGCACAGGCATGTCTAGATCAGGGTGGGCTCTGAGGTTGGAGTGCAGGTGTGGGCACAGGCATGTCTAGAACAGGGAGGGCTCTGGGGTTAGAGGGCAGGTAAGGGCACAGGCGTGTCTAGATCAGGGTGGGCTCTGAGGTTAGAGGGCAGGTGAGGGCACAGGCGTGTCTAGAACAGGGTGGGCTCTGGGGTTAGAGGGCAGGGGAGGGCACAGGCGTGTCTAGAACAGGGAGGGCTCTGGGGTTGGAGGGCAGGTGAGGGCACAGGCGTGTCTAGAACAGGGAGGGCTCTGGGGTTGGAGGGCAGGTGAGGGCACAGGCGTGTCTAGATCAGGGAGGGCTCTGGGGTTGGAGGGCAGGTGAGGGCACAGGCGTGTCTAGAACAGGGAGGGCTCTGAGGTTAGAGGGCAGGTGAGGGCACAGGTGTGTCTAGATCAGGGTGGGCTCTGGGGTTGGAGGGCAGGTGAGGGCACAGGTGTGTCTAGAACAGGGAGGGCTCTGGGGTTGGAGGGCAGGTGAGGGCACAGGTGTGTCTAGATCAGGGAGGGCTCTGGGGTTGGAGGGCAGGTGAGGGCACAGGCATGTCTAGATCAGGGAGGGCTCTGGGGTTGGAGGGCAGGTGAGGGCACAGGCGTGTCTAGATCAGGGTGGGCTCTGGGGTTGGAGGGCAGGTGAGGGCACAGGTGTGTCTAGATCAGGGAGGGCTCTGGGGTTGGAGGGCAGGTGAGGGCACAGGCGTGTCTAGAACAGGGAGGGCTCTGGGGTTGGAGGGCAGGTGAGGGCACAGGCGTGTCTAGAACAGGGAGGGCTCTGAGGTTAGAGGGCAGGTGAGGGCACAGGTGTGTCTAGATCAGGGTGGGCTCTGGGGTTGGAGGGCAGGTGAGGGCACAGGTGTGTCTAGATCAGGGAGGGCTCTGGGGTTGGAGGGCAGGTGAGGGCACAGGCGTGTCTAGATCAGGGAGGGCTCTGAGGTTGGAGGGCAGGGGAGGGCACAGGCGTGTCTAGAACAGGGAGGGCTCTGGGGTTGGAGGGCAGGTGAGGGCACAGGCGTGTCTAGAACAGGGAGGGCTCTGGGGTTGGAGGGCAGGTGAGGGCACAGGCATGTCTAGAACAGGGAGGGCTCTGAGGTTGGAGGGCAGGTGAGGGCACAGGCGTGTCTAGAACAGGGAGGGCTCTGAGGTTAGAGGGCAGGTGAGGGCACAGGTGTGTCTAGATCAGGGTGGGCTCTGGGGTTGGAGGGCAGGTGAGGGCACAGGCGTGTCTAGAACAGGGAGGGCTCTGGGGTTGGAGGGCAGGTGAGGGCACAGGCGTGTCTAGATCAGGGAGGGCTCTGGGGTTGGAGGGCAGGTGAGGGCACAGGCGTGTCTAGATCAGGGAGGGCTCTGGGGTTGGAGGGCAGGTGAGGGCACAGGCGTGTCTAGATCAGGGTGGGCTCTGGGGTTGGAGGGCAGGTGAGGGCACAGGCGTGTCTAGATCAGGGAGGGCTCTGGGGTTGGAGGGCAGGTGAGGGCACAGGCGTGTCTAGAACAGGGAGGGCTCTGAGGTTAGAGGGCAGGTGAGGGCACAGGTGTGTCTAGATCAGGGTGGGCTCTGGGGTTGGAGGGCAGGTGAGGGCACAGGTGTGTCTAGATCAGGGAGGGCTCTGGGGTTGGAGGGCAGGTGAGGGCACAGGCGTGTCTAGATCAGGGAGGGCTCTGAGGTTGGAGGGCAGGGGAGGGCACAGGCGTGTCTAGAACAGGGAGGGCTCTGGGGTTGGAGGGCAGGTGAGGGCACAGGCGTGTCTAGAACAGGGAGGGCTCTGGGGTTGGAGGGCAGGTGAGGGCACAGGCATGTCTAGAACAGGGAGGGCTCTGAGGTTGGAGGGCAGGTGAGGGCACAGGCGTGTCTAGAACAGGGAGGGCTCTGAGGTTAGAGGGCAGGTGAGGGCACAGGTGTGTCTAGATCAGGGTGGGCTCTGGGGTTGGAGGGCAGGTGAGGGCACAGGCGTGTCTAGAACAGGGAGGGCTCTGGGGTTGGAGGGCAGGTGAGGGCACAGGCGTGTCTAGATCAGGGAGGGCTCTGGGGTTGGAGGGCAGGTGAGGGCACAGGCGTGTCTAGATCAGGGAGGGCTCTGGGGTTGGAGGGCAGGTGAGGGCACAGGCGTGTCTAGATCAGGGTGGGCTCTGGGGTTGGAGGGCAGGTGAGGGCACAGGCGTGTCTAGATCAGGGAGGGCTCTGGGGTTGGAGGGCAGGTGAGGGCACAGGCGTGTCTAGAACAGGGAGGGCTTTGGGGTGGCAGGGCAGGTGAGGGCACAGGCGTGTCTAGAACAGGGAGGGCTCTGGGGTTGGAGGGCAGGTGAGGGCACAGGTGTGTCTAGAACAGGGAGGGCTCTGGGGTTGGAGGGCAGGTGAGGGCACAGGCGTGTCTAGATCAGGGAGGGCTCTGGGGTTGGAGGGCAGGTGAGGGCACAGGTGTGTCTAGATCAGGGTGGGCTCTGGGGTTGGAGGGCAGGTGAGGGCACAGGTGTGTCTAGAACAGGGAGGGCTCTGGGGTTGGAGGGCAGGTGAGGGCACAGGCGTGTCTAGAACAGGGAGGGCTCTGGGGTTGGAGGGCAGGTGAGGGCACAGGCGTGTCTAGAACAGGGAGGGCTCTGGGGTTGGAGGGCAGGTGAGGCGCCGCAGAGCTGAAGCAGGAGGCCAGCGCCGTGTGCAGGTCAGGCCTCCTCCTGCGGCCGCGGGGCCTCAGAGCTGAGCTCGGCCCTGGGGGAGGCTCAGGCCCGTAAGAGCTGTTCCGTGCATTGGCACAGGGACCTGCCCAGCTCCCAGTCTCAGAGCTGAGCCCCGCCCTGCCGTTGCCTGTCGAGTCCAGTTTGGTCCTGACTGTGAGAAGGACCAGCCAGATGCACGAGACACACGGACAAGACCCATGTCCCTCGGTTCTTGGTCCCGCAGCAGCCGGAAGTCCGATGGCCACGGCCACGGGGAAGCGTGGCTGCTCCCTCTTCTCCTCCGGAGTCGCCGCCTCCTTCCACAGCAGCAGCCCTCGCCCTCAGTGAGGTTTGCGTGTGGCTGGTCCTGGTGCCTCCTGCCCCGCCCAGGGACAGGGATGGGTCGTCCCCGTGTGCGCTCGCGCTCTGTGCACACGGATGCACACTGTGCGGCGTCTGCCCGTGGGGGGTGCGCGCTGAGGAGGGGGACGGGGGGAGCAGGAGGAGGAAGCACGGGGCGTTGGCTCAGCCAGAGGAACGAGGGCGGAGGAGCCGTGTTCTTTCGGGGAGCGGGATGGGGTCCCTGCGTGTTTGTCTTGTAATCGGGACGTCCCATAGACCCACTGTGTCCTCTCCTCACGTGACCGTGCGACAGTTCCTTGGGGCGCCTGGCCCGCGGTGGGAGCCCAGGCGGTGATGACCGAGGACGCAGAGCGCGTGGGAGAAACGGGGTGCAGAGTCGTTGGTTTCCGGGAGTATAAGGAGGTCCCCAAGACCTCAGTACACGCTGCTCCAGGAAGCGCCCATGGCCTTCAGCAGGAGCGCGAGCCCGAGCGCTGACCCTGAGTGCCCGGGGCCGAGCGCGGGGTGACTTTCTGCCTCCACCCTGAGAGCTCGGCGCGTGGGTCAGCTTCCCGGCCGGCCCGCGGGAGCCGAGACCTGCGTGCCCTCCGCTCGCGCCCTGGGTGCACTGGACCTGCGTGCCCTCCGCTCGCGCCCCGGGTGCACTGGACCTGCGTGCCCTCCGCTCGCGCCCCGGAGCCAGTGCACCCGGTGGGCGCGGGGCCTGGTGTGACCGGCGCAGGGGTTTCCGGTGGATCCGAGAGCTGGGAAAGCCCAGGGCTCCAGGGGACCCGTGTCCGTGGGGCGTGCAGTCGGCCAGGCCGGACGCTGTGGCTTCCGCTGCCGACCGTGGGGCAGGGTGGCCTGGGCAGGGGCCAGAGTGACACTTCTGAGTTAAAATCCCGGTTTCATCGGTGTCACACTGTGCAGCTTCTCCTCTTTTCACAACCGGTTACTCAGGCAACTAACTGTAAAGTCACCCAGAAAGAAGGAAGCCTTTTCCAGAAAGTTCTTGCAGTTCTGCTTTTTAGCATTCACACCCCCAAGTCAGACCAGCACAACTTTTTAATGGAGGAGGAAGGCGAAACCGTCCACAGGCGTTTGTGTGCGCACGTGCATCAGAGCAGCCCTGGCTCAGCGGCTGTGGGCGCTGCGCCCGCTGACCTCACAGAGCCCCGCTTTGTACTGCGATCAGCAGCGTTCCGGGCAGGGCTTGGGCACTTTTCTCCCGTGGACTCGGGGTCAGAGCGCCGCCCGGCCTGGCGCGTCTGTGTCTCTGTTTCTCAAACTCGCCCGGCTCTCGTGTGCTTCCTGCGTGATTCCTCTGCGTCGGACATCTTGTCGGTGTCCCAGTGCCTCGCACATCAGTTTCTGTTTGTCATGGAAACGGTTGAAGACCTGCAGAGCCGTTGCCAGGAGGCACCCTGTGTGCGTCGTGCAGAACTCCCAGCATCCCCTTCGGGAGGGAGCGTCCCGGAGGCGAGGCCCCCAGATCGGCCCCTGGAGCTGGAGGCCGCGGGACAGTGTCCATGGTCCCTCCTGCGCGTCTGGGTTTTGTTCTCGCTCTCGATGCCCGTCGGTTCTGAGTGTGAAGGTGGGAAGTGGGAAGGAAGGTCAGGCTTTTACATGTCACAGAATCTCCGCGCCCTTTGTCCTCGGGGCAGTTTCCCAGAATGGCCTCCTCACATGGTGCCCAGTCCTTCCCCCATGGGTGCCCTCACCCGCACCCCAGCCCTTCCCCCATGGGTGCCCTCACCCGCACCCCAGCCCTTCCCCCATGGGTGCCCTCACTCGCACCCCAGCCCTTCTCATGTGGGAGCCACACCTTCGGAATGAAGGGTCTCCGTAGAGTCATGAGCTGCAGTGTCTGGGACTCCGGCAGGTGGGGGTTGTAGTGGAGCTAAAAGTGCCTAGGACCTGACTTCTTGGAATAAAGGATGAATTTGGGGAAATGTTTTAACGATCTCGACCCTTTTATCAGTTTGGAGGCTGAGACCAACGCGCTCACCCTGTTCCCTTTAAGACATGTTCACTGAGTCGTCATAGACATCGGGGCACGCGTGTGCTGAGCCGGCGTTTGTCTCAGGACTCAGGGAAGACATGTTTGGGCCCAGCCACCGGGAGCCGTCAGAGGCGTGAGGGGGCCTGTCCACGCTGCCTGTGCCCAGGCGCACGACCTTGGACACGACCTTGGACACGGGTCCGAGCTCACCGAGCCGCCTGCCCGAGTCCTCGCACGGCGCCAGGCCTGTGGAGAGACCTGCCAGCCACACAGGTGGGCTGCAGGCCGCTCATCGGTCAGTCAGAGCTACAGTGACCTGGGGAGTGGGCCCCTCTCAGGAGGGCCGGACCCTCGGGGGACCCAGCTCCAGGGCTGTGACTGCCTCACTCCCTGGAACAAGGGCTGCTTCAGAGCCCCCCCAGCAGGACGTCCATGCACCCCACAATTTTCTTCATCTCCTCCTCCCCCTTTTCTCCTCCTCCACCTCCCCTCCTCCCCCATCCCCTCTGCTCCTCCTCTTCCTCCTCCCCTCCTCCTCCTCCCCTTCCCCTCCCCTCCTCCTCCCTTCCCTTTCTCCTTCCCTCCACCCCTTTCCCCTCCTCCTCTCCCCTCCTCCCCCTTCCCTTTCTCCTTCCCTTCCACCCCTTTCTCCTCCTCTTCCTCCCCTCCTCCTCCTCCCCTTCCCCTCCCCTCCTCCTCCCCCCTCCTCCTCCCCCCTCCTCCTCCCTTCCCTTTCTCCTTCCCCTCCTCCCCCTCCCCCTCCTCCTCCTTCCCCTCCCCTCCTCCTCCCCCCTCCTCTCCCCTCCTCCCCCTTCCCTTTCTCCTTCCCCTCCACCCCTTTCCCCTCCTCCTCTCCTCCTTTTCCTCCTCCCCCTCCCCCTCCTCCTCACCTGTGAAGGTGACAGAACAGCAGGGTCTGAGGGAGCCCCTGACACGGAGCCGGTGCCATGCAGTGGGCAGATGGTGTTCAGCTTCCCGAGGCCTCTGACTTTGGGGCAAAGCTTCCTTTCCCTAATCCTGGCCCCGTCCCAGCTTCCCGAGGCCTCTGACTTTGGGGCAAGGCTTCTTTTCCTTAATCCTGGCCCCGTCCCAGCTTCCCGAGGCCTCTGACTTTGGGGCAAGGCTTCTTTTCCCTAATCCTGGCCCCGTCCCAGCTTCCGGCGTTGCCAGGGCTCCGATGGGATGGCCGCGTTTCCATCTTCTCGCTGTGGTGGCTCCTGGGAGCCTGTCCAGTGTGTGTGACGTGCTCCGATGGTGCTGTGAGCAGAGGGTGACTGTGCCTGAGGACTGAGCCCTCCTGCTCCCCCCTGTGTCCTCCTGGCGGCTGGGCGGTAGCCTGTGTGACTAGGCTCGGCCCCTCCCGGCCCGGCCCTCACTGCCTGGGCTCTCGGGGTTCAGACCTCGGAGCTGAAAGCTTTGATTTGGCAGCAGATGGGCGAGACCAGAGGTGGGACGTTGGGCCCAGCGTCGCTTTTTGTTGTTGTTAATCCTCACCGAGGACATTTCCCCCCATTGCTTTTCAGAGGGAGGGAGGGAGGGAGGGAGGGAGGGACATCGATGGGTAGCCTCCTGCACGCGCCCCAACCAGGACTGGGGAGCAAATCTATAACCCAGGTGCATGCACTTGACAGAGAATCAAACCCATGACCCTTCGGTGCACGGCTGGTGCTCTCACCACTGAGCACACCAGCCAGGGCCCCAGCATTGCTTCTGCCTGAGCTGGGGCCGGGAGCCGGGGCCCTGACTCCAGACAGCGTCCTTTCCCAGGGGCCCTGGTCCTGCTGCTCGAAGCCCTTCACAGGCTCCCGGGAGCGGAGCAACACAACCGTGATCAGAGGTTCAGTTCAGTGAACTGTGTGGGGATTGGTGCCCACAGTGGGCGGCCGGACTTCTTAAATACGGACGAGCTTTCTCTAGATCATTTCCTGTCTCGGTGATCTCGATAAGCCTTTTCTGGGCCTCCAGCTCCCCGACCCCTGCGCCTCTGTCACCGGGCATGGAGTAGGCGCAGGCCCACAGGTTTAAGACGCCCGGGCCTGAGGCTGCTTCCTTCAGAAGGTGCGGCCTCGCGCAGCCCGCGGCCCTCGCCTTTCTCCGGCCGCTCCTCCGGGGGCAGCGCGGGCAGCGCGGGGACAGCCTCCCCGGAGCCCCGACGTCTCGAGAATTGTCCGTGCGCGGGAAGAACTGCGCCTTTTCCAGCAGCAGCTCGTGGGCCACAGGCCCCTCCTGCCGCCTGGACTGTGGGCGCGGCCTGGCGAGGGCCGCGGGGGATCGTTCGTCACTATTGTAAGGCTTTGTCTCAGGCCGGGAACGCGTCACTGTCGCTTTGCTCCAGACTCTGATTCTGAGTCGAACATCCAGGGGTCAGGCATGACGTCATCCTCTGTGAGAACATATGCTGCCTCTCCTCATCTCTAAGCCAGCGGTTCTCAACCTTCCTCACGCCGCGACCCTTTAATGCAGTTCCTCATGTTGTGGCCCAACCATAACATTATCTCGTGGCTACTTCGTCACTGTCATGTTGCTGCTGTTATGAATCGTCATGTAAGTATCTGATCTGCTCTGTGTTTTCCGACGGTCGCGGCCCACAGGCTGAGAACCGCCGCTGACGCACATTCAGTGCGGACGTGTCCAGGGTTTATTCTTTTAATCACTGTCTGGAAATTTAAATCCCACCAGCTGATCCTCGCTCACGGGCACTCCCCAGGCCGGCAGCTCAGCGTCTTCCCAGGCGGACGGCGCGTGTGACAGGCAGGTGTTAGCGCAGTGCGTGCGGGCTCTCCGCGTGCCGGGCTGGCTCTGTCTCTGGCCCTCCCCTGAGTCACCCCTGACCTGAGCAGTCACCTGGTCCGTGAACCGCGGTGCAGGGTGGCAAGCAGCCAGCCCCGAAGGGGCCCTCCTGATCCTGACACTTCCAGCCCTTCTGTGTCTACCGCCTCGCCTCTTATCACACACACCCGTCGGCGGGTCTGGGGACACGCAGCTCGGAGGACTGAACGGGCCGGTGGCGTGAGTGCCCTGCTGGCTCTCCACCTCGCAGCCTGAACCCTCCTCCTCTGAGTGTGTGGCTGCCACGCAACGGCCACAGCCTCGTCGCTCCCCTTCCCCGGGGGCTGCGCCTTCTCAGCGTGAAGACAGTCACTTCCGCTCCGGGTCCTCTCCTCTCGGGGACCCACGGCCGACTGACCTCAGGTCTCCCTTCTGAGGTTCCCCCAGCCCACTGGCCTCCCCGCCAGCCTGCAGGGAAGGGCCCAGAAAGGTCCGAGGACAAGAGGGGGTCAGCTATAGTGACCAAGGCGGCATTGCGAGCTCTGCAGACAGAGGTGGGGGAGGCTTCGGATTCCTTCAGGGGGAGGGGAGGAAAGAATCGAGCCCTAGCAAGGTTGGTTCAGTTGATAGAGCGTCGGCCTGTGAACTGAACTGTCCTGGGTTCAATCTCGGTCAAGGGCACGTACCTCGGCTGCAGCCTCAATCCCTGGCCTGGTCAGGGCGTGTGCGTCGCTCTCTCACATTGATGTTTCTGTCTCTCCCCTCCCTCTCTCTCTAAAAACGAATGGAAAATATCCTCGGGTGAGGATTAGCAGAAATACTAGTAAATAAGATGAAGAATCGAGAAAGAATGTTCGCCCGGGGCTGTCCCAGCGGGAAGCCTCCCTGGGTCTGGACAAGCTGAATTGTTGAGCCCGGTGACACCCTCCTTTTCCCTGACTGTCCAGTGGAAAGAGGTGACATCCTAGTGCCTACTTTATGACCATGGAATTTTCAAATAAACCAGCAAATCATTATTTTAAGTCCTAGGAAATGTGACTCAGGGCTTGTCACTATTTTTCCGAGGAAGAAACGGTGGCAGCTATTTTCTGCAAGAGGAGATCTGCGCTTCCCAGCACCTGCCCGCCAGCAGGCCCCCCCGACGCCGGCGGCTTGAAAAGAAACAGTGTTCGCAAGGTGGGAGCAAAAATAGCAATTGGCACGTCTGCTCCCTCGACAGTGCCCGTGCCCGTGCCCGGGGCCTGGGAAAGCCTGTCTTGCTCCCTGGGGTCTTGGTTTAGATTCACAGTGGTTCTCAACCTTCCTAACGCCGACACTTTAATACAGTTCTTTAGGCTGTGGTGACCCCCAATTTCATTGTTACAAATTGAACATAATTAAAGCATAGTGATGAATCACAAAAACAATATGTAATTATATATGTGTTTTCCGATGGTCTTAGGCAACCCCTGTGAAAGGGTTGTTTGACCCCCAAGGGGTCACGACCCACAGGTTGAGAGCCACTGGTTTAGAAAGGAAGCTCCCCCCCAGCCCACCGCCAGGAGCAGCATCTGAGGAGCAAGGGGGTCCTGGCAGGGAGTAGCTTGTCCGGCGTGATCAGCATCCATTAGCGGGCGTGCAAATAGCTTGGTGTGGGGGGCAGGTACCTCTCCCCCCGCGTGTGTGGTAAAGCGCCGTGCGCACCCCTGGCCGCGTCTGGGTGTCTGGGTGTGTGGGAGGGGATGGGAGCTGTCCTCACAGTCATGCTCACCGTTTTCTTCCGGAGACTTTTCCCTGCAAACAGGAAGGCAGACGCAGACAGGACTCGGCCCCGCACACCTCTGTGGGGTGGTTGGTAAGAGTGGTCGTTCAATCGGGCACCCTTTACAGTGTTACACGGGCTCGAGTCGGCGGCTGTGTTAGTGTCCTGGGGCTGCTGCAACAAGGCACCCAGCCTGGGGGCAGGAGTCCCGGTCTCAGGGGGTCTCAGGGCCGGGAGGCTGGGAGTCCGGGGGCAGGCGTCCGCGGGTGGATTGTTCCTGAAACCTCTGCCGGGCTTGCAGAGGGCCGCCTTCTCCCTGGTCTCACTCCGGCCTTCCCCTGCGCGCGCCCTGGGGCCCCTGTGCTCACGTCTCCTCTCCCGAGGGCACAAATCTGCGGGATGCGGCCCACCTCACAAAGCGTCTGTTTACCTGCGGAAGGCCCTGTCTCCATATGCAGTCGCCTCTGAGTGCTGGGGGTTAGGGCTTCAGTACGACTTTAGGGTGGGGGACACAGTTTGGCCATGACAGAGTCTTAGGAACCCCTTTGAAATTGCAGAACTCTTTCTTAGACTCAGGTTATTTCGCAATTCTGTTTCTTTTCTAGAATGGTTCTGTCTTCCTCCTAATGGGGGATGGCGCTTCTGGCATTTTATTTTGTGGAAGAATTGCAACAACATAACCTAATTCTCTAAAGGTTATTTGCGGTCATTGGAGGATCTGACTTTGTGAGAGGAAGTCTTTAGAAATGCATCCGAGGTGTTCTACAGAACAGAACGGACCTTTGCCACTTAGGAGTCCTGGCTGTGGGTCCCCCGTCCCCACTTGCTCCTCCTCACCATCTGCAGAGGCCACCGCCAGAGTGGCAGGTGTCCCTGAGGGACTGTCAGCTCCTCATGGTTATGATGGATTTGTTCCTGGCGCAGTCCTTGGCGTAGTCAGTGCCTAGCCCGTGGTGTAGATATTTGATGGATGGATGGATGGATGGATGGTTAGATGGATGGATGGTTAGATGGATAATGGAAGGATGGACGGATGAGTGGATGGTTGGATGGATGGATGGTTAGATGGATAATGGAAGGATGGACGGATGAGTGGATGGTTGGGTAGATGATGAATGGATGGTTAGATGGATGATGGATGCATGGATGGATGGATGGATGAATTGATAAAAATGGCAAACCACTTCACACCTACTTCTGCTCAGAAGTATTTCAGAAGAATGTTAGCCATCAAGGCTACGACCTCCTCCTAGCCCTTGGTCATTGTCCTCCACCCTGTGCCGCACTCTAGGGACCGCAGTTGTAGAAGCCACCAGTGGGGTTAAACCTCATCTGCTCTGTGTAGATTGGAAGCCAGGAAGGCCTGAGCAGTGTTTTCCCCTCGGCTGGAGGGCACAGCGCCGCCCTGGCTGTGGGAGGGGCCCCACCACTGCTCCTGGTTTTGAGCAACCACAGGGTGTCGTCTGAAGAGTCACGTGCAGACTCAGAAGCAGAGCAGCATCACCCGCCCCGCCCCAGGTTAGGACGTGAACATGCTCTAAAGGGATGAACACGATAATTATAGAAGGCCAGGGGCTCTCCGAGAAAGTGACTCCCTCCTTTGGCCCAGCACCTTCGAGGTCCGCGGACAAGTGAGTCAGGAGGCACCAGCACACAACAGAGCAGGCACGGGCACGGCGCCTGCGTCACTGGCACAGACACTGCCTTCGCCATCGTGCAGGATGGAGACAGGGAAGAGCCTGAGCCACTGGAGGCCATCGAGGGAGCAGCTGGCAAACAGGATCTCGCTGCTCCCTGTGTGTGACCACAGCCCGTTGGTCAGCAGTTCAATTTAGCAAAGTCGCCAAACCCACACACAAGAAGCACGCACAGAGGAAAAGCAGGCGTTCCTTTTTGTTGATGTCAGAGGGGTAGGGAGAGGGGGAGAGAGAGAAATATCAGTCATGAGAGAGGATCATCGATTGGCTGCCTCCTGCACGCCCCCTACTGGGATCGAGCCTGCAACCCGGCATGTGCCCTGACCGGGAATGGAACCGTGACCGCCTGGTTCATAGGTCGACACTCAGCCACTGAGCCACACCGGCCAGGCAAGCGTGTATTCTTTGTAACTGCTTTATACTCTGTGATAGCTCTTTGCTTGGGTTTACAATATAAACTTAGAAGAAATGAATTTTTTACTCAGATGGTACTCGGATAGAAATTAACATTCTTTAGCCAGCACACTTTGCACTACACATTAATAGGTTTACTGATAGCCTTAACCGGTTTGGCTCAGTGGCTAGAGCATCGGCCTGCGGACTCAAGGGTCCCAGGTTCGATTCCGGTCAAGGGCATGTCCCTTGGCTGCGGGCGGGCACATCCCCAGTGGGGGGTGTGCAGGAGGCAGCTGATCGATGTTTCTCGCTTGTCGATGTTTCTAACTCTCTATCCCTCTCCCTTCCTCTGTAAAAAATCAATAAAATATATTTTTAAAAAATAGGTTTACTGATAGATGTAGAATTCATAGCAGTTTTTAAAATTTTCATGAATAATGTTTTTCAGTTAAAACAATATTTCTCATGATGTCAAGCGAACTTTTAACTTTTATTACAATATAAAAACAGACTTCTAAAGTACCATAATGGTATTTAAATTATATCTCAGTGAAGCTGTTTAACAAGTACTATGTTCATATTTCAAAATTTTCAATATTGAAGAGAATTTAAATCCTAACATGTACTGATGTAACCTTTTTGATCATTTTTACCCTTTAGAAAGCGACTTTCCCAGTTTAAACCTGAAAACCCAGCCTTCCTGGCCGTTAAAGAGCTTTTACAGAAATCAGAGAAATGGCATTTGATTAAGAGAGCCGATTTGATCGTGGGTATGTTAATTTCAAAATTCTCAGTCATGCAGCGCACATCTAACCACGCGAAACAGACCCCGCGGGCAGCCTCGGAGGCAGGCAGTGCGCTGGCGGCAGAACACATCGACTGTCATAATTCAGGGCTGCTCAGAAAGGGGGGTCCCTGGACTCTGGCTCAAAGACCCGGCCCCCAAGCTGAGTGACAGTGGGTCCTCGCTCGGCTGCTGTAACAAAACCCTGTGGTCTGGGCACAGGTGCTTATTTCTCAGCCTGAGGCCGGGGAGTCGGAGTTCAAGGTGCCCACGTGGCCCGGGCTCTGGGGGTGCCGTCTCCGCTCCCACCTGGCGCCCTCACCTGGCAGAGGGAGAGCGAGCCCTGGTGTCACCTCCCTTTCGGGTCAAGGCCTGATCCCATCCTGGGGCCCCACCCGCATGGCCTCACCTGAACCTGATCCCATCTCAGGCCCCTCCTTCCCGAAACCGTCACATGGGAGTTGCGGGGTGCAGGGGGGACCCCGATTGAGTCCATTGCGTGTGTGCAGAGAGCAGTGGGTCCAAGCGACAACCTGGCTGCGTGCGAGCCCTTCCTTTGTCTCCACTGGGGACCCCCCCACCGCACCCCTCGTTCTCTCCAGGTGCCGGGACTGTCCCCAAGCCTGGGCTCAGTTGCCCAAGTCCTCGGGCACTGGGGGCCCAGCCATTCCCTGACTGCACTGCTCCTTGGTCCTGTGGGGCTTGAGTCTTTCTGTGGTCACAGCACCCCCAAATCCACGGTCTTGCTCACCACATGGACCTCTCAAAGGTACGGACCCCAAGCTCAGAGGTTTGGGGAAGTGTCCTCCATGCAGGGACGTCTTGGTTAACCCGAGAGCCATTCTCCCCAGTCACGCCGCTGACTCATCGTTGTTCCGCCTTTTGGACTTTCCAGAAAGGACGGAGTGAGCCGCTGATGCCTTTCCTGTTTCCCCTCTTAGCGGGAAAACACACCGTCTTTCCTATGTCGAGTGGAACTGAGCGGTTCTTGTAAAATCCGCCTCTCGGGGGAAAGCTGCTGTTCTGGACCCGCTGCCTCCTGGCCTCCGTCCTGGTCCCAGGAGGGGGCTGAGTCGGGGAGCTGCCCCTCCTTGCTCGCCAGCATGGAGGGCGCTGCGTGTGTCCCCACTCTGCAGAGGAGCCGGCTGTTTAAGCTGCACGCATGTCTCTCACACTCACACTTGCCATATCTTCACATCAGCTTCTACAATAAACAGGAATTATAGGCCTGTTGACAATATACCAGTAGTAGCATCATTATTGGGATTTTTCAAATCATGTAACACTCAGTTTTACCAGTAAATCATTTCCAATTAAAGCCTATTTACTTTGAAACAAAGAAAATGGTACCTACATGTGTTATGTAAAAGCTAATGATAAGAAACAGAACAAGTACTTAGAGCCGATATTTTTATATCATTTCATAGCAACACTTACAAGTTCTCCGCCTGCTGGCCCCGTGAGAGGGAGGCCCTGGGTAGGCAGGTGGTTAGTGTGTGTGTTTAACAGAAAGAAGTGAACAGGTGCCCGGTGTGATTCCTGGCCGTTTCCCGAGTCGCTGAAATGTTGAATCTGTAAGTCACTTTTTCCTTACGGTCCTTCAGCGGCGGAAAGCGCATGTGTGTGGTGGCAGGCCACGTGTAAGGGGCTGCACGTGGTTCGCGACGGGAATCTTCCCGCATCTCTGCACGCGCTGGAACGGAGCCGTGGAGACTCGGACACTGTCCGTTGGGCCCTTTGGAAGTGACCGGTGTCAGAGGCCACTGCGTGGGAAAGGCGTTGCTTCCTGCTGGACGAGGCGTGAATGTGCGTGGCGCCCGGGGCTACTCTTAGGGCTTCAGATCCCAGGAGGAGCCGCTGGGTGACGCTGAAGGGGCTGCGGGCCTTACGGAGGGGACGCTGTCTCTGCTCCTGCCGCGGTTTGGTTTCTCTGGGCTGCAGGCAGCTTATCGGGGCTGCATGCCAAGGCCCGGGCCCCACGGGGACAAATTGCCGTGTCCCCGACGCGATGAGTGTGGCTGTGGCGAACAGGGAGGGAGAGCCTGGGCTCCTCGGGGACTAGGACTCGGGGTCTTCCCGTCTGCTCGCTGCCGGGGGGAGAGCTCCGAAGGGACACACTGACCGTGTCCCCTCCGCCAGGCCCGCAGCGCAGCACTTTCCTCAGAAACCGCAGGAGCCCAAGGCACGCTTCCTGGTGTCCATGGCAACCTTAGTCACAGCTCAGGCCAGATTGTGTGGGACCAAGGCTCCTGGCCTCCAACCACAATCTGGCTTGCGAACGTCATGCCGGGGTGCAGACTGTCCTCCTGGTTCGGAAGTGTGGGTCCCACTGTGATCTCCCAGGAGGGCCAGAGGCTGAGATGACGTTAGGGGGCTGGGGTGCTGGAGGGCAGGGGAGAAAGGTGAAGAGTTTAAGCAGAAACCAACAAAAACCTCACAGACACAGCAGCATGGTGGTTGCCAGAGGGAGGGGTGGGGAGGGAGAGGAGGGGGAGGGAGCATAATGGGGGGAAGGAGACTTGGCTTGGGGTGGTGAGCACAGTACAACAGCAGACGATGGGGTAGAGGGCTGTCCGCAGGGATCCGTGTGTGTGGCCTTGGACGAACCAGCTTGCTCACTGAGCACCTGCTCCTGGCTCAGTATTTGGTGATTTCTTTGACGATGAGCCTTTGGAAGGAACTCCGTTCCTCACTGTTCGCTGGGTCTCCGTGAAGTCGGCACTTACCTGCATGTGTATTTGTGGAAGGTCCTCCGTGTCCCAGGCTCCGAGGCTCGGTCTGCCCTTAGGTTAGTGGGGAAACCGATCCATGAAAATGGGATACGTGCTAAGAACTAGAGGTTCCCAGCGCCGTGGGAAGAGGTGGTAGTTGTCATTGGACCCAGTCAGAGTTCAAGAAGGCGCACAGCGGATCCTTCATAAATGGTGGTTGAATGAATGAACAAATGAGTGCTTTTCCTTGGAAGTCTGTTCTTAAGCCCAGACAGCCACACAAGAATCTGCTCAACGTAAGTGCTCGGAACATATGTCTCCTCTCCAGACGGGCGCACCCTGCCCCACAGAGCCCACCTGTGCGGGACTTTCCCATGGAACCGATGGCTGCCTGGAATTCCCCCCACGGGGCGCGTTCCTATGCGGCTGAGATTTGGTGTCCAGACTTTCTGATTAAATACAACTTCGCCGGGAGCCATACATTACACAGCTGCCGCTGCTAACGCTGCGGTGGGGAGAGTTCGTTGGGAACTAACATTCCAGTGTTGTTGGAAGGGAGGCGCAGAGGGCAAGGCGTCCCAGCGAGAAAGGAGCAGGCCCGGGTGTCACCCTGGGACAGCAAGGAGAAAGGGGAGGACAGGGAGAGGGAGGAGTAGGTGTGGGGACGTGGCAGTGGCAGGAGGGGCGTGATGGTTTTGCACAGAGAAGGCATCGCGCCGGGGTCATGGGCAAGGCCTGGATGGGAGAGTCCCACAGGACATGGGATTCCATGCCAGGCCCCTCGGGCCCCTGGTGTGCTGTGAGAAGAGCTCACGCGGAAGCAGAGCTTGCCCGCTACCTGCTGGCGGAACAAGGCACAGTCACACGGCTTTCCGGGCAGGCTGACTGCCTGACTCTACAGGGACTGGATGCTCATTCTCCACACCTGGTCAGTGGGCATGGCACCATGAAAGGCCCTTTGAGAATGTGTTGGCATTTCAGTCTTTGCCCACAGCCGGGAGGATTTCCTTGGAATAAATTTCTCGGAATGAAACTGTTGGGTCAGTATTCAGGGTTTGAGTTGACCTGGTTTGTGCTGGAAGTTTAAATGGATGAGTTTACTACTTATTTTACCATATTCCTTTGAATTTCTTGCACGGATAGCTGATCTGGAGTAGAATCAGTGGTGTTTTCATGGTGTCCACTTTAAAGTCTGTCATATTTGTGAGAGATTTTAAATTTTAAATTAGGGTACAAATCTTTGAATTTGGGTCTGGTTGGTTCCTTGAATTTAGGTCTAGTTGAATGGTTGGTTGGTTGGTTGGTTGGTTGGTTGATTGGTTGGTTGTTTGATTGGTTGGTTGGTTTGTTGGTTGGTTGATTGGTTGGTTGGTTGATTGGTTGGTTGGTTGATTGGTTGGTTGCTTGGTTGATTGTTTGGTTGGTTGGTTAATTGATTAATTGGTTGGTTGGTTGGTTGGTTGATTGGTTTGTGTTTTAATTGGTTGGTTGATTGGTTGGTTGGTTGATTGGTTGGTTGTTTAATTGGTTGGTTGGTTGATTGGTTAATTGTTTAGTTGGTTGGTTGGTTGGTTGGTTGGTTGATTGGTTAATTGTTTAGTTGGTTGGTGGTTGGTAGATACTGTAACGCACCCCAGGCCCCTTCAGGAATAAAGGATTTGTCTCCCAACTGCCCTTGGCAGTCACCCCCTTTGGGGATCACTTCAGCTCAGGAGAGCCACCTTCCTAAGCCCCGCCTTCTCAAGGTAGCCACTTCCCCCAGAGCTGACCTGCGTGAGTATATCAAGGCCCAATGTTTATGCTCCACTGGGGTCATCCCATCTCCAGAACTCCCCACGGGGTCAGAGAGGCTTCCCTGGGACCACATTGTAGTTCCACTCTCCCTCTGCCCAGTCTCATTTTATTCCTCCTCCCCTTCCGACCCCTCTGCTCATCCCCTCTCCCTTTCCTTCCTCTCCCCTCTCCTCCCCCCACCCCTCTGCTCCTCCCTTTCTCCCCCCTTTTGCCCTTTCCCTCTCCCCTCTCCTTCTTTCCCTCTCTCCTCTCCTCCCCTCCCCTCCCCTGCCCCCTCCTTCCCTGGGCCTTATCCCAGGAGCCCTGCACAAGGACCTCTGACCCAGAGTCTGGAAGCAGCCTGTGCCTGTTGGGTTTACTGGTGCAGGGAGTGGGGGTGGGCTCAGCAGCCCCAGCAGTTGGTCACTGTAGGTGCCACATAATTCCCCCTCTGGAGAGGGCAGCACTGCCATCATGACCTCCCTCAGGACGGAGGAGCCCAGGGCAGCTCAGCTCACGAGACTTCTTAAAAGCTTGAAGTTACCAGGTGTACCAGTTAATAATGACAGATTTTGTAATCAAAGAAAACACTGTAATTTCAAGACAAACATCAAAAGTGCTTCATTCAAAGTAATGTCCTTCGCTAGCTACACATTTCCCCCATCTTTCAGGTGATTTGTGGGCACCATCCCGATAGAACTTTTCTTGTTTCGAGGCAAACTATTCAGAGATCCAAATTCCACTTCTTCGTACGTTTTGAAGCGCTGCTTAGAAAGTGCGTGTGCCATCGATCGGAACAAGCGGTCATCTGAGGGAGCAAGGTCTGGTGAATACGGCGAGTGGGTGAATACTTCCCAGGCAAGATCTTTCCACGTGTCTTTAACTGGTTTTGAAGTGGTCGTTTCACGATCAAAGTGTGGTTCAAATTGATTATTTGTTGTCGGTAGCGATCACTATTAACGGTTTCACCTGGTTTTAGAAGCTCATAATACACCACACCTTCCTGACCCCACCAAACACAGAGCCCTGTCTTCTTTCCGAAGCAGTTTGGCCTTGCAGTCGATGTTGGTGATTGACCTGGATCAACCCATGATTTTGTGCGTTTGGGATTCTCAAAATAAACCCACTTTTCATCACCAGTCACAATTCCATGCAAAAAAGACTTTCTTTTGTGCCGTTGAAGCACATAGCAGCTGTGTGCCTACAGCCAGCCGGGTGCCCACAGCCAGCCGGGTGCCCACAGCCAGCCGGGCGCCTACAGCCATCCGGGTGCCCATAGCAGCCGTGTGCCTACAGCCAGCCGGGCACCCACAGCCAGCCGGGTGCCCACAGCCAGCCGGGCGCCCACAGCCAGCCGGGCGCCTACAGCCAGCCGGGTGCACATAGCAGCTCTGTGCCTACAGCCAGCTGGGCGCCCACAGCCAGCCAGGTGCCCACAGCCAGCCAGGTGCCCACAGCCAGCCGGGTGCCCACAGCAGCCGTGTGCCTACAGCCAGCCGTGTGCCTACAGCCAGCCGGGTGCCCACAGCCAGCCAGGCGCCCACAGCCAGCCGGGCGCCCACAGCCAGCCAGGCGCCCACAGCCAGCCGGGTGCCCACAGCCAGCCGGGTGCACACAGCCAGCCGGGTGCACATAGCAGCCGTGTGCCTACAGCCAGCCGGGTGCCTACAGGCAGCCGGGTGCCCACAGCAGCCGTGTGCCTATAGCCAGCCGGGTGCCCACAGCAGCCGTGTGCCTACAGCCAGCCAGGTGCCTACAGCCAGCCGGGTGCCCACAGCAGCCGTGTGCCTACAGCCAGCCGGGTGCCCACAGCCAGCCGGGTGCCCACAGCAGCCGGGTGCCCACAGCCAGCCGGTGCCGTGAGTGAGGCACACACAGGATGGCACCAGCCCTCCTGCACAACTGTTCGGGCCCAGGTGTGGTCCCTGCGGGACTGTGCCCTGCCTAGCCGGCACCAGAGCACAAGTAAAAACCATGAACTAGAGCAAGATGGTCCGGAGAGGACCGGACTACGAGGAGCTATCATTTCATGCGCAGCTGCTGGGCTCCACGTCCTCTGCCCGCTGTGCCTCCCTCAGCGGGGCAGGCCGTGCACTGAGAAGGTACGGCGGTGGCTCATCGTCCTGTGCTAGGCAAGGACTGAGGTCATCGGAAACAAGAGTTGATGGGATTTCGAGCGCCCTGGGGATTTAACAAACGAGATGAAATCTTGTAGGAACTGTGACGTCTCTGCAGGAACACACTGTTCCTGTCTTACTCCCCCAATCCATTGGTTCTTATTTCACTGCATTTCTTCCTTTTTCTTAATGATTGCAATTTTTCCTTTCTTTCCACTAGGAGGCTTAACAGAACATAGTTGCCATTCTGCTAAAATGATGGATGAGTGAATGGATAGGTGGATGATGGATGCGTGCATGGATGGATGAATGGATGATGGATGCGTGCATGGATGGATGATGGATAGACAAATACATGATGGATGGATGGGTGGATGGATGGATCATGGATGCATGAACAGATGAGTATAGTCATCTTCAACTGAAGGAGCAATGGGCAGTCACTGATGCGCTGGCAGTAGGAGAGGACGGTGATCAAGCTGGGCTTCAGGAAGTGAGAGGTGGGATCACACACTGTTTGGAGCAAAAGGGAATTGCCAGAGCGCGGCTGGTTAGGAAGGCGTTGTGGTTGCGGAGGGCTGCCTTAAACGGGGTGCCGGGTGCAAAGCGGAGATGGTACAGAGCACCCACCTCCCTCCCCACTGGCCCGCCTGGCCCAGGGCCTCTAGGAAGTCCAGCCAGAGGCCTGAGGGAGGGGGTGGGGAAGTGAGCTGCAGTCCCAAGGGCGCTGATGCGCGGTGGGCATGGCCTATAGCAGGGGTCCTCAAACTTTTTAACAGGGGGCCAGTTCACTGTCCCTCAGACCGTTGGAGGGCCCGACTATAGTTTAAAAAAAAACTATGAAAAAATTCCTATGCACACTGCACATACCTTATTTTGAAGTAAAAAAGCAAAACGGGAACAAATACAATATTTGTATTTGCATGTGGCCTGCGGGCCGTAGTTTGAGGACCCCTGGCCTATAAGCGTGGAATCTGCAGTCGCAAAGCCCAGTGCACCCTCTGAACCTCAGTATCTCTATCAGCAAAATGGGAATAAAAATGCAACTAACATCAGCCGTGGTTGGTGTTTCAGGCGCTGTGCTAGGCACATTGCTGATGTTGAACTGTTTAGTTCTCACCAGGACTGAATTTCATATTAACCCAGTTCATGTAGAAAGGTGAGGGCAGGGCACTCTCCTCAGACAGGAAATGGCGCAGCTGAGGAGAGAGCCCTGCGTTCAGGTAGCAGCTGAGGTGGTGGGAACAGTAGAGCCACAGGAGAGGAGGCCGCACACACGTGGAACAATGGAGCCATTCCATCACCTCGGCCAAAAGCGTCTCCACCAGGCGTGTCACCTCCCTGCCCACGGGATCTTTTGCGAATTTCTTCATTCTTCGTTCTGCTTTGGTTTGCACAACCAAGTCAAAACTCGCTTTCCCCGCGGTCCCTCGGCAGGTTTCAGGGTGCCGCATTCTTGGTGAGAGTGTAACTCCCTGGGGTTTCTGGTGGGCGCGCTGAGGTCACCCTCATAGTGCGCCAGGAATGCTGTGATGGCAGGGACGGAATGCAGCAGCCACCTCAGGTTTCCCTCGGAAACAGCAACTTCTTAATGACCGTATGCTCTCACTGCTGGAGCCAGAGCCGGCCAGTGCGCTGGGAGGCTCATTGGAGACTTTTCTGATGAGAGTGGAAGAAATGCAAAGCATCTAAGCTTTCCGCTGGCCGAGGCGTTCATTCCTCCTCTCATTCCTTGTACTGTTTTCAGTGTCACTTCCGAGTGCCGTTCTCAGTGTGCTTGTCAGAGTCTGATGAGACCCTGCCTAGCCCTGCTCTCTCCACATCACCCGCCTCCATGCGGCCCACGGCGGGGAGGCATCGGGTCCGAGCCACAGGGTGTGCAAGCAGGAAGCCAGCTTTTCACTTACCGTCTTCTCGGCAGCCTTAGAGGGAATCCAGTGTCTTAGATTTGAAGTGTGTACTGAGTTCCCCACTGCAATCAGGACACGGTTCCACCCCCGAGAGTTCATGCTGCTCATAGCTCGTGCCTGCTGCTACCCTGGTCCGGGCACTTACCTGCCTGCTGCTACCCCGGTCCGGGCACTTACCTGCCTGCTGCTACCCCGGTCCGGGCACTTACCTGCCTGCTGCTACCCCGGTCCGGGCACTTACCTGCCTGCTGCTACCCCGGTCCGGGCACTTACCTGCCTGCTGCTACCCTGGTCCGGGCACTTACTGGCCTGCTTTCTGCTGCTGTCGGTTATTTTGGGCTTTTTGTTTATTGTTATTAAAGTTTTATGTACACAACATTATAATTTGACAACTGTATTCAGTACAAAGTGCTCACCCCAAAAGCCTAATTATGATCCATCACCCTACAATCGACCCTTCACCCCTTTCTCCCACCCCCAAGCCCTTCCCCTCTGGTAACTGCCCATCTGTTCTCTGTGTCTAGGAACCTGGTTTGGTTTGGTTTGTTTTAGATTCTGCATCTGAGTGAAATCACACAATTTTGTCTTTCTCCTTCTGTTTTATTTCATTAACATTATATGCTCGAGGTCCATCCATGTCATCACCACTGGGAAGATTTCATTCCTTTTCTGTGATTGAGTAGAAATCCATTGTGTCTCTGTGCCACCTCGTTATCCATTCATCCATCGACGGACACTCAGCTGCTTCCATGGCTTTGCTCTGTGAATAGTGCTGCCATGGACATAGGGTCCACGTAGCATTTCAAATGAGTGTTTTTGTCTTTTTTGGACAAATGCTCAGCCGTGGCGCTGCTGGATCATATGGTAGTTCTGTTCTTAACTTCTTCAGGAACCTCCACGCCGTTTTCCCTGGTAGCTGCACCGACTTGCATTCCCACGAAAAGGCTCCCTTTTCTCCACATCCTCCCCAACACCTGTTCCTTCTTGTCTTTTTGATGATCGTCATGTTAACAGGCGTGAGGGGACATCTCATTGTGGCTGTAACGTGCGTCCCCTGATGATTAGTCATTTTGAACATCTGTTCATGCTGTCGCCATCTGAGGGCTTTGGAATGCTCTGCTCATTTTTAATCAGTTGTTCGTTTTTCTGTTGTTGAGTTGTATGAGTTTTTTATATATTTTGGACATTAAGCCCTGATCGGATGTACCATTTGCAAATATTGTCTCCCGTCCAGTACGTTGCTGAGGATGGTTTCCTTTGCTTCACAGAAGCGTTTGAGTTTGATATAGTCTTATTTGTTTATTTTGAAAGTCAAAATTTTTAATATGTGCTTTGGGTCGATGTTTATTCTCAGTAGGGAAAATCACTGTTTACATAGTAAATTCTTTTGCATAGGACGCTTAGAAATCCAAGTCCATGTCAGCAGACTTGCGGTCAGAGCGTGTGCGTTCCTACAAAACTGTCAGGTCAGTAGATAAAAGGACACGGAAATGAGCTCAAAGCAGTGTTACCTGCGGCACAGGGACAGATGCCCGCCCCCCTCCCTCCCTCCCTCCTCTCCCTCCTCCCTCCCTCCTCTCCCTCCTCCCTCCCTCCTCTCCCGCCTCCCTCCCTCCTCTCCCTCCTCTCCCTCCTCTCCCTCCTCTCCCTCCTCTCCCTCCTCTCCCTCCTCTCCCTCCTCTCCCTCCTCTCCCTCCTCTCCCTCCTCCCTCCCTCCTCTCCCTCCTCTCCCTCCTCTCCCTCCTCTCCCTCCTCTCCCTCCTCCCTCCCTCCTCTCCCTCCTCTCCCTCCTCTCCCTCCTCTCCCTCCTCTCCCTCCTCTCCCTCCTCTCCCTCCTCTCCCTCCTCTCCCTCCTCCCTCCCTCCTCTCCCTCCTCTCCCTCCTCTCCCTCCTCTCCCTCCTCCCTCCCTCCTCTCCCTCCTCTCCCTCCTCTCCCTCCTCTCCCTCCTCTCCCTCCTCTCCCTCCTCTCCCTCCTCTCCCTCCTCTCCCTCCTCTCCCTCCTTCCTCCCTCCTCTCCCTCCTTCCTCCCTCCTCTCCCTCCTCTCCCTCCTCTCCCTCCTCTCCCTCCTCCCTCCCTCCTCTCCCTCCTCCCTCCCTCCTCTCCCTCCTCTCCCTCCTCTCCCTCCTCTCCCTCCTCTCCCTCCTCTCCCTCCTCTCCCTCCTCTCCCTCCTTCCTCCCTCCTCTCCCTCCTTCCTCCCTCCTCTCCCTCCTCTCCCTCCTCTCCCTCCTCTCCTCCTCTCCCTCCTCTCCCTCCTCTCCCTCCTCTCCCTCCT